>NW_024545513.1:0-4800000 GCF_018152505.1 Drosophila elegans
TTTTTGCAACACTAGAACTACCTATTTATTTATTTATACATCATGAGCAAAGGCTATAATATATTCATATACAACTTTTTATTTTATTTATTATGATTTCTTTTGAAAGTATGCTTTAATAAATACCCGAACCCACCCTGTCGTCAGTTTCATAGCTGTTGCATGTAAATTCGCCCACGCAGCACACACATATTCGTCAGCATTTCGTAAATGTAGCTGCAGGCGTGCATAATTGAATGACTCCACGTGAAGTCGTCACCAGCTGACGCCAATAAGTCATCAACTGGTGCATTTGTAGAAACAGTTGCAACCAGAAGTGAAGCTGCAGGTGGAGCTGAGGCGAAGCTAGATGCGTGATGCTATCAATGAAGGGTAACTGCAGCAGCCTACTGCATATTTCAATGCAGCATATTTAAATGTTGCAGTTCATTCCGACAAACGAGGACTCCATAAATGAGTTACCCCTGCATGGTTACCCATGCTAAGGCTCCCAAATACATACTGTGACATCAGCTCAATTTGGCACACACAATACGAGGCTCGAAAGTGACTCTCAAAATTATTATTGAAACTACGAATTTTGTTACATTTCATTTCTTTGCAGAATAAAGAAAACCAGACAATCATGAACGCCTCATGCAGCTACTAGCTGCTGTGCAGTAGATGAGCAATGTTGGCTGCTGACAGTAGTGAGATCAGTGACTTCGGGCCACCTCGCGGCCACTGCAAGCCAGCTCCGCTGCGAACAGACACCGATTAGCGGTTGGTAATACGGCCAAGCGACCCCCTAAAACCAGCCACCGTTCTGGCCCAATGACAGCCAGCAGCACCGGCGGAGCAAGCGGCAACGGAAACGGTAGCAGTGGCTCCGCAAGCGGCTGTGTAGCTCCAAACGCCCTATCCACGGCTAAGGGAGGAGGTACCATGACGACAGTGACAGCGACGACGGTCAAGGCAACGGTTAGCCACGGCCAAAGTCATGGGCGAAACGACAGAGGGGGTCGCAGCGCCGCACCTGGGGGCTCCAACGTAGACGGATTTGTCGGGGGGATCGAGATGTATTTAGGCCTCATTGGATGGCGAAAAAAGTGCTTGTACACTCTGCTGTTGCTGCTAATGCTGCTTATTATCACCAACCTCGTGCTTACCCTCTGGATTCTCAAAGTGATGGAGTTCTCAACGGTAATTGCGTCATAGACTCCGTCCCCCCGTCCCAGATTGACCCCACTAACTATTCGCTTGCCGCTTTTAGGAGGGCATGGGTCAGCTTAAAATCGTACCCGGTGGCATACAGCTGTCGGGACAAGCAATAATTATGGACATGCTGCGCGCATCGACAATCCGTTCGCGTCACGGTCAACCCATCTCAATAGGTGAGTGTGAAATGCGTTCCCGTTACTCGATTCGAGCGTATCCGAGGGCGATTAGGTGCGAACAAACACCGTCATACACGCAGCCACCACCCCATTCAGCATTGCGCCTTCCCTTCCTATCCCCACCATGGGGTCTACTCAGTGCGACGCCCGCGTGTATTGCATATTTGATAAATTTTTACCATTCACGTTCCCACATTCTACATTCGGTTGGTTTAATCGTGGTCACGCCGGAGCTATCGCTCAGCATTTCAGGTTTGAGGGACATTAACCAAACGACATTGCCACTGTTGAACCTCCTCGCAAATGTTAAAGTCATGAACGTCGCCGTGCGCTGCCTCCGATGACTGGCTGAGCTTACAAATTCATAGATGGTCGGTGCACAGGCAGGTGTTTAGGGACGGCGATGGACAACGACAAATGTGTGCCGTTGCAAGTCAAGACATAAATCAACAGATATCATACATTTTGGCCACGAAGGCGAGCAGGAAATCAGAGGCGCTAAGCGTCGGCAAATGAGATCGGGGCGGCTGCTCCTCCATCTAAAACGGCAGCCGATTGAACAGCAACCAAGATGTACAATTACAGATAAGCCATATGAAACCACGGCCAAAGAAGACTGATGCGATTTTCAAGGGACCTTCGTCCATTGTCGCAAGGAAAATGCTATCAAAAAGGAAAGCAGGAACAGCACCGCAAGAAGCAGAGCATTTCCCGCAGCGATAAGCAGCCACAGAAACACGCGCGGAAACTGGGACAGTGAGTGTGACAGAGAAGTTGGTGCGATGGGCGACGGATCCTGACCGAGAGGGTGAGTCGCTGGAGGGTCATGGCGGAGGACAGCCCAAACAGGTGACAGCGACGGTTGATAGTTGATGGCCAAGAGTGATGGTTTCGACCGCGGCGCGGCGCACTGGCCTGAGACAATAGGGGAGAGAGGAGCCAAAGGTTTGATTTCCGTTTCCGCCTTCTTGTTATGTGCTATCTTTAAGAGGAACCCTCTTTTATCTGCATAATCATGTGTGGCGGCTGTTTGGCGGTGTGTGTTTACTAATTTATATTGCAATTACTGCTGAAATTATCCGCATTTGTTATACAAACATTTTGATTCATTTTCCCTTACCCTTACCTTTATAAAACAATCCTCCATAAATATCTATCTCATTTATGTCGCATATCTTCTTCCGTTTCCATTTCTCCGACTTTCGTGCGACTCCACGGCCCATCGTCACCATCATCAACAGAATCATCACGTAATTTTTCAATCAATACACGTGACCCGAATGGTATGATTGAGAATCATTTATTTCTGGGACACGATAAGTTCGAGTGCCTGTCTGCGGGATTTCGCATAAACGACACCAACGGTCGCAGCCTTTTTTCCGTAAACCGAAATGAAGTCACAATCGGAGCGCACGCCCTGCGGATCGACGGCGAAGGTGGTGCCGTATTTCGGGAGTCTGTGCAGACGCCGCATGTGCGCGCCGAGCCAGGTCGGGAGTTGAGGTAAGTGCAGAGCCACGTCCATAGCCAGAGGTCCAGACCCTGAAAACCGAGGACTGCGATTTGGCCCAAACGATCTACCGTTGAAGAGGCAAGGAACGGAAAACATACCAGTCCATGACCAATTAAAGTAAATGAAATCGAAAGCCAATCTACTGCAGCCACTCGTAGTCCGGTGTTGAAATTCAATGAATGTAATAAATTTCCAGGAATTCGTAGCAGAGCAGGGACGGGAATGGTATACTGTGGTCGCATATTAGTCGTTCTTCGGTTGGGGAAATCTGAGAAATAAAAAATTAAAAGCAAACACTCAGTTGCGTTCGTGCGCCTCTGTCAACGTAACCTTTGCGGTATCCAAAACAACAGTCAGATTACCGACAGTCTCCCATATCGCCCACAAACAACAGTCAAGTGTGGGACAGGTGGTGGCCTGGTGGTGCACTGCACCCTTACCTGCATCGCCATCAACACCCACCAACCTTTTCATAAGGTGTCGGTATTCAGCTCACTGAGCGCGGGCTTGGGAAGTGAAAATATTTATACACATTTGTCAGAATGTACACAAGCGATGGCAGTGAATTAAAAAGCGCTAAAGGGGCCAGACCTTTTTCCCGTTTGACTAACGCCGGACGGGAATCGGACTGAGATTGGGGCTTTGACTGGGATTGGGAGGCAGTCATTGCATTATGCGCAAAGGCCCATCCATCGCCCATCTGTACGTGTGAGCGCGTGTGTACGCATGAACCATTAACAGGATCGGCGGCTTGTAATAACATTTTCATTGACAAATTTGGTGATAACTGCCTGTTGGCTCATGAAAATTACAAATTGTCTGGCACCAGATACACACTCGGATATTTCAGTTGACGAGCTGGTCGGCGATGTCAACGCGTAGTCATATCAGCAATTTAATTTAAATTTGAATTGTTCTTTGGGCACCATTCAGCGGTCCATTGGCGGCACCCACGCAATTGAGTGACTTTCCGTTTCATTAGGCTGACGTTCGGGGAAAACGGCTTCGTAACCATGTTCAATCTCTGAGACTCTGGTCATCTACCTCCGGCGGACTCCTCTGGGACTGGGCAAACGCTGTTCCCATTAACTTAGTAAGGCGGCGTCGCAAAGCTTGTGTCCTGATTTAATTACAGACTCGAATCTCCCACCCGCCAATTGGAGATGACGGCGGCCAAGGACATCAACTTGCAATCCCGGGCAGGAGGAATAGAAGTTGTGGCCCTGGAAGACGTCAAGTTCCGAGCCCTCGATGGGAGCGTAAGTATGATTATTTGAAAGACAAATTGGTGTAGTAGTAGGCACAGCAAGGGCTCACTTCAAAATCACTTGCCCAATTATGTGCTTTTATCGATGCAGCTGCGTTTGGAATCCTCGAAGATACTTATGCCCAACCTGCGAACGGCCCAGCCTCCCATCCTGGGTACCGCCCAGAGTCGAGACCATATGCACCGAGTCTTCCAACTCTGCGCGTGCTCGAACGGCAAGCTTTTTTTGGCAGCGTCGCATTCGATATGTGCGGGCGATGACTCTACCGTCTGCAGGTGATTACAAGACAGCACGCGCTGGCAGTCCACGTCCACGTTCAATAGCGATGCCCGAAATGAAGGCGGTTTGGATACAGAGTAAGGAGCTAGGCTACCGGACAACCCATTATACGAGTATGCGGTTCAAGGCAATGAAAAGGACAGATCGCTCACTGCTCATTACCATAACTTTAGCTGTATGCACAGAAATCATCACATTCATGTTAAATTATTCATATGTAACTATAACATAGAGTGGTATACCTAGTAGAAAAAACTTAAACAAATATGATTAATCATGCATACGCGTATTATCTGCATCCATAATCGTTTATACCGAAACTTAAAGAACAAAATCAAGAGCTTCTTAGACATTTGGATGTTGTGTATACTAGTACAGCTGGCAATTCAGAGGCATAGGCATGTCCTATATAGATACATACTATATCAACAAAGTAAATACTAACGAAGTACAGAAAATAATAAATTTATAATCAAGCATAGGATACCACCAAAGTCCAGTCTCGTAATAAATATATCAACATTGTCGTTATTGCGACGTAAAGTCCTTTAAAATAAAATGGTATAGACTCCCAGGTTAAATGTATTTTCCCCTGTGAATGTGTGCCTACCCAATTCGGATCGGTTTTAAAGGATCGGTTATGAATAAAAATTGTTTTTCATTTTAGAAATCGCTAAAAATTTTTGCCAAACACAAGTCGTCACATAAATCAGTTAAAATATTTCCGATATGTACAGTTGTATACCCTTGCGGAGGTTATTATTATTTTCGTCAAAAGTTTGCAGCGCAGTAGTCACTTTTCATTTTCCATATTTTACTTTTTTCATAATTCATATTCTTAATCAGACTAGGCTGACTTTCTGCTTTCATACCTATTGCTAGCTCTGCTTAAAAGCTAACGGCTTAAAACTTTTGCAATTACATTTTACGAAGATCTAGTTTAAAAACTCAGCTTTTTGTCTAACGTTTTGTTTTTTATTCCATTTCCGGACCTATACCTTTTGGACGAAAATCGAATGACTAATTCTTAAAGCTGTCATATATGTGTCATACTGGCCGTATGGTTCTATGCATTCGACTAGCGTAATGTTAAAGGTTTTTAACACGAAATATATCAAATTGTTTTATTATGTCTACACCGATTTTGTTAAAAAGCCTTTGTCATCAGGCGAATATATCCTATAGATGCAAGAGGAAACGATCGTGTAAAAATTTTATTGAAATATGTTTTTTTATGTATTTTATGATGGTTGCACATTAATTCGAATCCACCTCTTGAGTTGACTATATCATATATCTGTGTTATGTATATTCGCACAGTTATTATTTTTAATAATTCTCCTTTTTTATCAAATCAAAAACTTTAACCATCGAGGATTATGATTGATTAACAAAAACGCAGAACCATTTACACAAAAGCAGTCCTAAGATATTGTACATAAGACTGTCTTCTTCGTATAACTCTGTACTGCATCATACTGAAATACAAATTGAGTCGGCCGAAAACCTAACTGTATTCATGTAGATAATCTTGCAACGACTATTATTATTTATAAAATGTTTGTATGATAATTATGATCAGATGCATCATGCTGGCATTAGGCACAATACGAAGACAATGAAATATCATCCAATGAATCACAAGAGCTATTTATACCTAAACGTATACATATGTAATATTACAGGTACACATATGAAAACAAGTACCAATACCAGTATAATTATGAACATAAAATAAATATGACTAAATAAGTTCGAACATGGATATGGATATAAATACATAAATTAATACAGTTGAATATAAAATTGCCGTTGGATTTTTCAAGTGCGAGAGTACTGATATGTATATATTAATATTAATGTATCAGCGTTCTCAAACTTGAATAAATAAATATATATAAATAATCAAATGTATTTGTATGTGTATCTATGTTAGCAAATTGCAAATGCTTTGAAAAAGGCAATAATTTTAATATGTTGTTAATTTTTTTTTAGCACGGATAGGAAATATAATGTTTATGTATAAAGTGTGGAGTGGAGGTACGAAATCTTTATATATCATATATTGTAATACTGAAAGTACAGATAGATAAATACATGCGTAAACAACAATTAAACAATTAATGTTATTAAAAAGGAAATTCTGAAAACAAATGCCAGGATATGGAGTTCTTAAACAACAATTAAACAATTAAAATGATTTAAAAAGAAAATTCTGAAAACAAATGCCAGGATATGGAGTTCTAAAAGCGGAAAAACAACAACTTCTGTCCCTGCAATTGGTTGGACATAAGGATTTTTAATTCGACGGCTAGGATTGTGCGCACTTTTTACAGCAAAGCGCTCAAACGAGGACTCAAGCCGAGTGCTCGTTGGTTAACGCCTTCTAGCACCACTTAAATTGAACCGTAGAACGTTTGAAGTGTTTTGTGGGTGCGTCTAAGCGACGCCGACGATGGCAGAGTGACGATGACGGGACTTCAACGGCATCGCAAACGCGGACTCAGACATAGGCCCTGCATGGCCAGCCGGGACAAGTGATGAGGTCGTGGTTTTGTCTTCGTCCTTACGGTCGTGATAGTCGTCGTTGTGGGAGTTTCCGACCAAACGTACGACGGTACACGATGACTCCTCGGGCGGCTAAATTGAGTTATTCTTTCATCCAAGGACTACTTTGAGCTGAAAACGAGCTTGCCAAGCGCTGCCAGGAAGCTTTGTGAGCAGTGAAAGTTACCTCGCGCGCTTGCCAATTGAATTTAAAAGCTTCTCTAGCCGCAATCCAAGTGCAGACGCATCGTTGGCCTTTGTCTTCAATGGACTTGCCATCGTCAATTGCTCATGCATCATTTATGGCCTGCTCAGCAGCCAACAGATTGAATATGCCAGCTGAACCCTTTAAATTGGCCTGCGGTGCATTGTGATGGGATGGGTTCAAGTTTAGTCACCGAACTCCCCATTTTGTCCGCTCTGCGGCAGATTCATCCTATCCGACTAGCAGGTATCTGGAGTTTGGACAATGCAGTGGGTATGAAGGGAGGCGATGGCATACCTGACGTTTTATTTAGTATTCTATTAATATTCTAATAGGCGCTTTTGTACTTTTCCCTCCCCATTGGCGCGGTTTGCTAACGCTTTCGTTCTTTTCGTAATACGGTCCTCACACGTGGCTATGTGTGTGTGTACAAGCAGTAATCACATAAAATTTTGTAATTACCACACTTACAAACTGTTAGCTAGGAAGCAGCTTTCGCGAGCCTTCCATTTTGACACTAGAGTTGCGTTGCGCCCCTTCCCACATGTGCGTTACAGCCTTGAGCACATGCACAGTTTAAATTACAATGCAAACTCAACTGCTAAAGTGGTGGTGCTTCGACCTGTCTTAAGTCGTTATAAAATTTAAATGAAAACACCTTGCGGCCCCATATGTGAGTGACTATAAATTCTGCAGGCCACCGTTGCATGGACCCATCCACCTTCCGACGTCCACGTCCTCATCGGGCGTCAACGGCAGACATGAAGCTAACTGCCTCCCCCAAGGACGTGTTCTTCCCGTGGGGGAGGGGGTGAGGGAGACGCAACAGTTAGTTAGTTAACGTATTATAAAATGGGTGTAAACCTGTGCCAAGCTGACAAATTAAGTATGCATGAAAGTGGCAGCGACGCACACTCAGGTAAGAGCTATGTATAAACTAACACTTAAACGCGTGCGAGGGAGTTCCTTTTAGGTTGCAGTTAATAGGATTTGGCTGAAGAGTGGAACCAATTTAATTGTTTTATTTGTTTACAAAACCCTAAAGTTATTGTACTTGCAACGGTGTTGACAACGAAGCGTTGCGCGACTTAAGTCAGCATGTGTGCACGTTTTTAGGGCAGTGTGTGGGTGAGTGTGGATGGGTGTGGTTGTATAGGTGTATGTAACTTTGGGTGCATGCCGTAACTGACATTTAAATGGGCAATTAGGCAAAGCTGCGTAATGTTTTAATCGTTAAGGACGTACGTGGCAAGGCCACCCAGAAACCCCCCCTTCCTTTCCACCTCTCTTCTTGCAAGGCCGATTTAGGCATTGACCCCGTCTTTGTGGCCACGAGTGGCTGAATCGTTCAGCCGGGCAGCTGCTGACTTGCCCTGATGGTAATTTGTGTAGCAGGTCAAACTTGCACATACACCGACAGATGGAACTGAGGTTAACACGTTAACGGGTTGTATTGCTCTTCGGAGGCCAGTCTCCACGACTCAGTCAGTGCAGCCAAGTATCTCGCCTTTGAAGAGCATCTTCAGCGTCATCCTCCTCTGGCAGCAACGTACCGTGGCCTCACTCATTTATTAACTTATTAAATTACACACATACTTGCACAGGTTGCCGGGCCACAGCCACATCCCAAGGTGGCTGTCTGGCAGAGGAGACTGCAGCCGGGCGGGGTACATGGTTAATTTATTTGCATGAAAACATATGTACAAAGTTGCAACTTGCAGACTTACGACTATATAGTGAGGGCTCAACTCTCATCTCTTGGATCCCTGTGGCAAGGACGCACTTACTTTACGGCCCTTTGCGCCGTGCGTGTAGCAGCGAAGCTTGTAAATGGAGACCAAGAAATAGTCACTGTCGGCATTGGCATTTGCGTCTTATCTCGTCCTTGGTGCAAGACCCGGGTCCAAGCAACTAAACGAATTTATGTCGTAATGAATGTCAGTGGCCGCATATCTCCGTGTCTATCAGCGCTTTATGCACAGTTCAGCACTTCTTTTACTACGATTTCAGCCTTTGGGTTGTACTAGCATATGTGAGGTCGGACGTGTATCCGGCGGGATCTTGATGTTGTTCGTGTTATTTTTATTGCGTTGCGGGCTTGGCAGTTTAAGCAAATTTAAAAGTTATTCAAAGCATTTAAAATGTATTCGTATCGGGGGTTGAGGGCTGGCAGCGGAGATACCAATTCGCTTATAAAGGTGTTGCGCATTTGCGCTGGCAGCTTATCGGCAAAAGTTAACAAAATGAAAACAAAACATTTTTAGTAATAACCGATGAAGCCAAGCTGAGTGAGCTCTATGTTCCCAAGGCGAAATCAAACCAAACCTGATAATACATACGATTTGTGCTTGAGTTATATGCTGCTCACTTTGTGCTTAATAGTTTCCCCTTGTTTTAACTTACTTACAATATCCAAACGCTTTCCTTTTCATGACCTTTCCTAGGCAACATTCGCTTAAACACATGCGTTCGACCGGATTTCTCCGAAAATTATTTTCTGGGATACCCTAAGTCGGTCAACGTTAAAAAACTTGTTCTTTGGTTCTCTTCGCCCCGAAAGAAGAGGGTATCTTTGGTACGGCTTCCCATTGTCCGTGCTAGGAGTTTGTCTTTTTTCGCCCCTTTGCGCGTTTTTACGAGCTGTTACCGGTCGTGCCCGCGCGAGTGCGTGTTAAGAGGCAATTAAATCCGAATTACATTCTGCTCCTTTTTTGCAGCCCCGTCAGGTATACCCATGTGTGTATGGGGTTGTTAACATAAGTTCCTTTCAGGAGTTAAGCGGCAGGTGTGCCGAGCACCTCGCTGCCTGGTGCGACTTGGACGCCACTTCCATTTCAAGCCCCAGTTCCAAAACAAGCCCTGGCCCCAGCAGGAACCGAGTTTATATGCCGATAAGGCTTGAAAAGTTTAAGAAGCTAGTTGCCATTTTGCTGGACTTGCCAGCCGAGTCACTATTCTTTTTTCATTGGCCAGCTGGCTGCACGTGCCAATTAAAGATAAATTTAATTGCCGCTACAGAGTGGAGATTTATGTGTTAAGCATTAACGAAGCAAATCTGATTTATTTATCGGCTGTTTTAACTTAATTGAACACACTCACATACTTGCAGACGACCAAGAATAATCATCAGAATGTCAAAAGCGAATTTTTTTGTTTTTTTAAATTAAATTTTTATTTACAATCTGTCTAATGACAATAAGCAAATTGTATCACTAATATTTACATAACAGGAATAGCAGATTTCCAGTGAAACCTGCTATTAATTTAATTTCTCGTTTACTTAAATTTACCTATCAGGGAGATCAAGAATGCGGAATCTTTTGAGTCTTCTGAATGTTAAGCTATTGTCTACTAGACCTAGGGCTAAATTATTTACATGATTGTGAAGTCTGTCTGTATATTTCTTACTATATTTTTTTATCTCCTCCTTTACAGTTGGAATATTTAGATCTTTATGAATATTTGTGAAGTATCTTGGCATGCACCTCGACCGCAGACTATCATGGAAACACCACATAAAAGCGAAAAAGCGAATGACCGCAAAATTGACAGCTAAATTGAATTTGGGACGGGATGTCCACATTGTGACTGGTCATGAAAAAAAAAAGTTAACAAATTTCACTCTGCTAAAGTTTTATATTCGCCATCCGTGCACTCGGAACCACTTTTGTTTAGAATAAAAAGCTGTTTAGAAATACTTTCATCTATTATTATTCAGTTATTATAATTTCAGTTAGAAGTTTGCAACGCAGACGCAATAATGAAAATATTTAATTCTTCGAAACATAGTCATGGTTTATTAATTAAGAATTGCTGTTTAGATTTGGCTCAAATCGGACGACTATATCATATAGCTCCCATGGGAACAATCAGAACATTACAAAAAATAAATTTTTAAATAAGTTTGACTTTTATATTTTTATACCCTTACAGAGGATATTATAATTTCAGTCAGAAGTTTGCAACGCAGTGAAGGAGACATTTCCGACCCTATAAAGTATATATATTCTTGATCAGCATCACTAGGCGAGTCGATCTAGCCATGTCCGTCTGTCCGTCCGTCTGTACGTCCGTCTTTCCGTCCGTCTGTCCGTCCGTCAGTCCGTCCGTCTGTCCGTCCGTTTCTACGCAAACTAGTCTCTCAGTTTAAAAGCTATCTGAATAAAACTTTCCCAAAACTTTTCGTTCTATTGCAGGTAGTATATAAGTCGGAACGAGCCGGATCGGACGACTATAGCATATAGCTACCATAGGAACAATCGAAAAATAAATAAAAAAAAATTTTAACTTTGCTGTTTCTTAATATTTTTTTAGTTCTTCGACATATATTATGTTATAATATTAAAACAGCACAGTGTAGAAAAGCAACGAAAATTCGTGTTATGAACGCCTGCTGGCGCGGTAGAAAACGGGTTTACCATATCGCCATCATATCATTACTAAGGCCCAAATAAAGCCATTCCGCCATTTACCTCAAACTACTCCCTGCGGAAAGGGAGTCCGCAAATGGGAGTCAATAGAGGGGGTGGGGCCCCAGTTTGTCGCTGTGTGTTCAGACCCAACTTAATCCTTTTGTAAGCGAACATACGCTCTTTAGCTCGATGACCGAGCCTGGCGACTCTGGTCCCGAATCAGAATCAGAATCTGAACTGGTACTGGCTCTGTTTCTGTTTCTGACCTGGGGCGGAGAGGAGGTCACAAAAAGTGTGGCAAGCGGAAATCAAATGAAAAACTCGTGCGTCGCCCCAAAATAGCACAGAAATAGTATAAAACCAAATAAAATAAACTTTTCCGAACGCATTTCTATTGTCAGCGGCACAGTCTTCGCCGTCGTCGTGGCTTTCGGTGGGTGAAAACTTTCCTGGGCCATTGTAGCGGTGTGCGGGTGCCCGCCTTTTGTTTGTTGTTCTCCGGCAGTAAGACCGTTTGTTTTCTTTTCCCCTTTATTACGTATTTCATTTTTTAGCTGTGGCAGTGGCTGTGGCAGAAGCAGACGCAGAAACCAAACCGTTCACTTCATTTGCCTACACGAACGAGTCAAGGAGCACTTTCTATGGATGGAATTGTGAAGGCGTCGTTACTGCGGCTGTTTCTGGCACAGCGAGGAGGAGCAGGAAAGGGCGAGCTTGCGCCGGCAAAAGGACAAACTTTTGTCGCTTGGTAATGATGGCATTTTGGCATTGGTGCTCCTATCGTTGTTATTGTTGTTTTTAAAGTTTCGTGCACACAAGTTTAAACAAAGCAGCCGCCAGTCCCATAAACAGTCGACAGGCGTTGCGTTCGTTCATGGGTCAAACAACAGTGACTTGTGGGAGGAAAGGTGGGCAGCAGCTGCAATCGCAATTGCACCGCGTTACGCTAGTCGTGTACTTAATGCTCTAACCGTTTCAGCGGCATTAAGTATACGCCCGCTTGAGGCGAAGAAAGAATCACATCAAGAATAGAATAAAGCGCTTTGTATGCCCTAGCCCGGTAACAATGCCAACCAATGTGGTTGACTTGCCCCAGGTTGTGTGCTTCGGAGAGCCCTACAGCTGGGCGTGGTGCGGAGCTGTTATCACTTAATTGAAAACATAAAACTTGCTGTCATTAGTGTAGCAAACCCATGAGTTCGCCGTAACTGGGCTTGCTAATCAGCTTACGCACTGCGCTATAATTTTTCCTTTGCCCCTCGCATTAGCAATGGCAAATGGCAAATTATTTACCACGCAAACGTTAACATTGACCAACACGTCGGTCAGAAGTTTCATAAAGCTGATCTTATCGCACGCAGGAGCTGTACGCTTCACTAAACACAGTATCCTGGACCGGGGACTTTCGTTCGCCGGGCGCTGGGGACGTGATAAGGGACATGAGCAATGCTTATGGGTAAGCTAGATAACATAATTGTGTCCAATGTTACGGCAAAATTTGCAATTACATAACATCGCTGGGAAAGAGATGGTTAGCAAGCAGGTCATCGGGTAAATTTGGAGCTTCAGCTGCAGATGCTTTGTCTCCAAGTCGCTCTATTTGAGCGTTTGATTAACTCTTTCAACACCGTCTTATCATCAGTGGAAGGAGCATCCGCCATTGGTTGATGACAACTTGACTCATTTTTGAGATGGGACGCAATGAGGCATAATGACGTGGCTGTCGGGTCGCCGTCAAGTCTTAAAATGCGTTTAATTTGTTTTTCAAGAATTCGCACAAAGCGTGCAAAGTTGTTTCACCCCTCTGCTCCTCTCGCCGCTTGACTGCCACAGCCTGAGTGAGGATAGCACTCCGCAAATGCTTCTCCGCTAGCGCCCGGCTACCCCAACAATGATCCTTCTCCCTCGACCCACTTCGGCGCGTTTCTTTTTATGAACTCTTTAGCGTGGCATGGGCGCGTTATCTCCGATTCCAAGTCAAGTTCGCTGGCACGCTTAATTACCGTCCCCCCGCTGCCCGTTCTCCCAACCATTGCCTTGGATAACCGACAGTCGGAAAATATGCTGTGACGTCATTTAGCTTCAATTAAAATAGCTAAGGATTGCATGAGGATTTTTAATTAAAATTTACTTTGTAAATTATACGTTCAAGGATTTGGTCTATGCGTGCTTCCACATCCTATTCACCCTTTACGGATGACTGTTTATCGTTTAGCGAGTTTCCATTTGCCAGTTTTGCTATTTTGGACAAAACAAAAATGGTGCTTTCCGATATTATTTTTTGTCACATCGAAATCACAGTTGGAAGTTATTTTAGGCCCTGAATGAATTACCAGGCTGGTCAAAATCAAAACAAGGCAACATTAAGAACATATCGGGAAGAGCTTGGGATTGCAACAAACGCACATGCAGATGTTTCAAACTTGTTTTATGTGGAGAATAAATTGCTTTTTCCATGGCATACCATTGTCGATGCTGTCATTGTGTTGTAGTACGCTATGTTTTGCTTTTGTTAAGGATGTCGATGCTTATTTGCCAAACGAATTTACAGGCAAAAATGTCTGTTTATTTGCATATGTTGACCATAAATAAATAATTTCCGTTAACCAATACAATTTATGCATATTTCTATATAATAATTTCATTGCAAATTAAATCGTTGTCCAATTGCAACAAGTAATCGCTAACTAGACCCCCCGTTTGCTCTGCCTGTTACTTGGCATCACGACGTGGGTTCTTCTGACTGAGGATTAAGACCAAAAAGGCTCTGGTCTTGGATCACATGAGATGTTAGAAATCGACTTGACTTCCCCAACCCAAGACGTATCCGTTCGACCAACAGCTTGTTGTATCAATTGACAGCGAATAAAAATGTCAGTTGGTTAGCAAACATGGGGGTAAATATACAAGGGCCATGCGAGCAGAGCATTTAAGTGTCCAATTTTTAGAACCCACAAACAAGACAACACGAGGAAGACAAACAACACAAAACAGAAACACAAATGCCAATCGAATCCAGACCTAGCAATCTAAGCCGTACAGCTCGGAAACACGCAAACAAAACGGAAGAAAAAGAGCTTGACAGCACGCTGAAGGAATATAATAATGATGTTGGCAGCGGCAGCAGGACTGGGTACTGGGTCACAGTCACAATCGAACACCGAGCAGCCAAAGGTCGCCCATCGAGAGACAGCCACTTACTTGAGCTAGATCACGCCGGAGTAAAGGGGCCCAGGGCCGGGGGCCGGGGGCCGGAATCCGGACTTCGGAGTTGGGCTCCGCTATGCCGAGAACGGTGTGCGTATATTGAAACGTATGAGCATATTATCTACGTGTTTACATCCCAATTTGATTTCCCGATGATTGCCCTAGTCTTCCTCTCCGCCTTTCTTTTTGTTTTGTCTTGAAAGATTTGTTGGCAATTTCTTTAGCCCGTTCACAGCTCACTACGCATACAACGCCACCCGGTCTACAGAGACCGTAGACAGTGGTGTTAGGTTTGGCTTATTTCGATTTCCGTTCGACACCGCAGGATATCCTGCGAGCTTAGTCACTTACAGCCAAGTCTCAGAGTAAGACATCCGAACTGCGTTCCATTTTTATTTCCTTGCAGAAGGTATTATAATTTCAGTCAAAAGTTGCAACGTTTGCAAGTTTACAGGAGAGAATTTCAACCATATAATGTATATATATTTCTGGTCAGCATGAGTTTCAAAGCTATGTGGATGAAACATGGATGGTCTTCTTTCAATTGTAGGTAGTATATAAGTCGGAACGGTCCAAATCGGGTCGGATAATATACTTCCCAAGAAACAATTGGAAAATAAACTTCGCTATTTTTTTAATTAATTCGAATATGTTCAAGTTATAGTAATGGTTTCCTAGTTCAAAATTACGGTTTTAGTTTTATTAAACGATAGCATTAGCTGACATAGAAACGATCGAAAAATTTAGCAGAAAGGCGACATCGATTCATGGTTTTTAAACAACAGAACATAATATACGTAATATATACGTATTTTACAGTATTTGACTTGCAAGAGTATGTAAACTTCGGCTTACCGAAAGAATGCTGCTTTTCTTGTTTTCCGTTATATTAACTGCCGCCAGCCTGTCTTATAACTTCCGAGGTACCCCTAATAACTGCTGATTGTGTGATTTCTTCACAAGCCCAACTTTGTCCACCCGGTTGAATTTGTTGTGTACCGTCCCGTCCTGTACGCCCAGCAACTTCGCCTACAGCCTTGCCAGACCGCCTTTTTTGATGGCTGTCAACGTTTCTGTTGACATTGACCCTCCGGAGACCTTTTCGTACACTCATAAATGTCTTTCAATCATAATGTTTCAATAAGTCAAAATCGATTACGAACTTCATATGAAATTTATTGCACTTTCGCAAATATGACATTGACTGGTTGTTGGCGGCGATGTGTGTTTCGGTGTGTGTACATGTTTACCACTCTCTGTGTGCTGTGCGTGGGCACATAAGAACAGCCGGATGATGGGCTGACAAGTAGAAGAGGGTGTGGGCAATGGGTGATGGGTGGTTAGTGGTTGGTTAAGCATCGGCATTGCCATCGAGCCGGACTTCAATATGGCGCGCGTGTGTACCGCATTTGTGGTTTGTTTATCACAAGGTGGGCCGCAATGAAAGTGGCAGCCTGCACACAAAATTGAATTTGCCGAAGAGGCAAAGTGCTTAAATATTTAGTTAAATGATTGACAAGGATTGCTCGACTGTATTACCGTGGTCCGACCGGCCCACTCGCCCACGTTCAGGTAACACTGGTGCACCAATGGGCAGACACAAGCCCACGCACAATCCATTAACACATTGACTGTTCGATTATTTGAATATCGACAAATTATTAACTGCTGAGCATTTGGGCGACTAAAAGGATTAGCACGTGATCCCCTTAGTTAATGGGACTACAAGCTACACCGATTAAGGCGTTGTTCGCCATTTCATTTGCTGCTTCGGATCCTTGCCGCATCTGACAACATATCTTTTCATGAGCTATCCCATTGAGTTCGCTGAAGCGGAAAGTCGTTGGACACCGTCCAGTCGCAGCTGTGAGCAGAGGCAAATCATCTGCTAAGAGCATAGCAATAGGGCCGTACGACAAAGCCCACCCATAGCCACAATCACATACGCATACTGGGCATGCCAGAGTTCGCTTGAGCTGTTTTCCTCGCATTTCCTTCAAAACCGCCTTTGCGTCTTTTTAATATCGCATTTACCGGGCCTTCAGCACTCGAAGGAGCACCTGCGAATGGAATTGGAGGGTGAAAACAGGTAAATCTAAGGTGCAAGGATTGCTTGCAGGCGGCGCTTAATCAAAATCATACGCGACGCATCGCATTGCACAAACAGTAACATAAGCAGCAGCCGCGAGAATGGAGGACAATAAGTCGTAAAGTGGGCCGCGCACAGGCTGAGACCCGTTTTGTGGCCATCCAAGCCTACTGTTGGCGAACAAGCCAAAACCTGGCATAGAGGACGATAATGGGTGGGGTCGGAATCGGGGTCGGGAACGAGGCATTCATTATTTTGAAATTTTTAGCGCGCATTTCAGCGCTTTCCGCTTCCGTCGCCAGCGACACCGAGCGGGAAGGAGGCGGGGCAGTCATAAGAGAATTAAAAGAATACGCAGGGCGAGAAAAGGATAGGACAGGGCAAATGCTTCCACAGGACCCACTGCCAATGCCACCAGAGCGTGTGGGAAAAGCCCGCAAGCTGGTTTAAATAACAATTTCGCGATAGCGCCTGGCATGAAGGTGGGGGAGGTGGAGGCCAGGCAGCTGGTACCGCAGGTGTGCATCACCTGCTGTTCGGCTTAATGATTGCGACATAATGCTGCTCCGGCGGGGAGCAGCAGGACGAAAGCCGAAGTCCTTGAAGCGGATTAGTTTAACTCAAGCCCGGCCGCACCAACCAGTCCACCCACCCTTCATCCACCTTTTCATTTTGCTAACCACCTTGATTAGTATAATGCGCAATAATCGCTGAGGCTGCTCAGTTTGGCTTGGCTCGGTTAGCGCAACTGAAAGTGAAAGGATTTTATTATTATTGCCCCTGCTGTTGTTGTTGGGCTCTCGTTAGGAGCGAAACCAGAGCTGCATAATTACATCCGGAGACTCGGCACTGTCAGCAACTCGTCAGTCAGGTGGCCGCTAAATATTAAGGACCTATAACAAAGTGCGTCTGCTGAGGAATTAAATGATACCATTTTATTAGGAGCCGACCAACCGACGCACAGTGGCGCAGTAGAACGACATCTAAGGTAAAACAACATTATTTCTATAAATTTTTTTCCTAAAAATGTTATTCCTCAGTATATATCAGTATATAAGTCGGAAGACTATATCATATACCTCCCAAAGGAACTTTGCTGTTTCTTAATTTTTTTTTTAGTTCTGCGATATATATTGTGTTAGAGCTACGGTTTAAATTAGATTAAAATCGGACAGCTATATCACACAGCTCCCATTGAAACATTCGGAATATTAAAAAGATAAATGAAACAAAAGAAGAAGCTAACTTCGGCAAGTCGAAGAATATATACTCTAGCAGCTCGGTGCTCTCCACATCCCCAAGAATAAGTTAAGGAATAAAACTGATACCAATCTTCATTCTACGGTTGGATAAAGATGGTAAATTAATTAGGAGAAGTATACTAGAGTAAGATGGTAAGATTAGGTTTGCATCCCAATTAAGGCCCCGTAGAGCAAATATTAAAAATTTGTTTCCTCCCACAGACTATATTTGGTTATATGCACACCATATTAAGGACTCCAAACTGGTGAGCAGTACCCCAGTATTGGACGAGCTAATGAAATAAATAAGGTCTTTGTGACATACGGATCATTGAATTCCTTTAACATCCTTTTTATTAATCTAAGCACTCCCCTGTCTTTATTCACCAGGGAAATATGGTTAGAAATTTTAAGTTTTGGGTCCAGAAGGACGCCAAGGTCATCAATTTCACAAACACCCAAAGCTTACGAGGCATACTGTGGATCAACCCGATAGAATGTCATTACTTTGCATTTAGCGCTATTTAAGTCCAACAGATTTTTACATCACCATGTTGGAAAGGCATTAAGATCCGTTTGTAAATCTGGACTGTGGAAAATATCGCGATCATCTGCGTGCATTAGGACGAGCGACTTTGTCGAGACAAAGGTAAATCAAAAAAAAAAAAATTTATAATTTTTTGGTTTTTTGGTTAATTTTCCGACTGTTCCTATGGGAGCTATATGCTAAGGAAGTCCGATCCGACTCGTTTAAAACTGAAATACTAGTTTGCGTAGAAACGGACGGACAGACGGACGGACATGGCTAGATCGACTCTCCTAGTGACGCTGATCTAGAATTTATATACTTAATAGGGTCGGTAATGTTTACTTCACTGCGTTGCAAGCTTCTGGCTGAAAATTGAATACCCTCTGCAAGGGTATAAAAAGAAATGGGCCAAGGTAGCTCCCTTGTGAACCGCCTGAAAGAATTTGGACCACTCTGATAACTCAAAATCCATGTAAGAATATCATTTGAAAACCCTAATAAGTCTAACTTCCGTACAAGAAGCGATTGACTTAGGGAATCAAACGCGTCAAAATCCGTTTAAAATACGTCAGTCTGAAGGTTATTTCTAAAGCCATTTATAAAGAACGATTTTATCTCCAAGAGCTTTGTCGTCACGTGTTGTCTGCGTGTTATAATTCCATGCTGCAAGTTGAGGGTAGTAACGATTTCGAAAAGCTTGGGGATAGCGGACAACTTGGAGACACCTCTAAATTTCCCAGTATTTGATTTATTTCTCTTTTTATGAAGGGAAATATCAAATAGCTGGGAAGTCAAAAGTTTCTAAGGATAGGGTAAACAATTCGTGAAGTGGTTTGCACAGGGTTCCTGCACAGTATCTAAGCACACAGCCAGTAGACTGGCTTCACCCTTAGCAAATCTAAGAAAAGGAAGTTTTCACTTAGACTCGGACAACAGATTAAGTTAGACTTCGACATGGCACCTGAAAAAGACTGATTAGGACGAGAAGAAACTTAATACGTCGTTTGAAAAAACTGGGCGAAAAGATCGGCAATTGTCTGATTGGTGTTAGTTCTAACAAAATTATAAGACTGTTTACAACGAGTTAAATAAGCCCTATAACACTGGGCGTAAAGCTCGTTAAAGTTAGACCGATCTCTTATGTATATAACAAGGCAACTTGTGATCCACACTCCTTATATTTATTATATTGTAATATTGTAATGAAACACACAAATAAACAAGGATATTAACGGCATAAATAAAGTTGGGACCATTTGAAGTCAGATATATACATAGGTATATAAGCGATCAAAGTTTGTCTTGCTAGCAAGCCGTCCATAAAGTCATACTGCGCTAAAGGTAGTAAGATAGTTTTTTCATCAGTAGAGCAAGTCGCATTCTGAATATTAAAATCACTTAAACTATAAACTGCTCTCTTTATATGAAACGATAATTTTATACTTTTTACATGAATTGGTTCACTTTTACGTTAACATGATCGGCTTTAGTTTTGTCTTGTATATACGACAGCACATCAGAAGATGTCTGAGCAGGGGAAAGCCTAAAAACAAATATTTGTTAATTGAGTGAGACCACTGAGTTAAAAAGTATATCAGTTCTTAATGTTTTTTAACCCATAAGCAAAGAAAATCGAAATATCGTCGTTTTATTTTATTATTTAAACAGCATATCTGCCAGGATATGGTAAAGATGAGTCACAAGGGGCCGTGTAAAAGTACGACCACTCAGATTAGCGTTTTGTATGGCGAATGCGTAGTTAAAATAATTAAAATGCCGGTTGAGGGCCAAGTGCAGGGGTACATATAATCAAAAGCGGTGCGGATGGCAAGAAAGTGACAGGGCTAAAAATGATGGTAAAATGAGCAGGGCGTGTCTGGTGCATAAACAACAATAGCAACACCAGCGGCGGAAAAGAGGTAGGGACGTTGCTAGGGTCATGACTCTAGATGCCACGTCTGCGGCAAACAATGCTGCTGCTTAGCCTCAACAAACAAACGCAAACACCGGCTATAAGAGTGGATCCACACCCACGTTGGTGTAGGTGGGCAGTCCGCCTGCATGGCGACTGGCTTCCGTTTCCTGTTTCGTTGTACTTTCGACTCTACCCGAATCCTGTTTGCCGTTTAATTAGAGACACACACGGACGCACACTTGCCCACAGACAGATGCACACGGACAGACACACACAGATGGGACCTCCTTGCGTTACGTCACTGCCGTCTGTTTGTGTGCGAGTGTGGATTGTGAGCGTATAACGATGTGGTAGGTAATCAGAAACTGTCTTTAATTATTCGAGGTTCCATTCTGATGAATGAAGACAACAACGATAACAGCGGCGACCAGCACCAAACTGCGCAATAATGGCCAAAGTGAGAGGGGCAGCAGCAACAACCAATCGGCAACAACGAATGAAAAAGAATCTTCCCGCTGTCCACGGTTTGTGCTCGGCATTGAGGCACCAACAACTCAAAAAACTCCAACTGACTGACGTTCACAGAAAGGGGATTAAAATTCAGGGCAACAACAAAGTGTACTGTGCATGTGTATGTGGATGAAGGTGTGTGGGTGGATAGGTTCTGCTTTTTAATGTTGATGCTGTCCACCGTGGCTGCACTTGCTCCAGCTCCGCCTTTTGCTCCCGGTGACGCCGACCCATGCCATTTAAATGTGTGCATAAAAAAGTCAAGCACTGATGCCAGCGCGGCAATGGACTACAGCAACGGACAGCGACAACAGGAGGAATGACCACAACAAACGCAAATAAGTCACATAAAAAATTCACATAGACATGGAGATGGGGTTCAGGTGCTGACTGACGGGTGCCTGGTGGCGGTTGGCCAACAATAAGACGCAACACAAATAATTTTAATGCACTGCCTAGCTGCGCTCCACCCGTCGCTTAATCCGAGAAAGACCTGTGGATAGGTTAACTGGTCTCCGGGTTGAGCAGGTTTCCAATCCCCGAATATTGAAACCCTTTAATAATTATAAGTAGACAATATTTTTCTTTATGTGTCGCTGGGAAAAAATGTATCATTTTCCTATGCTGTAGATTGGGGGTGCTCAAAGTTCACTTATACAAAGTTTGTTTTACAAACTCTGACCGACTTGCCTGAAACAGTTTTCTGGAGCACATCGCGGAATATAATCCGTCTGTCCGTCCGTTTTTACGCAAACTGGTCTCTCAGTTTTAAGTCTATCTGCATGAAACTTTCCCAAAAGTTGTCTTTCTATTGTTGGTAGTATATAAGTCGGAACGGGCCGGATCGGACGACTATGGCATATATATACAATACCCTCTGCAAGGGTATACAAAATTATAACTTTGCTGTTTTTTAATTATTTTTTTAGTTCTTCGACATATGGTATAGACGACTATATCATATACCTCCCATAGGAACAATCGAAGAAATGAATTTAAAATAAACTATAACTTTTTTTTTAAATTTTGTTTTAGTTCTTCGACAAATAGTATTGGTTAAATATTTCAGAATTACGGTTTAAATTTCATTAAAATCGGACGACAATATCATATAGCTCCCATGGAAACAATAAAAATATATAAACAATTTTTTTTTTAAATTTCTATTTCTACTTTTCTATTTTGTATTTTTTTTTTTAAATTCTTTTTGACTTATTAATAATTTGACAGTTCAGAATTAAGCTTTTAATTTTATTAAAATCGAAAAACGATATCATATAGCTGCCATAGGAACTATCGAATTATTAAGCTGCAAATCATCATAGCTTCAATGTTTTTAAACATATACGCAAGTAAATCATGATTTAAAGGTTTTCAAGAATATTTAGTTTTGCAATAGCTGCAAGGGTATATGGACTTCAGCTTGCCGAAGTTTGCTTCCTTTCTTGTTCTAAATGAAGTGATTAAGTTTGTTTTAATAGAAAGACATCAAGAATACATCTTCCCTATTGCTGGAAGTTTGACTAGATACTGATGGACTTTAAAATAATAGGTAAATCTAGGTAATAGGTAAACCTTTTTCAACGAAAAGTGCATTTATAAAAAGGTTGTTTTATAAACTCTGACCGACTTAGGCTGAAACAGTTTTCTGAAGCACATCGGAATATAACCTTTTTTATGTTAAGTGATTAAGTTGCTTTTAATACAAAGACACCAAGAATACACATTCCCTATTGCAGGAGGTTGGCTAGATACTGATGGACTATAAAATAATAGGTTAGCGCTCTTTCAATTGTCAACAATTTCCGTGCGTGTATATAGGGTGGTCTTCTTTGCTGCCAATTGTAACCTCGTGATCAACTCGCAGGCAACTAACAAACAGAACTGACTGTGTATCGCCCTACCCTTCCTTACGGCCCTGACGCTCCAATGTAGGGCTCCCCAAAAGTCCAAAAGTATTTTGTCACGCTCGTTAAAGCAGGGAAAGTTACGGCTTAGCCTGGGCCGCCATTTGGACTGGACGGAGTTTGCGAGCAGGTCGCTTAAACTTGGGTTCAGTTTGGGTTCGCTCTTTTAATGGGTGGCACATTGTGATCCTGATTGCGATTGTGGCAGTGTGGAGTGGAATGGGATGTGGATGCTTTTATGTGCGTGTCCGTGAAACGCGGCCTTGCCAGCTTTTGTTGTTAATTCTGTTTACTTTAAAATGTCCAACTTCGCCTACGCCATCGCCAATGCGAACGTCAACGACGACGCCTCGTCTGGTCTGGCAAATATTTGTCGTATTAATGAATGCACGGGTTAATGTGTTTACATGCGGCTGCCCCGGAGTGGTGACGCGGGGGTCGGAAAAGCGGCCGGGTGCAGGGGTGGGGGTAGGAGTTGATGTGGAGGGTATGAATCTGACGACGACAGCCACCGACTTTGCGAGCAGTAGCATAAAAAGACCGCGTGGATTGATCTTCTCTCGTCGCTTTTTTTCTGCGGCTAGATAATCAATAAGACGTCCTTTGTCTGATGCGTATTTGGGGGATATCTCCAAAAGAAACAAAGTGGACCGGCTCAAGAAGTAAGTAAAAATGAAACAGACGACGGCTTCAACGACTGCCCGCGAATTATTTGGCCAGAGCTCATTGACCGGATTCGGTTTACTTTTACTCGCTGCCGCAACAAATAATTGTACACATGAATTTCCACTTAAGGCCAATGAAAATGTTTCAACAATGCCCAGCCAAGTGCCAGCGAGTGACGGAGTGAGAGGGCGGAGACTGGGGAAGCACAGTAAACTGTTTTAAAATGTAAATTTCTTTAGCGAGCCGGCATTAAGGCCAATAAACAAAGTAAATGTGCCATTTAATAAATGCAAAAAAGAAGTACGTAATCCAAAATACAAAATACGAAGTACGTACTACGTACTACGTAGAACAACCGCGCGGCAAAGTAGGCTAACGCCTTGTGTGGGCTGGCAGATCTCGGAGTAGGACCGGCCAGAAAAAGGCAATAAGTTAAATTGAATTAAAAACAAATTAATTAAATCCGTCCTGAAACTCCTGAAAATGTGCCAATGAGCATGGCCGAACAAGAGTTGCGCTTTTCGAACTGGGGTCCACTCGAGGTTTCATTTCCGAGAAGCTGATGTTTAAAGCTGGATGTATGCAGAGGGTATACGATGGGTGCACATGGAACACGAATCGTGGCCGAAACGAGGTTGTAAAATGCCCGAAAATCATTGAAGCATAATTAGCTAACAAATTTTTAAGCCTAATTGACGGCACACCTGATGTTTCTTTAGGCATCAATCATACGGCCCTGACACAACAATCGCGGGCCGGAGTAATATGCGCTGCGAGCAAAGAGTCTGCGTCCTAACAAGACAATAAACCGTTTATGAAACGGGAAGAAAACTAATTCCACTAATAGGAATCATAAAAAGGGTAACACGCAATAAATAATGGCAGCGAAAACTTCATTATTGGAAATGCGGCTCACGTATATATTCAATTACTTGTTGAACAGGTTTCACCCACTCTGCTGCGAAGAAGTCTCAATTGACTCCCATCGTCCATCGGAGGTCGTGACTCATAGCTCTTGGGTCGTCTGACGCCGTTGGTTCGTCATGTGCCCTAAGACGGGAGGCGTAAGGATCTTTAGATTGTGATTGTTCGAAAGAAAATCATATTTTCTGTTATTGTGGCAAAACGAGATTATTAAATGGGTTTTGGGTAAGACCCAATAAGGCGCCGGACTGGCTCGAATCAAAACAGCAGACGACGGAAAGTAAACAGTAAACCGACACGGGGCACCTTCAGATTGCCAGACCAGTAGTGGCTGAAGGAGCGGAAACAGAAGCAAGAGCCACGACAACGGCAACTGTCTGCTCGTGAAAGTGTAATAATGGGTTGTGGTGTAAGCGCGTACGTGACATGTATACAGTACTCCCAAATACATAGGTATGCATGTGTGGATCCCTCCGCTCCTCACCCGTTTTCCCCTCTGGCCGGGAGCAACCCGCGTCCGGCATCTTTGGATGAATTTTCAAGGTTCATTTGTTGACTTCCACCGCTGCCGTCCGAGCAACAATGGCAACAGTTGTCGGAGTTCAAGTTATGTCTAAGCCAGGCCAGCTGACTGTCTGCAGCAATTTGTAACCAAGTTTTGATGGCCCAGCGACGCCCCAAACGGCTGCCATCCCCGATCCACCCAGTAGTATCTGTTGCTCCTCCGAACAAATATCACGCAACTGGGAAAAGGTAGAAGGCGTGCTCGGCACGTATTGTTTGTCCACTCAATCAGGTCACGATTATGTGTGTACTCGTATATGTGGGGCTCCGTGCCATTCTTGGCTTTGGCATTCAATAAATATTTAAGCCCCGGTGCTAAATGAACTTTGCCACGTCTCCAATCGGCTGCATGACCTACCGTTCTGTCCACTGGTAAAGGGAACGGGGCCACAAATACAGCCTTCGGGCCAGGCACTCAAATTAGCATCCAGTCAGCGTCAAAAGGAGCGTCTCGGCATCTTTGCAACCTCGTTAATTGTGGACGGAAATTGGCGCCAAGAGCCAGACCCGGCAAAATGTGCAAATTGCACTTCAATTGTCTGGCTGCAAACAAACGCAGATGAAAAACGAATCATGGAGAATGAGATTCCCGTCGGGGAAGTTGCAGCTGCAGGTGGATCTAGGGATGGTGATGGAACTGTGTCGGACGTGAGTTGGCTAATTTGCGCGGGCCGGCACATTCCGCTGAAATCACACTTCTCACGACCCCTTACCCGTTCACCTCTGACCCTCGACAGTTGGTGAGGATATGGCAAGCGGGCGAAGGGGCAAAAAATAAAATCTCACAAAGCGCAGGGAACCTGGCGGTGCAAAGCTTATGCAAATTATTCTGCAATGAGCCGCCAGCGAACATGTCTTTGAACGTGCGGGATGCAAACTGGGAATAGCGAAAAGCGAATTGCGAAATGAATGTCATCTTTCCACTCGGCTCCACTCAATCTTGGGCAACGCCACTTTTGCAATGTTGCAGCGTAAGTTAGTGGGTGTGCAAATTAAAATTCAAGCAACGACAGCACGGCGTATGGAAAACATTTGCATTTGCATGCTTCTCCATCTTTTTCTTCGTGTTCTTGGCCTGTCCTCTCCCTCTTTGCCAGCACTTATCCCATCCGCAGAGCTCGCTGCTCTGCTCACCTTTAGGTTGACTTTTGCTACACCTGCGGTGTTCTCAAAATGTCGAAGGTACGTCTGTTTGCTGCTCGTCTGTATGTCTTCGGGTGGGTGCTCGACGACAAATACAAACTGCTGATTACAAACGAAAATTGAAAATCTTAAGCACTGGCATATTGAAAACGGCAAACGGGTCATGGCAGGGGCGTTTGGCAGGGATGAACCGCAATCGCAATCAGAAGCCCAAACTTTATTTCCAGCAGCTGTTTAGACTATGAGCCACGTGTGCTTTCATTTAAGTCAACTGTCAATGTTTTGTTTTCTGTTGCCTTCGTTTTGTTTTCTGTCTGTTTCGTCTTCCCTCAATGATGTTTTCATAGTGGTCGTTGTTATTGCCATGCTCCGATTCCCGATACTGATTCCGTCTTCGTGGCAGTTGCCTAGAACACCCAGATAAATTCAAAATTGTGTCGAAAGTTGGAACCGATTTTGGTGCCTTGCATATTAATGAGCGGGGAGGTCAAACAGCTTGGCCTGGAGTTCAATCTAAAAGCGGGCACGGCTGCATCGGCAGAACTCCATTTCCATTCCAGAGCAGCCAGCAAAAGGAATAAAGTTGCGGTAAAATTAAATTGTGCAGATGTATCGATAAAGCTTTACGAGCTACTCAGCGAGCACCAGGAAAACAACTAAAAGGGGATTGTGCTGTAGAACTCCACCATGCAACTTTTTCGAGTTCAAGCCCAATTATTTGGGTTATCATCTATTGATAGCATGTGCTTTTCTTCGCTGTGGCACTGGGTGGCATGCATTGGGGTCGGTCAAAAAACAACTGATTAAATGTTGGCCACAAAACATATTAACATGTCGGCTCCAGAAGATCAAGTTGACTGGCTGTGACAACACGGGGCAATCCTGGAAGGCGGCGAGCCACAGACGATGGCGACCGGCGGAGTGCAAAGGCATTGAAAAGAAAACAGCCGCAGCGGACTCAGAGACAGAGGCACAAAACATGGAAACGCAGGAGTAAACAGACAAAACAAATAAGGCAAGCATAAAAGTTTATATTGCGGTCTATGATTCACTGATGCTGGGTAGCAGGGGAGCGATGGTAGTAATGGGAAAGCGGCTTGGACCGGGCTCTGCGGTTGGCTTTCCCTCGACCTCGAGCGACAGCCCAGCCCATCTTCGTCGGAGGCACAGCTGCAGCAGAGCCATTCGAAAATTTTGACATTTTGCGTTGAATGCGTCGTGGTCTCCGTATCCGAGATGCTCCAGCTGCCTGTTTACAGCGAAGAGCAAGGGCATGGCTGGTCGACAGAGTAAATGAGTCATAGGTTTGAGAGCCACCAGCAGGCAGCCTGCCAGCCTTGGTAGATTGTTCGAAACCCATTTACTTAATGGATATAATAAATTTTTCTACAAATTGAAACTCGTTATTTCCATTGTTCTCGCGCTGCTTTCTCCCCTACTCCCCTCCCACCTTGTGCTCTTTGCTCTCTGCCTCGGCGTCTGAATTGTTTTGGACCGGAGGTTGGTCTGGTCCTTGTGGCCTAGCCAAAATTTTAGATAAAAAGAACAGCCAGGTTCTTGTTGTGTTGTTGCCTACAGCCCAAGCGTACAACTACTTGTAATTACATTAACCATTGTGGCGTCAGTGGCCATTTTTATTCTACCGTCTGCTCACATGTGCGGCTCCCACCTCCAAGGGGGTTTCCGGCGTTGGAATTGCCCGTGTCGAACTTGTTAGGCCAAAAAGACTACTTAACTCGTTGACACCGGAAAGTCAGAGGCGATGTCTTGTCTCAGAGAGCCAACGTCATTAGTCCGAATGGTTGGGGATAACATGAAAAAGAGCCACAGACTACTCTCAAGGATCCCGACCCATCTCCAGTCCAAGATCAGCAAGGGGTTATCCTGCACTGCCACCGGGCAGGGTGTTCTAATTTGTAACAAGGATAAGCATCAGTGATGTAGGAATTAGTGCCAGTAAAAATGTAATGTCCTTAATTCGCTTTAAAGAAAGCACACAAGCACACAAGCATACAAGAGGGAAGAATCAGGGCCCAACGGTCCCAAGAAAATATGTTTTCAGTTTCTTGCGGGCCCCGACTTAATGTCTGGCTTCATAAATTTTATGTCGGTGATGTTTAATTTGGCAACGGTAACTCATGTCTGCTCGGACTTAAGACCCTCAGCCTGCAGCCCATGCCTCGTCTCCGGCCGACTGCTTCATTTGGGTGTATAAATAAATTTGCCTTATCCCCATCAGACCCTTGCCATCCTATCCCTTCCCTGCTGGTAAAATAACACCGAAATGAAAACGACAACGACACGTAGCGCTGCTAGACAAGAGATGGATTGTTATCGCTCAAGATTGGAGCACACACAGACACATATACCGAACAGCAGGATCCCAACCGCCTTTTTGAGCCGACCGTTATTTCATTAGTGTCTGAGCTTAGCTAATGCCACGACAAGCAGCCTTGCCACCTTGCCATTTTCTCTAAGTACGTGAAAATTTTTCATCAGCAAATTAAGAATACGTTGAGCCCTGCGAAACAGCTGCGAGTACCGGACGCCAAAGTGGAAGATAATTTCCATGTTGTTTCAGGCCGCGCTGCTGAATGCTTGGATTGGATGTACCCTACCTCTGTCTACCGTCTGACCCGAAGGACAGGGACTAAAGCCACTACCAGATATCGCACACATTTTTTCCCTTCGTGTTGACGTGATTGTGGCCACACATCAAACGACGAAGAGTAAACAAAATTCGTGCATATCGATATTAACATTTATGAGCTATTTAATAAGTAATTACGTGCACCCTTCCAAAGGCAGCTGTTGGGGCATGTGTATGCATGATTATTTGCCGAGGCATCAACATACTAAAAAATTCAATTAGTGCTGCAAAGCCAGATAGTGAAAGTTTAATACGCATACCACTCTGCGGCCAAACCTGCTTATTATATTTATAGAATGTGTGTGCGAGGGGGTGCGTCAGTTGGGGAACGCGCCAGTATTTATGTGCCTACGTATGCGTCCCACAAATGTTAAGTCCAAACAATGAAATCAAATGATTTAATTATAACAGACAATAAAGCAACAGAATAATTGCGGCCGGTGACTGCAGCTGCAAGGGCTGTGTTCACGCTCCCTCTCATACCGCTGCTCCCGCTCCTGCGAGCCATGACCAGACTGCACTTTGGGCGTTGCAATAACCACAAAACACACGAGACTGCCGGACAGGATGTGCTGAGACTCGACAAACAGTGGCGGACGCGGCAGCAGCAACTACAACAATGAATTGCAATAATAATACAAACGCAACTGCAATAACAATTGCAATTAAAATGCGTGCAAAAACAACGCATTGAGCCGCGGCAACAGCAACATTTAGTCGGCCAATAAAAAATAATACAAATAATATACGCCAACAGCAACAACCGACTGTTACAACAGCAACAGTATGATGTAAACTATTAAACAATTGATTAACAACAATTAGCCGCTTATTAAATTACAATAACAACGCAGCCTCAACAACAACAGCGCGCCGCAAAAATAACTTTTGCAATAAAGCCAATTCTGACGCCAGCGTTCGCATGAAAATCCGCACGCTGACCTCCCAAACTTGCCACCAGTGATGCGACTAACAGCTGCCATGGACAAGTCAATCGGTTAGAATTTAACGCGCATAAATTATTGCCTCTCACACTATGCATGTGTGTATACGCAGTGTGACCTGGTATCCAGTGTCATTCTGTCCTGGTACGCAAATTGGTGGCAAGTGATGTAATTTAACGATATGAACGGCTTTTGCAGGCAGGGAGTGTTGCCAATTACCCAGGCAGTTTGGTTTTGGTCGCGTTGAAGTATGGCCGCCTCTTGGAAAGCCGCAAGACAAACTTTAAAAAAGTAGCATACTTATGCCGCCACCTTGCTCCTAGATGTGTGCACTGGTACAGGGCACGAGTAACGCATGCAAATTCTAAAGCAACACATGGTGACAGAAATGGCAACAACATGGAAGAAGATGGGCCAACGTAAACAGAAACAAAAGGCCGAACAGAGCTGAGCAAAAGTTGCAAATGGCTAACCACAAAATGGGCGACAAATGTGAAAAGTTTTTTGTTTTAATTTCCGACACTTTTTGAAGCCACCACTCGAAGTGGGCCGCTCAATATGTCCCGCACACAAGTTACCAGGACACTTTTGAACGAAAAGGAGACACACCCATTGACACTCATTTATGTTGACCTTCTTGAAAGTAATTAAAAGTGACCCTCAAGTATTATGCTTAGTAATTTTTCAATATAGGAGCGACGCACATTTAAGGATCGCTGCAGGCTACAAAAATGACCGCAAATCCGAGCGAGCATAGCCCTTAGGACAAAAACCATTTCCATAAGCAATTTATGCATGGCGATAGTTTTTGCACACGATGACCCACACCAACAAACACAAATACACCCTTCACCCGCATACCTTCATACAGGCAAAGCTGCAAACATTTTGGTTAACGAGACTTTTAATCTGTCCAAAGGTATTTAAAGTTGGCTAAGCCCCAACACTGACTGACTTTTATGGTTACGGAGGAAGTGTCAAAATGTTTGTTAACGACAATGACCGCCCCTGCCGCAACCACCCCAAGGAGGACAACATGAGTGGTAATTTATTTTGCCTTTGCCGGCAGCAGCAGCACCAACGCCCACAGTGGCAACAACACGAAGCACAAAGGACAAGCAAAGGTGGTCTCCTGGAATAGACCTAGCCTTGGGCTCAAGTTGCATGTGGCCCAAACGACCACCCACACACTCGCAGCCAGACGCAGGAAAAGTGGAGGTAGAACGGTCCAACATTAGGCGCTAATCTTGATATTGTACAAAAGTGACCAGGCCGGCCTCAGTCATCTGGCAGTGACAGGGAGCGGCGGCCAAGGTTAAGCAATTGAAGCAACAACAGGATGGTCCCATTCGCATATGATGGACCCAGCCACGCCCACATTCAGGGCGAACGGATGACATGCGAACGGGGGCTGAACGAGGGATGAGTCGCCTGGTTTGGCGAAGCGTCAGAGATTTAATTGAGCAGACTTTCATAAAGTCTGGACCAACGATGCTGTAGACGTTGTTGACCCTAATTCCCTAGGTCAGCATTAGACGAGGAAGCCCCCGCAAAAGGCAACATTGCCGCTGATGGCTGATGACTCGTGACGGTCCGGAAACTCGAAATTCATCCTATCCCTTTCACTGAGATGTGGCAATATGAACAGCAGGACCAGCTCCATTGTGCGGTTTATAATCCACCGCTGTCAAAAAGTGGGCGGAACGAATTGTAAACTGCTCGTTAAGAACCTTTAGGATTAATTTAAAACGTGTAAAGACGAATCGCTCCAATAGATGCCCTGTGAGTATGTGTCCTTGATGTATCACTTCCGCTGTCTGTTAACTTACGAGTGCACTATAAATACGCTTGGCGGCCAAGAGCACACGCGCCAAGCGTTACGATGCAATGAAAGCGTCGGCACTCAAACCATTTGATAGCAACACGTCTTTCTGGTATTTTCACACGCCTGAGCATCGCATTGGATTCAACGTCACGTTTTAGTGTCAACCCTCTTCCCAGTTTTAGCCTTTCAGTTTCAAGCAACCACCCACCAACCACCGCCTCTACGCCCGGCCACCGCCAAATGGCGACGACTAATATGCTTATGCTGAATGCTCGGCCAACTGTCTGGCAGCCAAAAGAGAGCACGACGGCGCGGACAGATGGGTGAACTAGTCGAGAGGGAATTGAACCCTTTTCGTTTTCCGGCTTGGAGTGGCACTGGAATGAGATTGGAGCGCACACTAGTGACCACGTGCCGCGCCGCACATCCAGTGGGCGTAAACCACCCACACAAACCCATACGCAAGGAGCACGTCAATGTTGATATTTCAACTACAATATTATTTTCACTTTTAGACAGACAAGCGGGTAACCAAAGCATACAGTTAGTTTATTTTGGAAATTATAATAAGCCACTTTGTGGCGTCGACGCCTCCCCCGGGCCTGTCGGCGGGTGAGATGCGGGCAGGAGGTTTTTCGTGAGATAGGGAGCAAGTCTGCAGACCCCTAACCTGTTTGCCAAACTTACTTCAATTTGAACGTGCCGTCTGCTAACTTCTGCATATTCTCTTGGCCAGAGGCAGCAACCTCAGGAATATTTTCTACATTCGTTTTCTGAAGCATTGGTTTACTCGTCATAAGAAATCAATGTACTTTTACTTCGGCCTAAATGTATCAAGAATTAGTGAATTAATCCAAAACCAATCAAAATCTGATATTCAATAACTTTATTTTTAAGGGAATACTGTGATTTTTATTTAGAAACTCCAAAAATTAAACCTGTTTTACCTTTGTCTACAAAATAAAATGGAGCCAAATAGGATAAGTAAACCGAGTAAACCGCTATAAGTCAAATTATACACAAGAAAGGAAGCAAACTTCGACAAGCCGAAATTTATATACCCTTGCAGCTATTGCATAGATTAAATATCTTTTAAAACATCTAAATCTAAAACATTTTAAACATGTGCGTATATGTTTAAAAACATTAAAGCTATGATGATTTTCGCCTCATTCATATTTAAACAAAAAACTTCAAAAACATAATAGTTATCATTTCTTCATTTTTTTCCCGGTTGTTCCTATGGGAGCTATATGATATAGTCGTCCGATCCGCCTCGTTCCGACTTATGTACTACCTGCAGAAAGACAACTTTTGGAAAAGTTTCATGTAGATAGCTTTAAAACCGAGAAAGTAGTTTTCGTAAAAACGGACGGACAGGCGGACATGGCTAGCTCGACTCTCCTAGTGATGGTGATGAAGAATATATATACTTTATAGGGTTGGAAATGTCCCGTTCACTGCGTTGCAAACTTCTGACTGAAACTATAATAACCTCTGCAAGAGTATAACAAAACCGTGGTAAAATTCTATACAAATAAATAACCAGAAACTGCGAAATGTTACTCAGAAAATATAACACAAACACTGCACTAACAAACTGCATAGAACCATATAGTCAATATGATAGTGATATGTATTTTTTTTAACTTATAACTCTGTTTTAAATTATAACTATGCTGTTTTTTAATTTTTTGTTTAGTTCTTCGACATTTAGTAATGGTTAAATATTTCCAATTTACGGTTTAAATTTCATCAAAGTCGGACGACTATATCATATAGCTCCCATAGGAACAATCGGAAAAACAAATGAAAAAAAATTATAACTTTTCTGTTTTTTAATTTTTTGTTTAGTTCTTCGACATATAGCAATGGTTAAATATTTCAGAATTATGGTTTAAATTTTATCAAAATCGGACGACTATATCATATAGCTCCCATAGAAATAATAAAAATATATAAAATAACTATCAAATAATTGAGCTGCAAATCATCATAGCTTCAATGTTTTTAAACATATACGCAAGTAAATTATAATTTTAATGTTTTCAAAAATGTTTAATTCTTGCAATAGCTGCAAGGGTATATGAACTTCGGCTTGCCGAAGTTTGCTTTCTTTCTTGTTTGAACTAATATATGTTGATCTTAACTATTACCATTTTTTGTCACTGTTTCCAAGCACTGAACGGCAAGTTTAATGGTTTTTATGTGAATGCTAGGATTCGAATGAAGCCGCCTCTCTGAGATTGCTTTTAATAAGATAAGCCGCGGCCGCACTGCAACTAATGTAATTTGGCTGGACAGAAACGATGCCAACTTAGAGTGCAGCGGACAGCATTTCCAAATTCAATCAGCCGTGGGAAAATTCTCACCCCCCACCCCCCCTGTGGTTGCTTTTCATATAAAGCAGGGCGGGTCTGGGGAAAAAATGTAATTAAGCCAGAAGGTCAGTGAAGGAAGAGCTTTAAAGAAGCACACATCAGCGCATAAAGGCTCTGGCTTCATGAAGGTGGTCACTCGAGTAATTTTAGAGATAGGATACTCTAGAAAGAGAGAAATGGCAAAGATAATTAGGATTATACTTATTACAGTGCTTTCGTCGAGCGGAAAAGTAATTTGCCCGCGAATCGGCCAGTTCAATCTGGATATGGTCGACGGAAACTGCAGAGGAAGAATGATGAAGCGAATATAAGTGAACTCTATCGGAAGTCTCGTTTCAAATAGTAATCATGTCAAGTGCAAGAGATGGGTATGTTTCACTAAAAACGTCACTTTGTATGGCAGGCAAAGAAACTCCTCGCTACCGTTAACCTTCAGACTGCGAGGTTGTAGCATTGCTGACCTAAATGAAGCGAAATGAGTAATATTGAATGCTGCCCCACAGTCTCTTCCTCTGCAAAAAAAGCAAAACTTTTATCATAAATTTAACAGGCCGCACAAGTGAAATAATGTAGCGCAAGCCGAGATGTTGAGTGGGGTAAAGTAAATATATTGCAGGTCCCCCAGCCCCCTGATCATTTCCCGAACGCCCTTCGAAGACAATGGCCTGAGGCTCCGCTTTTAAAACATTCGCATATTCCGCATTCGCAAGGGGAGTTCACGGATTTATCACAGTAGAGAAAAGTTCCCGCGGGATATATAATTTCAATTTTTCAGCGCTTTTCGGTCCCTGATACACCGTTTTATGGAAAGTTAAGCACTGTTTATGCCTGTTAAATGCGAATCAAACAAAGGTCAGCCCACTTAGCTCGATCCGGCTGAGCCCCGAGAAAGGTTCTTGTACTAAGGCTTTTTAGTTGACAGCTGACAGACGGAGCGGAGTCTGGAGTGGTGACAATTATCCCGGACTGACCTGGTCTTGCACTGGTTGTCGGTCGTTGACGGGCGGAATCAAATGTGTCATCAAGTGCCCCATTCCAGGGCTGTTTTGCTGGTTTGCCGGCTTGCCGTATGAATAGTTAATGGCTCAAGTGCCAGACCCACACTAGGATACAGTGTATGGTCCTGGCCTTGTCCCTGCCGAAAACACCGACACGGACCCAGACAATGACAGACACAACAGGAGCTATGTTGAGCAATAGCGATTCAATAGCCGGGGTTGTTGTGCGGTAAAATCTTACACTGCAGTTTATGCAAAATTGCCGATAGCAATTTGCAAATTTAATGGCGTGAACAAATTCAATCAATGTATGCAAACAAATACAGGTCAGGGGCGGCGTCGGGCCCAAATAAGCCGGGCCAGGCTAGGGGACTAAAATAGCTTTGGAAAATAAACGGGTCTGGCTGCATTTGCTGCACAACCACCCGCTATCCCTTGACCAAGTTCGAGTCGGACTCGAATGTGTTTTAGTTAAAACTGCAAAAGGCAACAATTATCAGAGCTCCGCATCGTCCAGGCGATAAGTAATAAGAAGAGCACATTCCTCCATGTCTGGTTTGTGTGGAATGCCTGGCGGTCTGCTATCAGAGAACAGTCAGGTGCCATAATTGTTTGGCTGTATGACAACCGGTTCCTACCCACCGCCCAGGCGAACTTATGCAGCTGCTCCTGGCCTTGTTTCGGAATCCGATTTAGATTTGGCGCTCATCGAATAAGTTTCGGTGCTAAGGCATTCATGCACGTAGTCGCTGGGTTCTGTTTCGTATTTATCAAAACTTTTACTTGTAGAGTAAAAAAATGAACTAGCTTTAAATTGACTGCAATTCTAAGCTGCCACTGCTCTATCATTACGCATGAAGGTAGTCTCCGAGCATTCTAAATGTGGGCCATAAAAAATGGTTCCCATTTTTTTCTTCGCCGCAAAAATTTGTTTTTAGTAAGCGGGCGAAATGACAACTCAACTTAAAAACTTTGCCAAGGCAGCAGGAAGCCAAGAACTACCGGGAAAAAGCTCAAGGAGCTGCTTAGGGTCCTTGGACCTGCCTGCTACGACCTGCTCGACTGCTAGACTAGTACCGAACATCCCACCGTGGACTGTCTTGTCGGCGGAGTCAGGCATGCCCATCCCAAAGTTGGGCTAAGGAAAAAGAAGTGTCTTTTAAATTATTGCAAAAAGCAGGCTGCAAATTAATGATAACGACCCAACCAACACCTCCACCCCGGACGTCGAATGCCTGACTCGTTTGCCATAGAGGACTTATGGAAAGAAGCCTGGCAGGGCAGCGACTTAAGTGACATGAAACAACCAACTACTTACTGGCAAGGGTGTGCGTGGAGCGGGGAAAACTTGACAACTTAGTGCCAGTGTGTATGTGGTTTTGGCCGGATTGCTCGCCTAGAACGCCTTGGCCTGACTTGACTGAGTGGTTCGAAATAGGGTAAAGTGCAGTTCACAGTAAGCTGGGCGGTTTAGGGGATAAATAAATGCTTCCTGTTGCTTCACACGCACACTTAGCACTTGCCTGTTAACGCGTGCAAGTTATTTATGATGGCGACTTTTTCATCAGTTTATCAGATGGTTGTAAGCGCTATCTTCCAACGACAGTGCTTCCATTTACTGGTCTTCTCGCTTAGGTCCTATTTTATGTTGCAACATAACAGTCTGGCGTTTTCAGTCAGAACACTTATAAAAAAAATTCAAAATGTGTCCGTCCAAATTTGTTGTTTGTTTATTGCTGATTTATGTAAATGCTGCGTTAATCCCGTTTGATCTTGATGCAGTAGTACCCGATGAATCAAGAGAATCACAGACGACACCGCCCGCTAGTCGGAATGATCCCAGCGCCTCAGACTTCCAGTTCATGATCACGGGTGGCTATCGGCCTCACACAAATGATCTGGTCAAGTATGTAGTCTCGCTGCGAATGGGAAAATCAAAGAAGTTCTTTGGCGATAACCACTTTTGCGCGGGTGCGATCATCAGCCAGCGGTCAATCTTGACGGCGGCCCACTGCCTGTATTATGAGTGAGTACTGCGGCAGCCCTTAACAACGCCCATTAATCGACCCCTGCAGTCGCCGCAAGCTCATGCCCAGTAAATTAACGGTCATCGCTGGAACGCCAAAGAGGCTGGTGAAAAGCAGTACCACTCAAACTGTAGAAGCGAAGAGGCTTATACCGCACCCCAAGTACAAAAAGGGAAAATCGCAAAAATTTGACATCGGCCTTGTGTTGATGAAAAAGGATTTGAACTTGGGGGATGCTGTCGCCAGCATGCCTCTGTATGACAAGGCCCCGGTGGCCGGGGTCCCATGCACCATCGTCGGCTGGGGCACGGTCATACAGGTCAGTTCTTTCGCCTTTTTCCTACTTGCCCATCCTCAACGCACCTTGCCACAATTTCTAGTACGGGCCACTTCCCGATGAAGTCATCAACGGCGAGGTGAAAGTTTTGCCAGATACCTTCTGCCAGAAGCTCCTAGGCTGGACCAAGGTGGGTATGCTCTGCGCCAATGACAAGAGCAACACCGAAGTGGACAGCTGCCAAGGCGACTCCGGTGGGCCGCTTATCTGTGACAATAAGGTGGCCGGCGTCGTATCCTTCGGCACGGGTTGTGGTGAGCCCGATTCAGCCGGAATCTACACCGATGTCTACCACTTCAGGGATTGGATCAACGAGAACTCATGCCCCCGGAGGCCGTGTCCAGCGTTGACGTTGTTGACCCTAATGCAGCTTCTGCTGGCCTTCCTTGGCATTTTTAAGGGTATATAGTAGCGCCGGCTGTTCATTCAACAGGCCTTTGTTGTGCCGGAAGGTGCTGGAAGAGCTACTAAGTAATCGCAGCTACTATCCTGCGAGCCAGGAAACCTCCGAGTCTGTAGGCGACAAACCAAAAATGACTGAAAGCAGCGGCATGGCCTGTCATCCATAAATGTGAGGGCGGGCGGCTATGGCGGTGGAGATACGAATGCGAGGTCGGTTGCAAATGGCGCAATGGGCACGCCCCGCTATTACCCGCTCACACGCACATCCAATCTTTCCATATGGGCTGGGTGGAACAACGGTTTATGGTTACGCTGACGCTGTGCTGCCAGTGGATTCACTGTTTGTGACAGCAATTATCGCATCACAACCGAGGTTAAGGCCTCCCCTCCCGCCGATCATGAACCCACAGCATACCAAGCAGAGAACATTATGCAACGATTCGCAATGGTTCATTTGGGGCGCTCACCAACTGTTGATTGTATGAATTAGGGTTAGCGGTGTCCTCGTCCAGATTATAGGGAACTCTGCGCCTGAGTTGGTACAGTAAAATGAGCTTGATTTTTCTGATGCCGCATTGCGTTTAGGTTGACGATGACCGCGAGACTAAAATATTCCTACCAAATGTCCTGGTCTCTGCAAAATGGACCCCCAGTCTCAGCTCCAGTTGAATCTCATGTAGAAATCAGTGCGGAAGTATGTTGATTTCATATTAGCAATGCAATTAGTAATCAAGTCCGCACACTCCAACAACTTACACATACGATTGGAAAAGCCAAGACCTTAGCAACACAAGTCACGAACGTGTCCCTAGCGAGGGATGCTCCGTGCTCCAGGCTTCAGACAAGGCCATTGCGAAACAGCCTCGGTGACGACGACAGGCAGGCGACAAAACAATGTTGAATTGATGTGGGACTCTGAGAGACCGACCCGACCCAGACACATATTTACAGACATTCGCTATCAGGTTTGTCATTACACAGCCATATTGTGTGCTGTTCAAGTGTTCATAATGAATTTAATCGCGTATGTTTATTGCTCACTTCGCCATGGTTCTGCTTCGTCCTGCTGCGTCCTGCCCAACAAGTTGTTATTTTCTTAGCCCCACCGCCAGCGGAGTCGACACTTTATCATTTTGTCACGCTTCTTGTTTACCAAGTTGGCTCGTCAGCGCCCCGTTCTTCTGCATATTGATTCAGCATTGTGTTTCCGTTGTTCCGTAGTTCTGTGTCTGCTTTCGTAGCCTGGCATTTCCTGCTCCCTTTTTGCGCCCCCAGCAGTAAATTGTTTGCATATATTAGACACATGCCTAAAATTGCATTTCAAGGCAAGTTCATTTGGAAATAATTGCAGTTAAACTTTGTCACCGTAGTTGTCTGAATCCAGCGAAATGCACAGGGTATTCCATTAGCCAGCCTGCAACATGCATTTCCTGCTTGGATCATCGTCGTGTTTAGCACCAAATCCACGCTCTAATCTCGGGATGATGCTCAGACACAGTCCGAAACCGTCGAAACCACCGCCAGGAAAGCGGTAGTTGGCAAGGCACCCACCCCTTTCGTTCCTTCGATAATTTATTTGATCATGAAACAGCCTGAAAAATCCTAGCTCTGGTCGTTGAACTTCGGAACAAAACAGGGTGAACAGACACGTGTGCATGTGGAGGTGACCGAAGGGCGAGTCCGAGCTGCACAAGCGGTTTAGTCGCACCTCCTGACAAATCGACGGCTAAGCTCCAACGTCAACACGTCGAACACGAGCGCGTACCAGTCCCTACCAAAGTCGACCAGTAAGCAGTAGCAGGGTGCGATTTCCTGGCCAGATCCCAACCGAAATCGCTATCAATTTGCGTTTGTAAATACATTTTAATGGCATTTTAAAGTGAGGATGAGTTGACCTCTGAGCACCGCCCTTCAGCCCTCCTTCAATCACCCACCCACTTTCCACAACCTTCACCAAGCTAAGCTCAATCCACTACAGTAATCAATTTGAACATTTAGGCGGAAAAAGCAGGTTCTTATGGGTGGATTCGGGTCCTAGTGGAAATGGGGTTCCGTATGACACCGGAAATTCAAACTACTTCCTGTTTGGCGGTGGCATTCGTTAGCCATGTTTCATTTTCGCTGGGATTTGCTTTGGTCTGACGGATGATGGCTTGGCCTGCGATTTGATTTGTTTTCATTGTAACGAGCCTTTTATTAGCTTCACTGCCTTCCCTTGCATCTTCCCCATATCCTCCGTTCTCCGTTTCCTGTTCCCATCCCCGACCCGTGGAATACCGATCCCAGCCCATTTCATCCCTTCATGTCTGTTATATTGGCTCTATTGTTGTTTTTGTTGCTGTGTCGTAGTGGCCCTGTTCGTTAAATGCAAACACCAAAAGGGTTTTCAAAAACAACAATCAACGCCAGTAGCCCCCTTTTGACCGCCAAACCCCGGATTCAACGCCACCCATCAGAGCCGCAGTCCAATCACCCAAAAACTCCAACCACTCGGGATGGGGTGACGAGCAGGATGGGCACTACAGGAACGCCAGCGGCAGGCAACCCGTTTTCAATTCTGTTTGCCCAACACTGGCGGGCTACATTGACGGCCATTTGTTTAGAAACGCTAAAAAATATGATTGGTCGCACTTTAAAATCTAAATTAGAAAACCCCATTGCGAACATACTTTAATCCATCACGTGTATTAAGTGATTCGCTGGCAATTATATTATATTGTAGCTGTAAAACTGGCTTTCAGTTCAGCTTCATTTAATTTTAAAGAAGAAAATATTTTCTGGAAGGTTAAAATTGCATTAAAACAATTTGATTTTCTTTGGATATACTTTTTTACCTTAACTATAAATATAAAGAAGAATTCATTGATTTCTATAGTCCAATTGGGAAATATCGATATTTATTTTTAGTGGATATTTACACAAGCTTCGAAATTTAAAGTGGTAACTGCCACAGAGGTCGTAGCCCTAGGCAAGTGGCCCATGCAGTATGGTTTTTAATTGTCTGACATTTCGCGTGTGCCTGTCTGTGTGTGGGCGGATGGGTGCTTTTCTTGGCTTGGCTGTTTGGCCGTATTGCTGAGTGGAGCAGTGTGCGTGTGACTGGGTGGGTGTGTATGTGCTCGTTATTGTCAGTCTGTAGCAAAGCGATTTGCATACAAATTTGGCACGAAGTGTAAATATTTAAGCAGATACAAAGTGTGAGTCTTAAATTTTTGATACTAATTAATTATGCATGTGTAAATTTTCCAATGAAAATTATTATAACGCCATATTTTGGCTGCCCCCTCAGATTTCGTGTAACGAATGCATTTTTAGGCAAATCGAATCAAATGTTTGATAAACATTGGTCGGTACAAAAATCCGATTACACCCTTAGCATTTGTTTATAATTTAGTGCCAAGCTCGACTTTATTGAGCTTACATCATCCAACCCGAAAGGAAAGTATCGCTGCGCTGTCACCTGGTCGATAAAGAAATGTTTCTCCCATTGTGGATGTGGAGAGCTGGCAAATTACCCCCGCACACAACCAAAAACTCAGGACTCTTTAAGGGCAATAATAACAAAACATTGAGTGCGAACAAACGACCAAACAAATAGACGAACATGGAATACCGAACAAAACCAAGGAGACAATGTAACTAACGCCTCGAATGGCGGGTCTCAAGTTGATTGGGATCGGGGTTGAGGCAGGGATTAGGTTCAGTATTGAAAATGCGAATGGGGATGGAGCCAAAGGTCGGAGCTTAGCCAGAGCAGACAAAGCAATTCGGAAAAAGGATATCAAACACGAAATTCTATTAAAACTTTTTCACTTCTGCCTTGAATGTGTGCTTTGCGCCCCATATTCCGTAAGTGTTCAATTCAAAAGCCAAATATACCAATAAATAATTTACTACTCGTGCAGTCCGGGTCGTCGCAGAGTTCTTTGTCCGCATACTTAAAGCGCATTAGTCAGCCGCCACTGGTTTCTGCCCAAGTCCAAGCTGAGCATTAGAGAAAACTTGCCAAGAGACAGGCAGCGGGATGATAGCTATAGCTGTAGATGACGGTAGTGTCGGAGTGAAGCATCTTAAGAGCACCAAGATCCACGGATCCGAACGCGTCATACCCACTGCCGTTTGCTCTCCGGACTGAAAGCTTACAGTTAAAGACAACCCGATTTCCCCTTCTTCAACTGGCCAAGAGGCGGACGACGCCAGGAATGAATCTCTGAAAGTGTAATCTATGGCCCAGACCACAGCAGACTATTTGTATTAATTTGTTGCTGGCGACTTTGCTGCTAGAGAGACACCACCCCCGCTCTTAAAAACGAGCAGCGTCGAAAAATGCGACCCCGACCGAGGCCCAGGTCCAGACCGCGCCGTCAGTCGCCGGTCGAATAGAAAAGTTCCGAATAAGAATAGCAAAGGAGTCTTATTTCCAGCCCCCAAGTGTACCTCCTGATTTTTGCAGAATGCGTGTGATCCGGGGAACATGGAATGGCAGGGAAAACCCGTGGTCAGCTTAATTGTTTTTAATTAACAAACGAATTGGATGTTTTTTGTTTGCGTGGGAGAGGCAACCTCAGCGCATTGATGAATTAAACAACATTATTTTAGTTTCGATGCATAAAACGATTCAGCCAATCAAAACCTGCAAAGCGAGAATTGAAATGCTCTCTCCCATAAGAACACAAAAAATAAATCCAATAAGTGCAAATTAAAACAAGAAAGAAAGCAAACTTCGGCAAGCCGAATACCCTTGCAGCTATCGCAAGAATTAAATATTTTTGGAAACATTAAAATTATGATTTACTTGCGTATATGTTTAAAAACATTGAAGCTATGACGATTTGCAGCTTAATTATTTGATTGTTCTTTTATAAATTTGTATTATTTGTATGGAAGCTATATGATATAGTCGTCCGATTTTGATGAAATTTAAACCATAATTCTGAAATATTTAACCATTGCTATATGTCGAAGAACTAAACAAAAAATTAAAAAACAGCAAAGTTATAATTTTTTTTCAATTATTTTTCCGATTGTTCCTATGGGAGCTATATGCTATAGTCGTCCGATTTTGATGAAATTTTAACCATAATTCTGAAATATTTAACCATTGCTTTATGTTGAAGAACAAAACAAAAAATTAAAAAACAGCAAAGTTATAATTTTTTTTCAATTATTTTTCCGATTGTTCCTATGGGAGCTATATGCTTTAGTCGTCCGATTTTGATGAAATTTAAACCATAATTCTGAAATATTTGACCATTGCTATATGTCGAAGAACTAAACAAAAAATTAAAAAACAGCAAAGTTATAATTTTTTTTCAATTATTTTTCCGATTGTTCCTATGGGAGCTATATGCTATAGTCGTCCGATCCGACTCGTTCCGACTTATATACTACCTGCAATAGAAAGACAACTTTTGGGAAAGTTTCATGCAGATAGCTTTAAAACTGAGAGACTAGTTTGCATATAAACGGACGGACAGACGGACGGACAGACGGACATGGCTAGATCGACTCTACTAGTGATGCTGATCAAGAATATATATACTTTATAGGGTCGGAAACGTCTCCTTCACTGCGTTGCAAACTTCTGACTGAAATTATAATACCCTCTGCAAGGGTATAAAAATGCTTCCGGCTAGGATCAAACCGGATCCTTTTGCGTGTTGGGCAGGTGCGGTCGAAGCCAGTAAAACACCGCCCTAAATAGGGTAAGGCAAAGCTAAGGATAAGGCAAAGGTAAGACATTGATATCTATTTCTTCTGTGCCTCCTACATACATATATAAATTTAATTTGAATGATTAGTGTTTTTTTTTTCTGCATAAATGATGTGATGAAAAACACAAACCTAAAATAGATCCGCACAGTGGCAGTCACCGAGAATTCCGCGCGGCTATTTAGCGAAGCATAACAGAAAACGGAGAACTTGCAAAGCGTTTCCTCCAATTAGAAAGTGTAGTTTTATTGTTAATTGCTCCATCATAGCATCTGCGGTCGGAGGACGGAGGCAGCTCAACTTTTCCCGGCTCACAGCGCATACCCAATGAGCAATAATTAACTTTATCCAAAAATCTTTTCCGCCGCTATTGTAGAGGGTGGCTTTGGCTCGAGGGGTTGGATGTAGGATGGCTAGCGAGTCAGTCACCCAGCCAGCTGATGTCTCGTTACTTTGCTCCAGAAGCAATTTCCACTGCTCCAGTGTTGGCATTTTTATTGAATTAAGCAGCCAAAGTTATGTTAAGATGCCCTAATTTATGGTTGCTTGATGCGAATGCCCAACTTGTACCAAAGACATCCGGTCCGTTATCCAATCATCCTGCCAAGCAAGTGGGGACAATATTGGAGGAGTACAGGCCTGGTCACTGAAGGCGTTCCAACACATCAGCCACCCTTTATTCGTGCTAGCTTTTTCTTATTTTGTTCTCAGACATTTCCCCGCACCCGCACCCTTCGCTAACTCTTACTCTTCGCCGACAGGGTTTGGCCATTGTTGTTGCCGGTTTTGTTTCCTGACTATTTTGGTAATTGCTGTTTAAGTTGTTGTGGCTACATCAACCGCACTTCCTTAGCGGTTGTCGTTTTGGGCGTGATTTAATTGAAATCAATTAGCGGTAACGAGTGGTCATTAAGTTGGCTTAGTGGTAGTTTCTCCAATCCGTCAGTTCATTTTTTTTTTTTTCGCCTGAGCCATGTAAATTCGGAACGTCCTCTTTTTATGCTGGGAAAACTTTGGCAAACAGAATTAAGAGGCACACGAGTTATAGGTCTGTTTAAAAAGAATTCAATGCAAATTGAACGCAAACTTTTGCAAATACGTTTCAATTAGGAAGTGGACGCTCGAGTAAAGGGAAGCCGCATTCGAGGCCGAACGATTACAATAACAAAAATTACTTGCTGCCAAACTCCCCACCCAACTCCTGCTATAGCCACACAAACTGCCACAAGTCCAGTTCACATATTAAATGAAGGCATTTGCCTTTCACAAACGCAACCAAAAGTTGGGGAAGAAGAGGATGGTGGGGCGTTGAGAAAATGGCGGATGAACAGTAGGTCGGTCGCACTTGAAAGTGCACGACCAAATAGGGAAAGGGGAAACAGAGGAAGAAAAGGGCAGGAAACAGGAAGGGGAAAGGACGAAGAGCGCAACTTTTTAACTAGGTTTTTAGCGTTGCCTATTTCTGGAAGTGTTCATGGGGTAGGGTGGTGTGGTTGGCTCAGCGTCGCTCCACTTGGCGAAACGTTACATCCTCTGCTTTGTCGTCGCTCCTCCCAGTCCCTTTTTTTAAATTGTTTTGCTGTTTATTGCAAAATTACACAAAAACAATGCACGTTGATGAAGACGACAGCAAAGCAAAGCAAGAAGCAGAATCAGGAGGCGAGCACAAAAGTCAAGTCGGTTCAGAAGACCGAAGCTAAGAACGCTCTAGACAAATAATGTTATGAAAAACTGTTAAGGTACATAATTATTTTATAATAATATTTATTATTAACAGCAATTTGCTTCTTAAGCCCAAAAAATATTAAGATTCCTATAACTGCTATATTTTTATTAATTTGGAATACTCTTAAACTACCGTTTAAAACATAGACCTATAGACTGCTATATTTTTGTTTATTTGGAATACTCTCAAACAGGGTATAAAACATAAGCCAAGCAGCGCACTGTTTAATGATGATGATGATGGTGATTGTGATGACGTTGGCTGCGACGTCGAAGAGTAAAACGCAGAGGCAGAAGCGAACCAAAGCAAAAGTCCCAAAACAAAAGAGATAACTGGGCTGGGGGGCAGCATTCAGTAGTCAGTGCAACTGCAGGCCAGCAGAATCAGCCAGAGCAGCAGCACAAAATAAAAACTTTTCGAAATGGAAAAACTTTTTTCTTCAACGAGGACACAGTCAGAATACCAAGGACGGCAAGGGGCGGCAACGACCAGTAACGAGCCAAGTTGAAAAATCTTTATTGTGTATCAAACCATTTGTATTAATTAGAAGCGGTATCGCCAGCAAAATGATTACAACAATACTTCCCGAGCACACAAAAACCGAAAAAGCAACAACATCAAGAACAGCAGCCCAACAATTGCTACGTCCGTTTCGCAGCTAAGAGTATTTACAGGCCAGTTCAAAAGAAAGTGCAGGGCGGGAGCATTCCTCCTGATCGACAAATCCAAGAGCTGTTATGTAGTGACGTCGGAAAGAGTCAACTGGTGAAAAAAGGGAGTTTTAACTTTAACGAGATGCCGGCATAAAGAAAGGAGCGTCATGTGGGAAAAAAACTGGAGCGTGGCCCAATATTGAATCTGAAGAAGCCTGAGGAAATACAAACGAAGCCGGGTGATAATAAACTTATTTACTGCATAGTTTATGTACTGCAGATATCACTCATACGGCATGGTGTCGCACATTTAACATGCACCCTGCTGTAAAGTACGATACGGCTAAAAGTTGCAGAAACGAACCCTGGGGGAGTAGTGGCGGAGTGCGCCCAAGGAGTCGCTGAAGAAGCCCTGAACAAGTTTATGCGACCACACTTACATCCGCACAAACATATCCCTGGGTGCCCGCCGTTCTGGGTATGGGTGTGTATCGAATAGACGCATGATATAACTACTGAAATATAAGTACGTACAAGCATAATGCGATCGTAAAAAGGCTTTTCATTGCGAGCATAAAGTATTAAGCTACTTTGCAGCATCTTTGCATGCAAAAGCAAGGATAACACACAGACAAGGCCTGCTCAAGTGCCACCATTCCCGCTCACACGCACACTCTAGCCAACGAAATCACGTATCGTACAGCCAGATTAGCACAAGTATATGTAGTCAGAACGAGCTCTACCTTACTGATGGAGAGAGAGAGAGGAATCTTGCTGGCCTGAAATCGTTTAGCCGATCCAACGAAGACAACTCGCGAAATTGAATCTGACATCAGCTGATGACTTGCCGAGCAAATGAAATTTGCCATTAGCTCAATAGATAAGTAGATGAGAGGTCTAAGTCCCAGTCTAGTAGAAACAACAAACCGAATTTATGAAATACCCCATCCATCCCGCCAGCCTCCTGCATTGCTCGCTTCGTGGGACAATTGTATGTATTTATCTCGAAGACTCAATTCGCATACGGACGGATGCATTTACAAGCGCTTGCAAGAAGCCGAAGGACATTTTATTGCTGCACTAGGTCCACGTCCTTGTGGTCACACGAAGACACTCTAAGTTAGACCCTACAGGCATATGTGGTGGAGAGAGTGAGGGGGTGGACGTATGGATTTCCACATATGGATCTATATAAATACATTTTTGCGTCGCGCTTCCTTGTTTATTTGGATGCGACTACGGTCCGGCTTCGTTTTCAGTTAACTTGGCTCCTTTCTCATACCAACACCATCACTCCCCAGAGCACACCCACACATGCTGGCAGCACAAGCAGACCATGCACACCCAGGCGCTGCTCAGTTGGACGGCGGCGACAGTTTCGTTTGGCATTTCGCATGCAATTTGCGGTTCATTGATTCGGAAGTTTTCCCATTTAACTTAAGCCTCTTTAACCATCCTATTGACACAAATTTCTACTTACCGTTGCCGGGGTACTTGCCGCCGCATCCGCAGCCGTGGCACCGATACTGGAAACGATACAGATGCAGATGGGGCTACCGACACCGATGCGGAACAGATGGCTTTGCCGCAGGTGAGTGCCTTTGATTGTCGTCCACCTCAGTGTCCACTTAGACGGCACATTTCTCCAGGCGTGCTGGCTGGTGAGTGAACCTGCCCGATAATTATAATAATGTCAATGGCCAATGGGTGAAGAAGATGTCCCCAACTATCATTCCCTAGTAGAAGGGTGAGATATTAAGAGTTACTTGATAAGGGCTAAAAGCCCCTTGATCTTTTGAACAACGGAATTTTCATCATTAATGAAATAATAAAATCTGATTTTGGCAGTGCGACTTGCAGTACAGTTTTTGTGTCGGAACAATAAAATATCCCACATTTCTGAAGCAAATATGCACGTAATCTGCGAGTGTTATTCCGCTTGAGGAGAGAGCACCTCTCTCCCACAGGAGGAAATGTCCCAGGGGAGTACTTACAGCCGCTGGAAGAAGATCATCAAAGTAACCGATTTGCTTGGTCGACCAGCCAGCAGGCATATCAACAATAGCAGCGGCAACATCATCACTATCAGCAACATCAATGAGCTGGCCATCAGGGAACTGAGCAACAAGGGCAAGGACCGAGTAGCCGGATTGGATGCCAAAGGACTCACACTCAGATCTTGAACATAAAAAGAAACCAAAGCGCTGCTCCAAGGACAGGTGCAATGTGCAATCTTTTGGTATTTTGTTGGCTTTGCACATTTGGCGTAATGCCAAAACACAATATAAAAGACGCGGGCGGGGGATGAGCAGCCGGCTGAATGAGGGACAACCGAGCCGAAGGTGGGAAAGTCTGAGGCAAAACAACTGCGGCAGACGATGAAAACAAAAAGACAATGCAAACTTGACTCAACTCAACACCTGAGGAAGGCAAACACTTGAAGTCGCGACGAGACTCCCACGCGATGAGGGAAATGGGAGCGGGAGTCTTCCGACATCAGCACCGGGATGAGCAACAAGGACGTGCATTCATTCAAATCGACTTCAGTGCGCAGCTTTTGCCCCTCACCCGGCTCTTCGAAAGGAATTTACTTTAATGCACAGACGGGTCGGTCGGGTCGGGTTGGTCGTTTGAACCGGGAAACGTTTGCAGGCACAGTCTTACTGACCTGGAAGAGATGAGAGGTGGACACGGATACGGAAACAGCAATAGAGCTGGAACAGGAGTTGGATGTCGGATCCGAGGCCAGAGGGAGTCGATTACGGGTGCGTGTGGCGCGCCAAGATGCGGCTGCCTGGGTGCTCGTACTCCACACTACGCGGACCTTAACGCCCAAAGTGCAATCAAGAAACACAACACAGCACACAAACAGTCAAAGGAGCTGCATCTGGATCTGCATGGAGCCCGGCACGGAGGTGCTGAGCCAAGTCAACACGGAGTCTATAATTTTGGTTGTGGTTCCCGTCTATTGTCTTACGGCGCCCTGCTTCGGTTTGAAAGGTTTCCCCTGCATCTTAGAGAAGCCCCCGTGCTAAGAGCAGGTCCGTCTGCAGCTGCTTGGCTGGTCCTGCTCTTGCTGCTTGGCTAAGTGGGAAAATGAGCCATTCGCGTGCAATACTGAAATCGGAATCCTAGTCCCTCTTTTCCCTTTTTTTTATGGACCTTATTTGACTCGTGGGTGTTGGACAACAGCTTTTAAAGTTGACCGATTCTTTCCTAAACGATTAATAATCCCCAGCTTTGAGGTGAAAACGTTGAAAGTGTGTAGAATTTAAATAGCCAATTAAGCTTTTATTGGATTCAAACGTAATTTAACCGTTCAATATTGTTTTGAAAATTTAAATATATTTTTGAAATAGTAAAATTGCCTATATCTCGACCTATAAATTTTAATACCCATGCAAAGGGAAGGGGAAAGTTTAAAACAGACACACTTTTTTTAAGTTTCCGATGACTTGCAAAAAGGTGACCAAAAACTGCACTTTTGGAGTCGATTACTTGCTCAACTCGATTCCGTATTCAAATTTCAAAGAAAATTTTTTTCTTAAAAACTTTCTTAAAAATAGGAAAAAGACTTTTTATTGTTGTTTTTCCGAACGACAACAGCAACAACAATTGTTAAGTTTTTAAAGGTGAATTTGCCTTTGAGTTCCATAAAGCAATTTCCTACAAAAATAGAAAACCAGCCTTTGAATAAAAAATGCTACGAGAAAGAAAAAGAACGGTAAAAGACGAAGTTGATGACGTCGAAGTCGGCGTCAGTCGGTTGACTGTGCCGATCATACATACACACGTATGCAAATAAAACAAACCCCTAATTTTTGGTGCCCAGTGATCTCGCATTGAGTTACTTGGCCTTGTTGGTGCTCGAATTTAATGAGAAAGAGTAAATAGAGATTGAAAGTTATATTTATTTATATTCATAGTTCATTTGCAACTGCATGGCCAAATAAGCAACCAGTGCAGATCTTTGATATGAATATAAATATATGCATGTGTGTAAATACATACATATGTACATACATACATAAATGTTTTTGCAAGTGTCGAATGTGTTTTTAAATTGTTTAACATCTGTCTGAGTTTGTCTGTCATTAACTTTCTGTCTCTCTCTTCCTTTAACCATGGTCATACAAAATTTTCTAAAGTTTATATTTGTTTAAGATCTTAAAATAATTTTGTTTTAGAAATTTATAGAAATGTTGTTAACTATATATATACGTACTCACCTTTTTTTCAGGATCCGCAGGTGATAATTTTTTCTCAACCTTTTTACCACATGTACTTTTAACTTGAAGGTTATGTTGAATTTACACCTGCAATTTACCGCGCACTTATAGAAAACTTGTGTTCCGCGTTCACTTTCCAACATTAATATGATGCAAAGCAATAAGTATCTATTTTTAACTATTGTTGGGGAGAGGGGTGGCTGCTTTAGGCTGGAACAGTAGGTTAAACCGATTCCCACGTAGGAATTCGGGAAAATTTTTGGTTTTTGCGCGACGTGCATGTGTTTAGTTACACTTGTAAATAGGAACTGACTTGGAGCAAGATCGATGCCTACATCGAGAGAGAAGAAACTGGAATGTTGCTTAGACTACAACAACATGTTTTGTTGCCAGCTGATAATGCTGTGCTCTTTTTTTTTGCAACTGTGATGCTTTGGTTTCTGCTCTCGCTTATCTTCTTCTTCTTGCATAAAATAACACTTTGGAAGCAAAATCTTGGAAGGTTGGAAAAATGCCATTATTGTGCATTTCTAACGAGAAAGGAAGCTAACTGCCAGCTGATAATGCTGTGCTCTTTCTTTTTTTGCAACTGTGATGCTTTGGTTTCTGCTCTCGCTTATTTTCTTCTTCTTCTTGCATTAAATAACACTTTGGAAGCAAAATCTTGGAAGGTTTGGAAAATGCAATTATTGTGCATTATTATAGCTGCCATAGGAACTATCGAATAATTGAGCTGCAAATCATCATAGCTTCAATGTTTTTAAGCATATACGCAAGTTAATTATAATTTTAATGTTTTCAAGAATATTTAATTTTTGCAATAGCTGCAAGGGTATATGAACTTCGGCTTGCCGAAGTTTGCTTGCTTTCTTGTTTAATATTTTTTTTTTATTCTTCGATATAAAGTAATGGTTTATTCTTTTAGAATTAAGTTTTAAATTTGATATAAATCGGACGACTATATCATTCAGCTCCCATAGAAACATCGAAATATAAAAAAAATTAAATAAAATTTTTTGTTTTTTTTTCTTTGAACATAGTTATAAATTATTAATTCAGAGCTACGCTTTTTATTTTATTCAAATCGGAAAACAATCCCATAGGAACGACCGAATAATTCAACTTAAAATCATCATATCTTACATTTTTTTAACATATACGCATATAATTCAAAATAACATAATATATTTTAAATAATATTTAAATATTGCATAAGCTGCAAGGGTATATAAACTTCGGCTTGCCGAAGTTTGCTTCTTTTCTTGTTCACTTTTGTTTGAGTTAATTTTATAGAACATTAACTACTCTAAAAGCTTGTGGATTAATTCTGTTTAATTTTGAATTAAATTTTTTTTTTAATTTGAATATCGTCTGTCGTCTTTGTTGATTTCAAAAGTATTCTAAAATTTTGAGGATATGGAAGAAAAATCGTTTGCATGCGTTCTCTGAAACGCCGACCAGAGGTGTCAGCTGAATTCGTAATTGAAGGCGACTATCTGCCAACTGACTCCTGCCGAAGTTGACTGCTTTCTAAGCGTTCTAGCGGACGTCGAGTGAATGCTGCCGCCGGATTTGAGTGAAAGCTTCACTTAGAGCGCCTGCGCCAGATTTGAGTGGATCTCAGAATTGTGGGTGGCGCCAAAGTTAGCTTGAGTACTTTTCCAACTTGCAATTTTTGCATGTTTTTTTTTATTTATTCCCGCACAGCCGTTTGGCTCGAAAAATTTTCCAAGGCTTGGTGGTCGTTGGGTATGAAAATCCTAGTAAACCCTAGCAATAAGCGTTATATTCATAACTATATCAATTCCTTCATATGTTTAAATGCCCTATACGGATTCATTAATTTTAAAGTGATTCAAGCCGCGCGCCAAACTTGCAAATTACTACTGGTGTTACCAGCCACTGCCCATGAATATCGATAGACGCTCTATCGATATGTGACTTTTATCGATGCAGTTTTTCACATCGCTACCCCAATTTTGGGGTCCCCAAAATAAACAACGCAAGGAAAATACAACAGAGGCGCGCTTTCAGCAGCTGGCGCACTGAAAACCACTAGACTCGGTCCCGCTTGCATCCCGGCATGTCTTGCCGCGGGAGGTGCAGCGCCTAAGCCCGCGCAGCCGCCGCTGGAGCGCCCTGTCCGCCACGCATTATGCAAGTTGCAGTAACAGTAACGGACCGGATCCAACTGTACCCGAACAGCCGCCAGTGGAAGTGGAAGTGCAAGAGGAAGATCTCCAGCTTAGTGCCCATGACCGCTGGTCCGCAGGCACTGCCGCCAGCAGAGCAGTCCACACAATTGGTGAGCAAACGGAACATTAGAACCTAAGCTGCCCTAAGCAACGACTTATCCTTCCGCTTGCAGACATGAACCAGAGACATTCCGAACCATTCTACATATCGCCACGGCTGTTCGACAACAGGCGGCTCAAGCGGCGCCGCTGTCGATGGATGGAACGCCTGCGGGAGCGCCAGCGGGTCTGCATGGCCCAGACGCGCACCCAGGCCCAGGCTTCCAAGACTGACCGTTTGTCCCAGCAGCAGCGGCGCTATATGGCTGCCACTCTGCCCGCGGACGTAACCATAGACTTGCTATCAGATGACGACGACGACCTGGAGGCGGCTGGACCGTCCACTGCCGCTGGCCACAATCGCATTCTGAATCCTTCCCCCTGCCGCCCACACGTTAGGCAGCGACGGCATAGAGTGGGTAGGAGGAAGGCGAGCACCCACTCTTACACTGTGACCGAGAGCATCCTGATAACCAGCGACGACGAGCACAACATCCAGGAAGCCGGACGCCCGCAGCTCTGCATGCGCTCGCCGCCGCCCCTTGCACCGCTCACCCTCTCGGAGACCATCGAGGAGATCACCGTTTCGCTGGTGCCGCGCAACTCCACCACTGCCAACTGCCAGTCGCGGATATCCGGCCATCTTAAGCCCTGCCCAGTGCTCAAGGCGGCCACCAACGGGGAAAAAATTGCCGGAGAAAGGGGCGGCAACGATACGAATTGCTTCCTGGAGGTGGATGTGGGCGGTGGCGTCTCAGCCACGCTGGCCGACGAGACAACCGTGCATACGGTCATCGCCAACCGCATATACGAGCTCTCGCTAAGCAAGCTTCGGGAAGGCCTGGCCTCTAGTGGAGTGCCGGAGTATACACACGACCTGCTGCCGGAACAGCTGCAGAAATTGTCGCCGGCATTGCGCGCCAAAGTGGCACCGCTGGTGGCGCCCTCGCCGCCTACGCCCATCTCCCTAAAACTGTCCAGCGACCTCAGCATATCACTGATCTCAGACGACGACGACTGCGAGAGCAGCGGCCCACATGCCAGTGGAGGCGGATTTGGTCGACCAGCCGAGATGGTGCATCCTGTCGTGGTGACGGCGGCGGAGGCACACGCTGCTGCGAAGTTGCTTAAGCAGCAGCAGCCGCAGCTCTCGGTCGTACAGCACCTGCAGTACGTCGGAGAGGGAATCGCGGCACCCGTTGCTCTGGCCCTCCCGGTGATGGCGCACGCCACCGCGTCCGCTTCCGCAGTAGCTCTGCCGCTGCAGCTTCCGCGCCGCCGAAAGCTGGGATGAGCCTAAACTGTATTCTGATCCTGCTACCCATCGCCATGAAATCATTCCCCGAGCCGGACGTGCTGCTCAGACTTTATCTAGCAGTGGCTAGTAGTGCAAATATGAACTTAGATTTATCGACAACCCATCAGAGTTTCCCCTATCAAAACCGTGCCAAGTGATTTTTCGGACGTTTTTCCTCCCTTTATCTTTCCGTGCCACACGCTCCCCATCACACTCTGTTTCCCTTATCTATCCCTGTCTCTGTCTTTCTCATATTTTAAGCTTTAAAAGAAACGAGACGACAACGTACAAAAGAAAGTAGAAAGACGGTTAACCATATATTTGAGCAAAAAAACATTTGTAACTTTAATAGGAAGGACTAGAAAATTTGGAAGATGAACCCAATATCTATACCGTACAGTTTAGATTAAGTTATGCATTGTGTACATTTAATTAAGTGGACCGTACGTGGGTGATTCAACACGTGTTATCCGCCGCAACCCCCATTTAATGTAACTGATCACTAAATCGGAATAAACTTTTATTGTATATAACTGTTCACAGAGAACTAGGCCTTTTCAAATTAGGAACACTGGTCATTCTTAAAAACCGGTTTATATCAAAGAAAATAAATAATGGACCTCGATGAATCGAGATTTTTAGACATCGATTTTCAAATTGACAAAGATGTTTTTCTAGTAAAAAGTGAAATAAACACTGCCAAGCTGTTTAGACAAACATTTAAAGGGGCTACATGCATTTTACGGTTTAAAAAAATTTAATTTTTTTGATTAAAGTCTATAACATCTCTAAAATATTGCCCTTAATTTTCAAGTTTATACGATTGAACTTTTTGGACTATCTATGTATGCTTCAAACTTGAAACGTTTTTTTATCGAAACTGTTTTAATGTCGGTTGTCAAGATTTCTCGCGAACTACTTAAACGAACTTAATGAAATTTTGCACAGGTATTCTAGATATAATTAAAAAGGTCCTATTTTTTACTTTTGATGATCCTGCAAAAAGTTCTGCCGTCAACGCGGAGATACCTTTTCCAAGGGACTACGAGAACTGACGCCGTAATAGCCATGTTTAAAATATATTTTTTGAAATTTCACATTTTTATTGAATAGAGTATGTATCTTTAAAATAAAAAAAATGTTGAACAAAGTATTTAATTTTGTATATGAAAAAAAAAATGATTTAGGAAATTGTATGAAAAAGCCCATGTAACCCCTTAATACGAAATACCCGATTTAATTTAAAATCATCCCAAGTTATATCCTTAAATATTGCAAAACAACTTTATTATTGATTTTCTGCCACTTCTGAAATAGTTTATCTAGGCCAAGTTGATAAACAAATTTAAATAACACTAACTGTTAAAGTAAATTTTGTCAAAAATGCTGACGAAAAGAAGAAAAGTATTTTTTTATTGATGCTACATTAGCATAAGACCACAATGATGTCTGGCCAGTATTTGTCCTTGGGGACGTTTTTAGACTCCTTGGTGCTTCCAAGCCCGGCAATGTCTTAAATTTAAATCAGATCATAATGCAGTTACCATATTAAGTGGGTTACGCTCACTGGTCATCCGCTGGATCGGACTTGTATGGGTTTTCGCGGATCTCATAGCCAATTAATCGTGGATACCGTCCAGACCCGAAAAGTCAAGTGATTTTAGTGCGTTCCCCACTACCTATAAGCAATAGTGTGTGTTCAAAGGTCCGTTTGAGCTGTAAGCAAGCGTGTGTGTTCAAGGTTCCGTTCGACAAATGACAGAAACGCGTCGCTTCCTTTTCACTGGGAGTTTACTGAACAGCGACTGTTCTCCGACTAATATTTCGTGGGTAAATTTGTATCGCGCCAGATGGCTCATAATGTAGAGTGAACGTCGCGGTAGGAGCAAATCCGCGGAGTGGCTAGCGGTATCTTTCGCCACACGTTTCATTCGCATAACGCAATCGCTGAGCAGGCTGATTCCCGCGGTGGTGTGGCCGCAAAACTGTACATGGGAAAGATAATTAAATTTTGGTACATTTCTATTAGCTCGGCCAAATCACCCGAGTGCTGTCCACGTGAGGCTTAATCCCGCCAACCTCTGCAAGGTCCACAATGTGGACGAAGGGCATCACTTGGCCTCCGCAAGCCTCTCTGCAGACACGGTCCAAAACGGTACGATTGTGGGGTGACCACTTCCTTCGTTGCACTTCACGGTATCCATGAATCGCCTGTAAATGGCACAGATGGCATCAGAGGAACCTGCCCTACTACTCATACCCACGTCATCCCAGTGGCTTGACTCGTAGGGCAAGCGGCTGATGTGAGGCTCGATTTCCCGTAGCAGCCATTGTTCCTCTTCAGCCGTAACAAAATCGCTGATGACCCGCATATCCGCTTGGAACTGTAGTTTTTCTATACCAGACCACTGACCGGCGTACTCCACCAAACTAAAATTACGCCACCTGACACCCGGAAACTTGGGTCCCGGAGGCGCTAGTCGTCGTAGGAGATGCATATTGCGTCACTAGCGTTTAAAGGACTTCCATCAATCGCTTATCGATAGGTGTCATTCGATTAGCACGCGCGTTTACCGTTGTACCTTCTCAAACCGGTCGAACAAGGTCGTGAGTTTGCCCGGCAGCAAAACAAATCGGGCTGGGCACCGTTGGAATGCAGAGATGCCAGGCTGTCAGGTGACTTTGCTGGTCCGGGAACACTCGCTTTCCAGCTAGTGCCCACGCATGCGCCGGACAGGCGCACCACACAATCCGCGTTCGGCTAGGGCGGAAACGCTTTCCGGTGTAGATATACCAGAAATATTTCTGCTCTTCAGCCGTTATGCTGCGGCGGTGGCTGAGTGCTGATATCTGAGTGCAGAGTGTCGGTGTCGAGTGCTGGTCGCAAATCGTGTCGAACGGATTTTAAAGACGGTCGGTACAGCTATGAGCTGTGCGGCCTAGATCTGTTAATTGTTAATCGTTCCGGAATCGGCAAGTGCGTATCATTTGCAGTTGCAGTCCCAGAAAAAGCCAAAAGCACCGCCGGCGGTGTCCCAGTGAGCCGCGCACACACCCACATGTGCATAGGTACAGACAGGTTGAGATCCTCTGGGAAAACTTCCCGGAATGCAGTCAAATTACCGCTGACGTGTGCTAAAAAGTCAACAACCCATTTCAGTAGACGTTTCTGACCCAAATAGAGGCGTGTTCGGGAGATACGAGATTGATCTCTCGGCACCGCACTTATATCGAATCAAAAATTCCTTTAGTGACTCGCAATTATGCCAATGGGATTGTGGAGCGTGTGTATACACAGGCACACAAACACAAGACCGTGTAGTGCGTGCACTGAAAAGTATACCATGTTCTGAATGTACACATGTCTATTCCTGTTCCTCCATCCCTGGAGCTTTTGTTTGGGAACAACAGGCAAAATGTATACATGCTTACTTCATGCGGGGCGATGTTCATAGAGCCGGGTGAGGAGTGTGCAACAACGTCAAACTCAAAAAAGAGATAAAATGTCACTTCCCAGCCGGCATAGTTTACAAAACAAGTCCAGAGTCCAGATATAGGGAATCTGCTTTATTAAGTGCGTTAAAAAGGTTTTTAATTCCGACGGTCTAACTTTTACTGGCTGTCAATTGGACCGCTTACGGATGTCCCTGCATAACGTAATCTTTGGTGTCCAGTTCCAGTTTCGTCTGCAGTTCCAGATTCAGTCACGCCTTCTGCTCGGTCCGCGCAGCAGAGTTTGCGCACGCCCGTTATCTTATTCTTCCGTTGCATGTTTTTTTTTGCATGAAGCGCTGTAATAGGTTCCTTTCCCCACACCCTCTTGACAGTTCGAGGATGTGGGCGAGCAGTTGCTTCCATTGCTAACCAATTCGAGGGGGTTTGTCTGCATCAAAGTTGAATGGTGTACATTTGCAGGTTGTGTGTGTGAGCATTAAAATGTGTTGTTACCGGTACCAAATGTAAACAAAGTCCAGTGACAAACATTGAATTTTTAAGTTTTTCATAGTCCTGGTGACTTTTCCGCAGTCGCAACTGAGCTACTGAGCGCCAGGCACCTCAGAAGAAAGCAGCAGGATGTTGATCCGCTGGAAGAGCAAGGATAAGAGCGCCTCCTCCAGCCAAAGCGCCTGCGGCAGCAGCAGCTCCTCCTCAAAAAAGAAACGCAAGGGACGCGAGGGCGGTAAGTATCCGAAAGCGAAAGCCAAGAAAAGAACGAGATAGAGCAAGCCATTAAGGCAGGACAATGCCTAACTCGGAGGTGCCTCTCTTTCAGAAGAAGATTGGCAGAATGACGCCAAGTCGGGACGAGTTCCTTCAAGCGAACAGGGTAAGTGCAGATGGCTTAGTTCCTGGTTAAAAGTTCACTGATCCGGACCTTCTACACATACTTCACCCAGTCGGCGACGAGAGACGTAGAGCCATGCGACGCGACGATCCGCGGCGCCACACGCTCGGTGGTGACATATTGGTGTACGGCGGCCCTCAGCACCCCCATGCCCATCAGATGGCACCCCAGCAACAGCGCGCCATGGACTTGGAGGTAAGATCGTCGGTGGAGAATCCGCACCATTAATCCTATTACGTTGCAGATGAGTACGCGCGCCCAGAAGAACAAGAAGAACCAGCCGATGCGGGGATATGCGCCCGTTAATCAGGGACCGCTGTTCGATGACGATCCGGGCATCATGTCAGAAGTGGAAACGGCCAGCACCGGATTCCGGAGGGGCGGCAAGCAGCGCTCTTCGCTCCCCGTGGTACGCACGCCATCCAAAACGCTGGAGCGGCCGCTGGGATTGGTTTTTCTGCAGTACCGCTCGGAGACGAAGCGCGCCCTGCTACCCAACGAGATCACCTCGATCGACACGGTGCGCGCCCTGTTCGTGCGCTCGTTCCCGCGCCAGCTGACCATGTCCTACTTGGAGGGGCCCAACGTGAAGATCTATATTCACGACGCCAGCAAAGACATGTTCTACGAACTGGAGGACGTGCGTTCGCATCTGCGCGAGATCCGCGATCGCTCCGTGCTTCGCCTCTTTGAGTCCACCGAGGTGGCGGCCCCACCCCAGATCCTGCCCGGCGGCCCTGGCATCCCGCAGCCGCTTCCCCCGGCACAGGCAAACTGGGACCAGGACCAGAGCTATTTCAGCGAACCGGAGTTTGACTCGGACTACAAGCATCAGCACATTCACAAATCAAAGGTAAGTGCCTGCTAGTTTGGTTAAAATATTCCTTTATTTAATATCACCGCGTAGTTGCTATGGTGTGGGGTTTAAGGATGGGTGTCCATGAGCGAGTCAAGGATTGTTTGGGACCATGGCGCCACTGTAAAGCGTTGACTCCCACATGGACATGGGAAAAGGTGGTTCGGGATAGAATTTGCCAACTCCCATCGAATACTTAAACGTATATACAAAAAAAATGGAATGATAAGAACTTGAGGGCTCTGGGGCACTAGATATTAGGATTATATCCGTACCCAAAGTATAACTAGAAGTTGCCGCACGGACCCACGCTAAGGCCCTTGAGTGCGTTGTTCATGTGCTCCCGCACATCCTTCCACGCGAATACGATGGCGCCCTGGAAGGGTTCCGAGTTGCAACTGCTGCAGATAGTCATTACGGCCTTTACCTCCTCCTCAGCAGGCTCTCGATCGTGCGAGCTGATCTCCTCCTCCAAATTCATCTTCATTGTCAGGTCCTGCTTGAACTGCAGGCCGCCAAAGTCAGCCAGGCCGTTGTAAATCTCGCTGGCGTCCGTCCCAAGTCCGTCGTCCACCACGGATCCGTTATCCAGCAGCACCAGACCACGCTTGTGCAGTTTTTTCTTGTCGGCCTCACGCTTGAACTGGATGTGAGTCTCGGTTTCATCGATAAACTGGACGTTGGCTGAGTTGCTCATCATCTGAAAGCGGTTGCCTCCGCCAGGCTGCAGTTGTCCCTGGTTTAAACCGCTCGGCGACGAGAGTCCCAGAAGCTGCTGGGCCACCAGTCGCGAACCTGCGTTTATCTGTCCGTTAACGAAGTTTGTATTGATGGTAATGGCCTGCTGGGCTGGATCGTTGGACCCAGCGGCAGCGGACGCAGGGGGCGGATTGGCCAGGTTGATGCGCACCCGTGTCGGGATCTGGCCACTGGCAAGCAGTGTGTGCATAGGCTGAGGTCGGTTAATCTGGATGCGGAGCAGGAGGAGAATGGTTAAGCAGAATATAGAGAACTGGAGAGATTTCCAACTCACTAAAGGTGGGGCACGTGTGGTGCTGGAAACCTCTAGGCCCTCGTGGTCGAAGTGATGGACATGGTGGTGCTTGTGATCGCGGTGTGCTTTGCCGGCACTGAGGGCCACTCGGTAGACTTGGACCAGCGTCATCTCGAAGTGCAGGCCGTGGCTGACGTCACCGGTGACCGAACTGCCGCCGGAGCGCAGTCTTCCGTTCGCTGGAATTTTATGACCCACCAACTGCCGAGACAGCAAAGTGGAGATGGAGATTACAGCATCTGCCATTCGCATGCCGAAATCAAATGCTCATGGCAAAAATGACATTTTGCAATTGGACGTAATTGGAGCCTTAGCAGCTCTACTTACCGAATTGTGGAAACCACGCCCAATGCGTTCTGCCTTTAGCCAGGCCTGCCACTCGCCCGTCTTGCCATTCCACGAGCTGCACATGTGATGCCACTGGCGCATTTTTAGTGGGTAGTTCAATCTGCGTCAGATACGGTATACGGTAAAGAGACCATTATTCAGCTGGATAGATTGACGGCTTGATCGATGGATGAACGCAAACGCAACGCTCGACTCACCTGTACATTTGCTGACCTTTTATGGCCATTGAAAGGAAACTTGAATTCTGCGCATTTGCGACCCAGATTTGCACTTCGCGTAGTTCCTTTCCAGCTGTGAATGCAAAAGTGGATCAAATTGGCTTCGAGACGCGCTTTCATGTCATTGATGGCGATGACTAGTGAGATTTTGCAATCAAGCGGAGGAGAATGCCCAACAGCCAGCAGTCATCGGCAGAACGCTAACCCTTTTCTAAATAAAGACCCATCCCATCCATTTCACTTGATTTGCCCAAGCCGAGTTAAGAGTCCCAATGAGCTCAGTTATACAACTGACGACTGGAAGTGCGCGCATGCAGTAAATCCTGTTAGGCTGCTGAGCATGTTGCGATATGCATATTTACATTTAAATGTGAATCACCGGCTGTGAGAAAAGCATTTCCTAGCGGCGCGCCGGCCCGAAATCCGGAAGTTCAAGTGCTGATCGCCGTCGACGCGACTCCCCGCTACTTGAATTGAGACTCGGGAATTATGTCAAATGCAAAAGCCAACTGCTTCAGCTGCGCTCAGAGTGCGACACCAACAATGCCGACGACATCCAACTGGAAACAGGTAAATTATCGCTTATGTAATGCGACCGCAACGACAACAACACTAGCGCCAATAGCTCAAGATTACAACAACAACCTCACAAACGGTGCCACCGTTTTTGAAAATTTTAAACGAGGAAAAACAAAGCGAATCTTTAAGGTGGCAGCCACCAGACTTAGTCAGTCAGCCGCCTTATCGATATCACACTCCTCATCCATCATCCAAGCCGGAGTCAACAAGGTGAATCCGACATCAGCACCATCTTCATCGCTGACCACCGAACTGAGCGAGAGCGCTAACGTGTAATCTTGGGCTGACTTGCATCAGGAAGTGCGCTTCCTTTCACTTTTGCAGGTGCGAGCGCCGGAGCGTGGCCCACAATTCATTGCCCACAGCGAAGGTCTATCGCTGGCGCGGTGGCCCATTAAAAGATCGACGTCCGTCACCAGTCGCCCTTCGCCCGTTTTCCGCTTATGCAACAAAATCGGTTAGTGGTCATTGTGGAGCCATTGTCTTGCTTGCCGCTGAAGCTAATGCAAGTCACGGTGAGAGGCTGTTCACCACCCAACCCGTTCGCGATCTACCCAACCCCACTCACCCAACAGTCACTCACCCTCGTAGGTTAAAAGGACGTGATCGCCGCTGTGATTGGTGAATCGCATCCAAAAGCAGATTGTGAATTGGTCCAGCTCCGGCATCTGGTTGCCGTACTCCACCTCGCCGTCTTGGTTAAAAGCAAACTTCTTGACACTGCAGCGTTCGGAACCGTACAGCGGAGTTCGCGTTAAGGTCGCCGGCTCCTCGGCCTCGATGCTGTAGGACTCGTACTGGTCCTCCACGTGATCTGCAAAGCTGATGGGGTGTACCACCGAGGCGCTCGAGTCCACTCTGCCCAGAACGGCGGCTTGGCCAGGGAGCACCTCTTCCCCGACCTCGGTGGTTTTCTCTTCGCTGGCAAACTGCGAGAAGCTGGCGGAAATTTCGTGGCTGCTGCTCGCTGTCCCCGGATGTGACTGCTTGAGGCTGTAGGCGGCTGTGCTGCCACTGATTGGCTTCCAGGCGAAAGAGACGGACGCATTTAAGAGCACAGCAATGAGCAGAGTTCGAGGAATACCCTGCGCCATTTTCATAATCTCGCCTTTTATGTATGTATCTCTAATCTGTATATGTCTGGGTCTTGAAAGTTTGGATCTTTCACGCGTCTGCAACGTCCGATTGCCGCGATGTCTCGCACTTCACTAATCATCCACGCATGCGCCACAGCCAGGTTGAGTTGCGCCGAAAACCCAGCTGCTGGCGTAACAATAACAACGGCAGCAGCTCTGCTCAGCTGGCCGCTCGTCTGGCTTAGTTGTAACAAATTGTAAAACTGTTGTATTGAAACCGAAACTGGTTGAGCTTTGTCGGCTGCGCTCGTTGTGGGGAGGCGGGGAAAGAGTAAAACACTTGCACTTGCTGCACTCCTGGGACCGCCGCCCAAGCCGGATGGTTCCATAATGCAGCTCTTATCGACAGTCGCTGTACGGGCAGAACCCATAGTTTTGCGAAACCTGACCAGTACACTAACTAGCTGGGCAGAGCCACCTTCGCAGGACGTGCTCTTGGCCCTCTGATCCTCAATAGTCCAACTCAGTAGAAAACACAAGAAATCTTTTGCTTTACAACGCTTCAAATTCGCCGAACCTCGCAAGGGAGTGGATCGATTTGATTGAGTGGTGGGTGGGTCAAATGTCAATTATAAGGTATTCACTTTGTCACGGCCCTGAGCCCAAGCTTGGGCTCACAAACAAAGCCACAGTCTGCACCGATGTTGCGCAGAAAAATATGTATACACTTGATCTTCATTCCAAACTTGAATTGCGAATTCCGAAAAATTTTAGTTTTGTTCCATTGTCATAGTATTTGTACTTTAAACAGTAATCCAAAATAGACCAAACTATGCTTCACAATACTAAATGAAGTATCAAAGATTGATTACCACCTTATAATAAAAATTGAAATAACTGTGTATTTAATACTTGGTATGGAAATATGAACTAAATCAACATATTGTTTGGATACAATCATTTTTCTCTCAGTGTGGTTACTCAAAAGTGTCTATGCGCAATTTTTGGGATGGGCCACAAATCGTCATTAAAGGAAGGAGAAACGATATTGGTTATTTCGCTACTTGAGCGAAGGCCAATTGGCAATGTTAAGCGAAATACCACTTGCCTCTGTCCCCGTCGCTGCCTCGTGCCTGCGGCGGTTTAATGAACTAATCCACCGTCTATCTATATTTCAGATTGGCAAACAGCCGGCGCCCTATTACGTGGGATCGTCGCAGACCCTGCCCCGCGGCATGTACTCATCAGAACGAAACAAGGTGTCGATGGGTGCGTAGCGTTGTCGAATCGACTAATTGATTTCGTATTCTTTCAATTCTTTCCTTTGAGTAGTGGACCTTTTTTTTTTTGAGTTGACCTATTCTACTGCACCGCCTTCTTGCTCACTTGCCGCTCCCCTCCAGTATTTTTTGGGGCCATGTCTTGCTTGTATTATGCTGTTTGGTTCAGTTCCCAGTCATTCCAATTCTCTGCTCCAGTAAAAACCTAGTCTAAATCTGATTCATGTTCCATCCATTAACCCCACACTTACACCCGAACACAAACTCAAATCAAACCGAACCAAACCAATTTGAACCAAACCGAAAAAGGAGCGCCTGTGAAACCACTCAGATCTCTCAATCCAAGGGGTAGCATGGAACCCCTGTTCCCCTACATCCCGGATCAGTTATACAGCATTCCAGGTACACGAGAATTTTCCTTTGTATCCATTTATAGCACTATACGTCCACTTTCATGTACTTGTGGAATGTGAACAGTCGCTCATAATATTCGCGCTTACTCGCATCTGATCATACATTGGCTTGCGCTTGCTTTATGGAACCGATAGAAAATCAAATACAAACTCAAATTTATTGTGCTAATTAACAGTGCACTATCCACACAAACAAATCGGAAAGCGTTTATTTATGCGGCCAAAATCATGCATCCCATCGTTTTCATTTCAAATCGATCTTTTGCGTTATTTTATTGCGTTTCGTTACTCCTAAATTTAACTTCAAAGTGTAATCAAGTACCGCCAGAGTACCAAGACCACACATACTTACTACCTACCTATCTGAGTTGCACTGCTAACCGAGCCAGTTCCTTTTGTAGACGGCTACACCAGTTCTCCGGAACGCGGCAGCCGCGGAAACTACGAGGAGCCGTACTACAGCCAATACGGCACAAGGGGCACTGTCGTGGCCCCCATCATCGACGAGGAGCAGAGGTGAGTTCAGGAGGAAGGAAGGTTTGTGCTAGGACTTATCTTTGCCAATCTGTGCTATCTACAGCGACGGAACCATGACCGAGGATCAGTACGCCCTGTACGGCATAAAGGTGGGACCGGGACCCAACCGCCTAGGCCACCGCGGCAACCAGATCTACGACCCCACTAGGTAAGCATGCTCCATCTTCTATCTCGCACGACTTTCATGTACAAGGCGTAGTCCTGCTCCAGCAAAATCCGCATGGGCGGCGCCTTGGGTAAATGCCCTGACCGAACGAAACTGCGCTTGCTTCGGCGGTATATCTTAATGCGCTTCACGTTGCCATTGGATGAGGTGGTGGTAGCCGTGGCCACCGGATGGAAGTAGGTGGTGCCCTTGCTCTTGATGGCCTGCACAATTAGGCAGAGCAGGTAGCCGCCGAATGAGAGAAAAGCCAAAGCCGTTATGCTAATCTGAAAGAGGGTTTGCAACTTTGACGGCTTCTGCTCGACCCAAGGATGCGGCGAGTGCCAGGAACCACTGGAGCCAGTGGTATCGTGCTCACCCCTGGAACGGATAGTTTATCACAGCATGCCAGCACCTGTTTGAAGAGCAGGCTTACCGATCTGCAGCCATCAAGGCCATACGCTCCGGCATTTGCGATCCGTGCACCTCCGGGCAATCCGTGGCTGACGTCGGAAAATCGCCCGAGTCCAGGGACTCCATTCTCAACACGGACTTCTTCAGCAGCAGCAGCTCGTCCACTTGGAAGTTTACCAGACAGCGGGCGAACCGCGCTGGTGTGCTGGAAACTGCCGGAGTCGAATGCGAGTGGTATTCATAATGAGTCCAGGGCCACTGGGTTTCCCAATCGAATGGAATTGTACATACCACTGCATGTAGTCATGTTTTTGCAGCCAGCTCAGTGGTTCTCGCACCGCTCCAACTTGCCTTCGATTGACGACTGCTAAAGCGGTTCGCAATTGTGTGCTGGCGGGGCTGTTGTTGCTGCTGCTTAACGGAACGGAGGGTATACTGGAACAGTTCGAGTGCATCTGGGTTTGCAGCGGTACGGTATGTTGGAGTCGAATCGCAGTAGGCGCCGGATGCATTCTCACCTGTCTCAGCTCGCGCTCCAATGCACTAAGTATTCCGACCCGCGTTTCGACTTCGACTCCGATTCCGGTATGGAAGCTTAAGCTTGGCTGCGCAATTGGATCAATTCAGTACCAGCGGATGTATGGCCCAGAAATCGCGGCGGCACAACTTGGAAACACGCAACATTTGGAGACAAGTTTTATACAGATTTCGACTTTTTGCTTAATTTCAGGCCCGAAGACTTGCACCGCATTCGCGTGGAGCACATGGAACGGCAGCTGGCGAACCTCACGGGATTGGTCCAGAAGGCTCTGGTTAACCAGAACCCCCAGATCGCTCCTCTAGCTGTGCCCACCCTGGACCCGAATTATCTTGTCGTGCCAACGCAGATGCAAGGTATGTTTCCGAACCATCCGAATTATTGGGTCCGCATCCGGATGCGTTGTAGATCTTGTACTCGGCACCCACTCAGCTTGGAGCACCGACGTTGGCATCACCGCCTGGCACCGCTTTGTAGAACTAATAATGGCGGGACAATCTCTTTTTGTTCGGGCAAAGCTTGTTTGCCGGTCCCTTCCCAATCTAAAGCCTTGAGCTTTTTTTTCTCTCATTATCTTATTTGTTCTCCACTCCACACGCTGCGCAGCCAATGGTTCTGGGGACGAGCTGTACATACGGGAGAAAGCTCCCAAACTGGGCAAGAACTCCTGCCGTAAGTGTCGCCGTATCTCTCTTCCAAACAGCCATCAAATTTCATGTCCTTGTCTTGCAGAAAAATCCGTGTCCTTTGAGAAGTCCGTATCGTTTAGTGATGACATACAGGGAATACCAAAGTCTCACAACCCTCTACATGCCGGTAATTCTATCACATTGACCTTTCTACCTTAACACTCAATATAAAAGTCGACAAACAAATTTTACATAATTAAACCTAAAAAAAATCTTAAATTTTTAAAAAGACTGTAAATGACTTTAAAATTATTATAACCCTTCAAGAGGATATTTAAATTTGAATTTACTGCAACGCAGTGAAGTAAACATTTCCAACCTTATGAAGTATATATCTTGTCGATCTAGCCATGTTTGTCAATTCTTCTGTCTACTCCAACTCTCATTCAGTTTTAAACCTACCTGGACAAAACTTTTTTAAGAGTCTTTCTAATGCAGGTAGAATAATAATATAAATATATTAAAAAATTTTTTTTATAAAAATCAAATTTCCGTTCGTTCAGCTGCCACATTTACGCATTTGAGTTGATATATAGACGTTTAATTAAATATAAAATTTTTTATAAGCTTCGGGATGCCGAAGATTGCTTCCATTCTTGTGTTTTTGCTTAAAGCCTTTCAAGCCTAAAAATAATTGCGGGTTTCTAAACACAAATTAAGTTGAGTACGAGTTTTGTTCTGAGTGTGGGAAAGTGGTGCGCATGAGTCGCTTCCTAAACCCAATGCAAGCAATGCGCGTATTAAGGCATCCGCTTTCCTCTTCCACCATTGCCACCCAATGCCCCCGAAACGGACACGATTTTAACAGCTGACACGAAGCCAACCAAGCCGGCAATCAAGTCGTCCACCCTACCACGCACCTCGTCACAAGGTAAGAACGGCTACAACTGTAACGCATGCATCAACCACGTTTTCCCGAGAAACTTCATTGCCTCGCCTCCCTGAGCGGTTTTTAACATTTTCTTCCTCACTTCTCTGGCCATCACAACAGAGCGCGACCGCCTAAAGCCTCCTCCGCCGCCCAAGCCGATTGTACTGGCCCAGACCACTCATCCCAATTACCGGGCGGATATTGCACTGGCCCCCGAGGTGTACAATCATCTGCGTGGCTTGCAAAAGAAAGCCAAGGATCTGCGGATGGAGGTGCGCACCTTACGGCGCCTCTCGCAGGCCCAGGCTGTCGCCGTACGCGAGGACATTAAGGGCACTTTCATGCGTATTCGGGCCACGCTGCTAGCGAGCAGCGGCAGCTTTTGGGACCACCAGGGCGACCAGGACGCCACTCGCATTTCGCGCGAGGAGGAGCTCTACAAGCAGGAGGTCATCCGCCTAGAAAAGGACCTGAGCGACCTGGAGGGGTCGGTGGAAAACCTGCGCGGCGAGGTAATTAACCGGCGCACCCGCGTCAACATGACCGCAGTGGAGGATATGGCTTTGGTGCTGAGTCGCGCTAGGTGAGTGCTGCAGTTGACCTATGATCGACAAATGAATGAGTCCTGCTTCCTTTCAGCAAAACTGTCGCTGAGCTGAAGCTTAAGTTCCCGGCACTCTCAAATGGCTTGCGCTGCATCCTGTCTAACGAGATGGAGAAGGTGGTGCGAGAAGAAAAGTTCCTCAAAGAAGAGCCCGACCGCTTGGAGTCGGCGCTGCGGCGCTGCAAGAAGCTGACTGGCACATTGGTGACGCTCAAACGGTTTGTAGCCCCGCCGACCACCTATGGCCATCTACCATCGCGTGTACTTGAGTCCGGACCGATGAGCTTTCTCTTTTTACCTCCACAGCTTGGCCAGCGTGCAGGAGCAACGGCTACCGCCAAACGAGCCGACTATCAGTGAGGAGCCACCGCGGTCCGCGGACATCTCGGCGCCCGACAAGGTGAGTGCGACACCCAAGGTTCAGGGAGAGACAGAGATCGTGTTGCTGCGACAGTTACAAAGAGCTAGTTCAAATCGAAATCCAAGAAAACGTTATAAGGCCCAGCCATAGCTCCATGTCCATATACCTATATACATATTATACAGCTACATAACGTGTCATGACTATCTTATACATATGTATAAAAGTATTGTTTCCACTTTTTTATCGCAGAGATTAGTTGCTTTTGTCTTACCATATATCGAGTTTGCTATGCTTTCATTTCGAACCCACCTCACCGGATCAGATCTGATCTTGTTTCTTTCACCCAAATTTCCAATCCTGCGATATTTTCAAGTAAGCATTATCGCATAGGTGCCAAAATGTGCCGCCTTCGCAGCGGTTATTCCGTAATTCCTCGTTCCCTATCCGGTTAAAGCGTATTTCTGGATATATGTGCAAGCAAAGTCGATTGAAGTTTATCCAGATTTTTACCTCGACCCCTGGCGGTGATTTAACAATTTAATTGGTTAAAAAAGTTAAAAAAAAAAAAAACCGAAATACCGAAATATACCGAAATATCGTTGATTATTTTATACAATTTCGTTTGTAGTCTTTGGTTTATCTTTTGTGCGATTTTTTATAAATAAGTTGCAATTGGCTGTTGTTACATAAATAGTGTTTTGGTTCATCATTCATTTCACAACAAGTTGTTCAACCATTCAACAAATTCATTCAGCGAGACTAACAGTATCAAAATTCTATTTAGTACAATCAATTCGATTTGAATGGTATCGAGATGAAGTCCAATCAAATCGGCACAAGTTGTAATAGCGCCCCACATAGCACCGCAAAACACCGTGAAGCTTCACCGATCCAGCCAACCGACCCGGACCCCGCCCTTTGACGCGTTATTTATGCCCTTGTCCCCTATCCATACTACTGCCCTCTGTCCCTCTAATTGTTCTGAGCTTGCCTTATTGGGTCTTAGATATTTTAAGACACAACTAACAACCAAACTTCACAGCTACAATTGCAGATACTTAAGAGTTTATAAGCAATAGAGTTTATAAAGTATTCTGTTGCTATCATCATCACATGCTGAGAACCAATAAATGAAAACAATCAAACAGAACACTACAGTTAATTTATAAAGCTAACGTCTTATAAAATGAGGTTTACCTTCGTTTTCTCTCTTTCGCCTTTTCTCAAACATTTTGAATATCGTTTACAACAACAACAACAACCCACATAGTTTAACTGGCGATGGAGTTCAAACTTCAAAGAGGCAATTACTGAGTAATGACTGAAAATCCAAATATAAAAGAACATTTACAAAATCAAACCGAAAAAATCAAAAAAAAAAAAATATATATATATAATTACAAAGCGAAAAGAAACATTATTGAAAAAGATGAAATCATAAAACTAAGTCAATTTTCTTTTTGCTAAACATAATTTGCTCTGCATTAAACATACTAGTTTATATTTTGTATACTATTTACTACTGCTATAAACTTCTAACTAAACTAATCCTCGTACTAAACTCGAACCCCATATCAAATCTCATCAAAGCTGTCCATAATCCACGAAAAGAACACTCCTAATAATCGCAACCCTTAAACCAACCAACAGCAACATAATCATGTTCGTATGTACATATTTATTATAAAAAGCCCGTTTGAATGACTGTCTGTGTGTACTTACCATTTAGAGCCCCATTCCACGGGTTGCGTCTCATCCCTCCTGTCTTAAATCCGACTTATGATCAACTTCCGGATAAATTTTAAAACCAGTATTCTCCTGTATCCACGTCTTCTGATCAGGAGCTTTTCCAAAATGATCATAATTAAAAATTTGTCAATCCAAACTACTAATTTTTGCTGGCTTTTCAATTGAAAAATTTGTTTTTAAGTAAGTTAATAACTTTATTCGATGGGATGGACGTACTTGAAAAATTTATCCACACCTATAGGTGTTTTCAAAAGGGCTCCTTTCATTGAGTTTGCTCCACTCCGGACTTTTAGTACTACCTTAAGGTTAATACACCCATATTCTTCGTGTCTCCGTTCCACCCACCCGTATCCGTAAACGTACACGGAGTTTTGTTTTCAGTGTTCGCTGCTTTGCAAATCTTCTGTTGGTGTTCGTCCCTGTTCTACATGTTGTTTTGTCTTTGTCTTTTCTCCCAAATCTGTACACTCCTTCTCGGTAAGCTCGCATAAATCTTGATTGTTTGTCTCTGATTCCGGTTAAATATCCTTCTTCAGTCATATGATCAATCATGTGAAATCATTCATGCGCTGTCCGAGACTTATCCTAGCACACCTACACACATCGAAGCCAGAAGCAAAATGATTTCAAGCGAGCTCTTGCTTGAAACTAATTTAACGAAACAGGACTTAATGAAACACGCACATCTACAGAAACAGATACAGAGTCAATATACAGAGATACAGAGCTAAAGATATAATATGGATTTTTAGTGAACTTCACTGGTTTGCTTTCATTAAGTGTTTCTATTTGTTCTATTTATTCGAATCATACGGACACTTTCCGCAGAAGAAAAAGAACTCACATAACTTTTAATTGATATTTTATAGTTGAAACCGACGCATATATATGTATATATACAAATATACAAATTAGAAAATATGTATCTATTTGTACCCCTGTTTATGTACGTACACACCAGCCACTTCCCCGAACCTCCCATTCCCTCATTCCGCATACCGAACCCTTAAATCATAACTACTAATAGTAGCTAATAACACTGGCTTACATATTTAAATTGACAAAATTCTGCAGATATCAAACTTTGATTTTCCGCTGCAGTTGAACTTCTTTATTCAGAAAATTACACTCAAAATTATGTTATGATACCATTTCTCTTTTGAAGTGTAAGTTAGGTTTTCACCTGTTTTTTTTAAATTCCATTCCTGCCTAATCGATTTCGGTCATCGATAGCTTATTTTACTATAAATAAAGCGTTCCTCGGAACTTTGTCGAGCTGTAGAACCTATATTAGGAAAGAGTTAAAGAACGTTATATTTCTAGCAAAAAAAGCTATCGTTGACTGAAATTAGAAAGGCTAAGCAGAACTGGGGATAAAATCTGGGAGTTCAACTGCACCGGAAAGTCTAGGATTGTTTTGAAGGATTTTTTCGACTTACATTTTTTGTACCAGTGTAATTTATCTTAAGCAGACAATCGAAGGTCCAATTGTATTGCAGTCAATGAAGTATGCAAACTGTCACCACCGTTCAGTCACTGTTCTCACTCATCGATTGTTGTCTTTGAAGTTTCAACAATCTATCAACCGTCGACCCATCATTAACGACCACATCAATCACATGCGTAACTCGAAAAGTGTGTTCCCTCATCCTCATCAGATTTAAAAACCAATTTAGCAATTAAAGCTTCTCATCTTGTCCGCCCCCTACTCAGCAGATTTATCCCTGCTGGGAGCGAAGTAATATTAAAGCCGAAGCTATAGGTCATTAGGCAGATCGTACTAAACTAAAGATATAATGCTGGTGAATCCCTCCACCTGAGGGAAGCGTGCGGTCGAGATGATGTTTAGAAACTCAGAAACTTACTTTATAAAAAGACACTAGTCCCAACATTACGCATCAAAATCGGTGAAGACTTCCTTAGAATCGTCATCTGTCGCATTCGCATCTCTCCCGTTTTAAACGCCGCCTTTAAAGCTATTTGTTCCTATTTACCATACCCCTTTACTCGTCCCCAAATGCCTACCTTACTCTGCCTTATATCGGCAATATATTGCTTACCATCATACCTTACCACCTTTTTCACCTTTGTAGAATGCTTACTTTGCTTGCTGCCTGCTTGCTATGTATGCCTAGCACCTGTGAATATTCATAAGTTTGATGTGCTGTGATTCATGGCGATAGATCATGTACTATTTGTAAGGTCATATATATGTTCGTATTGGTTTGATACAAATTTTGCTGCAAGTCGGCTTTTTTCACTGCATGATCCGTTCCTAAGCAACTGCACCTTTTTGATCGCTATGGCGATTGGTTTGTTTAAGCTATCAATATATTTTGCTGGGTTACCTGCGTATAAGATGTGTACATGTAATAATCAGATAATTTGCGAGAATATACATACTATATGTCCCTTTTGAGTACCTAATTACAGAATGTTTAAATGTGAGATGTTATCCGACTACCAAATACATATCATGTATCTTGCTTTGCCTTGCGGGAGCTGCATTAGAGCTTGTGTTTCACCGACAAATTGTGTGTTTTTGTAGCCAATCCCAACACCCAGGATGGGGTCGTTCGCTCTCAGCGGGGGACTCGCACCCGAAAACGCACTCGATGCTTTGCTAGATGAGCTCAAGACATTCTCCAAGCCCATTGCCCAACAACAGCAGCAACAACAGCAGCCACACCAGCAACTATACGAGGTAAGTGTGGTCACCAGGCCCACCATTCCCAACCGAACTCAAGGGGTCCAAGTTTCCTTCCGCAGATTCGGCCGGAGGATTCGGCATCCGATGAGAGCGCCCAGGCCGCAGTACAAAGCACAGTCACCACGCAAATTTCGCAGGCCCGTCTCTACACGGAGGCGAGCGTCAACATGCAGCAGGCGACCACTGGCAGCATGGTCATCGCTGTCGCCTCGGGCAGTGTGCCAGCTCAAGCCCAGCGCGGCGTGCTCATCCACCAGCATTCACAGTCGCAGTCGCAGCATTCCTATCAGTCCCAGTCCCAGTCTCAGTCCCAGTTACAGGCTCAGCTTATGGTGCAAACCAACATGGGCAGCCTGCGCCGCCTGCACTCCTACCCCAGCGAGTCGGACGGCGAACTGCAGGCCAGCGAGGCGGCACTAGCCAACGGTGGCGGCAGCAGCAAGCCACCCGTGCCCGAGCGAAACGCTGAATTGATCACCAAGGTGGGCCACAAGCGCATCCCGCCACCTCCGCCGCCACGCACCAGCTCACGCAGTCCACTGGCCAGTCCAACCAGCCCAAACATGCCACAGAACCAGGCTACCACAGCCGCAGTCAATGTCAATTTAAATGTCAATTTGAATGCCAATGCTAATGCCGCCGGAAACAGCGTCGTGGGTGACGCCATCGTGGCCAGCGGCGACACCTCCAGTGGGGACAACTCAAGCGGCAACGAGTCCGGCAACGACCACGTCCAGCGCCAGGTGGCGCTCGAGATGCGTCACCAGGAGCTGCTTAAGAAGCAGAAACTGCTGCAGGAGCAGTACCAGCGGCTGCAGCAGATGAGCAAGCTGCCATCGGTGGACGTGCCGCAGACGCAGGACATGGCCGGTGGCAGCAACACGCTACGCAAACTGGGCAGTGAGTCCAACATCCAGCAGAAGATTGCCGCATTGAGTCTAGCTTGTGAGGCTAGTGGAGCCGCAGCTGCGGCGGCGGCGGCTGCTGCGGCTACCAATGGTGTGTTGGCCAGTGATGCTACGAGAGGTGCGAACGGCGGCGCGCTGGGTGGTGGGGGAGCTGCAGGGGCGGCTGGTGCGGGCGCTGCTGCTGTTAACTCGAATTTGAATTTGAACTCCCAACACCAGACAGCTCCGACGACCACCAAACAGCTGTACGAGACCGAGATACTTTAACACAACTGGAAATTGGCGTGGAACGAAGCAAAAATCGACATTTAATCGGAGCGGTCAGGCGTCTGAAATTGAAGTTAAAATTTAAGCATGGGCAAGTCAAACCGAAGTCTATCAACACCACCTTCATTATTTGTGTGGACGTGGATTATGATTTCGATAAGAATAAGAATAAGAAAAAAACGTTGGCATTTACAGCCCCTGGTCGCTCGCACTCAGACATTATCAACGCTGACAAAACAGTACAGAACCGATAGTTATGAATGAATAATAACAACGAACACCATTTCGTTTGTCAGTGTGAGCAAAGGCTCACACCGTACTTGTATTTACTATCATCTAATTGTCGTACATAAATGTGTATTTGCACAACTCCAGCAGTTTGTTAGGTGTTGTCTTAGAAATCGCAACGCAAATGATAGGAATCAAAGCAAAAACAAATATCGAATCGAATCACAAAAACCGTGCATATGTGTAATACGTAATCACCATTTGTGCAACCCCATAACAAGTGGGCATGGCCCTATAAACACACCCAGATGAATGTATTTATGTATGTATTCGCTTACATTGATGTACATGTTGCATGTTGTGTTTTTGTTGTTGTTTCAATGAAGTTGCACATAGGTCAAGAGCAGGAAGGGAAGCGATCAGAGCCCCACCAAATTGCACAATACTACGACGCAGTCGAAGATTGAGATGGAACACAAAATGTTTTTCAGCACGAACACCCCCAGCACTAAGCCTCAATATATCAGTCTGTGTGGATGAGTCAATGCCCAAGCTGCACTCTTTGACCCATAGTCCAGGACCTAGGACCTGGCCACAACACCACAACCACACGTAGAACAAAGATTCCTCAGCATAGCCAAGCACAACGGCACTACGAACATAAACCGATTTACAATTAACTATTATGCATATGTACAGATTTACGTATGTACTTCAAATATGTCATAGATTTTTATTATTACCTTGGACGTGAGACTGATAGTTCTATATATGTAGCTCACAATATATATACAATATGAAATACGAATACGAAAATATTGTACTTATTTTTATTAAAAAAAGTGATTAGCTAATTTTATCCCCCACAAAAGTCATAAGCACTTCCCCCCCTCGAAGAAGGGATCTTGAGCTTTCTATTCTTGATGGGAGTTTCGGAGAGTGTACGGGACAATTCGGATTACCGAAGGTTTTATTACTTACACAAAGCACCTATCAAATGGGTAAAGGAGTTGCGAGCCTTCGTGCATATATATATGCATTTAACGCAACATGAAATATCGCATCCAATGGTGGTCGGTCTGGAAGGCAACCCAAAACCATATCCTGGGTAGTTGAACAGGCATTGCCTTATGGCTCAGCGACATACGGACACGGACGGAATCGTATTGTGTCCTTGTTCCTCCCTACCCGTTTTGGTCTTGATCAGGCTTTCGGGTATTTCAAAGTCGAGAGCTCTTGACTGCATTTATTTTTAGCAAATCCAAAAGGTACCCAAAATAGTACACCAGCATCCCTAACATATAAGTATGTACATATATTCCGATGTTTGGAAGGAATAATTAAATAATGTGGATAGACAGCTTGCACACTTATGCACAGACATAAATTTGTTATTTTTACTGCTCGGACAGCATTACACATCAGTATTATAGGCTAATTTACTTTTAAATTAAATTGTACCACACCAAGTAAAACAAATTTGTTGCACCTCTGTCACCTTCTTAAATTAATTAAACACAGTCATGTATTTTTTAAATTGTTCAATTTTGAAAGTCTAAATGAGGACTGCAGTTGAGTCTGCCGATCCCAATAGTTGTGGGAACGAGGCGAAACTACGTCGAGCGTTTTAGCATAAGATCTAACACCACACATAAAAAGATACAACATTTTGGAATATATGTATCAATGCCACTCACATATGTAAAAATTCATAGTTATATTATATGTATACCCAATAGCTCAAATACACCCGCAGGAGATCACCTTTCCAAGGCTTCTGCTGATCGTACTTTATAGACTAGCACGGTTAGCCGAATCTTTTATAGGGAGGCCGAGTTTAGATACCCAAAAGTCCCGGCGCGCACAAGGTGGTCCCGACGCACGAGCTGCCCTCTTTTGAGGACGTTATTTTACCAGTCGTTTGTCAAACGTGAGAAAGAAATCGGTTGCTATCTCTTTCTAGCGCTTGTCTCTGAAAAATTTATCGTCCTCGGCAGAGCTGACGGAAAAACCTTGTTTAGTTGCACCATCGACTTGACTTCAAGATTAAAATTTCAAACACTAACACCCTTGGATGCGCGCTCAAGACATAACATACACACAAAGACAAATAATTACCTAAGTTAGTAGATTTGTATTATTTATTTAGCGCCATTCGACGAATATATAACATATATATTTACATGCAAATTCACGCAACGAATACACATTTAAATAAACATATTACATGCATATGATGGTAACAATACGAACTCAAGATATTTAAGTATAAAGTTTAACAAGCGTGGCGAAATCAATGGCATCCTACACCTAACTATTATCCTTAAAAGGCACATCACACTTACACGACCCAATCTCCTACACCTACATAGGTATTTGTATCGCTTATAGGCGAGTATGATCAAAAATCAATATGCCTGCCCGACTGGGAGAAGGGAGGTGCAAAATGCAGAACCTCTGAATGATGGTAAAGCTGCATTAAACGAGTTTGAAGTGCGTATTTTTTTCTTAATAATAATTACTCTATTTAAATTACAACAATCCACAACAATAAATATCATTCGTAAAATGGACTCTTAACAAGACTTTCTCTAACTTCTTTTTTATGTTCTCTGCTGTTTTTACTTACATCTGCTAACTGAAAGCCTTAGGCAACGGTTCGATATGCTTTGTTTGCTCTGAACAGCGTTACTCTGTTTATATTTTCAGATGCAGCAACTACATTACGACAAGTACAAGTATATGCAAACAGTTCTTAAAGCTAGTAGACTAAAAACGACAACAATCGTTCACATTTACATGTAAAAGGCACAAAGTTCTGCAGTCGGATATAGATGTAGTACACGTATCGAAATACGTCCTGTCATATGTTTGTGTTTGTGTCACGGTCGAAGTTGTCCAAGTGGCCAATATAAAACTAACTGACCACTTTGCCCTTTTTCTCAATATGTCCTCGTCTCGTCGATTCTCTACTCTATGATTCGCACAGCCAGTCACAGGGCAACTTGGGCATTTTGCTAGCTGGCCATGGGAGATAGCCGGCCGTCTTGAAAACCCAATAGTCGTAGGACACCTTGGCAATTAGGGCTAGCAGCAGTATGATCTCGGCAGCTATTAAATAGTAGATGTAGTCGGTCCAGTCGGGAGGCGATTGGCACAGTTTAGTCTCTTGCAGCTCAATAACACTCAGAGGTATGTTGCGACAGCGTATGTCCATGTAGTCGGGAATGTCCGAGCTGCGCTCCTTTAGCCAGTTTTGCAGCGTCTTGGCCGAATTGCAGTCGCATTGGAGCTTGTTGCCCGCCAGATAGATGCGACGTCCCAGACCAGAGTCCATTAAGGCATTGTTTAGAAAATACTCAGGAATCTATGAGTGACGGTACTCTTCACTTTTTTGTCCGATCGGAAATGGGTTCTGCGTACTCACCTTGCTAAGCGAATTGTTCCGCATGTAGATGCGTTGGAAGGTTTCGATAAACTTGGTGCCCTCGAACTCGTAAATGGAGGATATTTGGTTGTTGTCGGCAACGAGACGGTTGATGTTGTGGTAGGTTGGATTCGTCTGGAAGTAGTCGCCCAACCTGGTTATTTTGTTATTCGTGATGTTAAGCATGAAGGTGTTGTCTGGCAGCCTTTGCGGCAGTTCCACCAGACCAAGGTTGGAGCAGTCGACATGGCACTGGGGCTTTGACTGGTTGTCCTGTATGATCATTATGTTCTCCAGGGTGCACTTGCAGTTGCCGTAGTTCGGGATCACCGGGCAATTGGTCAGACACCGCTTTCTGTTCTCCAGTTGCTCCACAGATACCTTGTCTGTGGACTGGAACCATGTACGGGTGGCGTTGTACTGGCAGTAGGAGTGCTCGGGGTTTAGAAAGTTGATGGACTCGTTGTAAATGATTTCGTTAAGTGGGGTACACAACATACGCATGTTGCCACTGAAAGTAGTTTTTGGGTTAATCTGTATTGCAGTTTTCTGTACGTTTGGTCATTTAGTGAGGCCTCACCTGATGTCCAACGTAATGTTCTTGTTCTGATTCCGGTGCGGCACCAGTGACAAATTGTTGTGCGACATGCCAAAGAACTCCAAATGCGGCACGTCCTTGACCGCCCGCGAATGGATCTCCGAGATGTTGTTGTTCGATATGTTCAGGCACTTGAGGGCCGAGAGTCGCGGAAAGGCGTTCACTAGGCGCGTGATGTTTCCATCCGTCACGGCGAGAGACTGCAGCGACCGAAAAATGGGATTAGACAGGTCCATGTCCTTAACAGTCATGTTGCGCACGTGCAGGTTGGTCCACTTGGATATGTTGCTGCAGGTCGAGATCATCGTTATTTGAGATATGTTGCAGCAGTACCACGAGTTGGGCCTGGCTGGGTGCTCCCTGCACTGACAATGGTTACCCTGCGTCCCACCATTCTGGGATTGCGAGTCCGACTGCATCGTTTTTGGGCTGGCGGGCTGGCCCTCGAGCGCCTCGGGCCGTCCATCGAAGCCGTGGCCACATACCTGCTCCTCGGCATGGAAGCAGTTCTTCAGGTAATCCGGCTGTTCAGGTGCAGCCGGCGAAGGGGGGGCGGCCGTTGTAGTCGAGGTGGAGGAAGGCGTCGAGTCGGCTGTTGTTGCGACGGCTGGCATCTGATTGGTTTCTGTCACGGCTCTTGAATTGGACGTAGTTTTCGCCACTGCTTCGACCGGACTCGATGCCGTCGTGGTTATTTCGGCCATGGTCACATTAGCGGGTGTGGATGTCCCTTGTTCACTTTCCTCAAGCGGGAGATGCGGGGAGGACTGCTCGTCCTGTGCTTCTTTTGGGCGCGCGCATGCTCCTGCAAAAAGGAGCAGCAGAGGAAGCCACAAGCCCTGTAATGACAATCAAATGGCACATTATTGAGAACAGAATGGACGCTCGGTATCGGAAATGGGGAAAGCTACCGAGTCAGACGTTGGACATATGCAAATATTTGCCAGACGCGTTTGTTTACGATTTGAATCAGCCCATTTGCCCCAGGCAGCCCAACAAGGGGCTTGGCTCGTCCTCCGGTCGCCGTAATTAGGGTAAGTGAGGCGCACCCTGAACCAGACTCGCCGAGAGGTCCGTAATTGTTTGTCCCACTCCGTTTTCGCGCCTTTTGGTTAGCTAATAGTGACACCGCTCCGCTAATTCGGCAATTAATTAACGAATCGAATCGGCCGTATGTGATAAAAGGCCAATAAAAAAATTAATTGTGTTGGGAAGCACAAGTGGGCGGGCAATTTGGTAATTTCTCGGTAATGAATGTGGTCTTAAATGTGTGATTAGGCTAGTCTAAAAACTTTCAAAAAAAACACAATTTCTATAAACTGTGGCGAGATCTATGATAACAAAGGTTGTATTTTACCTATTTGCTATTATTCTTCAAGTAGAACTATACGATTTGCGCCTGTCGAAAGGGCTCTGAGGATAACTGATACACTTTAAATTATTTAATTAAAACAGCACACAGCGGCATAAGCGCAAACTAGTAATTTACAAGATTATAAATACAATATCAGTATGCCCACACTCATACTGGCCTGCATGCGCATTCTACTTACGTAGGTGTACGCGAACATCGCCTCCCGAATTTAATTCCGCTGAGCTTGGAGCAACGCGACAGGATCGTTTACTTCTTGAAAAGTTGAGAAGGGAGCAACTGGACATCAAAGGAATCACACTCCGCGTCCACAATTTAAATGATCCCCATCCCACTTTCACCACAGAGAAACTGTTTCTCGGCGGTTTCATCAGCCTGGATGCTCTGCCAAGTGATCTCCCACCAATCCGATGTGTAAATTATTAGAAATACAAATATAATGTGTACAAATTGTACTTGATCTCTTAAAGTGTGTAACAAAAAAAAAAAATGGGAGCTGTTAAGCGTAGCAGAGGACTGTTAAATGGTCTGTTGGCCTCAACCTACCGATACAACTATCGATAAGTCGATAAGTCGCGGCGAACAGACCATTTAACAGTCCTCTGCTACGCTTAACAGTTCCCATTTTTTTGTTGTTAATTTCATACTTTAAGAGATCAAGTACAACAGAGTTCTTAGCAGTGTTTTAAAATGCTTTGCTATGCTTTTCGGAGGTACAGCCTTAATAAATTCGCATTCAGCCCAATAAATTTTCCAAATATATACATTTTTTTTTTAAATCAGTCAACAAGTGAGGAGAACCGTTAGCCTGGTTCACCTCTTATTATTGGATCATACAGAAAACAGTGCAGTTTTAAGTCTCTTTTTTGCAATTCATCGGAAACTTACAAATACTTGACATTAAAATGAGTCACAGCATTGACCCCCGTTAAAATAATATTTTATAAATTAGACTTATTAGGGATTTAGCCACAAAGCTTACAGTTTTTGGACCATCCTAATTTACATAGCACAAAATATAAAAACATCGACTGCCAAGGGCCAAGACGATATTTATCGATAGGCCATCGACATTTTCGCAGCTCTAATCTGGCGCTTTGCGATCCGCTCCATTGTTTTTTTTGAGTTAATTTGTGTAATTTTGACGTCCGTCCGGGGAACACCCAAAGAGCAGACGCCATTGTTTACGTTGTGAAGTCACAAGTTTGAGAGTCCGGAATCGACCGACTTGATCAGTGACACATTATCGAACCGATCGCATACGGGACAAAGTCTAAACAGGAACACGAGCGTTGCGCATTGCGAAATTCGGGCAGCACCACGTAGCCGAAAGATGCCCATAGATACGCGGGAGCTGATGGAGGCAATAGCCATAGTGGCGGACGAGCGCAATGTGCGCGTCACCGTGAAGCAGTCCGGCAAAGGAGCGGCCATTTGCGCCGCCTGCTCGTTCGCGGGTGGCATGCTCCTGGGTCCCGTGGGACTGGCAGTGGGCGGGGCAGCCGGCGGCATCGCCGCCTATAAGATGACTAGCGGTAAGCGGTGGTCACTTTACCTAGGGGTCCCTGTTATTGACCCAGCATTGACCATTATTTCCTTGCCAACAGGCTCTTTCAGACCACTCGGTGAAGTCATCCTGAACGACCTGACAGACGCACAGCGCGAGCAGCTGGTTCAGCACGTGTCTAAGGCTGTGGCCGACATACACCCTACCGACTTCGTGATGCTCCTGCCGCTGATTGTCCAAAACGCCTCCATCCAGCAGGCTGTGCTCAACACGGTCATGTCCTTTGTGACCAACGAGTTGCGCATGCAGATTGTCGATTGACCTGCTGCGTGGAGCAATGGGCGATGGCCAGGTAATTGCGAAATTCGGATTCGGGCATTCATTTTAGTCGAAACCTTTGTGATCTGTGTAGGTTTATTAATAAATACTCTATATGTACATAAACATTTGGGTCGTCCAATAGCGAGTGCGAAAGCAAACTACTCCCACTCGACATTGACCTGCTCCCAGTCGTCGACGAACGGCTGGTCGATGGTGTCGATTAGGAGGCAGCAGAACAGGCAGTCTGCCGCCAGGATGTCCTCGATCTCGGTCTTTAGTGCCGCTCGATTCCGTTGTATCTCCATCGCCTGCTGTTTGCCCAATGTGCTTGGCTGCGGCTGCGTCTGCGCCTCCAGCTGCTGCTTCAAAGTGGTAAGGCGCCGACCCTGCTCCTTGGTAAGCATCGGAACGACTTGCTTCTCCAAGCAGTCGCTGTGGAACTTATGGCCGCAAATGAAGACGAAGAAGGGCTTCAACAATAGCATCATATCACAGATGCCACACGTGTCCTGCGCGTTCATGGTGATGCTGTGCTGGCGCAACTGCTGCAACTCGGCGCCGACGCGGTCGGACTGCTCTTGGGTCTCAGCCATTTCGCGTTGCAACTCCTGGATACGATGATTGTAATCCTATCGAGCAATGGAACTGATTGAAACTGGAGCATCCCACATTTGAGCCTTTCGCTTACCCTTAAAGCATCGCAGATCGCCTCCTTGAAGTTGTCAATCTTCTCAAAGTCGGAAAAGAATGGCAGCAGGTCCTCGATGCGCAGAAGGTCACACTCCTTGAGTAGGTTCAGCGCCTTTTTAACGTCGTTGGTTCCCTTTATGTCGTGGTATGCTGAAAGTAAATGAGCATTAGGTGTATTTATTTGATACGTGGCACTACATTGAATTATGATACCAATACGAAGCCAGAGCTTGCGGCGCATCTTGCTGTCCGACGGTCTCGAGGCAGTCTCCTTGGCTAGTTTCATGTCGAACTTCAGGGCCAGGTCCACCGCGGAGACCCATTTGCACAGCATGCACTCCAGAAACACGCAGGCTTCCTTCACGTTAAGGTCGGTGCACACCTTCAGGGCGTAGTGGATGTCGTAGTGCACGAGGCTCTCGTCACGGCCCTGGATCTCGAGGTACTTCATAAGCAGCTTGGGCTCGTGCTCCGCGTACAAATGCAGAAGGAAGTTGTGGATGGCGTCATTCGTCGTGTTGAGCTTGTAGATGGCGAACTCGAGGTATCGCTGCGTCTGCTCCCGCTGCTCTCGAGTTTCCATGACGATGAGCGTGGACACCAGCTTCTCGACCTCCAGTCGAGGGCCCTGGGCAATTAGGGCGTCCACTGTGGGCCTCGGCAGCTTCACTATCAGTTCGGGCGCGTACTTGTAGAAGAGTTCTGGATTCCTCTGATTGTTCAATGTTTGCAGTGCCTCGGCAAAACGCCCAGCCTTAAGCTGCTGTCCCACCACTTCCTCATAGTCTCCGATTGCAATGGCGAACTGGGCCATGTTGTGGGGATCCGCGTGCTCGGCGATTAGCTGCTGCACGGCCTTGCGATTAAGACGCGTGCAGGTGAGAACAGGTGCCTCCATCATGAACTCGTCGTACTCCGTCTGCCACGCCCTGCGCCACTCCTCGCTCTGGTCGGGCATGTTGATCTGGATGAGGTAGAGGTCGATGAGCCAGATTACCAGAGCCTTGATGGCGTTCGCTTTGTCCTGGTCCACAGCCTCCATATCTACTGGCTTGGTAGTCAGCCGGCTAAGACGCTTCTTAACGTAATTGATGATGGGTCTCTTGTCCGGAAGCACCATGAACTTCAAGCACACCTCCTCGAAGGACTTCTCTGTCTCCGCGTAGTAGTCAGCCGCCACCTGGTAGGATCCGTCTGTGAAGGCGGCGTCTGCCCGCTGGCCGAGCACGAGCTGCAAGTGCTCGGGGTCTTCAGCTGCATGCGCCGTGGCCAATTCGTACTGACCCTTGTCTAGGTAGATGCGCCATACGTTTCGCTCCTCGCGCGTAACCCTGAGGTTGAACACAGTTTTAGTGGTGTAAACGTATATGGCGCCAGTGAGTTCGTCCCTTTCGATGTTCAGCGGCTTGCCCACCCGGGACTCGTCGAAGGATTCGTGGTAGACCTGCTCCTGGTTCAGCAGGCAAATTGCGCGTATGTGGTCCGCGTACAGCAGCACGGCGTGGTACTCCGTCAGCACGAACGCCTTGGGAATGTTTAGACGCCGTTCCTCATACGACAGGTGCATGGCCTTGTCGAAATCCAGGTTGATCAGCGTGCTCCCTAACAGGGTGGCGGCGCTGTTGCCCTCGATTGAGAACTGAAAGCGGAAACCAGAGCTGTTAGTGGACTAGTGCTGTCGTCTGGAGCAACTACTCACCTCGCCCACACGGATGCCCTCTCCACAAAGCCACGCCCACTGCTTTGGATACTTGCTGTTGGGCGGCGCAAATAAGCGCAGCTGCGAGTAGGTCAGATCAGTCTTCCGCTCCTCGGAGTGCGGCTCCTGCACACCGCTCACGTAGCCTGCGAATATGGGCTGCAGGGAGCGCTCCTCGGCCTTCAGCGTCTCCTGGAATGTGTAGATGCACTCTGGACTGGTGACCAAGATTATGTAGCGGCTGCTGTTCGGCACCCGCAGCAACTTGAGGCCTGTAATGGGGTATTTCGAACGACCCAGGCCCAGGTCATAGAGCTGCTTGCGTTGGACGTGGCCATCGGCGGCGGCACTTAGCTCCGTCTCGAAGATTAGGCCGCGACTGGTGCCGAGCAGGATGGGGCCAGTGGTCGACTCGTTGCCATGGTAGGGATTGAATGCCACGGCCGTGATCTCATGATCCTTGAACTTCTCGATACGCCTCACCTTCAGCTGCTGCGCTTGTGGCGACTCAAGGCAGTGGATGTACAGGAAGTCCGGCGAAACGCCGGCCGAAGCGGACTTTGGGACCAGCGCGATGATGAGATGGTGGCCGGTGGGGTCAAGGAAAACCCTAGTTATCTTGTAGCCGGACCCCGAGAGGTACTTCTCTAGGGTTACCTCTGCCCGGACAAAGACACCAAAGAAGCTTGATCAGGATGAAAAACAGGTATTTTCAGTACACTTACCGCCTGGCGGAATCGCGCGCGGCAGGAAGAAGCGCAGAAGAGTGGTCCGCTCCGCTGTGCCTAGCAGACAGACGAGCCAGTTCCGCGAGACGACCAGGTGGATCAGGTCGCCGGTGCAGTTGCTGGGCACACGCAGCACCATCTTGTGCCTGCTGAAGATCTCCTCTTCGTCTGTCTCGAAAGGATTGCCGGAGGCGGTCGCCACGTAGTTCTTGCCAGCGACCGAGGCGTTCCGCTCGATGCGGGGCAGGAACTTGGGCTGGTTGGGCATTGCCTGGGCCATTCTTTTGCACAATGTTTACTTCTTCCCTATACCCAAAATAATATTACGCCCACACAGCAGAAGTGATGGCACTCGGAATATCGATTAGAGGTGGAAAAACGTCAATGTATCGATGTTTTTAACAATTTTTGGAACGTCGATGTTTTGTGGTTGACATCGATGTTTTTGCCCACTGCGGTAAACCTTTTTATATATAATATATTTATAAAATCAACCGAAATGAACCCGAATACTGCGACCCATTAAAATTATGGAAATGGGTATCTAACAGTCGGGGAACACGCCTATAGCGTTCATTCTTGTTCTGTTTTTATTTCACGCCGAAGCATGAGCCTTTCATTTACGTGAATTTTATGTTGCCAGTGTATTATATCGCAAAACATTTTATTTTTTAATTTCAATGTTCAATGACCTTACAGCGACAAGCAATCGGCCGGCATGGCCTGGCGAAGTTGGAAATCGAAACACAGAAGCGATGAGCCAATCGACTTTTAAATTTACAGCCGTTATACATTTGCAAGCTGCGGCTTTTTTGCAGTGATCCTGGGATCTATAGAAATATCCGAAACGTCCCAAAACCAGTGAAATACGAATCTATTAATTGTTTTTAGTTTTATTAATAATTTGTGTTTTCTTTGTATACATGTAATTATATTATATTATTTATTTATATATAATTATGTTGAATGAGCGCTTTACGGCCGTCAAATGGGGTCAGTACACTTCAGCATGCGAAATGCAATCCGTTTTGATAAACGGATTGATCTATTACACTCTGACTTGATTTATATTTGTATTTTTCGATTTAACTGCTTCTTTACTGCATTGCTTTGAAACTGCTGTGTTGTGTCACAGCGTAAGCTTGCTTCGTAGCACTGCGCCCAGAAGGGTGTTGTTTGATTTTCCAATAGTGTAAGTAATAAAAATGTACAGTTAGTTTGTATACATGTATGTTTTTATGCATGAAATGAGTTTCTTGTTATTTGTGCAATTTATTTACTAACGTGTAATTCTTTGCTTGACTTCATGATAAATATGCATCTGCTTTTTCCTTTAAATTCGGACTTTAAAAGTGTTCGAAATTACAGATATATTATGTCTAATAAATCCTAAAAAAAAAATGTTTTTTATTATTATTTTTTCAGGTTCCCTTCGAATACAACTAGCATTAAACGTGCGTTGATTTGTATCGCTGAAGGATGCGTCTGCGTGTTAGTTAGTGTATCTATATCTGCATTTCAATCCGAATCTCTGTCGGGTCACCTTGGCTGCCTTAGTAAAATATGCATGTGAGTATGTATTGCCGAAAGTATGAAAAAATGCAATCGCATATACATAGTATTTGGCTATTAGATAAAATCCAAAGAGTTCGTGTTCCGAGTCTGATTCACATTCATTTCTTTTTGTTTCGGTTTGCTCGTAATTAAGCTTAAACATCGTTATCGCTCACTTGGCGTTATATATTTAATTTTTAAAATTTAAATTTTGTAGTTAATCACAGATTTTTGTTTTTAATACCGAAAAATTAAATTAATAAACAGCGTAGTTCCGAAATGCATTTGGCTTTGTCCAATTTTACATATGCACACATGCCTGTACACATATAAATATTTATATATATAATATATATGTATGCATATGTACTTTTTATATTATAATAAATAATTTCGACTAATAATTTGCAATTATCTAATTGTTTACCGATTTAAGTTTTGTGTTCGAATTTGTAATAATTTTTCTTTCCTATCGTATTGGATGCTTGTGATATGCGTTGCATTTTTTTCTTTAATAATTTCATTTTTTTTCGATCATTAAAATTTTGCCCACACATATGTACATGTACAAGGTACTTGCTCGTGTGTGTGGTTTCTCTAGCATAGAAGAGTGACAGATAACAACAGATAAATATATAGTTAGATAGATATTTAGTGACTACCAAACATATCTGGTGTCTTTTCCTTAATGCATTTGAGTATAGGTCTGTTTCGGGTGGGGAAAGTGCGTCAAATGTTGGTATACATATACGTTTCTATTTCTAAGAATATCTTTATACGAGCATTAGAGCTATGAACTACATTAATATGATTCAAAATCGTCTTATTAATGGTACGAATATAAACGTTTATTTTGGCCATGCTAGATCCTCTCATTAGTAATTCGTCTGTTTCATTACTGATTGCGGATAGCTGTAAGTACGATCTTAGTGCGATGAGGCGATTCTGGCAGGGGTATGGGCAACCTAGAAGGGTCTTACAAGTAGTTTTTTTCCCTAAATTTTCCCGATGTTTCGATTCATGGTGGTCAAACAAAAGGCTTTAAAATTAAATAAAATAGTAACAAAAAAAGTATATGTATCTAATTCCCAGCTCGTACACCTCTGTGGCGTACCGTTTTGGGCCGAGGAAAATAAATTTTGAGGTTATTTTTTTGTTTGAAGTGATTTGTTTATTGTGTATGCCAAAAAGTATAATTTTGAATAGGTTTAACTGGATACATAACCAATACGTGTATAAAAGAAGGTGCACAAAAAATAATACAAAAGTTCGCATTCACAGTTTCGTAGAGTATCTAAACATAAATTTTGCGAGACAGATCTTGTGTCTCGTTTGAGGTAAAATATTTATAAAATATTAACAGCCAAAAGGAATTTCGTACAAAGAAAATAAAAATTTTCACACGTCAAAGATTTTTAAGATCACAGTTTGTTTTGCATTTGCATTATTTTTCGTTTTTTGTCTCTGCTTTCCTTTTTTGTATTCGTAAAAAAAGGGAAAAAAGAAGTACGTCTTACAAATTTTAAGAAATTATATACTAGAATAAAATGTAATTTCATTAAAGTTCAGAATAACAAATTATAAAATACATTAACATTATGGTTTTTAGTGTACAAAAAAAAACGTATAAATAACTGAAATGTAAATGTAAATGTAAATGTAAATGTAAGTGGACAAATTAAATCTATGTAAAGAAAAAGGGAATCTTAGGACACTCCACTGGGGAATGAAAAAGTGCCATTTAGCTCGTCCCTCCTATTTTACCTATCCCAACCTTTTTTACAACCTTCTCTACGCGACAGCTCACAAGTATGTGCAAGGTTGAATAAATTAATTAAGACTAAGTCTGATCTACAGTGCGCACCTCCTCGATATTGATGTATGATTACTTAAAACGAGCCTGAGTACGCTGTTAGCCATATATTTTAACCTGGATGGAACTTCGCATCAACGCTGATAAGGAAAGAGACCTTGTGAAACCTTATGCTGATCACCAATCCCTATTACACTCTGTGGAAGTCTGATCCCGGTCTTTCTATCCCTATTCTAAGGGTTTTCTCTGGATAGCATGGCACAAAGAACAATAATTACTTGCCTACAACTGTTACTATTCCTACTGATGCAATTCGTATTTATATTTTTTACTGCCCATGATGCTGCACCTATAACTATGTTTTTTTGCGAATGACAAGAAATCGGAATACTCGCACTTGATGATGAAGATGATATGCCCTAATACAGGTGTGTTGATTGGAAGATTTTGTAGCTGTCTTTCTAGACGTTTTTGCAGTACATAAGTGTGTGTTATAATATAACGTGTAAATTGGTTAAATGTAAGAAATTCCTGAGACATTGAATTGATACACAATCTTCGTGTTTCTTTTTCTTATTGACTTTGATTTTTTTCGTAACACATATGTTCGTGGGTACTTTTTTTCATTTCTAGTCTGAGTGGGGGCAGTTTTTTTTCTATATATATCTGTTCTAAAGGGCAGTATCTGAAGTGCCATGAATAGAAGTTGGTATGCAGCTCCCCCGAGAGGTATGTACAATGTTCAGAGGTGCAACCTGTTGCTATTTCAGTTTCTGCTCTTGTTGCTCTCTTGCAGAAGCTGGGTCTTCGCATTTCTTTTCCTAAAAACATACTCTGCGCTGGTATTTAATTCTCCTTTTCATTTAACATTTTTCTCCTCTTCGGACTGAGACTTGTTATTAGATATAATTTCAGAACATTTGTACTTCGCTGGTGAAAAATCACTGAGTTACTTTGCGGTTTTGTTTAATGCGTTAATCCTCGATTTGCAAAAATGATTACAGCTCTTCTATACACCACACGTACTAGTACTGGTGCCTGTGCGTTTGTAGTTGTGTATATATTGTATATGGTAAATGATGTAAAGTATATACATGTACATATACATAGACTTTAATATAGTTGTTTTCTTTGCTTACACGTACGCATATGCACGTTTACACGCGTGTATATGTGTATATATATAAAAAGTAATTTTAATTTCTGTTACTTTATTCTTCGTACATGTGTATTAGTAGAAAAAGGACTTTTCCACTACATACTTGATATTTTATCCCTGATAACGTTTTACTTTTGTATGTTGGTTGGTTTTGTTTGTTTGCTTATTACACTTCTCTCTGCTCTGTAGACTTCATGTTTAACATTAGATTTGCGTTAATCTTACATTAGTCTTACATAAGTCCTACATTTACAGATAGGTTCCTTTAAAAAAATTACACACAAATCTTACTCTACTCTGCCGCTGATCCGCAGAATCTTCATATCTGTTTTTACTGGATTCCGACTCTTTAGAGAACGCACCATAGTGCAGCAGTTGGCAAAAAAAAAGTTAAGATAATGGGTAAAATCTAGCAAAAAAAAAGTTACATATGTATGCATCTATGTATGTGTTTACATTTTTGTTGTATGATTGTGTGTGTGCCTGTTCGCGTTGCTGTTGGTGTGTGTTTAAACCAAAACAACAACAAACTTGCGCTGGACTGCGGTGGCAGGGCGTGGCGGGGACGGGGACGAAGCGTAGGTGCCGGATGCGACCGGCAGGTGGCTCAAACTCTATTTAAGATTCGATTGCGATTTGGGATGCAGCTTCAGATTAAGATTCAGTTGCGATTTCATTTGCAGCTTCGTGATATGTACCGTTATTGTTAAATTCGCACAGCGCCAGTCCCTGCCCTCAGACGCGCCCCCAGCATTTCGGTTTGTGTGTTCTAGTCCTTCGTTCTCTTCCCATTTTGTTGTCGTTAATGGTAATGGTAACATAACTCTTATTCTAATAAGTATGCCCTAAACGCAACTTCACGCTGTCTGTGTTTGTGTTGGCCTGCTCGTGCAGTTTCCAGAGGTATTTATGATTTATCGAAATTATTTACACGATTCTTGAGGTATTGCACATGAAGCAGCGATGGTGCTCCAACTACTATGTAGGTGAGAGAAGCACAGATAACTAATAGTAAGAATAGATACAAAAAAAAACTGTGGCATAATAATAATCGTAATAATTACGTAAGAATAATAAAACAGTTGACGCCAAAATATGCCTAAGCTTAGAGTACGCAAGTTAATTTATAATAAAAACTAAGACCTAGTGCCGGCTGAGGACCCCGCTCCTTTGAAGGCGGGGGGGTCGTCGGTCCAGTGCAAAAACATTGGGCAAAGTATTTGTAGCTGGCCTGGGTTGCTGCTCAAGGGTCGTCCGCCTAATTGACGGACTGGCGGGCAGACTCGTTCTCTAAAAAATGGCGTTCCAACTTAGCTCCTATTGGATGCCCGGCGGCGGCTGTCCCAGCTCGCTGGTGAAGTCGAACAGGCTGGTGCGCGGATGGGAGAGGGCGTGGTGGTGCGGATGCGGGTGGTGGCCATGTCCATGTCCATGGCCGTGGCCCACCAGCCCGTGCTTGATGGCGGACGTCTTGAGCAGCCGCTTGAGCATACCGCTCGAGCCACGATGCTGCAGGCTCTTGTGTGTCGTCAGAGAGTTCTTGGTGCGGTACCGTCGGTGACAAAACTCGCACACGTAAAGCGTGTCCGACTGCTCATGCTTGTCCTGAAAGTGCCTCTTCAGCGAGTAGTAGCACGAGAAGGTTCGGCGACAGTAGGGACACTCCTGCGGCTCGTTGATGCCGCCGCTGGTGGGTGGCGGCATGCGGAGCGGTAGCTGCGGAGTGCCTGCCTGTGCTACGCCCCCACCCGCTGCCGCCTGGCTGCCAGGACTTGAGCCGTTGTTGCTGCTGTTGGCGTTTCCGTTGTTGCTATTTGTGTTGACGTTGTGGTTGCCGCTGCTACTGTTGCTCCCGTTGCCGCTGATGGATGCGGAGGAGCAAAGGTTGCTGCCAACACTACTACCCACGCTTCCGGGACGCGGTGGTGAGGTGGCCAGGACGTGGCCGTGGGCGTGGCTGTGCAGGTTGTAGACGGCAGCGGCCAGGCTGCCGTTCAACGAGCTGGTGGGCGAGGTCAGGGCCGTGGGCGGCGACGGCGGCGATGAGGTAGAACTGGTGGGCGAGGTAGCTGCGGAGCGGCTGATGCTGTGCGGTCCTGCACAGGAGACAAAAAAGAAAGACATTAGAGCGGTTGGACTGGACGTGGTGGCTGTGGGTGGTTGGTAGGGTTGTGGGGTTTTTATCGATTCGAATTAGCTTAGGCATATTTGTTGAAATCGGTATTGTATTTAATATTTATATTGCTGTTGTGGTTGTTCAGAAAGTATGAAAATAAAAGTGCAAGTTAAAGGATTAAGATACATGGTTGATTGTCGTTCGGTTCGCAGACCTTACGGGCGACTAGGATAAGGGAGAGGGGAGGGTGGAGGTACAGGACAGAGGAACAGGATAGAGGAAGATGTTTAAAATAAAATACGGTAGGTAGGTAGTAAATGCTTGAATGCTCTATTTTAGCACTAGGAACTTCCTGAATTGAGTTGAATTTAATTTTAATTGGTTGCTAGCAGAGAGAAGAGGTAAAGCGTTATATAGTTTAATACTCGAATATATAATTACAATTTTAAAGGTAAATATAAAGGTGTGTATCAGTAAAAGTTAGATTTAATCTTCTGCCACTACGTAGGCTATTCCGAATTTGGTTTCCGGCTCGTCGCGCTCTTTATTCAAACGTTCTGTACAGTACGAATCGGAAAGTGTTCGGAGTGTAAAAGGAAGCGGTTAATTTTTTGATGTCTCAATGCGTTCGGACCTTGGTTTTTACAATTTTTCTTTAACATATCTGAGCTTATGTTTTATGCATATGTGTAGAGTTATGGCAGAGACCAAATTCTAAATGATTGTGCTAACTGATTTCCTACTAGAGATACCATCCAGCCCTCGTCGAGCGTCTGGTGGCAGCGAATCCGAATCCGAGTTCAACTCGGATTTGAATTCGGAAATAACATGCACTTGCCGAACGGGAACCTGGGGTATTTGCAACTGATATGAACACTATACACTTGTGACTACTTCGCAAGCGTAGATAGAGAAATTGTTTTAGTGAACAACCGATTGTACATTTATACATATGTGCTACGAACGAGTTACACTACAAACCAAACAAAGTACACATGCAATCACACATGGACGAGTAAATGAGTGTCTATGAGTGAGTGTGTTTATGTGTGTGGTATGAACACACATGCAAGCAATCATGTGGCGGTGCGTCAAGCTTATAGCGAGTGGCGGTGAGGCAAGCGAGTAGCGAGAGGCATGCAGAGAGACAAGCGAGAGCAAAGAACCAAAAGTAAAGCAATAAATGGGAGATATGTAATTGCATTTCGAATATGGATTTCATATGTGTCTTGCGAGCTTTTGCGTGTCGGTTGAGTTTAATTTGGCTTGTTTCGGTTTTGGTTGGTTAGGTTGGTTTTAGTTTTAGTTTTACTTTGCTTTTCTTTAGTGAGTTAATATGGTAAATATAACTAAACGAAAGTGGTACGTAAATAATAAACTATGATTGCGGTTAGTAGTTGGGACTAAACTGGAATGAATAGATCAAGCGTGGACGAAGCGTGGCGAGACTGGATTTAATTTGTATTTGTCGTGGCCCTTCGACAACGCAAACTTACCAAAACGAAAGGCTAAATATTGGAATAGACTGTTTTCTAAAAATCTATTTGTAGTTGCAGCGTTCGATTTCCATTTCTCTATATATTCATATTTTTATTGTAAGTATATAATATTCTTTGTACAAATGAGGGTAGTACTCTTGCTTATTTTTACAGTTGCATCAAAGCGGGAACAGTAGGTGATGAGACAGAGAGAAAGAAAGAGATAAGAAAGAGACAACAATACCAATACTGGAAACGCAGATGCCAAGTCAACGCGGCGTAAGAGGAGCAGAGGTTCGAATATCAGATGAACAGAAGAGCTGAGAAAGGGGTGTTAGTGGGTGTTGCTTCCAAGAGAGAAGATCCGGGCGAACCTTTTCGCGACTAACGCTGAAAAATGTTCAATTCATTCAAGAAGGAGCGATATCACTCTGGTTACTACGGTTAGTAAAGCTTCAGATAGAGAAAGTAGAATGAAAGATAGGGAAAGTGCGTCCCGTAAGCTAAACGCCCTGATGTTATGTCTAAAAGTCGCTTTGCTGTGAAGTATTACTTGTTAGGCATGTGAATGAGTAGTAAAGGACAGAGCGAGTAGAAAACGAAAAGACAGAAAGAGAGGGAGAGAGCGAGATCGACTACGGTAGCGAGTGAGTGGTACTTACAGATCGCAGATGTTTTTTATACATGAGTTGTTTGGCTAAAGCTACGGCGAGTCTAGTGGAAAGAGAAAACAAGAGCAAAAGCGGGAAGGAATTTGGAGCGCATGAGCAGGCAACATGTGTTTACAATATACATAAGAGTAGTTAGGCTGATGGTGCCATAACGGAGGATATAGACGTGGAGAGTGCGTAGCAAGTGGCAAGCTGACCAAGACTGGCTTACCACATGGGTTGGTCTGATTAATTGTTTGCATCTAGAAACAATTTCAACAGGATATATCGATAGCGCTGAGGTGGCGAGATCATTCGATGGATCGTTAGAGAATATGGCAAGTAGGAAGAAGATAGATACAGAGGAAGAGAGAGATACTTGTACAGATAGATTTAGTCGAGTAGAAATGGCTGGCCTCAAGAGAGAGACAGTGTGTAGATCTAGGCCATGAGCGGGAGATAGCATGTAATGTACTAACTACGTATCGGCGCATAGTCGGATACTTGACTTCCAATGTAGTTTAAGATGTTGGGCTAACCTTTAGCAAGCGCGCGATCTTCTACTTTGACTGACTAACGAGTAGCGGGTGCGGGTAGCGAGATGCTGGTAGCGATTAAAGTTAAAGTTGCAGTTCTTGCGCTGGTGGATGGCACGAGGTCAAGTGAAGACAGCTTACATCCCTCCGATTCGGGTTAGACTTATAGATTCTGGATTCTGGGTCTCTTGCATCTTGATCTCTTGCTCCGCTCGACAAATTGTGTTCTATGTGCGGCCTGTGGTTGTAGCTGTTGTCTGGTAGTTGTGGTTGTTGATGTTGAGCCGAGTAGCACCAAGCCACGCCGCGGTTGTTGCACATTTATAGCACTAGGCACAAGTTGACCGGCAAACTGGGGGACTTACGCCTAAGGTTTAATATTGTTGTTTACATTTCATTATGAGTTATACGTCTTCGAGTAAAGCTTGTTTTATATATATTTATGAATGTATATATTTCTTTTGCTTTATAAAATTATTAATGTTACGGAAGAAAGCACTTTATAGTCTGTTCAGCTTGTCCAAGTCGAGTGGGAAATTACGTAGATATTTAGAAAGGCATCTTGTGCGAGGTCCGTCCGTTTCCGAACTAACAGAAACACGAAAAGAGCTCTAATTGTAAAATTGACTACGAGTACGTTGTATGAGGTATAAGGTAAAAGAAGGCCACAGAGTGTAAATAATGTATATCCCTATTCTTCATACTGGTCCATAGGCATGAATTATGAAAATGTCAATAAGTCTACGTTAGGTCGACATGGATGTACAGGTTGATCTGGCTAGTCTAAGTCTAATCTAAAAGAGTTCCAAATGTTCTCTTATGCATAATAATAATAATAATAATACGCGTATAGCTCTATTGTTCGCAATCGTCTCCCCTCAATATTAATTGGGGCTGCTCTCTTTGTTCGTCGTGTATAATAGATTAGGAGGTATGTATATATATCACTACATAATGGCATTGCTTTTAGTTTTAGCCAAGTTCTAGTCAAGGTCTAGTTGCTCCTGGTGGCAATCGAAGGGCCGTGACTACTGCTGTGACTGCCGCTGTGTCTGGGGAGGTTACCTCTGGTGGTTCGCTGGCAGAGATAATAGTCGTACAGCGTCATTATTTGTTGCTGCTGGATAAGCAGCTGGTACTGATCGTTTAGCGGTATTGGTCGCTTTGGATAAGCGTGATCCATGTGATCGGGTCTGAACATAACTGTCATGGGAGTCGTTGTGGGAGTCAGAGTAGTGTTGATTGTCATGGTCGTATTGGCATTCTTCGCTGGTGGCTGTGGCTGTTGGTGTTGACTTTGCTGTGGCACGCTGCTAGGGCGACCTGACAAATGCGTTAAGTCTCAGATCGACGAGTTGAACTGGTTGTAAAGCTTAATGTCCTTCATCTCCATTTCGCCGGGCCGGGACTTGTGGTAGGTATAAATGTGCGTCATGAGCGAGTTGCGTGAGCAGTAGACACGCTCGCAGATGGCACAACGGTATTCCTCTTGGCGCACGGCGTGCTTATCGGCAATGTGGCGCTTGAGCGAGGCTTTCGAGCAAAGGAGCTTACCGCAGAGCTGGCATGAGAAGAGTTTCTTGGGCGAGTTTCCTGCAAATTGGTGGATTGGTGGATTTGGATTTGGTATGGTTGGTATTTTGTTGGTACTAGTGCTCGAATAGTTTGATTGGTTTGGGTTGGGGCTTTATCCTAACTACGGAAAATGGCCGAAATTTTACTTTTCAATCGAGTGTCGTTTGGTGCTCACACGAAAGATTTCACAGTTTCGTCTGACCATTCTTACGCTAGGGGGAACTGAAATGCATGAATAGGCACCGAACAGAGCAGTAGGCAACTCCCGGTATGTGATCGAGTTTCTGGATTGGTAATGGCAAAGGACATACATCATTAACATAACATATAGATACATAAACAAATTAAAAGTATAGATATATTTCTCGTCCAGTCACTGCACCACCTTCTTCTCCACCTGTGGAGCGTAATGGGGTGAGCGAAGTGGAGTGTAGTGGTGCACCACCACCACTGGCGACTGGTAGTGGCCGGCCCGTGTTATCAACTAACAGTAAACAATTACAGTTACGACTAGCGTTATCGGTTATCAGTGATCTTGTGGTAGTGGGTTGTGGGTGTAAGGTCGTGGGGCTTGTATTGGATTAATGTAGCAATCTGGTGTTAGGCCTCGATGAACAACTTGAGACACAGAGCGATCATGGCAATGTTAGGTGATATGTACGCTCGATGGGCTTATGAAGAAAAACAGAGTGGAGTGCAGTGAATAAGTGGTCCCACCACCAGACACTCACACAGATTGCGTGGACACAACTTTTGGCACAGGTTTGAAAATCGGGGTCGGGGAGAAGTGAGATTAGTATAAGAATCGAGTGCCCCAAATTCCATTTCGGTCACCCAGGGACAAACACAGGGACATTGGCAGGATATCCAGGGAGGGCAAGAAATTCTCGGCACGCAAAAAATTCACTTATATACATTCTATTTTATTAAATAATAACACGATATCAGTTTGTTTTTAATTATGAAAATACTTCGTTTTCCTACTGTCTGTTTGAGTGTGTGAATGTGTCTGCGTTGCGCTTTTTATGTGTCTTTCATTCGACTGATTTTAATGAACTTGTATTCCGATTTACGTATAACAAAATTAGCGGGTATTTCTCTTTTTTTCGGTTCGGTTCGGATTTGTTTGTTTTGGTTATGGTTTTGCTTTTCTTAGAGCTGCTTGTTGACATTTACAAAAACACACCAACTTATTAGTTATTCAAATTTTTTAATTTGCTTTGCATATATATGTGTGAGGGTCTTTTTTATCGGCTTGCCGTTTGGATTAGTTCTAGTGCTGACACCTTGCTTATATACAAGTTTAAATAGAGAAGACAAAAATTTACATTTCTTACTAGGCTAGATTGGAAAACTTAATAGTTTTTATTGTAGTTTGAGTTAGAGTTGAGTTTTTGGGAAAAACAATTCGAAAGTCTCGTTTAGTGGTCGCCAAAGGAATCTTCTGTCTGTTACTTTTGTTTTCTTACTGATGCTGCTTTTTGACATGGCGGGATCTTCGATCTGCCTTGATTTCCGTGTGATTGTGATTGTGGTTATGGATATTGGTATGGGTAATATTTCTACAGTTATAAGTATGCAAGCGTCTGTGTACGAGTTTTTGCAACTATATGAGATATTTTATTGTATTTTCTTGCCTTTGATTCTGGCCAAGCGGCACAAAGAGAGGAATGGAGCTGATTAGATTGATTTGGACCAGTAAGGTGGTCCTTTACTCTTCTCTTTGCTCAGTTCCTCAATCAACACCATCTGGGTTTTTTTCTATGAATATTCTATTGAGTTTGGGGGTAAGCCGTCACTTCTGCCTGCTTCCTCGGATTAGCTATTTTACTTATGTATGAATATCCATGTAGTTACTGCACTGATACTGTAGTTTAGTTTATTTCTTAAATATCGCGTATTGTAATTGTAATTGTAGTTGTTAATGTAATTGTAAGCTTTACGTGGCTTGGAGCTAATGGTTCATTGGGTAATACGGTAATAGAGTTCAGCATGCATACATTCACTTAACTGGCAAAGGTATATGAAAGTTTCGCGGTTAGGGGAGGGGTAGGAATATCTCTACGAATGGTAAAATAATTCTCATAACACACGTATTAAGCAGGCGAACCTACGGTTGATAGTTCGTTATTAAATCGGTTTTCTTGCGTTCGGTTTTGCGTTTTTGGTATTTCGGTATTCTGTTTGGGTTTCTCGATTATAGAGATCTTACTGTTGTTATTTCGAATATTAATATGCTATTTAGTTAGTTAGTAGTTGGTTAGCTCCTCAGTTTAGTTAGTTGAGTTTATCCTGCGTTCTGTACTCACTTGATGTACCTATTCGTACACACTGGGGTTTGTGAATTGTTTTCTGCCATGTCTTTTTTAGTAGTACATAATTTAAGTAATCAACATTTATAGTGAAAAGCGCGACATCTCCACGTCTTCGAACTGCTATGTGACTCTTAATTCTCATAAGTCTGGATTTACATTCCCATATTTATTGAACATAATAATAACGAGGTGACATTTGGGGTAAGGTCGGAGAGCTAAGTACAGCACTCGGATATTCTACATATGGCATTGCAGCTGGGGATTGGCGATTGCTGATCGCGTGGGAGTAACAAACCGAAGATTCTCCTTATAGGTATATACATTTACAGTTACAGTTATGGGTTAACTTGTACGATAAACTTATTATAGTCGTATATGAATAAGCTACATTTATCGAAATTTGGTATCAAAACGTGGGTGATTTAACTTAATAAACTTTTCAGACTTTTCGTTTGCCAAAAGAAGCGAGAAAAAATACAATGGGAAAAAAGCATTTTCGCCATGCGCCTAAAGTATGCTTGGGTGAGTTACACTAATTGTTAATTATAATAGGTTGTATAAAAAATACAATTCGACTATACTCGCACACGACGTTCTAACGCTATCGTTTTGGAAAGATATCCACCTAGGTCTGACTTTTAACTAAGGCTCGTGCTTCCCTTCTAGCGCTATCCTTCCTATCGCTTTCGATAACCCCAGCGAAATTTCATGCTCCTAAAAATAATATCGTTCTCTACGGTTCCTCTGCCTGACTTTTTTTGCGGATTCTATTCCTTGCCCCTTCCAAAGTTTACATCAAATGATCAGTCTTTAAATTAAGGTAAAGTGTGCTGGAAGCAAAGTAAACCATCTATATCTGGTCGCTAATTTTGATTATACATTAAGAGTCCCAAATTTACCAATTGGAAAGCATAATTAGTTGCAACCTATCAACTGAGGACCAACAATTTAATTGTTCGAAGTTCAGTTATCAGCCAACGTTTATCGCTGAGCGATCAGCTCGCCGGCCTTCGGCAGAGTTTAAAACTAGTCAGTCCTTTTCCCATGACAAGCGAGACGACAGCTTCGGAACGCGCTCGAACCCTTTTCTTCCTTGTACTCTACTAATCTTTATCACACCGCCTCTTTATCTCCCCCTCAGTGCTATTTCCACCTATATACAATCTTAGATCCGCCCGTCCTACATCTCAAAATTGATTTATGGTTTTGCTGTGTATGCGTTATGCTGAGTGATAGTCTTAGTTATATTCATATCATATTTGTATTTATAGTTATACATGTACAAATGTATAGTTGTGTGTGTTTTCCTAAGGGCAACGCTTGTAATTGTAGATAAGTAAAAAAAAATCGTATAACCCACACATTTACTTAAGGCTAGGTTTACATAGTTGTGGTTTTTACATTAACCTTGCTACTCATTTTATGAATATTTAAATGTACACATATGTATGCTGTATATATATATATATTTTATATATATCTGATATCTTACAATGATACACAAAAAAAATGCATTAGTTGTATGTTCTGTTATTCATAGGTAAACAATGGTGTTGAAAAAATGCTTATGCGACGAAGATCGAATAGTTAGATGCTGTACAGATATGGGGAAGAGTTAGACATGGCGCATTGCACATTAGTTCAGTGATTTAGATTTTTATTCTGTGTGATTCCCGGTTGCATCCACATTCAAAACGATAGGCGGATTCGGTTCGGATTAAGTTTTAAGTGGCATGGCGATGGCGTCTTGCGCTTTTGCTGGTAATACTAAGGGGTATGTGTTCAATGGGGTAAGTCGTGTGTACGTTTGGGTGGCATGGTTTACAGTCTTCTATCCTGTGCTCCAAGCTTGCATTAGAGCTCCGCTTTTTTTATTCTAGCTATTCGCATCAAAATTTGGGATGGTGGAAAAAAAATTCTTATACGTATACTTGTTCTGTCCAGATTCCGAGTCCGATTCCGATTTCAGCGCAATCTGATTGGGTGTGTGCGTGTGTGTATATGTATGTATATAGCTTTATCATAAAAGACTTTTGTTTTTGCTTGCTTTATAATCAAGTCGTAAATAATCACAGTTTTCCATTTGCCTAAAAATGTTTTTGTCTTCCTTCCCTTTCCTTTCCTTTCCTTTCCTTTCCTTTCCTTTCCTTTCCTTTCCTTTCCTTTCCTTTCCTTTCCTTTCCTTTCCTTTCCTTTCCTTTCCTTTCCTTTCCTTTCCTTTCCTTTCCTTTCCTCTCCTCGCTTTCGCTTTCTTGTTTATCATTGCTTCGTCTCGATGTTTGCCAATGTATTTTAGTTTCGTTTTTGTTCTGCCCGAAAAAGTCTTTGAATTTTCCGTTCTGTGAGATCCGAAATATACACGGTTATGTGATAGCATTCCTGTTCTTATAGTAATCCTTTCGTTCGTTCGGTCGGTTCTCTTATGCTCCTCCTCCTTCTACTCCTCTTTCTCCTCCTTTTCCTCCGTCTCTGTCTCTGTCTCCTTCTCCTCTTCCTCATTCTCCAATTGTGTGCGTGTGTGTGGTGCCCGATCGTCGTGCCTGATTTTTGTAGCATACTTTCCTGCGCATCGCTTATTGGTCTAGTAAATTCATTCGTTCATATGGATGCTGATGGGGATGCGGATGCGGATGGGGATGCTGGTGCCCAAGCTGGTGGGGATGCTGGTGGGACAGTGAGTGCTGGTGGGAGAGGTGGTGCGGCAGGTGGTGTTGTAGGGCGGCAGCGGAGAACCCTCCGCCTCCCGCCGAGTGCTCGAGCTGGGTGAGATCGACGGTGGGCGTGCCACTGGGCCCCTGTACCCCGTACTCCTGAACGCCGCCCATTCCCTCCGGCCCAGCTGCTCCCCCAGGGCCCGATCCCGCCGCAGCTGCTGCTGCTGCAGCCGCCGCTGCCGCCGCGGAGTTGTTGAGCGCCACGTGGAACAGCTGCTGCAAGAGTTGCTGTTGATCTTATAAGAAGTCCATGCACGGCTTGACAATGCCCGGCGACGACTGTTGCTGCTGCTGCTGGTGCGCCGCAGCCAGCTGGAGCGTGGAGCTGGCCGTCCCTCCGGCCACGGCCGCGGCGCCAACAATCGGCGAGAGTAGCAGTTCGGCGGCCGCAGCTGCTGCCGCCGCGGCAGCGGCCACTGCATTGCCCCCCGCTCCACCAGCGCCTCCACCCACATTTACGCTGTTGTTGGCCGCCGCCGCTGCGGCGCTTAGCGAGCTAAGTGACTGATGGAGTCGACTGCCCGGACTGCCCGCCTGGCCCACGCTGGCCCCGTGGTGGAAGTACGAGTGGTGGTTCTTCTGGCGGCGATGGTAGATGCTCTTGTGGTTGTTCAGCGAGTTGAGCGTGCGAAAGACCTTGTGGCACAGGTTGCACACGGCGTTGTTCAGCGGCTGCAAGTGCTGCTGCTCCTTGTGGCGCTTCAGCGTGAGTTTGGTGCTCAGCAGCTTTCCGCACACGTCGCACCGGTGGCAGGCGTTGAGCGGCAGGGGCAGCAGGAGCCGGTTGGCCTGCGCCACGTCCTGGGCGCGCACCGAAGAGAGAAGGCTGCCGCCCGCTCCTCCTGAGCCCCGTCCACCTCCGCCGCTGGCCCCGGTCACGGCGCCCGAGGGCGAGAGCGAGGCCCGTCTGTGGTGCAACAGGTGGTGGCGCTCCAACGGCGATCCAGCGCGGGCCATGGCATGCGCATGGGCGTGGGCGTGGTGGGCGGCGGCGGCGCTCAGCTCGTGATGGGTGGCGTGGAGCTGGTGGTGGCTCGGCAGCAGCGACAACGGATGCTGGCCGAAGTGCGAGTGGTGCGAGGGCGGCGGCGGTGGTGGCGGAGAAGCCGGCGATCCTGTGCCGCCCGGTCCTTCCAGGTCCCGCTCGTGGTCAAACGATCGTCCCCGCTCCCGCTCGCGTTCGCGCTCCCTCTCGCGCTTGTGGTAAGCGGTGGGCGAAGGCGAGGGCGTGGCACTGTGACCGCCTGCCTCCGCAATGCCCTGCGAGGAGCGTGACAGGCTTCGCTCGCTGCCCGCCGCAATGTGCAGGTCGCTGGACTTGCTGCTCCCGCCACCCGCCTGCTTCAGTTGGTCCTGCTTCAGTTGCTCCTGCTTCAGTTGCTGTTGTTGTTGTGGACTGTTGGTATGTGGTGTGGAATGATGTTGTTGGAGGAGGAGGTGTGGTGATGACTGTTGGTCTACTTGTTGTTCTTGCTGGTTGTTACTGTTGTTGTTGTTGTTGCTGCTGTTGTTGCTGATACTATTATTACTATGGGTGCCACTACCGCCGGGCACTATAACGCCGCCGAGTAGGCTGCCGGTGCTGCCACCTATACGGTCATATAGAGGAAGAGAAGAAAAAAAGAGACAATAGTGACTTTTCTGTATATTTGACTTTGTTGTTATTTGGTTTGTTTTTGTTTTTGTTTCGTTTTCATTTGTTGTTTAGTTGTGTGTTGGAGTAGTAGTGGTAGTTTTTTTTTGTTCTGTTCGTGTTTTGTTTGTGGTGTTAGTGTGGCTCTGTCGGTGTATGTGGGCGTGTTAGTTGTCTGTGTGCTGTATCTGTTACTGTTTTTGTGTCTGTGTCTGTTTCTGTATTTTTGTTTTTGATTGGTTTACTTTTATAACACTAACAAATCCAGGCTCAAAGCAATGTAAATTTGCTGACTTTGCTAACTTTGCTCTCTTTAAATAGTTTTTCTCAAAATTTTGCTTTTGGTAATCGCTTCAGTTTATTTTTTCCGGACGCATTCTTCAAATTTTGGCTCGCAACGGTTTTGACCAAGGAAATTGTTGAAAAAACGATGCTGATCTCAATTTAATTCGTTTTAGGTTCAAATTCGGAGTGCGATTAGTAATATCGCATTTTTGGAGTTTTCATTTTTGGTTATTTGTTTCGGGTTGGGTTTTTGTTCCCTTTTTTTTGGGAAAACGCACATAAATAAAATGGTAATAAAACGGTTTTTTGACTGTTGTTGTAGCTGTAGCTGTTGCTGTTTTTGTTGTTGCTGTGGCTAATTTGTTGTGGTTGGAGTTGAACTCGAAGTGCACGGTTCTCAAGCCGCAGGTGGGAAATACGGTTTGACCTGCGCAATCTCTCAAATTCGAATTCGAATCCAAGTCGGATTCGTTTCGGTACGAATTTGAATTCGAGAATTTGCGCCCCGATCGCTGGCAATTGCAGTTGCAAGGTTTCAGTTGCAGTTGCGAGTACTACGTCATTGGGGAAGATCTTGGAACTGGTGAATAATTTTGTGGTGTCTTTTGCCAATTGGGTGTAATCTGATCGTTGGTAATTTGTCACGAATTTCGTGTATGCTTTTAAACCAATTTGTCTTGTTTTCGATTTCGATTCGCATTTCTTGATTTTCGGTTCAATGTCAATTTCGACTTCATTTCCAATTTAGTTTGCGTTTATTTTTTCGTTCGATTTCGATTTCTCAATTGTTTGTTAAGTTTAGCAAAATTTTGAAACATGTTTGGCCTGATTGATTTGTTATATATATAAAATGTAGAGTATTATTTTGAATTTCTTATTTTTGGTTATTTTTTTTCTATTTTGTTTACTTGCAAGATTCTTGCGGTTGTCACTAGTGTCTCTTTTTTTCAAACTCAATCGCAGCACCGTTGCCTGTGTTGGGATTGATTGGTTTTGGTTAGGTTGTGGTTTGGCTGGATTTGGGTTAAGGGTGGGGAATGGGGACTGGTTAAAAAGAACCAAATGTGCGGAATATTAAACGTGCCTGGTAACGGCTGGTTCACACATTGGGGGCTCTTTCCAATTAATTGTTGTGTGCGGGGAATGGTTTGGTTGTCAAATTGGGGGCACCTCTAAGAAGATTGAGATATTTTGCGTTTCACTGGTGAAGGCGAGCCGATCTTGCCTCGTTCTAATGGTGGAGCGGAGGGGGTTGGAATTATTTGCGTGGAGTGGTTTTATTAGTGTGGTTCTTGCTGAGATTTCTAGTCTTTAGGGGTTCTTAAAGTAGGTAAAGTTTGCACTCGACCTAAGGAGTGCGGGTGTGTTGGCGTATTTATGAGAGTGATAGGGTCAAAGTTTGATTCGGTTCGGCACACATGACATAAACATTGACGGGACACAGTGCCAAAATCTGGCCTATAATTTAGGTTATGTATTGTTATAAGTGAAGACGATATGTGGCATGATATGTGGCTAGACAGAAAGAGAGGCGGACAATGAGAGAAAGTGAGTGTTTTGTGTAATTTGGGGGGTGAGTGGGTGGGGGGAGGAAGAGGGTGGTGGTGTACCTCTGGCGATTGATTTTCCATGGCTGCTTTTGGTGTTAGTTTTCCAAAGGGAGGCGGGTGACGAATCCTCGATTAACATGCATACAACACCGAGGCTGGGGCGTGGGTTCTGGGGGGAGTGACCTCGGGAATGGACAGGGTAAATGAAATATCGTTTTGATGTGTAGACGTTTATTGTAATTATAATGGATTGAATTAGAATTGTAAGTGGAGTTCTTCGTACAGAACCACAATCGCTTCATATCATACAGGTATTTAACTGCATTGGCTTGCGGGTGTGTGGCGTATAAACGTATATATATATATATTTGCTTGAATTCATAGGTCTTACGCACATACATGTGTCTGTATCTTTACTTAGCAGCACTACATATTAACGAACACAGGTTTTATAATCGAAGTATCCGGTCCAAAATTTCAGTACGATTATTCAATATTCGCATATTTAACATTAAAAATACAAAAAAAATGTATAAAAAAAATATGGTTAAACATTTTTCTTAGCCTAGTCGTGTGTGTATGGGTGCGAGAGTGTGTTGGTGTGCGCTTAACCCTATATATTCAAAAACTGATAACTAGTTATGAGCACTGTAGAAAAGATCTTTGCAATTGGTCGGTCGTTCGGTCGGTCGCTCCCTATCGCTCATCGCTTCTTGCTCTTTTAAACTTCAAAACTTGTGTATCAACTACATCTATAAATCGAAACTTTTCAACATTATTTATATATTTTGTAAAGGTAAAAAAAAATCTGTAGCTTGGTCTTCATTTTATATTAAAAAGTTGAGAAAGATAATTCGTACGTCTATCCCCCTTGTAATATATATACGATTTGTGCCTATCATAAGTTGTATATAGAATATACTGTCTGTATATCTGATAAATTGTAGTTATTTAAAGCCATTTCGAAGAATTCACTACGGGCACCTCTGCTAGCTTCTACTTAACGTTATTAAGACCTATATAGCTGATGTGGGATTGTTATAGGGTATAGAAATGGGGTGAAAAGGTTCTCAAAACTCTTTAAATCTTTTCATGGGCGGTGGGGAAGGGGAGGGAAGGAGGGGTATGTTGGACTGTCTAGGGTTAATTTAATCTGTATAAACTGTGTATCCTGTGCTTAGCAACTACCGAAGGCAACTAATTGTAACTAGCCTAGACTGTGTGTGTGTGTGCTCATCCACGTCCCTCCAATTTTATCAGTGATCTGCCTTCTGGTCCTTAATAATTAATGTCTACAAAAAGCACCGTTTTGTGTGTGTTCCTATACCTTACACCTACATATGCTTGACATTCAGTTAATTTAATACAATCGCTAAGGGGCAAACTTAACAAAAACCTGCTACTCCCATTGGTTGTACCGCTCGGGAGACCCCCCCCCCCACCCCTTAATTGGAGAACTCTCCGCTTCTGTTGGTCATGTGGTGAGGGTGCGGGTGCGCCTGATGCTGCTGCTGGCGGTAGTCGAAGTACATGAAGCCCTATGAGGACGAGTGATGGTTCAGCTGCTGCTGCTGGTGCTGCTGATGGTAGAAGCTATTTGCCGTGGCTTGGGGGCGCTGGCGCCCGGCTCCTGTTTGGGCTGCTTGAGGTTGCGGTGGTAAATGCTCTTGTGGTTGCGCAGGCTGTTCAGGGAGCTGTAGACCCGCTTGCAGATGTTGCACACGGGCTCTTTGGTGGGGCGCATGTGCACGTTCTGGATGTGGCGCTTGAGGCGCGTAAGCGAGCTCAGGTTCTTGTTGCACGGGTTGCATCGGAAGTCGTCGCCGCCGCTAGTCGCGCTGCTTAGACCGGCGACTCCGCCGCTCGATGTGTTAAGGGCTGAGTTTAGGCCACCCGTCGAGTTGTTCAGTGAGCTGTTGGCGCTGCCACTCGTCGATGCGGAAGCCGATGCCGAGGCCGAGGCTGAGGCCGCCATGTTGGCCATCACCGCCGCGAACATCTGCTGCTGGGTGGTGGTGGGCGTGTTGGGTGTGGGTGTGCTGCAGGCCAGGATCCCGTTCGGCGCTTGGCTCCCCTGGTTGTTCCCCTGCTGTTGTTGCTGGTGGTGATGGTGCTGCTGCTGCTGCTGGGGCAGCAGCGCGGTCACCGAGAGACCGCCCTTGCTACCGCCGCCGCTGCTCCCGTTGGCTGCGAAAGTGGAGAGGTTAAGGCCACAGATGCCGGAGGCACTTGTGATGGCTGTAGGTCGAGTTGGATTTGTTGTTGTTGTAGTAGTTGGTGGTAATGGAGTTGGAGTTTTTGTTGAGTTGGAGATGGTTTTTGTTGGTAGAGAGTAATCGTAGTTGTTGTTGTTGGTAATCAAGTTGTTGTTTATTGTTGTTGTAGTAGTTGTAGCATTTGTCGTCAGTTTACCTGACGACAAAGTGGGGAAGAAAGTCAGAAAACGTCGCATTAGCCCAAGGACAACGAGTTTTATTGAATTGGTTTTTTTGCTTCAATTTTGCGTGATTTCTCATTGGTTTCGATTGGGATTTTGATTTTGATTTTTGAATGTTTGATTTTCGATTTTTTTGTTTGTTTTCATGAGTTTTGCCGGATAGTTATCAGAAAACGAATTTCGTTAGCATTTTTTGCATCAAATATGTATGTTTGCTTCATTTCTGCTATAGCTTTTGCATGATTTAGTGGCTATTTTAACTTTGGATTTATTTTTCGATTGTTCAATCTGTTTTTCTTGCGGAGTGCATGACATTAGACAGATAGGTATACAGAAAGGGAGAGTAAGAGAGAAATAGATGTTAAGGTGGGGAAAAGGATAATGGGAGATGGCATGTGGAAAAGAAAATTGCAATGGAAAATGTGAGAAATTTAATTCTTTTTTGATTGTTCGCCGACGTATCAGTTTCAGTTTTTCACGACTCAACTCGAAAATGAATTGCCGTGCCTGCGACTCAAACTGTGACTGTGACTCAGTTCAGTTCCAGAGGGATTCGATTCTTTCATTCTTGGCGGCTGCTTATATGAACATCGATGTCGATCTGATCGCATGATGGACACTACCGATACTCAACGTGTGCAAAATTGTTGGGGTTCTTTTGTTTGGCTCAGGTTTGGTTTAAGGTTCTTGTTGGTTGGTTGGCTGGTTTTGGTTTGTTTTGGTTTGGGTTTTTTTTTGTTGTAGTTTAGTTTGTTGTTTAACTCATTACCATAGTGTGCGGTGGTGTGTAGTAATTTACAAAGTAGGAATAGGAAAAGGAGGAGCGTTTAAATTCTGGCTTAAGAGGAGGGCAAGAGAAATTCCGCATGTATCTGTTTGTGTGTGTCTGGGTGCTCGTGTATGTTTTTGTGTGTGTGGGTGTGTTTGTGTAAAACACCATCACCATAAAAAGTTCATAGTATCTGTACTTTCTTTGTTCATGTTTTGTGGTTCGTGTTCTCTGGCTTCCCGTACCTAGGGACTCTCTCCGTGTCGGTGTGTCTTTTTGTGTGTGTGTGTTTGTGAGCATGTATAGGGGGTTGTGTGTGCATGTGTCACTTAAAAATCACTACAATTAAATCGCTGCCAAATCATCACCTTCGTATTCAAGATCATCATCTCTCTTCGTGGTCATAATGGTAATTTTTAGATTCGATTTTAATTTCGACTTATTTTTGATTTTTCAATGTTTGCAGAATTTCGTTAAATTTACATTGTGATTTTATTACATTTTTAGCTTTTAATTATTTTTTTATTCTTGGGCCTTTGGAGAGGTTGGAGTGCTGGTGGATCTGTTAGTTTTAGACAGTTAAAAAATTTTCTTGGCTAAATAAAACTTCTTGTAACTCTTCGATTCTTTTCAATTTAAGGTCCTCTTGATTGACCGTTACATATTTTTAGCTGTGTGCTAATATGCACTGAGTAATTTAAAACGTTTTTTTAATTAAATTAATTCTCTTTTAATTTGTTGTAATTTGTAAATAACATTGTTCCGATCCCAACTCCTCCATTCCATCCGCAGCTTGCAAGCTGGTTTTGTGTCTTTCAATTTGTTTGTGTCCTTAGGTGGTAACTTAAATAGATTGGTGTTGGATACATTTTTCGGTTTGCCTGGATCACCAATTGCGGAACTTAAAATTAGTGAATTTAGAATGCTTTATTCTAGGTATGCTAGGCGTAAGCTAGTACTCTGATTTCTCATTTTGTGACTGTGTGTGTATGTTTGTATCCTTTGGTTTAATAAATAGGAGCAACAAATATATATGTATATATAGAGCGTAATTTGAAGCGGTTTGTCAATCAAATGTATGTATATACTTGAAGCCTTAAGTTGTTGGTAGACGTATTCTCAGTTTGTGTTTTTAGTGCAAAGGAGAGTGTGGGTTGGAACTTGTGAGAAGGGGGGAAAGAAGAGGGAGGGAAGTGGGGGTGGATGTGAATGTATCACGTATCGAGTTGTCTGCTTGGGTCGCCTGTGGCGGCGGTGGTTGTATCTATGAATCCATTGGAGGTTTAGTAAAGCGGATTTATATACGTATACAGGGGGTTAGGTAGATCAATTCTTAACATTATGTATATACTTTGGTTCATATATATATACGTGTGTGGGTAGGTAGATATATTATATATGTATAGTTCTCACGATTATTGGGGAATTTAAATTTTGGTCGGTTAGTACAATTGGAAAGAGATTAAAGATTAGCGTTAGGCGATCATCATAGGTATTACTTCCCTTTGGTGATCTTTTTGTTAGCTGTTAGAGCGAATAATAGAGTTCATGTGTGTGTGTGCGGGTGGGCGGGGATGTATATGTGTGTAAGTATGTGAGTGTTTGAGCTATTAGACATTTCGAATAGCAAAACGTTAGCCTAGCCTCCTCTGAATTTAATTTCACGGGGGCTCTATGTGTGTGTGCGTCCTGTGGCGGGTCAATGCGTGTGTTTGTGTGCGTGCGTGGTTAGCGTGGCCAGGTGATCTAGTGATCAGGTGAGTTGAAGTGTGGCCGTGTTGGGTTTTAAGTGTGGAGTGAGGAGCGTGCGGTGTCGAGTGGGGACACATTGCGTTGTAGTATTGGTCTGCCGAGAGTCGCGCAACGGAGTGGAGTAAAACGGAATAAATCGTATTGCGTGCACATGTGTGAACGAATGCCAATCTGTGCTAAGCTCTGAGTGATCCTCCGCCCCGGGACACGGACCAGCTTTTGGAAGGCTATCAAAGGATTTACAAGTACCCAATGTGCACTTATTTCTGTATTCGCAGCGGTTAGATGGAGTTTGTTTGAGTATGAGTGTAAGGCTGTTCGTGTGGGGTATTTCGAGGTTGGGTTTTGGGGTCTGGCCAGGCTGTGTGTGTGCTCAAAACAAAGTGTGACCAAATTCGAGGGAACAAGAGACAGGCCCAGGGGCGTAGGGTGTGGCTTTTTCGGGGGACTGGGGGTAAACTTAATGAAAACCCCCTTTTACCGCCATCACAGACTGTGGTTGGGGACTTCGACAGTTGTTAAAAAAAGAACATTGAACATTAATGTGAAAATTCGTTCGAATGCATTTGTTGCAAATTTCGCTTTTCTTTTGACTTTACTAATGGGAGTGGGTCGTTGGTCGGTTAATTTGGTTTGGGTGGGTTTAAATAGTTTTAGACACAAGCACGACGACGTACAAATAAAGGAAATAGTTCAATATTTAATACACACATATATTTTATGTAGGTATGTATATATTCGATCTTCAAATGCGTTGCGTTTTACATGGAAACTAAAGTTCACACCAATAAAATTTCGATTGCAACATGTACTCGGTGTTCTCTTCTCTGCGGGGATTTCCCGTGTCATGTCTAGTGTTGATCTGCCATTTTTTTTTAAACTGGGAGTAACACAACAAAACTTAAGTGGAAAAAAACCAAAAATATTCTGAAAATATACCAAAAAAAAAAAAAGCAACGAAATGAGAACACTGGCACTCTACTCTACTGAAATCATAGGATGAAACTGAACTGAAAATATTTTTCTATTTTCCCCTTGCGAGTTTGGTTTAAATGAAACAAATAAAGGCGGTGGGCAGGACTGGATCATGGTATTGGATAAAAACGGAGCATAATGTCAAGCTTGGGGCGCTTTTAGAAACAGTATGCATGTGTTTGTAGTGGGAAAGTGTATTGGCGTGTTTATTGTATATGTAAGTGGATGCGCTTTTCTGTTGTTGTAGTACATTTTGCTGGTGTTTGATTTGATTTACTTGGGTTTTTCATTACAAATACAAAATATTAGCACACAAAGAGGACCGAAATAAGAAAAAAAAGTATGCAGAACAAAAACGGAAACGTAAACATAAGCGGATTACGCAGTCGAAATAACAACGGTTAAGAAACATTAACGCGTGGTGTGTGGGGTCGTGTAGCATTCATTATTTGTTTCGGTCTTGAGATAGCTCTTCGATCCAAGCGTGAGGAGTAAAGTCAGTAAAGTTACTTGTGCCCACCAGGACTGATCGATCAAGTGCAGCAAGCAGTAGCAAGACCAAACATGTGGTTAAGGTCTAGAGCTCCAGGGACGGGACTCTGGATTGTTGCGGCCTAACCACAGCAACACACACACCGTAACGAGTGCGGCACGAAACTTTTAGTATAATTTTGCTAAACACTCTGCGGGCGGCAGACGAGCTAGAAAGCTGGGAGTTAATTAATTTTGCGTAGTTCATCAAACAACTTGCAAAGCGGGAATTTGAAATAAGCCGGCGTGTGGCTGCGCCTGTTGCTCCACTCCGCTGTAGGAGGGTTTTGCTGTTGGGCCAAAGTTTCGCGGCTTGTGTTTATTTAGCAATTACCCCGCCGTATTGATTATGCATTACTCGTCTTCGCCGCCATCATCATCGACAGCATGAACATGTGGCTCATTTTCGTACACGGATAACATGGGAAACCGACTAGCTGGAGTACTGGTACTGGAGTGGGGATTTATGGTATATGGTTTCTGGACTCTGGAATCTGGGTGTTTTTCCCTGGGCTCTTCTGGCATGTGCGTATGTGTGAGTGTGACCGAAACAAATGAAAACATTTACCATCGAAACAATCAAACAAGAAAGAAATTTATACACTTTTTACGCTACGACGGGAACTCGACTTGGAATCACAACGAACTGCAAACCGTTACGGCTTTTTTTTTGTTGTAGGTGGAGGGAGGGAAGGGATTTGTATCTCGATTTAAACGCGTTTCGGTTTGGGTCTGCCGTTGGTTCCAAGGATCAAGTTCGAATTCGTATTTGGATTTGGGTGGGGATTCGAGTTGAGTCAAACGGGAAATAAATCGAAAATTAAATCAAAAGTCTTGCTCCTGATCGACACGCATACATATGCGACATGTATGTATGTATGTGTGTGTCCTCAAGTCAGTCGAAACGCAAAAATCGAAAGAAATAAAAATACAACGAAAACAAAACGATATTTACAACAAAAAAATAAAAAAGATCGAGAATTAACCCAAATTCTTGTACGGGCAGTCAAAATAATCTCTCAGCAGTTTTCAGTAACTTCAACTTGGATTCTGGTTTTGGTTTTGGTTTTTGATATAATTTTAATTTTAGTTTTAGATGTGGAATCGAGTCCTCTTTATTTTTATGTTAACGTTTGCTTTTAGACTTTCATTTCTTTTGGTATCTGGTATCTGACTTGAATAGACTCTTTGGTATATCATTTTGGTACTTGCATTTGCATTTGATGTAAAAAATGTAATAATGAGCTTTTGGGCGCAAATAGAGCGGAACAATAGAGTACGGATAGATAAATGCTCGGACTCACCTTGAGGGGACACGGCGAGGTCACCGGACTGCTGCAACTGTGTGTTGAGACCTGATCGTGGCCACCGATCGATTGCCGCGGCGAAAAAGAGAGAGAGAGAGAGAGAGAGAAAGCGAGAGGGAGAGGGAGAAAGGCGAAGAGCGAGAGGAAAAGCGTTAGTTTGTCAGTTAGTACGACTCTTCGCGAGTTGTGCATACGTACCAAGCAACGCTGAGTGATCGAGATTGCTCATTGGGAAGTTGAAGGCGGCAGCCTGGAACATCTTGTTTTCCGCCGGAGACATGATGAACTGCGGGGCGGCGTGGTGCGTGGCAAGTCCATCACCGATTTCTTCGTCATTGCCAGAGCTGCAATGGAATTTCGAGGGTCAATAGCTAAATGACTTAATTTCAATTTATCCTTCAGGAAAATATGTTTCAAGTGCTTGACTGATAACGGATAACTGACTGATTAACGGGTGAGAGATAAATTGTGCAATGAAATATTTACTTTGTGTTAAAACTATAACTTATAAATAACTTTTTGAAGTTGTCAGGAACAATACCCTACCTCAGAGAACCCTTGCCGCCATCGCCACTGCTGGAGCGGTTGGCGTCGTGCTCGCCGGTGGAGTCGTTGCTGTGCTCGTCGTTGGCGTTGGCATTGTTGTTGGAGCAGACCAGCTCCATGGGCTCAGACTTGACGTCATCGGTGCCAGCGCGAGCAAGCGGCGAGGGTGTGAGGCTGCCCAGCTTGTCGCTGATGGAGATTCCGTTGCCGTTGCTCGCTCCGTTGCCATTACCGTTGCCAGTGTTTCCATTGCCATTGCCGTTGCCGTTGCCGTTGCCGTTGCCAGTGGGTCCGTTGCCTGTAAGACAAAAAGGGGCGAAAGGGGGGCGGGTTATTCAAATTTACCCACCATCACCAATCCCAACTGGGATCGCCAGGCACTCACGCTTCTCTTCCTTGAGCGGCGGCGTGTTGTTGTTGTTGTGGTGCTTGATCGTGCTGAAGTCGGCCGGAGTCTGTTGAGGCGAAGCGCTGCGCGCAAGGAGCGGCGGCAAGTCGGGGCTGTTGTTGTTGCTGGCACTGCCGGTACCGGATAGGGGCAGACCGTTGTCCGATCCGCGCAGCCGCTTGAGAGCCTGTGAGGTCTCCTCGGCGACTGCGGCGCTGCTGCGATGCATCATGGCCATGCGTTTCAGCAGCTGGTTGTTAATGTGAGGGGGCAGCGACGGCACCCCGGGGGGTGGCGGGGAGCCCGCTCCCTGGCGGCTGAAGAGGGTCGAGGCTCCGCCGTCGTCGTGCAAGGCGCCGTGATGTGGATGTGGGTGCGAATGAGCGTGCGTGTTAAGCGGCGTGCGGCCACCGGCGTTGGCCAGGTTCTGGATCTGAGTCAGGTGCTGTGGAAAATGCTAAGTAGAGTTCCGCTAATCATACTGCTAGTCCTACTTCTACTCACGCTGTGTGTATCCTCCGCCTGCTGCTGTGTGAGTCCCGAGACGCGCAACACCTCGGCGGTCTTTAGGAAGGACTGCAGCGACTTCTGGTGAACGTTGACCTCGCCGTGGTAGATGAACTCCACCAGCGAGTGCAGATCCATGAAGTTGACATCCTGCAGCAATATGACCGGGTGTTTGCAGGGTGTGCTCTAAAAGGAGGTGTGTGAAATTCGAAATATATATAGCGATTAGTGTGTTACTCAGGCCAGTTGTTCAGTTATTCATTTGTTGAGTCAGAGCACTTGCCCTTCCCCCGACCCTCGATATGCCTGTTTGCCTGGGCAATTATCAAGGGGCGCTGGCCCAGAAATGTCAACAGGCCAACGCGCGATTTGAAGTTTGCATTCGCTGGTTTCGCTACCAGCTGCAGTTGTTGCTTCTGCCATGTGTGCAGTCAGTTCCCCCTGGCCCTGCCCCTGCCCCTTCCCATTTCCATCCTACTGTGCACTTTCAGGGCCAGTGCATTCCAGTTTGTGCTGCAAACTGAGTGTGTGTACAGTGAATTTCACTTATCAAGTGGAACTCCAACAAAGGGAGCTGGTCCTCCGCTGTTTCTTTTTCTGTCTCTGTTTTTGCGCTGCCTGGCTAGAAATTGGGTCAAGTCTCGCCAAGTCTTTTGTCTCTTCACAGCTCTGCTGCCCTGAAAGGCCCTGCATCCCGTGTTTTCGTCTTATTTACTGGCTTTTGCAATTTATGTGCTCTCGCTCACACGCACACGCACTGAATATTTGCGATTGAGTTAGCGCTAAAAGATTGCCAGTACGGCGGTGTAAGTGCATTTCTGTATCTGTGGTATTGCGAAATTGAGGTCAACTTGACGAAAGACCAACTCGCTGGGAGCGATCGAAAGAGTTCCTCTCCAGCCGCCGCCGCCGCCGCTACAGCTGACATATCATGCAAATAAGGGACTGTGGGCGTGGCCCTGGTCGTTACACAAAAGCCAGAAATGCTTTGAGCAAATGCCTCACTCAGTAGCAGCCATTAAGCCACCTCTAGTCGCTGGATCTCTGCTTTGGCCAATTGCCATTCCGAATCCGAATTCGAATCAGAGTCCGAATCCGAAACCCCTGGGGCTGGATTTGTCGCCGACTTTTTGTTGTTCGGCAGTTTTTACACCTAATTAAAATAATGCGCTGCAGTTAATTAAATATTTATGCATAGGCGCAAAGTCGCACACAATTGCGACGCCAAGTGCTGGGGGGCGGGCCTCTTACCCCCAGTCGCCGAGAACTGGGCGAGAGCCAAGTGTCTGGTCCGGTCGAGTCCAGTTCACTTTGCCTGCCAGTTTTGCCAGTTGCTACTCAGTAGTACTGTCTACTGTCTACTTTTGTGCACCTCCTACTGCCCACTTGTATGTATTTCAAATTGAATTTACAAAGTTTTGTGCCAGTGCCCGTTCCGTTGCCATTGCCGTTTTTTGTGTTGCACTGCCAGCCAGCAAAGTTTTGTATACTAATTTCTTAGCTACATAATTTCCACTACGACAACAAACGGGAATGTACAAAAAGAACTCAAGAAAAATTCGCTCGGCCCTTTGTTGGCGTTGCTGTTTTTGTCCCGCTGCATTTAGTTGGTCTTTTTAACAAATTAAATGCCGACTTTTTCTGCTCGTGCAATTTCTTGTTTTCGTAGAGGAGAGGTTAAGGTGGTGAAGGGGGTGGGAGGAGAAAACTTTGGCGGGGACTTCTTAACATGTTGTTTCGGTTCCCGTCCTCCGTTGCCATAGCTGTTGCGTAATCAGCGCTGGATTGGCCCGCGGCACCCCCTCTCCCCATTCCCATTCCCATCCCCACGTAGCTTTCTCCTAATTGGAGTTCTTCCCCAAACCAAACAGAACTGACAAGTTTGCCGCGCTGCTCGCTTTTTGTTTGACGGCCTCGCGCATAATTTGGAACAAAAACGCAAAATAATAACGGAAAGCAGCAAGTTTTCTATCATGTTAACAAATCATGTCGAAAGAGACGGTAACAGTAACGAGGGGCGGTATTCGGGGGGAGGGAACTTTGTAATTTATATAATTTCTGCTGCAGGACCTCCTCTTTGTCCCGTCCCCGCCGCCAATGACAGCTTTAACAATGCAAATGGCAAACGTCGAGGCTGCCTTGTCCCCTTGTCCCTCTCTAACTAGATTGTTCCGTCTCTTTTGCTCAAAACCGCAATTGCGTGCAAATATTTTCAATGCAGGCAGCGCAAAGTTTTGGCGGGCAAACGTCGGCAGCAACAGCGATTCACATAATTTTAATGTCATAATAAAAATAATGAACCAAACTGCGGGCTTCGGCGGTGCGGGCTGCATTAGTTGGAGCTGGAAGTTTACTTTGACTTCAACTTGGGCAGCAACTTCAAGGATTAGCCAAGGACGAAGCAAGGATGTGGAAGGTGGTCCTGGCGTTTGCGATTCTGCCGACTCATTTGAGCTGCTCTACTTTCGAGTTTCCGGACAGACAATCGCAGATCCGCATGCGTTGCATGATCAGGGCACACAAATCAATCATACGTACCGGTGTCCCAGAGCGAAGTCCATGCATTCAACTCATTTGCACCGCAACCCAACCAAAAATAAATATTTTGCTAAAATTGCAGGGTTGTACCAAGCCAGAAATCATAACGTGCTTCAACTGTACACACTACTTCCTTCCTTTTTGCTTCCTTTTTGCTTGCCTTGCCGTGTTTGTGTCTATCGCGACTGTGGTTGCTTTCTTGTTTTTTTTCTTAATCCGGCTGTTATGTGCTGCCGCGTGCAACTAAATAAATTAAAAACGCCAGCCCCCACTTCGCTCACCTCTTTACAAAACTTACTCCTGGCCATAATATTTTAGCTAAAAGCACACAGCTATTTCCCTACATCCTTGCCAAATAAACTTTTGCGGAACGTTTTGGCCCACCTTGCCGGAGTGGGACTTTGTTTTGCGGATTTAAAATAATTCCCTGGCTGCTTGGTACGGATTTCTGACAGTCTAAACTGATCATAATGCAAGGCGGACTTGAACCACAAACGAAGCCGAAAGCCACTACATATCCCTCCCTGCGCGTATGTACTATATATACATATTTAACGGGCTGAACGTAGTCCCCCAAGTTGAAGGCAATCGACTGTAAAGCAGGAAACTGGAGTTGACATCGGCGGCTGCTGCACACATGTGCACAGGCGAAGATAAAGGCGCAGATCGAGGTAGCGATCGCTACTAAGTAGGTCACACGCACAATCACTCACGATGATTGCCCTTAACTCTGTATCTGTAAATGCAATTGCTAAAGTATACAGAGAAGAAAATGATATAATCGGTTTCAATGTGGCCAACGACTAACCAGATTTACCTTACAATTTGAATTAAAAACTTGGCATAAGAGTTGGGTTGATCATGAACAAGTGAACAAAAAAGAGTAGTTCCCTTACATGAGTGTCCTTTTTGGCTCAGTTGCTCACTTGTTCAGTTGATCAGTTGTTTAATTAATTATCAGTCATTGACCAATTAGGTAAATCAACCAGTGAGTGAGTTTCTTTTACCCACTAAAAAGTAAGCAACTGATCTTGTTTACCAAAGTAAGCAGTGTTTTCCCAACACTACTTGGCATATTGGTATTTAAAGTTTCGAAAAAATCTATTTGTTGTTAAGCCCAACAAAGCAATTGTATATGGTATATGGTATATGGTATATGGTATATGGTATATGGTATATGGTATATGGTATATGGTATATGGTATATGGTATATGGTATATGGTATATGGTATATGGTATATGGTATATGGTATATGGTATATGGTATATGGTATATGGTATATGGTATATGGTATATGGTATATGGTATATGGTATATGGTATATGGTATATGGTATATGGTATATGGTATATGGTATATGGTATATGGTATATGGTATATGGTATATGGTATATGGTATATGGTATATGGTATATGGTATATATTAGATATCGAGACACTCACCTTGAGCAGCTCGCGGAAGTAGGGACTACAGGCGGAGAGGACGACGCGGTGCGCCTTGATGCTGCGTCCCTCGCAGGCAAGCGTCACATCCACAAATGCCTCGTCGTCCCGCAGGTTCTCAAAGGCCGAGGTGATGCTGCTCTGATAGTTGTTCCAGCGCAGACAGAAGTGCTGTGTGTCGTCCATCTCGATGGGCTTCTGGTTACGGTTGTTCCTATGGTACTGGGCTACCTGCTCCTGTTCTGGGTGAACGGGATTGGGTGTGGGTGTGGTTGTGGGCTGCCGAGCGTTGTGGTCGTTCTTGTGGTTGTTGTTGTTGTGATCGTCGTCAACCGACACAACGCTGGCCTTCTTTGAGGTCACCTTCTTGCGTATTTTGAAGGCTTTTTCGTGGCCCCCCGATGAAAGGATGAAAGCACTGTGGCTGTCGCTTTTCTTTGGTTGCGGCTGGCGGAAGTATTTGCTGTTGGGTCCGATTGTGTTGCGGAGTAGCTGGACTATTTACTAATGATTATTTAACTGCAAGCAAAAAGAACGCAAAATACAAACAATTAGAGTTTGAGTCGAAATAGAGTTTCAGGTTCATCAGGTTGGCGGAGAATTGAACCCTTCGCCGCCCGCCACATATGTTTAGAGTTCGCCTCGAATTGCTTTTATTTTCGCTGCGCGAACTAAAAGTTCTGCATTTGTTTCTGCTTTGCTACGGTTTTTGCTCCGTGTTTCGTTTTTTTTTTTTTTTTGACTGCTCTGCTTTTGTTGCTGCCTCTGTTTTGATTGCAACTATGCGAAATGTTTAAAAATTGTTAACAAATGCAGTTTAAAATGTCAACCACGGCGACGACGCAGCAGCAAAAACCATTTCTATGTCACACGGCGAATCAAAATTAAATAAACTATCAAGACGACAATTAGCACTCGTAGAGACAGAAGAAGCAGCACAAGCCGACAGCGTAAAAAATTCATAACGAGTGCAGAACCACCGAAAAAAAAACAAAAAGCCATAAAAAACGTAGTGAAAACAGCCAACGCATCGCAAATAAGAGGAGTGAAAAAAGCGAATTATAACAAATGCGAATATACCAAGAACACTTGTACAGTTGGGTGGGAGCGGAAGCGGGAACAGGCGTGTGGGCACTGAGGCGGGAAACGTTCTGCTCCCATCTGGACATCTTGCAGAAAATCGCAAAAAAAAAAAACATGTGTTTATTTGAATACAGAAAACTTTTGGGGCAGTTCATCTCTCTTCTGTCTCAGTCTCTGTATTTCCCTCTCCTTTCCCCTGTCCCTCTCTTGCTCTCACCGAACTGTTTGCGAATTGTGAACTGCGATAAGCGGAGCAGAGCAGCGGCAGCGCCAAAGCTTTCGCTCGACATTGAAAGTGAAAACTATTAGATAAGACCGCCGGGCGTGCGCTGCACTTTTTTTTTCTAACAAACCCACAAACTGATACGTATGAGTGATGTGTCCGCACAAAAATAGCACCCCTCGCAGACCCCTTTGTGTACGGGCGTTGAGATATCGTCATCCTGTTACCCATTACCCAGTCTTATTCCCATTCTAATTCCCATTCCCACCGATTCTCCAATTGCGAGGGGCTCTCACCTTCCTTCTGCTGGCGCTCTGATTGGAATCCGACGCCCGGCTCGGATTAGCCCTGCTTCTTATTGGAGCTTGCGGGGCATTTTGAGCTTTCCGCTCAATTGGTTTTTTCAGCTGGACTTGCAATTTGCAAACTTTCTGATTTCAGAATTTTCGTATTTAGAGTGAACTATTCTGCTGGCATACACGCAGTTTTCTGTGCACGCTGTTCCTCTTTTTCTCACTTAACAAAAGGCAAAAAAAAGGCACTCACACACGATTCACACACATAGACTCGTCAAGGATGAACATGAACCGTTAGCTAGAAGCTGGGAAGCTAAGAATTCTGGAGAAGAACCGAACCGAACCGAACTTAAACGCAAAGCGAGCGATTTGGAGGAGCGACCGACCGAACGCACCGAACCGATGATTAAACTAAACTATCTCGGCATATGTATCATGGCCTGAGCCGAGCTCGTCGAGCCCCATAGGCGAGGGGGAGGGGGTGGTTGGAGCGGAGCGGCTCCAGGATCACCCGCGGACGGATGTGTGGATATATGCGTGACTGGGCTATCGGGCAATTGAGTTATTTGGTGGATATCGGATATGACCGAAATTTCGGATAGTCCGTGTCCGTTTTCCGTGAGTTTTTGGTTTTGTGTTTGTTGCGTTTGACGATTGCAAGCGTAGAAACTCAACTGAATTCGCGCTAAAGAAGAAGAGAGTGCCATGCCAAACTCAGTCGCTGCCTCGGTCGCCGATTCTGCCTCTGCCTCTGCCAGCGTCGACATCGACGGCACACAAAAAGCGCATTAGGCGGCCAAAAAAGTCGGCACACACCGCCTCACACAAGCGAAACTATTCCCCAAAATTTCAGAATTCTGCGTCTGTGTGTGTATGTGTGCGTGCTGCGCCGTCTGGATGCGGGAGCGAGGGAGATGACGCGACAGAAAGGCGATCGCGCGCACGCTCCGTTGTCCGTTGGCGATCGAAAGGATTGGACAGGGACAGCAACAGCAACAGTGTGACTGCTGCAGGACAGAGCGAAAGAGAATGAGGGCCAACTTGGGGCGTATTAGAATGTTGAGTTCCCAGACGCAGCACACTCACACAGCAGAAAACAATTTTTTGCAAAAAAATTTCAGCGCCGAATTTTTAATGTTTCTGATCTCTGGCTCTCTCTGTCGCTCTCCCGTTTATACTAGAGTCGGATTTTTGTGCATAGAACAAAAAAAAACGCGTCGCAGTCGCAGCGCTGCCGTCGCCTGACTAATAACTAAAAATGGTGAAGAAAGAGAAGAAGCGACCTTACCCTCCCGCTTCCCTACACACTCCAGACGTCGACGTCCAAAAAGGGGGACGCCTTCAGCGGAAAACCCTGGAATAGGCTCCTGGAATGAGGTAGGGCAACCCCCCTCCAATAGATAATTTCAGCAAGTATCTTAGATTTTAATAAAGAGCAAAGAAAACAATTTCGCAGTATTTGCTCCCGTTTTCGTGTTTTGTTTCTTGCTGCATGTAGCGGAGATCTTGTATGTGTGTGTGTGTGTGTGACCGTAGTGCTTACGAACTTTCAAGGCTAAATACTAAATTTTTTGTTGCCTCTGTGGCCGTATTATTATTAAATTTTGTTTGGCGTATTTCGCTTGCCAGCTCTTTTTCTCTCACTTCCACGCGCTCTTGCTCTCGTTGCCTTTAAAATAGTTCTAGAAAAAGTCAAATTCGTTGCAGTCATTTTTTCGGGTCTCCCCCAGTGTGTCTGTGTGTTGGTGTGCGATATGGTGCGAGTTTGAATAAAAGCAATTATTTGGCTGACTGCGCTGTAGCTTATAAAAAGCCAAAAGAGCAGCGACGAACGCGATTAGATAGAGCGGCAAGTAGTTTGTTCAGTTGGAAACTACATTTTTAAATGCCAACGAAAATGAAGGCTTTGGCTGTGGGTCGATCGGTCTGCCGGCCATATCTATATCTTTACCTATATCTCCTGCACCACCCTCGCAAACTTGTTTGACGCCCCTCGCGCTCGCCTTTTGCTTTCTCTTTCTTTCTGGGTTTGTGCGAATCTTTTGCTTTTTGGATTTCTTCTGACTCTGCTTTGCCATTGCCTTTGTTTCGTATCTTTCGTTGTCTCCAAGTGTGTTTGTGTGCGGTTTCTATTTTCAAGGTTAACCGACTTAGTTATGCACGCACACTCACACTCGCAGCTATCCGCACTCTCATTTTAGCCTTTTCATTCCCTTACAATTGTGATAGGGTCGACGCGCGACAAGTTGGTATACGACAGCTAACAAAACATTTAACAAGGTCAGTCCACATCCACTTCCCCACTAACCAACCTCTGCCCCTTTTCCACCGCTTTTCACTTGTTGCCGGCTAGACGCTGTGGCGCCCACATCGCATTTCCACATGGCAAATCACACACATTGCAAATACTGTCCCCCTCCCCACTTCCCCCTTCCGGGCACCAAATGCCGACCAAATGTAAAATCTAACGGCCAACACACACACAGGCACACGTGGCGAGAGCCAAGAGTAGTAAAAGGGAAAGTTCTGTGTACAAACTAGCAGAGAGCAGGGAGCAAGGGAGAGAGAATTGGCGTAGGAGGCGTCGTAAGCATTACAGCGAGTGCAGAGTGCAGGCGTCTGTGTTGGTAAGTGGAATTTAAATGTCTGTGTGCGGCTAGACAAATGCTAGACGCAAAAGGCGCCCACCACTTCACCCACTACATTGTGTGTGTGCGTCCGGCATTACGAGGCATTTAAATTTGCATGTGCAATTCCCCACACACAGTGGAGCGGAGGAGGGGAACCTGTAGAGCACCTGAGTAATGTGTGTTAATTGGCCAATTAGGCTAATTGTAAGCAATTGGAGGGGATTGGGTGAAGAGGGAGCGGAAGCGGGCAAATAGAAAAAGTAACAAACATTGAAAGCGAGGAAGCGCTATCGCACGCACAGACACAGAGATAGATCCATTTCAAAACAAAACCCAATTCTTCAACTCGTAAACTGAGTCCAAGTTCAAGGTCTCGTGTTCAATTCAATCGACTCTGCCTCTGCCGTCGTCGCTGCCTAGTTAGTTGCGCATAATAGAGAGAGTGCGAGCGAGAGAGCATTAGAAAGCTCGCCACTGACATTTTGCGATGGTGTTAAAGCGTGAGCGTGTGGACAAACACTACAAACAGAGGCAGTCTCTCTTGCTCTCTCCTGCTTTCAGCCATCTTCCAGAAGGAAGAGTATCGAACCAGACAGTGAAGAAGAAGAGCCAGCACGCCACCCCTGTTCCCTCTTTCCTGTCTGGAAGGCTATGACTATTATTCCAAAAAAAAAAAGAGCCTGACCACTTTTGTCTACGCTTCTTCTTTGGGCTTTTGCTGCCTGCGCCGCCGTTTCTTTTTTTTTTTGTTTGTTTTGGCTTGGCTCTCTGCCCTCTCCCTGTTCCCCACACCCTCCACATTTCGCATTCCCGCTGACAATGTTGATTTCTATTGTTAGTGAGCTGCGACTGCGCCGTCAGCTTCGCCGTCTCTCTTTCGCTTAGTTGTTTTGGATTTTTGCTAATTTGACCTTCACCTTAACCTAGTCATTGTGTGTCGGACATTCGGTCATTTACCCCGCGCAATTTCGCCAACCAAAGTCGAAAAGCTTCAAATAAATAAAAACGCGAGAGTGGGTGAGCGCGCGAGTGTGAGTAAAAGAGCCCCTTCTCTGGCTGCTTAGAAACGTCAGGCAAAAAAGCTAGACAGAGCCAGCTTCTCTCCCACTCCCACTTGTTTTCTCACTCAACTATTTCTATTCTCCGCTAGTTTCTATTTGAGAGCTTTTGCTCTCTCTCTCTCTCTCTTCACTGGAAAACTAGCCATGTAAGTTTCGAGTTCGCTGCTCTTGAGTCAAATCAAATGAAAAGACGTGGTGCGAATAGTTTTGCGCTAGATCGGCGCATTCATTTTCCAGCGTCGCTTAGTTAAGTTCGCAGGGAGGCGCACGCGGGTCGAAATCGGAATCGGATCCCTCCACGGACTTGGAGTTGTTACGACTGTTGTTTGTGGTTTTTTTTGTATCTCCTTAAACAGAAGGAAAGTAAGTGAGTGTGGTATTTGTGCGCGTTTGTTTCAGTCATTGGGGGCTTTGAACTGCGCCATGCGTTCAACCGCCCTCTAGTGCGTTTCGTTTTGTTTCGGGCTTCGTGCAACTCCAAAGTGCCAAAGTGTTGTCATTATCGCCAGCGTTTTGCTTTGCCCGATAAGTGTTTTCCCCCGCCGCAAGCAGTGAATCGCCCTCAGCCCTCGGTCCCCCTCACCAAAGGGGCAATCAGTTATTGTTCCGCCGCCGCTCTAATGAACGTTGAACTGCAAATTGCAAAAGCGTACGAAAATAAAAAACAAACGGCAAAATTCGCTCTCTTTGGCAAGACATCCGCGTCGCTGGGGTGCATTCACCTCTGCTGTGCTCTATCTTGTGGCTGCCTATCGGGAGATCATGTAAGTGCTCTGTGCTGAAAGAGAAATGGGGAGCGAGAAGCGGCTAAGTAACTGCGCCATTTCTGCTGCGATTCGAAATTGAAAATTTGCATTTAACACAAACAACTGTTTCTGCCAAAAACGATGGTTGCATGTGTGTATGCATGGGAATATGGGAACGACTGGATGTTGAGTTGGCAGAATTACTGCTACGTTACTGCTTTGTTATATCGTTTTTATTGAATAGGAATAGGCAGAGAGGGGGTTTCTAAGTTGCCAGCGCAGCACATGGCCATATTTGCGAAAACTGAATTCTTAAATTTAAATTTAAATTCTTACAGGAAGCAGAATGGTGGGAAAACAAGCAAAGTGAACCCAAAAGCCTATCGAAAACGAAGACGTAGAAGTGAGTCGTGCATATGCAGTGAATGCAAAGCGAAAGTCAGCTGAGCTTTTCCCTCTTCTTTTCCACTGCACACAATTTAATTTGCATTACTTGGGACATTTAGCTTGCTTGCTTTTAGCTCGCCTGTCTTCCATTTCCAGTTTCGTTTTCGTTGCCATTCTCATTCCCATCGCACATATTGATACGGAGATGCATTTACATAAGGGTGCGTGTGCGTGTGAGCGTGGCCAGCTCATTAATTTTATAGACCATTTTGCGCAATGTGGCACACACATTCGCGATCAATTGACACACATACTCATACTCGCACTCCTTGCCAATGGCCCCCAACATACATACATACTCAACACACGCACACGAGTGCAGCAGCAATGTATTAGCATTTCTCATCAAAAAGCTGCTCTCTGCACTCTGCCGACGTCGCCGCTGCTACGCCGGCGAGGTTAAGAAACTTTTGGGGTTTAATAACATTGCACAAGGTTATTAGATAAAAAATGTGCTCGCCACAACTGCGCGAGAGAGCTAGGGCTCCCGTCTCCCGCTCGTCTTCCTGTCGTCATTCCCATTCCCATTTGCATTTTCATTTCCATTCCCGGACTCACTTCGGTCGAGATCGGAACGCCTCGTACGCGAGCTTCCAGCGAAAATGGGTTGGTCAGGGGAGCGACAGGAGGGTCATTATTTTTAGGCCCTGGATACACACATGTGGGCCCACATTTTTGTGTATTTTTCGGGACTGCCAAATTTTTTGGCCGTTGATCTTAAGCGTTCTTTCTGCTGTTGCTTCTGTGGGTACTTAATGTCAATGCATTGTTGGGTGCGAGTGTGCGTGTAGTGCGGTTAGGGGGCGGGAGGGGCTGGGGTTCAATGCGCATCTGGCTCATCGAGTGTACACATTTACTTTTTGTGCCCATTATTCGCAGCACTTTTCGTCTCTGTTTTGTATTTTATTTATTTTTATATTTTTTTTCTGCTTTGCGAGCACAGTCTGCAGTATGGAAAAAGGGTAGGCGACGACCAGGTGAGTTATGTGGGATACAAAAGGGAGGCGGGTCACTGTCTCAGTCACGGCCATTATCACAGTTTGTCACATTTACCGTTAATCAGTCCGCTCCTTGTGTCATAGCTGATAAAAACCGAATCTACAACGGTTTATATAAGAAGATACTCTTTTCCCCCTGTTCCTAACACGTCCCGTGAAAGTCGAGAACCTATTCACTTGAAAAAATGTCAACGAAAGTGTAGGAAAAAAAAAATGAAAAATTAACCGACAAATGGATGGAAGCAACCCCTTCCGCCTGTTTTTCGCGGGCTGTCCTAGTCCCCACAACTATGCACATGATACTCATGACCAACTGACTGACTGAGCCAGCAGAGCATAAATAAGCAGAAAGTGGCGACAGAGGCAGAAGAATGGGGAGTGCCGGCAGAGGAACACGAAGCGAAGAAATGATGGGTCTTCATTTCGATTTGCTTGTGCTTGGGCAGAAATAGAAACATCGCGAATGGAGCAGAAGTAAGTAGGAGATAAAAAAAGAAGAATATAGATCGGAGAATGGGAGGGGAGGGGAGGGGAGGGGAGGGAGAGGGGAAAGGGGAAAGGGACGGAACAAGAGGAGAAGTGGAGTGAAAAGGAGTTATCTCCTAGTCTTTGTGCCTGTGTCATTTGTTTGTCTATCCGGCTTTTGGCCTTGGAGTAACCGTTTCCGAGAACTCTCTGTGACCGCCACCACCCCCCGCTCTCCCCAGGCGATTGTTAGTATGTCTATAGCGATAACTATGCACTTTGTCTGTCTCTCGATTTCGCTTTTCCTTCTGCTGTTGCTGGTGCTATAGCTCTTCTCCGTATTTGCTTTGCAACCCCTCGCAACTTGCGGTGGCCTTGAATGGCATCATCGTTGCGTGCTGATTATGATCATGATCATGATCACCATTTGTTACTGCGTCTGTCTGAAGGCGAATGCATTTGTGGCTGTGCTGTCCTGCAGCCAAACAAGTGCTCTGTGCTAGAACATGAGTCACGGTAACTGGAACTGGAACTGCAAGCGTAGGAAACAGCTTGCCTGCGTGCTTTGTCCACTGGTGAGTGACTCTCAATTGGCCGCAGTTGTTGATTCCAGTTGATTGGGCTCCAAGGTTAACGGAAGTGCTACTGGTCGGTCTGCTGTTCTTGTGTATGCTTCTTGTTGCCCGCCATAACTTCGTCGCCAACTTTGCAGCAGCGACCGACTTCTGTCACTTAGATTAACTGTAAATGGTACGCCTATCCCCCGTTTCGGAAGCCCTGCAACTTCGCTCTTACTGTTACTGTTACCCACGAGGTTCCTGGAACTGGAGTGAGTGCTTGTACTTATGCTTTGTGCCCTTTCTGCTCTGCATTCGCTGCGACAGCAGCAACATTTGCAATGGCAGCGGCAGCGGCAACAAAAAGTTATGCGCCGACAACCTTGAATGTCGGCCAGTCGCACACACAGATGGCCAACACACAGACAGCACGCAGACAGCGTCTAGTCGGGGCCACCAGTTTGGCGAGTCTCCTCTTGTTTTCCGTTTCTAGCATCCAGTCAGCCAGCCACCGCATTCGCATCCCGAGCTCCAGAGCACGTCCCACGTGTGTATGCCACCTCCACTCCCCCTCCCTCGTTTTCGTCGTCCGACTCCGTCTCTAGATTGTGTCGTTTTGTGTTTTTTCGCTCTTTCATTTTGCTAGGCACGCTTGGATGGCTGCCTGCAATTTTCATTCAGTTTTTCTCTCGTCGCGCGACTTTCCCACCCCGCCCCCACAGCTCAATGCTTGCTCCTCTCCTTTTCTCCCTCGCGTTGCAGGAATGCAGAAAAATGTGTTAGTAGAGTAGTTGCCATTACGTCACCTTGCTGTGTCTGTGTACACGTGTCCATGTGCGTGTCCGTGTGAGTGTATGGGTACTGGTCTTTGTGTCTTCCAGATTGGGAATGGTTGAGGATGGTGGAGGATGATTGTGGATAGAGATAGAGATGGGGCTGGAGTGTTGTTATCGCTTGGCTGACTTGTCTGGGTCTGGGTCTCGGTCTCGGTCGCCCTAACAACTGACAGAAACGAGTCAGAGACAACGACTGAGGCTGAGTCTGCGGTAGAGGACTCTGGCGCTATCACCTCAAATTCATGAGAAGGTGGAGGGGGAGGCGGTCGGAACTCCAAAGCCGAACCGCTTGGGTGCATATCTGTCTGGCCAATTGGCCCTAGTTGATGTCCCATTTTTCGCTTTACCCCACCGAAAGCGAAAGTTGAAACGGGTTTCACGTGACTTACCTGGCGTAAAGCTAATCCTGAGAGTTCCTGAGACCGATTTCGATCGAACCTGACTAGGCGTGAGTGGGTTGCATGGGCAGGAGCAGCAGCAGGAGCAGTCAACAAGGATATAACAAGTAACAAAAACAGAAAAAAAAAGAAGCGAGCTGTTTGGAGTTTGCACATTGCGCGAGCGATTTACGGTTCTCAATTTCCAATTTACGATGAGCGATGAGGATTTGCGATGGACTGCCACACCACGTTTGCTCGGTGCGACGCTGAACAGCAAACTGCAGTTTCGGGCTGGCTTTCGATCTTACCCGAGGTTTGCTGGGCTGGCCTTCGTGAGCGGCCGAGTACAGATCCTCAGCTGCCATTGCCTTTGCCTTGCCATGCCTTGCCTTGGCCGTAAGCTTCACGAAGCGTCCGACTGCAGCCGAAGAAGCGGAGAATGGCGGAGCAGCGGAGAAGTCGAACAATGCAGTGGAAAGGGGAGTGGAAGGGGAGTCAAGGGGGTAGACGAAGAAACGGGGAAACAAGAGACGCTACAGACGCTATTGTGCTGCCCTGCTTCCTGCAGTGCATCTGTACCTGTGTGTCTTGTATGTAGATGCACCGAAAATTTGTGACCTGGGACTGGTACGTTTTTTTTGTGACTTCATCGAAGTGCTAATGAACCAAACTCAGGAAGAGAGTTAAATGCAGAAGGCGGAGCGGACAAAGAGAACCAGCGGGCAGCTGCATTGGACTGCCTCGCATGAGGCAAATGTCCTTCTTAGGGATCGGGGCCATTCGAATCAAATTTCAGTGCGTATCTGTACCTGCATCGATGTGGATGTATATGGCTGGCTGGCTGGCTGGCTGATGCACTTTATCGCACACATGCACATCAGCAGGCAGATACTTAGTCCTCAAATGATCGAGGAGCTTCCAGCACATTAATGTTGAGAAGGGGATCCTCCCGCAGGATATTAGTGGGGTAACCTTACCTGACGGCTGTGGTTGTGACCTCGTTCAGCAGGCGCATCACCGCTCACTGCTTTGCGGCATTGGTAGACCATATGGGTGCACACTGTTTATTCACTTGAACTTTGTGGCTTCCTTTTTCTCTGCTCCTGATTCTTTGTCTGAAGGTGAAGGAGGCGCAGAACGCGGGCGAATCGCGCACTAAATTGCCTTCTCGGGTTGCTTTATTCAGGAATCGAAATCCTAGGTCTTTGCTTAGGGCTGCACTTGGCAAAAAAATGTTTAAAAAAATATAAAAGTCTGTCACATCCCCGTGTGGATTGTGGGTCTGGGGGGTGTAGGGATGTCTAGGTGTCTGTGTGCCGCACTAACGCTATTCAATTCGAGTTCAAATTTATAAATAAAAATTGAAATTGTGCGTTTGGGCTGAACTAACTTTAGTAACTGAACCGATCGAATTAAAAAGCTCAACTGAGTTCCGAAAAAATGCAGTTAAATGTGTTGGGCTTGTGCCCCTGCCCTCTGCTAGTGTGCGAGTGTGTGTGCCTGTCCAATTGAATCAGAGAATTGCCTGCGCGAGTGTATGTGTGTGTATACTTATGCCGCTTCGTATGTTTCATTCGCTTTTTTACTTTTTGCCTTTTTCTCGCTTTTTTGTTATATACTTTTCGTGCGATTGTGTGTTTCTTTCGCTTTTTTGGAGTGCAGCGACGCCGACGGCGGCAGCACTGCGATGCGATCGCTGCAGTTTACAGCGGCAGCGCAGTCGCCAAAAAACGATCAATTTCTGCGCATGCGACGACAGCGGAGCCGAGCGAAAATAGCTTTTTTCGGGGTTTCGTGGTTCTGTGTGTGGGTGTTTTTGTATTTTGTGTTTTGTGGTATTGCCCATTCAGAAGTTTTGTTTTTTTATTGCCAGGCCGAACCGAAAAATTGGGGGAAATGCAGAGGCGAAAAGTGTCGTTGTCACCCAGCGAATCAACGAGCGCCACCCACACACCGATGGAAATGTTTGCTCTGCTCGCGAATCGCTCCGTTCAGCAGATCAGCAGCGGCAATTTGTAAATATGGGGAACATGCAACTTTCGCGGTACACGCACACACGCACACAAAGTAGCGATCGTAGCGCTTATCAGCAGCGTCGTCGTGCGTCTTCGGCTCGCACATACCCGCTCCCCTCGGCGACGATCTCCCCGGAGGTTCCAATTGAAAGTGTAGCCCACATTTTAAGCCCCAGCCCCAAACCAAAGCCAAAAACTCTTGGGAGTCGGCCTGTTTTCGCATTTGTTTTTAAGCCCTTCCGCTTCTACTCCTCTTTTCCCTCCGGCACCTTTTAAAATTGCAATTTTTGCTGATGTTGACGAAGACTTGTTTAATATTTTGGTTACCATTACCGCACTTTATTACATGGCTCCCCTGTTTGCCATAACCCAGATTCCCACTCTACCGTCCCTAACCCTCGCACTATGGCACGCACAAAGACTTAAGATTGAAGACTGCAGAGTGCAGAGCGAAGATTGCTGGCCCTGAGGAGACTGCGGAACTGGGAGACCGAGAAATCGAGCAACTGAGACTGAGAAACTTGTTGCCACTTGCATGTCGTTTGGACATTTTTTTCCCATTTTTTTTTTTTTTTGGTTTCTGCTCATTGTTTTTGCTGCATTTTTATTTTACTGCTGCATCCTCTTGTTGTTGTCGCTGTTTTTTTGTGGGCTTTTTTTTAGATTCATGCGTGGCGATTTTGGTTTTTTAATTCTGCTTGTCTCGCACTTGTGCTATCATTTTTCAAGAATTATTGTTTTGTTAAGATTTCCCCAGCCCGTCCCGCTGTCTGCTGCCCTGTCTGCAGTGACCTCTTGCCGATTCATAAACGAATAAACACTTATAAATGTATCTACACGTACATAAGTATCCATAATATCTTTATTATCGCGTCTCGTTCGGTTTATGGCAGTTTCAAGATCACCGCACATGTCGCCGAGTCACAGATTAGCCCGAAGGAGGGAGTTGTGCTGGCAGGAACCACCGTACCGCCCTTCTAAGCTGCGTTCCTTTGTTGGGTGCTTTGCAATTTCAACCGGTATTGTCGGAGACCTCGTCAACAACCTCTCGGCGTAGACGTCCGCGGCAACGCAGGCATTAAGCAGCAGGCGGCACTGCGAAGGCGAAATGATCACATTGAACTTGTCGCCGTTTGTTCTAATTGGAGCTGCAGTGGGTTAGTCACTCGTACAATCTGGCTCACGCACTCGTCATTTGCTTTTGCCGGCGTTCCTTCTCGCTGATTCGTTCGGTGAAGGCCTAGCGTGCATTGCCCGCCGCTAATGAACTAGCAGCGCGGGCGTATACTTAATTTGCAAGGAGGTCAACGATGAAACCGCCACCGACAGCGCGTTAGAGATCGTCCCGCTAGCCCTAGGCTGTTGTTTACAGGAGAAAAGCTGTGATCAGGTTCAACGCCCGCGATCCAGTCTCTGCCGTTTCGGAAACAAGTTGTTCCAGTGAACGTAGAATGAGGGATCAAAGCGCGAGAGAAGTGTAAACAATCATATAATGGATAATGAAAGGTGCCATATTTTGCATACGAAAATAGGCAAGTGCAGAAGGTTGTTTCGGAATGCGAATCTTGGAAGTTATTATAATTTAAATTTAAACGTATTATAGTTTAAGTATTTGTAAACCGTTCGATAATTGTGTTAGCGGATAGAAAGTCATTGGGATTAGAAAAACGTTAAAGAAAAATTGTTGTGAAATCATTATAATTTAAAATGATAAGCACAAATTTTATATTAAATAGAATAAATTAAAAAACACTATATAGGTAAATTATTTTTGTTGAATATCCAGGCGAAGGAAGACTGTAATTATGTTGATATCTTTGAGATTGAAAATCGAATTAACAGGAATATACTACAATTTTTCTGGGTGAACATTTTTACACGAAATAAAGACTAAATAACTTACTAAAGAAAAAAAAATACATATATAAATTACCACATTTATTGTTGTTTTGCTGTAAAGTATTTATTTCGTGTAAAAATATTCAGCTAGAAATATAGTGTCAGTGCGTAACGTTAACGTATATAGTTGAAAGTGCCAAAAAATACAAACTAGGAAAGTGTGAAAAAGAGAGTAGACATTAATTTGGCATATTACATTCTCCTACAAAAGGTTAACAAACCTCGAAATCGAAAGCTGCCTGTAGTCAAAATATTCCTTTGAGACGATGACACTAGTCATTAAATATAATCAGGGTCCATGGCAGAAGTATCAAAATCTGGGAGCTGGAAAAATTGTCCCCAGTGATTGAAATAAAAGAACACCTAAGACAAGACATCTAAAGACATCTAAATATGTTTTTCACTTCCTGAGCCCCAAATGTTATTTTGGACCGCACTTACATGTCTGCTGGAGAGTGATCCATCGGTTAAGCCACGTGCATCGCCTGCAGCTCAGGCTCCGCTTTAGCAATCCAGGTCCGGCTGGAACTCGGGCTGCTCTTCACTCTCACTTTCACTGATGCAGTTTGTCAGAGTTTCTAGTGCGGTTGCTCGCTATTCTATTCGTGTGCGGAATCGGTTTGTTATGATTGGTTGTTGATTTGTCCTCGGATCGGCTATGATATCACTTGGTTTGGTGTGTTCCTACTTCTTAGACTGGCCTTCACTTTGATTAGATTCGATATATTGCACAACTTGTCATTGACACTGGGGATTCGCCTTTCTGCGCTTCACTAAACAAAAATGAAAACAATCAACAAACAGCGCGGCGATGGTCGAAATTCCGAAAATCCTGATATGCTGTTATTACCGTATTAACTAGCACTGGAAAAAACTAACAATAGGGCAAAACAATTCACGTAGTTTTCCTTGCATTTGTGTCTTGGTATCTGATTGGAGTTAAACTGGGACTTCAGTTGGTTTCAGTTTTCGTTGGTGCCTGATGGTTTTTGGTCCGCGTCGCAGCACGCGCACGTAACGAGCAACAAACAGCAACTAACGTTATTTTTAAAACCCAACTCGATTGAAGTCCAAGTCGAAATCGCACCGGCCCAGGGCCGCCGGCAGCGACGCGGACCGAGGCAGCAGCCGAGGCAGCGGCAGCGGCGGCAGGACCAAGGCGATGCCGATGTCAGCCGACAGACGAAGGTGACCCGAAGTCGCTGCAGGACGAAGAATGCGGGTGCGACGCCGACGGAGCTTTGTTTTGGTGCCCAAATTGAAGCTGCTAAATCTGGAGCTGCGCGACCGTAGTAAGTTTAGCACACAATTGAAGTCATTATACACGCACACAGTCAAAGACAGGAAAAATATAGCGCCAAATGCTATGCTACGTTTCGTTGGCCGTCCGCTCTTTGCACTCGCTCGCTTGCTGCCGACTAGCTACTGCACTGGACCAGCGTTCAATGTCCGTTGTCCGCTGTTCGCTGTCCCTGCTGCCCTTCACTTGATCCCCACCTTGCTGCTCTGCCGCAGCGCTGCCATAAAAATCACCCGCCAAACAACGTACTAAACACTCATTACTCATTTTGCTGGCTCGCTCCCTCTCCCGCTGCCCGCAGAAGCTCCCACCCTCCCTCGGTAGCAGCAACTACTTACACACCGGCACACACTCTCTCACAGAGCCAGCGAGCGACACGCACACGGACAGGACGAAGTTTGCTAATTTTTTCAGCGTGTAACGTTAAAAAAAGGATGCGACTGCGGAGCCGGCCGCGGCTGCGACGCCGGCGAAGGCAGCGCCTGGCAAAAAGGAAAATCAGAAACAAAACAAAAATGCGAAAAACGAACGAAAAATGCTAAAACCGAAAGCGGCAGCGTAGCAGCAGCTGAAACAAAAAGTGAAAAAAGAAAAAACAACATCGGGCGAAAAAGAAAATCGGAAAGAGGAGGATAAGAAGAAGCAGCGGCGGCAGCAGCAGGAAAAAAGAGTCAGCGCTCACGTATGAGCGCCTGTGTGAGTGCGGCGGTGGAAAAAATCCACATCCATCCACAACCAACCCCACTGCATGCTGCGGCCTCTCCTAGGCCCAACCCATCCCCCCGCGCTGAAACACAACAGCACAGCAGCACACATACTAGCAACCCCCGTGCGATGCCGGCAGCAGAGGGAAATTTAAAAACGCGTTTACACGACGACACGAGAGTAGAGCGCGCGCAAAAAAACGCAAACGAAACGAAAAATGTAAAATAAAAAATGTTTAAAGCAAAAAAATAAAAAGAACTCCCACACACACACACACGTGCGTTCTATAGAGGAGAACTACGAGCCGAGCTTCCGCAGTCGCCATCTCAAAAGGGGAAATCGACGCACAAAAATAACCAAGCGAATAAAAAGGATGGCGTGCGTGAGTGTGTTGGTGCCGGAGAACGTGTGCGTGCGATTTTAAAATTTTAATTTGTTGTCTTTTGGCTCTGTCCCGCTCTGGGTCCTGGCGCACTACCTCTCTCAATCTTGCCCCATGCTGCTAGCCCGAAAAAGTATGCAGCGTTCTGCGATAGAAAGTGAGAACGAGAAAGAGGCATGTGTCCTTTGGATCGGCGATCTCGCAGATCCCTTGCTGTCTGCCTTTACCTTGTTGCTTTCGATTCGGCGGAATGGCGAGACTCAAAAATAAACGGTAACTAAACATACAAAGAGCGAATAACGAAGGACACGCGACTAGGCAGCCACGACGTCTTAACGGTTACTAACTGCCCAAGACGCTGGCTATTTCGGCTGGGACCGAGTTGAAACCGAATGGCTCCCAGCTTCCTTCTGTCTGAGCTTGGCGTTGTTCGTAGGAAAATAAAGTCAGCCGGAGCCGGCAAAAGTCGACGGCGTGGCCTTCACTGTCACGAGGACAACACGGCAGGGAAAACGACAACAGTAACAGCGACGCTAGCGTCTCAGCCGCTGCCACAGGAGGTCAAAGTTGGGAGCACTTGAAGACTGGCCGTGCCTGCCCACACATCACCCACCAGCCATCAGATGCCATCCTGTTGTTCGGGATGACCGCCCAACCACTCACACGAGCACCCCACAATACGTCTTAGAAAGTAAGGTAAACACTGCGAACTACGCGCATACAAATGTAATAAAATCAAATGCTGATAGTGTGTAGTTGGACGCATTACCCGAAATCCGCTCACTCTATACTACACCTCAGCATGCACACACCCACTTATAAACATAAAAACGCTCACAAACAGCGGACAGTTGAGGCATTAGGAGAAGAGTAGCAGAAGCACAAGCAGGACCGAGTCGGAGCAAATCTACTACACGCAATCTTCATTTTCAACGCCATCAAAGCCATTCCAATCATCATTATCGTCGCCATAATCATCAAGTAAAGTACCCACCAGTAGCGCCTCGACGCAGGCCTCCTCTTGCACCCCGGCTCGCACCCCAAGAAGTATGCTATGCCTGGCGAGATTCTCTTTTTCTCCAGTGCTCTTAGACGAAAAGCGACGACGGCGATAGGATGCCAACAAGTGCGCCCGAAGTATTATTTTTTCCTCGCTCTCTATTTTTTGGCTCCTTTTCGGCCAAAGAGAGCCAGAATGTGTTTGTGTGTGGGTACCCGAGAAAAGCTGGATGAGGATGTGGATGTTGACGTCTTCGTTGTAGTTTTGCGTAGTTTCTTTCTTTGAATGGAGGGCGGTCGAGCCTTTGGGTTGGGTTGAGGTTAAGAAAAGGGGGAGGGGACGGAGACGCCAAGAGGAAGCCGGCAAATGCGACTAAACATTTAAGCTGCAAGGGGCGCGCGCGATTTTTTTTTTAATACCCGTTACTCGTAGTGAAAAAGAGTATATTGTATTCCTTAAAAAGTATGTAATAGGTAGAAGGAAGCGTTTCCGACTCTATAAAGTATATATATTCTTGATAAGGATCAATAACCGAGTCGATCTAGCCATGTCCGTCTGTCTGTCTTTCCGTCTGTCCGCCTGATCGGATCCACGCCCACTCTAACGCCCACAAATCGTGAAAGTATGTACTGTCACTCTGAGACATGTTAGACCGTTGCTATTGGACTCTGTGTATGTGTTTCGGTCATATGTATCAGTAGACACAAAATCGAGCTAATATCTTAGAAATAATGGAGCAGGGGTGCTCAAATTATCAATAAGTCAAAAAAAAAATTTTAAAAACATTTACAAAATAGAAAAGTTTGTATATAAGTCGGAACGAGTTATAATAGGAGCGATCGGAAAAATAAATTTAAAAAAAATTATAACTTTGGTGTTTTTTAATTTTTTTTTTAGTTCTTCGAGATATAGTAATGGTTAAATATTTCAGAATTACGGTTTAAATTTCATCAAAATCGACGGACATTGCTAGATCGACTATTCTAGTGTTGCTGATCAAGAAAAAATATATTGTATAGAGTCGGAGATGTCTCCTTTACTGCGTTGCAAACTTTTTACTTAAATTATAATACCCCATGAAAGGGTATACAAATGCAAGCGGAGTGTCCTGTGGTACCAAAGTTAATACGATTCTGATTCTGAGCGTGTACTTGTCGCTGCGATTGAAGTTGCATTAGAAGGCATATAGACTTTCCTAGTATAAATTAAAATTTGTAAGTTAAGCACACATCCGATGGTGATTGGTAGGTGCTTTGCTTCTTCGCCCCGAGAATTCGTCTTGGGCCAAAGCCTCAGCATATTTTGGTACACTGCTCTAAATAACGCAAAGAATCACGCGCACACATATGCAGATTATTTTTGAGGGTTGGTTACGGAGGGGGGAGGGTGGTAGAGTTGGGGGTCGGGCGTGGGGTTTGTTGAGTGTTCGCAGTAATTAGCCAATAGGAATAGCTGGAGCATGTATGCTGGTGTGAGTGTCCCGGCAGGGATGCGTGGGTGTGCGTCTCTGAGTCATCCCTCACATGCATGTTTGTCAGTTGCGTTTTGCCCATCGGATTCGAGTTTAAGACAATCTCAATTTGCTCCCCCTTCTTTCTAAGGATTTGATCCTTGTGTTCTCTTTAACCCTATTATAGAAGGTACTCACCTGCGATCAGAGTAAATAATATGCTGGAAAGAAAAAAGAGATATAAAGTCGGTCAATAGCTTTGCTTCGAAAAGGAGAAAGTGAGGACAAGATCAGGTGGATAGGAAATATTTTATTGCTTATTTGTGGTAAAAAAAACTGTAAAAATATCGATTTGTCAATATGAACCCGTATTTTTGTGCAACGCATTAAAAAGAGGCCTCATCTCTATGTGTTTTTATAAGCCTGCATGTTTATCTATGAGTGGGTTATGCTATTGTATAATTGCCAGTGGAGGCAAAAAGTAAGCTTTAAGTATGAGAAGCGTACTGAAATTTGTTGCTCCACCTACTTTTGGGGCCTTTGTTTTATGCGCTCTCTTCTTTTTGTTTTGGTTAATATATTACGAACATGTGGGTGGTTGGTGGTGATGGCAGCATTCACACACCCAACGTTCAAATACTAGACACCCCCAACACAAACACACACGCAAGTAAGAAAAATATTAACCAAACAGAGTGGAGCGCAGCAGTTAAAAATTTTAAAAATTTTCAAGTAGGTGATAGCTGGGTGCCGAGCGAAAGAGAGAAGTGGAAGAGGGTTGCCAAAAAGCATGCGTGTGACAGCACTTGGGTGGAGGCTGGAAAGAGGAGGGGCTGATCGGAGGCGCGGGTACCACCACTTTTGTTTAATTGCCAGAACAACTACAAAACGAGAACGAAAAAAACCCAGCGACAAAGGAAGGGTCAATGGGGGCGGCAGCGGAAAACCGAATGGAAAATACCCTCGAAGTTATCAGATCGGGTTGGGGATGCAAACACTCCCACACGCCAGGAAGAGTACGCAAAGAAAGTTGAGCTAACCTCGTGCTCCCCACACCTTACCCTTCCTTCTCCACCATCCCCACCCGCGAGCGAAAAAAAGTTGCGTTCGGTTTGTTGGAGCTTATGTAAACTCGCTTCTTTTCACTCGTACTCGCAGTGTGTGCCGCTAGCATATGAATATGTAACCATATAGAACACTGTCGAACTGCCTACGCGCTTGTGTGTGTGAGTTTTGTTTGTGTGTATTATTTTGCTCGTCGCAGCCAGAAAAAGGTACATAAATTGCAAATGTGTTTGTGGAAAAGTGCGTTGTGGTGCGTGCAGATGAAGAGTACCCCTTTCTCTCCCCACACATTTCCCTCTGTCGGGTTGCGGCGCTTGGAAGCACATTTTTTAATTTGTGCGTGTCCCTTCTATATCACCAAGATCGTACCATAATATCAAAAGTATATCGAACCACCTCTTAATTAAATATTTTTATACCCTTACTATAATTTTAATCAGAAATGATGGTGACATTTTCGAACCTATATAGTGTATATATATTCTTGATTAGCATCACTAGACGAGTCGATCTATTTCTCTAATCAAGTTGGTCTATCAGTTTTTAGAGCTTTCTGAATGAAAATTTCCCAAAAGCCTTTTCTCTTTTCATAAGTCGGAGCGGGTAGGATCGGAATATTGTAACACATAGCCGACATTGGATAAATCGGCAATTTTTTTTTTAAAGAAAAGTGAAAAGCAAACTTCGGCAAGCCGACGGACAGACGGACAGGGCTATATCGACTTTTCTAGTGATGCTGATCAAGAATTTGTAAACTTTTTTGGGTCGGAAATGTGCTTTTCACTGCGTTGCAAACTTTTAACTGAACTTAAAATACCCTTTGCAGGGGTATAATTAAAGCTTTTTTCCTAACGTTTAATATCTAATACTTTGAAAATTTTGCATTGGATTTTCGAGTCTTTGACTTTTCCAAGAGACTTAACATTTTCTATGGCCGTCCAATATATGACCTCTATCCCTTCTCTACCCCAAAACTAAATTCTTTCAAGCACTTTCTTTTTCTGCAAAACATTTTACTTTTCTGCTGGTATGCCCTTGCTAACCGATGCGCCCCGCCCGCCCTTATTCTGGCCAACTTGCCTCCTAAGCAATCGCGCTAGCCTGTTAGTGACAGTCGACAGTCACTGCATTGCTGATCAAGGGCCGCGACGGCAACGTCAAAGTCGGAAGCAGCCAATTTAATAAATGTACACAAAAACAAAACCAAAAAAAAGGAGGAAAAGTTCTTCTAATTCGAATTTGTATTTAATTTGATGGAGCTCTCATTCTTTCCTTGCGGCCTGCTCACTTGTTTTTTACGAAAACCCCCACCCACTAACCCATCATCCCAACCCCGCCTCCCTCCGTCCCCTTCCATTAGGTTCGCTGTTCGTCCTTTTTTTAATGGGGTGTTTTATGACAAACTGTAAGCGCGCGCGACTCTAAACATTAAAATTGTGCATAGCTTATGTAAGTGTGTGGTGTAGGTGAGCGAGGTTGTGTCTGTGTGTGCGTTAAAAAAGCGTAGATGAGGGTGGAGAAGGTGCTGGTGAATGGGGGAATCCGGGGGCACTTCTAACACCGCCCACTAATGCCAACTGTGTCTAACTGGTGGAGAGACTCGCTCTCGCCATGTGTCTGTATGTGCGTTCGTGTGCCTCTGTGTGCTCGTGCGGTTGTGTGTGTTCGCATATGTAAAGTAAAACCCCCACCCTCCCCACACCCCGTTCCACGCACTACCCACCCCTCACCGCTCCATGCGTGCGCGTGTCTGCGGAGTAATTTTTTAACTAATTTTCTATACAAATTTTTAGCATGTCATATGGGGCCCGCGCACACTTTTTACATCATTTTTGCATATGTACAAGCTCTGCGTGAGCGTCCTTTTAGGCGTGAGTATATGTGTGTCGCCTGCTCATTCGTTTATTTCGAGCTTTGCGCAGTCTTAGTGCTCGCCCGCGAACCTATCCCCAGTAACCAACAGGGGGAAACCCTGATACTCCAAAACTGATTTCTCGCACCACACTGAAAGAGTAGTATTTGATTAGGGAAGTAGAAAAAATGTCACATTGTAAAAAGAAAAATATATAAATTGGGATTTTTAAATCGACATCCGATTGCAATGTGGACTACCTCAACATATTTTAATTTAATTGTCTAAAAATCCTCATTTAAAATACAATTTTTTAAAAAAAGCGGTCTACTTTATCAAAGAAAATTATGAAAAAATATTATATTGGGAAAATAATATAAAAATCAACTTTGTTCTTTTTTAATACATATAAACACATATTTTAAACACATATGCATAAAAGACGAGTTGTTTTATAGAATATTACATTTTTTGTTTAGCTGCATACTTACTTGTTTTATTAGCAACAAGATGTAGATATTTTCTTATTATACTTCTTAACTCTAAGAACAGCCCCAATATTGTCAAATTTTTATAAGCTTTTTCTTAAATTGAAGAACATCAATCTTTAGACATAAAAAAAAGGAACTTAAAGTTTGGTCGTGACAATCGTACAGGCATCTGTATGGAAGGACTCAGCCGAAACCGAGAAATAGGATAGTTGGTGAGACATGGGGCACTGGCTGTGATTTGCATTGTTTGTTAGCAATGTCAGCTGCCGGCAGAAAGACCCGCCATATGTGTCTGTGTCTGTTGCCACGGAGGTCCGCTAGTGGAGGGCGGGACATTGGCGACGCGTCGCTGTTAAATATTACATCAAAATAAAATTAACATTTTATTTGGCAGCCTTTTTTTCGAACGCCGCTCTATCAATAAATTTCGCAGGGAAGAGAGCGAGATAGGGGCTGAATTTTCGCAGTTAATTTTTTTCCGTTTTCTTCTATTTTTTATAAAAAAAATTGATTACATAGGCAAATATAAAACGGGCCCCTTAAAGTGTAGCTGTGTGCAGAAACTTTGCGGTAAAAAAAAGTCGGGCATTATGTAGAAAACGCCAGTAACGCCAAATATTTTCTGCCATTATTCATGGGGCTTTAATTTTTCACAAAAAATGCATTTTTATTGTCACATAAAATATGTTCAGGCGGAGTAAGTGGGGGCAGCTTGGTATCGGTGAGATTATTAGCGGGCTATTGCCAAGCGTATAGATATTCGATTTTATTTATTTTTCGCCATGTTTTTGGGTATTTGTAATTTGAATTAGGGCTCTCTTTTTTTTAACCTCCAGGCGCCTGGCAATAATGAACTCTGCCCCTCTCCCCATTCGACCCACTGCAACTGATAACTGAGTTGAAATTTAGCGAAAAAAGTGTCCACGGTAACAAAGTTAATAAGAAGTGGATGAAAAATTGTTGATGACACGGGGATAGGGAATGGCAAGAGTATGTTGAGATGTCCTGATGACCTGTGCCCCACATCATGAAAATTTCTCTTATTCATATGCATCAAGGCAAAATAATATATTTATACCCTTGCAGAGGGTATTATAATTTCAGTCAGAAGTTTGCAACGCAGTGAAGGAGATATCTCCGACCCTATAAAGTATATATATTCTTGATCAGCATCACTAGGAGAGTCGATCTAGACATGTCCGTCTGTCCGTCTGTCTGTCCGTCTGTCCGTCCGTCTGTCCGTCCGTCTGTCCGTCCGTCTGTCCGTCCGTTTCTACGCAAACTGGTCTCTCAGTTTTAAAGCTATCTGCATGAAACTTTCCCAAAAGTTGTCTTTCTATTGCAGGTAGTATATAAGTCGGATCGAGCCGTATCGGACGACTATAGCATATAGCTCCCATAGGAACAATCGGAAAAATAAATTTTAAAAAATTATAACTTTGGTGTTTTTTTTAAATTTTTTTTTTAGTTCTTTGAGATATAGTAAAAGTTAAATATTTCAGAATTACGATTTAAAATTCATCAAAATCGGACGACTATAGCATATAGCTCCCAAAGGAACAATCATAAAAATAAATAAAAAAAATTATAACTTTGGTGTTTTTTAATTTTTTTTTTAGTTCTTCGGGATATAGTAATTGTTAAATATTTCAGAATTACGGTTTAAATTTCATCAAAATCGGACGACTATAGCATGTATCATTATAGCTTCAATGTTTTTAAACATACACGCAAGTAAATCATAATTTTAACGTTTTCAAGAGTATTTAGTTTTTGAAATAGCTGCAAGGGTAAACGAACTTCGGCTTGCCGAAGTTTGCTTCCTTTCTTGTTAAAGTTTTTTCTTGGGGTTTTGGAGATTTGTCAAAAAAGCCAAATCCTAAAGAGTCCTTTTATTGTAACTTGGCCAAAATTAGACGTAAAGCCATAAGAGTGACTGTTTTGTAAAGCTGGCGACCCATACTACCCATCCAAATTCGGTTTAGATAAATACATTTTGTTTTGATGCAAAAAACCGATTTTTAAAAATCAATTTTTTGAAAAAATTTAATTTTGACCAATTTTTGCATTTTTGATAAGGGTGGGGGTCAGCATTTTTTTCGAAAATTTGAAGGTATGAAAAAAATATAACTGGGAACGCCATTCGATTGGGAATTTAATGACGAATTCACCGAGGTATGGCATTCCATCTTTTGGCCATTACTTCTCTACGTTTTGATAGAAAAACTGATTTTTAAATTTTTTTTTGTGGTGTCTTGGAGATTTGTGAAAAAAACAAAATCCTAAAGAGACCTTTTGTTGTAACTTTGCCAAAATTAGACGTAAAGCAGTAAGAGTGACTGTTTTGTAAAGCTGGCGACCTATACTACCCATCCACATTCGGTTAAGATAAATAGATTTTGTTTTTCCGCCCTATAAAGTATATATATTCAGCATTACTCAAATAGTTGAGCTGCAAATCATCATAGCTTCATTGCTTTTAAACATACACGCAAGTAAATCATAATTTTAATGTCTTCTTTTATATTTAATTTTTGCAAAAGCTGCAAGGGTATATGAACTTCGGTTTGCCGAAGTTTGCTTCCTTTCTTGTTTTACTTACTTTTTTACTGAAAGAAACTAAACAGACGAACAGAAGGACAGACGGACATGGCTAGATCAACACTCCTTGTTACCGCCCCAGTACAGCAATTTAAAATTTAATTCTTATTAATTCTTTTATATAAAATTATCGATGGAAAGAACGATACATTTTAACATCAATCGATGTGCATCGAGGAAGAGCGGAAACTATCGAAAACCAATTGCAGCACGAGCCTCGAGAAGAGAAGAAGATTTTTTAAAGCTCTTTATAATCCAGAATATATTTTAAATATAAATAAATTAACCATCGTTTCAAATAAAATGCTGTTAGAAGCTTCGTTTTAATGGCCGGCTGTAACACTCCTAGTGATGCTGATCAATGCAAACTTCTGACTGAAATTATAATATCCTCTGAAAGGGTATAAAAAGAGTTCGATAATAATTTTGCGAAAACTACAATGTTATAACTACAGATTTTTAAAAAGTGTATTTGCCATATACTAAAACTTCATCGAAATAAACATGGGCACAGGACAGGAGGCGCAAGGGCTGGAGCGCCAATTGCGACAAAAGCAGACTCACTTAAAAATTCGAACGTTATAGAAAAGTGAGCGAAGCACGATGGCAAAAAGAAAGTTCGGGGTAGCCAGAAAACGAACTCAAATTACATAAAATGAAAAGTTCTCGTTACGCGGCGCATTTATTGTGCCTCCTCCACGTCCTGCCGCTCCTGTCAGGGCTGCTGCTTCTAATGCACATCTCTTTCTAACTCGGCAGCGTCGTCGGAGTTTTTTTGAGAGCACCTCGCCACCCACCGCCTACCACCTTCCCCGCTCTATCCCCGGCAGTTGATTACTACTTTTATTGCTAGCAAATATCTGAGCTTCTTCGCTCGGCAAGGTAAGTCCTTGTCTGTGTTGGGCTCTCTCTATGTGTGTGGAGCTTAGCTTTTTAGGCGAATATAAAGGGGAAATTCTGCGGGGTGAGGGGGCTGCGGGGTAAAGGGGGGAGTACTCTTGTAACTTGCGCGGAAACAAGGTTTTTATTTCACCATTTCTTTCTTTACTTTCCCCTTCGTTTGTCTCTTCTCCCCCGCTGAACGCGGCAATTTCGCTTTAGATTTTACTGCGCGAAATTCTTTTTTCAAGGCAAACCACCCTCTGCATGTTTGCGTGTGTGTGTAAGGTCTGAGCTGAGGTGGAGACTGCCGTCGTGGTAGTTGTGTATATTTTTTCAATTTTTGACGTCGGCACAGCCGTTTCAGTCGCTAGTTAGCAGCACCCGCCTCCTGCTCCGCCCTCATCTTCGCTTGGGGTTTTCTATTTTTCGTTTTTTAACTACGTGTTCGTAGTTCTTCCTGCTGGTACATAAATGTGTGTCTGCATGAGTATGTGCGACGCCGGCAGAGTCGCTGGCTATGGCCGAGGTAAGGTTGAGGGAAGATTTAAAAGAGGAAGTGGAATAAGCGGAATTAGTTGTGGAGAAAAGGTGATTTTTAGACGAGTTGTACAAAAAAAAAAATTTCAATTTTATTTTTTTTTTCAGAAACCATTTTTAGTTTTAAAAAAAATTTATTTTTTTCCCGTATTCTTAATTTTTTTAATGTGGTAACGGTGATTTTTTGAAAAAAACACACACATCAGCACATTTTATACTATTTATTTTAAAGTTCTTTGGTCCTTTATTTGTTTATGTTTCCCCCTCTTATTTTAAGTCCTTATCTAAAAATATTGAATATATATGAAATTTGGTGTGTATAATTCCAAATTCTCATTATACTATATACTACTATCCTTGTAGCGAGTTATGATATTCTTGCTTACAAAATTCTCGCGGTGCGTTTCCCATGTTACAAGTGGCGGGGTCGCATGTCTTTCCCCAACCCCTACCCTCTTTTTGTCGTGTGCGGTGTTTAGAGAATTTTTGCCCAAGAGCCGAATAGATGAGACAATCCTACGTCCCAGACCCAAATCCAGGTCTAGATCCAGTTTCTCATCTCCAGACCCACAACTAAGTACCAACAGCGTAAAAAAAGCACGGTGAAACGAAAATGAAAGGAGAGCGACAGAGCCCGAGCAAGAATGCGAACGAGAGCGAGCGAAAGTTTCAGTAACTTTGAAAATAAAAAGCACACGAGGGTTGCTTGATATATTTCTTTTGCATTGGCTGCGCTGCTGCTTCTGCCGACGTTGCGAGTATTAGTTGCTGTTGTTGTAAGTGGGTATTTGGAGGATATGCTCAGCATGTGTGTGACTAAGAGGAAGGGGAAGGGCATCCTTTTATATTTAAAACATACTCATTTCAATATCTAAGTGCGGGCGGTCTAACCTCTCCCCCATTAAAGGCACTTATTATTACTTTTAATATCGTATTTTTTGCAGCTTTTATGTGTGTGTATTCTTTGTCTCAGTGCGTGTGTGCGTGCTTTTTTCTGTTTTTGCCGGCTGTTCCTTTTTAGTGGTCGCATTTAAGTTGAGTTGTGTGGGTTGTCCCCTCATCCCCATCCAGATCTGATTTTCTGGAATGAATGAGCATACGCAGACTAAAAACGAAAGTAAACTTGACAGTGAGCAGAAATACAGTGGCAGACGAAAGAAGGGGCGGTAACTTGGAAGCTTGGTAGAAAAAATTAAAAAATCTGAGGGTGTGGATGGGGACGGGGAACCCCCTGATTTGAAATCCTGGCCCGAAACTGTTTTTAGTTTCGCTGATAAGCATGTACCCACGCACACATAGGGCACCCGCACTTTGACTGACACGCATACATGGGAATCGAGGGATGGCAAAAATTATCATTTACTGGCGACTGTTTTAGATTTATAAAGCTTTAATTATTAATTTATGTCGCAGCCTGCTTCGTGTGCAGGCCATAAATTAAACAAAGTAAAACGCAACAAAAGGAACGACAGAAAGTAGTCGCGAAATACCGAACCGCCAATGCTCCACACACAAAACCAAATCCGATTTTAAATTTACTTATGGAAATGCAATATCGTATTACCTCAAGTTCGTTATGCTTATTTATTTTCTGACGACCGTAAGGTGGTGATCTTGATAGAAACGAAGTCATCCTCGGTTAGTGTGTATGCGAAAAAGAAAACCTTACCTAGGCCACCAGTCACAGTAGAAATACTAACAGAGGGAGAGTATCAAAAAGCAGGTGCGGGGTGAGTAACACTAGGAAGCCGTTGGTAACAAGGAATGCCATAAAACATACAAATGGCCAAATAAAACATTTTAAATGTAGCAACAACAACGAGAACGAAAATAGTATTGTGCTTAGAAATAACGAAAACAAGAGGAGTGCGGGGGCGGGGAGCACATTAGATAGATTAGATTAGATTTTTTATTCCGTCAGCGAAGGAGAGATTTAGCAGGGAGAAAACGCGAGAGGTATTTAGTTACCTTGGTATGTGAACTATCAACTGGGGGTATCTATAAAGCGTGCTTTGTTCGCTTTCCGATCAAAGGTGATTCAGTTTCTTTAGGAACTTCTTCTGTGGGTGGTTTTCAGTCTTTCTTATTATTGGGTGGGTAAAAGAAATGTTTGCAATGTCAACCCTCTGCAAAGGATGAAATGGTAAAAGCCGTACCCAGACTATTCACAAAACTAACGTTTTCTTAAAGTTTTGCTTTTCTCTTACCTCCTCGCTATATTTGGCCACTTGCCCAGAAAGGTGTTAGAATTATCTGGTCCTCGGCTAGCATTAGGACTCCTTTGGCTTCTTCTGTTACCTGCTTTTCTGCCTTGCTTCCCCACCGCATTCCTTCCATATCTTTTTAGTGTTTTTCTTTTCTTTTTATAGAGGAAAGAGAACCGAGACTGAGCGGAGACGATGGCCATCGTTGAGCGCACAAAAACTTAGAAATAATCACCGACATAAATCTTAAAATGGGCTGCCCTCGCTTTTCCGCACACTCCCTTCGCTCTGTGTTACTTTTGCCTAACTACTTTTGTAGGTGGGGATGAACGGTGGAGGATTGGGGGTGGGAGAAGGGAGTCATCTGGCGCTGAGCGTGGCAAATGAAAAATAACTTAGAAGCACGTTTTGTGGCATTTTCGTTCGCCTCCCACTTCCTTTTCTATGCGTCTTCTATGCCATTTTGGGAGTTTCTTCCTCCGCTCCCTGTGTTTTTTTTTTTTGCCTTTCTTACTTTAGTTCTCCTACATTCAGAGAAGGGGGGTGGGGTTCCTTTATATTATTGCACATAGTTGAGAGACAAAATGCGGCAAATTCTAAAATATATTCGAGCGGAAAAGCAGTAACAAAGTCCGTGGGGGGAGTAAGAAAACTTTGGTTTTCTTCTGCTTCGATTTTGCTAGACTTTCCCGTTGAACTGAACCATCTCCCTTGATATCCCGGGGCACGTGGCCTTCCACCAGCGCAACCGCACAGTGGTCTAAGGTCAATTGCTCCACCATCCCCTTTGGTGTATTGCCTGCTAATTCGAGGATCATTGTCATTGGAGTTGCGCTTGCAAAATTGCTCTACCAGCTGCTCCAACATCGCTGATTGTGCGGAATCGCGCATTGTTTGCCTAAGATTCTCGTTGAAAGATCTGGGGGGAAGGGTGAGCGGGACAGTGACAGTTGTGTGACTTCTACTGTGTGACTTCTACAAGTGTCGCGTTTCGAGAGTGGTATGTGCAAATATTGAAAGTGCCCCGAGTAAATGGCAATTGTTCGAGTTCTGTTTTTGGCAGTTTGCACAGACATTCTTCTATCAATAGCTGCATCTCGCGCACGATGAACCCGCAGCCTTGGGTTTTGGATAAAATAGGGCAGACACCACTGTGCCGGACGCCGCCGAAGTTGGGGCCAGCTACGAGGGGCGAACAACCTATGCCAAAGGAACTAGCAGCTAACATCTAAGCAACACAGGAAGCGTCAGACCCCACCCACCAATTTAATCTGCCCTGCTGTGTGTGTATCTGTTTAGAGAGGACTATATTTGAGCATTTTATTTTAATGGCTCTGGCGGGTGTGGGTGGTGCTTTTGAAAAATGAAAAGAATATTTTATAGTTGAAAATCCGATGGCGTATTAGAAATCTAAACATTAAACTTGCTGAAAGTTTGCCCACCACCATTAAAAGTCATCCCTCAACCCACCAACCTTTCAGCCTTCAGCCTCCCAGTCACCCATCAACCCCCCTTGCCGTGTGCCTGTCGCGACCAAAGCCGCGTCAAAGAAAAATCCTCCCAGCGTAGGACGACGGGTGATGGAGTGGCGTCGCTATCCAAGCCACAAGTTGAGGTAGGCGGTGGGTGGTTGGATTTCGGCAGTTTGCTTTTTTAGCTGCGTAAAACTTACAGCAACAGCATCTGCGACTATTTCGCTGCCGATGCCAGCGGCGCAGTTTCCGCAGGCCACCCCCCCCGTCCGCATTTTACATAAATCTTCTTTTAAAAAAAAGAACGTTAGACCGATTGAGGGAGAGAGCAGAAAAAATAAATAAACACTAATGCTGAGCCAAAGGCAGAGGCAAATAAAACGAACTAGAAAATTTAGTATCTACACACACAGACACACTCAAACAACACAGAAAAGTACGCACACCGATAAACGGCCAAAAAGAGAAAAATTTTTTATTACTGCGAGAAAACTTAATGGCTGCTGGGAAGGTGAAGGTGTAGCCCAAGGTTGGGCGCTAAGGGGTGAAAGACGCTCACGAAGGACTACGACGAAGTTAGAGCAGAGGAAGGAACCCAGTCCCGACAGGAGATGGGGGAACTGAGGAAGTTCACGGGTTTCGGGGGCGGGCAAGCTGCTGTTCTCGGCATTCCCCCCCATCACTTCCACATTCAAATGAAATGGAACATATTTCTTTAATTTCGTAAGAGGGGTCAGGTAAGAAAATAGGGTTTGATGTTGTCTGACCCAGATGTATCTATTGAAACTAAAGTACGCCTAGGGAGAAGGCACTTAGACTTGAGTTACATTGTACAAAACTAAAATTAAAACTACCCCTGCTCCAGTTTCGATTCCTGCGTCCGTACAGTCCGGAATGACGCTCATTGAGTTGCCGTCCTTCGTACTTCCCTCGCTTTTCCAAGAGTGTCAGAGTTTTGGAGGCTGGGGGGCCTCTCTAAAATCGTAGTTCCTTCCACGGTGACAATCTCCTAGCCCCGACTCCTTTCGCGAACTCATTGAAGGATGGCAGCGGCGTCGCAGCGCAGCTTTCTTCAAAAATTTTCTATATCGATACTTTTTATTTATTTCGCTTTTTTGTTTCGGCGCTCTTTTCCCCCGATCCCGCTTCAGTTCCTGCCCCCGCACCCGCCCCTTCTCTCCTGGGCTCTGTTTGTAGTTGAGCGTCGTCGGCGTCGCAGTCGCTGCTTATGTCGCCGTCGCTGCCTCGGTTGCTGCCGCTGACTTCGACTTCGTCTTCCGACCTTGTGATTGTTGTTGCTGTTTTTTTTCAATTTTATTTCTCTATATTTTTTACGATGCTCGAAACTACCCTTAATGATGCTGGCTGGTGGATGCTGGCCTCCCCGATTACCTTTCCCCGTGCGCCTTATTCGCCTGCACGGGCGGAATCCGCTGTAAGTTTTTCAGTGGCTTAGGAAGCGAAACTGGAAACAGGAGGACGGAAAGAGAAGTTTAGCGGCAGATAATAATATTAATTGATCAAACTCTAAAATCCTTGAGTTTGAATTCTTGTCTAAGCAGTACAATGTACATTTAAATCAGATTTCCGATTCTGATGCTGACAAAAAGTCGAACGAAAACTACTCAGAGGAAACTGACTCTTCTAATTTTACATTTTATTGTTCTGCTCCTGTAGATGCCGCTGTTCTCTGCCGCTTGATTTAAAGTTTTTTCTTTTCTTTTTAGGGGTTCATAAAGGGTTGATTAGGAGTAAGTTGCGGTACATACATAGCGCTAGCGAAAGACGGGGTCGTAGCACAGGGAAGGATTCAATTGTATTGGCAGTGACTGTTCCCTCATCTCGCCGCAAATTTTTTTAAATATAGTAATGGTTTATTATTTAAGAATTACGTCCTAAATGTTATTAAAATCGGACGACTATATCGTATACGTTCCATGAAATTCTATGCAAAACGGTGCAATGGTGCAAATGGTAGTTTTTTAAAAAAACTGGACTTGGATTGAAATTCTAGAAAGTTATCTAAATTAATATTGCCATTTTTTAAAAATTTTGCCTATTTACCCAGGTATAATTTAACATGATCCAGTTGGCAATTGACCATGGGTTGATGTACCTCATACTTGGTTTAATGACCCCATAAAGTTTTGCATAGCTTTAATGAAAGGTTACTGTTTTTTTCGCCTGAGCTGACTTTTCTAGGCTTGACGATCGATGATCCTAGAGAAGGTAATCTCTCACCCCTGTTTACACACACAGAGAAACTTTTGCGTAGTCTCTTGATGTTGACACAGCCATTTAATTTATAACGTTTTTTTTTATTTTCGCTCTTCTCCGCTAATCATCCCCGCGTCTAACTTACACAAAAATCCTTTTACCTTTGTCGCGGCATTTAGGAGCTGTCGCAATCCGCGACTTTCCTCTCTGGTGTTCTCCGCCCACAGTCCGTCCGGACTAACTAAGTAAGCGAGGCCCACGCAAAATGCGTTAAAAAATTAACAACAAAAAAAGGGAACAAATAAAAAACAAAACAGAAACCAAAAAAAAAAGAGAAATGCTGGGAAATAAGAGAAACTCAATAAGGAAAAAAGCGAAAAAAATTGAAAAAATGTGGCTGAAATAGTAAAGAGAAGCAACAAAATGGCAGAAAAAGTTTTTTCGGCTTAGTTGAGCAGGCGTTTGGGGGTGGGGGTGCAGTACAGTACCAACTGGGACTGCTGTGGCCGCCTCTAAAGTTGGTGGCAAAGTTAAAATAAACGGCAACTTGGCATTAGAGACACACACACAGAAAAGCACACAGATGGATGTTAGGCAGCCGCCATATTAATGGCAATTGGGTGGTAAGCGTTCTCTTTCTTCCCTGTGTGTGTGTATGTGCGGTACATGAATATAAAACTTTATTTTTATTTATTCTCTTTTCTCCTGCTCCGGGCCCCGCTTTCCGCCCGCAACAGGCTTCTTTGCCGCATTCGTTGCGCCGCGCCGCGCACATAAAGCAAAATTTATTAGAAAACATTTCATTCTCATTCGGACGCTCTCGCTCTCGCGAAGGACCTTCGTTCTGTCCCTCCCACTGACTCCAGCTCCTTCTTAGCTACTTCATCTTCTACTTTGCTTTTTGCATGTTTATTCGCAATTGTTGTTGTAATTGTTTTCATTGTTACAGTGCCTGCTTGCTCTTGCTTCGCTGAGTAGGAAAAAAAATAAAGAGAGTCGGCGGGGCGCGGGGAAAAGGCCAAAACAAAACAGAGAACCAAGGACCGAGGACCGAGAGCGGAGCTCCGAACGCTACAAAAATGTGTGGCAACATCTTTAACGTGGCTACAATGGCGTCGGCATAGAATTATTGCTCTGACTGCGGCTCCTGTTCCCCCTTCCGCTGATTGTGGTGTCTATGCGCCAGACTCCCGGCTCTGACTCAGATTCAGATTCAGTATCAGGTTCAGCTGCTGCCTGCTGCCTTCCTCCCGGGCTCTCTGGCATTGTTGTAGGCGTAGGCGGCAGCAGTAAGGAGTTGGGGATGGGGATGTGGCAGGCAACTAAACCCCAGATGGCGCACTACACAAAGTTATGATATAATTTGGATTTCTTTTCGCTAAATTGCTTGTACCAACAATAAATATGTATTTATGTTCGCTGCTGCCCCTTCCCCCCGTCTCCTTTGTGCCGTGAGTCCTGGCTCTGTGTGGGTCTATGTGGCTATGTGGCCTGTTCTCCTTTTATATTTATACGAGGAATGCTTTCAGTTAACATTTTTAATAATAGATTAGGGGAGCAGGCACTGGCGAAGAGTTCCTAATCGGGTGCAGGGCAGCAGCTAGAGATTTGCGTTATGTTTGTCAGTCGCGAAATAAATAAATATATAATATTTACATACGTGGGGGCGGAAAGGGAAAATCCACCCAACTAACCACCACCCACCCATCGAAGCAGCCGCCAAAAAATGTTTAAAAAAGTGGAGAGAATTAAAAAAGGGCAACGCGGGCAGAGGCAGTGATGGCGACTGCGACAGAGGCAGCGGCAGCGGCAGCGGCAGCGGTCTCGACGTCGGCTGATTTACATTTTTAATTGTACGTCGAGGATACAAAAAAATATATATAAATGTATATATATGTATATATATATATATATTTATATATATATATATATATATATATATATATATATATGTTGCTGTTGTTGTTAATGCACGTAGCCCAAACTAGCTTAGATGGCGACACCCAACTCAGAAGAGCTGACCCTTTCAAGGAGGAGCACGCGAGATTAGTCGCTGTTGTCGTTGCTCGGCAGCGTTTGAGATTAAAAATTAGGCAAAAGGGTAGTTTAGCCCAACATACCCAGCCACACACACAGGGTACATCCATTATGTACTGTGTAATGAAATGAATACACAACACTCACACATACATACACACAAACACCCGTGGAGGGTGGTTGGGGGGTTTGAATGTATAATAAAATGTGAGTAGTGTATGCTAATGGCAAACGCTCGCGTTTGGCGCTGCCACCACCCCCACCCTCGCGCTAAGTACAACTTCCCGTCGGTGAGAGGGAGGGGATGGAAGGGGGTGGCAAGTAAAAATGGAAAATTTGTTTCTACTTGTTCTGTTTCTGCTGTCAGCAGCGGAGATGGAGAAATGCGTAAGAAAAGTACACACACCAGCGATGATTGTGACTAATATATGCAAGTGTGTGTGGGTGGCACCTCCTTGCCATCACGCCCCCCCTCCCCCGGTCCTATACCACACGTCGTTTGCAATTTTTCATTTTAATTTTCATTAGCGTTTTTCTCGTTTTTCCTGCGTGCGCTGTCTGAGAGTGTGTGCGTTGGTTTGGGTATAGGTTTGCGTGTGTGTGTTCGATAGCTGTCTTTTCCTTTTGTTGCTCCTGCCGTTCTGTAATGTGTACAAAGATGGGCGGGGGGAGGCTTTCAAGGCCCCGCACCAAAAAAAAAGGAGAGCGCGAGTTGGTTTTCATCTTGCTCTGCTCCTCCTTTCGGCTTTCTAAAATTCCGCACATGTACTTTGAAATTATGTAATGAGCGTATAAAATGTAAAAATGTTTTGCTGCGCCGCTTAAGTAGTGAGCGGAGACTGTGGTGCTGGCTTGGGAAGGGGCAGAAGTGGTAGGGGGCGGAGGAGTGGGGGTTGGTGGAAGGGCTGTGGCCCTGAAAGCGCGAACGGGAGAGCAAATCAAAGCTGCGACAGAAACAGCAGCAACGAAACTTTGCGCTCGCGTAATTTTTCAATTTGGCAGCGGAAATTGCCTAGGGAGGTAACGCACACACACACACACACACACACACACACACACACACACACACACACACACTGGCATGTGGGTGTGTGTGTCTTAACCCTCAAGTTGCCGTTGACGCTGATGAAGCTTTTGCGGAGCTCATGTGGCAGTACACCATCGCATTCCCCGCCCCCATTCCTGCCCCCACCGCAGCTGATGCTTTTTCTAATAATTAATTTAAAACTTTTTCTTTTAAACTGAGCAAACCCCCAGCCACCACGCAAACCCTCTTACCCTCACATCCCCGGGCGTATGTGGAAAATATTATAGCGGAACATTTTTTGAGGCGCTACTAATTAACATTAGAGCAAAGGCGGTGGGGAAAGGCCTTTGCAAAGGCAATGCAGTTCATGCAGTTCTAAAGGATCTGTCAGAACCCTGAAGGTCAGTGGATATGAAGACTTTAAGCGAGAGAAATCCTATTTCTCCAATGGTCGCCATTTTGGTTGCACGAGCTCAGAACTAATTGGAAATCCTACCACGGACTACTTTTCCTGCTTATCAACAGATCGTAGTGTTCGGAAAGAACCATATGGAAAAGAAGCGGGGGAGGAGATTCTTGAACCCTGACTGGTCATAGCCGAGAAGTCAATTTCTGCCCCGCCAACCAGAGAACGGAGTGGTTCAACACCGGTTTTCGTCCCAAAAGTGAGCGATTAGAAAGCGACAAAATAATCGGCATTTTATAACCCATTATCCGTCATCAGGGGTTGTGTGTTTGTTGTGGGCTGACCTCTGACCCCCGACCCTCGACCCACAGTCTTTACATATCCCGTTACCGGCAAATGCAAATCAAGCCATCCGCACTCCTCAATACTAGTGGGCTATGTAAATGAGCTTAACCCTTCACTTAACCCCTGACCCTGCAACCCCGGCCAAAACCAGAATCCGAATCATTTCGGGAATTGCCCAACCCTAACGCAACGCATGTGAAAATCTTTGCCGAAACACTTAGCGAGACATGGCCTAGACAGAGACAGGGACCACAGAAACCAGTTTGATTTGACGCCCCAGTAAGTGATAGCTAGTTAACTGGTTGTCCTGCCCCGTCCTGTCCTGGCCCGTGCTGTCCTGTCCTTCCACGTCCTGTTACGGGCTTCCCTTTCACTCGAAGGGAAGGGAAGGACAAGGGCAGGGGTCGAAGGTTGTACTGCTCTATACGACACACATGTGGGCCGGGTGGATCGTCGGGTTAGATTGGTATTCAGAATATGAATCAGTTTCGGACTCGGTTTGAATTCGACTTTTTTCATTTTCATTTTCATTTTCATTTCCATCTCTATTTCCATTTTTGAACACTTAAATTCCCCGCCACCACCGTTGTTGTTTTGTTTGCCTATCAACAATGTCTGCTTGTCTTTTAGCATGTGTGGTGTGCGTAGTGCGACAACTTGTCTGTGGCAAAATGGGCGACGCTTTTCATTCGGGGTAGAAAATGATGAAAATTTCCATATTATCGAAGTTCAACTGGCAGTCGACGTGGAGATGGGACGGAATGGGAACGAAGGGGACAGGCGAAACGGGACGGGACGGACAAGCAATGTGGGATAATTTGTTGATTTGGGCACGAGCTGAGCCAGGCAACTTGTTGCATACCCCCCGGCGCATCAATGACAAAGAGGTGGGACGGGGCGTGGTGTTGCGTGCCTGGAGTGGGAGTTGAAAAATGGAGACGGTCCGCATGTGTATTTTGGTGCCGGACGTCAAGGACACGGCACAAGACGTTGTCTGCTATTCTGTCCCCCTTCTCGCTCTGTCTGCCTGTCTGTGTATCTGGGTGAGTGTGTTAATGTATTCAAAGCCTGCGCGGACCCCAAACCCGGACACGTTGCAGGATGCCGGAAGTAGTAGTCAGCAAGTAGTCAGCTGCCACACACATGGACATGGTGAAAGTCAAAGAGGGGGAAGCCAAGGCAAGACGATAAGTGGCAGGGGGGACATGTGTGTGTCGGTTTTCGGGCTTCGGCGTGACTTCACATATGCTCTTGATTAGGTGACACACACACAGAAAGAGACACACAGATAGGCAGGCTAGCTGGGGGAGTTTGCTGGCTGGCTAGCTGAGTGTGTGGTGAAGAAAAAAGTTGGGAGGCAAAGGATGGGGAGTTGCTTGCTTTTTTTTTCTTTATCTTCTGTTTTTTTTTTTTTGTTGGGCAGGACGATGTGAAAGTGAGTCACAAGCCACGCCGACAGGACAACACCAACACGAGGACGTCGCCGACTTCGCTTGCTTGGTCAATTGGCGGGTATGTGGGTGTGCGGGTGGGTGTGAAACGACCTTGGCCTTACTTTCGTCGTCGTCGTTATCGTTGCGTTGTCCCAGCAGCGTGCGTGTGTTGGGAACTGTCTGCTCCCCCTTAGTCCTTCGTGCCTGACTCTGCTTCTGTAATTTTATGCGGATTATTACTGCTCACCCGCACACACACTGGCACAGAGGCAAAGATGGTACGCGTGTGTTTGTCAGTCAGACAGGTAGGCAGACGGTGGGCGGGCAGCTTCTTCTCCGTCTACCTCCCAAGATGGCAGCTGCTGCTGCAAGGTCAAGTCAGCTCAACTCGGCTCGGTTGCCAGGCAAGGCCGCGACTGAAGATTGGGGAGTGTTGGCGAAGCCGAGGGAGGAGGTGTGATGGAGAAGGCGGAAGTCGAAAGTCCCTGGCATCAGAAGCACCAACGGAGAGCTGGAGTAAAAACAACGGCCACGAGAGCCAGGAAAAGACAAACACTTCAGAGTCAGCAAGCACAGTGCGGATTTTAATTTCAATGGCAGGTCTAGGTCTTCTTCCGGCCGCAGTAGCCGTTATCCCTTCCTCTCCTTTCCCACCCGTCCTCCGAGTGTCCGCGTTTGTGCTCGTATTGTTTGCCGGTCTGTGCTAGGGTGTCGCCTCACCCACATTCCTCACATTTCGACAAACTCCTTGGCGGTGGCCCAGCAACGTCCTTGGACCCCCACGCTTAGGCACTGCACAGAAGGGTGTGAGGTGGCTTGATTTTCGTTGGGTCAGGGCACCTGTTGCAAGACTGAGGCTTTTACCGATTCTGGGAAAAAGTTAGCTATGTTGGTCAGGGACAGGGGAGGTAATTAATGACTTCGACCGCTACTGACTCAATACCATTGTCAATAACAATTTCATCCGGTATACCCGCTCACGTGTTTGATTTTGTATTAAAAAACTTTGCTTCTCTCGAAGCGCCGAACATGGAAATGCAATAAAGTGCCCCTACTCTTCCCCTGCTTTCCCGCAACCTGCTAAACTTTGCACGAAATTACAAGCTCAAATGCGCCGCAGGAAGATGCAACAACATTAAAATGCAAAATGAGAAATGACAGCGGCTTTCAAACAATGGCAAAAAACTATCAAAACTGACTTTCTACAATTTACACACATGTCCACACATACACACACACACACCCGAAAACGAGGGACTATAACACAAGCAATACAAAGAAACAAATACAAATGCGAAACAGACAAAATGAGTGAAAAAAATTTATAATTATTTTAATACAAAAGCGAAAAAAACAAAAAGCGACAACAAAAGAGGAATTGCATTAACAATGCAGCGACCTAGCTCCGCTCATCCCTCCTCGCCCGACAAGCGACATACATGCCCAGCCAGCGAATAAGGAACAAAATAGACACAAACACTCATTCAGGAGGATCGCATAATGTGGACCCGAGAAAGAGAGAAGGAAAAGCGAAAAAATACCGCGCCAAATTATATTATAATTATATTTAAAATGCTGCCGACGGGTCCCCCTGCCACGGCCCTTTCCTGCCCGCCTCATCCACCAGTGTGTCCATAAAAGGCAGTGAAGTAGAAAAAAATACTAATAATTTTTACGAAAAAAAAATAACTGAACTAAAATTTGGCCATGTACGGAGTCGACAAAAAAAGCTACAATATCCGGACCTGCCCATTGGCAGGCGCAATACCCTTCTTCAAGCTTCAGCCATAGTCTTGCCATTAAAAATATTATTTTGGCTAATTACAAAAAATTAATCAATTCAACCGAAATATATTACAACCATTATTTTTTAAAGGAATTTTGAGCAAATAAGGAACAGTTGATAAGCTTAAACACCTTGCTGAAGAAGGGAAACTAAATGAGTTTCGCGCTGAGCCGTTAACTATACGCAGCCAACCCGCCGCGCCCTAGTCCTATAACTTTGCAAGCTGTACTTTTTCATAATATGAATCAAAACAGCGGCTAGCGGCAACAACTATGACTTTGACAACAATAGGTTTAGTAGGGAAGGGCACGGTGAAGCGGGGTGGTAACAAGCGAATAAATTTCAAGCGATTGGGGAAACACGTATCACGTATACGCGATGAGTAGCACGGCTGCCGCAGTGCAGGCAAACGAACGTTAAGACGACTTTGTGTTTGTGTGGCCGAGGCGGACAAAAAAGGGGGCTAGAGGTCCTGGCCAACAGCCAAAACTGATGCTAACTATAATTTGCATTGGTTGTTTGTTGCTACTGTTTTAATTTAATTTGCTTACCCTGCAATCGCTAAGCATCTACGGTTTTCCTTACACTGTTTGTTTGCTAATTTTGGACGTGGTATTTCCTGATCGAATCGACTAACTCGACTTCACTCGCTCGATTCGTGTTGCTTTGTTGGCTACATTTTGGGCATTTTTCTCGCTTTTTGCCAGTAGTGTATGTTTTTTTTTTTTTTAAGTTGCAATTAGTTGGCAGGATGAGGGCACTTTGCTCGCATGTATGCAATATATTTCACTCGGATTGATTTGGATAGTTTCTGATGCCGTTCATTTTGGAATTAAGACAATAACTTAAATGCAGCCCTTACTGACCTTGGAATAAACAATATTTATGACAATATGCCTAAATTTATTAAAAAAGCAATTTGTTCGCATTATCCTTACAGGCGATTTGAATAGCCTGCCAAGGGTTAAGGATAAAGCAGAGATCGCTGTCCAGCACATAAGGTAAATCCATTTTTATAACATTAATTTTTCAAACCGTCGAGCGAAAGATATAAAAGGCTTGTATTATCTAACTAAATATGTGGCTGAGGCTGCATCTGGAGTGAAGGTTACAGGGTTATCCCTCTTTTTACGGCAAGCTGACGACGGAATCAAGAGTTTGGTATTCGTCTTATCGGCTGCCTCGGATAAATAAAAAAATATTAACTTAGTCAGCAAGCGGGGCCTTAACCAAATAATAAAATCCTGCAGAATAGCCCCCAAACTTTCCTGTCCGCTAACCCAGTCTCGTATGTTACTTTTTTATGCTAATACACCTAGTTTGAACTTAAGGAAGAAAGTCTGTTCTTTTAAGGTCGAGTTTGAAACTCTATGTCCCTGAATGTCTGTACTTTTTATCAGAATTCTGTACCACAAATTCCCAACTTCAAATCTTAATTTCCAGCTTCAGTCTCTGGCGTGACATTCCATACGAATACATCATTTTCATTTGGCGGAAATCTCAACTAGAATATGCTCGATGCAAAGACACAGTAAGTGACAGCGCAGTCAAGCAGAGGCGAAACTGGGGGTTTGCCCCCTCCCGTCTGGCAGTTACCGCACATTGGCAATTTTTGTATATATGCTCAAGTAATACTTTTGCAAGCTTGGCTCCTTCGCGCCACCCTCTCGCCGTTCTTCCTCCCCCTTGCCTGGGAGGGCTGTAAAATTTGTGTCTAAACGCAAAACAAGGCGAAAAAGAATAAAACAAATATAACGGAAGCCGAGGTCTGTATGCTTGCCGCTGGTTGTTAGTAGTAGGGTGTGGTACAACCACGCAACCGTTCAATCAACACCCTATTTGATTAACAACAACAAGGCCAGACGCAGCCAAAGACGAAGGCTGATGCTGCCTGGTAGGTGGTTGGGTGGAGGGGACACACGCCCACACCCAGAGAGAATCCTCTTCTCCTACAAGCACTATTCTAACGTTTGCGGAGCTATCAAAATATTTTTTAACCTTTTTCGCGCGCGAACATTTTCTTTTTCGGATTTTCCTTTTTGTTCTCGCCCTCTTTTGTCTGGCCTTGTCCTTGCCTTGCATCCCTTCTAGCCCAATCTCCAAACCGCCCACCCCGCGTAGGAGAAACTGTTAGAGCTGCGAAAGTTTGCGTCTGTTTGTCTTAAAAGCGCGGAGACTGGGGTTTTTCGGGAAGGGGATGGTAGGTGGCGTTTGTTTCTCTGCTTTCTGCTCCGTTCGCCGACTTAACAACAACGTAATAGGAGGCGACTCCCTCCCCGGCATCCCAAATATACACAGGCAAAAAATAGAGAGCAAAGGCAAAAAAATATAAAAATAATAATGAAAAGTTTACTGTATAGAAGAGAGCAGGCAAAAGATATTGCCCAAAAAAGGGCAGCACAGAATGTGGGAGTGGGGTGAAGTATGTATTTTAAACTAAACTGCAAAATAGAAGAAGCTAGGCGGATTGGGGGTGCTCGGCTTGACTGCACATTAACTTGATGCTCGTGCCCCAAAGTTGTAACTATGAAAATTTTATAAATTCCGCAGATTTTCCGGCGCTAAGAAAGCTAAGGCTGAGGGTAAGAGGTGGCATAGGGTAGGTTATTCCGCGGTTCCCGGTCGTTTGGGGCAACACTCATGAGGGGATTGGGAGGGGAATTGAAATGGCGATGGCGTGGGCCGGTCTTTGATAATGTGAGCGCTGGCATTTACCCACCTCCCTTACCCCTCCAACCCCAAGCAGCTTCTTAGTAGTGAAACTTTGTAGCACTCTACTGCATAGAGATGGGCCACTCAAGAGGCGTTGCTTTGATAGGATTGCGCCGCGGCACACCGAAGGAGTCGTAATACTTAGTTACAAGATAAGTGGCTGGTTCTAAAAAGATTGAAATATGGCTAGTTGAGAACCGAGCATCTTTGTAAATTTAGTATCATCTTTGCTCGATTAAATCAGTCCGAATTACCGAACACTAATATTAGCAGAACACGGAAGGACTCTGCGGTCGGAAGCGGCCGTAAGCGGCCGTAAGCAACAAATTTAAATTCAATGAAAGTTAATAAGGATGTCTGATCCAGGCCTGCACTCCATCTCTGTCTGGGGTAAAGTCTTATTCTTTTTCTTACTTGGAGCGACTGGGCCGCACTCCAAACAGGCAATTGAATTATTTAATAAATTAATTGCGCAAATGAAGTTCGACGCCCGGCCACGCCCACATCCCATCGGCAGCTGATAAAGCAATAAAGTGCTCAGTCTCGCTGGGGCAGCTGCATTTCCCGGGGGCGCTGCAGCTCCTAATCCGCGACTAGAGACTGCAAAATAGACGTTGATGGGGTTGCGACATCGCTCTAGGCCTCTCCTTCTCTCCCGCCTCGCCAGCAAATTTTCTTGAGCGGCAACAGGGGCAAAAATGGAAACCGATCGATATTTTTTAATGTAGTCGTATTTTTTTTAGGCAGTCGCCTTTTTGACTGTCTTTCTCCAAGTCTTACCCCTACCCCTCTGTGTGCTCCGCTCCTTGGTTCGGTTCGGTTCAGTTCAGTTGAACTTAGCTCAGTTCGGTTTCCTTTTTTGCGTTCCTTTTTTTTATATTTACCCAATTCATCAAAAAATAAGTAATTATAAACTTTTCTGTTTTTCTTCTGCCGTCTTCCGTCTATGCTCGTCCCGTCCTTTTTCCCCGATACCGCTGCGTGTGTGTGTGTGTGTATGAGCGTTTCCCTTTTACAAAATGCTTTCCTTTCCCTTTTCTGGTTGTGCACACAGCTTCGATGTCGATGTCTTCCCCTCAAAGCTGCCACCCTAACCGCCCTACCGCCCAGCCACCACGAGCAGCAACCGCTCACTCCACCCGCAACCCACTATACAACGCAGCCATACCCCTCCCACCGCCCACCTCGTCACTCGTCGCGCAAAGTAGAAAAAAATTGAAAACAACCCCGAAAAAGAAAGTTTTTGTTGTATAAGCGAAAAACTAAGCTTCTATTCAAATTCTACGCCATCGAGTGCTTCGTTTTTATTATGCATTCATTCCGTTCTCAACCTCCTGCTCCCGGTCCCGCTCTGCTGTTGTTGTATTTTTGGCAGAAGCAAAATGAAAGCACAAGAAAAAAATGGGAAAAAGTAAAAAGATGAAAAATGTAAAGAAAGAGGAAAGTTTCCGATTACAGTGGGGGAGGCTCGAGACAAGGGCGGCTTGGGAGGAGCGGGGGCACTGGCTGTATTGTAGGCCCGGCACAAAGCCAAGCACTAGTCTCAACCCCTCAACCCACCCACCCACTTTTTAGTCGTCTCGCGCGACACACACACACAGCGCATGAAGGGAGGGGGAGGCAAGGAGCAATACACGCGCGTCTTTTGAGCATAAGTAGAATACAAAAATTTTGCGATTATGAATTTGAATAAAAACGAAACGAAGCCAACGCAGTCGAAATTCTGCCTCAGCCGCTGCCGGCGCCTCTGTAGCTACTGCCTGACAATGTAGTTGTTGTTGTTGCTCGGCGATGTTTCTTGGGTGGATTAGAAGCTTCCATGGGAGTACAAAAGGGGTTGGACCCAAGACCAAGTAATTGATTATTTTCTAATATTAAAATCTAATGTTTTGAAAAGTTTTGGTTTGTATTTTTGTTCAGCTCTCCGAAGTAAAACTATATAATTGTGCTCAAAAAACTTTTTTAGTTAGAAAGCTATTTCTTAAAAATAAAAGAACGAAAAACATTTTTAGAATCTACGCTCATGGAAGCTGATGTATGTTGTTGATGGTGTTTTGGGGAAATCGTCTGTGCTTTAGTTGCTAGCGCTTCTTCACTTGAACTGCAATTTTTGCTGTCCCCTTTAGACTCCGAGCCCCCTTTCGTCCCGCCCTTCTTCTCGGGCTTTAATCACAAAAGCGATCACAGTCAGGAGCGTCCCTGCCGACGTCGCTGCCTTGGCATAATAATAACACAATCAATAATAAGAGGAAGAAAAACTGAACTGGGAAGGGGGTGGCGAAGAAATTTGAAATAGTAGTAAACAGAGGATTGCTGTATTAGAGGCTGGTGCCGCTATGTGTTGTGTGCCCCACAAAGAAAGAAAGACGGGGTAGCAGTAGGCGAGAAAACGAGGACGAAGACGAAGACGAAGACGAAGACATCGTCAAGCAACAAGAAGATGGCGGAGTCAACGTTGGCAAATGTTTAAGCTAAGGATTAATAATTTTATTTTTTGTCGCCTTTTTTTTTAGAATTGTATACTTACATGCAAGACAGTTTCCCGCTTTTCCTGTTAGCTCCTTTCCGTCAGTGTGGGTGTGGTGTCTTGTAAGCGTGTGTGAGTATTGAAAGGAGGCTGGCAAAGCAAGAGAAAAACTGTCTCCTGTGCAGATGTAGCAGAAATCTTTGTAAGCAGTTTTCACTTCTGTAAATTTATTTTTCACTGTTCCCCCACTCTTACACCCCCTGTCCTTCTCCCACCCACTCCAGAGGACGAAATGATGAATAGAGTTACTCAAATACGAAAGCAAGAACGATGTCTGCCTTGGTGTGTGCGTGTGTGTAGTTCAAACATGTTTAAAAATCTCTATAACGTCGCCGTTTTTGATAAGTCGTGGAATGGAAGTGGGTGGAGAGATTGGAGGGCTGCTGGATGGGAGTCTTTTGCAATAACTTCTAGTTCCCTTTTTTTAATAATGTTTGGATTTGACGTTTGCCTTGTTCGCGAAGGGGGGGATGGGACGATGCCTTCCATTAAAATTCGCCCTAGTCATTTGACAGTGTGCAGGGTGCAGGAGTCGGGGAATGATTGATAGCTCCGCCATAGAGCTCGTCCCGATTGTCATTTGCGTGGGATACCGATAACCGATAATTTGGCCAGAGGTTTCTAAAGCCCTTCGCCCCCCTTCTCCCATTCTCCGGCGAAAACCTGATAAGGAGACCGCTTGTGTGCACGAGATACTAAATTTAGCTTTCGGTTCGTTGTTTGCCGCTTGCAGCGATCACTGAACCGCGTTTATCAGCGAGTGGAGCACGGATTGGATTGGAATGGATCGGACCGGACCGGGGCACGGAAGGCGGGCGCCGGAGGATTGGGTCGTTGCGAACTTCTAATATTGCCGGCGAGTCATGGGAGGAGAGTCATTGGCAGAGCGGCGGAGTCATCGCCCTGCGCTTCAACACCATCGTCATCGGTTCGATTGGGGGTCGTGAATCATTGCTTTGGGCCAAGTCAATGCTCCGACGCATCTAAGCACATTGTACCGCCGGAAAGCTTCCCCTAAGAAAGTGGAGAGTGAAATGCGAAGAACGTGGTAGGAGAAGGAGAAGGAAGAATGGAGACCCCAGAAGGGAGAGCGTTGTTGCCGCAGTCGCTGCTTAGTGAGATCACCAGTACGGCATCAGCATGCGAATCTATATGTGCATGTGCATACCCACACACACGCACTACTATCGCTCTCTGTTTAACTTGTTTGCTATCTTTCTACATGGTGCTGCCGCTCTCTGTCTCTGCCTCTGCCGCTGCCACCGTCGCTGCCTTGGCCATGATCGTCAGTTCGAGTCGTCGTTCGGGTCAATGACTGCCAAAAAAAAAACACTCAGAATTCGCCAATGTTGTTTTTTGACTTTTGTAGCGCACAAACTGAATAGTCGCTCACACACTCACGCATTCGATCCTACTGCAAGGTATGCGAGTTTGCGAGCAGGCATACAAGTGTTGTTCTGGTTCTTGGCGAGACTTCGACTTCCCTTTGCCACTGCCTTCCTCGCTGGCCTATGCAGTTTCGCATTTTTTCGTAGGCGTTTGCTATATAGGCACAGACATCGGCGTGTATATAATGTATATAAAACATATCTATGTGTGTGCACGGACCAATCGAGGTACATACTATATGTTTTATACAGCGTTTTTTTTCATTTTATGGAAACTGTTTCACCAGTTTAGTTTGGCCTTCCCATGCCCGGTTGTTGTGTCATTTAATACCCGAAATTCTAGTCTAACCGGATACAAGGTTCGTTGCATTATTTTGCATTTGCATCGAAATAGCCGCCCGTTAACTTGCTACCCTTTGAGAACTTTTGACAGGGATCAGAGATGGTTTGGAACTGGGACCCTTTTTTCAAAGACTGTGCTGTCGCCTAATGGTTGGGCATCGAATGAAGCTTATCAAGGATGGGCTTTCATGTGTCGGATGCTTTATAATTACGTTAATGACGGTCCCCCACCAACAATCTCGACTGGGTGTAACCGCCATATGTTGGCTCCGAAATTAGTTAAGCTTCGGCAGGAAGCAATGATTTTGAGACTTCGGTACGTAACTTGTTCTAATCCCCAAAATAAACTCGATCTGAGCTGGAGTAAGACTGATCCTGTGGACTGCTTTTCTCCATATACAATTTGAAACCCCCTAGCGCTACGATCTTTTGCCCTCTTTCGAGTTGTTTTTTTTTTTTACATTGACCAAGGCCCCCCACCACCACCCCTCTCCACATAAGTAACTTGCTATTTCTTTTATTTCTTGCTTCTTTGTGTGTGTATGTGTATGTGTGCGTGAATCGGTTTCGAGATATTTTTTTTTGGTTTTTTACTTTAACATCGTCATCTTTGCATGTGTTTTCCTCTGCGTCTTTTTGGCAACTGCAACGTTCTTTTCTCCCTCCTTGATCACTCACATATGCAGGAATAAAGAATATGGGGGCTTTTGGTGCAGCATTCGTCGTTGTTTTGTTTTGGTTTTAATTTTGGCCGCTCAGTTTTTCGGCTTTTGTTTGTATTCAGCCTTATGTGTGTGCATGAGCGTTATGTGTTTTGTTGTTTGGGTCATTGAACTGGTTGCTCTTCGCCTAAAAACAAGAAATTTTAGTCTCAATTTGAGAGAACGCGCGAATTATTACTGAAATTCGCCATATCGGCTGGAATTAGTGGTTGAAGGGGAGTTCATCACACAAAAGTCGAAGTAAAAAGTGAAATTTTACATAACACACATTGTTCAAGTGTTCAATTTTAAAACCTGTACACAGTTTATTATTTATGATTGAGGAAATATTAAGTCTATACAAATTTGCACTCTCTTAACTCTATTTAATGCGTCTTTGTAGCTTGCCTATTCTTTGTCTAATTGTCGATGATAATGATACGATTGTCTACATCAAAATAAAAACTATGCTCATATGCAAAATAATGAAGTAATCGTTGTTGAAATGTAAGGTAAGCTTTATTTTAATTAGTTTTCTCTAGTGGATTAAATTGAATACACTTCGATTATTGGTTTAGAGTAAAACATTTCATTTGTTAAAAAGGACTGCTAAAAGCTATTCGATTAGAGTGACATTGTATATTCGTTGTGTAATTTCTATTAGTAGATTATAGAAAACCGGGTTATTTGTTTTGTATATGTTAAAAAGTATATAACAGCTATTCCAACCCCCATCCTAGTCAATTTTGCCCATCTGAACGTCCGAATATACGTAAGCGTAATTGGATTCTTTAATTCTCTAGTCAAAAGTTTAAAATAGTGTTTGTATTCGGTAAATATCTATCGACACACAGAAAATGATTAAGAAATTAAGGTCAAAAGAAATGACATGATCAATGACGTTAAATTTGAAAAAAAAAATATATATATAGGGAGTCTTATTTACTGTAAAATTAGTTCAAAGCGTAACGAGTATCTGACAGTCGGGGGAGTTGTTCTTTTTTAAATTATCTACCAACGTCTAAATTTTAATGACAAATTACAATATTTTAGAAAACCAACTGCATACATTACTTTGTATTTTATTATCCATATGATTCGATGTGTAGATAAAATTTGGATTTTAACTATTTGTTTTGGTCGATGCCAGTTAATGTTTCGTAGTTCATTAACAGTATTTTAATGGCTACAGCTAATCGTAGGTTCTGGAGAGATACTAAGAGTGTCAAACAAGTTGGAATCCCGGGATCTTATTCTAGATTGGTTACATTGATTTAAAACTGTGCGGGGCGATGATCTCAGCACTGTATTTGCGCCTTAGTAATACATTCACGCCTAACTAATAAGCAGCGATTTAGAGCGTACCGCGCAAATTGAAATTAAATGGTGAACATTAGTGGTTGCCCTGTCCAGCAGCTCGGCCCTTTCATATGACCGTAACCTGGCGATTGTTGTGCAATTGACTCCCGACACACATTGCTGCGTCCTTCTAGACCCCTCGGCTGGGTTGCCCACTCTAGCTGTTAGCTACTCCACCATGTCGCTGGTAAACTTTGTTGACTTTGTCTGTGTTTGCATTTTTGCATTTTTTGTTGCACCCCTCGCGGTTTTCATGTGTGCGTGAGGGCCTGTCTATGTCTATGCCTCGTGGCGGCTGCAGGAGATATGGGTCTGCGTGTGGGGGTTAAGCTGGAGCATTGGGCCCAATGGAATGGGGAAACCCAGCGTGAGTTAAACGCCGTTTTAGTTGCTGCTTTTTTTTTTGTAGTCGGCACTCTTGGCATCCACTGCTGGCAGGAGCAAAAACGGAAGCAGAAGCACACTCGTTTTTTTACATTGGCCGACGTGGCCAAGTGTTAAAAATGATAAAGTAAATGTTTTGCATCCTCTTGTTATTGTTGTTATAACTTTGTAATTTCTGACGCCAAAAAGGATCGCAGGAGGACAGCTGCTCGCTGGCTTAATGGTTAGATGAAAAGAGGGTACCTACCTGGCTGTGTGTCCTGCTAGCGAGTCCTGTGGTGGGTGGCTGCGACGCACTCACTTGCACTCACGCACTTGGGTCTTAGTTTGTTGTGGCAATCAATTGGCTTTGATCTTGGTTCTAATTGTTTGCTGTTGGCACTTTCCAGCGATTGATTGGGTCACTTGAAAAAAACTTTTTCTTAGCACTTGAACAAAAAAGGCGGGGCGGGGCCGGACTTGGTCATAGATTCACGATACTCGCTCCATTTTGTGGTGCGGCGGATTGTTTCTGGCATTGCACTGGCACGAGTGCCCTGGTCTCTGGTCTTTGGACTGTGTCCTGCTGGCTTTCAGTTTTTACTTTAACTGAACTGCCTAACTGGGTGAAACTGAACTTCACTTGGGCTGGCTTGAATTTCGGGCTGGTCGGTGTCGTTCTGACTTGGTTTGGTTGGGCTGGTTGGCTCTGTCGAAAGAGGCACGTCCAATCCGATAGCAAACTGATGTTCATCTAAATGGATCGGTACTATACGAAAAATAATGTTGCCCAGAAATTTTGTTTTTGAGATCAGCGTCGCTGTCGCAGCCGTCGCCGGCTGAGGCCTCAGAATTTGGCGCTGTCGATCTCTATGTGTGTGTGCACATAAAGATACTCGGGCGAGTGTGTCCGTGTGGCGGCCTGCAGTTGTCAATGCTCCAACGGCAATGTCGGTTCTGAGCCGCTGCACTGCTGGCCTGCACATAATATGCAGGCAGGTCGTAATGAGCCAATATCATCATCATCGCTTCTCAGGCCACACACACAAGCACATACGGCTAACCTGAGCGAAGCCGACTACCCCTACTTTATTCTCAGCCGGACCTGGTCAAGCGCCTGCTCCTGCTCCTGCTCCTGGCAGCTCGCTCTCACTCGCTCCCGCTGCTGCTGCTGTCTCTGTCGGCAGAGCCGGGACTGGTCGCCGAAAAATAAAAATCTGTCCAAAACAAACTGCAAAAATCGCTTACAAAAAAAAACACACACGGGCATAAAAAACTAAAAAAAAGATGAAAAAAACCAAAAACGGGGCAATGAATGTACGAAGCAAGTAGGGAGAAGGGCGAGAAAGGAGCTACAAAGCGTTATCCAAATACATGGCAACACATTCATGCAATCGCAAAAAAAAAAAAATAAAAAAATGCAATCGAAACCCTATAAAATATGTGTGCACTTTGCCTGCCCCGCTCTCGTCCCACGCCCATACAAGCACACAACCAGATGCGTGGCAAATGAGCGACGCTTTCGTCCTTTTTCGGCCTATGCACCCTCCGTCGACGTCGGCGCCGGCGTCGCTGGCTGCTGCGTGGCTTCGCACAAAAAAACAAAAAAAAAAAAAAAAAAATCTGCGAATGCTCAGCCTTTTTATATCATTTTCGCTTATATATAAATAATGCACAAACACCAGTTGCAGTGCCATCAGCACACACTCACACACGGACACACTCAGGATCTGCTGCATCGTGCGTGCTTGCAGCGACGGGTCCATATAGATATTTGTATAAAATATATAAGCGAAAAAAGAAAAAAAAACTATCAAAAATGCAATTTCAAACGGGAAAAAAGTTCGATGATTTTATTGTAAATTTTTATTTTCTTTTGGCTAACATACAGCCAACCCCGAACCCATTTGGAATTCAGCTGCGCAGTGGGACACGGGCAGCGAATAATTTAAAAGGTTCGATTAGCGCGAGACCGAATTAAATTTATCAATTTCTATCTGACTTGCATAAACGCTCTTAATTTCTTTTGAAAATATAAGCCTTTACGATTCTTTGGTAGGTACACTACAAAAATTAAGAAAGTCAAAAATACATTCTTTTATAATTTTGGTAAATTTGAATGTTATTTGTACATTTATTAATATATTATTCAAAAACTAAAAACCTTTTCTTTTTTGTAAACCGTTAAGTATTACGTTGCTTACGTTTGTACGCTGTCAAAAGTACATTACAAAATGGTCTAAATGGTCCGCTCGTCATGTTTTGGTTAATGATTTGGGTATGCGTAAAGTAGCAGCGCGATTGGTGATAAAATATCTGTATTTTCTATGGTTTTTTCCTGTTTCCAAAACTCTAATTACTACTTCATGGGACCCGTTTTGAGAGCATTGAAGACATCAAAACTAATTCTCAACGAGAACTGAAGGCCATTCCGCAATATAGCTTTAAAAAGTGTTTCGATGTTTGGATTGTTCGTTGGAAGAAGTGTATTGCCTCAGAAGGGCCCTAATTTGAAGGGGATATAATAAATTTAGATGATTGATAAGTTGCTTGTGTTTTATTTCAAATTTCCGGGTAATTGACAGAATGTATATTAAAAATGTAATATTCAATAAAGGAACATTGCAAATTTTTCACTGAAAATATTATAACCTCTGCAATATGTTATTTCAGAACTTGACTTGGTGATTTTAGTGTATGGGCGCCTCTTACAGATATTTTTAAGAACGTTAAGCATACTGAAGGGTACTGTCCATACTGGAATACCCTTTTAACTGATTTCGTCCCACTGTCCAACTCATTATATTTATTTAGTTAAGGACACCACATACATACACTCGCAAAACAATCACACACACGCTATGCTATGCCTAGACTCAAAAAAAAAAGAACAAAGAAAATAAAAATGCATATTGCATTACGTATACGCACTGCATGCCCAGCCTGGTCCTCGGCAACAGAAAGTCGGCATAGCCACTCCGTGTATCCCTGGGCATCTCTCTACCTCTGCCTCCTTTTTTCCAGCTGCCATCCAACGCTGCACATAAGCAAACCTTTCAAATCCCCCCAAAATAAGCGACGCATGTGTAGGCCTATCAAAAAGTCTCTGTCACGCAAAACGAAGCACATAATGGAAAAGTGCCAAAAAGAACAAAATGCAAGAGCCTTGTCGGTGGGAGAAGGGCGGGGAAACGACTCGACTGGCAGGATACAAATGCAGTTGCGGCGGCGAGCAAAACGCCAAAGCAGGAGCAGGCTTAAAAAAAAACCCCATTGCTGCACTGTATCCACCTCGCTCTGGCACACGCACTTATAGCCGCACGCATGCAGGACACAGGCCCAAAAACAAAACAAAAAAAAAGCACTCACACACACGAACACGCAAAAAAAGCAACAAAACATTAAAAAGTGCAACCGAAAAAAACAAAGCAGAGTAAAAAAGGACTAAGAACCTCGAAATGCACGCGCACAAAAAGTAGGCAACACAAAACAAAACCAACGGCCTACTCGCATCAAGCCGGCCGGCTGCCAACGCCCGACTCGCGATGCACTGACATTGAATGCAGATGCATCCGATGCATTTGTGGGCGGTATCGCCCCCACATCTGCCGCCGCCCACTTGCAGCGACGTTGACGTCGACTGCAACCGTGGCGCCAATAAAATTAAAAAATAAGTCAACGAGGAGCAAACGAACGACGGACGAGTACACGAGCGCAGAGCGTTGCAGTTCCCTATTTTTTTTTAATTTCCATTCGATGGTTTTCCATGCGTTGCACATGCAGCCGAATGCGTGTGTGCGTGTGCCTGAGCAAAACAACCCCCGAAAAAAAGGTTGCATTCTGCAGTCCGGCCAGTCCGGCGAGCCGATTTCAGTTATGGGCGTTTTTTGTGCGGCGCTAGGAAGGCAAAAAAACAGTACTAAAAAAAGTGGCAAAAAAAAATAAAAAACTAAAAAAATAGAATTTGCAAGCAAAATATTATAAAAATGCAAGTGCAGCGCTTTCGCTGCTGCTGCCGCTGCCGCTGCGGAAAAGTGCAGCAAAGTTAATGCTAGCAGTAGGCGGGTGTGGTGCTGCAAGGTCGTGGCGTGTGGCAGCGCGAATTAAAAAAGAGGACAAAACAACCAAAATAAATAAATGTGCGCGAGGCAAGAAAGTGGAAATTATATAAAAATGCGCTAAAATACGTCGCACACACGTGCACATTTATGCGTTTGCTACACAAACACATACGTGCTGCAGCTTGTGCAGTTTGCTGCCTTTTTTCTTTTTGGGCCGCTGGAGTGCGTGAGTGTGAGGAGGCCAACCGATGGCTGTGTGCGTTAAGCTGAAGGAGAGAATATGGAAATCATTCGGTAAACATTCAGACTTACGCTCACAACACTGCCCGTCTCAGGCTCCAAATGTTTGAATCTAGTTAAGCAATCACTAGCTAAATGGCAAAGGGGACCCAAAGCTGTCCACCTGTTGAGCGCTTCGCATAGCACCGACTTAGGCTTGAAGAATGGATCCGTCAAGAACCTTCGAATGCACACACGCCGACACACAATAAATTCCTGTTAATTTCCTGCAAAAGGAAAAGACCTCTGTCCTTTTACCGAAAAATGTATGACAATTTATCAGCAACACGCGTTTTAGCGAAATAGGTGCATTGCCGTTCTCTGGCAAGCTATCCTTTTTAACTCAATCTTAATGTCCTACTCTAAACTTACAACGAAGCGAAGAGTCAAAGGAAACGCCATTCCAAAGGATTTAATTAGCTGTAAAAGTAATTTGAATTAATTATCTAATTTTTAACTGAGAAATTTTGAAAATAGTGTGATTTTTGTTGTTGTGAGTGAAAACAAGGAAGGAAGAAAACTACGGCAAACCAAACTTTATATTCCCTTGCTAGCTGCAAAAATATAATATTCTTTAAAACAACTATATTTCGATTTGTATGCGTATATGTCTAGAAACAGTGTAGCTGTGATAAAATTGTTTTTTTTTTCTACGATTGTTCCTATGAAAGTTATATGATTTTGTTTTCCGATTGTAACTAAGTTAAGGGCGTAATTCTGAAACAGTAAACATTTAAAAATATTAAATTAAACTGGTAGACTTGTATGCGTAAAAATGGACAGACGGACTGACGGACAGACGAATAAGGACACACAGCTATAGTTTTTGAAAATCCTTCCAATATTGAAATGCAAATTGTGGATCTTTGTAAGTCGAATGATGAAAAGTAGCTCGTCTCCGCATTCAGTGGGAAAATTCAGATCCGCTATTTGTGCACTCACACTACCCATCTCTTTGGGCAACATTTGCGTGCTGATGTCCAAATTGCCGTTAGCGGCTGAAAATTGCGTGAAAAAAATTTTTGTATACCCAACCCAACGATTAAATAAAAGGGAGAAGCCTCGGAAAAAAACACATAAGCTCTGGCGGTGGGAGGGGGAATTGGCAGTGGAGATGGGCAGTTGTCTATGTGCGCCGGGGCCCAAAATAACGGTAATGCAACAGCGCCCAAATATCACATTACCATCAACGGCATGTTTCACTCTCCCTTCCTGTTTGGGTCTCTGTGTGTGTGTGTGTGTGTGCGGTAATACATAATGTATGTACACAAAAAAAAGACTCGCAAGGAAAAAAAAGAAAAAGTCAAATAAAATATATAAGCATCACAAAAAAATGAAAAAATTTAATAATAATGATAAAAAATCACCAAACTCAGTACATGGACCTACATACTCACACACACAGAGCGATTTACGCACGAAAATAAAATGTAAATGCAGCTGACGAGGGGGTGTAAGGAACTGGGGGAGGGGTAGTGGGGGATTGGGTGTTCCGGCCGGATATACTGTCCGCCATAAGGCCAATGCATTTTTGTTAATCACACGCACAAGCACACACACGCACACACCCGCATTTTATTTGGTTCATTTTTCCTCTTTTGCTCGTTTGTTTTGCTCGTTTTCTCCACTGACATCATTTTTTTTCGCCTTGTTTTGTGTTGTTTTCACTTTTGTTTTGCTTGTTTTCTGCGCTCTGCATTGGGCGGGAGTGGGCGGCAGTGAGCCTAGTGGGTGAAAAGTCGAATGGGTGGATGGTGCTGGACAAATTACACATACGCCGCGTGGTACATGCATCAATACAATTGCTGTGTGTGTGCGTATTATGAAAATGACATGCAGGGGAAAAAAACTTAAAAAAAAGTGGGCGTAGGTGGGAGTGGGTCGTGCAAATTGCGTATTTTGGCTAGCTGCATCACTCTGACCCCAAGCTCTGCATACGTGTGTGCGCATTTGATTTTGGGAATTAGCGGGAAAGGGCGCTGGTCCGCACAAAGGACTCGAAAGAGATACCATCGAACTGCCATCTCGCCAGCAATTTCAACTGGCCACGGGTTGGGTATTTATCTATACTTTTGGATTATATTAACTTTAACGCGACTGAGAGACAACAAGTACAGCCATTTGCCCGACGCTCTGCTGCCTTTTTGCCTTTTTTTCTCTTTTTTGGTATGTGTGCTTGTGGTTTTTTTTATAAACAATAAATTGTTATGCCTACGCGCAGTTATTTATTTTGATTTTTGTGAAACTTTTTGTGCATTTTCCAATCCAATATATATTTATGTGCTTAAATTGTCTGAATGCACACACACATACAAATCGCAGTACATACTCTAGAGTGTGTGCGTGTGGTGCAAAAAGGCAGCCATTTTTAAAATGTTAAAAATATAATGTAACGTAGGACCCGTGCGCTAGTGGGTGTGCAAGTTGGCCGGCTGGGCGTGGGAGTTGGAGGGTTGTGCGCTGGACAAAGCTCCTCACATGCCATGTCAGCCACGCCCACGACTACGCCACCGCTCAGTCCAATCCGCTCTCTTTTTTGTGGTTGTGTCAGTTTTCCTTATTTTTTTTTGCTTGGAGTTTGACTACATTTTTTTTTTTTTGACATGTTTACCCAGCTCTTAATGAAAAACGCTGGGGCCACAAAAAATTAGCATAAACGATTTTAATTGATTCCGATAGGCAGTTGAAATGCAACTGCCATTGCAATTGCCACTGGAAGAGTTGTTGTTGGTCGTCTAAGAAGACCGAAAGCATTGACGCGATCGCAGTCTCATCCAGGCGAAAAGAGAAATCGTCGACAAATAACAATCCCCTCTGCCCTCGTTTTGTGTCACCTCCTCAACCCTTTGATCCACGCACAAAGCACAAAAACTTTCTACGGACTCCCAGCAGCCACAAAACCTGAAGAATTGCACGCACACCACTGCACTCGGTCCCCATCGATCTCAAATGATTTAAGGGCAGGCACATCGAGCAGCGTCCCTTTTCCTCTACCCCCGCCCCTTTTCTGTGGCCATCGGCCGCCCCTGCCGCTTCAACCGCCCCATGTCGAGCTACTGCCATTGCCATAGAAAGCTGTGCGCAAAATTCTGAACAATGCCAGTGGTGCAGGGGCAATTGCATGCCCGAAAACGAAACCAAAAGAAGAGAAACGAATCGAAACCAGTTTGTGTGTGCCAAAAATTGCAAACTCACAAATCTTCTTTCCCGAACGGGTTTGTGTGCTCCTCTCTCTCAGCATTTTTGGCTAGCTGTCTTTTGATCCGATGTTTTTGTTTTCGTTTTAGTGCAGCTCTGCTCTTTTATTTTGAGTAATTTTCTGTAATTTTGTAGTGGCACTCACGATCGCTGAAACACCACTACCACCACTCCACCACCAATACACTACTGCAGGAGTCTGCCAGCACACATGTGTTTGTAGTTTGCAGCTCCTCGCTGCCAAGGAAATTTTTTGGCAAATGACTTAACTCTATCTGCCTTGCACATCTACTCCCACCCCACCCCCCTCGCCATTCGTTGTAAGGGGGAAGGGAGTGGGGGTGTTGGACACAGCTCAGCAAGGCATTAATAATTTCAAAAAACAAACTCGGGCGACGAACGCGCGCTGCCGAGGTTAACGGCTTCAATTCAACTCTTTTTTGGGGTTTCTCAACGCACACAAGCATGCTTGAGCGCTCGCTCACACACATAAGAACACATCAACACTCTCAAGCAACTGCATATATAACGATCGCAGCTCAGCGACCTAGCGAGGGCAACACACAAAATTTAGGAAGTGGCCGGAGAGAGAGAGGCCCCGCTGACTTTTTATTTTTATTTTTATTTTTATTTTATTTATTTTTTTTTTTTTTTTGGGCATGGGTGTGTACGTGTGTGGGTACATGCACATTTCAAACTATAGACCCTGAAGGCGTGAGCGAGAAAGAAAACGATCGCCGTCAAGGTCCGCTGCTGCAGCTAAGTAATTTTGCGAAAAAATACAAATTATTCCCAAAAAATTTTCAGTTTCCTCTCTTTCACTGACTCACTTGCCCCGCTTCTGTCACGCTCCTTCGGGTTCTTTGTCGTTTGTATTACATAGACCGCCGGCCCTTCCTCTCTGCTTCACCCTTCGGCGCTCGGCGACCTTAGCTTGGCTGCTTTGAAAGACTGTACAAGTGATGAAGACTTGCTGGGACACGGAATCTGACTCTGATTCAACGTCGGAGTCGGATTGGGATCGCACTGTGGCTGTGTTAGCTTAGCTTATTTATGTCGTACACACACACACACACATTCATGCGTGGAGAGGAAAGACCCTGGATCACTCGGTTCTCCACTTCAGCGAAAAAAATATTCTTGGGATCAACGTACTCGGTACATCTCTGCCTTTTTTTTTTTAGCAGGTTGTCAATCTTCTATGAGTGGTCAGGCCTGTGTTATTAACTACTGAGATATAGTCAATAAAGCCCAACAGGTTAATGGGTTATTCACAGCATAACATACATAAATGAGTTTAATCCGACTTGTGATGTTCGCTTCCAATATAATAATTCCTATTGCAAGATGATGAATTCCTTGAGGCCACTGTCTTCCTGGCCGAAAACGGTGGAAGGAAGCAGCCTAAAGCGTTCCAACTTATCACCCATTTATTATCAATCACGCTGTTGGTAAACCGTCAATTTAGACGCACTCAGGCACTAAAAATCACCGCCCCATCCCCACCTCTTACAAACGAGACACTGACAACGACTAAACGAGAACTAGGAATGAGAGATTATGGTATTAAATGATTTGTCACACCCTCACACCAAGCCCAAAGCTCGTAAAACATACAAGCAAGAAATGACTGCAATCTGGTAAAACATTTTACAAAACTACCAGCGAACGAGCGCACCAATCCCAGGAAACCAACAACCCATTATCCCGCCAGCCAACCAACAAGTTCAAAGTTCAAAAAGGCTTAAATGCCACAAAAATCAACACTCTCGCACACACACACACGGCACATGTGCGTGTCTGCCTAATAGAGCAGCACGGGGTGGGGCATGGCTTAGAAGTGCCGCCAAGAGGCAAACCACTTAAGTACGCCTATAAAATGGCTGTGAAATGTTCACACTAAAAACTTTCGCCTTAAACCCGCAAGGACCCAAACCCGAACCCGAACCCGAATCCAGACCCAGACCAAACCCCGAACCCCGAACCCAAACCCATATTCAAACTCAAACCAGGACATGTAAAAGTTAACATAGCATAAATGTTTTGTGTTAATGATGATAAAGTTGTTAATATGTCGACTCTGCGTGTGTGCAAATAAGCTAGAGTTTTAAGGCAGAAATTCATCATAAAATCACTTAAAAGTGTATTAACAACCCTTGCGCGGGGATGGGTTGGAATGGAGCAGGGGCTGTTGGTTATGGGCCATATCTATTCCACACATGAGATAGATCGAATCGGGTAATTGTGTGTCAGAACTTTTTAACCTCTGACCCCGGCAAGGGTTCTGCCCTCTGTCCTGTGTCCCATAAGAATATAATCCTTTGATGGGCCTAATCGCCCACCCCTCCCCACTCCCCTTTTCTTTCCCTCCTAGCCCTGCCTCTCCAATCATCATCCCCGCACACACGCACGCATATAATGCTAATTTGCGGACAGCCGCCTTCGTTTGACTTGGCTTCCGGTTCTTGTTCGGATAACGGCAACCGGACACCCCATAAAACTTGGACCCGGATCGGTTGAGAGGTTAAGAAGGGTGTGGTCCTGACCTTATGCTCATGTCGGTACGGGAGAGGGGCCACAAAAGTGGCATAAAAGTGTTCAAATCAGTTAAGGGTTAACTTCCGTATCCTTGGGATGGGAATGAGGGGGGACACAGTTGTGGGTGGGAAGGAGTTTTCGCTAATTAATTCACACGATACCTGGACGCAAGGCAGCCTGTTGGCAGTTCGAAAGCCAGCGTTATCAACCGCTACGTTAGCAAAGTTGCCCGAGAGTGAAATCGTTTGCCGCAGCACGCACCGCCCAAGTCTCAAGAACCACCGCCGACCCTTCCGGCGGCAGTCATCCCGTGGCATTACAAGCTAAACACATTTGTGGGTCAGTCAATCGAGGACGTGCTGTGCTTCTTAGGCGAGTGAAGGCGAGTCGAGTGTGGAGGAATCCGAGAGTTTCATTCTTGAATTTTTAATAAATTCATAGGCATGGCCTATCTATTTTATCTTTCTGCCCTCCTATGATTATGTGTGTAATTTTTAATTATGAATTCATTTGACCTGGTTTTGTTTGTCTGAAGAAGAAAAGAGCTTGTCCGATGGCTTAAACTTATTTAAAAGACTTGTTTCTTTTTGTCTTATGTTATTGCTTAATTTCGATGTTAGCATTTGGCCTTCATAAAGTTGGGACACCCACAGTACAAACGACGCTAAGTGATTGACACCCTCCGGACTTGGGGTCTGCATATGTATCTGGGTTCGTGGCCAACAAACGCGGAAGTAATAAAAGAAAGCCCCCCAAATTTTTTCCGGGCATCTTGACATCACCCTCTTTGGTTAAGGGTTGCGTTTAGAACGACTGCCTTAGACCACGACTTCGTGTTGTCTCTGCCTTTGGTTTGCCCAGATTTTTGGTTATCCTTGACCTGCAAGCGTAAGCCAGTATGTGTTTGCTTGTCTGTGCAGGGTGTCGCATTCGCATAATTTGTAGGTCATGCATATTTGGCATGTTTGACATGTTTTCTTGGGGCTTAACATGATAAACACTCAAGGGTGCTGGCGAAATAAAGCACACACAAGGAACCAGGACTCGGGTCGCTGCTTAGTGGTCTCATGGTATCATTGAAAGTCCGTGTGTGTGCTTAGTTGTTTTCTAAACAATTTCTCAGTCAATTTGATCGCTTGGGAGGGGAACTTAATTTTATTTCCAAGTGGAAAACTTTGTCTGCCAGCAAATTCCTTAAAGTGGTCGTTCGGGGAGTCGCCGCTCCGCCTTTCACCTATCCCGATTTCGGCAACTGGGACTTTAATCAAATGCTAGCCGCACACTCTGGACTCAGAAACCAGTTTGCCAAATCAAGGAGAGCGAATGCCTTGCGGAACGAGTTTTGTTAGTTCCGCTTCGTGTTGCGTTTGCCATTGCCTGCAGAGCGCAAGATTTGTGTCCAGCTCCAAGGCTCTGGCCACGTTGCAGGCGCATGTATGACTCGAATATGGTCTTGACGCTTCGGCTCAATCTGAAACCTCAAAGTGCATTTTTTGGCTAACTTCACTCAACACGACTGCCCGACTCGAGTGGAGTGATCTGGATGCTGCTCCGGCTCTCGCTGCTTTCAATGTAGGTCGCTGCAATTCAGTACTGGCCAGATCAGCGGCTTCGGTTTGGTTTCTTGCTCGCTTGACGTCTCTCTGCTAATGCGTTGCTTTTCAAATCCTGCTCCACTGCCCATGCAGCTCTCGTCGCAGGCCAGAAGGCCAGAACAGGTTTACAGTGGGCCCTATCCCTATCAGCAGGATCCGACTATAGTCCGCCCTTAGTGGCGATTAACACATCAACCTCAGCTCGTGACTGACCGATAGGAGCCATAAATCAGGCCACGCTTAATCGGCCAGCTAAAGGTTCGACACTATCCGAGCGCTTCTAGCCGTGGCGTCTTGAGTTTGACACATGCTCTCGACATCCTGAAGAACATCTTTGGGGGCTCCGTTCAATTGATTCGGCGTAACGGGGAGAGCGGCAGCGACATTTAGATCCCCAGCTAGGACACCCACATGTCTGGTTGCCAGGCATACTGTCCCAGATGAGGGGAGCATGTGACTTGGCTGCTGTCATGGCAGCGCTTAGTCCGGCACTCAAGGTCATTGGGAGCCGCATAAAGTCGCCTTAAAGCAAGCTTTCCACAAGAACATCCCACCCCTCGCACACACACGAAGCTTGTTGTTGCAACCTGTTGAGAACAGCTCGACGGGAAAAAAGCAAAAAGGAAAAGCTAAACGCGAGAAAATCCTTCTGGCAGAGCTCCGGCAGAGGCAGCGACGTATCCACCGCCCACCGTTCTCTCTAATCTCTGCCCATGTGAGTACTGGGGACCCACCCTTCGCCGGACACTGGCTACAGGTGGTTTGCCCCGAGTATGAGCCAGCTGTTGGTGTAATTAGAACGGACCCCGCTTGTGTAACCATTCCGAGAATAACGTCTGCCATCAGTTGAGTCCAGGTTGGGCGCTCAAGGTCGCCTGCTGTGGCCCCATCCGCTCTCCGGTTGCTACCTTTGACCCGGTCGTGGGGTAGCAGCCTTGAAACGCTGCCTCTTACCGTGAAAATTTTTCAGTTGGCGCACTTTCACATACTTTTTTCTAGCGCTTTGCTTGGGAGCACTTATCCATGGGTCAGCCTGCCACCTGCCACCCATTTTAACTTCTCCTCGTTGGGAGCAGAAAAGAAAAACCTGACGGCTGAAGGAAAAACGACGACGACAGAACGAGAGTGAAAGTCTTTGCCACATGGGGACGAAGCCTTACGCACTCACACACCCACTCGATGACGACGACGCCGCAGTCGACGCCAACGGCGACGCGGGCAGCGGCGCCAATACCAGCACCAATACCAGTATAGGGGGCAGGCTCTTTTCGTTCTTTTCTCGTTTTCTTCACCATTTTTTATTCACTTTTCCTTTAGTTTTTTTTGCTTCTGATTTGAGCCTGCTCTGCCGTTGCTGCTACTGTTTATTTTGGTCGCCGGATTTTTCGTCTTTTTGGCTACTACTTTCCTCTGCAGGCTGCAAACTTTTCTCAATTTTTTCTCTTCGGTAGCATGTCCATTTTTCCATTATTGGATGTTGGAAATATGGGGGAAGGGAAACCAGCAGGGTAATTCTTTGGCGTGTCGCTTTTGAAATAGTTCGTCAATTAAGGGACGCCCCCTCTTGTCTGCCTCCCAGGATCGCGCGTAGTAGAAATGCTGAATGCTTTTTATTGTTGAGCTTTTTAGTTGCTAAAATTGGAGCTAAAAGCTTTTTGTGTTGGGTTGGGTGTGGGTCTTCGCTTTTGCGATCGGTATCCGAGTATTAAACCCCCTGTAGAGAGAGTAAAATTCTTTATATTGTTTTCAAAATATTTCTCGGCTTAAATTGAAGCAAAATCTTTGTAACTTTCGATTGGTAGCTCAAACCGGCAGTGGAGACTTTTCTTTGTTTATGGAAAGTTTTTGTCGGCTTTAGCGCTGCGTTGAAGAATCCATTGAACGTCGATCAATGAAATTTGTACACTCTTGTGCGTCATGCATACAATCTTCTGCACATGTCTTTAGCACATTCCACCGCTGACTTTTGACTGACCGCTCTAGTATCTCTCAATCTGCTTACAATTGCATTATTTCTAAATCATTATGCGTTTTCATCGCTTTCAATTGTTACCCGCTTACCGCTATCTTAATCAAGACGTGTTTAAATCCAAAGAATTCCGTTGTACCCGACGACATCTAAGTCGACGACAGAGGGCAATTGATTGATGTCGAGCTTGTCCAATACCGATGACATTAAGATTGCTCTGGTTCCAGGAAAGTCTTGGGGGCCTGCGCCCGTTCGATTATCAAGTAGCTTGAATGCACAGGCAGCCCAATGCTCCAGATAGGGAGTAGTCAAGCGGAGCGCAATTGAGGTGATTGGAGTCGGGGTCAATATCAGCGTGCAGCTGATGGAGGTTTTTATCTGAGGCTCAGAGCCGGAAATGCTGACCGTATCAGAGTTTATTTTCTTACAAAGAAATCATAAACTTAATAAAAAATCATGTCCGAAGTCGAAGCAAGAAATAACATGTATTTTCATCTACATAAATATCTATCTCTTAATCTTTACAACGAAAGGATGTATTCCCTTTTGTCACCTTTTCCAAGAGCAGTACTCAACTGATTTTTGGGTGCGTATTCAAGCACGAATACGTACTTTCGACCGTAGGAATCGAAATATTTTGTGAGCTGATCAAAGCTATCGCCGGAAAATAAAGACGTTATTCGCTTTGCCATATAGTTCCCCATAAAACGAAAAAACAATCCGGTATTCCTGACTCCTACTTGCGGTAACGTGCTCGATATTGGGTTGTAGGCCTTTTTTTTGGCACGGTGCGCGATTCGTGTCTTTCCGCCCAAAGCGACGAACGTGTTGAATGACGCACCCACGAGCCACGAATTTTTGGATGCGTAACTCCCACAGCCGTACGTGTAAGAATAACAATATTATTAACAAGAAAGAAAGCAAACTTCGGCAAGCCGAAGTTCATATACCCTTGCAGCTATTGCAAGAATTTAACATTTTTGAAAACATTAAAATTATGATTAACTGCGTATATGTTTAAAAACATTGAAGCTATGATGATTAGCAGCTCAATTATTTGATAGTTATTTTATATATTTTTATTATTTCTATGGGAGCTATATGATATAGACGTCCGATTTTGATAAAATCTAAACCATAATTCTGAAATATTTAATCATTGCTATATGTCGAAGAACTGAACAAAAAATTAAAAAACAGAAAAGTTATCATTTTTTTCATTTATTTTTCCGATTGTTCCTATGGGAGCTATATGCTATAGTCGTCCGATTTTGATATAATTTAAACCGTAAATCGGAAATATTTAACCATTACTAAATCTCGAAGGACTAAACAAAAAATTAAAAAACAGAAAAGTTATAATTTTTTTCATTTATTTTTCCGATTGTTCCTATGGAAGGTATATGCTATAGTCGTCCGATTTTGATGAAATTAAAACCGTAAATCGGAAATATTTAACCATTACTAAACGTCGAAGAACTAAAAAAAAAATAAAAAACAGCAAAGTTATAATTTTTTTCATTTATTTTTCCGATTGTTCCTATGGGAGCTATATGCTATAGTCGTCCGATCCGGCTCGTCCCGACTTATATACTACCTGCAATAGAAAGACAACTTTTGGGAAAGTTTCTGCAGATAGCTTTAAAACTGAGAGACTAGTTTGCATATAAACGGACGGACAGACGGACAGACTGACAGACGGACAGACGGACGGACAGACGGACGGACAGACGGACATGGCTAGATAGACTCTATTAGTGATGCTGATCAAGAATATATATACTTTATAGGGTCGGAGATGTCTCCTTCACTGCGTTGCAAACTTCTGACTGAAATTATAATACCCTCTGCAAGGGTATAAAAATGCCGAAAGTAGTTTTGGTTACATGACGCTGACTCTGAGATTTGTGGCAGTCTATCGAAACTGCGTGCGAGTTGAGATGTATCATCTATGTTAACACTGTTCCTTTATCTTTGCAGGTAACTTCACTTCGCATAGGCTTTATCCATTGATCACGTAAAGAACGGCGTAAGATCTTATTTGACAGATCGCAGATTACTCATGCAGATTGAGAATGGAGGGAGAGGGAAAGAATCGACCCATCTCCGGTGCGGAAGCGCACGATTTAGTCATGCATTTTGGAGCGGCCACGGCCGTGATACGGCAGCTCGCGTTCCCCGGCGGAGAGTTTCTTCCGGTCCGCGGGCACGTGGGGAGAGCACTCTGTTATATGTCAGCTACAACGTTAGCCGAGAGTAGGCTAGCGTCGTTTTGGTCTCTTTGACGCGACAGCTAATATCTCCGTACTTAAATCACACGGCGGTCAATCGGCATTCGAGTTATGCAACATTCTCGGAAGCGAGCGCACCCAGCGACCTTTTAAGCGCGTCTGCCCCGCTCTAAGCCATCACTTGCACTCTAGAGCTGCCCGCGTTCTCAGCCAAGGATCTATTCACGAAACAACTCGGATACTAACTCTAGCAACCCAAAGTTAGTCCATCAGATGAGCCCAGGATCACGACAAGAAATTAGTTCCCGCTGTATTCCGAGACATCTGAAATAGAGTGCCAATCATGACGCACTGCCTCTGGTCGACGTCTCTGGGCATGCTGGCCCTCCTGGCCCTGCTTTCCATGGTGAGCAGTCGCTCGGTGCGCCAACTGCCGAATAGATATCCGCCCTTGCTGCCAGCCGGATACTATGGGCAGTCGCCCTACGCCTACCCGCCCTACGGCTATGGTTACCAAGCCCCACACTTTGCGATCAATCCTCCAGGCACTTACTTCGACAACGTTTACGGCGTCTACAAGACCTACCCGGGCGGTGGATATCCCGTGCGGTTCGACTACGTAAGTAAATGTTTTTGTCACTATTCAAAAAACAAAACAAATTTTATTTAATTTAAATATTTTTCTAAATTATTTTTTGTTGGTTACTGGCTTATGCAAAGCAAGCAAGAAAGGAAGCAAAGTTATGTAAATCGTTGCTGATATAACAAAATTGATTCATTATTTATATACAACGACTATTTACGATTTTTAAGCCTATATAGTTAAGAATTTTGATACATTTTTTGAATGCTATGACATATTATTCAAGAAAACTAAATATTCGTTTACAAAATCCGAAAATATGTCTATATCGAGTTGTACGCGTATATGTATTTTGATTTTTCTATTATTTTTTAATTCATTTTCCTTTGGCTGGATCGATTCCCCTGTCGATGCTAATCAAGAACAAAATACTTTATAGGGTTGAAATGTCTCCATTAATGTGTCTTGCAACCTCTAAATGAAATTAAAATGTCATCTGCAAGGTTTATAATTAGAAAAATTAAAGATGCTGAAATAGAAATTTGTACAGGTAAACCTCAGTTAGCTTCACTAAGAATCGATTCTGAACGAAGAGTTAAAAGGGGTATTAAAAATTTCTGGATATTATTTAAACTTTTTATTAAAGAACAATCGTTGCTCTCGGAACTACATTGGCATTAAGCCTCACCCAGATCAGCAGCAGTACTATTATGTCTGTAAGCCCAACTGTGTAATCTTTAGCAAGTGCCGCAATCTTGAGGTAAGTGTTGACCTCACCAGCCCATTAACCTTAACTGACCGTCCCATTTTGCAGAGTTTCAACTCGAGCAGTGGGCGGTGCGTGCAGCACGTTCCACAACACAGACCGGACCACATGCTGCCACAGTGTCAGAAGGAGGGGCGCTTCCCGCACCCTCACGATTGCAAAGTTTACTACAGGTGCGATAAAAACCGGACGCACCCTTGGCTTTTCGCCTGCCCCGAGGGCACCATCTTCTCGCCCGTGGAGCGAAAGTGTCTGCCCGGCGATCAGTGCCCCTCCACGGAAATCTCGGAGAGTGGCAGCTATATACCGCAGAACTGCGAGATCAAGTTCCCAGAGTGCGCCGAGGAGGGCACCTTTCGCTCGCCGACGGACTGCGCCCTCTACTACACATGTCGATTGCAAGAAAGCGGTACCTATCTGCAAACGCGTTTTAAGTGCCCTGGCAGCAACAGTTTTGACCTCGAACGAAAGCTATGTCGTCCCCGCCATGAAGTTGACTGCTTGGATTATGTCTCTGGTCCTGTTCCAGTACCTTACCATGCCCCACAGGCATACTATCCACCGTACCCAGTTGCACCGCTCTACGAAGAGGACGACTACGATACGGAAGCCAGGGAACAGGAGCCTGCTATTCAGTCCGGGAAAGACCCTCTGTTTGAAAGACCCTCTGTTAAAATTGTCGTTCTGCCCACCACGCCAGCCACCACCACTTCAAAGCGCACTGCCGATTACCCCTCATATGAGCACACTTTACACCACAGTGGTAAAGAACCGTCATTAGGGAGCCCAAAGGTTCAGGCGAATGAAGACTCGCTCAGAATTAAGCTTTCAAAGAACATTGTCATCATGCCCACCACACCAGAGACTACAACAATCAAGAGTAAGCTTTCAACGGATACCACTAAATATCAATACAAAAGGTACACCTATGCAACAACCAAAGACTTTGTAACTGAGACTCCGCAACACAAGGAAGTGCCAACGGACTTCCACCTATCAAAAAATATAGTCATTTTTCCGACTACGACTACAACAACTACTACAAAACCAATAGCTTCTACATGCCCCACTTTTCCGATGCCAAGTACAACTCGAAAATCGAACACAACTACGCCAAAAACTAGTACAGTGACAGATACAACCATTAAGCCTACGACAACGCTGAGGACAAGCACTACTCAAAAACAAAATACGACGACACCGAAAACAACAACGACCCAGATATCAACGGTGGATCCAAAGACAACAACAACTGCTTCTACGACGACAATAACGGCACAGAAATCGACAAAGTCTCCGAATACATCCACAGTTACAACAGCTTCTCAACAACCAATAACAACCACTCTTAACACATCAACAGTAACTACGACCACTCAAAAGCCAAAAACTACTAGTGCAAAACCAAACACAACGACCCAAAAATCAACAACAAACAGTAAGACAAGTACCGTGGCAAGCACTACGCAACAGACTACTTCTACATTAACTACAACCACTCCAAAACGAACAACTACCACCCTTAAACCTATCACAACAACTTTGAAGACGACAACAGTGACCACTACTACTCAAAAACCAATAACAACCACACTGATAAGCACTACAGTAACCACGTCAACTCAAAAGCCAACAACTGATACTCCTAAACCGACAACAACGACCCAGAAATCAACAACGAGTCAGAAATCAACTGCAGTGACAACTACTACTCAACAACCAATAACGAACACGACAACCCAAAAATCAACAACGAAGACAAGTACAGTGACAAGCACCACGCAACAGCCAATTTCTACAGTAACTACAACCACTACCACAACAACTCCGAAGACAACAATAGTGACAACAACGACTCAAAAACCAACAACGACCACACTGAAAAGCACTTCAGTAAACACGTCAACTCAAAAGCCAACAACTGATACTCCTAAACCGACAACAACGACCCAGAAATCAACAACGAGTCAGAAACCAACTGCAGTGACAACTACTACTCAACAACCAATGACGAGCTCTCTGAAAACCTCAACAGTAACTACAACCACTCGAAAACCAAAAACTACTACTACACAACCGAACACCACGACCCAAAAATCAACAACGACTCCGAGGACAAGTACAGGGACAAGCACTACGCAACAGTCAACATCTACAGTAACTACAACCACTCTAAAGCCAATTACAACTACCCTTAAACCCACCACAACAACTCTTAAGACAACAACAGTGACCATTACTACTCAAAACCCAATAACAACCACACTAAATACCTCTACAGGAACTACAACGACTCAAAACCCAACAACTGATACTCCAAAACAGACAACAACGATCCAGAAATCAACAACGAGTCCGAAAACAACCACAGTGACAGTTACTACTCAACAACCAATAACAAGCTCTCTGAAAACGTCTACAGTAACTACGACCACAAGTTCAAAACCGAACACAACGACCCAAAAATCAACAACTACTTCAAAGACAAGTACAGCGACAAGAACTACGAAACAGACAAAATCTACAGCAACTACAACCACATTTGAGCCATCAATTACTACCCTTAAGCCTATCACAACAACTCGGAAGACGGCATCAGTGGCAACTACAACTCAAAGACCAATTACGACCACACTGAAAAGCACTTCAGTAACTACAACCACCCAAAAGCCAACCACTTCTAAACCAACGACCGACGATTTGACAACAACTCCGAAATTAACAACAATCACACATAAACCAAACACCACCACTCGGAAATCGACATCAGTTACCGCAACAACCACAAGTATCGAGACCTCGAGAAGTCCAACTACGCAAAACTCCACCACAACAGAGTTGACTACTGTAACAAGACCGCACTGTTCCGATCCTGACTCCACCTCAGGTAAGTCGTTCATCCAAAAGCTCCATTTAACCATTTTGAAGCCACAGAACATAAGCAGCTCAGTACACCTAATATCCACACTTGCCTTACAGACAATAACACAAATCCTGCATGCACACAAGAACTCCAACAAGTAAAACAACTTAAACTACATTTGCCACAACATCAAGAAGAGCATATTCACACACAAACCAACATTGAACCAATTGAAAGTAGGACTATTTTGGGAGGGCGGGATGAGTCAGACTACTTGGACGATGCACCATCTTCTGCGAGTGGGGAATCAAGACAGGAAACGACAGCGAAGGCTCCGTCCATGTCCACTCTAGCTGCGGCCCACATACTGCGGAAGCTGTTCCACGTAATCTCCACCACTCCATCGAGCAGGGAGAAAGCTCCCAGGCAGCGCTCGCCCAACGTAACCCTTGGTCAAATGGCCAGGCACAACCTGGCCACCTCAAAGCCTTTCATCGCTCACTCCCTGCGACTTTCTATTCAGCAACTGACCTCCACCCAGAAGCGCTCCATTCAACCCAAGGCTATCGTCGCACTGAACACCACCAAGAAGGAGCCGGCGGACTATGAGTACTACGACAGCAGGTCAGCGGAGCAGTACGTCGACGAGGAGAATGAAGTGCTGTCGAGAACCCAGCCGAAAGCCACATCCAGCAGTCCCAGTCCAGTCCCGTCCACGACTACTGTGCGGGAGCTTCATGAGACAAGTTCCGCACCAAGCCAGCCGAAGGAAGTTTTAATTTCCTCCACAACAGCTCAGCCGTTTCAGGAAACGACGGACGATTTGGAGTACAGAGACAACTCTGGGGACTCTGAATATGTCAACGATGATTACCCGAATGCTAGCCACGTCTCCGAGAATCAGATTCCAGGCGGAATAAACAGCCGAGAGGCAAGAAAGAGTTTTCTGCTGAGCCTGCTTAAAGAGCGATTGACTCAGACAGAAGCGCAGAAGCCATTGGAAACTACTACCAAAGCTGATTCCCTGATATCCAGCACCAGTGCAAGACCGAGCTCCACTAGAATTTCAATCACGAGTACAACCACAACGCCTAGAATGAGCAGAAGTACGCAATCACCTACAAAGCCACCAACTAGGGCGGTACAGCTGCCAGCAAAACACTCCGTTTACCTGAGCCGGGAATACTATGATGATGATGATAATGACGACGAATATATGGAAGAAGATCCCAGTGCCCTTTCTGATACCGCGAAGAAAGACCAGGGTAAAGACAGAGGCAATGTTGCCAAAAAGTCACCAACAGCAACAGCAAAGCGTCACATCGTTCTCCCACTGATACAGCAGCCGATGGAAACTGAATTAGCAACCTTGAATGCGAAAAGCGTGCCTTCAAAAACCGCTTCTGACGGGCTTATGTTCAAAGGACTTGCAATCAGGAAAAGTCAGTTTACCACTAAAAGTTCTCTGAAGCGGCTACCAGGAACTGAGAGTGTAAATAGCCTTGCTAATAACATACCAATTCTTGACATAGTTGGGCACTCTTCGAGGCTAACTATTACACCCACATTAACTTCAACATCGAGTTTAACAAAAATTAAGCCAAAAATGCAAACCACAATGCCAAGTAGAATACTAAGACCTGCATTTACCGCATCTACTGAATCATCCTTTCCAACCCTATCATCAACATTTACAGAACCATTAACGACACTACAAAACAGGCAAAAATTAAGAGAAGGAGAAAAGCACGAAAGTAAATTAGAAATAATCACACCGACAACCTCAGAAACACTTCCGACTGCAACCGGATTTGCAGCAGTCGCAACATCATCAGCAATAGTTCAAAGCCAGACAATGCTGTCAGTAAACAGCAGGCCTTGGTTACTGGCGGCCATCAACCAAACCGTTCACATAACACCCATATCTTCCATTGCCGCTCGAGCGCCGAGCAACCCAGTGAGCCAAGTTAACCGTTCGTTCAACCCACTAGTCTCCAGCCCCGAGGACTATTCCACCGAGAAGGTGCCGCAGCTCATCGTAAAGGTGTACGAGCCCATTGACCTGAAAATCGTCTTCTGCCCGAATTCCTGCGACCAGTCCCATGACCACAAATACGGTAAGTGCAGCTTTTATATTAAACTTCTGACCCTGACCCATTGCCTCTCACTCGCCCACAGACCCAGCTGATAATTATAAGAAATCAAACTGCACTGGAGACTGCGACGAGGAGGAGGAGCGGGTGCACAAGCATGTCGACATCCAGTGGAAACCACAGGAACTGGGCGAAATAGCTGCCTTCCGCAACACAGCATAGATATGTGACCACATTAATTTCAACCACAAAAATAGCCGTAGTCTGATAACTTTTACCTAGTACCTAAATACCTACCTAAATAAATATCTTTAAATCAACTTCTTGGTCGACTGGCAAATGGTTCGGAGACAAGCGGAGATTGGCCAACAAAGAAGCTTCCGACCAGACAGATTGTGCTCTATTTCCATATTTCACCCACCATCCCCGGGGGTTGCAATGGGTGGCACCAATGGTGGAGTGGAGTGGAGTGCACACAAACTCACAGAGGCCACGCCAAAAGAAGCAGCCAGAGTGCACACAAAAAGTTACACGCCAAAAGGAAAGAAAAGCGCGATGTTATGTCGAACGTCCTTCAGGCTGGGTGGGCAGTCGGTTGTGGCTGTGGATGGGGATGATGTGTCTGTGGATGTGGATGTGGTCGTGACCTGTGGTTTCGCCCAGCACGCTGCCTGCCTGTGTCCAGAAGTAAGGGCCACCTGTTGGCACCAGCTGCCGACTAAGCCAACAAAAGAAGAAAGTCCCTAACACAATCGCGGACAACAACAAACCAAGCCAAAGTCTGGTCGGGCCGGCATGCACAACCCACAACCCACTATCAAAAAAGAGGGCACACAGACGACAGCAAATTTCCGTGAATTTCGGAAGCGAATGGGTGGTGCAAAAGGGACCCTCTTTTGTGTGTGCGTAAAGCAAAAGAAAATGCACAAGCGCGGTGCAAGTGAATCCAACGGTTGGTGGAGCCATTGTTTTTGTGGTAACTGCATTGCCGTGCTTTTATTATCTTCGGGTGTTTCACTTCTGTTTTATTCTACACAAAACATAATTTCAGTATCAATTTGATGTTTTAAATCTTACAAAGGGTATTCGTTCTGTGGAGCAATTTCTTGAGGTTGTCTTCAGCACGATGCTCTTTAGAAGAATTAGTTTTCCACAATTATAAAGTGGCGTACCTCTTAATACTTGTGGTTAACTTATTCGAGCTTTAAGAATTTATACGGAATGTCATCAAATCTTGTATCATTACAAAAAAATTTTGCAAATTTTTTTTTTTTTTTGCATTTTTTGCATATTTTAGAATATGCTTTGCATATTTTTTGATTTGATCTCGCCTTCGATTACTATAAAAGACAAAACGTATAAACAAATTGGACAGAAATACGCAAATATGCCAAACCCGAAGTCTAATTATTATTGTTCTTTGAAATGCATTTAATATGCAGGAAGAAGCGTTTATGAGCCTATTAAGTCTGTATATTTTTGATCAGAACTATTAACCGAGTCGATATAGTCAAATCTGCCGGTCCTCATAAGATTTCAAAACTATATAATTAGAGATTTGCGATTTAATATGCAAATTCTATTTATTCACCGCAAGTTTTTTTTTTTTAAATTTGGCCACTATAACTCCAACAATTCACAAAACTCTGTAGGAGACAATTATTGGTTATTTATCGAAAAACCAAATATCTTCCAAATCAAACTAGCGTTCCTTCTTAGTTTTTCTGTGGTACAATTCGCAATTCGCCGTGCCAAATAGACCAGAGTGTCAAATGGCCTCTCCTGCTCCACATGAGTGACCCCTTTCCCCTACATCCAATCTAAGCACCAGTGGTATCAGCGTTTCTGTGCCGGCTTTGGGCGATTTACAGTTATGCGTCCTACAAATCGGCATCAAACGCGCTTAGCAGTCATCATCTTGCTTCTGCCGTTGATGCCGCCGCCCTGCACAAATCTCCAGTTGGCCATGAATTATTCAGCAGTTCAACAGTTGGCCCTTTCCCTTCGCCCCAACTATGGCGCAAAATTTGCAATTTTCATGTAGCATGTAGTCTTGGAATTGACTTCGCTTTGCCACTGTTTCTGTTTTTGCCACTGCCAAGCACACATGCTCCTTGTGCAAATCCTTTTTATGCCCGCATAATACAGTTCGCACGCATTGCTTGTGAAGGGCGGCTCTGAGCCGAGGACGTCACATTTGGCACACGATGCGCGCGTCATTCAATTCCATTTCCATTTCCATTCCCATTTACCCGACCTTGCGACCCCACGACGCTCCGGCATTCGTACATTTCCATTTGCAGCGCGACGCCATTCCGAGGGCAATATAACCAAGTTCAATTACCTGTTACTGCCGTTAGATGAATTTCTATGGCCACTACATGTCCCGACTAGTTGAATACTGTTCGCAGCCTGCAGGTCCCAGCTTCTTAGGTCTTGTGTGGGGTGAGAGTGGGTGGGATATGCGAGTGTGTGCCTTTTTTGAATATTTCAAATGTTTTTGTTTGCGCCACGCCAACAGCTTCGACAGCATCGACGATGGCTAAAAGTTGTAACTTGGCAAGTTGGGGGAAGCAGATGCGATGTGGAGGTGGAAGAATAACGACACACTTTGGCACGCATTTGTGATAAACATAAATGAGCTTAGAAATGAACCCCGCAGGATAAGGCACATACGCCCATACACGCATGCATAGTGTAAGGAGTGTAAGGAGTGTAAGGAGTGGGCGGGTGGAGGGTGTGTGGCTTTGCGAACGAGAGCGTGTCAGGGGGTCGAATTTGGAATCGGGAGCAGAGTATTGACTACATACAGTAGACATCAAGTATCAGGCCAAACAGAGCACATTATACAAATGGTACGACATTAGATAAGCCTAAGTGCAAATTGGCTAACAAACCGGGATTTGTGTTCGCTGTTTTCCGCCTTTGGCTTGGCGCCTTTGTTCTATACGGCTTAGCCGGGATGCGTATTCGGAATCGGGGCTCTTTTGCATGTCGCAGCTGCCCCGGTGGCTCATCACATATGCATGAGGCCATGGGCATGGTCAAGGGGGAGGGGACAGGATCCGCCGTAAAGGATTGATAGTGCTCCCTCGTCGAAAAAGAGTACGAGAGTCCATCAGCCATCGACCATCGACCATCGACGGCATCTCAGACTGAGCTCATCTTTTGGCTGCCATTGTTTTTTAGTACCTCCTGAGTCAGCGGGCTCCACTAATGAGTATCGAATGGGGCCAGTGGATGCTGATAACTGGTATTTGGGTCGACTTCGTTATGCTTTCTTTTGGCCACCCGAGCAGACAGAGTCGTGTGCTGGCTGCTGGCTCGGCACAAAAAACGCCAAAGAATCGCTGTGCATCGTGTGCGGAAAAAGGAGCAACAGCAGCAGCCGCACAGGGTCGAGTCGGCGGAAAACAAAGCCAAACCGAAAAGAGTTTGGCGAGGCGAGGGGGCTTGGAGTTCGGACATGTGGCACACTTCGTGTGAGAAGCAAAAAAACTGCCAAAAAATTCGTCCTTGATTCGTTGCAGTTTCTTTTTGGCGTGATCGGTCTGGTCTGGCCGGGTTCGAGTGTCGTGCGAGCTGTGAGTTTTCTAAAACGAAAGCAAAAAGATGCACACACAGTTGTAGATGTGGATTCGGATGGAAAGTGGGAGTGGTAAAGGACATGCGGCTGTCGACTGGAGATGGGGTTGAGGACTGGGGCTTGGAGTTCGTCGTCATGAATGAAACTCTCTGTTTGCGTCCGTGTGTGACTCGGTGGGTGATGGATGCTAAAAGGATGGGGAAGTCGTGTTTGTTGCTTGTCTTTCGCCATCGTTGCATACTTTTTGGCTAGCGACGCACTTTGATTGCTTTTGGCTTTTGCCACCAGTGCAGTCACTTTTTGTGTGCCACATTGGCGTGGTGCTCCTGTTGCTTATTCAGCTCCTTTTGCTCTTGCCTCTTTCCTTGCCAGTTTTTTCCTGTGTTTTTGGCTGGCTCAGTGGGGCAGGAACTCGTTTAGCCGATTGTTTCATTTGATTTCGCCTCGCTGGCTCCGCTCCGGTTTGCTCTGCTCCACTTGGCCATGGGGATGGGGCTTTGTGTCCAGATTTCGTGGCCGACTGCATCGGCTGGCGTGCTTCAGCGGCCGCTTTGTGTGCGTCCCTTCCAGGCGGCACACAAATGGCAACAATTTGCAACTCATCGTTGAGTGCACCGGACTTGCATCCATCCCTGTGCGGGCCAAGTGCCTCCCAAGTGGCCTGCGAAAAGCTCTTCAAGCGTGTCCCGACAAATACGGATACGGAAGGCAGCGTCCGGATGCAGGCTTGAATCTTAAACTCGCCCTGCACCCCTGCACTGCGTGGCCAAATAGGCATTTGCCGCGTTTCATATGCTTCATATGCAATCGCATTAAGGCTATCCTTATTATTTATTGATTTAATTGATTTTAAATATACATAAAGCCGCGGTCCATCCAATATTTGTCTTTGGCTGCAAAGCGCAAAGGTGGCAGTGGCTTTCAATTAGCGGGCCCAAACAAGGCATCAGCATTACCCGGACGGGGCTCTCTGCCATCGCGCGGACTGGGAAATGGAGCCTCTCGGTGATGGCGCTGGTTTTTAATTTGCTGTTTGCATTATCCGATTTCAATTTTTATTTTGCTTTTCCCCTGCCCACGCACTGCAAATATTTTCGTTTCTTTGATGCAATTTCGCTAGTTTTCCACATGCCTGATGACAGTAGCTGGTAGGGGCTGGGGAATATTGCCACTTTGTTGATTAAACATTAATTTTGCCTCGAAAATGCACTATGCGAATCGATTGGCCAGTGTGAGGGCGCGGCGGGTAGAAGAGCCGATGTCAACGATTTGTAGCCGCACTCTCCTCCACTTCCCACCCTCTCCACTGACCTACCACTCGACACTTGCTCGATTCTCGCCAGTTTGTCTTTTCCCATTCTAATGTGGAGTCACTTGAGTGCCCAAAAATATGCTCATAGAATTCACTTCCACTTGCTCTGCAAGTTAAGTTGTCAGTAAATGCTTAAGCGCAGACCAACGAACCAAGCAAAGTCGGACTCCTGGAGAATCTTTAGAGTCCTGTGCATTAGCTCGCCAGGTAACTCGGAATTATTTGTGAGTTTGCATTTTTTATGCTAATTGTTTCGTCCGGAGCTGCGCGATGACAGTCGCTCCTCCTCTCTTGGCCAGCCCTGCTTCTGGCTTGGTCTCTTTTAATGCAAACTTTTTATTTTATTGAAGCATTAAAACGCATCTTTTACCACCGAATCGCAATATTGACGATGGGCGCTGTCAGCCGAACTCTTAAGTCTACCCAGGGTCCAAAAAGCCAATGTGCAAGGTTTCAACTGCACTATGGGAAAAACTATAGTTAAAAGATAGTTTCATTCCATTTTTAATTTTTTAATAAGCGGTGGAATAATAACAATTTGTTTGTTATCATTTTGTTAATACATAAATATAAAAAACTTTACTTGGATTCGCGTGGATTCTAAAATAAAACTTTACAGAACACAAAATACTTTTGTTGGTTTGTGGCTCAAATGGACTAATACGAACATTGATAATTGGACAATACAAACAGTTTCAACACAACACGTTAAACAAGTATTTTAACATAGCTTTCCGTAGATTTTCCATAATTAAGAATTATAGGTGATGAGTAAAATGTGGTTTTTAATAACAATAGTTTGTACATTTAAGTTTTTTAGATTTAAGTTTTTTTTTTTAATTATATCTTTCAAAATTTCCACTTAAGCCAACAAAATTTACTTTTTTCCCATAGTGAACTGGCTGGAGGGGCCCAGGAAGAGGCCGAAAGAGCGCTTGATGGTCCATTAAAGACAAAGATTTTTGAAAAATTACTACATTCACTTTACGGGCCATGCCGAAAGGGGGCGGGGCAGTATCCAACTAGAAATGGCGAAGGCCGCCGCAGGCAAACAACAAAGTTGTAAAAATTGTTTCGTTTTTAAGCCAAGGAATGCGTTGGCTGGTGCTGATGAGGGTGGTGGGGTTGGTGGGGTTCGTTGGGCTGGCGGTGCTGTTGCGGCGGTAAACTACCGTAAGTTTAACAGCGGCGCATAAATTGCAGCAGCAGTCACACCCGCCCCCCCCTTCGCTTTGCCATTAGCAATAAAAAGGGGGAGATGAGGGATGGTACCTCAGTCGAAGATTGAGTTATGTGCGTTTGGACTTTGTTTCTTGCCGAAGTGGGGGATTGGGGTCTGAAGGACGAAAGAGCGCGCTCTGTTTCGGCAATATAACGGTAATAACCGAATCGTTACAATCGCGCTCAGCTCTGCTCGTTTTTAGTTGCCGTTAGGATGCACACAAACACACACACAGAGAAGAATGGGGGGTGAGCGGCAGTTGCAGGTCATGAATTCGCCATTTTACAGCCGTCGTATTTTTTCTCCCATTCATTTATTCATTCATCCTGCCGGATTCATCATCCCTTGCCTTGGCGCTGCCTAAGCTCTTATCCTCCGAGCTGATTTTCGGGGGGTGGCGGGGGTGTCTCCCCTAGAAATAATAACGCTTAAACTTTTTAGTGTTGTCATTAAATTCCTCGTGTAAGTTGCCAAACGGGGTTGATGTGATGGACGCTGGAGGGGGTGGGATTCTTCTGAGCCGCCGCTATCTTCGGTTTGTTTTTGTGTGTATTTTGTTACTGTTTTTATTTAACATTTTAATGTCGCCTCAGCTTCCGTCTTAAGGTTGGGCCGACGACCACCCCAAACACTAACGCCACCCCTTAGCCAGCACATCTGCAGGTCTATAAATTTCGATATTTACTTTTTATATTGCAAAAATTTTTCTGCTGACGGAATTACGGAAATTAAAAACGAAATGAGCCAGAACCATCGCTTGGGGGGAGCGGGAGGTACGGAGTTAGGGTCGGTGCTGGGGACGGTTTTGGGGACGGGGTGAGATGTCAGCGCTCATGCGCGCCCGCCTGCTTCTGACATTTAAAGTTTACCCGCTCTCCTGGCTCACCCCTTGTCCGATGCTACTTTAGTCATAAAAGAAGCATTATTCAGTGCACTTTTTAATATCCCGCACGGTTTTAACTTGCTCTCCACCCCGACATCCTGTCTGCTGCCTGCACCATGAGGAGTTTGTCTTTTTCCTCACACCTAATCGTAAAGTTTAGAAACTTTGTAATGACTAAGGGCTTTTCCTGATATATCATGTTTACCAGGTCAGACAAGGACGTAGGCAGCGGTTTTATTAAGGGGGGCAGAATATATAAACTTGTATTTTATATTTTTTTTAAATTAAAATCCAATTACAATTTATACTAAAGTAACATGTGCGGGACCTATGCACAATAATATTAAGTGAGAGCATAAAAAAAGACCTAGCAACAGCTTAAACATTTTTTTTGTTTCAAATTCTTCAGGGGTTAAGCCCATGAGGCCAGATTTGATAAAAATGGGGATGGGTTCGCTGGTCCCTTGTTAAGTATTTGCACTTAATCTCACGTGAGGACTAGAGTCTTGAGATTAGACCCCCTCAAGAAGCACACAAAGCGTTTGATAGCTACTCAACAGGCGGTAGGGGCAGTTCGAAAGCATTGCGTGGGGGGAGTTATCTAATTTTCTAAATTTATGCTTTTCCCGCATAGTTGTAAACCGGGAAATGTGAATAATGGCAGGCATACCCTGCTGAATGCTGCACTTTTCGTGCCGACTGTGCTTTGATTTGATTTTTACGCCGCGTCATAAATTTTTTAGATGAGTTTTTTAATCGAAATTGTTCGAAATGACTTAGGTACGCATAAAATGTCTCTCTCGAGAGCGGTTCGCTGGGTGAACGGAAAGCGCTTTGCGAATAAATTGCCGCCTGATTTCTTTGGGCCTGTCGCTGCGCTCTTTTTATAGGGCTTATAAAAAGAATATTTTTAATAGCGCATAAAAACTGTTTGTTAGTTCCACGAGTGCCCATGGGGAGGCCTTCGTCAGAATGTGGGAGGTGGGGTTGAAGGCTGTTGTGGTGGGCGCGGACGTAGGAGGGTTGCTTAGCGCAAGCACTAAGTATAGGCGCCTAGTCGGCCAGCCGTTCGTCAGGTGGGATCCGATCCGGCCAATAGAATTCACCTCGGATCGGGATGCAGATGTGGTCCGCCCTTCACTTTTTACTGGCTAACGGTGGCAGCAGGACTCGTAAACGTTGCCGAAAACTTTGAGCTTGATGGTTTTTTAGCCTTCTCCCCCTCCTCGCTTTCTTTTACGGCGATGCCGTTTGCTGCCATGCCCTGCCCTCCCGCATCTTATGTGGTCATGAGCGAGCCGCGCTTGCAGCTCCGCCAAACCACATAAAAAGATACATTTGGCAGGCACCCAAACGACGCATAAAACGCGTTACTTTCATCCATGAGCGACGTTGATGGGCTCATAAATGCCGCGAATGTGCATGAAACGCGTATTTTTCTACTTTTTGATGATTTTGAAATTTTGTATGCGTTGAGTGCCGTTAAGTGTGTGCCAGTGCCACAGCCGCTGGTGGAAGTGTCACCCACACCCACCCCAGTCCTTGGTGTGTGTCCGTTAACCGTAACGTAACCCCAGAAAAACAAAAAAGTAAACTTAAGGGTCTGCTCCGCCAAGCAGCCGAATTGTTTTTAACCCACTGAGGCAGAATCCGAAACTGAGGCTGAAGAGAGTCGGCAGTTGCTGCTGCCGTTAAAGTAATATGAAATGTCTCATTTTTAGAGCTTCGAAATAAAAAAGTTATCGGCGCATTTCGTCAGCAAACCTACAAAGGACTTGCCTCGGAGCCATAAAAGGGCTGCGGTTTAGTTTCCTTTCCTGGTCCTCCACTTCGATTCCCCGTTCTCAGTCTTGCGTGCTTTTCGGTTTTCTGTCTAATCCGGCAAATTAACAACCGCCTACGGCCGATGGAATGCAGCCAGCGATTGTGGCTCCATTAGCGACCCCAGAAAACTTTCGAGGCCTGGACAGCGGCACATCTGCCCAGACCCATCGATTTGGGGTTGCGCTGGGGTGTCATGATTCGATATTGGACCCATTCCAACTGATGATGTTGTTGTTGTGTGCAGAGGCCGCTTAATCGAAAATTTTTGTTGCCCATAAATGGCAATGGTCAGCATGGGCGCCGCACAGAGCGGGAGTGGGAGGAGCTGTCATAGTTGCGCATTTTAAATTAGCGTATCCGCCACACTCCCACTCACGCTGCATCTATCGCCATCTTTGTTCGTTTTCGGTGATTTTTTGCTTTGTTTGGCTTTGGGCTTCATTAGATTGATTTTTATTTTATTGCCTCGCATTTTAGGGCGGAGTTTTTGCATATTTTTTTGCGTGCGTCCGAGCGAGCTGGCTACACTCTCCCCTTCGCTTCGCTTCGCTTCGCTTCGCTCCCCCATCCACTCATCCACTCACACAAGAGCAACAAATTTAAATATATTTCGCCGTTTTATTCTTTTTTGTCATTTTTTCCCCCCACTAAATTGCCAAACTGCAGTCGTCCCATGCCCACTGGGCGGGCTGTATGTAAAATGCAGTTGCATCAGCAACAATGCATCCTGCATCCTTTTTTTCGCTGTCATCGTTTGGGTTTTTCTTTTTTTCCCCCAGCGCTCACTGCTTAATTTTATTTATTTATGGTTTTTATACTTTTTTTTTTTATATTTCAACTTGCATTGGCCTGCTGCCCCCACTCCGCCATTCGCCCCTGCGCTGAATCACCGGGGATGTGCATTGGGTGACTGCTATTGCAATTGCAGCCGCCCTCATACTGCATACTGCACCCTGCCCCTCGTATCGGCTGCATTTGCCATCTCACCATACCGCTAGGCACCCTCTCGCTCGCACCTCGCGCAGCACTCGATCTGCGGCTGTAAACTGCAATGCCCGGTTCAGGAGCGCATCAGAGGTAATTTTGACAAGTGCTGAAAAACAGTTCGATTCCATTGCCATTGCTTAACATTATTTATTGTTATTTAGTATTACCTTCTTAGTTAGATTTGCCACAAAAAGTTTTTTCTAAATTCTTGACGATTGTCAATTGTTTTCTTGCAATCCAAAACCTGTTAAAAAGTATGTCTGACCGGCGTGAGACTACTTACAGCCTTTTCAAGGGAGAAAAAAAATTTATTATTTCTAACAGAAGTCACATTTGTATACCCTTGCAGTGGGTATTATAATTTCAGTCAGAAGTTTACAACGCAGTGAAGGAGACATCTCCGACCCTATGGAGTATATATATTCTTGATCAGCATCACTAGGCGAGTCGATCTAGCCATGTCCGTCTGTCCGTCCGTCTGTCCGTCCGTTTCTACGTAAAGCTATGAAACTTTCCCAAAAGTTGTCTTTCTATTGCAGTTAGTATTTAAGTCGGAACGAGGCGGATCGGACGACTATAGCATATAGCTCCCATAGGAACAATCGAAAAAAAAAATAAAAAAAAATTATAACTTTGCTGTTTTTAATTTTTTTTGTTAGTTCTTCATGTCGAAGATAGTAATGGTTAAATATTTCAGAATTACGGTTTAAATTTCATCAAAATCGGACGACTATATCATATAGCTCCCATAGGAACAATCGCAAAACAAATACAAAAAAAATTAAAACTTAGCTGTTTTTCAATTTTTTTCTTAGTTCTTCGACATATAGTATTGGGTAATTATTTCAGAATAACGGTTTAAATTTCATCAAAATCGGACGACTATACCACATAGCTCCCATAGAAATAATAAAAATATATAAAATAACTATCTAATATTTGAGCTGCAAATCATCATAGCTTCAATGTTGTTCAGCATATACTCAAGTAAATCATAATTTGAATGTTTTAAAAAGTATTTAATTCATGCAATAGCTGCAAGGGTATATGAACTTCGGCTTGCCGAAGTTTGCTTCCTTTCTTGTTCAATATCTGTTTTTTGACGATCAACTCTTCATTAAGAAGCATTTAATAACGTCGATCCTTCCGTCTATCTGTCCTACCGTCCACCCGTATCTATGTACCCAAATAATACATTTTCAATTTTCAAGGTCAAACTCGAAGGACTAGATGTCAGCTGTCAAAAGAACGACAAAAAAATTGATCTAAAAATCCACCTAACTTCATTGTTTTAAACATGTTCGAAAATTATTATAGTTCATTTATATAATATTATATGATTGGTGAAGCTATTTGATTTCTTTTTTGTTTTGACTTCAGTTTCATTTTGGTCAAAATCATCAACTCAATTGTGTCCGTTTTCATTGCCTACATTTCGGGGCCTGCTGCGCTCCTGGGAAACGCATTTGCTGGCAAAACAACTAAAACAAGTGTCCGCTGCCTCGGTCTCTGCTAACGACACTGGCTACTGCAGCTGCATCGCCGCTCTACATAGCCCTCTCTCGCTCGCTCCGACGGAGGCCGGCCTGTTTTCGCCCAGGGTTTAGGATGTGTGCGTTTTGAGCCTGTTCTTTCGCCTTTGCTTTTTTGCATTTTTTGGACTATTTGTAGGATTTTTTTACGCGCTCCCTTTTTATTTTTATTTCAGGGCCAAGCGAGCCGAGCGGAGCCGAGCAGAGCCGAGCCCCTCCCATCCGCAGTTGCAGCGGCGGTGGGTGGTGGGCGTTGGGCAGCTGCAGTGCCCGCTGCAGTAGCCAGTGCAGCAGCAGCCTCCTGTCATTTCACTCGCACCCAGGCCGTTCGCGATTTGGGAATGTGTTGTTTGATTTTTCCTCGCCCACCCCGCCCTCGCTCTCGTCATCATTTTTTTGGCGTATGTATTTTTTGCGATTTTTTTTTTGTATCCTTTTGTGCTATTTGGGCGGCTTTTTGTTTGGCTTTCGCGCTTTTTTCGCCTTCCTGTTGCACGCAACTTGCAGCGCTGCGTTTTTATTGGCTGCCGTGCGGGCCATAAGTAGGCGCACTGCATGTACACGATTTTTTGTGTTTTATTTTAATCACTTTTTTTTTGCATGCGTATGTATTTTAGCTATCGACGTGGGCTCTTTTGGTTGCTTTTCTTTTTTCGGCTTTTTTATCTGCTTCTTCTGCAGCGACGCTTAAAGTAAATAACATGTTTGTGTTGACTTGCATTATGCTGATTCTTGAAAAACGCGATAACGGATCCTCGCATCCTACCACGCACTTGGACCGGCCAAAACCAGTTTTTATTTTTCAGTCATTAAAAATTGCCCATGTCCCTGCCAGTCGCTCGCTGCATGTTGCGTGTTGCATGGCCTCTGGTCCTGGCGATGGTCGTTGTCCTGTTTCTGGTCCAGGCTCAGGTTCTGTTTCTGCTTCTGCTTCTGATAGGTCCCTTTGGGGATACTGTTTGTTGTGGGTCGAATGTGGGTCGCTGGCCGCCGTTTTTTGTTGCTGTCTTTGTTGGCAAGCCCGTCGCATAATCGCTGGCCTCACACGCAGCCCCTTCCAGAGGCATCCGCCCAGTGTCATTTCCCATGCAATCGTTTTTTCGGCATTTTGCATGCAGCTATGGGCTTATTGTACAACCCCGCCCCATCTCTTGCTTAATTTTTGGTCTCGTGTTTCATTTCCCAGCACGAGTTTTTCTTGTCCTGTTTTCCCGCAATTTTTTTCGGTATTTTTTTTAGGCCGTCCACGTCTGTCTGACTCTTTCCAGAGCTCTGCGCTGTTGTTGTTTGGCATTTTTCACATAAATTTCGCTTCTTTACAAAATTACCGATATTTTGATAGCTGCCTACCCTTTAGTCTGCATCCTGCGCTTTCCCCAGTCGAACTTAAGCTGTCGATTAACATTTCGTAGGTATTTCCCCGTCGGATTGCCACCACACCCCCTTCATCGGACTGCTCTGATTTGCCCTTTTTGCAATTAAACTTATTCCTCTCTGCGTCGCTGGCATTTAGCCGGCGTTTTGTGCTTTGCTTTTCAAACATTTTCATTTTGCCACTTGACGCCTTTGTGTGTAATTGATTTCCAACGCTTATTGTCAAGTGGCAAGCACAACATTCCGGCAACAAGAGCAACAAAGCGGCCTCTAACCCAGCCCCTAGCCTCTCAGAAGCTTTGGCAAACTATTGTTGTTTTGTTCTGCTATTGTGCTGTATTGCGTTGTTGTGGCCGCCTTTGTTTTGCTCCTAACATCAGGCTCAGTAGCTTCGGTGCTGACCCAATCCTCTGAGCTCCGATTTTTTCTTAGTACTGCCCGTTTGACTGCTTTCCGCAGCCTTCACTGCATAGGTACAAGTGGCAATGCAAACACAAATTAATTCCGATTATTTAGTTGTATTGTGGTTCAATTGCCCGTGGAGGGAAAAGACCTGCACTGTCCTTGACCATAACCAATCGGAAAAAATTCGATGCAAGGACTCGTTAAATGCAAGTCCCAATAGCGACTTCTGACCTTAACTTTAACTTCTCGAGCTGTTGGTCGATGATAAAATCGATTGCATAAGGCGTCATGAGGATTGTTTTAATATAACGTTTTTACAACGGGATGAAGCATGCTAAGGATATTATATCCCTTTTCCAATTTTTCAAAAATTGACTTTGCAGGAAAAGGCTTGTGTTTTCATTTTCCTAGAATCTGAGTTTAAATGTTGGTTTGTAATTTTAGCTCGATTTTTTTTTTTAAATTTTTAATATATATAATTTTGGAACTATTATTATTATTATTTGTTTTTATTGACGTTACCACCATTTTTTTTTAGTGACTGCAGATATCTGACCTTAAACTAGCTTTTACAAGCTTGTAACTTTTCTTAAAGAAATCTTTTCTTAAAATTTCATACTCTGATGGCCTTGAGGTTTAATTTGAAAATACCCGGCGTTTAAATGTTGGAAATACCTTTAAAGGGATTTGCTTTAATTTTTCAAGAATTTGTAATTTCTTTCTTTGCATTTCTCCAAAAACAGTATATCTTGCATATCTCTTAAAGTTTGTGGTTCAAATTTCTATTAATCTGCGTTCAAATGTTGATTTGTAATTTTGGGCCGATTTTCCTGAAATTTTCAAAGAATTACTTTGCAGAAATGACTGCCCTCAAAACAACAGTTACTTTTCCTTCAGAAATTCAATTTTGAAAATTCGTGGGCTAATTTCCAAAAATCCGGGTTAAGATGCTAGTTTTTAATTTTAAGTCGATTTTCTTGTTGACTAGAAAAGCAAAAACAAAATACATGAAATATAAATGTTTAAGAAATTAAATAAATAGTAAACTAACAATTGTTTAAGCTAATATGGTTCCCATTCGATGAATTCAATGCATTATCAATTTGGGCACACAATATAATATTAGAATTTAAAACATACTTCCGTAACTTCAACGTGGTTTTGCAGAATAGATCCGTGTTCACCTGTAAGGTTTCCGTTACTCCAAGTTGACTCTATCTTATTGTTTCAGATTGCGAAGCCTTTACGGCATGTTTTGATAGGAAGCCCCATTTGGCGGTATTGATAGGAAGTCGGAGAGAATGCTCAAGTGCGTGAGCTCATGGGTTATTCATGGGCGAGTCAACGTCTCCCTGGAGGGGAGTGGTGCTGTGCGAGTGCAGCTGCTCTCTTCAGCCCGGCAACTAACCTCCAGTTGCCAATTGACTTATCACGACTGCGCAGCTAGGGCGACAAGCCTACATTAGAGGGAATCGCCCGGCCAGATGGAAACACGCGCCTTCGGCTTTTATAGATTACGTTGGAGCGGGTCATGCACGCACATATCGATACGGGAGCATTAAAATTTAACGGTATCCATCCACCCACCGTGCGTCCGATCCTCCCAAACCGTCCCTGCAGTAAAGTGGAGCGGACACGTGCGCACATGTGCTTATTCTTCACAAAGGAATAAAAACTTTGTCGCCGCGCACATGACACCGCCGCATAGTCCGGGGGAGGGTGTGGGTGGGGTGGGGTAACCGTAGCAGATAACTTTTTATTTGCCAGTCCAGTCGGGCAAGGACATTAGTGCGTTTCTGGCTTCATTTCTATTTGCCAATACCATTTCAATCTAAAAAAATATCTTAACTAGATATTAATAATTAGTCACATTTTAAAGCAAATTAAATAATTATGACGTATATAGTTAGTTAAAAAAATATAAATTTAATTAAAATTAAATCTGTTGAACCTTAACACTAAGTTCGGGTTGATTTTATTTCTCTACATTTTGAAAATTGTATCATTATATAGGTAATAGTGGGAAATTCAATATTTCAATGTAAGACCTAAAAGATAAGATAAAATTCTTTTAAATTTTAGAATGACAAATATTTTCGGACAGTGTTCCGGTCTGTCCTTCTCTGTTTTGGGCAGGAGCTTTTGCCTTGCGGAGGTCTCGTAAAGGGCGGCACTGAGTGGAACGCAGCGAGCCTAAGCGAAAAGCGAAATTTCATTGGTTTTTACAGGCATCGGGATGCCTGGGCTTTCACTTTTCATTCTCGAGTTTTCTCGGATCTGGTCGTCTTGAGGCTGCCTCCTCATCCCCATGCTCATTTCCACAACCCCCATGCCAATTGAATCTCCATTGTACAGAACAGCGTGCCACCCTTCTCGACAACGCCAATCTCTTGTGGGGCAGACGTGTCGCCTCGCGTACGTCCTTCAATCCATTCGGCACTCCCAGACGGCCGCCACCCCAGTTCCCTTTTGAATAGTGCAGAAAGTGCAGGCTGCAGATTCAGCTCCATCTACGGCCTCGGCTTCGGTTTGATCCGCCCGGAGCACACCCAGACAGTCCTGGCATCCACCACCGTTTCACATTCACCTTCCACCCTTCCAATGCTCTTTCCATGCTGCGCCACCCCCACTTCCCCATGTGTGGACGCGTTTCCCTCTTTTTTACACCTGTCAGGTTTGGTTGGGGAGAGGGCGTAGGACTAGGACTGGGGCTGCAACTTCTAGTGGGTTTTAATCAATATGACAAGAATCTCGGCCTCGGCCGGCGTCACTGCTGCAGTCGCATCATGCGGCGCAGTTGACACTCTAATGCCTCCCCTCCACTGCGCCTGCTAGGGGTGGAATCAGCAGCAAAGGGCTAGAATCCTTCTCGCCTCGCTTTCGTATTGTCTCGTGGCTGTCTAGTCATCTAACTGTGCAATGTTCGCGGATGATGAGGATGGGGCCGCAGGCAGGTGGATGGGTAGAGGGCCTTTGTGCGGCTCAAGTGCATGTCGCCATCGCCATCGCCAGCGACGCCGTGTTAAGTGCTTCCAAACAAAGCGCCTGCTCTGCGTGTGTGTGTGTGTGTGTGTGATTCTGTTGCAGGGGAATTGGGAGAGGCAAGGGGTAGAAGTGAGAGGGATTTGGGCATGTTTGACGTATAATTTCTATGCAATTTAACCCCATTTTGCAGCCGGAACAGCTGCAACGCTTAAGCAGACCCTTGCGCCGATGACGAACATTTCTATCCATGTAATCTCAGTCCGAGGAACCCTTTGCCCCCACAGTACCGAGTGTGTGTGCAAGTTTCACTTTTCCAGAAAAAACGAAGCTGTTGACGTCTCCCCAAGGACCTGGAAAATTGGGCATTCGGATTAGAAGGTGCCTTTACTTGCCTGACATTTAATTGCGATTCCACTTGTGCCGCTGGGAAGCATGATTTCACGCATGCTTGATGAAATGCAAATCAAAAACCGCGGATGTGTTAAACTCATAATGCTGTCTAGTTTACCAAGCTATGATATCATTTGACAACTTGTACTTCTAGCCCCAAACCCACATTGATAATTATGTTCTTTTTTTAACTTAAATTTGTGAAGAATAGTTAAAACAACATCCCTTGGCGTTCTTCAATTTCACTTAACACTTTAACATAGTTAGTTTCTTAATTCTTAATCAGCATCACCAGGCGATTTGATTTAGCCGTGTCCGTCTTCGTCTGTCTATCCGTTTCCACGTAAACTAGTATCTCTGTTTAAAAAGGCTTATTTATTGCAGTTAATATATACGTCGGGAAATCACAGACGGACGGACGGACCGACGGACGGACCGACGGACATGGCTAGATCGACTATCTCGACAAGTGATCAAGTATATATAGTATATGGAGTCGGAAATGCCTTCACTTTGTTGCACAAAAAAAAATTCCCTCTGCAAGGGTATAGAAATGGGAAGTTTGAAAAATTAAGCAGCGAAACAAAATTAAAAAACAATAAGAATATTTTTAGTAGGATATTTTTTTGTGGACATTTGATCGAAAAAAAACCGATACTACCAACACTTTTATCAGGGCCTACAATCGGCTATTATCGCTTTATATCTTTTACGTCCTTCCTCTGACCGCTTACAAAGCCTAAAAGTCTTTAAATTATTTAATTCACATTTTGCTTGTTCATAAGCCCTAGAATCAGAATGCAGATTCAGACAGGCTAAAACTAAGCAAATAAACGGGTGAAACAAAAAGAAAAGAACCAAAGGAAAACGCATATGGCTAAGTAATTTGCATAAGCCAAAAGGGGAGGGAGAGCAAACGATGACAGAGGGATGCGCGCCAGGCTAATGAATGTCGAACACATAAACAAGACAAATTCAGCAACCCAAAGCAACTCAAGCTGCATGGCTGAGTTATTTGTCAGTGCACCAAAACCAAGCGAAACAAAACGAAACGAAAAGTTTGAGACGCTATTGAAGCAGCATCCAGGGTGGTAGGCGGTACGTGGTGGCTGAGCAGCGAGCTGAGTGCCAAACAAACTTGTCTCGTTTTGCGGGTGTGCGAGTATGAAAAGTGAAATGAAGTGAGTCTGGAAAAGGGCGACCTGCAGTGGCAAACGGGGGCCGTCTTTTGTTTCGGCCTCCAGCTTTTGTCCTCTGCTCGTTTTCTTCCCGTTGTGTTCCTGCACTTATACATGTGTCGCGCTTAGGGGCTGATGCGATTGGGTGGGTGCTCGAATGCACTTGAACTACACAAAGTGCGGAGACAGGACGAGGCGCTAGCGATAGCGATGCGATAACCGGGCTCCGGTGGGGGCTGGGGTCAGCTGGGGGTAATGCCAAGGTGAGTCTGTGTGAGGCACGTGTGTGCGAGGCCTTTAAGGGATGCAAGCGGCTGCAGTGTCGTTAGGGGTTTCTTTCTACGGTCGCTCTAAACGTAAGTCTCCTGCCCCTTTCATCATGTCTGCTGGTTAGACAAACACCCGCAGAGGCAGCGCTCTATTTGCATATTCATATTCGCATACATATATGTATAAAATTTTTGTGCTTTATAATGAGGGGACCGCCCCTCCACCTCTTGGGTCAACCCTTTGCCGGCGAATCGTCTGTATTAATGGTGCTTTCTGTGTAAGCCTTTCGTCCCTTTTTCGGGGAGTTTTTATTAGAAACTTTTTTCGCCAACATCATTCAGTCAGCTAAAACAAAAAGGGCTCGCACCCTCAGCTCCCTAGTTAGCCCCCACTCCCCTATGTACAGCCGTACCTAATAGTATGTACAGTGCCCCCGTCCCCACTTGCTCCACCCCCTCTTTGAACACATACACACAAGCGCAGCAGAGCGAACGAGAGATAAACGCGAACGACGATTTAGATATTTTAGACATGCGTGTGCCACCACCCGAGGTCTGTCGCTGACATGTTTGGCTCGGCTGACCAGTGACCCTTTCCTTTTCCCTTACCCTTACCCTTACCCATACCCTTCTCCTTTCCATTTTCCTGCCCCACCACAGCGTAACCCACGACAACTAAGCATGCTTAATTAGAAAGTAGCTGTGGTCGAGGAGGAGAAACGAAGGCGGGCCTTGGCGCTTCCGCGTCCGCTCATTTTTCACTGACCCTGCACCGCCGCCGCCGAACACTCCTTCTCCGCTCCTCGTTTATTACGCTTCCCTTTTTGGGGTTTTTTTTGGTGTTTTTTTGGGGTTCGGGTGGAAATTTCTGCTCATTACATGACTTGCCCCGGGAACGCACATTGCGAGGGGGGTGGGCGGGGGTATTGGGTTCGGACTGGCTTGGGCGGCTGCTGCACATATGAATATTCGCATGCTGAATTAATCACTTGGGCTTTGGGTTCGCTTTTGTATTGTTTTTTCGTGTTTTTTTCCAAAGCTTGCCTAGTGCAACCCTCAACCCGACGTGGCCACCAACAAACATTTGATGAGGCAGCCACTCTAGGCGTATTTGGCGACCCATCTTCCCTCATTACTATGCGGTAGATCGATAAAAAGTTGGTCCACTCCACCGGCGTTGGCGTGGACGCTGCGTCGACGTCAGTCTCAGCCAGCGTCGACGCCACCTCAATCGTCGACATGTGTGAAATGCGCACATTAAATAAAAAATGAACCCAAAAAAAGGATATAAGAGAAAGGGTTGCCACCTGACGCCCACAGCCACTGGCCCCCTGCTCATGGATTTCCCATTGTATTTTGGAGATTTCGAGCCCGCGCGGCAACTCGTTATAGATAAGGTGACTAGCGTCTGTTGTTTGGCATTTTAATGCAAAAGTTTTTACGGCGCTGGAAATGATTTCAGCTATTCGCTAATGGTCGCCAAATTGTATAAATTACGGTGGGGGTGCGGGTCAGCGATTGTCAATTTGACCGAATCTCCATGGGATTAACGTGTGACAGGGTTGAATCCGACCACCACGGTTTTCAGTCCCCCATAGTCTGAGCATTGAGAAACGGGCAACTGTACTTGGCTCGGTCCGTTGAAACTATGTTCCTGTCCCCGTTCCCCATGCGTTGCCATTTTGCGGCGGACAAGCGGCGCAAAACGGTTTTTAATCACCCGGCCAGCTCCAGGCCAAGCGCCCCGGAGTGAAGCCACAAAAGGATGAAAGGCTGCTGCTGCGACTGCGACTAAAATCAAAGACGCTGTCCGGAGCTGTGCATCAAAGTTGGTTTTTAATATCTAGCTGCAGCATGCAGGGGCTTGAAAGCGGGGCGGACAAGACAGCGATTTGCATGCAACCGAATTTTGAACGCAGCCTACAGAAAGAGTGTGTGCGGGTAGGTGGGTGGTTCGTGTCGCTTTGAGCTTGTCGCCTGTCAGCAGCCGCCTCACGAGCGTGCAGCTGCAGCAATTGCATCCACAGCCACAAAGCATCTAACATGATTTTAATTATTGCACAACAACGTCAAAGTGCTGCTTTCTGTTCCGCTTTTCCTGTGAGCTGCAGCTGAAAAATCTGGTCAATTGCAAGAACACGGTCCCGAAACAGAATCTGCCTCGGGCTGTGCACAAAAACAATTCTGTTGGTACAAAATTGCTGATTTAGTTTTTCCTCCCTGAATAATTTACAGAAAAGGAGTATTCCATAGGAATACAAGATTTATCTAACCTAAAAGTTCAAACTTAACGTTCGGCCAGTTTCGTATTATAGCGAAAATGATGGGTACTTACTTTAAATAAGATCCTTAAAAGATGTTATGTGTGCAAATTGGAAATATATTTTATTTTTTCATTTTAATCAGAAAAATAAGATCAAACATATATTATATAAATCTCAAGTTAAATCTCAAGTAAAGTTATCAGAAAGTGATAAAGTATGGTGTCGAAACAGTTTGTGCAGTTCTGAACTGAGCTATTTTTGTCCATCTGTGGTACATATTAAACGGCGATCCACGATCACAGATTTGGGTAATATCAACCGAGTCCTCTGCACCAGTCCCTGCACCCCATTAAGGATTTCAATACATTTGCGGGCCGATGATGCTGCTGTTGTTTTGGCCCAGGTCCTGATCCGCGTCAAGGGGAGAAATCGCTTGGGATGAATGGGTGGATGGCTGGGCGGTAGGTGGGGTGTGTGGGTGTCGCACGTAATGCGGGCCCGTTTTGTTTTTTTTTTAACATTTTTCGGCCGCCAAAAAGTAAACGAAAACTGCGCTGCAGGAAAAAAGGGTGGCACGGCCAACACACTAGCACAAGGCAGTACATACGAGGCCCCCGGGAGCTTGTGTGCGAGGTGCAGTTGTGTGTGCCATGGGTATATAGGCTGTTCATGTGCGTGAGACAGCAGGCAAGGCAGGGCTGTCGAAAAATAAATCCAAAAGGCAACACGTCATTGGTGGCATGTGCATAATAGCTCGTCCTGGCAGTGGTCCAGTGGTCCTGATCATAGTCTCGGCCGATAGGCGTAGGCATAGGCTCGCGAAGGATGTCATTGAGGTGGGGAGCCAGCGACTGCGCTCGTTGCAGCTGCAGTTTCAGTTGCAGTTGCCGAAAGTGCGTGGCAAATGGAAAATGAGTACAAAAAGTCCACGCCCGCTGGCCCGCCGATGCCCACTGCAGCCCACTGCAGCCCACTGCAGCCCAGTGTCCAGCCTCCTTCTCTTCCACTGCACTTTCAGACTTATTTTTACACCTTTTTGCTCCGAATGCGGTTGATGGGCAGGGTACGTGCGCCACCATTTCCGCCTTACTTTCTGGGCCTAGGCCTGGGCGTCTGCATGTGTGCTGTTTTTGTTGCTCCTCTTTTTTTGTGTGCTGGCGATTTTTTCTCTATTTTTGTACTCGCTTCTTTTGTTTTTTTGATTATATTTCCTGCACAATTTTAATGGATTTTTTCGTGTGTATGTGTGTTGGATGTTTTACTTCATAAGCTGTTGTTGTTGGTGTTGCCACCGTTGCTGCTCATCGTGATGAGCTTTTTTTGTGTTCAAGCAGATAATTACATTTAAATAAAATAAAAATTGCATGTGCCCCACCCCAGTCGTCCGGTTTTGCAAACGCCAACCCCCCAAAGGGTTTCAGGGGTTGGCAAATGGTCCGTTTTTTGTTGGCATGTTGTTTTATAATTCATTTCTCTGCGTTGTTTGACTTACGCGCACCCCTCTGCCGTCGAGGCGCTGCTGATGCTGATGATGATGGTCTCTGGTCCCGTTCTCCTTGCCATGTCCATGTCCATAATGTCCGGAGTCCCGGTCCCTGACCGGTGCTCTGGCCACCGGCCACTCTCCACTTGACCAAGCGATGTTGTCACTGGGCCGCAAATTGCGCCGCATGCCACAGTGTGCTCCTAGGCCGAAGGAGGAGGTCCTGGCCCTTGGAGTGGCTGGCCCAATATACAAGTCATTCGCCTCGACCTGCCCAGCGCTTTGTTTTGTTTGCTCGCCAACTGCAGTCAAGCCGTTTGTGCTCGTTTATGTTAATGCTAATTGCTGCCAGTCCGCCCACCTGCCAGGTGCGCATTCTGCGGCTAACTTTGGAGTCATTTCGGATTCTAAGAGTGTCGCAGTTGCATGTCGCAGTGACCTGATGGGTTTGCCAGCGATGGTGCGATTGGGAGTGGCAGTGGGAGTGGAAGGACACGCGAAGGTGACACACGACTACACGGCAGGAAGTCGCAGAAAATTGAATTGTTGCCGAATTTCAAGGTGGCAAAAAGTAGCGGTGCAACTGTTGCATGCAAAACCTCGAGGGGATGAATCTGATGATTCGGCGAGGTGGTGGCGAAAGGAAACGCAATAAGAAGTTGCAGAGTACGTTTGCCTCTGTCCGTGGATCGTTACGGGTGAACCATGTGTTCAAGGCCAACCACCGACCGACCTGCATCCTTCTGATGCAGCAAACGTTGTGATAGGTTCAGACTGAACCAGAACCCTTCTGGAGAATGACACATTGTCGTCCAAGCGATACAGCCGCAATTGAAGATAAACGCCAGTCAGGCGTTAGAACTGTAAGGCAGTGCAATATTGAGTCGAGTCTCATCCTTAATACGCCAGGATAATTTCGGTCTCGCCTCAGGACCGCGTTGTTGAGCTAGTTACTTTGTCTTCGAACGCCAGCCGTAATGTATCCTGTCATCAGGCTCTTGAGCTTCCGTTCGTCCCCTCCTTAGCGTTGCTGCAGCGCGCCAAGTGCTCATTGTTCCCTAGCTGAGCCACCTGAATTGGGTCTCCGGGAGGCTCCTGCCGCTCTGCAATTGCCATTTCCCCTTCTGGTAGCGCCTTTGTTCACTCGCAATTAAATTAAAGTCCTTTGTTAGCCCAACCGGGTGTTTGACATTATAAGTAATTACACACTTATGGGACAGTTCTCGAGAATAACAAGGACCCGTTCTTAGTGCCGGAAAGACGAGTGGGACACAACTGTACTCCACCTTCGAACTGTTCTGCCCGGAATCACTCTGCGCTCTGAAGGCCAGTATAATCTATCACTGCTTGCAATAATCCAAGATGTATTATTAGGAAATTCAGAAAGAAATTCGGTTGCAATTGGTAGGAAGCCATAACTTTTGATGCAGCACATTAGGATATTAAAGGGGTATGCCACTTGGCAATCGATTGGTTAAGTAGCGAAATTGAATAGAATAAAGAAAACTATGTTGCAGATTATTTTAGAAATAACTACTCCACTTCAACGAACATAAAAATGGACTGGAAAATTACCAATATTATAAATGCATAACTTACTTTTAGAGGTATAAGATAAAAGTTGAAGTATTTTGGCGAGGCCATTTCGCGGAAATTGAAAAAGGGGTCACATACCAAAATTGTTTGTAAAATTGCATTGAAAGCGTATAGAGTTTCCATCTAGATCACATGGGCTCACAACCAGTTGACAAAAGGATCTCTTGGAGATGTCTTCTCTATTTGTATTTGTATTTGTATTAAAACGTAACAGCAGGGGTAGATTCCGTGGCTCGACGGATTGGGGCACCTAAATTAATTAAAAATTGTGGAGCACATCCCTCCCTCCTTCTGTGAGAGTGGCTCAAAGGATCCTGAGGGCGGAAGAGCATGTGGGGCATCTTTGTGGGAAATGAGCAAGTTGCGCAAGGGGAACTAAGCTTGTTAGCAACTTGGCAGAGCCAGCCACACGCACTGCCCTCTCCATGGAGACGCTAAGCGGGAAGAAGTTTGCAAGTCGGCGGCATATGCATGTATTATTGTGAATATTATAATGCATATTTTATTTCGGGTTTTGGGCTTCAGTCACCGCCTTGCCACCGCCTCTTCTTTTTGATTCTTTTATTTTTGCCTGCCTTCACAGTTTCTGTTGCCGTTGCTGTGTTGCTGTCTTATTTTCTTGCACTCTCTGTGGTGCCGCGGATAGTTATGCCCGCTGTTGTTGTGTTTTCGGGCTGCTGCGTCTTCTTTCAATTTCTTGCACACTTGCCTCCCTAGCACCCCATTCCCCTTCCCATTCCTGTTCCCATTTCCTGCGAGAGTTTTCAGCGCTCATATGTGCTTGTAAAGTTTTTACTTCGTTAGCATAATGAGAAACCGCGTGTTCATATCCCAGCACACGCCCCTCGCGAGCAGCCATATTCTTGGCCAAGTTGATTGTGCCTCCTTGCGCAAGTATTTTGCACGATGCCTCCGACTGGGGAGCGGGGAACACAGCAAATTCTATTTAAATTGTGTACAACATTATTAGAAAGTTTTCCACAGCGCCCGACCAAGGATGCTAGTGGCAGGGGCAACCGAAAAAATCTCCCCTCTCGAAGGGGTGAGTGTGCTGAAAAGTTGCTATGAACGCGGGTAAAAAGTAAGCTGAGCATAGAGAGAAAGTCGAGAAACGAAATTTTTAATTTGCCTCAAGGCAGCAAAGAAACACACGCGTAGTCCCACACCCACACATTCGCCAAAGTGTCCGGGCAACACTCACATCCAGACCCACCCCACCTTTTCTATCCCTTCCAGGGCATAGTACAACGAAGCGAAACCGCAGAATTGTTTTTACTCGCTTTGTGTACTCGATTTTTATTCACTCTTCGTTTAGGGCAGAGCGCTAACTGGGCCGACTTTTGACGAGATATGGCGACTTTCTCCCGTAAGCTGTGCACCATCCATCAGTAATCATCCATCATTCTTCATCTCCGACGATTGCTGGCGCTGACTTTAATGAGCCCAACTTTCTGCCTTATAATTTTGGGTCCTCATCCGTTTCCCGTTTTCCGTCCGCTGCATAGCTGTACGGCGAGTGGGTGCAAATGGCAGAGAATTAAAACCGCAAATGTTGCTGCGACATTAGTAGGATTGTGTGTGGGTGTCTTTCTGTGGGTTAGCGCGCACACAAAAAGAATTTTTAACAAACTTTTCATATGCTTGTTGGGTTTTTACCAGTGCAGGATTGTCTGCGCCTTGACTGCTCCCCGTGCTGATCATTGGGCCTTGTGGCGGCTTCGTCAGCTTCGTAGGCCCCCTACACCACCGCCCACAGCTTCAAAAAAGTTAAATAGACAGAATGACATTCTTAAGCATGTTTCATTTCATGAGCCAGGAGTTTCCGGAGCTACGCAAAGGGACTTGCGGCCGGGGAATGTCTCAGATGTCAGGCAAGATCGTTCGTGCCCATCACCAGCCTTCAGCCACGTTGCTCTGACAAAGGAACCCATCATCCACCAGGGCAGCAATGCCCACTCCTCTGCTCTGTGGAAAAATGAACAACACGCTCGCAGTCAGCTAATTTAACCCTGAAAATCCTTGGCACCACGCACATGTCGAGTTCCCGCGCTCCAGTCCCTCCTTTCTCCTTTCTCCGCCCACTTCCACATTCTTTGTCTTGGCTCGGGAATTAAGCCCAAATGCTCTACTGCAACCCCTTGAGTTCCTCGTTTTCTGCTCATGATTATTTTGAAATTAATTAAAGTGCCTGGGTCTTCAAAGCGTCTCTGTATAGTTACCGAAATGTTTATGAAACTCTCTTTGGTCTCAAGACCAACCTTTCTGCGGAAAGGATCGAATCTACAGCACCAACCCCATCGGATCGCAGTGCATGTAACCCTTTCGCCAGGACTAGAACCATAACAGAATAAGCCCATTGGATCTAATGCAAATGCGTTCGGCTTTCGGCAGCCAGTGGTTTCTAAGCTCGGCCACTCATATGCAAACACGATGGCCTATCACGAAAACTAAGCTCCCCCACACATGTGCGTCGGTTCGGGTAAACCACAGACCCTGGCCCAAGGCACAATAGTTGGGAGCGGTGCGGTAGTGGGGCGGCACTTTGACGTGGCATGCACTCTTCGGCAACGACGACACGCATTTAGGTCAGGCCCGGGCCGTGAAGCGGGGGCCAGTGGGCCAGCGGGGGTTGCAGACAAACACCGAGCTTTAGTGCGACTAAGCATGTGCAAGGCTCCCATTGGCTGGCGGACAAATAATACAGGGGGCCAATCACACTATCGCAAAATAATTTAAACAAATCTAGGACAGCGCGCCCCTCTGCCCCTCCGTGTTGCGTCCATGAGCCGACGCAGAAACAAGCGCAAAACATGAAGGAGGGGCGGCGGGAGGAGGCGAAAGGGGCGGCACGAGGCGAGCCGAGTGAGAGCCGAGCGGGAGCCGAGGCTCGCTCTAGGAAGGGGGGCTCGCGGGCAGGCAGGACGTGGCTGGCATGTGCAAATGCCGACGGAAAAGCACGACCGCACACACACATGGCCAGCAGAACTATGTGTGAATAGAGCGTATAGAGGCGAGCGAGACGACAGGAACTCCTAGGCGTGCGAACGAGCGAGGGAGCAAGAGCCAGAGCAAGGACGATTTGCTAACCGAAGGACAAGTGTGGCCCCCATCGCCTTCCCCGCCCCATCCGCCCCCTGATTAGAGAGGCTAAAAAGCAAAGCCAGGACAGCCGACGACCACCGAGTACGCTCGCATGTTTCGACGACGAGCCTGCCGAGTACGGATGCAACGATTTGAAAGGCTTCTAAGTCCCGCTGCTAGCGTTGATTGGCCACGAGCAGATGGCCTAGTCGGAGTCCTTGTGCGTGGGTGTGGGTGGGCGAAGGGGCGCTTCGTGCGGCAACTAATACGGGTTGCACTGGCCCACCTTCCATCTCCCACCGCCTACCGCCGGCCAGTGCAGCGCCGTGTGGTTGGTTGATGCGACTAACCACTACCACTACCCTACACCGAAGCAAAAACTGCGGACTTTGGGCTAAGCTAATTCATAAGCATTCTATGCATGTTGCGCGATAAACCCCGAGACATTGGCACTAAAAACCCCGTCAGCTGCTCCTGCTCCTGATACAAGGCACGCACAGAGGTCCTTACGACCACACCACCTCGGAGGCGGCCTTCTTGGCAATGGCAAAATGCGTAAAATGTATTTATGATAATGCCAAGGAGAATTACGTTAATGTTAATACAAAACTGTTACGACAAACAAGAACAATACGAGAAAATGATGACGCCCTGAAAAGCCGTGTGGCCAGGAAGAAGGAGGCCAGGAGAAGCGGGCGTGGAACTGGCACACATAACGTTATCATAAAAGCAGATAAATTCATCCGAAAGACAAACTCATAAAGGCAAAATGTTTCATTCTATTAAAATTTTTATTGCAAATTTGTAATTTACAATTTGCATTTCGTGTGTTGGCTTTTTATGTGGCTCGTCCGGGCCCTGAGTCTTGACTTGCGGCTGTTGCCGCTTATGAGCGAAAGGTTTTTGTACCGTTTCGGGTTTGCGTTGGGCTCCTGAGCACTTTTGTTTCGCCGTCCAATTTTATAACCGTTATTCATAATAAAAAATGTTATAGAACATAATTTTGGCAATACATAAAAATGCAGCCAGGGATAGATACTGATACTCTGTGTTGCTCCTAGCGGACAAGTAATTTTTTTCTAATAAGCCCGGATCGTATCGCTGCGGCCTCTCGAGCCCGTCCCCTGGCATATGCGAACTACCTGAAGCCGTCCGAATTCCCGCCCGCTTACTTGCAGCACTCCTGTCGATGGCGAATTTTAATAACATGTCATAAAATATTTCCCTGTGTTTGTGTTTTTTTTCTCCGCTCCTGGTCTTGTTTCGACATGGCCATAAAAAAGTCATTACCCATCCATACTTGAAGCCGCTGCTGGGTATAGACCCACCTCTATCTGGCTCTATGGGACCAACTCACCCCTCGCCCATCGCCCCTCACTCATCGAGCCATCGACGATTGCATCAGTGACGACTTTTGGTAATAATATTTCGCACGCTTCCCCAAAATGAAATTGCACGAAAATAATAAATATATTGTTGCCTATTTTCCATAAGGCCCTGCTACTGCCATTTTATGATTATCCATGAATGGGGTCGAGCGGGCGCCTGCTCTTCAATCGGCTTTTCCAGCCAGAGCTGGACGTTGGCCAACTGGGAGCCATGCTTTAGACTAACCAGAATTGGAAAGCTTTTCGCGGGGGCGCGGATCCAGGCGATCCCTTTGTTTTACTGCCCAAGATTTGTGTCTGGCGATAAAAGGAAATGAGTTGGACCCCTTTGGGACGGGGCCGAACATAGTTCTTTGTGAGCTGGATGCACTTCCCTGGAAATTTTGTACAGATTGCGATAGGAGTTGGGCCTGGCTCCTCTCATTTGGTCATCTCATGTGGCATTTGATAATTCACAACACTTAAATGTTACTTATATCATTCGTGGAATTAAATTCAATCAGTTATCATTTTTTTTCTCGATTGATTTTATTTTGAATAGAACAAGAAAGAAAGAAAACTTCGGCAAGCCGAAGTTCATATACCCTTGCAGATATCGCAAGAATTAAATATTTTTGAAAACATTAAAATTATGATTTACTTGCGTATATGTTTAAAAACATTGAAGCTATGACGATTTGCAGCTTAATTATTTGATTGTTCTTTTATATATTTTTATTATTTGTATGGGAGCTATATGATATAGTCGTCCGATTTTGATGAAATTTAAATCATAATTCTGAAATATTTAACCATTGCTATATGTCGAAGAACTAAACAAAAAATTAAAAAACAGCAAAGTTATAATTTTTTTTCAATTATTTTTCCGATTGTTCCTATGGGAGCTATATGCTATAGTCGTCCGATTTTGATGAAATTTAAACCATAATTCTGAAATATTTAACCATTGCTATATGTCGAAGAACTAAACAAAAAATTAAAAAACAGCAAAGTTATAATTTGTTATACCCTTGCAGAGGGTATTATAATTTCAGTCAGAAGTTTGCAACGCAGTGAAGGAGACGTTTCCGACCCTATAAAGTATATATATTCTTGATCAGCATCACTAGTAGAGTCGATCTAGCCATATCCGTCTGTCCGTCCGTCTGTCCGTCTGTCCGTCTGTCCGTCTGTCCGTCCGTTTATATGCAAACTAGTCTCTCAGTTTTAAAGCTATATGCATGAAACTTTCCCAAAAGTTGTCTTTCTATTGCAGGTAGTATATAAGTCGGAACGAGCCGGATCGGACGACTATAGCATATAGCTCCCATAGGAACAATCAGAAAAATAATTAATAGTTAATAGACCTAATGGAAATGCCAAAGCTATTCATTACCTACCCAATGCGAGCAAGTTCCTCAACTCTTCCGCCGTTCGGAGTCGTAATTTAATGTAAGGGGATAATTTGTGTTGTTCTCGATGGCAGCGGTTCTTCTCACAATAGTTGCCACTCTAAATCGCAATCAAAGCCATGCCGCAGAGCCAGACTCGCCAGACCCCCTACTCTCTAGCATTATAATATTTAATATAATTTTCATTCTTTATTTTTATGGTACTCGACGACATTTTGGGCACACAAATGCTATTCGAGGTGGGGCGTTGTGGGCGCTTATCGCGCATACGCGACGTGGGACCATATTCCGCCACCTCCCCCATCTAGGCAGGGGAAATCTTGTGCAATAAAATTCCTCTAAACACTCATAAAAATTGCAGGCATATTAAAATTGTTTGTTTAAAAAAAATGAAATAAAAATAAAAACAGTAACATCAAGGTAGCGGAGCGGCCCCCTTGGGTCGGTGGGTCGGCGGGTTTGTGGAGTGGTTGGCGGAATTTAGCCCGTATGCGAATTTCTGGCCTTCGAAGGCAGCGGCAGGTCTGCCGTGGCCCATAAAACGGAATGGATATTTGAATAGAATTTGCAATAAAAAATCCCGTTAAAAGCCAGCCCACTCTTAAGTGCGCGTGTGTGTGCGGTGCCAACGTGCGTGGGTGGCAATAACAACTTGTGCGTTATGAAAAACTAATTTCTCTAAACATATGCGCTTCGCAGGCTAAACACGCGAAAGAACCATGGCCAGGGCGGCAAATGCCTGTGATAGCATTTTACGATGCGATGTGGCGCTGCGGCCCTGGTCCTGCTCCCTTCGTCTACAGCTGCCCCATTCCCTCCTCTCTGACCTCTGTTTTCATCCCATTCATGCGTCGCGCATGTTGACAGAGACGCATGGACCAAGAGGGGAGGGGGCATTGGTTTTGCTTTCTGGGGCTCGACTCGAAATTGCAAATTTACGAGTATTTATATTGATGCCATTTTACTTTGATTTTAATGCGCGACCAAAATGCGTGCGAAGATTTTTAATATTTTCCTGTTCCACTCGTTGTCCTTCTCCCAGCATTGCTGTTGCGATTCCTCTTTTGGAATATTGGTGACGTTGCTGCGAAATATTTATATGTTTGACTAGGGCTCTTGCCTGCCACCCGCATTAAAGCGGCATTACCAAGGAATAGATATTGTGTTGGTGGAATATGCATGTACCAGGAAAGATCAATTTTTTAGTAATTCTAATCAGATCCGCAGAAAATAATTAAGCTTAGTAAGTCATAAGAAACAAATAAAAAAACTCAACACAAAGAGCTTTGTTTTTTTATTTAAAAATCGAATTTTTTTTAAAAAAGTTATGGTTGATTTTCATTTTTCTACAAAACCATTTTTGGAAAGAATTGCAAGGATTTACATTACTAAAATTTCAAGAATATCGACTCGAAATCACAAGCCAATATTTTAACACCGATTTTTAGAAAAGTAAGCTTACAAGCCTTTAAAAGTATACCTTCTCAATAAAGGACATCTGGGAAAAAGTTATGTCTTTTCAATATAGGACATCTAAAAGAAAAGTTATGGTTTTAGAAGCACTGGCTTTGTGTAACATTGACCCTTAATTACAGGCCACAGTTTGAATGCAGATTCTAAGAAAATTAAACCAAAAACCCATATTTCAGGTGCTTGATTTGGGTTTATGGAGATTTAACAAAACAAAAATTCCTAAAGCGTCCTATTGTTGTAACTTGGCAACCTATACTACCATCTAAAATCCATTTCCAACCATTTTTTCCCAAGGTTTTGATAAAAGAACCGATATTTTAAGTGGTATTTTTGGGTTTTTGGAGATTTGACAAATAAAAAATACCTTAAGCGTTCTTTTGTTGTAACTTGGCCAAAATAAGAGGTAGAGCAATAAGATTGACTGTTTTGGACAGCTGGCAACCTATACTACCATCTACAACCTATTTCAATTTTTCGCAAAAAATGATGATGTACCCCCTTATCAAAAATTGGTCATAACGTTAATTTTTCAAAAAGTCTATTTTGAAAAATCGATTTTTCTTATTAAAACCAAATGAATGACTCTAAACCGATTGCAGATGGTAGTATAGGTTGCCAGCTGTCCAAAACAGTCAATCTTATTGCTCTACCTCTTATTTTGGCCAAGTTACAACAAAAGGACGCTTAAGGTATTTTTTATTTGTCAAATCTCCAAAAACCCAAAAAAAAACACTTAAAATATCGGTTTTTGTATCAAAACCTTGGGAAAAATTGGTCACCAGGTGGAATGTCATACATCGGCGAATTCGTCATTAAATTGCCAATCAAATGGCGTTCTCAGTTAAAAATTTTTCAGATTTTCAATTTTTCGCAAAAAATGATGATGTACCCCCTTATCAAAAATTGGTCATAACGTTAATTTTTCAAAAAGTCTATTTTGAAAAATCGATTTTTCTTATTAAAACCAAATAAATGACTTTAAACCGATTGTAGATGGTAGTATAGGTTGCCAGCTGTCCAAAACAGTCAATCTTATTGCTCTACCTCTTATTTTGGCCAAGTTACAACAAAAGGACGCTTAAGGTATTTTTTATTTGTCAAATCTCCAAAATCCCAAAAAAAGCACTTAAAATATCGGTTTTTGTATCAAAACCTTGGGAAAAATTGGTCACCAGGTGGAATGTCATACATCGGCGAATTCGTCATTAAATTGCCAATCAAATGGCGTTCTCAGTTAAATATTTTTCAGATTTTCAATTTTTCGCAAAAAATGATGATGTACCCCCTTATCAAAAATGCAAAAATTGGTCATAACGTTAATTTTTCAAAAAGTCTATTTTGAAAAATCGATTTTTCTTATTAAAACCAAATGAATGACTCTAAACCGATTGCAGATGGTAGTATAGGTTGCCAGCTGTCCAAAACAGTCAATCTTATTGCTCTACCTCTTATTTTGGCCAAGTTACAACAAAAGGACGCTTAAGGTATTTTTTATTTGTCAAATCTCCAAAAACCCAAAAAAAAACACTTAAAATATCGGTTTTTGTATCAAAACCTTGGGAAAAATTGGTCACCAGGTGGAATGTCATACATCGGCGAATTCGTCATTAAATTGCCAATCAAATGGCGTTCTCAGTTAAAAATTTTTCAGATTTTCAATTTTTCGCAAAAAATGATGATGTACCCCCTTATCAAAAATGCAAAAATTGGTCATAACGTTAATTTTTCAAAAAGTCTATTTTGAAAAATCGATTTTTCTTATTAAAACCAAATAAATGACTCTAAACCGATTGTAGATGGTAGTATAGGTTGCCAGCTGTCCAAAACAGTCAATCTTATTGCTCTACCTCTTATTTTGGCCAAGTTACAACAAAAGGACGCTTAAGGTATTTTTTATTTGTCAAATCTCCAAAAACCCAAAAAAAACACTTAAAATATCGGTTTTTTTATCAAAAACTTGGGAAAAATTGGTCAGCAGGTGGAATGTCATACATCGGCGAATTCGTCATTAAATTGCCAATCAAATGGCGTTCTCAGTTAAAAATTTTTCAGATTTTCAATTTTTCGCAAAAAATGATGATGTACCCCCTTATCAAAAATGCAAAAATTGGTCATAACGTTAATTTTTCAAAAATTCGATTTTGAAAAATCGATTTTTCTTATTAAAACCAAATGAATGACTCTAAACCGATTGCAGATGGTAGTATAGGTTGCCAGCTGTCCAAAACAGTCAATCTTATTGCTCTACCTCTTATTTTGGCCAAGTTACAACAAAAGGACGCTTAAGGTATTTTTTATTTGTCAAATCTCCAAAAACCCAAAAAAAAACACTTAAAATATCGGTTTTTGTATCAAAACCTTGGGAAAAATTGGTCACCAGGTGGAATGTCATACATCGGCGAATTCGTCATTAAATTGCCAATCAAATGGCGTTCTCAGTTAAAAATTTTTCAGATTTTCAATTTTTCGCAAAAAATGATGATGTACCCCCTTATCAAAAATGCAAAAATTGGTCATAACGTTAATTTTTCAAAAAGTCTATTTTGAAAAATCGATTTTTCTTATTAAAACCAAATAAATGACTCTAAACCGATTGTAGATGGTAGTATAGGTTGCCAGCTGTCCAAAACAGTCAATCTTATTGCTCTACCTCTTATTTTGGCCAAGTTACAACAAAAGGACGCTTAAGGTATTTTTTATTTGTCAAATCTCCAAAAACCCAAAAAAAACACTTAAAATATCGGTTTTTGTATCAAAAACTTGGGAAAAATTGGTCACCAGGTGGAATGTCATACATCGGCGAATTCGTCATTAAATTGCCAATCAAATGGCGTTCTCAGTTAAAAATTTTTCATATTTTCAATTTTTCGCAAAAAATGATGATGTACCCCCTTATCAAAAATGCAAAAATTGGTCATAACGTTAATTTTTCAAAAAGTCGATTTTGAAAAATCGATTTTCCTTATTAAAACCAAATAAATGACTCTAAGCCGATTGCAGATGGTAGTATAGGTTGCCAGCTGTCCAAAACAGTCAATCTTATTGCTCTACCTCTTATTTTGGCCAAGTTACAACAAAAGGACGCTTAAGGTATTTTTTATTTGTCAAATCTCCAAAATCCCAAAAAAAGCACTTAAAATATCGGTTTTTGTATCAAAACCTTGGGAAAAATTGGTCACCAGGTGGAATGTCATACATCGGCGAATTCGTCATTAAATTGCCAATCAAATGGCGTTCTCAGTTAAAAATTTTTCAGATTTTCAATTTTTCGCAAAAAATGATGATGTACCCCCCTTATCAAAAATGCAAAAATTGGTCATAACGTTAATTTTTCAAAAAGTCTATTTTGAAAAATCGATTTTTCTTATTAAAACCAAATAAATGACTCTAAACCGATTGTAGATGGTAGTATAGGTTGCCAGCTGTCCAAAACAGTCAATCTTATTGCTCTACCTCTTATTTTGGCCAAGTTACAACAAAAGGACGCTTAAGGTATTTTTTATTTGTCAAATCTCCAAAAACCCAAAAAAAGCACTTAAAATATCGGTTTTTGTATCAAAAACTTGGGAAAATTTGGTCAGCAGGTGGAATGTCATACATCGGCGAATTCGTCATTAAATTGCCAATCAGTTAAAAATTTTTCAGATTTTCAATTTTTCGCAAAAAATGATGATGTACCCCCTTATCAAAAATGCAAAAATTGGTCATAACGTTAATTTTTCAAAAAGTCTATTTTGAAAAATCGATTTTTCTTATTAAAACCAAATAAATGACTCTAAACCGATTGTAGATGGTAGTATAGGTTGCCAGCTGTCCAAAACAGTCAATCTTATTGCTCTACCTCTTATTTTGGCCAAGTTACAACAAAAGGACGCTTAAGGTATTTTTTATTTGTCAAATCTCCAAAAACCCAAAAAAAACACTTAAAATATCGGTTTTTGTATCAAAAACTTGGGAAAATTTGGTCAGCAGGTGGAATGTCATACATCGGCGAATTCGTCATTAAATTGCCAATCAAATGGCGTTCTCAGTTAAAAATTTTTCAGATTTTAAATTTTTCGCAAAAAATGATGATGTACCCCCTTATCAAAAATGCAAAAATTGGTCATAACGTTAATTTTTCAAAAAGTCTATTTTGAAAAATCGATTTTTCTTATTAAAACCAAATAAATGACTCTAAACCGATTGTGATGGTAGTATAGGTTGCCAGCTGTCCAAAACAGTCAATCTTATTTTTATTTTTTCAAAAAATGATGATGTACCCCCTTATCAAAAATGAAAAATTGTTTATTTTTCAAAAAGTCGATTTTGAAAAATCGATTTTTCTTATTAAAACCAAATAAATGACTCTAAACCGATTGCAGATGGTAGTATAGGTTGCCAGCTGTCCAAAACAGTCAATCTTATTGCTCTACCTCTTATTTTGGCCAAGTTACAACAAAAGGACGCTTAAGGTATTTTTTATTTGTCAAATCTCCAAAAACCCAAAAAAAGCACTTAAAATATCGGTTTTTGTATCAAAAACTTGGGAAAAATTGGTCACCAGGTGGAATGTCATACATCGGCGAATTCGTCATTAAATTGCCAATCAAATGGCGTTCTCAGTTAAAAATTTTTCAGTTTTTCAATTTTTCGCAAAAAATGATGATGTACCCCCCTTATCAAAAATGCAAAAATTGGTCATAACGTTAATTTTTCAAAAAGTCTATTTTGAAAAATCGATTTTTCTTATTAAAACCAAATAAATGACTCTAAACCGATTGTAGATGGTAGTATAGGTTGCCAGCTGTCCAAAACAGTCAATCTTATTGCTCTACCTCTTATTTTGGCCAAGTTACAACAAAAGGACGCTTAAGGTATTTTTTATTTGTCAAATCTCCAAAAACCCAAAAAAAACACTTAAAATATCGGTTTTTGTATCAAAAACTTGGGAAAAATTGTTCAGCAGGTGGAATGTCATACATCGGCGAATTCGTCATTAAATTGCCAATCAAATGGCGTTCTCAGTTAAAAATTTTTCAGATTTTCAATTTTTCGCAAAAAATGATGATGTACCCCCTTATCAAAAATGCAAAAATTGGTCATAACGTTAATTTTTCAAAAAGTCTATTTTGAAAAATCGATTTTTCTTATTAAAACCAAATGAATGACTCTAAACCGATTGTAGATGGTAGTATAGGTTGCCAGCTGTCCAAAACAGTCAATCTTATTGCTCTACCTCTTATTTTGGCCAAGTTACAACAAAAGGACGCTTAAGGTATTTTTTATTTGTCAAATCTCCAAAAACCCAAAAAAAGCACTTAAAATATCGGTTTTTGTATCAAAAACTTGGGAAAAATTGGTCACCAGGTGGAATGTCATACATCGGCGAATTCGTCATTAAATTGCCAATCAAATGGCGTTCTCAGTTAAAAATTTTTCAGTTTTTCAATTTTTCGCAAAAAATGATGATGTACCCCCTTATCAAAAATGCAAAAATTGGTCATAACGTTAATTTTTCAAAAAGTCTATTTTGAAAAATCGATTTTTCTTATTAAAACCAAATAAATGACTCTAAACCGAGTGCAGATGGTAGTATAGGTTGCCAGCTGTCCAAAACAGTCAATCTTATTGCTCTACCTCTTATTTTGGCCAAGTTACAACAAAAGGACGCTTAAGGTATTTTTTATTTGTCAAATCTCCAAAATCCCAAAAAAAGCACTTATAATATCGGTTTTTGTATAAAAAACTTGGGAAAAATTGGTCACCAGGTGGAATGTCATACATCGGCGAATTCGTCATTAAATTGCCAATCAAATGGCGTTCTCAGTTAAATATTTTTCAGATTTTCAATTTTTCGCAAAAAATGATGATGTACCCCCCTTATCAAAAATGCAAAAATTGGTCATAACGTTAATTTTTCAAAAAGTCTATTTTGAAAAATCGATTTTTCTTATTAAAACCAAATAAATGACTCTAAACCGATTGTAGATGGTAGTATAGGTTGCCAGCTGTCCAAAACAGTCAATCTTATTTTTCAGATTTTCAATTTTTCGCAAAAAATGATGATGTACCCCCTTATCAAAAATGCAAAAATTGGTCATAACGTTAATTTTTCAAAAGTCGATTTTGAAAAATCGATTTTTCTTATTAAAACCAAATAAATGACTCTAAACCGATTGCAGATGGTAGTATAGGTTGCCAGCTGTCCAAAACAGTCAATCTTATTGCTCTACCTCTTATTTTGGCCAAGTTACAACAAAAGGACGCTTAAGGTATTTTTTATTTGTCAAATCTCCAAAAACCCAAAAAAAACACTTAAAATATCGGTTTTTGTATCAAAAACTTGGGAAAAATTGTTCAGCAGGTGGAATGTCATACATCGGCGAATTCGTCATTAAATTGCCAATCAAATGGCGTTCTCAGTTAAAAATTTTTCAGATTTTCAATTTTTCGCAAAAAATGATGATGTACCCCCTTATCAAAAATGCAAAAATTGGTCATAACGTTAATTTTTCAAAAAGTCTATTTTGAAAAATCGATTTTTCTTATTAAAACCAAATGAATGACTCTAAACCGATTGTAGATGGTAGTATAGGTTGCCAGCTGTCCAAAACAGTCAATCTTATTGCTCTACCTCTTATTTTGGCCAAGTTACAACAAAAGGACGCTTAAGGTATTTTTTATTTGTCAAATCTCCAAAAACCCAAAAAAAACACTTAAAATATCGGTTTTTGTATCAAAAACTTGGGAAAAATTGTTCAGCAGGTGGAATGTCATACATCGGCGAATTCGTCATTAAATTGCCAATCAAATGGCGTTCTCAGTTAAAAATTTTTCAGATTTGAAATTTTTCGCAAAAAATGATGATGTACCCCCTTATCAAAAATGCAAAAATTGGTCATAACGTTAATTTTTCAAAAAGTCTATTTTGAAAAATCGATTTTTCTTATTAAAACCAAATAAATGACTCTAAACCGATTGCAGATGGTAGTATAGGTTGCCAGCTGTCCAAAACAGTCAATCTTATTGCTCTACCTCTTATTTTGGCCAAGTTACAACAAAAGGACGCTTAAGGTATTTTTTATTTGTCAAATCTCCAAAAACCCAAAAAAGCACTTAAAATATCGGTTTTTGTATCAAAAACTTGGGAAAATTTGGTCAGCAGGTGGAATGTCATACATCGGCGAATTCGTCATTAAATTGCCAATCAAATGGCGTTCTCAGTTAAAAATTTTACAGATTTTAAATTTTTCGCAAAAAATGATGATGTACCCCCTTATCAAAAATGCAAAAATTGGTCATAACGTTAATTTTTCAAAAAGTCTATTTTGAAAAATCGATTTTTCTTATTAAAACCAAATAAATGACTCTAAACCGATTGCAGATGGTAGTATAGGTTGCCAGCTGTCCAAAACAGTCAATCTTATTGCTCTACCTCTTATTTTGGCCAAGTTACAACAAAAGGACGCTTAAGGTATTTTTTATTTGTCAAATCTCCAAAATCCCAAAAAAAGCACTTATAATATCGGTTTTTGTATAAAAAACTTGGGAAAAATTGGTCACCAGGTGGAATGTCATACATCGGCGAATTCGTCATTAAATTGCCAATCAAATGGCGTTCTCAGTTAAATATTTTTCAGATTTTCAATTTTTCGCAAAAAATGATGATGTACCCCCTTATCAAAAATGCAAAAATTGGTCATAACGTTAATTTTTCAAAAAGTCTATTTTGAAAAATCGATTTTTCTTATTAAAACCAAATAAATGACTCTAAACCGATTGTAGATGGTAGTATAGGTTGCCAGCTGTCCAAAACAGTCAATCTTATTTTTCAGATTTTCAATTTTTCGCAAAAAATGATGATGTACCCCCTTATCAAAAATGCAAAAATTGGTCATAACGTTAATTTTTCAAAAAGTCGATTTTGAAAAATCGATTTTTCTTATTAAAACCAAATAAATGACTCTAAACCGATTGCAGATGGTAGTATAGGTTGCCAGCTGTCCAAAACAGTCAATCTTATTGCTCTACCTCTTATTTTGGCCAAGTTACAACAAAAGGACGCTTAAGGTATTTTTTATTTGTCAAATCTCCAAAAACCCAAAAAAAACACTTAAAATATCGGTTTTTGTATCAAAAACTTGGGAAAAATTGTTCAGCAGGTGGAATGTCATACATCGGCGAATTCGTCATTAAATTGCCAATCAAATGGCGTTCTCAGTTAAAAATTTTTCAGATTTGAAATTTTTCGCAAAAAATGATGATGTACCCCCTTATCAAAAATGCAAAAATTGGTCATAACGTTAATTTTTCAAAAAGTCTATTTTGAAAAATCGATTTTTCTTATTAAAACCAAATAAATGACTCTAAACCGATTGCAGATGGTAGTATAGGTTGCCAGCTGTCCAAAACAGTCAATCTTATTGCTCTACCTCTTATTTTGGCCAAGTTACAACAAAAGGACGCTTAAGGTATTTTTTATTTGTCAAATCTCCAAAAACCCAAAAAAAGCACTTAAAATATCGGTTTTTGTATCAAAAACTTGGGAAAATTTGGTCAGCAGGTGGAATGTCATACATCGGCGAATTCGTCATTAAATTGCCAATCAAATGGCGTTCTCAGTTAAAAATTTTTCAGATTTTAAATTTTTCGCAAAAAATGATGATGTACCCCCTTATCAAAAATGCAAAAATTGGTCATAACGTTAATTTTTCAAAAAGTCTATTTTGAAAAATCGATTTTTCTTATTAAAACCAAATAAATGACTCTAAACCGATTGCAGATGGTAGTATAGGTTGCCAGCTGTCCAAAACAGTCAATCTTATTGCTCTACCTCTTATTTTGGCCAAGTTACAACAAAAGGACGCTTAAGGTATTTTTTATTTGTCAAATCTCCAAAATCCCAAAAAAAGCACTTATAATATCGGTTTTTGTATAAAAAACTTGGGAAAAATTGGTCACCAGGTGGAATGTCATACATCGGCGAATTCGTCATTAAATTGCCAATCAAATGGCGTTCTCAGTTAAATATTTTTCAGATTTTCAATTTTTCGCAAAAAATGATGATGTACCCCCTTATCAAAAATGCAAAAATTGGTCATAACGTTAATTTTTCAAAAAGTCTATTTTGAAAAATCGATTTTTCTTATTAAAACCAAATAAATGACTCTAAACCGATTGTAGATGGTAGTATAGGTTGCCAGCTGTCCAAAACAGTCAATCTTATTTTTCAGATTTTCAATTTTTCGCAAAAAATGATGATGTACCCCCTTATCAAAAATGCAAAAATTGGTCATAACGTTAATTTTTCAAAAAGTCGATTTTGAAAAATCGATTTTTCTTATTAAAACCAAATAAATGACTCTAAACCGATTGTAGATGGTAGTATAGGTTGCCAGCTGTCCAAAACAGTCAATCTTATTGCTCTACCTCTTATTTTGGCCAAGTTACAACAAAAGGACGCTTAAGGTATTTTTTATTTGTCAAATCTCCAAAATCCCAAAAAAAGCACTTATAATATCGGTTTTTGTATAAAAAACTTGGGAAAAATTGGTCACCAGGTGGAATGTCATACATCGGCGAATTCGTCATTAAATTGCCAATCAAATGGCGTTCTCAGTTAAATATTTTTCAGATTTTCAATTTTTCGCAAAAAATGATGATGTACCCCCTTATCAAAAATGCAAAAATTGGTCATAACGTTAATTTTTCAAAAAGTCGATTTTGAAAAATCGATTTTTCTTATTAAAACCAAATAAATGACTCTAAACCGATTGTAGATGGTAGTATAGGTTGCCAGCTGTCCAAAACAGTCAATCTTATTGCTCTACCTCTTATTTTGGCCAAGTTACAACAAAAGGACGCTTAAGGTATTTTTTATTTGTCAAATCTCCAAAATCCCAAAAAAAGCACTTATAATATCGGTTTTTGTATAAAAAACTTGGGAAAAATTGGTCACCAGGTGGAATGTCATACATCGGCGAATTCGTCATTAAATTGCCAATCAAATGGCGTTCTCAGTTAAAAATTTTTCAGATTTTAAATTTTTCGCAAAAAATGATGATGTACCCCCTTATCAAAAATGCAAAAATTGGTCATAACGTTAATTTTTCAAAAAGTCTATTTTGAAAAATCGATTTTTCTTATTAAAACCAAATAAATGACTCTAAACCGATTGCAGATGGTAGTATAGGTTGCCAGCTGTCCAAAACAGTCAATCTAATTGCTCTACCTCTTATTTTGGCCAAGTTACAACAAAAGGACGCTTAAGGTATTTTTTATTTGTCAAATCTCCAAAATCCCAAAAAAAGCACTTATAATATCGGTTTTTGTATAAAAAACTTGGGAAAAATTGGTCACCAGGTGGAATGTCATACATCGGCGAATTCGTCATTAAATTGCCAATCAAATGGCGTTCTCAGTTAAATATTTTTCAGATTTTCAATTTTTCGCAAAAAATGATGATGTACCCCCCTTATCAAAAATGCAAAAATTGGTCATAACGTTAATTTTTCAAAAAGTCTATTTTGAAAAATCGATTTTTCTTATTAAAACCAAATAAATGACTCTAAACCGATTGTAGATGGTAGTATAGGTTGCCAGCTGTCCAAAACAGTCAATCTTATTTTTCAGATTTTCAATTTTTCGCAAAAAATGATGATGTACCCCCTTATCAAAAATGCAAAAATTGGTCATAACGTTAATTTTTCAAAAAGTCGATTTTGAAAAATCGATTTTTCTTATTAAAACCAAATAAATGACTCTAAACCGATTTTAGATGGTAGTATAGGTTGCCAGCTGTCCAAAACAGTCAATCTTATTGCTCTACCTCTTATTTTGGCCAAGTTACAACAAAAGGACGCTTAAGGTATTTTTTATTTGTCAAATCTCCAAAATCCCAAAAAAGCACTTATAATATCGGTTTTTGTATAAAAAACTTGGGAAAAATTGGTCACCAGGTGGAATGTCATACATCGGCGAATTCGTCATTAAATTGCCAATCAAATGGCGTTCTCAGTTAAAAATTTTTCAGATTTTCAATTTTTCGCAAAAAATGATGATGTACCCCCTTATCAAAAATGCAAAAATTGGTCATAACGTTAATTTTTCAAAAAGTCTATTTTGAAAAATCGATTTTTCTTATTAAAACCAAATAAATGACTCTAAACCGATTGCAGATGGTAGTATAGGTTGCCAGCTGTCCAAAACAGTCAATCTTATTGCTCTACCTCTTATTTTGGCCAAGTTACAACAAAAGGACGCTTAAGGTATTTTTTATTTGTCAAATCTCCAAAATCCTAAAAAAGCACTTATAATATCGGTTTTTGTATAAAAAACTTGGGAAAAATTGGTCACCAGGTGGAATGTCATACATCGGCGAATTCGTCATTAAATTGCCAATCAAATGGCGTTCTCAGTTAAATATTTTTCAGATTTTCAATTTTTCGCAAAAAATGATGATGTACCCCCTTATCAAAAATGCAAAAATTGGTCATAACGTTAATTTTTCAAAAAGTCGATTTTGAAAAATCGATTTTTCTTATTAAAACCAAATAAATGACTCTAAACCGATTGTAGATGGTAGTATAGGTTGCCAGCTGTCCAAAACAGTCAATCTTATTGCTCTACCTCTTATTTTGGCCAAGTTACAACAAAAGGACGCTTAAGGTATTTTTTATTTGTCAAATCTCCAAAAACCAAAAAAAACACTTAAAATATCGGTTTTTGTATCAAAAACTTGGGAAAAATTGTTCAGCAGGTGGAATGTCATACATCGGCGAATTCGTCATTAAATTGCCAATCAAATGGCGTTCTCAGTTAAAAATTTTTCAGATTTTCAATTTTTCGCAAAAAATGATGATGTACCCCCCTTATCAAAAATGCAAAAATTGGTCATAACGTTAATTTTTCAAAAAGTCTATTTTGAAAAATCGATTTTTCTTATTAAAACCAAATGAATGACTCTAAACCGATTGTAGATGGTAGTATAGGTTGCCAGCTGTCCAAAACAGTCAATCTTATTGCTCTACCTCTTATTTTGGCCAAGTTACAACAAAAGGACGCTTAAGGTATTTTTTATTTGTCAAATCTCCAAAAACCCAAAAAAAGCACTTAAAATATCGGTTTTTGTATCAAAAACTTGGGAAAAATTGGTCACCAGGTGGAATGTCATACATCGGCGAATTCGTCATTAAATTGCCAATCAAATGGCGTTCTCAGTTAAAAATTTTTCAGATTTTCAATTTTTCGCAAAAAATGATGATGTACCCCCTTATCAAAAATGCAAAAATTGGTCATAACGTTAATTTTTCAAAAAGTCTATTTTGAAAAATCGATTTTTCTTATTAAAACCAAATAAATGACTCTAAACCGATTGCAGATGGTAGTTTAGGTTGCCAGCTGTCCAAAACAGTCAATCTTATTGCTCTACCTCTTATTTTGGCCAAGTTACAACAAAAGGACGCTTAAGGTATTTTTTATTTGTCAAATCTCCAAAATCCCAAAAAAAGCACTTATAATATCGGTTTTTGTATAAAAAACTTGGGAAAAATTGGTCACCAGGTGGAATGTCATACATCGGCGAATTCGTCATTAAATTGCCAATCAAATGGCGTTCTCAGTTAAAAATTTTTCAGATTTTAAATTTTTCGCAAAAAATGATGATGTACCCCCTTATCAAAAATGCAAAAATTGGTCATAACGTTAATTTTTCAAAAAGTCTATTTTGAAAAATCGATTTTTCTTATTAAAACCAAATAAATGACTCTAAACCGATTGCAGATGGTAGTATAGGTTGCCAGCTGTCCAAAACAGTCAATCTTATTGCTCTACCTCTTATTTTGGCCAAGTTACAACAAAAGGACGCTTAAGATATTTTTTATTTGTCAAATCTCCAAAATCCCAAAAAAGCACTTAAAATATATATATATATATATATAGCACTTAAAAACACTTAAAATATCGATTTTTGTATCAAAACCTTGTGAAAAATTGGTCACCAGGTGGAATGTCATACATCGGCGAATTCGTCATTAAATTGCCAATCAAATGGCGTTCTCAGTTAAAAATTTTTCAGATTTTCAATTTTTCGCAAAAAATGATGATGTACCCCCTTATCAAAAATGCAAAAATTGGTCATAACGTTAATTTTTCAAAAAGTCTATTTTGAAAAATCGATTTTTCTTATTAAAACCAAATAAATGACTCTAAACCGATTGTAGATGGTAGTATAGGTTGCCAGCTGTCCAAAACAGTCAATCTTATTGCTCTACCTCTTATTTTGGCCAAGTTACAACAAAAGGACGCTTAAGGTATTTTTTATTTGTCAAATCTCCAAAATCCCAAAAAAGCACTTAAAATATCGGTTTTTGTATCAAAACCTTGGGAAAATTTGGTCAGCAGGTGGAATGTCATACATCGGCGAATTCGTCATTAAATTGCCAATCAAATGGCGTTCTCAGTTAAAAATTTTTCAGATTTTCAATTTTTCGCAAAAAATGATGATGTACCCCCTTATCAAAAATGCAAAAATTGGTCATAACGTTAATTTTTCAAAAAGTCTATTTTGAAAAATCGATTTTTCTTATTAAAACCAAATAAATGACTCTAAACCGATTGCAGAAGGTAGTATAGGTTGCCAGCTGTCCAAAACAGTCAATCTTATTGCTCTACCTCTTATTTTGGCCAAGTTACAACAAAAGGACGCTTAAGATATTTTTTATTTGTCAAATCTCCAAAATCCCAAAAAAGCACTTAAAATATCGGTTTTTGTATCAAAACCGTGGGAAAAATTGGTCACCAGGTGGAATGTCATACATCGGCGAATTCGTCATTAAATTGCCAATCAAATGGCGTTCTCAGTTAAAAATTTTTCAGATTTTCAATTTTTCGCAAAAAATGATGATGTACCCCCTTATCAAAAATGCAAAAATTGGTCATAACGTTAATTTTTCAAAAAGTCTATTTTGAAAAATCGATTTTTCTTATTAAAACCAAATAAATGACTCTAAACCGATTGCAGATGGTAGTATAGGTTGCCAGCTGTCCAAAACAGTCAATCTTATTGCTCTACCTCTTATTTTGGCCAAGTTACAACAAAAGGACGCTTAAGGTATTTTTTATTTGTCAAATCTCCAAAATCCCAAAAAAGCACTTAAAATATCGGTTTTTGTATCAAAACCGTGGGAAAAATTGGTCACCAGGTGGAATGTCATACATCGGCGAATTCGTCATTAAATTGCCAATCAAATGGCGTTCTCAGTTAAAAATTTTTCAGATTTTCAATTTTTCGCAAAAAATGATGATGTACCCCCCTTATCAAAAATGCAAAAATTGGTCATAACGTTAATTTTTCAAAAAGTCTATTTTGAAAAATCGATTTTTCTTATTAAAACCAAATAAATGACTCTAAACCGATTGTAGATGGTAGTATAGGTTGCCAGCTGTCCAAAACAGTCAATCTTATTGCTCTACCTCTTATTTTGGCCAAGTTACAACAAAAGGACGCTTAAGGTATTTTTTATTTGTCAAATCTCCAAAATCCCAAAAAAGCACTTAAAATATCGGTTTTTGTATCAAAACCTTGGGAAAAATTGGTCACCAGGTGGAATGTCATACATCGGCGAATTCGTCATTAAATTGCCAATCAAATGGCGTTCTCAGTTAAAAATTTTTCAGATTTTCAATTTTTCGCAAAAAATGATGATGTACCCCCTTATCAAAAATGCAAAAATTGGTCATAACGTTAATTTTTCAAAAAGTCTATTTTGAAAAATCGATTTTTCTTATTAAAACCAAATGAATGACTCTAAACCGATTGCAGATGGTAGTATAGGTTGCCAGCTGTCCAAAACAGTCAATCTTATTGCTCTACCTCTTATTTTGGCCAAGTTACAACAAAAGGACGCTTAAGATATTTTTTATTTGTCAAATCTCCAAAATCCCAAAAAAGCACTTAAAATATCGGTTTTTGTATCAAAACCGTGGGAAAAATTGGTCACCAGGTGGAATGTCATACATCGGCGAATTCGTCATTAAATTGCCAATCAAATGGCGTTCTCAGTTAAAAATTTTTCAGATTTTCAATTTTTCGCAAAAAATGATGTACCCCCTTATCAAAAATGCAAAAATTGGTCATAACGTTAATTTTTCAAAAAGTCTATTTTGAAAAATCGATTTTTCTTATTAAAACCAAATAAATGACTCTAAACCGATTGTAGATGGTAGTATAGGTTGCCAGCTGTCCAAAACAGTCAATCTTATTGCTCTACCTCTTATTTTGGCCAAGTTACAACAAAAGGACGCTTAAGGTATTTTTTATTTGTCAAATCTCCAAAATCCCAAAAAAAGCACTTAAAATATCGGTTTTTGTATCAAAACCTTGGGAAAAATTGGTCACCAGGTGGAATGTCATACATCGGCGAATTCGTCATTAAATTGCCAATCAAATGGCGTTCTCAGTTAAAAATTTCAGATTTTAAATTTTTCGCAAAAAATGATGATGTACCCCCTTATCAAAAATGCAAAAATTGGTCATAACGTTAATTTTTCAAAAAGTCTATTTTGAAAAATCGATTTTTCTTATTAAAACCAAATGAATGACTCTAAACCGATTGCAGATGGTAGTATAGGTTGCCAGCTGTCCAAAACAGTCAATCTTATTGCTCTACCTCTTATTTTGGCGAAGTTACAACAAAAGGACGCTTAAGGTATTTTGTATCAAAACCTTGGGAAAAATTGGTCACCAGGTGGAATGTCATACATCGGCGAATTCGTCATTAAATTGCCAATCAAATGGCGTTCTCAGTTAAAAATTTTTCAGATTTTCAATTAAAACGATTTTCAGACCCAATAATCGTCAACCGACCAATTTTACATGTATAATAACTTTCCTTATTTTATAGTTAAAAAATAATATTTAGCCCCAAACTCGACAGCCGACCATTTTACATGTATAGTAACTTTACTATTTTTATAGTAAAAAAATCAATATTAAGCCCCAAAATTCGCCAGTTGTCAAATTTTACATGCATAGCAATATTACTATTTTTATAGTAAAAAAAAAAACAATATTAAGCCCCAAAATTCGCCAGCCGACCAATTTTATATATATAGTAACATTACTATTTTTATAGCTATTAAAAATAATTAACAAAGAAATGTGAAGAGTTTATTTTATTCACAATAAATGTTTATTATAATTTGTTAATTTGTTAAGGTGTAATTATCAATAAAAGATACTGAGGGCACATGTATGTGCAAACTTTTAATGCGCTCTAAAATTTCTGTATGTTCGATGCAAGTACAACTGGATCTCGTGCTAAAAAAAAAAAATTAAAAAAACAAACAATATAGATCTTAATTATGAACATGACTTTATGGCAGGCCGGCGAGCTTCTCCGAACTCAAGAGCGCTTCCATGTGCATTGATTATGCTGCTGAGGGCCGCTTTGGGTTTTACAGGATTGCACTTCGACAAGGATGAAGGCGCACCGAGAAATCGGTTCTATGTATAGCACTAGTTGTGTACAGATAAATAAGCATGGATGCCGTATAGTTGCCAAATACAATTTCAATGGTTTGCTACACATGAATATCCGCTCCACGACGATTAGATTAGTTCATAACAACTCTTTAGACTTTAAATTACAATTAAGTTTTTGTTTGTAAAAATTTGGTTTAACGCTTGCATTAGCCGAGCTTTACGTTTAGATTATGTGCTATATATGTAGGTATATATAATTGTATAATTGTATGCGTACAAATAGTAGATATAAATAATTACAAAGTGTTTTTACCGTGTAAGAAAAAAAATAGTTGCGCGCAGTTATTAATGAAAACTTTACTTTACAGCGGGGTTGGAGCAAGAGGGAAATCTATTTAATCATAATCTTGACCTCTCTAGACCTCCGCCCCGTGCTTACTGGCGCCTTACGGTCCGTTCGCGCTCGCGTCCACTTTCTTCGCGCTGAAGGCTGCCGTGGCGGGGTGGCGAGGTGTGTCCGGTGTTGGCGCCGCCGCCGTTAAGAACGCGCGCTTTGCGCGACCTCTTAAACTTGGCCATGTCCTCGCCAAAGACGTCGCCGGTCCTCAGGGCCGAGATGAGGTCGTCAAACTCGCCCTTATTGACGCCGCCGCCGCCCCTTTCTGGGGAATCCAGACTGCCGGTGGGCGACCCAGACTTGAGACCCAGATTGCGGGCCACACTGCTCATCAGACCGGACTTGTTCTTGCGCTCGATTGTGCGCTTCTTGAGCTCCGCCTCCTGCTTGGCGCGCTTTTCCTCCTCCTCCTGGCGCCGGCGGAAGCTCTCGTTGTCGTGCCGCGCCTCTGCGAATGCGCCGAGGAAGGAGTCGAATATGCCGAAGAACTCATCCGGCTGCAGAACCGATCCGTCCTCGCCGAACAAGCGCACCGCCCGGTCGAAGCGTGTCTTCATGTCCTGAAACTTGTCCTCTAGCTCCGCGAAACGAACCGACGCCTGGGCGTGAAACTCGCGCATCACGGGCAGAAAACGATCACCTTGCTGGGCGGGACCCGAACTTCGGTGGAACTCGATCTCGCGCGCCACATCTGCCAGGCCCGTGCGCAGCATCTGAATGTCCTTGTCCATTTCTCCCAACGACACCTTGGAGGCCTCGCGCACATGAGGAATATCGTCTTCCAGCTTCAGCAGGTCCTTGAACTTGCGCTCGATCACCTGGACGAGATAATGCAGCAGGGTTGTGCCCTTGGCGGCACTGGACTTAGTGTCCGCCAGGCGGTTGAGCGAGGCCAGTCGGAAACCAGAGGCATTTCCGCGTGCCCCGCGGTTCATGTAGTTGCCTGGTGGAATTCAATTCGATTGTGATAATTTGTAAGAGAGGATTAGACAGCTGTCTAGCCAGTGAAGCATACCCAAGGCCAGGACCAGCTCCAAAAGCTTGCGCAGGCGACGGGATCGAGCCACCTCGCGAGAGGCCTCCATCACACTAGTGATGCGGGGGATCAGATCGTTGATCGTCAGCATAAAACGCTTCTTGTAGTGCAGACTTTTCAGTCGTTGCTCGTAGTGGGGGATTCTATAGATGAATGGATGAGTGAATACAGTCACCAACTAATCAAATAAAACTCACTTAGATATCTCGTAGAGGAAGCGATCGGCCCGTGCCAGAGACTCAATGTCCTCACTGTGTTCGTCCAGCAAAGCCCGCTCTTCCGCCGAGGGCGTGAACTTGAGTAGCTGTTCGACCATGTCCAGTTGCAGTTGCTCGTTGCTGTCCATGGAGAGAATGGCTCTGCAATTGGAGTGGTTAGTATATGTTAGTATGGATTGTGAACTACTACTCGTCAACTACTCTACTTTGATATCTCCATGTCGCTCATTTTCAGCTTGCTCAACAGGATCGTACAGTTCTGCGCCCTGCGTCCGTCGATCACCGACAACACCTTCTGCTTGGTCGACTTGCCAGTCACCCGCAAATCCTCGTAGGATCCATCGGTGGCCTGGGAGGGGGAGACGGTCTTAGTAGGGAATGGCATAGGACAGAGCCCCGTATTTTGATTTCGATATCGATTTCGACTCACCGACACCCCGTTCTTTTGGTAGGCCGAGAACAGCTTATCTATTGACTCCAACTCCATGTTGTTGTACAGCTTGCTTTCGTCCAGCTCACTCCACACGGTACCCTGGAGCTTGGCGTCCGGCAGTTTCGACCAGTTGAAGCTTTTTAACGGGTTCGTCGGCTGTGGCACGTTTTTCTTTGGCAGATCCACTTTTGGTGGCGCAGGAGCTGTTGTAGAAGCACCAAAATACAGTTACTGTTAGAGTTATTAGGAACAGAATACACTACGCTATGCAACTCACCCATCGTTTGTGCCATGTTCGGTGGCGGAGGAGGAGCTCCCGGGCAGGGAGGTGGCGGCGGAGGCATCATGGCCGGCGCCATGGGTGGCGGAGGCGGCGGGATGGCCTTGAGCATGGGTGGCGCCGGCGGGGGCGACACAGCCCCATTGCAGCCAGTGAGACCGGCCACCTTCTGGTCGTCGGGTATGCTGCCCTCCGTGACCAGCCGCTCTAGACGAGACCGTTCCTGCTGCTCGTTAAGCAGGCGGTGCTGCAAGTCTTCCGCCCGCATCTCGGCGGTCTGCGCCCGCTGCACCGCCTGCGAGTGCTGCGCGGACTCCTTTTCCAAACGCTCGCGCATGCGCGCCAGACCCGTCTCCAGGTCCTCCTTCTCCTGCATGCGCAGGTCGAGCTCTTGCTCCTTCTTGGCCAGTCGCGACTGCACGTCGAAGTTCTCGCGCTCCAGCTCGTCGGCCCGCTTGCGCGCCTGCGTCAGCTGCTCCTCCTTGACCAACAGACGCACCAGCTTGGCCACGTCGATCTGCAGCGGGGCCACGTCGGGATCGTGGACTGGCGAGTCGGCGGCCAGCTTCAGCTGCTTTCCTAGGTCATCCGGGTCGGGGATAAGGTCACTGCTCGGCCGCTGCTCCACCTGCAGCACAATCTGCTGCACCACGCGGTCTATCAGAAGCCAGTGCTCCGTGCAGTGACCCGTGTCTGTTGGCAGTTGGGGAAGTCGACCGGGATTAGATGGAAGTCCATCAATGAAACCATTGAGAAATTCTACTTACAGGGCAACAGGAGCATATGCTGAAGGAGGGAAAGCATGTGGGGATAGGCGGGCGAGTGGCTGAGCTTGCGGCGCAGCAGGTCGAACATGGTGCCGGCGCTCTTGGTGTCCACGTGCTCCTCATTGAAGCGGCGGGCGAACTCCTTCTCGTCCTCGGCGCGCACCATCTCAAAGAAGTCCTGCAGGAGGTACACGGGTACACGGAATTGTATTGAAGGAAGACCAGCCAGTGGGGATCTTTGTCTTTGCGTGTACTCACCAAATGCCTGTCCAGCGTCTCGTTCTCGTGTGTTCGCAGCTTGTCAATCACGGGCTGGATGCCCAGCATGAGAAACTCGTACCTCAAGTGCAGCCGAAACTCGAGGTTTTCCTGTCCAGGTCCGTAGTTCAGCACCGCATTCACAAACGACATGAGGGCTGTCTTCAGATTGACATTTTCCCTGTACGCGTAGGTCGAGCGGTCCAGGTCGTTGACGATGCTCTGGAAACGGGTTCGCTCCGTGGCGAACTCCTGGAAGTAGAGCATGGCCTGCAGCACCTTGCGATGTCCGCCGGGCACCAGGCACACGGCACCCAGGATCTCCAGGGCGGCGATTTTGGTGCGGATGTTGTCCGCCACCAGGGATCTGGCTATGGTGTCAATGGCCGTTGGATGGGCCAGCACGTGCGCCCGTCCCATCGAGTTGTTCATCAGCGCCTTGATGCAGCCGATGAGACTGGTGTGGAGCGGACTGTTCGCCACCCGGATGTCCAGCTGCAGCAGGAGGTCGAGCAGGGCCGGCAGCCCGTCCAGCTCTACAAATCGCAGCACGAAGCTGTGCGTGGAGGTGCGCAGGGCCGTCTTTAGGGCGTCCACAAAGGCGGCATGACCGTCCAAGCGGTTTCCCAGCTCATGGCTGGGAGAGTCCTCCGGCGAGAGAGATATGTGCACCACCAACTCCTTCAGGCGCTCGATGTAGTGCTCTGCGGTGGGGGGCTGGGTGATGGTCGCCGCATCGGGACCATCGCTTGCATCCAGGGGCAGTTTCCGCGAGCAGTAGATCTGCCACTTCTTCTGCGCGGGCAGGCTCAGCATTGCCTCCTTGTTGGGAGCAGTCAGGTCGAGCTCCTCCACCAGCTCCGCGAACTTTGTGTCCAGCTCATCCACCGACGGCATGGGTTGAGTGGGCGTGAGCGTTTGCAGGGTAAACGCCCCCTCCACCACACAAATCTCGGGCGGCTCATCATCCTGGAACGGAAAAGTCAGAAAAATCGATTAGTGGCCGGTTTAGCAAGCGTCAGCAGCGCGTTTTCAAATGGAGGGCAGAACCCCTCCATGCTGGACAAAGACATTGCCCAACCTCAAGCTAAATGCCTCACCAAGCCAAAAACCAAGACCTAATCCGCCAGCTCGGGAAGCGGTTCTGCTACCTGCTCATGGCAACCATTCAGGCGAACAGTCCAGCCGCTGACTCATTCTTGGTTCTTGGTTTTCTACTTTTGCTGTTTGTTTTTTGAAAAAAGGTTCTGCTAAGTAGTATAATATGTCTATAATGAGTGATTACAGTATTTAAATAGCTGTGGCTTGGTATAAGTACTACTGTAGTTAAGAACAGTAATAACTAAAATAACATGGAATAGCCATAAAACCACTTGCTGTTATTAAAAAAATTAAATTAAAACGACTATATTTCGATTTGTGTGCGTATAAGTTTAAATACAATACAATAAAGCTTTGTCGATGTCCGATTTGAATAAAATTAAAACCATGACTCTGAAATACTAAACCATCACGATATATATAGTACCTGCAATAGAAATAAGACTTTTGGAAGTTTCATTCAAATAGCTTTAAAACTAAGAGACTCGCTTGCGTAGAAACAGACAGACGTGCGGAAAGACGAGCATGGTTAGATCGACTTTGTAAGAATATATATTTTTTATAATGTCGGAAATGTCTTCTTTACTGCGTTGCACTTCTGACTGAAATTATAGTACTCTTTGCAATTTTTTTTTACACAGCTTTATTGGAAATTTAACTAGGCTATTTTGGTAGTATATCACTAAGCAGATCGAATCACCTTAAAAAATAAAGCAAAAAAGTTAAATGTCGATACTTGGAGAATTTATCCACAAACTTGAAGAGTTATGCCGCTTCAAAATTGGGATGCCGTTGGCAAAGATATTTATTGTAGTCTGGCATGGAGCAACATGTAATTCCCAAATTTATACTTCTTTTCGAATCGATTCCAGTCCTCTTGAGCAACTTCGTGCGAAATTTTAAAAATTTGCTGACACAGAATCGGGGAAAGCGGGAGAGGTTGAAAGGAGGGCTTAGGTTGAGGCAGTGCTCGAGTGCCAGCTCCGGTTTCGGTTACCAATCGGGTGTCTGAGTTCCGCACGTGACTTCGCCTTAATGTTTTGCAGGTGTGCTTGAATTTCCATATTTTGGCAGAGTATTCTAATTTGAAGTATATTATTACCTAATTTGTACATGCACGATGAGGGACCTAACAAGTGCTGACCGTGGCTCACAGCACTCTCTGAACTAGCTGCCTTGCCCTAAAGGGGTCTTTGAAACTATCAGTGACAACTTTGGATTCCACCCACCTTGAAGCAGCCGCACCACGCCCTCCTGCCCCTGAACACGGGCATCTTCTTCTTCTGCTGGTGTCTGTAGTGCTTCTGGAGCGGAGTCTCGTTGCTGCTGGCACTGCCTGAAAGCCACTTTCTGAGGCCAAGACTATTGGCGTTGCCGTTGCCGCTGACGTTGCAGTTGCTGTTGCAGTTGCTGTGGCCGTCAAGGTCCTCCTTTAGGCCAAACGGATAGCCGAAGGTGTAGCCTAGTATGTTGTGTGTGTAGAAGGAACCGGCTTCACCGCCCAGGCCATTCTCGTGGTCGGACTGTGACTGTGACTGTTGTTGAGTGCCGTTGACGCTGTCGCGGCTAGTGGCGCTGCGTCCGCTGTACTGATTCCAATAGCGATAGAGCCCGTGAAAGCAGTTGTAGTCACTGAGTAGGCCCTTCCAGTGCTCAAAGTCGAACCGCTCCTGGAAGTTGTTGGACGAGGTGTCGCTGCCGCTGTTGTTGTTGCTGTTGCTATTGTTGTTGCTACTGCTGTTGCTGCTGAGGGGGTGTCCGCTGACGTTGCTGATGCTGCAGCCACTGCTGCTGATGGGCAGGGTGGCGGTGCTGCCCTGGCTTAGGTCACTGCCGCTGTTTAAGCTGGTGATGGACACCAAGCTGCTGTTCTTGTAGCTGCTGGAGTTGCCTGTGCTGCTGGTCTTGGCGGCGTCACTGGTTATTGTTATCTTGGTCACTCCAGCCGCACTGCTTGTGGTTGCAGTTGCTGCTGCTCCTCCTCCTCCTACTCCCACTCCGCCATTGACGGCAATGCAGTTGCTGTTCAGACCGGTCACAGATGCGGTGGACTTCTCTAGAGTGCTCTCTGGACTTGGTTGCAGTATCTTTCTGCTGGCACTGTGCGTGTCCTGCTCATTGATGCACACGCTGGAACTCCCCTGTAGTGTCTGCAAGCAGAAAGAGAAGAAAGAAGATTAGTCGCAATTTTGCGCAAGTATTGTCCCACCCACAACATTGTGACAGCCCGCTAATGCCAACTGACAGGCCGAGGTGTCGGGCCAGACAAATGTCCGTCAACGCCAGCCGCCTAATGCCAAAGCAACAGCATAAAGCACCCAACAACCCAACAACCCAACAAGCAGCCAACCAGCCAACCAGCCAACCGAGCCAAGAAAACAAAACCAAGTCATGGCAAGACCAGACAAACAGCCCAACGACGGGCCAAGAACGCAAATGCAATCGCAGTTGCACATTTGTTTCATCCATGGTCTTAACTCAACCAAATCACTCTAATTTCTAATGTGGCCATCGACTCATGGGCTGGCTAATTTAATTTCGAGAAACAGTTTTTTCGAAAATGCTAAAACCACGTCCTAAAAATTTTATATTTATAAGCAATCACATACATTTTATTCAAAAACAAGAAAGCAAGCAAACTTCGGCAAGCCGAAGTTCATATACCCTTGCAGCTATTTCAAAAACTAAATACTCTTTAAAACGTTAAAATTATGATTTACTTGCGTGCATGTTTAAAAACATTGAAGCTATAATGATTTGCAGCTTAATTATTCGATAGTTCCTAGGGCGGCTATACGATTGTTCCTATGAAAGCTATATGCTATAGTCGTCCGATTTTGATGAAATTTAAATTACTAATTATTATTAATATATCTCGAGGAACTAACAAAAAAATTAAAAAACATCAAAGTTACAATTTGTTTTATTTATTTTTATGATTGTTCCTATGGGAGCTATATGCTATAGTCGTTCGATTTTGATGAAATTCAAATCGTAATTCTGAAATATTTAACCATTACTATATCTCGAAGAACTAAAAGAAAAATTTAAAAACAGCAAAGCTATAATTTTCCGATTGTTCCTAAGGGAGCTATATGCTATAGTCGTCCGATTCGGCTCGGACAGACGGACATGGCTAGATCGACTCTCCTAGTGATGCTGATCAAGAATATATATACTTTATAGGGTCGGAGATGTCTCCTTCACTGCGTTGCAAACTTCTGACTGAAATTATAATACCCTCTGCAAGGGTATAATAAGCAACAACTTTCAAGTTACTTTATTTCCCTTAGAAAATAATCATAATTCGACAATAAAAACACTAAATTAAAAATACTTACGATTATTTTTGGTCCCTGATATTATTTCTTATTTAATTCTATCAGAGACAACTTCAAATTTGTCTGGTACCCACAAGATACAGAGCAGAAATCGTCATATTCTGCAGCACTTAATTCGAACCATGCATTTCTACCCCATTTCCACTGGCAACTACAGATTTTCGTGGGTTTGTTGTTTCTGTTTGCGGACGCGCGTGGGGTACTCTTATGGCGAAAAATAAACCGAGAAACAAACAAAATTACAACTGTTGTCAAATTGTTGGATCTGTCATAAGTCTGTCTACGATCCGTGTTGCAACTGCTGCAGAACCGAAATTGAATTCATGTTGAGAGCAGAGCCAAGCTTTCCCTTCCCATGTTGTTGTTATGCAAATTGTGAATAGTGAATTGTAATCGCAGTGCATACTCCGCACTCCACAGTCCATGCACTCAATGGCGTTTTCATGGGGCCCACTTAAGACGTAATCGAGGAGCGTACAGGGGCACCAGTACCAACCACATTATGCCGATGATTTTCATTTGCCTTCATTACGCCCCTTACCCGTTCCGAGTGAGTGGAATCCGATTTGGAGTCAGAGCTGGAATTGGTATTGGTATTCGAATTGGAATTTGAATCTCGGAAAATGCGCGCGCCTGGCTCGTCCGACTTGCTCCATGGCTTGGGTAATCTGTAGCTGGCGCTGCTGATTTTTTGATTTGTCAAAGCGAGTAGTGCATAATCAACAGCCATCAATCAATCAGCGAACAGGTTTGGTGGGACGGCATTCTAACTCCAATCTCCGACACCAAAGGATTACCATTAATACTGAGCGTCTAAAAACAGTCTCCGAATTGGTTTAAATGAACTTCAATTTTGTTTGCCAATCCGAATAACTATAAAAGTTACTTCAGGGTTAAGGTTATATCCAGAAAATACGAATAATGCGCTTTAGCCGAGTTCTGCCTTCTTAGACTTTGAGATTCGTGCATGTGATCTTGAACTTAAATTCCTCTTTTCGAATGTGGTTTGTATTAACTTTAATATTTATTCAGAAAATGAGTGTGCTCCACATTCTCCACTTGGGGTCACAATGTTTGCTTGGCTTGCTCTACTCTAGTCGGGCTCACGCAGCCCCTCCTGTGGATCATTTCGGATGCAGTAGTTCCAGTTGCCAATTGGGGCCTGAAGCCAGCTGCTTTGACAGCCTCTGTCTTGGCTGTTTCGCTCGTCTGTCGTCTGTCTGTTGTCTTGTCTCCGCTGCTGTCGTCGGCGTCTCAAATCAGGCCAATGCTTTTGCTTCAGTCTTAGCTTCTCAGTTCGTGTCACTGCAAATAGACTCCGCTCCGTCCCAGCCTCTATCTCTACATGCATCTGGTTCTCTGATCTCAGACTGGGTCGCAGCCACCAATCGGCTGTGTGGGCCTGCTCCCATAATTAATTTCGCGCTTTGCTGACTCGATTTCGGATGCAGCTCACAGTTATAGTTAACATTTATTACAATTTCAATAAAAGTGTCATTTGACCTAAGTATAAAAAATCAAAAGAGCATCATTGATTAAATTTTTAGAAATTATACTCTTAAAGTGAATATCGTATTTAAGCCAATACAAATACTAAACAACTTTCCCCAAAGCATGGAGATTAAGTTGTTGTACTTAATTATAACAAAAGCTCGATAGATTACTTTTTATATATTATATTATATTTTTCTATTGATTTTGAAACTTTATTAATTTTGAAATATTTCCAGGGTGGCCCTCCTTTCTCTTGCATTCCGCTCTGGTTTAGCCAGACTTGATGACTCAGGCACTCGCGAATTTTTCCCACCTGCCGCAGCCACGCCCATGCAGTTGGGGCAAATGCACTTCCGAATACACCCACTAACACACCAGGTGAACGGAGTCTCGTAATAACTTCATAAGGCTGAAACAGAAATGGAAGTGTGGCAAATGGACGACGACGACGACGACTGGCATCGGGGCCAGGAAGTGTTAGCGATCATGGAATTAATTTGGTGGGACCGGCGGGGATCTCGCCGACTCGCCAGTTCATGTTCATCCAACAGCTGTGTTGCCCTTTGCTTGAACGACCGAACGAAAATCTATCAAACGGCGCGCAAGCTGCATTAAAAACAAAAACGAAAATAAAAAACAAGTTTTTCCGCATGCCCGGAAAAAAAATGCAAAAAACGCACACACACACACACCTGGCAGCTAGAAACTTTTCCTTTTTGGCACAACGCAGCCTCAGCATCAACATAAGCTCATCTTTACCTACTTTTCAGGCACTTTGTGGGGTGGACGCTTGGTTAATTATCGATGCGTTCCACGGGCAGGAGGTGGAGTAGTTGTGCAGACATCAATCATACGTAGCGTTGCCCGCTTTCCCCGCCGGCAACAGCCAAGCACTTGCAACTGCAATTTCGGCTTTGTCGCACAGTACACAAATACTCATAATAACCAACTAGCGAAAGCGGTCAGGGATTCACTGTGAAATAGGGCCCCTGGAGTAAGATATTGTGACATTTGATTTGCAGTTGTCATTTAATTGCCAGCATTTTTAGCGCTTTTGTCAGTGCGGAATAAATATTGCCAAATGCCATTTTCTCGTTTTGTGTTAGGGGGAGAGCTGCTCTATGTTCTATCTTCGCAGCGGTAATCAAAGCTTATACAGCGACGGTTGTGTTATATTATAATATTGTATATTAGTTATCTAAGATAAAGCGTAGTGGAAGATTCCGGTGCGCCTAACTAGAGTTTCTAGATAGAAAAGGTTAAATGACAAGATCGTGCTATTAATAGGCAACAAGATTTAAGGGGAAACCTTATATATCGGGTGGAAAAATCGATTTTTTGAAAATAATTTTAATTGATTTTACAGCTATTCAAGAATATACCTTTTATTATTAAAGACGATATCTTTATTTTTGTTTATTTCTACCACTTTTAGAAAAAGTCGTAAGTTATATTTATATACAATTTTTATGTATCTAAAACTTTAAACGCGTTTTTCTTGAAACTCCGTTTTTTGATTTTGTGTTCACTGTGTTTTGTGTTCATTGAGAACGCTGTATTAAACATATTCATGCTTTTCCATAGCTCATTAAAAAAAAAAAATAATTGTGTTTAATGTGACATTAAGTGTTTTTTGAACATTTTAATTTTCATATTTTTTTTTTTTGTTTCAAAAGAAAATTTAGAGCGCAGCGTTAAATCCAATGTTAAAAATGTTTTTTTGTTCTGTAAACATTTTTGTAAAAGAATTTGGAGTACGTAATAATATAAATTATTCAAGGTTTGAATATTTGGCTATATATATACACAGCTATAAAGTGTAACCAAAAAATGTGTAGTGAACGATCCCCAACTCCCAGAGCTGAAAATGCGGAACTCGCTCCCCACAAAAGGCCTTTGGGCTTCAGCCCACACGGCGGAGGCGATCCATGGGATACATGGGTGAGCAGCCGCAGATACAGATACTTTTGGAGCGCTGCAGCGAGACGGTTAGACAATAAATTTGTTGGTGCTATTACTCATTAAGTGTATGCGATTATTTTATATTTTTTTGTGGCCGATTGGTGCCAGTAGCAACACAACGAAAACAAAAACAGCAACAATAGACAACGCTGGCGCTGGACCGTGGTGAAGGTGTTGTAAGGTGTTGTTTACATGCAGTGTTGGGATAGGTACTAGCATTTTTTACACAGGTTATGTACACGATATTTGCGAAAATAAATACCTAGGCAAGGTAAAAGGTATTCCAGGGCAGCAAAGCTCTGAAATTGAGTTAAGCAACACGAAGAGAAATAAATGTAATCGAGTAATCGGGCATGCAGGTGCTAACATTATATTACACAAGTCCAACCTCTTCACCCAATTGGCCCCCTTATGAGCCACCGCATTTGCATGTTGCTCCGAGGAAGATGGAAACCGAACAGTGGGCTGGAAAACAGGGATCCGCAACATGGGGGTGGTTTTTCACAATGCCTATTATGCGACAAAAGCTAGAGCTGTTTTTTGATCACACTTAAAAGAACAGACTTTGCAAGAAAAAGAGATTTAGAAGCTGATCTTCGCTAAACCACTCTGTTTTTTTCTTTTAAACTAAAAAATCTGCGTTTCATTGAATGTTAATTGCTCAAGAGAAAAGTGTGGAAATCGAGACATGTCGAGCACATTTTACATTTTAGGCTATGGAACTGTCACGGGAAAACATTGGTCAAGAAATAGCCGAAAAAAAACGGAACAGTTAGTTTAGGGGGTATTTAATATCTCCTATCGGTGACAATTTTGACTTGTTCCACATGCATTTGTGGCCATAAAGCTTTGTTGAATCTGACAAACGAATTTGAGATACGTTATCCAGCTCGCAGGCTACTTGTTCTTGTCTGGCTTGTTGGGCCTTGCCTCTAGCTGCGTTCTTTAATCTCAAGAAATGTAGCCTACCAATTCAGCTAACAAACTGCCTCCTTCCCCTCTAACAACCAACAAGAGTCTGCAATCTAAGACTCTTTTACATTTCGGCCAACTGCGCTGCTGGTTGGTATTCGGTTTATCTAACGTTCGATATTTCTATCCGAATAGGCGACCCCTCGGCCTGGCAACTTGGTCAGCCTGAGAATTTATGGCAAAAAGTTTGGTTGCCTATGCCGAGGTGGGTGCAGCAGTTTCCACTTAAATGAGTAAAGGTAAATCTCTAAAAACCCGCTAAATGCCAGTAGTGGGGCTAATGAAAAATGTACAAAAAAAACGTATGCAAAAAGTGGAAGTGTTTTAACGCCGGTCTAAAACAACGATCGGCTATCATCTCCTGCTGCGGGCATAAACTTTCACTAAGCAAACCGATGAAGTTGTCGCCGTTGTACGAGGCGTTGTTGCTTTGGATTGTGGTCGTTGCGGGTCAGCAACAACAGAGGATCGATTGCCCTGCCTATTGTCCCTGTCCAACCCGTTGTCTCCCGCCCATGACACCATGTCAACGGTCAGCGCTCATCGTTGGTCGGCTTTGTTTTGCTTTTTTGGTTTTTGCTTTTGGCTGACAATCATCGGCGAAACAGCTACGAAAAACAGAAAAACAGAGAGCCCAATCAACATCTCGGCGAACAAGTTGTTAACGAATTGGCAAAGTGCTTTTTAATTGTGATAACAACGATCGCGCCATCGAAACCAAACCCAAACAAAAATAAAAAAAAAGTAAAATGATGAGTGTCGTCGAGGTTGATGGAGGATGACTGCCAAAATGGAAAGTCAAGTGCAATTGCCAGCTAAGAATGTGCAGATTTAATCGAAAATGCAGACGGAACAGGAAGTTGCGATTATTGGAAGTCAAACTCGACCTCAGATCGGCCATAAATCAAGAAATATTTATAAAATTATCGTTGGTGGAGAGGGATGGAGGAATGGGTTGAATTAGGGAATGTATGACTGACCTCTGATCTCAGCCGAACGCTCCGATCGGTACACTCCTCCTTTCGATCGGACCATAGAGCAGAATTTTATTATTGAGTGTATATGTAGTAGTCGCCTTCACACACGTTACCACGTGGACGGCCAGTCGTGAAAGCACTAGTAATAGTCCTGCAGGAAGGCGACTTCTCGCTCAAATTATTTCCCCTTAAGCCCAAGTTGTATTAACATTATTTTGAGTCACCTTCAGCACTTCAAGGAAACATTTACCTGGGCCCGACGCTGAATGAAGCTTTGAGCGAAACCGAAACTTAATCTGGGACTGGCAATACGACTGACATTTAAAGTTTAAGAGGCCACGAAATGTGCGCTGAAAATGTGCTCGGGGAGGGGCCTTCGCCCCGGGGTGTCCCATCGGCAGATATTGGTACTGGCGGGTAATTATAGACCAATAATGGGCCTAATTGGCCAACTGGGGATACCGAAACATTGCTCTACGAGTCACTGGCAAGGGGGAAGTGGTTCAGATTGACTATTAGCAGATGGACTCGCAGCGGCCTTCAGACTCCGGCAGAAGACGGAAGAACCTAAAGCCGCTTTGAAGGCTTCGAGACTTTTACTAAAGCCAAGTCCGAGGAGGGCAAGGGGAAGTCGACTCAAAGTGCAGCAATAAATTAACACATTTTTCCGTAATGCCGCCGACTTCAAGCTAGCTACAAAATGCGCTTGGCGATCGGGATTAGGAGTTGAGTTCTATATGTATGTTCACATCGGGGAAGCACTTACTTATAGGCAGGCAGGCAGCTGAAGTCATGCAGTACACCCCCAAGTGATCCACTTTGCGGAACGGAGACAAGGAAACCAGTTTGCGAATACAAATCCAGCAAGATCTAAATGAGTCTGTCGGCGGTATCTATAAGATACATGCCCGCCGCTTAATTCTTTTGGCCTGGGTTTTTCTATACTCCCTCTGTGTTTCTAGTGCTTTGTGCCTTTTTTTTCTTCGTGACATTTATTCCGCATTCTTGCAATTTGATTTAGGCTTGGTGTCAGCGCTGTAACTAACATAGTTGAAGCTGCAACAGGTTCGGCCGAAATCGTGCAAAATTCTTTTCTGAGTGGAGTTTGCGAAACCAGCTACCAAAAGCCTCAAGCTAGAGCTAAAGTCCTATAGGAATTTGGAACTTGGAATTTGGAATTTGGCTTGCACTACAAAGTGTTTTTTAGGAAATTGAAATATTTTTTCAAAATTTTAATAATAATAAGGCAAATATTTTAATGTATATTTAAACGCGTTTTTTTCGAAATTGGCTATCTAAACGTTGGTAAGCATTAAAAATACATTTAATTAATTAATTTGGTTTTGTAGATTATTTGTTATTAAAAACTTACAGAAATGAAAACGGCAATAATAACTATCACTTACTATTAATAGTTTCACCATAATTTTGCATTTATTTTGGGTTTGTCATTTTCCGCAATAATTTTCTTTTTCTTAGCTTGGCAACTTGAAAAATTGCCACTTTACAGCCCGGTAATTTGTTATTAGGGCGCGGGAAAGTGGAGGCGGCACTTGGCACTTGTCCGAAAAGTGTCGCTGGATTTTGAAAATGTTTATTTCGGTGGCTTACGTAAAGCAAGACATCGAAAAGTCTTTTGCAGGCCTTAAAAGCTAACCAGCAAACAACACCACTACAACGACAACAATTGTTGTGCAATTTATCTTTATTTAATTGAACTTTTACTTTCGTCGTCGGTGCTGCTACTGCTGATCGTTTTGTTGTTGTTGTGCTCCTCGAACGCGTTTCATAAATTGCAAATAATTTTTCAACCAAAATCAACCAGGTACAAAAAAATAAAAAGAGAATAATCGAAAAACGCAAAAGAGATATTCAGGCGGATCAGGCACTTACAAAAATATTGCTTAAGAGTGTGTTCGATTGGAAGTTCGATTCACATATAGATGGCGAGGTATGTTGGGTATGCTAATCCGGTAAATCAATTGATGTGTGCCGCAGGCGATTATAAAAAATCGGTATAAATTATTAATTCAAAACAATGCAAAGCCAAAGACCCAAAACGCAAAAGCAAAAGCCAAACGAAAACGAAAACGAAGCCGAAAAAAGTAAAGCCGGCAACAGAAAGAAATTTTTAAGAAAACCCACAAGCCACAAAAAGAAGAAAAATCTCATGCACAGCGGCCACAAACAAGTTTCTTTTTCTCTCATTCACCTTTGCGTTGGCCATTTAATTTGCCTAAACGAGCAGGGGGCGGTATTGGGGGTAAATGCCAAAATAATTGATGCCTGCACCTTATCAATACCACGGAAATAAGCCACAGATCAGGTCACTCCGGCTGGGTGTTGGTAATTGATTTTAATCGAAGATGTTAAGTCCGGCATAATCTTTTTGTTTTCTTTCTAACTAGACGGTTAAATTGACTCCTGTCAAGAAGCTGCAAGTAAATATTCGTATTTTAAATACATAATCCAATGCAGTTCATTTTTCGCTTTAATAAAATATGATCAGACATACATTGACACCCATTGTTGTTTTATAAAACAAGCCAGAAAATGGAGTTAAATGGAGTTTGATTTGTGGCTTTTCATTGCAATGCTGCTACAAACTCTAGCTTTTTGGACAACCTTTGTTTAATTGTAATGTTCCATCTTAAGATCATTTTGAGCAATTTTTTGAATTGAGAGACCAATAAAATAGTTTAACCTTCCAAGCAAATACAATTTTCCAACAAAAATTCCATCGAACAATTTATGCCCTTTCACATTTCCTCCGGTAACCCGAGAGATCCCAAACTTCATAAATTCTCCCAGTAAGTGGAAATCCATCAGTCAGCACTGACCGACGAATGCGTTTCATTAATTTCACTTGTTTGACACGTGCCTCCGATCACTGCGATCCGATCGCCGATTGCTGATCACTGATCTCCCATTTCTCCGAGATCTGTAGAAAGCAAAAGTTTGTGTTAACCAAAGCTCAAAACCAAAGACCAAGTATCTTGACCCTCATTAACTCAAGTAAGCCGCCAAAGCATTCGCAAAAAAAAAAAAAAAAAAAAAAAAACTAAAATAAAATAAAAAAATGAATATCACAAGGAAAACTTGAAATATACAGTTTCAGTTTTTATTTCAGTTTCAGCTGGGATTTTTCAGTTTGGGGATGGGAATACCAATCTGAGCGCTGCAATTAACATACGAAATGTATTTAAATTCAATTTTTATTTCGAACGCGGTGACCAACTCCTCTTGGCTTCTTGGCGAATGTTTTCACTTTCTTTCGGCATCCGAAAACTCCGAGTCTGCAGTCTGGGCATCCGCCGGCAACCTGTTTTGGCCTGACTGACTGCCCGCTTACCATGATTATTGTGATTATAGGCTGGCGATTGAGGGGGAAACTCTTTGGTTCGAGACCAAGCGAAACCCCCAAAACACACAAATTGAAAAGGAAAGTAAAAGTGTTTATCGAAAAGAGGGGAAAACAAAGCAGAAGATCGCATAGATCGTGATGTCCCCGTCCCGCATTTCCTAGCACCCCGTGCCGCTTTTCCCGTCCGTTTAACGCCGTAAATTAAGTTGGCAATTTCATTTTTTGTTTAACGGTGAAATTTGCCTGACAAAGAGACTCCTGACCAACCGTGAGTGTAAGTGTGCGGATTCCCCCTCCTCACGAGTGGTGCATCGAGCGAGGGAAATCGAGTTTGCCCTAAGACCATTGTCCACGCCGATCTCTCCCAGAATCCTTGCTCACCTTGTTTTTTACATACACTTGCACGTCCACTTCTACTGCCATTTCGATCTTTCCATCCCAGAACTCGGGTCTCAACTGGAACAAATCTTAGGTTAAGACACTTATCTTATCCGACTTCTGCCAAAACACACTTTTATTTGCCTTGCTTTGCCTGTTTACACTCCTCATTTTTAGACTGACAATGTGATATAAAAACAAAACAGATAAATAGATAGTCGGAGAAAGATTCATAGAAGTAACGGCGGCGGGAAACCTTATCACAGTAGATGGGCAAATACAAAGATTCAAATTGGTTAAGAAAAAAATCCGAATTTTGCTCTTATTCGGTGCAAATTTCTAAGCTGTAAATTTACAGGTGAAAGTTGATTTTGATTTAAAATAAAAATTCGCCATCAAGGTTATAGCATATTTAATTTTTTAGCAATTATATTCCTTGTTGTTTAGTTTTTTTTTAAATATTAAATCTATGAAAAGCTATTTGATTGAAAACAACGACCTTGATGATTTCTTTCGTTTTATTTGTAATTCTCTTTTATATTTTTATACTCCCACTCCAATTCCTAGACTGATTGGCGCTCTATCTTTGCTTATTGTTGTCCGGGGCTTCTTTTAATTGTTCGACATACGCGTTATCAGCTATCAGCTGGTCTTCTAGATGGCCACTTTCACTTGCCAAAAGACGCAAACAAACATATAATGTATTTCCAGTTGATTAGCCGGGTCAGCCACGGCTAGTTCATGTCCGCATAAATTTCAATTTCAATCTCAGACCGACTCTGGAAAGTTTCGGCGCGTAGGTGGCCCGCAAATGGATCGCATTACATGCAGACACTTTTGTATCTTTTGGCATTAGGTTTGATTAAGTAAGTCAAACAAGACGGCCAGCTGAAGTAGAGTGGTCTTTGAGTCGAAGTCCGAGTGGATTGGACCGTGCTGGAGTGGGGTCTTCGCATGGAAATCAGGCAGAGACAGGAAGTTATTACAGTGCCCCCGCCTCTTGAACAGACTTTTTCCAGTCTAGTTTTGGTCATGTGCTGGTGCCTGGTTTCGTTTGCTTACGCAGCGATTCATTAGCATTATAAGGCTTCCGTATTTGGATTCCGAAAATCCATATAGTATGCGCGAGGCCTATGCTGGTTTAGTTATATGGGTCAGAGCTTCCCGTAACTGCGGAGCGATGTGAATCCGTTATCGAGAATCAGCTTTCTTTGATGTGGTCACCACGAACGAGAGACGTCATGACCTTGGCGGTCTGTCTAGGATTTTCTATAGTATGGATTACGGCGTCTACGATATATTCTATTGTGGCATCGGAAAAACAAAGCAAACAAACAACAAAACAATATTTCCAAATACAGATAATACCAAAAAATCAATAATATATATCTTTAATCTGTGCCTTAATCGTCGAATACCTCCATAAATTTAGGTTAAGTCACCGAATAACTCTATAATGGTTTTTTTTTTTTTTTAATTTTTTCTAATTTTCACCACGTGTAGGTAAATTTGGTGTACCTAATATATTTTAATAGGTATATGTGTTACATATTTGTAGCTTGAATATATGTAAGTACATATGTGCAGTCCAACTTCTATAATTCCAACTTTTGCCAAAGCAAAATTTCAAGTCCCAGAGACTTCTAGATAGAAAACAAATATTTTATACTTTTGACTGAATTAATAATATCATCTGCGAGTGTAAAAATATACTTTTAGTCAGTGAGTCACTGTTAAACCATGTAGCTACAAATTGAAAGTATATCATATTAATAGAAGCTAATTGGAGGTGAGCAGGTATGAAGCCATCGCTTGATATAATTTACTTATCCGTCCACTTGGCAATGTGGGCCAAGCACTAGCACTCCAATGGTCGTGAGAATCAAGTTCGTCTGCTGGAATCCCTCCTGGCTGACTACTCCCCGTAACGCCCCGCAAGACCTCATAACACTCCGTGGGCTGGGCCAATGCCAGTCTGGCAGGCCTAGAATCCGCCAGCGCCTTACGTCATAAATAAATCCACCACCGGCCAGATGAAAATGGACGAACCAGTTCGAGATCGAGTTTGGTGGTACTTACAGTCAGAAGCAGATGCAGATTATGCAACCTGCTCAGCCGAATTCTAGCGCAGATTGCGGTAGTTCACGTCACAACGGAACTTGCCGTTAATTTTGGCCAGTCAGCTGTGATATTCCCCTCCGATGGCAAATTATGAAGGTGGAGTTGCCTGCCATTTCATGTTTCATGTGTTACAGGCTATTGTCCCCCTCCGATTTCCCGAATCTCCTCCCGAGGGCCCAGAATGCCGTAGGCCAAGCCCGCAGAATGTCAAGTGAGCGAAAGTTGTCAGGGAATAAAAACTGCTGGCAATAATGGAGCTCAACATCTTTGAGAAACTGCGACGTAGAAGGGGACTAGCAGAAATAGAGCGTATGACAGGTAACATTATGACATTTCCCATTAAGCCAAAAGGTGTTGTGTCATTTGAGTTGGTGTAAAATATGCGATACATGCCATTGATATTCAGCATTACTTGTTCAGTATTTGTTCTAGTAATAATATTATTCCATAAATGTAAGGAATATAATAATGTTATATAAATTATATATTCGGTCTCTTTTTCCTTTATCTATGGAACAATGAAGTTACGTCGATTTTTTTTAAAATTATTTTTCTGTTGTTTTTATGGGAGATAATCATAGTCATTTATAGTCATCTACCTTTAATAGAAATACGACTTTTAGAAGAGTTTCTAACAGACAGCTTAAAAACAGAGATACGATACTGACATGGCAAGATCAAATTGTCTGGTAATGCTGATCAACAATATAATAAAGTAGTCTGATTCAAATTACAAAAAATATGTATAAAACAAGGGCTAAGTTTTCTGCATCACAGGCCATCCGAACACTAATTAATGGGTTTAGTAGGAAGAACTAGGTCAAAATAACTAAGTGCGCTAGTTTCAGAGCCTGTTAATCGAGATGTTATCGAATAATCGTTTTACTTAGAAAACACTTGCCTCGAATTGCACCTAAACAAGCAGTCGAATCCAAACCAGGAGCTGCATTTACCGCAATCGAAGCTAGTTAACAAAACCACTAAAATGGTTATAGTGGCGTGTGGGAAGAGGAGGGGGTTTTAAGTTGTGAGTTTTGAGACGGAGAGTCACGGCAGATTGCTCAACTCTCACCCCGCGCTTTTACCGCCAAATGGCGGACGCCTGCCTCATCAGCATTACTATAATCGCACAAAAAGGCAACCAAAAATTATTAGAAATTAATTATTGTTGCACAAATGCCCGACGCTGTGCTGCATCGCACTTTCAATAATTTGCTGCACCGAACGTCGGTCACTTGTTTGATTTTCGTTTGATTTCTGCTTTTTGTTTGTTATGCGGTGTGCAGCATTTCGTCAGCTCGTTCCATTGAAGCTCAGTGAGGCGCACTCGATCAGGGGGCGAAGTAAGCAGGGCGGCGGTATGGCGGCCAATGGGCACTTAATTTCGCTGGGGCGCATTTCACTTTCATTTCTCCACAATCAAAATGCGTCGAGTACTCGTACTCGTACCCGTACCCGTTCCCGTCCCCGTACCCGGGCATCCGAGTATCGGCGAATGGATGGAACAACTGGGAAAACTGAGGCGCAAAAATTTCAATTTCATTTTATTTATAAGCGGTCAGGCGACACTTTTGAATGCAAATGACGCTATATTGTTGGTCAGGTGAGAGATGACTCTCGCTGTCTCTTTTCGCCTGACCCCTTTCTAATACCCCTCTCTATGTTTCACAAATGGAAAACAACAGGAGTGCAGAGATGGGTGAAGAATTAGGAAAGTAGGGAAAGAAAAAGGTTCGAGGGAATGTCCCTTAAAAGAAAAGGTGTTACAAAAATGAAGTCTTTAACTTGGCTTATATTGATTGCACTATTTTAAAAATAAATATGGTTTTATTTAAGTTTCCACCAATTAAGAGATTATTCGCTATTTAGTATGAAAACAAAAGTGCATAACGTAAGTCTTGTTTACTTGAAGAGGATAAATAATACAATAAAAAAAAGTAACAACCAAAATAACATTTCATTAAAACATGATACACAATTAGCTATGGAGATAGTTTGAAATACAGTTGCTCTGCATAAACTTCAGCAAAGTATACAAGGTAATAAAAAATGCGTCGAATTTTTAACTTAAAATTTTCAGCTAAACCATTTTAATAATTATGCAAAGAACCAATTTCGGATATAAGTTTAAATCTATTTCTTTACAAAAGCAAAAATTTCATTTTGTTTTCGCAAACTTACCAAACTCCAGTGGATCACGACCCAGAGACACACATAAACCCACATATGTAAGCCCACAGAAACCCACAGCCTAGACAGTCCCTTGAAACTCACCGTGTTGATCTTCTCCATTAGAACGCTCATTTGGTTCTTGGCAGACATTGTGACGCACTGCTTGTGAGGCAGCTTTTCAGCACTAGAATCCGAAATGGAGAACTACGACTGTGGAAGTGTTTTCTCCTGCAGATTTGGATGCAGAAACAATCCACACATCACGCACTGCACATTGCCAATTCACATGCGACAAAAAATTGATACAAAAAAAAATGTATTTAAATAGGTGTTCCGAACGACGTTGACTGCGCTTAAAAGACACACGCGCACGCGTATTTCCAATTTTCGATTTTGATCAGTTTGACTTTTATAGTCTTTAGTCTTTTGCTTAGTTTCTTGGCTTTTACTGCCGGTGGGAAGTCACTCGCGTGCGTTCTTTTCGACGGCTGGCAGCGCATTGAACGCTCGCCGCTCAAGACGTGCCCACGGCAGCGGCGACTTGGCCAAAAGCAGCAGAAACAGCAGCAGCAGCAGCACACGAGGAAACCGTCGTAAGCCGAAGAAGTTGGCCAAGACTGAGTGGCAGCGACAGGTGCCAAAAGAGAGCGCGAGAGCGAGCGCGAAACCGGCTGACGGCAAGAAGCGGGATTTGAGCCCCATCTGACGCCACTGGGTCCCAGTCCCCCCTACGCCTTGGCACGCGGATCGGGGCCGCCTTGTGGGTGGTGGGTAGGTGGTGAGTAGTGCATTGGGTAGTGCATTCCAGGCGGACTTATGAAAACAAGGGCAGAAGTCAAGTGCCCGGGCAAAAACAACAGTGCTGTGTCACTTGATCTTTAAAAGGGGAGTTAGTGGTGTGAACATGAAGTATTAACCGATAGGGCAATTCTGTGTAAAGTCGGAGTGCCCTAGAGAAAAAATAATTGCTAAAAAGAAAAATCTAGAAGCAAATAATATAGTTCTGTTACCAAACTATAAAAGTATCAAACTAAATTACCCTTGCAGTTACGCTATAAATAAATGCCAGCGTGCACTGCGCAAACGTATTGCCTATAACTGTACGTATAGATATATGGCAGCAATAGGATTTAGTCAACTCAAGAAATGGATCCCAAATGGGTTCCCATATAAGGCAAAAAACAGCGAGACATTCGCATAATTCTTAAAAAACGTAGCTAATCTCACCCAATCGTTCCTATCGCACTTATAAGATATGGGCGAGTGATCGGCAAGATTTTTTAGCATGATGAAAAATTTGTGCGAAGGTTGTGTATAATTGTATTAATTTTAATTTACAAGAAAATGTTTTAAAAATATGTTTTTGAGGCGGCAAAGTCAACAATGTTATTCTTAGCCAAAGAAATGTCGAAATGAAAATAGTAGCACTTAAGGGTTCCGGTAATCAGTAGCCCATTGTAAAAGAGTTGGTAAGCCTGGCCCACGAAACAATCACCCAAACGAACTGGCAAAAATAATCGAACAACTAATTAGCTCTGACAAATCAGACATAATAAACACACAATTGCAAGTCTGTACAATAGGTTATTCAGAAACATGCACATAGCATTTGTACCAGTAACTTTGGCAGTTATAGGCTCAAAGCCAGAGTCGAACTCAAAGTCAAAAACAATTTAAGGTCGTCACAAATAAACTTGTTTTTCCCTCTCTTTTGTTTCTTTTTTGCAAGTGTCATGCAAAAAATCAAATATCATGGCAACACCGCTGTGTAAAATCCCCCCTCCTCTTGCCGATTCCCATCAACGATTCTCTTCTCATTTTATGTAACGGTCCTTGTTAGAGCCAACGTTGTTGTTTTTGTACAACAAATCATTGGCCAAATACCGACTATTGACAGTCATTCAATTTAGCGCCGACAGATTGTGGTTGCCAACCGTTCTTCATCTTCTTTTTCGCTGTTTTTTTTTTATGCTTTTGATACTCTGCGCTTTTCATCGGAGAGGTTCAACTTTGAGAAGGGTGTATAGAGGTGTATATTCGCTCAAAAATTTTAACTCACCTGTTAATTGTCTTCGTTCTTGGGCATGGTCTTTGGCTGTAAGAAGAAGAGGGCGGTAAAGAGGCAAATTAGTTCAAATCCGTCTTAGTCATGGGTTCTCAGAATCTCCGCATTGATTGTTGCAATCTACCCTAACCGACCCTACCCGACTATTCCATGACCAAATTCCATTCGCAGGGCTCTGCCTTTTTATGTGTGTTGTGCCAACTCATCCCGCTGCAGGCCAAGAGCGAAAGCCAACACGCTTCGATCGCAATTACTTGACCATTATGCGGCCAGGCATAATATCCCACTCGCAGCTTTTTATGAAAACGTGAGCATAGGGCTGCAGCCATCACTCAGAGAACCCATTTAATTTCCCCGACCAAGTCCGCACATAATCAGATTTGTTTTGCCCCTTCTCTAGGCACTCCCTTTGCTCATTTCCATTCCCAGCTAATCGCAGGTGCTCTCACCTCACCTAGTTTCTCCCGCTCGGAGATCTTGTGAAATCTGATTTATGCCTCCTCCATGTTAATCCAAAACTCTGAAAAAAAGTGCAGAGGCTTCGTCCCAAATGGTGGTTGAAAGTGAAACTTTGTCAACGACTTCTTCAATTTATTTCTTGTTTATTTTTTCGGCCGTTTAATACTAAAAGCGTTTTCATTTTCACTAGAAAGCAAAAAAAAATACAAACGTTTAGGTCCTCTTGTTATTCTGGCCGGGCAAATTGCAGTGAAATGGAGAAATAAACAAACAATTTGTTCGAGCTCGCACCTGACTTGACTTTTGAGTGAGTCAAAAACTCTTCGCCCTGTTCTTTTTCCTTGGCTCCGCTTAAACCATCACTGAATCGTAAATGGGTGAGGCAAGTGGAGGGATGAAGGGTGACAGCACCTGATGGATTTCGGTTAGTCTTTAAGCCAATGCTTGAAGTTCCTAGGAGCAACACAAAAGACTTAGGCAACGTACTTGAGAAAAGGATATGGAAAATACAATTGCCTAAAACGTTAGTGTTTATTAACACCTTATAAAACCTAGTTGTTTTATTTTTCTTTTAAATTTTACAAGAGTCTTTGAGAAATGTTGTTGTTCATTAACACTTTAAGAAAATCTCAAGTCTTTATATTTCTTAAATATAACAATATAAAAATCAAATACCGATTGTATGTAGAGTATATTTTGCCATTAAAAAGAGATGGGAATATCTTTTGATTGGCAGATCATCCGCTCGTACATCCGTCAATTGGCCCGACTCTTTCCGGATTACGGCTTACGATTTACGACTTGCCGCTCTTGGCTTTAGGCCGGCTACTTCTTTGGCCAAAAGGGGCTCAGGAGCAGAGGGGTGAGGCTTTGTGGGGCGGGAAGTTGTCGAGAGACTGACAAATTGATATGCACATTCGGTTGACATTAGCATATGTAGCGTATGCCTTAATTAACTATTCCGCTCAGCTAATATCGGTTTCACCCACCCCAAAAAGGGGCGCTTGGGGGGGACCTAGTGGTAAATTGTGGATTGTAGATGACTTGACGGACGAGTATTTCAAAATTTTGAAGAAAGTCTCGCCAACGTTTCCCATATGAAAGTTTTGCTCTGTGCCGGGTTGAATGACTCAGAAATCAAAATAAAAATTAAATTTGTGTTTTATTGTTTTCATCGTTTGCCAATAAACATTTTAGGGGCGCAACTCAAGTGAATAGGTAAAAGTTTCCTAGTTGACATCATCGGCCACTCGGATTGCTGAAATTTACACCTGGCTTTTTAATTCGCCATCAAGTGTGCAATTAAAAATAAATAAATGCTAAGACCCTTAACTGCTTTGAAAGCACTAAAGGGCAGCCGAAACCGTCATTAATGAGTCGTAAATAAGTCGGCCAGAGTGCAGTAGAATTATCCAGTCGAAAAGGCAATATTGAGACGCCTAACCCTTTGCCATTTCCCTACAAACTTAACTTAAGTTCACAATCAGACACTCCGTTTTCGGCCCCTGCCCGTTCTACTTGTATAGTACTTTTGTTGTTTTTTTATTGGTTTTAATTGTTTATTCCTCAAAAGAAAAACCGCAGCGAACCACGATTTCAATGTAACAGAGGCAGGAGAAAAATATAAGATAAATACTGTGCTGCGGTCTTAAAAATATATTTATGTGTACAGACCCGAGGCAAACGCCAAGATGCGGGAATCCGACTGCGGATTTTCATTTCATTGCTGCTGTTGTTGTAAATGGAGATTGCGTTAAAAAACGTGAGTGCGTGAAATGTCTACAACAAAGTCGATCATAGCAGTTGTTGGCTTTTTGGGTAATCAATTAAGTTGTTTTGCAGTTGCTATCGGTGTAATTGTTGTTGTTACTGTTGAGTTGATAGCTGTTTTTGGGGCCATCGAAATGTGTCAATGCGGGATGAGCATTCCAGGTGGGAAAAAAAAAGTTTCAGATTGTTTTTATTGGTGCTTCAATGCCAGCGCTCTAATCGAGATTGATATCGCTGGGCGGGACCAGTCAACCTCATGGCATTTGACCAAAATGAACAGATGTTTAACAGAATGGCTTAAGTTCAAAAGGTATTTCCCCAACAAATCTTTCCTAAGTACAGCTTATTTTATTGGGGATCGCTAGCAACCTCTCGCTCTCTCTAATCCCAGGATTCTTACATTATTCATCCGCACCGTAAGACCCACAAACTTAACTATTACCTTATTTCGCTTTAATAAAAATTAACAGAGTTCGGGTCAGAAACAAAACCTTCCTCACCAAAATCAAAGCAGCGATCAAACTTCCATTCAATTTCTTTTTGAACTTCCATATATTGGTCACAGTTTACGTAATTCCAGCGACACAAAGGTAGATGAGGGATTCCATTGTTTTTCTGCCAGAAAATTAGAAGGAAGTCAGGGAAAAAGAAGAGGGGGCACAAATACAAAATTAAAAATCAAACGCTTTCGATTTCTATTTGAATATGTAAATCGACGAAAGACCAGCAGCAGCCAAGCAAGCCATTGGAGATGCCTTCGCATCTTAACCTGTTTCAATCCCATCCGCCGCAGACTAAAAAGAAATTCCCATCAATTAATTTTCTTCTTCTTTTACCTCTATTTTGGTTCGGTGCTTTTTAAGATGCTGTTAGTTGTTTCAAAGGAATGGACAACGATTTTTGCACACACCACAGTGCAATAAAATTTAAATCATAATAAAGTTTAGCTGGTCGTAAATAACGTTCAAAGGCGTCCGAAAATCACAGCCAAAATGCCCGACAACAACAAACAATATTTTTGAATTTTTTCCAAATGTATAATAGACGAGAATGTAAGCTAATTCGGCGTCTAGTTGCAGTTTTAAAACCCTTCCGAAAATTGAATAGAGTGTGCACTGCGCATATTCACAAATGACAGCTATAAAATATATATTTAAGTCAAGGATTGGATTAAAACTATGTATGCCATAACTTACGGGACAACTATAGGATACAGTCATTCTTTACTGCGTTACAAACTTCTGACCAAAATTAAAATACCCTCTGAAATGTTATAAAAGTAAATCAGGGTGCTTGTGTGGTTTATAATTTTAATAGTGTTTGTTATTATTTTGTATACATTCCAATGTACACTTACTTTATTAGTTTGCTGCAATTTTAAAAAATATATTTCCAAAAGAAATATTTTTTTCGCACTGTTTTGGTAGAAACCTATTTATTGCTCAATACTCACACCCTTCTTTTAAAAATACACATTAAATAAATAAGTTTTGATTTGAAACTGATAAAAGTAGTTGTAATAAATTTCATCTGGAAGCAGAGAAAGCAAGTATAACGCCGTTTCGAAGGCAGACATCTATAACAGGTCTTACAATTATTCCCATTCCCAAAATTTCATACCCAGAAACTTCTCACAATAAAAAAGTCATAGAGAAGCGTAAAATTACGACGAAGATCCCGCTGCAAGCGGATTTTTGTTATTTGTCTACGTGCTGAGCTTGCATTTCCCATAGCTCACCGTCTCCCCGCCTTTGCCGCCTTTTGTCCTCAGTGTTATTTCTGCTTTCTAAGCAGAAGATTGACTTATCGAAAATGGCAGGGAACGGACTGTGGCTACAAATCAAATGGTTTTAGATCTTTAACTCGTTGTGTCCAAGTTTAATGGTAATGTGCCATTGCAGAGAGTCTTCCCTTGATTCTCCCCGCCGCTTTTTACCTGGGCTTTCACCTGCAGGTTACAAATGGCAGTAGACATCACGTACGAGTCTATATGGAACGCCCGCCACACCCAGCCTTGACCTACAGCACTGGTTTGGTCTTGGGCTGGCTGGCACTCAGATTCGGATTTTTACATGGACTAGGTTTGGTGTAAGGTGGAAGGGGCACCTGGCGATGACGGGCTTTGCTTGCTTTGCAGCGCTACCTGCATTCGGTAAAAACATTAGGCAGGCTGACAAAAAAAGCTTTCTAACTAGTGCTGAGGTGATCAAATATACCAATGCAAAACCGGCCCAAATTGATCTCCGAATTTAATCAGAAACAAAATCAATACGATGCTTATTAGCGTCCATAGTCGAAAAAGAGGTCTTATCCCAGATGACTGCAATTAAGCTGCTGGCCAAACACCCACGATCCTGCCCTTCTCTCAAAAAAAATCTCTGCCAACGCACGCACCTAATTAAAAAAATCATTTTGACTTAGCCAACAATCAACGCAAACGGTAAACAAAGAAATATTTGCTTTAAATATTTATGAAAAATATTTTTGAGCGTTGGTGTCACCCCTTCCGCTGCGGGGGCGTGTCCAGAGGGGCAGGAAGCGCTACTTAAGAAGCTTTTATTGGAGCATAATCGTTTCATATATTGAAAGAAGCAAACCAAATTCTAGTTTCTGCTTGTATTTTTAGTTGGGCTGCTAATTGATTTCAAAATATTTAAACAAAAATTAAAAGTTATAGATAACAATATACGTTGAGTATTGAAAATTAATGGATATTAATATTTGACAAAATCCTACTATCAGTAATTCTTTACCAAATTGCTATAAATAATTTGACCAAGTCCAATTTTAAACAGCTTACAGTGGCTAACGCTATTAAACGTCGGAATCACTCACATTTCGAAAAGCCACTTGGAGTTCCACGATCTTTCCCAATAGTTGTTCAAAATTTGAGGCCAGAACGGTAGATCGCTAAAGAGGATTATCCAGTAATCTGCAGCGGACCGTGTCCAGCAACTGTTGACACATTTCCGACCTATTCCGGCGACTGTGGAGTTTCTCCATTCGACTCACTGCTCCCTGACTTCTTGTTAGCTGCACATTTGCAAACGACTGCTGCTGCAACAGTTGCATCTTTGGCAGGGGGCAACATTTTTGCCTTGTTGGTAATTTGGAAAAGACGGGAGCGAGAACGTGTTTTTTGGGCAAATTTAGCCAGTTAGCCAGAGAAGTCGGGAAGCCGAGGAAACGGGTTACGCAAAGCTGGCAAACAAGCGAATGTGTGGCAACGACTTCGCGGTGGCTTCGTTGAACTTTGCATTGGAACAGATTGCACCACATCGAGTGCGGCTCCGACTCCTAATGCTCAGGTATCCTCAGGTCCCTTTTCCTCAACCTAATTTTTTGGACAAATTAAGAGCGGATTTGCTAGCAAAATTTGGGGAGTAATAAAATCAGTAATCATTTTCTCAACTTATATACAAACAATATACGTTTTAAAATATAAACGGTTTTATCGAAACGAGAGCATTGTGGGTGCTCAGTTAAAAATGTTAATGCTTAACTATGAAATATAATTAAAAGTTTTTAAATATAAATTAAAATATATAATATAAAACAGAATAAAAAAGAAAGCAGCCCACAAATTCCGCGAATGATCATTGCCTTTAGAAAACCCGAGAATTACCTTTACTAACATGCATACGCTTATGAATCGATCAATAAAATCACCCTCAAGAGTTTTGGGCTTCAAAGTTAAGTTTTATTTGCATACTTTGTGGCAGACAATGAAAATGGTTCATCACAGGTTAAGTAGAAAATCCGAACAATGCGAACTTGAAACGAAGGCGGGAAAACATGTGGGCTCCAGGTTCCCAAGCACACTTCATCAGCTTGAAACTTGTTAAGCTTCATGGGCTCCCCTTTCTTATGTTTGTATGTACTCCTTTTTTTTGCTCGCCTACCAGTTATTAATATGAATGGAAAAGAGGTAGTAAAATCTTCCAAAAGGTTGCTTTGCTTCTGTCTCTACACAGGCGAAAAAATATGGAGAAACCAAATACAAATATTGTGAGCAAGCAGTAACAATAATAATAATAATAATGCATACAAATTTTGATTTTTTAGGTGTATTTTTTCTAGAGGTCCTCAAAATTACACAAGCAAATTAGCAGGAACCGCAAATACTAAAATCCTACACCCTTTGCTAACAAACCAGGGCCTTAGGCGGAATGCAAAGGACATTGCCATTGTCACCTTCAACACTGGGCCATCTATGCTGAGTTTCCCCTGTTGACACTCCCTTCCATCTTTCTCCTTCTTATATTTTTCAGTTTAAGGCGGATCAACTTACCTTTGTTGTGGTTCTCAGTCGCCCAATGGAAGTATCTACTGGTTCCCGGTAACTTTGGCATGCAATGTGGTAGGAAAGGTTTTTAACTGCAAGTAGAAAACGGAGAATATTTAAATAATAAGAAGGATCACAGAGTACAAAGTAAAATCAAATAAAATAATATCGCAAAAGTAAGTGCTGGTAAAATTGCATCTTTGCAAATTGCAAACCCAAATATATAATCGCTATCATTAAAAACCAAGAAAAACAGCTTAATAACATTAACTGAAAGCCAAAGACATGGTCACGAAATTTGTAGAACTCTAGCCAAAACTATACTCAGAAATTTTGAAATTTTATCCGAAGTGTTATAGAAAATATATTGATTTACAGCACTTAAGGCATACTTTCGGGCATCCACTAAACTGCAGTTAACATTTCTCTGGCACTTATCTCTCCATCTGTTTCTAAGCGAAACAAAGCACTCATTCGAGTCTCAATCAATTCCGCTTTGAGTCGACGACGGCCTGATTCTCCGGCTTGCTCTCGCAGGGAAAGTGCCCCAGACAGAATTGTAAGTGTAAACAAAACACCCGGCCAAACAAAGCAATCATAAAAAAACTGCGCAGCCCAGCAGCAGATAATAATGAACATCTAGTTCAATCAGTGGCAAATCAATTCGGAGTTAGCATACCCGAACTGTTGTTGCCGTCCAAACTCTATAACTTAAGCCTCTTATGCTAAACAAATTATGGTGATTAAGAGTTTTTCATTTTAAAAATAAAAAATCGAATCATTTGCTTCATATTTCCTTAAAACGATTGAACTCCTTCATATTTAAAAGTAAAGTATTTAGGATACAGATAATACATTTTTCAAAGTGTACTTTTTAAATCTTTCTAATAAGGCATATTTTATTTAACTCAAAAATAGTGGCTATCAAATAGTTATTTTTATGAGAATTTAAAAATATATTTTAAATATTTGCTTTGGCTTAACAAATAGTGGTTAAACTTCAAATATAAATAAGGTATATAAGGTAAACATTATATTTGAACATTAGTAAATTTGATCTAGGGATGCTCCCCTGTTTCGTGAGCTGCAATGTTGTCAAAACAGATGCATTCAGTTTCCTTCAGACTGCAGACATTGACCCTGACGACCCGCATCTGCCCATATGCCTTGCGCACCTATCTCTACATCCCGTTCCCATCCCCCTTAACAGCTCGAAACGGGAGGGCACCAATGCAGTTGAGGGTGGTTTTTACAAAGGTCATTGGGCTTGTTCAGACGCCAGTTCAGGCGGAGTTCGGTGCAGCATTCTCTTGGAATTTTCGCTACTCAGTGTCAGTGACGCACCCTCTACCTCCTCCATCCCCCTCTTCCGGCTTCTAGCGCAGCTTTAAGGCCAACACTAAAGAAAAACAAACAGAGCCAGAGGTGGGAACAAAAAAGCTGCAGCGAATGGCATGCAAAACACAAACGCAAATCGCGAACCAAAATGTGAAAATAAGTTGTTCACATTCTTGCTTGCTGGCTGCTAAACATTTGCCTACGATAAGATTGCGCCTTTTTCCCCTTTTTCGCTTCCACTCCACTCCACTCCTAACTCTTCCTCTTTCTCTCACTTAAGACAAGTGAGCAAATATTTGCGGATCCGAGAAAATTCTCCAGGTAACTCTAAACCCAAAAGTGCAGGTCTGGTTGACCTTTCTGCATCCTTCTTGCCGAAATGTCAAAAATATAAATTATAAATACACATGTAAATTTAAATGCAGATTATTGTAGCATAAAACAAGGAAAAGGCAATCTTCGGCAAGCCGAATTTAATATATACTTGCCGGTTTTACAAACATTAATTATTCAACCGACTATATTTTGATTTTAATGCGTATATGTTAACAACAATGAAGCTATGACAATTATTCGACAATTAATCGGATCTAAGAGAAAATTGTAGCATCATACAAATGACAAAGAAATGAGCAAGAATTAAAATCCTAAATTCAAATACTAATTAACAGATGATTAATTTATAATAAAATAATAGGACATGCAATAAAACAGATATATATTAATCAAGTGACGATTAAAAATGACAATTTAAAGGTCTTTAGAAGCTGTTTAGATAGCTGAAATAATTGAAGCTCTTTTGTTAACAATCGATTCTTCGTTATCAATTGTTGTAAACTAACCAGACTGGCGCTTCAATTATTTCAATCAATCACACGCAACCAATCCTATCCAAAAACAAACACAAATGTTCGGTTGCCTAGAAATGGTTGCGCCAACCATATTCAGATGGTTGCATGTCAGGGAACAAGTTCACGTAGAAAAGATCAGGGCAGGCAAGAGATGAACCAGAAGTTAGGAAGAGAGTCGTTTTCTTTCCTTACACAGACAAATAATTCCTGATAAAGTTATGTATTTATACAATTATAATAAAAGTAATTAATATATTCTTCTATGTATTATCGATTACTTTTGTAAGGAAAAGTATCCTCTTAGTATTTTCCATCAGTATGTCTTGAATATATATAAGTCTTTAATTAAATAAATATATTTACTATACACTGCCACCCATAATTGTCCTCTTTTTTCCAGTGAAAAATCCATTCAATTTCAATTGCTAACAGAAGTGGAACTTAAAGACTGGGTAGATCCATTTGGATCTTTTGAGCACTTTCTTGGTACTTGGTCTTTCAACGCCAGTCGCAGAATCCAAAAGAATCCAAAAAAGAGCGTGACTGCCTGGCTCTCTTCTATTTTTAGCCATTGTTCGATCCTCGTCTGCTAATAGATCGCGGCAATAATTTAATGGACATCCTACCGCACTCACCGGTTGCACTCTGCTTTCAAAGGGGGATTATTCGTCTCTTGATTTTCTCCGTCGTGATGCCTTTAAGTCATGCGAGAATCGAGACCATCATCTACGCCTTATAGGGACGGTGCTACTAACGCCACCACCCACCTCCCGCGACCGTTCTCCAACCCACATATGGAGGCCTGGCCATGACTTGGATTTATATTTAGTTCGCTTCCTGCTTCTGCCACTCGAGATGGGAAAACATGGAAATGAAAATGGATCGGGAGGGGGACTATTAATGAGAAGACCACATGGAGCAGGGAAATGTTTGTTGAATGTTGCTGAACTCGTATTGATTGCACTCTAGTATCTCGTGATCTTCCTGGTCGAACTAAACTCAGTGAGAGAAACAACATTTTGAAGTCCGGAACACTTCTCGACTTTCAAATCATACTTTGAGGCCTTATTTGTAATATCATCTTCCAGCGCTGCATATACCAAAATTAGTCAACGGCATCTTAAGTGTTTGGCTTTCTTATCGTTTTCTATGCCGCTCGGCATAAAATAAGATTTTGAACTTAACTTACAAAAATACTCTTGGAAGAGTTCTTTTAATAATTGGTTTTGAAAAAACTTGTAAGTTTATTTTAGTCGTGTATTATTTATTTGTACCCTTGCAGAGGGTATTTAATAGAAAACGAAAAATAGTAAGTAATCAGAATAGAACAAAAAAGCAAACTTCCACAAGACGATGTTTAAATAGCCTTTTTTATTAGGTAAGAGTAAATTAATCTTCTTTTCTGGATCTCAAGTGTACATTACATAGATAAGCCTGAAATGAAGCTGCTCTACAAAGTGTAGAAAGTGAAAAGTAGTTTCAACGAACCGCACAAACCACAAAACAGGAGAAGCTTCCAGAGAAGGGAGAGCCTAAAGTTCCGGGTCTGAGAGAAAAGTGCGCAATTAATCAAATCAGTTTTGCCTAGTTCCAACTGCTGGGCAATTTGAAAACAACACTAATTGAGACAACTGCGGCGAATTGTCGAGTTTTTTATTCTGCATAGCTACACGTGTGACTGGTAGTCCGGGCTATTCTTTCGTTATAGGGCTTCTTTCCGATTCAATTGGACAGAGGAAGATATAAAGAGAACGGGAGTGAATTTTGCATCTGAACTTTTGTAACCTGCGGGGCGATTGAAAAGTTTTAATAGTTAAGAGCAGTAAAAGGGTATGGTCGAAATTAATATCCATGTGGATATTTGAAATGATCTCAGGCTGATCTTACACTTCACACTAAATTTGCATAAATTTTAATTGATCCGGGGTCTAGTACGTGTTAAATCAATCTATAGTATATCTGGCTCGTGTAACACAGCGAAAAAATTAATGTCATCACTCGCGTTTCTCAGTTCAGTTTTATCTAGCGGCGATTGATTAAATGAAGTGTTCCAATTCCGATTCCACTTCTTTATTAACAGTTTTATGAGTCCTCACGCAGTCCTCTGCCACTCCACCTCCGTCGACATCCAATTTGTGCTCCCAATTGTTTCCCCATTGAAAGCGTTTTAGTTTATCGCCATGAAATTATATCGCAGATTTTGCAGATTTCGACCAATAAACTTTATGGACCGCGGCAGCAGCGGCTGTTGCTATTGGGTCTTCCCAGTGTTTTCCGAAACCGTTAGAGTTGGAAGATCTAAGCGGAGTTTAATTGACGTCGCCAAGCTATTAATGCTAATTTGAACCGATTTGGTTCAAGATGTTTAAAGAACCTTGGTGAAGAAATGAAATACAATAGCAAGCCGAGCACAAAGAGAAACCGATCGAGAAGAATCGGTTTTACGCATATTCGGGGCAGGCGAACCAAGAATCAAGCAACCGAAACTCTGAAATTAATTATTCTGCCGCCTGTTCAGATCTTGGTGCCCATTCAAGCACTTCTTACTTTTGCCAAGGTAAGCTTAAAATTAAAAAGAATTAAGGCGAAACGTGGGATGTATGCTACATGACTCCTCCGGCTTAAAATCTGATTTCGCAATTCTCCGCAGTGCGACTTGGGAATGTTTTCGTGTGTTTCAACAAACTCATAAACAAACACCTAAAAAGGGCAGTCTCATACCTCTCGTCTTTCAAAACAAAAAAACTCCAATGAATAAGAAACAAAACAAAACAAAACAACGGATAAAGTGCGATAACTTAGCGTCAACTTCGATTTTCGACTATGGCTTTGCTTCCTTTGAGGCGGACTTTCTGTTCCTGCCCGAAAACAGTGGTATTCACCAGAGCGTATCGCCACGCGCGTGGTGAGGATGATGACAAGGAAAACGAGAAGGACGCAGTGGACTTTTTTGCACTGTCGCATCCCAAAGAAGGGCAGCAGGCAACTGCCTTAATTTTTGGGTAGGCGGTTGCCAGCTGGCAAAAACAGAAGGCGAAATGCAAAGATGGTTTCGGTTTCAAAGGTTCCTGAATCCTCTACTGAAAAAGTGTAATGTTTAGTTTAATACACTTACAAATCTTCTACTGTCTATTTCCATTTTAACAAGGTAGTAAAAGCTTCACAAATAATCAAAAATCTAAAATTTCTTTAAAATGTTTAATATTATTAATAATGGCGCATTACGATTTATGATAATGGCTAATAAATTGCTTACTGTAAACATAAGATTAAAGAAATAGCCAAATTTGATTTGATTGATTGATTGATTTGAAATAATTTAAGTGTGAAAAGAAATAGAAAAATCTTTAAAGAGCAATTTAAAAACGCATTTAAGAAAAATAAAAAACCTTATTACTAGATATATCTTACAGACTTTATCTTATCTTGGGTTATCTATTATTTAAATTTATAGCGACAGATCTAGAAAGATAAATGCTGGGGATATTAATGATGCAGATTAAAGTCCTGAGTTCATTGCCAAGATCGTTAGCCAAGCCTTTTCTTATTCTCCTTCTCCTCCTTCTTTTCCGCCTGCGCTTAAGCTTATCCTCATTTTTGAAGCCGGCATGAGAATTGATTGTTGTTGCTGTGTGAGCTCATCGTTAAAGTCACTGGCCACGCCCCAAAGTGACGGCATAGGCGCCAAAAGGAGTTGGAGTCGCTCCTCTCTCTCTCTCTATCTCTCTCCCTCGCTGTCTTGCACATTTAATGCCTACTCCAGAGAGATATGTATCTCAAGGACGCACTCAAAAGAGGCACGAGTGGGCGGTTGGGAGGGGATGTACAGGGACGTTTGCACGGGGTCATGGCCGTGAGTCACGCTTATAGCCGTTCGCAAAAACGTGAGTTAAAAATTTCGTAAGCCCAACTCTAGAAAAAATTCACTTTAGTGGGCAAAGGAAGCAATTCAAATATTTATAACAAAACAAACCAATCTTTAAGGGTGACGAAGAATGGGTGGGAGGAGGAGTCCAGATTGTGCAATATGAAGACAGTTCGTTCTCTTTCTTTACGGCTTAGGTAGATTTGGTTTTGCTGTTTTTAATCGCGACTTTAATTTGGTCTCCGTTCAGCCGTAGGCGTGTCGTATTGTTGTAGATGTAGTTGTTTGAGGTGGTTGTTGTATGGCCACTACCGGAGGTTTATTAGGCTTTTTAAAGTAATTAAACACGCTAGCTTACCTCACGAAAATTTGTAGATAATTTTACAGCATTAATGCAGCTGCGTTTTTGTGGTAGTATTTGTTGTTGCTTTAGGAACAACTAACAGGGAAGAAAAAGCGGGGGAGTGAAAGAGAAAGCAATAGCAGCCGGCTGCTGCACACACACACACACACACACACACACACACACACAATATTACGCACAGGGAAATGTTATTGATTTTTCACACTCATACATTAACGGTAAACAGGAGCTGTGCGGAGATAATGGCGAAATCAGAGCGTAGGGAAAAATATTGGCAATTTGCAACACAAAGTAAACAAAATATGTGCATATTTTGCACCCCCGCTAAAACGGGACTCACTAGAGGGCTTTATTTTTTTCTCTTTTTCTCACGCAACTCCTCTCTGCTCCTTTTATTTGTAACCGGAGATTAATTAATGTACGCCTTCAAAAAACAAGGCCGTTCACTATGACAAAAAGAAATTCACAAAACTATTTGCAAACTGGCAAATCATTTGCTGTGGGGCAGAAGGTGCGACTACCGTTATCCCCAGGGACTTACTTTTTTCCGGCGTGCCATTACTTTTGGCAGGAGCCTTGTTTTAGCGCAACTAACTAACCTTAACTAATCCGACTAGTTTTGGGTCTGCAGTTCGCGAACTTCGCCATATATTTGCACTCGCGCAAACGTTTTTAACTTTTCGAACTTTTCACTGCGAATTCAAAATACGAATGAGCGCAAAGCGAACAGTGATAACCCGAATTTGATAAAGACATTAGAGGTGGAAAAAGATCGATGCCAATACGATGACATCGATGTTTTCAGAACATCGGTCTTATCGATGTTTGGCGGCGCAACATCGATGTTTTTCCGTTTCTACTCTGCTTTCCCACAGAAATGTTAGAAAAACGATGACCTAACATAGAAATGTTTGATTAAGACCAGGCGAATAACTGTTGACAAAAACCAATAGTTATGTTAAAAGTTGAAAAACTAACAAAAGTTCTTGAAATCATTAAAATTATGATTTACTTGTGTATATGTTTATAAACATTGAAGTTATGATGATTTACAGCTCAATTATTCGATACTTCTTAGGGCAGCAATATAATATCGTTTTTCGATTTTAATAGAATTAAGAGCGTAATTCTTAACTGTAAAATTATAAAATCATTAATTATATTGTCGAAGAACTAAAAAAAATATTATAAATCAGCAAAGTTATAATTTTTTTTATTAATTTTTGCGATTGTTCCTTTGGGAGCTACATGCTATAATCGTAATGTACTACCTGCAATAGAAAGACAACTTTTGGGAATGTTTCATGCAGATAGCTTTAAAACTGAGAGACCAGTTTGCGTAGAAACGGACGGACGGACTGATCGACTCTCCTAGTGATACTGATCAGGAATATATATACTTTATAGGGTCGGAACTTCTGACTGAAATTACACTACCCTCTGCAAGGGTTAATATATGTTAATTAAACAGAATGGGTAAAACACTAACAGAAATGCTAAAAACAACAACTTTAAAGTTTTGTTATGTTAAAATGTTAAAAAAACTAACAGAAATGTTACAGGTAACATTTTGCTACCAGAAATGCTAGAAATCTAACAGAGATGTACAGAAATACTTACGACCACAACGCAGTGTTGACGAATACCAATAATCCACAAATCTTGCAACACTGCAAAGTGCCTGTCCGAGCTAAGTCGATTTGGCGGTCTGGCAGCTACGTTTCGAAACGGTAAATGGTTTAAAGTTTTTTTGCCTCACGTGTTCGTCTTATTCGTGGTTTTTGTTTGTTAATTAATTAAGTTTCTGGCGCACAATGCTGCTGTTGCACTTGCTGCTCTGGCCAGCACTAATAGCCAGTGTCCCCTCGCCGCCCTCCGCCTCCCAAAAAGCGGAGGTGGCCAAACTGCGCGACGAACTGGAGAAAGCTCTGGAGGAAGACGGTGGAGCACCCGTAGGTAGATTCCGTTTTAGGCCACTTTCAATTGACTATCCCAGTATATTTTAGCCGGGTGTGGTGGTGGCACCTGGCTGGACTCAGCAGGCTGGTCGACCGCTCCCCGGTAAGGCCTCCAAAGTGGTGGTGGACCACTCGTCGCTGGACAGTGCCGCCGCCATTCGCCAGGAGATTCAGCAGGCGGTAGCTCGCCAGGGACAAAACCCGGAGGTACAGCAGCTGGAGGCGCTGCTGAAGGCCAGGGGAAGCACCAAGGAGACCCCGGTTCAGGTGGGCAGCAGTCCCCGTGAGGAGCTGCTGGGGGCAGCAGGAGAAGATCGCCAGGAACTGGGAGCCAATCTGGTGGATTCGCGCTCGGCATCGCAGAGCATCGATCTGGAGCAACTGCAGCGCTTGGAGCTCTCCAAGAGGCGGACCCGCGACATGCTCACCTTGGGTCGCATAGAGGAGCTGCTGAACTTCAGCCTGCCCGCGGGTGTGAATCACTGGCTGACCCTGCAGGCTAATGGAAGCGTCTATCTGGTGGGCCAGCAGATGGATGGCTTCCTGGTGCTGACTGGCGAGTTCAACCCTTTGCAGACCTTTGCCCATCCCTCTCCCGTGGCTGATTTTCTTGGACTGGATCGCTGGAACAGCCGGAATCATGTGCAGGAGGGACTGCTGGTGGTTGCTTCCCAGGATCAGCTCATCTGGCTGCGCTTGGAACCCAGTCTGGGACTGAAGGCCTTCTGGCACTGGTCACTGGGCTTTGCTCTGAACAAGATAAGCGCCTTCAGCCTGGAAGGACGGGATTTCCTGGCCCTCGTCGGAAACCACACGCTCAGCATTTACTCCTATGACCTGGAGGTGGAGGAGTTCTGGATTGTACAGCGCCTGCAGCTGACGGAGACGATCTCCGACTTGGCCATTCTCGATACAGGCAGGGAACTTCTCCTGGCTGTGGGTCAGTGGGATGAGGCCTTAATATACACGTGGAGCTCCAAGGGGGAGCCGCTGCAGCTGCGCCAGCGAATTGGGGCACCCGAAGTGACCGCCATTACTGCCTTTCAAATGGGCGGTCGGAGCTATCTGGCTCTGGGTGGGATACTGCCCCAGATTCTGGTATATATGCAGGGCAAATTTATACCCCGCACCATACTCGGACAGAACTTTGGCCTTGTAGAGCACTTCCTGCCCGTCCCCGTTCGCAGCTATCGCGATGACCTGCTCCTGCTCGTCCAGCACCGAGTTGTCTTCGACCCCCACTTCCTGCTCGTCCTGGAGGTTCTGGTGTGGAACGGGGATGCCTTCGAGGCGGGCTTACCACCACCTTGTGGTGTGACCAACACCTATGGCGCTGGCTGCATGCTAGATCAGGAACAGGAAACTGGCATCCAAGGAGCGACCCTGCTTCGTCAACTGGATCAGCCGCCTTTGGTGTTGGTGCCCAGGAAGCAGGCTCCTTCGGGCCTCTTTCGCCTGGAAGCACAACTTCTGGCGAGGAATTCGGAGACACACGACCTGCAGGAGATCAGCCAGTTCATGCAGGAGTGGGTGCACGAGGAGGAGGAGCTAATTCAACTAGTTGGGGAGCTCTTGATTGAAGATGACCAAGACAGCAAGCACTACGAAGCGGTATCCACTCCTTTGGTGGTCAGCGAGGGCGGAACCATCGAGGAACTCTTTGTGAACAAGATCCGCTGGACGGGTGCAGATGCTGTCCTGAATATGCATGATATGCTGGAGCAGATTCGCCTGTTGGACCAAGACCTCAGTCCCAAACGATCGAAGCGCCACCCCGAGGCGCTCTTCAATTTTCACTACGAGCAATTGGAGGTGGATGCCATTGAATCTGCGGAGCTCGTCCTAGATCGACTTAACCATGTGCCTTTCTATATCCAAAACGCATCCCTGGAGCTGCCGCTGCGAACCCTGAATGTGCAGCAATTGGAACTGTTGAAATCTTCTAAGGAGGAGCCTGTTTCAGTCATGGGCACAGAATCCCACGAGGCTCTGGAGCTAGCTGGGGACTTTGACTGCATCTTTATTAATGGAATTGAGTGGGACAAACTGCTTCAAGAACTGGTGTGGCGGCATCGGCCCCTAAAGATCTCTCAGTTAAACGTAGAAGGAGTAAGTTAAACTGGTACCTTGGAAAATTGTTTTTGCATAACTTTTTCAGGTTTTTATAAGGATAATATTTGTCAAACTAATATCTTACGCGATGATGTTTGAATTTGAAACTCCAAATTTTTTTATAACAACATTTTTTTATTTTCAAAGCACCACAAACATTCAATTATTAACGCTATGACATTCAAACTCATCTTTGCCCAAATGGCATATACTTGAACAAAAATGAAATCTCTGAAAGTATTAACGTAATCAATTTGAAACGTTTATGGTAAACCCATGTAATCCCCTACAGCCAGTCATCTTTGAGGATGCACTGTATGTGAACTCTCTCAACGACCTGAGCTTCCCAGGAGACTTTCTCTGGTCGCAGGAAAATGAAACAAGTGTTGTCCAGGCGCCCAAGGAGTTTACGCAAACGCTCTGTAAGTAGTTTAGCTTTTCAAACGACATTTTTTGTAATTAACAAATGTTCAATAGCTACCAATGTCGTGGACACTTCAGGGACCATTAACGGAGTGAATCTTCAGGATGTCATCACCCTCAGAGATTCGCATGACTGGCCGGGGTGGGTCACCTTCTCTCACCTGGAGGTTTCTGAAGAATTGGAGGTGAATAAATTGGCAGCACCCAGTCGATGGTCATTAATAATCCCTTGCGTATCCTAGATTAACGGCAGTGCCCAGGGACGCCTGTTCGAGGAGGCGCCTTTAAATCCCACTCTGCTGGAGTCGCGTATTATCCATTCCGACTGCCATTTCGACCAGCTTTTTGTGAAAGGACCTGTACGCATGCTTGGAAATCTGGATAACGACAGCTTTGACTCCCTCCTGGACGATCTTGTCCAGCGTGCGCCCGACTCCGGCCAGGAACTGCTAATAGGTGGAGGCAAGCGACTGGACCAGCTGCTTATGCCAGTGGATGCCCATGTGGCAGACAATCAGCTGAGTGGGATTCCCCTCACTGACTTTGTGACTAAGCATACGCCGCAAACTCTTCGAAATCTCACTCAGCTAGGAGGATATGTTTACTTCCACCAGCTGCAGATTGGTAAAGGCTTCTCCTACGATGGAGTTCGCCTGCACGAGCTCCTTTCCAATAGTCTGCGACTCGATGGGTCACCTCCTCTGATATTCCCTCTCACGCGTTTTCGGTTTGTTGGGTCTCCTCCCGAACTCGTCCGTCTGCTGGTGGGCCACAGTTTGAACCAGCGGCCGCTGTCCAGTGACTACCACCTGCTCCACGAACCGCTTTATCTGAACAGAGTCCACTTCAGTCGCCTGGAGGCAGAGCAGGCTGAAGTGACTCATGATGTGACTGGTAGCGGACTCCTCAACGGACAGAGCCTGGGGAATCTTCTCCAGAAGCAACCTCGCACGTGGTCTGGCGGAGTCCACGTTCAGGAGTTAATCCTCCCCCAGGGAGTGCAAGCGAATCAACTGCAGGGCATAAAGGCGAACCTTTTCCTCGATTTCCTTCAGCAGCTGGACGAGCTGCCACTGCTGATTCTCCAGGGTCGGCTACAGGTTGAGCGCATCGCCGTCAGCGGATCCGTGCAAGTGGCGGGAGCCTTGAACAGGAGAGATTTAAATGAAATTCAACGGCAGGTGGTGTGGTTGGATAAACCCAACGAACTAAGGACGCGTTGGATCCTGCGAGAGTCTCCCCAGTTCCAGGGAAACCTGCAACTCCTAGGCAGTTTCAACGAACGCCTGTTCCCGGAATTGCTAGACGACATCGTGCTGCGCTCCGAGGGGCAAGAGGTGCTAATCGAGGGCACCAAAAGCTTCTTGGCTCCCGTACACGCGGAGGAACTCCATTTGGCTGCTGTGAATGGGATTCCCTTCGATCGTCTGGCCAACAAAGTGAATCCGCTAGACCTCACTCGAAATGTCCGTGTTCAGGGACGTCTCTTTGTGGAGGATCTAAGGCTAAATGGTCAACTGAACGGGGACACAGATTCGCCCGCTCAACTAGAACGACTGCTCCGCTGGGATCCGACATCGCGAACCTTCGTTCAGCGGGGAGCCGTTGAACTTCTACGCAAGGAGCTGGATCACCTAGTGGTGCGGGGCCACCTCGGGAACCGCTCCCGGGAGTCCCTCCCGGAACTCTTCGATCAGCTGATCTTCAAGCAGCAGCCCGGGTATCGTCTGCAAGGCCACAAGACTTTTACGGGCCGTGTTCGCATCGAACATGGGGCATACATCAATGTCATTAACGGCCTGAATCTGGAGCAGCTCCTGCGAGACCTAGTCTTTGTTGACTCGCAGGAGGAGGTTATACTGAAGACACCTGTTCGCTTTGCGGCTGCCGTTAAGATGGCGCACCTGCAGGCCGAGCGCCTTGTGCTCTCGGGGGAGCTGCTCAATGGATGCAATGTGAGCCAGTGGCTTCGCGACACAATTCGTGTGGATAACGACTTTAAAGCGCCCAAAGGTAAGTATACGCTTTTAAGCAATCTCAATTGGTAATGGGGCTTAACTTAAATATATTGTTCAGTCGCCTTCTCGCAAGGATCACTGGACGGGAATTCCCTTGACGTGGAGGAGCTTAACCAAGTGGATCTGTCGCAGGTGGTCACCCGACACACGGAGCAACACCTAGGAGATTCCCTAAAGGCCCAAGAGCTTTTCCTAGATGGGCAGCTGGTGGTGCGGGGCAGTGTCAATGGTCGAAATTTATCCGAAGAGTATGCGAACACTTTAATGGTGCGTTGACTATTGGCAGACCCACTCGAAATAAGCGTGAATCCTAAATACTTTTGTCCGCAGGTGAATCCTCATAAGAAGCAGCGCGTGGAGACGCCCCTTTTTATGTCTGGCATTAATGTCGTCGGATCCCTGAAGGTAACCTCTCCCGTCAAAGGTCTAAACCTGAGCGATGTGGCCCTTTTGGCAGAAGATCCCGTGCGCCTGCAGTCGCCGCTGTATCTGCACACCCTCAATGCGCCCTTTTTGCGAGCCGATCAGAACCTGAACGGATTTGATTTCAAGGATTGGCACGAACGAAGCTTATGGGCGCTGGGCAGGGAGCAGCAGGAGATCACCGGTAACTGGCGCGTTAAGAAGCTCCGGGTAAAACAGGCAGATGAGCTGCGCCCGCGTCGGCAGACTGCTGAGGAGAGCTACCGGGAGTTGTGCGAACGATTGGCCAGGATTCTCCTGCCCTACCAAGTTCAGAAGCTGCGAAATAGTTTCTCTCTAAGGCAGGAGCAGGATCAGGCGGATGTGCGTCGGGTCTTCGCCTTGGAGGCAGAAGGAGGCACCAGTTATCTGCTGATAAACGAGCACGGCTGCTGGACGCGCATCCATCGCTGGAATGGAACTGCGTTCGACCGATCCGGAGCCTTTCAGAGCGGACCTGTAGACGAGGTGGCTGCCTTGAGAGTGGGAAACAAAAGCTCAGGCCAGGAGTTCGCCTTCATGACTAGCTACGAGATGCCGGAGGATGAGCACGAGTCCAGCTGGAATTGCAGCGGAATGAAGCCCAATCTCTTGAGCTGGCAGATTGGCCAAAGAAAGGATACCAAGCAGATGGATATACCAGCGGACACCTTGAGGAATCTCAAGGAGCACCACGAAAAGCTCAAAAATCGGCCATTTGCGAACCCCAGTTACCAGCAGGGTATCAAATATCTTAAGAGCCCAACCATCGCATCCCAGCTGGGCTCAAAATGGCAAGAGGAGAAACAGAAACTGGATGCCTCGGAGCTGGCCAGGATTCGTAGACGCCTACTGGAAACCTTGGAGTTTCGGCTGCAGGCGGAGGTGAACATCACCCAGCTGAGTATTCCGGAGAGCGATCTATTTGACGAGCACTTGGTGGAGGATTTCCTGGAGCTAATGCGGCAGTTGCGAGTCCTGCGGCCCCGCCTGGAGACGGACACTCTTCCGCTGCCGGACACTCCGGCCAGAGTTCTGGCCGCACGGAGTGCCCAGCTCATCTGGCCCGTGCTGCAGCAGTTGCGGGGGCTTTCGAATGGCAGCGGCTCTGGGCACCAGGAGGAAGCTCTCGAGCAAACGCTGCTGGATGTGCTGGGGTTGGCCAACAATGGAAATGGCTCTGGAGCTGATGAGAAGCTGCATGCTGTGATTCAAAGATTGAGATCACTGAAGGATGAGCTCTATAAGCATGTTGAGGTGGGCCACGAAGAACCTGCAGCCTTGTCTTCGGACAGAGAAGAGCAGTTCCTGCCACTTCCAAACGTGGACATGCGGCCCCTTAGAACCCTCCGCCTGCACGTAGGTCCCACAAACCGGCCCCGGCTCCTCTACGCCCGGCTGACCGTGCTCACACCCACGGATGGCCCGCCTCCCACCACACCCTCGACTGCCCCAGCCGCCACCATCCAGCTGCACCATGCGAACGGGTCGCTCTTTCAGTCGCTAGCCGCAGAGCGTGGAGCTGGCCATCTGACCACCTTGCGCGTGCGGGATGAGACGCTGCTGGCCTTTGTGGAGGGCTGCTGCTGGGTGCGGGTGCTCCTCTACCGTGGAGTGCAGGGTTTCGTGGACTTTGCCCGTTTTCGCGCTCCCCACATCGCCGGTGGGCATCAAGACGGAGAGGTGCTGCAATTGCTGTCCCTCCGCTTGCCCCTCAATCGGCCACCTGGAGCCAAGTACCTATTGGCCGTGGTCCAGGCCCGAGGCGTCACGTTCTACGAACTGGTAATAGCCGGACTACTTGAACCGTGGCTTAAGTGCACATAACTGAAAATCTTTCGGAGGCCCGCCGGAATTCAATTTGTAATTGTATTCCTCTGTTTAGTGTGTTTCGAAATGGCTTTTTTGAAATCTCTCTCCTTTGTTAAATCTCTCATTATTATACTTGTTCTTCTAGATGTTAATGAAATGTTGGATTGTTATTAATGTTATTAAAGCTATAATAATGTTTACCAAAAAGTGCTTAGGCTTAGAGTTATGACCATTTGGGTTTTCTGTTATCACTTATGTGTACCTCAACAAGAAAATAGGATTTTTAAAAACTCCTTTTTGGGCGAGTTAAGAACATTAAGCAGTCCAAAGCTATTTGCTTATTAGAAGTCGCCTGATATTCCTTAACTATGTCGATATATCTTTATTTCAAGAGCTTTAGTTACACATATACATAGCATTAATTACGACTTTGTGCTTGACCTTGATCTCGCTGATTGACTCTTAAGCCTAGGCCCGACTTACGACTACGACTTACGACGGATTCTCGGATTCCCGGATCGCGAATCCCGAATTCCTTTTCCGAGGTGGAAGCAGATTTAGAGGACAGTGACTACAATAAATACATACACATTGGGATAGCAAACGGCTGGAAGAGGACGAGACAGCGGGGGAAACATATGTACAGCATATCCGGCCCGAAGGACCCTGCTACTAGGGAATCTTCACGGGCAGGAAGAGGCGCGGATCGCCGATCTTGGGGCTCAGTCGCACCACCACCTGATCATCGCTGTCGCCCACTTCGAGGAACGAGTTCCAATCGGCCAGGAAATAGAATCCGTTCTTCTTCTCCGGGGGCGGTGGCTCCTCGCTCACAGGGTCGGGTCCAAAGGAGTCGGCCAAATCGTCGAGCGATCCGTTCCGGGGCTCCTCTGTGGTGGTGGTGGTGGTGCTGGTGGTACTTGTGGTGCTCGCTGACTTCTCCTCCTCCTTGGCTGCTCCCTGAGTGTCCCCATCGTCGTTGTCCAAGCCCAGACTCAGACTGATCTTAGTGGGAGACTGGGTGGTCGTGGGCGGGTCTGGCTCCTTCTCCTCCTTCTCTGTGGTGGCATTTCCCTCACTCTGTCGCCTCGCCTTCAGGGTCTCATCCTGACCGTTTTGCAGGGACTGCAGATACGCGGCATCGGGACTGGGAGCAGTGGTCACCTGGTTCAGACTCACGTTGAGCTGTTGCAGCTCCTGGAGATTGCTGATGAGGCGCTGCAGCTCGCTGAGATTGCTCTTGGAGTCGTCCCTCTTCTCCTTGGGTGTCTCGGGCTCCGGCTTGGCCAGCTGATAATTGAGCTCACTGAACTCTGCCATTAGGTCGCCATCGAGCTCGCCCTCCCTGGCCTCGCCCTCGCCCTCGCCTCCGTCCAGATCTTCGACCTCGCCCTCGTCGCTGCGCCGGCGAAAGCCCAGTCCCTTGACCACCCCAATGGGCAGGCCCTGCTTGGGCGCCAGTTCGGTGCTCACACCGATCCTGTTGGCCGCCCGCTTGATGGCCGCCTCGATGATCTTGGTGGCACTGAAGACAGGCAGCTGGAGCCCGCTCTCCGTGGTGGGCATGTGCTCCGCGATGGGTCTGGGCACCTTGGGGCGGCTGGTGGTCAGCGAGAAGACCGCCGGAGAGGAGGTGTCATGCACTTGAGCGGGAGCCGCAGTGGTGCTGGTAGTGGTCGTAGTGCTGGTCGTGGATGTGGATGTGGATGTGGATGTAGAGGACGAGGTGGCCTGCAGCTGGCTCTCCAGCTGCTGCGACAGCTCGTTGGGCAGAGCCACGCCCAGTTTTTGCAGCTGTTGGGTGTTGTACAGCAGCTTCTGCAGCTCCTCCAAATCGCCCTTTTTGGGCCCAACTCTCGAGCTGGGCGTTGTGGGCGCCCTCCTGGCAGGCACAAAACGAGGATTGGCCGGCGTGGACGGCACCGTCTTGTAGATGGGCTGCATGTGCTGGTAGCTCTGGCGCTCGCCCGTATCCTCCAGGCTGCCGAGGAACTGCTGGAACTGGACAAAGTCTGGCGAGACTCCGCCGACTCCTCGCTGCGGATGCGCGGGCTGGCTCATGGCCAGTTCCCGCAGCTCCTCGCTGGAGGATTGAGTGGGCGTGGCCAGGGTGGGATTCGGCCTCTGGTAAACGGGCAGATCCAACTTTAGCTCGTGCTCCGGCTCCGGCTCCTGCTCCTGCTGCACCTCCTGCTCCTTGGCTGGCTGGGCATAGACGATGTGGGCTCCGTTGATGGTCTTCACATTTGGACTGCGCACCGAGGCGGCCGTGACCAGTTGGAACTGGGGCTGGGTCACGTGATCCGTCCGCAGCTGCACTCGCTCCAGCTCCTGCACCTTGCTTAACAGCTTCTGCAGCTGCACGTAGTCCTGGGGGCGCACCTCGTCCTGGAGCAGTCCGTTGCTCCGCTCGAAGTGGCTCAGCGGTCTCTGCCTGGCGGTGGAGGCAGCCGTGGAGATCTCCACTGCTCCTCTTCCGCCCGGCAGGAAGGAGGCGGAGGTCGGTGAGAGCGCCTGCAGGTGGGCAAAATCGTTGCTGGGTAGGGAGAACTCCGCCCTGGAGCCTGCCACGTTCCGGGTGAGGAAGTTGGGCGGCGTGGTGGTGGGCTGCTGCAGCTGCTCCAACTGCTGCACGCGGGTAATCAAGGCCTCGAACTGGGCATGGTCCACCGAGGGAGTGGGCTTAACCGTACTCGTGGTTGCCGGGGCGGCCGTAGTAGTAGTGGTAGTGGTAGTAGTTGTAGTAGTCGTCTTCGGCTGATGCTGCTTCTTCTTGCTGTTCCTGGCCTGCTCGTACAGCTTCTCCAACTCGCGATCGTCGCTCAACAGGCGCTGCAGCTGGAGCAGATCGACGGCACCCAGGGAGTTGGCCTGTCCCAATCCCAATCCCAAGCCCTGATTCCTCGAGGGCTTGACGGTTGTACTGGTCGTGCTCGTTGTGGTCCGGCTGGAATGCTCTAACTGCTGCAGCTGCTTCAGGATTCGCTGCAGCTCACGGGCTTCGTTTTGGGCGGGCGAGGGAGTGGTGGTGGTACTGGTGGTGCTGGTGGTGCTGGAGAACCGGCTGCTCAAGGACTGCACGCTCGGACTGGCTGCCTTAATCACGTTCTCCGGGTTGATCTTCAGCTTCTCCAGCTCCTGGAGATTCTGCAACAGCTTGGACAGTTCATCGGAGCTGGTGGGCGTGGGCTGGTGGTTGCCCGCGCTGGCATAGTTATGGTCTATATTCGGATCGATTCGCCGGCGTGGCTTCTTGGCCTCAATGAGCAGGGGTTCCCCATGGGTGATGAGTGGCTGTGGAGCCGGTGTGGTGGTCGTGGTGGTGCTGCTTGTGGTGCTGGTTGTGGTGCTGGTGGTGGTGCTCGTGGGAGCCTTCCTCTTGGGCTGCTGCGATTGTAGTCGCTCCAGTTCCTGCAGGTTCTCCAGCAGCTTGGCCAGCTCCGCGTTTCCCGTCGGCGGCAACCGGGCCGTGGCCGTGGACAGCTCCGTATGGGCACCGGTGGGCTCCTCCGTGGGCTTCGCCAGTCCCTCCTTCTTCAGGGCCTTCGGAGCCTTCTTCACAATCCCAAAGCGGGTCAGGTAACCCTCGATTTCGGGCTTCACCCGCAGCTCTTCACCAATGTTCAAGGGCTTGAAGTTTGAGTAGGCCTCCGGCCGGATGCGAGCTCCTTGGAGACCCCGCAGATCGGCCACCGCCACCACGGACGGCTGAGGGGCACTCTCCGCCGGGTAGAAGTCGTCCAGGGCATACCGCTTGTGGGCGGAGTCGCTCTTGCCGCCCGACACGATGCCCAGGCTTTCGAGGATGTCCGCCACGGGCTTCACCGTGCTGGTAGCGGTGGCGGTGGAGATGGAGGTGGCCGTGGGCTTGGGTTTCCTCAGGAACTGCGCGTTCTTGGCACTGTAGTGGGAGCTGAATCGATGGCTGGCAGGGTGCGGTGCAGGGATAGCTGGGATAGCTGCCGCCGTGACCGGCTTGAAGTCCTGGTAAACCACCGGCGGCGGAGCGGGCGGATGATAGGTGGTCGCCAGCGGCATGGGCCTGAACTGCTGCTGCAGGCCGTAGGATGGCTTGTAGGTGGTGGCCGCCACCGCTGGATTGCCCCCAGGCACCGTGCTCCGCGGCAGGGCACTGGGATCCGCGGTGAGGAACTTCACGGGATCCGGCGGCGTGTAGGCATCGATCACGCGCGTCACCGGAGGCCGCGTGTACAGCTCCTGCAGGTTCTCCTCCGTGTTGTTGTCCGTGTTGAAGGGCAGCACGAGCATGAGGGCGCGCATGCTGTCCGCCCGGCTCATGTCACCGGCCTCCAGGCTCTTCTCGTACTCCTCGCGGGTCACCTTCTCGTACAGCTCCTCGATCTCGCCACTGCGGTAATGGGTAGGAGGAGGGGAAGGGGGTTTCAGAATCGCCCTGGCTTTGTGTAGAGTACACACAGAATAAAGAAGCATGTGTAGAATCAACCATTTACTATATTGACTTAAACGGTCGTGGCCGCAGCCTACCCATAAAATGTTTGAGTAATTGTCCTGCTTCCTTTTTTTGCACATTTTTTTTTTTTATCTGTTGCTATTTTATTATTATCCTTTGTATTAATTATTTTATTATTTTCAGCGCTTCTATCTCGCGATCCGAGGCGGGACCCGAACTCAAATCTAATTCACAATTAATAATAGTACTTAGACTAATTCATAAAACAGCAAACTAAATGGCAAAATTAATTCGTCTTTCTACCATTTTGATTGTTATAAAACTATTTAATGGCTCAAAAATTAAACTTATGCTTGCTACGTTTGCAGACAACACAGCAGTCTTCTCGAGGGCAAACTGCATCTATGACGCCACAGACATCTTCAGTGCTACCTAAAACTTTTTGAGAATGGGGCCTGTAGCTGGAACATCTGCATCAACCCAGAGAAGTGCGCTGTGGTGTCGCACAGTCTGAGGAAGGATTCGTGTCGGGGAACTCCTGTTGCAGAAAAACGAGCACAAATATTGGATCCTCTCCTAACCTCCGCCAAGCACGTGAAGAATGTTTAATGCAACCTTGAGAGCAAAGCCAGGAAGCTGTACTGGCTACTTAAGACCAGAAACAAGCTCAGCTTGGCCAACAAAGTGCGCATCTACAAAGTTATCCTGGCACCAACCTGAAGATATGAAGTCCAGGTCTATGGCATGCGGCCCACAGCAATCTTGACCGCATCCGGACTTTCCAAAGCAAGTTCCTCCGCAGGATCTCTGAGGCAGAATGGTGCGTTCGCAACACGGACATTGCCAAAGAGCTGCAATCCCCGTGATAGTAGATGTCATTAATAAGCAAGCTGCATCATACCTTGCGATGCTTACATAACATCAAGACTGGCTGAACGACGAACCCGTAGATCTCCTAAACTATTACAAATCCTTACTTGTACCGTAGACAACAATAAGCAACAACCCCAAAATTTTGCACCCTCCCATCCCTATACTAAAAATTGCTATATAAGTGTATGGTATGGTACACCATATGGTATAAATCCATTAATATTGTTGTTATATAGTTAAAAAAAAATACACGACGATTTTGTGTGTAGTAAAGTAATCATTTTTCTGTGTTGATTTTACATATGCTTTTTTTCTGTGTGTAGTGTAAGCACTCACCGCGTTAACCTGGGCAAAGCCGGATCGTTGGCCAGGATCTTCTGCACCTCGTCGATCGTCTGCTCGATCTCTGGGGGCTGGAAGAAGCTCTTGTCCAGCTGCTGCCGAGCATTGCCGCCCTGGATGGTGGGCAGAGCCCGTGTCACGCCCCCCAGCTGAAGGAGGGCGACCAGCGCCAGGCACTCACGGATCATCCTCGTGGATCAGGTGGAAGACTGCAAGGAAAATACTGAAAAATATAGTTCTTAGATTGGTTTAATTCTCTATATAGCAAATATTTTTGGTTAACTTATTTTTTTTTTTATTAGATTGGTTTTTAAGTGACGTTTTCCGAAACACCTTTTGACCTTTTTAAATTCGATTTTGAAATAAAACACCCATTAAACGAATTCATATATATATATTTTTTTTTTACGTTGTTTATTTAATACTTGGTATATAAACTTGAATGTCATTAAATATTCAAACACCTCCTTTTGGAATACCCAACTCGCAGTTGCTCCATTTCAGTGGGTTGGGGTAATCGAATTCTCCCGTTACATGGTCGGGCTCATGCCAAAAGTGCCAAATTACCCACCACCACATGGCGCCGCCAACAATTGTCGCTCCCATTCTGGTTGCCTTAGAATGCGGCGGGGGGGGATTGCGGTAAGAAACGACATGACTTTCTCTTCGAATTACATTGCGTACATTGCGTGCCAAAATCCTGCGGCTCATACAACCGATTGGGGCTCGAAAATAATTTGCTTTAAGAGCAATATTCATAGTCTGCAAGAATTGTCAAAATATTCAGCGACAACAAAAATTATGTTCTTTCCTTTCGAAATACCTGCACTTTTGAGTCCTTGGCTCTTTTAACTGAAATTTCTTTTCGGAAAGTCTGCGTTTAAATGTTGTCTTGTAATTTAGGATAGATTTTCTTGAAATTTTAACAATGGCTTCCTATGTTTGTAGAAAACTGGCCTAAAACCAGCACTTCCAAGTATATAACTTTTCTTAAAGGTTCGTGGATTATTTTTCTTCAAATCTGCGTTTAGATGTTGGCTTGTAATTTCGGGTCGATTTTCTTGAAATTTTAACGATGTAACCCCTTTTTGTTTATACAAAAATTGTCTTTGCAGTTAAGTTGCTTAGGACCATAACTTTTCTTAAGCTCTCCGATTTTGAAAAGGCACACCTCTTAATGTAAATGGTTTAATTCCCTTCCAATTTGGGCCAATTTTATTGATGATCTCCTATTACAGGACTATGCATAAAGGTGTCTCAGACCTGCAAATGTTGTGCCCATAAGGTATGAAAAAACGAAATAGTTTTATTAAAAATATTTAAAAAGCTACAATTCCGAAGTTAGTTATTAAGTAATCTTTACTCGGACATCCCGTAAAAGTTTGGTCCACTGAAAGTAACTTGGCCAAAAGTAATATGACACCTTTCGCTTTCGTGTTTCTATCGATCTCGCCCTCTCGGTTTTGACTAACGACCCATCGACCAATCAAGCATATTAATTGCATATTAGCCCCCGTCTGACCACTTCCAGTTCGGTAGCCTCATGAACGTGGGTACGGGGTTTTTCACAATCACAGATCGCGACTTCTCGAGCGGATCAGCGGAGTGAGAAGCACAAATTTCCGCCCAGGAAAAGGCGAACGGGAGAAATAATAACCGACTGACAAAGAAATCAAATGAAATGCATGACAAATTTTCGTTAAGAGCTGACAGCGACGACGAAAGCAGAAAAAATATTACCCAAAGACGGCGACAAATATGTGGACAAGTGTACACGTTTATTTAACCAACGAAGGCAGCAAACAAGACGTAACTCAAAATCAGAAAACTGTTTCTGCGGGGCGACCGAGGTGGCAATTACTATCATTTGTTAAGATTTTCAAGGATTACGCAACCGGAGAGAGAGTGTGAGGATCCCAAGATCAGGATGAGGCTGATGCAAGAGCCGAATGCGAGGGAAATGGATGGCCATAAAAATGGAGTTGGAGAGGTGGAGAGTTGGAGCCTGCAGCGAAGATTTTGTCCAATTTATGGCGTGACGACTTTTCGGCGGCTAAGGAAGGATGAGGAGGGGAGAAGTAGGGGAGGTCGGTACTCCATATATATTGAACCTATCGGAGCGTTTAGTTTTCACTTAATTGTCGTAGTTAAATCATAAATTTAATGACAAAGACGTGGACGATGTTGTCCAGCAGCGAGGCCGTTGGCGGTATGAACTGTTAGATAATCTGGTCGAAAAGCTAGTTATGGCCGAGCTATGCCGCTCTAACTGAGCTGAACTGAACCAACTGAACCAACTGAACTGCGACTACGTGCCGGGCATACTAAACGAGCGACAAACGGGGCAAATTGCAGTCGGAATTGGGATTGGAATGGCGGTTGATCATCTCAGAGTACCTTTTGGAATGCTGTCGGTTGAGATACATATACGTAGTGCAGAGTTCTCTTTCTTGAGCTCCATTGGCAAATGGACTGCCAATCTGGCGGGCAACGACCCTTGTATATTTTGCTCCTCCACCATAGTGCAATGGTTGTTATGAATAGTCTCAGGAAGGGGTACAGAAATATAGTATAAATAATCAAACTATATTCCAATATCAGAGACATTTTGTTAAAATATCTGGAATATAACTCAAGTGGATGTTTCAAAATCATTGTCGCAAGCATAGAATGCAGTTATATAATTTTGACCGAGGAGAAATAACCACAGCCCTTGACTTCTTAAATACTCGTAATTCCATACCAAGACTTACTCATTGCGCTTCTAATATTAACAGGTTTTGATAGTTCAGTCCAAAATGCTTTACTCGCCTTACAAGGCGCATACGCAACTTAAATAAGGGGGAAAACTGATTTCAAATTTCATAATCCACATTACTTTGTGTGCTGACTTCATGCGTGTGTATGGACCGTATTACTCAAAACGCAAATAATTTGTTACCACGGCAGCAGCAATCTTGAGTGAGTGCATTTCCAATCCAGCAGAGAAAAACCACAATAGTCGAGACGATGATAATGGTGATGACGGCGCCGCTGAAGCGCAATGAGCCCAGAGCAACTGTGTGTGTGGTAACAATTAAATTCACTAATTCCATTATTAACTGCACAATAAAAAAACCTAGTCTGTGTCTGGGACACACTTCAGGCCAATTGAGTCGACTGCTCTACTTCATTTTCAACATTTTTCGATTCCATATTTTACGATCGTTATTAAATCGGACACCTCGTACGTTGAGGCGGAAGCATGCCGAAAGTCCGAGTTAAAGGCCTTGATCAAGGGCGAAATAGATCAGCATATGTAGGAAATGTTAAATAATAGTCAGTTTTCCTGCTAATGTAACTCGACTTCTGACAAAGCAATTAAAGTCAAACTTTGGAATCATCTGGCTTATAGAGAGGATGAAGTTAAAGTGTCACTTTGATGAGTGTTTAGCTTCTGATGGTTTTATGCAAATCAACTTTGGCTCTTCTACAACGATTTATCAGAAAACTTGTTGTAAGTTGTTTATTGTGACTTAAACGGTTGTGAAATACTTTACATATAAAATATTAGGAAACTAAGATAACTTGTTAAAATAGCTATCGCTAAGTGCCAAAATTGGATCAAAATCATTTGACAATACGGTACCAAACACATCGCACACATTTTGCTCCCAAGCCCTTGGCTCGAATGACTTTAACCCTGAACTTTTACGGCTTTTACAGTCACCCCTTTATTCCCAATCCCCACCCTTTGGCCAACAATCACACGGCAATTTACGGCAACAAGCGCGAAAAGAGAGGAAACAGTGGGCTTCATAAAACCAAAAGACAATTGTCTTCGGCCCAAGCGTCCACTTCATTACTTTGGCTTAATCAAGAGCAATGGGCACTTAGCCTTGCTTCAAGCTGGCCAACAGAGGTCAGGTTGATTAACTAGTCATTAATCTGGGCGTAGTCGAGAAGCAAAGTAAAGATAACTAAAGGGAAGCAGGTTGCAGCGGTATCGTTTCTTGGAAGTGTAATCTGAAAAAAATATTTCGAAAACTGTGTCAAAGCTTCCGGAGCAACCAAAAGACCCAGAAGAGTAAGTACATACTCCAGTCGAGTCCATGTCCTCATATTAACCTAACATATATCACTATCACTTTTTGCTAATTAGAGTTCCCAAAAATTATATAATTTAAGCTCATTCTCGGAAGTTTTCAATGTTAAATGTCTGCTGATGCCCCCACAAAATAAGGTCCCCGACATTCGTCTATGTCTCCTCCCTTTTTCATTCCTGGGAACCGGCTGAGGTGGGCTGTGGGTTGCTCTGAAGGTCACCTTTCTGGCTGCGCATCTTTAAAGCCATTTCCGGCTCTGGGTTTTGAATTAGCGTTGAGAAAGCGCTGCTCTCACTCCGAATCGGACGATTAGTCAGCCGACAGGCGACAAATTCGTCAGCACTCCATTATCTGCAGCCTCCACAGCACTTTTACTCCTAACCAGGCGGTTTTCCTCGTTTCGCCAGTCGCCAGACCAGTGGACCAGCTTGATCTCTTGTGGCAGCGGTGGATTCTATTTAAGCCAACATAGCCAGCCATAGCATATGACAAGTGAATGTTGTTTGGGCGGCCAGGAAAAGCCAGTAACTAGCCCCAAAACTGAGCCAAGTCGCTGATGAGGCGACTAACTTGGCCAACTGGCTTTGGCTTTACTTGGACGTTTGCTTTGGGTTTGGGTTTGGGCTTGGCTTTGATTTTAGATTTGGCTTCGCATTCGGGTTCGGACTTGGACTCGGGCTTATTTGGATCTATTTGACTTGTTTATTGGCACTTTTACCCAGTCGATTGATTTCTTGCCATAGCAGATGGCTAATTATTGTTTTTATTATTGTTCGCTCCTCTTCACTTTGTTTGTCAAGTTGTTTCGTTCGGTGTTGTTTCCCTTTTTATAGGCACTTTCACCAGCGGATTGCCGAAAAAACAACGACAGTAATATTAAATATTAAAATACTTTACATGCCTTTGCCTTTGCTTTTGCTTAATTTCCAAACGGCTTTTTTCTTATTTTAGTTTCCAGTTTATTTTGCTTTGGCTTGCTGCTATTATAAGCTATGAAAAGTGTCACTGGAATTATGTTGTTGTCGTTGTCTCACTGCCAGTTGTGGTGATTATAATGGAACGTAATTCACCAGGTTACTTAATTAGCCTGGTTTTTTTTTGTTTTGGTAAAGCGAATGGCTTTGAATTGAATACAAAGTATACCATTTAATAAAAGCTTTGCAAAGGTGTTTTGAGTTAAGTTACTTGACATTTTGCAGCCCTTAAGACATGAACCCTAAATAAAAGATGCTGTTAAAGCAAATATGATTGACTTTTCAATATTCCGATTTAGCTACTATAAGGTTTTGTAAGCAAAAAAATACGTAAAACAAGATTCGTAACTAAACAATTTACGGTTTAATAAAATCGCATTAAACCAAGCATTGCACATGCAACTCAATGCCCTTGTGTCAAGGTCGCTGAGGTGGTGCAGCCAATTCCATTCACGACTCACAAGTTCGTTGCCTAAGTCTTTTGTTTGCCGACTGCTTTTCACCACCAATCACAATGCACCCCCTCGCAATTTATAGTGGTCAACCATTTTCAATTACATTTTCAATTTTCGGCCGGTCACGTTCGCCGATCACTAGAAAATCCAAATTTAAAATCGAATCGAGACGCTTTTTCACAACTTCCAGAGGCGTCAAACTTTCAATGCACACACAGCACACAGTTAAAAAATGTATAAAAAGAAAAACCGAAATTAAATCGAAGCAAAACGCGAACACGCGACTGGCGCTTGGCTTCTGTATCGATTTCGGTTCGTTTTCGGGCTCAAGCGCATGCGCGGCCTGCAGACCATTTTCAATGAGCGTTCGCAGCGTACTGAGCCCGGCCGAAAGTCGTCTTGGCCAACTCCGCTGCCGCCACTGCCGCCACTATCGCCACTGCTGCCGCTGCCCCTTTTGCTGCCCCTTTTGCTGCCAACGCTGCTGCTGCTTCGACCTGTCTTTCAGAAGTCGGAGCTAGAAAATACTCGATCTTAAATATGGGCTCACTAAGACTAATTCGAAATGCATGAAAATGTTGTGTCAAATAGATACTAACTATTTATCTAACTTAAACGATTACATAAAATGCTTCATTGTTAAACCACTTAAATTAAGTAATGCAAAACAATACTTCTAAAAGCATTGTAAAAAAATTGATTCATGTTAGGTTGCAATGTTTTCTATCTCTATAAATATTTATTTGATAAACACAAACTAAAAAAAACCTTTAATAAGGAATATCTTAAACCTTTGTCGATCTCGAAATCAGTTTTTCACCATAGTCTTTTGTTTGTATACTCTGTAATTTATAGTTTAGGCAGTGTTTGGAAGTACCGAGAAATTTACGCACGCTTTTTTTTTGTTTTCTTTTAAATGTTTATATAATCAGATTTGTAATTTTTAACTTACATAGATACTTCATCAGTTGTGTACCTTTTACCTTTCCTATATATTTATTTTGCGAATATATTGTTTCTTACCTAGCTCCAAAACATTGACTTTAGGCAGCATAAAATGTACAACTTCTCCGATTAGTTGGTCGATCGCCGGCCAAAGTGGCTAGCTCGCCTTGACCAAGTACACTGCGAACCGCGATCAGGTGGAGTTTGGTGGGTCGGGGAAGGTGAACAGCATTCTGCCATGGACGGCAGACGGATGATAGATGCAGACAGGTTTCGGTGACGGGCATTTCACTTTGCCCAGCAGCCAGCCGCTTCTTCTAAGCTCTTTCCCCAATTGATAAAATCGATGCGTTTTTTCTCGCTTTCTGCTTCGAAAGATTGTTTTGGTTTTTTGTTACAATATGGCTCTGGTTGCATAATAAAGCGCACGCACAAGGAGAGTGGCCACTGGCCAGCTAAAGTCCCTCAATTGTCGATGGGCTTGAATGCACTTGAAGTCCAGTGGTTCCCATTAGTATAAGTTGAACAGTAGCCTCAGGGGGCTCGCCAGCCAAATGGTCAAAGAGTGGGTGTGTTCTGTGGTTGGGTTCTCACTAGTGGTCCCATTTAACAATATGCAGGCTCGAAAAGAAGATCTTAAAGTTTAAAATTAAATCCCACTCGAAGGACCAAAATTTCTTGGTGTGGCAGCAAGATTGCATTTCTATGGTTATAGTATTTTTTAAAATGCTATCTCGTAGAAGTCAAAGTCTTCTCGTTGTAATGAGTTTGTTTACATAAGTGCTCACGTATACCAAGTTTTTCGACCCCTCCCGCCTAGGTGCTCTACTAACTTTTGGGTTTAATTTGCGCTTGGCACGTTTAGCCTGAAAAAATTTAAGCAATTTTTGGTTATTTGTAACACTTGCCATTTAAACACAAAGATGTTTACCTCTGACTGGGGGAAGAGCCACGCCAAGCCGCCTTTTGTGTGTGACAGCATTTGACACAATTTAACGCTGACGCGACAAATTCGTCTGCGGTCTTGGCTTGGCTGAGCCGTGTGCCGTGCCTCACTCAAGTCGTTTTCGGGAGGGGTTGGTGGTATTTATTTGGTGCGCTTGCGCTTTGAGTTTGTCTTTTGCACAAACTGAAATTGCAACACGGAAAGCAACAAAGAGACCAAACAAAACTGAAACAACAAATTATAAACAAAAACTGAAACTGAAAAATGACATAGCCATAGCCCATAAACGCTTGACAAGACACGGCCAAAATGCTTTGCAGAATGGAGTGGGGCTTGGAATGGAACTTTGGAGCATCAAGCGAAATATGAAGTGCTTTTATGTGCCATGGATGAGCAAAGTGAAGTTGAGCAACGACAAACATAACTCGCTAGCTGAATACCTTCAGGACTTAAAGACTACACATCTTCTCGCAAAAGTTTATAACTCTTATGTCCTGAACTTAGCTAATTAAAGTTTCGTTTTTTCACAGCTTGCACGCGGGACTTCGATTTTTAATGTGAATGCTGTATCTGTTTACCCTTATTGAGCACTTAGTTTTATTAGGGCTTAACCATTTAAAATTTGGATAGAATGAAGAAACTTCACTACAGTAATATCAATTACTCTCAATCAAAGAACCTGCCGAAGCAACTGATTTAAATTTACACAATCGACTCGCTGCTGCACTTGTCGTCTTCCGCGCTCTCCCCTTTCTCCACCCCTTTCTCTGCTGTTGCTTTTACTTTATTCGGCCATTCACTTTCTCCACGTTTTGTTTGCTTTGCTAATTTCGGATCCGCAGCAACAATAAAACAACAACAACCGGGCTTCTCGCCCGGCAGCGAAAAGTGAAACAGACGGCCAGCAAAACGGACGCAAAGCTGCTGCTGCTTACACTGCTGCCGCTAAAAAGTCGTATGCAAAATTCCGAGAAATTATCCAATCGCGTGGCTAAGATTATCCAATTCGAGTCAATCCAATCTAAATCAAATCCGATTGCGAAATATGCATAAATGCATGCATATGTGAATTCATGATCCAATACCGATCGGACCGCTAGTAATGACCCCTCCCCAGTGATTTCGACACCTGCTAATGGTGCTCCAATTCTAAAGCCTATAACCGAACCCAGCGGCAATTACCTTACAATGCCAAGTTCATTGCTCAAGTCTTTCGATTTCGGGAGAGGCGGTAGTCCCCATCAAATCGACAAGAAACAAGGCTAAATCAATCGAATAATCGCTATTTTAAGGTAGAGCGAAATTACTTCTAAATTGATATACTTGTTATAATTATAAACCTATCGAAACCTTTATTTTTAAATTATATTAAATGATGATTAAATTTCCCACAGCTGACTGTCTTACATAATCCGGACCAGACTGTGAAAAAAAGCAAACACTGGAAACTCGAGGTGAACTCGAGAACCTCCACATCGTCCCTCCTTTTTCCGTATGTCCCCGTTTTCGGCCAGAATAAACAGGAAGTTCCTTTAAGTTCCCCGGGAAATCTATTCAAAATTGGGAACATGCTTCTCCGGATCTCAGGTGATTGGAGCGTATTCAATTGGTTTGCATTTGATTTAAATGACCCAAAAGAAAAACTGAAAGTTGACGAACGTAGCAGAGCAAAGTAACAATTCAAAACCGGCTTTATTGTACGTATATATACATTTAAATATTACGTATCCGATCAAAGATAATGTTCTTTAGGTGTATGAATGAAACTCTTTTCCTACAAATGCCTGTACTCCATGTTTAAAAAAACTCAAGAAATTACAAGATACATCTATTGGGTTCTTTAAGTTTTAAGACATAACAAAGTGGCAGACAGCAGTAAAATATTAAATCACTTGCATTAGCTTTTATTGACAATTTTAAAATTTTATATTTTGAATATTTGAACAAGATTATAAGACACATTATAATGTGTCTCAGTGTTAAGATATATGAATGTTCCGTAATTTTCATCTTAGAGGTATAAATATATAAAACTTCTGTTATTTTCATTAAGGAGCTTACAATATTTTAGTTACAATTCCAAGTCTAGAGATTCTCTATTTTAAAAAACCGTTAAAACAGTAGTAAAGTTTTTTACGAATGCAGGCACATCTTAGGAAAACTAAGGTTTCGGTTTTTTATTTATTTAAAATGAACATTAATAAATAGATATATATAATAAATGTTTATATGTTCAAAAAATTTGAATGGCTGTAACTTTTTTATTTTAAAATGGTATTAATGGTATATTTCCATTGCTACAACAGTATGTTTTTCAGCTTGGTGTCTGGTCACACTATTTTGGGGCCAGCTGTTCGCGCATGCATGTGTGTGGGTGAGGATTTATTCAAGATAAATGAAAATCGGCAGTTTCGGGGGATATACGATTTTACATAAGTTGGTCATGTCGGCACAAACATAGCACCACAGATCGAGATCGATCGGATTGGATCCACCTCGCCTCTCCCCGCATCTCCGAAAATCGGAAGAAAAATAAAGAAGAAGACGACTGTGTGTGAGTGTGTGAATGTTCATGCGTGTGTGTGTGTGTATGAAAAACCAGCAACTGAAAATATAACCAAAAATAAAACCCAGGCGCACAGTTGCAGGCGAGGATTCCCACTCCCGTTACCATTCCTCCAGGTGAAGCAGCCCGTGAGATCCCGAAGCTTTTGCGCATTTCCGGAGGTTTAGGCCAGGATGGCGGATGCCCAGGCAGCGGCGGCCGGAAAGAAAAAGTTCAAGAACAAGAAGAAGGCGACGGAAAAGAATACCAATCCCAATCCGAGTCCCAGTGGCCTAGTGACTGAGGCAGTCAGCAATGGACATGCCCAACCGGAGGTGGAGGAACTGAAGGGTCTGATCAAGCAGCTGCACCTTTGCAATGGCCATGGCCCCAAGGAGCAGGCTCCTTCTCCGTCATTGGAGGTGCCTAATGGCCATGCCCATTGCCACAGCAACAACAATCACATAAGGAGCACTAGCGGCAGCAACAACAACAGCAGCAGTCACAACAACAACAGCGTGGACAACAGCAACAACAACAGCAGCAGCAGCAAGCTGGGGGGAGAAGGTGCGGGTGCAGCAGATGCCCTCCATCTGGATCCAGAGGAGGAGGAGGAGGAAGAGAAGAAGCCCATAATAGCCACAAACAAAACCACTGCCAACACACAACCAACAACCACAGTAGTGGAAAAGGAAGTGCAAGTGGCGACGGGGAGTGGCAAAAGCCAGGACGGGGAGGAGGAGCCGGAGCCCCAGTCCTCCACCTCAGTGGAGGTCACGCCCACCATCACAGTAGAGCCCCAGCTGCCAGAACCTGCCATTTCAGCCGACGAGATCGTGTACAAGGAGTACGAGGCCGAGCACCAAATGCATGTGAGTAGTCAGGTCCAGCCACAGGCTATTTTAATTACTAATCCGCCGTGCACATTCGCAGGACATCATGCGACTGATTCAGGCGGAGCTGTCCGAGCCCTACTCGATATACACGTACCGTTACTTCATCTACAACTGGCCAAAACTCTGCTTCCTCGCCTCGCACGATAATCAGTACGTGGGCGCCATCGTGTGCAAGCTGGACATGCACATGAACGTGCGGCGCGGCTACATCGCCATGCTGGCCGTGCGGAAGGAGTATCGCAAGCTGAAGATCGGCACCACACTGGTCAGCAAGGCCATAGAGGTACGTTGGCTGATGGAAAATGTCCTCCTGGGGTAAAAGTGGTGGAAAGTGGTTAACACTGCTCACTTTGGTGAACAAGATCAGTTGCACAAACTCACTCAATTTGCACCCTCACTTATTTAGTTTTTGCTGCTCACTTATTTAGTTGCTCACTTACTTATGTAGTTACTCACTTGTAGTGGTTTAGTTGCTCAGTTGTTACATTGCTTTGTTGTTTAGTTGCTCACAAGTTAACGGAATAAAAGTAGATGGTATAAAACAATTAGGCAAAAATAAAAAACCAAAGAAGCGAGTAAAGAACTAGTGATCAAGAGAAGGAAGCGAACAAAAAATAACTGAACAAGTGAGCAACTGAACAAAGGAGCAATAGTTGAGAACAAGTTTAGACTACTCACGAAAGTGAATACCTCTTTTTTGTTCACTCATTTACAAGAAAACCAATTTTAGTAGAAAGTATTGAAGAGCACATACATATAAGCACTGAATTCAATTAATTATCGAGTAAATTTTCACTACAATTCAACGTTACTGATAATGAATAATGAGCTAAAAGCTTAGGTTTACATTTTACGAAATTTTACAAATATTTAAGATGCTGACGCTTAAAGAATAATAACTATAACCTCGAAGGTATACTTTTGGGCAAACACCACAAGCAATGGGATATAGAACCGCTTCTTCTACATATTAGCAATATTATAATACCAATTTGAATTTACCCTCTTTGCAGGCCATGCTGGCGGACAATGCCGATGAGGTGGTTCTGGAGACGGAGATGCGAAACGAACCGGCTTTGCGACTTTACGAGAACTTGGGCTTTGTGCGTGATAAGCGGCTGTTCCGCTACTATCTCAATGGAGTGGACGCGCTGCGGCTGAAGCTCTGGTTCAGATGAGTGGATCCGGCGGCTGCCGTTGAAATTGTTGTCTAAGTAGCCGCCGAACATGTCGAGCTCCGCACTGCACTGCGGAGGAGCAGGGCGCATCCCCGCTGGCAGCTTGTTTCGGCGCCCTCTTTTTGTACCTATTAACTAGGAAGCATCGTAGCATCAGTTTTTCCCCGCCTCAGCTCACCCCACCCCCTTGTCTCTCTTTCATTGTAAATTATTTTATTATGTAGCAGCAGCAGCAGCAAAACCAACACCGGCAAAAGCCGATTAGAGCCGATCAGTTTAGCAGGAGCAGAAACAGCACACAACGGACCCAAAATTTAATTAATTTTACAGAAGGAAATTTTGTATGCAATACGTGATTTACATGCATAAAATTAAACATTAAAATCGTAAGCGAGCATTAGTTATGTACATTAAACAATCTTCAAAAATCAATCTAGCGAATAGACAACAACAACATGCGCAGCACACGCTCATTGACACACATTTACAAAGCTATAAACATAGAATCAAATTTTGTAAAAAGATTGATCAAAAGCGAGGATCACGCAAACGGAATCGTACGAATTACACAAATAATGTATATCAAAACAAACACAATTGGAACAAAGAGCAAAGAACAGAAACACACTCGCGTTATAAACATAGATCTATCTGCATAGGATAAATAGCGGCCCGTGCGCATAAATCAATTAGCCATCTTGTCTTTTATAACTTCTCTGTGCTCTCCAGTGTTGTTATTGCCTGAGATCAGGACACAAGTACAGATACATATAGCGATAAGGATGATGATGTGGTGAATCCCGAGTAACATTGAAAGAATGCAATAAAATCTTCAACAATTTAGAAAAGGGTTTTGTTTTCTTGGAAATTTGTGTCTTGCCCTTAGTATTTGTTCTGTAATTTGTTTTATTAAGGGAATTATTATTATTTTTTTTCAGAAAATCAAATACCTGTTACTCTCTTATACTCTTTTTGACTTTTCTCAAACTAATGCTTACAAATCTCTTACTGGCTTGATAATTTGGTGTCATTCGTCATACAAAAATCGATTTAAATACTCAACATTGGCGCGATTCTAGACTTAAGCTTACTTAACAACAGAAGGTTTGACAGTATGAACAACATTCAGTTAGGCCAACTGGATGTGGAGTTGTGGTTAATTCTACGTATGTACACGAGCAGTGCCAGTTTCAGAAGCATCACCTGCTGCTCCGCCGATTCTTGGGACTGTTCGTCGAAGCAGAGCTCGCTGATCCCCGGAGCTGCTTCAGTTCGGAGCGGGTGGCTGCCTTGATGCTTTGCACCTGTTGCCGCACAGAGCCGTTCTTGTAGGTGATTGCTGACGTGGACATTGGACCCGCCGCCTCCTTCTCCTCGAACAGATCGCTGACCTCCACCATGCGCGGCTTGAAGAACATGTTCGGCCGGATGACTGCCTTCTCGGGGTGCTTGAACAGGTTCAGCAGGCCCCAGGAGAGCTCCTGGCGTTCGCCTTCGCCCTCCGGAAGCGAGGCGCTCTCCACCTCCGATTCTAGAACCCAGGCAGCATTCCGCACCTCAATGCGCAGCCGCTCGCACTCCTCCAGGCTCACATTCTTGCTCACGTTGAGCTGCTGCTCCAGCGGATTCACAATGTACATGGCTGAGTGGTCCGGCTTGGACAGACCCCTGCCCTCGTTCAGCGAGATGGCCCGGTTGTGGAAGTCGAACTGCGAGTAGAACTCGAAGAACTGAAGCAGCAGATCGCTCAACGAGCTTTGGTTGCGACTCTTGAAGCCCACTCGCTCCATGTCCCGGGCGAAGGTGCAGCTGATCCCGTCCTCGGTCACTCGCGAGTCCCCCGGCTCCGCCGCCTTCGCTAGCGCTCCAATGGTGGGTAAGATGGGGTGGCGCAGCTGCTGCAGGAAGAACATGACCAGGCAGGTCAGCGAGAAGTTGCTGATCCAGCGACCGGGGGAGGGATTTGTTAGGCCGCTGGTCTGCGCCCAGCGCCGGATGCTAAACGTCAGCGGACGCACGCGCGGATCCATTTCGCCGAACATGTACAGCAGCTCCGACATGTAGAAACCAGTGCTGGAAGAGGGATTCCGTTTTTAAGCCATAAGGTGTTACTAAATTGCAATGAAGGCAAACTGGTGAAAACCGGGCATTATTATTAGTTCACAAACGAAACGGATTAGTTCCAATATAGCTTTGTATCTTAGGCCATAAACACTTTGTCAGTATTTCAATACAAGATAGTGGAGACCATGTTATGGATTTTGAAATACGAACAACGAATGTTTTATACGCAAACAACAAAATGCAGTCTTTGTTTGGAAAAGGATATCAATTAAAATATTAAGGTATTTGTGAATCTAAAGTGGGTGGGGCCACTGTTATTGAGCAAATCTAGGGTGTGGAGGCCGGAGAACTCGCCGGATGTAAGTGCAGCGGGGAGCTTATCAGGGGTGAATCATGGCCATTGGCACGCCAGGAAAGTCTAGCCCGCGGGAGAGTACTGATTCACCTGCTCCGACGCGAGAGCGCAATGGTATTTACACGGCATTTGGCAATCGCCACCTGCCACTATCTAATCTTATCGAGCTGGCGAAGCTTTCTTATCTAAGGCCGCTCTCACTGCTCGACTGTACGCCCCAACGCACTGGATGTTGTCATCACCACGTATCTGGTCAAAACTATTTTAACGAACGAACCTAACAGATCTCTGTTCTGGTCCCGCTACTGAGCAACCTATTTTTCTGCTGACCCCCGAAAATCGACAAAAACAAGGGTAATCCTAGTGAATGTGTATAGAAATTCAAAGTGATACATACAAAATTTAAGGAGAACCTCTATTTTTTTAAAGTGCTGTCCAAAAAGTGTTGCAATTTGGTTCGAAAACCATAAACAGAATATATTTTCCAATTTGAAAGGGTTTATAAGTCCTCTTTCAATTCATAAATGCATTTAAGAGTTTTCCAAGTGTTCCGTAAATCAAGCCTTTTCCCCTTTTCTCGGATTGTTGGGTGTTGCAATTGTTCGTATTAATCATATAGTGCGTGGCTGATAACGCTATTTGCTAAACACTGTTCCGATAGGGCCAACAGTGATACCAAGAGAGGCACCATAAATGCCATCCAACATCGTGATTAATAAACGCGACCATTTCGAGCTTTTGGTATGTGACTCAAGGCAGGAGTCATGAAAAGTTAATAAAGGATATATATAATGTATAGTGCATTGCTGGGCTCACTCTGTAATCACCTCCACCCTTGCTTAGTTTACTTTCATTCGCGTTAACGGATATAATCGTCTTGGCTCAAACTCTGCCATAATCCATTCAATTATGTACTTTTATCAGAAAGTTATTAATGAAGAGTTTTCAAGATTCATTCGACTCCAACAGTTTTTGTTCGTTATAAGGAGTCCTTTGTTAGGAAATCCCACTGAATGGGAAATATCGTGGAGATTCCTATCTTTATACACTGTTTTATCGGTAGAATCATTTGACCATAACAGGTTTGGTAGGGAATCCGTGTGTATCTTTAAGTTAAAACTCCATAAAATGGGAAATTATCCCTTAATGACCATTCTTCTTCTGTATTTATTCAGCTTCCTGAACCATGGGTATCGGCTATGGCGCCTCAAACGAACAGCTGGAGAAGCAGATCGGCTGCGTGAAGTACACGCTTTTCTGCTTCAACATCGTGGCATGGATGATAGCGACGGCGCTGTTTGCCCTGACGGTCTGGCTGAGGGCTGAGCCCGGCTTCAACGACTGGCTGCGCATCCTGGAGGCGCAGTCCTTCTACATCGGCGTCTACGTCCTCATCGGCATCAGCATCGTGATGATGGCGGTCAGCTTCCTCGGCTGCCTGAGTGCGCTGATGGAGAACACCCTGGCGCTGTTCGTGTTCGTGGGCACCCAGGTGTTCGGGTTTATTGCCACGGTGGCCGGATCGGCGGTCCTCATGCAGTTCAGCACCATACACTCCAGCCTGCAGCCGCTGCTGAATGTGTCGCTGCGCGGCTTTGTGGCCACCTCCGAGTACACCTACTCCAACTACGTGCTGACCATGATCCAGGAGAACATCGGCTGCTGCGGGGCCCCCGGGCCGTGGGACTACCTCGACCTGCGCCAGCCGCTGCCGAGCTCCTGCCGCGACACCGTCAGCGGCAACGCCTTCTTCAACGGCTGCGTGGACGAGCTGACCTGGTTCTTTGAGGGCAAGGCCAGCTGGATAGTGGCCCTGGCCATGACTCTTGGCCTGCTCAACGTTATCTGCGCCGTGATGAGCTTCGTCCTCGTGCAGGCGGTCAAGAAGGAGGATGAACAGGCCAAAAACTACCGCCGCTGAAAATGCCCAGCCTAGTTAACTTAGTTAGTAGCGACAATCGACCCTGCGATAGATCTAAGAATTCATACCCAGTTCGAACAATAAGTACAATAAAGATTGCGACCCCTACACGGAAATGATTTTTGTGGGGATGGGGAAGTCGTATAGAGATTGGAAACGAAAAAGAAACGCTACAGTCAAATGACCCGACTATTGGATACACGTTGCTTAGCTTACAAAATTCAAAATAAATATGCCCCCAGAAAACAATTGGGTCTAAGGTGGCGCCATTGGCCTCTACCATGTCTCAGCGTGCCATGACAGACTTTTGCGATTTGCAAGGAAAGGGGAGGGCGTGACCAGAATAGATTCCGAGATTTTGTCGGAAACGCTACCTTCTACCTATTACCTATTTCAACGACTACAACATACCTTTTTACTATATGAGTAGCGGGTGTAAACATTTTGTTTCACAACGGTCAGACGGGAATAAGTACTCACAGGTTGCTCATGGACAGGTCCACCTCCAGGTCCAGGTGCTCGTGTCGGTACTTGATTATGGGCACCCTTGCCTGCAGGATGCGGCGCACATGGCAAACGCCCGGCAGGAACAGGTGCAGCATGTCTCCGAAGCACTCCATGTGTCGCTGGGTCTGCGAGCGACCGTTGCTCAGGTTCTCCTTGGTGTGGTAGACCAGCCGAGAGGGCTCCGCCGACGCCTCCAGCGGGCTCCTGGCCCCCATGTCGTTGTCGAAGCGCAGGATGAGGTCCAGGTCGCAGCCCATGCGGCCAAATCCGTTAACGGAGGAGCCAAAGGGCTGAGCCTGGGCGGCGGGGAACATGCCGGCAATGGCCAGCTGCACCTGCAGGGCGGCCAGGAAACGCATGCGGATGCCCAGCTCGTTCAGCCGTGTGTGCTCGTGCAGGAGCTGCACCTGCTCCTCGATGCCCGGCGCACTGCGCATAATGGCCAACAGATGGGCTTGCTCCATTTGCCGGGTGCCGTCGAGGGAGAGCAGGTTGGGCGGGGTCAGCTGGAGGTTGGGAGCCAACTTGGGGCCACGTCGTCCTCCTGCGGCCGCAGCGCGAAACCAAAGGAAGGGTGATCGCACGGGCACTCCGGCCAGCTCGCCGTTGCTCACCCCGGCATCAATTGCCGCCGCCGCCTCGTCCGGAGCTGCGTATTCTAGCAGGACGTAGTGCAGGGCCTCGTCCTGGCGGACACAGTAGTGGTGGGCAGCCAGGATCGAGCCGAAGCGGCTGCAGTAGTTATACAACTCCGCGTACGACTTCTCGGAGCTCACCTGAACCACAATGCTGCGCCGGGCCTGCCGCTGGTGGTGGCCAATGAACTCCTCGTAATTGGACCTTCCTGGGGGCAGATAAGTGCATTTGAAACAGCAGGAATCTCCACCAGGTTCGACTCACCTGCATTCCGGCTGGGAGACGACGCCTCCGGAGCGCTGTATTTTACGCAATATGTGCGCCAAAGGCTCAGCTGCTTGGTGCGTCGCACAAGGCTGTTCATGGCGGGTGGGGGGAGGTGGCCGGTCAAGTCCTGGACACCCACTTCGTGTGGCTAAAATCTGGAACTTAACCGAATCTTTGTGGACTCCAGTTTTGAGGTTATACTGTGCCGGTTATCGACCACAAACAACGGTTATGCAGCCCTCAAAACCTATCGATAGATCCGCCTTGGCGCCACATTTAAATTGCAACCGAAAACATTACTGATTTTCAAACTTTTGCATTGGTTATTTATGCTAGTTTTCTGTGAGATTAAAAAGGCTACCTAGTCGAACTGAGGGCTCCACATTTAAGGTTAGGTTGAGCCAGTTATCTGCCTTCGAAACCTATCGATTGCTCCCCTTTGGCGCCTAATTTGAATTGCAACCATTCATCATTCGTGATTTATCAAACTTTTTATTCCACGTTTCAGTTATTTTATTTTTACTGTTACTATATGCTGGTTTTTCGTGGGATGCACATTTGCCATATAATAAGGATTAATTAGGCAAAACACGTAAAAAAAGAGCATACGATCGCGTATATTTTCTAAATATACATAATCTCATTCTGCTCCCGGGTCGGTTACATTTAATCAACATGTTGTGTATATATCGGATATATGTGTGTGATATATATACATTTATTGGGTGTATATTAAAGTGGGCCGATTAAGGGGCTGTAAAATCGTACGATATAGTCCTTTCTAAACAATATTGGAAAATAAACTGTAGGCTTAAAATAAGAAACACACAGAAAAATAACAAAATTTGGAGTCCCAATATTTTTTGTTAAAAAGGCTAAAAGGCTATTCAGAATATTATTTTTCTAAAAATTAGATTTATATTTTAAATCTTTCTTTCCGTTTTGCTTAATATCTGCCAATTCCCGGGTTTCAGACCATAAATTTCTTCGCCGATATTGCTTAGAAGACCATTAAGATTATGCTTCTCCTACGATTTTTTATTTTGTATGGGTTCATTAAACAGACCCACTCTAGTGTTTATAGAGTGCGTTTATTGGATATATCTGCAGAATGCTTATGGCGAGTGAGTACGCGGATTACGGGATTATATTATGAATTTAGTCTGTTATTGTTATTGTTCATCGAGATGCTTATACAGGGTACAGCTTAGGTTAGGAGTTGTGTTAGGCTTGTTTTTTGGGTTCTGTAACATTTTCATTGTGCTTTTTTGTGTTCGTCTTAAATGCAATGGCGCCAAATAATCGAGTTTGATTTCTGGTTTCGATTATTGGTTCACTTATTATCTCAGTATCACATATGTCTCCTTAAAATGTGTTTTGTGTGCGGAAACACCAGAAACATATCCATTTAGCAACATTTTATATGATCTCGATCAAGAAGAAATCGGTTTTAAAGAACTACGCGAGCAAGGATCACATCGAACGTATGCGAAACTTAAGATTACAATTAAATAGTTGTGTGCGGTGTTGGGAGTGGGTGTGCTGCGAGGGAGTGGGTGGGCTGGTGTTAAATACCGGACTGAACAACTGCGGTCAAAATAAAAGCCTGACAACTTTAACTTTGTAAAGCTCTAATAATTCACATTTTTTTGTTTAATCATATTCCCTGTTTCTTCCCACTTTTCTACCTTTCTTAAAAAAGAACAAAATTAAAATTGATTAATTTCCAAAACTGAATAGCTGTCAAAACCCATATCTATCAAGACAGTCTAATAAAATTTTCTGATCTTATATATAACGTTCTCAATTTGTATAAAAACTCAACCATATTAAAGATGCACTAGTGGAAAAATCCTGATAAAATGCCTCACACAGACTCTTAACTGTTTAAAACAAGCAATAACTATATAAAGGGGAACTTGAATTGCTCCTATTGCGACCGCAGCTGTCGCTATTCCTAGCAATACATTAAACACGTTGTTACAGACACACAAACATATATAGCGAATAAATATGTAGAGTATAGGGCTTAGTTTAGTTTGGTTGCTTTGCTGGCTTCACTTTTCACATCACTTCACTCTAGATTAGTTAAGCTTAGTACTGTTTAGCGTAAAAGAAATGCAGTCGACTATTGCTTTCCACAGCCACGTCCCCTGCTCTATCCGCTCTATGCTCTAACCACCCATCCAGATCCCAGATCCCAGATGCCCAGATGCCCAGATCCCAGATGCCCAGTGGGGTCTAGATGTCATCGATGAGGCGACCCTCGATGACGGACGAGTGATGGTAGTTGGGCCGCGGGCGGAAGTCCTCGTTCTGCTCGTTGAGCTGCGTGGGCGAGAGATCCACACCAGGGCACGATGGAGTAACCACGATCTGTTCGTACTCATTTATTCGTTTGCTGTGCACCAAAAAGAGGGAGACCGCATTCAAATGGGCACTCAGTGTTGGTCAGTGTGGCAGTCGAAACTTACCCGAAGCATCGGAAAATTACGCTTTTTAGCCAGGCGAAGAAGTTAAACTCCGCAGTGAGACCTGGCTTCACAGCCGGGTTGGCCGTGCCCACATAGAACCACACAACGAACACCACTAGGAAGCAGGTGAGGGCATAGTACCAGTTCACCAGCAACATAACCAGCAGCTTAGTGAAAGCCTACAAGGAAAAAAGCAGATATGGACAAATAAGCAAGCTTAATGCCTGTTGCAAACTCACGCCAAGCAGCGAGGCCCACCGGTTGCAGTAGCCGGAGTACCAGTTTTTCGTCTTGGAGTGGATGGGCGGGCGGATGGGCGCGATCGGTTCGGCCTCGTTATCCTGCTCCTGCTCCTGCTCGCTGCCGCCCTGCCCGGCTGCCTGCTCCACGGACAGTGTGGTGTCCGCCTCGGAATTCAAAACCTGCGCCTGGTGCGAGGTGCTGGGCCCCTCGTTGTTGAACTGCAGAGGCTCCGTCTGGTGCAGCGGTGAGTTCTGCGGACTCTGCAGGTTCTTGTGGCGCACCCGATCCGGAAAAAGCAGGTCCAGGTCGTTGCCAGTGTCCGAAACACTGCCGTAGCGACGCGTCTCGTAGCTGGGACTCGAGGCCTGGATGCGGAAACGCTCCTCGCGCTGCTCCTGGATGTCGAAGGTCTGGGCCAGGGCAAAGTAGGCGTAGTCGATGCAGGCATACGTCAACAGGAAGGGCATGGTCACGATGGGCGCTAGAAAGTTGATGTCGCCCACGATAATGAAGGTGACCGTGACCAAGGCCACGATGGCCATGGCGTATAAAGGCACTTTGTTGGGACCACGCTGAAAGGGGAGGGAAAAGGAATCAGCTTGTATTCCTGTTTATTTTTCCAATTAATAGCTAAAGCTACTTACACCCTTTCCCAGGATATCGATACCCGGAATGACGCTTTCCTTGGCAATGCTCTGTAGGACGCGTGGGGTGCCGTACATGGCGCCTAGGCAGGACGACATACTAGACACGTAGATTCCCGCCAAGAGCAGAAAATGAGCGGCCGACACTTTGACGGAGATCATGTAGTCCGTGTACAGGATGTCCCGCTGGCAGGTGGCTCCCAAAAACAGCACGAACACCAGGTACAGAAACGTGCTGCAATGTAATGAGACCTCGTTAGGCACAACCAAGGGATTGCTTTGGGCTGAGAAAGTCTTACGAGGTGCCAAAGGCGGCCAGGGTGCCGTTGGGAATGTCTGTGGAGGGGGCGCGCAGGTCGCCGCTCATATTGATGCCCGAGAGCACGCCGGTGACGGTGGGGAAGAAGACGCCGAACACCCGGAACCAGGAGTAGCCATCGTCATACTTCGGCCACAGGTTCTCTACAAAGTTTCCGCTCACCCAGCCGTTAAAGCCCTCGCCTGCAAAGGAAAATGAAATGGTAGTTCATTATGAAACGTGTGATTCTAACGATATCTGTCTACTAGGCGAAAACACAACACTTACTCTCCTCGCTGGTGAAGCTGCCCACCATGAAGTCCAGCGCTGAGATAAGCAGTATCATGAGCAGGATGAACTGCAGCTTAATGACCCACTTGACGCCGGCCACGTTGATGCAGCCCAGCAGGAGCACAGCCGCAGTGGCGAAGCCACGGATGGCCCACTTGTTTCCCTCGAGCCCCACGAGTCCGGCCATCGATTCGCCGAATCCCATTACGTTGAGGGCGCATCCCACCGCCTGGCCGAAGCAGTAGAGCAGTCCCAGGGCGCCACCGAAGCGGGAGCCCAGGGTGTGGGCTATGAGGAAGTACACCCCGCCACTCTCCACGCGGCACCTTTCGCAGATCCCGATGGCCGACAGCACGCTGACCAGGGCGATGACCACTGTGCAGAAGATTATCAGCACGGCGTTGAGGATGCCTGCCTGTGCCACGATCCATCCGGATCGTAGGAACACGATCACGCCGAACACGTTAATCAGGCAGGAGGTGAACACTCCGTCCCACGTGCCAAAGAGCACGGGCTGCGAGATGAAGAAGTTGGAGCGCCACCTGTTGAGGATTCGACTTCAGATTCGGATCCTGACCAGAAGGGAATTCTCGATGAGATTTACTCACCAGGGCTTGTCACCCTGCTCGCCCGCAAAGATCTCATTGGCTCCGGATGCATGGTGGCCACCAGCCGCGTACGTATACTCGTTGCCCAGGTCCACGAATCCGCCAGTGTTGTTGTTGGTCCGCTGGCGGAAGCTGGCCACCGTCACATCACCATCCTCGTCGCCTCCGAGTCCGAATCTCTGCCAGTCGACGGTGCGCCGGCCCCCGGTCCCGTTACCTTCCGAGCTATTACTCATCACCGGTCCGCTTTCCCCGTACCGCTCGTTGCTCCACTTATCGTTGTGGTTGTTGTTGCCGCTGAGGAGCGGTATATGCGCTGTGCTATTGTTGTTGCTGTTGCTACCGACGAGGCGGGTTATCTGGCCACTACACGGTCGTAATCGCGGCAATTAACTGATTGCTATTGGTTTATTTTCTTGGAGCTAAGTTTCCACTTCGGCACCCAAACATCCAAACCCAAGCACATCCACGCAGGCAGCCTGTGGAGTATCCCCTGGAGATCGGCCCACTTGGCTCACTGGCGGCTGAAGCGAGAAACGACGGGCATCGCCGTGGTCGCAGGTGGGTAACTTGGCTCGGTAAATGCGCAAAAAGTTAAATAAAAACACTCGCTTATTGGTAAACTACAAGAAGTCGTCATCGATGACTTTTCGATAGGCGATAGGCGGACTTAGCGATAAGCGATGGGTGTATTATCGCAGGGCTGGAGAAGGCCAAGAGCGCACTATTTTAAAAAATCCTAGTTTTATTACATTACAAATTACATGGATCCTTAAATATTAATCGTGATCGGCGGTTGAGACTTTTCGGAAGTACAGCACAATGGGTCGCAGTCTTCAGGCTCATTTATAAAAGCAATTTAGTTTAAAATCTTTTTTTTGTGATCTGGCAAAAACATCGACAGTCGCAATAAAACATCGATGTTTCTAATGAATCGATGTAGTACCACCTCTAACAACCCTCCCGAGCACCGCACGTGTTGACATTAAGCTCTTTGTTGCATCGCTGTAAATTGCCTTCGAAATGGCCAAAACGAAGGAGAAGTCCGGAAAAGTGGCCAAGAAGGCGGCGGGAAAGGGGGCGGGCCAGGTCGCGAAGGAAACCGCGACCGATCCAGAGAGCGGAATCTGGCGGGATGCACGTTTCCAGCACCTGCTGGCCGATCCACGGTTCCGCGGTGTTCCCAAGGTGCAGCGCAAGGTGAAGATCGACAAGCGCTTCCAGGGCATGTTCACGGACGACAAGTTCAAGGTGAAGTACACTGTGGACAAGTACGGCCGCCCGGTGAACAAGAGCAATTCCGAGGACCTGAGGAAGTTCTACGAGCTGGACGATAATGAAAGCGACAGCGATGAGGAGCAGGCAAAAGAGGTGGCCAAAACGAAGGATGCTGACTCGGATGTGGAGGCGGAGCAGCAGGAACAGCGGGCCGAGGAGCTGGCCATCGCCAACTTGGAGGAGCAGGGCAACGATGATCTGGACAGTGATGGTCTCGAGGTGCCCCAAAACCTGCGCGAGCGACTGACCAACCCGGACGTAGACTACGCCCGCGGAGAAGGCCGTCTGCTCACGGACTCCTCCTCCGAGGAGGACAGTGAGGGCGAGGACGGTGAGCAGGAGGGGCCGGAACTGCAGATAGACCACGTGTGGGGTGAGCTGGACAACGATGCCGGCAGCACCGAGGAGAGCTCCCGCCGCCTGGCTGTCTGCAACATGGACTGGGACCGCATACGAGCCGAGGACTTGATGGTCATGCTGAGCTCCTTCCTGCCGCCCGGCGGCAGCATCCTCAGCGTGAAGATCTACCCCTCGGAGTTCGGCAAGGCACGCATGGCCGAGGAGGAGGTCCACGGCCCCAAGGAGCTGGTGGAGCGGAAAGAGATGGAGCCGGAGGACGACCCCGACGCTGACGAAGAGCTGGTCCGCCAGCAGGACAGCGATGCGGAGGAGGGCGAGGACTACCACATGGAGAAGCTGCGCCAGTACCAGCTGAATCGTCTGCGCTACTACTACGCCGTTGTAGAGTGCGACACCATATCTACGGCCGACAAAGTGTACCAGGAGTGCGACGGCATCGAGTACGAGAGTTCCGCCACCCGCGTGGACCTGCGCTTCATCCCGGACGACACCTCGTTCGAGGAGGACACGCCCTCGGACGAATGCCACGAGCTTCCGGACGCCAGCAGCTATAAGCCGCGCCAGTTCACCACCACGGCGCTGCAGCAGGCCAAGGTGGATCTTACCTGGGACGAAACGGCGCTGGACAGGCGAGAGCTGGGCGACAAGCTCTCCAGCGGTCAGGTGGACAAGCTCACGGACAAGGAGTTGCGCCAGATAGTGGCATACAGCAGTGAGGAGGACTCCGAGGAGGAGCAGCCACCGGCAGAGCAGCCAGCTCAACGGGAATTGGAGCTGCCAGAGGAGTCGAAAAAGGAAAAGCCCAAGAAGCCCTCGAAGCAGGAGCGCATTGCCACCTACAAGAACCTGCTGGCCGACATCCTGGAGCAGGAAAAGCAGGCCAAGGAGCAAAAGTACGAAATGGAAATGACCTGGAACGTGGAGCCGCAGCAGGAAGATGAGCAGCAAGTGCCGAAGACCCAGGCCGACCTCACGCCCATTGAGAAGGTTTTGCAGAAGCGCAACGAGAAGAACAGGCAGCGCAAGGAGCAGCGTCGCCAGCGTCAGATCGAGGCCAGAGGTGGAGATGCCGACGACGACAGTGATGCCTCCATGGTGCCCGATGGCATTGATCTTAACGATGCCTACTTCGCCGAGGAGTTCGCCAATGGGGACTATGCTCTGCCCAAGACGAAGCAGGACAAGAAGAAAAAGCAAAAGCGGGAAAAGGTCAATGGCGAGGAGAACGCCGAGGCGCAGCAGCAGGAGAAGGAGTTGGAACTCCTGCTGGACGATGGCGACGGACGCGACGAAAAGCAGCACTTCAGCTTGTCCAAGATCCTAAAGGAGGAGCAGGCGGTGGGCGGTTCGAAGCGAAAGCGGCGTCAGCAGTTGAAGAAATCAAAGAACAAGCCGCAGGAGTCCGAAAAGCCGGACGACGACTTCCAGGTGGACCTGAACGATACGCGGTTTGGGGCCGTCTACAAGTCACACGAGTTCAACATCGATCCCACCCACTCTCACTACAAGGCCACCAAGGGCATGCAGCAGATCATTGGCGAGAAGCTGAAGCGCAGGCAGGAGCAAGTCGAGGGCGGCGTCCGCGGGGATGAGGTGGGGATGGGGGTGGCCCCCAAGCGAAGCAAGCAGCAGCTGGAGCAGAACGCCCTTGTCAAGAGCCTCAAGCGAAAGATTCAGCAGCAGCAGCAGCGGGGTCAGAAGCATTAGTGTTCTATAGTTTAAAGACCATAAATTATTAAAGGATGAGTTTATAACGAATTGCTGCGGCTCATTTGGTTAGAGCGAAGACAAAAGGATTCTGCAGCAGATGCCTTAAGCCTGAAGGTTGGTCATCACACACCAATTGCTTACTCTATAATTTTATAAAGTTAAGAAACCCTTTAGTAGAAACATAAACACCCACAAATCACAGTTCACATATTTTTTTATTGCTTAATCTATCCTAGGCTTAAAAGTACAAAAATGACATTTTCGAGGTTGAATTTGAAGTTGGAGACAGAGACCAGAAAATAAAGGATATGTTATTGACATTTAGTCATGCAGCAGATGCATATTGGTCCTCGTATATCTGTATTATTGCTTATTATATAATTGCTAAATTTGGGAAATCCTTTAGTAGGAACACAGTTTATTGCTTAATCTAGCTAGTTTTATAAGTACTATGATGATGTTTTCAAGGTTTCCCGTGCAGCTCTGGAGGATCACAGTCTTCTCTCCGCTAGTAGCTGTAGTTGAAGTAGTGCTTGTACAGCGCCGCCGTGACCCTGGCGTCCACAAGAAAAAGATCCGGCACACAGATGCGGGACTCCTGCTCGTATACGATCATGAGCTCGCAGAGGTTTGCCCACACGGGGTCGTGGAGTCTCCGGATGAGCATGCAGTCGAGCCGGGGACGGACCAGCGCCTGGATTACAGCGTGCAACTGGGCCAGAGTGGCCTTTTGGTCCAGCAGGGCGGCAAAGGGGCTGCGCCCGAGACACAGCTCGTAGAGGACCAGCCCCAGCGACCACACGTCCGACTTGAAGTCCACCTTGCCCTGGCTGGACATCGCCTCTGGGGCCATGTACATGGGCGTGCCCAGGCCCGCCTGCAGCTGAGTGCTGGGCGCATGCACGTTGGATATTCCAAAGTCGGCGATTTTGACGTGGTCGCTGGCGTCGAGCAGCATGTTCTCCGGCTTCACGTCCCGGTGGATGACGCAGCGGATGTGCAGGTACTCCAGGCCCACGACCATGTCGCGGAAGTAGCGCAACAGCCGCTCCGGATGGAGGCCTCCCGTTCCCGGCAGCTGCCGGATAACCTCCCTAAGGGTGCCGTTGGGCACGTACTCCATCACTATGTTAACCGTGCCCGCGTGGCTGAAGGAGCGCAGGAATTCGACGATGTGCGGGTGGCGCAGCTGCGAGATGATGTACACCTCCTCTTTGATGAGTCCCAGCTCGGTTTTGGGGTTCCGGACGATGATCCGCTTGACACACACCCTCCGGTCCGGCTGACCGCGCCCCTCGTGCTGATAGCAGAGGAACACCCGACCGAAGGTTCCCTGGCCCAGTATGCGAACCGCCTTCAGCTTGGAGTCGCCCAGTTCCATGTCGAGTGTCTTTGGAGTGTCTTCTGGAGGTTGTTTTACGGAGGATTCCAGAATGCCTTCTGCTTACCGTTAAATCTGCGCACGCGCGCCATGTATCGATTGGACATAGAGCTAGAGATGCCAGCTACGCAGCGAAAAAAACCGTTAAGCTCGACAACTAATATAAAATAAATAAAAAAATATTACAAATGTAAGTAAACGCACAAAATTTGACAAATTTGGATTAGATGTTTTTTAAAGTTTTAAAGCCAAAAACCTTTGAAATTTATTGGCTTATTAGCAGAATAGCCATTTATTGCATTCCCGACTTTAAGAATCAAAAAGAATAAAGGGCTGTATGTCACTCAAATGTAAATGTAATTTAAATAATTTATTTGAATTGCAAAAACTATTTTATAAATTTAAGCAAATTATTAGGCGGATTAGGCATTTATCGCTTTCACGTAGAATAAAAGGTAATGAATTACTTACTTTTGGGTTATACCTATAATGGTTGTAAATGTAATGTAAAAACTATTTATTTTATTTTATTTTTGGGTAAGTTGTTTCTTAATTTACAGTGGTCACCCAAAACTGCCGTTTTTTAGCCCATGACTTCAGAATTTTTTTTTGCGTATTTTTTTAATTGTAGCAAACTTTAGACAACAAAATCTATATTTTTTTAGCCACTTAAAGCATTTTTATTGCCGTCGTTTTTATTGATATTCTCCAATTCGTACAAAATTGGGAGGACTGCCCAGAACCGATAAAAAGGTTAACTTACCCGATCGGTGATCGCTTGATCCTTGGACCGGTTGGCGCTTTTCCTTTTGATTTTTCACAAATGGGAGGAGAGCTCTTCCTGCCTATTTGGGTGTTATATAAGGCGATTTATCACCAGATCTATAATTAAAACTGCTTTCTGGTGGCTAGACAAAGCCACATGAGTCGTGTGCATGTCGGACATAAAATTTTTCGCAAACTGCCATGGTGGCGTTATGGCTGTTATGCAAATCGAGGGGCTGGGAAAGCAGTTTACTTTTACTTTTCAAATCGATTATATGTGCACAGAGCCATTTCGTGTGCGCCCAGAGCACACTAACCCAAAAAAAATCGGCTGCAGATTTGGTTCGCATTCGGAACGAAATGAATTTTTAGCCTTTTCGCGAGCTTCCCAGGTAAAGTCGTTCAACTGCCGCTGTTTAATGGTATTGTGCTGTGCTGCATTTTTATTGCTCATTTGATTCAAATAGGATCGAAATGTATGTGAAAAGCCGGCGGGCAATTATCGCTAAAAGTAAACGCACCTTTCTCCTACCACGCCCCTTCGAGGGGAACGCACTTGCAGTTTGCATCATAGAGATTGTGAAAATCCCTTCACTCCAACTCAATCCATCATTCATCATCGGCGGTTGGCCCATCAAGGGGGGTGACTTGGCTCAAAGGTTGCAACAGCCGGAACTTGGATAACCATATGATGGGCGGTTTCTTGAAGAAATTTCACCTTTAATCTCCCAGGGAATTATATGGGTCAGTGGAAATCTTGTCCAGATAATAATAACAGAAAACAATAATAATCGTGATAATTATCATAAATTACAAGAGTTTATTTAAATACTCGATCACAACTAGAGTTTATGCGATAACCAATTGTGACAACATTTCGATGGCATCGATTACACTTTCCTTCTCTTTGGTTTTTTTTATATGCTAGATATCTGTTTGTGCCATAAGATAATCATCATCAAAATGATCATATATCACAATAGTGTTTTAAAACTTCGCATAGTTAAAAAAAATGAGGAAGCCACCTTTGTCCATTGGTTTTCGGTCACAAATAGAATTCAAACGATAACCAAATGTGACAACATTTCGATGCCATCGATTACACTGGCCTTCTCTTAGGTTTTTCTTCTTTTTATTGTTTGTCTTTTAGCGCCTAATTGCCTTGCACTTGTATCGAATATTTGAGCGGCGACTGGTTTGTAGATGGGTGGTTGTTAACCCGTTGATTATTAACTGGTTTTTCCTGCGCAGGAAACTGGCCGCAACGGCAGCGGCAAAGGCCACATGCCGTATACGTAATTCGCCTTAATTGGACCACTATCGCACGCACCTTTATACGAATGCCCGTGCCGAATTTTTGAATTTTCCAAACAATTGTGGCAGGCAGCGGCCATAAATTACAACAACAAACAGCAAACAGCCCGCTACTTTGACTGAAGTTCGTTGCCGTGTTGTGTTGTGTTGCCGTTGCACATTTCACATTTCGCTTGCCACAAGTTAGCCAGCTTTGGGTTTTGGCCGGGTATAAATCGAATCTGGTCCCGAACACAGCCACATTCAGCCCGCCACTGCCAAGGAGAGCACTTCGCGTAACGGTCTACATCTTTGAACATTTTTTTGATTGTGATTCAGTGTGTGAAACAAACTTCCGCAAGACCATGCTGAAATTTATTGTAAGCATTGGAGTATACATATGTGGAGTGAGACTCCATAAAAACAAAAGATTCACTATTCTGGGATCGTGTTTCGTGCAACGCTTTTACAGTGCTGATATTTAGTTTTATTTTTGAAGCCTTGTACATTTTCAAAAACAATAGAATTTTAAAATCCGTGAAGTAGTTATTTTGAAAATCGTTCAATGTGAAGTCAAAAAGCGTAAATCGCATTTTGATGGCATTTCAAAACACTTTTACAAAACATTTTCTTTTCACTTTTCGAAAATAGTATTAAATTGTATTCCGATTTTAATGGAATCTGGAAACCTCTGTTGTAATACATGTTTTAAATTCAAATCTTTTGCATAAAGTTCCTGGCTTCATTTTGCAATTTTTGTATGCATATTTCGTTCCCGTTTTCTAAAACAACCTCTACGTTCCTTTATAAGAAATAAATTTTAGAATATTTGTGCCGAAACCCAATCATGAATTAAAAAACAAAACCTTTATTAAACACTCTTGCAGATTCCCTGCCTGGCTCTACTGGCCGTTAGTGGAGCTCTGAAGATCCACGACTACCACCACGAGGCCCACGAGGAGTACGAGCACCAGGAGCACCATGAGCCGGAACACCACGCCCAGTATGAGCCAGAGCACGAGGAGACGGAACTGCACCACGAGGTGGACCACAAGCATGCCACGTCGCACCAGAGCGTCAAGTTCCACCACTACCACGCCGTGCCCGTCTACATCAAGAAGGAGGACCAGCACCTGGTGAAGAAGCCCATCGAGATCGGCGGCACCAAACAGAAGCTGAAGATCCTGCACCCCAAGAGCGAGCACAACCACAACCACGGCCTGGTCCTGGAGAACCACAGCGAGTCGCACGTCCACGAGCACGGCCACTATGAGGAGCCGGTGCACCATTCGGAGCACTACGAGCACTACTCGCACCACGAGTAGGATTCGGATTCGGATTCGGATTCGGATTCGGATTTTGAACCCGAATCGGGAATGCCAAATGAGATATAGCGCTTAAGGTTTATACGTTAATTTTGTTGTGTTAATAAAGCGTTCACCTAGACTGCTGTCAAGATTTAGGGATCTATTATTTCAAATCATTATGAATTGTTTATTTTTATCCTGTTATAGTTCCATTAATTTTGAGGTAAAATCGATACTTTACAAAAACTTTTGAATTTAAATTCGAAAAGGTCCCCATCAATAAGCTATCAAAGTTTCGATAACACTAACCGTCGAGATCAAGGTTGAAATCCATCCTTTCAGGCTTATTAATAAATGAAATTAACCCTTAATTTGAGAATTTTTTTTAATATTTCCCAAAATATATAAATATTTTAATTGTGTTCTCTGCTACGAAAATGTCCAGGCCGAAGTTGGAACGACTTACCAGAAAACTAAGTTACACAAGTTGAAGTAACACTGCCGTCAAGAAATGTTTACATAAATACCTACCTTATTTAAAAAAAAATGGGGAAAAGACAAAAATGGGGTGAATTTCTTATTGTCAGGCTAAATCTAAAAATTAGAGTTACTAAAGCGCTAAGAATCGAGTATATTTTGTATTTTATTTTCCTTTAATAGGTACAGATTAACTTAAAAATTTTTAAAATATTTTTTCGTAGTGTAATTGTCTTCCACTGGAAAAAGACCGATAGTTACAGCGGGCTATCGAAGTTTGGAAAGGAAGAAAAATTATCGCAGCATCGATAGGTTCATGGCTGGTTCTCCAGTAAAGTTGGAGAAACATCGATGCTCGCGGATTTTTGCAAAAAAAAAAAACAATGAAACATCGATGTACCAAAAACTAATTTATTTTGCTTAAACACTGAGGAAGTTACAAAATCTGCGCAGCCTTGCTGAAGTACCTCTTTGACTCTATCTGAACTTGCCTTACTTTAATATGCATATATATATTATCATTATTATTGTTATACATATATAAATATCTTTTTACCTACATACTTCTTGAGTTTTTTTACTTTAGTAATGTGGTAAAAACATCGATGGTCGCCACAAAACATCGATGTTCCCAAAATGTTGAAAAACATCGATGCATCGATATTTCCATCTATGTTTCGCCACCTCTATTCTCCACCTCTACCGCATTAGCGTTTCGTGAGAAAAAGTGCACAAAAACCGCTGTTTTCCCGTGCAGTTAGTCAAGCTGATTGGTGAAAAGTAAGTAATGTTCGTCTGCGGAGCTGTCGAGTGCGTTTTCCGTGACCGCCGGTGAATTTTCCACAAGAACGCCGCGTTATCCACTTTTTTTCCGTGTTGCTTTTTTTTTTGGCTACCCAGTGCCCCAAGCCAACTAACACAGGCGCATCTCCGTGTGCGTGTTTGTGCGAGTGCGCGAGTGTGAGTGCACTTCGTGTTGGTATAGTTTTTTTTCCAGCAGGGATTTTTTTGGCTTTATAGTTTTGCATGGAGCACTTGGTTTACTCCGGCATCTGAAATCCCGTGCCGGACGAGGCGGGGCGAGGGGAGGCGCTGCATTCACTTTCCAGCTAATTACGCGCCATTACCCTCTCCCCCTCACTCCCCGGCCGCTCGGCTGCCGAGATGTACACACAGATATTCGGATTCTGCCGAGAGGAGCTGCGAGCTGCAGTTCCGGATTGCGCTCAATACGCAACCCGCCGTCGCTCAACGAGGACTTCAGCTCGCAAGGACTCCGAATCCGAATTCGACTTCTAATTGATTTGCCATCTCTTTTTATTGTTGCAGCTTGTGGCGCGAACTGCGACGCAAAAAACCAGGCATCCAGAGGAGCAACTGAAGCTTGAAATCGAAGGAAATGTCCAACTCGGAAAAGATGCAGGGCCAGGAGCACGACGAGGAGCAGTCCTCCGACTTAGAGGTGCGTTTTGTGGGCAGCAGCATAGACTGTCAGAACTCTGTTTCAATTTTCCTTTCTGCTTTCTCTGCAGGAGTCTGCCGATAATGTGGCCCATGATGAGGGCACGGACGAGGACGAGGACGACAACGGCAACATGCAGCAGGAGGATGAAGATGGAGATGGGGATGAGGATGGTGATGGCGATGGCGATGGTGATGGTGATGGCGATGGGGACAACGATGGCGACGGCCAGGAGCAGTCCGGCGACGAGGAGCAGAACAACGGCCAGGGCAACGAGGGCAACAACTGCTCCGGGCAGCAGCAGCAGCTCCAGCAGCAAATCGACCGCACCAGCGCCACCAACCTGATCATCAACTACTTGCCGCAGGACATGACCGACCGCGAGCTGTACAACCTCTTCAGCGGCTGCGGTCCTATCAACACATGCAAGATAATGCGCGACTTCAAGGTGAGTTTGCAGTCCAGTTGAAAACCAGGTGAACTGCACGTCACAGGTGCTGTCCCTTTCGCACGCTGCATACACACGATGGCGTTTTATCCTCCTCTTTTAATGCTCGCCCCCGAAACAGACCGGATATAGCTTCGGCTACGGCTTCGTCGACTACAAAACGGAGTCGGACTCGGAGGACGCCATCCAGAAGTTGAACGGCTTCTATGTGCGCAACAAGCGTTTAAAGGTAGGCTTATATCCACATCCACATCCCTCCGGTCAGCCCTGACTCACTTGCTACTCCTTTCCTCCACTCACAGGTCTCCTATGCCCGACCTGGTGGGCAGTCCATCAAGGATACCAACCTGTACGTGATCAACCTGTCGCGGAACATCAACGACGACATGCTTGACCGCATCTTCTCGCCCTTCGGCCTGATTGTACAGCGCAACATCCTGCGGGACAAGCTCACCGGACGTCCGCGCGGCGTCGCTTTTGTACGGTGAGTCAAATTGGGTCAAAGTACCTGACAAGCATCCAGGATGCTCTAGAAATTAACTGTCAAACTAAACGAATACTTAAGCTGTATTTCTGAAATTGTAAGAAATGAAAAAAATGAAAATCCGCGCACCTTAGTAGAATTTTGGATAAGTTCCCTAATTCATTTTTGAATCTTTCCCATGACAGCTTTATGATATATTCGTCTGATTGTCATAGAATTCCTAAAATCGACACAACTTTGTTGTAAAATTGGGGAAAAGTTTCCAACATGCATCCAGAATGCTTTAGATATAAACTGTAAGACTAAACGAATATTTTTCTATTGTATTTCTGAAATTATAAGAAATGACGACCATGAAAATCCCAACAACAATAGAAATATGGATTAGTTATTCATTCCTATTCATTTTTAGGTCTTCCTCTTGGGGTCTGAGTTTCATACAATTCCTTAAATCTATACAACTTTATTGTAAAATTGGATGCTCTAAATATGAAACTGTCAAAATTAACGAAAACTTAAGCTGTATTTCTTAAATTGTAAAAAATTCCAAAAATGAAAATCCGAAAATGAATAGGAATATAAGTTTTTATTACTTTAGTTCTATTAATTTGTCAAATCGACACAACTTTGTTGTTTTTTAACTATTTGTTTATATCTCCTCACAACTTTAACTTATTCCCCTTTGTGTAAAATATAAATTTATTTTGGTTGATGTATACATTTTTTTAAGATCTTAGTATAGCCCTGGTCCCTTATAAGGTATTTAACCCACCCCATCTTTTTTGTAGCTACAACAAGCGCGAGGAAGCTCAGGAGGCGATCAAGGCCCTTAACAACACGGTGCCGGAGGGCGGATCCCAGCCAATCTGGGTGCGCCTCGCCGAGGAGCACGGCAAGGCCAAGGCGGCCCAATTTATGTCCCAGATCGGAGGTGGCAACGGTGGTGGTGGTGGAGGCGGTGGTCCGCCGCATATGGGTCCCAATGGGCCGATGCAGCCCCCGCATCACCACAATAACCACCATCACAACAACCACCATAATCCGCATATGCCGCCGCATCACCATCAGCCTCAACATCCCCACCAGCATCCGCATCACCATCCGCCGCTGCACCATATGCAGCACCACCATCCCAACAATCACCACAATAACCATCATAACAACAACAACAACAACAACCACCACAACATGGGTGGTCCGCATCCGCACCACATGCAGCAGATGCATCCGATGGGCATGAACATGGGCATGGGCGTGAACATGGGAATGGGCATGGGCATGGGCATGCCCATCCACGGAGGCGGCGGTGGCGGCGGCGGCGGTGGAGGCGGTGGTGGTGGCTTCCACCACATGGCGCACAGAGGTAGATCTAATAGAACAACACGATCTCAAAAACCGCATCCATATAACCATGCACAGAAATTTATTTAAACGCCATTAATTTCTTTACACGATATTAGCTGCATCTCACAGGTGAAGTGTTCATGCTGCCATTGCCGATTTGCAGCCGATTCCCCAGCCAGCCGCAACCTATAGGCAATGGCACTTGCCACAGCTCCAGCAAGAACAAGAAGCAGAACAACTGCAGCAGCAGATTCAGTACGAACCACCGCTCGTAAGCCACCATCAGAACAACCAGATATTCCACGACTACCTAGGGCCGCTTATCTTTCCGGTCGCCACCTATCCATCAACCGCCTCCTCCTCCTCTTCTCTGCCAGCCACGATTACGGCCTACCCAGCAGTGTTGGCCCTTTCCGTTCCCGTTTCTGACACGGCAATGGTCGTACCCATATCCCAGTTTTCGGAGATAGCTCTAGCTCCACCCGTCTTGGTTCCCGTTACCGTTCCCATTTCCATTCCTGTTCCAATCCCTACTCCTTCCCTGCCAATCCCCATAGAGGAAGCACATCCTGAAGTGGCAGTGAGTGGCGGTTGCATGAGTTTCTACAACATAAACGAAGACCTGGTCAACTCGGTCACCTACTACGACACGGCCAACGGCGAGATGTGCGCCATGGGGCTGGTTTACGTGAGCTACCAGGAGCCGACGATGCCAGAGGAGGAGCACTCGGATGCCATGACTCTGATTGCCCAGATGAGCAATGCATCGCTGGCAGATGAAGACGGCGCAGAAGGCGGGGTAGATGGACAGTTCGGCGGACATGGCGGTGGTAGCTCCGAATAATTCGAGCAAAATCGGAAGAAATATTAAGAAATAGTCCACATCCAGATCCAATAGTAGCCAACTCTCTCGCTCTCTCTATGTGTATGTATGTATGTTGTAACCCGTATATGTATATCCATGTCAGAGACCCAGGATTGGTTAAGACCATACTATATATATATATAATCCAAAACTAAAATAAAAACATACTGGCCAGGAATAGCAAATCCAAGCATTGGCAGCAGGAGGCGAACAAGAGATGCACGGCAGGCATGAGCAGAACAGAAAGAACACTTTCACAGATTTTAGGCAAAGTTGATGATGCGTAGCGTGTAATAAGATGTAAGAAGAAATAATGTTCCAAAGTACACACAATCCCCAACCCCAACACTTACATAAAGACGGTCGGAGTCGAATCCTTGATGATCGATTTGATGATTTCGCGATACAGATTAAAGCTATGCACTACGATGCGAATTTCTAAGCAAATTAAGAAAAATTCCAATGAATATTTGTATGAAGGGCATACAAAACCCAAGCAAAACAAGCAGCAATTCAGCACGGAGACAAGAAAGCAAACAATACAGAAACTTAACTAATTTAACCCAAGAGTACGGCGACACTGCGACACGGACGGATATACGGAGACAACGGACAGTGGAAAATGGACGGCTTGCTCTGAGTAGATGGTTAATTTGTAGACTTTTAAGGAAACCACAGCAAGAACAAGGGTTCGTTCGCGGCACTTGCTTTTTACTACATAATAATAAATTATTAATGTATAACCAAGAACCCAAATACACAACACTCTACACTAAACACACACTTATATATTAGATAAATATATATGAATGTATAAACACCCGATTCCGATACCCCGTTAATCTTCAACAAAAACTCGACAAGGAGATCGCTGAATATGAAATAAACTTGAAATTTTCCAACCAGCATACCCCTGGGACCCAGAAGTCCCTATTTTTTTTATTTTTTTTAATATTCATAATCTTTAAACGTAAAACCTAGTCTCGTAGCATTATCATAGTTAAGGTAACGTTTTTTTTCAGACTAAAATAAACTAAATGCGGAAAAGAATCGAAACACATGTACTTAAACTTTAAATTTTAAAGTTAATTCATAATAAACAAACAAATCGAATTCTCGTGCCTGCAAGCGAGACGGCATGATGTCAGCGGCAGCGGAAGAGAGCGAGAGATGCACAGTGCAGTGCAAAACGGAGCTTAGCTGAATTGTTGTTTACATATTTACGTGTATAAAAGAATATTACTAGTGCTTAAGCGGGTCTATTCGACAGGTGAAAGCAAGAAGCTGTGCCAATTTTATTACAAAACAAAAAATAAATACAAATTTAGACATACACACATATTTGTGAACAACGAAAACGTTGAAACTGAATTTTGCGATAAAACTGACCATTTTTAGGACAGTATTCTTGATAAATTGATATTTGAATGTTGATGTACACCTCACAGACACACACAAACAAAAACAGAGGCTACCGCTGGTATACTTTATTTATGCGCCTGGATCAAGCAAATTATATTACTTCCTGGGTGAACAGATGTATTTATATATACGGTGTCCACGCCAAAGAGCCACATAAAAAATCAAGTTGGTGTAATAAATTTGTGTTTTAATCACAGTGCGGGCATTTTGTTTGCCTTTCAATTAAAGATACAAATTCGGATTTCGTAATTAAGCACACTGACTAGTACTTTCGCTCGGATATAGATGAATTCCCCGTACAAGACAAATACACATTTTTTGAATTGCGCGCCCTCTTTGCTTAGCACCTGTCAACCCTGCCCCCCTGTCGATAGTTGTCGATAGGCACTGGAAGGCCAGAAAGAGATGGCGCGAATCAGCTGCTGGAACGATTGTTCTGTTGTTGGAAGCCACTGTGGGAAGCGCCAGCGCCTTCCAATGTCAATTAAATAAGCAAAACGCGAAGAAAAAAAAAGGCGAGCGAAGTGTCTCGTTGCCGCGGATAAACATAAACCAGGAAATAAGGCATACAACACAACCAACCAACTCAGCATCAACCACACTCACATCCGAATCCAAACGGACGGGATTGCGGGCAGGAAGAACGTAAACGTAACGTGAGTGTTGTTGCTGTTGCCGTTCTGTTGATTCAGCGGACTACGCAATAAACGATAACGACCTTCCCGCAGCAGAGTAGCACCCCCTGAGCGGTGGTAGTCACCAGTTGGAGATGCCCCAGATGAGGGCAGCCGCCGCTGAGGCGGTGGCCGCCGGCAGCGCCAACGGGCAGCCGCTGGTCAAGATCGGACACTACCTACTGGGCGCCACCCTGGGCACCGGCACCTTCGGCAAGGTGAAGATCGGCGAGCACCAGATCACCCGCGTCAAGGTTGCCGTCAAGATACTCAATCGGCAGAAGATCAAGAGCTTGGACGTCGTGGGCAAGATCCGGAGGGAGATCCAGAACCTGAAGCTCTTCCGCCATCCGCACATCATTAAGTTGTACCAGGTGAGCAAATACCTGCGTCACGGGGCACCAGACTTCCCACATCAGATATCCGATACTGAACTAGTGGCTTTCCCATTTACACAAATAAACAACACTCCGCTTTCCAAAGTATTGGGATATTGGAACCACAGACTGTCCATTAATTGATTGGAGCAAATTGTTTTGGCAGAAATGCAATCCTAAGTTATTTTCTCCTCGCACGCTCCATAAACATCAACAAACTCATTAAGCGAGCAGGGTAAATATTAAGTGTTTCTGAGCTACATCAGAAACTGGGGCACTAGTTTGCTTATGAAAAGGCCGATAGTCGGCTAAACACAACAAACATGATTCAAGTAAACAAATTTAAGCGTCGGCTTACTTCGGGCAGGGAAACGAGAGTACCTTTCCCATAAGAAATATTTAAATACACCGATAACGCATCTTAATTGTCTAGTTCTAAGCAAACTTTAAATGCATTTGATTTTTTCTCGACATAAAATATTGATTTTATTTTCACCGCAACTGTATGTATATTCCATTTGTGAAAAGGGATTAGCATAGGAAGAGTTTATTATCTAGCACATTACCTTAAGAAACTTTAACCTGGCCATGTAGATTGTTTGATTTGAGGAAACTTGCGAATACAGTCACTCCCAGTTAATGACTAGCCATTCCCTATCTTTTCCGAAAGGTCATCTCCACGCCTTCCGACATCTTTATGATCATGGAGTACGTAAGCGGAGGCGAGCTTTTCGACTACATCGTGAAGCACGGCAAGCTGCAGGAGCACCAGGCGCGCCGCTTCTTCCAGCAGATTATCTCGGGCGTGGACTACTGCCATCGGCACATGATCGTGCACCGGGACCTGAAGCCGGAGAACCTGCTGCTCGACCACAACATGCACGTGAAGATCGCGGACTTTGGCCTCTCGAACATGATGCTGGACGGCGAGTTCCTGCGCACCTCGTGCGGCTCGCCCAACTACGCGGCCCCCGAGGTGATCTCCGGCAAGCTGTACGCCGGACCCGAGGTGGACATCTGGTCGTGCGGCGTCATCCTGTACGCCCTGCTGTGCGGAACACTGCCCTTCGACGACGAGCACGTGCCGACGCTGTTCCGCAAAATCAAGTCGGGCATCTTCCCGATACCCGAGTACCTCAACAAGCAGGTGGTCAACCTGGTGTGCCAAATGCTGCAGGTGGACCCGCTGAAGCGAGCCAACATCGAGGAGATCAAGAAGCACGAGTGGTTCCAGAAGGATCTGCCGGCCTACCTCTTCCCCTCCTCCATCGAGCAGGACTCAAATGTGATCGACACCTATGCGGTGGCCGAGGTCTGCACCAAGTTTGGCGTCAAGGAGACCGAGGTGCACAACTCGCTGCTCAGCGGCGATCCGCATGACCAGCTGGCCATCGCCTACCATCTGATTATCGACAACAAGCGCTTCGCCGACGACGCGGCCAACCAGATAAATGAGATCAACAACTTCTTTGTGGCCGGTTCGCCGCCACCGCCGCCTCCGCCGCCCGTTCCCCAGTCGATGATGGACCACCAGGCCCCGCTGGCCACCGTGACCGTTGGCGGAGGCACTGCAGCCAGCTCGGGTACGGCCACGCCCGTACCGCCGGCTTCTGGCGGCACGCCCAGCAGCACCATTCGGCCGCATCCGGAGCGGATTGCGCCGATGCGGGACCGCCAGCTGGCCATGTCCGTGCAGAACTCTGGCGGCGGAGCGTTCCCCGAGAAAACCGCGCGCGGCGGCACGCCCATCAAGCGCGCCAAGTGGCACCTCGGCATCCGATCGCAGAGCAAGCCCAACGACATCATGCTGGAGGTGTACCGGGCAATGAAAGCCCTCAGCTACGAGTGGAAGATCATCAATCCGTACCACGTGCGGGTGCGACGGCAGAACGTCAAGACGGGCAAGTTCTCGAAGATGTCGCTGCAGCTGTACCAGGTGGACGCCAAGAGCTACCTACTGGACTTCAAGTCGCTGACCAACGACGAGGTCGAGCAGGGCGACGACGTCATCATGGAGAGCCTCACCCCGCCGCCACTGAGCGTTTCCGGGGTAATGCCGCTGCAGCCGACCGGCCACCACACCATGGAGTTCTTCGAGATGTGCGCTGCCCTGATCATTCAGCTGGCGCGCTGAGGAGGAGGACGAGAAGGAGGTGACCGCCGTCGGCCGCAGCGGATTCAATGGGATCTTCTCAGTTGGCGGTCTGCACTCGGACCGCCCTGAGGATTGACCATGACCCGGAAGACACAGTCCCACAAAAGAAAGCTGCAGAGGCTTGGAGTTCGGAGTTCCACAAATCATTCGTGGGTCTTAAGCACTTGACTGATGCGATCACTGCTGATTTCAATTGGAATCTAAATTAAAAAAAAAGACAAATTTCGATTCCGATTCGGAATATGCCTTTTGTCCGATTTTCGTACCACTTTGAATTAAATTAGATCAAACCTTTGCATGCACAAGTAGTCCGGTTGCCGTTCTTAGGGTAAATTTGGAAAACAAATTCCAATCGCTTTTGAATAAAGTCAACGATTGTAGTTTTTTCGGAATGTTGTCAGCAAGGCTGAATTTCTTTATAACCTTGAACATTAAGCGAACGATTAATCGGCTTTCTAACTCTGACTCCAGCTTTCCTTTGTGCGGCTGTGTAATCTTAATAAAATGTTTTTTATTACGAACGCCCGCCAGCCATTACCGCTACCCTATCGTTACCCGCTATGCCGTGTCCATTTCCGCTTCCGGTTAGTCTAAGTTTGTAGGTTTCGCCCCGCACCGCACGACCGGCGGGCTTCGATCTGTTTATATTTCGATTTCTGTTTATATTTACGTGTTGAGTTATTATTTTACCCAAATCCAAACCGTATGTTTACGTATATTTGTATTATGTCCAACGAATTGTAATCTGAGCCTTGTCTGGGGGGATGTTAGATTGTAACCAGCTTGGGGCGAGCGATTTTTATGTATCTGTGTAAACTGTGTAAAGCTACAATAAAGCGATCCACTAATATTCTAAACCAATTCTGGACCTGCCCAACTGAATTCAAAACAGCAGCGACGTGTGAGTTAAACATAGCCATAATTAATATTAGTTTTATTGCATAATAAAGTATTTTGTGCACATTCTTTCAGCATCGACGATTGCAATTACTGCATTGGGCTTTATCGCAGTTACAGTCTCCCGTTTCACGTGTAAAATCAATACCTCCCAGACCCACCAATCCATCCACTTCCATTTTGCTACTGCTACTGCTACTGCTTCTGCTGCTGCTTCCGCTTCAGTTTGTCGATCAGCGTCTCGATGCTGTTGACGTCCACCAGCCCAATGAACTTGTCCACCACGACGCCGTTCCTGAAGGCCAGCACAGCGGGCACGGCCTTCACCTCGAAGGTCTCGACGAGATCCAGGTTCGTCTCCACATCGATGACCGCCAGGTCGATTTCGTTCGAGTTCTCCAGCAGCTCGAGCATTTTGGGCGTGAGGATCTTGCAGGGATCGCACCACTCGGCGTGGAAGTTCACGATTACCGGGTTGTCGCTGTTGATCACCTGCGGATCAAAAGCGAATGCAGAGACTCCATTAGCTAAGGTAATTATTGATTTAGTAATAATTAAGTAATCATTTAGATCAAATGAGCCAAGTATTTTATTTTAAAAACAAACTATCTACTCGACATTATTGCAGTCAAGTTGACTAATAGACATGATGTCATTGCATAAACATTGTAAATGCGTTTATGGGTGGGAATGCTATAATGAAGTTGCTTTAATAGTGGATTTAACTTCCTGCAACCTAACGAAAACTAAATATATAAACGTTTTATATAATCATTGCAGTCAGCTAGAACTATGTACAGCGGCGGTCAAAATAAAAATATTTCTCAGCTTATGGAAATAGCACTCAAAAACAGTTTGAAAGAAACTTTTGGTAATATTTTTTCCAATTTCGTGAAGCTGTAATTATGAACTATGTTGTATAAAATCATTTACTACAGTCTATTGAAAAGTGAATTTTAAGGAATTAGTTATTGTTAATTTTTTCTAAAAGACTAAAACAATGTCAAAGGCTTCTAAAACCTGATTTTGTTTATTGGCAAGTACACATTATGATAGATAACAAAAAAAAAGCTCTTCTGCCTTTAAATTTTCCCACTCATATTTTTTCGACCGCAGCTGTATGTATGAAGATGAGCCCGTGATTCATACCATAAACAAATCTTTTAGTTGCTCTATTAGAACAATGGGTCACTATTCTTATCTCACTTAATCCGCCTGCAATTGATAATCTGGGAAGTCCAACAGTGGGAGGTAAGATAGCGGCTCCCCTTTCTTGTGGACCCACCACAGCTGGCTGAAAGGGGTTCAAACCGGTATCCAATGTTTTTGGGTCTCATTTGCATACACGAGCCAAAAGGCCAACACAAACAAAGGGGCGAGCGTGCACACATATGGACACCGTGGTCCATGGCCAAGTGCGTCATAGGGTGGATCCGCCTCCTCCTGCTCCTCCCCTTGCTCCACGGGAATCCAATCACGTACGCCAACCTTTCACATTGCATAATCCTGACTCACCTTCTGATCGAACTCGTAGTGATCCTTGATGACCAGCTTCTTGAGCAGGTGCTGCGACTGCGAAAGGTACTTCTGGGTGGCCTTGGCCGCCTGGGGCGCGATCCTTTGGCAGCTGCTCTGGGCACTGGTGACTCCCATGGAGCAACAGGCCACTAGACGTGGCGCGATTCCCTCGGCGGCGATCTTGAGCATTTTATGGGCTTCGGCTCTGTTGCGGGGGCGAGACGGAGCGGAACACGGAGAATCGCAGCGATTAGATTGCGGGGCTGTGGGGTGTTTAACCAGTTTTTCCGTACTCCGTGTATGCGTTCAATGTTTGTTTATAAACCGTGGCTGCCGGTGATGCCACACTGCCTATGTATCAGTGCTGCCACCCGCGGATAGTTAAGCGATAGGACAAATATCGAGTAGAAATCGATAAATTTCAGACAAACCTAAACCTATATTAAAAAACTCAGTTTCGCTCAGTCTTGGACTGTGTTACTGCTTTTCGATGGAGAATTCGGAAAAAAGGCGGCTTTTATACCTCCCTGAGATAATTATAGTTGGCCTGAGTTAACTTGATTACTTTATAACTTGAGTTATGCCTCAGCTGTTCTTTGTTGTGCCAGCTTCTCGACTTCGAGTTTAAGAGCTGGTTAGTCAGGCTGTCCGAAGAACTAAACGACAACATAAGCACAAAGTGCCCTTAATTAGGTAGAGGAAAGCAAATAAAATTGTGTTAGCAGGCCCATTAAAAGATAAAAGTTAACTTGCAATCAAGAAGTAGGGACTAAGAAATACCCGTTCCAAAGACTTGTCGCTTATTCGCTTACGATTCTGATTTTAAACAACTGTTATTAAGAGTCCCCGATTGTTTTCAAATTTCGAATTTCAAATTTGGCGCCCTACCTTCTCTATCGCCTCTCACTCTCTGCCGCAGGAATTTCGCTGCTCGCGATGCAACAACAAATCAGAATCTGTCCATTTGCCGACGCTCGCCGTTGCCGTTGTCGTTGTAGCCGCGCTGCCGCCAGAGAGCTGTGTTTGCTTGCCGTGTTTATTATTTTTCTAGACTGCGGGCACGGTGCTGAGAAAAATATCCATTTTTTGTTTTGCTTTTTGTTTGGTTTTGTGTCGTCGGCAAGAAGGCCGAAAAGCGGTAAATCGTCCAGCCACCCACACAAGCACAGGCCGAATCGAAGTCGGGCTCAGAGAGCATACATATGTGTGCGGAGAAAAGTGCTGAGTAAGCTGGAAAACATTGCGAAAAACGCGTGTTGCATGTGGGCCAAGGAAGAGGAAAAGGAAGCAGAAGCAGTAGCAGAAAAAACAGCAAGTGAGTTTGTTTGCTGCTTTTTGTTTGGTTTTGTGTCATCGGCAAGAAGGCCGAAAAGCGGTAAATCGTCCAATCACCCACACAAACACAGGCCGAATCGAAGTCGAGCTCAGAGAGCATATGTGTGTGGAGAAAAGTGCTGAGTAAGCTGGAAACATTGCGAAAAACGCGTGTTGCATGTGGGCCAAGGAAGAGGAAAAGGAAGCAGAAGCAGTAGCAGAAAAAACAGCAAGTAAGTTTATAATTCGCATATAAAACAGGAAAACTACATATCAAATCCAATTGAAGTTTTAAGCTCCGTCTGTGTGTGTGTGTGTGAGCGGAGCGCGTGTGTGTGAGTGAGTGTGCGTTTTTCCACCCCAAGAGCGCGCTTGAAAATCCAAAACGAGGTTTCGGATTGTTTTTGGATCCTACCCTGGTTGAGAACGTGTTTCAGTTTTTGGATGGACAGCTGTTTGCTCCTTGTTGTTGTTTCGATTTATGACATCAACACACGCTCCCAGCTCACACACACACACACACACGCGTGTAGGCAGAGCTTTGTTTTTGTACTTAGGCTAAAGCTCTTGCTTGAAGCTCAAAACCAAGCTGTTGTTGTTTCATTTTTTTTCGTCCTTTCGGAGCGCGCTTTATTGTTGTTTGTGTTTCCTCGAAATAAATTTTATCGATTTACGTCGAAAAGCTATAAGCTGGTATATTGGAAAATATTAATTAGTGGAGGTCATCTTCGATTTATGATCTTAATCCACAGCTTTTACTCACGAATTCATGGGGATGTGTGATAAAACAACAACAACAATATGTATATTCATATGCATATGCCAACATTAAGTTCGATATAATCTTAAACTATTGGAAGTTTTGGAAATCATAAGGATCCCTTAACACTCTGTTACCAATTTATTTTGTTTGTGTTAATAACTTTATGAGAATATTAGAATCATTCTCTTCCCAAATAAATTCCGATGTTCTTGAACTTTGGAAACAGGTCTTTAAATCCCCAAAAAATAGGCTTTGATAAAATTTACAACGCAGCTAATCAGTTCGTTCACCATTGATGAATATCGTTATTGCTTACGTTAATAATATTTCATATAATGATCATAGTTTTTATAGGTTCGCAAAACTAAAAATACAATACAAGATTTTAACCTAGTTTCCCTTGATTATTGTACTACCTTTTTACCCCTAGCCATCAGGTCTTCCAAAAATGTTCGGCCAAAAATAATGGAAAACTGAAAAAAATTGGAAAAAGCTGGCGCATGGGTTAGGGCGGGGAAAACTTTTATGTTGTTTTGGCCTAAAAATATCGCGCCCAGCGAACGTGAGTTTTCCCGACTCTGCTCCGAAAACGAAATCTCAAAGTTCCAACTGCGATCGTTGATCCCCTGCGATCCGTTGTGATCTGAACCAAGATCGCCCTGGCACTTCTCGAAATAGCACTCATTGGTATCGTGGGCTGTCTAATTTTGGGCTCGTCTTGAGCAGGTTCTTTTGCTGTGTAGTACCCACTCCCGTTGTTCCTGCGCTGGCTTTGTTTTCCCGATTTCTTTTCCAGCCCCATGCCGGGCACTCGAAGCCCGCGCTCGTCTATTTATCCGTCTATATATAGAGTCCCGACTTCGGCTTAGTTCGGGGTACCTTGCGAGCGGCAGGCGAAAGGTGGAAAGGGAAGTTCAATTACCTTTAAATGGATTACACAAACAAATAGTAGGGCTGCCACAGGGACGGCGAGGCGGGGCGGGGCGGGGCGTGTTCGGGGCGGAAGCCTATATTAAACACAGACACGCACTCACACCCCACAACTAGATAAAGAAACACAAACAGAGACACAAGGCAGAGCAAAGCGATCGGGCCTGATCCCGATCCTCAGCCCCAACCCCGCTTTTCTCTTAACTTGGACAGTGGAGCGGGAAGAACGGGGCAAGGGGTAGGGGCAGGGGCATGGGCGGGGGCACCGTCGGCGATGCTGCCAAAAATAAATTTGAACTCAAATCGCAGCGGCAGACGCGAGTTGCCAGTGAAAACAACGGCTGCCAAGAAAAAAACCAACGCAACGAATTAGTCTTCAAAGACCGGCCCATCTCTATTTCTTTGGGCCTGGGCCATCGGACGAAAAGTATGTAGTACTGGCTGGCAACGCATCCAAAACAAGCCCACTTCTCATCCGACACTTGGATATAATATTTGGTTAGTTCAGGATTTGATATGGAGATATGCATGGGAGCTCTATAGGTTTTGTAGGAGTCAGGAATATTGTGTATTCCCTTATCCCAAATTCAGCGATTTCAATTTGATACACTAAAAAATATCTGGCTATTAACTTTCACATTTTTTATATCAAATGAAAATAATATATATAAAAAGTCAATATTAAATACAATGCATATTAAATTAAATAGCATGTTTAATATAATGTAAAAGATATTAGATTTTAGGGGACCTATTAGTTTTAAAATAATTATATTTTAATTTAATATTAAATAAAATTAAATTTCCAAATAATCGAAAATAGTCAAATTAAATTAGTATTGAAATAGTCAATTGAAAAATTAAAGTTTCCATGCATAAAATAAATTTAAAATATCCGCAATGGGCGTTGATTTTCGTCGAAAAAATATTTGAATTGAATACAAAATACTTAGACTTTTTAGGTATATTTGTATACCCATGCAGAGGGTATTATAATTTCAGTCAGAAGTTTGCAACGCAGTGAAGGAGACATCTCCAACCCTATAAAGTATATATATTCTTGATCAGCATCACTAGGAGAGTCGATCTAGCCATGTCCGTCTGTCCGTCCGTTTCTATGCAAACTAGTCTCTCAGTTTTAAAGCTATCTGCATGAAACTTTCCCAAAAGTTGTCTTTCTATTGCAGGTAGTATATAAGTCGGAACGAGCCGGATCGGACGACTATAGCATATAGCTCCCATAGGAATAATCGGAAAAATAAATTAAAAAAAATTATAACTTTGGTGTTTTTTAATTTTTTTGTAAGTTCTTCGAGATATAGTAATGGTTAAATATTTCAGAATTACGTTTTAAATTTCATCAAAATCGGACGACTATAGCATATAGCTCCCATAGGAACAAACATATATAAATAAATAATAAAGTAAAAGTAGCAATGGTTAAATATTTCAGAATTACGGTTTAAATTTCATCAAAATCGGACGACTATAGCATATAGCTCCCATAGGAACAATCGTATAGCTGCCATAGGAACTATCGAATAATTAATAATTAAGCTGCAAATCATTATAGCTTCAATGGTTTTAAACATACACGCAAGTAAAATCATAATTTTAACGTTTTCAAGAGTATTTAGTTTTTGAAATAGCTGCAAGGGTATATGAACTTCCGAAGTTTGCTTGCTTTCTTGTTACCATTGTGAATGGCGCCATTATTTGGGTCTTATACTTGTGGCCAAATGATTTTAAATTTTTTCGAAAAATAGTTACAGCAGGAAAGAAAAGCAATTAAATACGATTTTTCCACTTCCCCTGTTTAAATATTATGAGTGTTTGTAGACGCCTTAAATAATCCAATTACTTAGAACCTTTAGTCTTAACCACTGCTACTAAATTTATATAAAAAAAAATTGATGTTGCTGGTGTAGTCAATATATTTTTTAGGGAATCGCAAGGCCAGCTCAAGGATGGTAAACTAATTTTTTTTTGCAGGGCAGGGAAGGCGGTCCGTCAGGGGGCAAGTGACGCAACGTGGCATGGACAAAAAGAGGCGTCCGGAAGGCGGGGCATACGTGCCCAACCTCATTAGTTTCGAGTTTCCAAAAACGCACGCACACCAGCGCACAATCGCCGAAACACGGGGGCCGAAAAAAACGGGGAAAAGACGGGGAAGTGAGGAAAATCGAAAATGGAATATGGAATATGGTTTTCCACACGCTCGGACCCGTTAATTTTCATCTTCGGCGAGAGAGCTTAAACAACGGCTATTTGTAAACGCAGGCAGATGCCTGCCAGCCCGAATATCGCTCCCGCCGCCCGTTCCGTCCACCGCTCCTGGCCAGAAACCAAAACCAAAGCGATCCAAACCGATCTCTCTCTCGCATTCCCTCCACCTCTCACTCTGTGCGACTTTGGGGCAGCTATTTATAAAGTCGAAAATACTTTTCAGCTGCCATGTTGCGAGATGCCAAGTACAGTTGCGTACTCGAGCGATTGGGCCAGATCAGATCGGTTTGAATGAGATCGGTTTAGCACTCGACAAGCGTCAGAGAGGAGGATTAACCAGGAACTCTCCGGGATGAGTTGGTACTCACAGAGCACTAAATGTGGCTCTAAGCTCTTGCGTAATCGCTTACAAAAGATCTGTGTTCTACGAACTCTAAGAATCTTTCAGAGAACACCCTTCGTGGAACCAATAAAAAAGTTTTTCCCAATTCGAAAATGTGCAATTTGTAATTGCCTTTTTAGTTTCTTTTTTTCAACCGGAAACTTGATTTAAAGTTTTGAATCCATATTAAACCAAGCATCAAAATTATGGAATGGTAAGACATTGGGGTTGGAAACTTTTTATAGGAAAACATAAGAATTTGCCGGTTTTGTAATTTTTTTCTTGCATTTTAAAAACAGGTCTTTGCCTTACCGCCCACAAACTTTTAACGGACACCCTTCGTAAAAACCATGAAACTGATTTTCTCAATTTATTTTAGTTCCTAGGATATCGTACACCAAAATTAAAAGGATATGTGGTCTTGTTAAATTTTTTCTTATTTAATGTCAAAGTTAGTAAAGTAAATATGGAGACTATATTTCTTGAACATATTCAGATAAAATCTATTTAAAATCTAGCTAAAATGCAGCTAAAATCCAGCTAAAATCTAAGGTATATCAGGTATCTACTGTTTTGTGTTAGGCTCTTTAGGATCCCAGATAAGCTCCAATATGCTGGGAACCTCTGGATGGCGCTGCTCCTGTGGGCATACAAAGCCATCCCAGGCTGGATTTTCTTTTGTTTTCCTGCTGGCTTGCATTGTAAATAACTTTTGCTGCGACTGTGCTGTGCGTAGTGTAAAATCATTTTCCCGAAGCTCCGCTCTCTCGCTTTCTCTTGGACAGACATGCAGATACAGATACTCGTGGACGGGAGGCTGCACAGATACAGATGCGCGGCGGCAGAGCAGAACTTTCGGTTGGAAATTTGCCAACCCCTCATGGCGCTTTTCGACGCGATCAGCTCGACCCCAATAGACGGGGGACGGGGGGCGGCCGACAGGGATGGCGGGGGGGCGTGCACCTTCGGAGACGCAGCCAACAGGCTGCGACGGCTGCTCGGACCGCTCGAGTCTCGGTATTCTGCGGCTGAATTCCGAATTCGCTTTCAGTATTCAGTTAGACTGCGACGGCTGCTCTTTGAGTGCGGCCAAGGAACGGAGCAACATCAGAACCTGAGCATTCGAATCCCGAATCGGGCCAGTTCGGAACGGTAAGCGGTTGGCAGCGGTTATCCGGGAACGGGAACGGGTACGGGTAACGGGTAAGGCACGCTCTCGTCTCTGCGCTTTGATTTCAACTTTTGTTTCTTGGTCCGCGTCTATTTTGGTTTTGGGGGTACTAGGGGGCTTTAGGAGATGGTGAGTGGCTGGGGAACCATTTGTTTTTCATGCCAAGGCGTGTGGGCGAACGGAAGCGAAGAGAAGCAGATGAACAGGGCCAGCTCCGAATGCCTCTGCTTTCCTTCGATTTTCGCTGTTGTTTGTTTGCAATGAGCGAGATCTGCGCCTTCTTCATTCTTTGAATTCTTGATTCGTCATAAACATATATTCCCAAAGCTATACACTGCTTTATATAAAAAGTGTATGACTGCGCCTCCGATTCACTGAGTTTTTTTTTTTTTATTATATTTCATCTTTGAACAGGAACATTCTTGCAACGGGCTTAGATATATAGTTATATTTTAGACATAACATTTTTTTTTAGATGGGCTAATGAGATTCTTAGTTACTTGTTTTCTAAAGACTGGCTTAGAACTCTTTTTAGGACTTGGTTTGTTTCAATAGATTGCGCAGTTTGGTTCTACACACTTTTAAAGTTATTTTTTTGTTATTTATCTGTTTTTTTTTATATGCTCAAGAACAGCAGCAGAAAGATACGCTTTTAAAATTAAATTTTGGTATAATTTAATTTAAAAACTGTGGTGAAAAGATTTTTAAAAGTTCAACAAGTTTTAATAAAATAATGATGTCATTTGGAAACACTTTAAAAAACTTGAAATTGGCCTGAGTTAAGTGAATTGTCATAGATCCTTGTTTGGGATTCAAAAACTCTTTTTTGAACAGTAAAACCATTTGGCCCATTAACACAAGCCATTGGCCGTAGCTTATCGAGTCCGGCGGATCAGGTGTGTAGTGGTTGGTGGGCGATGTTTGATGAGTCACTCACCCGACTTCCAAGTTTCCGTGGAGCCACAAGCCCACCTTAAGGCGATAAGATAATGCCGGGTAGCCATACAGCCAGATTAGATATTAGTTTCAGTGCGGTTTTAGTGAGGCCTAACCAGGGGATTTCCTCTCCTCTCCCTTCCCAAATGGAGAGGGTGCGATAGAGCAGGTTCCGTTCTGATCGGGCCAAAACAGAACAGATAAGAGGGCTGAATTGGTGGTATCCCAGAGCAGAACTCGAATCAAGTCAAGAAGTCTTCTTCTGTTTGTGCTGTGTATTCGTATCCGTACATGCCTGCGCTTTTCCCGCCGCTTTTCCCCCGCTTTCTATCTCCGTTGATGTTTACGTTTTGCCGTGATTTCGTATTAACAAATTCACTTCTCTATGTATTTTTAATTTTAGTCCAAGGTTTGAAACAACAACTGTGAGCAGTGGAAACAAAACGAGCGTTCAGCTATAAACGATATCAAAACCAATAGGAAGAAACGCACACAAAGAACCGAAAACTGAAAACCAAAGACAAAGTCTTCGGAAGAGAGCGCAGAGAGGGACAGAGACAGGGCGAGAGCGAGAGGGACAGAGACAGCTGGCGGTCAGCGACGTTGGACAAGTAGTTGAAAATATTGCGCATACGCCGCGTGAACCGAAGGCAAAGAACAACAAGCCGTGCGTTCGTTCTTGTTCGAATTTCACAGATTCAGTTTAAAGGAAACCCAGAATAGAGGAAAGAAGAGAAAGATAAACATAGAGGAGTGAAAAGATAAGGAGGAGCAGGAGGAGGGCAAGTGAAGAAGGGCCGTGGATCAGCGGCTACGAACGAAATCCATTTCAAACCGTAGCCAGCCTTAAATCCAGGTGAGTCCAGGCTTCTGAAAACAATGTAACCGCTTACCTATCCAGTTTAATAATGGCTATGAGTTTTAGTTTTAGATTTAACAAGTTATGGGTAAATAGATACAACTATGTATATTGAATTACAATAGGAGGAATAATATATTAAATAGTTAAAAATTATGTGCATATAATTAAACATATTCCTACATGATAGAAGGGGAGAAACGCATAATCTTAATCTTTAGTCAAACTAAAAGTCTATTCAAAGTTCTTTTACAGTTCGAAACCATGAGGTATATATCAGGTAATGGGTAAATAGATAGAGCAATGTACATTGACATACATTATGTGAAGTTATACTTTAATTCGTTAGATACATTTTATGTGCATATCATTTAAAAAATTGCAGTGTGCTTTCTCTAAAGGCAAAAAGAGGGAAAGTATATTTAATATTATTTATCTAAAACTTCATTCAAACTTTAATCTTCTTTAAGTTCTACATTTAGTCCGATCACGCAAAGAGTTTAATGATTAAAAGATGGCAATGTAAGCTCTTAGCCGGTCTTGAGTAAAGAAGGAGCTGGACACGAGATCCCGAATTCAAATGTGTGACTCTGACGCTGGAGATTGAAGATTGCACAACGCTGGCCCGTATTTCCAAGCGCTTTTGCTACGCTCACACATACGGGGAACATTACACCCATTCAGCGGTGAGCGCTGCCCGATTCCCCTATTCCGCTGCTCTGGCAGTAGCAGTAAAAATTGTTAACTCAAGCGCTGCGGTTGGCGACGCTCGGGGAAAATGCGTACCCCTCTCCCCGCCAGAAAGCATGCGCGGATTACCAGGAGACTTCGTCGCCAGAGTCACCAGTTAATTACGAGGAAAAGCAGAAGAATAGTAAACACTACCACAGCCACAGACACAGCCACAGCTACTTCGAACGGTGGAGTCAGGTGCGTCTGGAACCGGGGTTTCCACAGGGGGGCTTTTGATGAACGGGAAGGTGCTGACTGGTTGCACTGAGTGCGGGGTTTGCAACGTTATCGGCGTACAAACAAAGCCAATTAGAACTTGAAACTCACCCGACGCCCTGCAACCCCCACCCACAGAGGGTGAAGCTTCACTCCCACCTCAATTGCCCCTTTTCCCCTGGGCTCGCTTTTATCAGCGGCTTATCAGTAAATAATTCCACCTGTTGCGCGGCTTGCGCGAGTGTGAGTGTGTATGTGTGTAGATAACTTGAGGTGAGGTATCGCATTAAGCAACGCTTGTGCTGCCCCACAATTGTGGTCCCCAAAAAGTAAACTTTGCTTGTTTGCAGTGCTCAACGCTACGCTGAAATGAAATGGAAGCCCCATTGCCGGCGGATTTCGTAGATAACCAAACCGAACTGAAACGAAACGAAACAAAACCAAGCGAACCCACACTTGTACACGTAGGGACCGATACAGATACAGATACAGATACTGAGCAGTCTGCCTCAAATCTTATCTTAAAACTTGACTCGACAGCGGCGCAGTGACGCAGACGCTTAGCAATGCCGCTTCGATTGCTCAGACTGGTACAGTTCATCGGGCAATCGATCAATTACCGTTTTCATACCATAAACACCCCAAAAAATCCTTTTTAAACTGCTCCAAAATGTAATTTACATGGAGTACTGTATTCAGTTATCCTTATCATCGTAGTTGTGATATTCTGTTGTTTCTGCCATAACTGTAATACTGTTATTTTCAAAAAAGTGGTAAATGCACATTTACATATGAGTTAGATAACATCACTTTTAGGACTCTCAGGCCAAATTTTTCGTCCTTCAGGGTAAGTTAAATCTAGGCTTTTAACTGCTAAACGGATTAAATTTTTCAATAAAAAAGAATAATAAAAAATAATAATAATGGTTTTCTAAAGCCAACTGTTAAGGTTAAGTTCTTAAACTATTTTTACATCGGTTGGTGTCCTATTTGCCTGTCGATCTTTCTCCTCTCCCAGTCAATTGAGGTTATGTCACCCATTCATTAATTAAAACCGCGTGGGCTCAAATATTTTTGTTCTTGAGTTTCCACTCTCTCGTTTTCTCTCACACGTCAGCTCAACCCTTACTTTGTTGCAGCTTGTCGCTTTCAAGCCAAAAACAACAACGTTTATTTATAAACTATTCTTGTTGTTGTGGGGGCCTCTCTCCCCACCCATTCCCTCCTCTCTTCTCCAAGTTTCGCTCTCTCGTACACTCACTTCACTGTTCTTGAGCCTCTTAGTCTTGCTGTTGTTGCTTCGACTTCGCCTTTGCTTCTTCGAGGGTTGTTGTTGTAAACTCGGTTTCAAGCTTTAATTACGTCTCACACAAATGCTCGTGTGTGTGTGTGCAAACAGTGGAGCTCACTGTGTGGGGGATTGGATGGGAGGAGATAGAAGGGGGAGGTTCTTCTGCTATTCCTATTTTTGTTTGCCCAGCGCCGACGTCGCTGCACTCCAACGGTACTTCTGAGCGTGCCCGAATTCGAATTCAAATTTAGTCGAGCTTTGCGCCTCGTCGCCGCCGTTCGCGAAGTTTGTGGCTGATTCGTTTTCCCCAGTTTTCCCCACTCTCTCCGCTCCATCGCTCTCTTCGTGGTTTGCCACCCACTTTTTTTCACCCGCTCGCCGGCTTTGGCGCGGCCTTAAAACGTGAGTACACTACCCCTCTCTCAGGCTCTTCTCCCTCGCCCATGTATGTGTGCTTTTTGTGTGGGAGAGTTTCACGCTAATCTGCAATTTCCAGATAAGATATCGGTTAGTGCAGAGTTTTATTGCTGTCCCTGTCCTTTCACTTCTGTTTCTGCCACCTCTGAAGAGCAGCTTTGGTACCCATTATCCTTTGATTGACCATTTTTTAGGATCATCTACACTGTTTCGGAACAATCGATAAAAGGCGGTAAGCCGCTGGTTAATGCAGTCCGTTATCGAGGATTTCACAGGGGTGGTCTACAGTGAAAGAAAAATTTATTGCTCATAATTTATCAATTATATATCGATAGTCTGGTAACATTTTGTTAAGACATTTTACATTTAAAGGCTAAAAAGATATACTTAGAGGACAGATTTATTTTGCAACAGGTTAATATCTACTCATATGACCTGCTGCTCTTTCTCAGTGTATTGCGCTTCTTTCTCTCTTTTTACGTCTGCGTCGGCAGCACATCACTCTTACAAACTGAGCCCATGCGTCTGCGTGTGTGTGACTGGCAATGAGTGGAGCAGTTGCGCTTCATTTTGTTTTTATTATTTTATTAATTAAAGAACGGCGGTTGTAGTGGTCTTTGTATAGGTGGGATCGATGGCAAGGGGGTGTGTAATCAGAGATTGGTAAGGTGGTGCGCAGCTGGCGGAGTTCTCTTTCAAAGAGCCACATTGAAGCTTTCGGATCTCGAAGTCATTCAAGCCAAAATTAAACCAAGAACTTCTGGGCATCGTTCTTCAAAGCTAAATAATAAAATATAAGGAGCACATAATATACAAAAGACTTAAACTTGGTCAAATAAGTTAAGACCATACATTTTTTCACCTTACGCATCTCAACTCATTGCCAATAAATAAGCTGAGTCACACATTTCTTTTTACATTGTTGGATAATGTAAACTAATTTTATACCAACAATAAAAACAAACTATTTTGCGTCACATAGCTATGCATAAAACAAAGAAATAACTAAAATATAATATTCTAATATTTATTATGCGTAAATAAATTAAATTATCGTTATTATGATCGTTTCTAAGACAGGTCTATGATAATGTCCTTTTTACATGGGACGTGCCCATATCAACTCGCATAGTGATACTCATCAAGAACTAAAAACAACAAACTTTTAAAAGAATGATAGTGCTTAGGGTCGAAAATGAAAATTAAAATTAAACGCCAATATTCTAATTCAGATTTACAGATATGAAAGCCACAAACTTTAGAAAACGCGATTTTAATCCGACTACCGAATTTTCCTCGTTACAGCTTCACGACGTCTTGCAAACGGCTGAAAATGGAGAAGACTCCACGGTACACGCAGCGGGAGCGAAACATGGTGTTGAGCTACGCGGCGCAGTACAAAGACGTGATCGAGAACAAGCGCACGGACGCGGAGTCGAATCGCAAAAAGGACGAGGTCTGGCTGCAGATCGCCAAGGAGTTCAACTCGCGGGTCTACCACCAGCGCAGTGCCAAGCAGCTGCGCCAGCTGTACAAGAACATGAAGCTGCTGCTCAAGAAGGACCTCTGTGGCGAGGACAAGAGCAACCACTCCTTCATGGACCTGCTCAACACGCTCTCGCAGCAGGATTCCGTGGCCCAGTATATCGCCGGGCAGCTCTCGCCGGAGGGCGCGGGCGGAGGTGGCGGGAAGCAGGGCGGCGCGGGAAACGGAGGCGGGAACGGACACCACGCGGATGACTACGACGACTCCAAGGTGGGCTCATGTTTAAGATATCAGTCACTTAGAACCTCTTCAGCTAGCTTTACTTGTGCGCTCTTACTAAAATGAAATCCAATCGTTATTTTCATGGACTACATAGAGCAACTAATATAAGCGAATAAACTTCTGTTCTCTGTGTTAATTTAACGCACTTGTGAAATGTAAAGACGTTTGTACTAGGACTGACTTACTAGCAAAAGACATTTTATTTACCTAAACCTTTTTTTAATTTAAATGTACAATATTACTAAACGTAGGATTCAAATTAAGTATAAGTGTTTGAAGCCCACAAAGTATTTGACTAAACACTTGATTTAATCCAAGTCCAAGTACTATTACAGTGCTTGTAAACTTGTACTTTAAGTCTTAAGTCTTGAACAAATTTTTTTATCTATATCCTAATTCTTACAGCATTGAAAGTAATTTAGCTATTCTTACTATTCCAAGTCATTGGATTCCATAAAACCTATAAATACCTTACTAAAATGATGCCCATAATGATTTTAGTATCATTTGTTTGCCTCCCACTTACAGATGCCCCTCTACCCCGAGGGCATGGACACGGACGTGATCCTCATCAAGTCGGAGACGATCAGCGACAACGAGCAGACGGACAACGGAATGGACTGCCTGGACGACGACGATGACGACGACTGTCTGAGCCCCAAGGCGCCGGAAGTGTGCCTGGAGGAGGAGGACGACGTGCTCTTCCCCACGGATCTGCGCCAACTGCAGCAGGCGGGCGTTAGCTCCTCCGCCGCCGCCGGCAGCGTTGTTGGTGTCTGCTCCGCCTCGCTTCCAGGAAATGGAACCAGCAACGGGCTGCCGGACCCCGCGCGCCGCGCCGCCAGCTCGCCCGTGTGCTCCACCAAGACCTCGGTGAGCTCTAGCGGGAGCTATGCATCGGCACCCAAGCCGGACATTACAATCCAGACGGTGGGACACATTCGCGTGGGCAGCTTTGCCAACATCAACAAGACGTTGCAGAACGGCGGCTGCAACGCTACCACCAGTAATGGCGGCTCCACTGGCAGTGGAGTGCTGCCCCTGACGGCGGAGCAAGTGCAACAGCACACGCTTCTGAACGGCCTGGGCCTGTCCGCTGTGAATCCGCCTCAGTCGCTGCAGGCCGCCATCAATGCCGCCTACGTCTCAGCTAACCCCGCCTCGTCGGTGGCCACCAGCAGTCGCCGCACCCCGCCCACTCTGCAGCTGCCACGCCTTCAGCGCGGGAATAACAACAACAACAACAACAGCAACAGCACGAACAACTCCACGGTGAACGCCAATGGAGTGCAGCTGCTGCTTAACGGCAACCACCATACCCAGCAGTCGCACCACCATTTGGGGCGGGACAAGACGGGCGGCGTAGCCATTGGGGCGTCGGGCAGCTTCAATGGCTACAACGGTCTGGCTGTGGCAGTGCCCTGCCACCCTGCCGCCTTGAACAGCAGCGGAAGCGGCGGGAGCAGCGCCAACAGCAGCGGAGTCAATAGTGGGGCCAACACCGTAGGCGGAAGTCCTAGTGGCGGACCAGCGAGGAGCCAGCACCAGGAGCTGATGAACTCGCTGAGAATCGAGGAAAGCAAGCGGAAGATCGATCTGATCAATGCCCAAATCGAGTATTGGCAGACGCTGACGCGCAAGCTGAACAGTGAGGCGGGCCACATGCCCAATCCCGCGTGTCCTTGCCACTTCCCAGGCGCCAGTGTCCTGTCGCCCGTGGTCACTACCAGTGCCTCAACCTCCGTTGCCGTCTCCGCCAACCTGCTGCAAACGCAGGCCACCACCAGCTAGTCCGCAGTGAAGGGTCATCCAGACGATGGCGGCGACAGCGACATCATTTCAATAGTGGACATAGATGATGAGCGGTCTGAGGAGGAGGAGCAGTCGGACGAAGAAGACGACGACGACAGCGATGAAGATGACTCACAAGATGCCTTGGTCAAGGATGTGGGCGTGGTGGGCGGTCTTTCGCCGCCGCCCCACTCCTCTCCACCGCCAGCAAAGCGCTTGAAGCGCCAGGAAGCCACCTCCGAGCTCCTCAGGCAGCTGGCCCTGCAGCAGATCCAACAGAATCAGGATGCCCAGAAGGGGTGCTAGTATTTTGTCTAAGCCACCATTTAACTAACCCCATCCCACTACGTTTATGAGTACTTTTAACTATATCTATCGGTGGTGCCACAGAAATCACTAGGGTTTTCGAATCACTTATAAAGGTGTGTAAAAGAATGCTGTGAAAAATATAATGTAGTTATTCGGAAGAAGTGCATCGGACTTCAGGACCTAACATGTATTTTTGCATACATTTGGCACCTCTATAACCTAATGATTTCTGAGGCACCGCTGTGTATTTATTTACGCCTAGTTTGAGTGCCAAAAAGAAAGATAGGAGCCTTGCCATCAAGAATGCTTGCCAAAGGACCTGGACAACAGGTCACTATTTATTTGCTAACCTAACTTAACATTAGTGCTAGAATCTTTTTATTCTGTTTTTGCGTATTGAGCCATTTATTTTGGTTTTTTTTTTTTTGTAATTAGGGTTTTTAATGTTAAGTTTTTTGAGAGCTACAACCAAAAAGAAAAGAAAGGAAAATATCTTGTCTTTGTACATTTACCTTAAAATTAGACCTAACTTAATTAGAGCGAGCGCAGTTAAGAGAACACAAACGAATGAACGAAAACTGTACAAATGTGGTTCCTAATCTAGTCCCTAAACAAAAGAGTAAAGCTAAAGAGAAAGCTAAAGTGTTATGCCTAGCCGTGAACTTGTGTATTATTTTTATGTATCAACCCAGAGAGTTCCCCAAAAACCAACCCAAAGAACTGTAGCTAATTTAATGTACTTAAAGAACACGCGAAACCTAAAGAAACAAGTCTGTACAGATAGAGGAAGGTAGAAAGAGACGAGTCGAGACAAGGCGGGAGAATGAAAGAGAGATGGATAAACTTTGCTAGTCGACACTGCATAACTGTATTTTAGTGTATTTTAGTTATTGCTAATTGTACGTGTAAAATACAATTAATTGCCTACCCAGTAACCACAATTTACAAAGAAACACACCAAACTAAAAGTGACAACCAAACCAAACAAAACTCTTTATACAACTTTTGTAAACAAAAACTTATTAATAAAACAATGAATTTACTTTGTGAACATTTTGTGCTTCTATGTTTTTGTAAATATCTGAAGTCCTGTTTTATAAACAAATCTTTCGCACAGTTTAAATTATTCTGCAATTGGCGCCAAATGTTTTTGCGTTATCCAAAACTGTGCCATTTCCCGATTGTTATCGGCTTGTCGCTCTGGAACCAGTTCAATTATTACTCATCGCTTCCAGTTCCAGTTCAACAAAAATTCGCTTGCGAATAAATTGCGAAAAGCAGAAATTGTTTATGTGGGAATCGGCAGCAGCGGCGGTAGCAAAAACGACAACAAGTGCGCTAGTGAATGAAGTGAACGTGAATTCGAAACCGTTCTCCCACTCTCACGCGCACCACCACCAGTGTAGGTTTGCGAGTGTGTGTGCGAGGCCTGAAACTGGGGATTGCAAATCGCGGATCGCACATTCCCCCGCCCTTGCGACGCCTGGAACACCTGGAACGCCTGCTGGAAGAAGAGACTACCAGAAACAGGACGCCCTGGAAACAGCTGCCAACTGAAGCGGGTCTTCAGTCGCCGGAAGTTGTACAGTCCGACTGAAAACAGGTAAAAAAAAACCCACCCACCAGCCACAGCCACCAAGAGTCGTCCAGTCACCTTACTGCTGCTGCTGCTGACCACCTGGATGCCCGGCTTCCACCTCAATGAGATGGGTGAAATGGTCCTGGACGCCATCGACGACATCGGTGTGGTCGATGTGTACGACCTGGCCTCGGACATCGGCAAGGAGTACGAGCGCATCATGGACCGCTTCGGCACGGACGCCGTCAGCGGGCTGATGCCCAAGATCATAAACACGCTGGAGCTGCTGGAGGCGCTGGCCACGAAGAACGAGCGCGAGAACGCCACCATCCAGGAGCTGCGCGACAAGGTGGCCCAGCTGGAGAGCGAGAAGCTGGAAAAGGCCGAGTTCCGGCGCCGCTTCGACAAGGAGCTGGAGCTGATCGAGGAGCAGTGGCGCAGCGAGACCAACGAGCTGGTCGACCTCGTCTCCTCGCTGCAGGACGAGAACAAGCGGCTGGTCAAGCAGACGCAGGACCTGCAGTCCTCCTCCGCCCAGAGCTCCGGGCTGGGGGCCAGTCTCACCGAGAGCATCATCAGCATGACCAACCACGAGCTGCACGGCGCCCTCTCGGACACCCAGGTGCTGCAGCGGCTTAAGGAGCAGATCTACAAGCAGCGGGACGAGCTTAAGAACCGCGAGCGGGAGCTACAGGACAAGTACAGCGAGCTGGAGCACGTGAGTATCCTCGGTTTATTGGGGAAGTAAATCTTTAATTATACAACAAATTTTATAGGAATGGGTGATAGCTTATTGTGACACTTACTGATCTTCCGCATTTTTTCTGCCAGCTCACCATTCAGGCGGAGCGTCTGAAGGCCTCCGAGCGGGACACGCGGCGCCGTCACAAGCTGATGCAGGCCCAGGTGAAGACGCTCTGCGAGGAGCGCGCCGATTTTCTGGCCCAGCTGCAGGACCAGAGCCGGGACATCAATCAGCTGCGCAAGCGCCTGGGACTGGCCGAAAAAGAGAACGAGGATTTGGTGGCCTCCTACGACGATGGCCAGAACGATCCCAATCGGCCGCGGTACACCACGCGCGAGCTCAAGGAGCTGATCAGCGAGCGCGACCAGCTGCTGACCACCATCGACGGCCTCACTGAGCAGCTGGCGGAGCTGAAGCCGCCCAGCCAGGCCAAGGGTAAGCGACAACGCCACTTTTCCAGCTCCGACGACAGCGACGAGGAGGACGATGGCCATGTGGCGGACAACGACGACGACGAGGAGGAGGCGGCGGCCGAAGCAAACGAACTGGAGCCACCAGCAGCCGGAGAGACGTAAGTGCATCCTCTTAAGACGGCTATAAAATTAAACCGTACGAACCGTAAACAAGACTACTTTTCTTCACAAGATATATCAAATTAAAATAATAGTCTCTAACTCTTTTTTACGGTTCCTACTTTGGAACTCCTATCGAAAAACCAAGTGTATAAAGAAAGCTGAGTCATTTTTTTTTTCAAGTGCTAACAATATTTAAATAGACCTTATGATGCAAACATTTTATAAACAGGTGATTCATCATTTGTATGTCGGCTTTGCATAGTGTTTGCAAGGTCAACAGGTATTTAGATATCTATTGTTATCACATAAATAACTGAAAATAAACAAAGGCTTAATAACCCTAAACGTGAATTTTTTTAGTTCCTTTATAACAAGGAAACTATTATCAATCCTATTTAGTCACTTTACTTCTATACTTTCACATTTTTAATATATTTCTTAAAATATTTATTATTTGTTATTTCTGTTAAAAAAAATTATTCTTTAAAACTTCGGTTTCTGTGCGCTGAGTTTTGACGATATTTTTGTCTGCTCTTAAATGTTGGCCAAATAATTGTAATTTCGGGTCGATTTTCTTAAAAATTTTTCAAAAATGCCAGCAGAGCTGTAATCATTGATTTCACACATATTTATACAACTTTTCAGGCCGCCTGGTCACGATGCGCCCGTGCAGGGACCGCTGCCCTACGAGCCGGACGATGCGCCATGGAAAAAGACTTCCGAGTCGGGAATCCGCAAGTTGTAAGAATAATGCATTTTACCAAGGGGAGCCTTTATTCACACTAATTCATAATAAAACCTTGTCTTGCAGTTTCCGGAAACTCTTCTCGGACCCGTCGGACGGAAACAACACATTCCCGAAGCGTTCGCTGGCCACGCTCTCCAAGATGGCACTTCAAGCCACGCCCGGTTCCGTGGCCGCCTCCACAGCGGCGAAGTAAGCGCCCCTTAAGTATCCGAGTTGGCGTGCATTTCACTTTTTGTTTGTTTTCTGTTTTCTGTTTTTCCGTTTCCGTATCCGTTCGCACTGCCCCGCACCCTGCATCTTGCATCTTTACTTATTTATTGATTTATTTATTATTTGATTAACGTTTAGTTTAGGCAACTGCCTCTATCTGACCCTTTCTCTCGCCATTCACCTGCTCCGCCTGAGCTGTACATACATAATTTACACACTTGATTGCTGTGCCCTCTTAATTCTAAGTTGTTATGCGATTTTATTTACGTAATAAGCGTTTCTTCGTAACTCGTAACTCGTAACCCGTAACCCGTAAACCTTAACCGTATTGGATAATATGCAAGTGTTCCAATGAACAAGAATAAGAAATGTGCAAAGATTGCCGAGTGAGTTTTTTATGAATTTAGACAAACGGGAAAGAAAACAAAAGTGACAAATGAAAGCAAATGTAGGAGGACTCCGGTTCTGGGACCCCAGATTTTAGAGAGTGCACGAAGAATGAGAAGGTTTTGCTTCAATTATCCGTAGTCTAACTATCCCCGATCCCCACTCTATCTCTCTTGAACCCGGCTAGCACTATCCCAATTGAATATACATCTGTCGGAAGGTATTCAAGCATTCTCATAGCAGTTGCCCCATGCGGCCTTATATATATATTACAAATTTATCAATTAACGCAAACTTTAGAAAGAGAAAATCAAAACAAAAAAAAACGGTAAATATATAATTGATATATAATTAGCAAACGTTACAAACTTAGCGCATTGTTTGTTGAATTGAATTAAACTAACTAAAACGAAGCCAAACTAAGCATGTTAGATTCCATTGATCGCATTAGAGTGCACAAAGATGCCAAAAAACGAAAATCTCCAAGTAATCCGATCGTCGACCAGTCTAAATCGAATGTTTTTACCAACTAGCTTTACCATATACTTGGCTTGATCAGCTTTCTCCAGTTGTTTTAAAACCAGTGTGAACCAAAATCGTAATCCAATATACTTCAAAGCCCAGTGCTTTCAGTCGAATGGATGTTTTGTCCCTAGAGCAGTCTTTTATTCTAATTCATTATAAACCAATATATAGCTTGTGCCGAAACAAGTTTAAAATATAATTTGTGTTAATTGCCACAATGGCGCTACATGTTTTTAGAAAATTCGGCAAAAAACTTAAAATTTCAAAATGAGATGACTTCTTTCATGTTCGAGGTTCAATCTCCGCTTGACTTACTACTTAACTCTCTGTTCCCCTTGCACTCACAAAGCTCAAAGCGAGGAAACTCCAGTTACATATCAGCTTTATCGATAGCATCGATTTAAATGTGCCAAAGACTAATTGTTCGTATCTATTAACCCGACCCTCAACCTATCCATTCCCCTGCACCCCATCTCAAACAATCTATGTATCTCGTTTCAATTACAACAAATTGTGGCAACTGAACTTTTATAAATTTGAGCGTAGCTGTTTCGATGTGACATTGGACTAACAAAAGAATATTGAGATCGTTAGAATGAAGACCACTAAGCAAAAGAGGATGGTGGAGATGGAGAGACATTGTATTTGAGTATTTGGTGAATTAATGTTAACTAAATTTATATACACATATACACATGCATTATACATAATATACTTTACTATATACTATGTAATACTTTATTATACGGAACTATGACTAACCAAAAAGACAACAACAAGGCAACAATTATACAAAATTAAATGCGTACCAGGGTGTCACTAGGAGCAAATCGGGAGCAACCGGACCACGCTTGAGGATCGGAGTGAAGCGGAGATGGCAACGACTCCACATCTGCTCGACCTTCGACCCCTGTACCTACATACATACATTTTATGAGTGGCTCAGCGTGAGCTACCGTCAAGAATAAAAATTTTAAACCATTGACATCGATTTGGATTGAATGATTTACTCTATGTTGGAGTTAAGTGGACAATAACGTTTACAAGGATTTCAAGGTGCTTATGTTATATCTTTCAACAACATTTTTAAGGCTTAGTTTTAATTTGGTTTATTGTTTTTATTTGGCATCAAAATCCTTCAGAAAACTCAAGAAAAAAAGATGACCGCTACCAGCCAAGAATTATTTACAAGCAGGAAGTGTCAAGAATTAAAGTCCAGAGAGATAAAAACCATTGAAATCGACTTGGTTGGGGCTAACTCGACCATTACGTTTACAAAGATTTCAAGGTGCTCATGTGATATCTTTAAACAACATATTTTTGATTTTATTTTAATTGGGCTTATTTTTATTTTCTGAATCAAATTTTTGTACAATGATTTTCAAGAAAAGTCAAGAACAGAAATCAGAAACAGAACTAAAAGTCAAGGGAGATGGGTCTGCTGAAATCCAGGAGTTTGATGTGGATAGTGGATGAAGACGACGAATGGGTGACGAGCCACCATATGGACAGCACTATTGCACTGAGGATAGTGTATGCTCTGCCGCTGGAAGGTAAGTGACTTAAGCTTAATTGTTTTGCTGAGTAGCGGGTATCTATTAGTCGGGAAACTCGACTATGGCGTTTTCCCTCCACTGAATATGTTCATGAAGCATATTTTGGAACGGGTTCTGTGTACGAATTCCCATTGCCAAAATAATAATCTTCATTGGGTACGATAGGCTGGCCATTACGTAACAGTTCTTCCTCGGGGATTCCCCCATCGGGGTGCTTGGAGCTTTTCCCCAGGAGCTTTTTGCCTGGGCAAGCCAAGCTTCTTGCATCATCATCATCCTGCGCATCCGCGTCCGCATCCTGCATCTCGTGTCCTGCGTCAGCAGCATCTCGTGTCCTGCCGCTTACTGGGCGCCTGTTCCCCACGCCGGGTTTGAGGCGTATCTAGGGCGTGGTGTTTGCTCGGCCCGGACGACCTTGAGCCCCGCCCCCTCATCTGCATCTGCGGCTGCATTTTAATTGCCCAGCAACAGGCTGTTGGGAGGGGTGGGTGTTTGGACTTCTTTCAGGGATGCTAACTGGGCGTTCTCTACGGGATTTCTACGCAGTTCCAATTAAGCAATTAAAAATCTGCCACCGGCCGTGTGGGCGAGGGGGGCGTGGCAGCCGGGACCGGCGTTGTCAGCTTTTTAATTAAGAAGATGTTAGCGTAATAGGATAGAAGAAGATGCGCTGCGAAAATCGTAGGTCGAAATGTTCGCAGCTAATGAAGAAGGCGTCTGTGCCTGTGGTCAGTGGGGCGGGGCATTTTTCACTAATTGGCCTGGCCAGAAAGAAAGCGGCAGAGAGGTCCCGTGGTGGATTAAACAAATGAAGGAGTGTTTAATGAATTTCTGCAGAGGCCCCTGCGATTACGGCTCGGCTGCAATTCGTCCGAACTTCATCTTCGTGTGCTACGATTTCAGGGGCCTTCAGTTAGTCGATTTTCGAACAGGCTCGCAGCAGCCGCAGCACAGGCTCCGTCAAACGCGGAGGGGTAACCACTCAAAACTCCCGCCAGAGAGCGAGTACAGTGCCCATTGGAAAAGAGCAATTAGATCCCGGTGTACTGTATATTGTCGCACAGTGCTTGTCCGATATATTGGACCAAAAACGATGGGATAAATAAACATACATACTTCGATGGCATTTACCTGTGGTCCTTCGACTTCAATGAATAGATATTTCCAACTGATTTGAGCATATGAAAATTCATTAGTTATATTTGGTTTAACTTCTGAAAACCGCCAGACATTTTATGTTAAGGGACTTTTACGGAAAATTGATAGTTCATCAGAAATTATCAGCCTATAAGAAAACAAGCAAAAATTGTTAATTGTCTAACAACACACGTGAGTTATGTTTAATTTTTTTTCTTTGTTCTTGTACTTAAAATTGTAATTAAGATATGAACATTTGACCATTTACTCATTTCATAGTTAGATTTGATTTCGTAGTTAAAAATGCGTTCTGCGGTACTCTGGTGATTAACGAGGTTGTTGAATTGTTGTCATTTTTGATAGTTTATTTTACATTAAACAGCTGAAAACAGCTACCAATCATCTGACCAAAATTTAGTGATTCCTAAAAGGGACTCAACGTTAAAAAATTCGATGACAACCAACGAGTGTTCACTGTGTATTAGCTCAACGAAGAGAGGGGTGCCAGAAAATGTTGCTGGGCAACATGTTGCGAATCGCGCTAAAACGAGAGTTTGCTGCTGCTGCTCCACTGCACGCCGACTGCACTCGATGAGCGCCTGTGCCTGAAAACTGTTTTTTATACAAGGACATTGCCATCTCATGGCCACCCTAAGATAAAAAGAGAGCGCACAGAGTGCATCTCTCTTGCGGAATGTGTGCGTGGTATTGATGCGTGTAGTGAGCATGAGCCAGAGCGGGATGAACATAGAGGTTTTAGTGCGCGAGAGTCTACAGTTGGACCGCTTCTGCGGCCGCAGTCGGTTGCTGGTTGTTTCTGGGCGCCTGTTTAGCGGCCAGCGCCAGGTTGGAACAAGAAAACGAAAGTGTTAACGCTCGCGCTCATCCGCTGCACCGTTCCGCTCCACTGTGGACCGCTCCCGGCGCTCCTGTCGCGTGTGAATGTGTTAGTGTGCGTCAGTGTTAGCCGTTCGCTAACACTCGCTGCCTTCGAGTTGGCCATATGTGACTGGAGGCCATAAGTGGCGTCCAGGATTGACGCCCCGTCCCTCCCCCAACAGTTGGCACACCCTATTGCCGTCTCTGTTTGCCTGCTTAATTCGCGTCGCGCATGACGCGATGTCGCCGCAACATGTTGGGCGCACTCTCGCCGCTGCTGGCGCCTCTGGTGGCCTGCTTCGTTCGGGTGAATTCTACGAGTTTTGGAGCTGTTTGGCTTGGAGCGCTTCCGCGCGATGTTGCAGCGGGCTTATTGGAATGAACATTCTAGGAACTTGCCCTAGACGGATCACCAGGCGAGCAGCAGGCGCCAGCAGGCCAACGACCCAAATTCGCGAGTAATAGTGTGGGCGCAATGTTGCCATCCCGCTTGCACTCCACCTGCCTTGGGTGGATGTTAGAGCGGGATGGCCGATATATGAAAAAGAGTTAGTGCCGGTTAGAGTGGGACAGCCGTACTATCTTGTGGTTAGAGTCTCAGCTAAACAATACGCGCGAAATTAATCGGATTATTTAAAAGTTAACTGGAAAGTTCTTTCCTGCTAAACCATATGAAGATCTAGTAGTCATTTCCACTGTTAGCCGTTATGCATTGTACAGTGCAGGCTGTGTTGAACGTCGTGTATTTTTTGTACAATAAGTGCTCCAATTTGGACAGGCGAGCATAAATGGGTCGTACAGCGAAATGACAAGTGAGCGAGATCTGGTTCTTTAATTTGGCTGTGTATTGTTGTTGTCATTCTTATCATTGCTTGGCCGACAATCCCAACTAACATCTTCCATAGAGGATTCTCTTAATCTTCTTTGTTTTTTCAATTGTCCACTAGCTAAAGCACTTTTATTTATGTCGTATTTATTAACACACTTTAGGAGGTATGCCACTTTCAAATCGGAATCAAATTGACCAATTTATGGGCTCTAGAAGTGCAGTTTTGGGTCCGCTTTCTGCAAGTCATCTTAAACTTTGAAATAAGATAAGAACCACTAGTCCACCCAAAAAACATGTAAGTTGGATGGAGCTTATTTTAGAAGAATTTAGCAACAAATGTTAAGAGGCATACCATTTATAAATCGGCGTCCAAAAGGTCAAGTTATGTTTTGTTTCCCACTCCATAATACTCTAAATATGATCACAACTAAGTAAACTAACAGATAAATTATAATTACAGATATGCTATGTATGGGATATCTTAAGAGTGACTATGAGATGTCCAACTTGTGCCCTAGGCGAAAATGGGAGCCACTCGTCCACCCAATTAACATGTCAGTAGGATGGAGCGATAAGGAGATGGGCGAGCTAGTGGAAATGGGCGCAAGAAGCAACCGAATCCTTGCTGGTGGCCAAACAAAGAAAACCTAGTCGCCAAGTGCCGGACAATGGGTGAGTGTCAAGTGTTCAAGTGTTGATATTAAAGCTTCAGAGCAACCATTCCCCAGGGCCGCCCTGTCACCCTTCCACCCGACCACCTCCCCCCCTTTAAATGCAAGAATATACAATTTGGTCAACGAATGTAGGAGACACGAAAGGTGGTGCGGAGTAGGCCGACGATGGTACACTGAATATATGGCAACTGCAATGCAGCTGGCCCTCAAGGCGGGGGAGTTTGTGGGCTGTGGGCTGTGGGCTGAGGGGCTGGGGGCGTAGAAGGGCCTAACAAAAGAAACTGGCAGCTGCACTTGTCCCGCAGTAAATTCAACTCAATTCACTCTGTTCTCAGAACTCAGTTGTCGCCTTTGGAGGAAATCCCATACCGACCTGCGGCTGTTTTTTATGCACCCATACAGTCGACGGTACGCTTCAATGTGCCTTCGTGCTGCAAAGTATGCAATCCACGAAAAGTATGCAACACTTGCCGTCCCGGAAATGGCATTTAAGCTGATTCCGCCAAGTGCTAAGCTCACAGGAGGGAGGGGAGGTGGCCGAAAGGCTTTCTCCCGATCTGAATAGCCAAAAGTTCTCTGCCGAGCTCATTTTTCGTGTGAGCCAACATTAAAGGAAACGCCTAAATGGAGTTTGAAGACACCCGTATGGATAACAACGTGGAAGCTGAGATCAGGCAGTAAAATAGGAATGGGAACGTTGGACTCTTAAAAAAGTAAGTTATGATGTTAACGTACATACATAGAAGTTCAATCAATCAAATATTGCAATCCCTTGTTACATTTTTTTTTTGTTGAAGTATTTGCATCTTCTCATGAAGGGCACTAAACTCACCAGTTTGAACACACCCCAATTTGTTGGCTGCTGACATGCGACAAGGACAAGGACGTTGACATTGACAAGTACATGACGGGAAGGGGATCGGGAGTTACCATCATTATCAGACAAGCATCATTTTGGCCCATTATGTTGACCGATAGTTGATGGGTCTCAAATCAGTTTCGGCTATGACATAGTGCTGCAAGAAAAGTTGGGGCAATGGAAAGAGGAGGTTGTTGTGTCGAAGTTTCTGCGTTTAGGTACCCATATGTCCGTTCTCTCTTACCGGCATATTCGAAAGCTTTTTGCTGCAACGCCACAAAACGAAGAACTTTTGCGACGGAAAGGGGACCCCCCTATCGCAGAGGTCCTTCCACTGGCCATGTGCCAGGACTCTCGCTTCCATGCGCTACAAAGCTCGCTTTGCGCCTGGCCAAAAACAAATCATATGACTGCCAAAGCTCTTCCCCACGAACAGATGACGCCATCGGGCCAAAGGTGGAATAGTGTGGGGTGACCAGCATCCAACAGGAGGAGCGATTAAAGCGAAATGTCCTGACAGATGTCTAGACAAAGAGTTGAGAGCACTCTTCTGGGGAAAAATGCTTGGGAGCAAAAAGTTGGGGAGCTTGACTCGTTGATTGATAGATTGATTGATCGATTTCCCAATGGAGTTACGGCCCCGCGATGCCTGACCACTGGCTATACTAGTATATAAAGTTATTGAAAGAGCACCCGACATGGCAAATGCCAAATGCACCACCTCCTTCACGTAACTCATTTGTCGCCGCTGCGTTCGCGTTTTCGCTGCAGGTTCTTTAGAGCACTTGTCAACTTGCTGGCGCGTTGCGTGCCCCAGCAAATAAACATATAAATACAAATACGGCTGGATGTAGTATACTATACGCTACTATATACTATATAGCATATATAAGGTATTCATACGGCCAGGAGTGTGGCGCGAAAGAGTGCTTCTACTTTCAATGGGCTTCCCGTTGCATGGCATTTAAAACATTCGCATTCGCTTTTCACCTGCCACCGATGCGTTCTTTGATTTTCCGCCTGCCACGCCCACGCGAACAGCAGGCGGATGGACGTGTTCCTGACATCTATACGGTCATTTCGCATAGAAACTAAGTAGTCGAGGTTAAGTCAGAAGTAAGCCTTTACTAAAAATACACATTTGTCAAGTTCAAATTGTAATCTGGTATTATTGTGTAGAGATCGCATAACGATTATAATTGTAGTTGTAAGCATTCTTTTCTCTGATTAGAACATTAGACTTTTGTTCTTAGTTTTATGTGGAAAAAACTATTTTCATTATATTCCCAGAAAATTGTGGGGCGATTTCAACCATTTTGGCTGCATTGCCCTGCATTTGCTCGAAAGGATTTTGTGTTATTTCTGGAACACCCTTAATTAACACATAAACACACACTGGCTAGTATGTGTTGGCTGTTTGTTTCCTTGGCTCTCTCTGTATTTTATTTTATAGTTCGTTCGTTGGCTCTTATTTTGCTGTTCTGTTTTCTGTTTTCTGTGCTGCTTGCGCGGGCTGCGTACACGTACAACGGGGCGTAAAGTGGCCAACAAGCCGTTAAACATCCTAGCCAGTCCCCTTTTGGCCCTGTTCGGTTCCCTCTCCTGAGCTAGAATTTTTCTTTTTTTAACTCAAACTAAAGTTGGCTTTTAGGGGGAGTTGCACTGACCGGGCTGGAAATTTGCCCGTCCCTCCAAAGGAAAAGAGAGAACAAAGCCGAAGCCTGGCGTACAATTATGCAACAAGAACAACAGCGATTGGGGGAAGATGTTGCAGATACATTTCTGCCATCCAGTCTGAGCATTTTGCGAGAAGAATGTTGGAAAGTTTGTCCAACAATGCCAGAAAGTGGGATGAATGGGGGCGACAGATTGTTTCATCCTGCCAGAAATGATTATACAATAGAAGGCGAAAAACATTTTTAAGTATTTAAATATAATTTAATGTATTATGTAAGTGGGCCAATCAATGCAAATAAGTTTCACTCGAATCTGTAGATATAGCCAAACCTCAAGGAAATACTCCTTACTTTTCCAATTAACAATTTTTGGTCTCGGTCTCTCAGTTGACATCTTTAATGGAATTTAATGTAGAGTTAGGAGTCTACAAATACCAGCTAGCTAGTTTAACTAGGCTTTTTGGGGATTTGTCATAATCCAATTTTGTTTTTTGGGGCTGCAATTTGAGTCTTGACTTTCATTGTGGTTTTTGGGGCTTTTTGGCAGTGCTTTTTGTGGGTTAAGTGATTTCGGATCGCATGGGCAGTTATTTGGCCAATTGTCTTGTAAGAAGTTTTCCTGTAATTTGAGTTTCTGCTGCATTGTAATTGAAATTGCAGTTTTCCATTTCCAATTCAATTTATATGAGATGCATGGGTCTTGCAGTTGGTTAATCGATTAAGATGCATCGATCGATCGGTGGCCCAATCTGGCAGCTCCTCCATTACTGCAGTCTATCAATCAAGCGCCGTAATCTTACCTGGCAATGGCCCTGTCTCATTTGCAGTCCCCTTGCCAACCTTTTACTATTTGGGACGACGTTTTATGCAATTTGCGTGGACACCGGCTTCAAGGTTCCCAAAGGAGGGTGGCTTATGACACAAGGGAGGTTTAATTAATGCCCTTTTGCCCGTTGACATTTCATAATTGATGAGGCTCCAAAGTGGAGGCTTGCCATAGTTGCATAAGACGGTTAAAAAGGCCTAACACAGCCCATTGATATGCATAAGCTACTACTAATTTACTTTTAAAACGACAGTTAAACGAATTATCAAAATGACTTACGAATTAGGAATTGTACTTATCTATACCATGCTAACTAAAGGTTAAAAGCTAGAGGCCTTCAACTTGCGGTCACATTTCCTATATCTTCATTTCAATAGCTTAGTCGAGTAGTCTAATATATTTAGGTATTAGTGGCTTTTTATTATTTTATACATTTTCTTGATTTATTAAATAATTATTTTTATTTATTTACATTTTGTAGATAATTTGAACATTTTCTTGAAATTGAAGGATCATTTGAATGTTATATTTGGTAGGGTTGGCAAAAGCCGGGATGGGAACTAGGTAGTGAAGGGAATAAATAAAGCACGGTCTAAACAGTGGGCATCACCAGTCACAATTTCTTTTTAAATAAATACGCATTAAAAACAAATTATCACTCTGCATTGCAGAGGATGAATTGTTGGAACAGTTTTAATTCTGATTCAATCGGGTTAAATCCGATCGAGATGTCCTGCACTTGGCTGACGTCGCTTGTTCTTGGGCTCGTTTGTTAGCGCTTTATGGCTTATTTATTTATACTTCTTCCAATAAATATTGAGGACACTAGCAGGCAGACACGCACGCCCTCTCGCTGATTGTTGGCCAACTGATGACCCACTCTCGATGTGTGTATGTGTGCCGCACTGCATAAATCTTGTTAGACCCAGTAGCAGTACCAGTACCAGTACCCTGCTCCTACTTCTTCTACTGGCCCGCCTCTAATGTGCGTCCCCGTTTGGCCTGCTAGCCTGCCACCCTGCCAGCCAGCCATCTAGTCAGCTGCCCCCGTGGGGTGCCTGGTTTAATTGGCCAACCGAGGGACTGGGGCAGGACATGAAGGACATGTTAGCCATTTGGCAACTGACAAATGCCGCACGAAAATGCCGCCGCCACTGCTGGACTTTATTGAATTTGCTTTTTTGGCTCGGCGACTTCAGCAGCAATTGTACAGCTACAATTGTAGCTGCAACAGCGATTGCGGTTGCGACACAATGGCGGATGCGACGCGGCTCCTGCGGTCATCATCCTGACCAGAGCCAAGACGCCGCCCCCACTCCCACTGCCTCCTCTTCTATACTCCTGCCATCGACTCTCATTTCCATGTGAATGAGTCGTGGCAGAGCAGATATCGAAAGCACTGCAAATCAGGAGGCCAGCAGATTCCGGAACGACAAGGGTTGAGGAAAAGTCAGCGGTCGGGAGAAAAGCTAGGGGCTGAGACAGCCCTCGCCAATATCTTGAAGATGTAAGACGGTGAGGAGGACTTTTAACAGGCGCCACCCTTTCCCGTACACCGACAGAAATAATCACTCAGCAAGAAAGAAACCTGACTTCGGCAATCAATAACAAAATTGTATTATTCCATGTAACGGGTATACCATGACTAACGGATATACATATGTATATCTCTAATTATTTGCGTATATGTTTTAAAACAATTAAGTCTTTCGTTTTTTTTTTATTATTTAAATTTGCATTTTCGAAATCATAAATAATTCCTATATATAACGTTGCGTTTAAATTCATCCGATTTAAAATAAATTGAAACCGTATTTCTGAAATTCTAAAGATGAGCCATATGAATTTTGCACAAAACTACATAGGGATATATGAACTTTCATTTCTGATGTCACTTTTTTCCTTAATGCATTTGGTAGGACACTTTAAGTACACTATTTCTTAAATTAAAATATTGTCCTAAAATCTATTTTTTTTTAGCGTGTAGACAGTTGCGGACATTTTGCTTCGCTTGAACAGTTGCCATTGCTAAGTGCCGCCTCGAGTGGGGGAACCCTTCCCCTTTTTGGACCCTTCCCCCCACTCCTTAGCCGGTACTTTCTCCTTTCTGGCCTAATAGATGTGTACAGCGATGTCGGCGGCATTTCAATTTAACTTGCCACGTGTCAAAGCCGCTCGCAATCCAAAGTGACACTCAAAAAAACAGGGGATCGGAAGGTTCGGGGTTTAAGGAGGACGGCGGTGTCGAAAAAGGTACAAAATGTTATCCATAGGTGTGTGTGTGTGTGTGTGTGTGTGTGGTGCCTTCTACTTTATGGTTACTGTGGCTGCCGCATCGATTTACGCCAAAACTTACACCACAATGAGCCCCTGCAGTGTTCTCCAAGCCAAGAACAAGAGCAACAACAACAAGAACAAGAGCGGCAGCAAATGCGGCTCAAATAAAACGCAAGCAACGCCCGGCAGGTGGCGCCTTAATAGCCAGAACACCTTTTGGCCTTAATGCCAGCTGACGCAGTCCGGGCATAGAAACTTAATTAAAGCGGCCGGCTTAAGGGTAATGGTTTTGGTCGGTCGGTCTTTGGGCCAAACAACCCGCTCCCCCTTAAATTCCTTTGATTTAAAAATTAAATGATTATCAATGCTCGATTATCATACAAAATGAAGTTGTAATTGTTTTTATCTACTTTATTATGACGGGCTTAACAAGCTGTTATAAAATGGTTTTTATCGTTCTTCCAGGAATTTAATACCAGTAATTTTATTAATGCATTTATGTTCAACACAAGTTGAAGCTTAAAAAGCTTCATGAAATAATTTATTCAACACGTTCTCAGTTACTAATTAGTGTATTGAATTTTAATTTGGAGAATTGACAAAACAGGACTTTGTATCTCTTTAGTTTTTGCTGAGCTGCTGCTAATCGTTAAAAGTTAATAACATAAATGTAGCCCTAAATCGGCAGCCACTCCTCTCCTCCTCTTCCTTTTAACATTTGGATGTGCGTGCCCTAAAAACAGAAAAAGCAGCCAACAGCTGGCTTTTTGACCTTGAAATTTGTAACTTGATTTGCCCCAAAAAGTATGCGATGTGGTTTTTGTTGTTCTTTGCTTAGCCTACGACGCAATTTCGGGCCAAAATCGGGGGATTGGGGGATGGTAAGGCGAGGGAGATGGGTATAATAAAACGCAATTGTTCGGAGTGCGTGAGGGATGGTGTGGTGGGTGGTGGTTTGTTCTGAAAGCCGCCCAAAAGGAAATGAAATATTAATAACAATGAAAGCAACAAGAGCAGAGGAAATCAAGATACCAAAATTCCCATCCCTTTTCCTTAAGACTTGTCATAAAAATAACTGAAAGCGGATATCGGTGGGTGGTGGTTAGCCCTCTTGGCTACGACCTTGAGCACTTGGACTGCGGTCGTAAGTGGCTCCGTAAATAGCCGCCGGCATTGAGTGTTCCGAGGATAATTAGTGACTGAACACATTTAAAGAGTAGGACGGTGGGGGAGCTCCAAGACACGGGAAAACCTTGTTTGCTGAGAGCTGCTGGCTTAATGATAACTTCCAGTGACACTATTTCATATCATTAAGAAGCTTTAACGTGTAATTTGGACTCACATCGTTCATTTTTTTGTTCACTATCAAGTCTTTATATAATGAATATTTTAAATATATAATATTTTCCGAGAAACGTTTGGCATTTTGATTAAAACAAAATCTTTCGATAAGTCGGCACTGACACTATTAACAAATAAAATATATGTGCATTTTTGGTTTTTATATGAAAACTAAATAGCAAATTTAATTGGTTTTTTATTTGTACAAAAGTGCCTTTATTTGGAAGTTGTCGAGGGATAAACATAAACGATAACAACTATTTCGATCCATATTTTATGGAGTTTTTCACAAGGCATCGCCAGTCGCTTGTTTGGCAGCACTTAGACAAGTGGGTCACAATATTGATTCGCTGTTAAATGCATGGAAGTTATGCGAGGGAGTTAAAGGCATGGTGCCAAAAGTTTGATTGCCACAACTTCTGAGCTTCAACCTGGGGAATTAGCGGCGACGCAGCTCCTCCTCTTGGGGATGTCATCTTCTGTCGGCGTCTTTAATTAATGTGCCAAGAAAAGAGTATGAGAAGCAGAGGGCCTGAAACACTTAGAACTTCTTGGCCTTTCTATAACACCCCGAACGGACAACGGACATCGGACAGCAACGCATGCCACTTGCAACTTCCGTTTCCGGCCGGCGGCGTCAGCGACGCCACGTGCAAAGTGCTACAGTGCAGGGAGCTCAAATAATCGATGCGAAAACGATGCGAAATCGCCGCAGACTACGGTTGCTTGTTCACCGGGGTCCTGACATTTTCGGGCCTGTTGGCTGTTGAAATTTATTAGGATTACGCCGCAAATAGGCTCGAAAACAAGCAAGGACACGGCAATGAATACAATGCGAAACGAACCGAAAGAACCACTACCAAAAATAGAGTCGTATTCGGGGTTGAAATAAATCCAAAACTCGTTCATTAACCCTACAATGTCAATGACTATGAAATTAATACTACCCAATGTATGAAATCACCATTTTGAATTGCAAAAAGTATTTTTTTAGATAATTATGGCCTAAATTATGTTTTCATAAAAATACTAGAATTTTCTGTAAATAAGAAAATCTTTGGCTTCAATTTTGCCATATCGAAATATGTTTTCGTTTCATAATATATAATATGTTTATTTCATAAGATTTTTCTCCTTGTTTACTTACTTAAATTAGAGCTGGATAGCAACCACTTTGCTGGGGTTAATTGCTGGCGTTGCATTTTCAATTTCTTAGCATACTTTTTACCTTTTCCGTCCGCTTTTCCCTGCTCCGTCGCTGGAGTCATTTCTTCTAATTAATATAACGCAATTTATTGCGCTACCAAATGCCAAACGGAAATGAGCAAAGGAGGTTGAGTGCCGTAATAATTAAAAAGCCCCAGAAATTTAATACATTTATAATGAGCGTAATTAGCGGAGGAGCAGCCGGGGAAAAGGCAATCCGAGCCGCGGAAAAATGAACGTTGCAATAAAATCAATGGCGTCACACCCTCACATGGCTATCCATCCGAAATTGTTTCCGTTTGTTTAAATTTTTTTCCATGGATGCCATAAAATAGGGAACAGGGGATGGTTGTAAGTGAGTAAGTTGCGCACGCGATGCAGGTGCCGGCAGCTACAGCTGTCTCTTTCCCACGCGCTGCAACCCCTTTCAGTCCGGCTAAGTATCCCTTAGTTTGTTTTGCCCTCGTATTTATTACATTTCAATATTTTTGGCATGTTTCCGTTGCCTGTAGCCGTACCTTCCGCACCGTCCCTTTGGAGTTTCTCCACCCCGGAATCTTGGCTTGTGTCGTGTCGCAAACTTTTTAAAAGCGGCGGCACACTAAAAGCAGTGGAACATAGTACTTACTCACATACAGAAAAAACATAAGAAAGTATTGATTAATATTCTTGTAATTTATGGATCTTTGGGTTATTACCAAAACACTTTTGGAGTTACAAGAACTGGTATCTAGAGATTTCCAAATATACATATATGTACATTAAAGCGCTTCAAATTTGCATGAACATTTTAAGGTCCAATAGAATTTTAGGAAAAAGTTTGTATTGGACTGTGTGCAATGGATTCAAAGTATATCACTCATACGAGCTGTTGCCCTTCGACAATAAATTTATTCTTGCTGCCATAACGTGTCGTATGAGTAATTTGTACGGGTTAAAATTTAAAAAACATTTTTTTTTTGTATTTTACGCATGCGAACTGTGGCATCCCATTGATAAATGAAAGATATCTGAAAAAAACGTGTCGTATGAGTAATTTGTAGGGGGAAAAACTCAAAAAAACTTTTTTTAAATGCTATTTGTTTTCAGTGCATGGCCTGCAGGGGAAGCATATATGGAGGCTCTTTCCAAGACTTGCCACCAGCGGCGCCTAGTATGCAACTTCGTATCGTGTTAACTTATAATTAAATGAAAGCCAGCGCGGAATTCAAATTCAAATTTCGAATTTCTGCCGGCTCTCGTGGGTTGCTTTTGTTCTTGCTGTTGTTGTTGTTGTTTTTGTTTCTCTTTCTGTTTCTGCGTCTGTTTCATTTTCTTTTTTTTAGCTTCTTTTGGCCGCTATGGCACTGGAAATTTAGGCCGTTGATTGGATTAAAATGGGCGTGGTCGGCCGGCCCGGGCCCGTTCCCTAGTGGCAAGTTCCTCCTTCTCTGCTTTCCCTCAGTTGGCTCCTGTCGCGGTTGTTACGTGTCTGCCTTGTTTGGGCTTCGAAAGGTTTAGGGGCTTTCGTCTCGAGCAACAGACAAGCCGAAATTTAAAGAATTCCGCATGAAAAGTTGTGGGCCATTCGCCAACTTGGCTCCAAAGCGACCGCAACAAAAACAGAATTGCCCCGTTAAGCGAGGATTGTGTTGCACATATAAAACAAGCTTAGCAATCAATATTTCTATATGTTGCAATGCATTTCAGACTTGTGTCATATTCATTTCCAATGGTTTTTGTTGATGCAAGTCTAAAGCATCACTTTTCATATAGAATGCTTAACGGTATTGTCGCCAGGAATTTGATAAAGTAATAAATTTCTTATTGTGTTATAGACCTTGAATCGCAAACTTTTTTTCTTGCTCTACATCAGAGGATATATGTACATATAGTAGGTTTGTATGGAAAAGGAAAACTTATTGGCCAGTGTTTGTCTTTTGAGGGAAGTTGGGTTTAGTAACTTATATATTCATTTCCGCAAACTATGAATCTATAACTAAGCCAATCTATATCTGTCCGCATTTGCATTTCCCGACGGCATCAGACGCTTTATGCCTGGATTTAGCGACCGGCGGCATTCTAGTTGTGACCCCCCTTCATTTCCGCTACCACCCCCTCGCTGTCGTCGCTTTGGCTAGCCGCAATCAGCTGTTCGGCTCCCTTCGCCAGCTGTCGGCTGCGATGGCGGTGGCAACCCTGCGCCTGCGTCGCTGGAAGTCCGGCGGTGCTGTCACATGTTTTTCGAACTTGCTCGTGCACGAACGCACACGAACGGACACGAACGGACACGAACGCGTTTCCAGTGTGCCAAAAAGAGCAAAAGCAGTCGACGACGAGGCGATTCCGCAGTGTGTTAGTGTGTTTTGCATGGAAATGGAATTGGAAGCGGCTCTTGGTGGGTGGGTGTTGTTCGGTGGGACTGCTAACGGTAACGGGTGCCTAGCGGTAACGGTAACGGGAATGTCAACCGCAAGAGCAGAGCTTCAGAAGCCAGCGTCGTAGGAGATTCAGAACCAGCACCAGAACCAGAATCAGAGTGAAGACCCAGAGTTAACAGCAGTCCGACAAGAGAGTTGCGAAAAACAGCGAAAAAATCAGGCGGAAAAGTCCAAAATAAAATTGACAAATACGAAACGCTAAATGTTAGCGCCCGAACCAGCGGCAATCAATCAATTAGGCCCAGCTGGGTGGCGCCCCAGCAACAACAACAATACGGCCGGAGAGAGCAGACGAAAGTGCGACAGTGACAGGAGCAGAGAGAAAGAGAAGGAGAGATATAAAGGCAGCAGTGACAGCAGTTAAAAATCAATATCCGTCTAAAGTTTTTTTCGGTTTCGGGAACGACCAACTCAGAAAATTAAAGTTGCACACTACCAGAACTACCGAAAATATTTTTGAAATTAGTTGACTTAATATCTAGATAGCCGCCTACGCTTTAGGCCAAAAATTAAAACAAGTTATTTGCGAAAGTAATCGTGTGTCCATTTTGTGCTTGAATATAGAGTTAACGAAGTAGCCAGTAACATTTTTAGAGTCGCAGCTTTAAGTGAAAGAACAACTCGCTCCATCCAAAGCCACGTGTGTTAATAACGTAAGAATCGCTCCAAATAACTAGTGACAAATACCCAGTGCAATCAGCCAAGTTACTCGAAGTTTAACCAAAAGGTGAGTACCAGTAAATGGACTAATGAGCGGGCAAATGAATGAGTGCTGTGTCGTAGGTCAGGGCATTTTTTTTCTTGATCAGACAGGCAGCCTGGGGCGGGTGTTGCTTTGCATGTTGCATCTATGTACATCTACATCTGCAGCGGCATCGGCATCGTCATCGGCTTCTGCATCCCAGGCCTCAGATTTGTGGCGCAGCAGGAGTCGCGCCACCAAGCCGTTCGAAATCCAACGCTTGGCTGCCTCCGCGCTCAGCTGAGCGTTACACAAGCACAACCAAGTGCAGTTCGCAGCCAGAGTCAGCTGTTCGTATAGCCGACTGCCCATCCACCGTCACCGGGTCGCCCAATCCCCCAATCCCCCACTCCCCGAATCCCTAAACTTTCGGGCACGATGGAACAGCCGGCAAGCCGACATGAGCGACGAAGACCAAAATCGATATCTTTCTCAGCCGCTGGCAGCTGTTCGCGATTCGCAGCCAACAGTTCTGCCGGTGAAAAATCAGATGGTCGGTGGGGAAGCCCACCAGTCCCTTCCAGCCAGCTTTTCCAGCCCATAGGGATCATTAAAAGCTGGAGCACAATCGTCATAGTCATTGCTGACCCCTTGTGCTCATCCACACTTACATTTTTTTTATTACACATTTGTCCAGCTCTTAAATATTAAGTTTAGTTATTGTAAACTTATTATAATATTGGCTTAAATATTTCGTTATAGTTTTCCCAACTGCCAAACATTTCGTTGTTTGTAGTACTTAAATTGTATACAATATCAACGATCCACTGATACTTAATGTCGATTTAGGGTAACAGGTAGAGCACTTATTGCTGGCACTTCCCCTTAACGATCCTCACCTGTCTTTTTACTGACCAGACTGGAAATTGCGTAATTTCATTAGCGTTAAGCCGACTTCCAGGTGTGCCCTGCGCTGCGCCGATTGACGAGCCGTTTAGTCTGGGTTTCGATTCTGTCTCCGTTTGTGGCTTTCAGTCCCTGTTCTCCGAGTGTCTTGTGCAGTTGACTAGCCGCTAACACCCGGCGCCAACAGCTGGCCACGTGGAAAGGGGTCCAGAGTAAGTGGGTCCGGGCAGGATTCATACGCGTGGCGGGGTAAATCGCAGCACAGCAGCAAAGGCTAAGGGAAAGTCGGCAATGGATGGGAGGGCGGGTCAGGGCCATTACGATGCCGGTGCCATAAAGTGCCGGTACCGAGAACCGAAGCTCGCTTCGCCAGAACCGCTAACTGGAAACGGCAGGCAAATCCGAGTGCGAATTGCCGAGTCAACATTCGGCCATCACGAACCCAATAGTCGGCCCCCAACAAAGGGCACTCAAGTTTTAAATACCCTTGCAGAGCGAGGCATGATGCTAAAAAGTTTCTACTTAGCTAGAGTTCAATTAACCTTTAGCTGTTTGGTCTTAAGAGAGTCTCTAAAATATTACTTACTGACAGCAAAAAATAGCTATCCCCAAGATAAAACTATGCAAATAGTTTTTATTAAAGATTAAGGCTTAGTCGGAATGTAATAAGTGCAAAGCTATGTTGTGTTATCTCGCTTGTGGTTTTGATTTACTGTCCACCAATTAGGATAATCGCTGTCCTAAAAAATACCATATTTTGAATAACATGGTTTAAATCATTGTTATTTTTATATATTATGTTAGGGAGTAGACAATTAAATGGAGCTTTAAAGTTCTTTAAAATAAAAAGCATAAAGGATGTTTATCGAATACTTTGGGCACCACAGTCCCGTTAGAAAAGGGTATTTGAACACTGGGCAAGGAGACAAGGACTTTCGCCGAGCCTACAGCTGAGTAGATAGAGATAGAGAAAGAGAGAGAGAGAGAGAGAGAGAGAGAGAGAGAGAGAGAGAGAGAGAGAGAGAGAGAGACAGGTATATGGGGAGTGACAGAGAGCGGGTGAGCCTGCGCCCAGCTGGAAGTTCCAACCGCGGCGGCAACGCAAATGGAGTTGCCGACAGCCGACGGCCGAGTGGCGTCGCTGCCTCATCCGCTGCCTTAGCCGATACCCCACTGGCTTCGCTTTGCTTCATGGTGCTCGATGGCTCGATTTAAGAATCAGTCGTCGTCGAGCTTTCAAACCGTTTGCAGCGAGCGCCAGAGCAGCACCGCCAGGGATTCCAGTCCAGTCCAATCGAGCCAGAAACTCCAGCCACAGCCAAGAAGCAGCAGCAGCAAAAGCAGAAGCAGCAAGCAGCCAGCAGAGTCGCCAGCCAACGAGACAGAGAGAGAGCGAGAGGGACCGAGACCGGGACAGAGACAGAGGGGAAAGACAGCCAAAGTAAATTGGCCAGAAAGAAGTTCTTTTATTCGCTAAATTCTTTTTTTCTGTGTGTGGTGTGGTTTGGTGTGGTGTATGTCCATTGATTGTGAACCTTTTTTTGTGAGTGCCCTTTTTTTCTGTGTGGCTTCTTGCGGTGATATCATATAACCAAAGTGGGTGACCTATTGATTCCGGCACTTCCTTTGCTGGAGTTGCATCGATTATTTCGGACCCACAGCGATCAAAGAAAGGAACTGCTCTCGAAATAGCCGCCTTCTCATCCGTTGTTTCCGCACTTAGCCGGTGGTCGGGGGAGCAACGAAATGCCGGCAACTCCAAAACCACAAAAAAAAGTAAAAAAGAATCAACCGAAGAGAATCCGGTGAATCATCAGCAGGCTGCGGATACGGCCCTTCGTGCAACTCCGGCGCAGTGGAGCGCATCGCTTTTGGCCACGGGCACGCGACCAAACTGCATCAGTTTCTGGGAGACGGAGAGCCTAAAGGACTACGGCCGACCAGGCAACTTCAATATTCCTACCAGAAGGGAGTTCGTGCTGGCTGCTTTTTATAGTTTTCATAGTTTTCGCCTGCAGCCCGGCCAAAATAAAAAATGAGGGTGAATCCGGCTTACGGGCAACGGGGTGGTCCGATGACGTCGCCTTCAACGTCGTCGTGGCTTCCATCGCCAGCGTTTCCATGGAGCGATGACGACATCTTTGCTGCGGGGCGTGTGCATGTCCCTTGATTTTACTGCTACTGCCACTGCTGTTTTTACCCACTCGATTCACATAGAGGGTGCAATGGGCCCATTAGTTTGCAGGCCTTGATCTTTAGTTGTGCAAGGGAAATGTCGGGATATTATCAGCTTGGGGTAAAATTTTACTGAAAAACTTTGGTAACTAAAAACAATATATAATATAGCATAGGGTTCAATCCGTCCCTATACCTTATGTGAGAAATTTATTTTTTTATTAAGCTGTGTGTAAAAACCGCCATGGCATACCACTTTTTTCCCCTGAAATGTAACGGTTTTTTCTACGAGTATAAAAAAAATTTTGTCTTTAAATACATAATACACATCTGCAAAAAAATATTTTTTTTTGTCACGGGATCAATGTTTATTCACGTGGAGGATTAACGAAACTAGTTTCTTTATAAGGAGAGTACGGGCTTAAAAAGTTTAGGTTTTTGTTTCTTGCATAATAAATTATTCCACACAAATTGTTTAATAAGAAAATATAAGATCCTTTTCTCTAGGAGTGCAAACATGATCCACCAAAATTAAAATCAATTCCGATAATAATCATTAGTAGTTTTGTTTCATTTTTATTTTTCTTGGGTTCGGTGATATTATGTTACTCAAGTACTTAGGTACCTTGTAAGAGTTCCCAAAAAATTGCCAACAAATAGTCCCCGATTTTAGCCACCTTGATTTTGCCGCATGTGAGCCGTTCGCCGTTCGCCATTCGTTGTTGTTGGTTTATATGTTGTGCAAGGCGGCCAAAGTTCAATGGATTTTGTGTCTGCACCTCCTGCTGTCCTCCGCCTTTCGCTCCTGTCTGTGGGCCGTCTTTTTATAGCCGCTCCTCCGGCTGTTTTCCTCGCCCGGATGACGGCTGTGTGGCAGCTCCATTGAGAAGGAAAGCAACACGGACGAAGTAAAGGGGAGACTTCGGAGAGGGCTCCCAGTCATATTCCGATTGACGGGAGCTGGGGTGGTGATGATGGTCCTTCTTATTAATAGTACTGTGTAAATACTTTGGGTTTGGGCTCTAGCCATGTATAGTACATACATATATTCCATAAGCTCACTCCCCGATTTATCTTGTTTCTTGCAGATCCGACGATTGACGAAAAGGATCGACTAGCAAACGCGGAAAAAGCCAAAAAACGAAAGCGAATCGAGAGAAAAACCAAAGAACACTTAAAAGCTAACCAAAAAACGAATTTTCATGTTTAAAACGCAAAACCAAAATTATCGATAAACCAATTAAAAGGAAAACCAAAGAGACAAAACCAAAAGTAAAGTAAATTGCTACCAGAAAACGCTAGTCCAAATCTTCACTCCATATATATATATATATATATATATATATATATATATATATATATACGTAAACTATATATATTTAACTAATAATACTTCAAGAAAACACGCCAATTGCCGCAAAAATTACTCCAAGACGAAAAACAAAGAGATTTCCATTAAACAAACGCAAAATACCAAATACCAAACACAGCTTCAAAGTGTGCACAATAAAAAAGCAAAAAAAAGTTAATAACAAAAACCAAAGACCCCCAAATCAAAACCAAACCCAAAACAAATTATTATTAAACAAAACCGAAAAACAATTAACCAAACAAAGTCGAAGAAAAAACAAAGGTAAAGGCAAAGAAAACTGAGCCAAAGTCACGGCCAGCAAACAAAAAGTACAACAAACAAAAATAAAACAACAAGAAAAAGAGAAAGAAAAGGAACAACAACGGCGGTTGTGAAGTGAAGCGTCACCACTGGCCACGCCCACTCCCCGCTCAGCCGCCCCCGTTTTAGCAGTTTTTCCTTTTGACAGCGTATCGTTTCCAAGAAATCTTGCGTGTTACGAGCGAAAAACTAAAAAGCCAGTGTCGGTAAAAGATTCCCAAAGAGTGGTCCTTCTTTTTTTTCAAGTGTACGAACTAGTTTTTTTTTCTGTGTGACCCAAGCCAAGCAACAACAACAACTGCACCAATTGTGATGGGAGATCAGCCAAAGGCAACGACAACCGCAATCGGAGAAGCAGCTGGTCCAGCCCCCGAAGGTGACGCCGTGATGGCCGCCACCCAGAACTCGCTGCCCAACGGGAATGGCAACGGTGGTCCCCAGGACCAGAACCAGGAGCCAGGCCAGCAGGAGCATGAGGATCGAGGGGATGCCGGCGACGACGCCGCCACCGATGCTGGGGCCAGCTCGCTGCCCCCCTCGGAGATCGGTGGTCGGGCGCCCCTGGACACGGCCTGCTCGGACGCAGACGGCGGTGCCGCCTCCAGCTTGGCCGGCGGCATCGTGGGTCCGCCCAGTCCGCTCACAGGCTGCTACCTGCTCATCGTCCTGGGCGAGCCGCACTCCGAAGAGCACAAGGACAACATCTTGCAGCATCTGCTTAAGGGTAAGTTTAATTTTCCCCTTTACAAAAATGGTGATGAAACGTGGATCATTCAGCTGCAAGTGCAGCAATGCAGCAATGCATTTGTAAATAGGGCTGCTAATGCATAGTTAACCACTGTATTAAACAATATAGCATACATACTTTAGTCAAAAGTGTTTACTTTACACTACCGCCCCATTAAGTATATATATATTGTTGATCAGCATCTGTTCGTCTATTTCTTCGCAACTAGACCTACCATTTTTAAAGTTTTAAATCTTTATTCATTTTGTATTTATTTACGAATTTTATAAAAATTAAAAGAACGCAGATAAATCGATATATAGTCGTTTTAAATAGTGCTACTATTTTGTTATAGCCGCAAGAGATTGCTTGATGGAAATTACTTGTCTTTGCTAAAGCTATTTTTTTGATTGAGTCTGAAATTATCTCGCAAAAACTAAAACTAGAAAAAAACTATTACCCAAAACGATTACACCTATATAATATAAAATATTTTGTTGTGCAAACAGTTGTCGCTGAGATGTGATACCCAGTAAAACTTGTAAACAGAAATTTCAAGATTTTGACTGTGAAAAAGGTTTTTTTTTTTGCTACTTATTTGCACGATTGATCTTCGAAACTCCACAGATTTTATTTCGTAGTCATGCCGAATCTCAAATGCATTTTTGAATGCGAGAGTAGAAAGTCAGGGTATGCAAATGAGGATTGAGGGTGATTCCGTGATTGAATGCCCGCGGTCGTGGTCAAGCCTGGCCGACTGCCGTCGCGTGTCCCGCAGTCGGACGCAGTCAGTCTGATTCAGGGCGCAGTCCCCAGTACCGCCCGATCCATATTCCATGCCAATCAAGAGTAATCCATCCACCCCCTCCAGCTTCTAAAGCTTTTCAACTCTTGCTGCACTGATAAAAAGAAAATGGAATAGCAAACAAAATATCTGGCTGTTGAATGTACAATTTTCTAAATTGTTCTTTTTTAGAAAATATAAAATTATAATATTGAATAAATAAAACAATGCAAAAATTGCCTGGTTTAGTGTGGAAAATATAACATTAAAGATGGTTCCTATGTGTTTTAAATGCATTATATTTAAGTTGACCTTGGCTTAAAGTTAGAATGCATAAATATGTTGCATACATAGTCAAATGATATATTAAAAACATTAATTAAGTAATTATTAATATATTAAAATTAATTAATCAAATTATGTTCATATTTAAAATAGCTATAATTACTATATATTTCAACTGAGTAAGGACTTACTACTTTCTTTTATACCAGTGTGGCCGCCGTCGCGTTGTCTGCTCCAGCTTTTAATAAGCTGTATTGCATGCAGATGGTCAGCGAAAAGTGGATGAAGTGCTGGTCGAGGGAATCTTCTTCTGTTTTGTTGTTCGTCTTTCTTTCACTTCTCCTGCAATGCTCCACCGTGTCTGGCACAGTTTCTCCGGTTCTTAATAACATTTAACTCGTAGACGGGGAATGGGGGTGGGAGTAGTTTAATGAGGTGAGAATTTCCCAGACCCAGAACGACTTTTGGAAGCAGTTATTCCCGAGTTTTGCTTAAATGCACTGCTAAATCTTAAATGGAATAAATATTACAGAATTTTAACAAATTTTAAATAATACTAGTGGGCTTATTGTAAATACTTGTATTAAACTACTTACACTAAATTTATTTCTAGAAGTCTCTACCATAATATTTTACCAAACTTACAATTAATAAAGTAAGGCTTATATTTAAAGCACATTGTAAAATTGTGCATTTTCTGTCTCTGTACTCCTTTGTAGAAACACTTTGTTTATAATTTGATGAGTTCAGAAAAATAGAAGAGCATATTCTTGGGTCCGTTATATAAGGCTTTCCCGGGCAAATGGAAGTGATGAAGGCTTGCCAGCCACTTCAATTACCTTGAAGCCTGTTAATCGAGTTCCCATTTCCGTGCTCGTGGACAAACGGAAGACGCCGAGTCCATGTCCTGGTTGCCGTGCTGCCTGGAAAGTCCTGTCCGCAAACTCAATCGAGAATGGGAACGTCGTTGGTAATTCGATTTAAGCAAATTTCGCATGAATGTATGCGATGGCCAGGATGCAGATCACCCACTCTGCCGGTTTAATTAAAATCGAAAGCACACCCAGACACTGGGTGAGTGAGGTCAAACAGCTGCGCAATGTGCAATGTTTACTTTTAATTGTATTAATTATTTTCATGTTGATTGCATTACAAACAGCAACGTGAATACAACAACTACGGCCGTAATCAAAGGGGCAATTGGATCAGAGGTCAGAATTTGGCGGCGTGGGTGCAATACCTATGGAAACAAAGTCGCATCCCGTTGTTGTGGATATTTTTAATTTATGCAGGCGATAAACCGGAGTGGGCGAATGAAATTGGAACTTACGAGTGCAAACACCAACTACCCAATTGGGAATACGGAATTCAGACTACGACCGGGGCGCGGCATGATTGCCGGACTGAAAACGGTTCCCTTCTCTTCGTCCGCATCCGGAAATTACAAAAACTCGCCCGTGCGGACGGAAAATTAGTCGTCGGCCGGCGGCAAAGGGTTAAGCGGAAGAGGCAGGTGTGCATTACCTGGAGGATTAGGTGGATAATGCAAAATAAAAGTAAAAGAGAAACAAAGCAAAAACAATGTGCAATGTTTGCTCAGTTACGCTGCCTTACACTGAACACACAGGCCAGTGGCGGCTGAAAAAGGGATTTCCCGAGGGGCAGAAAAAGGGATTTCAATTGATTTTGAAAAAAATTGTGGCCACTGTTTAACGGAACTAGGTATACACAAGGTAGAAAAACAATAAATAAGTTGAAAGCAAATACAGAGACACGTGAGAGCGAAAAGAAGGCCAGTTTCTAGTGATCATAGGCAATAGGCATTGCTTACGTTAAGCATTAAACTTAATAAGTTTCACATTCCTCCCCGTCGACCTGACTCGATAATGTCACTTGATTATGACAATTACGTGGCCCAATTGTGGTACGATTTCCAGTTTTCCGGTTTTTTTGGTCCGAATTTCTTGTTTTTAATTAACCTTAAAATAAATCAATAAGAAATGAAAGACATTCAAGGTTGGCCATTCCAATGGGTGAAGAATCGCATAACATTATTATGACAAGTGTTGTCGAAAAGGGGCAAAAAGCAAGAAGCGACGGGCGTGGCACAAAAGCGTGTGGCGGCCCAAAAATCGATACAGAAAAAAAAATGGGCAGACGGAAAAAGAGGCCGAAACCGAAGAAGACGCGTGACGAGCTTCGATTTTGTTGATATTTTTAGACAGCCCGAACAGAGAAAATGGTTCTCGGAGAGTGAACTTTTAGGATACGACAGCTGGACGCGACACAGGATGCCGCCGATGACAGCAGTCTCTTCCACGGACACGGACCCAGAAACCTGCTACGTGACGCTCTTACAAGCCCGCAAAAAGCTGGACACATTCACAACAAAGTCGTCCCGATAATGCAATGACAGCAATTTCAGCTGTACTTGCTAAACAAACTGCTGACAGACAGTCCGACCACTGAGCCAACTAGCCGACTAAACCACTCGATTCCGAAAGTGTGCTGCCGCAAAAGATTTAGCTTTGCTTGGGTGTGTGCTGTACGCTGGGATCTTCTCGAGTACGTGGATTACCGGCGAAAGAGAATGAAGAGCCCTGAAACGTATGCTATAATTGAGATGGGCTCTATTTATGGGCATGAAATAAATATGAAATGATTTTTTTTTGTCTATAATCAAAGATCAGCTTGTGTATTTAGGATGTTTACAACATATTGCACCGCTGGTTGCGTATGCGTTTCTTGAGGTTAATCCTGTTTTCAACAGGCCCAATGCGGCGAATCCGCAACAATCGATTCTGAGTAGAAAAACCGTCCGGAAACAGGGCGTGTTGAGGGGTGGAGGGTTTGTTGTGGCGGTCTGTGGTTAAACCGAACCACACTTGCGTCATCAATCAACACACAGACACACACACACACACACGCACATACACACACACACACACACAGGAAGGGGGACATTAAAAATGCTTTTATTGCAAATTAATTGCTTTGAAGTGCATTGGAGGCCATTCACTCACCACGGCTCACTTTTGCATAGGCAAAGATCATGCGACGCACCCGTGGTCAGCCGCAGACCACGCCCAAACCGCCTCCATGAGCCCCTTACTCTGTGTTTTGGGCCCATATCATGTTACTTTCGTTTCACTTTAATTAGTTCTTGTTCAGGTCGTTTTTGTTTTAGTTTGAGTTTCTTGATGAGCGTGTCATTAAATTTGCAATTTCATTTGTCAATATTCTGGTGAAAATGTGTTAGCTTGAAAATATTTCCTCACCCAGGCGAACACTGATTGCGCTGACCTTTGGTCCAAAAAGAGTTCGTGAAAGGATTTGGCTGGGACGTGTGCTAATTAGTTGCTAACTGCTTGTTAATGGCCCATTCCCCAGCCGCAGCCCACTTGACCACAAATTGAAATGTTCCATTCGAAATTCATGAACTCGAAATGTTGGGGGGATGAAAGTCTAGTGGGTGGAAAGTGACGCCCATGTAGCTCTGCACCACCACCCCACAATCCACCTATCAATGCCGCATCTGATCCCAAACCACTTTTTGGCTTAAAGTTTTGGCCAACTAGAGGGAAGAAAATAAAACCCATTTCCGACCGGCAATATCATGAATTTTCTAAGTGTCTTGGCAATGCTATAAAGAAATAGTGTTCCGAAAACCCCCTCGATCCCTTTTCCAGTGCGCAGTGTGTGTTTGTGTGCTGTAAACTTAAGTAACTTCAGCCTTGTGTGTGGGTATGAAGTTTCCTGGCGTTTTTTGCCAAAGGTAAGCTTCAGAAAGGTGAACTATAATGGCACGGGGAGATACCCTCTAAAGTATTTTTAAAAAATCGATAGAATGACAGAATAGGGCGTTTTGGGATTCATTTTCATAGTTCACTTATGGAATAAAAAAGTTGTATGTCATTGAATTGAAGTTTTTATTTTTTGAAGAATTAAATAAAAAAAAAAAAAAAGAAATTAATGCATTTAAAACCATTCATATTAGCTCTTAAAATTCATTATGCATTGAATTTAATATTATGATTTTATTTGTAACTTAAGCATGAAGTATTACATTTTGAATTCAATAGACAGATACTTATTTTTGATATTCCATTTTTTTTATCAGTGCAAGTGCTTGCAGCCATGTGATGGACTGTCAGTTGTCCACTGGGTAGAACACACGATTTCCTGGTCTAATCCACTCCGGCTGCTTGTGCACACATGGTTTCGGGGCATCTGAAATACAGAAATGTACCACACACCCGATTGACAGGCATTTTGCTTACAACTGCAAATGGAGAGCGAAAAGTTGGACTGCAAAACGGGTCGGACTGGGCCGCTCCCTGCCATGGTCAGCCATAAAAATTGCTTATCTCGTTACATTTAAAGTGAAATACAATTCGGCTAATGCAATTGGCACACGAACAAGACGCAGGACTAGCAAATAAGCAGGGGGAAATTCGTGTGTACACACTCACGTAACTAAAGCCTTTCATTTTGATTAACGTCGTCCTCATAGCTTCCAAATGGTTTTACGACCCGCAAGCTTACTTAGGCAAGGCAACAGAAAAAGCGCATGGGAAATTCGGATGGTTCTGCTGCAAAACTGCCAACTTTTGCACATCTTTACACCCACCAACATTCACACTCACGCTCACGCTCACACTCACTCAATCTCAGAGTCGAGAACGTGAAAACCATGAAAATTAATTGGCAATCCTGCTGCCAGCCCAGCCCTCCACCTCCACTATTCATTTTCCGCTCCTGCTGAGCTTGGCACAAATTAATGTGCCGCCATTTTGAATATTCCATTTTCTGCGGAGGGTTGTATGCAAATGTTTGCTCCGAAACTCTACCAAAATTCCGAAAGTCCAACAGAAGTCGGTCAAACAGAAGCACTACGTGATTCACTCCCCTTAACTTCAGTTCCCGGCTATATAGTCCCTGCAGACTTTCTGCTAATCTCATTCGGAGCCGTAATCCAGGCGATTTTTATTTGAGTTTTTGATTGATTTGGATTTATTTGTTTTTTATTGAGCCAAGTAGCCTGCGGATATGGCGACTGAGAACTGTATAAATCGACTTTATATTAAGTTTTATGCATATGTGTTTTTGTCGATTTTCCACTAATATTGTGCATACCATAGAGCTAGCAATGTTTGATAAAGTCTGTTGATGTTAATAAAATATATTAAATATATATTTTATTTTTTGTATCAACTTTTATTATCCGAATAATAAGATTTAATATACAAATATAATATAACCCATATACTTCTTAGTTTCATTTCTATACCGAAAAGTCTAAATCTGTTGCCTAGGGTCTTATTTTCTAAGCCACATAAGTTTTATTTTTGTTCTTTCGTGGTATTAATTTAATACTCATCTTATCGATAAGTGTTTTATACCCAATAGTTTAAAATTCATGTGACAATAGTTCAGTTTCTATGACAATTTTTTTTTGGGTGTACCACTTCTTTCGCTCTTAAGGCTTCCGGAATTAATCTAGGCTCAGGCCGGACCGTAATTACTCGCTTCTTGCGCAGGTGGCAGCCATAACTCACGACACGCCTCAATTATAAAAGTCAACATGGATGCCACCTTCTGGAGCACCAAGTATCTATCTAAATATCTTTGTGTTACTGGCTGTCCTTGGACTTACGTGAAGCGTAATTAATTGCCAGCTGACACTGTTCTCATAAATTTCCATCTGCGGCCGGCGAACTTTGCCTGTCAAGTAGGCACGGTTAGAAATTGAAATTGAAGTTAAAGTTGCAGCTGGAGCTGGAGACGAGAAATGTGTGTATAATGTATTGGATTTCAATCAGACGCCATAAATTCGCTTTGCATAATAACAAGTATTTGGCAGATACATTTTTGCCAGTTGCCTCCGCATAATATTGCAATTTTGATTCGTTGGCTTTTTTTATGCTCATACATATATTTCGTAATTTTATAGCAGCTGCTGCCCGTGTTCGTGGGACAGCCTAAAAATGGGTGGCGAGGTGGTTGGGTCGGAAGTGGTTCGTTCGGCTGGCCATTTTCATGCTGTGACTGGTGCAATTTTCGTTTGGCGCATTTGCGAAATTAAAAAGCTTCTTGCATCATTCTCAGCATCCTCCTCCGCATCATCATCATCGTACGTCCGCAATTCTCCCCATCAAGTGATTTGTTGGTCGCTTGCCAAGTGCAGCTGGTGACACTTACATCCCACAGTCACATGTTCAGATGTTCGGATGTTCGGGGACAAGGAACAAGGGACCCTGACTTTGAATCGGTTCTCGAAACTCTTTAATGAGCTCGGCCATTAGTGGATCAGATTTTGAATGGCAATTTCCTGTAATATCTGGTATATCAGCACTCTCCAGTTACCTTTGCATTTCTGAGTAGGGCATTGCCTCTGGAAAGAACAGGGAAATTCCTTTGCTCTTGCTACCACTTTTTTCCCATTGTCTAGCCTCGTTGCATCGATATAAAAATGGTTTTCCTGCACACCTTTCTTTAAGTTGTGGTGGCTTGGATAGCGGCAATTTAGCTTAGTTTGCTGCCCCACAATCTGATTTATTCGTACTTTATATACGCCCCCGCTTTTTTTTTTAGCCCACCGCTGTTTTTTTTTACGCTGGCCTTGTGCAAAGTTATATTTTATTTATTTATGGGTCTTTTGCCGAACCGAGAAACTCAATCCACTTTAAATTGCCACCCTCTTGGCAGCTGGCTTATTGATTGGCTTGCGCATTAATTGAGCGTGGCAAAGTTGAGATTGACTTGAAAAATGCATTTTCATTTTCACTAAATGTCAATTAAAGTTTTTGCGGCCAAAGTTGTGCATGTTTTTGGGGCAGGATGCTAAGATGAAGATGATGAAAAGATTTACCGTTTTAATGAATGAATGTACCAGACTAAAACCAAGGCGTTTTTTTACTTTAAAATTAAAACAAGACAATTTTTTTGTTTTTTTAAATTAAGAATGCTTTCTTAGAATGCACATTCTTTCAGTATAGGAAGGGCAGGGCAGTACGAATGGGGAACAGAGATGTCAATATCTGGAGAGAATTCATGAAATTTTCAATTTCCCGTCTGCCAATGAATGATGAAATGTTGAGCACGACAAGAGTGTTCGCTCCGTATTTTCCTTCCAAACTCAGCCCCTTTTACCCCTTTTGCACGTCAAGATGTGTGTGTGTGTGTGTGTGTGTGGATCCAATCCAATCCAGCCTTGCCTGGGAAAATTGCGAAAAATCGTTGACAAATTGCATTTGAGGCGCCTTCTGGCCTGCCTTGCTGTTCCCTTGGCTGACTTTTTACCTTTTTACCTTTTCGTGCCCGCATTAGCGTTTCTCCCTTGGTTCTGGTACTGCGCCCATTCTATCGCCGTGCATTCAATACAAATTCATTTCAATTCAATCTGGCATCACCCCAGACTCAAAAAGGCGTTTCAAATAGTTTTTATTGCCCTCATGGCTAACGCTTCTAACTTTGTATGCCGCTCGGTGTGATCAGGTGTGGGCGTGGCAGATAAGACTCAGGACTTAGGTTGTCCATTGTACGGGGGGAGATATGACGACCCTTGCGGCACCCCCTTGACATTTGCCGTTTTGCAGAGTAGTCAGCCAAGAAATTGGAAATCCATAATGGCCGAGCTGAACAGCACATAAAAGGCATACAAATGTGCACATATTACATATCTCCGATGCACACTCTGTAGCCCATTGTGCACCTCAACCGGATGCGGAAACAGCTGAGGAAGGGTTTGTTTGTGGGATGAATGGATGCAAGGAACGAATACCTATAACTCAACGTGCAACCTCATCTTTTATGCGATGAACGTGTCTTTAAGCCGTGCTAGAAGTGGGGTCGATGCAAATATTTGATTACAGACTGCTTCCATTCGAAGTGCAAGTCACCTTTGGCCTAAGTTGGAGTAGGCTGGCATTCATTTACGATATCAGTTACCATTAGGGAAACAGTTTTTAAACCCTAGCAGAGCTTATAGCTTCAGGCAAAAATTGCCAACAACGAAAACCAGTCTCTATTTTCATCCATCTTTCCAAAAGACTTTTTTTAATTGGTTTTTAATTTTATAACAAATCGGAGGATTATATCATATAGCTCTTATAGAATGAACAATAAAATAATATAAAAGTCGACATAACTTATTTATATTTTAACGTATACACACATGTTTTTTACAATTTTAAAAATACATTTTCAATAATAAAAAAATATATGTTGGAAAAACGATAAAACTTCAAAATATTTTAAGAAGCATGCACTTTTAGGCTTGCTTCTTTTCTTGTTTCAATTTACAAGTTGTTCAAATAAAAGGGACTGGTTTTTGTGTTTTGCGTTATGAATATAGAGTACATGTTCCTTTGAGTTTCCGCAAGAACGAAAATGTTCGAGTGACGTTCAATCCGCAATCAATATCTGAAATTATCAGTCGATAGTAAATCCCGCCCATTCATTATTTAGTTTTTGATGGTATTAAAGGATAAGCCGGGCAGCAAACACACAATCTGCTGTTGCCATGTTGCTTGTCGGGAGATATTTGCAATTATGCAATTAGTAACAAACAATAAGGACCGGAAAGCGCAAACAACTGCCCCCTCAGTGGGGGCTGCCCCCATTCTTCTAGTGGGCGTGGCAGCCAAGTGCACACGCACACCCCCGGGTGTGCACAGCAATTATCAATAGCTGTTTACGTTCCGTTTCCAAAGGGCAATTGCAAAAGTTGCAAATGCAAATTGAATTAAAGTAGAGCAGGGTAGGTATTATAATACATGGCATCGTACTGTTACAAGGAATTTGGGACTCATACTTCCCACACCATAAACTCACTTAAACTAATTCAAATTGTAATGCGTTTTGTTTCAAATGCATTTTTTCTTACCGCAAACTCAGCAATTACTTGTTACTTTTGAAATTAAAATACTCTCTGCATGGGAATGAAAATGCATATTAATATCCGACTTCATTGGGGTTTCTAGTACTCTGGTACTTACCCTCATAGTTCTGCTGATCAAAGCTGTATGTATAAAATAATATTTAAATATCTCTTGCTTTTTGAGACTTCAAAGCAAACAAAGCAGATGCATATATGCAAGACCTCGAGCTTATCTGCAGGGTGAATTATTTTTAGCCATCTTTAGTAAACTTGAATCTCGAGGGCTGCGCGGGTCGCGTTGATTCCCGTCTGTTGTCATACGCAAAAATTGTTCATTTGCACGGCCTGCGGAAAAATGCAAATTTATTTTTAGTTAATCGCGGGAAAAACTGCAGTAGCAGGGAAAAATTGTAGTTTTTTCTGCTTTTAATGGAGAAAACTCATGTGCAGTCATTGTGACTGGCTCAAGTCAGAAATGTTTCCTTTTTCGTTTTTTTTTTCGTTTCTATTTGCTCACTCCCTCTGCTGGCAGTAAAATCGAAGAAATATAAACAAACTGAGGTGACCCAGGCTGCTACTATATATAGGGAAAGAGGCGGTGGATGGCGGCAGGCGTGACATGTGGCAGGAGATATGCTGCGATATGGAGTGAAGGGATTGCGCCCTGGCCATTCCATTCCATACCATTCCGCCTCTGTATGCAAAGTGTTGTGATTTATGGCGAACAGGAAGCCTGGTGTTCAGAAATTCTCCGGAGCGAGAATGAATCCCACAATCGGATCGCAATGCGAACTGTGAACTACTCAGAGTTTTGCCCTTCCCTCCAATTTTTGTACCATTTCAGGAAGCATTATAGTTAGGTTATAGCATGACAAAGGTAAAACTTATTTGTTGGTTTTTATTTATCGACCTTCAATATATTCTCCTTTGGTTGTAATTAGGAAAATTACTGGAGCTGAAAAGAAAACCAAGTATCTATATATTGCCGTATAGATACTTGCTTGAAACTCCAATGATTTCCGTTAATGATGCCATCCAACCAATTTCATTTGGTAACTGGAAGAGTATGGAACTCTCGCCTGGTCGAGTTTGCTAGCCTTCTCGAATTTGTTGGATTTCTGTCAGAAGCAGTCAAAAAGTCGCCCACAGCGGAAAACTGGGCTCGGAATTGAATGACCCTGGACCGCAGCGGGCGGAAGGTGAATTTCGAAGAATGAAATTTCTGTAGAAGAGCCATCGCCCGCATGTGGAGATAATAGAATTTTCGGATTTATTTTCGGGTTGGTGGTAGGTGGCAGGTTACAGCCCAGAACCGCCAATCCCCCAATGCTGCAATCGCACGTGGCAGGGAAACATTTATGAGCAATTTATGCAGGGCTATAAAATGTGAAAAGAGTTCTTCGGCTCTGCAAAAATCTCCTTTCCTCTCTTTATTTCATAGTGCTGGTCGTGTATTGGGTAAATCGACAAAGTGACATAAATTATGCGAGACTCGCTCGCACTTCCTCCACCTCATTGTGCATCACCGGCATATATACACATATTGGTACTTTCTTGGGGTCTTTGTGAGCTACTGCAATATTTATATGGTATATACTCAGTATGGTAAAGAGCCTCATGCTCGTCGAAAATTTGTTAGTTTTTCCCGCCTCACCAGTCGCCCAACAAATTTTCGCATTTGTATTTCATATTTGGGGCTTCTGGCCTATTTCGTCTCTTGCCAAAAACAGTGTCCAATCATTTGGCTTCGTTTGGTTTGGCCTGCACACACAAAATCCCGGTTTGTGTTGTCCGCTGTTTTGTAGCGTAGTGGAAAACCTATAAACATTGATTAGCCATTAGGGGAACAACACTTGAAAATATATTGAGCATTCATCATGTATGGCAGCACAGGACAGGGGGTTGGTTGGAGTGACCAAAGTTAGACATGACTCAGCAGTGAAGGCGATGGTGTCTGGGAAGTAGAGGACTATGGTATGGGAACCTTAGATAATGACGCATGTGCCGACATGACGCAATTCTCAATGCATACAACGTAGGAAGCAGGCAAGGCTGGGGGCATATTGCAGAATAAATAGGCCTTCTAACATCAGATAAATCTGTTGATCAAATATTATTGTGAGTCCTTAATTTTCTTCTAATATTATTCTTTTGTAGTACTTACATGCTGTTAATGAGTTATACAACTGAATATGTAATGCTGATCAAGATATACATCATGTTGTTAGTAATGTATCCCCAACTATGTTACCAACTATTTACAAAACCTTTTTGGTACACATACGCTACTAAATAGGAAGTGGCCAGTCCTTCTGATGGCGTTTTATCGTCCTCGACATTTGTATTCGTCCAGCGTCTCGCCTCTGTCCTGTTTTAATGAATTTCTATTTCTGAATTTCTATTGCTAAATCCGTTAATCATGGATTATTGTTAGCTCTTTATTTTCTGAGAAATATAAATACAATTAGGATGTAGTTCTTACTGTAAATGAGAAATAAAACCGGATACTTGATGCTACTTTATGGTGTTAGTGATTTATCCTCAACTGTGTTACCAATTTTTAAGCTTTTTGGTACGCCTATGTATTTAAGAGCTCTGTACGTGTGAGAGGAAGTGTTATACCTTAAAGGATCAGTCCTTCTGATGGCGTTTTACCGACCTCCTTTTTTTTTAAATCGGCTTATTTTTCCCTTTCCCTTTCCCTTTCCCTCGTTCTCCGTCTCGCCTTTGCCCTGTTTTAATTAATTACAATTCTTATCGCAGTATACATATCGCTGCGTTCGCATCGTGTCCAATGTTCGATGTTTTTGTCCGCGTCCGTGTCCGTGTGTCTCGGCTCATCAGGCTCGTCTTATCTGCTCGGGGCAATCAGGCGCAGCATTGTTTTCACTGTCGACCCTCCTTTTGGCCCTCCTTTTCCTCGTCTGTTGGCCTGGCCATCTACAGGGCTGTCACAACAAAGAACTCCCATCCGAGCCGTGAAGTCAGTTATTTTCTGCGCCTCGTTTACTTTGCTTTCGATTCGTTTTAATTGTTATTGTCTCTCTGTTTTCTACTTTTCACCCAACTCTGGTATGTCCTTCAGCTGTAGTCCCTCCTTCTCCTGCCCATTTAAGTACGCCCTTCGCCTTGAGGTTCATCTTCATCTCGAGCTTGTTTTTCCTCGCCATCCACTTCATTCAATACGCAATTAATGGGTGCAAGTGCTTAATTTCTTTTTAATGTGTTTATATTATGCATTTCCAAACATTTTAGCCTCTTTTCGTCAGTTGCGCCCCTCGAACAGTTGCACTTTCTGCCCCTCTTTTTCTGGCTGGCGAAGAAGAGCATTCATTTGGCTATGCAAACTTTTTCAACGCGCTATGCTGCTTTACTGGCTTCAAGGGCTCGGCAACAGCGAGCGAACGAACGACGTCAAGTGGCTTTTTAGCTACATCAAAATCAACACTACTCTCTGCCCTTCCTTCCCTCGCCGCCCATGCAATACAGAGTGGCTTTTAGAGAGGGGCGCCCAGAATTATGCAACTATTTGCTGCAAACAAGAGGGGCAAGCAGCAAGCGGCAGTGGGAATAGGCAGTAGTCGTAGTCAAGGCGCCTATCAGTAATCATCCATGGCAAGCGGAAGCGGCGTCACGAACAGGAACATTCAGGTGGCGGGGCTTCAGAGGATGTTGAGATGGGCAGACGGGGGACGTAGGACACAGGAAACAGATGTCTGTCTGTCTGTCTGTCACGTCTGCATTCGATTACCTGGCTGTCGGGCGCTCAATCGCAGCGAGTGCACTGGCTAATGGGTGAGGGAATCGGAATCGGAATCACAGGGCCCTCGGCTGTATCGAATCCTGCGACATCGTCTGTGTGTGGGGATGCGGAAAATATGAGATTGGTAAGGGATACCACATAGGTCCTCCAAATAGCAAAGGCCGTAACTTAATCTCGAAATAATCAGATATGCAGTACCTAAACTGGCACACATCCCAAATTGAACAACAGGTTTTGAAAACTTATTTTAAATGGTGAAATGTTCTTACAAATTTCGTTGAGATTGAACAAAAATTTACAATAAAACAATATAAACTTAATTTTCCTCCAACATTATTTGTCTGTTTTGCATACTATTATTCCATAACAATTAAAAAATGCAGATTTTATTTTTGTTTTACATAATTGTGGGTTTTGTCCATACATAAAAGTGTCATTTAATGTTCTTAAGGTAAAGAAATAAGTTACCTTTTTTACTTTACTTTACTTGTTATGATGTGACTAATTATCCTCCAAATTCATAGTGGTGACAAAATAATTAAATTTGTATTTTAAAGCAGGTCACCCTTAAGTAACTGTAATTACTATCCTTGAATAAACTGGTTCGTCGGAAAGAAAGCTTATTTCAAGGGAAGGTTTGAGGGTTAAACCAAATGGTAAATATAAATAAATAAGCGTCGTGTCGAGTGTGGTCCTTGAAATGGGCCAGTTGAAGTCTCATACACAGATATTAACGCATAAATACTAAATAAGCGTGGGAGGTTCTGTAGCGTTTCCGCTGTTTCTTCTCCGCTCCAAGTGGCTTCATTCGCTCGATGATTGCTCAAACGAGCATGAGAGAAGGATCCTATCGCATATATTCCTTCCATATATATGTGTATACTATATATATGCTGGCGTCGCATATCCTGGGCGCTTCCTCATTATTTTTGTGCAATCGCTGTAGGCGCTTTTGACTGCCGTCTGCCCCTTTTTCTCGGTGCCTCCTGCTGCCTACGCTTTATTCTTCGCTTTTCTTTTTGTTTACCCACACAATGTCCTGATCCTGACTGAATCTGACCTTATTGTGTGTATGGGAGTGTGTGTGCGTGTGTGCGCGCTGGTTGAAAAAGTGTTAAGACTTTACGTTTTTATGGCTCGAGTTCACTTTTTTAGCCGCTTTTGTTGCTGTTGCCAGCCATTTGTGCAAATTGCCGCAGTGAGCGGTGACAGGCGGCGGTCGGAAGGGTAATATTGTTATATTTTTCTGGGTTAGGCTCGAGCCAGTGCCTTCCCTTTTCCACCTGGCCGATGATCTGAAACCATCTTCCATTAAATGATGTTGCATGACAGCAGCATTGCCGCCGAAAAGCACTTAATTTGCATCTGACGAGGAAGTTAAGCACTCATTAAGGCATCGTTTGAATATCGTTTCCCCACAACGATGTCAGTGTCTTCATGTTCATTAAATATTCAAGGACTTAGGGATACTTTACAATCTGTCAGATCTCCCAGACATCCAGACACCAGACTCTTCAACCTGTCACATAGGGCTTTAAGCCTGAGCTTCAAAGTGCCCCAAAAATAATTCGATAAACACAACGGCACACACCTACCCCTGGTTGTGCCCGTTGAGCTTTTCATGCCGCGTTGCATACGCATTAATGAAATTTAGCCCACGAACAGGAGCACGGAACGAAAGGCCAGGCGAAAATGTGAAAAATTTGAAAAGCTGACTTGAGCATGATGGAGGGGTCAGGGGCCGGGCCACGCCCTCCTGAGAGCTGTGTGCCGTGCGTCGAAAGTCGGACTGCTGACTTAATTTGTTTGCTAAATGACATAATACACAGCCACAACAGCAGGCCAAACAAATATCAAAAGGCGTTCGGGGTGCGTCTAGTCCAGTCATTCGGGGCGTATGCGTAATGCGACCTCGGCCAATCCCCGTCCCCGTTCTTTTTTTTTTTTGACCCCCGCGCTGACAATTTATCAAAACAGCGGACATTGCACATAATTACACAGCACTAATGTGTAGAGTGATAAATGGTCCCAAGATAAACAGAATGATCTCTACAATCATTTCGATTCAATCAGTTTCCTCATTGGAATTATATACTTACAGTAACACAGTCAAGGGTATTGATGAAAGCTACAGTAACTTGGTGATCTAATTTACGGTTTGATTGACTTTTAATTATTAACTCTTGACCTCTTTTTCTAATGCCATTTTACTTTGTTTCCTTGCAGGTTTCCTCTCCTGGGACGTTTCCGATTGTCACGTCGACTTGGAAGAGGAGCTCAATACAATTACACAGCATGCGCCCGAGGGCGAGGAGGCTCGTCACGGTAAGTCGAGATCCTGTCCTTGCAGCTGTATATTTTGCAAGGCAACTTCAATTAGCAAAACCGGTTTGGCAATCGCTGTGCTATTTAGAGATCATCGAATCCATGCAACAAATGAGCTGTGGCAAACTACAAAAGTTATTCCAACGAATTATTATGACAATTGTCCGTTCACAACAGTTAGAGAGAGGAGGGCTCAGATGAACAACAATTGAAGGCACAAGCCGAAAGCTCAACGCTTTCATGCTTTGTTGTTCGACTTCTTTGTTTGTTTTGGCTTTTGTGATAAATCCGAGCCCAAAAGCTGCTAAACGAGAGGCTGCATTTTCATTTGCCCAAGTGCAACAACAGCAAAATCATCATCATCATCATCGTCATCGCCATTGCCATTGCCATCGACAGGAGCAACAATAAGGCTGCTGACGGCACTGTTGTCTTTGCGGATTAGTATTAAACGCTGTTGAAACGCACTCAAGTGGCTGCCGCTGCATAAACCAAGTTCCGCATCCGCGAGCCTCGCTGCTCTATTTACCCATTTCGTTGACTTACTCTGGAGATGATTGGGATGTGCTTCCATCCTCCTAGTCTTGTTAAGCATCGTCATTTCCGAAAAATCTTGCAGTCTTGAATTCGCCTTATAGGTTCTGTCAGTGTCGAAACATATTTAAAGTATTTATATTCCTTGAAAATACGCTTCAAAAGAAAATGTTCAGCGTTTTATAGGGCATTTGTTAACAGCGCAAAATGGAATTGACAAGTTTCTCATATGTACAACTTACTCCGATTTATTAGTTTCCCAAATAATTAGTACACATACTTTTGATTTCTCAAGACTCCAGCGTATGAAATCTTTTTTCATTTTAACTATAGTACGCTTGAGACGGCCATGTCCTGGCAGCGATAAGGCGCGTTCTTATTCTTAGCAGGCCTCTTGTTTGACGCTGATGCCGAGGCGTTGTCCTTGAAGGACATGCTAAGTGCAACACCTGCGCTCAATGCCCTCTATTCAGCCATTGTCCGGATGAGAAAAAGTTGGCAACGCCAGCGGATTTCTCATTTTTCATTTTCCATTTGCATTTGCATTCGCCATCGCATTTTGTTTGCGTTCCATCCACTTGTTCCCACCCCACTCGAAACTACTCAAACAAAATTCTCAAGTGGCACTGCCACAAAGCGGTCCAAAGCCCAATAATGATGGTGCAACAGCCATAAGCATAACCAGTGCGTCGGAGGAGCGCGGGCAGGTGGTAGGTAGGCGCACTTGAGGCGCGATTGAGAATGCACAGAATACACTCGCTTCGCCGGGCGCGTTGTGCTCGCCCAAAATTTTCAGTTTCCCGACGACCCTTTTATAGGGGAATGGCGGTGTCCACCTGAATGCCTGGCTGCTTTTGGAGCAGATGGACTTCTCAAACTTGCCAAGGAACGGTTTTCTCCACTGACAGACATTTGTTAGCATTCGCATAATTCATGAACACCCAACTACTCTCTCCTCACAAAGTTATGCCCAAAGTTGGCCTGAAGCTGAAGCTGACACTGACCCTCAACCTCATCAGCACCTTCCTTCTCTTTGCCTAGCCCCAAAACTGAACTTGATGCAGTTTATTTAACTTTCCTTGTGGGACGCTCAAAGTTCGCCAGCTTTGAAAGCCCATCCCATCAAGAAAACGACCCCACGACTCCTCAAAGTAACAAAGTCCTTCTCGGTTAGAAAAAAAAAACGGTATTTTTTGCGAACAGGATGCAAGAAGGAATAAGACTCTTTGTTCTCTTATTTACATTAGTGTTTTCCCAGACGCACAAGTATTGCAGAAATCGAATATAATTTCATATATTCTCCTCGTGCTCTTACCGTGTTCTGGTCACTCGTTGCTTGCTATTTTAACTATTTATCAACTTAGTCGATACTCGTCATTCCACTTTCCTTCTCGTTAAAGTGTTTTTGAATTTTCGGGGCCTGAAATTTGCCCATTATTTTGAATGTACACTCGCCAAACCTTATCTCCCTTCGAACCTACTATTCCCCATGTCTCTCGCATACGTACCTCTTGTTAAACCCGCTTTTAGGATTATGTGGGGATTTAGACACATTCTTATCGTACCTAAGCTGAATTCCACATAAGCAATGAAAAGATGGGCTGATGAGGGGGCGTGGCACAATAGGACGCCAAAGCCGTATCTCGACCCAACCTAACCTCAAAAGCCATACAAATTCTCGAGATAAAACGTATGCAAAATTGATAGAAAGATAAAGTCCGTTCGAGCAGAGCCTACACACAGTTATTCGAAAATAAGGATATATGAGGGGAATGAGTTGGAAAGTGAGTGGGAGTCACGCATACAGGCGTGCCTACAAGGCCGCATTGACAATGGCCGTGTGAGTGGCGGCTCATGCATAATTCAGTCGGAGAACAAGACGGCTATATGGCGGCCGAAAGAGACGGCAGTTAGGCAAATAGCAAAGGCAGACTTCTAGACTGACAGACTGACACACAAACATTCAATTTGTATACCCCGTACTCGTAGAGTAAAAGGGTATATTGTTCGTTGAAATATAATATATGTTAGTGGTAGAAGAATATATATCAGGATCAATTCCCAATTCCGTCTATCTCTTAGTCTGTCCGTCCGTATAAACGTCGAGATAAAACTATTAAAGCTCCCAAATTTTTAACATTTAGATTCTAGATACGCCTACGCAGCGCAAGTTAATTAGACTAATTATTTGGCGTGTTAATTTCGGTCATATCGATCGAGACACCCAAAATGTATTCAAATCAAATCATTAGCAAAATCATTACTTCTTGGATATTTACAATGATGCTTTTTGTAGTGATTATTTTCTGGGGGTATATTTATTTATTATGAAACTTATAAGCTATGTAAGGGGTATTTAATAGTCCAGTCAGTTGACTATAGCGTTCGTTCTTGTTGGTTTTTCACAAGATTTGCATATGGGAGAAAGGGAAAGTGGAATGTGAGGTGGGAAAACTGGTCCAGCAGCGATAAGCAAAAAAAACTATAATGATGCAGTGCGAGAAGCAGCGTCCATGGCTGGCGTAGATAAAGGAGTGTCTGCGCCTGCCTTCCAGCGCCCGGAATGCGGGTAACATGTTGACAGGGCATCAATTAATATCAGCGAGGGGGCCAAACTGACGTCTGTCATTTGCGGAGACTCTTCGCGCCGCATCCTTTCGAATATGGCTGAAAGGAAAAATGAGAAGACATGGCCGCCTGACTTTAATAACATGTTATTGGCTTTGTTCAACAGGAGCATATATCTCCTCGCCGTCCCGAAACCCGAGTGTTCCGATTGCCCCGATTGCCCCAAGTCCATCCACATTTACGTAACCAGAGAAAATTCAGGCATATTAAATGCCCTGATTAATGATGCCAGTGCCGGTGGCTTCCCTCCTGGCTGGCTGCCATTGATATGACTGTCTGGCACGTGTACACTCACCCAACTTTTTTTGCAATGCAACTGAAACCGCTAATTAAACTATCATCATAATTCCCAGGGATTAGTGCACTGGAAGTTTATAAATATGGCCATGCTGACAGGCCGGGATAAGCGCAGCCAATAAAGGCGTTTGGGCAATCAGGAGCTCAGCTCGGGTTTGTGGCGAACTCCAAGATGAGCCGTGGGAAATTAACAGCTACGTGAATATGCACAGTGTTAGTATACATAATTTATCAGCTAAGGGGGATAACCTGACAGGACAGAATGGCCTGGCCATCCACTGACCATCCACTCGGGACCATCAGTGCACATTTGTCACACTCTCTGACTCTTCCAAAAAACCATAATTAGTTGCAGTGAGGAATAAACATGGGACTGGGAAACAAGTATATATTAACGAGGGTGCTCAAATTTACGATTTGGATTAGCGATACAAAAAACTAAATTTAATTGTTGTTAATTATTTAGAAACTAGTCACTGAGGCTATTAGCAGTCTTAAATTTAAACTCAATGAGTTGCCTAATCATTTCATTTGGAAGACTTTCTTGTTTTTCGGCGAAGCTCGAAATAAAAAGGGCGCTAGAGGTCATTGAAAACTTTATTTAACACGTGCGCGCTGGTTTGACAGTAAACTTTTTCCAACTGCGTTGAAGAGTAAGGTTCATGGCGGTGGGTAAAAGTGGGTGGAAAAGCTCAAGAAGGACTGACCGTCTCCGCCTGTAACTGTAATTATATTGCAGCCAAACAAAAAGATCAGAAAAAAACGAAATCATAAAACATACAAAGTTTCCAGCTGCTGTTGTTATGCAAATTTTTTTTCCCCATTTCGCCTTTTGTTTCGAGAAAAAAAGTTGGTAACTCTGGCCACGGGTGCAGTTATTAACGCTTAATCTGCCGCCATGTTGGCCAGTTTGGCACGAGGTGCGGACAGAATCCTGGCCTGCTATTCCCTGGCTCGTAATTTAAGCCCGACTGGGTACTCTCCTGCTTCCGTTCGCTATTATTTGTTAAGTGGGGAACGGAGCCTGCCCGGCGGCTTGGCTTTAAGCACTTTGCAGCAACTTTTCGTTTTTTGTGGGTGTGCGGCTTGGCCAACTTTGGCGACGCTTCAAGTGAACACCTCACCCCCTGAAAACCAAATCTGCGGTGGCAAGCTTAACTTTTCAAACGCCATCTGCCACTGGACATACGAAACTGGAAGGCGAGTGCTGCTACAATTTACTGGCAAGGGTATTGTTTCCATTAAGGACGATTCAGTTTTAAATTACAAGGAAAATCAAATCCGGAAGACGAACGTTGTTCATAATTTTCCACCAATATAGTTTAGGTTGATCGATCGGTGCCCCACTTGAAGGCGGGTTCAATTGGTGTATACTTAGAATACAGTGCACATGCAGTGCCTAGAACGCAAAAGGAAATTCCTAGAAAAATGACAGTAAGCTTGAAGACCTTTTTCAGTTGAAACCTATTGCATTTGAGTCCATATTCCATTCCAATCTAATGTTTTCCCCATCAGGGACTGCCTTGACGTGTAGGCTACTTGGCAGCGACAAGATGCTAATGTCGCCTTACAGTTTCTTTTTCCCAAGGCGCGACGTCTATGGCTTTGTTATAAACTAAACATTTTTACGATTATACCCTAAGCAAGAGACAGTGGGAAGAAGCAGAAAAGTTGTAGTCGGCTCTTGGGGCAATAGTCGACCTAAATTTACCAAATTGCGTATACGCACGGAGTGCCGGGAGTCGCATATATAGTATATACTCGCCTATATATGTATTTCTCACTGCGTTCGTTGTTTTGTGCTCCGTGCGATAAATATAAGCCGTAGGAAAACATACGCAGGTCGGGTTGGGTCTTCGAGATTATCATTTATAAAAAACACAAGGGATACACATGGCCGCAGGGCCAACAGCAGGACGAAGCCATACAAGCCAATCCAAGCCAAGCCATCCACGAACACGATGACAAACACCCCACCACCCCACCGATGCTCTTGTCTTGTATTTTTTACGCGTACGTGAGCACATTTGACCACTGCCCCTAGAATTGGAGGTGGTGGTGCACCCACTCGTCCTCCATGCAGTTGGCTTGTCAACGACTATTTAGGGCGGAAAATGCGTAAATAATTTACGTACGTACGCATTCGCATAAAACCATTTCGGACGAGGGCGACCGAAAAAGCCTCATCATCGCCCTATCTGCATTATCATCATCATCATCATCGTCATCATTGTGGTTAGGCGGGGTGAGTGGAGGGGAGCCAAGGTCGCCGGCAAGGTCGCCACAACCTGAACACAAAACTGAGGCTAAGGGCTTCATTAAAGCATTAAAATTAAAGATTCATTAAATAATTTCTAGCCATGCCAACTGGGCCTCGAGGGGCTGCAGTGAGTGTGACAGCAACAGCAGTAGTTGAGACAATGAAGCCAACTCTTGACAATCGAAATCCACTTGATGCGCCGCGCGTGCTCGAGTCCGGGTCCGTGCCTGGCATCTCTGGCAGCACCTCTGACCGCCCGTTTACCCGTTTATTCGTTAGGTGAGGGATTGCGGGTCCCAGACGCTTTGACTGGCCTGACGGAAGGAGGTCAGCCCACAAAAGAGTGGAATCGCTTACCCTAATCCCGCCAACTCCATTTCCGATATAAATCTACTGCTGTGGGACACATAAAAAAAATTGATAAGAAATGATACTAATTTTGAAGAAATGCTATATAGATCTGGTCTTGATAAGCGAAAAATTGCCCTTTTTAGTATTAATTTCAATGGTAAAGATAATACATGTTTGTTGCCCTGTTAATATCAAATTGAAATTTGCATTTTTTTTTTTAGAAAAACATTTCATATGCTGTTGTCGCTGCTTTGGGTTTTAATGCCTCCTGTATACTGCTCGAAATATAAAAAACCACTATACACCATTCTGCACGTGCAGCTGTACCGTCTATAACAAGCTTTTGCTGCTTGATGCTTAACTGAGGCAAAGCAAAACGTATTAAAACAACATTGTTTAACCCTTTTAATGCAGGCGAACGACTCATCCAATATGCCAGCGAGAATCTAGTGACGGAGGTGCTCATCCACCCGCAGTACAACACGCTTATCCAGTGTATGCGCAACCTGCTTAGCAGCTTTACCCGCCACCGGCACATCATTCATGCCGGCTACACCTTCAGTGGCAATGGTTCCTGGATACTGCAGGTCTTGTTGTCCTCTACTTGCCCCCTTTTCTTGCTCCTTATGTGACCCTCATATGCGATTTCATTGCAGGACGGAACCTTCTCTGTGGCGGACTTCTCTGAGGCCCTTCAGGAGCACGACGTACAAAGGGTAATCCGCGCTTACGCGGACACCATCACCATGAACATCCACTGCGCGGACGCGGGTCTGTGGCACACTCTCCCCGAAAAGGCCTTTGCGCGCCAGTGCCGGATCCGGATCAATCCTGTGGACGTCCTGGACACGAGCAGCGAGAGTATCAACGGGTTTTTAGGTAAGACTGTACGCACCTGACCAAATACCCAGCATGATCCGAAACTACAAATTTTGTATGCTTGTACATTTGTATACCCTTATAGAAGTTTCAGTCAATTTCTTGTTAATTTTGCTGAAAGCCTCTGTTTAAATTTTTTGATATTTTTTATCACCTGACCTACGGAAATATGACATGGCATTTATCGATTGCCTTTTTTCACAGATTACTTGGCGCCCATGGTGATGCCGACCTCGCTGAGGGAGCTGCTCGAGACCTCGGACGTTGTGGGCAACATCCGCTTCACGCATCCCACGCTATACGTATTTCCCGGCGGCCAGGGTGACGCCGCGCTTTTCGGGATCAACGGCTTCAACATGCTGGGTACGTATAGTACATATATGTTAATATATTACCTTTTTACTCAAACTCACCTTTTTAACTGAACAGTTGATGGCGGTTTTAATCGGAAGGCTTGCTTTTGGGACTTTGCTCGGCACCTGGACCGACTGGACGCGGTCCTGATGACGCGCCTCAACAACAGCAACGTGCAGGGCCTGGGGGCGGTGGTGTCGCGCAAGCGGGACTCCCACGTCTACCCCCAGATCGGCCACTTCTTCGGCAACGTACCTGACCGCAAGGGGCTGCCCAGCCCCGACGGCGACAAGGATCGCGACCCGCTGCTGATCGATCTGTTCGAGCGCGGACACGGGATCGTAAGCGACCTGAAGGCACTGGACCTGAAGCCGCAGGGCTGTTACCGCAACCAGGAGCCGGTGAACCTCTACCACAAGGTAGGCCACGGCACCCTTGACATGTATGTGATCAGCCCGGCACGCGACTCCAAGGAAGTGAAGGACTTCCTGCAGAAGTGGCACGCCGGCGACCAAAGGCTCTTCGCCGCCCGGGAGTCGCGCGACTTCAACTTCCCACTGCAGAACCTGGTGTCCATTTGCGCGCTGCTCGTGTGGCAGCCGGCCAACCCGGACGACACCATCACCCGCATCCTCTTCCCGGGCAGCACGCCCGACTTCAAGATCCAGGAAGGCCTCGAGAAGCTCAAACACCTGGAGTTCATGAAGCACTCGACCTGCACAGCCAAGTCCATTGCCCCCGCCATCCAAACGGTGGCCGGAACGCGCAAAAGCCTGAAGTCTGCCATTGAGGCCACGCCCGCTCCGCCCAGCGCCAGCTACAAGTCCTCAAAGTTCGGCCCCGTGGCCAGTGCTGCCATAGCCGTCCAGCATCCGCATCCGCAGCAGCAGCAGGACAACAAGGCAAAGGAGGCGGCCAAGGAGGCCGCTGCATCCATAGTCCGCACCAAGGCCGATTCCATCGACACGGACGTAGAGCAGGAACCCGAACCCGAACCCGCTGACACTGGGGACGAAGGAGCTCCCACGGAGCAGGAGCCCGAGGCTGACACGGAACCCGAGCACGAAGCCGAGCAGGAGCAGGACAACAAGGATGCCGGGGAGGAGAAGAAGGTGGAAGTGCTGATCATGAAGTCCCAACAGGCGACAGCACCTGCAGTCTCTGGAAAGGATGCGCCCGATGCAACCCCTGCCGATGCCACGATGCCGGCCGGAAAGCAAGCGGGCAAGGGGTCGTCCAAGTCGTCAAAGGCGGAGAAGCCACGCGCGGAGGTGAAGCCCGTGGTGCGCTCCCGCATCGACACCAAGCCGCCCAAGTCCATGGATCGCAAGCTGGCCAAGCGGGACGAGAAGAAGAGCTCGCCGACGGCCACGCCGGCCGCCCGGGCACCGCGCGATGTCAAGCCCAAGGTGCTGAGCCGCCCGGCCACCAAGTCCAGTCCGAGCAGCACCCCCGCCAAGAGCGCCAAGGAGGCCAACAACCGCAAGGTGCTGGAGTCCAAGCAGCAGGCGGCCAGGGTGCAGGCCACCAGCACGGCCTCCAGGAGGCAGGTCACTACCAGCACAGCCGCCAGTGAGAAACGAGTCGCCCAACAGCAGGCGGAGGCAAAGACGGCCACACAATCGACGGCCACCCAGAGGAAGCCCATCTCACGAAGGCCGCGCGGTGTGTCGCCCTCGAAGCGAGCACCAGCACCCGGCAGTCCGGTCAAGCAGGCCAAGCCAAAGGCGGCGGCTGCGGCGGAGCTGAAGAAGGCGCGCCTGGACAAAGGCGGCACCACCGACTCCAGCCTGGTGTCCACGCCTTCGGCAGATGAGGCCACGGCCGCCAAGAAGCTGCAGGACCTGACCGCCTCCCAAGAGCTCGACGCCGAGAAGCAGCGCGAGCTGGACGACCTCAAGGAGGAGCAGGAGGTGGTGCGCGAGATCGAGGCGGTGTTCAGTAGGGACGAAATGAAGCGTCAGCAGCACCAGCAGATTAAGGCCGAGCTGCGTGAAATGCCCGCCGAGGGAATCACTGGCGATGGCGAGGATGAGCCCGAGGAGGAGGAGGAGTACCTGATAATCGAGAAGGAGGAGGTGGAGCAGTACACCGAGGACTCGATCGTCGAACAGGAGAGCAGCATGACCAAGGAGGAAGAGATCCAGAAGCACCAGCGCGACTCGCAGGAGTCGGAGAAGAAGCGCAAGAAGAGCGCCGAGGAGGAGATCGAGGCGGCCATCGCCAAGGTAGAAGCCGCCGAACGCAAAGCTCGTCCTGCCCGGCAGGACGAGGCGGAGTTGGAGGTGGAATTGGAGGCGGAGGCGGACCTGGAGCAAAGCGAGATCAAGGCAGAGGTGCAGGAGATCATTGCCACGGCGAAGGACATTGCCAAGTCGCACACCGAGGAGCAGTTGGCCACCAAGCCCGCTGAGGAGGAGTTCTCTTCGCCCACGCCCGAGGAGAAGCTGAGCAAGAAGACGTCGGACACAAAGGACGAGCCAGTCGGCGCACCAGTGGACGTCCTGCCCGTCAATCTGCAGGAGAGCCTGCCCGAGGAGAAGTTCTCGGCCACCATTGAGTCGGGGGCCACCACGGCGCCCACACTGCCCGAGGACGAGCGCATCCCGCTGGACCAGATCAAGGAGGACCTGGTCATCGAGGAGAAGTATGTGAAGGAGGAGACCAAGGAAGTTGAGGCCATCGTTGTGGCAAGCGTGCAGGCTATCTCCAAAGCGGCTCCATCCGCAATCGCGGCCGTATTGGTGGCAACCACCAAGGATGGTCCCAAAGACGCCAAGGCCGAGCTTTTGGGAGAGCTGCACGACTCGGGAGAGCGGGTACTGCCCATGAAGATGACCTTTGAGGCGCAGCAGAACCTGCTGCGTGATGTCATCAAGACGCCCGACGAAGTGGCCGATCTGCCGGTCCATGAGGAAGCCGATCTGGGTCTGTACGAGAAAGATAGCCAGGATGCCGGTGCTAAAAGCATCTCACACAAAGAGGAGTCTGCCAAGGAGGAAAAGGAGACCGACGACGAAAAAGAGACCAAGGAAGCAGAGGTCGAACCGAAAGCTGAACTGGAAAAGGAAGAGCCCTCCAAAATAGAGCTTAAAGAGCCAGCTGAGGAGGATGAGCTCGTTGTGACTGAGGCTGTAATAGAGAGAAGGACAAAAGAGGTCGTTACGGTCGAGACCGAACAGATTGTGGAGACCGATGACCAAAAGACCCAGGAACAGCAACAGGATCAAGTGAAAGAGAAAGAGAAAGAGAAAGAACAGGAGGCGGATCAGCAGGCAGAGCCAGGAATCATCACCGAGAAGGAGGCCAAAAAGTCAGCCAGCACCCCTGAAGAGAAGGAGACCAGCGACATCACCTCCGAAGATGAGCTGCCAGCCCAACTGGCGGAACCGACCACCGTTGCCCCAAAAGAGAGCAAGGAGCGCGAGGACACCATCTCCATGGAGAGTCCCGCCACCATCGAGGAGGCCATAGAGGTTGATGTGCAGGCCAAGCAAGATGCCGCAAAGAGCGCTGGGGCAGACAAGTCGTCACTGGCCTCAAAGGAGGCCTCCCGTCCGGAGTCTGCAACAGGAAGTGCCAAGGACGATGCTGATCAGCCAGAAGCCGACAAGTCCCGTCCCGATTCGGTGGCGGAAGGAACAAAGCCTGATAGTGCAAGATATGAGAAGTCCCCCCTTGCATCCAAGGAAGTTTCTCGGCCGCAATCCGTTGCAGAGATCGTCAAAGATGAAGGCAAGGAACCAGACAGTCGACGAGAATCGGGAAGCGCCAAGGACGAAAAATCAGCACAGGCCTCCAAAGAAGTTTCCCGACCAGGCTCAGTGGCTGAGAGCGTTAAGGCGGAAGCTGACAAGTCCACGGAACCATCCCGAAGGGAATCCGTAGCCGAAAGCACTAAGGCGGAGAGCCATAAGGACGAAAAGTCCAAGCCGGCCTCTAAGGAAGCCTCGAGGCCTGAATCCGCCCTCGGGGATGCCATAGATGAATCCAAAGAACAAAAAAGCCATCGGGCATCTATTGCGGAAAGCGTCAAACCCGAAAGTGCTGAGGACGAAAAGTCTACGACTGCCTCAAGGGAAGTTTCCAGACCAGAATCTGTGGTGGAAAGCACTAAAGACGAGGCAGACAGGTCAAAGGAGCCATCTCGTCGTGAATCAATAGCAGAAAGCGTCAAGGCCGAAAGCGCAAAAGGTGAAAAGTCTCCCCTTGCATCCAAGGAAGTGTCCCGGCCGGAATCCGTGGCTGAAAGCATTAAAGATCAAGCTGAGCAAGTTGATAACCGCCGGGAATCTGTAGCCGAAAGCCTCAAGCCAGACAGTGCAAAGGAGGAAAAGTCCCCACTTGCCTCAAAGGAAGCTTCCAGGCCAGAGTCCGTTGCAGAAAGCGTCAAAGATGAAGCTGAAAAGTCCACTGAACCATCCCGTCCGGCATCAGTTGCAGAAAGTGCCAAGGGAGAGATCGCAAGGGATGAGAAGACCGCTGATGTCGTAGATAGCCGCCGGGAATCTGTAGCCGAAAGTGTCAAGCCAGACAGTGAGAAGGACGAGAAGTCTCCACTTGCATCAAAGGAGGCATCGAGGCCAGAATCCGTTGCAGAAAGTGTCAAGGGAGAGAGCATAAAGGATGAGAAGTCCGCTCAAGCCTCAAAAGAAGTCTCCCGGCCAGAGTCAGTGGCTGAAAGTGTTAAAGCTGAAGCTGAAAAATCAAGGGAACCATCTCAACGGGGATCCGTTGCAGAAAGCGTCAAAGATGAAGCTGAAAAATCTTTTGAACCATCCCGGTCGGCATCTGTTGCACAAAGCGTCAAGGGAGAAAGCACAAAGGATGAGAGGTCCTCTGAAATCGTAGATAGTCGTCGGGAGTCAATAGTCGAAAGTGTCAAGCCAGACAGTGCAAAGGACGAAAAGTCTCCACTTGCTTCAAAGGAAGCTTCCAGGCCAGAATCCGTTGCAGAAAGCGTCAAGCCAGACAGTGTAAAGGACGAAAAATCTCCACTTGCTTCAAAGGAAGCTTCCAGGCCAGAATCCGTTGCAGAAAGCGTCAAGCCAGATAGTGCAAAGGACGAGCAGTCCCCACTTGCATCTAAGGAAGCGTCCAGACCAGAATCCGTTGCAGGAAGCGTTAAAGATGAAGCTGAAAAGTCTATTGAACCATCCCGCCCGGCATCAGTTGCAGAAAGCGTCAAGGGAGAGAGCATAAAAGATGAGAAGTCTTCTGAGATCCTAGATAGCCGCCGGGAATCTGTTGCGGAAAGCGTTAAACAAGACAGTGTAAAGGACGAAAAGTCTCCACATGTATCAAAGGATGCTTCCAGGCCGGAATCCGTTACAGAAATCATCAAGCCAGACAGTGTAAAGGACGAAAAGTCTCCACTTGCATCAAAGGACGCTTCCAGGCGCGAATCCGTTGCAGAAAGCTTCAAAGATGAAGCTCAAAAGTCTATTGAACCATCCCGACCGGCTTCTGTTGCAGAAAGCGCCAGTGGAGAGAGCAAAAAGGAAGAGAACTCCGCTCAGGCCTCCAAAGAAGCCTCCCGGCCAGGGTCTGTGGCAGCAAGTGTTAAAGATGAAGCTGAACAATCAAAGGAAGCATCCCATCGGGAATCGTTAGCTGAAGCGAAGTCCCCTCTTGCATCGAGGGAAGGATCAAGGCCCGGATCAGTTATTGAGAGCGTCAAGGACGAAACTGAAAGGCCCGAGAGCCGACGTGAGTCAGTCGCGGAAAGCATCAAGGCAGAGAGTGCCAAGGACGGAAAGTCTCCCCTGGCCTCAAAAGAAACTTCGAGGCCAGAATCAGTGGTGGGGAGCATCAAAGACGAGCTAGATAAATCCAAGGAGGAATCCCAAAGTGAATCCATGGCTGAAAGCGTCAAGGCGGGGAGTGCCAAGGACGAAAAGTCTGCTCAGGCCTCCAAAGATGTATCGCGTCCAGCATCGGTTGCGGAAAGTGTGAAGGAGGAAGTCGACAAATCCGCAGAACCATCACGACCGGAGTCCGTAGCTGAATTAATTAAAACGGAAATAAGCAAGGTTGGACAGTCACCCATTGCCTCCCGGGCTGAATCTGTGGCGGATAGCGGTAGGGATGACACCGACAAGCACGAATCTGCTGTGGAAACTGGCAAACCAGATAAGGATAGCAAATCTCCGATTGCCTCAAAGGAGATCTCTAGGCCAGAGTCTCCAGATGACAGCGTTAAGGATGAATCTGAGAAGCCAGATTCCTGTCAGGAGTCGGTGGTTGAGAGCGTTAAGCCAGACAGTGCCAAGGACTCCAAGGAACCATCTCGGCCTGAATCAAAGGTGGAAAGCGTGAAAGATGAATCTGAGAAATCCAAGGCACCATCCCGACGAGAATCTGTCCAAGAAAGTGTAACATCCGAAGGTGTAAAGGACGATAAGTTTTCGTTGGCTTCAAAAGAAGTGTCTAGACCGGAATCAGTTGCGGAAAGTACAAAAGATGAGGCATCATCTCGACGGATGTCGGTGGCAGAAAGCGTGAAAGATGCTGCCCAGTCGAAGGAGGTTTCTCGTCCCGAATCAGTTGCAAAATCTCCATTGGCATCCAAAGAGGCTTCCCGTCCAGCATCTGTTGCAGAAAGTATACAAGATGAGGCTGAAAGGACCAAGGCGGAAAGTAATAAGGATGAAAAATCACCGCTGGCATCTAAAGAAACGTCCAGACCGGCGTCCGTTGTGGAAAGTGTGAAAGATGAAGCCGACAAGTCCAAGGAAGCATCTCGGCGAGAGTCCCTGGTCGAAAGCTTTAAGGCGGAAAGCAGCAAGGGTGACCAATCTCCCCAGGCATCCCAGAAAGCATCGCGACCAGAGTCCGTGGCAGAGAGCGCTAAAGACGAAGCTGAAAGGCCAGAAAGTCGTGCCGAATCTGTGGCCGAGAGTGATAAACCGGAAAGTGCTAAGGACGAGGAGTGGACAGCAGCCTCGAAGGAAGTTTCACGACCGGTGTCCGTCGCGGAGAGTGTTAGAGACGAGGCTGACAAGTCCAAGGAACCCTCCCGGCGGTCGTCTGTCGCAGAAAGCGTAAAACCAGAAAGCCCAAAGGTGGACAAGGTTCCACTTGCTTCTAAGGAAGCGTCCCGACCAGTGTCCGTAACTGAAAGTGTAAAGGATGAAACCGAAAAAAGCAAGGAGCAATCTCGAAGGGAATCTGCTGCTGAAAGCCTTAAGGCGGAGAGTGCACAGGTAAAGCTAGTAACATTTTCAACTTAGATTCGTTTTTCCCAAGTCTAAATTTCCAATTTTGGTTTAAATTAAATTATATGATAAAATTTAAATCATTAAAATAAATTATTCGATTTTTGTAGTTCTGTGCTTAATATGTTTCAGGTCATATTGGGCTATTTTATTTTAATTATATTTTTGACTAAATACATAAATATATATTCTTTCTTTTCTTCCAGGACGAGAAATCGCGTCCTTCATCCGTTGCCGAAAGCGTAAATGACGAAGGGGAAAAGCCAGAAAGTCGTCGAGAATCGGTTGCCAAGTCCCCATTAGCTTCGAAAGAAGTCTCCAGGCCAGGATCTGTAGCTGAAAGCAGTAAGGATGAGCTTGAAAAGCCAGAAAGTCGTCGGGAATCGGTTGCCAAGTCACCATTAGCCTCAAAGGAAGTTTCAAGGCCAGGATCTGTAGCTGAAAGCATTAAAGATGAGTTTGAAAAGCCTGAGAGCGTCAAGGACGACAAGTCGAAAGATCCCTCTCGAAGCGAATCGCCGACTGAAAAGTCTGCCGTAATTTCAAAGGAGTCTTCGCCCAGGCCAGTATCTGTGGCAAGTGACCACGAATCTGCCGTCGCTACTGAGGCCGAGTTGAAGTCTTCCATCTCCCCCAAAGAAGCGTCCCGCCCAGAGTCAATTGCTGAAACTGCTTCATCACCAATTGAGGAAGCGGCTTTGGAGTTCTCGGAGATCGAAGTCGTGAAAAGGGCTAGCCTCGCGCTCAGTTTACAAACGGGCTCAGGAGGAAAACTGCCAACGGACTCGAGTCCTGTTGACGTGGCCGAGGGTGACTTTTCTCATGTCGTCGCTTCTGTTTCCTCAACCACAGCCACTCTTGCCAAGCCAGCCGAGCTCTCGCAGGCTGCTGCTGCTGTAACGATCTCGTCTCCTGTAGACGAAGCTCCAAAAACACCGTCTGCTCAGGAGCTGGTATCCCGACCAGATTCCCCTGCAGAATGCGCAAGTGAAGAGATTGTCAAGGATGAAAAATCGCCCCTCTCGAGGACCGGGTCAATTGCAGAAACTCACAAGGACGAAAGCCCAAAGGATGACAAATCTAAGTCTCAAGGTGCCTCTAAGGAATCTTCTCGCCCGGAATCAGTGGCAGAGACAGCATCATCGCCCATCGAGGAAGCACCGAACGACTTCGCACAATTCGAGAAAAAGGGAGTGTTACCTTTGAATATTGACGCAAAGGGTAATCTCCCAACATTGTCGAGTCCTGTGGATGTGGCTCATGGCGATTTCCCCCAGACAGCCACCCCCACAAGCTCCCCAACTTCAGGCCCAACCAAACCAGCTGAGCTTTCCAAAGTAGACATTGAGAAGACAGCATCGAGTCCGGTAGACGAGGCTCCCAAGTCCCTTATTGGATCTCCGGCAGAGGAACGCCCAGAATCTCCTGCTGAATGTGCCAAGCACGATGTTGCCTCAAAAGAGCCGTCTCGGCGCGAATCAATTGCCGAGAGCGTGCAGTCCGAGACTTGTAAGGACGAAAAGTCCCTGCAGACCTCTAGGGAAACGTCCCGACCGGCCTCGGTAGTGGAAAGCATTAAGGACGAAGCCGAAAAATCCAAGGGATCATCACGTTCACCATCTGTTGCAGAAAGCATTAAGGCGGAAAGCACAAAAGATGGTAAGTCCCCTCTTGCGCTGGTAGCGGAAGTTCTTAAAGATGGTGCCGAGAAACTAAAGGAACCATCGCGTCCACCATCTGTTTCAGAAAGCATAAAGGGGACAGCAACTAAGCAGGGCCCTTCGGAAGGAGTAGTGGAAACTGATGCCAAGCCAGCTCTTGACTCTCAACCAGAAGCCGATATTGATGAAGCTGAGAAATCAAAGGAGCCATCCCGCCGAGAATCTGTAGCAGGAAGCGCTAAAGCAGAGAGCACTAATGATGAAAAGTCTCCACTGGCATCGAAGGAAGTCTCGAGGCCAGAGTCCGTCACAGAAGGTCCAAAAGATGATGCCGAGAGGCCTGAAAGCCGCCCAGAATCGGTCGTCGATAGTACAAAGCCAGAAGCCAAAGATGCAAAGTCCCCAACAGGGTCAGCTGCGAAATCAAAGGAACCATCCCGGCGGGAGTCTATAAAAGATGAAAAGTCTCCCTTTGCCTCCAAGGAAGTGTCCCGACCAGCCTCTGCTGTAGAAAGTCTAAAGGACGAAGGCGAAAAGCTGGATAGCCGACGTGAGTCGATTGCTGAGAGCCTTAAAGCAAGTAGTACCAAGGACGATAAGTCCCCGGTGCTCTCCAAAGAAGCCTCAAGGCCAGAATCAGTTGCAGAGAGCATCAAGGGTCAACCGGAGGAATCTGAAAGCCGCCGGTATTCCCTTGTCGAAATCAATAAACCAGATAGCTCCAAGGATGAAGCCTCCCCCCGACCCGGATCCGTTGAGGAAAGTGTCAAGGAAAAATCTAAGGATCCATCCCGATCAGAATCCGTCGCGGAGAGCATTAAGTCCGAGGGTACGAAAGACGAAAAGTCCCCACTTGCTTCAAAGGAAACTTCCCGGCCGGAATCGGTTGCGGAGAGTATCAAGGACGAAGCAGAGAAGTCCGATCAAGCGGAAAAATCCAAGGATGCTTTTCGACGGGAATCTATTGCAGAAAGCATTAAGGACGACAAGTCAGCACTGGCATCAAAAGAAGCCTCTCGACCAGCATCCGTCGCAGAAAGCATTAAAGATGCAGCTGAAAATGCAGAAAGTGAAAGCGTGAAACCAGAAACTAGCCCACAACCCGTTGTAGAAAGCGTCAAAGATGAAGACGACAAGACCGCAATCCGCCGAGATTCAGTCGCCGACAGTACCAAGCCAGAAGAAAAAACTCAGTTTGCGTCGAAGGAAGTTTCTCGACCTGCTTCTGTGATGGAAAGTGTCAAAGATAAAACTGAAAAACCAGAAAGCCGTCGGGAATCTGTTGCAGAAAGCATTAAAACCAGCAGTTCAGTGGAAAAGTCTGCTCAGGCCTCAAAGGAAGTATCCAGACCACCATCAGTCGCACTGAGCGTCGGAGATGAGTTTGGCAATTCCAAAGAAACCTCTCGACGTGAGTCGGTTGCAGAAAGCACGAAGCTAGACAGTACCAAGGACTCCAAGGAACCATCTCGGCCTGAATCAAAGGTGGAAAGCGTGAAAGATGAATCTGAGAAATCCAAGGCACCATCCCGACGAGAATCTGTCCAAGAAAGTGTAACATCCGAAGGTGTAAAGGACGATAAGTTTTCGTTGGCTTCAAAAGAAGTGTCTAGACCGGAATCAGTTGCGGAAAGTACAAAAGATGAGGCATCATCTCGACGGATATCGGTGGCGGAAAGCGTGAAAGATGCTGCCCAGTCGAAGGAGGTTTCTCGTCCCGAATCAGTTGCAAAATCTCCATTGGCATCCAAAGAGGCTTCCCGTCCAGCATCTGTTGCAGAAAGTATACAAGATGAGGCTGAAAGGACCAAGGCGGAAAGTAATAAGGATGAAAAATCACTTCTGGCATCTAAAGAAACGTCCAGACCGGCGTCCGTTGTGGAAAGTGTGAAAGATGAAGCCGACAAGTCCAAGGAAGCATCTCGGCGAGAGTCCCTGGTCGAAAGCGTTAAGGCGGAAAGCAGCAAGGGTGACCAATCTCCCCAGGCATCCCAGAAAGCATCGCGACCAGAGTCCGTGGCAGAGAGCGCTAAAGACGAAGCTGAAAGACCAGAAAGTCGTGCCGAATCTGTGGCCGAGAGTGATAAACCGGAAAGTGCTAAGGACGAGGAGTGGACAGCAGCCTCGAAGGAAGTTTCACGACCGGTGTCCGTCGCGGAGAGTGTAAAATCAGACGTCTCCCGACCGCAGTCGGTGGCAGAAGAGGTCATTGATGGCAAATCAAAGGAAGCTTCGCGCCGCGGATCCGTGACTGAGAGTGTAGAGGCTGCGAGTAAAAAGAGTGACTTGCCATCCGCCTCACCCAAGGAAGCATCGCAGGAGGCATCACGTCGCGAGTCAGTGGACGACAAGTCATCACATGTCATCATAAGTCCAGGCAAGTCGCCGGCTGCCTCGAAGGAAGCATCCCGTCCTGCTTCGGTGGCCGAGACCGCCTCCTCTCCCATCGAAGAAGGTCCACGCTCTGTCGCTGACTTGACTTTGCCACTAAGCCAAGTGACAACCGAAAGCAAAGGCAAGCTTCCCACTTTGTCGAGTCCCATTGATGTGGCTGAAGGCGACTTCTCGAAAGTAAAAGTTGAGTCCTCCGCACAGCCAGCTGCTCTCTCCAAACCCGCGGAGCTCTCCCAGTCGGATACGGGGCACACAGCCTCCAGCCCCGTGGACGAGGCATCTCCTATCCTGGAGGCCAGTGAGGTTGTGGAGGAGCATATCGCCGCATCAGCAGAAGCAGACTTACTGGGTATTGAGGAAACTAAATCGTCATTTTTCGAATCATTCGCCACAAAGGTGGATGAGAAAGTGCAGATGATTGAGAGCTCAGTAAAGCAGGTGGAAGAGAAGATCGAGAGTTCGGTGAAGCAGGTGGAAAGCACTGTAACAGAGACCCTGCAGCAGGTGAGCAAGGAGAGCAGGGAGCAACTGACAGAGATTAGCTCCGTTCTGGATACCAAGATCAGCAGCGTGACCAGCCTGCTCTCTACTGCCTTGGACACAGTCGAAAAGAAGGAGCACCAGGTGACCGAGAATGTGAGTGAGAAGGCAACCGAGCAGGTTACCGAGCAAATCACTATAGTCACTGCGGAAAGTGGTCAGGAGAAGAGCAGCCTGGATCTGGGTACGTTCTCGGAGCTGCGTGAGACGCACATCACCACCGTGGGCTCGCCCGAGTTCACGGTCACGATCTGCGAGCGCGATGAACCCGTACTGCACGACATCAAGGAGGAGGACGAGGAGCACCGCTCTTCGCCGCCCAGTGATGGCGACAAGACAGGAATCCTGCCAGCCCAGCCGATGCGACCGCTTTCGCCGCGCGAGGAAGAAGTGGCCAAAATTGTGGCAGACGTGGCCAAGGTTTTGAAGTCCGACAAGGACATCACCGACATTATACCCGACTTTGACGAACGCCAGCTGGAGGAGAAGCTCAAGTCCACCGCCGACACAGAGGAGGAGTGCGACAAGAGTGCACTGGAGATCTGCGTGAAGGCGGAGATCGAGTCCGAGAAGTCATCGCCCGACCAAAAGTCCGGCCCCATTTCCATCGAGGAGAAGGACAAGGTCGAGCAGTCGGAGAAGGCGCAGTTACGGCAGGGAGTATCTGCTGTCAGTCGCCCGGAGTCAGTGGCCAGCCAACCAGGGGAGGAGGAGGGCCAGACCAAGGAGCAGTCATCCCCCGTTCCAAGCAAGGAAGGATCACGACGCGAGTCCGTGCTCTCCTCCAAGAGCCACAAGAATCAGGAATCATCGCGCCCCCAGTCCGTTGCCAGCCAGGATATCGACATGGACATCAAGATCTCCAGCCAAGCATCTAGCACTAAGAAAGAGCTTCTTCACTCACTAACCACTGAAACTGTGGAGAGCAAAAAGTCAGAGGAGAAGTCGAGTGTGGAGTCCGAATCCACTTCGATAACCAAGTCCACCACAATCCTCTCCAGTCAGTCGGTGCAGCTGCGAGAGGATTCCACTAGCGACTCGTTGAGCAGCAGCCTCAAGGTGGAGGACAGCTCCCGGCGCGAATCACTCTCCAGTTTGCTGGCCGAGAAGGGAGGCATCAGTAGCAGCAGCCTTTTAAAGGAGGACATCAGCACCGCATCAGCATCCCAGCTCGAGGAGCTGCTGGTGCAGTCCGAGGAGTGCTCATCGGAGTCGATTGTCAGCGAGATTCAGACCAGCACCGCTCAGACCAGCAAGTCGGTTAGGGAAACCAAAGAGACCAGGGATACCAAGGAAACCAGCACCAGCAGTTTCAGCAAAGACGAGAACCTCAAGGAGACGGTCGCCGAGTTTCTGGCTACCGAGAAGATCGTCTCCGCAAAGGAAACCTTCAGCGCCGAGGCCACCAAGACGGCCGAGGAGTGCCTGAAGAAGGCCACCGCCAGCAGCACCCAGCGGACGCTCTTCGTGGGCACGGACGAGTCGCGTCGGGAGTCCTTGCTGAGCCAGACCAGCGAGGGCCGCCTCACCCACAGCGATCCCGAGGACGAGGAGCCCGACGAGGAAGACGACGAGCGCGCCAGTGTGAAAGAGGGCCGTTCCAAGTCCATTGCTACCATCATGATGACTAGTATTTACAAGCCTTCCGAAGACATAGAGTCAATTGCCACGCTCGCCGAGGAGGAGCACGATCAAATGGAGGACACTAAGGCCACCTCCACCTCCACCACCACCAGCAAGGCCACTACTCTCCTGCAGTCCAGTGAGCAGAGCAGCAGCAGCACCACCACCAGCAGCAGCTCCAAGACCTTCGCCTCCAAGGTGGAGTCCATCACGCTCACACAAATCGATCAGATCCCGGTTGAGCCCGCAGATCGCAAGACGCCGCCCACGGCGCCCGTCAGTCCCGGCGCCAAGCCATCAAGCTCGTCGGGATCTGCTGGTGGCTCTGCAATGGGAGCTGGAGCCGGAGCAGGTGGCGGAAAGTGCGAGTCCAGCGCAGCCAGCATCGTCTCCTCCTCGGGACCGCTGTCGCCCAAGGATATCAGCGGCAAATCCAGTCCCGGCGCCCTCACCTCGGAGAGCCAGTCCATTCCCACGCCGCTGGGGCGCGAGTCGCACACAGAGACCCCGGAGTCATCGCCCAAGCCCACGTCGCCATTCCCGCGCGTCACCAAGGACGAGCTGAAGTCTCTGGAAATTCAGGTGGGTCACAACAGAAAGTTGTAATTATAGTATTACACCCTTTACCCTAAGAGTGAAGGGGTATAATAAATTCGTTGAAAAGAATGTTAAGCACGCCATCCAAATGCGAATTTTTTCGATGAACATGTTCGGTTCGGTCTTAACTTATTATATATTGCCTGCAAAAGCAAGTGATATACCAACAAAATTAAATAAATTAATTGAATTCGACTGTGAATAGCCCGCTCTACACAGGTAGAAGATTCAAAAGCCGAGTCGATCTAGCCAATTTCCTCTATCCGTTCGTGTGAAACTATAAATTCCAGAGATTTGCCCAGTTCTTTGTGTTTGTTTATTTGATCAATATCTAGCGAAACACACAAAACTGTTTCAAATCGAACTAATATCTTGGTAGTTAACATATTAACATAAATTTAAATGTTTGCTGGATCTTAGTTTGCAGTAGTGACTCTGCAGATGGCACCACCTACAACTTAATTGTTTGCTGGGACCGTATTTATTTTTAAATTGGTTAGCTTAGTGAAAAAAGTTGATTTAAGGAATTTCCTTATTTCACTCCATACAGCAACACGAACAGGAGCAGATGCTAGCAGAAGCAGGAGCAGTTGCGGCCGGAGCTGAATGTGAGGTGGAACTGCCCGAGCTTCACGAGCTGCGTGGACTCGAGAGCACCACGGCTCTGAGCGGCAGCACAGAGAAAATAATCACCACAACCATCACCACGGTGACCAAGGTGATCTCGGCGGACGGGAAGGAGATAGTGACCGAGCAGAAGACGGTGACCACCACGGACAGCTCGGAGCCGGACAGCGAGAAGGTGGTGGTGACCACCACGCGCACCACCAGCGAGAGCGAGCGCGACCAGCTGCTGCCCAAGGAGGTGGCCCTGCTGCGCGGCATGCACCGCTCCAGCACTCCTGGCAGCGAGGACGACGAGGAACTGCTGCTGGGATCCCCGCGCAGCGCCACCAGCTACGAGCTGCAGCTCTCCAGCTCCGGCGTGAGCAAGCGCTCCGACCTGGACGCCGACGGAGAGGGTGAGGGAGACGGAGACGAGAGCCAGGACGACATTCCGCCGCAGTACGGCAGCGAGGAGCACTCGACGGCGCGCTCGATCCTGCTGCCGCGCACGGTCGACCCCATGGCCACCTCCTTCTACGGTGCCCTGCCCGACAGCTTCGACACGGCGGTGCTGAAGCCCAGCACCGAGCCCATTCCCATCCTGGGCGCCGCCCCGTCCGGCGATAGCCAGTCGTCGGAGAGCGTGGAGAGCACCAGCCAGACCTGGGCCGGCCACAAGTTCCTCGATCAGGCCGACAAGGACTTCCAGCGGGCGCTCGAGGAGCACGTGCAGGCGCGCGGCGCCGAGGTCATGTCTTCCGTCACCGCCAAGTACTCGTACTCGCCCTCGAAGGCCGAGGAGATGGAGCAGATCGTGAGCAGCACAGCGGAGCGGCAGCGCTTCCCGCTGAGCGATGTCCAGCGCTCCCGTGTGGCAGAGAGTGGCTTTGCCACCGTGGGCAGTAAGCCGGAGGAAGCCGCCACCGTCGCCGCCACCACTACTGTAGCCACTACCACATCCACAACGAGTTCCACTGGAGCCCTGCCCAAGGACCGTCTGGAGGAGTGGGGCAAGCCCTTGGGCCTGCCATCGCCAGCACCTCTGCCCGTAGAGGGCGGGGCCGACATCCGCACCACGCCCAAGAAGGAGCGCCGCCTGGTGGCCACCAAAACGCGCCTGAACAACGAGAAGAATCTGCGCAAGCGCAGCGAATCGCCCAACAAGGCGGCCAAGAAGCCGGCGCCCGTCTACGTGGACCTCACATACGTCCCGCACAACGGCAACTCCTACTACGCCCACGTGGACTTCTTCAAGCGGGTGCGAGCCCGTTACTACGTCTTCTCCGGCACGGAGCCCAGTCGCCAGGTGTACGATGCGCTGCTGGAGGCCAAACAGACCTGGGAGGACAAGGAGTTGGGTGAGTAGATCTGCAGGCCTTGCTCTTTAGTGCCGGGCACTCAAATCTTTTTACTTGATCTACAGAGGTCACCATCATACCCACGTACGACACCGATGTACTGGGCTACTGGGTGGCCGAAAACGAGGAGCTGCTAGCCAAGCACCGCATCGACCTCTCGCCGTCCGCCTCCCGCTGCACCATCAACCTGCAGGACCACGAAACCTCGTGCTCCGCCTACCGCCTGGAGTTCTAGGCCACGGGCTTGTTTATTACATTCGACGATGACTAAGCCAGCCCATAACCGTAACGCACCCAACCAAAGCAGCAGATAAGGAGCAGGAGAAGGAGTGGAGCACTGCCAGAGGATCGAGTCCATGTGGGCTTACAAAGTGCTTGGACTCGGACTCTGGATGAGGATGAGGATGAGGACGGGGATGACGACCACAGCAACAGGATGAGAATGACTATGAAGACAATGCAATATGGCTAGAAATAAAGCGGACGCAGGCTGATATGGCGGAGTATGGGTCACGCGAATGACGCCACTTTGTTTGTCAATGCCGCCTATTGAGCTTTCGCCGCCGACTTATTTCTGCCAACCAAAAGCTACGTAATTAATTGATATTTAGTTTCAACCGATTAATTACCAAACAGTGCAATGCAGTGGACTGTTCGCGAAGAAGAATACACTTATTTATTGCTTTCATTGAATAACGTCAAGCTACCTTGCCTAGTAATCCAAAGATCAAAATAGTTTTCAAAACCGCATAGCTAAAATATACAAAGGAAAAACAAAACAAAATGTCAAATGACAAACGACAAATGACAAAGCAAGAAAGCATGAGAAGACACACTATATATTTAAAGAAATTAATATTCATGTTTAACGTATTAATCGAATCTTTAACGAACCCTCGCATACCAGAGGTATTCGAGTTTTAAGGCGAGATTAACTAACTGCAAGTGTAAGGCCTGCAAAGTACGAGCGCTATGTAGCCCTAGGATCATAAGCGACTAAACTTAATCAAATGTTGAAGGCTAGCAAGCGACTTAAATTACGATTTACATTAACATTAACAAGAACCCTTCACCCAAGCAAACCGATAAATAACCCTGATAATGTGCCTCCCCCGAGATATTGCTATTTCCAATCGTTTTCGTAGTCCATCCTCACAGTTTCGTTTTGTTTGAGATTGCGTTTGGTTCCGTTGTTACAGCAGGCAGCCGCAGAAAGACTTGAAATCCGAGCAGCTATAGCTATAGCAACCGATATACGTACACTTCCACTTCCACATAGGGGAGCTCTAAGAAAAGGATTGAACTGAAACTGAGAAATGGGAACAGGAAACTGGGAGGGGTAGTCTTGAGAACACGTTTAAGATATGACGCTGTTGCTGAAGGATCGCAGATGAATGATAAGGAGGTGTTGGACGAAAGGACGACGACGAATGCTGATTTTACAATATAGGGATAACAAGGGTTAGGATGGTAGCGGGGTGGGACTAGCTTAGTTTGGAAGCTTAGGTTGGGTGGGTTGGGGTGGAATGGTTCAAACACTGAAACAGCTATTGTGAGACAAATACGAGGATGAGCAGAGAGTCATAACTAAATACGATTAAATATGAAGTACACAAAGTGAATGAAGGTTATTTTTCTATATTTTTTTTACTTTTTCATAGTCATAGAATAACAAATTTGCAACAAACAAACAAACAAGATAAATATGCAGCAAAAGCAGGAGAAGCAGGCAATTTTAATCAATGTAACCACAAGGTAACCACAAAACGGAACAAGCAATTCGAGGCCACAGCAAAACAGTCCAAAAGAGCCAGTTACAATTATAAATTATAGACACTCGAGACAGACTTTTTAGGCTACGCGTATATTTTTGAGTTGCTTTTTATATACACAACAGCAACAGATCCGGGAGGAGCTGCAGTATGCAACATGCAATATGCAGTATGCAATATGCAGTATGCAATATGCAGTATGCAACATGCAATATACAGCATGCAATATGCAACAGGCAGGCAGCAACAGAAAACAGTCAACTGGCTACCGTCCAGTCTACAACCGTTTGATAAGCAACCAGCAAAATTTAAGCAAAATTATACACACGTAGGGCTAAGAGGGGCGGGGGATACGATAAGGTTTATTGGGCCTTATGATCGCAATCCCAATCCCAATCGCAATCCAAAATCGCGTTCCCCGTCCGACCAGCAGCACATGGGATTGGGCTTTTGAATGCCAATACCGATCATGCGTCTTTCGATTATTGAGTAGCATTGCAGTCTCCGCTTCAAGGATTTTAAATTTATAACCGAGAAAAAACAAAAGATGACATTTACTAAATATTCATTTCTTTCCAAATTCGTGCGCTAAGCGAAACAAAACATAAACTAAACCGAAGTAGGTAAAGATAAAGAATACTCACACATGAACTATATACACTATATATATATATATATATATATGTACTTGAGCGTATTGATGTTGCTTAAAACGAAATCCCAAAAAAAAAGAACTCTTCTCCCAGCCAGAAGACATTTTTTGCCTTTCACAAAACGAATTTTCCCTAAGATATGAAAACATGAAAATTAAAACAAAAACTTGTTAACTTTTCCCCCGTTCGTTTGCGACTTAAGTTTCGTCGAAATCAGATCAATCAGATCAGACTATACACTACCCACACAAATTACACATGTATCCATTGCCTTATATCCAGAGAACAAACAGATATCTGCATCATACCTTATATTAGTGTAAGAATCAAATACGATATGTACGACCTATGAGAGTTTGTTTGTTGAATTTGCTTTTACTTTTTAGCAGCTTCGATTTAAATCAAATATACACTAAATGTACACACCCCCGCGCACACACGCACATGCACACGCACACGAGTGTGTGGCGAGTGTCTGTGTCTGTGTGTGCGTGTGTGAGAGTGTGTGTGCTCTATATAATCATTAGTACAGCAAGTGCATGCAGAAAGTAAAATTGTTATAAACAAGAGTCGAGACGAGCCGAGCCGAAGTATCGCTGACTGGCGGATGCGGATATAGCCATAGCTAAAGCCACGGAATGACTAGTCAGGATCAGGAGTCGAGTCGAGGAGAAGGTAGACAGGGATAGAGCGGGCCAGCACAAAGATCCGATCACAGGCAGAGGTTAGCGCGAAGAAATATATATGTATTACATTTTATGAAACGTCAAGCTTATCTCAAGAACTATTTCCAAAACAAAATCTGAAATTATAATAAACGTATTTATGTGAAGCTCGGGTGCGTTTTACTCTCCTTCGCGGTCCCGGTCTCAATCCCCCAGTTGCAGGTTCCCGTCTCCATCCAGTTTTTACCTGGCTAATTTCAGAAGAGACCCACCTTGGAATGCTTGATTGATGACCTGACATCGAACCGGTGGCCTAATTGATAGTGATAGATGGCCACTTAGCAAATCCGGCATTCGAACCCATTTGGTCAAGAACCCGTCCACAAGCAGTCGTCAAAAGTCGGTGTTCGGATTAGCTGTCCTGTAATCATTTGGTCCCGGATGACAAAAGCACAAAAGTGGTAAGTTTGTTGTATCCGCTTTTGGTAATTTATTTATTGTTTATTTTTATTAATTTTTTTTAAGTTTTCCGTATCTGCTGAAAAGTGGTAAGTAAGGTGTATCTCCTTTGGGTAGTTGATAAATTGTTGTTGTATTTATTAATTTCTTGGATATATTTATATTTGCACTTACTTAATCTTAACTTCCGGAATCCACTGACGTAATGGCAGCGCTAATTTTGTAATTCAGTGAATATGTCTAAGTAGAAGTCCTTATTTCTCTGATACATTCATCTAGGTTCGAACCGCGTGTATATTTGTTTGCTATGTTTTCTCCTTAAATTTTGCTTTATCAACTTTGTGTTGTCGAATCCTAAAACCATTCAGTTCGCCTGGAACACTAGACTGCCGAAAAAAAAAGTTATCCATGATTAGTCGAACCAAAAGTTAGATGGGCACTTGACTAATGGAACAGAGTAATGATAAGCTAATCTAATTGATATCTAGCCCCTCCCAGATACCGACACCAAGCTACACACGCGGCAGACAGCAGCTGGAACTCGGCATGGACACGCTGAGGGCTCTGGAGCTGGTGCACCGCGTCTGCCAAGTGTGCAACCTGTGGCCATGGCGCCTCGCCGCCCCGCCGGATACGGAGGGCCTCCTGCTCCGCCGGTCGCGCTGGCTGGAGCTCTACGGCTGGACTGTGCTGACGGTGGCCAGTGGTTTTACCGCCTACGGTCTCTTTCAGGAGAGCAGCGGCCAGAAGCAGCAACAGCAGGAACAAGAGGAGGAGGAGGGCGCCGAGACTACTATCACGAGCATTGGTCACACGGTGGACTTCATCCAGCTGGTGGGCATGCGGGTGGCACACCTGGCTGCCCTGCTGGAGGCACTGTGGCAGCGGCAGGCGCAGCGGGAATTCTTCGTGGAGCTGGACGAGATCGATCGGCAATTGTCCAAGGCCCTGAGGGTGGACGTGGCGGCCGGTCGCCTCCTGATGCGCCGACAAACGACACGTTGGGCCGTATGGATCCTGTGGGGCTATGTGGTCAGCCAGAGCCTCATCCTGGGCGCCAAACTGCTCGCTCCGGGCCACCGTTTCCCGATCTACTGGATCTACTACCTGTTGCCGCTGCTCGTGTGTGGCCTTCGCTATTTTCAAATCTTCACCGCTGTCCAGATCGTGCGCCAGCGCCTGGACGTGATCCTGGTGGCCCTGCAGCACCTCCAGCTGCAACAGAAAAGCCCCGGGCTGGAACCTGTGCCCGAGGAGCAGGCCGAACTCGAGCAGGTGGCCATGGACCGGCTGGTGGCCGTGAGGCTAGTATACCAACGGGTGTGGGCTCTGGTGGCCTTGCTGAACCGCTGCTACGGAATCTCGATGCTGATGCAGGTGGGCAACGACTTTTTGGCCATCACCTCCAACTGTTACTGGATGTTCCTCAACTTTCGGCAGTCGGCGGCCTCCCCCTTCGACATCCTGCAGATCGTGGCCAGCGCTGTGTGGTCGGCACCCCATCTGGGCAACGTGCTTGTCCTCTCGCTGCTCTGCGACCGAACGGCCCAGTGTGTGAGTAGGAAGGATCAGATCCGGGACTAATACCCGTCACTCGTAGAGTAAAAGATTACACAAGTGATTTAGGCTCTATAAAGTTTATATATTCTTGTCATGTCCGCATGTCTGTCTGTCCGTCCGTATGAACGTCTTAACCTCGGGATGTTTATTTTGAAATTTTTAAGCTTTATCTAATTGTCGGGGCACTCGACAATAACGTGCCTTGGTCTTTCTAACTCTTTCTATCTCCTTTCCAGGCCACTCGCCTGGCCCTGTGCTTGCATCAGGTAAACGTGGATCTGGGGAATGAGTGCCACAACGCTCTGGTAGGTAATTAAGTTGACCAAGAAAGATTCCCATTAATAGTCCCCGATTCCCCAGATAACCCAGTTCTCGCTGCAGCTGCTCCACCAGCGGCTCCACTTCAGCGCCGCTGGCTTCTTCAACGTGGACTGCACGCTTCTCTACACGGTGAGTGCGAAATCCGAATAGAATCCAGTAAAGTCGCTAAAGCCCAGCATTTTGCAGATTGTGGGTGCCACAACCACGTACTTGATTATCCTGATCCAGTTCCACATGAGCGAGTCCACCATGGGCAGCAGATCAACTGGAGAATAACCACCGAGAAGCAGAAGTGGCAGCTGAATGATCCAAACACCATGCACGAACATAATCCAGTTTTATCTAAATGCAAAAATATTGTATTCCTATCTATGATGCTTAATGTAAACGCCAATTTATAAGCAGCAGCAGTGTCGCACAAACTCTACCTCTAGAAAATTGATTCAGATAAAAATTTTTGTTGAGCGGATTAAGAAAGAAGTGATAAGAACCTCCACCTCATGTCCCCAGCAGTTCAAAACAGCCAGCCTTTGGCTTAGGGTCGCATATGAGCCGAGATATCCTGCAAAAATACTTTCAAAGAATATTGCTTAAAAAAGTGTTTTTGCAGGCTAACTCACTTAAAACAGGACGCCCATAAAAACAGAGTTACTGTTTCGTACTCCTGAGGACCCAAGCCAGCGAACCCAATCACTTTTTTCCCGATCGCGATCAATCAATTTGTACTCCAAAAAGAGATTTTTATTTTTTTTGCTGGAAAAAAAAATAACATGTTTGAATGCCAATCGATGGGGAATCTTTCTACGAGTTCAACGGGGTACGACACTCCATACTAAGGCCACGTTATCCCTGTGTTTTAGCCAAAACAAAGATCGCAGTTGCAACATCCTATTCAAGAAAATTGTTGCATACTTTTGGGTAGCAGATCATTGTGCTCACTGACATTGCAGCTACCTACCAACATTTCTGTTCGCCTGGTGTCTGAACCCGACAAATCTTCCAAATTGACCGACAAAATGGTGCCCAGATTGAACAAGAAGCCGGACTTGATCGTTTTATAGCTCATTTTTCGATCATTTTACACCAGGCAAACATGAAGTCCAGTAGGTGACTACTAGGTTTCAGCTGGCGCACATAATCCGTAGCAAGTAACTGCGGATAATTTTAGGCAGCCTCGAACAACGGTTGTTCTTTTCATAATGGTTGTCAATCGCATATTTCCCCTCAGCGATTGGCCAATAGAAAGAAAGCTCACTGGAAAAGAACCGTTGCTTCTGACACAAGTGCAGCATAGAGATGGGGAACCACGTTGTTTCTTTGTGTGTGTCACGGGTTCGACACGCCAGCCACGAAAAATCACGAGTGCCCCTTATATTTGTTGTTGGAGCAACGAAATAAATTTTCACGCGCCCATCCCTAATGAAACGAAAAAATTAAACTTTGGCTACCTGCTAATGGTTTCTGTTCGCCTGGTGTTTGAAATCAGAAATCATCAGTTCATAGATAAAATTCATCACCAAATTCATGTCTCTCAATCAAATTCAAATCTTTCTGGATTTCAAACACCAGGCCAACATAATCCGCAGCAAGTAGCATCTAGTAATTTTAGACAACAGCAATAACGGTTGTTTTTTTTAAAATGGCCGCCATAAATATGATTGCCCTAAGTGATTGACCAATAGGAAGCTAGTTGTCTGGAAAAACAACCGTTGCATCGGAGCCAGCCGCTGCCTAGAGATGGGCAACAACGTTGTTTCTTTGTGCGTGTCACGAATTTGGCACGATAGGCACGAAAAATTAATCAATTCGCTTGTATTTGAATGGGGCTTGCCGAAAATGTGTAAGCACGTGACCATCTCTAAAAAAGCCTTGATCTAAGTTATCAGCTGATCGTTTTACACTCGCTAGACGTTTATGGTCGCCTGGTAACTCATATGCAGAAATCTTTGAATTTGTTGTTGCAACGCCTTTATTTTATACCCTCGCACTGAAATTTTATATAAAATGTTCGTAAACTTTTTTTGCCCATTGTACATTTAATAATAATATATACAACTGTTTTTATGATTTCGAGGTGGGCTTTCTTTCTTGGTGTATGAAATCCCGGCTTGAGCAATGGATGATCCTACGCGATAAAGGCCAAGAAGTGGTCACCTACGCCTTGAGGTGCTGTAGGTGAAGAGCGGTGCCCGCTGCTCGGGAACGATGCAGAATGCGACGCGCCGACATGGCCCGCACCTCCTCCAGGTGATACTCCTCCAGCCACTTCTGCATCGCCGGCAGAACCGAGCTGCTGGCCAATGCGAGCAATGGCCATTCAGAGCTGCTGATGTAGTGCATCCCGGTGGTCGTACTCCTCGAAGCTGTCCAGCGTATTTGAGTGCTACAGGGCCTCCAGCAGCGAGCGCCACACCAGCGGAAAGTGGGCGGCCAGATCCTGACGCTGCTCCAGGGCTCGGCAGTGCGAATTGGTGTCCTGCCCCCCGCGGTGCCGTCGAGGACGCGCCAGTAGCCGTAGAACGAGCAAATGCAAGGCGGATATCCTCACCTTAGCCTGCAGTTGTCGCAAGTGCTTCATTCGGGCCGGCTGTTTGGAATCGGAGGGCTACTCATATCCGCCCGAGTCCCCAGTCAGGCAACCGTAGTCTTGGTTGCCCACCAGCAGCAGGCGCTCCCGGGAATTGGCAGCCCCCTCACTGACCACGTCCTGATTCCGTGGCTTGGCCAGCGATCGCAACTTGCGCACCTTGTTCTTGCGGCTGCAGAAGCGGGGCTTCTGAGCGGGTTGCTGCTGCTTCAGCTGCTCATGCTCCTAGCCAAAGGTGGAGAGCTTGAGACGTTTTTTTTACAGGCGCAACAGGTCGTGGTGCCCGCTCGAGCGCAACTCCGCGATCAGTTCCTGCAGACGCTCCGCCGCCACGCCCAAGGAACGCCCTGCTGGTGGTGAGTTGCATGTGCTCCTGGCGTTTCGCCTAATCCTGATCCGCTTCAGATTCCGCCTTCAAAACGGCATCGTGCGTTTCCAAGTCCTGGAATTTATTTAAATTTCGTTCCACGGCAGTGTGCCCAGATTCCGTGCCGCTAACTGTAAAACTGTAAATGGAGGTGGAAAATCATCAATTTTTTTTCATCTTGTCGATATTTCGCAGGAATCATCGATAGTATCGACATTTTAAGTCATTTAAAAAAATTGTTACCCAAAAAATATTACTTTAGTTCATTACAAAATGTTAATGCTATGCTAATCTTATAATATAAATCATTCTTTATTCATTTCAGCCTGATTTCATTGCCAGCAAAATTTGTTCACGTTTTGATTCGTATTCGATTTAAAAAAAAGTTCCAGTTTTTAACGTTTGAGGTTTTAATTTTATAAAAAGTTGCGTTAAAATATTGGCCTGAAATTTTGTGTCGATTTTCTGGGCGATTTAATGAAATATAAATTTTCCAAAAATGGATTGTTGAAAAGTGATCTAAGCCAGTACTTCCAATTCCATAACTTTTGTTACATATGTCCTATTTTGAAAAGGCATACTTTTAAAGCTTAATTTAGCTTAATTTTAGCTTAATTTCTAAAATTCCGCGTTAAAATTTTGTTTTGTAACTTCGAGTTGTTGCACAAAAAAAAAGGCATAAGCCAAAAATTTTAATTTTTTCTACCCAGTTACAGAACTCAAAACAGTGTTTTTAAAAAAGGGATCCAAGTTTATTCATATATATTCATATTGTGTGTGAGGGATTGTCAGACGGCCTGGACAGGGGGTAATCCGGTCCAGCACCAGCTGCAGCTGCGACTGTAACTAGGGTACAGAGCGGGTTCGGATTCGGGGTGAGTACATCCTTATGGGGTTATAGTAGGGGGTTAGGTTATCGTATTATCTTTAGCAATTGTTGCCGTGTCTGTGTATTACTTGCAGTTGCCTTTTTCTGTATTGCTAAGTGCCGGACACTGCGTCCGGCATACTCGGGCGCTGCGGTACGTCTACTTGCTAGTGTAAAGGTTCACCTCTCCGCCAAAATAATCCTCGTAAGCATAAGTTATACTCTATATAATCTGCACTTCGACTGCCGTGCACGTAAAATAAGTCAAAATGGATACAAAATGGGTACGAGTAGGTGGCGACGTTCTGGATCATTATCAATTTGTTTGTTTTCTGTTTTCTTTTTCGTGTATAAATTAGTAACTATTTAAAATTATATACATTCATGTACTTATCGTATTATAGATATCATGCCTGTCTGTACAAAACGTCGCCGATTAGGTTTTTCGTTTAATATTTCTCATTTTACATGGCTCCCCACTATCAATTTGTATGTATTTCCTTTAAGTGCAAGTTCACATAATTTCAGTCGTGATTCAATTGATTTCCTTAAGATGATATCTTTGCTTTGCTTGATTTAAAGCTCAAGGTAGTAAAACCGGGTCTTCACAAAACGGAACTAACACGCTTGAATCGGCTTTCTAAATTCCGGGGACGGGGATGCGGACACAGGACTCGTAAATGCAGCTTGAACCTAGTGTAGGTACTGTAAGTCTGTTGCTTAACCAAGGGAATCGGAATCGGAATCGCGACTGCTCCAGCGAAGTGTCCGCTGCGTCATCGGGGCTGTTATTGTAAGCACGATAAAAACTACTAAGACTAACCCTAAAAACTCCCGCTAATGTGTATATCCCTAGCTTAATGAGTGCCCCAGCTGTCTGACGTGGCTGGTTTAAGCGTGCCATCCTCTCTAAGCGAAGCTGAAACTCGAAACTCGAAGCTGAGGCTGAGTCTGACTATGGGGCGCATCGAAGCAGGGCTGGTTGTCGCGTAGTCGGGTCTATCTGGTCTACTATAAGTTGAACACATGCACGCCCGCACACAGTGCTGCAATTAGCCAAGCCAAGCGCACAACGGCACCGAGGCGAGATTTAATCGCAGTGGTACCTGTTAACTTTGTATCGAATGCAAATGATGCATAATGCGTAGTCTCTGCTTGGGTGATTCCAGCTGATCTTGGTGGGTGATCTGTGTGAGTCTGGCTTTGATCTGATCTCGTGAGGTGTATCCAGTGTGTGGTGTATCCAGTGTGTGGTGTGGTGGGTGACTGATCTGCTGTGCAGTGGCTGGAGCTGGCTGATCTGGCTATGACTTCCTGGGCTGCATCCAATTGGTGTTGTGTCGGTGTGGCTGACTCTGATTGTGTTGCCGATCGGGAATGAGTTGTTAGTTGTTTGTCGATGACGGGGAGTTCGGATTTAGTTTTTAGGGATTGCGTATAAATACATATAACGCCTTTAAATTCCAAGACTGTAATTGAACAGAGAGAGAGGGAGAGAGAGAGAGAGAGAGAGAGAGAAAGAGTGCGTCAGTCACAGACAAGGGTTCTTAGGTTCTACGAAACCCGTATGTACAGATACAGTCTAAGTCTAAAATGTTGTGCGTTGCTAGCAAAGCGCAGCGGACCAAGGTCCACGGTTCGCTCGCTTTAACAATAAATACATATATGCAGGCCTTCGACTTGCGGTTCCGTCGTTTAATGGCCACAAGACTGCGCCAACACAGCGAAAAAGAGCGAGAGAAGAACACGTGGTCGCTGCTCTGTGGTGGATGGTGGGATGGTGGATTGTCTTACATTCGCGATCCCTTCTGCTGCAGGACCTTGGCCCGGTCGTTGAGCTCCAGCTCTCGCCCGGCTGTCGTGCCGCACTCCTTGGAGACCACGCACAGGAACTCATTGTTTTCGAAGGGCCCGTAGTTGGTGTACTGCATGCTGATCAGCTGCTCGAACCGCCAGCCATCTGACAGCGTTGAGATCATCTGCGGAGGGAGAAGAATAGAGCTGGCTTGCTGCTGCTTCGGTACGCCGCTGAAGGGACTCACCTGGGTCAGTTCCTGCTCGCGGCACTGCAGCACGCGGTACACGCGTTTCTTGTCCGCATGCGGTCGCTGAAAACGTATTTGAGTCAGTTGGGACTGCACCGAATGCTTGGCTTTGGTCTTATCTCACCTGATCCCTGTGCAGGATGCACTCCTTCAGCAGAGCTATGAGCTGCGTCACGTTGTAGAACTCAGCCTCCTCCAGCACGCCCTCCTCGGAGACGCCATCGAGCACCAGCTTGCCGTGACGCAGATAGTTGAGCACGGGCGCAAAGTACTTGGGGTCCCTGTCGATCAGGTAGGCGCCTGTCTCGTCCTGCAGGCGAACCAAACGCGGAATTAGTCACTGCATCCGTAATGAATTGGCCACGTGTCACTCCCGGCTGAAGCGGACTGTCACTGGCAATGACTCCGACTCCGACTCTGACTCTGACTTTGACTTTGCCTGTAAGTTTTCCCCGCTGCACCTGCAGCTGATTGCCTGCCACAACGATAATCACACCACACCACACCCGCATCTCTTTGCCCTGACAGAAGGTGAATAGCAAATGGCGAGGGTCTTTTTTGGCCCCAAACAATTTAAGCGCCCGTTTAGGCAAGGTAATGGCTGGTCTGCGCTGAGCTGGGGTGGCTGCCTTAATTGGCGGGCGTGTGGGGGTGGTGAGCACGGAATTTAATCAATAGCAAAAGCAAAAGGCGCGGGCCCCGCTCAATCACACAGAGAACAAAAAACTTTTTAATAAAAACTGTTCTGGATGGGGCGGGGGGGTGTGGCGTCTGAATTGTTTATACAAAGCCTGTGTGCCTCTGGAATTTCTCGCTGTCTCGCTGCTTGTTCACAGTGGATTTATGGCTGCGGAGCTAGCGAAATGTTTGTTTGTGATTATTGTCATGATGATTATTTGGAGGTGGGGTGTGGTGCACCACCCACCGCCCACTCGACGGCCCAAGGACTCGTCGGCCCAGCAGCTAAATCAGGGCCTGCTGCCACAGCTAACTGGAACACCCTCTGCTGTAGCTGCAGCTGCAGCTGCACCAAATGTAGGACACTCTCTCGTGTGCTCTTTTTTGACCGAACCCTGGCCTAGATCCCCATCCCCCACCGGTCCCCAACTGCTTCCGCTGCATGACCTGCATTGGATTGGAATTGGACTGGCGCTTATTACTGTCATTAGGCGGACCTCAGCCTACTGCGGCTATAAATAGGGCCATAAATGCAGGGCACACAGCAAGCACACTCACCTTGTCCGATATCAAGTCGCAGTCCTCCTGAATCAGGCGGGAGAGGAAGGAATTTGGGTCACGTGAGAGCGTCGTCTTGGTGGTGAGGAAGTAGGTGCCGCCCACGTTCAGCTTGACCCACTGGTCGGTGCCCTGCTTCTTCAGCACATTGGGGCTCTTGCGGGAGTTGATGAACACGGTGCTCATGGTGGTGGTGTTGGCGATGCTGGTGGTGGTGCTCCTTTGTTCTACTACTGCTGATGCTGCCGATGCTGCTCCTGCGGAGGCGTGGGTCCGACCTGGAGTGGTGGCTTCCGTGTCGCTGCCTGGACCACTGACTGCCCTTGGTTTCGCTTGCGATGGGTATCGGTTTCTGCCTCAGCCTCAGCTCATGCTTTTCCTTTGCCTCTGCCTTGCCGCTCTGGGGTCACTTAGCTTCTGGCTTTAGTCGCTTTTCTTTTAGTTAATTTGCTGGTCGGACTAAAAAAATGTAAATTTACTAATGAAAACAAGGGTTGATGGCGATAACAAGTCTTATGAGAAATCGATACAAGGAGTCGAAAGTGGGCAGACCGATAGGTAAGCCGATATAATTAATACTAAAATGTTCGCAGGCCTATGGATTTTAACTTAATGAATGTGCGGCCACACTGTTCTCTACCAGTGTGCATCGATAGGTTTTGTCGCCTGACCAAGGCTGAGTGCTACTAATTGCGATGACTTGACCGTCAATGGTGAGTTTCTCAAATTGAAGTTTAAAATCAAATGCAGGTTGGCTGAGGGCAAGACTAAGTAATTGAGCTAAATGCTACAAATTTCGTTGACCTCAATGAAGTGAGCTGACTTTTGCCGCCAATGGTGAGTTTCGCAAGTTTAAATTAAAACTAAAATTCCGCTTGGTTACGGCCAAGATTAATTAATAAAATAAGCTGAGTGCTATAAATATCGACAATGGTGAATTACTCGAATTTAAATTTGAACTCAAATGCGGCTTGGCTGAGGGCAACTTTAACTAGTGATCTTGCTGTCAGTGTCAGTAAGTGCGTGGCCTTTAGACAGTGCGAACGATCACCATGGCTTTTCGGCCCCTTTTGCTGCTGCTGGCCTGTGCCAGCGCCTTGGCCCATCCGATGCTCTACAAACTGAATCCCGACGAGAAATATGAGGCAGGTGGGTGCTACAGTGCTACAGCACAAGATGAATCACGCCATGGACCATTATCCCGCCATTATTCCCTTGCCAGATCTCGTGCCCGTCTCCTCCACCGTGATTCCGCTGACTGTGCTGGAGGTAAGCTACGGAGCAGGTGGCAAGCCCAGCGAGGAGTACAAGGCGGCCTACCTCCGCAAGCTGCGCAAACAGGTTCTCCAGCGGGCGGACAAGGACAAGCAGAACGACGAGGACGACGAGGCGCCCACTGTGCTGGGCCTGTCCGACTCCCTGCTCTCTCCTGCTCCCAGCGATGCGGACGCCCTGATTACCGGTGGGTTCAACTCAACTCAACTCAACTCCCCACTCAAACTCAAACTCAAGCTATCCCATCCCCGTTCCATTGCAGTGAAATCGCAGCAGCTGGAGAAGGCCAAAGTCAAGGCTGTCTGAGCCACGCTCTGTCTTCAGTCTTCAGTCTTCAAGCTGATGTCATGGCGAGTGTGGAATATACGACAACTAACCCAATCGCAGCAAATCTTGTTTTGGCTTCGGGCTAATTGGGCGTGTGTGGGCGTGGACGTGTAGGATGACGTGGCGTCACATACAAAGTAAATGTGGAAGAGCAAGGCAGGAAGCTGCTGGGAACGGAAGGATGTATGTTGTCAACGAAATCGAATCAAACCTAATGAGGCTCCTGCTATTCGATTGGGAAAAAGACGATGATGAAATAACCGCCGCAGTTGCTGGGGAACATTAGCTTTGCCCTTGGTCAGGGGCTGAACAAACCAAAGAGCAGCACAAAGAAGAATGAGTTGGAATGATGCTACAGTGGGGTTGCTTTTGAGGCCAGTTAGTCGATGCCACCGTCCGCTGTGTGCCTTTGGCTTATAGGACTCAGGTGAGACTTTCCCGCTCGACTGCCTGTCCAAACGCAAGCTGACAAGACATCGGACTGCTCTCTTTCTGACTACTTTGCTGCTTTACTGCTTTGCTACTATCTTTGAGCCCCGTCCCGCTTTGTGCAGAGCCGTCAATGTGGCTGTCATAGACAAGTCACAAGTTGCATGCCACTACCGGAGAACGTGGAAGGGACGTGCAGCCCATGGAGCACATGGAGCCCATGGAGCCCATGGAGCCTATGCACCCACCATAAAATCTGAAATTCCTGCCACCCCCAAAGCGCCACGGCTGATTAAACGGACTGAAATGCTGATGGAAGGCAACTATTTTCGCTATTTGTGCTATCGCCTTAGGCACGTACATAATTTGAATACAAAGGCCGGGCAGGTGGTGGGCGGTGGACTGAAGTCTGTCAGGTTTGTGCCACGTCTGTGTGGATTAACCGGGAGTATCCCCATCCCCCGCTCCGCGTTAGGGTCACGGCGTTGGGTTGGAGCGTTGAAGAAGTGTAAACTACACGTAAACGATGTTGTCACTGTTCCGCCCAAGCGCCTCCTTGCAAACACACTTCACTTGCCTTGGCTTTGCAATGTGATTTGTGTAGATGCTGCCGTTGGTGTTGTTATTCCGGTTCGATCTGCACATTTTATGCTCCACTTACTATACACTTTGCTTACCAAGCCACGGACCGAGGGCAGCCTCTTTTCATACCAGCTCTGCTGAACCAATTAATAGCTGCGCCTATTCAATACCGAATGCTAATATTGCGTATACGCCCACGTGCCCATTCGGATGTGTGTCGCTCGAGTAGTTGATGTTGATGTTGATGTTGATGTTGATGTTGATGTTGATGTTGCTGATGATGATGCTTCAGCGGAAGAGTGGTGGTTATGGCTGCTGTTGATTGTTGTCAGCGACAGATGCCATCAAATCGAATGTCAAAACGAATGACGTGTGAAGTAATCGTTTGCGCGGTGCCTCTTTTAATTTATGGCAAAGAGAACAGTTCTGGCAGGTGACAAGAGGAAGGGTGGAGGTGGACAGAGCCTTGTGAACCAATCTGCAAATAATAGTAAAACATTATTTAAGCTTTTGTGTCGTTGGTTGCATTTTAAAGAACTCTGAGGAGAATCAAGAGAATTGGTGGGGTTGGCATTTGACTGGTATTTTATAATACATCTTATTTTGAAAAACACAATTAAGCTCAAGCAAAGTTTTGTCATTATTACGAATTTATTTCAAAGAGCCTTAACGGGTGTTTCTGACAAACGTTTAAGAACATTTGAAAATTATATTTTAAAGTTAGTTTTCATTTTTATTTAAACAAGAGATTTTTGTTATATTTATTTAAATGTATACAAATAATTATTATTAAGGAATTTTATTTAAAAAAACGACCTAAATTTACAGACCAAAATTTAAACGATTCTTGGAAAACGATTCTTGGAAAACGATTCTCGTTCAATGATAAATATATGGCTGAAGGGATAGTTGTGAGGAATTAGGTTTGCAGTCGTTTTCCAGACAACTTGCAATAAATCAGGCTGGGAAACGGGAATTGGGAAATGCACGTCAATCAAAGAGGACAACTAGACGCCGAAAGTCCTCTGATCGAGGCGAGGGAGGAATGGGAATGGGCTGGGAATTTGCGACACAATACCAATCCAATTCCAGACTTGACTAGGGAAATGAAATGTCATTAGGCTCCGAATTTGTTTTGTTTGGGCTTGTTTCGTTTTTGCGGGCGGGGGAGAAGGGTCGGCGTGGGCGTGGCCGGGCGTGATCTAATTGCGGATTTGGGTCGCGTGCTTGTTTAACGAGCCTCGGATGCAGTTGGTCATCCGCCATCTGCCGCTGGCTTCCAATGCTGTGGCCGTTTCTGTTTCTGTTTCTGTTGCTGTGGCTATTTCTGTTTGCCTTCTGCCCCTGTTTGCTCTGCACTCGATGGGAATGGGGATTTGTGGCGCCCGAAGTATGCAGCGTGGGAATTTATGCAAATAAGTGGGTGTTTGGATGGTTGAAGGTGGCGAGTGCTAACTCAGAGTTAGAGGGTTCGGCCTAATTGACGCAAGTTCTGTCCCGTGTCTTGCAGCCGATGGGGCGACTTGAGCGGCCTCCAATGATGTAGAAAATAACTTTAAACGTGGACATAGTCGGGGGCCCATGTTACGCTTTTCGAAATTTCCGAATTTCCGCACTTCCGTATTTGCATGTGTTCTGGGGGGACAGAGTCCAGGCAGCACGGCTGAAATGTCTATTAAATGATTCGAGCCCTGCCAACACACTTTAGCTCTCTCTCTCTTTCTGCCTGTCGGTGTTTTTAGTGTGTGTGTTTGCTTTGCAGGAAGGGAGGAGGAAAAGGAAAACCCTTCAGACTTCAGATTTCCAACTTCACAGAGATGCCTCGCAGGCAACATCGGCCCAATGAAATCAGCGTCAGGCAAACAAAATTGTACTAAATACACACAAGCACACACATACACACTATGTTTGAAAAAGGAAATATAATGCAAAGGAAATTATAAGAAGTCAAAGCCAAAGGCAGGGGGAACCCAGAAGGACGTAGCTGTGGAGCTACCCACACCCCAGAGTCATCGGCTAGCGTAATTAATCGAGTTTTCAATGCGAGCGAAAAGCAATCGCATCCATCAAAGGCCCAGGCCATCGAAAGTAGCCACAGTAGCTGAACTGGCACGGATTCGCGAGCAGTAGCAGGAGCAGGAGCAGGACCCCAATCATCTATCATGGACAGCATTGCCCAAATGCCTGCCATCGCCCCACTCATTCAAATCTAATCAAGGAATACACGTTGCTATCTTCTTTTGGCTGTGCGTTTTTACAGACAATTTATTAATTTGGCAAGTTAGGCACAGGCCACAGACAGCGACAAAGGCGACAGGGAGCAGGAAGCAGGGAGCAGGGTGGGCCGCCAGGCGTTTACCGAACAGGATGAAATCCGACCCGAAAACCGAAACCGAAACCAAACCCACGACCGAAACCCGAAGGAAACTGCCAGCGCTTGAAGCACACCGCACTCAATGAGCATCGTGGTCACAGTGGTGCGAAAACACCGGATATTTTCTAATAGTTCACAGTCTAACAAGTAATATCAGAAAAGAGATAGAATGCATGTTACGCATGCATGCTGCAGCCAAAATCGTATCTAGAACTATGTGCTTCTACGTTTGCTTTAGTTTTGTACACTGTCAATCATTTATAGTAAATAAGTTAATAAATAAAAACTACGCATTCGAACTGTGCACCAGATGAATGAAATCTCTTATTTATTCCAATGCCAAACCCCTATTATCTATGCTTAAATTGTCGATACACTCATAAAATATATGCCTCATCCGACTCGTAAGCAAACAAAGACTTAAATCGATTCGCTAAAATGTAGAAATCAAGGTAATCATCCAAACTTAAAGTGTTTGCACACTTTGTACACTCTGCCCACCATGGTGGCTTAGTGGAGCAGGAGTAATTAGACTAGGACTAGCCTCCGAGCCTGTCTGCGCAGGGAGCAAGCCGCAAAGCGTTCAAGCCAAAGGCAGGGCCAGCTTCAGAAGCGGAATCAGAAAAAAACAGGAGCTAGAACGCAGAAAGTGCGCACAATCAAAACAAATCAACACGTGGTTTTTGGATACTTCTCCAGCAGTGGAGGAATCGAACTGTGCAGCAGTCGAGTAGTCGAGGTCGAGAAAAGCCCCCTGCACCCATCAGCATCCTCGTTTATTAAAGAGCAGCGCAGAAGCAGAACTTCGAGCGTTGCCGGATTTTTCGGGCAGAGAATAAAACCTTAGTCATGCTGGCTCGCAACATCTGATTCCTAACTAGTTTTTCTCTTTTTATGAAAAAAAACAAGACAAATCTTTCCGTTATTCCTTACTTATTAAGCCCTATTTTTAAATGACTATATTTGGAAGTATATGTATGCAAGTATTTTTATAAACAACAATTATGGTTTTTAAATTAGTTTTTTTAATGTTCCAAGGCAGCAACTCGCCTAATAATCCTGATTTGCATATATATATTTATATAAAACTTACAAAAAAAATAATCAAAAAAATAGCATTCCTGAAAAAATGTTATTTTGCTCATAGTTGTCATGACTGCTAAACATCTATCGGCCTGGATTAAAAATATCGAAATTTTTTTTTTTGTGTGAAAAATAATAAACATTTTATGAAGAGGTATGTAAAAAAAGTTTTGCCAACTTGGGCCGAGTGAAAAAACTGTTAAGAAAATGGTTTTCACATTTGTGGCTTATATATTATGGTAGGGTTGTACCTCCTGCTGACTGAGTGGCCACCCTGTCAATGGGTTTGGCACGCGACCAGCATCCAAAAGAGAGTGAGAGAGTTTCGGGAGCGAGAGAGCAGAAATATTACGTATACGTTGCAGGAGGGCGTGTTACAAGCCGAAATGAAACGAAAACGAAATCGAAATCGAAATCGAAGCCAACTCTCTCTCTCTCTCTCTTTCTCTGTGACATTGACAGTGCTCGGCGGCTCCTGTGGATTCCACTACCGCTAGCCCACTCCTTCGGCGGCAGAAAAACGAGTTTCGTCCTTCGTGTTGGGGCTCGTATTCGCTTGCGGATGCTGCGGCTGCTGTTCCTGCTGCTGCTGCTGATTCTTGCTGGCTATATAGCTGGGTTTTGGGCTCTGTGTCCGGGTTGGCAGTGCCATTCGGTGGCTCGTCGCTTTCAGACCGCAGAACGCGCTCCGCTCCGTGCCGTTCCGCTCGCTTCGTGGCGTTCAACCGTTCAGAGTCCTGTTCTGTTCGGTTCGCATCCGCAGGAGCTGCCTGCCGACGTCCAGAGCTAGAGAGCCAGGCTTTGGTCAGATTCAGATTCAGATTCCGATACCGATACCGTTTCCGTTTCCGAGTCTGAGCGTGGCTTGGCCCGCCCGAACTAACGCCCAGACTTAGACTAGACCGCGAGCGTAAACGTAAGCCCAGGACCTGCGACCACATTCAACCACATTCGTCCTCGTCCACACCCCGCCCTTATCCTAATGCCAATCCGATTGTGTTTTGTTTTATAACAAAGAAAACAACAATGGCAGAAACAACAATCGTAGTGATGGCAAACATGACAAAAAAAAACAGGGAGCAGGGAGAAATAGAGAAAGCTCAGCGCAATGATGGCAAAAAATATATCAGCAACAACAAAATAGAGTCCTTTTTTTCGTAACTTTTTTTTGGGCATGTATGTGTGCGTGTGCCTGGTTCATGGCTATGTGTACGTGTGAGTGTGAATGTGAGTGTGCTTGTGTGTGTGTCTGTGTGAGGCTGCGTCGTCGTCATCGCCGCTGCCTCTGTCGCTGTCGTTGTGCGTGTCTTTGAATTTTTTGGGTGTGGACTTGTTTCATGTTTCAGTTTCAGTCGCCATCCCCATGCCACCCCCTCGCCACCCCCTCGGCACCAAAACTCTGCGCTAAGTAGCAACAACAGCTACAACAAAACAGCGTATATATTATTAAAACAAAAAGTGCAATTGAGAAATGCAGTGTCACTCTTTATTTTGTTTTTATTCAAGTGTGTGAGTGAGTGTGCCAATAACTATAACAACAACAAGAACAGCAACAACAATTACCACAGCCAGCGCTACAACAATGACCAAGTGCATCAAAAGTGCCGACGAAAAACAACGCGAAAGCAAAACAAAAGCCTCAACCCTCCAGTCACAGCCCCACCAGCCCCCGACGCCGCCCCTGCGACACATTTTAATTAAGAGCCTGCCATGACAGACCCCTTATAGGCAACCCACCGCCCGCCGCCCCCACTTACCCACAACCACCCACAGCCTCCCACTCGACACCAGTGCAACGCCACCCCCCAACAAGTTTGAGATTTTTATTATTATGAAATTTTCGCTAATTCGAGGCGGAAGGCCAAGCGGAGCAGCGTTGGGCGGCTTTTGGCTTTTACGACCCCGTTCTACATACCACTTTCTCCTTTCGCCCCCATTTTCCCCATTTCACTGCTGCAACTTTTGTTTAAAACGTAAACAATCCGGAAAGCAGTGAAGAAACACTCATCCACAACATTTTTACCCAATCAATGGCATCCCAGCTTTTCTTATTTCCTTTTATTAAAGGAAAAACTAGTTAGCAAAGATTTCAGAAAATCAAAACATATTGTATGGTCCTTTTAGTTCTACCGACCTTATGGCCTAGATATAAACGATTAGTGTCTGCTACAAGTCAGCTAGTATCTTGAAGTAAATGCTTTTCATTTTAAAGCCAACCTGAGGAAAGTCGTTTACACATTTCTGTTCTAAGCTCTTTAAACAAATGTACTTGTGATACCGACGGAATCCATTTTTTTTGGGCGAATCTATCGAAGGCAAAGTCTCTAGAGATTTGTGTGTCACCCCAGAACGTGTTCTATTGTTTTCTGTGCCCCGACAGATCTTGGGATATGCGTCCCATCACGCTCGTAATATATTTAGCGAACTCCTCCCACAAGACGATGTCGATGTCTGACTGTTGAGGCCCTCAACTGCCGGCTGAAGGTCAGAGTGGAAAGGATGTTGCTGCTGTGTAGCAAAAACCAAAACCAACGAACAACACTGCAACTGCTGCTCGGTCGGAAGCCGAAACTTTTGGAAAACACTGCTCTGCACACACACACACACTGCACAGTGTTGTTCCCAATCCGTGTTGCCAGGTGTTGCGGTTGTATATTTTGGATAAAAATATTCTAAAAATTAAATATAAATGCTGAAAACCAAGCTATATCCTAATGGAAGAAAACATACGAAAGAAAATAGGTTTTTATATGATAGTAGCTATAAATCAAAAATTATGAACACTTTAAACAAAAACATATTTTTTTTTCCTTCAATAAAAATATAATTATTGGCCTTGAACAAATTAATTTAGTTTTCACGACTAATTTTATGTGTTTCAATGTTAAGGACGAACATAAAGGATGAATATCCATATAACAAAACGAGAACATACATATTTACTATATACATAAGTGAAACAATTACAAGTATGGTTGAATTCACAGGACTTGAAAATATACTAGATTTTTAATAGCTTTTTCTTTGTTAAATATAGTTGACTTAGTCTGAAATTGGCTAGACTGGCAACACTGTCCGTCCTGTTCCTGCCGTCGTTGTTGCTGATTTGGTTTCCCCGTCGTGTCGTTGCAGCGCGATTTGCATTCGGCCACTTTGGGCAGCAAACTTTTGTTTGCTTGTTGTTTTGGCGGCACAACAAGCCCAAAACAAGGGGGCTAAAAGGAAGCTGATCTAATGAATTAGCTGCCAGCCAGGATTACAGCGGGTGAGTGGGGAGTAAGCAACACCCTACAAAGTCACGAAGATAACACGCAGCCATTTTTCACGCCCAGCGCACATTTTCTGCGCTTAAGCGAGAATGCGAGAAGAAAAACAAGGGACAAAGAAAAAGCGTTGACAGAAAACGTTTGGGCCAAACTAATAACCAACCAGCCATGTTTGTTTAGAGGGGAAAGGAAAAGGAGGGGAAGAAGGGAAAGGCTGACAGCGGTCGACGCACTGTCAAATTAGACAGCTCCCAACCCATGTGCCCAGTCATCTGTTTTAGCCCAAAGCTAACCCATTCGCCACTGGCCAAACAACGATAAAGCACGGAAAACGGAAGGGAAGGAGCAGAACAGCTGAACAGGAGGACAGGAGGACAGGAGAGGAGGGAATGGAAACACACAAATAAATAAATAGATTTCATTCGTGGGCGTGGTCAGCGGAAAGAAAGAGAAGAGAGTAAAGAAAATAGCGGCAAGCCATGCTAAAAAGTAAATAACTGTCAAAGGGGTTCAGCTGTGAAAAACGTATAAGAACACAGAGAGAAATTCAGATCAAAAGCAATTAATGTTTTTGATAAAATCAGAGCCTTTTTTTGTAGATGTCTTGACCAAAACAAAATATAAATATTATACTATGAGCAATATTTGATATTTTTAACGCTCAAAAGTAATGCCTCTTTAATGGCTTACTTCATATGCGATAATGAAATCATCCACTTGGTAATTGTGGCTTTTTTTTCTCAGCGTACGTGTGCGCGTCGGTGTGTGTGTGCTTGCAAGTTACTGTGCTGGTAGCAGAAGCTGTCCCCAAAGAAGCCAAGTAAATACAGCTTGAGCCTAACCCAAAATGTCCGCCAAAAGTCATAAACTCACATACCCACACAGCCACGAACAGACATTCACACTTACAGACTGACACACGCACAGAGAGAAAGAGAAAAAGAGAGATGATGATAATGCCACTGCTATTGCTATTAAACAGCAACAACAACAACATGAGGAAGTGACGTTAACAAGAACAGCCAAGGCAACAAACATTTTCAATCAAAAGTTTAATACGCCGTGAATTCATTACACGTCCTATGAATGATGTACCCCAAGCACAAACACTACTCTTGATAAGGCAGTAAGCAGTGGGGGAGTGAGGGAGGGATGGGTGGCGACTATGAGCAACGTTAGCCGGGATGTCTGTTATTTTGGATTCTTTTCTCATAAGATACAATTTATTGCCGCCGTCATGTACGAAAAGTACGAAACACATGTAGACACACACAAACGAAGAAGAAGACATTTTACGGCTGCCCTACGCACACACACACAGGCACAGACACAGGCGCATAGAGATGAGCTTGGAGAAATGGAGAAGTGGAGAAATTGAAGAAATGGACGAGTGCGGAGAGAGTCGACAGAGGAGTCCATGACCTTCAAGCGGAGCAGGGCGTTGGGACAAGGTTGGGGTCCTTCTCCTTTGTGCCTGCTTGGGCCTAACAAAGTAATCACTCTTTCCTGCCAACGAGCGGCGGGTGGGGAAGCTCTTCCCCGCTTATTGACAGCCAGGCAGCCAAGTGTCAAAACACAGTTTAAGCCAGACCAGAGGCTACAAGAGGCGGGACGACAGCAGACAAATTATAAGCCCAAACAGCTTCTGTTTGCCGCGTTGCGCAGCCACGCAACACGAAAGAAGTCGAGCTACTTGCTGACGCAGGAGCCTGGACCCCTGCAGCCTCCCCAGCCCTCAGCCCCTGGCTACGCCCCTCCCACGCGGTGTTCGATGATGACACGAAGCCGCCGTAGGCGACGCCCAAAACCAAAGCCATAGCTTAGCAGTGCACATAGAAGAAAATATATGATCGTATACAACATTTTTGATCAAAAGTAATGAAAAGTGACAAAAAAAAACTCCGTTATTTGGGATTGACCCAAAGCGATTTAAGGAATCGGACATAAGTTAAATATTCCAATGGCCCTTGTGCTCACTAGGTATTTCTTTAGCGTTTACGATTTAGCGACTGACTAAATTCGACTTCTTTCTGATTTTTTAATTTAATTTAAAAATAACTTAGAGTTTTATACATTTACAGTTTTATAATTTTGTTAACTTTTATTTTGAACACATTTTTTTTTTTTTGATGTACCAATTGCTACAAGTTTGGCCAAACAAAGGGCGATATAGGGAAACTACCAGCATCCGCAATATGTGGGGATATTAATGATGATGACTATCATAATGGCAAGAACAGGGAAAGTCTGAGGGAAAGGGCTGCCAAGGGGCATATCTGGCCACACCCCATGCCTACAGTCCCACGTTTCGACTCCTTATTTCCGTTTCCGCTGCTTCGGCTGCTTTTTACTGCCGCTACTATGGTATACCATTCAAAATTCAAAGAGAAAATTTCACGACCGATTGCCGCATTCCCTGCGGGGGCTGAGTCAGAAAGCTGAAAACAGGAATCAGGAGCCAGAGTATGTATGTGTAAGTGGAGCTGCGATTATGCGGACCAATGTCGCATTTAATTTATGTAGAATGGCAGGCTGCGCTCAAATTGAATCGGACTGAAAAACGGAGCAGGCGGCAGGGCAAAGGCTCGATGGATGAAATACCCTAGGAGATGAGAAGCAAGACCAGACAATAACGTAATATACTTAGTATTCTTCAGTACGTAGACATTAATTAAACACTCATAAAAATAAATTCGTAAATTCAAGTATTTCTTACCAAGTTTAAAAATGTAACGCTTTGATTTTCTTCCATTGCTGTTTTTAGCTATTTAAAGTATTATTATTTTTGTAATATTTTCGGAGTAGATTGTAATATTCTAAACATTTAATTTACATTTGAACTATATTTAGTTTTTAATATTATTCATTCGTGGAATACCCCCGAAAACCAGCAGTATCAAAGTGAGGGAAGCACCTGCTCCTGCCTGCCTGGGCGATGTGTCCATAAATACCCTTTGGCGGCAGCAGGCGCCGCACAGTGGGCCCGAAACGATGGATACGGGACTGCCTCAAAACGACCAACGACTTTCGTACACAAACAAACAAATTGATGGGATATGGTACTCATTTTGATGAATTTCCGTAACACTTTGGAATCTTCGAAAAAATTACAGCTTTTTTTTATTAATTTTACATAATTCAATGGTTGACAATATCGGACTGATTCAGGCAATTCGCTTTTCTGTCTAGTACGCTACACGGTTTCGACCATAACAAATTAGCAGCGGAAACTGAAATGGCGGAAAACGTCAACGACGACTGTTGCCAATGCTGCTGCTGTTGCTGCTCCTGCTGCAGACGTTGTTGCTTAGGTTTGTGTGTGCTTAAATAGGTGTGAGTGGGTGGCATGGAAGTGGAAATGGAAGTGGAAATGGAAGTGAAAGTGAAAGCGAGTGTGGGCGGTTACGTGTAAATGTTTTCTGTTGCCTGTTTAAATTTAGCAATGCGCAACACCCAATACAAACAGAAGAACCGAACAGAGGACGAAACAGAGGGCCGCTGCTGAGAAAAACGCAATCCATCCATACGCAAAACAATAGCATCGCCCAGCCAATTAAATCCTGGCCAAATGCACTAGAGACCACCGGAGCAGCGAGTACCGAGCACCGAACGCCGAGCACCGGATCATACAGCCATGATGCCCAGTCGCGTCAAACTGAAATGCGGCACGGATGAGCTCCCACTTATGGGCCGAAGGGCGACCGACCGACCCGACCACACCACTTTCAACACTGCCAGCAGCCAGCACAATAGCAATAGACGTCTAACCACTAACCCTCCAAGCGGCTTCCTCCCGCTGTTTCGCCTCCCGGTCCTGGTGCTCCTCCTGCTGATCCTGATCCTGGACAGCTGCCACGCCCTCCGGTTGACCAACGGAGGCGGCAGCCTGAGCAAGGGCGCGGCGGCCAACAAGGAGCAGCTCAACATCGGCCTGATCGCGCCGCACACGAACTTTGGCAAGCGGGAGTACTTGCGCAGCATCAACAACGCGGTCACCGGCCTCACAAAAACGCGCGGCGCCAAGCTGACCTTCCTCAAGGACTACTCCTTCGAGCAGAAGAACATCCACTTCGACATGATGTCGCTGACGCCCAGTCCGACAGGTGAGTGCCCTTTGCCGTTCCTTACTTTCTCCACTTACAGTACTCCTCGCTACTCGAGCGCGAAATTTGTTTATCAGGGGGCGTTGTGGCCACGGGAGGTCCAGGTTCGCAGAGGTCGGAGGTCATGGGCCGCAACACCTGGCCGGCTCTTAATTGCGTGCGCACTTTTAATGGCCGTTCATTTGGAGCTACTTAAGCGCTTAACCCCCTTCACCACCCACGACGACGCAAGTAAAGCGTAAATGAAAATGATAATGAAATCGGGGAACGAAGGAAAAATGCCCAATGCGATGCCAGGCGGGAAAACATGGCGGACATAAATGAATGTCCAGGCCAGGCCGGACTGTAATTAAACGCTGACAGGGTTGTCAACGCAATGTGCCAAGGTTACCAGTGCGGCAAATGAGATAAGTAGTCTATGAATAGATGTTGAAAGGCGCACAATATTTTTGCCAAGTGCGAAGTATCGTTGATTGATGGGCAATCGAGTTTATCATTATTGGTAGTGCCAGTCAGGGTTGCCACGGCAGCCGGCTGTGCACAAAGTTGCAATTACTAAGAACTACAAAAATTTGAAATGACTGGATATCTCAATCACACAGTAGTAAACATAGTAAATATTGCCAAGTGCTTTATGGCACAGACTCAAAGAGAATGTTTTGGAATAGAGATGTGAGTCAAGTAATGCTTTAGGGGGTCAGAGTTGTCTGGACTGACAAGAGCAGAGCTGAAGTTTCGACTCTGTTCGGCTTAAGTGACGACTCGAATTTCAGCAACGCATCCGTGCAACAGGGTTGCCAAGTGCCTCAATTTGATTCCAGAAATTTAGGCCACCGCTCTTTCCCCCACTTCCTCCTTTGATTGCATAAGCCCAAATTCCAGATTCCGTTTTCCAAGTGCAAAATTGCATTTCAAAAGGCTGCTGTCCATGTCTACAAATTGCATTCTCCCTGCCACATGCAACTGCCACATCGCACTTCCCGAACCCCTCACTCCACACCCAGCGTGGCACAAAAATATGCAGAGTTATAAAAAGGGGCGGGTTCAGGGGCATATTGAAATTTTATGTTGCATTTCCACAATTTTGTTGGCCAAATTGATAAAGTAAACACACAGAGAGGCGGGCGGGCGGAAAACGGAGAACAGAAAACGAGTAACGGAAAAATGTGAGTGCAAACAAAACCCAAATGAATTTTCAATGATGTTTAAATGTTTATTATGGCCAGGACCTTGAGAACATCCAGCCCGCATCCATATAGCTGGAGTATCTGTGTACGCAAATTACAACATATAGCAAACAAAGTCTGTCTGCTTATTGCCCAGCCCCCGCCTCTTCTACACTGATAAAAAATGGAATATTAAAAATATAGATATTGAGTCCAGAATTGTTAATTTCCTAAATAAGTTAAATATAAAATCATAAATTCAAATACAAGGTACATATTCTTAATTGCATAATATAATATTAAACTATTTGAATTAAAGTGGAAAAGCGGGCTTAAAATTTGCTTTAATTTTAAGATTTTAAATCTATTTCGAATATTAATATTTCTATATTTAATATAACTTAAGAAAAATATTTAAATTGAGAATGAAATTCTTGGATTAGGTTTTTCATCAGTGCACAGCCGGCGAGTGTGTTAGTCTATGGGGAAATTATAATGGATTTCTATAGCCTTCGCACCCACGCACACTCGCTCACTTGACAGGGACATAGCTTGTTCAGATGTTCAGTTGTTCAAACGATTGTTATTTCTCTCGACTGTTGAACAATAAGCGCGTGGATGGTGCCTTGATTTCTGCCGCAGTCCCCCCTTTCCCCCCATTTTCCCCCCTTTATGCATCCGCCCTAGGTGGAAAACTTTGCCTTTCTTTGCCTGATGCCGCCTGATTGCACCCCATCTGCCACTCCACACCATCTCCATTCCTCCCATTGATTGCTGCCCATAGTTTTGCCCGTCTTGTGTCAGCAAATTCTATAATATTCGTATGGAAATTGAATTCGATTAAGCGATCGTCCAGTGGAAGTTCCATTCCATTCCCAGCACTGAGCATTGAGTTGGATGAGCCCTATTCATCGAGGACTGGGTGGTAATTTCCGTCAAGTGGCGTCCCTTTCAGTCTGCCCCGTAGTTGATGATTTTGTGTCAAAGTAATTTCATACGAAATTGTATTAGTTAAACCCCCAGACACAACAGACGGTAACTGTATGTGCTTGCCCCTTTCTTGTGGCAACCATAAACTTTGATGGCCTGATTATCGAGTTTGGCTCATTTGTGGCGATGGAAAACGAGCCACAGCAAAGGAAAGCCAGGCCGGGCAAATTGCGGGCAATCACCTCCGAAACCCATGAAGGCTATATAGCTGGTCTATAGGGACATGTTAGAGCAGGCAAAATTAAGCTGATCCACCCTATGTGAGAGTTTATAGAATTATCCTCCATCGCGTTTAAGCCATTACACTTAGTCAAAAAAGCATTGCGAAAAATTAAGACCGAAATTCCAACTTCATTGCACATTACCGCTTCTACTTTTAATAAAATATTACATTTAATAATAACTAATAGAAAATACGAAAATACATATGTGAAATTAATATCATACCACAATTCGAGTTCTTGAACAAATGAAACGAATTTGGTTCCTTAAAGAAGAATTTTAGACTTGTGTGTTCTTAGATTAGGAAACATGGTATTGAATTTCAGTTAAGAGCTGTTATCATTTAAAACGATTTGTTTTTCTGAGTGTATGCGCAGGGAAAGTACCAGAAAAACTGGGAAAAGTGAGTGGACAGCAACCTAATAATCGTTAGCTCTAATTCAACATCACCATTAACAACAAAGCCTTATTATCATACTGACAGGTTTACCCAGTTCGGGTTAGACTGCATGTACTACTGCATGTGCACTTGGTGCACACAGAAATTCATGTAATCTGTTATCTGTTGTCTGCTATCCGACTTCCATGCTGTGCGGACTCCCTTCTTTGTCGCGTCCCTTAGTAGCTGCTCATCCGACTAATTTGCATTAATTGCATAACAATAGTGGCAGCAGTCAGCGAAGCCAAATTGATGGGATAATTGAGCTTTTTGTGCATATGAGTAAGTCCCGTAGTTGTCCGTTGTGCACTGTGAACCGGAACCGGGTATAATCCCGTGCCTCATTCCAGTTTCCGTTCCGATACTTCCGATTTTTACGACGGCTCCATCGATATAACCACAAAATCTTTTTAAATCGTTTTAAATCTTTTTAAATTTTTAATAAAAGAAATTTACACAATAATTTGACGTTTAAAAATAAGTAGGCAACATTTTGGCTGTGTAAGTGTTTAAAGCATGGTTGGAATGTGATTGTGATTTACAAGTTATCTAGCGTAACAAAAACCAAAACCTAATAACTTGTTCGGGTTTCGGTTCTGTTCTTTATTCGACGCGTTTCTCTAATTGCAATGGCAATTGTTTGAAGCGGCACTTGCCAATGGCCACGTGGCGTATGGGCAATGCGTAGGCAGTGGCCGTCAATGAGGGGATGATTGAATGATCCCACAACGCCGAACTTGAAGCTTTGCTAAATGACATTTTAAGTTGAATCGAACCCGGCGGAACTGAACGTATCATATATCTCTCCATTGTCAGTGTCCGGCAACTCTGATCCCCAGCAGCCGTAAGTCATTTCTCTTGTCATCCCTTTGTTTTCCGAGGGGCATCTACATGGTCCTCTACTATTATCGATTACCATCTTGCTACTGCAATCGCCAATCGCCAATGAATGACCATCGAGTGCAGTGCTGTCAGCGCCGTTAACCTTGTTTACACCTTGTCTACACCACCCACATTCCTCATTCCTTTTTCCACCGGACAACAACACTCTCTCAGTAATAAGCTGTTGAAGCCTGTTCCTGTCGTTAACTACCTGCGCTTTCCACACCTGCCGGGTGGTGGTCCAGTTCATCCTCCGCTCCCTCGAATCGGACACTTCTAATGGCGCAAGATTGCAGCGCGAATGGTGAACTCCAGTGAGTGTGTAGTGAATGTGAAGGGTGAAGGATGTCGGTTGGAGGGTGGACATCCCTGCGGATTCTCCGGCTAGTCCGTGTTTATTGGCAACGTGCAAATATTCGGCCGCAGCTGCCGAGGCCCTAAATTGATTCTCCCTGGCTGCCGACTGCCTGCCCCATACACAGTTGCGGTAAGGTAATAGTAGTTTCCTAGCTTTTGGAAACAGCAGTAAATTTAGTAATATCAAGGTATAATATTTTATTATATTTTTAAAAATGTTTAATAGAAAGAAAAGGTTTTTTATCTTTCAATTACTAATATTGATCAGATATATTCCAATAAAAAGTGCAGATGAGAGAGGATTTATGGTAATTTTCTTAATTTGAGTTTTATGAGTTATTAAGGTTTGAAAATTGTTTTCCTTGAAAAACTTAACCTAATTTTGTTTATTGCTAAGAAAGCATTATAATATTATAAAAAACGAGAAAGTTGTCCTATGCCTTCGAGGCATGTATTTGACCACTTTTCATTGTCCCACTACTATTACTTTGACCGCAGCTGTACAAGGGACATGTGTGTGCGAGCCAAGGGCAATCCACCGGCATTGTGTCCTGCTCCCGAAACAAGCTTCAAACAAATGGTCGGCAGCAACGAGGGGAAATGAAAAGAAAAGAAATATCCTTAGGACCTCCAGCCAAGGCGAGCGATTCGGGATGGGGCCAGGCCAAATCAAAGGCAGGTCAATGGCTCGGCCAGCAAAAAAGTTTTCGGGGGGAGCAGCAGACATCTAGTCCTCGCCGCAAACACACTGGGCAAAAAAGATCCATCAATACACGGAGCTAGAATTCCCAAAAAAAAAACGAACAATTAACTCTGCATATTTTTCCTTTCATGATCCTAACTTTTGCGGGCAGATGAAGTAGTAAAACATAAACAAGATGAAACAAGGTCAAAACTCTTTTAGACTTGTTTTTTTTTTTTTTTAATATTATTATTTTCTGTTTATACAATTGAAAACTCTTAATTTATTGTGGCAGTCAATTAGTTATTGATTAACCCTTGACGATACTGACTGATTTCCAGACTTGCTTTTACCTAAACACAATTGCTGGAAGACAACTAATTTTTTCGCCAGTGCACTCACAGATTTCTAGCGCAAACCAACCCAAATCAAGCCCAAGTCCGAGGCTGTCCCACTAATTGGCGCCGCCGTAGAAGAAGGCGAGGCCTTGAAGTTACTGGCAGGTCAAGAATGGCCCTCAGGCTTAGACCTCCCTTGCCACTTGTGCCTTTTGCCTCTCCCGCTGGGACACTTTTGAACTTGGACTGCTCGGGAAAAAATGAGTACCCTGGGGACTCCTGGATCCTCCTGCATCGATTCGGTGTCGGGTTACAAACTATGAACTGCGCTTAAGTCTGTTGACATCGCACACATGCCTGCGGTGACGGTGGCGTCAACAGATACCGAGATGCCTCTGGAATGAGCAGTGGTCACTGCCGAGCAGAGCAGAGCAGACCAGACACAAAATGGACACTGAATTGCCTGATTATACACGCTCAGTTGCTAATGGTGGAGCAGAGCTACAGGATTCGGAGTCGAGTCAGAGTCGATCCCAACGGTGAACTGAGGTAAAACCACGCCTAATAGCTCTTCTGGCCAAGTGGTTGCGGTTGTGGGCCAGGCAACTCTGATGGCGCTGATGCGCAGGCAGTGGGTGCCTACACACTCCTTAATGCGATGGAGATGGAGAGGGGCCGTCCCCAAGGCTGTTTGCTCTCGAGTTGCTGAAACCCGAGCTAGCACAAATCGGGGTGTTTGGGCTGAGGACAGCTGAGGACAACTACTTTGTCGCCTCATTTTGCAGCAAACTTTTACCATCACCATCCCCAAACTCTTTTTGAGCGGCTTGCCGTGTCAGCAGCTGCGGAGTAACTTGACGTGGCTGTGACGCGCTCGTCCTTGAGCGAAAAGAAAGGAGGAGGAGAGAGTACTCCTGGCTTCTATCCACCTTAACCCTTCACCTCTCTTCATGATGCTCAAGTGAATCAGTTTTAATTCGTGCTAACAACAGCAGCGGAATTTTGACAGCATTGGTAATACGAACAAAGAAGCCTGCTGCGCTCTTAAAAACCCAACCCGACATAAATAAACATACATAAAGAAATAATGAACTTTTCAGTTCTAAACTCAATAAATAAAACAATTTCTTTGAACGATATTTCGCGCTGCTTAATAGCAGTTAAACTAAGTTTTACGAAAATAAAAAAAAACGAAAATGGAAGCTAACTAAATGCATGACTGCTTTAGAATATAGCGAACTCAAGGCTGCCAAGTATTTTCGGTAGTTTGATTAAATACCGATTAAAACCGTGAGCCAAAACTGGGAGTGGCAGCTCTGAGACATGAGTCAGCTAAGCTGGCATAGTTCCTTCTCCTAAGTGCATGCCACACATGACTACATAGATGTCTCTGGAGACCCTTCCACGAACGCGGACACGGACCCATCCCTTTTTTAGGAATGTGTGTGTGTTTTACGTGCAAAACTCATCTGACAAGAGCATGAAAAGCGAAAAATCATCTGGCAACACTTTGATATTCGATAAGATGTTTGGGCGCCTCCTGTCCCACCCCGAATCGTTGTCGTCATGCGGATTTCGTATCTGAAAGATGGAGTGGGTGGCAGTGGGGGTGACGCCGTGACGTCAAGTTATAAAATATGCGCGAAGTTCCCGCCGCCCATTCCCATCCCCATCCCTATCCCAAGCCTCAAGTTTAGTTTAGTTCGCTTTGCTTCCTGTAGTTCCTTGCCTCTGCTTTTCGTGTTGTTGGTATTCTGCCATACAAGGCATTTCATTTTATTGGCATGCCACGCCCATTTCAGATCTGTGCGTGGCTAAGTGAGTGTGCGTATGCGTGAGAGCGCGGAATGGCTAGATGGCTAGACTGGTGATGAGGTCACAACTCTAAGCTCGCAGCTCTCTGCAGAATTCGGAGATGAGATTAGTAGTATTTCTCGGGTACGGGTGCAAATACACAGATATTTTAACAAAACTTGTCCCGAAAGGGAGCAGCCTTTGCATCATTTAACTATGGGCGATTTTACGGTATTTCATGCGTTGGACACCCCGCATTTTTTATTTATTTTGTTTTAATGAAAAATGTTGTCAAGTTTTAGTTTGTACATACAATACGTAATGTTAGTTGGAATATATTTTTCGAACAAAGGCAACAGTACGTATGAGTGATATGCTTTGAGTCGAATGCATACATTAGATGGTCTAATTTTGCATAAACATTTAACATGAACATTTGAAGGTGCTAATCTCATTCGCTTACAGTATGCGCTTTGCTGAATTTAAGGCACAGCAATAGGAACTTTTGCGAAAAATGCGTTTAGGGTCTCCTCACAGGATTCAAAGTATATCACTCATACGCAGTATTGCCTTTGATCAAAAAACGTATTTTGCTTATTTCTTGTCTAAAAGAGATTCATGGACAAGGAACCATTATTACTAAAACAATAGACACTTTAGTTGTTATTTTTAAAGCTAGCCTGCCCCGCGCAAGAAAACGTTCTCGATTTTTGTATGATGTGCCCCGTAACAAAATAAAATGTCTTATCTGAATGCAAATGACTAAATGCAGTATTTGTTCAGAATATACACGTGCAACTGGCAATCCGACATTCCAATTAGTTTTCGAATTCCGCAATGCATGACGGGCGGTGGCAGTATTGCTTAATCGGCCGGAATTATCACGGAGAATGTTTAATTGTGTGCACGAGATTCGGATTAGCAGGACGCCAACTTAGCAGGCAAACTTTTCCACCGACTTCGAAGCTGGTTTCAGTTTGAGTTTGAGTTTGAGTTTCAGGTTCATCCAGCCATTACCCGCATTGAAGCTTCGATCCGGGCGTAATTCTGCATTATCGAATGCGAACCAAAGTGCTGGGACAGCTGCGACTCCTAATTGTGCTTTATGCCACTCGGGTGCGGAGTTGCCATTGCCTTTGGCGTTGCCTGTGCCTGTGCGACCGAGATACATTTTCGAGGGCAGATACAGATAGATTTATGTGCTGCCAGGGTGGAGCGGAGCTTTTTCTCTTTTTCCACTTGCCTGCGCCAAGCGTACTATAATGTGAAAAGTTGCTTAAGTAGGTGGGGTTGCACACATACGGGGCATACGGGGCATACGGGGCATACGGGGCATACGGGGCACCTTCACGAACGAGCGCCCTGCACTCTATCACTTGCATTGTTGGCAACTCGTGATAACTTGCGATAAAAACGAAGGCAATTGAATGATGCTTAAATGAAATTAATGGATGTTATAATAAGTTGACGAAGGCATCCACGCCTCGTTTCCCTTTCCCGCTGCTCCCTGGCTGCTTTGGCTCTTTGGCTGCTTTGGCTGCTGTCAGAGCAGACAAAGTCGAGCGAGGACGAATGCGAAGGGACTCAAAGCCGGAGCCAAGTCACCAGTGACAGCTGTCAGCTGACTCCTGCTCCTGCTCCTGCTCCTGCTCCTGCTCCTGCTCTGGCATAACAATCAGCTCCTTCAGCTTCTGCCTGCTCTTTTGGCATATACATTTTGAAGGGGGGCGCTGCTGTGTCAAAATTCAATTTGCACATTACAAAAAGCCAGCTTCGCCCCGCTCCTTTGTGGCAGCGCAATTTTCAACTTCTTTGGCCACCACTTCCGGAGTCCTTCAGGGCATCACATCACAATTTCTCAAACGAAGGAACGGACGGTCGACCTTGATGAATTGTCGCCTGCCTTGACGCGCGCCGCATTATCTGCCATGTTACGCACTTCCCGGAGGCGTGGTTTAATCCCGATGCGAGTGTGATTTCCTTCAGCAGAGGCCACAGGACACGGACACGGATAGGGACACAAAAACGGACCCGAATATGGACACGAATTCGTACACGAATACAGACACTAAAACAGACACAAATACGGACTCAAACACGGAAACGAATAAGGAAACGGACACGGACACGGACCTGGAGCTTGACACTTGGTAATGCAATTACTGGGTGCTTAATTCTCGCAATTAAATTCCCTTTTGGACGGAGGATATAATTCCGTTATGGGAATTTCTATTCTCGGTTAAATGCGAACAAAGGTCTACAGTCTATAGTCGTCCCCCACCGGTCTGCCGCATTCCAATTAAGCTCTGGACCATTGTCCATCGATCCTTCATCATCCCGAGTGCGGGTGCGGGAGCGGGAGCGGGTGCCAATGCCTAGCCCATGTTCATCCATCTATCTGCGTATCTTTGCATCAATATATACAAATCTGCGGCTGCGAATCCATCCGGGCCAGTGCCGACGTGTAAATGGTAATTGAATGCAAGAAGTCTGGGGGCAGGAAGGAAAATTAGCAAACCCCGCACACCCAATAGCTGTCGCACAGAGGGCAGAAAGCAGAAGTGAAGTGATGAAAAAGTTAATTAAACTTTTTGATGAGATTTCACATTTTGCCAAAACATTGACAGAAGACTGACAGTCCTACAGGGGCGAACATGCAAACGGGCGAACAGGGGTTATCGCACGTTCCCTAGGACTTGACAATGTCTTGTCATCGATTCCGACTCCGTCGCGTCCTCCCCTAGAGCTCTCTCAACTTCTGGCTACCAAAACTTCCGAAATTTTCTGTGGTCACTGGTGAGAACAATGGCATCTCTTTAGAAAGTCATCACACACCCATCGCCGCACCCGCTTTTTCAGCGCCAATGAAGATTGCATATGAATAATTACCACGTCGCTGCGGCCTGAAATTCCTGCCGGCATCACCGTAGTTCCTTGAAGTAGGTCAATTAGCTAGTAGGCCTCGTGCGACTGAAAAGAATCCGCGTCAATACTCCCCACATCCCACTTTTCATTTTTCGGATTCCAGGCCTAACCACAGTTGGCAATCCAATAAAAGGCTCCCACTCCACCGGGTGGCACCACCCAATCGTAAAACAAGTTCGGATGGTGGCTAATCTGCAATTAATTGCCACACATCTGTACACAAGACACGCACGAGCTGAGACTGAGATTTCTATTGGAAGTGGGGGTGGGGATTTGGGGTGAGGAGCTGGAGTGGAAGTGGGTTTGGTCTGAGGTTAGTGGGTCAGATATGCAAATGAACTTGGACGGAAATGCACTGTTAGATCTTAAGGCATTTTACCAGAGCATGTTTATTCAAATAATGTTGAGTTCTTGGGAAAATTCTGCATTAAACATTTAAAGTATCATATAAAGGAAGGATCTGATAAATCTTGAATAATACCAGAATGTGAAATTTTTTTTGTGTAAGCTAAAAGCTAAATGAAGCTTAGAGTGTGATGTGTTACTTTTAATGGAATCAAAAAGTCAACAACCAAAATATCTGATACTAAACGTTGCAGCAGAAAATTAATATTTTTTGTGTGTGGGATGTTCTGTACTGAACTTACATATCTCCCTGTCCAACAGCCATCCTAAGCACGCTGTGCAAAGAGTTCCTGCGCGTGAACGTCTCGGCCATCCTGTACATGATGAACAACGAACAGTTCGGACACAGCACGGCCTCTGCGCAGTACTTCCTGCAGTTGGCCGGCTACCTAGGCATCCCGGTGATCTCGTGGAACGCGGACAACTCGGGTCTAGAGCGGCGTGCCTCGCAGTCGACGCTGCAGCTGCAACTGGCGCCGAGCATCGAGCACCAGAGCGCCGCGATGCTGAGCATCCTGGAGCGCTACAAGTGGCACCAGTTCTCGGTGGTCACCTCGCAGATAGCCGGCCACGACGACTTTGTGCAGGCGGTGCGGGAGCGGGTGGCCGAGATGCAGGAGCACTTCAAGTTCACCATCCTCAACTCGATCGTGGTCACGCGCACCAGCGACCTCATGGAGCTGGTCAACAGCGAGGCGCGCGTGATGCTGCTCTACGCCACGCAGACGGAGGCCATCACCATTCTGCGTGCCGCCGAGGAGATGAAGCTCACCGGCGAGAACTACGTCTGGGTGGTCAGCCAGTCGGTCATAGAGAAGAAGGACGCCCACTCCCAGTTCCCCGTGGGCATGCTCGGCGTGCACTTCGACACCTCCAGTGCGGCGCTAATGAACGAGATCTCCAACGCCATCAAGATCTACAGCTACGGCGTGGAGGCCTACCTAACGGACCCGGCCAACCGCGACCGCCGCCTCACCACCCAGTCGTTGTCCTGCGAGGACGAGGGACGCGGTCGGTGGGACAACGGAGAAATGTAAGTGGTGACCCCAATGTAGTGCATGTTAGTTTACCCTATCCAGGAACAGGTTTACAAAAGGCCCCTGACTAATGAATCAAAATGATCGGATGAAACATGCTAGCATCCCTCATCTACTTTTCCAACGAAGACTTGGTTCACAGAAGGTCTATTGTATCTTTAAATTACCCCTTTACCGGGTTAAGCCCCTCACTTAATAAATCAAAATGATCGGATGAACACAGTTTTGACAGGTTAAACATTTGTTGTAAATGGTGACCCCAATGCAGAGCATGCTAGCATATTTCAACTAGTAGATTAGGTTCACAAAAGAGCTATTGGACCTTTAAATTATTTTTTAACAGGTTTAAACCCCTTACTATATGAGTTAAAATGATCGAATAAAACACAGTTTTGGCAGACTAAACAACTAATGTGCATGCTTCCAATCCTTGTAGCGATAATGCAACATTTCGTAGTCAATGCTAGCTGGTGGGCCCCCATTAAGCTTTTGGTATCTTTCCCAGCTTTTTCAAGTACTTGCGCAACGTGTCCATCGAGGGGGACCTGAACAAGCCGAACATCGAGTTCACGGCTGATGGTGACTTGCGCTCGGCGGAGCTCAAGATCATGAACCTACGGCCCAGCGCCAACAACAAGAACCTGGTGTGGGAGGAGGTAAGTGGAGGCTTGCTTGCATGCTTTTCTTAATCCTTGCTCACTTTGCCACTTTCCTTACGCTCACTCTGCCCTCTCCACTCTGATCCACGAACCACCATCCACGATCCACGACCCACTCTGATCCCGCACCGATCAATCGATCTTGCACCGCTTTATACTTATGCCACCACCTCGATCCGATCCACGACTCCAATTGGGGCAGATTGGAGTGTGGAAGTCATGGGAGACGCAGAAGCTGGACATCCGCGACATTGCGTGGCCTGGCAACTCGCACGCCCCGCCCCAGGGCGTGCCGGAGAAGTTCCATTTGAAGATCACATTCCTCGAAGAGGCACCCTATATCAATCTGTCGCCCGCGGACCCGGTGAGTGGCAAGTGCCTGATGGACCGCGGTGTGCTCTGCCGGGTGGCGGCCGATCACGAAATGGCCGCCGACATCGACGTGGGCCAGGCACACCGCAACGAGTCCTTTTACCAGTGCTGCAGCGGCTTCTGCATCGACCTGCTGGAGAAGTTCGCCGAGGAGCTGGGCTTCACCTACGAACTGGTGCGGGTCGAAGATGGTAAATGGGGTACCCTCGAGAATGGCAAGTGGAACGGCCTGATCGCCGACCTGGTCAACCGCAAGACGGACATGGTCCTCACCTCGCTAATGATCAACACGGAGCGCGAGGCGGTCGTCGACTTCTCTGAGCCCTTCATGGAGACGGGCATCGCCATCGTGGTGGCCAAGCGCACGGGCATCATCTCGCCCACGGCCTTTCTGGAGCCCTTCGACACGGCCTCCTGGATGCTGGTAAGTAGAGACTGCTCCTCTTGCTCCTCTTTTGTCCCACTGCCCCACTGCCCCTCTGTCCAGCCTACTCACGGGTAAGTGTCCTTGCTCCTCTCTATGTTCCATCTCCAATGCCCAGGTGGGCATAGTGGCCATCCAGGCGGCTACCTTCATGATCTTCCTGTTCGAGTGGCTGTCGCCCAGCGGCTACGACATGAAGCTGTACCTGCAGAACACCAACGTGACCCCGTACCGCTTCTCCCTGTTCCGGACCTACTGGCTGGTGTGGGCCGTCCTCTTCCAGGCCGCCGTCCATGTGGACTCGCCGCGCGGCTTTACCTCGCGCTTCATGACCAACGTGTGGGCCCTCTTCGCCGTAGTCTTTCTGGCCATATACACTGCCAATCTGGCCGCCTTCATGATAACCAGGTGAGCTGGGGTCTCCGTCCCTCCATCTCTGGGAGCACAATTTCAATCTCTATCCTGCAGGGAGGAGTTCCACGAGTTCACCGGTCTCAACGACAGCCGTCTGGTGCACCCCTTCTCCCACAAGCCCTCATTCAAGTTCGGCACTATTCCGTACAGCCACACGGACTCGACCATCCACAAGTACTTCAACGTCATGCACAACTACATGCGACAGTGAGTGGCTCTTACTATTACTATGTTTATGCCATGGATTTCATGAATTGAGGAATACGTGTGCAGACGAATTCGTGTTAAGTAAAACCCAACGTAATTTACATGTGTGGTTCCTCTGCTAGTATTAATACTTTAGCTGGTTATTATTATTACTTTCACCATCGTATCTGATAGCTTGGCCCAGGGGTGCCTTGTATACTGATCTGCAATCTCCAATTGTCATTCTCCTGCAGGTACAACAAGACCAGTGTGGCCGATGGAGTGGCGGCCGTGCTCAACGGCAACCTGGACTCCTTTATTTATGACGGCACTGTGCTGGACTATCTGGTGGCCCAGGACGAGGACTGCCGCCTCATGACCGTGGGCAGCTGGTATGCCATGACGGGTAAGTTCAAGTTTAATATTTGCAATGAGAATTGCATGTAAACACATGTTTAAATAATGACCATTTTTCTAAAAGTGTTGAAAGATGGGGAAAGTTTTATTCAGATAGCTTTTAAGGTAACAGACTAGTTTGCGTTGAAACAGAAAGACAAAAGGACAGAAGGACATAAGGACAGCTGGATGGACTCGTCGTTGAATTATAGACCTTAATTGTATGGTAGTTTGAATGAGAAAATAATCAGCATCTTCAATAACGTATTATGATCTTGACAGAATTATAGAGAAATACGTTTCAATTGAGTTGTAATTGTTTAAGCTTGGTTCACTTTTTGACGGAAACGCCCTTGTTTTTACAACGTAATTTAAGCCCATAATTTGATCTGGCTCGATGATGGTAATTTACGGTTCTGCCCCTCTTTCCGCCGCAGGCTATGGGCTGGCATTCAGCCGCAACTCCAAGTACGTGCAGATGTTCAACAAGCGGCTGCTCGAGTTCCGGGCGAACGGGGACCTGGAGCGGCTGCGGCGCTACTGGATGACGGGCACTTGTCGGCCGGGCAAGCAGGAGCACAAGTCCTCCGACCCCCTGGCCCTGGAGCAGTTCTTGTCCGCCTTCCTGCTCCTGATGGCCGGCATCCTGCTGGCGGCGCTGCTCCTGCTGCTGGAGCACGTCTACTTCAAGTACATCCGCAAGCGGCTGGCCAAGAAGGACGGCGGCCACTGCTGCGCGCTCATCTCGCTGTCCATGGGCAAGTCGCTGACCTTCCGCGGCGCCGTCTTCGAGGCCACCGAAATCCTCAAGAAGCACCGCTGCAACGACCCCATCTGCGACACGCACCTCTGGAAGGTCAAGCATGAGCTGGACATGTCTCGCCTGCGAGTCCGCCAGCTGGAGAAGGTCATGGACAAGCATGGCATCAAGGCGCCGCAGCTGAGGTGAGTGTTCGACCTTTTTTTCAGGGGTGCTGAAGCCTTATGGCAGTGCATTTACCAACACAGTTAAAAAAAACACACATGCACACATGTAACAACTGCCAGAGTCCACGATTTGGATTAGACATGAAAAAATGGACCATACCTATTGTTAGCTTGCCTCAGTCTTATTAGCAACACAAAGAACAAATGAAACCCCTTCTATGGAGTATAGGATTCGGAACTCACACTTAACTCTTTCTCACTAATATTTTGTAGGTAATTATATATCCATGTTTACATGTCCGTTGCAGGTTGGCCTCCTCCTCGGATCTGTTGAACCACCATCATCTCAAGGAGCGGCCGCCGCTGCTGGGCAACCTGAGCCTCGCCGCCAGCGCCCAAGATCTATACAGGTGGTAAGTTTTCTTTGTGCATGCCTTTTCCTGCACGACTTCCTGCACCCAGCTCTCCCTTCTCGCCCTCTTGGATGTCCATGTCCATGTCCATGTCCATGACCATGTCCTCCACTCCCGTGGCTGTAATTAAATTAAGCAATTGCTTGAGATAACATTCCAGCTCGGTGCTCAGTGTTCAGAGTTCTTTTTTCCGGACCGGGCCGTGCCGGGACTCGTTACTGGCCACGCTAATGATGCCGGGCAGCTGCTACAACACCCCATGTCTCCCTGGGGGCATTTCTCTGGTTTCTGCTCTAATATAAATATATGGAAATTACTTTATTAAATTACTTTATCTCGGTTTCTGATTCAGCAGAGAGACACTGGCGGGGCGGCTTTCCCTTACCCATTCCCATTCCCATTCCCATTCCCATTCCCATTGCCCAAGCCCACACAGACACACAGAGCGGAGGGACACGGACATTCCCTGGTTATAGTCTTTAGTTATAGCACAATTTCCGACAGTTCCTGTTGTCGTTCATTGAGGAGGCAGAGGCAGTGAAAGTGGTAGTGGTAGTGGCTGGGGCAAAGCAGCTTTGCCTTTGTGTGAAGTGACTAAGAGGGGATTGGGTGGGTCCCTTCATTTGCATATCGACTACAGTGGGTCGGGCCCCGGCTAGGTAATCGGATGTGAAAACGCTTTATGACCCTCCACAGTCCCAGCTGCAACCCCCTTGACAGCAGGACCAGAAATTATCAGATCAGGGTAGCACTGGCAGCCGGCACCCGGCATCCACAATATCGTTTTCATCTCCATCAGCATCGGTAGCTCGCCACTGCACCGCCACAAGTTTCCCTGGTTTTCCTGGCCAGTCAATCACTCACAGCACAAACACCCAGTTTTGTGTGGGGTAACACCTTTATCTATACCGCTCCACCAACTGGCATCCCACCTCCGGGTCAGGGGTCGGTTTCTGTACCGGTATTACGGCTTAGGGGCGACTTTGTGGTGGCCCACTATCCAGTGGGCCTTCCGGACTGTAAATCTGCACAGGACGATGGAAGCTTGCAAGTTATAAATGCTAAGCTGTATTTAATGCTGATCACCCTAAAAAGCCACTTTGGATACCTCATTATTGAGCATTTGCAGTTTTAACGGTTTGAAATTAAATAAATTCATACCCGATACCAATATCGTTAGGGGAGAACATAAATATTCAGGCAAGAAGTTACAATTTTAGTCATTTGCGTATATTTTACCAATTTAATTTCAGACAAATAATCTTTTCTGTCTGTTGCATAACATCATTGTAATACTTTTGTAAGCTCATGTTACCAGCTTTAATGCTCAAGTGGAAGTATTTTTGTGGGCCATTTCCAAATGCCGTCCACTGTATCGGCATGGATGTTCGGGAGTCACACCAAGAGACGTTTTCATTAATTACTGGCAAGTAAACAGTCCGAGAGCTTTGCCAACCCAGTTTGGTATTAGGGGGCTGAAATGGCTAGGTGAGCTTGCCGGAACAGTTGGAGCGTTCTTCTCTGCGGTTGCATTGTCTGTCCGTGTCCGTGTCCGTGTCGTTGTCCGTTGTCCTTTTGTCCGTTGTGTGCATTATGGCGTGCCAAGACTTATCCAACCCTGCGAATGGAAAGATATTTATGTTGGCTTTTGCCGCTTTGCCGCCGATGTTCCATTGTGAACTTGAGCTTGGACTCCTTCAGCATCCTTGGCCACATGTGTGGCCCCGTGCTAACTTTGGCTTTTATGTTAACCAGTTCTACCCCAACAAAAAAAAACAGACACAACGAAACTTTTGAGCGAATTGTGCAAATTAAGTTCAAGCAACCGAAAAACGAGCCCCAAAATGTTAATGTGGGTGTACACGCTTTTCCAATTCAGAGGAAAAACGTGGGAAAATCTTCAAATTCGAGCCCGAATTTTAGACGAAGAAGAGCTTAATAACGGATGATGAATAACGGGCACCAATTATGCCCAGGGGAAACCCCTTTGTTGGAATGAAGCGCCTGTCCGATCGTGTCACGGTCTCACCTCTGGCACACATACACCTGACCTCCGAAGCACCGCCCCACCTTGTCCCCGTTTGATGATTCGCTTTTCGCATTTACTTTTTGGCACTAATTCATTTACATACGAACCCTTGAGTGCTCGCCCCGTTGGACTCTGATTGATTGATGATGCCCAGGTCTTTGGACGTCCGCCCGAGCCGAGTCCCTTCGCAATCCCATTGGCATTCCCATTCCCATTCCCATCGTAGTTTTCGCTTCCTCCCCCCACCATTATGGCTAATGCTTTCGATTTTCCCTGGCAACATCCTCACACACTGAACATACAAATCCTTATTTGTTGGCTACCCCACTATACCCATTCCAGTCCAGATAGAGCCTGATTACAATTTGTCAAATTTTACATTGGCTGGCAGGCTAATAAGCATAACCCGACACGCATGTCCTGCACCACTTTATCTGTTCAGCATGCTTTGTAAAATAAAGTAGCAGTAGTATATGTTTCCCCAGTCTAAGTCCTCCAACTAAAACTCTCCTCCAAAATGGATCGCAGGTCGTACAAGACGGAAATCGCCGAGATGGAGACGGTGCTGTGAAGCGTTTATAGCTGGAAATGGAGCTGCTACTCTAGACACACTAGGCACACACCGCAATCGAGCAACGTATTTAGAGTGACTGGAGCCAGAGTGCAGTACGTCTAATCAAAATCAACGTTTCAAATAAAATGTAAACTGAAAGCTTTCGGAGGTTAGAGACAGGGAGATATGACGTGGCGAAATAGAAGCCAAAGCGCCTCACGAAAACCGCACACGAGACACCCAGATTTCCAGCCTAGGGAAACCCAAAGATTGTATAAAGTTAAACTAATTGTAAAACAGTAAAACCAACAGCTAAACCTAACGGCACACGGGGACAAACAACCAAAACAAACATAAAAAAAACCAGCCGCCGCACGAGTATTTCATAAAATAAGTTTTAAAGGAGATCAAGAATGTAGAGGTAGAGGAGAAGCTGGAGAGATCAACCGTTACACTTTTGGCGATTGAACTGTAAACTGTAAGCCGTTAACAAGAGATTGGGGCAAGTAGAAGAAGAAGAAGAAAAGTAGATTCAAGCCAGAGTTGAACATGTTTGTATGTAATCCGTTTGATTGTTTGTGATTGTTGTTTCGTTTGTTGTCTTTTTTTGGATAGTAAATATTTACTAAATCATAATCAAGTAGGCGTATAGCATGGGCTTACATACAAGCAGGACGACAAGCCACGCCCATTATTAAATATACACATTAACAGATTTATATGTATTTACCTTGCTATGATTACGATTATGATAACGACGATATAAATGTTATTGCATATACACGTACATATACATATACATTTAAAGAAAAAAAACAAGAAATATTTACATATGAATATACATGTATGTACTTATATTTTTTCTGATTTTGATAAAGAAATTGCTTACTTACCGCTAACAAATAAAACCCCAAGAATTAAAATCATGGGAGAACACGAAATTTTCATCTCACTAGGAGAAACAGATACCCACACAATTACGAGGCTTCTTTTAAGTTGCTTGTTTCCGCTTAGCTGGGCAACTGTTGCCAACGTTCTTTTGTTTCTTTCACTTCCACTTTCACTTTTAGTTCGCTTGTCGCCGAGAGAGAGAGTGGCGCTACCCGCCCACCACCATTTCATCAGGGCCAGAAGCTAAATCAAATCAGCATTTCGCTTTCTAGTTCGACTCTCTTGCATGTGGCCTAAACTTAATGCAAACAAACTCTCTCTCTCTCTCTCTCACCCACCTGCACACCCCCTAACACACATTCACCTAACTAGGAAGAGATAAAAGAATATTTATAAATGTGCATTGTTGTTGTGGCGAGCAAAACGTGCTTAAATCAGATTTAAAGTAAACTCAAAATCGAATTAAATATGTACAAAGGTTAAACGATTAAACGCATGAACTTAAAACGCGACGTAAATAATGAACTAATGAACTAATGAAAATCGGAGGAGTTGTATTGTGTTGGTATTTCTTTATGTGTGTCTTCTAAGTGTTTAGCGAGGATTACCAATGCTCAAAGCAAGCACAGAACGTAAATATAAACGAGAAAATTTAACTAACACTCTTAAGTCGGTTTGACAACTAATGCAACTTTTAATATACACTAGTACAGCAACCAAACACACACGGCTATTCGGCCGTGTGTGTGCTTATTTGAGACTTATTTCGTTACCGCCATCTCTGTTTAATTAAACCGTTATGCTCCCTGCCCCCACTCGCCGTTTAAAACGACGAGTGCGGTCGAGCGAGACGGCAACTACAACACAGCACTATAACAACTAGAACAACACTTGACTAACGGACTGGTCATCAGCGAGAGCGACCACAAAGACACACAACAAGAACAATGTTAACAGCAAAACAAGAAAACAAAGGAACTTATTGAGTTTTATTTGCAAAAGAGTGATTTTTTGTAGTGGAAATATTTTATACACAAGTTACTGATGATTCGAATGGAGGACATAGCGAAATGTTAATTATTACGTATATGTATATATTTTTTAAGACAAATTGTTCAAATTTATTATACGAGTACTACCAAACAAAGCGAGTCAAAAACCAATGCCAAGCCAAATCGAAAAGCATGAAACTGGAAAATGATGTTGCAGACAACAATTTAGTATTAAAAACGAAGGGCGAAGAAGAGCAGCAGGGAAACAGGGGAAAAGAAGAGAAAACAAAACCTTTACGGACAAATTAAAACAAGTAAAACAAGTTAACATTACATTATATAAGTAGTTAGTAATTTAAAACTAAACCCAAAGAAAATAAGCTAAAAATCACGAAAAATGATACTTAAAGCAAACAAAAAAAGGTTTATGTATACAAAAAGATGTTTTTTTTTTAATATTATTAATGTTATTAAGTTAACGAATAACGAGCGTCACAAAGTCACACTGTCCAGACACCCACACCAACACGCACACAAACGTACACACAAATAACGAGTGCATTTTGTTAGGTGTTAAACATGAAAAACCAAAGGAGAATCCATAAAATCATAAACATGAAAAAATCGAAATCGAATCAATTTTTAAACGCAATGATGTCTCCTCGAACATAACGAATAACGAATTCTGAGCAAGGCGCCGGTTAATTTGAATCTAAACTGAATCTAGGCAAAATAAGCGAAATATATAAGAGCCCACACCTGTCCACACCTTAACGAAGGTGAAAGCGGGACGGCACGATGGCTGATCGTATTTCAAGTTACTAACACGACACAATTTTTTAAACACGCCAACGGATCGAGCAAAGAAGCGTTTCACGTACATAAACTAAGCAAATGGAATATGCGTACATTGTTGTGGTAGTTACAGATGGCGAGAAGCATACACGTAAATTAAAATATAAACAAACCAACTTGCAATAAATGTGTATACAAAAAGTGTCGAGTCTTTTATTTGCTGTAGCTTACATTATCACACGGACTAAATAACGCAATATTACTGAGTTAATGTTGTCCTTTATTTGAACACAGAAATTCACCTCTTACTGTTAAGCCACCAACTGTCAACGGACATACCACTGAGATTGTGTCAGACAGCACGTGTCCATGTTAATTGATTGTTTTCTGCAAAACAATCGGTTTGAGTCAAGACTACTATGGAGTCCAAACTTTGGAGAGTTTTTATTGGTTCAGGACCAAGCTAATGTATTACAGTAGCATTATTATATTTATTTATTTGAACACAGAAATTCACCTCTTACTGTTAAGCCGCCAACTGTCAATGGTCATACCACTGAGCTTGTGTCAGACAGCACTTGTCCATATTAATCGATTGTTTTCTGCCAAAAAAAATCGATTTTAGTCAAGACTACTTTGGACTCCAAACTTTGGAGACTTGTTATTGGTTCAGGACCATGCCAAAGTATTACTTACAGCTGATAGCATTTAACACTGTTAGGCAGTGCTGCCACTTAACAATTTATTTGCTAAATCTGTCAATTTAAAATAAATGTTAAACTTTCCGACAGAAATGTTAGAAAAATGATGATAACATTCTGTAAGCAAAGCGATGATTTAGCATTTTTGTAATGGAAACTTCGATTATACATATATGTGAAAAAAATCGATGTTATCCCGCCAAACATCGATAGATGTTGTTTAGAAAACATCAATGATATCGATGTTGGCATTGATGTTTTCCCACCCCTAGTGCGAACGCGACTTACAACTTAATTTTAACATTTTAAGTAAGTTAAGCGAATTAAGACATGCCAGACGCCGAACAATTGCCCGAGGGCTGGGAGAAGCGCACCAGTCGCTCCACAGGTATGAAATGTAGATGTCCCCTATAAAGTGGCAGAATAACCACAATCCCACTCGCAAACAATCCGTAACCGGCATGCTAAAATAAATATGTACAAATGTATGTATGATTGACAGGACTGAGCTATTACCTCAACGTGCACACCAAGGAATCGCAATGGGATCAGCCCACGGAGCCGGCTAAGAAAACCGGTGGAGGTGGAGGAGGAGGATCCGGTGCCGCGTCCGTCGCCGGAGGAGACGGACCCGACGAGGTGCAGTGCCTGCATCTGCTCGTGAAGCACAAGGGCAGCCGGCGTCCCAGTTCGTGGCGCGAGGTGAACATCACCCGCACCAAGGAGGAGGCCCAGCTGCTCCTGGAGGTCTATCGCAACAAGATCGTCCAGCAGGAGGCCACCTTCGATGAGCTGGCCCGCTCTTATTCCGACTGCAGTTCCGCCAAGAGGGGCGGTGACCTGGGAAAGTTCGGCAGAGGTACGGAAAAAGGCACATCCTCTCGAGGAACAGAATCCTTAGCTAAGCTTCTTGCTGCTCCAAAAGATCTGAGAACATGGTTCCCTGCGATCTGTGTCGATTAAGGGTTACATTTATTAGGAAAAGACGAATATTTGTGATTTTTTTAAAGCCACTCTTAAAATCTAAAGGTATATTGAAGTATGACAAGATACATTTTCAAGAAGAAAGATAAAATAATGCGGCTATGGCAACAATTGCTCTAGAGCATCTTAACTAGTGACTGGATCATCAAAAAAAAAATCGTAGTTTTTAATTTTAAAGAAAATGTTGTTTAGAAGTTTGACAAACTCAACGACGTTAGCTCGTAGCCGATGCAGAAATAGTGTTTCAAAGTTTAAAACGATCGATGCATTAATTTTGACCGTGAGTTTTGAGCTGCCGGTCAAGGAAACGATAATGACAGGCACTTTCCCTTCCATAAAAAACACCTTTTGCAGCATAATCATAACCTTAAATGCGGTTTATTATCGTGTGACGGTTTAGGACAACGGAAATCTTCGAAACTAGGTTGTTTCTTTCTTCATTACTGGGTTACGATTAAAAAATGTACACAAGGCAAAGTCGCGTCCATCTCGTTATTAATTCATATTTAAATCATTTAATTTCCTCCTTTATCACAGGTCAGATGCAGCCGTCATTTGAGGAGGCTGCCTTCAAATTAAACGTGGGCCAGCTTTCCGGAATTGTCGACAGTGACTCCGGCTTACACATCATTCTGCGCAAGTCTTAAAGACTCCTCGACCACCGAACCCCACAGCTCACGTCACTTCTCACATGAATAAAACGGAAATTACAGCCATTTCAATATAGAATTATGTATTTTAAAATGTTAGGTTTTTTGTCTATAAGCTAAAAAGGGTTTTCATTTGCCAACGCCCAATTTGGCGGCCAGCAGCTTGGCCCCGGGCGTCTTCTGGCCCCCGAGCGCCTGGTTGAGGGTCTTCTCCTCCGCGATGGCCTTCTTGCAGTCGTCCAGCAGCGAGGTACTCTCCTCCACCAGCTTCAACAGGACGAAACAGGCCCGGTTGACGCCCAGCCAGACTTTGAGCTGGAAAGGAATGGAATCGAAGAAACAATTAGGACCAGGATGCATCGGTTTACTTCGCGAACAGAAGCTTAGGAACTACTTATTTATGAAATTATTAATATCGACAAATTTTAAATAAGAAAAAATACTCAATTTATTAAAAGAAAAAGCCATAATTAAGCACTGATCAATTCAGCATATATACGATGCGTTCCTAATAATAGTAATGTTACCATGTCTTCAAAAAAATAAACATTATTACTTCAACGCAATCCCTGGAAGATTATTCTTATTTGTTAAAATAAACTTCATTTGCCTGCGCACATGAGGAACATTTTATTTTGCTTTGTTTCGTTTCGTTTCTTTGTAATACTTCGACTCTTCACTGACATTCTATAAAGGTGTGCGTGTATTTTTAATTGTTTTGGCAAATGCTTTTTTGAGCACTTTGAACACCTGACTTAAAAGCTTAAGAGCTGGATATCTACTCACCACGTCGGTGGACAAGTTTTGCAGGAGTTGTTTGCTGAAAGGAGTGCCCTCACGTTTGCCATCGTTCTTGAGGATCTTTTTCAATACAATGTGCATGCCGGCCTCCTCGATTCCGCTGACCAGTGGAGCTGCCGCCGGCTCCTCCTTCGCCTTTGCCTTTTTGGGCTCCTTTTTGGCTTTCTTCAGCTTGGGCTCTCCATCATCCTTGTCTTCGGCCTCCTTCTCGCCATCTTCTTCCGCATCCGCTTCCTCATCTGCATCTGCATCTTCATCGTCATCCTCTTCACCGCTGCTGCTGTCGGCGTTTAGCAGTTTCTTGCGCTGTTTGGTGGCTTCGGCTATGATGGCCTCCACATCATTGTGGGGCTTCTTCTTATCCTGTGGCAGCGGACCGGCGGCATCGGCTGAAATGCGCCACTCCGGCTGGGCGATCACTGCGGCTAGGGCTGTAACCGCCTTCTCATAGGATTCGCCTTGAACTGAAAGGCAGAAAAAATACAGAGGCTTAGCATATAATACAAATATATGCAAGGATTTTCCATTGGGAAAAAACATAAGGCTTTTGAATTGTTTGTATATTTCTAAAAAGGGCTAATACTGAAAAGATACTAAAACCCACAATAAATAAACACTTTAAGGTAATGTTTAACATTTTAAATGACACACATCTATAATTATAAATATAATATTTGATTTGTGCACTCACTGTGATTTAGAATGTCGGCGGTAACCAGGCCGATGTGGCTGTTGGACAGCCAGAAGGCTGCCTCCTCGGCGATAGCCTGTGCGATTGGCGCCTCGATCTGCTCGAAGATCTCCTTGCGGCGCAGTTCCTTCTCCTTTTTGCCAAACGCCAGGCCCTCGTCCACCACGCGAATGAACTCCGGATGGAAGCAGGTGGTGTCGCCGGGCGCCACCAGCCATTGGACCACCCGGCGGCCGTACTGGTTGCCCACCAGTGTCTTCAGATCCCCGTGCAGGTGGTCGTAGATGGCCTTCTTGGTGGCCTTCGTGTCGTCCAAGGCGTTCAGCAGCGAGATGAGGAACACGTGGCCATGCTCGTGGGTGGCGATCTTGAGCAGATGCTCCTTGATGTTCTTAATGATGGCCTGCAGATGGTGTTAAATATCTATTCATTAGACTCCCTTACATAATATATAACAATAATAATGAATTTATACCATAGAATTATTAGTATAGTAATTTTAAGTACAGCGATTAAATTTTAATATACTCTAGTCAGTTTTGTACAACAATTTAAGAAAATAACCATAAATTGTAGTCTTTGTTTTGGAATAAAAATGTTCTCGATGTCTGACCTTTTTTTTCAAGTACAAATTCATAAACCTGGTTTTAATCAATCTTTTTTTAGTTTAGTGTTTACGAAAATTAAAAACTATTTATTATGGTTGCTTCCATAAGCTCAACAAACATTATTTACTCACTCTGCGGTTCTTGGGCGTGGACTTGTAGAAGCAAATGACACCAGCCTCGCTGCCCTCCTTGGTGGACAGCATGTGAGGCACTAGGGCTGCAAATGCAGTGACCGTCTCCTCCAGCTTCTCCTCATCCTCGTCGCAGGCGCGCAGGTATTCCAGCATCACGGCATGCACCAGTGAGCTGTCGACCAGCTGTTTGTTGGCCACATGGTCCAGATTCGCTTTCACCGAGCCCAAAATGGATGCCTTCATGTTCGTGGCCTCCTTGTAGGTGTCGCTCAGCGACTTGACATTCGCGTCCTTGACCTTGCGGTACAGATCGCCATAGAACTCCTGGCGCATGTGGATGCGCTGCTGGGGCGTGGCACTCTGGTACATCGTGTCCAGCAATCCGCTGGCAATGCTGTGTCCGGCCAAGCGGACAATATGTCCGTACAGGCTGTCCACCAGCTTCGATTTGGTGGCCGGTGACCCGTATTTCAGCATTCGCTGGACGCAAAACTGGGCGTACTTCGACTGGCACATCTCCACGATGAAGGGCAGCAGCTGCTCGGAGATCTCGGCCCGCAGCGCCGGTGAGGCGTACTTCAGCATGCACTGGAGTACCCGAGCGGTGTCGTGGGCCTTCACCACCTTCGAGATGGTGTCGCCCACGTTGAGCACCTTGTATATCTGCTCCACCAGCTTGTCCTTGTTCCCAGTTCGGCGGCTGCAACACAAACATGAAATTGAGTTATAATTGTGGAAAAACATAGCAGTATTGCAACGAGGTTATTATAACAAAGTACCCTTTGTGTATTTGTGGCAAACTAATCTCGCATTTTTAAATCCCTTCTATTTGTAGCAGGAAGTCTATAAGTGGAAACTTTATCGTACAGCTCATGTCATTAATAAAGATACATGACTTTATGAAGCTGTTTAAATAAAAAAGTTAAAAAATAAATAAGTATAAATGCAAATAAAGGAAGAAGTCTATAAGTGGGGACTATATCATACACCTCATCAATCAGTTAAAAACACATTTATAAAGATAATTTTAACAACATTTTATAGCTGTTGAAATATTGGAATATTGTAATACCCAAATGGCATAATTTCGTTGCTTCTAAGTATATCGTATAATGCATATACGTTGGGAACTATATTTACTCCAAATTAAAGAACTATTTTCTATAGTTGTCTTAAATATTATATTACCAAAATGGCATAATTGAGTTGTTTTTGGAAATAACTAAATGCATACACATAGAGACTTTGTTGGCTTATGCGATGTCTAGGGGTTGAATTGCGTTTAAGATGAATGGGACAACTACATCCCATCATTGATAACCCTCGTGGTTTTAAGGGAACCCTACCATCGCAGCTTCTCGTAGATTTGCTTGGCCTCCTTGGTGATTTCGTAGGTGTCCTTGGAGCTCTTGCGCTTCAGCTTAAGGTCCTTCTTCTCCTGCTTGAACTTGTTCCAGTCCTGTTTCTCGCCCTCCGCCGGCGCCTGTGTCTGTTGTGCCTGTGGTTTACCCCGGAACTTGTTGCCGCCGGCTGCTCCTGCTCCACCGCCTTTGTCGAACTTCTTGAAGCCACCGGCTGCTCCTCCGGATTTGTCAAACTTCTTAAAGTTGCCAGTTCCAGACTTATTGTCAAACCTCCTGGTACCACCGGCGCCGAGTTTGCCTGGTCCTCCGGCTGATTTGTCGAATTTCCTGGCGCCTCCTGCTCCGCCAGGTTTGAATTTCTGACCAGGCGATTTGTTGGCCTTGAAGGCCGGCGGCGGTTTGTCCACCGTTTTTGCCACCTTGCTAGGTCCTTTCGGATCTGAACTGACCATGTTTACTTAATTAATTTCGGCACTAAAACTAACTATTAGCAAATGTTTTGCTAATTTTTGTTAAATGCCCTACACGTGCTGTTAATTCAGAGTGACCAGAGCGTTCAAAAATGCTGCGGAGTAAGTGAAAATACTTAAAGTTGTATTATCTCGAGTAGAGTGAACACAAGAAAAATAAATATATTAAATAATAAATTTTTGCCTACTACGTATTCGTGAATTTAATAAATTTTTTTTAAAAGGTGTTAGCCATATTTAAGTAAATTTTTTTTATAATAACACATATCCCTATTTAATTTTGTTGTTTATACAAGGTAATAGTTGGATTATTTTTAAGTTAATAACAGCATCCATTCCTTTGATAACAACATTAGGAATTTTTACCTACTACATGTTCGTTAAATTATTAAATTGTTTTTACTAGGCATTTAAAAATTCATACCGTTTCTGCTGATAAAACTTTTATTTGAAATTTGTAATTGGACCGTAATTTATATAAATTGTTGAATAGTAGTAGTTTGTCTAGGTGATGTTGCCAGACTTACTTATTCTTAGTCAGGAATCCCAACTTCATGGATCCTGAAAATTTGAAATTGATGGGGCGTTGGGGCTTTTGGGAAGATTTCCCTTAAAAAATACTCAAAAAATGATTATTAAATTGTAATTATCTATTTTTCAATTATATTAATAATTATTTTTTACGGTCCCTGTTTCAAACTTATTAATAGCATGACGCAGCCGATGTATAAACATAACAGGGTTATTATTTGGCATAATCTCTTAGCCAAGTGTTCACAGTGGGTCAATATCAAATTATCATACTGACCCTCCAACCATCTCTAATTTCTGGTTTTACTATTACTGTCGATTGGCATCTCTTGGTATCGGTCGGCTTGTTGTTTTCAACAATTTATGGTATTTTGAAGCCCAAACTTTGTACAAAGTATTTTTTTTTCTGGTATAGATATTACCGCCAAGATTCAAACGTGTAATATCGTAAGCAACTCTTGGGTTTGATTTCTACTTTTCCAATCGCTTCAAAGAAATAATCAAAACATAAGCAAGTCTCATAAGAAATGTCCTTATTTATTGATCTGTTCCGACTATTTTGTATTTAAATAAATATAAGAAAAAAGTTTTTTTTAAATAGACGAACTTAAAAGGTATTTTTTAAACTGAGCTGAAACTGTGTGTATTTTTAATCGTTATCAGCGCGGTCACACTGCGAGTGTGTACAGTACAGTCGACACATCAACGCCTCCCGATAGCGAATACCTATCGATAGGTCGATAGGCAACTAAAAAAAACTTTTTTCTCGTTGTTGTACAGTCGGAGATTTGTTTTTGCGGCAAAGCAAAGGAAAAGCAAAAGCAAGAGAAATTTTTGGAGCAAATCCAATCCGAGCCGGCGCAAACGTGGTCAACATGGTGAAGCCGGGCAAGAAGAAGGTGGTCGAGGAGCTGAGCCGCAAGAAGCTGGAACCGGAGGGCAAGCGCAAGAACGGTGCCGCCGTCGCCGCCCCAGATTGCGATATTGAGGAGAACAGGGACAGGGACACCAACTCCTCCGTCTCCCACTCGACGGCCGGCTCCTTGAAGAAGCCGCTGAACAAGCGGAAGGTAACCCAGACCCAGAGCCGGTCGGGAGTGCGCTCGGGATCCGACGACAGCGATGACCTGCCCCTCAACGGCAGCAAGGAGTCCTCCGCCGGTGGGGGAGGAGCAGGAGGAGGAGGAGCATTCGCACCCAAGAAGCGCAAGCTGGGCAAGGCCAAAGCCACCAGCAGCCACACATCTGCCGCCAAAAATGGCAAGAAGGCTGCTCCAGAAGACCTAGTGGACGACGATGAACTGGTCAACAGTGATGCTCAAACGGGAGCCGATGTGGAATACGAGGTGAGACCTGATCGTTCAATTATTGATTAACAAGTTTACAATATTTAAACCCGTAGTCTTTTCATTATGGTGGTTACAATAACTTTTTAATTAACTAAAAAATACAGACGACCAAGAATTAGTTTCATGGACAAGTACGCGTCGCAATTTCGGGGCCGGTCAAATTTTAAAAGGAATTTATGTCCAATTGGGTCTCTATCAAAACAGGATGCTTACGCAGTTACAATTTACAATTAAAATTTAAATTTACCAAGTTGGAATACTTTGAAGAAATATGGGATACTGTTTAAATGAAATCCAAGTCCAATTGGTCAAACCAAAAAACTGTATTTAAATGTACGTATTGATTAAAATTTTCTCAAATCATTTCAATTTTTACAGCGAAAGGTACGTTTGAAACAAAAAACCCTAGAATTATTAGGACAGAAACATTTTTCAAAACGCGAACTAGAAAGGGAAACCGATCTTTATTTTGAGACAGAAGATATTTTGATGTATTAAACAGTACAGTTGCTGTGCGAAATGCATGTCCTAATTGGATAATAACTCTTAAAAAATAGTACCATTTTTAAAATTAAAATTGCCTAAAGTTCACAAACGGATTTACAAATTGATTTTAGAAACCCGCCGTAAAAACCAAGCTAACTTTAATTGTTAATTTATAATTCCAATTTAACTTGCTTTATACTTTGATAACATTGCAACAAGAAGTTCTGATCAGACGATCTAATATGTTTAATATAATATTTTTCAGGTAGAAGCGATCATGGGCCACAAGATTATGCGCGGCGCATCGTATTTCCTGGTGCGCTGGAAGGGATACAATAAGGATTCGGACACATGGGAGCCAGAAATTGATCTGAACTGCGACGACTTGATCGCACAGTTCCTGGCTAAGGTAATGGCCAAAAACACTACCTACCTAAACTATCTTATATTGTCATATAGATATATGTAAATGACTTTCTACATATATTATTTAATTTCTAAGAATATGATGAATCTGAATAAGAGATTATGTTATATAAATGTTTTATTTATCCAACCTTTTTTTTACTCCGTTATTAAGAACATCAAGACGGAGGCAAAATCCAAAGCAAAGCCCCAGAAGGTCGTAAAGAAAGCCGTGTCCGGAGTCGGCGGACGTGGACGACCGAAGAAGGCCGCTACCCCAGCAGATCCTGAAAAGCAGTGGGTTGTTGAGCGGATCGTTGACTTTGCGGACGACCTGTACCGGATCAGGTGGAAGGGATTCGGTGCCAAGGACGACACCTGGGAGCCGGAGTCGAATCTGTCCTGCGAGGGGCTGATTGAGAAATTCAAGCGCGACCTGGTCACGCAGAAGAACGTGGACACCAAGGAACTGCGCGAATCGCCCAAGAAGACCAAGCGACTCGTCAACGAATACTACCCCAGGACGAATATACACAACCGCATTGAGCGCTCCTCAAAGCGCGCTGCCGCCAAGAACCGGTGCGTTTAATAACTCTATATACAAAATAAGGTTAGAATAATGACACAACTATAAAGTAATTTGTAGTAGTACTTTTACCCTAGCTACCTTATGTTTCTAAATCTATGCTTTTATTTTTTGATATTTTGATTGAAGTACATTTTGCTTGTAGTATTATTTGTTTTGTTTCATTATTTAGTTTGTAACCCTTATTTGTTTATTTGCTGATTAATGTCACTCTTTATTTGCAGCGTATTTTATGGCGAGGACTGAGGAAAGGCGGCGGCCCCGCCCCCTCGAAGTGGTTTTCGGTGGAGGCGGCATCCTTAGAGTTTTAATGCATATAACATTCATTTTTTTTCGGCGTTGGTTTTTGAGGACACACGCGGGCGGTGTACATGGTGTGTTTGCTGTGCAAAATTGAGGGGCAAGGAGCCAAGGAGCAGATGTAACACGGATCGAAATTCATCGCCCCCAAAATTCTGAAGCGAGAAAAGGCAGACACAATCCAATCCAAGCAAATACAACACATTACAAAATAAAGATTTATCTGTAACCTAAGCGAGGTCAGGCGCTTGAATGCAGCACGGTATATATGGTGAAGTATTATACCTGGTTATGCTGCATTCAACCAGCGTAGGATATAAGCAATGTAAACCTAGACCTAATCACACAACTTGTACCCTTAAGGTGGAATTTAATCATTTTAAGCCTAAGTTTTGTCTTTTGCAAGAAATTGTCACAGCTGCAAATAGCCTCTTAACTATTCTTCCCAATCGTCTCCATTCAAGTTATGTACGCCATAGTGTACACGAAGTAATTACATAATAATTAGCAAGGAGGCGCAGCAGTCTCTAGTATGATGAATAAATGTAAAACAATGTCAAATTCACGATCTGCTGTTTTTAAATATTATTAATCTGTTGAAGTTTTAATTTACGTTAGCAATTCATACGAGTATGAGATCACATTAATAAGCCTTTTATAGAATTTATATGTAAGCTTTATTTTGAAGTTATCCGCTTATCAGTTATAGAATTTTAAACCGAAAAAACTAACTATTTCAAACGTTGCTTGGTTTTAAACCGAAAAAACCAACATTCTAAACTAAACTAAACCCGAAAAAAGTCAAAAATCACTTATCAATGACCTCTAAGAGTTGCTTAACATTTATTTAACTTTCGTTCGACAATCAGTGATAGGTGCTGCTCCATTGCCAATCCTCTAGAGGCCTGCCTGCAGTCCGAAACCAGGTCCCTTGGGCTCCTCGCTAAGGGAAGTGGGCTCGCCCTTCGGCTCGCTGGCAAAGCGACCGTTACGGGGGCCAGGGGGCGAAATTTTGTCCGCCTTCAGGTCGTTCAGAATGTCCTGCATGTCCTTGGCCGTCAGATCCTCCTGCAATGCGAGGAAAGCTTAAGCAAAGTGCATATACATATTTGGCATTATTTTTGTGCTATCTATCGGGTTATTACTTCCCATAGTAAATGTAGCATTTACTGTTTGAATTCATCTGTGTGTTTGAATAAATCACCTCATTGCTGTATGAACTATTTAAAATAAGTAACTGAAAGTGTTATCCATCTCTAAGCTCGTGTCTCAAATTACAACCAAAGATATTTAAAAAGGTGATGAAGAAAAAGCATATTAAAACGTGTTGTTCAAGTTACAAAAATGGACTTATTATAAGCCTTGGTTCAGAATTAAAAATTATACTCTTAGTGTACAGAAGTTAAAACTGCAAATGCAACTCGAATTTCTATTACAAAAAACAAATCTCTTAAGCTGCTAGAATTTCTTTAGCTCTTTGCCATTAATATGTTTTTTTTTTTTGTGGCTAAATTTTGACAGATATAAATTAAATATGAATTATTTTGGTTAAAAGCTTGCTATCCACTACAACCACAAGCAAAATTCGCAGTTTGTCCTGTTTCTAACCTATAAAAGATGTTTTTTGAATGTGGATGTCAGTGAACCTGCTTACATAGAAGACATCGTTGATCGCCACCATGGACGCATTTTTGTGTCTAACAAGACTTAGGTAGGGTAATTTCAGACAATTAGGACATAAGGTGAAAAGAGCTGGCTGTGCACAACATATATCATTTAACTTCGTAATTAGCTTTGTTCCTAGCCCTCAAGAGATGACTTTCATTGAACCTGGAATCTCTGGCTCAGATTACTTACATAGTAGTCATCGTTGATCGCCACCATGGGCGCATTGACGCAGGCGCCCAAGCACTCCACCTCCGAGATGGTAAACTTCCTGTCCTTGGTGGTGTCGCCGACGCCGATGCACAGCTGCTTCTTGCAGGTCTCCAGGATGTCGTCGGAGCCGCGCAGCCAGCAGGGGGTGGTGGTGCACACCTGGATGTGATACTTGCCGGTGGGCTTGCGCAAGAACATCGTGTAGAAGGTGGCCACCTCGTAGACGCGCATGTTGGGCAGTTGGAGGATGTCGGCCACCTTGTGCATGGCGGAGATGGGCAGCCAGCCGTATTGGCGCTGGGCCAGATCGAGCAGCGGGATCATGGCGCCGCGCTTGTGTCCCTCCGGATAGATGCTGAGTATGGCCTCCACGCGCTTCTTGTTCTCCGCCGTAAACTCGAACGGGATGTTGGGATTATCCTCCGGCGTGTCGCGATGCACGAAGAGGTTGTCGCTGGCCCGGGCACTGCTCGTGGCAATTGCCCGGATGTTGGCACGCTGCAACAGCACAAAAAAGTTATTAACATTTCCTTACTGTTATTGTTTTCCTGGGCACAAATTATATAACCAAGGGGACAGGTAGCACGGTGAATTCCTGACCATTTATGCTCATTTTTGGACGATTCACTACTCACCACAGCGGCCAGCGTCTTGGAGGCACAATTCGTCAGCATTCTGGAGTTTCCAAAATAAAGAAAAGGCTGCAAAATTTGCTCTTATGTCAAATTCGTAGCCTGCTGTGAGTTTTTTTTTTACAAGCACCACTCACAGCTGATTTTCGGGCGCGCGTTTTTCAGCACTGGCTAGAGATGGGCAATCCAACTAAATACTGTGTTGGGAATACAAGGTAAATTATACAAAAAGTAAGTCTACCTACTTTTTATTTTATTTTATAAAAATTGTGATAAAAAATTAATTGGGTATTCCCCAAATTTGTCAGCATTCTTTAGAAATTTCAGAAAATCGATTTAGGTATTCCCTAAACGACTAAATCTCTGAGTTTCGATCAGGTGTTTGACAGCTGTTCATCAAAATGAATCTGTCTGATGTTTCAGCAGCTCAGCAATCCAGAGGCTGGTAAAATTTTTTTTTAATTTCTAAAAGGTCAGGGTCCAATTCTTTTCTACTAAAACTGAGAAGGCAACACTGGTCCCAACATGGATGTAATCACCGAATATATGCTAATAATGAAGCTTATAATAAAAATATCAAATTAGGGAATAAAGTTTTACATGTTTCTTAATAGCGTTTCAGCGTTTCAGGGATTCAGTCGTTAACGGAATACCCAAAATATTTTGATTATATTAGCGATTACTAAAATTGCCGATATATATCACCGTTACAATTTCGGCGCCTTCCAACACTGTGCGCTAAGTCGATTGTCTTGCAAATCGAAAGACGCGCAAACTTGAAAAGTCACAAGAAGCCACGGAAAAATGGATAAATATCCGCAGGTCAGAGAATTTCTCGGCCTAGAGGGCAAAACTGCTGAAATAATGTTGCAGTTCGAAGAGGAAATAAAAAAAAAAACAAAAGTGCTCGCCGAAGAGGAGGGTGAGTGGGGTGAAAAGCAATAATCTTTGAGAGTTGCCAACATGTTTCTACTTGACGCCAGGGATTCGCTCGAAATTGGTGGAGCTAACGCTGGACTTAAGTCTGGCCAAGCAAGGAGCCGAAAATGTGAAGGAGATAAACGAGGTCATGGCGGAGGCGGAGACCATGACATATGACTGCCTGTTCCAGGTCATGCAAATCGAGCGTCTGTTGGAGCAGGTCGGCCTGCAGGACATCCTGCGCTACACCGTCCAGCGCGAGGAGCAGCAGGTCAAGCGCCAAATGGCACTCGAGGAGGAGCGGGAAGCCGAGGAGGAGCAGCAGCTGGCCATCCTCAGATCACGCGATGTCGGTAAGATCCTCTAAAAAATATTTTTTACTTATCTAGGGGTTAAAAGCTTGTACATTATGCTATTTTTTTCCCCAACTGTAAATTATACAGCTGCAGTTAAAATACTATCACCAATATGTTAACTGGCCATCTTTAGGAATTTATTCATATACTAACAGTTGAATTTTTGTATGAAATCTATGAAATTATTCTTATACATACCTTCACTTTAATTATTGTTTTTTTGTTTTTATTTTATATTGCTGATATAAAACCTAATGAAGCTCTAACTTGTATATTCTATTGTACGAATTAACTAACGGCGCAAAATATTAGGGACTCAACATATGAAAAAACAATTTGTTGATTCTTTTAATGATTTTCAAATATATATTAAAATAATTTTAGTTCAAGAATTTCGCGTGGTGCATGAGGTTCTAAAAGAGGAGGAGAAGATGCTTACCACATTAACACATGAATTAGACCAGTTAAACAGCCGGTATGAAATTACAATAAACGATTTAACAGATAAACGTAACAAGAAGATAGTCGCCATAATACAGACCAGCAAGCAAATAGCCGAAATGCAAGCACAGGTTAGTACTTACCAAATATCCAATAAAATTAAATTTGAATTTTTTCCGGGTTCCAGTTAAAATCAAAAGATATCAGTACAATGTCTGCTCAAAGCCACATCAAAGAAAAGAATGTCGTTACCGAGAATGAAACCAACATCGTTAGCCCACAGGAAGCAGAAAAGCCATCAAACAGCAGCAGTTTATCATTTCAGTCGGCTAATGATTTTCTGAAAATGTTTCTGGAGGATGATAAACAGCAGGTGGGCATCTTGCACTCAATTCTGGCTAATCGCAATAAGGAGAAGACTGTTATCTCTTTTAACTCGCCACCAAAACATGTGCAATTTGCCCCTGATCCGCTACTAACCGAAATTGTGGAGTTTGAAAAAGAAGAGGAGGTTTCGGGATCAGATGAAGAACTAGTGGAGGCATCTGATATGGAATTTGAAGAAGAATCAGAAGAGGAAATGGAGTTATCAGACGCAGAACTCGATGAAGAGCAACCAGAAGACGGATTGGAAAAGAAAGAGGAGGAATCAGACGAAGAACTTGATGAGGAGCAACCAGAAGACGGTTCACCGGAGGAATCCGACGATGAATTTAATGAGGAGCAGCCAGCCGACGGTTCAGAGAATATATGGATGGAATCAGACGAAGAAATTGAAGACGGGCAACTAAAAGAGGGTTCAGAGAACGAAATGGAGGAATCAGACGATGAATTGAATGAGGAGCAGCCAGCAGATGGTTCAGAAAACGAAATGCTGGAACTGGAGGAATCAGACGAAAGCCTTGATGAGGTGCAGCCAGAAGACGGTTCAGAGAACGAAATAGAGGAATCAGATGAAGAATTTAATCGGCACAACCCAGAAAACGAGGCACAGAACGAAAAGGAAGGATCACAGAAAGAATTTGATGAGAAACCAAAGAAGTCGGAACCAAAAGTGCAGAAATCAGAAAAATTCAAGTTGGATATAGACGATTCTGAACAGAAATCACAATCCGAAAATATGGAATTTGAATCGGACGATGACGCATCGGTCGAACAGGAATCAAGCGAGGAGGAGGTTACTGATAAGGGGGCCAAAAAACTGTTTGGGAAGGCAAAGCCCAAGCAAGCAGAGCAGAAAATTAATAAAACGATGACGCAGCAGAAGGCCTCTTTCAAAGGCAATTTCAAAAGGTCCTTCATTCCCGAAACCCCGCAAATACGAAGTGTAAATCTCACTTCAACACCCAAAAATACTAAAAATTCTAAGGCCAGCAAAAACTTGCCCAGCACTTCCTCCGGCTCTCGCAACCGCTATTCGTCTAGTCAGTTGTCAAGCAATGCCGCAGATGTCGTGAAGACTGAACTACTGCCGAAGAGGCTTAAATTGGACGATGAGGAGTTCCCCATGGCCCAACCTCATCCATCCAATGACGACCACTCTTTTCAATTCGCCTCTCCCAATAGTGATATCAACGATGATTTCCTGCTAAACTTTAGCGATGATATGGCTTCGTTTCCTGGGGCCTCTTCCTCTTACTTTTTGTAATAAGTCAATACTTGGATAAACAAATTAGTTAAAAGCGGGAGCTATATAAACTCTGTTAAAATATCAATATTACCAAAAATCATTTAAAGTAAACTTTTTTATAACTTATATATATATATATTTACTTAGATTTATTAATTAATAATAAATCATTAAAAAAATTTGTTTAAATTTAATAATGAAATAATTAATTAGAACAGTAAACAGTGAAATAAAATAAAATATTTTCTTTTTATTTAAAATCGTTATTTAACGCTACAATCTAAGTTAAATATTAAATAAGAAAGTATATATGAGCAACAGTTGATCAAAATTAATATAAACTTAGATTTACTTGGAAAAAATATTACGATTTAATAATGAAGTAATTCATTTGAACAGCTTAATAAAATTTGTAATGATTAATAATAGTTTATTTTTAAAAAATTAAAACATTTAATGGTCCAATCTGACTTTAATATTAAATAGGAAACTACATATACGTAAAAATTAACGATTTAAGGAAAATAAAAGAACAGTTGATCCAAATTGAAAACTTAGTTTTACTTGCAGACAGATAAAACATAGGTATGCGAAAAATATTTAGAAAAAAAAATTGATTAAAATACAAGAATGCTTGATTATCTTGTATTTTAATGAATTTTGTTGTCTACTTTTTTGAGAAAATCGCTTAACAGTTTACCATCTGGTTCAAAACATTCATTTCATTTTCATTCCCTGGAACTTGCGGTCAGAACCGCAGTTAACATGACGATGTTCTGTTCACAGAACAACATTATTTTGGCGCCAATTTTAAATTCAATTAGCACTTCTGAGCTAGTTTTCCTGTACACTTAATAAAAATGTAATGAAAAATGAGCAAATCGTTTTACGGTTTTCGGAAAATTTGGATAACTAATTTGACGGAAAAATTAAAAGTTTGGTAAAAAAAATCTGTTTTATTTATATAATTTCAAATACAAATCTATACCTTTTTTTAAGCAATTTTTTTAAAATTTCTGTTTTAATAAAAAAAACTCAACAATCTGAGAGGTTTAAGTAAAATTTTCAGCTTTCAAGACAATTAGTTATTTTTTGGATGACGGAAAACAAAACTTCGATAAACGGTTAACAGCGCAGTGTTCACCACGGTGCGCTTAACAGCACGCACTGCCGGTCGTGGTGAGTTTAGCGTCACGAGTGTGGTGGATACCGCAGCTGCTGGAAATTGCCGCAAAAAGAGAAGAAATAACAAAACAACAAAAAGAAACAGCGATTTTATAGGCCTTTAATTATCTGATAAACTCCCCGATGGCCGATAAGCACCGGCTAAAGAACCCATAAGATCCAGATAACCATTGGGCCCCAGAGTCGATTGGAATCGCCACGAATAACCATCCGGAACTCACTTGAGCGTCGAAAAGTCTACAAAATTCCATCATAATGCCCGAATACGTACCGGCACGGGGCTTCAAGGAGATGGAGAATTTCCTCAAGCTCTACGACAACCAGCGGAATCCCATATACATCTACTTCTACGGCGAGAAGGATAAACAGGGACGCAGCTGGTGTCCCGACTGCGTGGCGGGTAGGTGACGAATTCTCCTCACGGTCCACAGCCGTGTTTTGGTACTAGTGCAGATTGGTATTCATTTTTAAGATTATTTTTTTTGATTCTAGGGTTATATATTCTAGGGTGAGGCAATAGTTTTAGAAAACGATAAAAGCCGCGTTAAAAAAATATAAATTGAAAAATCTGAGGATACTATACGACACTAACTTTGAAAAATACGAATTATCATGATTTTTATTATCAAATTATAGCTAAAACCTCTTACCTAAACATATTCATACATCTTTTGATAAAACCTTATAAAGCAAACCCCTAAAAAATAATTAAAATTGTTCTGGAAATATATTTTATAATCAAACTTAAGCTTATACCTTAAAATATAAATTGTATGGTCCTATAAGTAATACCGGTTTCTACTCTATTTTTCAGCGGAAGATACGATAATGGCTGCCTTTCGGTCGCACGCACCGGCGGACTGTATAATCCTGGTGGTGGACGTGGGCAACCGGGAATTCTGGATGAGCAAGGACAATGAGTTCCGTAAGCCCCCCTTCTCGGTGGAGGGAATCCCAGCCCTGCTCCACTGGAAGGGCGTGGCGAGACTCGATGGCGATCAGTTGCTGAAGAAGACTCTTCTGGAGCTTTTCTTCGAGGAGACCAATCCGCGCAAGAGCAATGCTGGCACTCAATAAAATGCGATTTGAGTCGAAACGAGAGAGAGAGAGAGAGAGTGGTTTATGTATTGCGTTCCACTCGGAGAAAAGTTTGAGTGGAATTGGGGGAGGGGATTGGGGGAATTTGTGAAAATGAGGGAAAAAGTGGAGAGAGGGGGCACTGAAAACGAGTCGAAATATTCTGGTTCGCAGCACATCGCATCGCTCGACATTTTCTCGTTTATTTGCACGCATTTCGTCGACCAGGACGAATCGTTTGGCAAAACGCGGCTGAAATTCAAAGTCGTGGCAGTAACGGTAAAAAAGCGGCACACGGGCTAACGGTAAACACGCGCGGTAACGCGCCATCTCGCTCGCACGCAAATGCCGCTATTTTACCTTTTTTTTTAAAGTGTTCTTAACAAAAGCAAATATGAAATAAAACCTGAAACAATTCGTATAATATTGGTAAAGAAAAAAATTAAAATATATATACAAAATAAATTTAGCACACGCCCGCACAATTTAGAATCGGTTGCCTCTCGTCCACAGTATAAAAGTAATATAAAAAATAATTAATAGTTAAACGATACATTTTTTTAATTAAGCCAAAAAAACAACAACAACAACCGCAAAGAACAACAAGTTATTTTTACCAAAAAAATAACCGGCATTTTCTAAACCCTGTTGATTCTGCTACTTTAATAAATGGCTTAGTAGCAACAATAAATATAAATAAAAAAGGAAATGTTAAGAAAACAATGAAAAAAAATTAAATTTTCTCTCCCTAACTAAAAACCCTGTTGCTTAATTACAAAAAAAAAAATTGGAAAGAAAACCATTAAATAAAGGAAAGTACAAATCAGATTCACAATAACAAAAATGTATACTATATTCTATTCTCGATTGAAAGTATATTAAAACACTTAGGCCTTATAAAAACTATTAAAATTAAAAATATATTAAATTGAAAGAAGATGCAAAATAAAAGGTTTAAAAAATTGTTAATCCAAAATGATTTGTACCTTCTCTTGTAAACCCCTCTAAAAACATTTCTTAAAAAAAGGTTTTTAAATTACTATTTGTGCTTTAAAAAATCAGAAATTGCAAATCAAAATAACTTTAACTTTTTGTGTGCTTTTGATTTAACCATTAATAAATTAAAAGAAATATAATTAAAAAAACAGCCAGAATCAGAGAGACGATCCACTTGGCGGAATGGTGCTAATAAAAACGCGAACATGACAACAAAATTATTTGAACAAGTCGCGTCGAATGGATAAATGAAAAGTAAAAAACAAATAAATTAAATCAAATTGGTAGCGATCGAACAGCTAAAAATATGAAAGAAATATAGAGAATGTTGCACATATAATTTTTTATTAAAGATTTTTATGGATTTTTAAAGTTGTTTTTATGTAAACCAAAAAGTAGGTTTAAATGGTTCAGCCTAAAAATATGCGCCCAATTTTTCTATTTCTTACGCTTAATAAAATGTTGTTGTCAAAGTAAACTTATTTTGAGAAGAAAGATATTTTATATATATACTTTTTAATATATTAAATCATATTGCCTGCGAGAATTCTTCCATACAATTTTCTATAGAAAAATATATTTTCTAATGTTTGACCCTGACATATTTATTGTGGCGAAAAATCTAATTTAATGAGCAGTCAAAAAACATTGGAAATTTATAATAAACGAAATCAAATTCTGATTTTTATGTCTTATTTCTGTTGGGATTTTGTTGTTCTGTCAATTAAAATCCGAAAATTCTTAATGAGGCACGTAACAAGCTAGACAGGTGATCCCCCGCCATCCTCGATATAGAGAGATTCCCCTGACCATCCAAATTCAGCGAAATGTCATTAAAGAAGCTCGTAAAAATCCGAAAACCAAATTGCAAATAAATTAAGCATACGCAAAATAGGAAACCAAATGCATAAATAGATATTATATAGATTATATAGATGCCGTGGGTAGAGATCGGTGGATTAAAGATTAAAATCGTTTTCTGGGTGTTGAGTTTTTCTTGCGTCCTAAATCTTTTAACGCAACGATTTTTATTTATTTATTTAGCTTTCGCCTTCCGTATGCATCTGCAAGTATTTCGATTTAGAGTGTCATTGAAAATAATAATTTATTTATAATTCTCATATAGAGATGGGTATCTTGCGATTTGTATCTCTGAGGCCGCTTTTGAATATTTTACATATTATTACGCTTTATATTTAATTGACGCATTTAGTCGATAGGAATAGAAAAAACAAACGTGTAGCGCGTATATCATCGATATGAGGAACTTATATCTATAATGATGATATAGCAGATACATGTGGCTGTGTGCACATATATTATATCTGCTGCGCAGAGTCATGTACATAATTTGCCTATATATATATTGAATTTTTATAAGCGAATCGAAAATAAAAAAAAAATGAAAATGCGCAAAAATCCAATCAAATGTCACACTCGGTTGAATCTGAATAGTGTGGGTCTATTTTTTTTTGGGAAGGTGAGAAAAAAGAGGTAAACGATTGCAGATAAATATCGAACAAAAATTAATATTTGGGAATTTACTTCAAAAGATTTTAAAGAATTTAGGAAGAACTCTGATCACAAAATTGCTAAGGTAGAAAGTATGCGACAAGTATTAATTAATTAATACTAACAAAAGTTTCTCAAAGTGTGTTATTGTATATTCATATTAATAAATATAAATAAATTATATACAATTGATAAAACACAGAAAACGCAGAATTCATTAAAGGTAAATAAAAATATATATTTATATTTTGTTATAAATATTAATCAAGTTAGAAGCCTTGTAGTCTTGAAATTTTGTCCAATTTATTGTCAATAAAAACTCAAAAGAAAACTGACCTTCCCGTTAGATTTTTTAAACGTGGAACTTGGAATTCCAATCATGCTTATCGAAGCCCCTTGCCCCGCCCCTTTTAGCCCACAGGTGCCCCCCAACCCCTTCGGAATTTCGGCAGCACTTCTCCAATTTGGTAATGAGCCATGTGGTCAGCCCCTAGGCATTAACTGACCGATTTCCCAAAACGATTGCGATAAATTAACGTGTACTACCTAAAAAACGTACAAAAAAATATGGGAAGTGGGGAGGGGGAGGGGTAGGTGTGTAGTTCTTATCACAATGTGCAGAAGTTCCAACTGATAGAGCGTTCGGGGCAAACAAAAACCAAAACGAAAACCGAACGAGGCGAAAGTCAAACAAACAACAGAAATAACAATTTTTTGCCGGCAACGTTGCTAATGACGACACTGGAAAAAATGGGTTGAGAGTGAGAGGGCTTTGGGGGTTGGAGGTAAAGGGGTGTCAACTGCCGCGCGCTATTTGAAAATCGTTAACAACGTCAATGGCAACAAAAGTGCAGCACATTTTCTCGGCTCCACTCTGGGAAAAACTATAACCCTTATTTGTGCATTATATTATATGGATTTTCAATTAATTATTTTCCCAAAAATGCTAAAAACAAAAAACCAAAAACATACAATATTTTATTTTTTTTATTGTGTTATTTATTAATTTTTTTATTTGTTTAGAAGCTTTTACTAGGCATGTTTCGGTACAAAACAATTTTTTTCGATTTAGTGCAGGAAGAATAAAGCAAACAAGGGCAAAAATAATTACTTTAATTTATTTATTTAACACTTTATAGTATTTCAGTTTATACCAGCTAATAACAGCCTGATAGCAAGTGCTTAGAATGATATGTTTAGAAAATTGATAAGATATGAGAAATAATTTATTTCTTTCACAACAATAAAATAGAGAATTTAGTACCAATAAATTTGATAAAGTTTTGCATTATTTTCGCACCTTTTCTCTTATTATAATTATAAAATAATTTAAGTTTAATGTCTAGTTAAAACATTTATAGATGTTGCTCAAATTTCTCATTATAGTTTAATAACTTTTATTTTACTAACATAGGAAATTCAGAATTAAAGAACAAAGGTTATTTTGGAATCTTCTTATCGTTTATAGGCCGTTGCTTACTATTTCTTATTTCTACCCTCATTTTATTGATCCTTCATATTTAGGTTATTTTTATAGTATTTTTAACTTCTTGTTGAGTGTTATTTTGGGTATTATTTATTTCGTGGGGCATCCGTTCCCTGTTCTCCGTCCTAATTTCTTTTGGCTTTCACCCGCTCCCCTTAACCCTTTGTCGCCTCCTCGTTTTGTTGACGTTGGCTGACACATTCCGATTTCCCGATTTCATGACTTCCCGACCTTTTTTCCGATGCGGTTCGATGGCGACGACGGTCGAAATTCAGATTCAGATTCAGTCGGGCTACGTCGCCGGTTCGGTTCTGTACTGCTCGGAACTCGGAACTCGCAAATCGAACTCGATTCCAAGTCGATTCCGATTGCAATTCCAGCTTGAGCCTCACACACAATTCAATTTCGTGTTTGTTTACTCGCTTCAATTGCAATTAATATAAGTAATGCCAGTACATAGTGATGGAGATGGCATTAACAATAATAATAATAATAACAATAACGATAGCAACAGCGAAAACAGCGGCATCAATAAACAAATTTATTTTGTCATTCCGAAGATCGGCGGGCTGGCAATAAAATCAAATAAGAAAAAAGCTCGTGATCGAGATCGTGATTGTAATGATCATTGAATTGAACATTCACAAAGATCCACAATCGGACAATTTCTTGCCCTATTTACAGATTTATGTGCGACATGTGACTCTTTTCCATCTGTTGATTAATTGATTTCGGAACTAGGAATTTAAAAGTTTGTAATTTTTGATTTTAGTGGATTTTGTGTTTTTAAAATACCAACAACTTAAACCTTGGACAAATATTTCCAACGTTACGAATGCTAATTATTGATACTTTGCTATATCGATTTTAAGTGTAGTTAAAAATATATTGGTCTCATATAGAGAATCTTAAAGATCGTTCCCGATCTGAAAGTTATCTTATCGTTCCGGCAGCTGTGTTAAAGTTATCTAAACAAGTTTCATAAAATTCTATAATGATCATTAGATGAGCACTTATCTGGCCGATGTTATCTTCTAATGGACCTGATAAGATTTTAATTGGGGCTTCCCAGAGATCGTTAAAAGTATTGAGATGGTAAAAAGTCATAAACGTGTTGTTACATCTTAATTAATTAATTAATCAATTAAATATGTCTGATAATTAGGGAAATTTCCAAACTTTTATAACGATCTAGCGAAATCCACTTCACTTACGTAGTTCCCTCCTTTAGTAAATCAATCACTTGTGAAGTGTGTTTGCTTAAGTAGTTAGAGCTTCTTGATTGATCGGTGATCAGTGAACTTGGATTCTGTCAATATTTAAGTTTTATTTGTTGACTCTTCAAATTGATTGGGAAATTGGTTGAAAGATCGCGTACAGCTTTTGATGATGATGTTTTCGCTTCGTGATCTTTTACTTCCTCTGATCTATTGATTTAAGTACAAATATCTCTGATCTTTTGAAATCGTTTTTGAAATAGATTAATTTTTTTAATGCGTCTTCAAAGGTTTTATTTGACTTTTAAATGATTTTTCGTTTACATTGATGATTGGCATTACTTTGTACATAATGGAAATAGTTTTTGAGCTATCATGATCTTCAGTATCTTTATGGATTTTTTTTTAATTTTTACATTGGTCAACAAGTTTTCACTTTGTTTGAAATGTAATATAGTAATATAATTCATTATATCATTATCAAAAATTTTCGTAACCTAACAGCTTATTAATAATTAGTTTTCGTGATCTTTTTCATTGGTTTCAATTCTAATTTAGATTTGTTCGCTTCGTAATTTTCCATTTCCTCCTCTTAATTTTCTCCGCTTCGGCTTCTGCATTTCTCACGTTTGATGATGTTTTCGCTTTTTGCTTTCCATTTTCAATTTTATTATGACTTTTTTGCGTGCGCGATTAAAATCGCCCGTCTCTCTCCGACATTCTATTTTCTATTTTTCCATTTTTTCTATTTCCAATTCAGAGGCTGTTCGCTTTATTCAATTTCAGTTGCCTTTCAGTTGATTTTGGCGCGTTGTGCTTGAGCGATCATCTCGAGAGCTAAAAACAGCAAAATAGAATCCGACGCGAAACACGACCCCAGATTTGGGTTTAAAAAGAAACCAAAGCAAATGCAAAACAGATTAAATCAGTTGTAGAATATAATAATAGTAAAACTGGGGTCTAAGCAACCGATAAGCTAACTTATCTGTGCGGGCGTGTGTGATTCTGCATTATATACCCCATACTGTATATACGTATATATGCAATTTATTATAATTGTTTGCAGTCTGCGGCTGATAAGGACTTTGATTGAAAATTAACGCGTGTGCTAAAAAATAATTACGATCTGATAATCATAAGAAGAAAAGTTATTGACCTCCTCGTTGAAAAGAAAATTCGACATTTTTTGTTACCATTTTTTTTTCGGTTACTGTGCTAATCAGAAATCAGAAATTTGCGGCGATAAGCCAACGGAAGCTGATAAGCAACAAAGAAGCGGCTGACGGCTGGCATCTGGAAAATAATAAAACACTTGAAGGTTTGAGGTGAGTTTTTGAGTGTAAAAATCGAGTGAAAGAGCGGCGGCTGCGCACTTCTTATCGCGGGCTTTTCGCAAAAAAGGGGGTTTTTCTCGTGCAAAAACTGTCAAAAGAGCAAAAAGGCGGAAAAGAGACGAAACAACAACAAATGCTGCAGAACAAGCTAAAAAAAGGAAGAAAATAGAAAATGACAACAAAAAAGCAGTCCAAACAACAACAAATGTAACGCGGAAAAGGCAGTTTTCCTTGGCCGCAGCAGCAGCAGCATGCGGGAAATTCATCCGCAAAGCCACAAATTAAATATGATTTAACGAATAACTATCGCTAATGGCAATATCCAAGAGCAATATCTATAAAATCCATATAAATAAGCAGCTTTCTTTTTTTCGAGTGCTTTAGTGTTTGTGCAAAAAAAATAAACAAAAAAGCTGTGAAATAAAAATTTATTAAAAAAACTTGCAGTGCCAAATTGTTAAAAAGAAAACCAAACAAATAAATAAGTGTCTGAAATGAAAATATGAAACGCTTTTAGCAAATAAATAATTAAAGTGTTGTGTATAAATTTAAATATAAAACAAGAATATCGGAATTTTCACGGCTAACAAACCTCAAATAATTCAAACAAAAATAAACAACAAAATAACACAGGCGGCATTTTGCAGAGTGAGCAAGAAGCAGAGCAGAATTCGAGGAGACAAAAGGTAAGTGACCTTCCCTGGCACCACCCACAAGCCCCACTTCCACTCCCCCACAAAAGTACCAACCACCCGCAGGAAAAACAACAAACTCCGGAATTCAAAGCAATTAAAAATTCTCAGCTCGTTGCCGTTTGGAGAGTGAGTTGAAAAAAAGAAAAGAAAAATCTGCAAAAATTTTCATTGCCCAGTTTGAGGAGCCGTTTTTTTCTGGGTGGGAAAATGGGTGATACCATTTATTTGGGGCGGTGGGCGTTCTATTTTCCTGGGCCGGACTACAACAAAATAAAGGCCCAGAAGCTGTCCGCTGTCGGCAAACATTTTTTTATTTATTGAATTTTATTGTTCTGCCGCTGGAGAGAAAAGCGCCTGCGTTGGGAAAATCGCGAGAAAAACGCGAGTTGAAGAGAAATTTCTCTCCGTCATTACTCAACATTGAGTAGGTCTGGTGTTTTGGGAGACAGTTTTGAATAGGTAGCTCGGACAGGTGGACACATTCTCGGGGAGAGAGAAAGCCGGAGATTCGGAGAGAAGTGAGAATTGAGCGAGATTCTCTTTGAGTCTTTCACCCAGGAGAACAAATAGAAATCAACTCAATAGCGAGTCACTGTTTTAGGGATTTTTACATAAATAAATCACTGTTATTTGTCCACAAATTGTGATTTTTAGAGAACTGTTAACGTAAATATATTTTATATCTAAAAATTATACCTATATACCAAATATTATACCTATTTTATACCAAAAATTATGTTATTAAAATTAATTCAATATTTTGTATTATTTCATTAATCTATTTCATTTTAATAGCTTAAGGGAATAAAAAAAGGAACTGTTTTTTAAAAACTATCAATTCCTTGCTCCTAGGCTTCTTATTAAATACAATTTTCAAAAATATCTATTAGAATTACTCAAATAAGAAAATATTAATTGTTTTATTGAGACTAAGCAATGTCTTTATAGTAGTTTAGTTATCTATTGTTACGGTATTTATTTGATTATAAATACTATACGTATTTTTTTTAAAGGAATACAATTTACTTTGATTTTAATTTAACTTCTACTAAATTAATAGTTCTAGATTTCATTGATGTAGTCACCGTTTTCTAAAGTGTTCACTCAGAGTTGAGTTCGCTTTCATTTTGAGTTTCACAGCAGTTTGAGTTCATTTGTGAGTAGTATTTTCGAGTGAACTTCCCAAGATTGAGTCGCTTTTGTGCAGACTTTTGGTTCGTGGCCTACCACACAAACACACGGACAGGACACATGGGTCCTTTTGGCTGCTTTTTAGCCGCATTCCTGCCGTATCACATTTGTGTGTGTTGTATCTGCCGGATCCGAAAAAAAAGAGAAAAAAAAACTTTCCATCCGTGTCGACTCTCCTGGTTACTTAACCGAGGCTCTGGCATCATTTCGCTTTCAGTTTTCCCTCTTTTCCCGGTCGCATTTTCCCCAGTTTTTCTCGGTTTATATTTTTTGTGTTTTTTTTTTTTGGTATTTTTGTGGGACCTGGCGTCTTTGGTTTTTGCTACTTCATGGTCCCTTTCTTCTTCTTTTTACGACTGCCTTGTCTTCTCCACTTCCTTTTACTTCCATTTTGAGTCCTTTTGTGACGTCTTTCTTGTCCTGGCCTTCCTTTTCTTCTTCTTTCTCTCCTTCGGTGGCAACAACAAATTGGCGCCATTAGAGAAATTGTAATCAAGGCATTAGCATATATATTTTGTTATTTCTGGATAGGATACATGTACATATAGTACGAGTACGAGTACCAGCCGGATGTTGCCATCCAAAAGATGCCACCAAAAATTATTCGGGCGTTCTATGCTTTCATTGGCTAGTTGGCAAGGTCGTTCACTCGATGATGGGAGAATTTGGTCATCAAAGGTTAAGCCTGAATATTTAATTCGAATAAAAATAAGCCACCTAATTAGTACAAAAAAAATTGTCAACTCAAAGATATTTTTTATAACTAAAATGAACTTGCCTTTTAAATGGAAAGTGAATATTATTCATTCATTTTTCATTACATTAATGGTGATTTCTCCACCTAGTTTATTCGCTGCGGTATATTTTTAACGTAAAACAATTTGCATAATTACTTATAATTCACTTTCACCTTTTTTCTTGAGTAATTTACTGCTAAATACCGTCCAGTTAAATTTAATTATTACTAAATAAAGCCTCTTTACCTACGGACATACAATTATTTTTTGGGCGGTGTAGAATTATTTATCACCTATTTTAAGCTTATTTGTATTTTATAGTTTTTGAATTTAAAATCTTACCTCTAGATTTTGATGCATATCAATTTTGAAAGATTGCTTATTATTATTATTATTATTATTTAAAAATGTTAAACTCTAATTTTGAAAACTATATATTGGTTCCGTTCTAGTTTACTTTAAAACTATCCATAATTCAATTATAGCCTAGTTTCTTGCCAACTTGTAACTAAGTATTCAATGTTGTAAACACAAAGCGAAACCTTAGAGTCCTTTTCTTTTTCTTCCTTTCATTTCTCGATTATTCCCAAGTAATTCCATAATAACTCTCATTAGAGGACCTACATTTTAAAGTTGAATCGAAGCAATTTGACCAATAATTCCATCTGTTATTTTTCTATTATTCTCTTTTATGTCAACATAAGTTTGCTATTTTTTGGCTTGTTCAATAAACACAAATCGGTGAGAAAGCAAACATAAAAGAAAGGGAAACGATTTCCAAACAGAAATCCTTGTCAAATAAAGCAAATGCTTTTATATTAGGTGACCAGAGATGAAAATAATGGGAAAATAGAGGAAAATTGGAGAAGGAGGAAAACCACCGACAGGGGGCACCACTAATGAGGCCCTTGGGGAACATATTAAACTTCAGACAGCAACAAAAAAAGAAAAATCCAAACATTCACACATGAAAATGCGGTTGACACACAGAGGAAAATAAGTTATGGATTGGGTATTTTATTTTAAGTTTTACGAATATTATTAGTTTACAACTTTTTTAAATCTAACAAAAACATTTTAAGCCCATTTAAATATGTATAAATTGTATGTTTATTTGTATTATAAATTTAAATAATTTTGCTTATGATGAGTTTATTTACTTTAAATTAAAAGTTAATCTTTGTGCAGTTTTCGCTGTAATTTAAGTTTGAGGTTTAATTTTATATTCATTTGAAATTTAGAGCCAATACCATTTTATTTCCAAACTTTAATAATTTGTAAAATAATATAAAATCGATAAATGGAAAGTATCAAATATTGTTTGGGTGTATTCATTTTGTTGCTTCTATTGCCATGCAAACGCGGTAACTTTTTTCATTGGGGTTTTCGGTAAAAGGGGGTGGCAAAGTGTTGCCAAAACCGATCGCATTTTCTTTGGAACTCGGGTAACTTTTTAATTTAAAAAAGAAACAAAAACGGAAAATGGATAGCTGAGATTAAGGAGTGGGTTTTGGCGAGAGGGGATGTTAAATATTGAGGGGTTTCGGGGGGTGTCTCGCAATTTACTTTGGGCAAAGACAAATCGCAGCGGGTTCTCGACCTCCCCTCTTGAAAAAAAAAACAAAATGAAAACCCCAGAAAACCGAAAAGTTCCACGCTCAACTCAACTCAACTGACTCACAAAATTAAAGTAATAATAACTTTGTCCACCACCGCCCCTCCCAAAAAAAACTTTTGTTTTCCCATCACTCGGCTCTGTTTTTTTTTTCTCTTCATATGTCTTCTGGCTATGCGTTTGTGCGAAAGTTAAAGAAAAATGACTTTTCGGGTATGGAATTCAGTTTGACAGCATTATGCATTTTCCATATTAAACTGAAAATGCTAAGAATTGCACAGTTTCAACAATTTTCTCGTTAATTAAAAGCCGAGTAAAAAATGTTGCAATTTTAACTATAGTTTTGCATTTGAAATGTTGGTTGCATAACTTATTCGTTCCAATGCCTGCATAAATGCAAAAATAATCTGTAACATCAGATTTGACCATTAAGTAATTTTAAAATTGTTTACATTTTCAGTAAATTCCACCAGATTAATTTAAGCCCTTGCATTATTTTTACAACTGCTAGCTTCATTAGAAAATTTGTTCATATCAATTATACAAAATTTTAGATTTTTAAAAAATCTTTAATGTTGTGTTTGGTTCTAACCATGGGGTATTGTTAAGTACGTTTTTTTAATACACAGCTGCATATACCGCGTTTTTCACCCATAGCAAAAGTTTCGACTTATGAACTTTTCTCCGCGAACATAAGAACATAAAATAACATACAAATACGTAGCTGCTTCTGTTTGTTTGTTGATTTCTTGGTTTGTTGGCTTTGTGACAAAGCAAACAAACAAAAAGGCAACACCAGCGGCCAAGTCAAAGTTGCGAGTGGCCTAAAGTAATATTAATGGGAATGGCAGTTCATTGTTTAAATTTCCGCCCAGACCCCCCAAATTTTCCTCCATCGCCAGGACCTTTGCCCCCCGGCTTATTAGTGCGGGTAAGTGACGAACCTAAAAAAAAGAAACCTACACAAGCAACTGCACTCGGAGAAAAGTATACCACAAAATCAATTGCTGTACAAATGTAATAAAGGTTAAATTAAAAACATTAAGTTAATACTGGCGCTAACAAAATTACAAATGTATTTTAAGCCTATATGTACAAGTATAATAAAAAGTAACAACGCAGTATTAAGATTGATGTCATTAATTTGCAACTAAAAAAGTGACATACCTATTCCAAACACATGTAGTAGTTTATACTAGTTAGATTTCACCACCAAAAATCATCGATTTTCTCGCAGTACACAATAATTTCATTGGCGTGATGGAGTGGTCAAATAACACTCAGCAATTATTTGCATACAACACAAAGTGCGACTGTGTGTGTGGTGAAAAGCGCGTGAAAATGTTGGGAAAAAATAATAAATAAATCAGCAAACATTTGAACTCAACTTTTGCATGCCCTTAAGGGCCAAGTATAAAACTTTAGAATAATTATGCGAAAATATAGAAATTTATTTGGGAATTTAAGTATAAAAAAAGGAAAACTTACGTTGTTAGAAGCAAACAATTACATATCCAAAATTTAAATTAAGAATTTCATGAGTAAGATGATGGAAATTAACAAATGTTTTTTATAACTATGATACCATACTAGAACAAACAATATACTCGAGTAGCAAAAGTATTAAAAATTCGTATTAAAGTATATTTCCTTAAAGTCAAGTAAGAGGACCAGTAAAAACCGAACTATGTACTTATTATTATTATGGAAATGCCGTCGTCGAATGTCAAAATGCCAGGATAAATACTCATTTATATATATAAAAAGTAGTACACAAGAGCAAGAGGGCGAGATATTCCACTTGAGGGGGTGAAAGAGAGGAACATAGTCGGCGGAAAACGGTGGAAAAGTCCTTGGAGGGGTGCGAAAAATTCCTGAAGTTCTTAGCGCCAAGAAAAACCGCAAGCCCTATGGCGGTTCTTTGCTCTGCTTTCCCGCTTTACCGCTTTCCTCCTGCCTTCGCACAGTTTTCTCCCTGTTTTTCACCGCTTTTCCCCCCATTTCTCCCTGTGTATGTTTGTCCAGGGCTTGGACTGGCATTTTAAGTGATTTAATGTTTGGCTTTTGCTTGGAACAGTTGATGTTAAGGTAATATAGAGGGGGAAGTTTACCACCCCATTGAAAGTGGAAGAAAGAGAGGAAAAATTATGGAGAAAGCAGGGGGAAATTAGGGAGAAGAGGGCGACAAAAAATGCTGTCGCTGCCGAAATATTTTCAAGCAAATGTTACGCATACTCAGCACAAATCTGTCCATACACAAACATTGTTTTTGGCAAATCCCTAACATTTGGAGAAAATCAGTGGCAGCAAAATAAAGAATTGGGGAAATTATAAGTGAAAATGTATGCCACAGGTGCTGACTTTGGCCATTTTATTGTTACCCACGAACAAAAGTATTTTCTAAGCACACAAACTCAATTTTGCGTTTTCTCAATTAATTTAAGAAGAAAAAGTTGGGAAGGAAAACAGAGAGAAAAGGTGCAAATATTAGTCATGTGGAAATTAAGATTTAGATACTCAACTGAAAGTTAATTTAATCAATTTAAGAATATTCTAAATAGTTATTTAAACTTATTCAATAATGGATAAAGTAAGTTATACACCCATTTAAATATATTTTTAATATTTGGCAAATGATTTAATACCATGGAGCTGAGAAGTTTCAGCAAAATGCAGCCACGCTTCATTAGCTCCATTTGCATTGATGAAAATGGCCCGAAAACTTTTAGTTTCGCAGCCGGAATTTTCCACACAAAACACACTTAAGCACTGTGACCGGAGGGGATATCCTTATTTCCCCGAAAGGATCCAGCGAGTGTGTGTATTTTTGGGGGATAACGCCCAGTCAATGTTGTGGATGCCACCGGCTGTCCTTCGATTTTAGCCTCGACTTTTTGGGCCCCGAAAATTACCACCAGAACTTTCCTTTTTTTTGCTGACATCGTCTATTTTCAAATTATTTTGCCTACCAATGACAACGCACAAACTGCACTTGAGTCCTTGAATCCTTGGAGTGTCTGGCTAATTTCGATGTCCTTTGGCTTCCATTTTCCACCCTAAGCCAACTGCCAAAGTCAGCACTTTTCCGCTTGGCATTCAAAGATTTTCCTTTTGGCAACTTGGCAAATGAAATTCAACAAGTGAAAATGCAAATGTGATTATTTATTAAGCGCTTTAAACATTGTTGATTTTTTTTCTTTTGTTCACCCCTGTATATTTTATTTGAGGGGCTCACCGTCAACAGGTAAACAATTTGCTTTGCTTTTTCCTTTTGTGTGTCGCATTGAAATGGAAATTCATGAGAAAATTCATTGAAGGAAAATTTATAGGCGATTGCCTAGCCTTTGTTTTCCCAGACTGTTTTTAATTTCTTTATATTTTCTTTGGGGTAATTGCACATAAGACTGTCTTCTTGATTAAACGCCAATGGGATTAAAGTATTCGTTATGGTTTCCCCTTCCAGTTTCCTTTATTTGCTTTCCTTCGCGTTGCCTTTTCTGTTATTGTGCATAAATTTGGCTTCGAAAGGTGAACAGAAGATGAGGAAAATTAATAGCCGAGAAAATTTAGCCAATTTAGGGATTCTTTCGATACCCTGACCATTAGGAGATTTCCGAGGAAGTCTTTGAATTTAATTCTTTCTTGTAACATATATATAACACACAAAATTCGTATGTAGTTTCCCAGTTTGATTGAAATTGCTCCAAGATATTAAAAATGAAAACAAAAGAAATCTAAGCTTTTGGGACGCAATATTCTTATTAAATAAAAACTGTCTCGTGTGTGCGGATTACCCCAAAAAGAAGAGTGTGTAAAATGAGGGCGGAAAAACTCCCATTTCCCAGGGGTGAAATCCTTAATGAGCCTTTGCCTTTTCCATTTTCCCTGTCCCTCAACTGTTACTCGGCTTCTGTGCCTCGGCATGCAAATTAATTTAAAACAATTTCTTTTCTGGTTCTAGCCCTGCCAAACTTATAAAGTATACAAAATATTCAACACCATTGCCGTTCTTTCCGCGACTTTAAACAGCGCTTGAAAATAAATTAGAAACTATAGGAGTTTTTAAATATTTTAAGCTCGTTGTGTTAATTAAAAAACAATTATTTTATAATTAAAATAAATTATATTTTTTTTAAATATATATAAATTCTCAGATTCCATAAATATTTAAGATTTTAAAAACAATAAACACCTTAAATAATTAAAAAAAATGAATGAACATTTATATTGATAACTATCATTGTATGATGTTGAGCAAAATAAAATTAAACATGTATTAAAAATACACATTTGTTTTGATCCGAATATCTTCTGCCATCTAATGATATAATGTGATATACTTAGTATCCTTATAAAGTTTGTTTATAATTATTTTTTAATAGTTTTAATTAATATTCAAAAGTACTATTATTTTGAGCCCAGCTGTAAGCCTGTGTGTATGCCACGCCCGAAATAAGCATCATTAGGCGCTTGGCAGGCGCGCCTTTAAAAGGAGGAGTGGCCGTGAGCGGGACCGGCCAGGTTGAAGATGATTTTCCAAAAAAGGAAATAATGTTTGCCATTGCAATCGGTGAAAATGGGCGACAGCTGGAAGATGCCTTGAGGGCATTTTCATTTTACACAAACCCATGCTCAAGTTACCAAAAGTGAGGAGAAAAATCGGTAAAAACGGGCAAGTCCCAGGGAAAGGTGAAGAAAATGTAGGTGGTCCTTTCACAAGAGCAAAAGCGTGTCGAGCCCAAAAAAAAAGAAAAGTAAATGCGTCAAGGTGTTCGAGAAAAGCATTAGGAATATGGAGAAAGTAGCAGGGAAAGTGATGGCAAAAGAACCTTTGTCGTGAGTTTTTTGTTTGGGGTCCTTTTGCCTTTCAAAATTGCGAATTGGCAGCTTTTTTGGCTTAAATGAAATGAAACGCAAAAATGAAGATGGATCGCATAACACCCACAACAACAACGCTAAATGGCAGTGTAAAGTGATGCTAATGGAGTGGGAAAAAAAGAAAATTAAGCGGACGCGGAGTCCTTAAAAAAAGGCCAAACAATTATTTTACATCATTATTTAACAGGAGTTTACAAAATTTCCCTAGGAGAAAAACAGCAGCTTAAAAATTCTTCGATTAGCAAAAATTTTGTTGGTTAAATTTAAACTGAAATCAATCAATAATTAAATAAAAATAAAGTTTTAATTGCATGCGAAAACATTTCCAAATTGCAAAGCTATTGCTTTTGGTTGGAGCTTTTTTTTATATTAAATTAACGGTTGTTGTTTTAAAATGTTAATTTTTCTGAAACACAATAATTTAAAAAAACTCAAACAACGTTATTTAAATAATTATTTGGAATGTTGAGATCGGTTTCAGTATCTTAGTATTTAAATAAGCCCACTGCACAGCTTTAAGGTATTTTTCTGAAAAAGACTCGACGGTCACACTTAACCAAGCGACACCGATAAGAGAGGACGAAAGTTGCAATTGATTATAATATTTAGTGATTTTACCAATTTGTGTGATTTAAAAATAGTATTTAAAGTGAAGATGCGATTTGGAAAAGGTATGTCTTGCTTGAATATTTGACTTAAAACACTTTATTTTTCCCAGTAAGTCAGTTGGTAAGAACATCTCGCTGATCTTATTGACGAGATAGGCTGACTTTTCTCCAAATAATAACCGAATCTTATATATGTACATATACAACGTTAAAATATATACCTTTGATCTCTTACACAGTTGAGGGAATGCATTTTGCACTTATAATAATAATTAAAATTCAGAAATACACAAACTATGTATGTATATATACAAACGCAAAGTGCGTTTTTCACTGATGGTCAATGCATGATTTCATATGTACATACATATATGTATGTATTATGGTATGTTTATTTTTACACTCGGACATCCAATTGGGTGTGACAAAACTATGTATCTCTATCTATATAACCCTATATGGTATATACCCAAAGTCCGAACCAAATCTCCCGTGTTTAACAAATTGGCATTAGTTTAATTGAAAGGAGCTATGACTATGTACTTAAGTGGCCAAGTGGGTTGATCGAAAAGCGAATCGAACGGTGGCAAATGATGGCTTATAAAGTTCTGAATGAAATTATAGCTATTGAATTAACTAATTGCATTTTGCCCGGCTTCCGAAAGGGGTTACGGCACACACAATACACACACAGGACACTCGAGATACACCCAAAAGTCCCCTGAACTTCGGTTAATCAAGTATAATCAATGGCTTGACAGGCAGCTTTCTCCCTATCTCTTAAATCTCTTAAGGATGATTACATTTTGCGGTCAGGGACTGTTTGCCAATAGTTATGGCAACAGTACCTTAAATGCACATTAATTAATTAACCATATAATTGTGAGGATTTGATTTACGCTTCTGAGAAATTCAAAATTTCATCTTTACAAGGTAAACGAATTTGCCTTTGCTAAGAACCAACATTAACTTTATATGAATTTAATAGAAATGCGATAAATTCATAACTATTAAATAGTATAGAAAATATTCATAGAAGTTATATTTTTATTTAAGGTTACATTAACTTTATATGAATTCAATAGAAATGCTATCTTATATAGGGTGTACATGTTCATAATTATACTTTATCGATAATGCATTCATATTTATTAAATAGTATACAAAATATTCATAGAAGTTATATTTTTATTTAAAGTTGTGGTTTAACATACTTTCAGGAATTTGACTTCGTATTTTATTGAATACTTTTAACTTTAAGAATTGGCAAATACTCTCCAAAAGTTTACTTATTTGAAATATAATTTGTATTATTATATTCTAAAAACTTAATCAAAACATAAATAGTTTCTAAACTCGTATATGACATCATCACTATTCGCGCAAACATATTAAATCGCCTTTAGAAGACTGTTGTTACTTAATGATGTTTAATATTTCCCCCCCTCGCCCCATTCCGCGCCCTATTATTCCTATTCTTGGCATTAGCCGTGTGGTTGTCTTTTTAATGCGCTTAACATCTCCTGAGCATCCTGAGCTGCTGAGCACACGCTTGTGTGTGTCTGATTGTACTGGGGAAACCTGGCGAGCGGAGTGTCCTTAGTCGCAAGTAAATACACTTTGAAAAATTTACGTAATTTGGCGGGACTCATATAATAAATACTTAAAAAAAACCAAATTGTGCCACAATTACTACGTACAAGACTAATTTTCGCACAATATAATTTAAAAATTCTTGGATTTTTTATTTGAAACAAATATAGGTAACTAATGTCGATATGTCGATTTTATTAAATGCATGTTTTTAATTTATTTTCTGTGTGTTAAGAGAGCCACTACACATATATCTAGCTGATTCTCGCACATGAACTGGGGGTGTTGTTAATGATGCGCGGTTCGCACTCCAAGCTCGAGTTTGGAATTGAACACAGAGGTCGGATAAAAAAGTGGCTAGAAAAGCGAAGGAATAATGGCGTAGCTCGAGGGAAGGATGTAAGGGAAGTAGCTGGGAAACCAAACCCCTTGAAAAACCGGCGAAAATGGAGCGCCATTAAGCCTTTGCCATGGCAATTTGTTTCGCAACAGTTGAACAAATTGTATGCAATAAACCTGCAAGACGCAAAAGAATAAATAAAAAAAAAATGTTTCGGATAAATAACATTATTAATCATGACGCAGAATATTCTATGATAGAGAGTAACATTAAAGCTATATGAATATCGGTCTTGTTTAAAAAATATAATTCATTTCCTTGAATTTCTATACTAGAAAATATTTTTCTATATATATGTAGTTTTCGATCACAATAATCATTGTATATCCATAAATTTGTCAATTAAAGATGTATTTCACCTTATATTAAATATTTCTGTGAACATGCAATACTTTAAGCCTATATTTTTATTATAAAAAGATTGTGTATTTTTGCCAAGTGTTATTATACCAACGCATCGCATATGTGTCTATATTTTGTGGCCCTAGGATATTTCGTTTAACTTTTTCTGATTGAAATATTCCATTCTACAAACGAGAAGTGTGTTTGCCTTGGCAAAACTTACATACCCGCTCGTTTCTAATGGTAAGCTGCAATTTATAGCAATTTAATTTACACATAACTCTGCACTAAGCCCCAACTAAGCTTCAAAATGTGCATCTTCATCTAGTCAAGTGTCAACAAGGGGCCACAGAGGGTTAAGATGGTCCAGGGGGTTCCGGGGGACACAGAGGGTTAAGAGGACGGCCTAATAGGAGAGCAAAAAATATTTTGCAATTGCAATTAGAAATGTTTACCTTGTGGGAAAGCGGGGGAAAACGCTACCGGGGGTACGTAATAAAATTTATATGCAATTTCGCAATAAAATGAAAATTCGTAGAAAAATGTAAATTTATAGAGAAACGGATGACAACGAGTGCTGGTTGTTGTCCAATTGTTTTCCCACATATAGTGCAAACATATATATTTATTTACAATTTAAATGGAAACGCTCAAAAATGTACATTCTGCTGAATGATTAACAGATATTTGGAGTGAAGTAAAATAATTAAGTGTCTTGAAAATTTTAACTTTAATTTGTTTTTTTTTTTTTTGAGTAGAACAACATTAAATTACTCTTTATATATTACATACATTACTGAGTGTCATTTTTAAGGCCACAAGCCCGAAAAATTTACTTGAATTCCGTTTTATTTTAATATACTCTGCGAACAATGTAGGAATTTCAAAAATTTTCATTTAAAATTACTAAAATGTTAACCATCCTGAAGAATTATTTATTTGGTGTTAATAGAAGCAGCCAAACATTGGCGTTTTATAAGAAAGACCCGTTTTTATGGCATGTTTAAGTTTTGTTTTACTTTTTCGCTCTCGTAAATTAAATGGGCTTTCTGCTTTCGACATAAGTTGATGAATAAATATTTGAACATCGTATTTCAGTCATTCGACTTAATTTACGATCCCTCTATCGTCAAAGTCTTAATTCGTCAATCAGTGAATTGGTTAATTGAACTTCCACTCAAACTGTTAGCCGATCGAATAAAATACAATGATGTGCGAAGTAAATTTCCATTAGGCAAAGTAGAATGGGCGGCAAATAACTCAGTATAATTTAAAACTGTTTTTGGAGAATTGTCGAATATTTATGGTCGCTGAAAAGAACCAATGTATGGTCCCTGGAGGTGGGCGTTTTTAGCAATATATTATACTATATACATACAAATTGATCGTAAATCTTGGCCATTTCCCCGATTTCTTTTTGCCTGCCCTTGTCCAATTTGCATTTCCCTTGGGCATAAATTTCAATTTTCCATTTCTTCTTCTTTGATCATTTCATTTCAACACGAATTAGCTTTTGGCAACTTAATTAAAAAGAGTTTTTTTCTACTGTATATTCTTTTTTCATCATTTTTGGGGACACTCGTGCAACAAGTTGACGGCTGTCGGTGACGCACAACAGAAATTTATGATTGCCACAAAAACGAAAAACCGAATTTCAGAAATTATGAATTTTATTTATTTTTTGTTCTTTTTTTCTAAAGTTGGCTGGCTGGCGGAATTTATTCAAAAAATGTAAATGAAACATAAATATAAGACAGTTGACATGTGTGTGTTGTCTTTAGTTTTTCATTTGCCATCTCTGAGTTTTTCTTTGCCCGATTTTCTTGAGGATTTTTCACTCGTAAACCATTTTCAATTGCATCGTTAAGAGCTTTCAGGTCATGTGCTGCTTAGCCTTTCGCTATATGGATGCGGTGTCATATGTATTTATGTAGAAACATAAATATATATATATTAAGGTTTAGAGATGACAAACCAAATCATTCAATTAAAAAGGTAAGGTGGCACACTTGAGTATTGAATAATACAAAAATTTGTATCATACAAATGTTGATACTGCCTTAAATTCTCAATTAAAAGGAGAAAACATTTTCTTTATACACAGAGAACAAACAATTTCGTTTTGCCATCTCTAATGCCAATATATGCACCCGCAAGATAGTTTTCGCATACATTTATTCGCTGCGGCAGGCTGACAGAGTGGAAGCCAAGTTAAAATGCAATTGAAAAGCCATTTAAGAAACTCACTGAAAGGGAAAAAGAGTGCCTTTGGGGAAGTTTAAGGGCAGATATCCAAATGCTTTTCTTTGCCATATGCAGAGGAGCATAAAAGCTAGATAAAAAGAGGCTATTAGGATTAGGCCAAGAAAATGGCAGACGACGGACTGGTCTGGAGTGGAAAAAGGGGTTCAATTCGATTTAACGGTTTTATGGCAGATCTGCAACTGTTTTACTGGCACTTACATATATCGTTAGATCCACTCCAACTATTACGACCGGGCTTACTGCGTAGTCAAACTGATTAGTCAAATCGATGCTCTCACTACTAATTGATTCTGTACCTCGTATGATTCATCATGGGTTAATTGCCAGAGATACCTGTACAACTTTAAGTGTCGTCTAATTACGAAATGATTCCCCGGCATTTCATTCAAAATTTCCTTTGAAGTAAGCGTGGTCTGTTTGTGTGGTTTAATAAGGGAAATCCTTAAATAAAACAAAATATCAAAGATTTTTTTTAAGATCTGAGAAATAAATAAAATAAAAGAAGTTAATTGATAGCATACTTCTTCAAGTTTAAAAATGAAATTTACTTTTCAAAACTAATTTCCCTAAGTAACCACTCAATTCAACAAATATATTGTTTGATATTGGAACATACTTAACTTACATTTTTTAAAACCTTTAAATTATTTTACAATTGTGTTTAAAAAATCTAAAAAGAGTAAATAGTTAAAGAAGTAAGTTTTTACATAAAAATTGAGAAAAGATCTTATAATCTTTTTTTGAATCCTTTATTCTCAAAAGGTTTTTTTTAGTTGTAAGGTAAATTTAAGTTCTAAGATGAAAATTACTAATGCTCACAAATTATTAATTTTTATTTCAACAATTTTCGTATTTAATTTTTGTTATCTACAATTGCCCTATACTCCCCCTGGTACCCGCATTTTCTTATCTCTTGATTTGCATCGATTGTTCCAACTTTGATTCCCAACTGGGCCACTCTTCGGTTTGAAACTGCCAATCTAGATTATCCTCTCAGCTGTTTAATTTACCAATACAACTGGATAATGACATATCCTGTCCATATGCTGAGTCCTGCCACTCCATTATCCTGCCTGCGTCCTTGTGTTTGTGCTTTGGAATTGCGGGATTCCACTGGGAGTCGGCTTTAATGCATTTAAGTATCATGCAATGGGGGCCCCAATGCAATTAGACAAAAGCCAGCTGCAAATGCAGCCACAACCACTTGATTAACAACTACAACTATTGCATAACAGTAACAATAATAACAACATGGTCCTCACTTACTATATACATATGTATTTATATATATATATATCTGAAACACGCGAGCACTTGAAATGCTTTTCATAACTAAGTAGCCTGTAATGTGACATCATGACTACGGAAAGTTGCTTCCATTAATGTTCCTTTAATTTCTACAAACAGCTATGGTCAGATCAATAGTGTATTTTAAAAATGAAAACTTGTAGAGCAGTTAACATTAACATAAAAAAATATTTGTATAATTAGGAAATTTATATATTACAATCTTTATAATAAACTACTAATGTTTAGTTTGAACATTTTTATTCATTTCTAATTTAAATATGTTTAAAGTTTTTTTGTTTTAATTTTAATTGTTTGATTAATACTTTGCTTTAAATAGTAAGTAAATATTTTATAGTAAATATAGATTTCGTGAGCCTCTAATTTTCAATATGTTTTGAACACAGCTGTATTGACTGTGCAAAGAGGAACTAACGCTATTTGCCAAATTGGCTTGGCCACTGGAATATCATTAGTTAGCGATAGCAATCGTCTATATCCAGTAATCCCTGCCAGGCTGCAAATGTGATTTTCTCCTAATCCTAGAAGGAAAAATCATGTGTTCCCTCAGCTAAATACCTTAAAGAGCTACAGTCAAAGTGTATACATCTTAGTATGTTTGTAAGCTTCATATTATGATGATATAGAAATGAAAAATATTAATTAAATGATATTTTATTCATTTTTGAATTTTTCACGAAATATTTTTTTAATTTTTTTTTTTTGTTTCTCTAATCTTAGTTTAATAGTTTTATAAACTGTTCTTTGTTTAAGTTGATGAGATAAAAACATTTTTTTAGAGCTGGTTTGACTAAATTGATATTTGATTTACTATTACTTCCACCAATTTTTGTTCCTACAAAATTTTATTAGTTTTATGTTTAAAATAGATTAATAATAAATATTCTCTGAGTTTTTATTTGAAACGTTTTTGCTATTAAAATTTAACTTATTCCCTTTTTTTTAATTTTCCCACGTTTTTTCCCCAAATGGCAGTAATTGTTTTAAACAGCTTTTAAGCTCCGTTATTTTTGCATGCCATATGGCTCCCAGCAAATATTTTCATGCAATGGAAAAAAAAAAATTAAATGGATTAACAAAGTAAATCGAATGGTGAACAACTGGAGTTTGCATTATACTTTTGCAGCTTTAATCTCTGAAGTGGGCAAATGTTTGCCGAGCGCTTGGAAATGCCTGATGGTTTTTGCCCATCGACTGGTGCACTTTAGACAATAATCACTGTAAATGCTATTTGCTCAAGTGCTCGATTTGTTTTCGGCCCTAAATGTATGTTGGGTTTGAGGGCCAGAAATTTAACGCTGAGACTGAGACCACAAAAACGGATCTCATCCACATGTGGGGCACCAAATGATATTGGCCCACAGTTCCCCGCCCTTTAGCCATCATCTTTGCTGAACAAATATTTGGACCAAATGCAAACAAAATTCGAGCAACAGCAGCTGGCAAGTAAGTTATTGTCATCTGCATGTGCAATTGGGCCAGCTTTTACGGCTGATAACTGAATTGCTATCTCAGTTTCATACGATTTGAGTATTAGATGGAGTTTTTGCCGGAGCTTCTGTTCCATATTTACCTCTATTAAATCAACTCGAGGGTGGCACATAAATAAACATTTTAAATCAAACAAATATTCAAACATTTGCGGCATAATTGTGGGATTTGATTTGCTATTTTCAATTGAAAAGTTAAATTTGAATATTTAATGCATAATTATTAAAGCAGATATGATTTATAATTTATATGTAACTTTGAACTCGATTTTTATTTTATTCATTATTAACATGTATAAGTTTCAGTTTTGTTCACTTTGTTTGTAAATGTGTTTTAAATATATAACTATTCGCTTATTAAATATCAACAACATTTGCTTTTGTTTCTCATTCTTTTAATAGAAATTGATTTTACTGTTTAGGTATATGTTATTATAATTGCAAAACGAATGAAATTTATTATTAAATTAAATTAGGAAATCTTTGGAACTAAACATGTTCCCCAATTTGCTTGCACCTTATTATTCAAATTTCAAAACCCTACAAATTTTAAAAATTTAATTTGAGTGCCATTATTAAAGTGCTTTTACTTCATAAATGGCTTTAAATTGACAGTTAATTGTCTTTTCTCTACTCAGACACGCCCCAAGTTGTACTTGAATGTTTTGCAGTCCCCTGAAACCCCTAAATCGTGCTGGGAATACGTTGAACTAAACTAAAAAAAATGGAAGGGAAATGAAACTAAAACGCAAGGAAACTGGGGGAAAAACGCGATGCACGACACGCATAAATTGCCATGAGCATGTTGGTGGCGGTGGCAAAACACAATTTTCCTATTACTGAAAAGGATTTTGTTGCAATTAGAAAATGCACTCTGAAAGGGCGGGGAAGCCCGCATGATTGGATAGCATTGTCAAATGAAAAAAACACTAAAAATACAGAGTGGAATTTTTGTTGTTTTACTATTAGTTTCTGTTACCAGCTCCGCCTTAATGAAGCGTATTAGAGAGCAAATTAAGCAATTAAATATGCATGAAGACCGGGGCACTATGCATAATTTAAACAATGCAAATTCACAACTGCAATTTGTCCAAAAGCATCGAAACTTTCCAATTGTTTTGTTTGCATTTTTTTTTGGCTAAACTGTCAAAAGCACAGCAACAATAATATAAATTGTAAATATGATTTATAATGCAGAGTCTGACAGCTTAGGTCTGCACAAAGGTATTTCTGTTATAAATTTCTATCATTAAATTGTCCTCATGATTTGTAACAAACTATTCACTTTATTTGCCAGCACTATATAGTACTCACATTTGGTTGTTAAAATAAATATGGCGGAAAAGAATAAACATAATTTAAATTAATAATATGCATACCCCAATTAGGTAAATATGAATTCCAAATTTAAATAAGGTGCTTAAGCTCCTTTTTGTTCATAAACGTGTTTTAATAAAAACTAGTAAATGTATAATATCTAGTAAATCTAGTTTACCAGTTTATTAATATCAATATATGTTTATACCTCTTAGGATAGTTAGGCCATCATATTAGTTATAAAGAACTGCCAACATTAAAATTTTAGCCGGGCCATCAATGAATTATCGTACTTCCAATTTTGTTTTTATGCCGGCGCTAAAAATAAGGCCACATAACTCGCATATGGCCCCATAAAAGATTCTGGCAAATAAAAAAGATTGAATGAGGGAATGCCAAGAAAAAAGCTTTTCCCTCGTCACCTGTAAGAGCATAAAAGCCAAAAAAAACATAAATCAAAAGCGCTGTCCGAGCCAAAAAATGAAAAGTACAGCGAGGCAACGAATAATTCAAATCGAAAAGCATTAATTAAGCCATAACAATAAAGACACCAAAACATCAACGAGATTAATATGCGTAATTTGCCAAACCGAAAACTGCGCCAAAAACAAAAATAAACATAGAGAAATAATTATTCAAAATTGTAATAATTTTCTCCGTCAGCCTTTCCTTGACTCTTGTTAACCAAAGCAATTTTGTTTACAAAAATGTTTATTAGTCATCGCGTCGCACTGTTAATTAAATGTTTTGAAATGGTTATTACTTTTGGTGCGCGGGGACATGAACAAACAAAAAAAAAACCATTAAAAGGAGCACCCCATCTCTACAATTGCCAGCAATTTGTGCCAGAATAAAAACGAATAGAGAAATCATCTTAAATTATTGCTCTATTAATATTTTGACAGGCGCTTATTGTTCTCCTTTTCCATGTGGTCTTTAAAATTCATCAGCAGTTTTATTTTTCAAGTCCACAAAAATTTAATTGAAATATTGGCCTTTGACGTCAAAACTATGAAAAAATACGCGCAGAAATGTTTATAACGAGCTTAATAAAAATATGGGTTGCAGTCATAATAATGTCATTGATATTAAAGTGGCATCTATGACTACGGTTTTGTTATGGGTAATTCCAATAAATATTATTTTATACTTTTACTTGCTAATAAAAACTGTGTTTAAAAACTTATATAAAATGGGACCAAAAACTGACTTTTACAGCCAAAACTCGTCAATATTTGACAGTTTTAAGTAACCCTTTATGCAAGCCATCGAAAATTACAATTTTTAATACAAATTTGTAGAGAATTGAAGCATATTGGCCAAGTTCTAAAGATACTGGATCAATTTTTAAGATGTTTTGTAGATACTTAGCCTCAAGTCCCATTCGAAACTTGGGAAAACCGATTTGTGTTTAGCCCAGCATAAACCACAGCAAGCCAAACTTCTTAGTTGACAAGTCGGTGTGTCGGGCAACCGCAAATGCTTCAAAGCTGAATTTTAGAAAGCAAGTTTGCGATAAATTTGAGCAGATTACACTGGTTGGCGGATCAGAGGGCAAAAGCAAAAGCAAAGGCAATGGAAAAGGAAAAGGCAGCACTCAGGGATATTTACCCGGGCACTGAAGGACCCTCTGACCTCTGACCCACCTGCTTTCATTTCATTTAAGCCATCAAATAGTTTGCCTTTTCGGCCGAAAGCCTTTCAATTTGTTGCTGTTGTTAACTGCCCGAGGCAAATGTTTGTGCCCCACAAAAAGGATGGGAAAACGCCGTGGAAAATGCGGGGGAAAATGCTTATAGCACATGTGTATTGCAGACAAACTCTTCAACTTTATAACAAACCCAAACAAAACCGTGTGCCGTAGCAAACTAAAGGCTAAAGTTAAGTAAAATAAAAAGCTATTGGCACACAACCATCTCACAATATAGATATGGTAAATCAAAGGAACAGCTTGTTGGTGTTTCTAAATATTTACCAAAATAAAAACAAACCAACAACGGATGAAACTTTATTAATTGCCAGCAAGTTGTTACAACTCGTCTCTGGTATTTTCAGTTTGTTTATGTAATTAAAATTATGACAGTGTCTGTGTGCTACAAATTGTTCTTTACTTTTGATTTATACAATTTTATGTTTTCTATTTTTTTTTGTCGGTTAGTTTTGTTAAACAACAGCAATTAAGGCTGCGTCAGTGGGTTTTATGTAATCCCCATCCAAATTTAGCATGGCAATCTCGTGAGGTAGGGCCTAATTCATTCCTTTTTTTGTGATTTCGGCTGTCAGATCCGGCTTACATAAGACGAAACTCGGATCCAAAGCAGGGCATCTGGCCAAAAAAAAAAGCAAATCAAAAGCATTTGGGCACTCGAGCAGCTGAGCAGCCCAGCGTATGTGACTGTGTCCTAGATTGACACAATTGTCGACCAATGTCAATGCCTTCGAGTTGATGCACAGTGCTTTAAACGTCCACAAAACGCTGTTGAGATCGAAGTAAGCTGGTCAGGTATTAAATATCAGGTATATTGTATCAGAAACGTTATTAATATTTTACAAATACTACTAAACAACGTTTAGTTTTTAAGATACTTTTCTAATCTAAAAAATTAACATCTCCTCCTGAACTAGTCGAGATACAAAAGTTAACTAAATATGTTGCGGAGAAAATGGGAAATTATATAGGGAAATTATATAAATGTAATATTACTATGGCGGACAGGTTGCGAACTCGGAACCCTAATTGTATTAACGGGTCAAAAATTACATTTCCTAACCAAAATTATTTCCTATTTCAGGCTTTGAAATAGGGTCCTTAGTACTCTAAATCAGCTATTGCTATTACCTTTTATCTATCATTTCAGTCAGGAGTTTGCAACGTAGTGAGGGAGACATGTATAATGTATATATATTCTTGATCAGCATCACTTGAAGAGTCGATCTAGCCATGTCCGTCGATCGACTATATCGGGTTGCCGAAGTTTGCTTCCTTTCTTTTTTTTTAATTAGACTTCAACATTTTTTTTCAAAATGTATATTCTTTGGAAGGACTCAAACTTGAAATCAGTGTGCCTCTGTTGTAATCCTACCGCTTGGATTGTGCCGTCCTCTCCCTTTCTCTCTCCCACTGCGCAGGCGTTTTGCCCTCTCTTTATGCTCCATTGCGGTGCTGAGCATGTATGTGTTCGTATTTGAGTTACGCTCAAATGAACTCACTCAACTTTTTGCAGCCCTCTCGCTCTCGCCTTTTACCGCTATTTGCATCGTGCCTGCCCTTGTAACGGCTGTTTCCTCAGCTCCAGCTGCTCGTACACAGAGAGAAAATATTCTAAAAAGCTTATAAGATTTATGTTCGGTCTTAAAGGCTTTTAACTCAAATTTTAACAGTGATCTGTAGTGACACAAATTTGTGTATCCTTTAATGGTTTTGAGGGCAAATAGGTAATAAATTGCGATAATTCAGTCAAAATAAAATAGTAATAAGGCCCGGCAAAACTGTCCATAACGTTTGCGATTTTAAAAGTTTAAGACTCTTTTTTTTGAGATTCAAATATTTCTAAGGTCACACAACAATATAGATGATAATATATGTACATAGATAGCTAAATATACACCTAAGTTTTATTTTTTGTACTTTTGTGAAATTAATTTAATTCCATCTTATTGACAAATTTTTCATACCAAGTATTTTGAAATTCATGTAACAATAGAGCAGTTTTTATTGCAATTTTTTTTTATCGGTGTGAACACTTTTTTCCACTGTCCTTTTGCTGTTGCTTTTATGTAATTACATAGAAAAGGGAGCCGTTCTTTCTCGTTCTCTCTCTCTTAACTTTTTGCCATTCTGACCCCATTCGACTTCCGCATACCTTTTATAATTCGTGTATTTTTGTTTTTGCTCCACCGGCAAACTTAAGGCATCCATAAATTGTAATTAAAGCAAAATAGAATCCTCGGAAAGGGCTTACAAAAAGGGGTTGGCGCCAAATTTCGCTAGGTGTGACATCATTAAAAACAAGTTGCAACAAACTTTTAATTAGATTACTCAACGCCAACGTTAGCTGTTGCATGTGTTTTTTGATTTTTTGTGTTATTTTATGTGATTTATTTATTATTTTTTTATGGTCAACTCTTAAGCGGGCGTGGTACCTATGTCCTACATCCCACACACACACACACACACACGCATAATTTTGCCCATACCTTGGAGAACTTTAGCGCTTCGACTGCTACATGTCTAGCTGGGAAAAGTTTTCGAGCTCTGTTTTCCAAACTTTAAAATTGCTGTCATCACAGCCGGATTTTGGACAGCGGACAGGAATCTGTCGGCTGCGAAACTCGATAGTCGGAAAATCAAGTATTAATGCCTTAAAGTTGTAGTTAAAACTTAGGTAGTAAGTTTTCATTAAGTTCTTAACCCAATGGAAAGTAAAAAAGTGGACAAAATGCAACTCTTTTATATATTTTTTAATTAGATTGTTGAGTGTAAGTTTTACTTCTATTTATTCAGCAAATAATTAAATAAAATATTACAGCTATCATAAATTGTCTTGGTTTTTGTCTTAACCAAGTACAATATTTTTAATAATTAGTAATTATATCTTATGACATTTAATTTGCATTCATTTTACTCAAGTCCATTTTTTTATGATTTAAGATTCTGTAGCATTGGAATTCTAAGTAAATAAATAAACAGAGAGGATTTAATGAGCGATGACACAAGCGTTTGCCATAAGTCCTAACTGGCGTTGGAAAACGAAATGCGTTCGAAATAAAAATATAAAGTTGAACGAAATACTGCGTAACCTTGGTGGATCTATAACGATTGAAGTAGATGCAAAGTGTGGGTTGCCTGGCGTCAGTTTGAAAGGAATTTGGCATAAATTCTCTCTGTTTACCGACTGTTTCGCTATTTTCCTGCTGCTGTCAACCAGCCAGCGTTCCTTTGGGGCAAAAGACATTGGAGAAGGTGTCGAAGGGGGCTAAAAAAATGGGGGGAAAATGGGTGGAAATGGGTGGGGACATCAAATGCTACAGCGATGGCATTTTTATTATTTCTGCTTTTTTTGCTTGCCCCTTGGGCGGGAATCAACAGTTTGATTGCTACACTCGCATTCTATCACTCGCACAGATACTCCCGCACACTCGGATAAAACAGTCCTCACAGATACTCACACACATAGAAACTCACACTCAGAAACACACATTCCTTTCGCCTGAAGCTACATTTTAGTTCGTTAGCATCGAAGTTTAATGGGCGACACTTTGGCCACAAATTAAATCAATTCATTTCTGCCATTCAATAACTCGAGAAACGAATGTATTCACATGGCTGATTGAAGTGCGATTGTTGAAATACTCGGTCACAAAATATGTTTGAGGTAAGTGCAATCAATCAGCGACGGATTGAATCAATTGAGTAGATATTTGATGGGTCAATCAATCCAATCAAAATGTTTTATTTTGGCTTACCAACTTTTCAACAACCATTTGAATAAATATCAGTTTTGGAACTCAAAAATTATACGGTTTCAGCCAAAATTCAAAAATGTCTTAAACAAAAATGTATAATGGCAAAATATACCATGAGATGTTTAAATATTTTAAAGAATCAAAATTCCTTTAAATATTTTAAAGAATCTCACCTTTCAGAAACACTGAACAATTTTTAGCCTTAGTAATAGCTTGGAATGTGGGCCAACTTAAATCTAAATCAGTCTCAGCTAACTTGGGTTCAAATAAACTCGCATTTCATTCAATTATCTGTGATGAAGCAAATTCGCTAGCTAAAGGTATATCAAATTTCCCTTGCTGCCTCAATATTCCCCAACTTGGGTGGCAAAAAGGTCAACTTTCTTTGTAGATAACGTTTGCTCTGGCTAAAATGTAAAAATAAGGCGCATTTTCGGCGAGAAGCTCTTTAAAAATTTAACAAGTAAAAGTGCCAGGACCTTTTTCTTATATATTATGGTATATTTTTTGTCTTTCATATTGTACTCATGGAAAAAAAAGAAGAGTCGTCAGACTGGGACTGGCATATTGATATCCGTTAGTCATGCAAGGCGGTGGGCGGAATGGGCGTGGCAGGGTCAGGGGGCGGGTCCCAGACGCCAGCCCTTAAAGGGAAAGAAAAAAAAAGTAAAGAAAAGAAAAGACAAGCTGGGAAAATAAAAGAAAGCAATGTAGCAAAGGCAGAATGCTAAAAGGTAAAGTGCAATCGAACATTTTGTTAATATACTTTATGAATTTTTGCCCTGACGACGACGTGTTGCTGGCAAAGGACACAAAAAAAAAAATGAAAAAAGCAATGTCGAAAGTAGGGGAAAAACGGGAGCAGTGGATCTAAATTTTCTATACTTCCAATGACAGATTTTGAATGCTCTACAGAGGTTGTCAAAAAATAAAGAATTGTGTTCTTGGATATATACAGAGATAATGTTTTCAAAAAATGTATGTAAATCAAAGTATATTTTTGAACTCTCAGAACAAGAAAGATTAATTATAAAGTTGTATAGGGTTGCTTTTAGACATTTACTGAAGACTACAAATATTTTGTAAAACATTTATTTTAAACTATTATTGTTTTAATAAATTTTTTCCCTTAAATTTATTTGCAGGTAATTTTCTGATTAAGATTTTCCACCGAAGGGCAATCCAGATGACATTTTTCCAACTTTTAAATTCGATTTTCTGACTGACAGCCGTCCGTATGGAGGTGGATCTGCCCCGTAAGCCGCCTATATCATCCCTTCTATATTCCATTTTTATTATATTTTTTTTTCCTTTTACCTGCGGGCTCTGAGACTATTTGCACCCAAGAGATTTGAGTTGAGTGTGGAAAAAAATGAGGAAAAATAGCAACAAGCTTTTCCAGGACATTTTCTCCTCCACGTTTCGTTATTATTTTTTATTTATTTATTTTGGCCCACCATGTGCAGAGTCCTTCGATTCTGTTTCCAGTTTTATGTTAATGGCAAGACGAACCGCAAAGGGTTTTTTGTGTGTGGAAAAATAGGAAAATTTCGCTTTGTTATTTAGGGAATTGAAAGTAAATAACGAATGACGAGCCGAGCCGAAAAAACCCTTTTCACGTCTCGAAAATTTTTGGCTCTGCGAGAAGAACGAAGTTCTTCTTTTGCTAATTGGTCATGCGATATGTCCCTTGGGGGCGTTAGTAGTGAGAGTGGCGTGGGGGCGTGGCATCCATTTCCTTGGAATATGCATAATTTGCTGGAATGCCTTTGGGCCTTCGGGTTTTGCGACTTGCATTTCGTGTCAATGGATTTTCCTCTTTTTACCCCATTTTCAAGCTGCACAAATCAACGGATATTGTGCACTGACAATTTCCGCCCTTTTCTCTGTGCAGTCGGGGAAAATTTCAAAAACACGCCAGCAAAACTTTTCATACAAAGTGACAGCACTTCCGACTCCTTCTGCTCATTTTCCATTAGCTACACTCGAGGGAAAATAACTCGAAATTTGCCATCAATTTAAAGTCACTTTAAAAAACATTGTTTTTTGATAAAATACATTAATTATGGCTTTTTTTATTTCGCTTTGATTCGGAATGGATTTCTGCAATACAAATATATGTTACAAATTTAAATAAGTCTTTTGGTATTGATTTTTTTTGTTTAGTTTAAATTATACTCAATCTCAAAACAACTTTGTAATAGATTTTAGTAATTTTTGGACACATATTTTTTTTAATTTTATCTGTTCTCCTGCATTGACCTGAAAGCACTTTTTCCAATTAACCAATTTCTCTCGGTGTATGCATACAATCTAGAGCACTCACTGGATCCTTTGGGAAGGGGCGTTGAATGTCAATCGGTAGTTGTGGGCGTGGCATCTGTTAGGTCCAAGAAAAGTGGGCCAAAACCAACTTATGCATAATAAAGAATAAAGCTGGGAGCTGCGAGATAGTGAAACATTGCTAATTGCATAAACACTTATTGGTACCGGTAAACTCTACACGGCAAATTCCAAGTTTCACCTTTTAAATTATTCTCGAACGGAGAAAATTGTGGCTTTTAAAGTTTTCCCAGTTTTTATTTTTTACTCTTGTTACCTTCTGGGTATTATTTGTATTTTCAAAAACTTTTTATGAGCAAAACTTCTTCTTAATAGAGCGGATTAAAGTGGAAATTGCACAGCAGTTAAGCAAGTTCAGAACTCTGTTCAACAGATTGATTTCCATCAAGAGAAAAGTTAAAAAGTATCTGGCTATTAGATTCTAGTAGTCCCGTTTTTTTTCTTCTAAATGAATTGTTTGTTTTACCATTTCTTACTTTTCCTTACCTAATGGTGCGCTTTTTTAATTTTAAAAAATAAGTTTTGTAAGTAAAATACAGCTACAGGAAAGTTAGATAAATAAATTATTAAATATTTACGATCCTCTAGTTGGTTATTTATTTTTTAAATCTCTTTTAAATATTTTTAATTGCAGTACTATCACAAAAACGATTATCCCAGTTTAAATGGAGTTTCTTTAAAATCCGATTTGAATTGTCAAGTGGTGTAACCCCGCCCCCTTAGCCCACTATAGATTTCAATCCCCTGGCTTCTTCGGTTTCATCACAGCCAGCATTTCGCCCATTCAACGCATCTGTGGATTGTGCACTTCAATTTGCATTTTCATAGCTGTATCAATAGAGGAGAAAAGTGCGGGGCCAAATGGAAAATTGGGGGCCACCCTACATAGTTTTTTGCCCAGCCACAGATGTGTTCTAATCTCAATTAAATCAATTGCGTCCCCTTGTATGAATATACTGAACTTTCTAGTTCAGGGGATCTATAGAGAGAAGAGCTCATTACACGGCAAAACTTGACTGACGAATCGAAAAGCCCTCATTGGGGCAAAAATTTAACCGAAAATCTCCAGAGCTTGCATAACAAAAAGAAAAGGGAAAATGTAAACGAAAACGAAAGGCAACATCTCCCATCAGACATATCAATATACCAGCTGGCCCATCCCAATCTAGAAAATCTAGGCAAGTATACACTTTCACTGGGAGGGGCCCTTATTTAATTTTTGTCGGCTATTCTTTGAAAGGTCCTTATATTAACTTTGGCTTAAATGATGGCTTGTTAAATTAAAAAAAAAGTTTATGCTTTAAATAAATAGACGGCTAAAGTGAATAAAATCAATAGTTGCAACTGTTATTTGAAATTTGCAGCTTACAAATAATAAAAACAAAGGTGATAGGAACCAATGGTTAAAAAAATATATTATAATGTTTATAAATGCCAGTAATACTGAAAAAATAGTTTCTCTTAATCCTAGAGCAACCAATATGAAGTATCCGCCCTGTTGTCTTAGCCGCAAATCATTTTCGTGGGCAAGAGCAGCGGCATCAACGAAAAGCCTTAAGAGTATTATCATCTTCGTCGTGGCCAGAACAAGATACTTCATATATAGGAAGGTAATGGGAAATTTGCCATCCGTTTGACGACTTAACAGCTCCCCGGTTGGCAATAAACGAAATTTTAATGCCGGCAAAGTAGCCAAAGTAGGCAAAGTATCTGAAGTGGCCGGCAGTCCGCAATTCCAGTTTCCCCGTCTTCCCGTTTCCGTTCCCGTCCGAAATTAGACTTTCAGATACAATATGATAAGCCCTTCTCGGCGGCAGCAAAAGATTATTTGTTTTGGTCTTGGGACAGGCTCAAAGGGAATTTTCTATCGGCTGGGCTTCCATTGTTCCTACAATTGATACGTGTGCTTATAGCCATATATATAAAGCTTAAAAAATAACAGGACCGGCCATAAAGTAGCTCTGAAAAAGGGGCAATTGAGTGGACGATTAAAAAATAGAACTGTTGGTTAAAGAATAATGTACAAGTCTTGTCTGCAAATATGTGGAGAATGAGTCTGAGAACCATTTAAAAAAAAAGTCTACACAAATTAATCATCTTCAAGTGTTAGCGTAGCTTAATCTCTTTTTTCGGAATTCAGAAATATTTCTGCGACCAATAATACGCAGCAACAGACTTCTTTTTTGTGCTGTCTGAAATACATTTAGGTATACAACTTTATAAGTGTTGAGTTATAAGAGTTGATTTGTATTCTATAGGTTTGCATTTGCTTTGAAGATATTCTGCACCTTTATCATTTTATAAAATCCGTCAAATGACCAAATGAAAGTTTAAAGAACGTGATGTAAAGGGAACAAACATCAAAATAAAAGCTGTTAGCGATATGAATTCTAGTTAATCTTAAATTTTGTCAGTCCCAAAATAAATATACAAAATGTATGATACGCACAATGTCTGGAATCATCTGCTGCCAAAACACATAACATTATATGTATATGATCGTCTCGCCAGAAAAGATAAACACTTTTTGAGATATTTTCCATCAATTCCCGTTTTGACGTTTCTCCCCCATATTTCCCCATTTTCCCCCAGCCATTTTTCGGAAGCATAAAATACTAAATTTAGTTTCGCCTTTGGATATTTTCTTCAAGTTGGTTGTTTGCCTTTTGACATGGCCAGATGGTTTCATCAAGTTGTGGGCCAAGGTCAATAGACTGGTACCTTTGTCACTCCCCTCCCCTTTTCTCCCACCTTTTTGTTTTACTCTGAACTTTTCACTGGAATTGTTCAATATTAGTGGACATCCATTGAAATTGTATTTGGCATCTTATCTGAAAAAAGGAAACCGCTCCTTTGTCTTTTTTTTAAACCCATAGTGGTATTTACAAGGTTTTTAATAGGGAACACAACATAAAATAAATGCGTTAATCAGATAATAAGATATTTTTTTATTGAATTTTTAAACACTTAACGCACTTAACACTTTAATAAAAGTTTTAAAACTAAGCACATTTAATAAAAAAAACCATTTTTATTTACCTATATTATTAATATAAACCCTACTGTATTTCTGTGCTTGTTTATTTTTATAACGTTAATTCGCCTGTAAATATTTTCCTCAACTTTTTGCCAGGCTCTTGTCGTCCTGTTTATTTACCAATTTTCCATGTTCCATCCTCTCTCTCACCCTGTCAAAAAATGGGAAATTTTCCGGGTGAAATTGGGAGGCGTGAGCGGGCGGGGCTGGCCTCTGAATAAGCCAGGCGAACGCTCAATTTCATTTATTTGGTTGTCATTCATCGCACAGTAGGATACCTTACCGAAGAAATCCGAAGGAGAATAAAGCGTGGGGATTTCCATTGAGAAAATTATGTAATTGCCTCAGCGGGGAAACAAAAGCATCGCCCACTGTCACCAATCAAAGAACGTGAGCGATTCTGCAACTGACTATGGAGATTTGGTATTATAACAATTTATTTTGTGTTGGAAGAACAAAAGCAGGAGCTGTTTACGGTGTTTAATAAAAGAAAATAACTTTAGATGTCAGTGTCGGGCAATTTTTATACCCTTTCTTTTTACCGTTTTTTCTCAAACCAAAACAAACAAATAATTTTATTTTATTTTCAATTAAAGATTTATCTTTAAGTCATCAAGTTGCGAGTTTGTTTTAATTTTTTTTCGGATTCTACTTTTTGGAATTAGTTAGTTTCGGTCTTGTGTGCTTGGGTTTTTTTTACTTTTCTCGTTTTCATTTGTTTTTGTGGTGTGCTGAAGGTATTTGCATGCCACATTGAACTTTGACCCTATCAGCTGCCGCATTTCCTCGATATCGGTATTTGCTTTGACCCGCTGGCAAATTGCAATTGTTGAATAAACGATGAGAAACGTGGGGGTCATTAATCGGTTTTTGTTTTTTCTCTTTTATCCTGAAGTGAAATGAAATTAACGGGCATTAAGTGCAGTCTAAGGCGTTTTCATTATGGCCTAGCAAAAAAAAGTGGTGAGCATTTGATTTATGCAAATTGGCCAGGTCGCTTTTCCACATTTTCGCGTTACTTTTCGCTTCGCGAATGACGTCAGCGCAGATGAGAGAGCACAAACAATAACGACGACGAATTTATCGCATTTAATTTGCATGTAAATTTGTGCAGGGAACTGCGCTTTTGCGCTTTTGCCCAGATAAGTATGCAGCGGTTTATTTTTCTCTGTCTCGAAATCGCGGTGAAGAATTGCCAGAAAAAGGAGCAATTGTTAGGAGAATATTTACTCAAAGTCAAAATATAAATACCCTGCATTCGGTTGAGGTGTGCAGACACAAGTACACAAAGCCAAAACAATTGATTCTATATTAAACTTAACAGTTAATACAATTTCAACCTATAAATATTTAATGTAAAGTTTTTATAAAAACTTTGTTCTGATATATAATTTTACTATATAAACGTACTTAGATTTTGAGGTTTTGAATTTTGAAAGTGTTTAGGTAAAATACTTTTTATAACAAGCGGTTTTTAGACAAATGTAATTTAAAATTTAAATATAAACTTAAAAAAAATACACAAATTCTAGAAAATGTAATTAAACTGAATTACCACACCGCAGTGGCCATTAAAAATGACAAAATAACCAGTCGCAATTATTAGGAAATTCTTCAAGAAACTCTGGACTCTCTGTGCTTGTCCTGAGCTCTTCCGACTTTTTTTTCTCCATTTTTCTCGGACTGTTTGTTATGGTTTTCAAAAAGGAGTAAGAAAGGGGTAAAAGTGGCGAGAGAAAGTGCTATTTATTTGCTACTTCATTATAGCCCAAGGTGGCTCAAGGACGGCTGACTTCAAGCTGGTAACTGGCAGCTGTAAAATTAATTTGAAATGCTGCGGACGGTCCATGGAGTGTTATTTGTGGCAAGCGGGTATTTTGCATTAAGTATTTAAAAGAAAATTTTTAAGCAGATTCCGAGTGTCTCGGTCCCAGCTGGAAAACCAAATGGGAAATCCAGGGAACGAGAACGAGAAGTCTATAAAATGCAAAAAGCGGCTTAAGCCTCAATAAATATTCAAGTGCTGAAAAATGTTGGTAATGGTAACCGAATAAGCATGAAAATTTTTGGTATTAAAATTCAGCTGCATTAAAAGGAAAATTCTTATCACTAAAAAAATCAATCTGTTTTTGTTTTTGCTATAAATTACGTAACTTAATAAGTTCATGCAAAATTCTTAACTGATTAATGCCAAAACTGTGCAAAGAGCCCAAATATTTTATAAATATTACCCAAGAAAATAATGCGTTTTTTTCTATTCATTTCTTTTTTAATAAAGACAGTGAAAGTGATGGTGAGAAAAATGTGAAAACTAATTAGCAGGTTGGCAGGATATTGTTTTGAAGACGAAGTCTTTTGCTGTCGTATACTTAACAAGTTGAGCATACGACACGTGGACTGAAAATAAAAATATTTATAAATTAATTGTTGGCAGCTGAGCGAGAAAAAGGCACACACACCCACACACTGTATCCTGGGCATCTTTTTCGTATCCAGTTTTACTGGTCTTGTCGCCTTTGTTCCAAGCCAACCACAAACCAACCTGCCCATCACACTAAAAATAACAATTTCCGCTCTAATAAACATTTCCGCTTCGTGAAATTTAACATTTTACAATAAATTAAGTGAGAAGGAATAAACATAATCATATATATACCCAAGCCCCCTTTTACGTTGCCTTTTGGGTAGCCTTCTTATCGATAAAATTACGCTTTTTTGCATTTCGGGGCATTTAAAATTGATTTCGGCTTGCCAATGTCTTTAAAATAAAGACCAGATTATTGTGCTTTTTCGTGTGGTTCCTGGATTCAATTGGAAATAACATAGGACGGAATTCTTCTAAAATCAATAAAATGTCACTGTAAAAATAATTTATGTAGGGAAGCTTTGGTTGCTTAAACGATTAGTTTTACCGTGTTATTTAGAAATTAGCTATAGTAATATTTGATTACCATTTTCCAGCAGTTAAAATTGATTTTAATTAAGAAGCAAGTAATTTATTTATTGTTCCCATTATTTCTGAGCTAACTTAAATTAATTATTAAAGTATTAATTTAAAGTCCCAGAAAGCAGGGACAAATAAATAAATCGAACTTGACTAATAAAACTAAAAAGGAATTTAAAACACCCCTCCATTTTGCTGGAAAAAATCAATTGCAATTACCATTTTTCCACCCTGCGAAGCACCAAGAAAATTAACATTTAACTTTAAGCATTTTATTTCCATTCCATTTGGTTGTGTGCTCTTGCTTCTTTTGGAATTTGAGATTTTCCACAAATTTGTCACTTAATGTGTCCACCTGACTTTTCTCTGAGGTGCCAAAAGGAAGTTCTGCCGTAATCCCCGAAATGTCACGTACTTGCTAAATTAAAAACGATTACTTACTAAAATAAAAAAAAACCGAAAAACCATGAGCCTTCCGCACTTAATTTAAATCGTTATTGTTATTATTACTATAGAAGTCGGTCTGCGGATTCGCTGTCAGCCGCGGGCTTTTCCAGGGTTTTCAATTAAAAGGATATGTGCCCAGGATTTCTGTTTTGGGGGATTCACTTGCGTGCCACTGACAGAAAAATGGAATTAAAAAATAATAAAAAGCCAAAAACACCAAGGTAAACTCCTCGTAACACAAATGGACAAAAATGGAAAATGAAATGCATAAGTTAACAAGAAAAACAAAGCGATTTCGGGGCATAATTCGGTACAAAAGAAAATTAAGCCCTGCCAAAAAGATGGCAACAAAGAAATGCAATCGCAGTTTTTAAATTGTGTTGGCTTTGCTTGCAAATTTGTTTGAATACTTAATTTATTTACGAAATACAGTACACTTAAAGAAAGAAACCGACCCATTTGGTACACAAAAAAATTGTGTATTTGTCACAAGTAAATATATATCTTTTTTGAATATTAAAATTATGCTTTATAATTTAAGACCAAAGCTAAACTAGTATGCCGTTTTAACTAAGTTATAAACAGCTTGCAGCTCGTCATTAAATTTCCAATTAAATGGCATTCACAGTTAAAAGTTTTTCCATTTTTTCAATTGGACATAAATAAATTCTTCAAAAACCGTTTTTCTAAATTCTGTTTTTGTGTCAAAACAAAATTAATTGTTTTAAATCTATCAGGGGTGGATGGTATAGGTGGCCAGCTGTACAAAACAGTCACTCTTTTGGCTATACGTCTAATTTTGGCAAAGTTACAATAAATAGATTCTTAGGGATTTTGTTTTTGACAAGTCTCCAAAAACACAAAAAAGAAACTCCTTCAAAGTCTGTTTTTGTATCAAAACCCTGGAAAGCAATAAATAATAATAAATACACAAATAATTCCAATTACACAAGCAGTAAACAGCAAATAATCAATCAGCAGAAGAAAATCCTGTTCAATTTTTCCTGTTGTCGGTTTTAAGTCAGTTGTCCAAGGTCAAGACCCAGAAGTATATATATTTAAATATTTAAGTAAGTAAGTGTGTAAACAATAATACCGAAAAACAGAAAGTGTTTACAAACAAGCAAGGAAAACTTTCGTTTTCATTTATTACATTTTTATTTTGCTATGGTTTTTCTTTTTTGACGTCATTGCCAAGTGAATGAAAAGTTATTTCAGCATGTATTAAGTTTTTCCGCATTTTCTGTAATAAAATTGTGGTTTGTCATGCGATTAGGGGCTCTGCAGTAAATGTGTGTAGAACCACGAAAAACCTTAAGAAACTTTAACCCTTTTACCCAATTTTTTTCCCCATTTTTCTAAATTTACCCCTTATTTTAAAGCCACTTATAATCAGCTGCGTAGCTGATTTCAATCTTAAATTAAATGTTTCGGTTGTTTTAAAAACTTTTTCATCGTCAAAGGGTTCAAAGGAAATAGTTTAATTCTAACGGAATTTGGGTTGGAAGAAACTATAACTTGGGTAACTTAATCAAAAAACTTGTCTTACAATTTGCTTAATCAAATAAATGGAAATTAATTTCTTTTTATTTAAAAGAAAAAAAAAACTATACAAAAAATTGTTATGTAACAACAACTCACAAAACTAAGAAGCACTATAAAAACGAAAACTTGTCAAGATTAAATTGATTAAATATTCAAAGGAAACTGAAGCATATTATGCTATAATAACAAGTATATACAATAGTGTGAAGAGACATTAATATATATAAATCATTACAAATTATTGTATTTAATTTTAAAATATAATACACCAAAATAAATCTTGAGTGATTAATCACTCGTTTCGAGGGGTGAAATATAATTGAAATTGTGTTTTTTATTCCATTTAAATATGAATGCAATTTGCTTTGCGGCGATGGTGAATTGTTAAAACGATATCACTTAAATGGTCGCATGGTTTATGCGTTTTATTTATTTATTATTGGCGTTCATTGAGCGAAATGAGCTTTTGCCGCTCGACTGCATTGAATGTCAATTTTGCGGTCGGAAAAGCTGTCATTAATTTTCAATTTCTACTTGTTACGCGGTGGCAATTAAATGTTGACATTCGAGTGCAACATTTGTTAAGGCGCGCGGGAACGGGGTCTTAACCCCCCCGAGCTTTTAGTAATGGGTTTATCGGTCGGCGACATGTTCGAGTTTCATTTAGTTAATTCAGTAAAGGGTTAAAGTCTGCCTCACGGGTTTGTTTTTATCTCCTGCTCGAGTCTTGGGAAAACTAAGAACGGAACGTGGCTGAAAACGCAGAAAATGAGGGGCTTTCCTTGAGGGTTGACTTTTCCAAGCTGCCTGCAAACAGTCATAAACTCATGAATAATCGGCTGGGAATTCAAAAACAAACAAAAATATAACAGCAACAAATTAACATATACTGGTTAAAATTTCAAAACTTTAAATATAATTTAAATATAAGACAAAAAAACTTTAATAAAATTTAAAATATTGTTAGGCCTAGGCAAAGATAAAAATTCAATTTAGATATTGAACAAAATGTATTGTATATTTAAAATACCGTTTTTCCGATTTCATAGTGAGATTAAGAATCTAAATGTTTACAGAAACGAAAGCTTATTGTTTAAATGTTTACTTTAATGGTGCAAACGTATTTTCTCTGCATTATCAACGCCCTTATTCAAGTCACTTTTTTTAACCTTTTACTATTCAAAGATTTATGCCACTTTATCATACTCTGATGATGATCCTCCTCTTTTTCTTTGTTGATTTCCGCAGAGGAAAATGCAAAGTGAAACTGAATAATAACTGAATCCAGGGCAAATGGAATTGCTTGATGTGTGCAGAACGGAAAAGTAATGGAATGGGTTGGGAAAAATAAAAAATAATCCGTGAATCGCTTTTGACACATTTGGCACCGAGCAACGTTCAACCCCCTTTCTGATTGCCTTTCAACTTAACTTGCCGTCCCCCTGCGCTAACCCCCTTTTCTTCTTCGGCTAAAAGCCTTATATAACCACATTACGTATACGCAGCGTTTGCCTAAATAATTAATGCGCACAAAAAGCAACAGGCCGACGGTGCTGCCAATGTCCAGGTCCTGGCAAACCGAAGGCCAAACCGCAGGATATAGCTCCTGTAAACCCCCATCCACCGATTTCCCCTATTTTCCACCCGATTTTCCCCCGATTTCCTCGCACTTCCCTCGACTGCTTGTGGCTTAGTTTTGACCGCAACCTTCATTCAACTGCCGCTCCATGCATGCCACTGACAGTTAATAGCCCCCCCCTATACAGCCCTTATATAACAAAAGGAGAAAGATCGTACAGGAGCATGGGTTTGGCAGACGAAAATTATAAAAAATATCCCTGGCAATTAGCCGCATTAAAATGCGTCATTAATATATTTAAGTGGCTATCATCAGGAGTTGAATTATGCATTATTTTCGTTCTTCGCTTCTGCAATTCGTTTATTTAATGATTACCGTTCATTTTTTGTCTTTTCAGGTAAGTTAAACCTTTCGAAATGCAAAAATTCACACGATTACGCTATATTTATATATATATGTGAAATTTAACAAATAAGTGATAATTAAGATAAGTAAAAATCCTTAAAGTCCATAATAATCAGAGACTTATTTTACTTAAATTAATTTTAAAGCTTTGGCTAAGCAGAGTTGTTATAAAGAATTTAACTCAGCTGAGCTATTCGAATTATTATATATTTAAATGCCATAAAATCAATGGAATTTGACTTTAAAGCTCCACAAAACAATTTTTATATAACACCAAATTTTAAAGTATTTTGAAAGCACCTATCCAGTAATTTTTCCCCAGAAGGCAATCAATTAATGAGTTGCCTTCGTGCTTCGCGAAATTAATTAATTTCAGTATATACATCCGTCCCACTCCACAAACATTAATTTAATTTGCGTTTTTATCTCTATTCTTTGGTGGAAAACCGAGGGTTTGGGTAAAAACAATAAAATGGCCACAGAAAAGTGTAAATCATATAACATCAATTTTCATTAGATGGCTGACAGGCGGGCGGCCATTTTTTGGGACTCTGGCCATTTAATTGATTTGCTTTAAGCAAAAGGCATGGTGGAAAAGAGAATTACAGTGAAAATAAAAATACTATGATTATAAGTAATATACTAATAAGTCCTTTTTTTTTGCTAATATACTGAACTGAGTCTATTTATTTTTCACGTGAGCCCAGTATAAAGGACACCGAAATGGCGTCCAAGGCAAACAAAACCCAATAGGATTTTGACATAAAAACTTTTTATTTTGAATACTTTTGTTTTGGGTAAAAAAATTTTATTAAACTGAGTTATAACATTAAACCTGTAAAGTGATGATAAATTAAAAAATAATTTGAGTAAATACATGTATTTATGTTCCCATTTATTTAACTTAAAATAAATTATTCCTATGCTTTCATAGTTTTGTTTCTAATAAAATCAGGGGCGAAGTCAAAGGGAGAGTAACAATTTATCAATTTACAGGTTAAGCTTATGTTAGAATATAATAATGGCAAGTCTTTATTTCGTATTTTTCGCATTTCCGAGGCATTAATTTTAATCATCCCACGACCACGACCACGACACTGTTCTATTTTTATACCCTTGCAGAGGGTATTATAATTTCAGTCAGAAGTTTGCAACGCAGTGAAGGAGACGTTTCCGACCCTATAAAGTATATATATTCTTGATCAGCATCACTAGTAGAGTCGATCTAGCCATGTCCGTCTGTCCGTCCGTCTGTCCGTCTGTCCGTCCGTCTGTCCGTCTGTCCGTCTGTCCGTCCGTTTATATGCAAACTAGTCTCTCAGTTTTAAAGCTATCAGCATGAAACTTTCCCAAAAGTTGTCTTTCTATTGCAGGTAGTATATAAGTCGGAACGAGCCGGATCGGACGACTATAGCATATAGCTCCCATAGGAACAATCGGAAAAATAATTGAAAAAAAATTATAACTTTGCTGTTTTTTAATTTTTTGTTTAGTTCTTCGACATATAGCAATGGGTAAATATTTCAGAATTATGGTTAAAATTTCATCAAAATCGGACGACTATAGCATATAGCTCCCATAGGAACAATCGGAAAAATAATTGAAAAAAAATTATAACTTTGCTATTTTTTATTTTTTTTTTAGTTCTTCGACATATAGCAATGGTTAAATATTTTAGAATTATGGTTTAAATTTCATCAAAATCGGACGACTATAGCATATAGCTCCCATACAAATAATAAAAATATATAAAAGAACAATCAAATAATTAAGCTGCAAATCGTCATAGCTTCAATGTTTTTAAACATATACGCAAGTAAATCATAATTTTAATGTTTTCAAAAATATTTAATTCTTGCGATAGCTGCAAGGGTATATGAACTTCGGCTTGCCGAAGTTTGCTTTCTTTCTTGTTTTTTATTTTTATTGTTTTTTTTTTTTGTACGTTTATTTTTTGTTTTGTCTGGGGCGAGAGGCACAACAAAATTAATTGCATACAAATAGGCGTCAGCAGTTGGGTTCTAGGTAAATAAATTAGTTTTAGGGGCTGTTGGGGAGATGTATTGCCTTTGAGGGGGCGGCAGGTGGGCGTGACTATGAACATCAGGTGGGTGTGTGGGTAGTGGGTATGGTGGATGTTGAATGTTGAATGTGGGATGTGGGTGGTTTTTCTGGCACATGCTAAAGAGCGCCAAGCAAACAACAAGTTAAAGCTCCAACGGATGCGACCGCAGGGGATGGAAAATGCGGGGAAAATGTTGGAAAACGTGAATACGCTTTTCGAAAATCTTCTCAGGCAGATGGGTCTGGGAAAATGTCATCAATCGGCTCCGTCATAAGGAGTCTTATAGAATAAAATTGTTGCGAAACAAGGGTTTCTAAGAAAAGTCTTTAACTTAACAACAATTTTGTATTTCACTAACAATTACTTAAGGACTTTAAGAATATTTTGGCAGCTCTATTTTCTAACAAGCCAATTAGCTGGCACTCTATACTAGTTGCGCAGGTTTTATGCAATATTCTAGTTTCAGGAAAATGCAACAAAGTTTGTCCATCACGGCTTAGGGCATTTCGAGTTAAACTTTGTTCCGGAGTTTTTTCCTGAATTTTGTGTCAATGAGGGCAGCTGAGATTAAAGAGCGGCTGAACTGAAACATTAAAATGAAAATGAAACTGAATCCCATACAAGAAAGTCAAAACGAAGATGGAAAAGCCAGAATGTCTTGTCATCTTTCGTCCCAGTTTCCTCACTTATTTCATTCCATTTCAATTTCGCGCTCATTTCATGCATATGATTTTAATTTTAGCTAAACATATGTATGTGTGCGAGGACATCGACAGAGTTTTCCTTTTGCCCTTCCTTGGATTTCACGCACATTTTGCTTGGCTTGTAATTGAATTCGTTCATGTCGAGAAGTGAAAATGGAATTGCCAGCCCGGCAAATGGCTATATCTGCTATCTGCTTTTACATCAAGCGTATATGCACTGTGAAAATATTGTGTTAATATGTTATTTAAAAATAACATGAATAAGACTCAAATCTCTTCAAAAAATTGCAAACTAAAAGTTTTAAGAAACTTTTTTTAACAAAACAAAAAAATGTTTTTCTTTCAATTAAAATGCACTTTAGAAAAGATGTTTTTTTTTTGTTTGTTAAACCCAAACCCACAATTATTAAGAGCACTTTTTGCTGGGACTAAATCTTAAATATGCAAAAACTATTAAGAGGGCACTGTACTATTTTTCCCGGTGCACGTCCGTTTATCTCCTCTGTGTGAGCGGACATATGGACTCCCAGTGACAGCTGTCAAGCGGCAGGTGGACCTGGACCCTCGACTCAACTCAGACCAACCAACGAAGTTGGTAGCCAGCAAATCATGAATGCCATTACAAGGAGAAACACAGACTGTGGCCAGGCAAAAGGCGGCCGGGAGAAAGCGGAGAAATGAGCAGGAGGATAGACAGCATCGTGCTGTTGTGGTAAACTGTTGCACAAAATTCCGTTGCACACTTTTGCGGACAGGTGTCCGATGCCGGCGGAATGTCGGCACCCGAACAATTTGCCGGTCCCAAAAAGCGAAAGGCAACAGTAATTAGGTTGATATGGCAATGCAAACAGTAAAACATAAAACAAACGTAAAAACACTAGGTAGAATCAATGATTAGGGTTGTTCAAAAATTTATTTAAGTAATTAAGAAATAAAATAATTCAAATAAAATAATTTATGTAGAAAATATATCTGTTCAAATATATAACTAAACAATTTTAAAATGAAATTAGAAAACCAAATCAACAACAGTTTTTTGCTGAATTAATAACGTTTTTGAATACATTTTTAATTGTTTAGTTTTGATTCAGTAATAAAAATATTTTTAAAAGCTTAAAAGTTGTATAAAGTATATAAGCTTTCCTGTTTGGATTTCCTATACGTTTAATACTTCTTTCAGTAGAATGTGATTGTTAAGTCCTTGCTTGCTTTAATTTAAGAAGTCCTCTTCTTTCTGGGGTACTAGTCGTACAATGTATTTTTGCGAGTGTCCTTTTGTAATGAGGACAAGGCAACTTCTTGAGAGCCGTTCCCCTAGTTGAGCAGCCAGCAGGATAATCAAGCTTAGCCAGGAGCGAGAAGAATTTACGACTGTTGACAATGTGTACGAAAGTTGCGTCACTTTTTACTGCTGCCCAGAAATGAAACGACGTGTGAAAGTTACTGACAGGGGAGATGGGGATATACAGAACATGTATATTTGGGGGGATCCGGGAATAAATTTATGCAGACTTCTTGGAAATTTACAACTATTTTTATGAAGCTAAGCGGGCGTCCTTGGACACAACTCGAACAACTTTACGACAGCTACACGCCCGAATATCCTGCAAGAAAACTAGAGCAGGAACCTTTATATATATATATTTATTTATAAAACATGAAGAAGGGTGAATCGAGGAAGTGGGCGGAACCCCTGGTACTCCTGTTTCAGAAAAGATTAGGAAATTGATTTTGAAATCAATCATTGTGGATAAGCAGGAAACAGTTCGTTGGCTGCAATTTTATTAAAAGTTTTATAGGTGGGTCAAAGCTGCCAACTGTGTAATTTTTCAATGCAAAGACAGCCTTCAAAGCAAACAATTTTGCATATTAAATATGGGAAAAACTTAAATTGTCTTAAATCAAAAAAAAAAAAGGACAAAAATATGTGTAAATTTACAATCCAAGCAAATTTACTTTTGACAACTTACATTTTATCTTTTATGTTTGAGCTTAAAAACATTATTTTATTTTAAGTTTTTTTATTTGATATTTCGAACTTATATTTTTATTAAATTTGAGCATTCCTGAATGTTTATTTCCTTATATTTCTTTTAATATTTACTGCCAAATCGCGATTGAGAGCGTTTGTTTTACCCATAAAAAAAATCCACCACATCGGCCAGTAAAAACAAGCACTCGAACGTGGTTTTCTGGTATGGAAAGTGGTTTTTAGGAGCTCTGGGGCACTCATTCTACTCACTGCCCTTCGCCGATCCCCAAAAATTTGTACACATTTAGACACGCATGCAAATGGCGAATTCGGCAGTTCGTCAAATGAAGCCATTTGTATGCCCGACCAGGCGCCGGCTTCATTTTCATTTTCCCACCCATTTGAAACTGGCTTTCCACATACGGAAAAGCTGCACTCGGAGAAAAAACCTACGTTGATGTTTACAACATATATAATTTAAGATCCCATGATGAATTTATGTTATGGAGGTTTTAAGCTCAGTTATTTCTAATATATTATGACATTTTTGTTAACAAATTTAATTTAAATTGCAAATGCAAATGAATGTGTTCCTGTATACTGGGATACTTCTTATAATAGTATTTTCAATTTATATGATTTTGTTCTGAGTGTAATTGTTGTTTCGACGGCACTCGTCGGCGTATTTATATAGATTTTCAGGACACTTGTGCCTGCCTCTGGGAGACAAGATCCTGCGACATTCTGATGAGGCCAAGTCAGAGTCGGAAACATGCCCATAATATGCCTCATCAAAATGGGCAATTTGTGTGGTGGAAAAACTGAAACACAACTGGCTATTCTTTTAGTCGGCAAAAGAGAATATAATTTTTAATGGTGTAAAGGGAGTGGTAGGCAGTGGAATGAGGGGTAACATTAGTAATGGAACTGCGAAATGAAGTATGAAACTATCAGAGATAGTTTGCAGGTACTCATAGAATTTAATAAAAAGGGGGAAAAATTAAACAACTTTTGATATAAAGCTTAAAAAATTATTAGCATATTTTTTTTCGATTGAATGCTTTTTGTTTTGTTATAATCAGCCATAGATAAATATAGATTTATAAATAAATGTGTTTAAAATAACTATTTTAAAGAGATTCAAACATATTTTTTACTAATTTGTAACAGTTTTTAAAATTTTTTCAATTAAAATGTAATTTTAATTTATTTTATTTTTAATTTTCATTTATGTTTTTTTTATTTAACCCTTCTGCATCGAAATTAAAAAGTATATTGTACCCAACATGTATTGCAAAAGCTAAACATTCAAATGCATTCATTTCAAAATTGATAATGAATATGCATTTCACTTTATAAATTAGAGCTCCAGTTGGTTTGAAATCCCGAAAAACTCCGCCCATAAGCCGTTTTAATTGTGTTTTATTTTCCAAAAAGGTGGTGGCAAAGCCCATTAACATTGTCCCAAAACCTGCATGAAGAAATAGGGCTAGAAGAGAGCAGCTCGATCTATTAATAGAGGGAAAAAAGGGTGAGGCTTGGGCTATTGATTTTCAGCCATCCATAAACAAATGTGGTTTACCTGAGGTACAAAAAAAAAATGTTTGCCTCGTGTGTGGGTTTGTGCACGAAAATAGACCCTGGCAGGTGAAAAATGTGTGGGCGGTCGGGTGTTAATTTTAAATTATTGACCAAAATGCCGGGCCCTCGCTTTTGCAATTAAGAAATCGTTAAAATGTTAAATCGTAAATCCCTCAAACAAAAGCATGCCATTATATTTAAATGCGCATTATGAGGCATTAATAATTTAATTAAATTATTGAAACTTAATAATGCAAAAGCCAAAGAGCGCCGAGTGAAGTTATTTAAGCAAGTTAAATATTTATTCATGTTCATTTTGCCACATAACAAAGTTCTAAGGCGTCGTTTAATTTATTAATTCGTCAATAATTAACTTGCAAGCAGTTACTTACTTATTTAACTAGTCAAACATGATTTATTTAGACACCGATTACAATACAGTTCACTCTGTTTTAACGAATTAAAATTGGTAAAATCTGTCAATAACTGAATTGAATTTTAGATCTTAAAGAAACGTGTGCTCAAGTTTTCTAAACTGAAGTCAAATTACCTGTAAATTGCTCATTATATTTTAAATACTTTTGAGTATATACAAATGTGAACATAAATTACATTGAAAACTAAATGTTAGTGTATTTATTTTTATTTGTTTTTTTTTTTTAACAACAGAGGGGAAAAATTAGCGTTATTTTTGATTAGATTTTCATAAACATTTTTGATTTTATTTCTGTGGTTTGTAATTATGCATTCAAATCTATTTAATTGCAATTACTTAACCAAATGACTGTTTTTTCATGGCATCCCCCATTTTGTATATAATTTATTCCTGGTTTCTGAGCACTTTCGTCCAGTAAAAGGAAAGTGGTTTGTTTGTGGGAAACTTTTGTAAGGGGAGGTGGAAAAGTGTGGGAGTAGCTGCCAATTTCAGTTACAACTGTTGCCGTTCTTGTCATACTGTTCTGCGGTCTTGTCTGTGGAATTGAGTGCATTAAAATGCTTTAAAAAAGTACAAAAAAAAAATGAAACCGGGTATGTTGCTGGTTGTAGGGCAGATTGACCTCTGACCCCCCGTGCCACTCCCACCTGTCATCGCATTTAGAGCCTGACATCCTGACCCATCGACGTGTCAAAGGAAAAGAGCCTGGAAAAGTCGAGGGAAAAGCGATTGACGGGTCTGCAATTAATGGTCTTGCGGCTGCTGCACTCGATTATAGCTGGAAAAATGCCACAAAAACACTTTAAACAGGCTCTTGATATTTAAAGAACTTAAATATGTTTTGATTTTCTTATTTATAATTTTTCAATTTTGTTTAAGCTGTGCTAACTGATTTTAACAAATTAAACTTACACATTATTTTAAGCTTCAAAATATGGTTGTAAATTATGAGATGTTTTAAATATCAAGAAGTCCTTTCTCAATGGGATTGGGCAATTATCCTTCGGCTCATAAAACAAAAAAAAACACCTGATTTATTTTACTTGATTCTCCTTAATTCCCCTTAATTTTCTGCCCCGTATTCTCCTGTACTGCTGGCGGAGATTATCCGGGGCTAAATCCACTGATGATGAACAGTTGTAAATGTCGCAATCGCTGTCAAATTGCTGGGGAGCCCGAAAGATTGATGATGTTGACTGAGGATAAAAGGGGAATTCGGAAATAATTAGCCCAGTTGAAATGAAAGTTATCCAACCTCTTTTTCGTTCAGTAATTTAGGACGGGCCACATTAAATGAGAGCCAAGTCAGTGTGGATGGCCAGGAAAATGATCCTTATTGAATTGGAGCCGGCAATTCGGGTTGATGCATAGACATAGAGGCGTGCGGCTAATTGATTGATTGACATCGATTGAAATACCAGGATAATTGGAGTCACCTTCACCAGAAATTCCAAATTTGGCGACATTTTTCTTGGCAAAATGAAAATCTCAGTGGGTGTCTCTAAGCCAAAATAAAGGTTATAAAGACACACACACTGAGTGGCACAATTAGGACGCAATTCAAACAGCCGGCAGACATGTCAAAAGTTACTTTATTGGTTTAGCACATTCAGGAAATGGCATAGGCAATGACAGCAAAACAACACAACAAAACAGGACGAGTAGAAAAAAATCGAAAGAAATCCTGACAAAAAAGAAACTAACATTGAACGAAACTTTGGGTGTCCTGGAAAAATTCGCAATCCATAAATTTAGATTTTCGAGAAATTGGGTATCAAAATTAATTTGTTTAACAAAAAGTAAATAAACAATTATTGAAAAATTACGAAAAATCTTTAATAAAATTTCGAGATTACTAAAAATTAAATTTATCAACTTCTAAAGAGTATGAAAAATTCTCGAAAATCAATAGAGCCCAGAAGAAATTGCGACTGTTCTCTAACCTCCAATTGCTTTCTCTCATTTTTCCCCTCTATATCCGCCTGTCTGTCTATCTGTCTGTCTGCGTGTCCTTTTGCCTGTCTGCGTTGGCATGTACACAACATGCGGACTCCGAGCCTGCACTGAAAAAAATATCGCTTCAATCACGCAGATGCTCTCATCTCCAAAAGTGCAAAAAAGAAAAAAAATGTTTTATTTTAAAATGCTCTTTTTTTTGTTTTGTTTTTGCCTCCCTCCAATATATAATCAGATTAAGCTACCCCAAAGGTCGCATAAAATTAATTTTAGAAGCATTATCCATTAAACAAAAACAAAAAAAAAAAAATACACACATTTCGTCCCACTGATATACTTGAGTTTTACCCAATATTCTGTCAGTGCACGGATGCCAATGTCGTGTCCGTGTGTCTGTTTTCTGTCTTGACCAACAGGCAGGGTTTTGACCACACCTACGACCTGGCCACACCCACCACAATACGCCGCCCTTTAAGTTGGCAAACAGCAGAAGGACGAAACAAACTGAAACGAAACGAAAGAAAAACAACATCCCACTAACTGATTAAATTTATGCGCCCTTTGCATACGAATTCGTAAGGCGAGCCGAAAAAAAAAACAAATTAGGCAAAGCAATTTAACCAGAGGACGAGGGAAGTGGCCCAAGCTAAACTAATAGTTTCTCGCAGGACCTTTAGGCGACTTCAGCCAGCCTCAAGTGTAACTAAACTTCACATAACTGGACTTAACTTGGTTTGCCAATGAAAATGTTCTCCAAATTAACCAATTTTACTTTGTTATGGAAGGAAGCTAAAAAAAAAAAAAACAGTACCAGTTGCCAATTTTAAATAAATATAGAGATGTGTTCAATATATAAGAAATATGTAAAGAGTGTGTTACTATGACTAGAATAAAATTATTTTGTTGGACCATGATTCGTTATACATTTACCAGGCATTCAAAAAAAAATGGAGAAAGTTTACTACAGTTCGTTCTAAATATTTCAAAGCGTACTTTTTTCGTTAAATACAATCTCTGATGAATTCTGGAAACACCGTTAAATTATTCTGAATAAGGTATTTCTATGTGAAAATATATTAAAAACAAATTGTATGATCAACCTACATTCCAGGAATTTTGATAAATAAAAAGAACTGGTTAAATATTCAGTTAGCTTTGGAATTATCAGCCCTATCCACACACTTGTTGATTTAAGCCTCGCTCCACCTCTTTTTCACTTTTTTTTCCACTGAGACACTTGTCACTCGTCAACTCTCAAATTTAAGCCTCACAGTTGGCAGTCATTGTGTGGCAACAAACAAGAAAGAAAAAAACTTTAACAATAACACAGAGCTGGGGAACACATCTAAAAGCTTATGGTGTTTTAAAATTTGTTCGTGGTCGCACTGATGGCCTCAAGTATTTGCAAATTAATAAGCAGTAAGCTAAAATTTGCAAAGAATCGGGCGACGTTTCAATAATAATAATAAGAGCGCAGAAAACCACGGGAAAAACAAAAAATAAAATAACAGCAACACCGACATGAACAAACAAGGTGTAATTGTATGTTGCTCTCTTTCACCCACTCATAAAGCCCTCTCTTTCCGGTGGGTGGTTTATGGGAAAAAAAATGTATTCGTATTATTCGCATACATGTGCGTACATATAATATAAGTCACGTCGAGCATATCAACATCAATGGCCACAAAGCGCAGCATATCAATATACATAAGTACAGGGTGTCCTTGGGGAAATGGCAAGGATGTTAATGAAATGAAAGAACAAATTGAAGCCCTGGGGTTCTAAAGCTTTAATTGAGGTTACAGCATTAGTCAAAATACTTTGGGGGGAAAAAAAAGAGGTATTTTAAAAATGTATTTGATTTATTCTTTCATGTGTAAAAAAACAACACACTTAAAATTAGTATCAACATGTTTTGCACAATTATTTAAAAACAAAAAGAAATTCACCCTGTATTTTTCGCTTCCTTTCACGGTCTCTCGTCACCTCTCACTTGCACATACATGGAAGACCATGTCCTTTGTTGTGCCGAGTCTTCCTTTTCCGCTCCGTTGCCGTCTCGTTCTAATGCTGCTTTCTTTGTCTTCAGACGAATGTTACTTGCACGCTTTTTTCCCTCTTTCCCGTTTCTCACTCCAGCTATCTCGTTCTCTTGATGGTGTTGCTTTCATTTCTCAATTGCGAATTGTATTTGTTTTCAGTGTAGAAGCGGGGAAACAAGGAACAAGAAGAGGAAGGAGAAAGTGAAGAAAGGGATGAAGAAGAGGAGAGTAAAGAACAAGAACAGCAACAGTTGTGCCCATTGTAATGCGTTTGCAATGTGCTTTGCTGGTTGTTATTGTTTTTTCCATTCACTCACTTTCCCAAGGACTTGTGCGAATTTATAAAATCTTTTATATATTTTTTATTTTATTTTTACAAACTATTAATTAATTAATTAATTAATTATTATTATTTTTACAAACTATTAGCAACAAGTTTCAATTAAGTTAAATCATTGAATTTTTTAAATATTTGCATATACAAAATATGAAATCAAATAATGTTCAATACAAATATATTAGCAAACAAAATGTTTTTTTTTTTTTTTTTTTTTTTTTACGCAATGCAAAGATGCAATAAATTTATTATATTTATATATATATATTTTAAAACAAATACATTTTAAAACAAATATTAGTTGAAGAGTTCCTCTTTAACAAATAATGATATTAATAAATAAAGCAGGGGACACAAACAAGAATTTCACATTTGTTTGACATGACCAAGGAAAAAACCGCGCGAAAAAAATATATATATATATATATATATATATATATATATATATATATATAGACTATTATAGAAACGGAGTTTCATTAATTTACTCGCTTTAGAGTATACTCGACTTCGTTGTGAAGGAAGAAGCAGGGTACCATTCTTGGGTTATAACCATTTTTATGCGCTCGAATTGCTGATGGGTTTCGGTGGCCGAGGTCTCCGATCCTGATTGGGATTGGGAATGGGAATGGGCTTGGAATGGGGACCTTGATGGCTTTTGCTTTTTGCTTGCGTGGTCTTTCAACTTGTTGCTTTTTATTGCAGCCCATGTGAGTATGAGTACATTGCCGTATGAGTATGAGTACATTTCTGGGCTTAACTTTAACCTTTCACCCTTGGCGCAAAAACAAAAGTAATCAAGCTAACCGATTCAATGCACTCCAAATGCGCCGTTAAAGTCCAGCTGTTCTGCTGTCTTCGTTTTATTTCCCCATTGCTTGGCATTGTTTAAAGGAAAAGTCTTAATTCGGGAATAATAAGTTTAAGATGTTGAAGATTTTCTGCGACTGAATGTACATATGTAACTAAAAATAAAGGCTCGACCCACAGCCTAAGTAATTGATTGAATTAATTGAAGTAAATTTGCCAAAGCTGGGATTAAATGGTTTAAAAAAAACTTGGCCTAAAGGACATCTGAAATACTTGCAAAATAAGTATTTTCTTGCGATTAAAATTGCATAAAACTCCTTTATAAAAAGTACTGGTAATGTTATTTTAATAACAGCCGGAATTAAATCTAATATGTCCACCGAATTAGAATGTTCTTAAAATTTTAAAATTTAACATTTTTGCTCTATTTTATAAATATTCTAAATTTACACCACTTCCCACATATCCCCCAAAACCGAATTGCAAAAAAACAGTCTAACTGCTGCTCATTTGAATGATTTAGAAAACTAAAGGAAATTAACGTTAAATATTGGTGAAACTTTGCTAGTACATGTATAAATATTATACACCTCCCCCAAAATCTGTTAAAACACTTTGATAAATATTTTGTTGCAATTTAATGCCATAGCCGGGTTAAATTTAATTTTCCGATCAGAAGATCAGAAGAGGGAGTGGAAAAAAAAAGATTGTAGGAGTGCGTTGTTTCGGCTGGATGGGATGACCTTGACCTTGACCCCGTGCGTCCAGTTTAACCCCTGTTGCGCCTGCGGGCGGCACGCCTTCTGGCAGCACGCCTTCTGCGGGCGGCGGCACGCCTCCTTCTGGCCCGCTTCTTGGCGGCGGCCGACTTCTTAGAGGACGAGGAGGAGCTGCTCGAGCTGGAGGAGGCGGTGGTGGCCGAGTCGCTGCTGCTGCTACTGGCCGCAGTGGTGTCCGAGGAGGTGGTCGAGACGGTGGTCGAAGAGGCGACCGTGGTGACCTCGGTGGAAGTGGTGGTTGAGTCGTCTTCGCAATGCGTGTAGTTGAGGGCACAGATCAGGACAACTGCCAAAAGCAGCCAGTGGAGCTTCATCTTGACTGAAAGTTCTGCGTGGGACTGGATGATGTTTTCCGGCCTCCGCTTACCCTATTTATACCTGGGGTCGGCTCTGCGTCATTGAGGCCTCAACAATGGCCACAAAACAACATACGCTAGAACAAATTCATACGCTGATATCCACACTCCAAAAATTTATTTGCACAAATGCCTAGTATTTACCCAGTCAAAACTCCCCAATTTTGCTAGTAAAACAAACCCGCCAACGAATTTCGTTTTGCACGATCTATTTATTTACTATTCTTCTCATTTCGCAGGGGAATCTTCATTCATCGATTTTTTCGGCAGCTTAATCGTCTGTATTCATTGATCAATTTTAGTCGTTCTCAGGGGAGAATCAGCAAATATTTAGTCTGATTTTTATTGAAAGCCCTGCTTAACAATGAAGAACAAATTTAACGGCATTGAACGTAAACTTTGTTTAGGGAGAAACACATTTTGCAGCCTCATTTGGTCTAATATTCTTTAAGAATTCTTTTGAATTATGTTAACCTCTTAAATATTTGTCTATAAATATACAAAGTCTAGTTTAAACTACCAGTTAAATGAAATATATAAAACTGACAGTAAAAATCCCCTTAAGGAAATCTCTTTCATTTCAAAAGAACCAGTATATAGAAATGGAAATCTTAATGCAAAGAGAGTGCAAAAAGAAATCTGAAGAAACACTTTTAATATGTATGAAATCTTTAAAGCTTAATTCTAATATAACCATTGCATTAGTTTTGAATTTTGGCTTGATACAAGTTTCATCATGTTGTTGAATAATCTGGCACATGCAACTTTATGTGAATAATTCAGCTGGTAAACTCCCCATTTTTTTGCCTAGCCTTATAAATTACTCTAAAGTAAATATTCAAATATTCCGCTGCAGCTCTTAACAGCTACATCCTCGCTCCTGGTTATTTTTTGTGCAAATTTATGCGCTTTTAGTAATTGTTCTGTCCGAAAAGAAGAGGCAACGGAAGTGCAAAACATGTAGCTCTATTTTTTGGGTCCTTACTGAGGATGCACTTTAACTTTAACGACTGCCCGAAACTTTGGACGGCTCAATCATGAGCCGTGGTTGCTGCGGCTGCTGGCTTTTCATCAATTAGAATCAATCAATCAACGTGCATAATTAAACTGCTCATTAGGGGCAAAGTAACAGCAGGAATCCACAGGCGGTCTCGGATTCCTCTGACGGCTGGAAAATCAAGTGAAATGGCCAAGCGGCGGCGCATGGATAAATCGAAATAACGCCCACTTTCACGCCCACACCATATGGGTCCACGTGTCGTCGAGTTTCCTTCACATGGGAGGGGGATTTTCATTTCATTTTCGTATTTGCGTATCTAATTGGCCCAACCAAACGACGGGCACAAGCTAGATGGTAGTTTACATGAAAAGATGGGAGACTGGGTCTTAGTAATTATTGAACAAAAACAGCAATTAAAATCGAAAAATTAGATTTTTGACATTGTTTCATTTTTATAAGGGGTTAGACCATCATTTTTAGCAACTTTTTGTATTTGCAATTTTCTACGTAATGACAGAAAATAATTCATTTCTGAGCTTCAAGCTTTACCAATATTCAACTTTAATAAAACCCGGTTTGTTTCCTGCAGACTGCTTCTTGAATGCCAATTTAAATAAAGCATGCAAACTGTAGGAAAATTTATAATTGAAAAAACAATCATTTCAATTTGAGTTAAGTCCCCGACTTTGGCTCGAATCTCTGTGCATTAATTCAGTGGGCACAGTACAGTTTGCGATTCGAAAACAGGTCAGTGATGTCCCTGTCCACTCCGTCATCTCCATGTCGACCTTTATGTCACGGAGTTGCGTCCACAACAAGTCAGTGTTTCCACTTGATCCATTGTGAGGGACTCCCAGCAAAATTAATGGCATTCGGTTGTTGCTTGTTTTCTTTTTATTATTTTGGGCGAAGCAACATCGACTGGATTTGCTGGCATCAATCAATAAAATAACTCGACACGAGTTTGCGGATTCAACTTGGGATGCATAGCTACACGGAAAGAAACGTTATTAAAGACCTTGTTTGGAAATATTGACATTGTTTTATCACTGATTATATAATTTGAATGGGAAATATAAATATTTTAAATTATTTTATTTACGAATAAAAACAATAGGATATAAGAGAAGGTTTAATTTAAGTCTTCCTCTTCCGTTATTGTTATGTTAACATACGAATTTATATATTTTTAACTTGAAAAATACAGAAAGTAATCGAAAATAAAAAACAGAGATCATATAGACCCAATACTTCTCCGCGTGCACTGCCCTTGGTCATTGGAAGTCGCTTATCAAGGTCCAAACACACACAAGTGAAGGTCGGGTTGTGTTTGCCCCAAAGGGCAAAGGTCTGTGGGGAATTTCGAGTTCGAAGATGTGGAAAAAGGATACGGAGGATGTGGATATATGCCATCGATGCCCCAATGCGTGTGGCTGCATCCCCAGAGCAGATCTCGAATTATTTGCCATCAAAACGCTATTGATTTATTAATGCCGCTCATCATTCGACAAGTCGAGGGAGTTTCCCAGGTGGCAATACTCTTCCGCATCGCATCATAGACATTAATTTTGCAAATGTCTCAATAAAAATCAATAACAAATATACGCACATCCTGCTTTATGGCTCTATCAGGCGGATTTTGTAACAAAAATGCTCGTTAGCCAGCCAAAAATTATTGAGGACATTTGCCTTCGATTTGTTTCAATTGAAGTATGGCGTTTATCGGTTGAAATTATTTTTTTAGTGAAATATTAATTCTTTTCAAAACAAGAAGAAGAACAAGTTTTAAATTACTTTTTTTTTGATTTACCACTTGAATTGTGCCGAAAATTCTACTGAAATGTTAAAGCTTATTCTACCGCCTCAAAACTTTTTCATTCATCTTGTTCTCTTTTTTACGAAGGCAGTATAAGTTTTCGGCTTTTTCTTGCATACTTAACGGCTTTCCTATTTAACTGTCAGCCCGCAAACTATGCTTTTATAAACAATAATTAATTGCGTAATGGCAACACAACAGTTTTACTCGAGTGGAGTTGTCTCTGCCTGTTTGCTCAGTGGTTTTCGTGCACCAAATTTTCTGGGCCCGCACCACCTGACGCTTCGTTTGTTATGGAAATCGTGGTTGTTGTTTTCGAAGTTTTTTTCCTCCTCTTAATATTTTTTATAACACATGTGTGTAAGTGTTCGGTATCTATGGCAACAGCTTTTCGAACTTCCCGCCTCCCTTTTTGGGGTTGAAAAGTTTTTGCTTACGAATATTTATCAGGCGGTAAACTTGCAAAATTTTCCTTTTGGGGCTTTTGAGGGTTTCCCCAAGTTCGGTTTTGTGCTAATGGATTTCAATGGAAACGCAACTTTGGAGGCCCAAGCGTTGACGAATAAATATTTAATGCTCGTCTGGATTTTTAATAGTTTATGAATAAGGATGTCTGATTTCGGATAGATATAAATTTATTGATATTTGAGCCCTTTGATCATGAGTTTACATATTTCCACTAAAGATCAGCTGAGCTTGAACGTAATAAATAGAAACTCATGCTTATTGTCGCCCAAGAGATATCATACTAAGTCGTTAAGATATATATATATAGTATTTAAAGAGTCCTAATTATAAATGTTACTATTTGGGAACATTAAAGCATATCACATATCGAAAATATGAAAATTACTATTTTGGCTGTTTACTAAAATTTACGAAAACGAAAATTTGCTAATTTTTGCTTGCCCAAAAGCGGTTGCTTTGTTTTGGGCAAAAACCTTACCAAATGTTGAATGTTGAACCCACGCCACTGCCAATGCTAACTCCATGACGCTCCCTAGATCCAATTTTGTCTATAGTTTTAAAATAATAATGTTACCGCTAGTTTATTAAGGTAATTACAAATACAGTTTAATTTTTGTAAACCAATGGTCTATTAATATTTAAAAATAATCCGAAATAGTCCGAACAATTTTGGAACCGGTCTTCAGTTTGAAATTGTAGTTAAAATTTGTTTTGATAGTTTTCTGCCTGGACATTATTTTTTCTCATTAAAGTATGCTACGTCTTGCAGCTTAACTGAAGTACCAGATCTTACAAAACTCTCTTGAATAAATACAAATATAAAATGCAAAACTATAGGCTTCTGGCATAACTTGTTAACCTTTATTTTGAAGCTCAATTGTGTGAGTTTAGCAAACAATCAAGTTTATTAGCTTGACTAAGCACTCTGTATACATTTAAGTATTAATCTTTATACCCTTGCAGAGGGTATTATAATTTCAGTCAGAAGTTTGCAACGCAGTGAAGGAGACATCTCCGACCCTATAAAGTATATATATTCTTGATCAGCATCACTAGGCGAGTCGATCTAGCCATGTCCGTCTGTCCGTCCGTTTATATGCAAACTAGTCTCTCAGTTTTAAAGCTATCTGCATGAAACTTTCCCAAAAGCTGTCTTTCTATTGCAGGTAGTATATAAGTCGGAACGAGCCAGATCGGACGACTATAGCATATAGCTCCCATAGGAACATTCGGAAAAATAAATAAAAAAAAAATTATAACTTTGCTGTTTTTTAATTTTTTGTTTAGTTCTTCGACATTTAGTAATGGTTAAATATTTCCGATTTACGGTTTAAATTTCATCAAAATCGGACGACTATAGCATATAGCTCCCATAGGAACAATCGGAAAAATAAATGACAACTTTTGGGAAAGTTTCATGCAGATAGCTTTAAAACTGAGAGACTAGTTTGCATATAAACGGACGGACAGACGGACATGGCTAGATCGACTCTACTAGTGATGCTGATCAAGAATATATATACTTTATAGGGTCGGAAACGTCTCCTTCACTGCGTTGCAAACTTCTGACTGAAATTATAATACCCTCTGCAAGGGTATAAAAATTATAACTTTGCTGTTTTTTAATTTTTCGTTTAGTTCTTCGACATTTAGTAATGGTTAAATATTTCCGATTTACGTTTTAAATTTCATCAAAATCGGACGACTATAGCATATAGCTCCCATAGGAACAATCGGAAAAATAAATGAAAAAAAATTATTACTTTTCTGTTTTTTAATTTTTTGTTTAGTTCTTCAACATTTAGTAATGGTTAAATATTTTCGATTTACGGTTTAAATTTCATCAAAGTCGGACGACTATATCATATAGGTCCCATAGGAACAATCGGAGAAATAAATGAAAAAAATTATAACTTTTCTGTTTTTTAATTTTTTGTTTAGTTCTTCGACATATGGCAATGTTTAATTATTTCAGAATTATGGTTTAAATTTTATCAAAATCGGACGTCTATATCATATAGCTCCCATAGAACTAATAAAAATATATAAAATAACTATCTAATAATTGAGCTGCAAATCATCATAGCTTCACTGTTTTTCAGTATATACTCAAGTAAATCATAATTTAAATGTTTTCAAAAGTATTTAATTCATGCAATAGCTGCAAGGGTATATGAACTTCGGCTTGCCGAAGTTTGCTTTCTTTCTTGTTTTAAGAAGATATATTGAAAAATAAGCTTAGATTTCAATGAACGTCGATTAATAGAAATGTTAACTGCAAACTTTTAAAGGTATATGCCCCTTAAAAATACAAGTTAGATTGTCCAAATTATTGACACTATAAAGTAATGTGGTTTTGTAGTCATCGGGATTGGGAATCAGGGATCGGGGTCGGGATTGGCATCGGGATCGGATCAGAGTGATTGTCAAGGTTCTTCAGTTGGTGAAACGGCGGACGCGACGGGCTATTCTGCTGCGGCTACCGCTTCCGCTACCGCTTCCGATGTAGCTGCGGCGGCGGCGACGGCGGGAGCGTCTGGAGCTGGTGGACTCACTGCTGCTGCTGCTGCTGCTGACAGTTTCGCCACCGCCACTGCGTCGAATACGGCGTCGAAGTCGTGGCAGTTTGCGCCTCCTTTTCCACTTAGTGACGGTCTCCGTTTTGGCGACTTTGGATGCGGAAGCTTTCGTGGTCGCCGTTGTTGTGGTGGCCGCCGTGGTTGTGGTGACCGCCGTGGTCGTGGGGGCCGCCGCAGTCGTTGTGGCCGTGGCCGAGGTGGCGGTGGGACTGGAGGCTCCTCCGGTGGGGCCGACCAGCAGGGAGCAGACCACCACGGTCAGGAGCAGAAGGACACAGGTGAACCTCATGGTGGATGGTGGACAGCCAGTGGATGGTACTGGGACTCTGGTGACAACAAGCAGGCGGCCATGGCCTTTTATACCTAATTTCGCAGTTGTGTAGTTACTCCGAAATCTCCAAAATCTGTTTGAACAATTGCGCCGAGGCGAACAAATGTGATTTGCTTTTGTATCTTTTTCGCCGAGAGCGTCATCTTTACTTTGGCCCAAAACTGGTCACATAGCTTGGCATAGCTTGGCAGATGAGGACAAACGTAGGCGAAAAGCATAGAGCTCCATCAAACTCCTCACGTCTTCCAGCCCCACCAACACTTTGAACAAGTCAAATATAAAGTATGAACGTTAAACATAAAGAAATTGGTTATACTTTAATATGCCGTTTCTATAAATACAATATTGCAAATTCTAATTTTATTCGCTTAAATAAATAGAAACGGAATTTTTGTTATCTTTTATTCAAGATTGAGTCACATGTCTTCTTTCACAAATAAGAATTCAATTTCAAACAATGCAAATTGTTTAAATATTTGAAGATTATTTTTTGCAAATTTTATTTTTATGCAAAATATTTGCAATTTGTGTCTTCCACATGTTCAAAGATGCCTTGTATAAATTTAGCTGGCCTCGAAATTTTGTTACGGAAATATTGCAGGCAAACATTATTTTTGCCCGTTTAAGAAGGCTGCATAAATAAAAATTACCAGAAAATAATGGCTAATTGAACATTTTATTGATCAATGTTTACTTCTTAAACATTTTCTCAATTTGTCATTGATTTATGACTAGGTTTAATGAATGAACAAGACTTTTATAACTACTGTTCACAGGTAGAAAACTTCGGCAAGCCGAACTTTATATACGCTTGTAGCTTTTGCTGAAATTCAATGATTTTTTTTAATTTAAATTTAAATTACATTTTCAAAATAACTTAAAAGCGAAATTAATGAAAATCAAATCGAAAACATTTAAATTCGGTCAAAGTATTTGGGTTTACTACGTATTTTTTTACCAGTGTAGATTTAGAAACTGAACAGAAATCTATTATTATGTGCATGTATAGAAACAAAGGTCACATTTTGTAGCACAGTGTAATGCAGAAAAGTTTTTGACTCAAAATAAAACAACAATTTATAAAATATGCACAGAACAAACACAATAACTTTACAATGCTTTATTGAAGCCACTTGAACAAAAACAAAAAACTAAAACAAAATAAAAATAAAAATACATATAAAAACACGAGAGTATTTTCTCAGTTTAGTACTGAAAGTAGTCATGCTTCTGGTAGTCGGTAAAGGAGTCGATATAGTCCTCGGGATGATAGTCCAGACTTCTGTAGACGACATCCGGTTCCGTGAAGTCCTCGACCTTGTAGAGCACCTTGCAGATGAGCAGCCAGGGCAGGACTATCAGCAGCAGTCTCCACTCCATTGTCTTTTGCTTTAGCAAAGATTCGATTCGGTTCCTCCGATTTCCGACGATGTACTAACTAGGGGGAGCTAAAGTTGGTAGCCATACAGCCATACAGCCATACAGCCAGGATGTGGGTCAGTTTGTGCAGCTGACGTCTGTCCCTGTAAAAGCGGATGTCGCTCGCAAATGTGGGCAAATATGTGAGTAACCCACTTTCAGCCGCACAGCCACCCAGCCGAGCAACCAGGTGGAATACTTTCAGGTGGAAGAACAAGTCGAAATGGGGGAAACTAAGTGGTCTTTTCGGGGGAACAGAAGCTGTTGGCCAAGTAGAAAAGCGAATTTAAACGCTAATTGACATGGAAGTGTGGCGGGGAATTCGACCTCTAATGTTGAGTAAAAATGGCATTAAAAACGAAATTACTGGAAGCATTTCAATTATATTAATTGCGTTTAAACATTGGCCTCAAAATATATGGTGTTTTTAATTATTCCAATTCTATTTACGAATAAGAAACAAAACAAGGTACAATTGAAATGGTTTTTTTGACTTTACATAGCTACTTTATAAGAATTAATTTAATTATATTATTGAAAAAAAAAAAGATATTTGCTAATTGCTAATACCATTTTTATTCTATTATTTTCTTTGCAGATCTCCGCTAGACAAAAAATGTTTAAGCGCAAGGGATAACTCCCAATCGAAGTGGGGATGATGCGTTTGGCGCGATTCACGCAGGGTTTCTCGTTTAACAAAAATGCGGCCAAGGTTGAGGGGGAATAGGATTCAAATTCAAGCAAATTTTGTTTTAATATTAAAAATTTACAATTATTTGTCTTGGCTATAAAATAAATAACTGTTTGAGTGACTGATCAAAAATATCAGCTACAAAAAATGTCCTATATTTACATAAGTGTACTTATATTGATCAAAAATTATAGGAATATTACAAATTTTATTGGTTTTAAATGCGAAAGCAGTATTAAAGGTTTTTAATTTTAAACATTTTTTTTTGTATTTGACCACAGACTAGCCAGACTAGCAAACCTATTTATTCTATAACCAAGACAAAAAGGCGTACCAGGTTGATGTAGAATTTCTTAAGACTATATAGTATTTCTTGAAACTAATTGATTGAAACTCTGATTGATTTTGAATAATTCTTTGTGTACGATTTTTAGCATCGCGGCAGTGGCAGCAGCAACGGAACCGGAACCGGAAACGCTAACGGCACCGGAAACGGCCAGGGGTTAGGTGGCAGCTGCAGTGCCAACGGCCTGGCAGCCAGTGGCGGCGTTGGAGGGGGCGGTGGGAGTGGCAGCGGCGGGAGTGGGAGTGGCTGTGCCAGAGGCGTCGGGAGTTGTAGTAGCAAGCGAAAATCAAAGACAAAGACAAAGTGCTTCGGTGGCACAGTGTTTCGGTGTTGCCTCCCTTGTCGCGGGGGCGGCTCCGCAGCCCCCGCCACAAGTCCGCCCCAAACACCCGCAGCCCAGTCGCCGGACGAGCTCAAGGTCATACATCCGGAGGACGACAATCTGGAGAAGAAGCAGGAGCGGAACAATCAGGACAACAATAAGGCCAAGGAAGACTTGCTGCTGAACCGCAACACCGGTTCGGGATCTGAGCTGGATCTGTACGGCGGCACAAAGAAGCACTCGCTGGCGGACACCATCGATACATCGGTGACCACGCCCATCTCCCTGAAGACCCTCATCAACGACGTGGACGAGGAGCTGCTGGACCAGCAGCTCAGTGCGGCGGATATAGCAGCGGCCAGTTTGGCCAGCGGTCTGGTTGCCCGTCGAGCGGAGCCGGAAACGCTGAGCGACGCCAGCGTCTCACCCACCGCAGTGGTGCAGCAGCAGCAGCAGCAGCAGCAGTTGCAGTTGCAGCTGCAACAGCCACAACAGCCACATTTGGTGCCCAGCAGCGGCAACATCCTTAGCCAGGTCACCCTGTACAGCGGCAGCAATCCCTCTACGAATCCGCAGAATACGTGTCCTAATCCAGCATCAAATTCAAATCAGAACTCAAATCCAAATCCGAATCCCGGCCAGAATCAGCAGCAGCGTTGCAGCTGTCCACCGCAGACTTCTCCATTGCCCCACATCAAAGAGGAGGAGGAGTCCGAGCAGGCCAACTTTAAGCATCAGTCTTCATTGAAGGACCAGCAGCAGCAGCAGCCTCCGCCGATCACCATAGCCAGTGGCTACTGCGGCAGCTGTGAGAGCATCCACCACTCGTCGGCCACCTCGTCCTCGGCGGGCACAGTGCCCACTGGCAGTCAGCAACCACAGGAGTACATTGCAGGTATAAACTTCTAATGAACAAATTTCCCCAATTTTCCATTTCAACAAAAAAACATATTTGCAATAATACAAAAAAAAAAATGATTTAATAAATTCATATTTAAAAAAATTTAAAAATTATGAAATACTTGAATTTAAAACTTTTTTTTAGCCGAAATCTCATGTGCACATTGTGCCTAGATAAAATAAAAAAAATTAAAGCTTTAATTCAAAATCGATTTTAGGTATTTTGTATAAAATATTTCCTTTATACATTTATGATAATACATATATTTTATTTTAAAGGTACCTCCTCTACGCCCTCGCCTCGCATCAAACTAAAGTTCCGCAAGCCACACAAGTCCTGCTGGTCGCGCATCGTCCTTGCGCCCATCGGATCGGCGGGAGGCTCCTCGTCGGCCACCACTGTCATTGGGAGCAACTCGAACGAGACCTTGGCCTCTAGCAGCACCACCGGGGGCACCGCCACCACCACCCAGAACAGCAGCAGCGCCAGCGTTGCCGCGCACCACCGGCTGACCTCGTCGTCGGCCTCCGCCCTCGCCTCCTCGCACCCGAGCAACTCGCAGCTGCTGCCCACCAGCAAGATGCAGGCGGAGCAGGGGTCCATCGGCGACCTGCAGAAGTACCATAGTCGGTACCTCAAGAACCGACGCCACACGCTGGCCAACGTTCGGTGAGTTTTGATTTTAAATTGTGTAAAATTTAGTTATAAAATACAACCGATAATAAATTGGGGGAAAGATATGTTTAAACATCCAGTAACGATTAACAAGTTATTTATGCAGCAACTAAAAACAAGGACTTCAATTAAACTGAATATAATATTAAATTAAAAGACTATAAATATAGAATGCATTGAATGAGAAATTCAATTTTCTATGGTAAATAATTTAATTTAATTTAGTTAAAAGAATTCAATTGCAAGCTTAAGAATTCGCGTTTGGTTCGAATTGATATACATTTTAAGCGGGGAATACAAAACATTTGGCCTTCAAGTAGGTCGTTAACAAAGCAAATTGGAGCGAAAGCCGCAGCAAAACATAAATTTGGCAAATTTAGATAACAAAGCCGGTCTAATTATTTCGAATTTTGGCAGTGTTTGCACAACTGGTGGGTAAATGAAAGTATTAGAGAGCGACCAACGTGACCCATGCGTCATGAAAACTGAACCGAACTTAAAAACCAAAGGCAACCCGGCCAACTGAAAAGTTAGGCCAATAAAGGCGGCCAATTAGCGACTTACAATGAAATCAATTTGCAGTTAGTCGACTTAATCGAATTAGAAAAGTTAAAGTGACAGAAACTTTGAGTCACCGCAGGAAGTTGGCCAACGGAGAAAAGCTGTTGACTTTTCCCTCTCTGTGAGATTGTAAGTGTGTTTGTGTCAGTTGGGCCTGAATAACTTATAGCCTGGATAATTGAGCAAATTGTGGGTGGCTCAAAAAGCCGGGCCCTATCCTGAAAGCCAGGTATCGATAAGTCATCGACACCTGTTGTGATTTTGCTCTCATGCTGCAGCATGTCAATGCATTGTGGCAAAAAACATTGTTGCCTAGTTTGCAGCATATTCAACATTGTGTCCATAATATATTGCGATTTAAAATTGAAGCTTGTCGATAGGTTCTGTTTGTGTTTAGTTCGATTTGCTTGTATAACACATATTTTCTATGACTTCAAGCGCTGCTTTGTTGCAAAATGTTTGTGCGAGTAAAGATAAAATGTGCGCTATTGTTTGAGTGTTATAGACAATTTGCACAACTTTTTTTTGCAAGAGAAAACTCGCATTGTTAAACATTTTGTAGTTATTCAAAATTAAAGAAGAGTTTTTAGGATCTTTTCAGTGCGCAATTTTATTCAATACAAAACAATTAAAAAAAAAAATTTATTTGAAAAATATTCAGACGAATCTTTAATGTTCACCTCCACGAATAGGTCGTTCAGATTATGTTTTTTTTATTTCTACCTATGAGCTTTGCATTTTTGTCCACCTTTCATTTTTTCCGCACCCCAAAAATATGCAATGTTTTTGTGCGCTGTTGAATCACACCAGCACACCAATCAATTATTAAATCATGAACAAAAAAAATTGTATTTATTATGAATATAGTCCGAAAGTTTTTTGATTAACAGTTTTTGGTGGGTTAACCACGCCTCCTGGCGTTGTTGTTCCTTCGCCTATTGTTGTTGTTGTTGGAGGACTTTTTCCTGTTGTTGTTATTGGCCTTCCTGCGATTGTTGGTGCTGGCCTTCTTTTTGTTGTTGTTGGCCTTCTTTTTGTTGTTATTGGCCTTCTTTTTGTTGTTATTGGCCTTCTTTTTGTTATTATTGGCCTTCTTCTTTTGTACCACTGGTGGAGCGGCATCACTATCAGAATCGTAGTCATCCGTGCCTAAGCCGTCATCCGCACCCAAATCACTCTCGGAATTATCATCTGATGCGCTGGAACTATCCGAGGCACTGGCCGCGGTCGTGGTAGAAGTCTCCTCATCGGAATCGGCTGCCGTATTCAAGTCCGTATCGTCATCCGTATCCGTATCGACACCCACCACCAGGGCAACGAAAAGCCCTAGGCAAAGGAAAGTCAGCATTAGCTTTGTCAACTTCATTTCGGCAATATCTTCTGTCTAACTTTAACGGACCACCTAAGGTCTCGTCGCAATTTATAGTCAAAACACCAGGCACCGTTTTATTTACCCAAGTGAAGGTTAAAGTAGAGTCGCAAATGAAATCTGTCGAAACAAAAACGTTGAATAACAATAGAGTAGATAATTGGTACCCGGCGATGACGGTATTTGGAAAGAGAAATATTAAATAAATTCGCCAGCACGGTAAAGAAAATAATCTCAACCCACCAAGATTTATAATCGGCACGGTATTTCTTCAAATACGATCTTCAAGAGTAACATATTAAATAATAATTATGTGTTAAGCTCAATCTGCCTTTCAACAAAATGAATTCAAAGTCACACAAAAGCAAACAGAAAATAAAGTTTTCGTTTTTTTTTTCTTTGTATTTAGTAAAAAATTTAGAATTGGATTAGTTTTATGAGAATTTTACATCATGATCAAACAGAAAATAAAGTGGAAATCGCTTTTATAGCTATTCAATTATAACTCGTCGTAGTTAATATTAAAAAAAAATGTTTTTGAAAAGGGTATACCAAGTATGAGTACAAAAAAAATGATATCCCAAATTTAAAAACAATATCAGAAACACCATTTGATTTGCACACACAACCAGCACGCGAAATTTTTCCACAACTTGATGTAGACAACATAAACTAAACAAAACCATGATCAATATGGTAATTAAAACGTGGAAGACTCGAACAGCTGCGGTTAAGTAAACTCAAGTTGGTGTTAATATTAAGTTGGATTAAGTTAAACGCTTGGTCCAAAAATGGAAAACAGACCTTTCTGTCCTGCAAATATTTGTGGAAGACCTGCTCATTCTACACTTTGGAAATAAAAAAAATTTAAAAAAATTGATTATTTTTCGACACTGAAAATAAGAATATAATGAAATATATTTCATTATTAATATTTCTGTGCAACTAAAATCAAAGGGTTTTTATGGGAAGCTAACTTTTATCATTAATATTCCTTATTATCGGGAAAAAGGTTTACTTTTACAACTTAACTTGTGAATATTTTATTGGGCCAGCAAACATTTTGCTTGTTAAACTTCCGATTCTGTTAACATATTTTTTTGAGTGCACATAAAAGCTGTTAAATGGTGGGTCAAGGGCGGATTGCAGTGGTATATAAGAAGCGCTTCTCAGTGGTGAATGCAGCAATGAAGATGCACCTTCCCGTGCTGATTGGTATACTGGTGGTACTGGTTGGGTTTTCCGCGGCAAGCCCAACCACTCGGTCAACCACCGTTAAGACTACCACCACCAAGAAGACCACCACTAGGGCAACCACTGCGACCGTACCCACCTCTACGGATTCCTGTGAACCCACTTGCAGTACTTTGCCGCCTCAGACTGAACCACCAACATGCACTTGCACCGAACCCACCACATGTAGCCCTGAACCACCTACTTGCAGCACAGAGCCACCTTGTACAACAACACCGGAACCTTGTACAACAACTCAACCACCTTGCACAACTCCACCACCTTGTACAACAACACCTGAACCTTGTACAACAACACCGGAGCCTTGTACAACAACACAACCACCTTGCACTACGTCACCACCTTGTACATCAACACCAGAACCTTGTACAACAACACCTGAACCTTGTACAACAAGACCGGAACCTTGTACAACAACACCAGAACCTTGTACAACAACACCAGAACCTTGTACAACAACACCGGAACCTTGTACAACAACACCAGAACCTTGTACAACAACACCAGAACCTTGTACAACAACGCCAGAACCCTGTACAACAACAACCCCACCTTGTACAACAACAACACCACCCTGTACAACAACACGACCACCTTGTACAACAACAACACCTTGCACGACAACACCACCACCGTGTACAACAACAACATCACTTTGTACCACAACAACACCGCCCTGTACAACAACACCACCACCGTGTACAACAACAACACAACCTTGTACTACAACAACACCGCCGTGTACAACAACAACACCACCTTGTACAACAACACCACCACCGTGTACAACAACAACACCACCTTGTACTACAACAACACCGCCGTGTACAACATCACAACCACCGTGTACAACAACACCACCACAGTGTACAACAACAACATCACCTTGTACTACAACACTACCACCGTGTACAACAACAACACCACCGTGTACAACAACAACACCACCTTGTACTACAACAACATCGCCCTGTACAACAACACAACCACCGTGTACAACAACACCAGCACCGTGTACAACCACAACACCACCTTGTACTACAACAACACCACCTTGTACTACAACAACACCGCCCTGTACAACAACACAGTCACCTTGTACAACTACAACACCACCTTGTACAACAACACAACCACCGTGCACACCAACACCACAACCTTGTACAACAACAATACGACCACCATGTACAAGAACACCACCTTGCTCAACAACACCGACAACTACTTGCAGCACACCACCTACCCAAAGACCCACAGTTCCCTGCGAGCCAACCTGCAGCACCTGGCGACCTTCCTCCGATACACCAACCACTGCACCCACCACCGCACCCACCACTTCACCAAGCACAGCAAAACCAACCGTGCCCTGTGAACCCACCTGCTCCACTTTGCGGCCTTCCACTCAGGCAACCACCAAACAAACCACCAAACAAACCACCAAACAAACTACCAAACAAACCACCAAACAAACCACCAAACACACAACCAAACGAACCACCAAACAAACCACCAAACACACAACCAAACGAACCACCAAACAAACCACCAAACGAACGACCGAACGAACAACCAAACGAACCACCAAATGTGGAAAAACCACCAAGCGATCAATACCTTGCGAAAAAACTACCAAACGTTCACCACCATGCGCTACCACCAACAAGGTAAATAATCCTCACCCGGGTTGCGCTACCACCAACAAGGTAAATAATCCTCACCCGGGTTGCGGATCGGGATCTAACTCTGACTGTGGTTGTGGTGGAGGATCCAAGTGTGGCTGCAACCCACCATCCCAATGCAAACCCCAACCGAATCAAAAGCCTTGTGCAACAACTAAGAAACCCCAACCAAAACCCTGTGAAACCACTAAGAAACCCCAACCAAAGCCATGTGCAACCACTAAGAAACCCCAGAAACCTCAGCCTAGAAATGGTTGTTCATAAAAACACGAACATTACTTCTAAATGACATTAACAATATTAATGGTTTTTTTAATTTTTTTTTTTTTTATGTATTTATAAATGTAACCATGTCAAGACATTGTTTAAAAGAAAATTATTACGAAACGATATTACCAATATAATTGGTTTTTTTTTATAATTATAAATGTAAATGAATAAAAAAATTTATTTTATTTAAAAAAAAATGTTTAATCCACTTTAAATAGGAAGGAGTCTTTAAATATGCTGTGAAAAATATTTTTAAAGAGGTTTTAAAATCTTTTTAGCGGTTTTGGTTGAATATAGAAAAATTAAAATTTTTGAGGATTCAAATATACAAATTTTGGAATAATAGGGTTCTACGTAAAATTACATAAAATTTAGCCTGAATATGTGACTTAGGCTTTAGGCTATGATGTTTTTAAATACTTATAAAACGATATTAAACCTCTAGAGTGCAAGAACTTTATCCAAACCAAACTTGAACATTTAAAACGTATGCATGCTTTCAGTGGCAAAAATCCGGAGGCGATCCGTATTGTCTGCTTTATTGTGCGAATAGCCCAACATTTCAGCTCCGGAGTTGCACCTGAAATTCATTGTTCGGCCCACTTAACTGGGGGCGGGTATGGTACTTTTATTTCCAGCCCACTAAACACAAATTACACATGCAATTGTCGCTGTCCAAAGTCCCAGAATGCTGACAATGCCGCAGATCCCACAGACCCACAGATCCCATGGAACCACCACATCGCGTGCGTTAATGTTGCCCATCAACGAGAGCACCTAACGTCCTCTCTTTCGCACAGGCCCTCTGTTTTTGCATTTTGCACGCCATTTTGTGTGGCCACAGCGGAAATGAACTTGCTGACAATGCACACAAACGGTACACGGCAAATAATCCCTCGTTAGTTATGGCAATCAAAACGATTTCTAACAAAAATATCCTTGCAATTCTTATATTTATAAAATATTAAATACAAAATATTGTATATAACTTAGGGCTATATGTAACAACATTAAAATAATTTTAAGCAAAGGATAAAAAGCTTTTTTTTATATTTATAAATTTTGTTTGTAATTTTAAAGGCCATTGCACTGGCATTTGTATACAAATTTGTATTTACCCGATCAAATATAGTGTTTTTACGATATTACAATTTTTTTTATTTATACTTAAAAACAGTCTTTTAAAGTTTTTGTTGTGATTTTTATATATATATATACAAATTGTTTCACATGTTATAAACAGGCATCTACGTGAATTTTTTACTTTCCTAAAAATGCTTTAATCGATTTCTTTACAAGCCTGTCCATAATAAGCTTTTGTTCTAGTGTATATTTCGTGTCTGTACAAATGAGTGGAAAATGGTGTATTAATTGATCACAGAAAAAACCTTGAGGTGACTTGAACTCAATCTTTTTATGCGAACTTTAAAAAAAACTATATCAAAAGTGGAAAGGAAAGCCGTTAAACCGATATAACCGATAACAATATTTGTACTAAATATGTTATTGCATCATTTTTAATTCGCATCGAATGCGAATTGTGTCAATTAGGAGGCAATGATTTGAAAATGAATAATGGCTTGGCATTTTGCCCAGGAGCCCCACTTGCATATATGTGCATATATTTTTTCCCCATTTTAATTGCTTCCATAATTGTGGGCCCCATTTGATGGCGCATTCTTCCTGGACAATTCGATTTACATAATCTTCCCTGATGGCAATCAACTGTTGCGCGCTCAACCCCTTAACCCCTTAGCCCCTCGAGCATGCATTATCCAACTCTTTTGTGACATTATGGGGGTTTGGGTTTTGGATTTGGTTGTGGATTGGGATTGCGATTGGAGATGGGGGTGGGAATGGGCTCTCTCACAATAATTCACGCCTGAGTGGAGCTCTGTTGTTGCTAGTCATTGAACTTCAGCTAAATGTGGGCGGTTGGGTGTTCGGTTAATATTATTTATAACTAAGGAAGGGGCCTCGAGCCTGGCCATCCCGAAATAACTCGCAATTAATCAATAAACGAGCTGGGTTTAAATGTTGATTAATTTTTTGTCAATAAAACAAAGTATAAATTTCCATAGAACAAAGTAATTGAATATATACAACTTGAAAACATTTACTTTTCTTTTGCCATGTCAAAACAGAATTAATTTATAACAAAATTTATTTACAACAAAAGTTGTTTGGTGGCATTTGTGCTTGTATAGATTGTATTTTATTTCTAAAAGTTTTTGCGTAAAATTATACTTGTATGTAATAAAGAATTGAATACGATTGATATTAATTTAAAATAATAAATATAAGGAGTATTAAAATGTATGCATACAAAACTTAAGACAAAAAGTTTGTCATTTAATCATCTATAAAATGTATTAAATTTTGTTTTTAGTATAAATTATCTTAGCAGTGTTGACCGGAGAAACACAATTTATATTAGACGTTAAGTATACGCCATGTCCGACAGCTTTGAGATGTTTTAAGTAAGCTTACACCTAAAAGCAGCGTACAAAGCTTTTCATAAGCTCAAATAAAACTTGTTTTTAGAATTTCACCATTATCAAAACAAAAACTTTCACCAAAAAAGAGCTTTTACCATAGCCAGATATTAGTACCATTGAGACTTTCGTAGCTAATAATACAACCTAGCATAACCCCTTAATTTGAGCTTTCAAGCATCCAATCCACAAAGAAAATAAATCCTGCGATCCCGTGGCGACTTCCGAGAATTGGTAGAAAGTTGGACTTGACATTCGCCGCAGATTCAAGGTCTTCGCAATCGCTGCACTCGCAGGTTGCAATTAAACAAATCAAAGGACCTCAAGGTTTCTTTTTTGACCTCCAACCACCCAGCCTGTCAAACAGAAAGCATCTTGCCATTAAACGATATACACAGCTACTACAGCTACATTATTTTACTGGCTTGCAAAGTTTCTATGCTTATTATTTTTTTTAATTTACAAAATTGTTGACAAAAGAGAAATGGCATCATCTTTTTTTATTTTGTGTGATATAGTTTTTTTTACCCTATAAAGAAAACTCATGGAAAAGTATTGTATTATAGTTTTAATTTCTAATTAAATTAATTTAATTTCTAGAAGATGAGTGCAAATCTTATCGTGCGGAAAAGCGTATGTTTCTGAGACATTTAACCTCATCCAGTTCTAAAGATTTGAACCCAACTTGTTCTCAACCAAAGGTTACCCACAGGAAATGTGGGATACTCCACTCCGTTTGTGCTCACTTTTTGGGTGGACAGTGTGCTCTGCGGCTGTCAGCTGCCAGGTTTCTTGGCTAGAACAGGATATTGTGGTTGGGAGGGGCGTAATAAGCCAAAGCCAAAGGTCTCCTTCCAAGAATAATCTACAAAAATCAAGTTCAAGTTTAACTTAACGCAGTCAGCTTGCACTGTGGATATGAAAGTAGCGTTTACTTATGAAACCACTTTCGCGTTGCGTTAACGGCCGGAAATTGTAGTCGCTCTTTCTTGGTTAATATTAATTCATACTTAAACAACTCTAAGGTTATTGGCAAGGCGGGAAATATTAACAGGAATAATAAATTGTAAGAGTTGTGAACACACGTTTAAATTTGTAAAAACTTAAAATATGCAAGTGCAAGTCAGGCATATTATTATATACATATACTCGCATTCATGACTCAATTATCTGCAACTGTTATTTGTTTGTCCTCACTTTACATACGTAATGAAGTCTAAAAGTCGAGCAAATATTTTTCGTATTCCATTAGAATTTCTTGGTATCCAAGCCAATTGAATTAATAACCATTATTTCATCTTCTTTCCTCTCTTTTCAGGTGAGTTTTCAATGTTTTGACTGTATTTTTATATCCGTAATGCAGTAGATGAATCGTAAAGTAAGTAGAGAAAGTTAAAATAAGGTTGCCACAAGTGGGTAAACCAGATTTATATGGGCTTGTAATGTGCATTTTACATTATCCATAAGCACCGACTTACTTCCCAATAGAGGTTTATACTTTATAACCAAATTGTAAACAAAAAAAGATTTTGTTCAAAATGTTTTGTTTTACAAATGTTGTGTTTCGTCGAAATGTTTTCTATACAAATGTGTATTAAGCCTAGTAATTAAATAAGAAAGCAATGTTTATTATTAGACTTTATAATAAATGTATAAAAATCATTTTAGGTATACGCAAACAAGAAACAAAAATTGCAAAACAAATTTTAAATACAAGCATTGAACACCAAGTAAATGGTGCTTAAATAGAGAGAAATTTATTCTAGAGAAAGCGTTCAGTCCTAATGAGTTCTGACCAGTGTTCATTAGGGACTGGCCAGCTCTGCTCTGAATTTTTGCGGCTTTTTCCCCTGTTTTCCCGCATGTCAGTCCGTCAATAATTGAGGGCGGCAAGGGATAATGCTGGCAAATAAGGGGAGTCAGGGCTTAAAGGTCCTTTCTCTACATTTTCAATCAATTTAACTGGCATTCTCTAACCCCATCCACCGCATTTACTTATGTTAAATATGAGCTTTTAAGAAGATGCATATAAGCAATTATAATCAAGAAAAATGTTTTTTTTGCTGTGGCAGCAAAAACAAGGCATCGCAGGAGAAGCAGTCCACTTTTCGGATGGAATATAACAAAGCCAATCAAATGGAGCGCAATTGCAATCGATGAAGATGAGACGAATGAGACAAGTTATGCATATAAAACAGATCCACGTTTAAATCGAAAGATATAGACCTTTATCGAATGTTTGCTGCTTAGTTTTCATTTCTTTTTGTTTTAAGGCTGTTATCTAATGAAAAGGTTTTATTGATTTTAAACAATTCCGTCTTTACTTTAAGTTTTTTTCATTAATAAAGAAATCAAGATGATTTTATGAAAGAATACAAAAAATTTGTAAGTTAAAAAATGATTTTGTAATTTTACAATATTAAAACTAAAATTGCCAACATAAAAATAAATAACATTAATTGCGGTTTTTTCATTCATTTTAATTTCATTTGTATGTAAAACATCATTATAATCTTGCATAATCGGTTGCGTTAAGTTAAGTTCGTTACGAAACTTTGCCCAACTGGCCAAGTTAATTGACATTAAACAAAGTGAAACACTTGCACAAACCCAATCGAAATGGAAATAAAAGAAATGAAAAGAAAAGAACAAGAGCCAACAAAGGAGGCAAACAATTTCGAATTCTGAAACAAAATTTACTTAATGGAAGGTGGAATTGTGAAATTGTGGAAAGGGGTAGTACTGGCGAAGAATTCAAAAAGGAAGTATGTGTGCCAGAAGGTGTGACAACTTTCCATTTCTAACTCGTGTGCCAGATTTCGGATTCCCTGCAGTGGCTGATAAATGTTTGCTAATTTCGTTAATCATACGCCGCGTTGCCCAGCTTCTGAAACACACCGAAACTGTGCCCATAGTTGTCTGCCGATGCCCGTGGGGAAACTCCTCTGAAAGCATTTCTTCCATCACCATGAGAGTCGTCCCATCACCATTTGCAGTTCCAACTGCAGTTTCTGCCGCATTTGTAGCCTTTGTTTGCCCAGTTTTCCGAGAGTTTTTAAAGCCCAGCTGGCCAACATGTTAGCCCAGTTCATCGGCAACTAGCCGACAACATGTTGGCTCGTTCCCGGGATATTTGAACAGGCGTAGTGTCGCAAGAGACATTTGCTTATGATGCAAAATGCAATTCAAAACAATAATACTTATTTGTGTTGGTATTTACGGGAAGACAATATTTATCATTGATAAACCCCCATTTTGAACTTCATAATAATAGTACTTCATAAAATTTGTAATACAAGAACAAATTAATTATTCAAATAATGTGATGAAAGTGTTACCACACACTCTCATAATAATTCAGAAAATTTTTTTTCAATAATTAAAAAATTACGCTTAAAAATATATAAATCAATAAAACTGAACTCCGCTAATTGAGTTGTGTCATTTTTGATAAAATCAAAACTAATTGTTGTTATTTATTATATTAATATAGAACCAGAGTTGTAGCTACTTCCAAAAAAAAATATTTTTCATAGAAACTAAACTATTGAAAGTATGAAACTAAAACGTATGTGGTTTAAAACTAAGGCCTTAGACTATAGTTTAAGACTCTTCGGTATAGAAAATAAACAAAACGTATAGGGGTTGTATTATTTAGTATTAAATTAATATTTTTTTAATTTTTATTTTTGGTACCACTGTCCAGTTAGCCCTTCCTTTTTTTTATTTATTTGATTGCCTTTGCACATTGCCTGCCAATTTTGGCCACCGGATTGGTTATGTTTCCCGGCCCGCAACATGTTCGATTCGAACCACTCGGCACTTGATGTTAAGGTGGTTAGATGGTGCGGTGGTTGGGCTTAGGTGGTTCGTGTCGCAGCCGAGGCAACCACCGATTGCGAGTCGGAAGCGGCTTATCGCATCGCCCTGCCAGTTGCAAATCAGACCTCTGAGCAGCAGCAACAGCACAGCGGCAGCGGCAGCAGCAACATCACAGCGGCAACAGCTACATCAACGTCACAGCAGCAGCAACATCAACATCAGCATCAGCACGTGTGTCCCAAGTGCGTTTCCCTCTTTCAGCACAACGTTTTTTTTTCCAAGTGTTACTTTTTTCTTCGTGTGTGCAAAAGTGCTCGAGCAGAATTGAAAATCAAAAAGTCACAAAAATAAAGCTATACTACTACAAAAGAAAAGCAAATCAAAGTGCACAACTGTTAAGTGAAGTGAAGTGATCGCCGTAGAGGAACTCTTGAGACCCGGACTAAAACTAAACCAGAATACTTGTTGCAGGGCACAAAACAGCACAAAAGCCATAAAAGGTAGATAAATAAATCGGGGGCGTCGAGTTTGTCAAAGCCAGATCAAGAATAACCAAATGACAAAATGCCATATATAGTACCAAAGAAAATATATTAAAAAAATTAAAAAAACAAAAACTAATCGCTTTTATAGATTGTTATCATCTGTTTCCTATAAGCGATTCGCTGATTAATCGGCGGGCCATGAGTATTTGTTGCTTAAAAACAAAAAGAAGTGGCAGGTGATTAATGATGCTGCTTTAAAGGCAGTTCTCCGAAAAGAAATCTTGAGATCAAAGTGCACGGCGAAGAAAAGCTAATCGCTCAACATATAAATACAAACACTGGCTTACAAATTTGTAGGAAAACACTAAAGCTCCGTAGTTTTTTATTAAGCCCTAGTAATGATGTTTGTCCTTAGAAACTTTAAGTTAGCAAGAATAAAAATGGAATATTAAATGTTCTATATGTTGTTAGTGAATTGTGCTAAAACCTCAGTATAAAACTCTGAATATGTTTACAACCTATTTCAAAGAAATTTCTTTCCATGCAATAAACTGCATTTATCTATGTTTGCGGCGGCTTTAATTTTTCCAGCAATTGCTATTTTAATTTCTACAGCTTATTTCGTATCTTGTCTTCTAAATTGCTTATTAGCTTAGTACAGATTGTCAAACGAAACACATGCAGTCAAAGAGGGTTAAACTTGAGCTGGGTTATTTGTTCCCAATAAAGTTCGACCAAAACTTTCGGATGACTCAAACAAATCACAATTGCTAAAAAGCAAACAAAAGGCTAACAAAAAACTAGTCCAAGTTTTCATATCACTTGCTATCGTTCGCCACACCAGCCAACAACAATTAGCGTAATAAACGCATAAAGTTTATAAAAATGTGTCGATTCTAGACCCGGATACCAAAATCTGTGGGGTAAGTGGTAATGGTGGGGGGTGAAACATATAGTCACTATGTCGTCAAGTTCTGGTGGCTTCTGTGTCTTGCTTCTATATGGCTCTTTTTATTATTATTTTGTTTTTATTATTTTTCACTTACTTTGCCCTCACTTAGTCAGCCAACGAAATACGAAATGCGGCCGTCTGTCTAAGAATTTTTGGCAGCAATCAAAATTATTAGTCGTCGCCCATATAGAAAGCCCCCCGATGGCAAATGACAACAACAGAGTCACACAATGGGCTACGAAAATTAACACATTTTGACGAACTTTTCTGCTGTGCGGCTGGCTAAACAATTTAAAAATGTGTCTTTCTGCCCCCAGACGAAGAAAATTAGAAAACTAAATGCGACACCTGCAATTTAACGAAGTTGGAGTGCTCCTTTGTTTTCTGGGTACTTTAGTTTCGTCCTAATCTATTAGTTTATGTTTATAAAACGGAAAGAAAAAGAATTATTTAGTTTGAATTCAGTTCAAATTAAAAAAAAAAATTATTAAGGATGGTATTTTTTTATTATTATTAATAACTGCCAAATGAAATATAATAGGTTTAAAAAATATTTTCTGGATTTTTTTAAAGCTTGCAATTAATACCAAATAATTATTTAATTTATAAAATGCTGCATATCTCTAAATTTTTATGAAATAATTTAGGACAGCTAAAATAAAATGTTAAGCAGACCAATCAATTATAAAAATAATAGTTTTTTGTTATTGCTTAAAAGCATTTTAAATTTTAAGCAAATAAATTAAATTAATAGACTTAAAAGAATATTTTGTGAATATATATATCATATATATATATAGAAATGAAGCAATTTCCTTTGCAAACTCGCTAATAAATTATGAAATAGAAAGTTGTATGCTAATCCAGTAAAAAAGCCAAGATGCCCCTAGCAAAATGAAAAAATTAATGAAATATATAAAAAACAAACGCATTCCCGACAGCGAGACGAAATCATCAAAACTTAAATTCTTGTGAGTCTGTTGGCTAAGTGCTCGTGTCGCATAATTAACGCATTCCCTAGTGCAGTCCCTAAAGAAATGGGTATTTGGTAAATGCTATGTCCAATCGCTACATGGTATCTCGGATCGCGCAAAAATATTCTTTAAGGATGGACGGGGGTCACATAATCATCATGTTAGCTGGGCTTAAAATTCATTTCGCTGGCAACAATATAGCGGCGAACACAAAACCGAAAACACAAAACTTATTTATAAAACTGAGCAGTCGAGTGGATGAATATGCCGCTCCTTTTGCCCGCTCCCGTATTTTATTTATTTTCTTTTTTTTTGTGTTTTGGGGCCCTGAAACGAACGGAACGATAAAAATAAACCAAAAGCCAAACGGCGCACGAGACAAAACTGTTTTTCATCAAAAAAAATAAGAAAAAAGCACGCAAAAACACAAAAAGTCACAAAGGTGTAAAAATATTGAAAATGTTGAATTTCCCTTTTGTTTGTATAGCGCGTTAATTTCCACAGAAGCAGAGATAAATACATAAAACCTCCAGAAATTCAAGAGAAACGGGAGAAAAAAGCTAAGGCTAAAAAGCAATTAAAACAAATTGTGCCGTAAGTCAGGTCGGTGGGCTTACAGCCCAGTCCCCCCCGGAAAAAACCAAAATAAAAAAAAAAAAAAAAAAAAAACAAAAAGCAAAAAAAATATATTAAGGAACCATCACCGCAGGATCCAGAGGAAACAGGACCCACCGCCCCCCAAAGGTAACCAGGAATTATTTAATTAATATTTCATACGAAAAACAATCTTGCCCCATTGCCGCATACTTTTTGTCTCCCCAAAAAGAACCCATATAATATATACACCCCCTTGAATCGCATATTATTTTTCAGTCGACTGCACTTGATTCGATTTGTGGTTCAAATTTTTTCTCAAGTAAATACAACTGTGTTCAAAATAATAATACAAGCAAATATTTTCAATATTATTTGTCTGACTATGTAACAGAAAAAACATTACAAATTACACAGTCTTTAAAGCAGTGTTACCAAATTGGAAAATTTGTATCAATTATTATAATATTTGAGAGATTAGCTCAATAGAGATGGTAAAACCCAAATTTCTACTTCTGTTATAGCTCTATTATTTTAAACACAGCTGTATAAATGCCTTTGGGGCATTGGATATCGGCCACAACATTCCCGGAATTGAATGCGTATTTAAATACGGTTTGACTTTTTAGGGATGCTCGTTTTGATTCACAACATTTTCCCCTTTTATACAAAGCTAACACAAAGCCAAAACTTGTTGAGCGTAATTTTTTGTGGATTGAGAATAATAAATGCATTTCATCGGATTTGTTTCAGCTGCAAATTTTCACAGAAACTCGGCAATTAATTAAGCATAGTTTACCATTCCACAATTTTGTATAATTAAATGCAGCGATTTTCTTAGGTTGCAAAGGGTTGCAAGGTGAATGAGTATGGAGTTTAGAAAGGGTAATTCTGTGTTATTTAAGGTTGTTGGTATCATTTTACGGTGGTCAATAATAATTAATGGCCTTTATTTGTGATTCTTCGATAAAGTGTATGTTATTTAGTTTACAACAGACCGTTTATACATTTTTTGGCATTAAAGTCCGTGACCTGTCTCATACAAATGTATTGTAAGCTTTAGGAGGGTATTGCAATGGCAGTAATTAATTTCGTTTAATTCCCTTAAAGCATCCTCAAAATTCCTTTTATCAAGTCCTTTTGTCCGTCCTAGGCCGTTTAATTAAGCATTTATGCCATCTAGCAGTTCATCAATATTAACGCTCTTCGGCCTGTGGGCCAAATGCCAGACTCGATTTTAATTGCCCGAATATATACTGCTCATTCGAACGGATTCACTCGAATGCCACTCGTTGAGGGGCACTTGGGGCAGTCCGCTGCCACGCCCCTCTTGCAACAAGAGACCCATCACCGCCCCTCCCGAAGGCCTATCCGGGAAATGCATCTGCAGCAATGTCTGCCATTCGATGATGAAGATGCTGATGTTGTTTGATGCAACACAGTGTCTGCTGAAAGTTGGCCCAGAAAAAAGATTGGCTCTACAAATTCTCATACAAATTTAATTTTAAAAAAACGTGAAAGTAAATTGCAAAAAAAAATAATAATAGGAAATTACAACATATATGTTCTTTGGCAAACTATTAACATGTAAAATCTATACGAATTTTTTTTTTAAACCAAAATGCTTTTACATGCATTATAGATGAACACTTTTAGCGTCCCGTGTGTGCTCAGCTCGCCTTTTTCAAATATTTCACTTGCTGATTGGCTTGGCTTATTTTTAAATCCACCATTACATTGCAGCGGCTATTTTATTTAAAATTAATCACGAAACAGAAATGCGAAATGTTTCATAATGGATCGGTGGATAGGTGCTTGGATGGGTGGATGGGGGTGGTAGCTGGCCAGTCGATAAGATAAGCCCCAAATGCGATAGAGACCCGACGACTTAAGGCCTGAAGTAGGTATTTCGGGGACAAGAGCTCTACAAGCCCAAAAAAAAAAATATATATATACAATTCACACGGAAGATAACACCCGGGGAATCAAATCGGCTGAAGTGTGCAAGTTTAGCCTAGCCGACCGTGTGACATAACCGGGTGTCCACTGTAGTTCGATCAAAATCTGATTGACGTATGACTATCCCTCCGGCGACATTGCGACTGGGAAGTCCATCGGAATTTATTTACCTTATTTAGAAAAGAAAGAGTCTACAAAAATCTTAACGATAAGATTAACGATTAGATTTGGTTTTATGACCTAAGATATAGACATTGATTGTCAGAGCATATATCATCCTGGCTGCAGCAAAATATTGAGGGATTTGCATTCGTGTCGCTTAAAATAACGAAGAATTTCGAACAGTCGTTCAAACTGATTGGCAAATTAAGACAAATCTGAGAAAAACCAATGTCTGCTGCGAAAATGCCAGAATGACACATGTGTCTCCAATTTACATTTAAATGGAAAAAATAGAAATGTTCGATCCAAAGAACTTCTATGTGCGTGCATTTCTTGGCTTTTATGAGTCACATTTGCAAGGCAAATATTCCCGACGAGCTATATGCTTATTTGCAGTTGGATGAAAATGCTTTCCAAGTGAGTTACTCTCTACCACCCATTCTACTTTGTGGCGAAGTATGGCAATCAGTCAAGGGTTTCAAAAAAGGTCAAAGGATTGCTTGTCTGTTGCAGAATTTTCTAATTGACAGTGTAGCAAATAATTTATGTTTGGGATTTTCTAGAAAATGTTTACGTTTAGGTAATAGCAGTTACATCTTTATTATAATATCGATATCAATAAAGTAATCACATTGCTATCGGTTGTATTGCTTTCGTGAAATTTCCTTGTTTTCTTTGAAACGCTTGTTCAAATAGTCTCATTTAGTGTTTCTTTGTGAGTTTTTTGGAATTATCATTACCCACTCTGTTACCTATTATATTAAATTTTATATACTCACTTTCCAAAAATGTTTCGATTTCTAGAACTAAAGCCTTCATATTTATTCTTCACTCTTTGTCCTATATTAAACTCTATTTCTCAATATTCACTTATTACTTGCTCATTACCCACCCATTACCACCCAAATTCTGTACTCATTTTAAACTATTTTACTGATGAGACACTCGCCATTTTGATGGTTCATTTGCACCCATTCCCAGGCGGCACGAACTCCAAATGATTGAAATGTAATTGACAGCTCCCCCTCAAGTAAGCACCCCTACTTTGACCCCCTTTCAGCCTCTTTCTCCCCCGTTTTACATCTATACAAGTCGCAGCTGTTAATGCAAGGCTAGTCATGTGCTTCGATTTATCGACAGCATTTCTATTTGTACTTTTGCCACAAAATATTTACACAATTGACAGCTGCTTCTGTTCAGTGCCCATTTCCCCCCACAGTTTCCGCCCCGTCTTCACCGCTTTTCCCCGCTTTCCCCGCCAAATTTCCCCCTTGGATATGTGTGTGCTGGTGAGGCTGCTTTATGTGCTCCTCGTAGCAAATGAATTATCTAAGCTTATTGTCACATAATCTTTGTCAACATGACGGGGGTGACTTAAACATAAAATACCCTCCACGGAATGCTAAGCTTTTATTCCTGGGTTTATGGACTCTGGCAAACCCGTTTTGGGGTGAAATTTTAATAGGGTTTTCGGGGCGGGAAGACGCTTAATTTAAATTGATGAACATCTGAACATTAATTTGTAAAAATGAAGCAATGAAGATAAGTTTCAGGAGCCCTTAAAATTCATTTGTTTAGTCAATATAAAAATATAAATAAAAAAGGTTTTTTAGCTTAAAACAAATTTAGTAGACAAGCATAGTCAAATCTATTTCGTATTAGTCCCGGTGTTGTGTGTGTATAAATAGCGTATACATTATATTTAAATCGACATCTGCTTTACCTCTTAAAATGTAAAAAATTGGGGGTCAAACGTGTACAAATATTTTATTCAATTTTGAAAGGGTATCTCTGTCCCATGGTTTAAAAAGTTATCAATATTCCTGGTCGTGCTGTGTGTGTTTGTATGCGTGTGCAATTGTGCGTATACGTAATATTTCGATTTGTACTTATTTCAAAGCTCCTATTCTTGCCTTTCACTTATCTGAGATTATTAAACACGCCAGGAGAATTTCCTTACAGCTCCACGTTTCTACATATATGCATTAATTGCCAGAGACCACAGACTTGTCTAAACCTCAACTCAGTTGAAAAGTTTTGTAATTAAATAGCAATATGAAAGCGTTGATAACAGCCACTTGGTGACAAGTTCAATCAATCATTGACATCCATTTTCTGTTTTTTTTTTTTTTTTTTTTTGCTCTATTTGCCCTGTTTTTCTGTTTTCCCGTTGGCCAAGACAACAGGCTGTGTGCTATATTGATTATAGCCGTTATCGATGGGGGAAAATTTGCATAGAAAATCAAGGACAAATCGATGTTGACAAACTGTCGGCCATCGTTTCCGTTTGGCCCCCGGCTAATGGTGAAATTAACGCCCGCAATTTGTGTCAACTGGTCAGTGGCATGGGAATTCGGCCGGGAAATTGTAACGGCCATCATAATGGATGGGTTTTGCAATCGGTCTGGCAAATGCCGAATACCAAATTCAATTATCAAAACCGAAAGTCAAGGATTCCAAGGAATTTCTGCATCATATGGCTTTCTAATCTAAACGTGATTTAAAATCCCAAAGTAGGTTATTAAATCCACAAACAATTAATAATTGTCTTCCTTTTGACAAGAATTAATTCACCAACTGCAAATAAATATGTATTTATTATATATGGCCAAATGTTAAACATCCTTTGTCAAAGCTAATTCAAAGTCATTAAATCTAATTTTTTAATTAGCTTTATATCTGTAATTACTTTTCGCATAGTTTCAACATTTTTCAGACATAAGCATAAACATAAACATCCATAAACAATTAGGTCTTTTATCTTTTGTGTATAACCAAATATAAACAATCATTAACAAAAAAAACCTTTGGTCGAATAATAGGCATTTAATTTTAAACAATTTTGGCCACGTTTTATGAACCACTTAGATACATAAATACACTTGCTCCAACCTTGCCTAAAATAAATATGCAATAAAACTTAAAGCAAAGCTTTATTTTATAAAAAAATCGAGGAAATATCATATATATAAGAAAACCTTCAATAAAAATCTTTATTATCCATTAAAACGATTTAAGCAAGACGTTGTTTTTATATTCCTCGAAAAGTGGCCATCCATCAAATGTCGAATATCAAAATGCTTATTTATCGAGTGTTTTCCGTTTTGATTGCTAGCTGACATTGCGCATACGACCTGATATCTGCTTGAATTAACGAAATAATTGAATTCGATTGTTTGATTTGCCATCTGCTATTCATGGCGATTTTTACACCCAGTGCTCAGAATCTTCGCCATCGATTTCTCAAAGTGAAATATTTCGTTTTTTTTATTTTCTCACTCGGCAATTCGCTTTCCACTTGAGCCATCGATTTTCGATTTTCCAGCTGCTGTGCCTCAGTTTTTCCTTGTCTCTCTTTTTCTTTTTATTTTCTTGCTTTTCTTTTTTTTTTTTTGGGTCACCCAAAAGAAATAGGAGAAATAAAAGTGGGGTTTTTCGCGGGCGAACAGGTGTGCATTGCAGGTCATGTCACTAGACTCTGGTCCAATTTTAATTATTAACAGCAGAAAATGTCGCGAAAAAAAATTATGAGCTGTTTTCAATTAATGGCAAACGACAACCGTTTCAATTTGTAATTGATATCCAAGTTATGAAATAAATCAACAATTTTTGAGAATCAATAAAATCAATATTTTGTAAATTTGGATTGTTTGAAAAAAAAACATTTAAAAATAGAATTTAAATAAAGAAAAATAATATCAAGAAGAATATTATATTTAAAATACATGTTTAGTTAAAAAAAAGTTTATTAAAATTTGGTATTTAAGAATATTTAAATTTAACATAAATTGAAACATAAATTTCTAAAACATTGTACTCACAAAAGTCGACACCTTCGAGCATGCTGTGCATGTAATTTGTGTACATGGTTTTCTCTTTTGATCTGCAATTCAAAATCAATTTGGTAGGCAGTCAGGTGAAAAAGGACAATGTGTCACACATGTTTATCAAATTGAATTTAGGACTCGATGTTCAGATTCCCATTTTGGATTTGGATTTTTGTGGCTTCACGACATTGATTCCCGGCCGATTCCTAATTAAAGGGATGGCTGACTGGCCATATCATATATCGTTGGGGAGAAAATCGGACGAAAACATGTGCAGTTGTCAGTCGAAATTAATAATCGAACCTGCGAGCATGCTAACGGGCCACAGCTGTCGTTTGGAGTCGAATATTTGGCCCGTTGTGGTCTGATTTTGTGGCCAGAATAATTTGCATTTATGCAACGCCATCTGCATCGAATCCATCAGGACTTGGAATCTCAGGCTTTCCCTTTGAGTTTCCCATTTGGACCCTAAGCTCACAAATTCCAAATGGAATTTGCAACGAGCAATGGAGATTTGTCAGATCGAAACTTCTGTGATTATGGGGATGTGCCAATAATTCGGATGCCAACTGTCAGAAGTTCAGATGGACTCTCCTCCCAATTACTTAATTATTTTCAAGGGGAGCCAGTTTATCTATTAGGAGAACCTGGCCTCCTGGGCAACTAAAAGTTAACGGATACTATTTCGGTAATTAAAAAAATAAATGGTTATGGTCTAACCATTTTTAAACTTTAAAAGTCCAACTACTTGTTAAGTCTATATAAAAAGTCTGAATGTATAAATAATTTCAAATTGGTTTCTAATATACTTTTTAATAGAATGTTAACCCAGCAATAATATTTGAAGAATGCAACTAAATAACGACATTAAAAACACATGCGACCATCCATCAATGGCTTTTATGTCACTTGAAATGTATGCCAGAATATTTTAATGAATTTCCGCCAAAAGTTGTAAGTTCTATTAAAATATTAAATGGCAATTTGTAGAGAGCGTAATATGTTTTCGTTCAAAACAAGAAAATTTAAGTGGTTTGTCCTATTTAGTTATTACAATTTTAGTACGTTTTCTTTTTGGGGAAAAAAGGTCTGAGCGTAAGATCTTTAAAAGTATTTTAATGGCTTCCCCTGTTTTGCATAAACTTTTGCCCTAAATTTGCGACTGGTTGAAGAATAAACCCTGTTTTTCCCCTTGCCCATTTTGGATTCCCTTTGTTTTCTGGGCAAATTTTGTCAACCTTTTTTTTCATGCTTGCTTGGATTTTGATTTGGCTTTCATGCTCACCCTACGGAGTATATATCCTCCTTCTACCTGTTGTGTATGAATTTCGAATGAGTTTTTGATTAGCTTGTGACATACATAAGCCCAAGACTGTAATAGAATGCAAAAGTTTTAGCCCACCACAGAGTGTTGGCCAACTTTGCCTATGGTCAGCTGCGTTGGATATATGCGAAAACATATATATCGTATATATCGTGCATATTGCACAGTCGGACAAAGTTGGGATAATAATTAATTAGGTTGAAGTGCCAACTTTTTCCAGTGGAACCAACAGGCAAAGCAAATAAAATTGCATTTGGCTTAAAAGGATCTCAACAAATAGCGAACATAAATAAAAACAACAAAATTTCCTTATTTATTTCGACAAATAAATAATTTTAGTACAAATAACTAACAGAAAAAATAAATCAAGTTTACGAAATGTTAAGGTATTTTAAATTTTACTCTGCAAATTGTTTATGCAACTAATTCGTAGTATTGTATTAGAAAAATATACTTTTTCTTTTATATTGAACTGAAGAGACGATAATGCTTAAGAATTATAAATACTAATTTTGAAAGCGATTTATATACTTATAAAAGTATAAAAACAACTGATTATTTCATACGAGATTATTTAAAGAAATTATTTCCACAAGTAATATAAAAAAATTTGTTGGCAATAACAGAATTTTCAGGGATTTTACCCAACATTATGGCGACAAATAAGCAAGTGAAATCCAAAGCCAAAGCCAAACTGAAAATGAATTATAGAACAGATAATGCCGCACACCAGCTAATCCAGTAAGAGTTATCGCCCTCGCTTATTATTTTGGCCTATTTGCGATAGCCGGTGGATGTGCATGTTATTATTACTATTATTTCCCTTTTTTCTTCGTCTGCTCTCCAAATAAACTGATAAACAGATAAGGGCTGTAAAAAAAAAATAAAACTGCGAAAGAAGCAACGAGTACAAATAACTTGTTAACATGACTTTGATTGTGATTTATAGGACACACACCATAAACTTATCGCAGCTAGACCGAAAAAAGAAGAAAAACATATATAAATACTCAAATAATTGTAAACTAATCGGAAACGTGTGAGCATTGACAATTGCTTATGATTATTTTAAAGACTTGTCATTTCAAGTTTTGCTTAAATTTATAGAGTTGGTAGAGGAGAGTTTATAAAAGTACAATTAGTTCAATTTTTTTAAGAAGGCTTTTTAATAATCACTTTTTAAATATTCCAAACGGAAATGGTTTATATTGACATTTTTGGCTAAATACAAACCAAAATTACTATAAAATCTAATAGTGTTAAGTTAAAAAAAGCCAAATTGATTCTATTTTATTAATTCAAGTTTAGGTTTTTGAAAATACAATATCAATTAAACCAAATTCAACCGATGGCGCATATAATCAATATTTAGTCTTTCTTAAAATACTTATCTGATTATTATTTGATTTCCTTGTTTATTTATGAATCAATAATCCTTTTAAGGCCTTTTAGGATTTTGTTTTTCACTAATTAAGATTATTCCATGAATAACAAACGTTTCTCCTCAGAAAAATAATTTAACTGCACAGAAATCCTTATTTATCCGTTCAATCAATCGATGGGGCAGCAAATCCTTCCCACTGTCGCCGTATCCTGGCCACACAGGACATGCCAAGTGGTGGGCGTAAATCTCGACTTTTGTGATGCAAATAATTGCCAAGTTTGAACCACAAACAAGCGGACAAGGCATGCCGAGTGCAGAGAATGCAACAAAGTCTAGTGCAACTTTGCCTGCTTTAATTGAATTAAGCAAAAGTTTTGCATTATCGAGAAAGGTTGGCACGGGAAAGTGCCAGATGGAAATGTAAAATGCTAAAGTTTCAGTTGGGTTGCCGGTGGCAACGAAATAACACGCTGGCCACGTAATTAAGTCAGTCACTGACCAACTCCGACTTACTTGTCAACTCTTTTGTGGCGCCTATTACTGAACGCACAATGTAAAAATTAATAACTTCAAGTATGCCATAACTTTTTAAAAAGTTTTGTCTTGTTGCACAATTTCAGTTGCCTTCTGCCATTCGTTGAAATGTCTTTAAATAATTATGTACTCTAAAACCATATTAAATCCTTTTAAATTTCCACAAACTTAGTTAAAAAATCTAAAAAAAAATTTTTAGTTTTATTTATTCTTTTATTAAACTAAATAAAATTTAAAACACTATTGTTTCAAATAATTATGTAGTCTAAAAGTGAAAAAAAACCATATTAAAACCTTTTAAATTTCACAAAAGTTATTAAGATATTTTCGCAGTTTTAAAACTACTTACCGAGTAAAAGAAAAATCTAAAAAAACCTTTTAGGTTTAATTTATTCTTTTTTAAAAATTAAAATTTACTATTTTAGTTGTAAACATTTTTTAGCAAATATAAAACTACTTACTGCATTTTACAGAGACTTGCTACTGTTTTTATAAACACAACAGTATGTTTTGCTTGATAGTAAGAAATTCAAGATAATTGCAATATTTGTACTTGTATGGACGACTGTACGTGACAGTCAATTAAATTGTTAAGCAAACTTTTAGGCAGCGACATTTCAGCAAATAACCTGGTCAAATACATTTTTAAGTTAAATAGCATAACTAAGCTTATGCTAAAAAAAAAGAGTTGGACTACCAATAAATAGTTCAATCATATAATAAATTGATTTGTATTTATTTCGTATAAAAAAAGTTATAGTTTTTGAATTCAAAAAACGCTTTGGAGATATAAAAAAATATATAAAGTTCTATTGAGTTAATTTGCTCATTTTGCGGAAATATTTTTTTTTGTCCCACTGTATGCATATTCACATAGGGCGAAAAGCCAATTATGAGCAGAAGCTTTGGTCCCGAGCAATTTTCCGGCGTTCAATTACAGACAGCTGATGATGCGGTGAGTGTGGGTGGGTTGGGTGGTTGTGGGTGGTGCACTGGGTGCTGGGTGGTGCAACCACACGTCGACAACTCCTTTCAGCTCGAGTGGACTCGCTTAGCACGGCTCTCTTAGCCCTGTTCACGTCGTGTCAATCGAAACCGGCGGTCGAGGGTTAAATGGGGGTCGAAAGTTCCCCATTGTCTCGCTGGCCCTTTGCATGTTACGTTATGATTGCTATGCTGCTAACCACCCACAACCCAACGCCCATTGCCACGCCCCCATGGGCAACTATAATTTTGAAACGAGGAAAGTTGAAAATGAGGAGCTCCACAACCAAGTTCGATAATCATCGTTTATTGGCGGTATAATCAGCGGGTCTTTCCCTGTTATTTAACACTTTTAGGGCAGCATTAAAAACTCAATTGGGCTGTGATTGAATTGTTGCAAAATTTGGAAAGAAAATATTTTTTAAAAAGTCGAGTGTAATTAAAATAGAGAGTGATAAGTAAATGTTATGGTGTAGCCCACTTAAACACCTTTTATCCAACTTTAAAATAGTTGCAAATAGCTTTCAGCAATCTCTGAGACTTAATGTTTCTAACTAAGCAAAAACTCAAATAAGTTGAGTAAATTCTGTTTGCCACTCTGGACGCTTTTCTTCTATGATAAATGAACTCCATTTGCAACTACTCGAAAACAAAACTTTTGCCAGCCGCAAATTACTTTTAGTTTTCCCTGATTCTAATGCCAAAGAGCGAGGGCTGTTAAAAAATGCATTTGAAGGATTTTTTTTTTTTATTTATTTTGCTTTTGCCCGCGGCGCAAGCCAAAATAAAACTTTCAAGTTTTCCTCGCACGGCAAAAGTGTAATTGCATTGGATTCGGCTCATCGATCATGCCGGGAAAATGGCAAATGCAGCAAAGGTGGAAAAGAGGAAAATGGACGTGTGTCAATTTGATTTAATAATGAATGGCACTTGCTGCAGCAGTTCCGCAAAGAGGTGGAAACTTTTCTCGGTTTTCTTAACGGCCGATGCCTAGATTTCCCATTTTCCAATTCCCATTTACACTGCTCATTGGCTCATCGCCTCCCGCTGTTTATTTGTGCAGCTTTTATGCCTTTCTGCCGACATTTTATTGGGCTTTCTTTCATCAAGTATACGCAACACGCCACGAAAGTCTTTCATCATTTTAAATCGGTTGCGTTGGGGGATTCCTCCGACTCCCCCTTTTTTTTTGTTGTATTTTTATATATTTTGCTGCCCGCAGCGATTTCGAAAATTTATCAATTCTTGCGGGAAGCCAATTAATAAATTAACTTTAAAGTGAAAAGACTTTCGGTTTTTAAGTAGTTATTCTAGGCTGATATTGATTGAAAGTAATACTCTACCTTGAACATCTTGTTATCTTGTAAGAAAATTATTTTAATTTACATTATCACTTACTTAATTTTATTGATTGGATAAATGGCAATTGTAAAATTTATTAATTATCGTGGCAATCAAGCAATTGATGTTTTTGGAAGTTTGAAATCAAATCTTGTTTATTTTCCACATTTATTTCCCTTGAACTATGTTCCAAAGATGCCCGTTAAGTTAGAATAATCGAGTACATAACATCAAAAAAAGTTTTTTTTTTTTTACACGATTAATGGCGTGTGTGTAACCCGTGGAAACGCTGGATTTTCCTTAAGCAGCTGCGACGGCATAATGAGCGATGTCATTAACTTGTTTTATGTCGCCTAATAAGTTGGTTTTTGCCTGACCAGTGCGAAAGTTTAGCCGCCACCGTGGTTTTTGCGGCCTTGGAAGTGCTTCGGCAAACAAATTAACCGCGCATAAAGGAAAATGCGAGGAAAAGACGGGGAAAATCAGGGGGGAAAAGCGCTCAGATTGTGCTCTACTCGAGCAGTAAAGCGATTCCATTTGCGACGCAAATTTCGGCAATTAAAGGTACACGAGATGGCTGTGCAAATAATTAATGTGTGGTTTATATTTTGTGGAGATTTACGAGTACCACCAGAGAAATCATTTTTGTTCTCTTAAGAATGGCTTATTTAATATTTGTTTGTTTTGGCAATTATAAATTAATAGCCTTCACAAGGCTATTCATCAAATATGAAATATTAATTCTAGCAAATTTATTTAACTGGCTGATAATTGCTTATGTGTATATCGCTTCCGCTTAGCAATAAAAATGATGAAATCAAACTTTTAAACAAAATGGGTATAAGTGAATTATTTTTGGAGAAACCATTTTTGTACAAATATTATTATCATTATTTGGAACATAGTTGGTTGCTTAAGAAAGACAAAAAAAATTGGATTTCGTATATCTCTTCAAACTGCGATTCCATTTGCGACGCAAATTTCGGCAATTAAAGGTACACGAGATGGCTGTGCAAATAATTAATGTGTGGTTTATATTTTGTGGAGATTTACGAGTACCACCAGAGAAATCATTTTTGTTCTCTTAAGAATGGCTTATTTAATATTTGTTTGTTTTGGCAATTATAAATTAATAGCCTTCACAAGGCTATTCATCAAATATGAAATATTAATTCTAGCAAATTTATTTAACTGGCTGATAATTGCTTATGTGTATATCGCTTCCGCTTAGCAATAAAAATGATGAAATCAAACTTTTAAACAAAATGGGTATAAGTGAATTATTTTTGGAGAAACCATTTTTGTACAAATATTATTATCATTATTTGGAACATAGTTGGTTGCTTAAGAAAGACAAAAAAAATTGGATTTCGTATATCTCTTCAAACTGTGTTAACGTTCTGTTTTCGGACAAACAAAGCATAAGTGATTAAAATCGGAAAAGCAGGCAACAACAACCGTAAATACCTCTCTTGACGCACACAGTGCGTATGAGTGATATTGAGCGTACTCGAAAACTCCTTCGCGGCGTAATGTCAATGCCAAGGTGCTCGTTTGCACCCGGGGTCTCCGCCAGGGGGCGCTTTACGTGTCCACTTCCTACGATCCTGGGATCACTAAGCTCCTCGAATGTCCTTGCTGACTGTTTCCCGGAGTTTCAGAGTCTGTGAGTTCGTGAGTCTCTGGGCTTCCAACGGAGCCATTAACGTTGATGCGCTTAATGCCAATGCACACATGGCCACTCTCACAGATACCCACACCCACACCCACACCCACACACACACACACACACACACACACACACACTTACACACACGCGGCAATCCTTTGGCCGTATTATATTTATGTGTGTGCTTATTATCCTTATCGCATATTTCGCAAAGAGCGAGTGAGAGTGTGTGTCAGCGGATGCCGGGCAAATGTCAAGCGTCGCCGAAGAAGCTACACTCACAAAATGAGTAGATGTTGGTTAAAATCACAAGAATTGAGGCATAAAACAAATAATCAAAGAATGTGATTCATTCTGGTGAATGCAATAACGCCCGCTGGTTTTTTGTATTTCCAGCAAACCTGCAGGCGTTTTGCACATTTCCAAGTGCAATAACTCGGTTTATTTATATTATGTTTGGCCAAGAACTAGTTGAATCTTTTTAAGAAATATAATATTGAGTTTCGATATGATTTTGTATAGCTTTTAATTTCTGTGTATTCGTTTATAGGCATTTCGCTGTTAGCCTCGAACTGTCAACGATTGACAGAAAGTCGACAGTTTCGATGGCTGTCACTCGATGGTCGCTCGTCCTTCGTCCTTCGACCTTCGTCCAGGCTGATGTTTCTCTTTCGGTTCCGCTTTCTGTTCCTGCTCCTGTTTACCCCTCCGGTTGCTTGAAGTTTATGCAAAGTATTTGCTCTTCACCCTTTTGTCTCCCACTCTGTTGCCATGTTGACAACTTATTGCCAACAAAAAACAAAAAAAAAAAAAAAAACAAAAAAATAATAAAATTCTTAACAAAGAAGCAAAGGGGGCGTGGCAAATGCCAATGGTTGCATTCTCCATTTGATGGTATTACAGATGTCTTCTGGCTGTAACTGGGCAGAAAATGCTTTGGCGTGTTCATTATTATTATTTTTTATTATTTTGAATGAATAAAGAAAACTTTTCACTTTTGCATGATTTTTTCTTGAAGAGCAAACATCATTATATATTCCATTAAAGAGCTGCCAAACCAGAGAAGTGAACACAGCAGCTCTGGGCTCTCTGTCCATTGCATTCTGGCAGCTAATCAAGTTTTACACGTTTTAGCGAGGGTCAGAGTTGGGCGGAAAATAGAAGGGAGGATTGTGGGTGGTGACTGGTTTTCCGTGCAACTGGAAATTGTTGACAAGAATTCTTTGATGGCTGCAGGTAAGAGCTACCGGCACGAAAAGATAGGCAGGTGGCCCAGAATCCTGCAGACAGTGCTCAAAAAAAAAAAAAAAATTATTTACCCAAGGGGTCGCGCTTGATTTTCAGTGGAAACCCCGTGGAACAATTTTCATTAAAACTAAAGGCTTCAATTACTTTTTTTATAAGTAAAAGTGACTTCATATTACACATTTCTAATCAACTTAACAAAAACAATATTTTTGTTATAATAGTTTTTTTTTTTAACGAGGTTCTTCATTAAGTTTCCCAAAAATGTAGGCACATTTTACTTCCGTTTCCTGTTCATTTTCAAAACCTTTTTTTGTTTGTCTTTAACTCAACATAAGTCTTTATAACATGGCATAATGCGTGTTTCCATTGTTGTCGCAAAAAAAGGGAAATTTTATGTATTACCACATACATTTTTGAGACATTATTCATAATAATTTCAGGTTTATTTTCTTTTTTTTTTTCTTCAATTCACCTTGGGGTATTTTCGCCCTTCCTTTCGCCTTTTACTTTAAGCTTGCCTGTTGCTGGTATCCTCTGCCTTTCATATTGATTTCAAGGGAAAATGGTTTCGAATAAACTGTGATGACGGTATTTATATATTAAGATGAACAAGATGCTCCGCAATTATTGTCAACAGGTTGTCTACTACCCGCCAGCATATTTGGCTTACAGAAAACTTGTGTAAACCCGCAGAGGAGTGAAGGGCAAATACACCATCAGGTAGAAAAAAAAGTGTGGTAGCATACTAAGTAAACGGTAATGTCAATATATTTTTCTAAAGTTATAATATGCACGCACTATAACAAAATATAATTAGAAATAAATGAGTTAGCATAGGAACTTCTTGCTATATTTTCAAATCAGAAATATTTCCAAAGCATGGATATTCTTTTTTTTAATTCTTGTCATATTTTTTTAACAGTATTTGATTATTTTTTTTGTCTTTTGTGGACAGCGTTTAGTATACGGCAGAAATGTCTTTCTCCTTACACCTGGCTTTCTTATTTTCCCTGAGCCATTAAGTCGGTTGTAAACTCTTCATATTTCCTTATGATATCACCAAAGGCTGGGAGTATTCTTTATGTTGGCGTTTCATGCGTTTTCCCGAGCACACAATAACTTTTTTAATGAACATCGTTAACAATAACGAGCACAAATCAGTTTTCATATTGTCGAGTGGCCCCTGGGCTTTCCACCTGTTTTCCCAAGGCCGCATTTTCCATTTCCATCCCACCCCCTTCTAATGGGTCCGTTAGTTGACCCTCGAGCGTGTGTGTGTGTGTGAATTTAATTTGCCTCCTAATTTGTATGAATATTTTCTTTATGTATTTTGGGGGGTGCTTGTGTGCCCCCGCTTTTCCTTCAACCCTTGCCACTTTCCTTTACAAAGCTCAAACAGCTTCCGTTTCCGCCTTTCTCTGGGTTTTTTTTTTTTTTTTTTTTGGTTTGTTTGTGTTTTCTGTGGGGCGGGAAAGGCTGATGTATAAGTGTTGCCAGCCCGCTGAGCACTCGAGCAACAACAACTTCACCAACAACTACAGCAACACTGGGCAAAACATAAAGGTACAACTTAAAAACAAAATTAATTAATGTAATATTTATTGCATTACATTTATTTTGCATGCACCCAATTTTCTGGAATAAATGGTAAATGGTAAATCCAAATATTTTCACTTCGAATTAAATATCTACAATTTTACTACTTTAATATTGGATAAACAAACTAAACATGCTAATAATTACATTATGATGTTTTTAGTTTATTTTAAGTAATTTATATTTAAAAAAAACAATGTTATATTCAAATATTTTAATATCTAATTAATATCTAAAAGCTCTAACCTATTGTGTTATTTTTCCACTCCCAAAAACGTGAAAAAATATTTTTTAAATGTCTTAAGCCGTTAAGTAGCTATTTTTTTTTAAATATAAATTCTGTGTTTTTTATTTAAAGAAATTGTAAAACTAAATAAAAAAGGTGCACTCGTTTCGCTTGCCTGACATTGACACATTGAGGAAGTGGCTCCGACAAGGAGGCATGGATAAATGTGGCTGAAAACACTTCATAATTTAATTACTGCTGGCAGCCTCGTCCTCATTTCCCCATCTGCGATGCAGATTGCAGAGGCCGGTGCAAAAATATGAGAGATATAGGATAAAGAAAATAAATTTATACAAAGCAAGATTTCATAATGAATATTTTTTGGCATAAGACAATAATTCTTCACCTTTAAGATTCATCTTTTAGCACTAGGTTTGAACAATTAATAATTCCAATAAAAACAAAATCCCACTCACGTTGAAATGAAGCACGCACATAACATAAAGAACAAACAAAGAAAAGCAGCGACAAGACAAAGAGCCGTGCCCTCAAGGGTTAATGGGGGGAGGTCGGAAAACGGGGGCGTGACCAAAGAGCAAATGAAAATTCCGCTCACTGATATAGAAACATAAACAGAAGACCAGACAGCATAGGAATATGAGATGTTGCCAGAGAAAAGAAGAGGAAAAAAAAAGTTTGAGGCGAGGAAAGTAGAAAAGCGGATTAAAGTGAACAAAATCAATGACAATGTGGAGTGGCGAAAAGAAGAAAAGTTAAAATAATATGGGGCACACCTGTATAGTCGAAAATCATGGAAAAGAATTATCACAAAACGTAAATATTGAAATAAACTAAAAGTTCGTAATGAAAAAGAAAAAAATTTTTCTCATAATAGCTTCAAAGTTGTTCATATGGAATAACATTGCATTCTTTTGGTAGTAGAATTTCAAAGGGCAACCTACTGAAAATAAACAAACAACCTCATTCCTTGTTGAAGGAGAACTAAATATGGAGATGAGGGAGTGTTTTTTTTTTTGTTCCATTCCACAACCTGTTCATGATTCTTTCATATATATAATTGCTCAATTTTCCGGTCAGCAGATTTGCTTCGATATTTTTTTTCTTAAAGATTTTTCAGGGCGATGGTTTTCTGGACAATGCTTTAGAGGAAACTTTAATTTTTTATACATTTTCCAGCTTTTTTAATCAAATTAAAAAAAATGCTCAATTTAAATAAACAATAAAAACCAGAATAAATAAGGTGCTGCTTAAAAATTTACCAAATCACAATCCCAGCAACACCAACCATATTATTACCGTTTTAAATTTTAGTCTCGTACTTAAGGCTGGGCTGCCAACTCTCTAAATGAAAGATGGTTAGGCTGCCAACTCGCTGAATGAAAAATGGGTGGGCACAGGATACAAAAGCGAACAAAGGAACAGTATCAGTATCCGCAAGTTGTACTTGGGTCATAAGTCAAGCGCTTCAAGTGAAACAAAAAGCAAACAGACGTGGCTGAAGAGGAAAAACAACAAGAGCAAACTTTCCCTCACCTTTCACCTTTCCTTGTGGCAGCGTTCTTCCGTCTCTTTCTTTGTCTTTGTTTCGCCTTTCGCTTTAATCTCGTCCGGCCGCTTGTCGAATGCCTTTTGGCCAGTGAAGCATACGGGAACATTGGAAAAACTCCACCTATCACCTGCGCATATTCCAGCACCAGCAGCATATTGCTCACTTTTAAAGAACGGAAATCGGTACATTCTTCATTTCATATTTATATTTGCTTTGCTCCTTGTTATTCAATGAATTACTATGTAATTGCCTCAAAAGAGCAGCAGGAAAACCCGGGGGAGTCCGAGTTCGAAACCAGGGAAAAATGTTAAATCGCCTTAAAAAAAATACAGCATGAGAGAGCTGCCAAACAATTCATCTGATGTGTGTGTGTGTGTGTGTGTGTGTGTGTGTGTGTGTGTGTGTGTGTGTGTGTGAGCTTGAAGTGCCTATAAATATTTTGATAGGAGTAACTGGAAAAATGAGCAAAGCCAAAGGCAGACACTCACCTGTCCAGGCTCCCACTCAACCAGCCACCAGATAAGGTCACCACAGGCGGCACTCGCTAGAAAGCACAAGCAGTTTATGAGCGGTGCTATAAAATGTGACAATGAGAAAATCTACAACTGTCAGATAGTGAAAACGCTAAAAAACGCACTTAATAAAGACTTTTCAGGGAAATGTTTACAAAACAGAAATTAATATTAATATATTTTTATTCATTAATATATTTTAATAAACACTGAATTAGGATGTATATAATTTACCCAAAACTACTAGAATGAAACCTTTACCAGTTTTTTAATCACAATATTTTATTATATGTTTTTGTATCCTCATAAACGTGTTCACTGTACCTGGGACAATTTGCCACAATGGCTTCACTCTGACCCCTTTTCATTTTGAGACCGCCGAGGCAAATGTTTGAAATGCGTCGCCTGGAAATGATTTCTCTGCGTGTGTGTGTGTGGGTGTGGGTAAGAGTGTGTGAGTGTTTGTGTCATAGATACGAGATATCCCCCTTAGCGATACCTCTTTTGCGGGAAAGATCAACACATGCCTCCGGCGAACTTGAAACGCCCGACTTCTCTTTAAAGCCCCTTGTGCAAACCAAAATTCGCCAATCGATTTTGCATTTTTCTCAGCATTTTCCAATCCCACACCCTCACCGGAAAAACTTACTTTTTTTGGGTCAGCTTTTGTGATTGTAGCTTTATTCTTTTTCGCCCGCTTTTCTCAATTGTTAACCTTCTTGCCGAAAAATGTTGCATGCCGTGTTGTGACCTCACCTCTCACTCAACTCATTTTTTAGGTGGGGAAAAAGCGGGGAAAATTCGACGGAGCTGGAACAAGGGGGATGAGTGACTGACTGGCTGAATGACTGATTGATTAGGGGCGTGGTCGGTCAGAAAGGAGGCGGGAGTTGCGTGTAAAGAAGTTGTTCTGGTGCTCGCTCACTGTTCCCCAAATGTTTCTATTATGGAAATTAATGGCAACTATCATGAACGGCAAGTGGGCGAAAGATCGATTGGCAGGCACTGAATAAATTAAAATAAATTTAAATAAATAATCATTTTTGTACATTGAAAAGTTATAAAAAAAATTCATAGGTATTTAATTATAAAATAAATATTAATACTTAATTATTTTTTTTAATAAACTTTCCTTAAATGTTAAAATGCATGATATAGAAACAAACTGATAAAATAAGGTCACTAAAAGGTATGAATTAATAATGACATTAACATATTTAAGCGAATATTTAAATACAAATACAAATAATAAAAGTTATATCCTATAGCTCATTTTGACATATCATTCTCAGCATTTTTGCTAGCACTAACCCTTAAACAAGCAAAAATTACTCGGGGGACAAAATTTAATCTCGCCCCGCGGTAAATAAATGCAAATACATACGAGCTGGAAAAATAACAATAAATAATGGTACGAAAAGGCATTTTTTCATATGTACCAAATACCAAAAACAGAACCACAATTGAGTGGCTCTTAATATATTTTTTGTCACTCGCGGGCACAACTAAATGGAAAATGCATGCTTCCATTTTTATGCTATTTTTCGATTTTCCGATTTTGCAAATTGAACTTTGAACTTTGGTGTGTGTCACTGACACACAAGCCATATTCAAACGTATTCCGCTCTTGACTGTATTCTGAGAAATTCACCACCATATTTATTACCATCGAACGATGCCGACCTTAAAGCAACCTTAAAACTCAAGTCAAAATATACTCCAAACCCAACCCTAACCCCATCATCATCAAATTGGTTTTGTGGTTCGATGGCTCACTGGGTCGCAACTTCACTTCATTGTCTTCGAGCCTCCAATTTACCGATTTTAAAGCGACGGCACGCACAAATAAATTAAGCAAATTTATGGCTGGCCGACCTGTATACCTGTTTACCACCCCCCACCTAGTCAAAGTCAAAGTCAAACCCACCTGGGAAACCACCCATTAACCCCCGCATCTGGTGCTTGCCACTTGCGCTTGCCGATTTGCCTTTGGCCTTGTTTGCTTGGCTAACACTGAACTGTTAGTACTCTTCGGGGTACTCTATCCAACAAGTAATATGTAATTTTAATGCAGATTGTTAGAGAATTAAATCACAAGCTTCTTGATGTATACTATGGGATCCCTATTGCTGAAGCTATGGGGTTCAAAAATCCAGTTTTGTGTCACCTTTAAAAAATTGAATCACTCACTTTTAGAGGTATTCCATGTCAAAAACGGGCTTAAGTTAGTCCAGTTTTGGGTCACCTCTCTGCAGTGGTACATATTTAAAAGCAAGACTGGTCACACAGCTGTTATATAGTTTACTTCATTTGTTTTCGGTAAAAGTTGTATGTGACTGCGTGTTGAGTTTCTTTTCGGCTTAGCCGTTAGACTAAGTTCTTAAGGGAAAACGGCTTTCTCGCCTCGCAACTTGTTTTTCCGTTCGGCTTTTAATTCTATTCCTGGCTTTGAATTTGGTCTTCAGCTTGTGTCTTTGATTGTCGTGTTACCCCAGGCCACGCCCCCGCCTCTTTGCCAGGTTAAATAGGCTTAAGTAACGTAGTCGGAAATGGGTAATGTGGTGGAGTTTTTGGGAGGGAAAATGCTTCAAGCTTCTAACATTTTCAGTGCTCTTTCCCGCATTCCATTATTAATGGAAGTTTGATTGAATTGCCGGCACAAAGTAGCCCGTCTGACCTTTTCTACTGCCACTTTGCCTCCCCCCCCGCTTTTGCTCGAATTTTCCGTACACCTTTTTTACGCTTTCCCTCCAATAAAGCAAAAAAATTGCACGCTGACAAATTCACACAAACAAATTAGCCGTTGTAAGTGGTGCATCCGTTTCGGCATCCATATTTTCCACCTGCCGCCTCCATCGGAAAATTCGTTTTTCCGCTAGGCTAGAGGTGGAAGGCCGCATGCCATCGCTATGTGGAAAATGCATTAAAATTCTCTTACACCAGCCAAATTCACTTAGTCCGGCATGATGAGCACACAATGATGCAATAAACCCGCGGGAGGTGGGGTCGGAAAACCCGGAAAAGTAGGTGGAAAAAGCGGAATACGATTTGTGATCTCAACCAGACGCTCCCGACTCAATGAGCAAAGGATAAAAACAAAAACAAATTGCAAATTGCTTAAATTATTAGCTGACTAATTTCAAAATAATTAGTTTCTATTGAGTTTTTATAATTATATCTAACAGGAATAAACTGAAATGTCTAGTAGTTACATTTTATAATACTTCGAAATCGATAAATTGTATAAATTCTTCTGCTATAGTACAGAATGTTATCCATGAACTTTAGCAACGCTTCAATTTTCTAACCCACTAGAAATTGAGTTAAAATGTGATTCTGCTATTTAATTGGGCTATACGCAATTTAAAATTTTCCAGCCATTATAACGTTTGGACCATTACATTAATTCGATTTGATTTGATTCGATCCAATTCGATCATAATAACCGTTCCGTATCAATTACGCCAGTGGAAAATTGTTCCAATTAGAGTGCATTATTGACGACGTTAATTGAGTTGGTTGGTTGGTTGGTTGGTTGGATGGGTGAAGAGAAGGATTTTCCATTTTCCATTTCCCCATAAGTAGGCAATGAATTTCTGGAAAGGTCAATGGTGGTGGTTTCGGTGCCTTTCCACAGTTTTTACTATAGTACACTATAATGCACTTTTCTCGGTTGACACCGCCGCTATCAAAGTCAATTTAAAGTGGATTTATTTTTAATGCATGTCAGCAGAACCGCTGACCTTGGCCGCGAATTGCTTTTGGCCAGGTGTGTGTGGAGAAATTAATTTCGTAAATATCAGCGGTGCAGCCTCTAAAACACCACTAAACCACCACCCCGTGAAATGTAAAGGAAAAGCCTTTGGGTTGAAGGTTAAATTATTTCCTTTCCATACAGCAGCTCTTTCATAATCCGTCGGCGAAAAAAGATGGGGCAGTAAATTAAATATTTCAGTCCTAGGAAATGCAGTAAAACTGTTCTGTTTGGTGGTATTTCAACTATATAATATATATATACATTACAAAACATGTATTATTTAAATATGTTAAAATATGTACATCATATAGAGACTTAGGAGTATTTAATAATATTTATTAATTTAAAGCCATTTAAAGACCTGTGATCCAAATTCACGGTGTTGTAACTTCTAGAAATTTAAAAGCCATTGTGCTTGGCCTCCTTTTTTTAGCCCCAGTTGAGAAAATTCATTGGGCAAGCATTGAAAGTGAAGTTGATATATGGCTAATGATGTTGACATGTGTGTATGGGAATGGGTGTATGGGTGTATGGGTGTATGGGTGTATGGGTGTATGGGAAAGCGGAGGAAAGCCTTTGTTAACTATGCCACACACTCTCGCGAATACACCCACGAATGGGAGGCGGTGGGGGCGTGGCAATCAACACATGCAGCTTATTGCTTTCGCCTTGTTGTTTGCTGTAAATGCAAATTGGTTTTGTTGCCGTTGTTGCTTTGTTTCGTACTCAAAGCCGTCTCAATTGTTTGGCGGCGGAAAAGGTAACGAGTGAAGCGGGCAAATCAAATCAAATATGCACTCCATAAGGTGTAATAAATAACGCTGCGAATGAACAACAACTAGGTGCTATAATATGCAATCGCATCGATTGCAGGAGCGTTATTATGTGGGGGGAAATATAACTAACTGGTGCAACTGCGGCGAATGCGGGCAATTGAGTTGATCGAATCACAGAAGACTTACTAACTGGCCTGGTTGTCCTGTCCTGTCTTATCCTGCAATGTCCCTCATTTTTCCGCTCGAATTGCAATTACTTTGAGTGCCACGCCTCCGAAAAAAAAAAAAACAAAAATGGTAAAGTGTCAACGAAAAGGAGGGTAAAGAATCCTGGGAGACGAGCATTCTGCCTATGGCCAAACCCTACTCCTTTTCTGTTTTTCCACTAAGCGAAAAAACTGCTCAAAAATTACTCGGTTTACAAGTTTACTTATGAAGTTTAAAATTCAATTCAAATCTGAAAAATAAAATTTTGTGAAGAAGAAGATTAGTCATTTTCTTCTTTATAATCCCAATTTTAATTTGCAGTTTTGATACCATCTCTCTTAAAATACCGGTATTTTAAAGGATTTTCTTTTAAATTTGTATGAATATGTTTTTTTCTTTTTTATTGCGTTTCTCGCAGTGTGAATTGTCGTCATTGTCATTCCATTTCTCAGGCAACTAGGCGGGCTAAAGGTATCCATTTGCATAAAATTGCTGTAACATTCTTTCCTCTGTAAGAGTGTGTGTTTTGCATGCGATTTGTCAGTGTGTGCGTGACTGTTGCACAAGATGTTGGGTTTGTCCTTTTTGTTGTTATGTGACAGTCATTGCAACTAAGCGAGTGCTGACCTTCAATTGGCCGACAATTTGGGAATTCGGGTGACTTGCCGAAAAAGTGAAAACAGTTACGCAAATCGGTGACTTAATGGGGTTAAAGAAAGCATTTTGAAGAAGAAAGCCTAACATTCTGAAGACATTTATTGCAAGCTGTCTTTTCTTATTCTTTGTTTTGATATAAAACTTAAAAAATTTAATTTCTATTTGCTAAAGTAAAACATTAAATTCTTACTACAAAAAAATAAAAATAAAAAAAACCTTAATAACAAATCAATATAAAACTTAATTAGCTTTATTATAACTATAATATCTGTGTTCTTCAATGAAAAGATTTAATCAATGCAATGGACTTTTCTTCGACCCTTAATTTCCTTTTCAAAATAAATGCATTTCTGCTAACAAAATCAAATGGAAAGTGATTGAGTTTACCGGAATATGAAAAAGCTTAAAGGGAGAATCATCTGAAAATAGATTTTAATTCCAGCTTTCTCCATGTTTTCAATTCCAATCGAATGTAAAGTGAAAGGGGAAATGTACAAAGCCGGAATAGAAAAGGAAAACGAAATCACGTTGAATATATACTGTAAAAAAGAATGTTACTGCTGGGAGGGTTAAGTTAAATTTAATTAACATTAATTTGAGTTTTTTTTTCAATCTTGTTTTTTGTTATAAATATATCGTACCTACTTTGGGACTAAAAATATATGGTGTATAGACAACAGAAACAAAACTAAATAGAGAAAATTGTTTCCGTCGACTTAACAAAAATGTTTAAACGTTTTTGAATATACTTTTTGTATATGCTAGTTAATTTCAATAACAGCATCAAGAATATAAACAAAAAAGTCTGGGCCTCGTTAACCAGCTAATTTTAAAGATACTTGTTTATATACCTACTTACAATGGAAGCTTAAAATATTTTGTCCTAATTTTTCTGCAATGTGCAATGGCAATGGTAATGGCAACGTGAAACTTAACGGGGGATGACTGAAAGTCCAGGGGCGGGAAAATTGGCAAGGGGGGCGGGTCGGCCCAGAGTCACGGTCACGGTTCACAGGTTAATTATGCAGCTTGTTAAGCCACACCAGCGAAAAAAGCCTCGCTCCGAAAAGAATACAAAAACAACGCATGAAACAAAACGAAAAAAAAGGAAGGGAAAACCAAAATTTTCACGCAAAAAAAGAAGATGAAAACAAGAAAATTTCGCCAAAGGCAAAATGGGAAAGTGGAAAATTGTGGGGGTGGCGAAAAAACGGGGTCGCCTCATGTTGCGTTCGAGTTCGAAGCTAACTTTTGCCATTGGGGAAATGTTCCACGAACTTTGTTAATGAGGTTTACCGAAATGATTTCATATAGCGATGTGTGAAAATCGTTTTACAATAATATGCTCTATAAAAAATTCATACTAATTAGTAGAAGTTTTTGTATTATTTTTCATAATTTTAGTAAATTGTTGATTTAAAAAAAGTTTCTGGGTTTCCAATTCAAATTTGTCTTCTGTTGGTTTTGGCTTTGTGCTTAAAAGTTGAAAAAAGTTCACAAGAAATATCTGCCAGAATTAAGCATAAATAAACTAGTGCGAATTCTCATTCCGTATTCAAGAATTCCACTTCGCCTTGCTCTGTGGCTTAGGGCTTGTGATTTATTTTCAATCTGGTTGGGAGGACCTCTTCTCACAAGAATTGAGCGTTTGCTGGGAAATTCTTTAATGAATTTCAAACTACATTTTGGAATGAATGTCAGGTCCCTAATTAAAATTCGTATCTTTTGTTCAGGGACTTTGGCGCTATGCTCATGCTCCCCCGAAAAAAAAAACCCACTTGTGTCGTCATTTAATTAACCCAGTTTTAAGCGCCCCCCTTGCCCCCAATAACCAGAAAAGACAAAAAGTATGTGTGCAATGTATTGAGGCTATTTTGTCACTCCCAAGCAGGAAAATTAAATGCATAAATTCTGTTCCCCAGAAACTACTATATACTGCACACGCAGAAAAGGAAATAATACATCAAATATAAAGTACAAAATAGCAAAATGTCGCAGGAGAGCAGTAATGGTGGAGCTGGTGGTGCAGCGGCGCCACCACCGCAGTACATAATAACCACACCCAGCGAAGTGGATCCCGACGAGGAGCTGGGATCCCCCGAAAAGCACGTGCTGCAGAGTCAGCAATTCTCCAGCACAAGCAGCTCGACCAAAGTGGCCACTCGTTCCTATTCGATGAGCAGCAGCAGCACCAGTGCTCTGCAGCAAAAGCAGGAGACCCTAAGTCAGTTGCAGCAGATTCAGCAACAGCAGATTCAGCAACAGCAGATGCAGCAGCAGCAGATGCAGCAAACGCAGCAAACGCAGCAGAAGATCATATCCAGTTCGACGCGCAGTCAGAGTCTGCAGTCCAGCACAATTGTGGGTGAGGCCACTACCATTTCCACGGGAGCCACCCAAATGCTGACCTCGGCGGCAGCGGCATCCTTGGCCCAGCAGCTGAAGGCCCAGAGTTCCACCTCGATCATAACGAGTAGTGAGCAGCGAACCAGCACGAGCACCAGTAGCAGCAGCAGTACTCGATTCATAGCCAGCGGTGGCGTTGGCGGTGGCAGTGGCGTTGGCGTTGGCGTTGGCGTTGGCGGTGGCATTGGCAACTCCAATTCGGGCAGCAATTCGAGCGGCGGCAAGACCCGCTTCCAGAGTTTCCTCCAGCAACCGGAGGGGGCACATCATGGCTTTTTGACCGCCCACCAGAAGCATGTGCGTCAGTTCGTGCGCTCCACATCGGCGCATTCGGAGGCGGCGGCCGGAGTGGGCGGCACCGGTTCGGGCCGGCCGGAAAAGTGCATCCGGAGTGCCTCCACGCAGATCGACGATCCAAGCAGCGGCGGCAGTGTGGGTGGGGTGGACAGTCTGGTGGACAGCTCGGCCAGCGGCGGCTCCATGCAGCTGTCGATGAGCAAGCTGGGCCTGCAGCAATCCTCCTCGATACTCATCTCCAAGTCGGCGGAGACCATCGAGATGAAGAGCAGCTCCTCGTCGGCCGGCATGCGCACCCAGTTGACCCTCAGCGGTGGCTTCCTCGCCCCGCCGGGCAACCGCAAAATCACCATCCTGAGCCCCATCCACGCGCCGCCGGGCCTGCACGACATGCTGAAACGGGCCCAGGGGCGGTCACCACTCTCGCCCAGGATCAGCTTCCCCGGCAGCGATTCGGACCTCTTCGGGTGAGTCCCCTCCTTGATTCTATGCCAAACACTCCTGCACTGCTAAAAAAAAAGGACGTGGTAAATCCCAATACTGTGAACTCAATTTATACATCTTCGCTTTGACTTTCATCCATTTCGCTATTTACTTATTTTAAATATGAAAATATTTAATTTTTTGTACATTACAGTTCATTTTCGGGCTTATTTGTTATTATTTTAAAATAATAATGTATAGTAGGTGTCAAAAAGTATTTCACTAAAAAGTGAACACTGAACGCCAATTTCTCAATGTAATAATGATTAACATGAAGTTAAATTGCAATTATGTTGCTCAAGAAGATTACAAACTAGAACTTTAACATGACATCTAGAAATCGGTCATCTAACCAAGGGTCCACTACAATTATTTTCAAAATGGTGTATAATAAATTCAGTTTCTATGAGATTCCGCCAACTTGTGCTCTAAATTCCAAAATATGTCCGTTGTGTCTGCGCCAAAGGGCTTGTCGCCCCCTGACCCATAACCCTTGCCCTAAAACCCTCAATTTTCCGCCCAAAAGCCCTCATTTTGCTAATGAACTTGTTTATATCCTCGTCCATGTCCTGGACTCTGATGGCACATTGAACTCGCTGCTAATTGTTGACTTGTTGTTGCAAATTGTCTCGGGACGAGGCACTGGGGGGAGGCGTGGCCATCAGTCAGAGAATGTCACAAGAAAAGCCTTCATCCCCCGTAAAAACGTTGTCAAAATGCCAAAATGGTTTGTCATAGTCGTATAATTAAATTTAAATGTTTTTAATTTTTTCGTACCCTGAACTGTCGCCCCCTCTCTTTCTCTCCATTTGCCACGGTCTCCTTCTGGCAGCGACAGCATACATATATATATATATATATATATATATATGTGTGTGTGCTATATATATATTAATAACAGCAGGCACACAACAAAAAAAGAAATCATAAGAAAATAAAGAGAATCATTTTAATGAACCCCGAAAAAGGAACGAAGGATGTGGCGGGGTAATTGAAACTGCCAGGCCATGAAATTTTAAAGCGCAAAAGGAAATTGGGAAAGGGAAAGTTAAACAATTATTGGAATTACGTCCATTAGATGTATTTAAAATTAATTGCAGGCGAAAAAAACGAAATGCAAATAGGGCCAGGCCAGGAAAAATATGTGTATTCTGAAAATAAATCTATGAAAGCTATGAAATGTTATACGCACTAATGGTTAAACACAAAATAACTGAAGCGTAAGGAAAATCATGGCAAGAGCTGTGGAGATTAACCAGTTGACAGTTGTTGCCCAATATTTGCATGTTTATATTTGAAATGCAAACAAATTTTAAGCGAAATTGTCAGGGTGTTGAGACGTGTCATTTATCAATTGAATATGTTATTAAAGAGAGCTATGAAAACAAATATTGTTTAATTAAAAACGTTTCGGTAACGTTTACATTTGCAATATTAAAGTTAAAGTGTTTACAATTACAATTAAAGTTACAACTACAATTCAATTCATATAAAAATAATAAAAGTTCCACATATAAATAAAATGTTTAGTTCAGCTCACATTTTACAATGGATTGTAAGGTGATTTTAAATGACTACAAATTTAAATTTATAAAGAAGAGAATTTGCAATTCTTTAACAGTAACAAAATTTGTTATATTAATGATATAGGCTAACATTTGTTTATATCAATTAAACAACATTTTTGTTATAGAATTTCGGAATGAAAAATTCCATATTTGCATAAATTTCATGTATGTGTTTTCATTTAATATTAGGAAACCCAGCTGAAACCAGTAATTTATGCTACCTTCTAAAGCCAGTGTATAAACTCTAATAAATCGTTTGGAGCACAGGGATGAGCCTGCCATTTTGCAGTGGCTTCTTATCAGTTGGCCAACAAGTCGATCGCCCACTTTAGTCATAACATTAATTCCCAAATCAAAAATTCCCTTAGGAATTAACTAAAAAGGGACGCCTTACAGTGAGGGGGGGGCTTTAAAAATCCAGACAGATTCGCAGGCAGGCCGCAACATTTGCATAGCTTTGGCCACAAGCCTGGCAGTACGACTACAGCCGCCTCGTGACCCCTGACCCCACTCATAAATCCGGGGGAGAAGCTCAAGGCTCAACTTTCTCTCTCTCTCTCTCTGCCTCTCTGTATGCGTGACTTATGTTTACAGTTTATTTATTATTAAAAACACACAGACAAATGGTCCGAGAAGAAATGTTTATTATTGTTGCTGTTTGCCCCAGTCAAACAGGCTAAACAACAAAAAAGAAAAAGAAAAGAAAATAACACAGCACAAAATGTATACATTTCTCTGGGATTTTCGGAGGTTGGAGGTGGGAGGTGGGAGGTGGGCAGGACGAGAAGTCCTGAGGGGTGCTCCTCATTTATATGCCATGTCAAAGTCGGTGGTTTGCCTGGCAATGAATTGAAAATTTCAACGCCCCAAGCCGGCGAGCTAATGCCTATATAAATTATACTCAAATTTTTTAAGCTATCAGGGGATCGGCTCGGTGACGCAGCCCGCATTTTTTATCGACTTTAAAGGGGTATTCCCCCAACGAAAGCATGCCATTTTGGTTTGCCCGTCGGCTTTGCCATGGGTTAAAAGGCGTTGGGAGATTTTTCAGATGGCGAAAAGATGTAAAATAAAAGATTTAAGTGGTTGGTAAAGTTTGCACACAAATAGCAAATGTGATGAATGCTTAAGAGTTTAAACTTAAATTATTAAGCAAAGTTTAAGAGAGATTTAAATGCATGTGAAATGTTTTTAACAAGATAGCAAACCCTTAGTTCATTACATAAAGAAAAGGCCCCAAGGCAATTTAATGTTGTAAATCAATATCTAGTTTAAAGGTAGGGTGTAATCGCCTATTAATATGCTACACACTTTGCCCATAACTTTTGGGTCTTGTATCCTTGTAGCAGGCCTCAAAATTGTTTTGAATTTCTGTCAATCAATCTTGGCAAGAAATTGTGAATAAAACTGTTCAACTTTAAACTCTTGTCGGTCAACCCCTCAGTTTAACCTTGCAGTTAACCCATTAGGCAAACCTCTTAACTACACAGAACAAAATTAGATAAAGTATATACATAAAATTGTGCTCAATGGTGTGATTTATCAAATAAATAATAAATATTATAGATTCCTATTAGATTGATCTATATAATTTACTGGATGGCTCTTAAATTGTCTAAATTCAACTAATTATTGTCTGTAAATTTTAATACATTTGAAAACACCCCTGATTAATTTCTCTGTCTGTCCTGGTCATCTGACAGTCGTTTCCCAAAAAGAGACTCTTGAAAAGTTTTCCTTTTTCCGACAGTGAGAAAGATGCTGGCTGTCTTTTTGCTTTTCTTTGCTTTCCCGCGGGAGAAAGTGTGGGCAAAGAGTGGTTAGGAGGGACTTAGAGGGTTAAGAGATGGGCCGTGTTCGCATGCCAAAACGTGCCGTTGTTTGCATATTGTATTCGGAAAGGGAACTCTTCGTCCTCCCCTCTCACTCGCTCTCTGTATTTTCAGTCGAGTGTTGCATACTTACAGGCGCTAATGAAGGTATATTTGCTCTGCTAAAGAGATGAAAACCGGGCCGAAGAAGACCCTTATTTTAGTAAGGATATTTTATTGAAAGCCTGTACGCAGCTCATTAATTTTGTGGGATTCGGGTAATCCATACTTTCATCCAGTGAGGCTTTTAATTGCTACACAAATTTGAGTGAACTGTGCGGTTTAATGTGGAAATGCAAATGTTAGTTCTCAAATAGTTTTGTTTTGTTAGTCATATTGATTAAGAAAGTGAATACCTTATCTGCCATAAATATTGTCAATAAATGGTTGGGTTTCTTCGAAATAACAAATTAAATTATATTCAATAGCACGATAATATTTTTAAATCTTCAAGGGCAAATTTACAAGCGTATTTGGTTTTTACGTTTTTAATTTTTGTAAATATTTTTTTAATAAGCACTTGGTGGTGTGGAATTTTCTTTGACAAAATTGTATCTCCTAGCATTTTTTCGCCCACCCAAAAGCGGCGGAAAACGGGCGAGCACAAACGGGTCTCTTATTAAAAGGGCCAACCGTGAAAACAAATTAACGCTAATTAGAAGGCATTAAATCAACTATAAATTACGCCCCTAAACCATTTTGTTTGCCTTAATTTATGACCGAACTGTGTCAGAATTTGGAATGGTTTAACTGAAGCAGCGCAAATAAATAAATAAAATGCAAATGAAAAATGAGTAGAGTCGATGCAACATAATGCACATTTTTGTATGCATCTGTTTTAATTTTTTTTTGTTTTTGTAAGCCTTTTCTTTGCTTTTATTGCTGACATTACATATATTACGCATACGACGCGTGTGACATTTGCAAGGCCCCCTTGTAAGAGGGAAAAGGACGGCAAAGGCATCTCGGATGGCCATTTGAAGTATATCCCTAAGATAAAGGCAATCTGAGATGGGAAAATGCCGAGGAAAAGCGGAAAAGCACAAAAGGTGAGCCCTCGGATGAGAAGGAATGATAATAAATACAAAAAGACAAAGTAAAAAGAGTTGGGGAATTTAATATACATTTCGTTGCACAGGTTAAAAAAAAAAAAATAAGGAGGAATCCAATTGAAATAATTGTGAAAACTTTTCGCGAAATAATTGGCAAATGCAGAACAGCTATTTTTCATTCGAATTTTGGGAAATTACTTAAATACATGGGAGGACTCATGATTAGAATTTAAGTTAGAAAAGGAAACAGCCTTAAATTTTTAATTTTTTATGAAACACAAGTACAGTCATGTTCAAAGAATTATGATGCTCTTTTGTAATAGAAAACATTTTTGAACTGATGATTTGAAAGATGAATATTCAAAGCAGTTTTCATTTGCATACTTTCTTTTTTAGTTTCCATGTTGCGTTATTTAACAAGCACAATTTTTTCTACTCGTGGATGGCCTTTGACTGTTGTTTTTTTTTTACCTAACCGCTGACTTTTTGACCAGCTCCCTTTTCCATTTCCCCTTTATTTTTAAGCTGCTTATTGCTTAGCTTAAAATCCCTGCTGCACTTTGACCAAAAGCTAAACGGAGTTATGAAAACAGAGGAAAACTTTGGGAAAACTTTGGCCACTCGCTGCTTGCAAAATTTAAGAAACGTTTTAAAGGGAAATTAGCATTTAAAATCGACAGGAAAAGTGAAAGGGAAACACGAGACATGAAATATAATCTTTAAATCTCTACAAAATCATAAGCATTAATCTTTGGAAAATTATACATATTTCGTAGAAAGCTCATTAGCTGGGCAGCAAACCCAAAGCTTTGGAAAATGGCACAGCACTTCTCCCACAACTTTTCACCACATTAAACTTGCCTTGGAAAGCTATTCTTTTATGCAAAGCTGCAAAAGCTCACGAGTGAAAACCCGCCCAATACCATTGTTATTGCTTAAGGTCAGGTTTTTTAAATAGAAAACTTGGGGAAAAGCAGAGCAATCAAAATAATGTACCCAGTTCCTATGTTAAAAATATAGTTTATTAATTGATTGATTTTATAACAAAATATTATTCTTGAAACGAATTATTTTTCATAACCAAAATTTACATGAGGCATATGGCAAAAAAATTAAAACTAATTTTAGAGAATCAATATCAATAATAATATTCAATAATACCGAATAGAAAAATATGATTTTTCAGATTTTTCACCTTTAAAATTAGTAGAGTTGCTATTTCTTACCATTTTGAATATGTTACTCGTTAAAAATTTATAAAAAATGTTCTTTCAACTTACTAATTAATCGTTTTACCTCTTTCTCTTTGCAGGTAAGTCGATTATGTGAAGTTGCTACCTCTTTTGATTAATTAAGCGAGTTCGGTAAGCTCGATCGCATCGACAAAATCGTATTTTTTTTGTTTACCCTTTAAACACTTGACAAAAAGCTTTTGGCTTTGTGCGCGCGATATTATTGCGTATACGCAGCGTGCAACTGGTTGGTGGGCATGTCAGCCCGCCCTCTTTTTAACCTTAACCCCCTATCTCCACCCCCCAACCCCATTTCCCATGTCGTTTTAACAGTTTGACACCCAGGAGAAAAACAATCAGCAACACGTTGAACCTTGGCATTTTCGCTCGTCGTTTTTATGATTAACTTTTCGGTATGTGCAGTGGCTAGACAAGAGAACAGAGCTGGTGCACTGAAAAAAAATGATTAAAAATGCCCTTGGGCATACGTTAAAAGGCTGAGGTTCAAAATAATCATAATGTGTGATGAAGAATGACTTTATGAAATATTGCGAACTATTTCCATAAACTAAAAAAACTACGACTACTATACAATTCAGCTGTATATATTTTTTTTTCAAGTGTAGCTGGGGCGGAGGGGCCGGTGCGAATTGCCCAGGGCGTGGCAGACCGCCCACCTGGCGTTGTTGCAACTGCAACTGTAACATCAGCAGGCAACTGAAATGCGAAATGAGAAATGAGAGACGCATGCAATTTGTTTGTCCGCCGGCCACGCCCACCGCCTGCTGGCAAGGGGGCGTCGTGGGCGTGGCAGTGGGTTTCGGGTACACACGCTCAGCGGGCGGGGCAAAAATCTCAAACGACACCGAAGCTCAAAGAGCAGGAAATTGAAAAATATTAAGCACGAAAAAAAAATATCTATGAGGAAAATAATGAAAAATGTTTTCGGCGGCCAACTAGCTTGGGGTTTTTTTTATTTATAAGAGAAAACCGCCAAAATTCTCGGTAACCAGTGACTAAATACCGAACGTAAATGCAAAACCAGCAATTATTCAAGGAAAAACTTATTCAATTTAATAGTTTTTAAATATTAACCTTATTTTAAATAATATTTAGACAATTATTTGTAAACACTTTTCGCCATCGGCACAATTCAATGCTGGCTTTAATTCGGCCAATGTAAAAGTGTAAAAAGCGCCCAAACAATTCAGGTAATTTTTCCCTGAAATTCGAGTTTCCCGAGTGGCGAAAAGAAAAAAAAATAAACGTTTTTGTCGCAAATATTTGACTCACGGCCGTCCCCTAAAATCTCTCAAACAAACAACGAGAGGCACTCTCCATCGGGTGTTATATATGCGTATATATAAACATATATCCCCCCGATCTCCGGGACCCCTTCCACGCCCCCTCGACCCGCCCCCTGGGTGCCATTGCCCATCCATTAGTTTTCTGTTTTTTTCTCCGCCTCTCTCTATTTTTTTTTTGTTTCGTCCTTTTTTTGTATTGTTGTTGTGGCTGTTTGTCAAAGCAAAAATGGACACAGGCCAGCGGGGAAATAGATTAAGGGGTATTCGGACAGGAAGAAACAGGAAAGGGGACTCCTTGAAACCGAGGGGGCATAGATAGCATTTTTGTAAAATAAAGTTGACAAAAAAACCGGAGGTGCGAGAATAGTAATGAATAATCCTCAACTTGGACGCTTGTGGATTTCAGTATTTCCTGATAGGCTGGGTTTGAATCTCTGTAATGAATATTGTATAGCTTTGTTGTTAAAGAGGATAAATCTCTTATCTATATCTATATCTATATCTATATCAATGAATTCACAAACTTATGTTATTATTTTTAAATAGAAATCAATATTGAATGATCTATCTTTTGATATAGTTATATTCTGAATAACCCTAAAATAGGTTTTGTGGATTACTGTGTTTCCTAATTAGCTGGTTTCTATCTTTGTAATGGATGTTGTATAGTAATACATTTGTACTACTATTTACATAGTATCAATACATTTTCATAAATATTATTAAATAGAAATCAATATTGTTCTTATTATTATATTATTCTTATATAAAAGTATTAATTATGTTTGTACAAATGACCTCAAAAGATTATAGAAGATTATTTATGATTTTAATGCTATTTGTTTTGATCATTGTCGTTGTAGTTAACATTAAACATAAATACTATATTAGATGATTTGTCTTTTGATAAGTCGTGTTATGAATATGTGGGATAAATACAATATTTTTATATAACCGATACATTAAATATTTAAATTTTCTAGTTTATTCCTGTATCTAATAAGGCTTAAAATGCGACTAAATGATGTCCGATAAGGTATCAACTTAAAGTTAAGAACTGCCCTCGCTGGCCCAGTTAATTCCCATTTTGATGGATCTCCCTTCCGGCTGTTTGGAGCGAAAGACCATAGAGCTGCGATACCATCACCATCTGGTTCGGGGCGGTCATAACCATAACTCCCAAAAATGGCGAAAGGTGCTCGCGTTCGGTTCCACCTGTTCTATTTCAATACCCCTCAAGCCCCCAACCCCCCAACCACCCGAACCTCATCTCATCCAGCGGGATCCTTGAAAATGGCAGCAAATTTTCATTAGAACAAGTGGCGAGCGGCATCTTTGATGGATAACTCTCGCAGGATAATTGCAATCCGAGCCAGGGGCTCAGGCTCATTTCAGGCCACTCGGCTTCTTTGTTTATTTTTATTGGGCCGAAAGAAATTTGAAACTTTTAGGTGACCCCCGACCCTCGACCCTTGACCCCGTGTTCGCATTTTGTTTGTGCGTGCAGCACCTTGAACCACCTGGGGCAGCTTAAGAGCTAATAACGAATTTGCCGGCAGTGAGTGCAGCGAAAGGTGGGCGTGTGTAGGGTATAAAAGGTACGGGGTGTAGGGTGTAGGGTGTAGGGTATAGGGTGGGGCCGACTAATCGAGCTATCAAAACCGCCTCGTGTCCCCATGACACTGGACCACAGAGTAGAGAATGCCCATAGGCGATAATACATATAATATAATTCAATAAATAGCAATGCCACATTCCTAGCTGAAATTAAGTTATTCAGAAAACCTAAAACTGTTAAAAATGTGACTTTAAATTGATAAATCATATATAAAAAACAGGCAACTTTTGTGATCAGGAACGACTTTATTTGTATGCCAAATAATACAGTTTTTGAATACAAAACCACAGTTAGTTGAGTACAAAATATTTTGATTTGCTACGTTTCTTTTACGGGTGTACAAAAACACTGTTGTGCAGCGTAATATTTTCGAAAGCCTTATATGTATGTACATATATTTAATTTGAAAATTCTCAATTACGATTAGACTGTAGCTGAACTTTCAGCCAAGTTAAAATATCTGGAAAAGTTTACTCTTGATTGATTTAAAATCCTGTTATCCAGTGTTTAGTAAAAACGTCAACCACTTGAGCTCGCCGTCGCTGCACTTGCCCCTCTGACGGCGTCGCTGCCGACGTCGCTGCCGCCGCGCCCATCACTTGGCCCCCAAGATTATCTATTACTATTATTATTATTAGGTCTTGCCAATATCCAATATCCGATATCAAAAATGCTAAACTCAAATGCAAATTGCCGAAGAGAAGGGATGCGTAACTTAAGTTTTCAAGTGCAGTGCGCAACAACAGCAAAAACAACAACATGAAGCAGCGACGTCGACAGAGCAAGTCTGATAAGAATGCATGACGACTGATGGTGAGGAGGGGGACTGATTGGAATCAAGAGCGCGCAGCCTTCTGCGCAACAGAGAAATCCGAAATAGCCGCTCTCTCCGGCAAACGGTAAATAATAGTTAATAGTGGAAAATAAACAATACCAGTAAATAGCCAGGAACTTATTCTCTGGCGATAAGAACAAAGTAAGTTGGCAAAATTTATTTTTCTGCGCAAACTTCTAAAGTTGGCCCAAAGTTTGGAGGCTAGTGCCAAGAATAATGTGCTCTTGTTGGAGTAGTCTACTACTATTTTCATTCAGTAGAAAAGTCCGCCTTCCGTCGCAACGAATTTTAATGCCCTGAATAGCATAAAAAACTTAAGAATAAATTTAATTTTATAATTAAACTCATTGACTTACAAGTCGGCCCTGAAGGCAAAAATAATAAATAAAATGATTTTAAGACTCACACAGATTTTTCGATTCATACTAATTATGCATCGATCACTTCGTATTTCTATTTTACAATAAAATGCTATTTTAGTTTTTATTTTGCTTTGAAATTCGGAAATTTATCACTTACCTCTTACTATTTTTCACTACGTGATATGGCTTTCACTTTATATGTACTTTTAAGCTACAAAAACTTGAGACTAAAGATGTTTGTAAAGTGTTGTGGGACACCTTTTTCATGGACGTATTTTTAATATTTAACAGTGGAACAAAATCCTTTTATACATTTCGTACGCGCACGCGTTCATTTTGGTCATCTTCGTCTCCCTCTTTGTTTTCTTTTTGTGCTTCTTCCTCTGCCGCAGTCGAAGTTGATGCCGGCGCAATTCGCCGCTGCTCTGCTCTGCCTCTTTTCGCTGCTTATTGCGGCAGATTTCTGTTGGAAAAACGTTGATTTTTAACATTTCTGTTAGGATAACGTTGGTTTTTAACATTTATGTTAGGACAACGTTGGCCTTTAACATTTCTGTTCGGGAAAACGTTGGCTTTTAACATTTCTGTTGGGATAACGTTGGCTCTTAACATTTCCGACATATCGGCTGTAAACGATTCAAAGGCAATCGAGAGAGCGCAACAGCGGCGAATGGCTCCCTGCTCTCTCAACTACGTTTTCCAAACATTACTGTGCGCCTTTAGCTAACATTTCTGTTGGGAAAACGGTGATTTCTGTAAGTTTTTAGCATTTCTGCTGCGTTTTAACATTTCTGCTGGGAAAACGTTGATTTTCAAATTTCTGAACTCGGCCCGTGCAATTTCAAGACGAGTCGAAACGAGAATTTCGGCCGAAAAACGTGGTGTAGAGCGCATCGCATCGCGCATCGCATTTCGCATATCGTGTGTGTGTGTGTGGGTGCGTGTGTGTGTGTGCGCGCGCGCCGCCTTAAAACAAAAAAAAAACACACCAACCATTATCATAACCATAATAATAATAAACAATAAATACGCGTAAAAATCGTAAATGCTAAATATTCGGTAAACAAAAAAGCATTGACGTGTGTTTTTTGTTATTGTGTTTTATCTTTTTTTTAAGTGCCCCTCGCACGTGTGTGCAAAACAACAACAAAACGCACAAGGGGAAAAGAATGAGAAGCTGTAAATTACATAAAAGAAGCGGTAGAAATAAAGATAACCGATAACAGAGCGGAATGATAAGCACAAAAAAGGGGGAACAAAATACACCAAAACTAATGCCAGTAATTACAAAAAAAAAAATACATAAACAAAAATTCATTTGAAAGTTAGTGCAAAATAAACAAAACAAAAATCAAACAAAGGGCGGCATCAAAAAGTATTAAAAAAGACTAGAAAGCGTGCTGAACAAAGCACCATAAAATAAACACACACACACAACTAAAAGCAACTAAAAACTACCAAACTTCTTCCAAATAAAATCGAAAGGCCAAGGAAATTGCCAAAGTTTTAAAATAAAAAACTAAACCAAAAATCAAAACTTACGATACACCTACAATAAAACCCCTCAGTGGAAATAAAACAAATCAAAATACTCCATTAGAAACCAATATTACCAAATTAAAAATACCAAACAATAAGCAAAACAAAGACAATAGAAGAAGAAGAACAAAAGAATAAACGCAGACAAATACAGTGATTAGTAAATGTCATACATCACTAAAAAAGCAAGTTAAGTAGGCAAAATAATAATCAAAACAAAAAAGAAAGCAATAAATGTGAGTGAGTATTCAAATTGAGTTCCATAAACCCAATAATTAATAACGATTGTCAAGAAATAAGCACTGATCCATTATAAAAAAAAATAGTATTGCAACAAAATAACTAATATATAGGAAAAATGCAAGTGTGACCAAATAAAAAAATAAAAAAAACAGTCGAAAGATCGAAATAGATCGGTATTAAAAAATGTCAAGTAACATATTCTGGCATTCCTGACCTTGAGCCGGAAAAACCCAGGATAAAAACAAATCAAAAAGTTTAAAAAACGACCAGCAAATTTTTTAAAAGATACAAACAACAAAAAAAGAAATGTATAATTTCACATGAAAAACAATGTAGTTAATAAATTTGATATTTATATTTGAAAATACTAAAAATAAAGAAACTCAAAAATTTTGAAACTGTAACTAATTTTAAAAATTTAATAAATTCCATAAATTGCTTATCAATTTAAAGATTATTTAAAGAGTTATTTAAATGTTAACCTTAACAAAATTGTTCAGTTTTTAAATAAAATTCTCATAGTTCAGTAAAACAAATTCTAAGGAATGCAAAGTGTCGATTTAATCCTTTTAAACTAAACTTTGTTTCTTAAAGTTTTGAATATTAAAATAAAAAGACAACCCGGCGATTCAAAAAAATATTGAAATAAACCAAAACTAAATACAATTTTTTTTTTTAAAGCTAGAATGCTGATTTTTAAAAGTTTTAGAATTCTAAAACTCCAGTAAACCAAATCTTAAGGAACAGAAAGTGCTGATTTAACCAAAAAACTAAAATTGTTTTTATGTTTTGAAATAGAAAGAAAAGTACAACCGTCGTTTTGGCAAAAAGAAAAAAAAAAAATTTTAAATAAACCGAAATAATTTTTTTAAAAATTCTCATAAAATAATTGTAGAATGCCGCCGCCGCCGCCGCGACGACGACGCAGCAGCGCTCTGCCTGCGTGAGTGTGTGCGTACCTAAACCTAATGTGTGTGTGTGTGTGAGCATCTGAACTGGCGGCCAAAAGTGACGACGACGCCGACGTCGCCGTTGCAGCGCGTCCAACGCCGCCGGCAGCAGCAACAACAACAACAACCACCACTCCCAGATCTACAACAACACCTGTAACAACAACAACATATAGATCACGAAATTTGCTTAAAGCTACCGCCAAAGTGAAAAAGAAGAAAAAGTGGAAGCAAATCTCCTTTGTCGACGATCAGCAGCGTTTGAAGCAAGCAGCAGCAGTGACGTCGGCAGAACGCAAACGTTCCACCAGCAGCGCCCCGCCCGCCCTCGAGAGCCACGCCCCCCACCGATTGGGACGCTTTTTGCGGAAGAAGAGCAGCGAAACGAGCAGCGCTGCGACGTCAGCAGCGACTGCAGCGGCAGCAGCGGAACAGCGTCGCAAATCATCAGCGGCATCGATAATCGCAGCGGCAGCGGCGGCGACTGCCAGCGGTCTAAATAGCAGCAGCTGCGCAGCGACCGCCAGCGAGGAGCAGAACTCGAGCGGTACACTCAGCGGTATCGGCGGCAGCAGCGGCTGCAGCGGTAATACTTCGACGTCGACGTGGTGCGGCAGCATCAACTTCCTGGTGTATATGGTGTGTTCGTTTTGCTGCTGCTGCTACAACTTTCGCAATTCGCCATCTAGGTGAGACCCAGGCCTATCGATAAGTTATCGAACTTTTAGCGATTATTGCAAAGAATGGGGGATCGATATCACGCTATCTCTTCTTCTGTATCTTGAGCACTTCTACTTGTATTGTTATTAGTTGACAAAGTGGTTGAAAAGGTGATTCTATCGATAAGTTATCGGGGTTCAAGCAGTGCAAAAAGACACGATATCATTTTGTTCTATCCTCTGTATCTTAAACGCTTTTACTTTTATTAATATAAGTTTGCTAAACTTTCGAAATTCGTGCAACTATTGCAAATGATGAAAAATCGATACCATATTATTCCATCCTCTGTGAATTGAACTTTTTGACTCATCTTGATTTTATTTTGTTATCGAAACTAGCGATTGCCAATGCATAAACTTAGATCAATATATTACAAAATGTTTTATGAATATTCTATCGACATTCATTTTTCGATCCGAAAGTCTGGGCAATAAATTTTCCATACTTAATAATGAAAGTTGCTTCGCTGATATACCCCATTTGGTGCCAACCTCCCCGAAGATCTCTTTCCAGCGGTATCTATAATTAAGTTGTTAGAATTCTATTCATAAACTATACTTCTAGCGCGAGTTGTACCATTTGTTTAATAAAGCATGACCGGGTCCCCATGCAAAGCGAAGCTTATCTAACCGCAAAAAAGAAAATAAAACAAAATGCAAAAAAGAACTGAGCAATGAGTGAAAAAAAAAAACGTTCAAATTGCAGGCAATTTTGATAGCACGATCTGCTGGCACATGCGATACAGATACAGAGCAAACGTTCAACTGAATAAACCAAGAGGATCAATCAGAGCATCTTATAGTTAAAATGCTTAATTTAAATGAAAATATTTAGAATGGCTTTAACTTACGGTCTTTTTTTTATGAAATATCAAATAATTTTTCTTTAATTTTCCGAGCTAGTCAACAAATCGAAAAATATCGTTAATGCATTCTCAATCATTAGTATCGATTAATAAATTTGATTTGAACATCTTAAATCTATTTACTTTAGTTCAATTGATAATTTATTAGATTTTGTGATGCAGCTAACAAATCAAGAGCCTCGTGAATGTACTTTCAAACATTAGTATCGATAATTACATTCGATTTAAACATATGAAACCTATTTTTTTTTTGATTATAAAAGCTAATTAATAAAAATCACTATGTATTTTTTTTTTAATTTTATTAAGAGTTAGAAAATAAATTTGCTTTAATTTTCCAGGCTGGTCAACAAATAGATAAACCTCGTTAATGCATTCTCAATCAATATTATCGATGATAAAATTTGGTGATGGTGATGTGAAGGGTTAGAATTTAAGTGATTGTCGAATGAATACCAAATTGATATGTGGATTAATGAACAAACTCAATTACGAGCAGATTCGCCAGCAAATACTCGACTCAAGGCATTCCAATCAGAAGGATAATATCCTGCTGGCCATTATCCTCTTTTCTGCCACCCCCAATCTTCCCGTTCTTCCCAATTTCCCCGCCTGATTTTCGGTTTTCTACAGTCGGTAAGCTGCTTGCTGTGAGACCCACTTGGGACTAATTATTACTCGGTCATCCCGCCTGCCATATATCCTTCAACAGAAATCAACTGAAAGAGACGGGGCGACTGTCGTCGAGTGTCGGGAAAGAGAGGGACGATGTGGGCGTGGGTGAGGGTGGGCTCTGCACAGGTGCCTCTGCTGCGACGAAAGCAGCGACGTTGGCGGCACCCGAAAAACGAGGAGAAACGCAAACGCGTCTTTCTATTTTTTTCTGTTTTGTATTCGGAGCAATCAAATTTTAGGCGCAGATTAGAATGCTGTGAGGTCAAAGTTCAAGGTTGCACACCCCCACAAAAAACAGGGGTGATTTTTCCAACCCCAGCCCCATCAGCCTCTACTTTCATTTTTTTGTCGTCATCTGTTTGTTTCACATTTGGCAATTAGCATTTACCGCCTGTTATTTTCCTTTTGTATTAATTGCGTAAAATGTTAATCTGTTGAACTTGTCAACGGAATAAGGTAAAGAACAACAAAGGCAAACAAAAACCTTAAAAACCCGAACACCAAAATAATCCAAAGCAGCCAAAGAATCCAGTAAGAAGCTGAGCATATAGCCACCCACCCGTTTTCCACCTCCTCGACAACTTCAAAGGTCGCTGATGATATACAGTGATCCCCGAAAGTGTGCCTATTTAAATAATACTCCTAATTGAAAACAAATTTTCTTTGCTTAAAACTCGATTTGGATTAAACAAAAATACTTTGAAAATAATTTTATTCTGAAAAGCACAAATAAATACTTTAAACTACATTAAAGCAGGCATAATACATACAAAAACGGATAAAGGAGTAAAGCAATTATTTTTTATTGGTAATTTAAACAAAAATGTAATATTGTATTATTTAAATTTGTTTTTTTTTATTAATATTATTATTATAAGATTTGTATGGATTTTGATAACACTTTTATAAATTGGGAACGTTATCTTAAATATAAATTTGGATTAGTAAATAACAACTGAGCCATTGATGAAATCTTTTAATATTTAGAAATATATGTTTTCAGATTTAAACTTTTAAATTAAATAAGCTTAACCATTTTTAACTTTGTAAGCCTTACTAATTAACTATGTAATACGTTTTCTCTTTACAGGTAAGTCGATTATGTGCACTACCTTCATTCTAATTAATCGAATAACTTTGGTAAGCTTATTTGCATCGGCAAATGAAAACAAAGCCTTATGAAAACTAAACAATAAGCCGATTTTGCAAACGATTATTGCGTATACGCCATGTTGAATGGGTAATTTTAGATATCGGGCATTAATTTAGGAAACTCAATAATAAGCAATCAATGTTTAATGATTGTTAGTTAATATGAGATTTAGCTTTAAGTTCTGCAGAACTGGCTTCCTCTACTTTTTGTTCTCTAATTATTTGCTTTAAATGTAAAATCACTGTGTTTGTTGGGGGGCCGGTCTCGTAAACGGACAGGTGCCCTGCATTATTTTGTGGTCTTTTCTTTTTAGTTTTATGATAAGAGCTTTGCCTGATAAGAAAACAGAACGAGTCGGCACGCTTTGTAGAATCCAACGAAAGCCCCCCAGAAAAGCAAATAAATTCGAGGCTATTGTCGTTGAAACTTTTTATCACATGTGATAAATGAATATGGAGAAGCAGCCGAAAGATTTGCGAAAAATACAGTATAACCCAACAAATTGGGATCGGATTTTTAATCTTACAAGAAAAATATGTTTAAGAAGTCTTGAAAAGCAGCCACAAGCTTATCATCATATCAATATTTATATCATAGTCGCATACTCGCATTTCAATGCAACTGTTTGAAAGTTTCTCAATTTATTTTCAGTAACTATTTGCTGAAACTTAAAGTTTCATATCTAACTTATCATTAAACATTCCGATCTAATAATTGTGTACTGGCATGCAAAACTATTTGACAGTCAATTAAACTAGAAAAATTGCCATTAAATTGATTGCACATTTGACTTGATTGCAGAAACCAGAAAATGGCTTAATTTATTAAGCTGGCAAAGTATGACACCGAATTTATGGCTGCATAAATCACACATGTGTACTTACATGTGTATGCAGATTTTACATGTGTCTGAATTTGAATTCCCCCAACAGCAATTTAAAAGTCCCCCTCTTTTTCTATATATTTTTGCCAGACTTTTTTTGCAAATCCCAATTTTTTTTCCGGTACTTTTTTTTTTGAGTCATTGTACTTGTGCAAGAAGTTAAAAAAGGGAAAAGAATAAAAAAAAGGAACGACGACGTTCTGTCTGCCCGTTCTGCTTGTAATTGGATTTCCGCTGTTTGCAGAAAGAAGAGGGCAATATTAGGGGTGGGATAGAGTGCGAGCGAGAGGGCGGTACTTAGCAGCAGCTGTTTAATGATGAATCTCAAGTCGCTGTCTCATTACAACTTTCAATTTCAATTGCTTCTTTTGCTTCTGTTCACCCTCTCTTTCCCGCATTAGGCCAAGCATCGACGCTCTCACGCATGGCGCTTATTTTAGGCTACACTGAAAGAAATGGATATAGCATTTTTAAAAGAACAAGTTACGTAAACACATTGCCTAAAAAAATGTTTTAAACTCTTGGCAAGGAAATACTAGATTTTGTTTGTTTTGTGATTCTTTTAAAATTGAAATATACAATTGTGCATTTATTAAAATGTAATTGAACGTATGTTTAACTTTCTATGTAACCTAATAGAAAAATGTAATACTATGTCTACAATATCACAAACACAAAAGAGTTACCACAAGCTATTGTTGTTTTTGGTTATAATAATATTTTTAAATGATTTTAAATGCATTTAAATGTTAATCACAAAATTATTATAATGCTAAATACCGCATTAAATAAAATTTCTCATAGTGATATTGCCCCTCTCGCTCGCACTCGCTGCTTTGATGCCTGCTCGCCTTCGCCTCAATACGAATTCGCTTTACGCCTCGCCTCGCTTAGCTTCGTTTTTCGCCGCTGCCTTGCTCTGTCCGCGGCGACTGCGATGCCGGCAGAGGCTTTCGGATTTCGGTTTCGTTTTCGCTTTCGCCTCCATCGGTTTCGTCGTTTTCATCGTTTCCATCGTCTCCGTCATATAACAACTAACAACGTTCGGCGTTCGCTGCTCCGCTCCGCGCACACACAATTTGCGTTCAAAATAATTCCGCAAAATCGCAAAACGCAATCGCGAAAACCGTACACAATTCGCAAAAATCAAAAATCGGCTTAAAATCGTGGTTTAATCGGAGAAAAACAAAAATATAAAGACGAAATCGAAGTGTGTGCATAATATTAAGGCGAGTAAGAAGAAGCAGAAACAGAGAGGAGGACGACGAGAAGGAGGTGAAGGTGAAAATAGGGGGGAAGAAGGGGGCGAAAACAAGTGGAACGGACCAAATAAACAAAACAGAAAGGAAAGCGGAGAGGGGGAGAGAGAAAGAAATAGAGAGGAAGAGAGCAAATGTAGTACATGAGAAACAAAAACAAATCTAAATTAATTGGGAAAAACAAATAAGAATTAAATTAATTTATGTGAATTCAGAGCGAAGCAAAAAGTAAAACAAAACGAATGAGGATAACTGCAATGAGAAGGAATCTAAAACAGAAATTGAAATAAGGTTTAATAAGTATTAATAAAATAATAAAACAAAAGGTGATAGGATAAACAAACGCTAAATTATTATAAAAACAATCTTGATGAATTAGGAAATTAAAAACAACTACTAATACAAAAAACAACAAAATTATATAAATATACGCCTCAAAGTAAAAAAAAACATTCTCCAATTAAGTGAAAATATCAAATACAAAAAAGTAACACAAACAAACTAAACAGCATAAAAAAATAAAAACCCACACAACCTCTGACCAATTTTAATGTTTTCAATTAATTGCGGCGGCCCAGTTTAAAACTTGCGATAAAAAAAAACCAAAAGCACAAACAAACAAACAAAAAAAAAACTAAACAGAAAAAAACATTTTTTCGCCGGCCGCACAAAACGACGCTGACGTCGACGTCGGCGTAGGCAGTGCAGCGGCTGTTGATTTTTATCAGCGCAACAACTACAAACCGAAAAATAAAATAACCCACAAACAGCCAAACGGAAATTCTTTTTTTGAGCCCACACAAACATGTTTTTATGTTTAGTTCTATTTTTTGAGACACGCGAACAGTTTATTTTGTATTTTTTTATGTGTGTCCGATAAGAAGTGTTAAAAAAGGTATATAAATTATGGTACAAGAGTTTACTATGTACATATGTATGTATATGATCATAATTGATAAGTGTTAATTGTTCAATAGAAACACTCAGATAACTTAATATATTTTCACATATTGTTAGAATCTTATGCATATTAAAAATCAATACAAATACAATTGAAGTTATCTTAAAACTCACAACTTATCAACCACTTCTTTATTTTCAAAATATTGAACTTAAAAGAACTTAAGTGTAAAAACAATAAACAATCATTATTTTTGCGCTCTTATTTTTGCTTGGTACATACTTAAAGTCATAAATAAGTCGTATACCAAATTTCATATGAATCAAATAAATAAAACGAGTATTTTTGGCTTCTTTGCACACGGTGGTGATATGTTACCTTGAAGTGATATATTCCATGAGGTTCTCGAAAGAGTTTGCCTACAATTTTATTTAATATTTTATTAGGAATTTTTCTTTTTAACTCGACCTCTTACTTATCTTTAACCGTCTCTTTTCCTTGATTTTATTTTCTATCTCAACTAATTTGATATCATCTTCTTTTTGCTCTTCCTTCTACTCCTGTTGTGCGTTCAAACGAAAACGAGAACGAAAATCAAATCAAATCAAATTGAATTTTCAGCTCCCGTTTTCCACTGAATGGGATCCTTTAGACTCTCTCCATCTCATTCTTTTAGCCCTATACTCCCCTCTTTTTTTTTGCCGGCAACGTTGCCGCCTTTCACTGCGAAAAGTTTAACTATATCTCCATCAACCGCTCGCGTTGATTTCTTGAATGAAATTTAGTACGGGTCCGGCTTTTGGGTCCCTTCCCGGTTCCCGATTTAGCCGACTTTCAAGGCCCACGCCCCCTACATCTATTCTATTTATTTGCGAGGCAAAATTCTATTTGCTGCTTGGCTTGGCCAGTGCAAATCAAAATCAAAGCGAAATTTGTAAGCAAATGGTCGGCAGAAAATCCGGAGTTAACATTCTGTTTTACATAAAATGCAACAACTTAAACAAGCTAAAAAACAAATTACAAGTTCTTCCACGCTGACACTGAGCGAAATTACAATTATATTTACTAATTTGTGACTGTTCCTGAAAAACGTACATCTTTTGAATGTATTTAAAGGAATTCTTTATTTATATACTTTTTAGTAAACAAATATTTTTTAAAATTTATTTAAATAAGTCAAAAACGAAAAATTGCAATATAATGTTATAATAAAGCCTTTTTCAAATTCCATTTGGGTGGTCCCTTTAATAGAACGTTGAATAATATTTTGCCCGGTCGCTCACACACGAAATGGACAATAATTTCAAGTCGTACTTCCAGTCACGTATTGGCTATTAATAAACCCCCGAGACAACCCGCGGAATTCCAAAGCGTATTGGTTCTAGCACTCCCCCCTTTCTGCAGCCTCGATGATCATGTGGTTATATTTTAATGGCCATGACTATGCTCTTATTTGCCACTTTTATGTACTATCTTTAATTCAAAAATTCGGATGCAGCTATTAAAGTCTATAAATAGCTGTGATATTGGCAGAGTGCACTGCACAGTGAAAAAAGAAACTACAAATTCTATTAGTTTTGGGATAAGCTTCGTTCTCAAAATTACTTTTTTTTGTAAGTTTGGTTTTTGTTTGTGGTAGCTTTGGGATAGCTTCCTTTTTAGATATAATCTTTTTTAAATTCTGAATGTGCTATGATTAATTAGATAATTAATTATTAATTAATTTTTCAGTCTGATTTTCCTCTGCCATATACTCGTGGCCGCCACTGTGAACTGCACTACACCATCGCATGTTGGGAAAACCGAAAGGGCGAGGTTCAAGTGATCGGATCTAATCGAATCGAATCGGATCGGATCAGATCCAATTTGATTTGATTGGATCGCTTTGTTTTGTTTGGCGCCGTCTAAGTCTCTTCAGACTTTCTGAGATTATCGACGGTGTGGTTTGCCTTTTATGGCTAATTGTTGCTGTAGCTTTCCATTAGCATTTCAATTATTGATTTATGGCCGCGAGTGTTATACAGATTTATGGCTAATATGTATCGCAGCGATTGTTTTGGTAGCTCTGAGTTTTCGGTTTCTCGAGATGTTAACACTAACGCTTTCTCGTTCTTGCCATAAATCATGCTGAAGTGTGTTCAGTGGGTTAAGCAAAAATAAAAAAAAAGAAACGGGAAGGGTGTGAGCTGCTTTCGTCACTCGAATCGCTACCGATAAGCCATTATCTAATTGATAGCAAATTGCTGACTGATGTAAACGATTGAGGGGCTCTCGTTGTTGGACATTTATTTGATTGATTAATTGATTGATGGCTGGATGCACTCAGCTGTGATTGACTAAGCCGTGGGGGTTCTTTTTCTTGCTAGTTGCGCACAAAGAGAAATTAACTGGAGATTTTTAATAAAGGAAGCTATAATAATAGATTTTATAATATTTTTTATTTGGACAGTTACATTAAATGTTATTAAACCAGTAATTGTATTAACTATAATTTGTTTGCATTAATCTTTGTATTTGAAAAAGTTTACCAATCTTGTTGAAAAAACAATCTAGGAGCACTAAAACCCAAGATTTTGAATTTCATTTTCAAAGCATTTACAATTTTTACTCGTTGCTCTTTTTGTATGTTGGCCCGACATTTTAATGCAGTTTTATGCTATCATTTATTGGCCAATTGCATTAGCAGTTCGTCCTCTTTTGGCGCCCACTGTGTGGTTGCAGATATATCGATTTTGTTTGGCGGTTGTGCAGATTGACTCTAAAACTCAGCCTCCTCTTAACCCCCTACAAATTTTTCCATTTCTATCTGCGATGTGTGCGTGAGTTAATTTAAGCCTCTTTTTGCGTTGTTTTTTGCTCTCCCTTACGCGCGATAAATTTTTTATTTATTGATTTTCATTTATATTTTTCTTCCTGCTAAACAGCTGCTACACTTTACGACCCAGCCGCCCACTTTTCCGCCCAATTCGTATCTTCAATCTCCATAACGGTAAGCATTGGGCATCTCTATACCCGTCTTTTTCTAGTGCCCATGCTACCCATCTCTTTCGCGTCGAGCAATTACGTGTTGTATGAAGTTCACCGCAAGCATTCGCTGCCTCCCTTTCTCACCCGCTGCACAGAACCTCCCTTTCGCTCGTTTCTCACTTTTATGATGCCAATTCCGTTGGCAAATAGGGGACTCCAACTCCATATTGGGGGCACCGAGGGGTTAAGGTTTGAGGTTATGTTATGGGCGAGGTGATAAACTTTTCGACGCGCGCTAATTGGATAACTCAAAAGTTTTGATTAATTCGATGCGATAGCTGCATGCGATGAAAGGTCACAAGGGTAACAAAAAAGTTATGTCCTCACGAACAAGGAAGGGGGCGCCCAAAATAACGATAGTTTTAACAGGCTTAAACATTAATTCAATTCAAAATTCAAAAAGACTTAAAAGTAAAGTCCCCGCGATAGTTTAAAACTATAAACAAATAAATGATTTGATTTTACAAGAAATCTTTTGAAAGTATGATAGAAATTACGTTAAAGTAATGAAAAAGGTGTTAGTGTACATGAGTACAAGTCTTAATTCATTATTATATTATTTACGCAAATAACTATATTTAAAACTTCCAAATTAATTACCTTTTAACGACTTAATTTTCCAAATCTTGTTGCCATTTGCTCGACCCTTGATGAGCCCGCTATTCACTTTCTTTGAAGCACTATTTACATTGAAAATTCTTGTGCAAGTGGAATATTTGCCAACATTCCCCGAACTGACGCAGCAGCAGCAATAATTGCAAAATTCCAAGAAAATGCGTCGAGGAAAATGTGAAAGAAAATGCTAGCACCATTCCACTTCCACGTGTTTGTCATAAGCAGGGAAAATTAGTAGGCATCTACTTATGGCTATGGAATAAACGTAATTGAACCAAATTAATTAAAAAATATCTGAGAATATTGAGGCCATTTTGTATAAAAAGAATTTGCAAAATAGCTTCCTGTTGCTGCTCCTTCAAGAAATTAACCAAAAAGAATGGGTGGGAAAAACTAGGTCGCCTTCGGCTTGTTCCATTTTCTTTATTTTTCTCATTTCCTTGGCGGGATAAGAAAATTTATGCCGTTGCAGCTCAGGTGAAAAAAAAAGCTTTCATTTCTTTTTTTTGCTCCTTAGCTTGCCGTATGTGTGCTCCTTCTGGGGAGCCATAAAACTGTTTGGCGAAATGAAAATGAATCGTCTAGGGGCATAAAAAAGAAAGATCGCTGAAAACACAGAGATATAAAAGGAATATTTAAAATAGAAGCCGGGATGCATTTAATCACTTGCAAAGGTTTAATATTAATTAACTTTTGAGCAGGAAATATTTTTAAAGTATTCCATAAAATGATAGTACGTGTTACGCGAGGTAAACCTTTTAATTTCCGCTTTCCGTCACATGACATTGCCTGGAAAATCCATATCAATGTCAAAGATTCAAACTTTCTACAGCGGATGTGTTGTTGTCTCAATTGGACAGTTGATTTGTAAAGCAAACAAAATGTGAAACTAAATATATATCTTTACAATGACTTGGCATATCTATTAATAAAAACAAACCTTTGTTGTTTCCACTGACCCAGACATTTCTTGGCTACTGAATCCATAAACCTTTACTTCGATAAATTCCCTTGTTTGGCTTTCGTTATTTAATTTTTTTTTGGTTTCATGATCGTTATAAAATTAGTTGCCATCATATCTGTAGCCAATATTGTAAGGGGTTTTACAATCGAGAGAATGAAAATAAACTCGTGAGACAAGCGACGCAATTTACAGAACACCATTTATGAACCTGGTCTGAGTTTTATGGTCTTGGAAAAACCATTAGCCTCCATAAATGCTATTTATAAGGTCTGGGTCTTGAGGGAACTTTTTGTGATGGCAGAGTCTTATCATATATGTGAATGTGTTACCTTTGATATTTTGAAAGATAATGTATTTTAATAATTCTTTAAAAGCGCTTTATTCGTTTAGTCTATTTTATTTTTTTCGTGGCTATACTTTTATGTAACCATACATTTTGTTTTTTATATTTTCCATTGTTGTGTTATTTTGCAAAGTTATTAAAAAATTGTTATTATCTAAACTTTACATTGATCACCCCTTACTTTATATAATTGGTGCAATTTTAGCACCCAAACATGCCTTTTTGGGACACACACGCACACTTTTCGAATTTGTTTACCAACTGTGAGGCGATTACAATTATTGTTGAACCAATTTTGCGAAGCGTCCAATTAGCCGGGCTCATCGGCTGCCGTTTTACGATCCGACCGATCCGAGTTAATTGCCCGATCTTTATGGCTTAATGACCGATCATTTCTGCCATATATCTGTGGCCCCAATATACTATACAATTACCGATATAGCGTGACGCGATGCAATTTCCGTGGCGTCAACATTTTGGGCGCAACTGTACTTTCTCTGGGGACCATCAATCTGTGTTTAAGAGCAACAACTGTCACTCTGGCCCGCTCTATTTGCTTGTTTTTTTTTTTTTTTTTTTTTTTTTTTTTTGTTTGGATGGGAAAGGAAAACAAATTTCCATTTCCCTCGTTTTCTTGTTTTCTTTGGCCCTTCGCCTCACTGCCACAGTGCTTTTGTCTTTGAGCCAAAGTTGTTTGGCAAAACTTTTGCACAGAAGCCAAAGTGAAGTTCTCCCTTTTGGCCCCTCACCACTCACCCATGGCTTTTCTCTTCCTGGGTCAGGAAGTATTTTGAAATTGCATCAAGTCGCTTTCAGAGCAAAGATTTCAATTAAAGTTGTTCCCCCTCGTTTTTTGGGAAAAGGAGCAGGACTGGAAATTCAATTGGGACCAGGGTTACACGATAGAGGGATACACCTTAAATATAAACTGAACAAATTATAATCATATAACATTCTGGATTTTTCTTCCAATCAATTTCGGTTAGAATCGAACTGTATTTCCATACAAATTCCAAAACTCTCAAAAGACAGTTAAGTTTAATTTATTTAAGAGTTTAAATGAAAATGATTCAACACATCTAAAAAATCATTAAACACTCCATTATGCCCCTATAAAGTTTATCCAACACTATCTTATATGTTAATTACCCATTTTTTTTGTTGTCCTTTTTAACGATGAGTGAACTTAAATAAAAAGCCCAAGTTGGTGGTCAATTTGGTTTGCTTTACTGGCTCCCACCTGTAATCTCTCAATATCCTGTCTTATCCTGTTCAGTGAGACAGAGATAGACTTAGGAAGCAATGAGCGAGAGGTCAAGAGATCTAAGTAAATAAAAACGTGAACTGCATTGCATTAAAGTTGATCTAATGACCGAATACGTGAGCAGAATTTGTAAAAGGTGATATAGCAAAGGGTGAGAGGCGTGACCATTAATGGCCGCAAGGCGAATTAGATAAAAAAATATATATATACACTATATATATAAGAAGAGGTCAAGGGTTCATTCTTTAGAACAACAAATTAAAACACCAAATTCGCTTTTTGCCCAAACACAACCGAGTTATTACATAAAATCCACGAGTCAAAGAAGCGTAACACAGAAATCCCCTCCTCCAAAAAGAAAAAAAATAAAATTAAATTAAAGCACTTAAAAATTTTTCATTGCATACATTTTGGGGCTGGAGAAAGAAGTAGAGCGTGGGGGCTTGAGTTATGAGCGCTCTGACGTAAAAGCTCGCACACAGATACGCAGATTGTCGGCAGCATCGCATAAATATTAATAAAGACATCAAGAATTGATTGAATCGAAAGCGCAAAGCGAACGCACTCGTGAGCATTACGTGAAGCATTACGTGTGGCTTAGAGATGGGTGCGTGACCGCCGAAAATATTAGGGATGGGGCAGGCAAAAGTCAACTTTAATGGCAAAGAAGTAAATCACACAAGTAATATCGGATTGTGGTTTAAATTACAACATTGTTTTTAAACAACATTTTGCAAGTTGTGCTTAGCTTAAAGATATAACCATTTTCTATATTTTACAAATAATATTGTTATTTAAGCCAAGTTGAGGTTGTTTTCATTTGCCAAAAGAACAATCTAAAGAATTGTGATTATTTCCTTTTAACCCGAAATTTGTTGCCCCTTTTTAGTGTTATGTTTTGAGAGTTTCAAGTTGTCTCTTAATGAGTTTTGTGTGCTCAAATTGAAAATTTCAACTTGAGCAAATACAGAACACACACAGTTTAAGTGGGAGAATGGGGATTTAAGGCACTTTGGCGGGGAGGTGAAAATCTGTAAAATATGCGGTCGGCGTTTCGGGTTCCCGGGTTCTTGATTAGGCGATGCTTCAGTTGATAAACTTGATAAACCCACTCATTTGCCTTTCATATGGAGATTTTCCCTTCTCCTTTTTGTGTATGCTGAAAACTTTTTGGCAAAAATATTTTTATGTAAATTGTTTTTGGCATTTATTCATTTATATTATATTTGCATGTGTTTTTGTGTGGGAGGTGGTCTCACATATGACACATGTATATTGTTCTTGACATTGTCAAAGTTTAACTTTCTTTTCCAAAAAGGAGACGAAAAAGAAGTATATAAACAAAACAACTCTTGACTTGCACAGTTCATTTGAAAGTTGATTAGTGCGGAAACTTGTTTTTCATTTTCCATTTCCTTTTATTTGGATTTCCCTGTTTCTCCCCGCTTTTCCCGGCTTTTCCTTCTATTCTTCTCGAGACATTCTTCGTTTATTCTCAAGAGCCTTTTTTGAGATGAGAGAGACTCAAGCACGTTTGTTGCTGTTTCTTTTCCCCTTCAACTTAATGTTTTTATTTTCTTTTGCGCATTTTTGTTAATGAGTTGTTGGAAAATAAAGGAAAAAGGTAGAGGAAGTGGACAAAGTTTTGAGTTTTCTGAGGCAAAAGGGCTGTGAAATGCTCTTACAATTCCTCATTATTAGTAGGGGAATTTTCGGTTTGTTTTTTTTATACATTTTTTCAATTCAGTCTCCTTGACTAAAAAATAAGCTTTTTAATTTTAGATTTAATACACTTGTTGTTATTGTCTACCATGGAGCAGAAATGTGAATGTAAGCAAAAAAAAAATAAATTGGGAGTTGTTTTAAAGAGTTATTAGACAACGTTTGTTGGAGCATAGATATGCCCCAACTTTTCACAGGACATTGACAGCTAGCGAAACTTATGCAAAAATGGCACATAAGAACCAGTCCTTCAGGTGGAGGGGGGTTTCCCAAGGGGCTGAAGGAGAATAAAGAGGTGCAGGACAAAAAAGCAAACGTCGAGCCAACGACAACACTTAATGTTGCATACTTTTCGAGGTCCTTGTGCCAGTAACGTTTCCGTTCATTCTTCTTTTACACATTATTTGAGTGTGTGCGCCCACATGGACACACATGGACAAGCATAAATACCTAGGCTAAAAAGTACACACACATCCTCAAGCGATTTTTATGCCTACCTTGAATTTACCTTCACTTGTGGCTGCTCATTTTATGAGTTTAAGGGCGATAACTAAATAAAATAAACAATGTACATACGTAATGCTGACTTCAGTTTCTAATCAATATATATGGAAAATATAGGAAAAAATATCCATCAAACGTAAACTTCTAATCACGTATTCACACTAAAAACTGATTTTTCATAATCTATAAACATAAAATGCATTTATATAAAAATAGTTTATTACTTTGTTTTTGTTGCTTTCAGATTTTTGTATCTTAAAGTTATATCTTTTAAGTTTCCTCTCCGAGTCTATTTGCTCTTTCTCTTCTTTTTAAAATGCTCGCCAACGACCGTCTCTATTTTGTATTCCATTAGCTTGTCGCGTGTCGTGTGCTTTTGTGAATTCTCATCTGCTTTGCATCTGCTCAATTCAATTCATCTCACATTTCACCTTTCTCCGGCTTTCTTCGTTCTACTTTTTCCTGATTTCCGGTTTTCCTCGCTTTTCCCTTTAACAACTTGTGACACTTCTTACACTTGACTTTTCTTGTTTCGCATTGTTCTTATCTCACTTGACTCTGGGCTCTATCTCTTTCTGTGCTTTTTGCACTTTTGCACTTTATTACACTTCCGCTCTTGCGATTTCAGCGCTTTTCTTTTGCTTTGCCGCTTTTTCGCTTTTGGTTGTGTGTGTGTGTGTGTGTGTGTTGGGGCGCCTTAAACTATGCTATGATTTTTTCATATGCACTTGTCTGGTGATGCTTGTATTTTCATTTATTTTTCATATTGTTAGCTGTATAGCGACTGCCACTTTATTTGCGGGCTGTAGTTCGTTCTCTCCACTTTTCTTCTATTTCCAGAGCAGCTTTGCCAGCATCTTTGTCTGTCGCTTTTCCGACAGTTTGCATGTGTGACACGCAGGCACTGAGAATAAAAAGTATCGATTCTGAATCTGGTTATATAGCGTTTTGCGTATTTGCGTTTTCAACTTTTAAAAATATGGCATTGATGTAGGATTTTTAAAATTAATTAAATTGTTTTATTATAAATCTCAAACTATAAGTTTTTCAATATATTTAACTTCTTTCTGCAGTATCATGTTGTGTAATGGCCCTTTTTTTCCAGTCGACACAACGAGGAAGAAATGCTGAAATGTGAGTGGGTGGAAAACCCTTTCATTGAAGTGTGTTCCCTCAAACAGAAATATATATTAATATACCTCAATGTGACCGCATTTGTCTACGTCTCCTTGCCTCTCTCGCACCAGCACTTCTCTTTCCCTCATCGCTCACACGGCTGTCAAGCTGTCTCTTTTGCTCCTTTCACGTATTTGCATTTGTATTAAAAACGCTTAAAGTGGAATTTTATTTCCTGTTTCGCCTCCTTAACAGCTTCTCCTGGCCCTCTTTGTTTGGCTTCTTCTCCGTTTATTGCTGCGTCCCTCGCTTTTTGTATTTCTAATGCCATTTTCATACGCATTTCACTCGCTTTCCCTCGGCGGTTAAAATATTTTTATATGATATTTTTTATATGGCCAAACAAAATTGCGATGATGTAAATGTGAATGGAAATCCAAATCGATTTGGCTTCGAAATATAAGAAGTAAATAGTATTTTGCTGAGAAACAAAAAGTATGATAAAAAGTATCTTTAGTAAGGTAATTTTTGGTACTTAACCTATTTTAAAAATGATATTCCTTTAAATTGTTAGCATTGAAAAAAATTGAAAATTATTGTATCAATATCAATGAAAATATTAGATAATTTATAAAAATATTATAGAGCTCGTAAATATTGTTTTGATATTTTTTTTCCAAACACATCTGTGTGTTCCCATCATGTGTGTATACCCAAACCTGCCAAAAAACATACTTTTATCTAAAAGCCTTTTGGCGCAGACTGTACTGTGTGCCTGCCTTGTTTTGTGTTTTTGTGTGTGGTGGCAACTCTTTTATGTTTGCGGCGAAATCCTGCAGGGATTTCACCTACTTATCGTGGAGGAGGCTCCGTCCACTCCACTCCACTCGCTCTCGCACTCATCATATCATTCTGCTCTGCTGCTCGCCGGGCATTTTCAATTTCTTTTCATTTTGCCGTTTTCATTTTCGTTATATGGTATTTTTTCTGGTGTTTTTTTTTTTTTGTTTCTTGGACCAGCAATCAACGTGCTATAAAAAGCCATAAGCAGGATGAGGCAAAGAGGCAAAGAGGATGTTGTGTAATGGTCTTTATTGTGTCTGTTAACGGATTTTACAAGAAATTGCCACTGGCCCACTTTTAGACGTCAATGTTCCCTTGTTGCTTTTAATTTTAATAAATGCTCAGCGGCTTCCACAAATCATCGCGCTCTTGCTTTTGAAGCATACTTTGGGGCTTTGGCCACACCTATAGTGTTGCCATAACGATCAATTAAGGGCTTTAAGCCACATCCCCATCCACATCCACTTGCGTATGCGTGTGTGCATTAAATATGTAATCACCAGGCCGGGGTTAATTATGCCCGAAGGTAAAAGGCAATTGGCTTGGCTTAACTTCCTTCGCCCGACTTGAGCCGTCAGCTTTTCTCGCTTCTCGCCGGCTTTTCCCCACGTTTTTTTCCGACAAGGTCGTCGTCATCATCATCATCGCTTTTTAAACATTTAATTTTAATTTAATTTATGCACACACTGACAATCACTTCCACCTTGTGGCTACTCGACGCATCTCAGTTCACCGCACACCACGCACAGCAGAAACCACCCTTTCACTTTGCCATTTGAGAGCACCCAGTTCCACCCAGAAACCACCCAACCACCCACTCAACCTCAGTGGGCGAGTGCATTAAAATGATTATCAACTAATTAAGTTGCCTGGATCAGCGAGCAATTGAAAAGCTCAAAACGGTTTCAGTTTTGTTGCACAATAACTTAATAAATAAATTGCAGTGCTTCGGAGAAATCAAATTACCGAGAAGACCGAATATCTAGAACAATATAGACAAATTGAGTAATGAAAAATATGACTTGCAAACAACAATGGTTTAAAATCTACTCAGCACAAATGCAAACTTAATTTGTTTTTACTGTTAAATTTTATTTTTTGCACTATTTTTCTGCAAATTTAGCTGGCAATTTCGACTGTAACTTTTTAACTTACTTTCGTGAAATCGCTTGCAAAAGAATAAAAAATATCCTGTAAGCCTGTTGAAATGATTTTCCCCATTTATTTCCTAACAAGAATTTCATGCTGCTGCATTTTCCAACTCAACTATTTCACATGTTTTCCGCCAATTTTAAATGTAACAACAAAGTTAATTTGCAAAAGAAATTCTTTTCTCGCCGTTTACCAGCTTATTTACAGTTTACAATTTCCTTTTTCACTTCTGTTTATACATATTTTTCCCGCTTTAAAGGCTGGCGAAAATGCCTTTGGGTCATTTTTGCTGGTGCACAAAGAGAAAATCTTGATGAAATACTATTATGTTTATGTTTAGAGATTTTTGAAGAATTCAATGAAAAAGGATTTTAGTTATAGTTTAGTTACTTAGACCACAATTGTCTGTTGATTTCAACATTTTAGAATTGTAAATATTCTAATAAAATATTTTATTTTATTTACTTGGGCTCATTATTTGCCATTAAAAACTATTTAGAATGTTGGGGTTTCAAAACATTTTTGTTTTTCGAGTGCACTTTATATTTTTTCCTAGTTCGCTGATTTTTTTTGTACCGTTCCGCCAACATTTTTTTTTTACAGCCTTTTGTATGGCTGTAACTGCTTGCAGTTTATAACGCCCCACAAGTGCTATCAATGTGCTCTCATAGACAGAAACCGAAACACCGTCACACAGATACCAAAAAACAGACATACAGATGCGGATACACACAGATACACTGACAAAACGATTCGGCTTTGAGGCTGACTTGAGTGCTCATGCATTTTTGTTGCTCGGGCATTAGTACAAACACACATTCAGACATCAGACAGACAACACATCCAAACACTCACACAGATACACATCCACACACAGATACAGAACAGAAGGGAACTCACAGATACAGATACACACTCACATAGGCAGACGATTGTAGCTACAAGCATAATCGTTGCTTATTGGCAGCTGCTGCCTGCCATTTCCAAACGATAAAGATGAAAACGCTGATGGCGCAACTGTGCGAAAGAGAAAGCCAGCGGGGAGGCAGAAAGAGAGGAAGATATTTTGGCCCGCTTTTCCAGCATCTTCGCTTTAACAAAGCCATATTTTTAAATCAAGTCAAAATAAGGAGTACTTTAAGACAACCTTAATGTTAAATTTTGAGTTTAGTTGGCTTTTTTTTTTGCGTTCTCTTAAAGTTTTAAAAAGCTTTTATAGTCTTATTAAGTTGTTTGAAATTATAGTTCATAAATGTTAATTATATTTACAAATCAAGAGTACTTTGCAAAACGATTTGCACATTTTATACGTGTCTCGAATATTCAAAAATGTATTATTTCAAGAAAATTTAAACATCAAAATATGCTGTCCAAACTGCCTAATAAAAAAATTTGTAGACTTATTACCTTTGCTAAATTTTTCCAGCCATTCGGCTCTAAATAACAAATTTAGTTTATGGATCTCCGTCGAAATTCTTTCTCTCTTATCTCTATAAAATGACGTTTCCCCGCCCAAAAAGTATGCCAACACTTTGGACGCTTGATGAAATTAAAGCAAATTTCGCTGATGGAACGCCATTCGCCTCGCAAAGATATACACACACCTGACTTTCAGACCTCCTCTTTTATACCCTGCACAAGCCATGGCTTTTACATAAAGCATACTTTTAGGCGGCATTTTCACTGTCACATTTAATTGAGTTTCCCTCGGTTGGCGCTAAAAGCAACGTCATTTACGGCACCCTCTCCTTTCCACCAGATGAACATTTTTAAGATGCCTCAGCTGCGGCACTTCTGTGCCAGTTTCTCACCCCCTCCAGTTCGTCATTTCCTTCATTGTTCTCGTGGGCATCATTTAATTGTCAAAAGACTTCTTCCTTTTTCACCAGAGGTGTGGCCAAATAAGGGGGTGATGTTTGCTGCGAGCCAAGCAATTTTTATGACTATTCTCATGTCTAAGAAAAAAACAAGGCGCAAATTCAGCTGTCTGTCCACCTTCTCTCAAAAAAAAGTTATGAAAGACTGACACCAAATGTCGACACCAAATGAGTAATGCCCTTCAAGATTCAAGCTATTTTTAATTTTTGGAAGTCCTTAGTAAAAGCATTATCTGCCATAGCATTTAACTAATCGAGTATCTGTATAGTAGTTATATTAATAGATTCACATATTTATATAAAATTAAAAAAAAGTTCAAACGCGAATTCTTCAGCATTATCGCAAAAAGTCCCTTGAAGCGTACTTTCAAGGTCCGAATTTCTACTCGGCTCGGCACAATGTCTTACAAATATAATACCCTCGGCAAGGGCATTAAAATTTAGCTGTCTGACGGTGGACTTCTCAGAGGAAAATAAGAAAGAGCGCAAGATATAGGGGAGAAGTTCGCTTTGACGTCATCAGTTTGCCATTCAATTTGCAGCGACAAAGGGAAGTACGACTCATAAAGTGAGATGAAAGGCAATCGGTGATGGGTGATGGGTAAAAGTGGTCGGTCTGGGTTAGCTTGTAATTTTATTGAATTTCAGATTTAGCTTTAATGTGATATGTATTCCCAGAAACTTTCTCGGCCTCTGGCTAAATCAGCTTAAAGAAAGGCAACACAATTTTGCAGAGGCCAAACTAAAACTCACACTCGTACACGCACACACACACACACACACACACACACACTTGTCCACTGCTAACCCGATTTGCCAACACTTTTAGTCTTAATTATATTTCTACATAATTTAATTGCAATCTCTTCTGCTGCTTTTTCTTTTATTTTAGTATAGCACATGATGAGTGTGTATTTGTGTGTGTGTATTTTCTCCTTAAAGTGCAAAAAACCATTTTCGTGAATTATGCAAGAGTAAAGGGGCAAAAGGGGCGTGAAGGTTATGTGTGGCAAGTGAGGCGTGGCAAGTGGGTTAAGTGTGTAAGCTAAAAATTCAAGGCAAACAGAGAGATGCACGGTGAAATCCAAACACAATGTAAATGTATTGCCATGGAAATAACTTTGTTACTAGTTTAATGAAGTAACGTTTATTATTTGATTTCATATGCTAATGAGCATTCATCAAAGCATAATTAATTTGAAATTAATATGTAAGACGTAAAGTGCCAGAAACGTGATGTGTAAACACTAAAACTAAGTTACCAATTCACATACTGCACAAAATTAGACACTAGATTTATTGCATACTTTGTGACACTTAAAAAAAAATTTAAATATTTTATAAAAAACAATGAAAGAGAAGGCAGAGGAACATTTAAACACAACGTTAAATGAACTCGACAACTGTTTTTTATTTGATTTCTCTTAGTTGAGAGATGCTAGAAATTGGAGAAAAATTGTAACCAATTTTCTCAATTTGTTTTTTTTTGTGCACTTGGCACTCATGTAAATCGCTACGCCATTAACAACCACTGTTTGTGTTTCTATCCCTGTGTGTGTGTGTAGTCAATACGTTTTGACACTAATTTGGTCAGCATTTGCATTGAGACCCATTGAAAATGGCATTCGCCAAAGGCCATCGTAAACATCATCGATTCCATCATCAGCATATCGGCATTATCATGATTTGCATTTCCATTTCCAATCACCTTTTCCCCCTCACCACATCCCCACCCCCTTTTCCCGCCGCTTTTCCAACACAAAAGCCTCAAATTGCAGCTGGGCCAACAAACTGACACATCAGAGGGAAACGAAAACGAACACGAACACGAACAGGAATTGATGGAGCCTACGGTGGGTATTCGGGGGTTAAGGATACGGGGGACCCAGGGACTTTCAGTCTTGGTCATTCTGAGGTTTGTTAGCTGGCCAAAAAGGCACAGGAGAGTGTGGGTGTGACTAGGCAAACGCTTCAAGTGCCGAAAAAATGTAGTAAAAATCAGTGGAAGAAATCAGTTGCATTAAGCCCTTTTTAAATACAATTTTAACAGCCAATATACCCCACACCAATAAACCCAATACTTTAGTTAAACTTAAACGCAATAAAACACCAATTAGTTACAATACTGCAGTCTTGTTTTTTCATTCAAACTTATCTAGTAACAAGATTGGAATTACAAATTCCTGGTTTTATTCTTTTTTTTTTTTTTGATTTTGTTGCAATTTTGTGATTGCAAGTGAAGGCGAAATATGAAAGGAGTCCCATGGGCCTATTTCGGAGATGATTTTCTGTCTCCTACACTTTTTGTCTCGCCCCCTCAACTCTGTTCAACCAAAAAATGCTTTGTATGCCTAAGGAAAAGTGCGTAATGAATGCAATTCCTGCAATTTTTCCGAAGAGAGATTTGTGCTTGTGTGTTGTGTGCCTGCAAAGAATGGTTATATTTCGCAAGAGTAGTAAATCCAAAATCCGAAACGCAATCATTGAAGTTTGAAGGTTTTTCCCCCATGCACATTAAGCATACGCAGCGTTGCCGAATAGTTCATCTCACCCCGATTTTAAACGCTTTGCCAAATATTTTATCCATTACGCCATGCATTTTGCCTTTGCCGCCCTCGCTGTGGAAACTATGCGCATATTTTAAAAGATGTTTTGCATTAAGAGGGGAGGGTAGCATTATTTATGACGTCGCTGGCAGCGGATATTAGGGCTGATGATAATGATGATTGCGATGGCGATTATGATTATGATGGGTCTGCGCTGCGCTGTACTGCGCTGATGATGTTGTTAATGGAACTACACTTCACTCAACTTGCACTCACTTTAAAGTGCCAAGTAGTTTGAACTAAATTTCCAGTGATGGATGCTGGTTTTTGGTTTTGGTTTATGCGGGCTCAAGTGGGGGCTAAGGAAATTTCGCGGGGCTTAAGTAAAGTGCTGCTTTTGAGACAAGTAATTCGGACACAATTTTTATTGAACTATTTTGACACTGACTGCATTTTAATTGATTTCACTATAATATAAGTAAATAAACGCCAAATTAGAGATTTGAAATCTTGAAAAAAGTGTTTAAAAGTATAAGTGGGTTCACTAATACAAAAAATGTTGCTGCATACTCTCTAGCAGGGTTTTAAAGGATTTAAAGTCCGGCACCTGATTCTATTTATTTAAAGCGCAGTTTGCAGCTATGTTCTTTTTAATAAAATGCACTTCTAAAGTCCTTTTCAGAGTGTGTCAGTTTAAAGACTGTGTTTTTTAAGCTGTGTGTTTCTCTTGGTTTTTGTTTTATATGTCTGCTCCGATTTGGTCAGCTTTTCTCTGCTTTTTTCCCCTTTTTGGCTTTGTTTCTATTCTGTGTGGCGGCGCCGTGCAGTCTGAAAGTTTTTCATGTTGTCTGACTGGATTCGTATTTCGATTTCTGTTCTTTTTTTTTTTTTTTTTTTTGGACGGCATTTTTATTAATGAAACACTGTGTCAACACTCTGGGAGGGAGCAAGAGGAAGAGAGAGAGAGAGAGAATGAGGGACAGAGACGCTGAGAGGGCTCACAAGCACAATGTATAAATATTATGTAAACACGCAAACAATGAAGTGATTTGTTGCTACTTAAATTTACCCCCGAGAGGGAAACAACAACAGCAAGGAGGAGGTGGGTGAAGAAAAGGGGGAGGTGGATGCTGCACACACACCCACACACACATACGAAGGCACTCATACTCCTACAGTTGCGGTCAGAACTATAGAAAAATGGATATTCTTAAACCATTAAAATTGATAACAAAGAAGAAAAGAAAATTTGAATGGGATACTTTAAGGTTTATAAGCTTATCATTATTATTTACTACGTTTTACTACATTTTAAATTGTATGTTTTTTTTAAACAAAAAAAAGGAATTAATTTTTAAAATATTTTGTTGCCCTTAAAATTGGTGTTTAAAATCTTTCAAAATCAGTTAATAAGAAAATGTTATTGTCTACACCCTAGTATTTATGATTTTTTTTTTGTTTTAAAAGGTATAACAAGTACTTTTTTATGTAATTAAAATAATTCCCTTACTAGAAATTATATAATATATTATTGTTTTATTATTATTAAGATATAACAAAAAGGACATAAACAAAGTTAGGAAGTATTTTTTGAATTTAAAATTATAATTAACCATTTATTTTATTTCTAAACCGTTGATCACAGCTGTACAAGTATGCGCCTAGCAAAAGTGGAATTAGTTGCAAAAGAAAAGCAGAAAAAGCAACAGAGAGCTGTAAAAAAATTGAAAGGAAATATTTGTGTGTGTTTGTTTGTGTTTGTGTGTGGACCAGTGGCAGTGTGTACGTTTGTGTGTGAACAGGCGCAGTCGCTGTGAAAGTAGCAAAAAGGACCCAAGGCATTCCTCGAAAGAGGAAAGAGAAATCGGAGAAAGCGCGGCCCTGTTTCCAGCTTGTTTAGTAACACTTAGAGAAAAAGTGGGTGGCGATAAGCCGGCCACAAGAGATGACGAGATTCAGAAATTGGGAGAAGTGGGAAAGAGGGGTTGGAGAAAACTCTGAGAGCCAAGGACTCGAAGGATATTGCAGTGCCACCTGTGAGGCAGCTCCTTTACGCTAGATGGCGCTGCAATGGCAATCAGAAAAATGGCAATGGCAATTAGATTGGAAAAATCGTATTTTAATGGAAGAAATAGAAAAAAGTTATAATTTCTGAGCGTAATAAAAATATATATTAGCAAAACAGAGAAATTTGTATATCTCTAATTACTTAATAAAAACAGTACATAAATACAAAATAGCAATGTACAAAACTGTTTAGTTCGTCAATTACAGTTTAATTACCCTCACAATTCACTGGCCTTAAATTCGCCAATAATCCTTAAGGATGAAATTGATTTAATTTAAGTTAAAGCGCTCTCTGGCCAATTAAATGCAACTTTTTGTTCTACTTTCACCGTATTGCTTGTAATTATTTCCCAAGCCTAAGACATCACTCACCAGTGCATATAGTACACATGTATGTATGTATGCTTAGAAATAGGAACGGGGAAAGCGTTTTTGCTGCGCTTAATTCACTTTAGATGCCACTTCTTCCCCGCACCCTTTTTGCTCCTTCGTGCAACTTTTCCTGGCCGCTATTTCTAGTTTTTACCTCTCGTTTTTTCCTCCCTTTTTTAATGCAATTTAAACAAATTAAAAAGTAGTGCGTGTGCCGAAGGCGAAAAAAGGGGAAATTGCCAGGGGTTTTTGCAGCAGCTTCATCATCTTCTGCCTCCATTAGAATTTGTTACGCTTCCTGGCCTCGTTGCCTCAAGATAACTTTAATTAAACGCAATTGAGTTAGCTTAAGATTGCTTGCAAAACTCTCATTTTTTTGGTGATATAAAGGGGTGATAAAAGGGAAAAATTAGGTTAGTTGATAGTCTAATTTAATCTTATTCAAATCAATTAATTAAATGTTATAACAAAAAATTGAACAAATAATAAAACATCTTAAAATTTTAAGTTTTGATTAAGAGCTTTTAATTTCAAAGAGTTTAAAGAGCTATTTAGACGTTTAGACTTTTATTATAATTGAATTTACAGAAAATATCATATAATTATCAATGATTAACATAGCTTTGATAAGCTAAAAAAAAAAAAAAATGTCAATTGACTAAGGCACAAAATTATGCCAACTCTGTGAACTTGTAACTCTGATCTCTTTAAAATTGGCTACTAAAACTCTCCGAACAACTTGTTGTGGTCACTTATCCTAGTCTTCCGTGCCCGGAAAACCCTCCTAATCCCTCATGTCTGCCCCTTCGGCCACCCATTTCTCCGTTCCTCCGTATCGCCGGCTCATTGTTAAATCATTTCAATTATGGTTGAACTAAAAAGTAGCTAGTTTAGGTCAACAACAGGGTTGGGCAGGATGATGGAGATAGATATAGAGATACTAAAGAGCATCATCAGTTGGGTAAGCCGCTCAGCCAACAACAAAACCTCATCTGAGGGTCCTTCTTAATGCCCCTCCTTGTTGTTGGTGTTATCCTCTGCTCTCTATAGTATACAACTTGGACAATTTTTGTTGTCTTCCTTTCCTAACAAGGCAAAATAAGAGAAAAAGAGAAACGTTAACAAAGGCGAAAATGCTGCTCGAGTACCAAAAAAAGAAACGTTGCCCTGCACTTATAGTCCTTTATGCGCCATATCCTATATCCTGGTGTGTGTGTGTATGTGTGCAATAATTGTGTATTGATTATCATAATATTCTCGCAGCGCCATCAAAATTGCGCATAAAATCACTCTCAGCTAGATAGACAAGCGTCCATCCAGTAGTTTATCCATCAGTTTGTCCTCCCAGTTTGTTTGTCAGTCAATCGGAACGATATACCATATATATATATATATATATATATATATGCACATAAAGCAGTGGCAAACAGATAAACAAAAAGCAAATGAAGCGTGGATCAGGAAACGGCAAAGATACAGAGAGTGGAAAATGTATTTGCAGTGGGTTTAAATATGTTTGTCAAGCGGTGACTGCTGCTTTACTGTGGCAGAAACTTGAAGATAAATGTGACAGATGCTTTTTATGCTGGCAAATTGGAATTTTTTCCCGCAACAAAATATATTCTTCCACAAAACATTTATCGTCCATTTAACTTGTTAAGTAATCATATATAAACATGTTTTAAATACAAAAAAAAAAGGAGAACAACAATATACATCATATACATATATGGTAGTTATTTTATTGTGTTGATATTTGTCTTTAAAGGAATGAATAATATGTATATTGTGTAAACATTTATGGTTCATTTGTCTTGTTAATTAAATATATATAAAAAAGATTTAAATACAACTTAAATAGGAATAACTATATGCATAATTTATATAGTTCTTATAATATTTTATTCTATTCATATGTGTCTCCTATGGAATGAATAAAATTTGTGTTTTGTTTTTTCGGTACACACATTTTAGCAGGATAATAAGTTTTAACTACAACATTAGTGCCAGGAAATGTGTTTTTCTCCCGCTGGCTTTTCACATTCTCCCGGTTCTGTCAGCACTGACCGTTGATCAATCATTTGGGCCACGTGTCTGTCAACTGCAGCCCCCTTTTTTCCACACCCTACTTCTGTCAGCAGGACTTCCGCTTCCTGCCCCTCCATTTCTCCCCCACTCACTCACTCTCTCTGTTTCTGCAAAATAGAAAACCAAATCGAAAAAAAGAAAATACGAAATTGAACTCATTAAAATGACAATCCAGTGCAAACCATAGATCGACAAAAAAAAATAATTACTTATAATACTCAAAACTAAAGACTTAAAACTTTAAACTTAAAACAACGACGACGAAAATGCGAAAGGATGTGCGTGCGATTTTCTAGGGAAACAAGTGTTCTCTAGAAAAAGCAATTGAGATTGTGTGTGTTGTGTATCAAGATGATAGCCACGCTGTTTATCATCTTTGCATTTATTCGGGCCTTTCCCTGGAGCCGCAAGCGAGGTCGACCAGCCCTGGCTTTGACTTTGATGCCAGAGGGCGATCAGAATCAGGATCAGGATCGGGATCAGGATCAGGATCAAGATCGGGATCAAAAGGGGGAGAACAACAATCGGCCGAGGCCCTCTATTTCCCTGGGAAACAACAACAGCGGCGGTGAGGGAATGGCGCCCAGGACCCGAAGGAAATCCTCGAAATTCCACGAGGTGACCTTCAGTGGGAGTGTGGGCGGTGGCGACAGCGATGGCGATGGCGATGGCGATGGCGGCGAGGTCACCAATGGCAATGGGGCCCTGGAAGTGAGTCCCAACAAACGGCACTCCTTGAGCACCACAAGCAACTCCAGTTCGGCTCCCTATCGCTACCTGAGTGGGAGCAGTAGATCGCGGGGCTCCCGCGGTGATTGCCACGAGTATTACCAACTGCAGCAGCAATCCTCGTCCCTATCGAATGGCGGAAATCGGGCCAATAGGGGGCTCAGCCAGCGGAGCGATACGATGGCCACGGAGGCGGAGTGCGAGGAGTTCGAGGAGGATCCCATGGACGAGGACGATGAGGACGAGACCTACGATCGGGAGACGGAGGAGTTCTACAGTAACATCCAGGATGCCGCGGGCACGGGCTCCTCGGCGAGTCGGAGCAAGCGATCCTCGTTGTTCTCCAGATCGGATAGTTCCGCCACCACCACATCCTCGAGTGGCGGAGGAACCTTTACGGGCGGAAAGAGGAGATCGGCCGCCTCCATTCTGTCCTCATCGCTGTGCTCCGATCTGATGACCAGCGATCGCCGCAGTTCCACGGCCACGGAATACAGCGTCAAGTCGGTGACCACCGCCGCCGGCGGCAACCCCACGTCGCAGCGCAGGTCGAGCGGCAGGATCCGGAGGTATGTGTCCCGGATGACGATAGCCGGGGCCAGGCGGCGCACCACTGGCAGGTAACGAAATAACAGGGTCCCAAACTATACAATACAATACCGGATAAATTATTATTTTTGAACCCTTTAAACCATCTTTATAAAACTGATAAAAAACAAATCAATATTTTGTTTGTTTTAGATTTTTTATACTATAAACATTGTTCTGTATTTAAATTAGGAAGAACTATAAAAACCACTTACACTCCCATTAAAAGATACCTTTTAATATTGCCTTTATTTTAGATACAAAAAAATACTTGAGCTAATGTTGGAGGCTCATACAAAATATATATTTAACTACGAAGCAAGTGAAGGGTAGCCCCATTTTAAGAACCATTTTCCTGCTGCCACTGCTCGTGTTTGGCCAACAGCTTCTGGCCCAAGGGACGAACTTGCTGAAAGGCCCGCTCCACATTGGCCTCGATGGCAGCCTGGGATTCTTTGGGTGGATCGTGGATGGCCGATCGATCCGCAATCTTGGTGGCACAACGCACCCGGTGCATGCTGATCTCCTTGCAGGCCAGTCGTATTTCATCCCCGGTAAACTGATCCGATATCTTCACCAGCTGCTCAAGTAGTCTGGGATTCAGGGAGACACTGCTGCCCAAAAGTCGGCTGATCAGGCAGCTTCGCTCCGCCCCATTGGGCAGTTGCACCAGTAGCTTCTTCTCGAAGCGCCGCAAGAAGGCCTCGTCGATGTCCCAGGGTAAATTAGTGCTGGCCAGAACAAAGACTCCGTTCAGTGTGTGCTCCATGCCGTCCAACAGTTGCAAAAGTTCGTTCTTGAAGCGTTTGGAGCTCTCGTGATCGGTGGCCCTGTCCCGTTTGGAAGTCAAACTCTCGATTTCATCGAAAAAAATAATGGACGGAGCCCGTTTGGCTGCCATGTGGAACAGAACTCTCAGGATTTTCTCCGATTCACCCCGCCACTTGCTCACCATTATGCTGGCCGTGATGTTGAAGAAGGTCACCTGGCCCTGCGTCTCGGAATAGAGGGCCTTGGCCAGCAGTGTTTTGCCACTTCCTGGCGGTCCGTGGAGGAGCAGGGATCGCCAGGGCTTCAGGCCGTGGGCAAATAGCTGGGGAAACTCGATGGGCGTCAGCACGGCCTCCTTGATCAACTCAATGGCCCGCTGATTGCCACAGACATCCGACCAGCGCAGCTTTATGTTCTCCTGCAGTATCGAGGTCTTGACCAACTCGGCCAGAGATTGCCAGTCCAGGGAGTTGAATAGATTGTCATCCGAACCCAAATGACCGTGTTCCACTTCACAAGTATTCGATTCCTTGGCCGGAAAGCTGGTTTCCATCTTCTTGATCTGCAGCGGTTCACTGTTCAAAGCTGCACCCACACTCAAATGCCAATTGGCCACAGAAGCCTCTGAGTTTTGGGATTTGGACTCCTTAGATTCCTTGGATTCCTTTTTCTCCGGCGCCGTCGCCTTTCCAGCCATTTCCACTTTGATTTTTGCACCCGCCTTCTTGAGAATCTTCGGGTATTTACCGAATTTCATGTTGAAAAAGCTGGCATACTCCAGGTACATGGCATCCAGATCGATGTTGTCGCATAGTTCGTACTCCTCGGAGAGACGTCCTTCGGTTTTCAAGGATTCAGCACTCGAATAGAATCCATTCTCCACCAGATATCGATGCATTAGGTAGAGAATATTGCGGCGACGAGTGCTGAAATTCCTCACATCCTCACAGAGAACTTGCGCAGCTGCCGTGGCAGTCACACCGTATTTACCTTGGGTTTTCATTTTGCGGTTTTTCCGGAAAAGTCTGAAAACTATTGCCTCGAATTCCTGGAGTATTATTAAATATCTGGCGTAGTTTTCCTGGCAATCTGCTTTTCCCAGCAATTGTCTTTTCACAAATGGTATGGTTGTCATAACAAAGGGGTTGCCATGTCACACGTTAAATGTTTTCTAGTTTTTTTTTTTTTTGTAACATTTACCCAGGCAACCGCAGGAAATTAAGAAGGCGGGGAAAAAATACTATATCTGCTTGTGTTATACCTTAACAATCGCATATATATTTAACAAAATAAACAGTAATAACTTGCCTTATGTTTGTTAATATGCAAACCCATGTACCATGTATGTACCATTTTCCACTGTGTACGAGAACTGTTAAACCCAGCAAATACTAAGCTAACCCAATTCCATGCCTCGGAAATTTCCGGATCAGTTGGTCGCAACTGAGCCCTCTCAATTGGTTGGTGCATTTAATTGTTGGTTGTGCATTTTCCCCTCCCCTTTGCACAGAGTTTTCCCCGCTTTTCCTCCCAAATTGTTGCCAAGCTCAATTTGGCGAGAGATGTCGTCGCCAGATGGTTAATCAAATGCACGACGCAACGAAATGAAAATCAGCGGTTCCTGTTCGTACACTTAAACACACAGACATACAAGCGCGCACACACACGATGCCACGCCCACTCAGGTGAAATTATGCAATATGCACATGCAACATCCGCCCACTATTCTCAATTTTCAACACATTAACACAGGCGGAAAAAAGCTTTCCCATATCAGTTTTCAATTAGCACATCCTTTTGGTTTTATCAAACAATATTTGTTAAAAAGTAATTATTATTTCATGTCTTCGTATAAATTTGTTTCCATGTGTACAAGTACAATTATTAGTTTCAAATATAATCATATCCCCAAATAATATTCTTTTAAGTATTATATATATTTATTTTGATAACTCATGCAAATATTATATCAAAATCATTATCATACCGGTGTTGAGGTGTTGAGCAACTTAAATCTTGATTTGGATAGATGAAAAACAAAATGGCACTATTTTCGAATTTTTTCTCGGTGAATATGGAAATGGCTGGCTTTGCCCATTTCATTTCGCCTCGAAATTTTAATTTGGTTTTTTTTTATCCCCACCGCTCGCTCTCATCTTGCACCATCGTCCAACCTCCTGGCAGTCAGTCTCAGGCTTTTGTTAATGGCCTTGTGACAGTTTTTCTTTCCCCTCAGAAAACCAGAAAAACCACCCACTTCACTCACTTGTCACCCCTTCTTTTCGCACCCACAGTTGCAATCGGTTGCTCTGACGCTTTCGCCTGCATTTTTCTTTCTGCACTCTGCACTTTGCTTTGGTTTTGGATTTTTGGGTTTGTATTTCCCTTATTTTCTTTTTTTCTAATTCTTTTTGGGTTTCCATTTGCTTTCAAGGTTTCCCGACAACTAGCGGTATTTGAGTGCATGTATTGTGGGAGTGAGAGCCCACTTACCACTTGCCCTCGATGTATGTGTGTGTGTGTGTGTGCGTGTGTCTAAGTGGAATGGTTCTTGGATTTTTGAAAAATAATTTGAATATTGAATCAAAAACAAAAAACGCAAAAATTAAAGATTATAAAAGATTTAATGTTTAATCTTGGTGACTAGTTTCATTTAAAAGCCATGAAAAAGAAAATATAAGCACCATTTTATTCAATAATGTTTTTTCAATTAAATTTTAAATTTATTTTAAATGCCGGTTAACATTTTTGTTAAGAACAAACCAAAAAATTTGTGTTTTGATAGATTACTTAGCTTTTGACTTTATTTTTCGTATAGCGTTTTTTGTAATGCTACAACTTGATTTGACACCAGCACTAAAATCAATAGTTGTAGTTAATGTTATGTATAAATATATTGTAACAAAAGAAACAATTAACTAGATTCGACTAAAAAATGTGTGAGTGCAATTTGAATTAAGCCAGCTTAAAATTATTTTTCAAAATAGTTCTCTTTCTCTTTGTTTTTTTTTGTGGGACTTTTGCCGTATTTTCCTGTCAAAGGATACTCACAGACACTCTTTAAGTGTATTTGCATGTGTGTGTGAGCCGCGAGTTTAACAAACTAATTAAGCTGGTGCTGGGCGTTGAGCTTAGCGCTCTTTTTTAGGCGAAAGGGGCAACCTTTTGTCTAGGGCACACATATAGGCATGAACCCAAAACACACACATACACATTGTCTCGACTCACTTATACACACTCCTGTGTAACACACCCACACAATCAGCATGCGTCGTTCATTTATTTGCACATATAATTAGGCACATGAAGAGCTGCCGTCGGGCACACTTCCGTTTCTTCCGACTCCTCCATCCTGCCACTTCCTTTTCGCCCTTCTCGCCTGCCTTTCCCACCCCTTTCTCCCCCGCTTTCTCCTGACACAACAATGCCAATCTTCCGCCAGGCAGCTACTTTCGCCTTCATCCGGCTTGAGTGCGACTGTGTGGCTTAAAGCACGTCACGGCTTAAATGAGGGGAACCCCACTCGACCGCCCAACAAAAAAAATTCACCCAACCCCCCTAACTAGCAGCACCACCATCTATCTCGTCTCCGCCCTCTATTTGTATGTGTAATTGTGTTTGGGGCGCCTGCAAGTATGCAACTGGAAATAAAGAAAGTCCGTGGAGTTCAAAGGGCGAAGATTGAAATACCCTAAATTAGAGGTAATGAATCGATAGTAAATGATAGTACGATAAACAACTGTTTGAAAATTGTATATGTTTATAAAACATAGCTAAATAAAGCATAGATCCCAAACACAGGCCAATAAATCTTTAGTTATTATTTAAACCTTTAAACTATCGATTTGAGAACTTTGGAAGCCGACCAAATATCCATAAAATAAAAGAAAACCATATTTCTTAAAAATAAATTGAAATTATGCTAGAGAACTTTAACCAAAGAAAGGAAGCGTATATATTAGGCATACACAATATTTGTACTACCTATTTGTCCAGTTAGAAACCAATTTTGGTAGGGTACAGAATACTTGGGTTGCCGCAGGGCTCACCGGAAAAAGCTGGCTTGATGAGGCCAACCGGAGAGTGGGTGTGGATGGATATATATTTCTCCATGTGGGTTGTTTAGCTCAAAGTTGAATGGCGTTTGCCACGCCCCCATGGCGTCCACAAAGACTCTTTTGGTAATGTGTTTGGTTTGAATTTTCCTCGAATCTAGTGTTTCTCCATAAGGATACTCTGTTCGAAACCGTATGTTTTTCCAAGTGCTGGCCACGAATTTCGCGAATTTTGGTGCCTCTGGCCAGCGGCGATTTATCTAGTGTTGTTGCCGTCTCTTTCGCCGGCCCAGCTACCCGTCTCATTCACTCGCAGAATTATTGTCTTGCTCGCTCATCTTTTGTTTCTATGTGGCCTTTCTTCACGCTTTTATCGCATTTTGTTTGGTGTGTCTGCGTTTTTTGTGCACTGCCTGTGACAGGACGTTTTATGAGCTTGAGTGTTTGGTTTTTTGTCCCCATATTCTGTGAGTTTTCCCCGAGTGTTACGACAGGTCCTTGGGATGTCTGGATAAGTAGGCGCCAAGTATTTGGCGACTTGGAAAGGAATGAATGCTGCATTTATGGGGCTATTGAATGCACGAGATCATTGCAAAGTAAATGAATAAATATTAAAAAGGGATTGACGATTAAATTTAAAAAACTAATTGAATACCGAAATGTATCTAATTTTCATTATACAATGAAATTTCAATTGAATTTGTAAACCAAAGTATGAACTCGATAGCTACAGCTGTGTATATTTTCTAATGTTTCTTTAAACCAAATTCATAAATATAATTTCTTTTCAATTGTGTGTCCATGAATTTTAATTAATAAAAAATAATACGCTTTTCCATGCAACAAGGCTGGAAAAACACTCCCAACAGAATTCCAACTCATGAAGTGTACACTTCTAACTCGTCTTTCGAGCAAATATAAATGAAAACCCAGTTGAAACCACATCAACAAAGTAGAAATTTTCTCATTTCGCGTTTGCATGTATTGACTATGGAGAAATAAAAACCAAAAACAAACACAAACACAAATAACAAACTGTCTCTTGGCTGTAGAACAACTATAAAGAGTGTTCATAACACCATTAAAAATACAAAAAGCGACAAAAATAAAAACGGGAAAATGTACCGCTCAAAACTGGAAACTGAAAACTGAAAACTGAAACCGAACTAAAAACAGTTTGTCGCCGCCGCTGCTGCTGTTGCCATAACTTTTGCGAAAAAACGCTACAAAGTATGCCAGGGAAACTGGCGACATTGTTGCTCACCGCCGCCACCCTCATTTTCCAACAATTTCCCACTTTCCCCCAAAACGAAACAGTAGCAACAAGCGGCAACAACTTTGTGCCAAGTTTACTTAATGACCCTGGTATAAATTTTACTTAAAACATCATTTTTCTTTACGACATTTCTTCATCCTTGCGGGGAAAATGAGAGGGAGGTTGGGGGTGTTCCAAAGAGGGGGTGGGGCAGCAGCTGTGTGTGGCAAGAAAGTTGCGGAAAAGTGTCTGAGCCAAGCGTTTCCATTCGAATTGATATTTGTCGATAACTAATTTGGGGAATTTTCACTTAAATTGTATCAAAATGTAAGCTTCCTAATTTTGTTAACACAGAAATGGGAATTGTTTCTAAGAAATAGTAATATTAGTAGTTGTGTTAGCTATCTTAACTACCTTAACTAAACTTATCCATAATAACATATTTGGTGCGGACATTCTAGCATTGAGGAATTTTAATTCGCCCAAATAAAAATTCCTTTTTTGTCCGTGAATGAAATAAATGTTATAAGGTATGTCTCGAATAGATTACCATTTACCAATGATGGCATAGGTATACAATACAAACTATTCATTTTGTGCATACTTTCAATGTAAATATACAAGTATCTCCAAATGGGCAACGTGATGGTAATAAAGCTGTTTCAATAGTCAGTCTTTAGTCTTCCTTTTAGTCTTCCTAAAATGTCCCAGACAGACACATATACATGTTTAAACTTTTGCGTGTGGGCTTGTATGACGGGTTAAATTGGCATGAACAAAAGTTGCGGCTTAAAGAAGCCTGATTATAAGTTTAAGGCGGCCACCTAGCGGCAAATTGAAGAGGCCAAGATGAGCTGGCAGTTTTATGGAAGTTTCTTATTTTCACCAACTCCCCGAAAACTCGGGGGCTTGGCCTGGTCCACAATTCACTAAACTTTCCTTTCACATTTTTGGGTGGCGGGGAGTGACTTTTGCTTTTGCTTTTGCTTTCGCATTTTTGTTTTCCTTATTTTTTAGGGGAAAGGGGGGACTTGTTACAAGAATTCTGCCAGCCAGAAAAACTTTTTGCCGCAGACAAGCGAGCTGAGAAAAAAAAAAGGAAAGTGCGAATGATGACTAACGAAATGAAACTTTAAATGCGCCTTGTTAGGCGAGCTTCCTTTTCCGGTGGCATTGCCTGCCAACATATGAAGGAATTTTTTTTATATTATCTAAACCCTTGCATACATCGTTAAAATCACAGAAACTGGGACTTAAATTACAGAAAATCTGTTTATAAAAACCTTACAAGATTCTGTTTATTATAAGCATTTACAAAATATTGTATTTAATATTTATTTTCCTTTGAGCCAAACTGGCATAAAAAAAACTATAGCCTTTTACCTATCGAGAACAAGTTCTAATTAGCTACATTGCTAAGCTTTTAAAATTTATGTTTATTGCAAGCTATCACTGAATTTTACATTTAATATTTATTTTCCTGTGAGCCAATTTGGCACAAAAAAATATTTTGAACAGCCTTTTTGATCATTTACAAATTCCATAATCTTTTTCCAATTCCTAATCGATTTCTTCAATTGTTTCTTTTACAGTTTCGATGTAGAAAATGGCCAGGGCGCTCGATCACCGCTTGAGGGCGGCTCTCCCAGCGCCGGTTTGGTTCTACAGAATTTGCCGCAGCGTCGCGAATCGTTTCTATATCGCTCCGATTCCGACTTTGAGATGTCGCCCAAGTCCATGTCCCGAAACTCAAGCATCGCTAGCGAAAGGTAAGTTTTCCCGAGAGCTACTATACTAGCACATCCAGTGTCCCATATTTTCCATCTATAAATAGAGTTCAGTACCATATAAGTTTGAGTTCCTTTCCTGGTTTGACTTTGAGTTTTTCAAGCTGATTTCCCTCTTTGTTTTTGTGAATGCCAATCGTAGACATTCACCTGTATAATTTGGAGCTCAGATAATGATTATGCTGGCTATTCAATCCACCTTTTTCATGTTTGTGATCTACCCCTCCCACGGCTTTGATTTCGGTTTTCGCTTATGATTCCTTTGCTTTGTCGTGCCATTTTTTGTGTTACGACTTATTTAAGTACGTTTAATGTGGTTTTCTGTGGTGCTTATCTTCACTATTACCGATACTATTCGATACTTTTTGTCCTTTCATGACGTATGTTTCTCTGTATCTTTTTGAGGGTGTTTACTTACTTTAAGGCATTTTTATTTAGTCCTTACCAAAACTATATGAAAATATTTTATTTATTGATAGGTCTGCTTCTATATTTCCACTCTTTCATATCTGTGTATTATTACAATGATTTTTAAATTGTTTACGGTGCCTACCAACACTCATAATTGTTATATATATATTATTATTATTATAGTATATTGTTTGTTAAAGGTTTCAAATGGCATCTTTGTAATCTTTAAATTAATTATGCATAATGCATTGATTTAAATTTTAATTTTGGTGTTCAATTTAATAACGTTTCATGTGTGTTTTCTCATTATTTCACATTTAACAAAAACAAACTTGGTCATAGATATTTGAACAATTTGGAAAGGCATGCGAGGGATCCAGACGCACACATGCAAAAAGTGCAACAACTTTGAAGGCATCTCTGGGCTCCAGAGTTTTCCTCTCGGCTTTTCGCCGCCATATTTTCCCAGCCTCCCAGCCTCTCCTGTGCTTTCCCCTCCACCGGCAGAGTGTATTCTTTGTCACTCTGTGGGATTTCTGCGACTTTGCCCCGGGCTTACTGCTCCCACTGCACTTTTCCTGCCCCGTTTTCCCACAAACATTCCCGCCTCTCTTCGCTAAACTTTTACAAAATATGCAAAGCTTTGCACTATGGAAAATGAATTTGTTACAAAATTTGGAATTCAAAACTTTTCAAATTTAATCCCAACAGATTTTGGCTTAGTTGTACTTAAGCCTAAGTATTAAGACTTGATCTTAGATACATTTTATTCCTTTAAATGAAGAGCTTTCACATTTTCCATTGTTTTTTAACCTTATAAAGGAATGCTTAGTTATGATTTTGTAGTTTCTGTTAATATAAAATTCAACCATATTTATTAAATTATTTACATTTGAGTTTCTGAAATTATTGATTTATCGAAAATATTCAAACTTCTACAAAAAATTTGGTGAACAAATTTAAATTAAATGTAAATAGAAATTAAATTGAATCCTAAGTTGCTATGAAAGTTTAATATATAGTTTTTGCTTTAGTTTCCCGTTTTTTTTTTAACAGTGTCTACTGTCTGATGTTGGGCATATTTTCTCCATAGATTTCACAACGCCTAAGGTCTCAACTTCAATTAGTTAGTCACAGTAGACCACCCCCTCCCTCAAAAAAAAGGCCCTCATTACACATGCATGGCCAAAAACGTGTTATGCAACACTGAGGCCGGAAATGCAATTTTTTCGGCTTCCCTTTTTGTTGTTGCTTATATATCACTGTGTGTGTGATTTTTTTTGGCAAGCCTTATGGCTGTTGTGTTTTTGAGTGCATCCCCTGCACACCTACAATTTTATACCCTTGACGAGGGTTTTATAAAATTGGTCAGAAGTTAACAACGCAGTTTCTATTCAAACTGTTAAATTTCGTTGTTTTTTCTTTGGTTTTGTCCTAAATGCTGTATTTATAGCATTTATAACCTATCCCTGTCATATATTTGTCAAACTGATCATACTGATCATCTATCCGATTGTTCCTTCCGTGTCAAATATAGATTCTTGGAATTTTCAGAGTCCAACTTTATGCGTAAATTGAACATGTTAAAAATTCTGGCCGATCGAACGACTATATGCTATGTAATAGTTTCCAGGGTATTAAAACTTCGACTTGCCAAAGTTAGCTTCCGTTCTCGTATTTTTTGTATACGCTTTGGCAGCGGCAATGGGGGCACACATACAGAAAAAAAGAACACACACATGTATTATGCACAAAAACAATAACACCTAATTACACATGCAGTTGCAGAAACAAAAACAACAACAACGACGAGAAGGAGGCTGTTGATGATCACCATCAAAAGATGGAAATATAGCTGAGAAAAAGAAATAGGGGAAGAGAAAACGGGGAAAAATTGAGGGGAAAAGGCTGGCAAAATATTTACATTTTTACAGTGCCATAAGTGAGTTTTCCCTTGTCGCTCTTCAGTTTTCCCCCTTTTGAAATACAGAGTGCAAATTATGGCTGCAAAAATTACAAAAGCCAAAATATTTGGCCCAAACAAAAAACAAAAAAAAAACAAAATACTTATGAGCCGGCGGGAATACCTCTCGAAAACCAAAGTAAATAGAACATTTACGACTGCGGGAATAACAAGATTTTTCAGTTTCAATCTCAATAAATGATTTACGAGTTGATTTCCGATTGAATTTGAGGATTTCGGTGTCAGTTTAAATGTTTAATGCCTTAAAACGCAACCTTCCCCTTTAAAAAAACATTTATAAACTGTTAATTTAATAACTCTTTAACTGTAAATACAAAAAAGTAAATATTTGTCAATCATTTTAATGTAAAAATAAGTTAATAATTAATTTCTCAATTTCCATTTTAAATATGGAATTTCAAAGAAATTGTCATTAAAATTCGTGTAGTCCCATTAAATGAAAAATTCTTTGAGGTAGAACCAACTTAATTTTAGTTCGAACAAGTATTTTGTTTTCCCCAGTCGTTTTTCCGACCTTCTCGGCCATGGTTGTTCTTGTTGTGGTTTTCCTAAGGTGTTGTTGAAGATTTCCCTTAACGGTCAAATGTTTTTGGCAGGCGACAGCAACACAATTTGCATTTGTTTCGGTGCGGCATGGAAACCGAAAACTTTTGTCTGCCTTCAAAGTTTTTCGGCCTGCCAAACTGTCCCTCTTTTCCCTTTTCCCCCATGGGAATATTGGGAGGGAAGGAAGGAAGGGAAAACTGGGTTGGCGGAGGAAAATCTCCACCTTTCAGCGCACGCTGCGTTTGCTTTCAATCAAGTTGGAATACTTCTAGGGGCTGCCACTTTCAAACAATGTTCCTGATGAGCTGTCAATTACACACACGTAGTTATGGATGGGATGGGGTCTTGAGCCGAACCAGAACCAGAACCAAAAACCATTGACTGACGACCAAGTTTCATAAAGATTTCAACACTAATAACAAATAATTAGCCGACTGTCCGAGGCTGTCTTGCTGCATACCGCCCACACCCACACCCATTTTCCTAATTTCCCTGTAAATGTCAAGGTCGTCATTCGAGCAAAACAACTCACAATTAGTCATAATATTTTCTTGTCGGCATCTCGGGATGTTCCTTCTCACATTTTCGGACAGCCACCCCGAACAATAACGAGAAAATAATCATAGCAACAATAACAGATGCAGTTAAGTGGAATTGTTTTTTTTTTTTTCAAATGAAAAATAGGGAAAAACAATACTTATAGTCGGTTAGGATTTCCTACACTAAGGGAAATTATTTAGGTTCAAAGTGTAGGCAAAGGTCGTCAAAACAATGCAATAAAAAGGTGACTGAGAGCCAGCAACAATTTTTTTATTTACAATATTTTTATTTATTTTCAAATACTTAATTTGTATGATTTAGTTAAAATGTACTGCATTTATTTTGATATGTTTTTTCGGGTCAAGTTGGGAAAATTCTCTGTAGATTTCTTTAAATTAAGAATACTCATTCAAAGCTTTTACCTACTTGATTTGTTCTAAGAAGATATAAAGTCCTTTATATACAATTGTCTCTAATGAGAATATTTTCCCCGAATGTGGGCATTTGTTTTACCGGGAAATGAAATAAATCCCAATCCCCAGGCTGATGGCAACTTTGAGGCGTGGCATTAATTTAACCGCAGAACTGTGACAGGTGTCGCCTAAAGTTTTGTCACACCTAGCATGTAAATTCCTTTTGAAATTGTTGGCTGCAACTTGCGTTGCCGTCGATTCCAAGAACTGAGAGCTGCAAAAGAAAGAAAACAAACCGAAACCGAATCGGAATCGGAGTTGGAATTGGAATTTATGGGAATTGCGGGAGATAAAGTGGCATCCTTTTAATTGAGTTGCCATGAAAATCAGTTCGTTGTGTTTCGGGTTGTGGGTTAGTTTCGGGTTAATTTGGATTAACTTGGGTTAACTGAGATGTGGGCATACTGAATAAGGTTACAAATAAAGTGGGCGACCATTTTATTTGGTCATGGGGTGCTAACTGCAGTTGAATAAAGTTGGTTGGGTTAGACTAAAACAGTTTGAGAGCAGTAGTAAAAGACAATTTAATGGAATGAAAGCTAAAAAAGGGATTTTTAAATTGCGGTAAAATAAAATCCAAGTATATACCACTAGCTTACAATTTTTTGCTAAACTGCGATCCAGTGTTAATAGGACCAATTTTAAATCCAATATCTTTAACAATTAACAAACATAAATATTTCAAGTAGTGTTAATATGGCAGATATTGTATTCTCTAAATAAAATTAAAATAAGGTTAGAAACCGCAATGTCGCAAAAGGTCCGATTAGCTGACTCCTAGTTATGTAAAGGCCCTTATTTGGGGCCCTTTATTTGTGCTCAATGACATTTGAACACAGAGTTTGTGAATGCTGAGACAAATGGGCGGCAAAGTCCGTTGCCAAAAAGGGGCGGGTTCGGTGGTTGGTGGTCTGTGGTAGGAGGTCCTTTGGCCATGTGCTTAAATGTCAACACTTCAACTTCGACTTTTGTGCAGCCCAGCTCTCCAGCTCTTTCTCCGAATTGTTCGTCTGTCTGTTTGTTTGTTGTGACGTGGTGCAATGACGTCATGATTGCACTGATCTATGCGACGGGGTCATTGTCTGCGTCAGCGAAAGTCGCCGGGGGTTTGCCACCCCACTTTCCCAACCGTTTTTCCCCCCACTTTTTGCCACACACCCACTTAGCATTTCGTTGCACGTGACGCACCAATAGAGCATTCAAGGAAACACACACAGATAAAACTCGCATTAGAGTGGAGTGTCACTTTAAAACATTTTATTAAGTGCTACATCACTTTAAAAAACATATTTTAATGGTTTAAAATAAATTAAATACTTAATAATAGTATAGAAACAATTATCAATTATTTTTCATTTGAATATATTAATTATTATAATTAATATTAATATTAAGCCTTGGTTTTAAGTCTATGTATTTTGGATTTTGAATTAATTTGACTTCCAATTGTTCTGTTCCTTTACCATAAAAAATTTCTAGTTACATTTGCCCCTTTTATTTCCCACCGTTTTTCCCTTTATATCCTCCACTGTTTTCCCTATTATACTTAGTGAACTTCTTATGATTGTTGTCTGTATTATCGTTGTTTATTAAGATTGTAACCCTTTTTCCAGGTTTAAAGAACAGGAAGCCTCTATACTCGTTGACCGATCGTACGTATGCCGAGAGATCTGATCTGCCTATATCGCTCTCTTTCTCTGTCTCTCTCTATCTATCTATCTATCTATCTCTATCGTTATGTCTTGCCTGCCTTTGCATTTGATGTTTGTATGTTTGTTGTCGTTGTCTTTTTGTCATTGTCGCCCTGCATTTCGTGATTTGCATGCGGTTTTCGTTTTACTATTTGCCTTCCGATAATTATAGAAAAAATTTACGAAATTTTTGGGAATATAATAAGGGTAATTTGTCGCTATTTTATCCACTCTTCGCACTTGCATTTCATCAGTTTGCTATGGTTTTGGCGGTCTTTTAGAAATTTTATTTGATCTTGCATGCTTGCAAATCATTAATAAAGCAAATCATGTTATACTCATATATTGGGTAATACAAAAATAAACTTGATATCAACAATGGTAATGTATGATAAAATAAATAAGACTACAAAAAGACAAAATATAAATTTGTCAAACATTTAGGCATTAAAAAACGACCGTTTTTGTTTTTTATTTAAATTTAAAAAATAAGACTGTCAAGCAATATTTCAAATTTTTTTAAAATTTATATATATTTTGTAGCGGTATCTATACCTTGAATTATACGATCCACATCGATTATTTTCTAGGAAACCGCAAATACATCGTCTATCCTCAGTTCAGTAAACTCTGAACTTTCCCTGTCTCAAAAAAATACGATTTTCGACTCAACGCTAACTCTCACATATTTGGTCATGCCGTTGAGTCATTTCAAATTGTCATTGGCAGTCACGAGTTGCAGAGGAATTTCGCACCAAATGACGCTGACATCTGGGGTATTATTGAATGCAGGCCAAGCTAATTTAAATATGAAAAACATTTCCTATTTCCTGTCCCCAAGTGCCAAGGCCCCAAAAAAAAAAACAACACGAAATAGAGGAAAACCAACAAAATAAAAGTATATAGAGAAAATAAATAAAACGGAATAATTGCTGACAGAAGTCAATCAAGGGGAACTCTCTTTCGCAAATCCCCCGCTGAGGTCGCAGTCTAGTTGCCACATGCAGTGCCATCGCACCGGGCGTATACGTAATGCGCGCTCCCGCTCACATTATTCATACGCAGCGTGACACCCAAGAAAAGCTGGCACACGAAACATGACCAAAACCAAAGCGAAAAACCCATAAAATATGGCTCAAGATGAGGCAGCAGAAGAGGAATGCTTCAACTAAATAAAATACATTTTTCCCGTGCATTAAATTTGTTCTGCCAGCAGCGCCTCAATTGCCTCAAAAAAGCAAAAAGAAAAAAAAACGTATAAGCTGTGAGTGCCTGAATATGACTCGTGAGTGCTGTGAGTGCTCGTGATTGCGGGCACATCATTTTAGCTTTAATACACATATATGTAAGGCTATATGTATGGTATATATATATAAACATTTATATATATATATATATATATATATATGTATATGTATATGTATATGTATATGTATATGTATATGTATATGTATAGGAAAAGTGCATTGCACATTGCAGATTTGTCATTCACACCCAGCGGCGAAAAAAATAGAATTTCCTTTTTATAGCACGTTGTGTGTGCCATGGAAATGGCAGGCTAGCTAGCTGGGGGAAAATGGAAAATGGGAAATGGCTGTGCTGAACCATAAGCGAAATGCAAATTAAGTGCTTTAATATCGGCAGCTCGGAGTGAAGTCTTCCATGATATGGCCAAAACGAATGAGGGACAAAATAAACTATAGTAGTTACCCGAACAACAGTCACTTTAAATATAGTCTCCAAAAAATAATTTCTAAAACAAAAACTACTAATAATATTATGGCTAAACTTTTGCTAATAGATATCAGTTTTATGGCGCACATATAGATTACCATATCAGTTTTTAAAATTTTAAAATAAAAACGTTTTTCTTTTTACCCAAAGTCGTAATGTTATTAAAAAATATATATCTAGTGTAATTACTGACTCGTACTTAACAAATAAAGACCAGCAAAAGCTCATTTAGTACTTTATATTTTAATTGGCATTTCAAACGGTTATAGTTGACTAGTTCTCAGGGCAGCTTATTCAAAATGTGAAATGTGGTCAGCAACAGCAACTGTTTGATTGCATAATTCCCATAAATCTCTAGCTGCAGTCGGATTAAGACTAAATCCCGCAGAGAACTCCCCACGAGAGTGTTTATGCGAAATGCTTAGACACTCGACTAGAGTGGGCTTTTGTTTATGAATGCACTTGTAGAAATGTTCACATTTCAACTAATATCACTTTATTTTAAATGCCGTTATTGCTACTGGCTCTATGAAAATAAAATAAAATGGTTTTTAATTTGTTTATAACATAATTTTAATATCAACATTTTCATTAGGTAAAACTATTTTCTTTTCACTACCAATTCTCGTCTTTTATAATTGCACAGTAGTAAAAACTATTTACATTACTATTTTTCAGATGAACTAGATTTTTTTCTTGTGCATAGATTAGAGACCGTGGAGTTGAAAGCCATGTAATGACTGCAATCGCTCAGTCAATGCATTAGGTGCAGGGCCAAGCAAAGTTTCATTTCGGCGCACGCTGCGTATGAGTAATGTGGCCCATATTATCTAGTTATCAGCTCAAGTGTTGCGTGGGTAATAATTAAAAAAAATTGCTAGTCCAAAATTATTATTAGAATTCTTGTAATATTATTCTCTTTTTTTTTAGAGAACTCTGCTCTCGCTTGCTTTCTATATATTTTTCCTCTATCATACGAAAGATATTAAAATAATTGGCGTATTTAAAAATTGATGGGCTCTCGTTGTTGTTGTTGTTCTTGTTGTTCTTGACGCTAATGAGCGTTAATCAAATGCCAACAGCTGCAGCAGCAACAACAACAAGAATATTAATACTATTAATACTAGCCAGCAATTGAAGGCAACAGCAGAAAACCGAGAGGGGGAATTTATTAAACATTAGCGTAGGTAAGTGCAATGGGAAAAGAGGGTGGAAGGCAAAGAGGGTGCTCTGCAAAGGAAAATTAAATTATTTGAGCGTCAGCTCTCTCCTCTAATTCCGTCATTGCGATGATCATGATTGTAGTAGCGATGCCTATGACGACGTCGAATGGTAATGATGATGATGAAGTGCCAGGCAAGGACGTACTTCCCATACAGAGTGCTCCGAAGTAGTCTGTATGGAAATAAAATATTCCAAATAAATAATCAAACAGTTATTAATAATACCCAAATTATATGAGTTTCAAGCCCTTGAATATTGAATATATACAAATATACTTCTACTTTATATACTTTTCTTATTAAATATTTTCAAGATCTTGATATCTGATTTTCGTTAAACCCAAAGTGCTTGAGATTGTAAAAGAAAATATATAGTTATTTTATCGATTTATTTTTAATTTTAACCTATATTAAATTTGATATAATGCTTTAAAATAGTTTAAAATAAAAGTACTCCGATAACACCCTGTATTCCAATAATTGAGCAAATGCTGTTGCCTGATGAAGATGAAAAGCAAGCTGAAATCTTACTCGAAATGAAAATAACAAAATACAAGCTCTCGCGAGCGACGGGTAGAAATATTTTTTAAGTTGAATATAATTTGAGCGCTCTGCTCTCGCGCGCGATTCGTCGTCTACTACAATTTTTCTTTTTTCGCCTCTGTGGACCTGTGTGTTTGGCCTCTGTGTTTTCTGTATTTTTCTGCCGCGGGACGCGCTTCATTCTCGTTTAGCGGTTGCTCGTGGAAATTTCAAAAAATCTCAAACAAGCCGCGCAAATCTCAAAAAACACCAGCAAACCGTTTGCTTTCAATTAAAAAAAAAAAAAAAAAAAAAAAAAAACGAGAGAAGGACAAACACAAAAATAAACTTTCAACAAGTGGGCCCATGTGGGCCAGAAGTGGGACTATTTTTTATTCATAAACATATTGTTTTTATTTTTGTTATTGTTTTTTTGCAATTTGTGGTAGATTTACCAAAATGCTGAACAAAAATTCAGCATCTTCGCAGTCGCTGCCGCGAGTGCACAGTTTTTTCAACATGATACCCTCGATAATGCAGGACGATCTGGCTGTGACTATACTGAACGATCGGGACAATATGTTCTCCATCAAGTCGCAGCGCAGGTAAATCCCTATACACCCCTGTCCCCAGGGCCATTTATGGCCAGGTCTCGAAATAGTTCGCACATATATCTAAAGCGATATCGAAAATACAAGAAATAACTAAATACACATATCTATATTCCAATTTAATGACACCCAACAAGCCGCGTGTCTTCTATAAATGCCTCCATTAATTATGATCTATGGTTCTCGTTTTCTCTACCGAATATTTCCATACTAATATATTGGCTGGTCTTTAATTTTCTGTATGCCTTTAGCATCTGCTATATTTATTTAAAAACTTAATTGGCATTACTTTATTTACCCAGAAAAGTTATTTTTCCTTAGAGATTACCTTTGTACTGAGGGAATTCCCTCGTCAAGTGTGTGTGAAAAAACCTTTGGCAAAAAGCTATGCATGTGGTGAAATTTTCTTACCTATCAAAAATATTGTCACAAAAATTCCGAGAAATTGTATTTATTTTTTGTCGGACTTCTCACAAGTTTTTGGGCTTAAATATATAATAGTTTTATTAGGAATTTGAGTTTTAAGATTCTTTCATTTAAAAGACGATGTCATCAGGGTTATAGCATGTGTCAAATTTTGAAAATCATTTTTATTAGAAATTGTGTCCAACTTAAATACTTGGTGCAAATTGTCATTGTGCTTTAAATAGTGGGCCTCCAAAAATAAAAAGCAATTTTCTTAAATATTTTTAATATAAATGATATTTAATATTTTAATGGCTTACCTTTTTGGCACTTGTAAGGGTGATTTAATTTGGTAAGTTTTGTATTTTAGTGATTTTTGAGTTTTAATTAACTTAATTCAGGAGAGCCTTCCTAATTTAGAAACTACTACCTTGTTTACCTGCTTTTGTCACTATACATTTATGTTTGTGATTTACCTATTATACTTTTTCGATGAGTCACGTTGTGTTTTCAACTAAAGAGGCGATTTCTTGGCAATTGGGGGCGTGTTGAAAATGCGTCGCAATATTAATAAACCAAAATAGCAGGGGTGGACGTACCCCAAGTATTTCTTTAAACGAAATGACAAATCAGTGTCAACAAAAAAATTAACCATCAAGCAAGTTCTTCGAGTACAAAAGCAGACAAAATCGTTTGTTTTTCTTTGGGCGATTCGGACCGGTTGGTTTTCCCGCCGTTTTCCAGAATCGTTTGCGGTTATCGATGGATAATGTCTGACACGATTTCGGGTCGGTTTCACGCTATATGCGACGTGCCAAAAGTCAGGCAATCCAAACAACACTGTGTTAAGCAAAAAGGGGCGCGAGACAGGCGTTGAGAGATATGTGAAATGTGAATTCAAAGCACAAAAAAAAGCACACGCAGCCTGTAAATGAGCCACTTCTCTTGGGCCGCCTGTGCCTCTGTTGTTGTGTACTATATATGGCCGCAAAAGAGGTCATTTGTACATGCATCAAAATCAAATTGCCCCCTCAATGGCATTTTTTATGCTAATATTTATTTTCATTCGCCGCCTTTTTCGATTATTATTGTCTGGCAGTTTGGCTAAGTGGAAAATGAGTGCCGAAATTGCTGGTTAGAAACCCCAAACTATTCAGTAAAGCTTTCAGTTATCTTAATAATATTATTATTTTTATAGTAATATAGAAAATTAAAAACGAGAACTCATATTGTTTATGGTTAGTTATTAAAGTCCACCCTTCGATGAACTTCTACATATTAGACAACAAAATGAATCCAATTATTCACTGCAAACAAAATTTGAATAAAATATTTGTTTTTGTCCGGTCCTCTAGTTTGTGTCTTCAATTTATTTTTTAATTCTTTGGCGCCATTCCGCGTGTTCTGCGCTTAATTTGTCTCCCAATTTGTGACGTCACCGACGTATACGCCCCCGCATATACAGATATCTTTATATACCTATACATCTGTCTATATGTATTTAGCGTTTTATTTTTTGTTATTATTAATTTATGCCATTTTTTGTTTGTCAACGTTTTTCGTTTCTCCTCCTCGTTTTTGCCCATTTCGATTTTCGCTTTTTCTCCGTTAATTTTCGGGTTCCTTTTGTTTTATTTTTGGCACACAGCGAAATTTCCGAGCCAAGTGGCTAAGGAGAAAAGTCCGGCCCATGTGCCACGCCCCCCACCCCGCCGTCCAAGTCCTCCCAGTCCGGATCTTTCTATATGTTTTCCACAATTTCCACAATGTGGAATTTTCAACTGCCAAAAAAAAGAGCGAAGGATAGAAACCGAAACTTGGCCGTCGCCATGGCGTCCTTTTTTTTCGCTTCTGTTTTTTTGTTTTTGTATTTGCTTGGGCATTGAGAACATTCACTGACCTTTTTAAAGCAACGTTTCCAATTTGCACAACATTTTGCCATTTAAATTCTACTCAAAATGAAAGCCTCACAAATAAAATAGTTTCGATTAAATAAACCAAAAAGAAAAAACGAAAAAAGGAAAATTTAAATAAATTAGCCAAATTTTCGTTTAAAATTCTTCGTGTTATTTATGGTCATGTTTTCGCTGTTCTTGGCAATGCATCAAAGAGCCTCCGAAAGTTGTACCATGTAAGGGGATTTGGTTGGTCGCTTTAATAGGTTTCCAAACACATTTTCCGATAATTGTGGCAAATCTCAGAGTAATGAGAAAAACTGCAAGAGTTAATTATAAGTTTTGTTTTGTTGCATCCTTAACAGTGGTTGCAAATTAACAAAGTATGAAACAAAATAATTTTATTAAAAAAACCCCTATTTTTATTTTAAATAATAGTTAGTAAACTAAGTAAATTATATGATATGATCTTTGGAAACTGCAAGATTCTTTGACCTCCTATTATACAAATTTTAGTCTAAAAGTTTTAGTGTTTTACACCATTTTAAAATTGAAACAAAAAGCACAGAATAATGTTCCATATTTATAAGGTATAAGTTATGTAGTATTTGCATGTTTCACTCACGGTTTCTCTTCTCTTAGTTTTTTTTGCGTATTATGACGAATATTTTAATTAGTTAAATAATCAAAATTCTTACTAATAATATCCCACATTTCTTCCCTTTCTATTTTTTTTTTCTTCCAAACTTTTCTTTACAGCCATGGCGAGGATCTCATTGTGACGCCTTTCGCCCAAATTTTAGCCAGCTTACGTTCAGTGCGCAACAATTTATTAAGTCTGACAAATGTTCCAGCATCAAACAAGTAAGTGTATTGTGACCTTGACAAGGCCCCGTCCCAACGTCACCCCACCGCCCCTCTAACCACCCCCTTTAACCCCCCGGAGACATTCAATTTGTTGTGTACTATATATGCAATGTACTTGACCCCGAAAAAATATGAAATCTCACTCTGTTTTAACCCCCCTTAACCCCTATGTGTGTGCTGCCTTGCCTGCTCTCTGCTCGCCTTAACCTACTCACTCTCTCTGCTCTTGGTGTGTTTTTTTGTCGTCTCACACTTTAATTAATCAAAAGCAGCGACCACAATGACAACAAACAAAATCACACTCTCATCTAACAATAACTTTTGATGGTCGGTCAATGAAAATACATATATATATAGATGTAGATGAAAAATATAAATAAAACCAAACCCCACAAAAGATTGAAGGTGCACTCACCACTCAGATCCCACGTTTAACCCCATACTTCAACAGAAAATTGACGCGAAGTGTGCCAAAAATACTACACGTATGTGTGTATTGGCACAACAACTGGGACAGTAAAAGAATTTTATACGATTTTTTCCGACGAATATATCCATGAACATATTCAGCTTAAAATTAGAGAACAACATTTCTGCTGAGATGTGAGAAAATGATTTTCCAAAGAACAATTGCTACAATGGGTTGTTCAACCGGGAAATTGTTGTCTTGTTGATTGCTCCTTTCTGTTGGCTGTTTGATATGTGATTAACCACTAATATCCCTGGGGTTATAACCTATTTTCTCAGGGTTTTGAGTAATATTTTTATTCCAATGGCAATGGCTTCTGATTATTACTAAATTTATTTCTAGACTGTAAGTTAATTAAGTAAACTGCAAAACGTATATGAAACTAATAATAGTGATTTTTAATATTTACAAAAAAAATAGTTTTAAAACCACTTTAATTAAATGTCAATAATCAATGTAAATGCATTAGCTCTTGGAAAAATTAATTATTTCATGAGTCAGACCATTTGAAAACTGTTGATCTTTAATTAAAATTTGATTACAAAATCTTATTGGGATTTGAATTTTTGAATAAGTCATTTTAAAGGAAACTCTAAGAAAAATGTGATAAAATGCTTGTCTTGAGAAAAAGGGTTAAAACGAACACCTAACCTTAACCCCCTGCAGGCCCCCAGAAAGACATTCCGACTCCTGACTTGGAGTGGTTGCTGTATATAAATAAATAAATAAATAAATAAAGTTTAACCCCTGTCCCCCCCCCAAAAAAAAAAAAAAACTACAAAAGTTCACAAATATAAATATTTTTTCTCTCTTTCTTCCGCTCTCTCTCAATCTCTCTCTCTCTCTCTTACTCTCTGTTCATCTTAACCATTTTGCATATGTGTCTATATGTGTCACCGATACTTTTGCAAAACCACAAATCTAAATGTTGTGTTCTCTTCACCACACCCACACCATGCTACGTCACCTAACACACCTCACCATATAATCCATAAATTCCATATTCCTTAATCCCTACTTCCAAAAATTTTTAAAAATGTTTATCCTTTTATTTTACTTTGATCATTTTCACATTTGCATACCATGCTCCCTTAAATGTTTGTTCGATTGTTTGTTGTTTTGTTTGTGTTTGTTTGATGATTTTGTTTGTTTGTTGTATTTGCCAACCCCAAACCCCGAACCCCCCTCCCCCATTTTCAAAACCGCCCTGTTTGTGTGTGCGTGTGTGTGTGTGTGGGGAAACTGTGTATTAATCCATCAAGATCCAGGCGGCCCAACCAATCCTCGTCGGCCTCGCGATCGGGAAATCCCCCGGGGGCCCCGCTTTCCCAGGGCGAGGAGGCCTACACCCGCCTGGCCACCGACACCATCGAGGAGCTGGACTGGTGCCTCGACCAGCTGGAGACCATCCAGACCCATCGCAGCGTATCCGACATGGCCTCGCTCAAGGTTAGTTGTGTTATATAATCTTAAGTCATTTTCCCAAACTAGAACTAGGGAGTAAATCGCCAAAGCAAAGTTAAAAATATTGAATCGTTTATTTTTTAAAAATCCTTATCGCCTAAGGGGTTGCGTCATAATTTCTTGCAAAAATTTGACAAATTGAAATATTTTTTTTTTTTGTAACTTTGCCAAAATAAGACCCAAAGTCAAAAATAAAAACAGATGGCAACCTATACCATCCATCCCTGATAGATTTAAAACAATTAGTTTTGTTTTGACACAATAACAGAATTTAGAAAAACGTTTTTTGAAAAATTTATTTTTGTTTAAATTCCTGACTTTTTTGTAAGGGGGTACATCATCATTTTTGGCAGAAAATTGAAAATCTGAAAAAATTTTAACTGTGAATGCCATTCGGTTGGAAATTTTATTACGAATTCAGCGGTGTATGACATTCCAACATTTGACCAGTATTTCCCAGGGATTTGACACAAAAACCAAGTTTTTAATGTGTTTTTTTTTTTTGGGTTTTTGAAGATATGTAAAACATAAACATTTATATAATATAAATTGGAGATAAACAAAAAATCGATAAACGAATTTTCATATGTATATCGATATGATCACAGTGTTTTAAAGTGTTATTACTCTTAATAAGATGTCTTGAAACAAATTTGGATAATTTTGTTAATTTGATAATCAGCATTTGGTTAACAACATCCACAGTACATAGTTGTTTTATATTAAACAAATATTTAATTACTTCAAGTTCGAGTTATGGAAAATCGTCTTCTTAACATTTAATCTTACCTTGGTCATAACCAACATTTGAATTTCTTTTTCAGTTCAAACGCATGCTCAACAAGGAGCTGTCACACTTCAGCGAGTCCAGCAGATCGGGAAATCAGATTTCCGAATACATTTGTTCCACATTTTTGGGTGAGTTTCGATACAAAAATGTTAGTGTATTACATACGATGTAAGTCAATTTAAATTTGAGTTTAGCAACGATTTAATTATTAAAAATAGGAAAATTTTATGGGATTTTTCAAGCAAACATTCTGAATCTCATTTCCATATAAACTTAAATCCCCATCGATCCATCTAACTATGGAATTCATTTTCCACCCAAGACGGATGGCAAACTTTTAGCAAAGCAATTGCACAACAATCCCAACACTCGAATCATTTCCTCTGTATTTCCAATTTTATTTACCCCTTATTTGAGATTCCGCCTCGTCATCAATGCCAGAAACTATGACTGTTAACCCCCTCCAGCCCCCTTAACCCCTTATGAGCACCTTAACCATCCAACGCTCCGCGCTGGAAGTTATTTAAGACGTTTTGCGGCAACAACTTTCGCTGGCTGCAATTTGTTTCAGGCTGCTCGTCTTTTTTTCGTAGTTTTTCTTGCTGTTCGGCTCACCAAAGTATGCAATCAAATCGCATTAACCACATCGGCGGGAGAAGGCGAAAGAATTGAGTTCAAGTAGCCGAATCCACCATCCATCCATCTTCATCTTCATCCTCATCTCCATCTCAATCTCTATGGCCAACAAATTGGGTCGACAAAATGCGAGCAAAAGTTATGCAAATCGTGGAAGAAAGCTGAAAATAAAAGATCGCGATAACGATACCCTAGAACAAGTAATGCTAAGATAGATGTTTGAAATTCATAAACTAATCAGGGTTAACATTTTTTTTTCGAATTTAAATGGTAAAGCTTATAAATTATATTTCATGTTTAAATGAATTATTGTTTGTTGTTAATTTTTAAATGGATTGTCTAATCACCTATGCATTTCCTCAATTTATGGTTCTAAAAACGTTTTTTACAGTGCAAAATCGAGAGTTTTGCATGTATTAGTTTTAAACAACAAATAATAAATCCAGTCTTAAGAATGATAGTTTATCAGTCTAGATATAGAAGATAAAGAATAATATTGGGGCATTTGTTGGAGAAAAACAAGTCGACTTCTCTTCCTCTTCGCATTTCTCTCCCTTTCTCCCTTTTTTTCTTTCTTTCTCCCCCTTTGTCCCGCTTTCCCCCTTTATCCTGTTTCTCCCCCTTTCTCGAATTGAAAGTGCAAAATTAAATTATGCAGAGCAGCATAAAAACAGATGAAGTGGAAATTTCATTGTTTAACCTGCGAACCAAGCCCCCAAAGCGAAGACCTCCGCACGACCAATGCTTTACCCCATTTTCCCCGAAAAGTTTTCCCCCTCCCCTTGCGTATTTTCCCAAACAGTTTTCCCTCCGCCACTTTCCACTTACCGTCTTTGTCCAGACTAGAAAACCCCTTCTCTTGTGGCAATTTGTGCGGGAAAGGGAATTTTTTGGAGGGTTAAAAAGTTAAGAGGGGTTGGAGGCCAAAAATCATTGCAATTAGTATTTTTGATAGTAGTATTTTTGATAGTTTTTTTGTAAATGTGGTTTCGAAACTAAAAACTAAATATTATATAGCCTTAAATAATAATTTTAAAAAGTATTTTTGATACTTTTTCTGCAGATGTGATTTTATAACTAAATACTAAATACAATATTGCCTTGAACATTATTGTTTTTGTCTTAAATTTATTTTGATTGAAAATTTGTACCAACGTTACATTTTTTATACTATAAAGAATATCAAAAAGAATTGCTATTATATTAATATAATACCTTATAAAACAAAGTTTATTTTATTATGTAATTATATTTTTATGCCTGTAATATTTGCTTTTTAAGGACTAGTTTTTATTTAGATTATTTTGGCAAACCAGTGAGATTATAAATGACAACTAATTTGCTGGTGTTACTGTCGATTTTCTGAATAAACAAATATACACCTGCGTACTTTTAATACGATTTTAGAAAGGCAGAGATTTCCAATTTTTGCTGTGCTATTTCAGTGGGCGGCAGGCGTGTCGGGGGCGTGGCTAAACAAAAGGGCCACACCTAGTCGAAAAGCGAAAAAAACAGAAAAATGGGGGAAAGGGGGAAAAAAGGGGAAAAAGAAGCAAGAGGATATCGGGCATATTTGCACATTTGTCCATATTTCTGCTTCACTGGGCAACCAGTAAAAAAAATATGGGGCGACATAGTGGGCGATCCAGGGGATAAGGTGACCTTTTCGGGATCCTAAGGCTTCCTTTTCACTAGAATTTTCAGGCCTAACCCAACTATCTTCTTGTTGCCGTAGTTTATCAAGCATAAAATCGCATTTGGGGGATACAAACAGTAGAAAAAACCCACTGCACACACACACACACACGACTGCCTAATGTCTATTTGTAACACTTCATTTGAAGCAGAAGCCTCGACCTCGAAAGTCAAAAAAATAATAATAATAAAAAAAAAACAAAGAAAAGGAAAGGAATGGAATGGAATGGAATGGAATGGAAAGGAAAGGGGGAAACCCTCCGAAAAATTATGGTGGGCAAAAACAGATTTCAGTTACTATGCAATAATACCGTAGGAAAAAGAAATAGCAAAGTCAAGACGAAAGGAGAAAGTGGAGACAGCATATGCAAAACAAGATGCTGCCACACACATCAGGTGAACATATACACATTTCCCCAATCATTTATTTTTGGAACCTGTGAAAAAATGTGTCGTAAAAAGTGAAAAACAGAAAGAAAACTGTTGGAAAAAAACTTCAAGAATTTTCGGAGAATATTTATGCTTTGTCAAGCTGATAGAGTTGGCAAAAGAACAACTTTTTTTTTGATTTTTCAGAAACTTTTAGAAGGGCACAAAGGACTTTAAGTTGAATTTAAGTCCTTCTGTTGTTAGCTTAAGTTTTTATTAGCCAACAGACTACAGCTAAATGATAAGCCAATTTTATGGAAATTCAGTACAATAGCTTAATTAAACTATAATTAAAGGCTTTGAACTCTTGTTTTAACTTGAATCTTCCATGTTTGCAATCTTGCAACAGTTGAATGTATAAAAGAAAACATTACTACCATTAAAAGGACGAATTCCTGCCATTTTTGAGGCATATTTTGGTTGTCAAATAATAATACTAAAAAAGCATTGCCTCCTGGCTTATTTATGTCTCATGTGTAGTTTTTGTTTTACCGGGAACCGAAAATTCAACGCAATTTGGAATTTGAAATGAATATCAATTTATGCACAGGCAATTTGAATTTGCTCTCCATGGCAAAAACAACGTCAAACAAACAATTGTGTGAGGGCTGCACAGAGTTAAGGGTTAAGGGTGCGCCCCAAAAAGTAGGCAATGGAATTTTGAATGGGAAACTGCAAAAGTTTTGCTTGTTTGCCGTCCGTCGAACGCTTGAATATTTATATGGCTGTTTAAGCACCGAGTAAGAAGGCCCTGAGAAATGCGAGTTGAAGGACTTGGGTCGCTGCTCCACATCCACATCCACATCCCTGGCCCACATTTCCCCCACCATTCAGATAGTCAGATATAGATGTAGATATAGCCGGATATAACCGGAAGCTATGCTCTTCTGACACATGTGTGTTTGTGGCAGGCGATGTGTTGTACATTATGCCTGTTTATCTTGGCCCTCTGAGATACTCACTACATATATATAATAGTGTTGCTATAACATCACAATAGTTGGGTATTATTTAAGTTGGATTTCTAGATAACAAAAGGCATCCTTAAATAAGCAGAATAAATACAAAAAGTATTTATTAATGTTAATAAATTTTATTCACAAAAATAAAAGGAATACCATATTTTTTTATTCAACTATATTTTAACATTTAATTCATAAATAATTTAAAATTATGTTTAAAAAAATAAGTAAAATATGTTTGGTTTATGATCCCTTTTCAACTCTGTGATTTCATACTGACTATTTGACTTTCCACAGACAAGCAGCAGGAGTTCGACTTGCCCTCGCTGCGCGTGGAGGATAATCCGGAGCTGGTGGCCGCCAACGCTGCCGCCGGTCAGCAGTCCGCCGGCCAGTACGCCCGCTCCCGATCGCCCCGCGGTCCGCCCATGTCGCAGATCAGCGGCGTGAAGCGGCCCCTTTCGCACACCAACAGCTTCACCGGCGAACGGCTGCCCACTTTCGGCGTGGAGACGCCCAGGGAAAACGAGCTGGGTACGCTCCTCGGCGAACTGGACACCTGGGGCATCCAGATATTCAGCATCGGCGAGTTCAGCGTCAACCGACCGCTCACCAGTGTGGCATACACCATATTTCAGGTGGGTAAATGTTAATTCGGGGAAAAGTAGGGTAAAGAAACCTTTTAGAACGGGACCGGGTTTCTTGTTTAGCAAACCATCAACAAATAAATAATATATGACTAATATTCCCCTGCGTTCTTCTTTTCGCCACCACAGAGTAGAGAATTACTGACCAGTCTTATGATACCACCGAAAACTTTTCTTAACTTTATGACTACTCTGGAGGACCACTACGTCAAAGACAATCCGTTTCACAATTCGCTCCATGCGGCCGACGTGACCCAGAGCACCAATGTGCTACTCAATACACCGGCGCTGGAGGGCGTATTCACACCGCTCGAGGTGGGCGGGGCTCTGTTCGCCGCTTGCATTCACGATGTTGATCATCCCGGCTTAACCAATCAGTTCTTGGTTAACTCAAGTGGGTGTTTTATTTTCTATTGCCTACAAGTTCCGCGGCACAGAAATACTAACCAAATGAAAATTGTTTTCACACAGGTTCCGAACTAGCATTAATGTACAATGACGAATCAGTTTTGGAAAATCATCATTTAGCTGTTGCCTTTAAATTATTGCAAAATCAAGGATGTGATATATTCTGTAATATGCAAAAGTGAGTACTTGTAACACACACCCTAACTCACCTGTCCTTGCCTCCTCCCACTTGATGTGAGTCGGGCAGATATTTGCTAACTTTAATGAAATAAATAAAAAAAAAATAATTTAAATAAAAAATAATACCCTTGCACTTGTTATATGAATTACATGCAGTAAATACATTTAATTTAATTTAATATTGTACATATTATTAATTTGTGCTTGTTTGCCAGGAAACAACGCCAAACATTGAGGAAAATGGTTATTGATATTGTGCTGTCCACGGACATGTCCAAGCACATGAGTTTGCTGGCCGACCTGAAGACAATGGTGGAAACCAAGAAGGTGGCCGGTTCTGGGGTCCTGCTGCTGGACAATTACACCGATCGCATACAGGTTTGTTTGCTTATTAACCGATTCTCATTCCCTTTACTAACAAATATCATTAAAACCCCACTAGGTGCTCGAGAATCTGGTGCATTGCGCCGATCTGAGCAATCCCACCAAGCCGCTGCCGCTTTACAAGCGTTGGGTGGCGCTCCTCATGGAGGAGTTCTTCCTGCAGGGCGACAAGGAGCGCGAGAACGGCATGGACATCAGTCCCATGTGCGATCGCCACAATGCCACGATCGAGAAGTCGCAGGTGGGCTTCATCGACTACATCGTCCACCCGCTGTGGGAGACCTGGGCGGACCTGGTGCACCCGGATGCCCAGGACATACTCGACACGCTTGAAGAGAACAGAGACTACTACCAGAGCATGATACCGCCCTCGCCGCCGCCGTCGGGGGTCGATGAGAATCCGCAGGAGGACAGGATACGCTTTCAAGTGAGCCCCATATCCCTGAGAAAAGTATAAAATTACAGCACTGACATGCGTAAAAAACAATGCGAATATATCGGCTTTTCGTGCCACATATAGCTCTTTTATTGCAATGTTTACCAAAGATATTCAAACATGAGGACTGAATAGTTGAAAACGATCTATTCACCGATTGGAAGATTGAATACGTATTCCGTTTATTTTCAAAGGCTTTTCTTTCAAGCCGTTAATTAGCCTTGTCAGTTCTGTCAGACACTTAATTAAATAAGTTTATTGATATTATGTATTAACATTTATTATATTATAAATAGGTAACCCTGGAGGAGTCCGACCAGGAGAACCTCGCCGAATTAGAGGAGGGCGACGAGAGTGGGGGCGAGAGCACCACCACCGGAACCACCGCCGCCTCCGCGCTGGGCGGGGCTGGGGGCGGGGGCGCTGCCGGCGGGGGCGTGGCACCCAGGACGGGTGGCTGCCAAAACCAACCGCAACACGGTGGAATGTGACGGAGAGTCGTGGGAATTTATCGCAAAATACAGGAAAAGGCTCACAACTTTTTCCTATTACGTTAGTGACTACTATTAACACAAAAACCAAACAAAAACCAAAAACGAAAAACCACAAAAAAAAAACAAAGAAAAACTCTTGGAAAAATGCAAAAAAAAAAAAAAACCAAAAAAAAAACAAAAAGCCAAGTAAAGAAATATTAAACAGATGTTTAAAGCATACAAAAACTCCAAACAGCAATAGCAAAAGTACCGTTTAACTTATAAAGCCTAGAGAAAAACGAAAAAAGGAAATTAGAAATTCACTTAATGGAAAACAGAGATTGATGTTGAATACACTGAAAAAAAGAAGGAGGAGAAGAGGTAACTAAGAGAAATCTTACACAAACTAAATCCAAGACAAAGCAAAGATAATGAGAAAACCCATTGATAAGTAATATTAAGAAGATACCAAAACTACCGCCCCCTTTAACCCAAAAAAAGAAACACCCCATTATACAGACGATTTTTGTTGCATGTGTAGGCAAATGATTTTTGTTAAATTCATAAATTCATTTGAAGTAGGACTTCAATAGGAGGAAAACAGCTAACCCAAGTCTCCTCTTTTAAACCATTGACTAATGTGAAATAATTAACAAAGAAAACAAACGGAAAGGAATAATCAATACGACTAAGCTTTAGAGAAGTTTTAAGTTTTTAATGTTTTGCATGCCCGAAAAGATTCATTTTACTTGATTGATAATGTTAGCTCTAACTGATAACCGATAACAGCAACACAAATGAAGTTTTTATGATTTAGACCCCAAGAGAGAGAGAAGCGAAAAAAACAGAAAACAAGCATGTAAAGTGTAAGAAAACAGTGAATTAAACCAAAATTGAAAGCAACCCGTCTTGAAACCATTTAAATCTAAAATTAAATCCCCAAAAACCAAACCCCAAAACCCAAACAAAAAGTAAAGAAACAGTCTACAGCCAGACTGTAGTTGTATAGTAATATATATGATATAAATATTTTTTTTTAATATTATTTGTAAATAATTTAAATGTTGGACTCGAATTTAAATCAAGCGGCTAGCAATTGTTGCAGCTAAACTAAAACTAAAATGAAAACAAAGCCAAAAACACACATCAATAAGGATGTAACAGAAGTGAAGAGGAATCGGAATGAAAGGAAAAACTATTGTACAATTAGCTAATGAATTTCCATTTCAATTTTCAATTTAAATTGCAATTTGATTTGCTTCCAGTGAAAGAAAGAGAAAAGAGAAGAAAATACAGAGAGAGAGAGAGAAACCGAAAATAATGTTAAACGCTGTCTTCGCAAATATTTTTCGCTATATATAACTAATATCATTATTTACTAGTTACTAAGCTACTTACTGAGCCACACAATTTAGAAACGAAAGAGACAAGTCACCCGGAAAGAGAGAAAGAGAGGGAGCATTGATGAATTTAGTGAACAAACTTAACTGGCAAAATACACACAATTTACAAAACCAGCCACGAACCACCAGAAAAGACTCTTCAAGCACAAGCAATTTTTAGTTTCCAAATGCAAAACCAAAGCAAAGCAAAGCAAAACAAACACACAAAAAACACAATATATGAACCGAAAAAGTCATTGGCTATAACACGATTATTTATACCTAATATATATACTATATGCATATTGTAAAGTCACGATACTGGCGCTGGTGCGCGGATCGATCAATGTGGCAGGCCAAATTCTAAAAGCGCATAATTTAACTATTTTTTAATATTATGTTTTATTGTTATTAATTTATTACCCAAAAAACATTATTTTTTCAGACCTAGTGCTATATACTATTTCTTTTTTGTGTTTAAGCGGGCAGGATCCGCGCATAAAATAGTGGTTTTTTTTATAACAAATATATATGGTATGATATGTGAATGAAATGTAATGAAATGAAATGGAACCTTGATGGTCTAAAAATATCATTTAACAACAAAACGAGCAGCAAAGTTGAAGAACAAGATACTTTATAGCAATTTAAGCAGCATTGTAAATGTGCGCTTCAGATTTACTTTTTTCGAAACTTAATCAACCTTCAGCAAATACAGCAAGATATATTACCTACATACATATATTATTGATTAAACCATAGTTGCGACAAAAACAAAAATGACGGCAAGTCCATGGCAAACTTAAACAAAAACAAAAAAAAAACAAAAAGCTACTTTAACAAATTGAGTGAAATAAATAAAAGAAAGAAAAACGAAAAAAAAAACAAACGAAACCAAATGACTTTTTTCTCCTCTCACAAAAAAAAACCGAAGAAAATAAGCTACTATATATTGTATTTGTAACACGAATTTCCCTGCGAGTGAAGTCTTTTCGTGTCCGTAGAACCATAGAGCCGGAAAAATAAAACTAGAGAGATTTCCCAACAGAGATACTGGTACATGTGTAGCTATACGATTATGTAATTTACCAGAGTATTAACCGAACATTTACACTTATATACTAGGCATATTTGCAGTAACGTACATTTGATGTATACTCGAGTTGAAACTTAACCTAACCAAATGTTGTACGTGTATGTGTAATTCGAAGAACTTAAAGTCCAAGCCCCCAGTATAAATCATCCGGAGAAAGAGCCCCATAAAAAGAAGCAATTTATAGTTAAAAATCGAAAAGTATCTAAATGTAATTGTTAGAAACATGCCAAGCAAAACCGAAAGATACCAGCAAGTTATATAGGCATCTATCTATAACCTGTATCCTGTATGCTATATCCTATATCCTATATCCCTAGCGCTCCCCATTCCCCACTCAATTTTTGACTGAAATTGAATCGTTTAGTGAAGGCACTCTATGCATATTCCTACCCCCTGTATTTTTGTCTGATTTCCCCCTTTTCACGTGCCGCCAATTATATCAGTGTATATAACTATTTAAAAACAAAAAAATAAAAACTAAATATTTAAAATAAATATTTATATGGGTAACGAGAGATCAGCATTTGTAGCACAGGTTGGCCAAATTTTTTGGAAAATACAAGTAACGTTGCCGAAGGAAAACCAAATGAAAACTGTTTGTTGTGCTGTTAGCCGTAAATAAAACTTTTTTTTGAGGTAACTTAATAGCTATACATAAAAATATATTACGTATTACATGTATTTATAACTATATAAAGCAGGCGACAAAAAGCAAAAAACAATATACCAAAAACTTGGCAAAATACCAAAAACACAAAAAATACCAAAAAATAAAAAGAAGAGAGAGAAAATAATTCAAACGATATTGAAAAGGCAAGTTTTTGTACTATAATGAAATCAGAAAACACCAAAGACGAAGGCAAAACAAAAAGAATGAAACCAAACACAAAACAAAATATACTTAAACTATACTGAAAAGATACTACAAATAATACTATAAAATGTGCGCTGGCGACGACGGTTGTTAGAAAAAAAGCAGGCCCTTTGAAATGCCGAGGGTAAACGGGTCAATTCGTTTCGCAAGTCGGCATTTCAATCGTGTGGAGAATCGGGAGATATTATATACATATAGATCACGTAACGCTGGCGTTACTGGGCAAACAGTTAGGCATTTTTTTTTTTGGAAATTTATACAATTACATTTACAAGGAGCTCACACACTACAACAGCAAAAACAACAACTACAGAGGAAACACACACACAAAAGAAGACACACACACACCGAATCGAAGAGGGAAAGCGATTAGCTGGGTCAATATACTAGGGTTTTCGAACGGAGAATACTGTATTGCCAGAGAATCGGAAAAAATGTAAGCGAAAAATCGAGAAATTAATACCACTGAACTTGATCAGGAGTACTCTAGTACCATGGAGGGCTTACCCATGCTTAGTCACCCAAAAAATATATAGTTACGAGCTGGTTTCTGTTGTTTTGTTATTGTTTCGGTTATGTTTCGCCTCCCTCAGTATGTAGTTATGTATGTGAAAAGCGTAATCATTTATAAAATTAATGAAAATCTACCCCCAAAACCAAAGTCAAATACATAATTGCATGCAAGAGTAAGTTACATTAATAAAATATAAGAACAAAAGTCACTTTGTTTGGCATTAAACAAGACCGCATGGCAAATGATAAATGATAAAACATTGAGCAGATGAGAAATAAAAATGAAAAATAAATGAATCTAAATAAATGAAAAGATAATATTTAAAATATACGAGTTGGTTTATTTCTTAATACTACTTTTTTACAGCGAAGTTGGTGGCCACATAAATTCTGCAACGACTATGCTCTTTTCAGCAATTACTTAATTCAATTTTTGATTTCTTATAATCTAAATGCTTCCAGACTTATAATATCTACATATATCCGCGAAATATTTTACTTTCTTTTGGTATGCCAATTTTATTTCAACGGTTCAACATTTTCACCACTATTTCCCAGGGTTTTGACACAAAAACCAAGTTTTTGATGTGTTTTTTGGGGTTTTTGACGATTTTTCTAACAAAAATGCGTCTTGCATAGACATAAAAATGAATGTTTTGAATAGCTGGCAACCTTTAATATTCAATTACTTAATATTAATTAATTAATATTCAATTACTTAATTCAATTTTTGATTTCTTATAATCTAAATGCTTCCAGACTTATAATATCTACATATATCCGCGAAATATTTTACTTTCTTTTGGTATGCCACTTTTATTTCAACGGTGTATGACATTCCACATTTTCACCACTATTTCCCAGGGTTTTGACACAAAAACCAAGTTTTTGATGTGTTTTTTGGGATTTTTGACGATTTTTCTAACAAAAATGCGTCTTGCATAGACATAAAAATGAATGTTTTGAATAGCTGGCAACCTTTAATATCCATTCAAGATAAAACAAACAAAAAAATGGCAAGAAAATTTTATGACGAGTTCAACAAGGAAACGAATTAAGAATGTATTATTGCTTTACTTTTTTTAATTTACTTGAATGATACCCAAATGCAAATTCAATAAAGTAGAATAAAAAAATGTTAAATGTATGGAAGGGCGTAAAAAGTATAATTCTACAGCGCTAGATGTCGCTCTTTCCGCTAGTAAATGTAAAGTTAAAATTATGTATTATATTATATTATGTTATATATTGGTTTGTATTTACCATGTATTTAGTGTGTATATAATTGATTTAAGACCCAAGAACAAAAATATACGTTTTCTATTACGATTTACAATTAACAATTTAATAACAAAAACATTTGAGTTTTATAAAAAAATAATACGAAAATATAATTTCTAAAATCTTATTTTGTAACAATTAAGAACACAAGTTCAGCTTAACTGAGTGATATTTAATCGAATTGACCAAAAGTGATCTTATTTTTCTAAGGCTACACGATTTTATAGTGCACAACATAATGCCACTTGCGATGTGATTCGGGTCCCCGAATTTCACGTCGCCTCTTGACTTTGACAGACAACACTTTCAATTTCCTCTTGCCATAATTTTTGGCACTTTATGTGCCAGCAGATAAGACATGCCTCTATAAGTATGCATCTCCGCTCGTTTCTGGGTTTCTTCTTTGCTCGTCTTACTTTTGATTTTTTGGGCTGGTCTCTCAAGTGTTTAGCATTAAACGCTTCCTTCGACCTCCTCGCTGGCGATCCATTGATATGCGCTAGTGCTCGCCGGCCGCATCGTTTCTTATTATCCTTTTTTTGGAAAACGTTTCACGTCGCTTTTGCCACTTCACCTTCCCCTTCCCTCAAAACGCTCGAATATCAAGTCCGTCCGTTTGTCTTTAAATATGTTTTCCCTTTTCGGGGTTCAAAGTCGGAGAAACCAAGACCAAGACCAAGAAACTCTCAGCAGTAGGGGGTCGTGGCCGTGGCTGCTGATTGGAGATTTTCCGTAAGTGCATTCAAGTAGATACTGATTTGAGCCCTTAGAGAACACAGTGGACGATCGGAGCGAAGAAACCCAAAGGAGTTCCCCGCAGATCAGAGACAATTTAATGCCCCTTCTAAGCCGAAACAACATTTGTTGTTCTAAATTTTTTACTGGCCAATTGCAGAAATGCTTTTTAAACATATGGTATACAACATTTTGAAAATTTCTCTAACAGCTTAAGTCTATGTATACATTTTAAAAATGTGGTACTGTAGTAACATATTTAAAAAAAAAACAATTAATCGAATAATTTCTTATACGTGTATTTATTAAAATTGAATATATCTAAACTTTATATTTATATTTATATATATATTTATTTATTTATTAATGATTTTATTCTTATATTAAGTAGTACATTATATATATGGGTAAGGGTTCCTGTTCCGATTGTGCACTGTACCCCATTGATTATGTTAATACGAAACTAACCCCTGATCCCTTACTTTTTGTCCCCGTTCTTCCCGTAACCCAATGACCAAAGATTTTCATAATCTCCGCGCTGTTGTCAACGAAGGAAAAACTACTCCACATTATCTCCTCTCCGTTTTTCCCCCCAAACCCCAGATCACATTCACGTTCTCGTTCCCGTTTTCAGTTCCCGGTTCTCACACGTTAGCATGGAAAATTTTGGTAATTATATATGTTGATCATTTCCATCGTTTACATATAAATTTGTGCATTTTCAGTTGTCACTCGGCTTGTTTTCCTTGGGGTTATGGTTTTTGGACTGGGGTTACGATGTCCGTGGACCTCGATTTACATGTGTAAGTACTGGGCCACAACGAACACACGTCGTTTTCGTCCTTATGGCTATGGGAAATACTGTAATTTCTCTGCGTGGGGGAACAATTTAAAATTGGTTGCGATCGATGGGGATTGTAATGAGTTCTAATGAGTTTTGCTGGGATACGATTGAAAATGTATTTTGTTTGTTATTTTAACTATATGACTACTAGTACAAAAAAAAATAATTTGTTTAAACTTAAAAGAAATAAATAAATAGTGTTTCTAATGAGTAAATTCCGGTATTAATCTTCACTACGGAAACGGCCATTCACAATGACATTAGATTAATAAGAAATAATATACAAATCATTGAAAACACTAATTTTAAATTTGACTATCTGATAATTCACAAAATTAAGTATTAAAAAAACAGGTACACATAGATACAAAATGTTTGTGGACTTTTCGATATACCGACATATACCCAAAACAACACTTTCAATTTTTGCTCGCAGATTTCGACAACGTTTTCCCCGGCTTGCAACACGAAATTCCCATTCAAGTGTCGTCGTTTCATTTACCACGCACTCCACTTCATACAACACCATCGTTAAGATCAAATCATCTGTGACTTCTCAATGACTTTCGGGCAATAATTTAGAGGGGCAGGGCATAAACAATTGCAACGGCAATTGGATGCTCTGTAAGTGGATACTTGTCATTTGTTTGCAATAAATAAAGGAAAAGGATCGTACCTATTCTCGTTCCCATTTCCAATTTCCATGTGCCTGTCACGTTTGGAAAATGAAGCAATTAAAAGTATTTATGTCACTGCCCCTCCATCAAAATGCACATTAAAAAAAACTATTCCCTTTTGCCGTCTTAAATGCTTTCAACAAAAGTAATTGTAATGGGATTGTTAGTTTAAAGTAATATTCAGTAAATGCTGTTTAAATTGTAAGTAACTATTGTTCACCACAAATAGTGGAGAATTAAATTTTTACAGTCTAAATTCTGTAACAATCAATTGATTATTTTAATATATATATATAAATATGTATAAAATTTGTCTCAACTAAAGTAATTGTAATAGGTTTGTAAGATCAAAGCAATATTCAGTACAGTAATATTCAGTAATAACTTATAAACTTTTAATTGTACATTTTTATAGTCAGCATAATAAAAAATTAAACTATGGTAAATGCCAAATAGCCATCCATAATCACTTGATTATTTTAATGTACATCACATTGTATAAATATTAGTCTCAGTGCCTCTGTAAAACAGACACTTGTAGGCGTTTCAGGAGCAGCCAAAACACAAAAAAAAAAGAACGAAACGAAGTTATTGCCAACACATGGAGGGATTCCAGTGGACACATGGGCTCCTTACCCCCCGCTGATCCTCCCTCTATCTCTATATAGATCCTTGCCCTCATCTTCTTTATGTTGGAAAAGTTCAATAACATTTCTGCGATAATTTGCATTTTGCATTCATGCCCATGCGAATCTTTTTTGGTGCGAGAGTCTTTTGTTCGAACTGAACTGCGGAACAGGCGCGACTTCCTTCCGCAGGAGACCAGTCGACTTCCTCCATAAAAAGGGAAAACATTAACCCCCAACCACCTTAACCCGCTGCTAAATAGCCTGCGTGCGCAGATCAGAGGCAACCGAACCGCTCTGCCTCGTTTCAAATTGAGTCCAACGCTCGGAAGCACTGAGAAAAATATCCCAGAATGCGGTCAGAACTTTTTATGTTCAAAATATATATATATATGTGTTTTAGAACTTTTATATGTAGATATATTCTATACAGATATTTGCTTTAGTTTTTATATAGAAAATGTATATATTTGTTTAAGTTTGATTGCGATCATTTTATATAATGTTCTGATACAGTATTAAATATTTTTATAGTGTTTCTTTCAGAAAGTAAAAAAATCTATTAGATCTTTGATCCTAATTGTTTCTGTGCAACATGAGTCTCTCGACTTAAGTTCGGATCGGTTTGGATGAGGTCGGATCGGATCTGTGGCACATAAAACATGTTAATGTTGCAAGCTGCAATTTTCAGCGACGACGCAGACGTTGTCTTCTTTCTTTTGATCTGCTCCTGCTTGCTTTACCCTTTTCACCAATGAGGGGTTAAGGATTACTCTAAAGGTTTTGTCAACACAAATAAAACCAAATATTTCGATTAAAAATTGGTCATGTTTTCCTTTGAATTTTTTAGGACAAACGAATATTAAAAAAATCGTATAGAATATATAAAACAATATACAAATTTCTTAAGTAGTCACAAAACAATTTTTAAGCTTCAAATAAGTTTGCTATAAATAAATATATGTATTTTAAGCGGTACGCAGCAATTTTGTTTGTAATTGATGATTTAATTAAGTTTGATTTCATTTTATTTGACTTAATATTTTTACGCTGACTTTTTTTTTTAATTGATTCAATTTGCTTTTATTTCATTTGATTGATTTATTTGTATGCATATATAAATTTTCCATTAATAAATACATTTAATATACTATGCAGTAATTGAATTTATTTAATTTGATTAATTTCATTTGATGTACAGAAATAATCAATATATATTCCTTTGTTAGTCACAATATATTTGTAAAGCTTTAAATAAATATGCAATTAATATGCCTTTTACTAAATACATAACGCTAATTTCTGAATAGATTTAATTTTCATAGCGTATTTAATAGGGTATTTATTTCCCGACTTGTTTTGTTTTTGCTTTCTGTTGTGTTTGCATTTCTTTTCTTTAGTTTCGCATTATTTTTACTTTTTTGTTGGTATTTTTTCGAGGAACCGGACTCTGTTGTCTGCTTTATTATTATTTTGTTTTTTGCGAGTGCAAGTGCGAGTGCGTGTGCGTGTGCGTGTGCGCATACGTGGCTGTGACTGTGGGCTTACAACATAATTTTAAATTATAGCGTCAGCGGCAAGTACAGTTGAGCCTCGTCTGTCTGTGCCGATGACTCAGTACAGTAGGGCCTGGGAGAGGGGGGAAATGGCGAGCACGAACCTGAAACTGAAACTGAACCTGAACCTGAACATGAATAAAGGGCTGGGCGGCCGAAAGGGAGGCGTGGCCGAAGTATAGAAACGAGAGCCAAAACAAAAGCACAAAAATATACAAGATCTTGAAAACTGGAACCCAGAGTCCTTTGAGTCGAATCCTGTTTAAGACAAATAACAAATAAGCAGGAACAAACTCAGACAGTTGGCTCGACTGGGTTAATAACCATCTCTCAAGATTCCAGTTTTTGATGTTTTGGCAAGGATCCCAAAGGAGTTCATTGGGCTACAGTTTGTTCACCGAAAGTGCGCTTTAAACAAGTGAGCTAATTGTATCATTACAATTCGTAAACATTATCCTTGAAAAGTGAAGAACGAATACGTTATTTTAATTTTACAAATAGTTTTATAAAAATTATTTTTTTGTATGAATTATTTTAATTTATTTTAATAGCAATTTTTAATATATTGTACTTTTTAAAAGTTACTTACTAACTTACTTATAACAAATAATAATTAATTCCCTTTGAATGGCTAAGATATTGCTTTACTACCTTTGAAAAATTAAGACCATTAATGGGCGATGTTTTAAAAGAATACATTGCTTAATTTAAACAACAAACACTCATTGTTATTTTAATGGCTAAAAAATGTCCAAGTCAATAGCTGATATTTTATAATAATAAGAAATTTGATATGATTCGTACACCTTAATGGTGCCAAAGATTTGCAAAAGTGAGGGGATTCCCGCCCTGCGTTTTGGCACAAGTACAGTAGACCCTGGCACTTGGCAATTACCTGGTGCCGTCGACAACAACAGCTGTCGCCCGCAGATGGAAACGAGTTTGTGACCATGGGTTGGGGTTCCCAGGTTCCCAGGTTCCCAAGTTCCGATGTTCCGAGGTCCAGACATCCTTTTCCGACCCGCTAGTTATGGCCCCGAACCGATTGACGTTTATGGGATGTCGGATCGTTTCGTGCACCCAAATTATGATGGTCATACTGGTCAGCAGCATCAGCATTGGCCAGTACAAATTGCTGCGCTCGACGTGCGTGCGCCCTGCTCCAGATGGCTACTAGTTGGTCATCTTAGTTCACCGCTCACATCAAAGGATCTCCCCAATCATAATCATCTGTTATAAAGTACGATTGTCGAATAAATGGCACACGCAATGCGACGGATTGGGGAACTCCTCCCTGAAATAAGGAAAATTTTCGAATAAGTTTACCATAACTGGGTCTTATTTTATTTTAATAATTTAATATAAATGTGTGCCTTTTACAATTTTAAGAAATTTTTAAAGAAAATTGCAGCCTATTAAATACATAATACAAAATAATATTATACACATATAATTTATATTTGTTTTTTTTTTTAAAGGCAGAAATACAACATTAGTTTTACAATTCTGATGTTTAGCAAAACTTGGTTTATGGCCTTAACTTTTTAATACCTATAGTAAATATATATTTCGAATTACAACAATGAACAAAATTAAAAACCACAAACAAAACTTAATTGGGCATTTAATCGGTCAATTGTGGGCATTCACATTTATGTTCGTTTCTATAGTTGTCTACGAATTCTGATCGAATTGAGATAAGATTCCGACATCCCCTATAAATCGAGCATTAAGTCCCTTGTCCTTCATTTTCCCTCCTTGACTTCTTTCTTTCTCAGCATTTCTGTTAATCAAGACAAACCCAAACACTGATTTGGCTTTGAGCAGGGAATAATTCCCGGACCTTGAGGCTTAGAAAACACAAGCTGTGATGGGTTTATCCTTTGTACTTAGGCTGCTTCTCCCCCTGTTCGGCCAATAAGTGCCTTAAATTCTTTTGCCATTTACCACCTTTCTCTCACCGTAATCCTGAGTATTTTCCTTTTTTTTCAGACAGCTGCTTCATGTGTGCCAAAACAAACAGGCATTTTTGTTTGCAGAGACACGAGTCAATAATCCTGATAGAAAACCCCATAGGGGGTACTCGATGGTAAGAGTTTTCACTTCCCGGAGACAATCAATCAAAGGGCCATCGATCATACATATCCTACACTCTTAAAATCTGGTTTGGCTTACTTTTAAATAAAGTTCGAGTCCAGGAACGATCTTTAGATAACATTGTTTGAGTAAAAAACCTTTAACAATTCCACCTTTTCCTGAATTTGTTTTCACTTATTTCTCCCAGTGTGAGTTTGTGCATATTAATGACGACCGCAAATTAGTTGGCAAATGTGCAGAGCGCAAAGGACGAGTCCAGGCCAGACCAGTTTCTAAGTTCTTACCTGGGGTGTCGCCTTCCTTAAGTTGTCAACAAAGGTGTTACATCGAGAAAAACCCAAACCCAAACGCAATCCCGATCCCAACAAATATTGCGGTCATCTTCAGCGAAGTGTGACCGTAATTAGCAGTCCGGAATGTAGAAAGCATTTCAGAATCCTGAGGAGCCTCACCGCAGGACATCGTGCTGTTTTAGAGACTCCCTCTTGCATGATGAACTCCCTAAGCTGTTGCAGTCCAAACACCAGGGGAAAACTAAAAAAAAGAAAACTTTATGTTTATTTGAACTATGAATAATTTGAATATATTTATGTGCTCTCGTATTTAAATAAAGACACTTTAGACGGAACCTTATCAAATAAAGAAACTCTTTATAAATTTAAATGATTTATATCGTAAATAAATAAAGAGAAATGACAGTATTTGCATAACAATTTATTGTAATAAAACTACAGTAGCCCACAATAATTTAAATATACATAGATATACACAATTTAATGACACCTTGTGTGATTCTTTTTTTTTTAGTGGACAAATCTCTGCACTCTTTTATTGAGGCACCTCTGCGTTGGCAGCTGTATCTCAGTATCTGTGTTGCAATTGTCGGTCATTAGCACGCTGATCCCCGACTTGTAACTTGACCTCCCCCACTTTGTGTACCATATGTACATATATCGCCCTGCCCACCCAAGATTTTTTATAAGGGCCGAAGTTCAGACTTTCTTCGGGGGCCCCCTTTTTTTCGTTGCGTTGGTAAATCGTCTGCCTTTTTTATTAGTTTAATTTTGGTCTTTTGTTTTTTCTTGTTTTGGAGGGGTAACATGGGGGATCTGTGGTGCGCTGAGATACATTATTTTGTGGCTGTCTTGTTAATTGAGTGATGTGCGGCAAACAGCTGACTTGCGATAGTGATAATGATGATTAAATTTACCGTACGTTGCCAACAAAAACGGCGGCGGCCACAGAAAGTACAAAAAAATAAAGTGTCGCAGACGCAAAAGTCATTGAACCTCACCAACAATTATTGAAATATTGAAAGAGCCAAAGAGGGGTTAAGGGCGCAAAGAGGGGTTAAAGGGGGCTAAAGGGGGCTAAAGGGGGCTAAAGGGGGCTAAGGGGGGCCCCCAAGAAGTACACACAAAATGTCTTTTATCACTTTCTTGCCATGTTCCTCTTACGATTTTTCGGAGGTTCGGTTTTTCTTTGACTCAAATCAACCGATTGCCAGCCAGCCAACTAAAATACTTACAAAAAACTGGAAAAAAAGTAAAAGAAAACGAAAACGAAATGCGAGAAAAATCAAATCGATAACCAATAAGTTAAGTGATCCCCTGATTTGAGTACCAAAAGCAGTTATATAATGTAATTTAAATTCTTGAATGTCAAAACAATTCGACTTATTATTATTTAGATCTAAAAAATTACTAATAACTGTGTCTCTTAGTTTGGTATTTAAACCATTAATGAAATAGTTGATTGTGTAACACATAAATACAATTTAAAATGTTACTTAACATTGAACAGTTTTAAATAAACTTTGGATGTTTTGCAACAAATGATCCCTAGTAAGTACTCTTTTCGATCATTACTCATTTCCTACCTACCCACGCCTCCTTCAGAAAACAATGTTCAGGTGGAAAAAGGCTTTAGCTATATGGGTATCTTTCCTAAGTGCTATATAGTTCGGCAACACTTGGCACGACTTTCCTTTTCGCCGGCGCCGATTGATAAATTGGTCTGAATAAGACGGCAGAAATGAGTGGGCTTGAGCTTTAGCACATATATTATGTACTATCACTACTCACTATATTATGTAGCTTCCATTTTCGTTTCTGCCGTCGTCTGTCAATCCACTCGCGTTTTTCCGTATGACATATTTGACTAATTCCCCGGGGTCGAAGACCTCTCGCGATGAGCCCCAAAAATAATGGAAAAAGGGTGGAAATTGCCCACTAGCATAATTAGCCAAAATAGCCGAAAAAACGAATGCAGTAATTTCCACAGACGTTAAGTATTTCGCCAATTAAGTGGCAATCAAGCGAGTGTCGGGGGATATATGCCCAGATATACAATTACAATCACATATACATGGCAGCCGCTTATTCCCTTCGCGTGTTAAAATTAAAAACTCGTAAAATAGTCGTATCAAAAAACAAACGTAAATTGCAGCATAACAAGCATTTTATGATTCATAAAAACAGTTTTCGGGGACAGGAGCAATTCCAGTGGGACGGGGGCTGCAATAGGGCTTCCATTAGGGTAATTATGCAACACAGGGAGCACAGTGCGCGCCATTAATGTAGAACCATCGCAAACCCATTTGTTTTTGTATTATTTAATCATTGTATAAATATGTTGATGATTATTTTATGAAACATTCAATCCTGGTTTAAATATTTTTAGCAATAATCAATTTAAAATGTTTTGTGTGTGATTTGATGTTTTTCGGCACTAGATTTTTTTTCCTGGTAGCTTTGATATTTGTCATTAATCAGTAATATGTTTCAAGTCAACATTTTTTTTAACAACGTGATTATTTATGTAGGCCCTCTTAGACAATGATTTAATTTTTTTTAATATCCTGATTGGCCTTATAGCTTCGTCACACACTGTAGCGCCCCTAGACTCCTGGCAATATTGGTCCATTCATTGGTTGGCCATCGTTTTAGGGACCGTTTTCCCAACAATGCGGGATTGTCCCGTGATGAGGGGGGATTTCGGTGGTAAGTCTCCGGTGGTAAGTTCCGAATAAAAAAATGCGACTATTGCCGAAACCCCAAAACCGAACACCGAAAACCCCTATGGCGAATCTCCCTAACTGACTAACTGACTGAATGAATGACTTTCTTTCGATGTCTCTGCATGTTTGCCTTTTCATTTTCCCATTTCTTGTATATGTATATGTATATGTATATGTTTTTGTTTTGTTTTTTTTTTTTGCTTTCGGCTTTCGGGTTAAACATTTCGTGACCTGCATTTTTGTTGTTGAAAATAAATTGGTCGCCAGTTTCCTTTGGCATATGGCAAGCATGTGGCGCACGTACAAGCCACTTCACTCCTTTCAATTATGTGCGAAGGCAACAACAGCAACAGCAGCAACATCGCAACACAACAGCAACATCAGCGCAGCAGCAACATCATTGGCACGGCAGCAACATCAACGAAAAAGGATGATCCAATCCGCAGATCGAAAAATGCAATACCCTTGCCATTATGTTATAGTCGCTATGACAGGGCTTTGTTTTACCATTGAAAATTTCAGAAAATGATTTCCAGTTGTATGTGCGATATAACATGTTAGGGTGTTAGGGTTTCATAGAATGCGGTGAGCAATTGAAATTCTACTCGAATTATTCTGAAAATTATCTATTTGTATTGGCTTCAAGGATACTTGATCAAATTTATTAAGCTTACTATTATTATTGCAACATTTTTTTTACAAATTAGTATACCCCTTTGCAAACTATAATATGTATACTCTTGACTCCTTTTTCATTAACTGTCTGCTCCTCTTTTTGAAAGCCCCGCACTCTTGTTTAATTACAAACCGCAAAATGCTTATGACACGATCGAGGGTTCCTTTATTTATTTTGTGTTTTTTAGAGCATGCTCTTCACGAGTGTCACTTGTTTGCCAAGCCGAAATCGTGATCCAAATTCAACACTTTTTTAAAAGACCACAGAGAAGCAGACGAAGAATGTGGAAAATATAAACGAGTGACCTGCAAAATCCTTTGAAAGAATCATTAAGAAGTGTGACCATTACAAACAATTACTATTTATCTACCAACAAATGTACTCGTTTAGCAATGAAAGTTGCAAATGATTTTAATCTCATTTTATTATATTTAAAGGTTTACATTATGTGCTTGTACTATTACCATATACAAGTATGTAGCCAAATAATTTATAACATTGGTTTCCCAGTGAGAGAATAATTACCACTGCAAAGATCAGAGTTCTCCAAATGGAGTGGAATGGTCTGCCAGGTTCCGAGCCATAAAGAGACCTCTGATCCCAAATCAAGAGCTGAGAGTTTTCAGATCGGAAGTACTGCGATGAATGGCGCTATCTCCACGTCCCCCCCTCCTCCCTCCCATAATAATAATTCCAGCCAATGTGACGTCAGTGGACAGTTGGAGCCACTGCCCCATACTTTCCCAAGATCCGGATAGGAGAACTCAGCCAGGGGTCTCCGCAGAGTTCGCGATTAATTTATGCCGTCTCGGTTCGGCTCGGCTTTGTCTCACTGCCTTTCCAGCTTTTCAGCTCTTTGATTGATGATTAATCCAGACTTTGACTTTTGGCATTGACGGGCCCAAACAAGAAGCCTGAGAATATGAATAAGGTCTCTGTGTGGGCTGCTCCATAGCTGCGGTATTATTATTATATTATATATTTATGGAGCCCGGTTCTTGGCCCTGGCCCCCTACTATACATACCCTACCCTATGACCAGCTACAATCGTTTTGTATCACCTTAAAAAATAATTGATGCTTCAAAAAGTACCGAGGGAAAGATTATTGCCATGTGTATTAATTAATGATAGCAATAATGTGTCATTTCTTAGAAAATATTTCTAATAATATTAATAATTAATAAATGTAACCTAAAGTTCGGCTAATCCGTACATCTAAAAAACTTCCCTAAAATAATACTTAAATAGTTTTGGTAACAAAAATCTTAAAATAATAATAGTTTTCACAATAAATTATATATATTAAGTTTTGGTTTTTAATTAAATTGGCCCAAATATTATAAAATTAAGATTTGTGCATATTTTAGTGATAAAATTGTTTGTATTACATTAATACATTTTTATAAAATTTAAAATATATCTAATGAAATAATAAATATTTTAAAATTATAGATATTTAAGAAATGTAAACCAAATTCTCAAGTCTTGTTAGCTACCATTAGTAAAAAATTATTGTCGCACTAAATAAATAGTAAATAAATAAATAAAATTTAATTAATAAAAAATGATTACTACACTTTAGAGAATTTTGAGTATTTATGTTAATAAATAAAAATAAAAATGTTAATTTTTAAGAACTGAAAAGAGCATGTCCAGTTCCTCAGATATCTGTTATTAAATTGTAATTGCAAATAACAGCGGAAACGCCTGATTTGAATGGATAACAAACTACGACTGCAAAGGAGTAAGGAGGAGGGGGTCCAAAAGGGGGTCTTAAAGGGGTATCTTAAAAGGGGTCCCAAAGGGGAGTATCGGAAACCGGGTTACGCACAAGAACCCCTGTTTGTTTTGCTTTCCGTTTTATTTCCCTTTTTTTCGCACTTCCAGCTAAACCATATCAAACATGCCGTGGGGCTAAAGTGGATCTTGATATTCGATGGAAACAACAACCTTTTAGAGCACATCGATAAGGTCCTCCACTCAAGCCCTGATTAGAACAAGATTCTTTGGGGAATTTCAGGAAATAACTTTCCGCGAAATCTTCGCACATCCGCCAGCACTAATCACTTTTTTAGCGCAAGATCTGCTCCGGATTTCGCCAATAATTCCTGCGTGCCCTAGAGAATTCTCCACATCCGGAAATACATTTACAATAAATTTAAGCCGTTTTGCTATATTATCCGTTTCGTTATCAACTTTCCGTTGCATTTATATATTTAAAAAAAAAGTGTTGTTACTCTAATATTTAATTTTAATATTTAATATATTTCAAACTAAACAATCCACGTTCATCTATTTGTGTACCTCAGTTAACTTAATTTAGTTTTCTCTTACAAAATTTGAGTCATTTTTTAATTCAAATAAAAATGTTTTTTCTAATTTCAACTAACGAAAAACTTAGAAAGTAAATTAAATTTATATAATTGCAAATACACTACTTATAATAATACTTATCATAAATATAATTGTATTAAATAGATTTCAGTAATTAGACTTTCTTTTCAACCAAAAAAAAACCGGCTGATAAAATCGGTTCTCCAAACAAAATAAAACAATTCACTCAGCAAAATCCAATCAAGATCCATTCAACATTCAACATTCAAATGGTCGATCGTCTGGCCTCAGATCGTAAAATCAAAAAATGTTTGAAAGACTCGTAAAACCAAACAAAGGCAACCTTCACGAAAACTAGAAACTATAAATGTAAAATGTATGCGAAGTATTTTTTTTCTAGTTTTTGCATACATTTTTGTTTATTTTGTTCGAGAGCAAACATCAGCTTGAAAAAAAACGTTCAAAAAAGGTAAGAAGAGCGAAGATCTCTGGGATTGCCAGGGAATTGCTTCATAATTAGTTGCTGTTAAACGATCGAAGATTTCGGCGATGACTGTCAAAAAAAAATCGGAGATCAAAGCATACACACTCACGATTTATTATTTTTTTTTTTCTGGGGGGTGCGGGGGCAATGACATCTGGAATTTGTTATGCTTTTAAGTAGTTTGTCATACGACAGTTGAGAACCCAGAAACATTTTCGACCGAAACAGAAATGGACGGCGATTGCCAGCGATTCAATGATATTTTTTTGACAGATCTCCGAACAAAGTTGAGTTGATTTCCAAGTTCAAGTGAAGCAGTTATTCGAGTTGGCTTTTCAGTCGAAGATCATTTGGGGAATCGGAGTCGGAATCGGGGCAATAATAAATAGAGCACCGAGAATACATTCAAAAGGTCGCAAAGCAACCACCGGTTTCTACGCATAACAATATATTTGCCAACTAAATACTTGAGTAACATACATACTAAGCTATAACTACCACAAAGTATTAAATTATTCTAAAAGGTAAATGTGTATGTCGTTTTTAAATTAAAACTCATCTTATATTATAAACCATTAATAGAAACATTTGTTAATGTGATTGATTTGATGAATAATTAAAATTAAAATTAATATTTATGACTATAAGTCACAGCCTCAGAAAAATCTCTGATAAAACATTTCAATGAAAGTGCATACGGCTGGCCAAATAAAGATAATATTTGAAAAATTTGGAAGCGTTACTTTATGATCTGTGATATTTGAGATTACCAAAAAGAAACCGAGCGGACCTTGCACGATCCTAAATCATTTGAGAAATGCATGTCAGCATATCAGCATATAAGCATATCAGCTGCAGCGAAATCGAGTAAATATTTACAGAGTGCAGCCATGGAAATTTTGAAATGGGAAATTGGGTTACCTTAGGCCAACTATTCGGGGCTTGTTTGCGGATATAAACATTTTGTTTACAATTCGCATGACATTTACGGCCGAATTTATGAACCGAGGACAACCATTCCCCCCTCTAACCAAACTCTTTAAATAAGTTTTCGGAATTTGTATATGGTGAAGAAAAAGTCAACAGGTGAATGCTCCCTGGCTACTAAATATTATTATTGGCAGTTCTACGAAACGGGGAATTAACTCATTCATTAAATTTACACACCGGCCACAAAAACCAGATATTGTATCTGAGCATCTCATAAGCATAACGCTCATAACGAAACCTGTGCAAGCCCGACATACGAAACGAAACAAAGCGAAGACGAAATAGATATAAAAATATATAGAAACCAATGGAGACAAAAAATAAATAAAATAACGAATTCTGAGCCTCATATTAATTGTCGGCTAAATTCTGTTTGAACACCAGATTTCAAATTTCGGATCCAGAGAACAGGTACCAACAGCAACAACAATGGACGTTAGATATAGAAAAGAAATAGAATCGGAAAAGGGGCCGCTAAAGGTCGCCTAATGAAACATTCTAATAGATGCAAAGACTCCGAGGGCGAGTCACCACCGACTGGGATGGAATATTCGGCTACACTGTCCAAAATAATAAAAAAATGTCAGTAAAATGAAAATGATTTAAGTGTTTTAATAAAATGATTTGATTGTTAGATGTTATTGACACAAAGTAATTTGTGAAAAATATAATAAAAATTGTATCTGCGCTAAGAAAAATCCATAATTCTATCTTTAATTTTAAAGGTTATTGTAATTTCTTAAGTTTTTTGCTATTGACAATTAAAATAGATAATAAAAACCCTCATTTTATGATTTAAAAAGGTAACGAAAATGTCTATCAAATCATATTAGGTTTCAATTAATTATTTATTAAATATTTTAAAAGCCCTAATGGAATTTCTCGCAGTGCAGGTTCACCTGTATAGGCCGACTTCTCGGCAACAGGTACAGGTACACAGGGCCTACATTTCCATCCCCTGCCCACCAATCCAATCCAATCCAATCTCATTCTCTGTCTCCGGTTTTTCGGTTCGTCATTTAAATAAAACTTAGATTAGTGTCGTTTAGCAATTTGGAATTTTCTCGGCATTTCTGGTATTCTCTTTCTTTGCAAGGGGGGCTTTTGGCTTTTGGTTCGAGTTCGAGTTCGATTTCGATTTCGAATAGGTGAGGGGGTTGGAGGAGTTGGAGGGCTCACTATATACATATACATAATTGCGAGCGCTTTGCGCGTGCTAAACTGGACTGAATCGAAATTATTCAAATGCTTTTCCCATGAACTATCGGGCCATATGTGTTTGGCCAGTGGTTCACAGCCTTATCGCAAGTGCTGCGTTCCGTGGAAATCCAATTCGCATAGATATAGTAGTTTGTTTCTCCGTCTCTACTTTGTACACAGTGTTATGTGGTGGATGTTCCCAAATGGCGATAAAATAAGCTGCTTTAAGCTGTTTGTAACAGTTTCTCGAGCTATATAACTTTTTAACAACTTATCGGATATATGTCGGTTTCGAAATAAAACAGATTTTCAAAAGAGAACTGTTGGATTCGTCCCATTCGGCCATTCGGCCATTCGGCCATTCCTGCAGATAAGCTACACTACATACTACCACACTATAGAGTACGAGTACGCCTTGACATTTGACAGGCAGAGTCGTAAAATTAATCAAGAAACGCTAGCTTACTCTATGGTTATCTGCGGTCGCCTCAAGGGAATTACGGGGCAGTTCAATGAATTCAATTCTACCCGAAACTACACACCACTCGACACTCGACTGCCCCTGTGTGTGGGTAGGGTACTTTTAATTTTTTATGATTTTCATTACATTCTGAACGATACTTGTAGTTTAAACCGAGGCGAGGTCATCCGAATCCGAATCCGAGTCCGAATCGAAATCGGAATCGGAATGGAAATCGCACCACGATAAGATTAGAGAGTGTGGCTGAACCCTTCCTCCGATTTCGATCCGGATCGATGGGGTATATACAGCGGGGGCAGTCTTCGGGGATAAGTAGTCAGTAGGCAGTAGGCAGTCCCTCACGCACTCGAGGCTCCCAATCACACGCACGTGCGATCGATTGGTAGCAATCGCAGTAACAAGTCCAACAGTCCTCACTAATTCCCGCTAAGTGTGGCGACAAACTAATCTCTTTTTTTTTGGGCTATGGAAAATATCCAGACACCCACGCAGAGCTGAAGAAAATAAAAGCATTGCAGCAAATTGCCTCAAAACTACACCCAAAAGAAACTAATATTATATAATTTTAAGCGTTTGGGTATGGAAAACTTCTCATCTAGAGTGTTAATTTAACACCTCGAAAGTAACAAAATAAAACTTATGTGGTCTTAGAATAAACTAAAAACTAAGGGGTGATACTATTTAGAATGAAATTAATATTTCAGCTTCAGAACTGTCTGTAGAGCATTTTCAAGGCACAGGGTATTACAACTAAGCTTTTAATTTGTATTTTTGGTGGGTGGCAAGTTTATAAAAGATCTTTTTAATTCTAGTATGGAATGTTTTAAATGTTAATATTAAACAGCCAACCTTATCTATTTAGTTGTTGAATAGTTTAAAGATCAAGGGAAAACAAATTAAGCGACATGATTTATAAGGAATAATCGTGTGACAAATGGACATGTTTATTTACCTATAAGTCATCAGATTAATTTTGAGATAACATATCTGACAACTAGAAATTAATAACATTGTAAGGTAGTTTTTATATAATTTAAATCAACAAAAAATAAACATAAATTATAGTAGCTCAATTTATTGCGAAATAAAACGATGCCTAAAGAAATTTAAGTAATTGTAAAGTTGGGAAAATATAAAAGGTAAGGAAAATTCGAATATTAATCCATACTCTTCTTAGCTTCAAAAACTTAAAAACAAAAAAACTTGATCAAAGTTTAAACTTGTGAAAGTCAACTGAAAGTCAGCTTATTTATTTATTAATTTTTTGGGTGAAAATTATTTAGATTATTTTCTAACATTTTATTTCACGCATCTCTGGCAAACCAGAAACTAACACGTATTTGGTAAGGCGAAAGGGCTTAAAACCTAATTTATCATGACCGTAGGCAAACTATCCAGCCGAACCCAAAAAAAAAAACCAAAAACCCGATTGAATTTGGACTTTTGAGGGGGGGGCGGTGGTGGGGGCCGTGGCCCGTAGGCCTAGCAACCCGATACGCACCTGTTGAAGTATATACACATGTGTATAGAAATAGAACCCCGCTCCAGCGACTTTTGTTTTATGGCGGTAGGCTTTTGACTCTTAAGACTCGCGTCGCCATTGATATCGATATGCAATCTTAATAGCGCACACAAATCAATCATAAAATATTAAAACTAGTGAAACGATCACATAGGAAAGAGTTTTCCAGTTGTAAAGCGTGAAATATCAGTCACCCCAAATTCCTAATAGTAAACTACAGTAAACGATCGAGTAAGTGACTTCGCTATTGGCTTTCGTTTTAATATAAATACGTTTTTCATTTCTATGGGAATTCTACAACGTTGTTAAATTTAATTATTACAATATAAAACAATTAAATAATAAAATAATAAAAATGGTTAAAGTACATTTTATTTTGATAAAAAAAGTGATCTGTTTTTGTACGTTATGTCAAAGACTCACTGTTGAAAAAAACAACTGTCTTAAAGTCCACGACTCTCCCTTGATTTTTCCCCCACAAAAAGAAGCTCTATATTTTTCTTGGCGTTTATTTTTTTTACGATTCGCTGACGAAGCCGTGGAATTTATCGAGTTAATATTTAATTAATTTAACTAGAATCCGTTGTGTGTTTTGGGTGTTTCTACTCCATTGAGCGGCTCCACGCACCACTTCATCGAGCAGAGTTTTATTTCTTCTATCTGCGTTTCTTGTTTTTTTTTCTTTTATCAATTTCTGTTTACACACAATTCAGTGTTTGCATTTTCTTTGATACTCGTACGTTTGGTTGTCATCGCACTTGTGTAATCACCATCACGATAGTCATCACCTCCGTACCGATAGACCGATAGACAAACTTTAAAAAATGGGGAAGGGGAAAGGTCTATATTGAAAAAAACACATACAGATTTTAATTTTGTTCTTTATCAAAAAAAAATATATTTTTAATTTTAACATTAAGGTCATTGAATAAAATAATATATTCACATTTCTAAATCAAAATATTAAAAGAAAAATACATGTAATTGCATATCAGTTGCGAAAAAATGTGTTCACCTAAAACTAATATAAAACTAACAATTTACACAATAAAATTTAAAACTCACTAATGCTGTATCATAATAAGTATAAATATATATGCAAATCTTGTTAAGCAATATTTTTAATTTATGAACCAAACTATATGTTTCATTGTATTATTTTAATTTTATTGAAAACATAATTAAAGGAAATTTCTTGAAAATCAATGTTGCTAAATAAATATAGATGCAAATTTTGTTTTTATTTTATAATCTTTAATTTATAAAGTAAACTACATAGTTTAATTGAATTATTCTATTCGTTATTAAAAATTTTAAAGTTTCGTGAAAATATATGGTTGGTTAGGTAGCTAAAAACAGAATTCTGAATGCTTATTCTTAGTGTACCATTGCACTATGTTTGTTATCCATTTGGAATGCTAATCCCTTGGACAAATGCCGTTTTTGGCCCAGTGCAGCCTCTGGTCGAGTGTAATCAAGAAATTAGAGCGCTAAGCCAGTGTTTGTGTGAGCCACATTTGATATGTGTGAGATACTCGAGTATTTCTATGAGATAACACGCTTTTTTGTCTTTACTGCAGGTCGGAATTTCCATCGAAGCGATTTTGTGTGATATCAGCTGCTGGCGGGGATATACAAATAAATGTATGGGAACCCAAGTATGTGTCGATTGAAAAAAAAATATATTAAAACATTGCAAAAGATACTCCTTTCAAAATTGTTCAAGAACTTGTACATTTGGTTTTTAATTTTTAAAAACTTGGTATGTGAAATTTCGCATTTCTAGTAAATGTTATTTAAACTATAAATGATCAATATAATATGTAATAAAAAAGAGCCCATAAAAATCCTATTCAGTGAATTTTGCCGGAATTTTTGGCTTCTTGTTGCGACTTTTTTTTTTGTTATTTATACACTGATAGAAACATATCTTGGCGACACTGAAACATTTTCCACTTCACAAAAGTGGATGTGTGTGAGTGCGCCCAGGTATGCTCTGTTATCTCAGTGTGTTTGTATATTTGTCCGTTTTCTTTGCTCACAAAATTCTCATGTCTGTCAAAAAAAAAAAAAAATACAGGAACGAAGAAGACAAACGATCATCATGATAATGATAATGATAGTGCACACGAGAAGAAGAAAAAAAAATAACAAAAAAATGGAAAAGAAACGAGGAGTCGAGAAAGAAGAAGCTATTTGACTCACATAAGGTTTACCATTTCACCGATAGATAGGAAAACGGTTTTGAAATCAGAAATCCGACCAACTTGAGAACCCATATCATTCACACCCAAAACAAATCCCAACTTGTACATTGGCGATTGTAAAAAAGTATTACATTTTTTTTTAACAAAGTTCCCATTGAATTTACTTTTCAAAACAAATTTTGTTGTGTTTTTTAAAGATCCGAAAAATTTGTGATTAATGATTGGTATCTAAAATTTTAAATACTGTGTGTAGAATTTGGCGAGTGTATGGATGTATTTCAAAATTATATTTATATATATATATATACTAAAAAATTGCTAGCCAAACAGCTTAAATGGGAATGTTTTAAGATTGAAATCAAATGTAAATGATATACAAATGATAACTGCTCCAAGAAGTCATCCAATGTGTCTTTTCTCGCAAACAATGTTTGCTTGTTACATATAACCATTACCAAAAACCAAAACGAAAGTGATATGCAAATGTTGACGAAGCCACGGATTTCATGGAGCGTCTGAATCGGCATCGGTATACAGGCTCTGTGTACATAGGTAATAGCTATAGCAAAGCCAAGAGAATGATGTTTGCATTTCGGAAATCTGGATCACATACTGTGACTGTAGGCTACAAAGAATACGGACTATTTTTTCAGGGGGTTCGCACCAAATTAGGTGGTCAGTTCCATTGTGGCTCCTCTCGTTTTTAGCGTATATTTAGAATAGACAAATTAGAGGCACATATCCAAAGCAAACCAAAGGCCAGCTGCATGACATTTATCTATTGTTCGAAACGATTTTTAGCCCGTGCTAAGTATTTAACATGGAAAAACTTGGGCGTTTGGGTATTTATTCTGTCCATTCGGTCGCTGTTTAATGTTCAATGCTCCAAATGCCCTCGATTAAAAAAGTGGTTGGGGTATACGACTACGACCCATCAAAATCTACAAAGACTTCTTCAATAGACTTCTAATTTTTCTAGCTTTTTTAATAATACTTTTTTGTAGTATTTAAGAATTAAAAAAATAAACACAATAACAAGTAATTAAAAAAACTTGTGTGTCTTGATCGTACTAATTTTTAAACACTGGTAACATTAATTTAAGCACTTAATTTTTTTAATAAAACTCAAAAGGAAAAATGCCCCTAATTTTATTTAAGACCGATACTTAAATACATTTTACAGATATATATCTATGTATTTCAAATTTCTAGGTAACCACACAGGTCCATCAGTGTGCCCATAGCACATTTGTTGTTGCTTCTCTCTGCTTCCTGGTTACACTTATTTTTGGACGCTGTCGCCGTTGTCTGCGAGTGATTCCATCAAAATCGCATAAATCCAAAACAAAACGTTTTAGTCGCCGGCCGCCGACTTTCCCCTGCCCCGCCCCCTTTTTGGGGCCTGTCGCCTCAAAAATAGTTTATGTACGAATTTTTGATTTGATGCCAAAATGTCGCCGAATACATGTGTTTGAAAACAGAGAGAATATCTCTTTTGCCGCCAAGCGAAATGTCGCCGTACTTTAACCCATGTAAAGTTGTGACATCCGCCCACTCGACTAAATCCAACATTTTTTCATCGATTTCATTGGATTTCATTGGATTTCATGGGACTTCAAATATTTATCGGTTATTAACATTCGACCGCGAATTTCGTGCTTCCCTTTCAAGCATTTAAATAGTTTCCTTTTTCTCTGTGCCTTTTGGCTGCCAAAATCCATAATATGTGCTCGTAAATTAGTTTTAATTTTCCAGTCACAGACATGGGCGCATGTGAAACATATTTGAGAGGGGGTAGACGGGACGAGGGGTGGGGAGAAAGGTTGGCCAATGATCTTTAAGCTAAAAAGTCGTCGTCAAGTGACAAAAACTAAACTGAAACGGAAACGGAATAAAACTAGGCAAACTATAACATTTATATGGTATTGATTTTAAAGGGGCTAAGGCGACAGGTAAAAATATCCTACAAATTTGTATAATATCGGTGAGAAATCAAAGTAAAAAAGTAATTTGTAATTTTGATAACATTATTTTATTTATGTTTATTAAGTAGGTTAGTTTTATAAAAAATGTTTGTATGCATATTTATTTATAGATTTTGAATTTGACAAAGCTTTTTACTATTTATAGAAAAACTACCATTGCTATTTTTAAGTTCATAAAATTGCAATTAACCTTACAAATGGGAATAAATAAAAATTTTAATTTTAATATCAAGAAACGACTTAAAAATTGTATGAAAGAAACTTTACTGGGTTGCCCAACCTATCACTAAGCCACTATGTAAATTTGGCTGCAAAAGATAAAGCCGTGTAAATCCAAAACACCTCCTCGACTTTAGTTCCCAAAAATTCCCTTGGGAAGGTAAAAAAGGAAACTTTCCACTGCCTGAAGAACCATAAAAGACGCGCCTTTCTCGCGTAGCGTATCTTATATCTTATAAAAAACGAAACTATAGGCGAACAAAGACAAAATATAGCAACAACAGCGCAAATAGACACACTTAAATACCAACAATACATACATATAACAAAAAGATTTCACGACTTTTTCGGCGCTGTAATAATTTTATTTGATTTTCTAATTCTGGCAACAGTTTGGATACCAGATTTAAGATACATTTATTATTTCTTGCTAATTTTTTATCTTTGACATTCTGCGTCTGCTTTGGTTCTTTATTTTTTTTTTTTATTTTTTGAGTTTGTGAAGGGCATTGGAAGGGAGGTAAAAAAAAGTCTGGCCTCCACCATATTTTCACCACTTGTTTTTTTTTTGTTTGTTTTAAATAATGGTCTCGGCATATATTTCTGTATATTTCTTTTTTTTTTTCACCAACACGTGCCACTAATTTGGGTTCACTTTTATTTCTATGTTGTATGTATTTATTTTACTTTATTGAATGGAAAATTTTCCGTCTGAACAAGTTTTAACCCGATCTATGTATTTCAGTTCCGCGGTAAATTCATACATACCAGATTAAGCAGCTTGATTTATGGTCAAGTAGATGACTTTTTTTATGTAACTTCGAAGAAATCTATATAAATCTTATTTGAGCATTATATATGACTAACATTTAATTGACTTTTGTTATAGAATATTTTAATTTCATTGAAAAAATAAATATTATTTCCAGATAATTCGTACTAAAAATTTTACCAAAACCATAGTTTTCAAATATTAATTAATCATTTTTATGGCCAAGCGGCGCAGTACTAAATGTTCGACGTATTTTTGTTTAGAAAACCAAATGCTAAATAATAGACTTAGTAATAGTGAAATTAGATATTTTATGTAGACAATATTTCTTACAACTAACAACAAATATTATAAAAACTCAACTTCATAAAAAAGTAAATTTTTTTTTAATTAGGTTTATTATTTAGACAATATTTATTAAAAAAAAACGAAACAATAAACTTCACAACTCATTAGATTTTCTACCGTTTCATGGGCCGTCTTAATTTAAATTCAGTTTAGGTAGAAACAATAATCGGTGGAAGATTTTTCATCAACTGGGAAACAAGTTCTTAAAAAAATCTCTGGAGTCTCTGAATTGTGTGTAAGCGTATGCCATTCCGTTTTATTGTTTTTTTTTTTTTATTTGAACTCTGAGGCAACTGCGTAGATGCCGAATTCAAATCCATGACAGAAATGTTCAACTTATTCTGCAATGTCAACGAATATTTTTTCTCGTGTCGTATAAGGTGACATTTCCTGCAGAAACGGCCTTCGAAGCATTTTCTTTATACATTTTCGGGGGGTTGTTGTGTCTACGGCGCAGTTAAGTCATTTTGGTTGTTTTGGCCAATTTTAGCTGACACTTTTTTCCGTTCAATAAACCGCACAAAATGCAGAAAAAATCAGCAAACTCAAGCGAAATTCAATTTCTCACATCAGTTGAGAAATGGGTATTATTGATTATTGAAAAAGAAGTATACAACAAAACGAATTATGCGCTCTGTAATACAATAACAATAATAATATTGTCTAGCAGTTATTAATTGAATGCCTAAACATCAATTTGCAAACTTGTAATTCTATATTTTGTAAACTGAGTAGGAAAGAAGTTAAAAAAAAGGCGAGCCGAAAACGAAATTGAATGAAAATTGTATAATAAAAAAACTGCAAAAAATATTATCATGAAGTTCAGTATATTTTCAAGTAAACAATTACTATTTAATAAAGTTTAAATCAAATCTTGAATTATTACCATGAAGTTTAAAAGATTTTTCAAATTAACAATAACTTTTTTATAACGTTGAAATTAAATATTACCAATAAATAATTACAAAATCTTAAAATTCCAAATTATTGGGAAATTCATAATCGATTTAAAATTTTAAAAAAGTTTACGAGAGAAGATTTTGAAGTAATGCACAAATGCAATTAAAAATACATAAAACTGGCCAAAAACTAGTGAATTAACTTAAGCTACTCAATTTCGTTGGCTTTTTTAATTTTGCTTCCTTTTCGCAATTATTTCAAGTGGCGCATTACAATTCCCCCATGCCGCCCCCTTTTCGATCTGATCTATCAGCATATATTTCCATATTCGTATAGCTCTGCACTTGAAACCGATGAAAAAAAACGTTGTCTTGAATTTCCATTAAAAACGATTTTCTAGAGTAGGAACTTCGTTCTCAAGAAGTGAATTTGAGTACACCGGAATGTCTGACTGCATGTTTTTTTCTTTTTTTGGCATTTTTTTGTAAATTATTTTATTGGACAAAGCGGAAGGTCTTACAAAATTTTTTACACGTGCCAAATCATTTTTGCCTGATTACATAAACGATCACGAATGCACAGTCATCCTTATAAAAGGATTTCTGATTTTTTCAAAAGTAAACTTAACAGTAAAAACAGAAAAGAAAAAAACCTTTGTGGTAATAAAAATATTACTGTAATAAATAAATAAATTTGAATAAATGTTAAAATCCAAAATCAAAAATATTTTAAAATATTAATCCATTTTGTTAAGTATGTATTTATATAATGAAATTGTGATCTTTATTTTAAGACTAATATTTAATGATATTGTGAATAGTGCTAATAAAATAAATAAATATAATTTATAAAAAACTTTCCTCTCAGCTAATAGGTCTTCATAGTTATACCTTATTTCGGTTGATATATTTAGGCTGAACAATGGGATATAGAAGCCAGATTTTCGCGCCAAGTGGGTGTCATTTAAATCCCCCACATAAATAAAGCTGCGTAAAACTTCTTATAAGTTAATCGGACAACTGTGTGCGTGGAAAAGCTGTCAAAACAAAAATGTGATAAAAGTCAGCAAATGCTTAACCCTCCACTGCCTATCTGTCCCTCTCTGCCTTTTGCCCCAACGCGTGGGAAAATATAAACTCAACCGCAGAGTATTATTTCGTTTTGTTTTTTTGCTCGTGTTTTGGTTCAGTTTCTTGTTGCTACAGCAAGTTAGATAAAATAGAAACAGAACGGCGCAAAACGACAAGCAAAATGGGACACTTAAGAACTTTGGGTAATTTTTAAATTAATTCAGTATAATTGAACATATCGCAAGCCCAATGAAAGCAAAGAAGAAACCAATGTGATTATATATATTTTGGTAGAGGAATCCCTACAAAATTCAAAACAATGTTGTAGGCCAACAACAAACCGTCTATTTTAGCGGAAATAAAATGTCTATAATATTTAAGCCGTATAAATAACAGCAAATAAAATAAAATAATACAAATTGTAATTTAAGTTTTTCTTAAGAACAAATTTCTTTTATGTAACCAATTCCGTTAATTAAATAATGGAAATATGTGCCACTTTTTCAAGTCACGAGACAAAAAATCAACTGACACCCGGAAGAATGGTGTTGAGTGTTTTGTATGTTGTCGGTGATTCCAGTGGTGCCAGGTACTGAGCAGGTGGTCGGGATCCGAACTGGTTCGGTTCGCTTTGATTGCTGGGACATTTCCATACACTTGTAATGCGCCATCGATTGCCAGTTATCACACAAAATAAAAATTCTTTAAAAAATTCTTCATAGGCAACCAATAGATATATTTTTCCTGATTGTGTGATATTTGGTAAGGTCAAAACACGTTGAATATGTTGAAGATATTTTTCCTAACCCTAGTCCAAAAGCCGTTCCAAAAGAAGTGTTTTTCTTTTGTTTTCGAGTGTGGAAAAAAGTATTTTTATTAGTCTCAAAATAATCAATCCACTTTAAATATATTTTCAAAAAAATATTAATATTGATAAGATGCTTAATTATGAAACATTTTTTGTTTTCAAAGCTACATTTATTTTATTGATAAAAATATGTATAATATTTACTAAGCCCGTTAACAAAACAAACAATGATTTTGGAACATGTTTTGTACTATCTTTTATAAAACCAATATTGATCTGACAAGAAGTGCTTATTGTAATTTGTAAATATGGAAATAATATTATGTAACAGTGTAGTAATCTACTGGGATTTTCAGATTTTGAAAATTCCTGAGGACTATATATGTTTTCTTTATTCTATTTTTGAGTAAATCTTATTTATTTTACTAGTTTTAAAGCATTCATCTTAGACTTCTTAGCCCTTTTTCATTGAAAAGAAACTAAGAAAACCAAGAGCAATATTTAAAAATTCTTTTGTGTAATTTAGCGACGCACAATTTGTTTTATTGTGTATCTTTTGTGAAGGGCTGCGAACCGGAATGGATCACCAGGCAACTGGAGCTACACTCCACACTCCACAGTCAATTGATCAACTGCCGATCGCTTTGAATGGATTGGTTTTTGGAGGTAAAAAGTGGTGGCAAAAGCGGTGAATGTGTGAATTGCGGTGGCTACCGTGGTTTGGCTCAAATCGCATTGGAAAACACAAAGAAAAGTATCAAAACAAAATAAAAAATAAAATTATTCAATCAAAAGAAAAGTAATAAAAAAGTAAATAAGTAATGCATATTACTTTCTTCTTTAATTTGATGTTATAAAAGTAGAAATAAGTGTATTGTTTTTCAGTACAGCCCACAATGATCTCATCAAAAGTAATTCAATAAGATTAGCTCTCAACATGCAAAACCACAAACGATATGAAATTTATTCAGAATTCTTTTAACGGATCCAGCTAAAAACTCAGATAACATAGGAAAAAAAACAGGAAGCACTTTAGACCGAATGTTGATATGTATATCCAATTTGTTGTTGTTGATAAGTCGTCAGGATAAAGCATTTAGAAATATAGTAAATTCCGAAAAATATAACACTTTGTGACTGAGTGATGTAGAAATATAAAAAAAAAATATACTATCTATGTTCTGATTGTCTTTTAATTATTTTTCTTTGGTTACCGATTCTCAACATATGTTTTTTATGTTATAAACAAGTTGGTAAATAAAATGTTGTGTTTTAAGTGATGAAAAGAAACTTGATTCAAATTTGCATTATATCCTTACTATTTTTAAGTAAAGTAAGAACAATAGGCAAATACCACCCAAAAATCGTTTTGTCCCACTGTGCTTTATTCATACGTTTGGCCAACAACAAATGGTACTAAAAGCAATAAAAATAACAACAATAGCAACACGTTAGTCGAGGTTCAGGGTCAGCGATGTAATATTTTAATTTATTTGGCGTTCTTTCTTTTGCCCTCCACATTCGCCACACGTGTGTTCTTTTTTTCTTTTTATTTTGAGTTGTACAAGCAGCTTGATTATGGTTTTTTTTTTATTGTTTTCTTACCTTTACTTTTCTAAGCACGAAGTCTTTGTTTTGCCTTTTTGTGGCAATTTTTTTGTTTTGCTATTCGATTCGTAAGCTTTCAAAATTTTCCCTTCTGGATCGGCGACCCAAATATATGTAAGTTTTCTACCTCTATCCATTGTTCGACACCTTCCGCTTATTTAAAAAAAAAAATGCTAAAAATGTATACAAAATAAATAAAAGAAGTTAGAAACAAGTTGTTTCTCTTTTATCTAATTTAAAAACATATTTTTTTAAGGTCAAAGTCTGAAATATATTTATTTATATTTAAAAATACAAATAATGAAAATGTTCAAATACACAACTGCCAATAAATCTAATTACTATATTTTTAAATATAAAATAAAATGTTTTTGAATTAATTTCCTAACCTAATTTGTTATACAGTTGAGAGAGATATACAGCCAATATATTTTATATTTATTGTGTTGCAGGAAAACCAATATTTTTAAATATTAAAGAAATATTTGTTAAATAACTTTCCAAACAACAAATATTTTTTATATTAGTTGTGTTAAAGTAAATCACTTTGCTAATGAGTGATATTTTCCCACTGTGTGTTCAGTTCCCTTTGGGTTTTCGCCATATCCCATGACCTCTTGTTCATTTTGTTCATTATGCAGAATCTTTGTTTCGGTGTTTTGGGCTCTCAGTTCGATATGTCCATTAATCTTTCGCATCGTATTGAGTGGTTAACCCCCTTCTACCCGTTGGGCCTTTGCTCTTCCAATTTGCTTAATTAACTTCTAAACGTCGTCTTTTTTCTTAGTTCTTTGCGATGTTTTGCAGATAAACACTTTTGATAGTAAACTCAACTTCTTTTCCAACTTTCCTTCTTTATTTTTCGACCAATTAGCCGTTTTCGTTATGGTCTTTCTATCTTCTCGAAATTTAAATTACATTTCTTCTTTCGCCAGTGGAATTGAATCCCAGTGATCATGTCAATATGATTATGGTTCAGAAAAAGTTTATTTGTGAACCAAAAAAATCACAATTCCTAAGCAGCTTGAACAGTGTTCTGTAAACGACCAATTTATTGGGCTGAGATCAAGTTATTTAAGTTTCAATTTAACTCTTTTGTCATTTTATGTTCATAAAATATTATTCTTATTCTTATAATTATACTTATAATTATATGACCGTTATGTCTAATTACATTTCATAAAGTTTAAAACTTTAAGTCTTTCCTTGAGCCCTTCTAATACTTTTGCTCTTCTGTACGACATATTTTATGGGACCATCTTAATCTACTTCCTTACTTCATCATCATCTAGTACATTTCTTTGCATATCTTTATTAACTGAAGATCTGATAACAGCCGCACTTTTGATTGTGACTTAGTTAAGTCTACCATATAGTATAGTACCATATAGTGGTTCTTTCTGACCCTGGTTTGCTCTGGCCAAAATTTATTGTTATTTCTTTGTTGGGTTTTTTTTTATGCCCCTACATTATAAATATAATCAAAAAGCTGTGTGTGGAAAAGTGCGAAATAAAATGCGTGAGGCTCAGAAAAATGTTTGAAATGTGAAAATAAAAAAAGAAGACGCATTAACGCGGCATTTATTTATTTTTTTCTTTTGCAGAATCGCGCGATACGGACCTTGATTGATAACATAACTATATATATATATATATATATATATATGTACCTATATATATTTTATATTTGCTTATAGTGCTGCTATAGCAACCGAAGTGAAAGACCTTCGAATCGGCAAAAAAAAGGAAAATATTTCACAAAAACGAAAAAGTGATAGTAAATTAGTTTAGTTTAGTTTGAATTATACTACAGCACTTAAGTGCGTGACAATTGATAAGATTCCATTCGGCAAGATATAGATATTTGGCTGCAAACTAAATGTATAACTTTATATACGCACGATTCTAGATAACGATAGGCATTTTTTTCACTTTTTAGGAGGGGTAAACTTAATTAGCCACTGATTAAAATGGGAAATCACAACCAAGGTTCTTCAGATATTTCGGGAGATATTTCTATAGCAGGACGGATAAAACGTCGGATGATCCCATATATCAATCACTTAAATCGGAAGGGAAAACGAAGGATCGTTAAGATAGCACTGAGAGCAGGAAAAACCAAAAAAAGATCACTCTAAAACCATGTTTGTTAAGGAAATTCGTTTAAAAATATATTCAATTTATTCTTAAAGAAAGAGAAATGCAAACATTATTTAATTGCTGTAAAGAAATACTCATAAGTGAGAAGAGTATAGATTAAGTTGAAATAAATAAACAAACTAATATAAATATATTCCAAAAAAATACAGATCCCTTGGCTTGGTCGATTGACTTAAATATTTGCCCAACTCAACTTCCTATTCAAACTCGAGGAATTCGGAGAGCTATATAGAGAGATATATAGTATAGAAGAGCGACCCCAGGTGGGCTAAAATTAACATAGCCCCAAAGTTTTTCGGTGGCAAGAAACTGACGCTTCTAAATCTGTGAGGACACAAAAATCCCGTCTAAGGCTGACCAAAAATAGTGCATCTATCTTTGCATCATTATCTGTATCTCGTAGCTTTGTAACTTAAACGCACAGAGAAAAAAATATCTTAAATGCTTGATTTTTACATTCTTAAGAAAAATATCATTTATTACCAAACGAATGTTTAGATGAAATGAAAATTTTAATATTTGCTAGTAATTCCACATTAAAAACCGTTGATGTTGTTCGAATAAATAATCATTTATAATGCATTGATAATTGTGTGATCTTTACGAAAATACTGCAAACGTACTTTCATATATATTTTTTATGCCAGGTATTTGACACATTTATCTCAGTGTTTTTTGGTGTTGTGCAAAAGGTCACGCTCTTGGCGGCCAGAAAGAGATGGCCATATATCGACGGAAAGAGACGGCATGATGGACACCGGCCAAGTGACAGACGTGAATGACAGACAGAGAAGCAAACGGAAAACTCAAAATACAAAACACAGAAATGGAAAGCGAATGAAAAATGCAGTTATCCGAAAATAAACAAGAAAATTATCTCGGCACACAGACGGGGAAATATTAGTTTTGGTGGAAAGCCGACCGAAGGGCTGGATTTTCCCGCTTATCGTGCGTGTGTTTAACGATTTTCCCCTGACGATAACCTCAAGTGCAACATTGACGAGACGTCGGGGGTCTGAAGTGGCGAAGTATCTATGTAAGTATCTAAGTATCGGAGTGTCGGAGTATCGGGGTAGCAGGTATAGCCTGCGATCCCCCATCCAATTAATTTCTCCCCTGGGGTCTCTGGGTTTTTTTTTTTTTTGCTACCCCTTAGGCGCCCATTTTTTGTGTGTGTTTGGCCATAACTACACAAGGCCAATATTATAAATTCAATTTAAGTTTTAAACTGATGTTAAGGGAAATTTAAACAATACTTCCAACTGATATTACCCATGATAATTCTTATAAATTATCTTATACCAAATGGGTTTCCTATCATTTAAATGTATTTTTACCAAACTATATGTTTCTAAAAGTCAATACTAAATATAAATTAAGTCCTTATCTGTTCAAAATATATTTAAAACAACATATCTTTCTTTGATTATAAAAATTAAACAAATTGATGTCTTTGGGTATTCAAACGTCGACTTACCCCATTTGGCTTCCTTATAATTATTTTTCTGATGTTTTTTGGTGTTGATTGTTTCCCCCGTGGCTTCAGTTTGGAACTCCTCGAGTTTCCTCTGTCGAGTGGGTCCTTTTTTCAATTTTTTTTGCCCTGTGCCACTTGTGTGTGTGTGCACCACTTTCCGTGTACTTTTCCCCGTAGCTCACAAGTGCACAACCCTTGGGGGAATGGGAAAACTATGGATTTCCCCCACCGATTTTGATTCATGAGACCTGAAACTAGTCGCAGATCAAGGGGAACATTTAGTGGAGCAAAGCGACAGCGATTACCGCATCAAAGGGTTCCCTCGAGTCGAATTGGACATGGTAATTAAGTCTTAACAGTAGCGATAAGAGTAAGAAAATCCTAAATATTAATATTTTTCACAGAAACAACAAAAAATTTCCACAGAACCGATACTCAAATTTATACAATTTTTATGGCATTATAATTCTTAAGAAAAAAATTTTCGTTGTTTAAATTCAACTACTTATCTTTTTAAATAATCTTTATTTTAATTAAAGTTATTATTAGAATGAGAAATGCTTATTAAAATCGAATTAAATTCATTTTTATTTATTTATTAATATTAACGATTTAAATGCGAGTCAAAATCTGAGCTTCAATTTAATGGACTTTTTGCCTATTCTGTGCATAAAACCGAAATTTTCCTGGAAAAAGACTATCGCCATTAATTCTTCATCCCGGCAACTTGATATTTGCTTACCATTTTCCATTTGCCTTCCATTTCCATTTCCAATTGCAAAAGTCAATTCCGAATTCCCGACTCAGACGCACAGACGACGCATTAACCTGGGCCCCGAAGTGACCTTGAACCTGCCGTGACCTTGCAGCCTGAAAGGATACAAAATATATATAAAAATGAGAAACTGGAAAAATCAGGGAGGCAGAGATGATGATGCCCGTCCGAAATTGCGGAATCCCTTGGAGATTTTGTTGATTGCGCAGGACATGTAGAAGATGATGAAGAAGTTCTTGAAGAGGATGTGGAAGTGTCTGTCTGGGCACTGCCCCGTAGGGGCATCATCCACCCATCCACCCATGTACTCATCCACCCACCACTTTCCCCATTTTTGCGGTTGAATGTCCTTTCGCCCGTCTGACAAGTTTGTTTTGCTTTTCGCCTGGGTTTCATTATCGTTTTGAAGGTCGCCACGCCCCCCGTTTCCATCGCCTCCATTATTGCCACGCCCACCCAGCCGTCGGAAAATTTGTGCCAAATACGCAGACAGCCGCAAATGGCAAGGAAAGGCCAAAAAAAGGATGTTTTGAGATGAGAAAATGGATCCCCAAAAAACACTAAAATAGAAATACAAAAAACATTAAAATATATTTAAAATGCCAAAAAGGATATTTAAAAATATACTGATAAAAAATGGAATAGGTAAAATAAATATCTGACTATTGAATTCCAAATTTTGTGTTTAATATTTAAACTAAAAGATAATATTAAATACAATGCGTATGCATGATTTAAATGCATATTATTTAAGTTTAATATGGCTTAAGTTCAATAGATATTAAAATCAACCCCCCAAAAAAGTCAAATGAAAAATTTGAATATTTTCATAGTAAAATAACTAAAAACCGAAAGGGATGAAAATCAAAGCGAAAAATATTTAAATCGAAAACAATATATTTGGACTTATAACGTTTTTTTACCAGTGTAGTCAAACGAAATTCAAAACTCCAAAAGAGTTTTTCAAAACCAAATCCGTGCAAAAATACAAAACACCTTCATTGCACTTTAAGTAGTTAAATAAAAACATTTTTGGCAACCCTTTAGCTGTAATAAAGTATATATACATATATAGAACAATAAAGCAAAGCAAAAGTAAATAAGAATTGAATATTTCTAAAATTTTTTAAAACTAGTTTTTAATTAATCTTATAAGATATACCTCTTTTAGCCTTAGGAATAATTATAGTTCCTATAATGTGGCTTATGTTGTAATGGTAACATAAATGGGTACATTTAAGGCACTTCCCTAATTAAAGCTCCATTTTAATTAAAATCGTTGGGGCAAATAATTAACTATGTTGCATGTATGTATATTCTTCGCTGTGCACTGTGCAAAACTTTATGTGTGTTTGGGGATGGGGATGGTGATGAAAAGAAAGTAAAAGTGAATTTGGGGGTGGGCATTGGGGATCCATTAAAAGGTGTCTTGGGAGGCATTATGCTTCAAGGCACACACCTCCCAAAAAAAAAAGGAAAAACGAAGAGCCCAATTCACTCAACACATCGACTTGAATTTATTATTCATGTTACTACTGTTTGACGAGCAAAATCAACCTTGAACTTTAGTTTTGAGAGTTTATAAAATATTTAAAACAGAAACTAAATACGCTATGAACATCTCGAGCGCTACTAACATTACGCAAACTTAACTTAATTTTTCTATTTCAAACTGAAAACCAAATTAAAATTACAAAAATTAATAAAATAAACAAATGAAGTAAGGTGAAATGGTTAAATAAATCATTATTTTACAATTAAAAGAGTAATGTTGAGGCAACATTTTATTTGTCTTTGCCACAATGTTGCTGCAACAATAAACTCACAGGGAAGAACTCAAAGCAAAATCACTCAATTTCTCGTTCTTTTTCTCTCTCTCTCTCATTTCTCTACTTTGTTTTGTTTTGAGTGCAGCGTCCGTTTTGCCTTTGTTTTGTTTTGTTTTGGGTTCCGTTATAAAAGCGCCACGCTGCAGTTTTTGTTATTTTTGTTGTTGTTTTTTTTGTACGCTCTTTGCCAATTGCTCATATGTGTTTGCATGGCTTTGCACGTGTGTTTGTGAGCGCAACTGTACCGGCGTCTTGTTTTCTTCTTCTTTTTCCTGTCTGAGCTTTTTGTTGTTTTTGCAGCTGCCTGGTCGCTTCTTATTCGCTCTCTCTCGTCTTCTCCCCTTTATCGTGTTCCTCCTCCGTTTATTTTTATTGTTGTCTGCTTAACACCTTTTTGCGTAAATCCATCGGAATTGCACATGCAAAATGTGTCAACAGCAAATATAATTTAAGAAAACAAGAGCGAAGAACAAGAACTCAAGAAGAATGTAAACAAATGTGACTCGCAAGGGTTAAACAATTCCTGCTAAACTTCTAACAACAAATTATATGAAATTAACCCAATTTATTAACATTACTTATGCATATATGTAAATGTATTGCAAAAATATGGAACTCCAAAGATTTTTACGTTAAACTTATATTTAGTAAAAGTTATCTTAAATTGCTAATAAAGTATAATATTTATCTTTTATTTAATGTAAAATATAAAACATACAAGTGTCACTTACTGTGTTTTATATTTGTATATTATTACTCATCCTCGAAAAAAAACGGTAATCCTCTTCTTACAATCGTGACCTTCGAATGGGGTTTTACCTCTATAATTACGTCTATGAATCAGTTATGCCAAAATACTCAAGTCTTGAGCTCCTCAAATAATTTATAATTGAAGGTTTGCACAGGCGTTATCTTCTGATACGAAAGGCGTCAAAAAAGGTGGCGCCAAAAAGTGGTAATAATAAATAGATACACTTCGCGAAATTTAAAAAAAAAATATAAGTAATATCTTCAAACGTATGATTTACTATTGTATGGAGATATTTTTTAATCGTATGTTTCAGGCCACAAATATGGTAAAAACTTTTTAATGTTTTTAGGAATTCAAAATATTTGTGGAAAGGGTATTACTTTTTCGGCACAACTGTTGGAACTTACCAAAACACTTATTTTTTCAGGATTATTTAATGAATCACGGTTATGTTAAGAAACCCCTATTTAAAGGCTGGAATTATATTTTTTTAAAGAGTAAGGATACCTGCTTACCGATTATTCTAAGAATTCTACATTTTATAATAAAATTCAACTTGAATTTTTTTAGTAGTACAAATCACCCTATAAAATACTGACTGGTGTTAATAATTAAATGAGATAGCGACATTGTTGCCAAAGGAAAACTTAGTGCGCAATGCAATTTACGATTATTCCCGTTATCAATGGGAGACGGTAGTTTTCTGGCCCACGGGGAGCATAACTATAACTCGGGGCCTTACTTTATCGCATTCGAATGGGCATTACTATTACACCAAGTACACCTGTCGACGGCGTCAATGCTACATTGTTGCGGCACGTGTAAACCGTTAAACATCAAGTTAAATGGCACTATAAATAGGGGTGGGTCGAAATGCATTAGAATAACATTTAAATAACTTAGCTGAACTAGCCAAGTTTTCGGTATCTATACTTTAAGTTTTCTTTATGATTTGATATATGAATTTAGGTCTATAATTTAACAAAATGGCAATAGTTATTTTTTTTTGCAATTTTTCATGTATAGAAACATACTTTAACCGATTTTTTCGATGATTTTATGTATAGATCTCACATAGCTTGAGACCTACCTTTAACAATTTTTTTAAGTATTGTTAATGATTTGATCGATTTTCGTAATTTAAAATTTTACCTACATATATGGCAATACATTAAATATCAAATATATTAATTCTTTCATGTACAGAAACTGAATAATTTTTTTCGATAATTTCATTTTCCGATTTTTATTATCGGTCCTATCATCTCTGATAATTTTTCAAGTAAAGCGGTTACATTACGTCGATTTTTTGAAAGCTCGGCAAATTCTTGACAAACTTGATATGAAAACACGGCAGCCACTTGTTGCCGTTATTTACGCAGTTGGTATTTCTCCTCTTGCACACTTTCCATTTTTACCCCCACGAAAACGGGGCAAAAATAATATACCAAAAAAAAAGCAGCAAGCGCAAAAATTAATTGCGCAAAAATCGAACCACAAAAACACAAATTTCAAAATTTGTTGAAATCGAACTTTGACAGCGGGAAAATGCAGGCGCGAGAAAAAGCTCGCAAAATGCGCGCCAACTTTTTTTGTTAGTAATGCAGTCATACCCTTTTAGAGAGACAGCGTATTCCTCTTAGTAGGTAAAATTAAACTATATGCTAACTTAATTTTTTATATTAAATTATTAAAGGTACTTAAATTTTGATTTTCTGTATGGTGACATTTTTTATTTACCAATACACCCAAAAAATTTTGATTGTACTAATTATTTCAGTTCAGTTATGCAAATAAAGATATAAAATTTGTTTAAATAAAAGATTTAACATGTTTAAATAATTTTGGATAGATTTTATCTTAATATACATATAAATTTAAGGCTATGAATAATTTGTTAGATTACAGGGTATGTTTTGGCGGACTACGCAGTGCAGTTTTTTTTGCTGTGTCTCAGTGTTGCGAAATCAAAACAAAGACGAAGCGTGCAAGGGTGCGAAAGAGAGGGCCAATGCACGCGCTAAAAAGTGCATTGGAAAATGGCGGAGAAAAGCAAAACAGGGGGACAGGTTGTGGAAATGGAAATCAAAGCGAAACGTAACGAAATCAAAGGGGTGGCGAAAGCGGTAAGAACTTTGCGTCGCAACCACCTGACGATTTATTCAGCGGGAAAAGAGCTCAAAATTCCAGCAATCAGAGAGTTTTCATTTATTTATATATCTGTGTTGATAATATTCATCTATGTATGTATGTATCTTCAGTTATGTACGTAAATATGTTCATAGCAATTCCAATTCCTTAAAACTGGTGTTCTACAAAAATATGAATTATTCTCATTAATGGTGTTTTTGATAATTTTAAAACCTTAAATTTTTTTTTTTTTTTTTTAAATTTTTAAACAAAAATATTTAGTTTTCGTTAGAAAAGTAAACCTACAGTAATGCGATTTGAAGTTCAAATATTGCTTAAAACCTTATTTAATATTTCAATTGATTTCTTGATATACATATTTCAGTTATAAAAAGTATTGTTTCTAAAAAATATTGTAAATCGACTGAAAACTATTTTTTTTTTCAGAGTCCCGAAATGTACTACTAGTATGTTGTGCTACTTGAGTTAATTTTTTAGAAAATTAAGTAGGAAACTGATTTTTTAGAGAACATTTATGTACTTATGTACAAATTTGTTATTTGTTATTTTCTTTCTTTCCTCATCCTCCTCTCCTCTTCCTACATGTACATGTATGTATACTGCTATTCTTACTCTGTTCAAAGTTGTTATTCTTTCGCCTTCCTTTCCAACTTTTGTTTGACATAATTTAATTATACTTGAGGTAGGTTCACGCATACACTCAAAAAGAAAACACACTCTCAAAAAAATGTATGTATTTGTTTGTGGCTTTTTCTTTGTTTTATTGGTATTTTAAAGTTTTTTTTTGTTGCTGCCACAAAAGTTCACAAGTTCAATAAAGTTGCCGCGTTACCCAAAAGAACAAGTGGGATAGAGCGATAGTGACAAAGAGCTTAAATTACACGCACGCACACCAAGAGCCTAACTAAATAAAGAAAATAGATAAAGGAGAGGGCAAGGAAAAGAAGCAGTTGCAAAATAAGCACGAGAAATAGCCACAAGAAAACGAGAAAAAAAGAGGCAAAAAAATACAAATCATAGAAGAATCTAAACAAATAAAAGAAACAAGGAAGAAGAACAGACGGAAAAGCTAAAATTAATAAAGATAATTGCATTCCCACAAAATAGTTTTTAGAGGGTTTTGAAGTATTTTTGATCCTAAACTTAGCTGTTTTTAAACACCAACAATTGGTTTTTCTTTTGTTAACATTTTTAAAATTTATCTGTACTAACATTTTATCTTATTTCATTTTAAATTGAAATTGGAACTAGGTTTTTGATTCCTTTTTAATATATTTAAAATGTTTACAGTTTTGCTCTCGCACAGTTTTCGTTTTTTGTATTTGCATTTTGATACATATATGTATCTGCCATTTTTATTTATTCTAATTGGAACTGTATGTCCTCAAATTTTAGTATTAACAGTTCTCAGTAATTGTTTATGTTTATTATTTGCCGGTGATGCAATTTCATGATTTCCTCAAAACCGCTCAGTTCAGTTTCCGCTCAATTTATTTGTAAACACCACTCAAAGAATGTGACATTTACTCTCTTTCGCTCTCATTCGATCTCTTTCACTCAACCGGCAAATACCGGCAAGTTGGAAACACTCATATAAGTGAGTGCGAGAGCGAGTAAATTTCAATTTTTCTTTTCTTTCTACGCAAATAAGTATAAACAAATCGTGATGAAATAGCCCAAATGTCATCGCAGAACTTTGTAGAACTTGCGGAATAATATTACGTTGTAAAATGCAATAAATTCGGATTTAAAAAGCTTCGCAAACAGAGAACTCAGAGTAACTCGGAACGAGTGGAAGAGCGGGAGAGAGCGGATGAGAGAAAATGAGCATTTTTCCGCGGTCACTCTGATTCGACTGAAATTTATAAAAGCAACCGGCCCTCGAAATAAATCGACATTTGTGCGCCGCGTTTTCACCGAGTTCTATCTGTCCTGTCTTCGCTTTGTGGATTTGGATTTTTGGCTGTTTTCCGCCCGACAAAAAAACTATATAATATATATATAGGCTAATCCAAAAATAAAAACCGAACCCAAACTCTGCTATACTACACACACACAACTGGAAAATGTCACATAAAAGTTATAATAGTGCTAAAATCGCAGAAATATTCCGAGATCCCTGAGGAAAAACCGCGCAAAATATCGTATTCTTCGCAACGAAGAAGAACTTGTGAACTACTAAAACAATTTAAAAGAAAAACAGCCAGTGCAAAAAATAAACGGGAAGAATTTTTTTTGGTGTCCCTTTTTTTGGTGGTTTTTTTCCCCCCGTTTTTCCTCCAATTGACGCAAAAAGTGCGCAACAACACTTGTGAGAAGGCGGAAACGGGATAGAAATAGATATAGCCGACTGGAACTTAACCAAATTGGATTACAATTAATTGAATAGACGGATACAACGAACACATTAAATCGCTGTTCAAAGAGGTGAGTGCAAATATATATATACATAAGTACGTGCCTAGGAAAAATTTGCTGGAATTTTCAAGAACTTCAAAAGAATTTTGAGTGAAAAGGAATAAAAACCACAACTCACGGTAACGGTAAACACACACCATAGTCGCTCCTTTACGCACACAAACAAAAAGAACTTGCCAACAAAAAAAAAGGAAGTATTAAAGGAGAACAAATACAAAATCTAAATTCTGCAAAGTTCGAGACCATTTATAAACTTATTAAATTCACATTTTTAGACTTGGTATATTGTTCTTGCTGAATGTAAAAATTTTGAAAATTTCTTAAAAATAAATAATAGTTAAAAAAAAAGTTTTTGCAACAATTTAGAATGTAACAAAATATTATCGAAGAGTAATTCGCTTAAATTTTAACTTAAAGATAAAATCAGAGGCAAGTCTTAATAAAAATATATTATTTCTTATTTTGATAAATTTTATAAATTGTGTTTGGAATTTTTAGTTAATTTAAAAATTAGAAATTTTATAATCAGATGAATTTTGCTATTTAACTAAATAATAATAAGAGTGGTCCGATAGCTTTTATTTAACTGTACAGTTTTTTTATTGATCTTGTGAAGGAGTTTTACAGTTATTTTTTGGTCGTATTTTTTGCTTTTTGTTTTACCGCTTCAGAATGCAACGGCTTCTATTTTACGAAGGAAAAGGAAAAAACAGTGAAATTACTAACACAGGCAAAAGCTTGAAGATCAGCATTTATCAGTTGAAGGTCAGGCAATAATATAAGTTGGGATTATGGGAATACGAATATTCGTTCTCCCTTTTGCTCTTATTTTTTTATTATTTATTTTTGCTTTTTTATTTAGCTGTTGTCAAGAGTTCTAAGAATCGTGATTTTCGGGGGCAAAATGGGGAGCGTTAATAGTGTAGAAAAAAAATAGTATATAGACCTATAGCTTTTGTGTACTTTTGATAACATTTGCTGAACCCTCTACGGCGCCTGACGTCAGTGGAAATGGAAATTGAGACGGGTATTACTTATTACTTAGCCGCTAAATGAGATTTGCAATCCAACATTTAACGATTTATTTTATTTGATATTTTTAACAGGACTAAGAAATAATTACAAGTGATAACAGGAACAGAAAACATAATAACAATAAACTCACAAATATAAATTTGGTAAAATGTACTTCAACTTGTTTAAATAAAAAATATATATACTTTTTTTTTTTATAAAAAAAAAAAAATTTAGCAATTTAAAGAATGTTTTAAAAAAAACTTTGTTTCAATGTACTCAAAGACTCTGAGGGAAAAAATATTTATATTTTGTGCATCCCTTCCTACAATGATTTCCGCATTACCTTATTTTCAGACAGCCCCAAAACTCAGGAACTAAAATATAGAAATAATCCCCAAACACAGACACAAAATGACTCTTCAGTACCCTGACTACCGCAATGCCGGTCTGGAAATGCCTCCGATTGACGAAGACTTTAACTTCTCGATCCCCTTCGATATGGATAGTGAACTGTACGATGACATCAGTGGCCTGCACACTATCCAAAGTGATTTGGAGAAGATGGGCAATGTTGACGGGGACTTCTCGTACTTGTATATGGATAACGATGAGGATATGAAGCCGGAGATTCGCAATGTCGATTGCATGTGGTCGTCGATGACGAATTGCTTGAATCCCAATGTGGCCGGAACCAGCACTGGAACCGGAAGCAACAGTGCAGCCTCGTCGTACAGTGAGACCAGTGCCATATCCCTGGCCGTGGCTTGCAGCTCCACAAATGCCTACTCCGCATATCAGCGATTACAGTCTCAGACTACAGATAATAACTCAAGTAACAGCCAATCACAGCAACAGCAGGCAAACAATGCCGAGGATTCGCCGGTGGTTATCAAGAAGGAGTTGGAGGATCCGGACTACACATTCAGCCAGAAGCGCCGGCGTTTGAGTGCTGGCGACAAGAAGTCGCAGATGCAGATCCAGGATGAGGACCAGTTGATACCGCCCGGCGGAAGTCTGCTGCGAAAGAGGAACCTCCTCGTTACATCATCGCCCAGTCCCATGGCCATTCGCAAGGGGTGTGTTGGTGGCGAAGTGAAGAGCAGCAAATACCTGAGGCCCGATACACCGCACAGTCTCACCGACGAGGTGGCCGCTCCCGAATTCAGACACAATGTGGACCTCAGAGCCTGCGTGATGGGCAGCAACAACATCTCGCTGACCAGCGACGATGGCGATGTCAATTGCATCAATCAAATAAGCAGGGATCTGCAGAATGCCGGCAAGGATCTGTGCACCGTTCGCTTCCCCTTCGCCACGATGAACGATGTGCTCGATGTGCTCAGTCACCAGGTCAACGCAGGTTCAAATCCACAGCAGACCAGCCAGGAGCAGATGGACGAGCAGCAGCAGGCCATCGACATAGCCACTGGATGCAGTACAGTGGCCTCTCCGCCGACGACCGGCTCGGACAGCGACTCCGACGATGGTGACTCCCTCAACTATGGACTGCGGCACCACCGCAGCAGCAAGGGAACCACCGGCAGCAGCAGCAGCAACAACGTCACCAACACCGGCATGTCGCACATGCTGCACATCAGCGACCACAGCTACACACGCTGCAACGACATGGTCGACGACGGACCCAATCTCGAGACCCCCTCCGATTCCGGTGAGTTTTTTAATGAGCAGTTAAGAAGCTTGTAGTCTAGTTAAATGTCCGTTAGGCTCGAAACCTATTCAAAACCAACCAGAAGCAATAGTCAGGCTGTTGAATTTTGGTATACACGCAGCAAGTTTTGTATACATCGCGCACGACTACTACGTACTTTTAAGCGCAAAACTAATTATAGAAATAGGATACCTCGCGGGGAAGCTAATGATTAATTTTCCGCCCCCCATTTCCCACACACACACTTTTGGGTGTTGCACATTCAACTAGTGTTCGCACTTCCGTTTCGTGTGGGTGCAAAATAACGCCCAAGCAAAATACACAAACACAAATACGAACACCCAGAGAACAAGTACACAGTATACACTGAAAGCAACCGGAAAATCGATCGGCGGAAAACAACGCCTACGTCAACAGCAAACGTAGTAAACTTGTTACGTTGCACACAAAAACAAAAACAAAAACAAAACAAAAAAAAAACGCCCACGCGACGCCGGCGTCTGTCTGCGATGGTTTTTCCATTGATTTTTGTGCTTTTTGCTGCGCGCTGCCTTTGGGCTTTCCTTTATGATTTTCCTACACCCAACCACCCACAATGGGGAAAAAGTTGGCGCGTGGCTTTCATGGCTCATTGTGTTTATGTGCTTCATGGCGTCATCCTCTCTCTCTGTTTTGAAGAACCCGAACACATCACCCGGGGGATGATGAAGAGTTCAGTCAGTTCTTGCGCAGAACTACGCCCAGACTACAAAAAATAACCTTTATACATATAGGAATCTCTCTCTTCTGGGCCAACACCCCAAAATTTCTTGGCTTTTTCTGTGTGCGTTGTTGTGCGATTTTCAAGGATGTCTGGTCACTGGCCACGTGGCAGACAGCCCCAAAATTTTCCTTCCTCCTTGGCGGCATTTTCCGTACCCTCGGCTCGGTTCGCCACTACAACAAAATATTTGATATTTTGGTTGTTCCAAAACTCTGAAAGAAAAGCTGTGGGATTTATATATATAAATATATTTATACATCAAAAAATTAATTAATTTAGATCCAAAATAACACAATGTGTATAAATTCGAAGATGCATGTTAAACTTTTATATTATATAAAGGTACTGTAACTTACAATTTTTTATTCCAAGGTACACTTTTAGTCAATTCCTGTCCCTTTTCTCTTTTTTTTCGCGGACGAGTTCAATGTCTCCTCTCTCTTTTTGGCGCGCAAAACGTTCGTTATCCATTGAGCAACCCTCGCAAGCTTACGTCACACCAATCATCTAGATTTTTACTACGTCTTACGCTACTACTACTACTACAAGTGCAATTACGAGTGCATTTTTTTTTTACTACAATGGCCATAAACATTTACTACTACTATTTTATGGAGAGTGTGTTAGTGCAAGCTTTTTGCAGTTTACCATTAAAATTACAAAAAATTTAAAAACAGAAAGCTTAAGGTAAAATATTAAATAATATAATACAAAAAAATATAGCAAAATTTAAGAACATTCAAGACCTGCAAAAATAGCAAAAAAAAAAAATATATAGACAAAAGCAAAAGCAATAAAGTTGTTGTGACGGCGAACTCTACCCATCTCACACTTACGCTCTCTCTCTTTTTCTCTCTTTTGCAATTTGCCGAGTGCAGTTATACCAAGAAATTGCAGCAACAACGATTTTTGCACGTTTGTTTTGGTTTTTGCGATTTGCGCTTTTACGCTTTTGCTTTTTCGCTTTTGGGGTGTTGTCTGCTTTTGCATTATGTGCTTTTGTTTTATTTTGTGCGTTTATTTCTTGTTGCCAAGTGCTCCACATATTTCCTTTTTTTATTTTTTCCCGCTGCGAAAAATAATAAAACACAAATTAGAATAACGTAGTAAAAAAAATGATAAATAGGCAAAAAGCTTAGAATATATTAAGAAAAAACGCCCCCGTCTGGTCTCATTTATTTATTTTAATTATGCGTCATTAAAAAGTTATTCAGACTACGTTAGAAAGGCGGAAATTCCTTTGGAAACTAAAATACCTAAGTAATAATATTAATTAATCTTTAAACATTTGTATTATGCCTATATACATCACTTAAGTAACAAAGAAACTTTCAATCTAAACTATGTATTCAAAGTCTTACAAAAAATAGGCACACGTGTTACCAATTCAGCATATCATCATTTTTCCACTGCTAATTTAGCAACTAAAAACTTGACACAAGTGGTTCGAGATTTTTTTTTTTTTTTTTTTTTTTTGTGTGCGTATATCTCCTTGGAAATATATATAGCAACAGAAATAGCAGAAGAAGCGGAAAAAGAAATCAGGTGCGTGCCGCAGATTAGCAAATTTATATTCTCATCTCGCTCTCACTCGCATCTTGTGACGACTGCTAGAGTGAGACGGCACTGTCCAAAGACACACGCACTTGTATCAATATCAATTCTTTTCTTTATTTTTGGTTTTTTTTCTGGGGGGACTTTCTTTATCGCTATGCTGCAGTCTTCTAATTAGTATAAAAGCTTCTTCGTGAGTGCGAGCGAGACGACCCAGTGAGGGCTGGTTGGCAACAACGCACAAAATTCGGCAAATAGATAAGGCTTAAGGGAGTGTGAGCGAGACACCAGATGCCACATGCCCCTATGTTGGCGCCTATATAAGTACATATGTATGTACATATATATATTTACTTTTTGGTAGTGCGTGTTGCTTTTTGGCATTTCGCACCTTGCGATTGTGTGTGCGGGTTTTGGAAAATGTTAATGAACTGAACCAAGGTCAGCCGAATCGCTGGAAAAAAGTGCGTAGAAAACAAAATGAGGGGGCGGCAATAAAAAAAAAACCAAACCAGAAACCAAATTTAACTTTTATGGCCAGACAAACTTCCACCTCGACGCAAAACAAAATTTCCTTTTCGGTCTTCTTTTTTTGCTTTTCACTTTCGATTTCTACGGCTCTTTAATTTATGCGTTTAGAAAAAGTGAACAGCAAATAGGCAAACAATCGAAAGTTGGGAGACAATCAAGTAAACATAAGATAATGTTTTTATCAATTAAAAAACAAATTTATATACCTATGATGTGTAACCTAATTTATTGTGCTAATTTATAAAAAGTTCAACAGAAAAATGTTATTAAAATTAGACATTTGTGTACTGTAAATATTTAAAAATTGTTCTAAACATTAAAATTAAAATTTACATTAAAATTAGCAATTAATACAACAATAATATAAAGTCAAATTTAAAAAATGCATAACTAATATATAAATTTAGATTGACAATCAAGTTACATAAAAAAATATACATCAGCAAAAGAAGTATGTGTAAAAGAAAACAAAGCGAAATGTCAGCATATGGTAAAAAAAAAGGATATATAGGGAATATACCGCAAAAGATAAATAGAACTAGTAATAGAAGCGGCCAAAAAGACGCCCAAAAAAGCGCTGTTTACAATAGGCCGTATATATGTTATTTTTCGGGTTTCAGTCTTGAGGCATTTTTTTTTACGGTTTTTTGGATTGTTGCTAGGCGTACCGTCTCCGTCCTTATCTCTTTTAATAATGCCATCTCTGTCCGATGTACAAATGGCGTCGTAGTTGTTGTGTTGTGCTGGATTGTTGTTGCTTTATTCGCGCACGTGTAGCAATAAATTGTTATGCTCAAGGTCGCAAAAGCGGCAACGACGGCGTTATAAAATAAAAAACCAAAAGCCCATAAAGAGCAGAGCTTTTCCCCCCCTCTCGGTCTCACTCACTTGTCATTGCTTTATTTATTTATCTTTTTTTCCCTTAACAAACGAGCCTCCCTTTCGGCGTTTATAAGAGATTTCCTGTATAAACAGATAAATTGGTATACATATACATATACATATATACATCCAAAGAGGATGTATCCACACCCAAGAATGTTGCCAAAAGCTCAAGTGGCAAATGTTGCCAGACGCATTTTCATAATTTATGTGCCAGTTAGCATTATTACATTATGGATACTGGATATTATATCATATGGGGAGTACACCATCATATATGATATGTCGCATTGCGACGTTGTGCAACATAAGTCATTATTTTCGTACTTTCGGGGAGGAGTTTTCCATCGGGTTTCCATCGGAAAAGGCTCAACATGATGACTCACATCCTGCTTTTCCTCCGATGATGAAATTCCCGCTCACAACGTCACAAAAAAGGAAAAGGAAAAGCCGAGAAAATCAAATAAGACGGGGACAACGCAAAGAAAAAAAAAAGGGAAAAGTGCAAGAAATGCGCGTGGGAAAATTTGCTAGTGCAGCGGAAGCACTGTTTTTCCGCTGTTGTTTCAAAAACTGTACTGAATGGTTTAATATGTCTTGTTAAGTTATAATTTGATTTGCAAAAAGTATACCACTTTTTGGATTTAGTTTTTGATTTTCTGTTTTATTAAAACAACATTTCCCACAAATGTTTACAACATTGTTTTTACAACATTTTATTCGCGTGACCTATTTCGCTGGCCATCGGTGTGGCAAGTTGCGGTTGAGCGACATGTTGCCAGCAGATGTTGCTACTGCGGCTGCAATTTCTGTTGCAGTGGCTGCTGCTGATGCAGATGCAATTTCTGCTGCTGGCTGTTGTTGTTCCGTCTCTTAACCTTTGGCAAAAGTGCAACATGTGTTGCAGTTGCAATTTATTTGATTTTCATGCGAAATGCCAACGCAAAAATATAGGGTGGTGAGGCGTGGGAAAGTGCAAAAAGTCATGTTTTTGTTCTTCATTTCACGGTTTCCTTCAATTTTCGGCGAATAAAATTGCAAATTCGAAAGAATCGTTAAAATGTGTGTGAGATCGTAAACAAATACAAAGTGCAGAGGGCGCGAAAAAAGCGTATGAATTCACTATGGTCTGGCTGGCCGGCCGGCCAGTGATGATCTAAACACAAATTCTTCTTCCCCTCAATGAACTTTCTTCGAAATAATAATTTATTTTCATATATTCCCGCCCAGCATTTGCAGTTTTCATTTGCGCGGTACGGCGATGTGTCATAAAAGTCGCAGACGCGGAGCAAAATAAACAACAGCGTCTGTTATTAAACAAATTTACAAGGGCAGCGGGGAAAATGGGAAGGGAAGAGGAAATCGTCGCCGAGAATTTGTTTTATTTTACGACTTGGTATAGTGGTCGAAAAAGTTGCCCCACAGTTTATTCTACAATTTTGTCGACTTGAAAGTTAAATTATTTATTCAACGGGCAGAAAAAAGAATTTTACAAATATTAAAATATGCCATGCCACATGCTTGAAATCTTAATTGATTTTACTGTCCCCCATCGATGCATAATGCCTAATTCCCAGAGACATTTTATCTCCAAGTGGTCTTAATTTATCCCACTGTAGTTTATTTGCTGAGTTATCGTTGCCTTTTTTTCGCTTGCTTCTTTTATTTTTATAGGCTTTTTAAAAAATTCTTGTCTGTATTACATCATGCTGCCTTTTGCCTTTGCCTTTGCCATTGCCATTTCCATTCCAATTTCATTTGCTCGACGACCCAACCCAAAGATATGATAGGGTATTTAACCCTCGCATATGATAATATATAGTATATATATCGGAAGCTTCTCATCTGCTGCACTTAATGCGCCTTTTGTATTGATGATGCACTTGTCCCCTTTTTACACTTCTCTGTTTTTGGGCTTACCCCTTTGCCTGTCTGTCCGCATCTCACCGTACCCTATGCTAATTTTATAGGGCAAAAGGCATCTGTTCTGTGCTTATCATCGCACACTTCTCTATATATATATGTATGAATGTACATATATGCACACTGTAAAGTACGAATGCATGGGCAGGAAAAACTCAACCCAATCAAACCCACCGCCTCCCTCTTTTAGCTGCACAAAAGTTGCGCAACATGTGGCGGCTTGTGTGCATTTTATTTGCAATTTTAATCAGCGGCAGCTTCCTCTTTGGCATTTTTGATATCCTAAATAAGGGTTACACGAACTTTTCGTGAAGTTAATTTAAATTTCCTAAAATACACTTATATTACAAATTCCTTGAGTTTCTTAAATCAGACGCCATTTGGTGTGCGAATAACAACGGCTTAAATACACAACTACCATAAAGTTCACATTCACAACAATAAGTAAAAGAGGGTATCAAAAAGTCTTAAAGCCATCCTTCTTTACTCCATTACTTTTTTTTTTATTATTATTACGATTTGATCTTGGCTTCATTCGCATAGCAACAAAAATTGCTGTTGCCGTCTCAAATAAATAAAAAAAAAAATAAAAGTTGCTTTGTTTGGTTTGTCTGCTTCTTCCAGTCGGTTTCTTGTATTTTAATGCAGCAAACGAGTTTGTCTGGTTTTTTCTCGTACTTTTTTTTTTGGTTTTATTCAGCGAGAGAGAGGACAGATATGAGAGATATAGAAGAAGCAGCAGCAGCATCCTATTTGTGCGGATTAACCGTTAGTAAAACTAAGGCAAAAGCTGCCGGCACAACCCTAGTTTTTATTTGTATTATTATATCTGAATATGTGAATAACTGAATGACTGAACGACTGAATTGAATGCAGTTTGCAGTTGCAGTTTTGATGGGATAGACAAGTGAGCCGAACGAACGGTGGAAGATTGCAATTTTGTTTTGTTGATTATTTTTATGTTGCCATCCCATTCATTGTCTATTAAACGTGATGTGGGGTTGGTCTGTCTCTCAGTCTGGAAATTCCCCTTTCGATATTGAAATGAAGCTGTACGTTCGCTCGCTCGTTCGCTGGAAATCTCGCTTGACAGTTGTTTTGTATTCAGCATTTATTGATTTTTATTCGAAGTCGTTGTCGGGCGTTTGTTTTTGGCTATTTATGACTTTTAAATAGAAATTCAGCCTAACCTGACAAGTTAAGTTCCTGTGAATGTGAATGTGAATGTGAATGTGTGTTTATTAATCTAGTTTTGCTTAGTTTTCAAAATCAAATAAATACACTTAAAATGTTCGGTTTGTGATAAATGGTGCCTGACATTCCACAGAGTTTGTTGTCCAGTCAGCAGGAGCGCTTCTTCCTCATGCACTTTTTTTTTATATATTTTTTATCTGGAAAAATGGCCGTCGACGAGAGGCTGCATTCCAAGATTTTGTCGAAGGGGGGAGGAAGATCTTGGTGGTCTGTTGCTTGTCTAGCCAAAGTGGAATGATGACGTTGGCAAAAAACAGAAAAAAAGCAACCAAGAAGAACTCGCTTGGCTCCTTCTTTTCTTCTCGTTTTATCTCTCGATTCTCCTGAAAGAATCTGACTCATGCCCACTCAGGCGTCTTCTCTGCAGGTTTCGATTTCGTTGCTGTTTCCAGTTGGGGATTTATTCAATGTTTATTTTTTGCCAGTCTCCCATGCACTTGATCTTGCAACTTGCAACTTGTTGCACTTGTCAGCAGTCCCTACCCCCCTCTCGGTCCTCTATTCCTATTTTACCTTGTTGCCAAGCGTGCAAAGTTAGCTTTTTTCCTGCTTTTTCTTGCTTGCTTGCTTGCACAGCAGTTGCTTGCCTTTAATAAGCGAAAAGAATTGTTTAAACAGTTGCTCTAAATTCAATGTGAATAAACATTAAAATTTATAATAAATTTGATTCAATTGAAGGTTGCATTTTTCGAATAACCTTATACTAACAAAATTACATACAAACATAATAAGAATTTAAGAAATTGAATTATTTGTATAGAGACTCGAGAGAGAGAGAGCTATGGGAATTACAATTTCCAATTCCAGGCCATTATCCTCATGCAATTCTTGTTCTTTTTTCCCCAAGCCAAAGCCCCGCAAATGTTTTTCTTTTAGCGTAAGTTTAATGACCCTTGTGATGGCTAGAATTATGACTTAGGTTGGCGTGGAAAAAAAAGAAAGGAAAGAACAGCTAAAGCGGATTAGTGTGTCAACGTATAGTTTCGTTTCCCGCACTAGAGAACTCGTCGTATGTACGGTGCTATATCAGACTTCAGGAAGCAATAGATTTGCACGGATTTCAATTTCAAGTGGCACTGGCATCGTCGCGACTACGCCCTTTTGTGTTGACGTCATTGGTCTGTCTCCGCCTTTTTGTTTTGCCTTCTTCTATTTTATTTTATTTTATTTTATTTTATTTTGCCTTCTCTTCTACCCCACATCTCACATCCCACATCCCACGTAATTCGTAACTCGTAATTCCGCCTGGCAACAGAGAAAGCCGGAGATGTATAGGGATAGGATATAGATAGGGTGGGGGGCTGGGTTCGAGGCACACAGCTTTGGCTGTACTCTCTTCCGTTTCGCTAATTTACCGCTTCCGTTGCGACCATTGAACCAAGAAGAAGAAGAAAAAAGAAGAAGAAGAAGAAGCTGAAGCTGCAGCACAGTGCGTTGCATTATTATATTGGAACAAATTGAATATAAAATAAAGATTGTGGGTATTGAGAGCTTTAATAGAGTTTCCCTTCGTGGAAAAATATGGAAAAATCAGTAATATTAATTCCCTTTTAGTATAACCTTGTCTTAAAGAGCTTGTTTGTTACTTGTAAGCTCAGTTTCATAAATATACACCATGCTAACGAGAAACTCCTCCCTTTTACCACCCCAATTTGCAGATGAGGAAATCGATGTGGTATCGTATACTACGGACAAGAAGCTGCCCACGAATCCCTCGTGCCACGTAATGGGCGCCCTGCAGACCAAGATGGCCCACAAGATAGCGATCGACCACATGACGCAGAAGCCGCGCTACAACAACTTCAATCTGCCGTACACGCCGGCCAGCAGCAGTCCGGTGAAATCGGTGGCCAACTCGCGCTACCCGTCGCCATCGAGCACGCCGTACCAGCACTGCTCCTCCGCCTCGCCGTCCTACTCGCCTCTGTCCGTGGACTCCTCGAACGTCAGCTCGAGCTCCAGCTCATCCAGTTCGCAGTCTAGCTTCACCTCGAACTCGAAGGGACGCAAGCGAACCTGTCTGAAGGCTCCTGGTGGGGGCATCACCTCCAGCATGATTTTGCCGGGCATCAGCAACGGCAACAACGGTAACGCTATGATGAGCAAAAAATGCCGCGGCAAGAAGGTGGTGGCCTCCTCGGCATCGTCGTCGGGCAGCACATCGCCCGTTTCGGCGCTTTCTGGCCAGGATGTGGATCCCATGGATCGCAACTGGCAGCGACGTAGCACAGTAGTCCAGGGCATTTCCACCAGCTGCAGCAGCAGTGTCCTCCGGAAGGACTTCAGCCTGGGCCTGGACGAGGCCGATACGATCGAGAAGCGCAATCAGCACAATGACATGGAGCGCCAGCGCCGAATTGGCCTGAAGAACCTCTTTGAGGCGCTGAAGAAACAGATTCCCACTATCAGGGACAAGGAGCGGGCTCCCAAGGTGAACATCCTGCGCGAGGCGGCCAAGTTGTGCATCCAGTTGACGCAGGAGGAGCAAGAGCTCAGTTTGCAGCGCCAGCTGTTGAGTGTGAAGCTCAAGCAGCAGCAGGAGATACTAGCCCGCTATAGGAAGGTGAAAAGCGAACCGCACTCTATCAGTGGATAGTGGGGTTGTCTATCTATAGTACTAACTGCTTAAAGCGGCGGCGTAGCGCTAGAAAAACCTATATATATCACCAGCACACCCCCTTATATATTTTGCGATATTTCTTTCTTTCTTGACCTTAGCCCTTATGACCGACCTATGACCTTACATATATGATGTTTTTTTTTTCTTCGGAAGAACTTCAATATCAGTTAGTAGGTTATGTTTAAAACTATAAACATAAAGTGATTTAACAAATTTGATTTCTTTGATGTGATATATATATATATATTATTTTTCTTTCCGCGCGAATTCATTTGGCAATGAAACTAAACGAAAAAACGGTGTTATGAAATCAAGTTGAAGTGTATATTTTTTTTTTTTTTTTTTTTTTTTTTTTTATTTTTGCTGCATAATTACAACTTATACACATTTAGGATTATACTTAACTAGAATCTATTTGTAGGTCTCTGTATATAACATAATAATTTAGGTTCTATAATAGTTATTTTTTTGAAATAGCTACTTAACCATGAAGTAAACAAAAAGGAAAACGAGAAAAAAGAGGAAAAGGACAAGAAAGGAACCAAACAATGAAAAATGAAAGTGAAAGTGAAGAGAGACAGATAGAGAGGGAGTAGAAGAAGAAGAGAAGAAAGAGAAGAAAGAGAAGAAAGAGAAGAAAGAGAAGAAAGAGGAGAAACACAAACAAACGAAAAGGGAAACACAAAAAACAAACAAACGGATACGGAAAACAGACAAAAGTTACAACGAAAGAGCCACAAAGAGGAGATAGAGCACACAAAATCGGAAGTGAGAACGATGATAAGATATACATAGGAATTATTATAGCTGAAAGTAGAACTTTTGGTTGATACCCCCAAAAAAACACAAAAAGAGCCGGCTTCTTCAAATGGTTCCAAAACTTCTTGACGAAGCAATAAGGATCACCATATTCAGACCTTGGTTCAATAGTTTACCTAGACTACCCATTGTCTATTTTACATGCGCCTTTGGGTCCTATATGTCGTTAAGGACGCATCCTTTTAGCAAAGGATAAAAACCCAACTATATCTGCATGCATACACACACCTCAATGCTTTTGCTAAGACATCCCGACATCCTATAACCCGTTTATATATTATAATATATTTACTTATATAAATCGACATCTGTTGGACGACGACGCAAAGATGCAAATGCAAAAGCTTTTTATATACACCCAAACAACAAAAAACTTGAACTCTACTGCCTATATTGAGAAAATACATTTTATTTGCAATGAAGATTAAAATGTGAAAATATTATTATACACCTTTTTACAATCATTATCTTTTCTGTTTTTTTTTTTTTTTTTGCTACACCTAGGGATATATAATAATTTTTAACTGATAACTATGCATATGAAATGCGCAAAACTTAACGAAAACAAAAAAGGAATTAAGAAAAACTTTAAACTATTTAATAGTGCTAAACTAAACCTAAACCTAAACGAAAACCTCTCGAGAATAGCTGATATATATATAGATAGAAAGAAGGAGAGGGCGAATGAGTGGAGAAATTGGCTGCAAAGTTTGTGATTGGAGTTACGAGAGACCAGAGAGATATATATACACCCACGACCCCAAGACCCAAGAGAACTCAAACTTTTGTGAGCTGTTTAACTGTCGATTTTTTGCTAATAAGTTATTGCCTCTCGGCAATATGTTATATATGATTAACGAACGATTATACCAATTGTTTACACGCATCTAAATATCAACTAAATAACTACTACTAAACTAAAGGACATAAGCGACTAAAGCGCATGCGAATGAAATAAAAAGCGCATGAGAGAAAATATAGGAAACACAATGTCAACTGTTATTTAGGTTTAGACACAAAAACAAAAAAAAAAAAAACCAACACACACACATGATATATATATGGATATATGATGACCAGAAATTGAATGAGATCAGGGGAGGTTATTTAGGTATATTGTATATTACATATATTGAGTTAATTTCTAAATAGAGTGTAGGCCGACGTTTCAACGAAATTTTTTATGTGAGTTCTAGGCTAATACCTACCTACTTTACCCAAATACATCTATATTTCTAATTATTTTTGTTTACTACTAGCTTTACGTTAAAACCCATGAAATATTTTGTATCTTATACTATTCTTTTCTTTTAATACGCCGCCGCAAAACCTTTTTGAAAAACAAAACAATCTTAACTCTTCTTTATTTTTTTGAATTATTAAACTAAACTACAAAAAAATTGTTAAATGGAAAACGAAAAAAAAAATGATTAATACATATACTTGGACAAACAATTAAGAAGTATATTTTTGGTATTGTTTCGACCAAAAAATGTGTACACACTGTAAATAGCAATCTCGTTAAATAATAGTTACACACGCCTACAAAATAGCGAACCCAAAACCCAATAGATGGAAATATTTTTATAGAAAACAAAAAAACCCGGAGAGAAAACACAAAGCAATAGACTTAAGCGAATTGTACAACGCGAAACGAAAACAAAACTTCAATAAACCAACAAACACGCTACACAACACACCTATACATAAACAAGATACAAAATACACAAACACGAATGCACCTATTTTCCTATAGTACATACAACAAGAAAAAGTTTAACGAATTAAAAAAAAAAAACACCTTGTTTTCTTTCTATAATTTCAACAAACAAAAACAAGAACCGTACAAATTTACGATACAATAAACTAAAAAAGAAATGACAAGAAACTAAAAATACGAAAAGCAAACCTTTTCTTTGTTTAGTCCTTTAATTAATTTATTAACGAAACAACAAATTCAAGTGAAAGAGCATTTTTAAACATAATTTTTTATTACAAACAAAAAATATATATTAAAACTATGACCAAAACCAAAATCCTCGCAAACAAAACAAAACAAAAAACATTATACTTTTTTTTCTTATAAAATACATTTATAATAAAAAAACAAAAAAAAAAGTTTTTAAGTTTAAATATATTTGTATGATTATGAAATTTTTTATATTATACACACACAAACTACTATTTGAATTAGTTGTTAAAGATTTATTTTTAAACAAAAAGCAAATTATTTGAAGAAAAATAACAAATGTAAAAACTTGTGTAAAAAAAAATGTGAAAAACTCAATGAAATGAAAGCAAAAAAAAAAAACTGTTAACACGCTGAACGAAAAAATATGAAACTATAATAGACGAACATGATGAATTATTGCATGTATATTTAAAACACTTTTTTTTTGCATATGTTTATGACTATATATTTGAAAAACCTATTTTTGATTTGATGACAAAAGAAGTTATGAAAAATTCTGTTCACTTTGGTTATTGCTTATTAAATATGTGAAAACATCGCAAAATAATATCGATATAACTGGCGAATCAAGCTAAACACCTATATTAATATATTATCTAATAATTTTTAACTCGTTATGTAGTTACCTATTAATGAAAAACGAATTGAAAGCGAAAAAAAATGAGAAAAAGAAACACAATAATTACATTTTATGTACCTTTTACATATATAAACTATATATATTACACAACACACACACACTACTATATATAGAAACAAACCGTTTAAATATTTTTTTTTCAAAATTTATGATAATGGAATTACAATACAATAAATATATTTCAACATACCAAGAAAGAAATCAGTTTTAATTTTGTTTTTATTTCTTCGCTTTTGTTTTATGATTGGTTTTTTATGGTGCATTGAAGATTTCCAAATTCATTCATGTGGTACAGGGCTTTTCTGTTTCAGAGCTTTTCGATTTTTGATTATTTGCATTTTCGTTTTTGGAAAATGTGCAACTTTGTTGCAGTTTTTGGATGGCTTTTTTATATCGGATTGGCACCATTATATTTTCAGGGAGTATTTAAAACAAAAATAAATTTCTTTAAAAATTAAGAATACATAAGTTTCTGTTAGAAGTTTATTGGTTTTCCTATTTGTATATATAAAAAACATGCTCTTCAGTTTTTTAGCCCATTTTAAAACTATAATCTACCTTTTTGTTTAATACGTTATTCGTTCTTTTTCCCAACAAGTAAAATAACATTTACTTGTTTTTTTTTTTTTTTTTTTTTAGTATTATGGTATTTATCTATTGTTCTCTCTTTCATTTCGCAATGATTCATTCGAAGTGATTCACTTTGTGGGTGGTGGGAAAATTACTCTTGTCGCCGTTTCTAATCAAGCAGTTCAACGTTTTTTTTTTTTTTTTTTTTCTTTTCGCCCGGGGTGTCGCTGCCACGCCCCCTTCTCCCACCAGACAAATTAAGTTAATTCAATCAGAGTTGTTTCACCGTTGTTGTTTTTATTGTTTTACCGGCAAAATTTTTAATGAAATCAAAGCGACAACAAAAGCAAAGCGAAGAAGAAGCAGAAAAGCCGGCCGGGAGACAGTCACCGCCATAACAATAACAACGATCACGATACCCATAAAATAACATTTCATTTATACACGTTTTTTTTTTGCTTTTTGTTTTGCTGCTTTATTATTTTACTACAATCATTCAGTTTCGGTTTCGATGGGTTCGTTGTTTTTATTTATTTATTTTTTTTACTTGGTAAGTGAATTGAGCTGCAAAAAAAAAAACAAGGCGACAGATGAAAGGAAAATTTATTAAAGTGAGCTGAACGAATTCGCTGATGCTCTTTACTGACATTTTAAAATGTATTTTATTTTTTGTTTATTTAGTTAAATTTTTGAATAGATGTATACTGAGTTTTGACTAGATCATAGAATTGTTTTTACCAATAAATAATTGTAATGCATTTTTTGTGAGATAAAGTCATTCTTATGTTAAAATATTAACAAATATTTTTGTGAAATCTAAGATAATCACTTAAATGAAGTGTTTGTGCAGAGAGTTTTAAGCAAGTGTTTTGATTAATTAGGTAATATGCAGAGCTTAAACATATAAAATACGTTTATTGTTCATTTTGTTTAAAAGTCAATCGACAAGTGGATATACTTCTAAAAGTCGAAAGGGTAGACAGATAAGTAGCCGGCAAATTCGCACACACACAATGAGGGCGACGGGCCAAGCAAAACAGAGACAACAAAATTGGCGTGCACAATTGTTTAACTGCAAAAAAAAAAAAAAAAAAAAAAAAAACATAAATAAAAACAAAAAAATGGCAACCAACCATTTTTTCTTTATTTTTTTTTTACACTCTGACCGCGGTCGGTCGCTTTATTGGGTGAAGGTCGTGCCGGCTGCGCTGCGACTGCGTCTGCCTTTTGTTTTTGTTTTTATTTTTATTTATATTTTTTTTTGCTGTTTTTTTTTGCTGCTGCGGCTTTTGTTTATCTTTATTTTTTTTTTGGTTTTCATTTTTTCGCCTTCTAGCAGCTTGTTCTGACTTCAGTTTTCAGAAATAAAAGTCACTGGGAGTCATTATCAATTTTAGTTAAATTAAATCATCTCGATCAAGTTAAATATACATTATAAATATTGGCATTGACTTTATAAATGCTCTTATACCAAGTCCAATTATTGAAAAAAAACTTTATATGTTTTCGTTCACAAAAATTCAATAGTTGTTTTTTAGTTATTTACTAGTTAATATAGTTTTTAAAAACTTTATAAAATGAATTTATTATTATTAACAACTTGACAAATATTAAATATCAGTAATCAATTTTTAGAGTCGTTTGATGTTTTCGTTTATAGATGTATATAAATGGCGAGATATCTTTTGTTTATGTCAATTCCCTTACTAAAATATTAATTTATGGATTATTTTTTTTATTGCTTAAATTTAATGAATTCATATTTTAACGCCTTTGCTAAAAGCTTAAATCGTTTCATTTATTTTGCATTATTTTTGAGTAAAGTTATTTTTGTCAATGCTTAGCGTATATTTGGATAATTTATTGCCAAAATTTTATTTAAGAACTGGAAATTGTCTGGACTTCAAGGTCATTCCATACTTACACACATGCGCACGCACCTACATTTACACAAACACACACACAAGCAAAGGCAATGCAGAATCAAAAGTACAAAATAGTCATAGAAACAAGAGTGTATATAATGACAGAAAGAAAATAACAAGTAATTCCAACAATGTTAAATAAATGAAGGCACATAAAATCCCAACAGATAACAAATCACTGAAATCTGCTTATATAGACAGCTTTAAACGAAAACAAAAAAATACATTTAACTGGCTTCAATAGTTCAACTAAAAAACAAAAAAATGGTAAGACAAAGAGAAAACTTTTGTAAATTTTGTATTTTTTCGAAAATATTTAATAAATGTGTTTTACATGCATATACTATATATATAATATACAAAAAAAAAATAACAATACATTAATAAATTACCAATTATTTGAAATTAAATATATTATATAGTATACACCATATACTTATACATTATTCAATTATATATACATTTAGAAAGCAGCAACAACAAATTATATAAATAGAAATTGAACAAATTTGTAAGAAGCCGAGGCGAAACAACAACAAACAATTTGATAGGTCGAAAGAAAGAGCTTAGGAAAAAGACAGCTTTTGTAAGTAGACATTGAACAAAAAAAAATAAAGAAAATGTGGAAAAGGTTTAATAAAGAAAAGCGCAGCGAAGGCCACACACAAACAAAAATACCGAGTTTTATTCTGTGAATTTTACAATTAAAAGGGAAAATATTTATACCAAAATAAAAAGTTAAACGTTTTGTTTTCGCTTTGAATGAAAAAAATGAGCACAGAAGAGAACAGAAAGTTAAACAAAATATATATTTTATTTATTTGATTAAGATTGGCAATATCCTTTTACCCTTTCCAATTGGATTTCATTACTGTCTGATTAGCACCAAGGGATCTCATTCCGCCTAAGTATAGGGGTATATATATGCGCTGGCTATCTGGTTATCCTGGCAGATTTCTTTCTTAGGCGGGCAGATGCGTTCGAAGGCGTCGTCCAGGGGCCAGCTGTAACTTTTTTCCTTTATATTTTTCTTCTTTTTTCATCCAGGGGTTCGAATGTCACATAACTGGTCTGGACGGACGACGATATAAGGCCAAGCCGTCTCGTTAAACTTTCAACGCACTGCCCTCGTTGTGCGTGCTTTTTTCCCTTTTTCCTTTTAATTATGTATAGATTTCGTTGGCTTGCAGCTTGCGAGAGTTTCGCGAAAAGGGGTTAAGGCATGGAGGGGTTAAGGCTGGGGTAGCAACAGGTGCAACTCGCCGATCGATGAAGCTAACAGTGTTGAAATGAAGGCGAATTAACATTGTGCCCTAACTTGGCCAAGGGTTGTGTCCCTAAGACATAGATGTTGATAAAAAAACATTATGTTGGAATATCTCAAGAATTTGATATCAGTAAAACTTTAATAATATGTGCTGATGGCACAAATGTGGGTATATATTCGGAACTTTATAGAAACGCTTCATCTTCTATCAGATGTGCAGATCATGTAATGCTTATGAATTCGTGGTTTCACTTGGGTCAACTAAAGAATTCGCTGTTTCATTAGTATAAATATTGGTCGTGAATTATTATTATATTAGGAAATTGAATTTATTAATGTTATTACCTTTAACACTTTCCATTGGCAACAATTTGACAGCTTATTAATTTGTATAAATTTCAGTAAAGAGTTTTTATTACAATACCTAGGTTTAAAAACATATAAAAAATATATATATAATTATCTTTTTCTGGACGAAAGAGTATTTGCACAGGCGAAGGGAAAAGAATGAAGAGGGCATTATAGACTCTGATTAGGGCGAGATGGTGTGCGTGCCAGCGCCAACTTAATTGGGCTTAATGCTGGCTGGGATGCAATTATGCCGGTCCTGCACCTTTACTTAATGATGACATTCGGTGGCCAGCGTCCCCCGTCCTCAAATGATCCGGAGCGAGTGCTCCCTGTGATCGTCGAGCGCCACCTCGAACACGTTCTTCACACAGCACACCATGCCCAAAAAGAACACGTGCAGCACATGCGACAGCACCGTATGCAGGTTTATGGACAGTCGACCGGTGATCACGTCAAAGGACCACATCAACCAATCCACGGTCAGGACAATGCTGGTCACCAGGATCCAGGGCGAAATTGCGCTGGGGGAAACCTGGAGAGTCGAAAAAAAATACATAGATAAGGTGAGGCTGAAGAATTCGCGGTTCCATTGAAGGCAAGTCAAGTGACTGAAAAATCCCATGTATATATAATAATATATAATTTATTTAAAGACAACTTAAATAACTTTAGGGAACTCTTAGGTTATATAATCTAGCAATAAATCTGTAATGCTGATGAATACGCGTACCTACCCTCAAGATGCCGTAGACGAGCATAAGCCACGCGATCAGGCTAAAACTGGAGCCCACAAGTCTCGCCTTGCGCAGCGCACAGTCGTTGAGGACGTAGAAGTGCCGCTGGCGCCACATGTTCATCTGCCAGCAGGGACAGCTCCACACCTGCATCAGCTCGTAGCAATTGGATCCCGCTCCGCAGAGGCTGAGCAGCACCACCGGCCAAAAGATGACCGGGAACCATTCTGTGCGGCAAAGGCAGCACGAATGGAGCAGCCCTATGGACTGATTCCAGCAGCGAGTGGGAAAGTTCCAGATCGAGTACACGGCATCGTCGCGGTGAAACAAATGACGTATTATTCGACGCATCCAGAAGCTGATATGCCGAAGCTCGAACATTTCGGTAGGTTGGAATTTGGCAAAATAAATGCCTAACAATTTGTAGTGATTGTGGTGGCGGTAATTACAAAGGTGTGTGAGTGAAAAAAAGTAAAAGAAAAACCTAAAGTTTAAAAAGGGAATTTTTGTACTTGAGGTCGAACACTTTACACTTTTTTACACAGAATCTAATTAAATTAAAATAGACCAACTGTCGCAGTATGTAATGACTCAAAGTACATTTATTTGCTAGAGGAATTCAGTGTCAGAAAATGCTTTTTATGGCTGTCAGAGGTAAGCTACAACATATTTAAGATTTCATGACTTACAATTTTATTTCCTGTAGGGCATCTGAAATATGTTCTTGAAAACTAAAACAACTTCAGGATGCGAATGGCGTTTCATGTCTACCTGAAGCGATAGTTACGCCCGATAACTGCATTATCTCAAGTGCTTCTGGGAACTATATATATATATATATATATATATAGATCTATCTATATATATATTGTGTCTACATATATTTAATGGCGCCTTGGTGGGAATCTGCAGATGAGGTCGAAGGTGAAAGTGCCATAAAAATGCGACATCCTGCACATTTGCCATAAAAGTGTGTGCTCGATCGTAAAAACACTTTTTCGTATATGCCCAAGACGATGATAATAGGCCCTTCCTATATAGTGGATATACTTTATGTCAACCCTTAACCCCGAACTACCTGTTCGAGTTTCTCTGACTGTGTATCTGCAGGTGTTTTCCCGGGGCGGAGATGAATCAGCTAACTGAGTGAGTACAGAACAATTACTATTATATTGAAATGCCCCGGACCCGCGAGTGTTTTTCGTCGAGTTAATTGCGCTTTTAGGACACTGAGAGAAATTAAGTAGTCCAGCAGTTAAGTGTGACTCTTAATTTCAAGGAGTTGAACTGAATATGAGGAACAAGAATCAACAACAAAAAATAAAATATTTACATAATAATAAATTATATAATAACAATTCTTTAAAACTCACTCTTCAAATTACTGCACTAAATAATTTTCAACAAGCGTAAGAAAACAATCCAAAATAAGTACAATAAACCCTTTAAAAAATGTTTTAAAATATTATACCTATAGGTTTCATATATGATAAATGTGGATTTTTATAAGCTGCTTCAAAACTAGCTTCTGATTGCTAATTCCATAAACTAAAAACTACTTTTTACAATTAAATATTATTAAAATAAATGTTATAGCTAAATGCAAAGATCTATGAAACCTTTTATTAAATTTAATTACATTTTGGACATTAGATATAAGCAATTTTGAAACTCTTTTGAACAGCATTCGTTTGCAGTGTGTAGATTGTTTCGCCACTGTTACTGTGGGGTGGAAAGTCTGACTAATTGAAGATCCCCCACCCTTCTCCTGGCTTTATTTGTTTAATAAATTTTTCTATTTGCCTGCTTAACATGGCGTGGGCCATCGCATCGCTTACGGTTTTAATGACACTTTGTTTTGGTTGTTTTATTTTGTGTTTTTTGTTTTTCGCCGACCTTAATTGGCAGTATTCCACTATTTTACTAAGCTGATTCATGCGGGCTGAACTGGTCCATAGAGAACATTGTTCGACTCTCTCAATCTTCAACGAATTCAATATTTCATTGATGGCCCGATGATGCGGACGGTTTCCATGTTTCCATTGTTGACTCAAGCGAAACACTTTTCAGGTTTTAAGGTCTCGGGTCCCTTGGATTTTCCATTTGTCACGACTCCTGGTCAATTGAATTTTTCAGTTCGAGGCCGAACGTTTCTTGGCAGCATGACAAGTGCAATGTGGCCAAGAAAGCGTTTCCTGTTGGTGGGCATTAATAAAAGTCGACGGACATAAAGGCCAGAAATCCATCAGCATTCCGGAAAAATCCAGATCAAAGGGACTGTGCAAGGATTCCTGGGATTTGCTCTAGATTTCAACTGCATTATGTATTGCAATTGCCTTGGAAATTGCTGCCTTTGTGGCCAAGTTGGCCATAGTTTATTGCTGGCAAATAATTAATAGTAAAGTGCTTCAAAGAGTATTTGTCTGCCATTCAAAGATTTTCTTTCAAAAGCTTTGATTGTTCTTCTTTAAAGTATTTTTCTAGAATCACATATGTATGCATATTAGATTTTAATTTAGTCCAACATGTATTTATTCAAAGGATTTACTTCAAATTGGTGCAAGTAATCTTCTACTTAAATATATATTTATAAGGGCTTAACCCACATAGGGGATCTCTTTAACTTTAACACCCAAAATATACTTTTGCCCTACTTATTATTGGTTTGAGAATAAGCCACAGCTGATGGCTCGACTTCGAATCCAGGGGCGTTTTATTTTATTTGATTTTGCAAAGTAAATCATGGGGCAGTGCCTTGAAAATACTATTAGTCAATACAATAAATAAACCCCTTTGGAGATACGCATATGGATCAAATCCTGTAGAACAAAAAACAAATGTATCCAACTCGCAAACTCAAGACCATTAATCATAATAAGATGCCAGCTGAGGAAGCATTGGCAATATATCGAAACCAAACTAATACACTGTTCGAAAAACGTTAAGTTAACGTTATACTTAACGCCAGAAGGTAGTAATGCAAAGAAATCGGAAAATAAAATAAAAGAGTGAGGTAGAATTTGTATGGAACAAAAATTTAGTACTTAATTTAAATATTTTACACCTCGATTTTCATCCATTTTAGTTTTTTTAAATTTGAAAATATTAAAATTTTTAAAAATCTTTTTATTTAACTATTTTTGGAATTAATTTTAGTATCTAGACATTTAATTTTAATGTAATAAGTTTATTTAAGTTAAATAATGTTTTTGTCAATTGAAATATTACGTTATGGTTTTTTTTTGGGTGTAATCCCACCAAAAAAAGATGCTCTATTGGGGCGTGGCATGATCTAAAGTCCCGCCCGAATTTCGCCATATTCCCAGTGGCTAAATCATCTCTGTTTCCAGTGCCTAGCAACATGGCCCAAAAAATTTTCCGCCAACAGAGAAAATAAGTAGAGAGGTGTTGGCGGCATTATGGCAAAATAAAGCGGGAAGGTATTATACTATATAGGAGATGGAAACCGTTTGCTGCTACCCATTATTTTTATCGTCTTTTTTTTTCGCTCACCCGAAATAGATTTGACCTATTTCCTACACGTTCCGTCAATTCCCCAATTCCTTCTTATTTTCTTTTTTGTTTTTATTTTATTTATTTATTTTTTTTTTTGCACACCGTCTTCTACATTTGAATGGTTCATATTAAAATTGTAGCGCGTCTAATAAATAAACGAACTCTTCTTCTTGGCCAATCAAATCGGGGAAACCGATTTGTTCGAAGGTATATGGTAGGGGTATAAGGATTTCCACATCTGTATGTTAAATCTAATTACTTTCCGGGGTAAGCAGGTAATTTAGAAAGATAAACAACACACATTTAAAATGTAGAATTAAATGTATGATAATTCTAAAGCAAATTTATAGGTAATAAGAAATTGATTCAGTACTAAACCCCTTTCAGAATACCAAAATTAAGATAATGTGTAAATTGTGTGAACTGTTAGTTCCAATATCAGAATCACTTTAAAATCTCCTTCAGAGAATTTTTTGGCTAAGCTTTTAAGAATAAAGTTTTTTTAAGGAATACATCATATTAATAGAAACATTTAAATAATTTACTCTACATTTTTCTTTCATGGAGGTGAAATTTACCCATTGATATTTTACTATAGGATTCCTTTCGGTCGACTCACTAAAATTTAGTGGTATAAAATTCGTTGTTTCTTTGGCAGCTATTCTATTCTATTTTACTTTTTTTGGCGCGCATATATCGCTTGAAGCGGTACGAAAATAGCGCCTACGAGTTGAGGGGAAAAATTAGAAATGCGAAATTAAATAGATATAGAATGGATGCCATGGGGGGCTATGCGCCCAGATCGTACAATATGCAAACATTAAAACATACGTATAAAAAATAAATAGACGCCGTCTTGAATAAACACACGGATGCCCGTCACACGCGCTGAAATAGCGAGCGAACGGTATTTTTAGCGAAAGCGAAAGATATATGGTGTAGATACAGCTAAAGATACATATGCGGATATGGTCATGGATATGGTATGAAAATGGGAGTGGTAATATGAATGGATACAGAACCATTAGCTCTTCCAAGGGCCGATCGGATTAGCAAGGTGCAGTCCATATGTGTGCGTAATTGCCCCGTCAGCTGGCCATCCTGCAGATACAGATACATCACGAATGTACCTCATGTAAACTAGAGATGAGCGTGTAAGGTACTTTGAATAACTCTAGTAAGGAATCTGGCCTTTAAAAATAATCCTGCAGATACAGATACATCACTTATGTATCTCATGTAAGCAAGATATGAGCATATAAAGAATTAAATATACATAGTATGCAAACAATAAGATTTAATAATTTGATAATTTATTTGGTATTTGGGAATTTAATAGTTTATTTATTTATTTGCTACCATATACTATATAAAATTATTAAGAAAATATTATGAGAGCAAATTGCATTTATTATCTAAACAAAATATTTTTATTTCGGTGCGTGAGCTGAATGAAAGTCCATCGCTAAATGTAAATGGCAAACAAATTTGTCTTTGAACTTCGTTTATTGCATTTGCCACAAGACACAATTTGTATATTATGCTCATTACGACAACACAACCCCTGGCGATAGGTGACAGTTGGATGATTTTTGATCCGAGGGGTTGATGTCGAATGGGTCTATCAATCAAGCCATCAATCAATCAAACCGCACTGCACACTGAGCGAAACGCCGGCAGGAGATTTACGAGTGGCCATAAATGTTTGGGGAAAACATATGTGCATTCAAATTACATATGCCTTGTTGCTAGATTTTCCAGGAAATTTCGAATTTCCTTCGATTCCAACCCATATCAACAATGCCTCAGAACCATACACATTCGATCGGATCCAGAAATCAAATGCTATCCAAATTCCTTGGCACGGTTTCGTTTTATTTCTCTATTTTTTTTTGCTTGTACTTTTAAAATCGGTTCATTGAAAAGAGGTCAAGTTAATTGGAATACATTTAGGCACTACATTTCTTAACTTAAACTCTTCAACTAAGTAATGTTGCGACTTTAACTGGAAATAGTTAGGTTCTATATTATAAGAATTTGCTTGTTTTCAATTGCTTCGTAGTATTAAATTAATAATTTCAAAGTGAAATCCCTTTATAAGAACGTTGATTAAAATAATGCTGTTTTAAAAAATTTTGTTTAATAATCTGAATTAAAACTTTTCAATATATGGTACATTTTTTTTATTTTTATTTAATTATTTTTTCTTCAATTATTTTATATATGATCTCTAAATTACAAAACAATTTACATTCGCTAGGCCTTAAATCATTTCACAACTTAATGAACAAAAATTATTAAGACATTTAAGCAGAGCCATATTTTAAATCCCCAAATATGTAAAACCTTAAATTCAATTTGATATTAAAATATTCTCATTTGCATTGTAATGTAAATATATCAGGTAGCTATTAAATGCAGATTTATTTTCATGATGTCCTGATGTCCTTTTAAATCCAAATTAAATCTAAATAAATTAAATTCCGTTCACAATAGTTTTAAGTTCCACCATAAATAACAGACTAAATGTAGCACTTTCCTTGGGCCCGAAATCAACCTCAATCGAGATCGGATCGTTTGACAGTTTCAATTTCCCTTCAATTGAATGAAACCGATCGCAGTGTCGGTGGCCATATCAATATCCTGGCTAGTTACCGATCGACTTCCGTATCGGTGGCACAGAATTAGGCCATATCCCATTACCAAGGCTTAGGATTCGAACCTTTCGAGGTTCGAACTACCTGGCCTGATCGCTTTTGTTAATTGGGCATGGGATCGGTGATCTGAACTCTGGGATCTTTGTTGCTGCTGCTGTCATTACACTGCTCACGATCGCTTGGCAACAGAGATCCCATATCCGAGATCCGAAATCAGAAATCTCCGAGATACGCAAGATTCGACCAAAAAAAGATCGCGTCACGTCGAGTGGAAAATGTTGCCGGGGATTTATGGCTAGTTGAAGCCGAAGCAGAATGCCCTTGAACAGAGATCTTTTTGTTTTTGTTGTTGGTCTTTGCCTCGCTTGTTTGAAGAGTGTTTTTGTGGAAAGGTAAACTGGGATGATGTTGTGTAGATACTTCAGCCTGTACTCAAGAAATCTGTATCTTGTATCTGAAGTATCTCTGGGTTCTCCGGCCTAATCCATTGCTGGATGGTAGGTGGATTAAATTTAGGCTTTGTTTTCCATTAGTTTTACAATAACACACATTTAAATGCAATTCTACATTTGTAACTGGTTTTCCCAAATAAAAATTTCAATAGCCATATGATGGGTCTTTCATTAGTTGTTAACACGCTGCTAAAAAAAAAACATAGGAAATTAAAATAATTTAAATGCATTTATATCAAACAGGAACTATTTTAAATCTAATATATTCCACATTTATTAAACTATTTGGATTATTAATATTTAAATATGATTTATCATGCAATTATAATTAATTATAATTATAACTAATATTATGATCTAAAAATTAATTTAAATATAATATATATAAAATGTAGAATTTAATGGTCAGATGTTTATCTTAACAATTTAATTTTTTATCAGTGTATAAAACCCAATTAAGAAATTAAGAAAACATATACATATTTTAGATTTGCCAGCCTTTTTGGCAGTATAGATATTAACTTCTGGGCATCTAGATTAAGCTGATTAATTATTTATATATTTAAATGCAGTCCCATATAAATATCACCCCACTTTTAATTCAAAATTCATAACGTTTCCATCCATTGGATATTCAAGATTTTGGAACTGCGACTCCCGAACAAAATCGACTAATCGCGTTCAGGAAGAACCTTTCAAATCGAATTCAATCGAATTCAGAGGTTGATTGGCCACACAAAGGTGAAGCTTCTCTGTTCCACTTTTCGTTTTATTGTCTTCCACATTTTTTATGCGTTCCCCTTTGTTGATATGTATATGGTGTTTTATTTGTGCTTCACTTGAAGGCCCAAACCAAGTTTCTCTCTGTTTAAGCAAGGGAATCCAAGGAAGCCTACATGGAAAACAATTTTTTATTGCTCTACTAGGAGTATTTGTAAAAATGAATTATGATTATATAACAAAACACATTTGAATAGTATAACAATTTGATTTTACAAAACTTTTTTAACTTATAAGACATAGAAAACACTAAATTAAATATTCAAAAAAAGTTTTTAAAATATTATGTTTTAAATTGTTTTAAAAGATTTCAAAATTTCTTATTTTACCAAGTAAACACTAAAATAAATTGCCTAGAAACCGGTTTAAGATGATTAACCAAATATAGGCTATGTTATAAATTGCCAGTTTTGCAGTGATCTTATTTTTGTTCTGTGTGATTGAAATAAAAGCACAATTTGCATATGGGCAAAGACGAGGGGCGGGTAAGCTCTTGATGGAATGGAGGCCTTTTTTTTAGGGGCCGAACATTTGCTAGTTTGTTGCGGCAAAAAACTTCCGCATTTGATAACCGTTCGACGTCGGCAGCGGTGTCTGCGATTTCGTTTCGGTTTTTTTCTGGCTTGGCAACACCTTCACCGTCGCCTCCCACCGCCCACTTTCCGCCCACTACCCACACACCACGCATTGCCTGGCCCCACCTCTTTCAGCCACCTTTCTATTCGTTCTGAATAATTTGGAAATTTAGTATTTGCCTGTCTAATTTGATTTCGGGGCAGTGCGCATAAAAAATCCAACAAGCTGATTCAAAAAAAAAAAAAAAAAAAAAAAAAAAAAAAAAAACGAAGAAAAAACTTTTGGCAAGGTCAGTGATAGCGTTTCTTATACGGCACAGTAAATACTGATTAAAAGGAAAAATAAAAAGATTGTTTAAATTCTGATTTATAAAAAAGATTTTTATAACCAATATTTGATCATGCTTACAATAAGTATGCACTATTGAAATACTATTATTGAAATATTTTTAAATTTGCAAGTAACACTTATAATACAAATAATATATATCTCATAGTTAATATATAGTGTAAGTTAAAACACGTAACATATTAAGGTTTGTACGTACATAAGCCTTACTATATCATTTAAGGTTCACTCACTATCATCACGAGACTTTTTACTACTTGTACTTAAGATAAGAAACCTACCTAACAAAGCTGAGTTGGAACTTTTATTGTGGAATTTTAAAAATTTGGAGTTAATTACAAGAAACCACTATTTTACGTTATTACATTTTTTTTAAAGCCGTTTACACAATTCTTTTCCACAAATTAACAATATCTACCAATAGCTTTTAAGACTTAATAGATTTCTCAAAGAAAACAATTGCCATAAAAGCAAAGTATGGCTGTTAAATTTAACTAAATAATCTGTATGTGTCGAGTTTTTACTGTACCTGCCTAGAAGAAATGCCCGCTGCCGTTGTCTTAATAAATTCATTTTAATTGATTTCTTTTTTATGGACTCTTCTCTCTTTTGGCTATTGTAAAACATGCATATATGTATTTAAGCAGAACCGAAATAGAGATAGTTCTTACGGTTTTTTCCCTCAACGTTTTTGATTTTTTTTCAGCAGTTTTATAATCCATTTTTTTTTCTTTCTTTTTCTTTTTTTTTCAATTTTATATTATAATGTTTACATATTTAATTTCTTTTTCATGGTCGCATGTTGCGCACGCTCCTCGTTCGTTTACGCCCACTGATAGTGGATGGCGCCACTGGCGGGTATATGAATGGATTTAAGGGGGCTATGAAATACTAGTGGTGAAGGGTGGTGAAACTGCCACCCTAGTTTGCCCCTACCATCTGATAGCCACACTCACAGAGAATCGAGAGCCCAGCAAATCGCAATGGCAAGTCAGGTAGAAAAGTGTCAGGGGCGGTGAACAAAAGGGGCTGCTACTTAGACCTCATAGATTCTTGGGAATATTCGAAAAATTCGACAGCAATTATGCCGCATGACACTGACAAAATGTCGCATTACAAGACAGAGACGTCGAAAGGGCGAATAATAAATGGGAATTAGGAAAGGTTGTTAAATAAAAGCAGCATCGGTAGTGTCAATTGGGTTTTTAAATTCTAATATCATTGCAATCGAAATTGAAGTATTATTTTGCAGTCAATCGTTTTATTTTTTCTGGTTAATAATTTAATCTAATTGCATTGATATATTTCCGAAAAAAGTAAAAGCAACAACCATGAGAACATTGAGTTAAATACCCTTCAAAAGTGTTTGTAATTTATTATTATCAAAATAAATATCCAGTGAACGCATTTATGGAAATTCCAATTATCCCCAATAATGAGAGTACTCCTAGAAAGAGTATGGCAAATCGAGCAAACAAATCGAATCATGTTGCCCAATTAGATGAGGAGATGACAGCAATGATGAAACAATGTGCACAATCTGTACATCTTATATGGGTTTGTAAACAGAAATATATGGGGGAACCGTGATAAATGGATCGATGTACAGAGATCGAATTGTGTTCATTTATTGTAGATCATATTAGGCAATTGTTATTACATTTAAATTGAATCTTTCATACACAATCGATTATGTTATGCGTCGCATTCATCATAGTTTGACCATGCAAAGAAAATGAAGTTTAGTTTCTGCTCCCAAACATGGTCACTTTGCATATTGCAAGCTTTATTTAAAAGTTCAGTAGAGATCTTATTAATAAAACTGAATAATGATAATTCATAAGTATAAAATAATGATCGCGGCCACTGATAAATCAACCTGTTGGCTTAGGGCCAAAGTTTTGGCCAGCGGGCAATTAGCCAGAGTGTCATATATGCAGTGGTGGGTTGACCTGGCAATTAGCCGGACATCAAACGGACATACTATATACAAATAGAATCGGAACCGATGGCAGTTATCAAGCGGAAGTCGTTCAATATGCGTGGCCCGTGGTTGTGACTTTTAACCAACGGCGCGTGTCCATTGCGTAGGTATTAACGCATGAAATTGGCCACCTTTTGAGCCGAACCACTGAGCTACTGAACCACCGAACAGTACCCACGTAGATTAAAAACTCTTTAGGATAATTTAACTGGTCACAGGTGTCTTTCCTGCTTCTCCTTCCTTTTTTTTTTTATTTTTTTTTTTTTTTTTTTGTTTTGTTTGTTTTTTCTTTTCTCTGACTGCCCTAATTGATTGAGTCGTACAGTTGATTCAACTATAATTATAATGGGAAGTAATATCATCAACTGGTAAGTGAAATTCTAGGAGGCAGTAAAAACATAATTAATAAATATAATTTGAATTGATACAAAATTTTTTTATAAATATAAAGGTACCCATTCTAATTCTGAAACTTTAAAAACATATTAAAGAAAATTAAAATTATTTAAAAATAAATAATCAAAATAAAATATCTTTCACACGAAAACGTTATTTCCTTACATGCATATAATAATAACCAATAAATGTTTGGCCAATGTTAGAACGCAAATATTAATGCCAACCATATCAAACAAAACTGCGTTCTTCCTCTTGCAAATTTTCCACTATGAATACTCTGGTTTTCGCATTTATTTTTTGCTCTATTCCACCTGTATGTGGTAAACAAAATGCGACGCACTTTCGCGGCGAAACAAAAATAATAATAATACATAATAAAAAACGCTAAAAAACTATAGCCAATAAATAGCCTTGAGTTGGCCGACTATAAGTTGGCGATAAGTCGCAGAGAGCTGATACGCAATCAATGGCGCAGCAGTTTCAGTGTTTCGCCTTCGACTTTGGATGGAATTGGGAATGGGAATCTTGAGAGTGGTCCAACCAGATCCCCAATAGATAGATAGTCGACTAATTTGCCAAATTTAATTTGGTTCGATGGGAGATCAGATACTTTAATCACTCACAGAAGGTCGATGGCGAAACTTTCTCTGGCTTGAAAACTAATCGACAACTATTGGCCATAAACAATTTAATGCAATGGCATTTGGTTTTATATTCTAAGAAAAGAGATTTTCGTTAAATGTTTATTTGTAAATAAAATTTAAGCCTTTAATTCAATTAATAAACGTCTTTTTTTTAAATGGGTAATGAAAATACATTAATTTAAGTTTATCATAAAAATTAATATAAATAAAGCTCATAAATATACTGAAATTTATTTAATAACATACATTTTAAATTTATAGAACATATTTATGTAATTATTTAATTATTGAAAATAGTGTGAAAACCCAATTTACCTGTGATATAAATGTTTAGAGAAAACCTAACTCATTGTCTACGCCATTATCTGGTAACATTTTTTATTGCCAGGCAATTAAATGAGACATGGGATCACTGATCTATTTATTTATTAAAAAATTGTGTCAAATGCCAATTTTGACGTCTCCCCGTTTAACTTTTTACCAGGTGAGTCGGCGTGCCTCTTGTTAACAAAATTCCATCGCCAACGCCCCTTTCCAGTTTTAAGTCAGTTACAGCAATTTACTCGTTACTACCCCTCCATTCATGGAATTTTCGCAGAAGTCAGCCACATAAATATATATACAGGAGTGCTCAAAATATTAGTAGCATTTGCATATGGAAAAAAATAAGGTGAAATAGAGACAACGTTTATAATTCGTAATTGCCGTTGTTATAGAGCTAGACCACAAATTAAGAAAGACATAAAAATGCGCTAAATGAAAAATATTTTAAAAAATATTAACACAAGTAAAGAGATTAATGGGATACTTTTTTTTATAATAAAATAAAATACAGTTTTAATCTGCTTTACCTATATAAATGTGCCATTATATATTTTATAAGTTATAGTACTACTGTTTTAAACATGGCTGCAATTGCGGACCGGGTATTTCCTATTTCCAATCCAGCTGGCAACAGATCGATCTTTCGGGGTTTTCAGTCATTCCTACCGCTACAAATTAGTTTTCCACCTACAAAAAGTTCCATTTCTTGGCTGCTTGAATTCTGAGCCGTGTAATTTGCATTTGCCAAACGTGTTAAAATTATAAAATTCGAAAATCAACAGGGCTGTCGTTGGGATTATGCAAATGGCCCTCCAGAATTAGTTGAGGTGGCTAGGTCGAAAGCGGGAAAAACCCTTGGAGATTAAAGTCCCCCTTTAAATTTTTCCGTATCTTAATTTATTTTTTAAAAGGGGCAGGGTTAAATACCTTTACGATTATTATACTTTTCGCATCTTATACGCTTCTCATTAAGATTCCCTAGTCATTCGATTATAAATCTTTCAAATCAATCAAACATGGCCATAAAGTGGTCCATCACTTAAATATTAATAATAATATTAAATAATATTAAATAAATTCGTTAGCTAATGTTGTAAGTAATTTTTTATTTTATAATTTCATTAGCTTTAAGCTCATATGTTTAATTGTGTTTACTAAGTAAGATGTGAACGATGTGGAAACACAATTTAAAACTAATTTGTACTGCATAGAAACAATGTAACTATAATTTTAATTTGTTGTGGCACCTTATCCCATCGAGTTGTCAAAGCCAGAAGTTTTGTATTTTGTGTGTTGTATTTTTGGGGACGCCCACATCCACTTTCTGGGGAGCGTCTGGTGTGATTTGGTAGTACTTTTGTGGGTGCTGTCATCCACATTTTGTGTGTGGGGGCAAGCAATTTGGCACCAACTACATACTACATACTACTACATACAATAAAACGCGCAGCGGAAAGGCCAAAAAGCCGCAGAATCGTGGCCAAATGCGGCTCAAGTTGTGGCCATTTCAGGTGGGCACCAATACACCCTCAAGTTGGGGCCAATGTTCGTAAGATTTGACCACGCATTTTGATTTCAGCCATGTCTGCGACTACGTCACGTGCTCCGCATTTCAATATATCGCCAATACACCATTAAATTCATTCAAAGAAAGGGTTATCGAGGGGTAAAGCCTTCCGACTTCCACATACCTGTTTTTTATAGCAATTTTAACTTAATTTAATTAAATAGAAAAGTCAAAAAAGTAATCCAATCTTTAACGTATGTATATTGTTATTTTTGGAGAGCTAAACTTTGTAAAAGAAAATTGTATAAAATATGGATTTTATTTATATTATAAATAAAGATTATAATTAATTATTAACAAACTCATATACCTTTTCAATGCTGGATTTAAGGGTATAAAATAATTAAGCGAAAGGGGAAAAGTAAGCGTTGTTACTTTGATTTATGAATAAATCAATGAATCGAAGTAAAGGAAGCGCATTTTATTGTATAGTCCAAACTCCACGCGTAAATAATAGAGGCACACATATGGAAGCCACAAAATGTTCTGTTAAACAAAGCGTGGATATTGAAATATTGTAGAATAGCATTAAATCAAATTAAATTGACAAATTGGCCGGGCCTCGGCCGAGTACAGTGAAGCTTTCGCTGTGGGAAAGTAAATTATGTTCCCTTTCCCTCTTTTAGTTTAAGCCTCTCACTCCCACGCACTAGACTAGATTGTTCAGCTACAGATGTGGTCACATAAATAGGTCTGCAAAACTTATAAATTTTGGCATTAATATAATATTTTTGAAATTTATTAAATGGTGTATTATATATATAATACATTACATAATACATTATATTATCCAAGTTGTATTATTAATATACGTACTATACTTTGAATAAATTAAACCGACCAAAAAAATGTTGATAAGAATTCCTTTGATACTGAATAAATCAGAGTTGACTTTACTGTTTCTACAATTATGTTATTTAATATTACTTTTAAATTTACCTAAAAACTTTTTCGTTTCATATTAGCTAAGCTACTTTCGGTTGCTACTAATTTATCCTCGGCAGTGTGGGATTCAGTAGAATCCAACTGCCAAAAGGCAGACAAAACTCGGGAAACCAAGGCACATAAAAGGAGCGTCGGCAACTTAATGATCCGCATAAAAAAAGGTCGAAACAGAGACACGGACAGCGTAGGTGTTAAATTTGGGCTTCTTCTTTGGCCGATTTGGCTGCTGCTGTAATAATTAAACGAAAGCTCCCACAACAATAGCTTGAAACAGTCATATATAGCTGTGCACTCGAAAATAAATATGCATATTTATTTGTGTAACTCATAAAACAATTAATTTTATGTGATGTGTAAAAAAAAATATCGAAAGTCGCACAATACGCACTTCGGGAAAGACTTACTTAAATACAAATAATAAATTCTACATAATTAAAACAATAAAAGCTTATAAATATATAAGAGTAAGGCTTCTAAAGGTCGTAAAAACCCACTGATGTATGATATTTTTTTTTCGGTGTACAGAGTTATTGAGATGGAGAGTTAGTTACGAAGGGTTAGACCGAGATCGAGTTGGTTAAGGTTGAGTGATTCGGGTTCGAGCTCGAGATCGTGTGCATGTGGCACGAAACTTGGAAACTTGTTGCTCATGAACATGAATGAATGAATATGAATCAAAAGCTGAATGAGTGAGTGAGTGAGTGAGCGAGTGAGTAAGGGAATGAGTGAATGAAGCCCACATGCAATCGGAGACCAAATAAAAGTCCAAGACCAAGACCAACTCCAAAACTCCCGGCCGATTCATTGTTCGTGTAATTATGTACATTTTATTTGATGTTATTCTTTGTTTCTTCTCTGTTTTTTATTTTTTTTATTGTCCCATTGACCCAACACCCAAGACAAAAGAACATCGAAAGCAAAATAAAAAGGAAGAAGGCTCCCCAAAAAAAAAAAAAAAAATAGATAGAGGTGTATCCACAGGGCAGGTGTACGACGGCATGTAAGTCAAAATAGTAATCAAAATAGAGATGAAATTGCTCCCGGAATGGAAGGCCAAAACAATAATACAATAATACTAATACCAGATCTAGACACGCATTGGTGTGCGTGCCGAAAAAGAAATCAAAACACAAAAGCCTCAAAACAACAAATCAAAATAAGCAGCATATAAATTATAAGCGGAAAAAACGAAAAAACAAATCAAATCCAGGAGGGGGTTTTGAAAAAAACAACGAATTTTGATGTACCCTTTAGACAGAGTTTGAAAACTTCATTTGTTACTATAATTCCATTGTGTTTCAAAAATTTTAATAAAAGAAAAAGAAACAATTTAGTTTTTAGTAGCATATCTTATAGATATATAAATAATAAATTAGAGGATTATTTTCTGTTCCATAAATTTGGGTAATTTATATATGTATAACACGAAAACAAAAACTCATAAATAGTAAGCCACATAACATTTAATGCTATTCGAAAATATATATAAATATATTAAGAATATAGTCTTAAAAAATTAATTACAAAACTATGAGTAAAGAAAACTATTTTTTAGTAAGGAGAAATATCACAATACCCCTTTTCTAGGGTACTTAAAGAAACAAGTTGCCGCCGTTTGCCTTGGGTTGCCAAGAGGCCTCAAAATGGAAAAAAATAAACGAATCTTTGGAGTGGGTGAGTAGGGGGGTAAAGAGTGACTTATGGGTCCAAGCGCCCCCTTCACTCTATTTGCCTCTCAGTTTTTTTTTTTCACTTGATAAGGTTCGGATCCGTTGCGATCAATTTACGTAATTTAAAAGCTGCGTTTAGGCTTGGTTCGTCGCCTCAAACGATCGAAAAAAGGGGGCTTTGGGGGGTTAAAGTAGTGCGTATGTGCGGTAGTGAGCGATGATTATGATGATGGGATCATGTGGCATCTTATGTGTTTGTCTACGCATTGTCACAAGTTGATTTCTCATATTTTTTTTATGAATGAATTGCCCCGGGCGCAGAGAAATGGCATCTGATGAAATTTACAAATGGGCGAGGCTACTTTGCCATCTACAGATACAGATACATAAACCGATTCAAATACAGATACACTCCCATAGATAAACGCCTCGGTTATTGTTGGCTTGATTATTCAATTTTGATGGAATGCCAGCGAAAATACTTTACCAATTATTCAGAATCATACAAATCGATTTTAAATTAGTTCACCCGATCAAAAACTATTTTCAAACATTGCTAATGAAGTGTTGAGGGAAATTGAGAAATTTGCCATTTGAGGTTGGTTTACCTTAGGTGTTGCGTGGAAATTCCTCAAAATTATTCTCAAATTAAATATTAATGAATTCACTATTAGAAGTTTCTAGGGCCAAAATAAATTAAACACAAGGCATTATTAGAAGCCTTAAAGGTGACGATTTTCCTATCTTTGAAATATTGTTCATATATTTTTATACAATAATTGTATTGAAAACCTTTTAACCCTTTTTACAACAGTACCATCGATATATATCCGAAATACCTAAGACTTCCCATTTAATGAGTGTAACTGATGATGTAGATCTCATCAATTGCCACTTGGGAGTACTCTATACATTTCTCCGCAAACGAAATGAGCAATATGAAAGCCGAAAGAACCCAGCCTCTGGGATGAGATCACTTATGATTGATCATCATTATCAGCCAAGACAAAGAGATCATACAAGCATATGGAAATATGGAAATATGGGTGGGCTGAAAGACCCCTGAATGACTAGCCCACTGATCAAACCCTTGAGTACGAAATCCGAATGGGAATAGCAGGCAAACTAAACGATTTCGATGGCGTAATAGATCGACGGGTGGTTAACTTATATCGCGTATTGCGTAAGCGTTTCCCCAATATATATGTTTGTGTGTGTGTAATAAGAGTAATTTATATGTACACCCGTGTGTTGGTATTACCATATAATTAGATACTCGAGAGTTTCTTGACACTGTTTTTTTTTTTTTTTTTTCGGTCTGTGTGCGATGGCGAATTCGAATTTTTGAGACACGAAATTGTATCGAACAGTTTATCAGCTCTATTAACAGATCTCTCAAGTGCTCGCGCTTGTTTTTTGGCTAACAACGTGAGTTCTGGAGGGAACAAAAAATCAGAAAAAAAAAAAAACACAAGCATGAGATACTCGGTTCTCGGTTTTCGGAGCTTTGTTCAAGTGGTTGGATGGTTGGTGCCCAAAGAGTAGTTCCTCCGCCCCCCCCCCCCGCGAAACCACTCCAAAATTAAGCCCGAAATTCCTCATAACCGGAGGGGGATGGTTTCTTGGAAACCCCCAAAAACTACAAAGATAGCAGGCAGTCGGAAAAAAAAGGGTTCAGAAATATGTACAGTAGGTGAAACTAATTAAATTCGGAAAGTCGCGCAGGATTTAGAAATATTGTTTTACAAGAAAAAGTTATTAGTTAATAGTTTTTTATTCTTAAATATGTTTAGAATTATTCGTCCTAACCAGTCTTTTCTAACGCCAATTATTAAAAAAAATTGTTTCCAACATAAACATTTATTAAATCAGTTAGCATTATACACTTTCCAAGCTAAGGAAATCTTGAAAATTATATGGTTTTTAGGAGGCCTGCCCTTTAGATCTCCTTAATGCTTTTCAAAATATAGTAATCTAATAACCAATTCGCAAAACCAATCCAAGCTTGAAGTTCAATTGATCGGAAATCTTGCTGGCTTCTCTAATTCCCAAAAATCAATTTTTTTTTTTGTCAACAAAATAAAAAAGCACAGTGCGTAAATTGCAAAGTGGAAGGGGGAGAGGGGAAGTGGAGATGGTAACCCCATGCGGGAGTGAGGGAGAGGGAAAGACAGTCAAGTATGTGAAACTTTTTTCTTTTTGGTTTTTCGCTGTTCTTTATTTATTTATTTTTGTTTTACTTTTTTTCGGTTTTCGGTGGGGGGCTAAATTTGCCAGAAAGGGAAAACCTGAAATGACTGAAGTGAGAGAAAAAGAAAAAGAAGCAGCAGCCAAAAGCAAAGAAACAAAAAGACCAACAAAAAAAAGCGAGGCGAACAAAAAAAAATCTCATATTATTTTGGCCTTCAAAAAATTTTGGCGGGCAATGAACCAACAACAACAGAGAGAGCACACACACACACAGCCACACACACTTTAGCAGACGGGCAGAAAAGCTTACATACAAATGAAAGAGATAAAAGGGCGCGGGGGTGTGTGGAATGGGATGGTATTGTCGGTCGGGGGGAGGAGGAGGGGGTTCACATTCCCCAGTGTGTGAGTGGCTACACTGGAGAAAATTGTGACCTGTTAACCATTTCACCTTTTCATTTCCGTGAGCTATTTGGCAATCTTCTGTACGAAAGAAAATAAGACATTTGAAGGCCTAATTTAGAAATTCTATAACGCAATCAACAAAAACTGGTTTTATTTACAAAAATTCTAGTTCTAATGGTCACAATATGGAATTTAATATTCCGTTAAGCTCGTCATAAGCTTACCAAGCGATTGCCATTCGCAGCTGAGTGTTCCAGTGTAGCTGGAAGTGGCTCCAACCGTTTGAGCAGCTAACACCCTCCCCACCCCATTTTACCCACTCCCCGCTCCTCCATTTCCACCCCCTTTCCCCCGCAAACGCATTGCGTGCAGACTTTCAAGTAGACAGCAACACATTTAAGGGAAAGAGAGGGAGAGAAACAGAGAGAGGCCTCTAACTCCTTGGCCCCACATTCCGCCCAGCACCACCACCCCCTCGCCCATCCAACACACAAATACACAATTTCAGCACATAGCGTTTTTGTTTTTATTAAAAACTATTGTTTTCTTTAAACCTTTTTGTGTTTTTTAAAGCTTTCTGAGTAAGTTGTTCAATATTTTCTTTAAAGTGTTTACAATTTATTTTTTATTAAAATTTATTTATCTTGAAACGAGAAAATGTTATAAATTGAGTTGTCAAAAGTGAATACTAAAATGTAAGTACTTATCAAAATGACTAATTTTGTCTTGAGTTGGAAAAATGCTATCAATATAGTTGTCAATATCGAATACTAAAATGTAACCTATAAATGATTGGAGCCTTTTTTAAATGGATACATTTAAATACATTTACATTTATCCAAAATGTATGCAGTGGACCCCCGTTTTCCTACGTCCCTGTACCACTGTGCCTCTTTTTGGGTGGGGCAGACAGACACAGACATGGCCAAAAGGAACTTATGCCATATCCATAAAAGTACAATGTGCGGTAATGAATTGTGGAAGGCGAAGGGGAAAGGGGAGGGGGAGGGGGAGGTGGAGGTGGAGGTGGAAGTGGAACAGGATCCTCGGACAGCAGACAGGGGCGGGGAAGAGGGGCATGGCAGGGGAGTCCAGGGGGTGGTGCCATGGGGAGCAACAGAGACAAAAGATGGCGGCATCGTTTCACACGGTCATGCTTTACATGATAAGTAAATTTTGAGTGATGCGCTGGGTTGAAAAGGGACCCAATAAGTACACGAAAAAAAAATTCTTTAATATGTAAAATATATTTAATTATGTAAGAAAACGCACTAAGTCATAATTATTATTTCTTAAACAAATAATTTTATTTTGACATGAGTTATTTATTTATTGTACTCTTATTACCTTAAACGATATTTTGCTTTCAGTTTGTAAGTTTATAGTTATTTAAAATATCATAATTATTATTTTCTCTTGGAATGAAAACGAATAATAATGGGCTTTGTTTAACATGTTTTTAGAGTTCTAAAATAAGTTTGTGTTGAGTGTAAAGAATCTCTTGTATTTTTGTTTTAGAAATTTATAGATTGTGACTTTTGCCTTTCTACAACTTGTGCCCACATTTGTTTGCAGTGCCTCTGGTCTTGCAGTCAGCAAAAACAACATCATCATCATCGTCAGCAACAGAGCAGTGTCTACGAGTCCATCGCTCATCGTCGGCTCCACTTCACAAACCGTAAAAATATTTAACTTGTGTCTAATTTGTGAATACAAAGTGAAGGAACTCAACTCTTCCTGCCGTGCATTTAAGACCCCGACGATTCCAGAAATTTAAGGAGACCCCCCAAGGGGGGCGTGGCATTTGCAGCAACCTGTTGCAACAGTCATTTGGCGACGAACCTCGGACCACTACTGATGGTACCCAATCCCAGCCAGAAATAAACGTTCGGCCTATAATGGAGCCATTGATGCTGCTGCTTTTTGCCACTAAATGAAGGGTTCAGTTTGCCAATGCTAAATGTTTTTCATTTAATTTTGTATTTTAGCGACAAAATAGTGTCAAATATTAGTCAATTTTGGTTTTATAACGTATATAAAATGCAGGATCCCTAAATTTTTAAAATTATCCAAAGCAATAATAATCAATCAATCAATCAATAATATAATATACAATGTAACACTAATATTTTATTAAGCTTTGTGATGATGTCTTAAAAAAAGCTCTGTTTGATCGACTTTACACACTGTTTTGTTTTTTGTTTTCACTCAATTAACTACGTTCTTTAATTTGAAAACCCGTGTGATCTTCCACTGCCAATAAAATAGAGCGGCAATCGACTGGGAAAAAGAGTTAGGCCCGGCAAAAAGAATAAAGGAATCATCATATGAAAGTCGAGGCACGCTCTGCTGGGCAAATGAACTTAAAATTCCGCTTACGTTTTGCCTGCTTAATAGGATTCCCTTTATTTATCATTTTTTTGTTTTTCGGACTTTCTGCGCCTTCCTTTAAAACCGAAGAACGTGGCGGAGGTGGAGTTGATCACTTCCAGCTGAAATTGTGAACCCAACTCAAAGTTTTTTCGTTCAAGGGCTTAGCTAAGAAATTATTTGGAATTTTCTAGCGATAGGCTTTGTCTTCCAAACTGTTTCAAATTTTTCAAATTACTTGGGAAATATTTCATTCAGCTTTTGCCGACATTTTGTTGGGTTTTGTTATCTTAAAATTGACATTTTATAATAACAAAATTCTTTTCGAAAATATTTCTTTAAAGGTTTTACATTTTTGCCAAAGATTATAGATATGTAATCTTTATTAAACTTTATTTCAATTGTTTTTTTAAATTATATTTTAATACATACTTGTTTGTTGACTTCTTCTTCTTGTTTTGGAAATCAAACCCGCATTTATAACTGTATTTACATTCTTAAGGAGACGGCCCAAGTTGTAGCAATTTTAAGTGACCTTTATGCTCATCGACGTGTGGTCTTTTTTATTGGTTAAATTATTAACCGACCTGAACTGATAACCACTTTTTGTAGGCCTTTACAATGTGTTTAATGAGGTGTTTATATAAAGTGTACATTACAAGTGGGTGATTAAGTGTGTTAAAATATTAAAGTACGTTAAGTACATAACTATTTAAAACTTATTGCTTCATATTGCTTTAATATATAATGTATGAAGCTTTGTGATGATGTCTTAAAAAAAATTTTGATTTAAAAAAAGTGTTTTTGTTAAACACTGTTTCGTTTTTTGTTTTTACTCAATTAGTAACGTTTGTTAATAAAATCAGGTCGTAAATTTGGCTTTCAGCAATATTTAAATTGCAATCACGTATATTTCAGCTCGGGCATAATTTTCCCATGTGCCCAAATCGAATAAAGTGAAATAATTGCCGATCTTTGTTATGTATTTCTTTTACCCAGCCTCTATTATTTGTGGTATTTACTTTTTTTTTTGCCATCTTGTGAGTCGTCAAAAGTCTTTATCAGAGAATTCGGCGATTGTCAAAGGCGGCGAAAAATAGAGGAAAATCAAATCAAATGGGCAATTAATCAATCAAAAACGAGAAACTACAACTGCGAACTTTGGAACAATTGTCACTTGATTCGGTGCCCGGCCAAAAAGCTAGGCAAAAGTCGAAAAGTCGAAAAAAAGAGAGATATGGCCAAAAGCGATTCGCTGCGGCCCAAACGAACTTAGGCCCAACAATTAGTTGGCAATTGTGAACTGCTGCTCACTGGTGCCCCGAAAAATGACAGAGAAATACGCATTAATTCCCTGATTGCCAACCGTGTCTAAAGCGATATGCGATTGTTGTTTTAGCCACTTTTATTTATTTTTCCATAGCGCCGTGCTCTCGATCTGAACCTCGATCTCGAACCGATTTCAGATCGATCTCAGATCGACTTCAGAGCCGATTTCAGACTAATTCGAGCTCAGCTGTTGCCAGGCCAACTTAACGGGTCGATTATTAGGCAAATTAAGGAATGTCAATGCATGCGATTAACATATTCATCGTAACAGGTTCGGCTTTTGGCTCTTCTGTCGGCACATCTCCATTGAACTCGATTTCTAGGGGTGTCCAAATATCCGTATCAAAATGTAACCTATCCGTAATTCGTGTCTTTTCGGGTCACGATCCGGTGTCAAAAGTGCAGATCACTTTTAGAATGTTGGATTAATGGATATACTTTGGCATACACTTAAAGATAATCATAGCTTCCATTGTCCATTGTATTTTTATAATTTTATTGTCATGCAAAACACTATGTATGTACATTTTAGAAGCTATGATTTTATGTTTGTTTTATATGTTTATCGATACTATTGGGTTTTAGTTTTTTCCAATGTTAATAAGTGGTACAAATCCTGTTGGCTTACTTAACTATTTTATTATTAATATTAATAGATAAAATATAAATATTTTTCCTCTACCTAATTACAGTTTCATTTACAGCTCGTGTCACGATGCCACCTTTTTTTTTTTAGTAGTGTTTTGTGCAGAAAAAAAAATGCTTAATTCAAGTGGTTCGGCATCGATCGTTCGGATTAGATTGAGATTTCATTAATTAGTCGATGTGTTTAAATACCTGTCGCTGCGATGTCGCCTGATATGCTCACCCAGTTGTTGTTGCCATGTGGTCTTCAAATCTTCAGTCTTCTGTCCTCAGTCTTCTGTCTTCTGTGCTCTGGGGAAGACTCGATCTCGATTTCGATCTCGATGGCGTTCCACCTGAGTCTTCGCGTCTGACTGTTGTCAAATCAATGCCATTTCAAGCATTTCGTATGCAAATGAATCGTTTGAGGCGTCGCATAAATTATGAGCATAAAATGCCAACTACGAGCGGAAAGAGATTTCAAATATTATTAACCGAGCAGCACGTGCGGCTTGAAACGGGTTTTTGGGGGCTTTCGGGGGGAGATTGACATTTTGCGTAGGCCAAAAGAAATTACTCTCAAGATATATGTGCGAAATGTTGCCACAGTTCCATAAAATTCGTCCAGAACACACACAAAAAATAACCGAGTCGTGACAAAAAACAAGGAATGAACCTGCTATATTGCGCAAACGAGAATTTTAATACTCTACTACAGAAGTTCTTAGATCACTTGCAATAACAATGAAAACAATAACATTAACAACAAGATATCCATATTGGTTATTTATAAATTTGAACAATAGTAATCTAACAAAAAATCAAAGTATAAGAAAAAACAACACAAATTCTGGTTAATTAGATTCGGGAACATTGTTAGTTTTAAGGCTATTTCCAGCATTTACAGATATGTGACATATCTACCTGCTTTTATGGCTTATATAGCGTCATAAGTGCTGAACCCTTTCTGCAGAGTATCGAAAAAGGGTCGGCGGTCCTCCAAAATATTGGGATTGGGCTTAAAAGCCTCCAGCCGCGGCATCGTTGTCTTTTAGTTCAAAAGGAAACGCCAGAAAGATATGCGAGGAGTTTTGCGTTTTGTCTTCTTTATTTTTATTTTTTTTTTTTGTGTTTTATATATTTTTTGGCGCTTTTGCTTTTTAGGGCAACAAGATTTCATTCCATTTTAACTGGAATCAAATTACGAAACCGACGACAATCATGAAGACGATGATGAGGGCTAGCGGCGAGTCGCCAAATAAAAAATGGTGAATGGAGCGTATCAAAATGGAGATTGTGGGAAAGGAGTAACTGACTTTAAAGGTTCTGGCGAAAAATTATAAATTTAAAAGGGGGAATGCTGCAAAATATTCTAGAACAAATTAAATGTTAAGGATCTTATCCATAATTAAGTATCTTTAGATTACATTTTTATCTTCTAAATGACATGGTGTCTTGAAGAAATTGTATACTTTAATAAAACTTTGATATGCATCACCATCCAAAATATTATAGATGTTTCATTAACATAGATAAATAATATATTAAGCAAGAAGCTTAATGTTTATATAAATTTGAATGTTAGTAGTATTTTTACCACTAAAATACGCTATTTAATCATATTATTTTCTAACATAAGCTTTTGAGACTTTTCGATTTTAGTTTTTTAAACTCTTTTGATATTACACAATTCCGAAATCTCGCAGCATCTGAAAACCCAGCCTTTTTTTGTGTTAATTTGTTCACAAAGTGAAAGTTTCTATTGGTTTGTCAAAAAAAAAAAAAAATAAGGGGAAAAGAGTATTTCTCGTTAACCCCATAATGAGATCTACCTAGGCCGTATTATTTCGCCGATCATGTGAGAAACAAAAAAGGTTGCGAGCTTGGGCATCTTATTTTTGTTTTTTTTTTTGTTTTTAATTTTGTTTTTTATTTTGGGGACAGGAAGCGAACTAAGATCGAGTTTTGGGATCTGGCGACCGTCACACATTTTTTGGCATTGACAACGGTGGTGTTCCCCCGCCCCCTTTAACCCTTGTCCGGGAATGGGGGTTGAGGGAAGTCGAACGCCACGGGCATAAAGTTCACACTCGTAAGTAAATAAATTTAAATGGCGGCACTTCTGTTAATCTTATTCTTCAGCTTGTATTTATTTTGAATTCGTTTTGTTTTGCTTCGTTTTCTTTTTTTGTCTCTAGAGAGTTCAGTTTTATTTATTTCTTCTTTTTTTTTTTGTTTCCAGTTCCTCTGCCATTTTTTGTGATTTCGCGAAACGTTTTTCATAAGAAATTCAACAGGCAAGCTAAAGATTTCGTTTCTTCGGCGAGCTGGGCATTAAGATTTTTATGGTTATTAATTTGCTAAGTAATACGAAGACGTTAAGCAACGAGCGAGGCTTAAGGAAAGATTGTTGGGGCTTTAGAAACAAAAAAAAACCAAAAACAAAAAAAACAAGAAAAAAATCCAGGTTAAGACCACAAAGGGCTCCGAAAAAAAACACAATAAAAATAAAACCTGGGAGTTCTGTGAATGAAGAGCACTTTGCATTGAAGACAGGCATTTTTTCGCCCGAAATTTTCGCCAAGGAATTGTGCCTCATAAATAATCGCAAGTGACAGAGAGTACTAATCCTTAAAATCAATTTAAATTAAATTTTTTTATAGGGTTTAGAATGTTTAGATCGAAAATGTATTAGAACATTTTTGAGATTTTAAATAATGCATATAAAAGATGTATGTATGTGAGCTTAACCCTTTGAAAGATTTTAGTTTTATTTTTAATATTTTGTTCAGATTATTTACCCATAAAAATTTCAATTTAAAATTTGTGAGATTTTAAGTTAGGCCTAGATAAGATTATTGCGAGCTTAACCTATTGAAAAAATATTTGTTTGCTAAGTTGTAAACTTTAGTTTTTTAATGGCCACTAGTTAATCAATTAGCTTATTGATTTCTTGTTGTTTTAAAATAATTCTTGTTTAGGCAGTTCCCTTGGTATTCCGATTTACCAAAACAAACCCTTGGGCATCTTTAAAGCCTATTCAAAGTCATTAGGTTCAGATCTAATAGTGGAACAAAGTGGGCTAATCCACACGGCCACAAATCAACTTTAAGTGGCTTTCAGCACGAAGTCTCTCAAATTAAATTCTGAACGCAAATAACTTTCAATTTCCTTCGGGCCAGAAATAATAAAAAAACAATTTGGAAATGTGTACAAACATGAGCAAACACACCAACATCTGTCCATATAATTATGTATTAGGGCTCGCTTGTCGCCGATAATAAATACATAAATAATTAATTCAAGAAAAAACAAAAAAAGGGGGGAAATCACAAACAGCTCGAGGCCCAAAGTCGAGCCCAAAAAATCGAGCCCTTCATTGTCAACCCGCTGTCGTTTGATTAGCCCCTATACATATATATATACACAAGTATATATATACGTTAACATGACAAATCAAGTTGGCTCACATTCCAACAGAAACCGAAACATCGCATAAAACAAAATTAAATTCAAAAGCAATAAAAAGTCTTTTATACGCACAGTGCTTGTGCGACTTCCCCTTTCGATTTTGGCCATGTTCGTGGTGGCCACATGCCGATCCCGAGACCCCTAGCGATCCACCAAGCCACCAAGCCACTAATCTAGCAAACCACCGATCCAAACGATCCACCGATCCACAAAAACGATCCCCCAGCGGATCTATGTATGTGTGGGTCGAGTATGTAAATGGGTGTTTTAAATATTTATAAAATTTAATTGCGTTTGTTATGCGTATTTGCCGACTGCCTCCGAATGTTGGGCTACCTCAAAAACACGCACATTCTTTCCATATTCACACTTTGTCTCTGGCCACAGGCGACAAAACCGACAAAACCAAACGCTTATTTTTATAGGAATTCAAAAAATCCAACATCATTTATTAAAATATTAACAATCATTTATTAACTTAATTTTGACATGCATTAATAATTAATAATTAATACTTTTCGCGTGTCATTAAAAAAGTCTTTAAAAAATGTATATATAATTGAAGAATTTAAATTTAAATAGAAATTTATGTAAAAAATACTTATTGCATTATATTTAATTGGTATGAATGTTTTTGGTTTACCTCTACAAAAAATTATACATACCATATGATTCAATTCCTATAATCCTAAACACATAACATTAACTGAAAATGGATTAACAAATAGATCTTTCTTATTTTCAAAATGTTTTTAATATATATTTGCATGATTATGGTTTCTGATAATGTTTGATGACTATGTTTGAATAAAAAAAACATTTTTTTTTATAACAAAAGCTTGAGAAAAATAGGGACATCTGAAATTTAAATTAGTTATTTTAATGTGTTTAATTTGTCTGAATACCTTAATAACTTTTTACCTATGAGTTTGCTTTTGACAACCTTGTCGCCTGCATCGATGCGTTAGAATTCAGATCGTTAGAACCAAAAGCGAAACAGAGCCTATATAGTCTCCTCGATCCCCTCGAATCCCGTTTTGATCCATATGAACCATTCACGGAGCAAGCCAATCTACTCAACAGAAATTTATGTAACTGCGCAGATAGATTGTATTTCTTTTGCCTTTTGGGTTTTTTTTTTTTTTTCCTCTCTGAACAGCTGATCACACGAGTGCTTAGAATCCAGTAACCAGTAACCATTACGCAGTTCCTATTCCTTTGTTAATTGTAAGTGGCATTTTTAATAGGTTCTTTAATTTAATTATAATTTTGATACCCGCGCCTCGAGGGCATTGTAATTTTGGGCAGATGCTTTTAAAAGGTTCTCGATGATAGTTCAGGTCTGAAAAATATTGCCAATGTAATTAAAAACTGCTTGTTGAGTTACAGATTATTAAAATCGTGTTTTCTAATCAAGCTGTATTTTTATATTTTCAAAATGTATGTATACATTTTTAATTAATTTTAAATCTGCATTTTTTGTTGCTGATTATTAAAATATTTTAGTAAATGTTGTGTAATTTATGCAACTCCTTGGGAGTTATCGGCAATTTGTGGAGGAGACCCCTTCCTTTCCTCTTCCCCTAATGATGAATAATCGTGTTTGGGCTTTGACAAATCGAACTTTTTAGATGAACGCGTGTCGCGAGGAGGCGGAGATAAATAGGTGTTGCCCGGGCGATTTGAAATTCAAATCATTGGCTTTTCCATATGCCATACATACATACCATGTAGACGATTGTTCTTCTAGGGCCGAGGGCTATTTGGACCCGCAGTTGGAATTGGATGGATGGATGGATGAATCGATGGATGGATGGATGAATCGATCGATGGTTGGATGGATGACGCCACCGGGTTGGTTTTCAGGGTCTGGATCTAAGTCTGTGTTTTGGTTTTGGGGGGCGTGAACGCCAGACACCCCGCTTAACGTCTCCGATATTCACACGCCGCCTAATTGACTGCCATAACTGCGCCGGAGAAATCGTTTTCCAATCATTAGTTGTGCGTTTCTTAGACATTTCGGGCAACTCCTCCTCCAAACTGTATACACCCAAAAAAATGCAGTGTCAAAAATTCTGATCAATGTCCTAATAGAACTTGAAGTGTAGCTCAAACGGGGAGTGAATAACAAAAAATACATAAAGCAAAATGTATTGAACATAAGTTAACTACAATTATAGCCAATTTTAGGTAAATAGTTTAAATAAATACATTTTTGTTTTATTGAACGTTCGAAAATAATATTAATAGATTTATACATTTTTTTTTTAAAATAATTAAATTTGAATCATTGCGCTTCAAATATACATAAAGAAAAAATGCATGAGCGGTAAACAAAATATATATACAAAACATGTTTTTTTATTGAATATTTTAAAATTAAGCAATTAGATCTCGGAAGTTTATTTGTATTTAACTAATTGTACACGATGATTGAGTTTTTTTTTGAGTTTTCCAAAATAAAGTTATTAGGTCCAAAATTTTTTTTTTTAATTTAACATCAACGAGGTTAAAATTTTGTTTTTTTTTTATTGTATTCGCTTTAATAGTATGTTTAATGTATTTATACTGGGAGCCTCCTAAAAGAATGTGTAATTTACTAAAACGTTTTTATTTGCTTAAATGGGACCACCCATTATTTTTGTTAAGTGCACAAATGAAGTAAACGTATCTACTGGGAAATATCGAGGCGATGGCAAATGTGCCAGGTTGCTAATTGTAGCCGGGAAATTAGAGCGGCTCGTCTCTAGGATTTGTGTTAATTTCAGCTCGCCCAGCTCGATTTGATTTTTATTTTCAACTCTATTTTCCATTGTAGGTCCCGGGTGCTAGCTACCTGACGGTTTTTGGGCTTGTTTCGGACCTCTTTGGTCATTAGGCCTAGTTCACAGATTCGCCGTTGTATCTGTGGCTATATCTCTGCCTATATCTGTATCGGTTTCGGTTTTCGGTAGAGCCATATACACACATACTGTTACCATAGGTATCGGTTCGTTCGCACAATGTTTGCTCAAGCAATTCATTAATCATCGATAATTACATTAAATGTAGGCCTACCTGCGCATGCGTCCCCTAATGAACATCGGTCTCAAGACTTCGCACAGTTCCTGAACTGAACGTTTAGTTTCTAATTTTTTAACTTGTTGCCAGGCCACCGGAGACCGGGTTTTTTTTTTTTTTTTTTGTTTTTTTAATTGCCCGTGAAATATAGAAACACGGGACACTCGGACAGGGCCGGTTTTTTTTTTTTTTTTTTTTTTTTTTTTCTCGAAGTTGGAGCGTGTTTTCTGCTACGTGCAGGGGCACTATCAAGTCCGAATCTACTATATTTCGGCCCTTTTCTCGCGAAAAGCGTTTCGGTCAAAAACTCAAAAAAAAAAAAAAAAATAGGCAAGTTTCAGCGAAACGAGCGTGAAGACATTCGCAGTTGAATGAAATTCCGTGAGCTTTTCAATGCTCAATGGTCTTTGAAAAAACTAGAAATTTGTATTTGAATTTATTTGGCTGTTTTAACAGTTAGTAATAGTTAGTCGAATGGAAGTTACTTTGAGTTTATCTTATTATTTATGTCTCTTATTATCTTAAACTTAAACAAAGTTCGAAGCAGTTTATCCCGCTTTGAAGCGCTGTACTATAGATACCCTGCAGAACGGCGCCACTAACAATCCCATTTTTGGTCGCAATCCTAGATATTCCGTTGATACATCCACTTGAACTCCGGCCAGACAATAAAGCAATCGACTCGAGAAACAAACATGAATTTTGGGCCTGGCCCGCGAATCGGGGCCAAATGCACTGGCAATGGGAAAACGGGAAAATCCATATGCCGGGGGCTCTTCCACTTGGCATTTTCTTAGATTTTTTTTTTTTTTTTTTTGTTGCCTTTGTGCATAGTACATGTACATATATGTTTCTTTTATTTTTCTTTATTTTCTGCGACTGCCAGGGAATGAATCATAGGCTGCGGCTAATGCATTTTCACGAGGCTGGCCAAAAGGAAAAACCTGCACACCGGGCCGAGGCCAAAAACGCAGACGATGTTGGCCAAATGCGTCGACAACGATGTCTTTAAGCAGCTTTTTAGTGCTGCAAGGGGAGGTTTGGTTTTCAAGGGGGGCTATAGTAATGGTTCTTGAGAAGGGGTCCTAAGGGGGAGGGGGTGTGGGATGTGGAGGGTGCCAAGGAAAAATCAGTGACAGAGTAGTTGCCCACCAGATGGCGTCATCGTTAGCGTCAACGCCACCGGCCGGCTTAGTCAGACTTTGGACATTGAATCGATATTCGCAGAGGGTATTTCCCTAGATTTCCAAGGGGTATATTGGGTACTGGAGGTTGTTGTCCTTTTTTTTTTTTCTAGAAAAGGACCTCCGAAAATATGATCTTTTTAAATTATATTCTTAAAAATTTCTTATACACAGACATGTCAACATTATCGCCAATTTTAAACCTTCTTGTTCTTTAATTTTAAAGTTGTCCCTTTTTGCTAGTGTTGTAAAATACTTGGTCTTATTCGGTCGTTTTTTCTATCCGTTAATAAAAAAAAAAAAACTTTTTATAAAGGATTATTAAGGAAACTTTTTATAAAACCAAAGATACATACATAGTTATACATAATTATTATATATACATTTTATGTACAGATTTTAACATATAATTTTACATACAATATTTTCCTAACAATGCTGTCATCCTAATAGCTACTGCTCATTTATGCAAAAAAAAACATTTTAATTTTCCCAGACTCACAAAAAAGAAAAAAAAAATAGTGTTTATTGTTTAGTAAAATATTTAAATATTACCACGTTTCTTAAGGTATATGATTTTTTTTTCCCCCAAAAAGATTATACATTTTTCTGTAAAAAAAAGTAGTGGGTATCACCCGATCGACCCTTGCAATCGCCTCTTGTTCAATGACTCGCTGCGAATTCACCAACTGTGTAGGCAGTCTGCAGTTCAAATTTTTAGAAGTGCAAAGTAATCGTCAAAGCAAATGGTATATATAAAATATAGAATATATCTGTATCGGCTAATTGGCCGCTTCTAATCAACGCTCTCTCGCTCGCTAAATCTGTTTTTTGATCACAGAAAAACTCAAACAAAAAAAAATACATATAAACTCTAAAGCAAAATCTAGTACGTTGCGAATATTATGACACCAATGTCCAAAAGCGAGACCATCGGGCGGACAATTGGCGCCGTCGCCACTGCGGTCAGCCGCCAAAATTCAGAAATTATCCATAAGTGGTGCCATTCGCCACTCGCTTTTTGGAAATTAACGCTGCAGCCACATTATGAATTATGCATCTGTTAATTTGCCTGGGGCTTCTGGCCAAATAATGGAAACGTCCGCCGAAGAAGTGTCAAAGTGCCCGCGGTGTGTCCAAAAACCAAAAAACCTGTGATTGATACGTGGCGTTTTCAAGCCAGCTTTAATGATTTCTTTTTACAGCCTAAAGCTAAAAACTGTATTTATTTGTTATGTATATGCGGTTAAACAAATTGAAATGCTAGAATACTTATTTATAAATTATTTGTATAACTTATTTAAGAAGTTTACTGTTTGAACCAACTTTTTGTCTTTTTTTTAAATTTAAAAATTGGTAAATCTTTCTATTTGTTAAAAATTATTAAACGAGTATAATAATTTTATTATAAAATATTTGTAAGATTTAATTGTGAATTTTGCTGTCAGTATTATAATGTTTAAACCACCTTGTTTTATCTTTTTTTAACTTTCAAATTAGGCTATCTTTCTGTTTGGTTAAAAAAGTCATTTAGAATGATTTTATGAGTATTAATTGCTGATTAAATAAGAAAAGTGGCCGCAGATAAACATAAATATATGCCCTAAATAAAATTGCAAATGACAAATGATTTATTGGCAGAATACTTACAAATCTGGTAGACGTTTAAGTGGAGTATTTAATCAAAGTGACAAAAAAAAAGAGATGCCCCAAAATCTTCACAGGAAGTGGGGTTTTAAATCACAGCGCCTAACAATATCTATTTAGGAATCAATTTGGCCAACTCGTTTCCAACTACGAGACGCAGCACCCATATTGTAAATACCTATCAGGGCAGTCCATCTTCTTGTTCGGCTCATCATCTTTGTCATTTGGGTCACTTAGTGGGCCATGTAGGCCTTTCTGGGAATATCTCCGGCTCGTTGCGATCGATATCTCTATTTTTGGGCAGTTGTCGCTTGGTTTTGTTCCTCGATGGGCTGACAATTTAATTCCCGATGCCTTCATTCATGTTCCCCCCTTTCCGCTTTCTGTTTAGTTTCCATTTAATTTTTTTTTTTTTTGTTTTTAATTTTGTATCCACTTTTTCGTGTTGTCGAACATTTTCGAGTTTTTCTAAATTTTTTGTTGCTGCCGGCAATTAACACAAAAACATTAATTAAGTTACGAACTAATGTCTCTTGGACAATAGTATACCCGGCCCTGACAGATAGCCAGACGATATGACTATAAGTCCATATACAAATACAGCAGGGGTACAGATATGGCAATTTTTATTGCTATACTACAAATTTGAAAAAATCCCATGTTTTATATAATTTTTTTTTATAAATTGAAAAAAGTTTTTTATTTTTCTAACTCTGTTTCAATTTAAATTTAAACATATTTTAAAGATACAGCTGGGGTAAAAATACGAACAATAACAAATTTAATGGAAACCCATTTAAAAATATAATATTATTACAATAACAAGTGGAACTAAATGCGTTATTTGAAATAAATAACAAAAGGTTATTTATTTTATTTTTTATTTAAATGTTTTGTTTTAAAATATTTTAAAGCATTTTCGGGACTGTCACAACTAAAGAAATATTTATTTAATTATTTGACTTATCTACTATTTATTTGTCTGCTCCTATTATTTTGATCACTGCTGTAAGCATTCGAGTTGGTGTGAATGAGTGTGGATGAGGCAAGAGACATACGAACGATTTGTTTTAGGCCTGGCTGCCAGTTCCTCCTGGCTGCTAAAACAAATTTAAACATTTCAGTGTTGAAATTCGTTATAAATGAATGGACATTGTAACGGGCAGACGCCACTGGCCACCGAAGGGGGGGTTAAATGGTCCAGGGGGGCCAAATGGACACACGCGCAACAATTGTCTCACAAGAAGGCCAAAAGATTCGAGATTCGAGACCAAAAAACAACTGTCTGCAATTTGGAATGGGGATGGGGATGGGGATGCTGCCCCCGGTTTCGACTGTCCATTTGTCAGTTTTCCAGTTTCAGTTCCAGTTTTTCTACCCGATATTCAGCCGAGGGACTCCAGATAAGGGTATGCCTATCTGTTATATACTCTATACAAAAATATAATTATAAGAAGCAATTAAAAATATATCCACGAAATTTTGAATTACATGAAAATGAAAATGTTTTTATTTATATATTTAAATTAAATATGATTTTTATCAAGGGCGAGACGGCAGCTTTTATATTTTATTTATATTTTGTTGTCTTATCAACTTAGTCAGGATACATAAGGCCCACAAGGTATTACCATAGTTGAGCATATTTCTTCGAAAACAGACGTGTGCTCGTGTGGCTTTGTAAGTGGCACATCCATAATTTAATGACGACCATGTCCATGTCCAGTGGGCTCTACTGCCTCAACGGCCAAAAGCAGTTCGTAGGCATTTTGCTAATTGAGCCGCGACAAGTCCCCGTAAAGATAGAAAAAAATATATATATATTCAACCCCACGTCCATTTGGCAGTACATCCATCCATTCATCCATTGCTTGTGAAAATTTGTGTTAACATTTCCGGCCCGAGTGTTAGCTTTTGGCCATCTGTAGAATCGGGAAACTTTTACTTTTCGGTTTTGGTTTTGGTTTTAGTTTTTCTATTTTTGTTGCTTTTGTTTCTACAATTTAATTTCTAAGACTGCTTTTTGGCAAGGCCCTTCATGGGCCTCTGTTGCCAAGCGCGTCGGGTTAGCAACCATTAAAGGGCCGCTTAAAAGCCAGCAAAACGAGAAAAAAAATTAATAGAAAAAGCCTAAGTGAAGGCCGGCTTTAACTGTGCCCCAAACATTTGCGCGTGTGGCCGACAAAAAAAGAAACAAAATTGATTACGGAACCGCAGATTTCCAAATGGAGCCAAAACCAAAAAAAATTATGAACGGAAAAATTTTTTTTGTTTGACAAGCAAACACAAAATGGAGCTAAATATATATATATATATCAATGAATATTGGATGCTCTCAAGCAATGTGGCTTAGTATCCACAGTTTCGGGTCGTATTTATTGCAAAAGTCATTTTATTTAGGAATATATCGTATGTTATTTTAATAATAAACTCTTATTTTAATTATTTCTATAATTTGAAGAGCTACAAGTTTAATATGTTTCTAAATTTCAAGTCATATAAACGGTCGTTTTCTTTACTTTACAAGAACTTCATATTTTAAGAATAATAATTTAAATTTTTTAATAAATTATGCTTATCTGACTAGTTTTTATATCATTACAAATTATAATTATTAAAGTATATAATAACAAAATAAAAATTAACTAATAATTTAGCTTAGTTTCGAGATACTATTCAAATCCAGTTGTTCACTCTTAACGGTTACAAAATTAGTTTTCCATTCATAGCTAGGCTTTAAATCAATAGATTTAAAATTTTGAATGGAAACCATTGTGAATTTAGTTTTTCAAATTGATTTTTCTCTAGTACCAGGGGCACTTTTCACCCCGCCCAGTATCATTTCCGTCTGGCTGGGTTAATGCCCTGGATCGCCGCCACACTCCCTTCGATTCCCACTCTCGCTGACCATTCACAAAGATGTCATATCTCGCCCCCTGTCATATCACGCGACACAAATCAAATTCACACCGCAGTCTCAGAAAAAAAATATACAAAAATAAATACAAAACAGCGTTGGCTTGGAATCATTTCAATGGGTTTTCTAACGCTCGGGGAAAGGGAGATGGTGGCGATGGTTCCGGGGTTGGCCCATGGCAATTGTGCAAATAGACGAACAAGTTTGTCGACTTGATTAACGAGATAATGAGCAATGAAGTGCCGACTATTGACCAATACTCCCCCCTCTACTCCTCAACTATATGGTCAAATATCATCATCGAACGTGAGCGGAGGGTCCAAGCCGCTGTCAATCATCCGTCATCCGATAAGCGACCCTCAGAAATAAGAAATGCCGAAACCCTAAACGAACTAACAAAAAAAAATTCAATCGGCAGAGGTTCTACCGAGATTTGAACTCGGATCGCTGGATTCAAAGTCCAGAGTGCTAACCATTACACCATAGAACCAGATAATTGCAGCGCGGCAAAATCGCAGGCAAGCGAAAATGGGAGAGAAAGAGAGCAGCTCAGGCCTTCAGTTCTATAAATAGCCCGGTTCGTCTCGCTCGCTCTCATTAGGCCGCTGGTGGGGGTTAATACACGCGGCGAAAAAAGGGTGCTCAAACTTAAAAGGATTTTCCTCTTGATATTTCAAAAACTCAATAAATTTCAATTACACAATTTACTAAACAATTTTTGATTAATTAAATACTTTTGGAAATTGTTAATCCCAAGTATATAGTAATATACAATATACAATATACAATAAATAGTAATATACAATCCAAAACAAACAACAAAATTTATTTTGGTTTATTAATTTTGAAAAAATATCTTTAAATATAATAGATACATCATATAAAATAAAAGAATATGGCTAACAAAGAGAGAGATTTAAAATTGAAAGCCATTTTAGGAAACACTTTTAGTTTGTTATAAAAATAAATTGATTTCAATAATATAATTTAGTATTAAACTAATACTTATACTTTATAATTATTAAAACTTGACTTTTATTTTTTTTTTCTGGGTGTAGGCAAAGAGAGCATTGGAGAGAATTGCATGCAGCAGACAAGGACGTCATCCCAGTGGGTGTGCAAGGTCCTTTGTTGACGACTGTGTGGGTGTCCTAGTGGATGGCCGTGGCTGCATTAAGCTACTAAACATATGATGATTTTAACCTGCAAGTAAGTCACTAATTATATAATTGTAAATACCAGATAAGTGGCTTAATTTCATTACAAAATGAGAAATGCCAGCTGGTTATTTGTCTAAAGATCCTTTTAGATATGAAATTTAATTGCCACATTTTTGCTCATTTGTATATTTTATTGGATTTATTGTAACATAAAGATGTTTTTGGCCTTTGATAAAGGAAAAAGCTTAATAGAAATAGAATATAAAATGCAAATTAATATCAAAGTATATTGTATTATATTGTACCGTTCAGGTTTAATAACAATTAGAATTGCCTGCTCATCTTTCCACTATTTATTTATTTACATTTCCCTTCAATTGATGTACTTAGTTCAATGACTTTCGATTTGATAAGGGTCTCAGTGATCGAAATGTCGAGATAACCCAGATCTGTTGATATATTCTGGCTGGCGACCCTTTAGGAGCGAAAAGTACAACAAACTCAAAATGCCACTTAGGGGAGGTCCTCAGAACCAGGATATTTGCGAACAGCACGCGAGGGGAACCCTTGGGCAAAATATTTACATACAACTGAATCCAAATTAATAGCAGCTAGTATGCAGAACTGGCAAGAAACCTAAACTATTTTAAAACTATTTAAAAATTGTACTGTTTAACAAATTCCCATCACGGCATTCTTCTATATTTTGCACCATACAATTTTTTTGAAATTTTTTACAAAAAACTTTATATTAACATGGATTTTATTCCGTTTAGTAAATAAAAGTAAATTCCCAATCATGGAAATCTTCTTTGTTTTGCAGCATAACAAATTATCGATTAACATGATTTTTTCGACTCAGTAAATACTCAATACTATACGAAAATAATAAAGTGTTGACTGACATTATTATGTTGAACTCAGGTGTGTAATGAGGGGTTGTTCGCGGCACCCTTCTTAAAGAGAGGGTTCTTGAAAAAGCAGCAACAGGCTGCGACATGTCTAAACCCTCTGACAAGGGTCAATTATGCGCATCAATTAAACTGTATTCAAACTGAAATTACAATTATGTCTGGCTCCTGCATTTGCGTTGTAGCCCAAATAAAAGTGGTAATCAAATAGGGGGTAACAGCAAGCTTTTGTTGCCAAAAGGGACAACCTCTAAAAATCCAGACAATTACAATTACATTTATGACGTCGCAATAGGAAGCGTTTTCCTCTCTTCTATGGAACATTATCTTGATCGTCACCCCGCCGAAAATCAGGGCGTTGAATTATGAAAAGTTCGAGGCTCTAGGGCCGCCACAGATCTGGTTTTCGAAAAAAAAACCCGCTCATGAAATTCAGACACGTAACTGTGAAACATAAAAATTGACAAATCGAAAACGAGTTGGCCGCACGCACCTCAACATATTTACACCTGATCATAGCCCCCTTTCGACGCTTTATGGGTTTTGCGATCACTTCTTGGGACCCACGGCCACCCTTTGAATTCCTGATTAAGCACGTTCTTTTCCACCCATCTAGGGTAATAAAAATTCTCTTCGATCCAGCGACCCATACTAAAGACACCGATTAGCATTTCAAGTGGCATTGCGTAATTTAATGCAATGGAAAATGTCAAGATTATATCAAAAACGATAGTTTCCAGGCAGAATTGCGGATACCAATACCAATCACAATTAAAAAATTTTTTTTTTATGTTTAATATGGAATAACTTTAAATATAAAAAAAAAAATTAATTTAGAACAGTTATACCATTTTAAGTAGATCTATTTGTTTATATATTTTAAGAATGCCTTAGCGTTATTTTAACTTAAAATATTACTGAGACGATCGTGCAATTGGTTTCTTTATCTTGAATTTTCATATATGGCGCTGGGTTTATGTAATGATTAGCTATCTACTATAGACAAACAAAGTTTCTAACACCAAAATGCAACAAAAATGCCAGGTAAATTGAGTTTCTCTTGGACCGGTGCTGTCTGTACCGATTTCATTCAACGTTTCGGACTGTAAATAAGAAAATATTTGTATATCATATTCGGGGGAACTCAACTGATAAACGACGTTAACTATTTTAAATTTAATTTCATATATATTTTATGGCCATTACCATTAACGTTGGGTGCCACCCTCCCAGTTTGTCTGGCTAATATTGACACTTCTGATCACCCGAAGCGATAAGTTCTTCCTCGGCCCCTCCAAAAGAAGTGGTCAGTTAAGGTTGGTACTGCAGTTACAGTGAGCAATCGATGGGGTGAACTTCATTTACGGCAATATTTTGAGTTCTTATTATAAGGGGAATATTATTCAAAATAAAAGGGGGTTTTCTGGGATTTCCATTTCACAAAAAAATATTTTACTTCTTTTTATTTTTGTTTGCTTTGGAATATTTTTTAACATAATTAAAAGAAAAATACTTTTATACACATACATTTTTTTTAAATTTTTTAGTCAGTTAATAATATACGCTTTACAAAAATATTCAAAAGCTTGAAGCATAACATAGGTTAAATTTAAAGGAAATTTAGAGATTAAATTCTCAACTAGCTTACCGAAAACAAATTATTACAGAGTTTTCTTAATGGAATCCTTACTCTACGTTAAAACTACAAGAATCGCGTTCCATTCTTCGTTTGGAATGCGATAGGCACTCTACACTCAACACTTAACACTCTACTAATCTAGAAATATATAAATTTCCAGTAAAAAGACAAATTAATGGCTACCGGGGCAAATATTTGCCACATCACTCCATCAAGTGGTTCCGATATTCTGGACTTTTGATGGGACTGTACCGGCAAAAGGGCGGGCTTCCTTTTGTATTACTTACTATGCTTCTTATTTTCCATATTTCGGGTACAAGGACAAGCTACTTCTGTAAGAAAAAAAAGGGGGTTCAACCACCTTTTTCGCCGAATCTGAATCTTTTTGTTTCCCGGGCCATTCATTACGCTTTGATTATTGTTTGCCTCCTGAATGAAAGTTTGTCCTTTTGAGGAGCACTTCAACTACTGGGTCCTACAGGTAAACAGCCTGCTTTTGTCTTGGCTTTTTTGGGTTTTCGGTTTTTTGGGTTTTGAATTTCAGCCGCGAACATTGATTGGGATCGCTGAAAAATAAGAGTGGTTCACAGGCCTGCCATTATGACGCATATTATTCTACATTATTTCACATATTATAGTATATTCTATAGTATACCCGCGACCCACAAAACTGACAACCGAAAATGCTTTTCAAATTTCCCCTGCTCTCTGCGCGCTTTTCCGCTTTTCCGCTTTTCCGCTTGCCCGCTTTTCACATTCGTTTCCCTCTAAGTGCCGGCGAGTGGAAAATGTGTCAGACGACATTTGTGTAACGCCTAGCGACAGAAAATCGGTCTGAAACACCGACACTTGCCATATACAGTGCCGTCCAGAGCCGAATAAATGATCGCAAAAATTCGGCGAAATATAGGGGAATCTCTGAAATGCTTTTAGATATTTTAAATATGCTAGCCACGTCATAAAAGGCATTATCTTGAATTTCTTCAAATAAATATAATAATAAAGTGCAAGCTGACTAATCAAATCAACAAGAAAACTTAGAATATTTGTCTCGTGGGTAACTATTTTTCATTATACATTTTAATATGCTTATGAATAATAAAATATGCTAAATTACATAGAATCAAAGTCATAAACACTTAATCAAAATTTAATTTAATTTTTGCCTTCAAGGAATATTTGAGATGTACTAAAATAAAATCAAAGCTATGAACATTTAATGGACTGGAATATTTTATAGCTTCACTGAATGGCAACCAAAATTAAGATCTAATCTGTAAATAAGCTAATGGCCCCCTCACAAATTTAAAAAACTTAAATGCAGCACAAATGCTAATTAAAACGTTTGAGAAGAGGCTTGTCTGCCAAAGAGAAAACTTAAACTAATCCCTAATCCAACCAAAGTCGGGTCAGAATGTTTAATGTGACAATCGTGGCGAGATAACTAATTTAATTAATGCATAACCATAACGATTATTATTGTAATTATATACACACGCAAGCGATGAATATGCAAGCACGAAGATGAGGCCAAAAAAAGAAAAAACTGGATATCTCTATGAAACTATAAAACCATAAAACTCGTTTGCTAACTTTTGCCAACTAATGACGAACCGACTTTCAAGCATATGCTTAAGTTTAAGCTTAAGCTTAAGCCAGCTTGGCGACAGGTGCAGGGCCCATCCCAAATCCCCATTATCATGACGTCATGGCCATTGTTGATTCTCCATAAGAAATATATACACCTTGAGAAAAACCCTTTACTTTTTGGAAATGTAATTTTAAATTTTAATTTAAGTGTTCCTTAACAACTATTTCAATAAAAATAAATAGCTATGGTAGTTAGAATGCATTATAAAAATCTCTGGGATTTCATTTAATATAATTTTTAATATATATATATATTTAATATAATATAATATTTATGCATATTCAAAAAATCTTTATTCAGATATATATTTATGTACTGAATTCTTTTAATTACATCATAAGTAAACTTATCTATTTTCAAACATTGAAAATTGAATGTTGCACAAAGTAATACCATGTTTTTTCCTGTGCATTTGTATGTAGATTTTTTCGTGCGGCCAAATCAAATAGGCATTCAGATATGAATTAAGTTTAATCAATGCAAATGATTTGCACTAATTTAGCAACAAGTTTTTCGGTGTCAGTTTGCTCAACTTCCTAGTTTGTGCGGCACAGTGTTCCCTCGTTAACAGGCCCCTCATAACGAGCTGCGGAAATGTTTGCCAACCGAAGTCGAAGTGGAGAGCGCAATTAACAAGTTCTTATTGCCGGACTTAACTCTTTCGCTAATTGGCGTTGCATTTCGGTCCACGCCTTTGTTTCTGGGTTCGGGCATCGCTTTTCAAGGACCAAAAGTATCGAGTATCTGGATAACAGCAGTCCCAAGATCTCGTGAAAATGTGATTCATCGCGCTGTGTAACAAGTCGATTGGAATTTCTTAGAACCATTTCGCTGTGTTGTTTATTCAGCTCAGACAACAATCCGAGCGAATCTGTTTCAGCGAAATATTCTGATTCATCGTTCTATGCCGTACAATATTAGCATATTGAACCATACAGAAAGGCATCCTGTTTGTAAATAGCTGCATTCTTGACCTTTAGTATTGGGATAAGCTTCCGAAACTTGAAAAATGCTAACCTTAAAGTACTAACACTAATGCAGATAGTTAGAAAATGGCAAATTCAAATTAAATTGGTAAAGTTTTAGGCAGGTTTTTATTGAAAGCAGGTTTATAACTATTTAAGCCTTTAGAATGTTACAATGAGACTGAAAAGCGCTTGGTCGTCTATTTTTTTTTAATTCTAAAAGGGATAGTGTTATTTAATTTAACAAAATTTTAAAACAAATTCTTAAATACAAGGTTCTATTCGTAGATAAATTATGGCTATTCACAACCGTTCTGCGGCTGATAAATACCATATCGAATCGGTCATGTAAGTTGACCCAGAATTGGACCCAATTCGCCGGCGCATTCTCATTCCATTCACAACCAAGCAACTAAAGTAATCCCCCGAAGCGCAAACCGTTGCACACACTCCTATATAGTCACCATATAGTGCCCATTCACTTGCGATTGCCAGTGTAACTGGCATCGTGATCGGACAATCAATTTGGCTGCATTTCGTAGTTCTGCGAATCGAGTGATTCACTCGTAAATGTAGTGTGTAGTATAGAACACATCATTCATACGAATGCAGCTCTAGTTTTTGGTCTCTCCCACGCCACCAGGAATATCTACGTATGTGTGTGTGTTTTTGAGTCATTGCGGCTGTAACGGGTTTTTAGCACTGCGAGAAAATATTTAAAGTATTTAAGAAATTTAATTACAAAAATTGTCGTATCGATCAAGGTTGCCAAAGAGCAAAATGATTTAAAAAAGATTTTACAAAATTACAAAAAAACTTTTTGGATCCAAAATCAAAAATATATTAAATATTTCAGCCATGGTACGAAATACTTTTGAGATGTAAACTTAGCTTTTTTCAGTGTATTGGCGATCATTTCGCAATTATTGATTTTGGCAGTGCAAATAGATGTAGAGCCGTGATTTCTGAGCCGCGTTTTTGTGTGTGCGCACAATATTTGAACGGGCGACGCCTTTCGTGGTAATTTAAGGCATTTTGTGTACACAGTCTGTTAAGATTCGTAAACAAATCACGTCCCAGCAGCAACAACACTACGCAGGCGCAGCAGCGTCATGGCGCGCAGCTTTTTTGAATTTCGCGCCGTCGCCAAACATGCATGTGTATGCATTCAGATACGATCGAGTATATATACTATATGACTATATGACGATATAGTACATATTGAAAGATGCCGGTTGCGTTGGCGTCGCCTGGCATTTTGACCGTTTCTTTTCGAACACATTGGCGGGCACTCATTAAAGATATGGCGGCGGCCATAGGGCAAATCGGGGCATATTCAATACATTGATCAGTTTATGAAGAATTAAATAAAATGTATTTATTAAAACGTATTATATATTGTAGTTAATAAGTTGTGTAAGAAGTGTATAATTCAATTGCAAACAAAATCCTTAAAATTCAAGTTTCATATTCTTTTTAAGTTTTTAAGCTATTGAAAAGAAAAAATGAGGTATTTCTGTTTAAGTCCTAAAAATGTATTGATGAGTATTTGAATTTTATAGATAGGAATTAAGAAAGAGGTGCTGCTAGCTTTTATTCTTTCTGTTATTATAATCTTAAATTGAATGCAAACATACCATTACAGAATATTTTGAAATATATTACTAAGTTTTTATATTTATTATATTTTTACAGAGTATTTTTAGTGCTGTTCTTGGTGGGCTTTGCATTTGTGGTCTCTGTGTTCCATTTCGCATTCATTAGCAGTATTCGCACTCTTTTCGTCTCTTCGATGTCCGCATTCATTTTGCATGCATCGTTTTTTTTCTTCTTTTTTCATTTTATTTGTTTTGTTTGGTTTGGTTTTTTTTTTGTTTGTTGCTTAACGATGCCGCTGTCTGCCGATCGGTTTTTATTTTTCTTTTTTAATAAACACGCCAAGACAACAACAGAAAAAGAGCAAAAGCGAGCAGCGCCGGCAACAGCGCAGAAATGCAAAAATAAACTAAGAAAAATAAGTAAAATAAGAGGAATGAATATAGAAGCATAAAAGCGGAGACTGCGCCAATGCCGGCCGGCTTTTTTAACCGACTGAGTCACTGCAGGTTTTTGAACTTGCTAAAATCGCTGCGCAGGCGCATTCGGCGTGCAATTTTCAGCGCGCGCTTTTTGCTTTGCTTTTTTTTTCTTGGGCCGCTTCCTTTTTGCGGTTTCTGTTTTGTTTTGCTGCCTCTGGCCGCGGACTCTATTTCTTAAAGACATTTTTAAAATGTTTCGGCGGTTACAAGCGCCTAAAAACAGGGCGCAATCGATAGAGTGGAACCCCTTGGGGGCAGAAAATATTGTGTTCATTAAGCTTTAACTTTCTGCCAAATGGAAAACAAAGTCGTAGAATTTTTTGAGTATAAATTACCTAAAGTAACATAAGATTAACTTAATATTTTAAAAAGTGGTGGTATAAAATTTAATTTAAAATTCCTAAGCCTTATTTATTGTAAAATAACTATTGTCAATGTTAAAATAACTCATTATTTAATTTTACAATAAAATACAATTTGTAACCTTCTTTATAAGTGGTTTTAATTTATTACGCATACGCAGTGTATGCGTATATGCGCAGGCAGCAAATACAGAGTTCCCTTTAGATTTAAATATAAATAAATTTTTTTTTTGTCATTATACAAAATTAAGTTATTTTACTTTACTTTTTAAATACAAATTACTTGGTTCATTTTTGGTTTACCTACTGTATTTTCCTGACTTTATCTGCGATATTTCCTCTTTCACTTATTCGCAGCTCTTAGCTTTGATTCATAAAATAAATGGATCGTCTTTTAAATGCACAAATGAATTTCTCTGTTGTGCCGAGCATCCGCATAGGCCCCTTAATCCCCGTAGCCCCGCGAAATGCAACTGACGACATGATTAGGAAGGAGGGGGGAATTTCGATCCGATCTCTCAGAACCATCATAAAAACCCGGTGACGGGGTCCCGCAACTGGCAATTAATTAAAATGCATAAATTATGGCCCATCCGCCGTGTTCGCGGCTCTTTTCCGCACATTTGCTGGTCGTTTTAATGGCGCCGTTTCATTAGCGGTCCGCCACTGAGATTCATGCCTCCCGACGCCCAGAAGTAGGCCATCTCTCCACAGCCAAGTCCTTTGTTAGCTTGATGTTTGATATATAATAAGCTAACAAAATGTTATTTTTCTGAGCGAAACAAAAGTCTATATATTAAACCGAGAATTTTTGGGGAACTCGGCCATCTTAAATCGCGCATTTTATCCGGCTTTTTTGGCTTCGCGTGGTCCTCAGATCATTTGGCAACGTTGTAAATTGAAGCTAAAGTGTTGTCCCCAGCTGGATCTCTGAATCTCTGGATCTGCGGATGATTGAGATCGTGATGGAGACAAAGGGGCAGAATGGAGATGAAGACACTTCATTTTTTTGGTCGTGCTGCGAGTGTGACAAAACAATTAATGTTTATTTTTGCATTTTAATTTGCCAACATTAATTGCAAGTTATTGAGCGCTGAGCTGGGCCAACGAACCGCTGCCCTTGGGATGGCCTGTCCTTATTTATTTGCCCGCGAGGGTCATGGTCATCAGGACGACGAACATGGAGTGGGCCAGCAGGGTGAAGTCGGCGCCCAGGCCCTCCCAGTAGTAGTCGAGGATGACGGATCCGTAGCGGGCTCCAAAGGCCAAGGCCGCCATGCCGCCGTACAGGTTGTTCGATTGATTGACGCCCAGGAAGAGCAGCGAGACCACATTGCCCAGTAGTGTGAGTTCCTTGAGCGTCTCCGTGGAGGTGTCCTCGTTGTCGCCCAGCTTGGCCACCAAATCGAAGGCCAGTGGCACCACAAAGCAGCCATGGGCCCAGGCCAACCCCGGATTGCTGGACTTCAGGTAAAGTTCGATGTTGGTCAGCGGCGGCGGCACTATCTCCATAATACCCGATGTTATCAGCCTGAATCGATTGCACTCGTCGTCGTCGTTGCTGGCCGCCCGCACCACCCCCAAAATGCCGTGGACCAGGCTCAAGGCCGCCGTCGCATAGCCGTAGGGCGTTTCCAGGGGGTGGAGGGTGTACAGCCCGTAGCCCGAACTGACCACCAACAGGCTGTTGAACAGGGCGTCCATCAGCAGCATCTTGCCTTGAATTTTCACCAACTTTCTACCTTTTTCCTACTTGGCATAGCTTGCCCCCGAGATTTTTTGGAACTTCAACTGCAAAAACGGCCAATTTATTGTTAGTCAACTCGCTTCGAACCCAATTACATGGCTTTTTTGACTGACTCAAGGGGCAGAGCTAACTTAGGTAGGCAAATTTACAAAAAAAAAAAAAAAAAAAAAAAAAAAACAATTAAATACAATTGTATAACTATCCAATTCCAAATGCACGTTAAAACATTTTGTTTTATAGCATAAATTTCTAGCATGCACCAATTTGAAAAAAAAGTGAAAACGCAGAATTTCTAGTTTTTGCAAGTCCGCCAGCAACGATTTCTTTCAGAATCGATGACTGTATCAATGTTGCACAGTGAAGGGGTAAAAAATATGTGTAACCAAATTCAGATCACTATTATTATTAAATACAATAGAAAGTCGTATTATATTTATACAAAGAGAAAAATATTCTTCTAAAATCGTTAAAAACAAATATATACCATTGAATGGAGCTCATTACAGAAACTAGCCAGTTTTTCTTTTAATTTCAAATAAATTAAGTAAATGAATCGTTAAAAATAAAGAATATCATAGATCGCTTAAAGTGTGAGGTTGGCAAAAAAAAGCTCTTAAAACCGATCATATACTGTAATGGAATCCTCGACTTCTCATTTGGCTGAGCACCGGCCCAAACCCAATGTCCCCGTTGATTTATGGCATCAAGGGTGGGCAGCTTAATCCACTCGCATCCACCTGCGATCTAAGATCCACCTGTCGGCAGATCGGCAGATGGCGAAAATACCCAAGTCCGAAGTCCACAGACTAGAGACCAGAGACCAGAGACCAAAGACCACTGAGCAACAACCACAAGCCCGCTTTAATTATTAATTTAAATCGCACCGTTTATATGATAAAGACACTGGGACGTGCCGCGAGCATTAGTGCATGTTTGCAAGTGAAGTGGCAAGTGCAGCAAAGAGCACAGGGGCGGATCAGGGGTTAAGTTTCCTTTTTCATTTTATCTTTATATTTTAATTAATACGTTTTACTTTTAATTTCAAAAGGAACCGCAACTTAAAGTCTAACTTTGCTTTGAGATTTAAAAAAAAAATGTAATATAGGTTTTATGTTCACTAAAAATCAAAGAAATTGAAATATTCTTATTATTATTTTTAATCACAAGCTAAAAAAGTTAAAAGAACGACTTATCTGCATTTTTAAATAACATTTTGTAACGAAAAGATTATTTGAAACGCTCCTCATCGACGTCAGTGTGTGGCGTGACAAAAGTTGTTGCTCGAATGCCTCCCCCTTTACAGCCCCACCCTTGACCCCGGCCCCGCCCCTTTTCGGGACATCGCCCCCCTCCCGCCCGCAGAGATCACCACCCAGACAATATAATGTCTGCAGGCAAACTCCGCAAGCGTAAAAATATGAAAAGTGCCGCAAGTGCAACTAGTGAAATAAAAAAATTAAAAATAAAATTAAAAAAAAAAACACACACAAGTGCAAGTGCAGGCAACTTGGCTCAGACACTCAATTCATAATTAATCAGGCTCTTCTTTCCACTTTCTGTGGCGAGCTTAACACTTCCCTTTAAGACACTGCGCGAAAAGGATTCAACTCCTAATAGTGATTATATATTCTTCATAGCCTTGGAAGAACAATGAATGACAGAGCTGTAAGACAATTAATATTAAAAAATTTCGGCAAAGTGTTAAAAATAAGTAGGAAATAAAATTGAAGACAAGGTTTTAATAGACGTAAAATATAAATAAATAGAAATGTAATACTACCTGGTACACTATATTCACTCTACTGCAAATAAATTGAGTTTCAGGCAGCACACAACCCAATAAAACCCATTTATTTTTTCAATAATAATAAAAAAAAATTGACTTATAGTTCTTATAGGAAAAAAAAAATAATGTTATTTTTGGAAGATTTTGTACTGCTTTTAAATGTTATTTTTCTTGCTAGATAAAACCACGCACTTTTTTTGGCAGTGCAGGGACAACCCTCAACTTTCCTGACTGTGTGCTAAGGTTGAGCGAGCATTCGTGATCGGGACCTGGCGGGGCATAGACCATACTAAGCCATTTCGTACCAGACCAGGCAAGACCAGACCAAAACCCGACCTGGAAGACCCTCTGCAGCTGGTGGTGTTTGGTGTTTGGTGTGTGCTGTGTGGTGTGTGGTGTTCCCTGGTCTGGGTTCGTCTTTTTTCGAATCGGTTCTGGGCCAGCTCCAGTTTTCAGTTTCCATTTTCCATTTGACTTTGCCACTTGCGGACCTGCAGACTTTTGTGGCTCGTGTGTGCCATTGATTTATGGCCCACTCGGCGCCCCGACTAATCAGCCGCATTTGCATGCAGATCGCAACAAAGTTTTTGGCCAAAATGTTTAATGAGCAACGCACCAAAGAAAAAAAAAAAAAAAACACAAAAAAAAAACACAAACAAAAAAACACAAAAAAAAAAAAACAAAAAAAACACAAAAAAAAACCTGCGTGGCCAAATATTTCCCGGCTAACAAAAACAAACCAAACCAAATCGAAACGAAACGAAACGTTCCGAATCGAGTCAAACGAAAAAAATGAACAACTTTTGAATCAATACAAGAAGCGAGCAGTTAAATACTCTTGTCCTACGCTTTTTTTATTTATCCCTTATTAATTTAAATAAAATTTTCTTTTAGCTCTAGGCTAGTAATTAAATATATTACTTGGTTTTTAAGGTTCTGTCTAACTCGTAAATATTAAAAAGTAAAAATATTTGATTGAACAAAATGAAATCATTTCTTTTTTATTTATTTATAAATTATTTTTATTTTTTATAAAATATATTGGGTAATCATACAGTTTTCTAACTTATTTAAATTACTCTTAAATTTCATGATACCCCTTCATCTGTAGGGTACGTGAAGAGGAGACGCTTCGACCAAATTGAATGGGGCAGTCCAAAAAAAGTGCGTGAGCGATGCGCAAATATTTGGCCGGAGTTTTGGAAGTGAAATAAATGAAATGAGTTGCGTTTTGGGGGCTCTCGAGCTGCTTGAAATGCGCGCCAGAAACCCTACGCACTTCATAAATTATTTAACAGCTGCCCTGACCAATTTTTTTTGTGGGGGGTGGGGGTATTGGGGCTTAGAGGGGTTTTTAAGGGGTACTTTGGGGGGGGTTTCGAGGGGCGATGGCCAGCGGAAGGGGACCAATTTTAATTGTCGGCTACATGACAATGACAACACACCAGCGCACGCACTTTTTGGAGGCCGATCGAGTCAGAAATCCGAAATACGAAATACAAAATCAGAAATCAGGCAGGCAGGCTAAAAAAAAAAAACAAAAAAAACAAAAAAAAAGCGACGCAGAAATGTGCGAATTTTTGACAACTGCAAAGCGAAGTCGAGGCATGTACAACATGGCTTTGTACACGATTGTCGCCCCTTGTCCGCCTGATTTATGGCAAATGCCCCGGACAAGTTTTCAGATCTATGCGATCCGTGATTCATATATAACATACAGATTGCCTCATTCGGTTGCTGGGAGCATGGGCTATGCCGAAGGAAGTACAACTACCTACAAGATATACAAAACACCATTTGACACCGAAAAGTGGGTCCAAAAACGCTGAAGATCGTGCGATCAGATGGATAATGGCGTTAATAGGGAATATTAAACAGGTGGGTGTAATAATTTGTCATACACTATTGTTTATTAATATTCACAGACAATAATGTCGGTACAAATTGTCATATAAATTATATTAATGAATATTTAATCAGAGGGATTATTAGCCGTTGTTTGGGATGAATGATAATGGTAATAATTGATAAAAATTTTGATTATAACAAAAAATAAATGAAATATAAAAAAATATAAAATATTGTGTATGGTAATTATTAATTAATTTATTATTTACTAAACGGTTTTTTATTGATGCAAATAATTCGATTGTTATTAAAGTAAATGCACCAAAAATAAATCGATATTTTACAATAATGAACTTGTTTGTAATTTAAATTAATATAATAATCACTTGCCTTAAATATTTCTTTGCTTTTCATAATATTAAGTATATCAATCTATAAAAGCTTTAAAAAATACACCTTTTGAATTGAAGTGCCCATTTTTTTTAGTCATACCTAAATTAAGCATAATAATAAATTTATTTAGCCGGCTGACAAGATTAATTTCAGAGTTATGTACGGAGCTCTTTGATGTTTTGAGTGATCAAAATGATTTGGTATAAATATGCTTTCTTGACACAAAAACTTTTTCACTTAAATGTCAAATAGATGCAGAACCATCACAACAAAATTGAGCTGCGAACACCGAACTGGTTCAAATGTGATTTTAATTATTAGGTTGTTAGGTAAAGTTCAAGCTATCGCCAAAACATAATTCTTAAATTCAAAGAAAAGAACACTTCTGGTTGTTAAATTAATCATTCGACTGCTCGAGCATCTTTAATTTAACTAGTTTATAATGGGCGATATTTCTTAATCAGACAAAAACACCTATTAATGAAATCAACATTCAAAAACTTAAACATTCTGTGTAAAAAAAGTATAAGTACTTGAACATTCGTCACTACGTGAACTGCCATTCACATATTTGATGGAGCATCTCCCTGATCTTCCGAAACGAAGCGCCAGTTTCGAGATCAAAACAAACCGAACAATGGATGGGTTCCAATATGATGGACTTGCCTCTAGCCTAATTGCACAACATGCGGATGTGTATGAAAATCAAGCATTTTCGGCGGCATTATTTTCGCATTTGATTTGATTTATTTCGCTTTGTCGGTTGCTCAAGGATTGGACACATTATTATTTGGATTATTTATGGCACTTCGCCGAGCTCTCGGCATCCCCATTCAAGTTCCCATGGCAGTCGTTCATAAAATATACATATATAGTAGTTCAAGTGCCCTGGGGATCCATTTCCAGGAAGTCTTTTTCTGGGTCGAACCGGAAGTCGGCAGTGGGAAACTCTGCGAATACTAAGATCAGCTTTCAGTTCCCTTTGCATTGATTGGATAGCAAAAGCCGGGATCTGTAATCTCTTCTGATGTATAACAATAATATTATTTGAATAAAATATTAATTGTTCAAGAGAAAATGTATTTTTCTTACATTTATTTGGTATTTAGGAGTGCGTAAATTTGAATTCTTTGCAATCGCAGAGCCCCTTCCACTTTCCTCTTTTTATTTGGCAGAAGTATCCGTCAAAAGTGCAGGGCACAGGGAACCAAACAAGTTGCTCTATCGAAATGAGCGATTTGAGTTGGGTTCGCCGGTTAAACAAAAAAAAAAAAAGAAACAATGAAAAACAAAAGGAACCAAATATTTGCTTCTTCACGCTGCATAAAATTAAAGCAGTGGGGGTGGCAAATACATACCATATATATTGGCACATATATACAGTACGATGATGGTCTGTCTGCCTGTCAAATGTCAATGATGTACACTTAAGCCTTTTATTCGCTATATTCCCGGTACAGTCTGCCCTGCATTTGGAAGTCTCGGCAGACAGCAGACAGCAGACAGTGAGACAGTAAGACAGTCGATTTCTTTATTTGGGCCCAAAAGAAGTCATTAAAAATGCACAGAATGTCAATGTAAAACGCTGATAATACGCAATTATGCATCTGACTTTGCGACTCCGTCAGATAAATAACACGACCGAAGGAAGCTAATGACAGAAGACAGTTGGCAGGAATATAAAAATAAAAAATGATGATGATGATGCCGATGCCAGTGCTGAGGAGTGAGATGTCGGCTTGGGAAAATATACTTTATGATGAACATATTGATGGGGTGTGCCATATAAGCCAAAAAATACTTTCAGCATAATCAAAAAGTCGTTGGCATTGACGGCGGAAAAAAAAGAACTCTCGAAGAGTTAGTGAAAGCGAAATAAGTATTTTAAAAACAGTTTTGGGATTATTACAAGTCTGACAAGAGGTTCACCAGCCCCAATATCTTTTATGTTAATGTAAGCTAAAATATTCCCCAAAATTAGAAATATAAGCAATAAGTTTGGGTCAACTTACACAACTCAATTAAGAAGTTCAAAAGTTAAGTTTTATTTAAATTAAAAACCGTTTTATTTAATCCAAACGGATCAACTATAAATTTGAGATAGTTAGAATTATAAATTTCTCCTTTCATGGTAATCTTTTTTAAAACTTTAAACAAATATTTTTATTGATTAAAATACCAAATAATTTCGCGCCGCTCAAAAGTAATAACAAATTTCAATAATGCGCCAAAAAATATTTGCTCAATGTTGGGGTGATGTAAACATGGTCGGATTCGGATCCACCCCTCTCTACCAAACTCAGCTAGGCCACGACCACCCACCACCCACTGCACCACCCAGCCGCCCACGAATGCCAGACACGAGCCACTGGCATGTGCGATTAAAAATGTTTTACGCAGTTTCCTCCGACCAGCAACATTGTAAGCTAAAGCATTTAAAATAGTTTCACTGCCTCCGCAATCGTTTGCTTGTGGGTGTGCGGTGCGAGGCAATGCGAATTTTCTTCGAGTGTATGTAAGCGTTACACGTGCGAGACCTTTACCACATTACAACAACAGAAACAGAAACAAACTAAAATAAATGCGAAGCAGCAGCAGGCGTCGCATTTGCCGCGCATTTTGCATTTGATGGGTAAAATAAACATAAACGAGGGGCTAGTTAAGTGGGTCGCAGCCTCAGATACTCTGCTTGTTTTTTGTTTTAATTTATTATATTTCTTTATGTCTTCATAATAATATTTTTCAGAAACACTTGGCTGCAAATTGTCCAAACTGCAAGGGATTTTAAAAAAACATAACAAAGGGTCTAAGTTTTGTAGATAATTTAATTCATATTCAACAAACCGTAAAAATAATTTTATAAAAAATGAATAAATAATGTGAACGTATATTGAAATCAATTATTTCAAGGCAATCTTGCCCAAATTAAAAATCAATGAACTCTCGTTATAAGAGATAGTAATTTCCATAGCAACAGAAACAAAAATATTGCAAAATGTTACTCAATTGCGCCATTTAATCTAAGCAATTGTAGTTGAATTTATTAGAATGAAAGATTTGCTCCCACAAAACATTCTACTCGTTTGGAGTGTATCCTAAATAATAGTGCGGATAGGGTTGCAGAAACATTAGCGAATGAACTAAGAATATGCAATTGCAAATGTTGTTGTTAATTATCCAACAGCGGGACCTCAGGGGTTTTTGGGTTCGGGGTTTTTCTGGGGGGAACAGCGGGAACTTACGCATCATTAGCATAATGCAAATCGAGCAAACAGGCGCCTCTCGCGTAATTTTCGCTGCTGTTTCGCAATCACTCATCCATTCAGTCGGTCATTTAGACACTTAGTCATTCGGTCGCTAACTCGAAACAAAAGCATAAATGAGTACCCGCAGAAATTGTATATTTGTCACTTATTTCTAATGGCTTTTCTATTAATGGCAACGCAATTGGGAGAGTGGGTGTTTCCCTGCATTAAACATGTTGACAATTCGAATTATGTTCAGAGCCTAGTTCAAAATAGTTTTCCTTTATAGAAATTCTGTATTATTCCTGCACATTTTATATTAATCAAACAATTTCAAGAAATTGAATTCGTTTATATTTTAATGCGAAACATTTCCACAACGTCACCTAATTGCCTCAACCTTCGAACAGTTTAGCATAGCTAAACGAGATTTTTCCAGTTAGAGTCGTTTCGAACTCCTAGATTTTTTACCATAACTAATTGTTTTTTTATTTTTCATTACTTTTACGTCATTGGTTTAATATAATCAGCAATTTAGCTTATATGTGTTCAATATGGAACAGTACTCATTTATTTATTAAGATAAATCCGTTTTAAAATTACTTTAAAATATAAAGTAAAACAAACGAAAATATCATTAATTTTGTGATTGTTTTTTTTTTGTTTTTCAATTTAAATTTATTTATTCAACAAACAGGCTGACAGCACTCTAAGTTCATATGCCATCTTTCAGCTTTTCCGTAAGGTATTTAAGCGATTCCCAATAAGGCGGCGTAAATCACTTAAGCGACAATCGAAATTCTTTTTTTTTCTTGGGATCCAGACCTGCGATACTACAAATAGGGTACACACACTTATCCCAAAGCTATTGGATTTCATAGGCAGACGGCGACATTTTCATTTTTATTTTCAGTTTTTTTTTTCATTTTTTTTTTTTCATTTTTTTCTTACGAGCCACGATTCTGGCGACCGGCGGTAATCAGTAATCTTATTTATGGGCCTCTATATAAGTGGTATATATATGCACGGGGGCTATATGCTGGGCGATTATAGAAAACAAACTGGGTCACTCGTGTCCCCTCTTTCGCTTTCACTCTCACTTTTCCCTACTTAGCTTTTGTTTTTCTTTTTCCTTATCCCATTTTTATTTCACTAGTTTCTGTCGAGGATATGGGATATATATTTTCGATCTTCTCGAGGCCATAGAGAAATTGATCCCATTGAAGAGGTTGCGAATCTATATATATACATATAAGTAGAATGGTGCGATCCGTCGCAATAAGTGCGTGTCGGTATCAAGTGCGCCGGCAAATGGGGCGTATGAGCAATGTCGCTTATATTCCACCATCGCGAATAGTAATTTGTTGTAATTTGTTGTAACTTGTCGTTGGGCATTAGCAACAAATGATGAGTGAATGCAAATGAGTCGACAGGCTGATAAGAACAGGCGCCGATTGTGAAACGAGTCGGTGGAAATGCAGATGTTATTCCATTTCGTCAATGATAAAGACCAGTTAATACCCTTCAAATTGCTGTATATTCGTTTTTGAATACTGGTTTTCATAAAATACGTAAACTTTCATTAACACTTTTCACTAATTAATTGAACAATGGAGAACAGATTTTTTTATTACTGGAAAATAAACAAATAAATACAAATTAAGACATCAAAATATTAAATTATAAAATATTTTATTTCGTTTATACTGTAACATTTTTAAAAATACAAAGTTAATAGTGAATAAATAGTAAGAAATTAAAAACTTCGGGCTTAAAAATAGGGCTGAAAGTATATATATATATATTTTTTATTTAGCCCGAAGATTCTTACTTAAACATACTTGAAATTTAATTTAAATTTTCAGATAAAACATCAGTTACATAACTTTTTTTGTTGCCAACAATACATCGTTAGGCTGTAAAGCTGTCATCTAGGAAATAAATAATATTTCATTGCCCTTTAAAGTCATATATATACACATTGTGTAAAGTAATGAGTTGATTAGGAATACGAGTCTGTAAAAGGGATTCATTCACACCGATGTGAAGGGCAAGTCAATACTATGAACATAGTCCATGGGGCAGAAGGCAGGGGTGCCATTATCACACCCATTATCGCCCCTCGATTCGCTTCGATCCGTTCGACATTCGACACTCGATTGCGGCAATTCAATTTCGCCAGCCCGAAAAAAGATGATTTCAATTAGGCAGCAATGAGCAATGAGCAATGAGCAATGAGATTTATGCCATGCATTAGAGCAGTGACAGATACGGAGCCACATGTGAGCTGTACTGACCAGAGGTCACGATCCATTACCGAATCGAAATGGCATCAGAAATGGGAATGAGAATCGCAATCGAAGAATCCAAAGACCAACTGCCATTGGATTGCCCCATGTTGTAATCGCCAATCTCGGCATCGGCACTTCCACTTCAACTGGCGCCAAATGGCTTATCACTTATCACTCGGCTAAAACTTTCAACATTATTCACCGATCGTGGCTGGGAAATTCACATTCACATTCACATTCACCGCCTTCCTCAAAAGACTTCTCTTTCAGAGTTTGGGTAATTTTAAAGAATGATATGATATTTGGTTTTCCAAAAAAAGTGCTAGATTCAAGACAACTAAAGTTCATTAACCTTTTTTAATGTGTATGTCTTGAAAATAAACTACAAACAGTATTAAAGTACAAGAAATAATTCAATACTAACAATAATCCTATTTTTTATAACTATTGTAAATTGTACAAGATCTAAACTATGCCGCATACACTGTTTACAAATGAATTGCGAAATAAATAGAAAGCACAAGTAATGAAGTATTCTCTTAAAGACTTTAAATGATTGTTCTTCGGTATAAAATATTTTAATAAAATTAAAATAAAATTCTTAGATGTTTTTTATATGACAGTAAGTTTTTGATAGCCATTAATTATATTTTTAAATTGTATAATTGTAAACAAAATTGTTTTAATTAAATAAGCTTAAACTGTCTTGTTCTTTAAGAATCTCATTGTATTTTAATATAATAAGTAAATATAAACAAAATAGTTAAAAAGTAATCAGAAAACTGTATCTGGGGGATAAGGTTGATTGGGGAGGGGGGTGAATAGAGTAATGCCCGCCAGCAGCTGGAAATTGTGAAAGTGGGCTGATAGGCTGATACGCGACTGATAGCGATGACGTTTTCACATCTTGTCGCCGGTTGCCAAGACTGAAATTATAATTATATTATAATCAGCTGCCGGCCGTGGCGGTGGCGTTGGCGTTGGCCTTATCAGCCGTAGTCCGAGCCACTTGAAATATGAAATATTTACGCAACGCTCTTCCTCTTCTATGGTACACTTCAGATTAGTTTTATAAATTCTATTTGCCCATACTCGTGCGTAGAGTTCTTTCTGTGCGTAACGTAATCAACAGCCCCCTTTTACCAACATTTTTTTTTTTTTTTTTGTTGGCTTTGGCACGGCAACGGTGCGTATGAGTAACGAGAAATTAGAAAATTTCGATTCCGTATATTGGGAGGCGATATGGGCGCATGTAATTAATGGGAAACAGCTGATAATTTGACAGGCGGCCGAGCACTTGAGGCACGCGATTAACTTGGCCAACAATAAATTGGCTCCAAGATTATATTACCCCTTTTTGGTTTTTGGTTTTTGTTTTTGTTTTTTTTTTTGTTTTGGTTTGAAGGAGGAATTTCACAATTATTTGTGGATACTTTATTGGTCGGTCAGTTGGAAGTCGCTTGGAAGTCGCAAGACTTTTTCGCGGAGCGTGTGGCTCTCATCCGATTAGACCCATAACCATAACTATAACTATCCGGGGACCTTTCTTAGAAGTCGCCCTGGCAACCATATCCGCACGACCGTAAATACTTTTTTGCAGATTGTCCAGTTGACCGCCGGATATGAGTCGATATTGGCGACTTTATGCTGCTTAATCTCGAAATTTAATCTTTAAATGCATTCAGTTGAAATTAATCATACGCACAGTTGACATTGGAATAAACCCCAAATACCTACCAACATAAAAATATTAATAAGATAAGCCTTTGAGATAAAACAACCATAACTTAAGGGTTAAACCTAAAAAAAAGAAAACTAATTATTACTTGTTTCGTTAGTACACATTAATTTACTATTTAAAATGCACTAACATTTTAACTTTTGACTTACATGTCACATGCCAGTATTTCTAGGAAATTTACTTTGAAAGTTTAACCATAATACTTTAAGGATGAATTACATAGGCATTTTGAAAGCTTAGGACAGAGCACATAATTAAAAACTGAGGATTTCCTGGAATTTCATGATTATCGCCAACCTTTTCCAGAAATCTATGTGACAGTGTCAAAAATATACCAATATTATTTTAATTTATTTTCCGAATAACGCAATGAATAATGCTTTCTTTTGATTTTTGTTGAGGCTGTCATGCAAAAATGAAGATCAAGAAAGCAACCTTTTCAAACCGAAATCGAAAATCCCCGTCTTGGCACGAGATTTATTGGTTCGGAAAATAATCACCAATCAAGATTCATGTGACTGCTATCTGTGTGCGTGAGCATATAAATAATACTATAGCTATACCGTTATCTTAACTATCAGGCGCATTGCAAAAATATTTTATTTGCACACACAAACTATTAAAAATTCAATGCTAAGGAACTTTTTACTGTTTTTTTTTTTTTTGCTAGAAGAGCAAAACTGTTAATAATGTTAATAAATATTAAAGGTAAATACCAATATCCAAAAATATAAATAAGAAAGTTATTACTATCAAAATATTATACAAATTGTAACTTTAACACATAAAAAAAACGAAGTGCGCCCTTTACTAAATAGAATATTTTACTTTACACTTTAAGTATTTATGAATATTCAAAATTAAAGAGCTTAATTTAATAATTTTTTTAGAAATAGGTTTTTCGTTAAAAATAAGAAATAAAATGATTAGTCCTTAATGATATTAAATTCTCATAAAAGAGTGCTTAAAACTAATGACATGTGCACTAATAATGAAATATAATTTATATAAAGTAAATATATATGTTATCAAAGAAGATTAGATTCAATACCCGACATAACATTCATTAAGAATCGATTTAAAAAAGAGCTGCTGTCTTGGTGTATGTTTATGTTCAGCAATTAGAAAAGTTTTTGGTTTTTGAAATATTGCCAACGTATTGATTTTTATTTAATTTCAGACTAATATTTATTGCGTTGGTCGCAATGGCTTCAAAACTAAAAACTAAAAAATTCGAATGAAAAGCTTTAATATAAACAATATTAAATAGAAAATATTACAATTCGAGTGAGGTTTTCCATTTGGTTCATAAAGACAAATAATTTTACTTTAAAATAAGTAAGGAAATAAGCTGAATATTAAAGAAAGATACTTATTTTTGTTCGGTGCAGAGGTGATTGCCGCGCACACGGCAACCACTCGACGCCGCTCAAGGAGAACTGATTTGTTTCGTTTTTGTAGTTGGCTGTTGTAGTTCTGATAAGAGTCGCGTTCTTATCACTTTTGGACCGCCCCGCTCAAAACCGAATGGCAACAAAGTTAACGCAGCCGGGCCATAAATTGCGGGCGGCTTTTTTTTTTTTTTTTTTTTTGTGTTTCTACTTCTACCGGTAACTAATCAACAAAAAGTGCCTACATCAAGTTTGACCCAATTTTGATAACGCAAAAAGACTTTGCGAATAACGAAAAGAAATTAGAAAAGCAAAAGAATGAGGAAAAGTGACTAACCCAATTAAAAAAAAATTAAAATTAATTGCAGCGACGTGTGCGAGGCTTGACCCCTGGGTTTTTGGATCACGATAGTGATATGCCACCTCATCTGACACCCATTTTACAATTTGGTTTGCCGACTTCAAACGGAACATCTATTTGAACTCGCTGACACCCGTTTTTTGTATTTTTTTTTTTTTTTTTTTTTTTTTTTTTTTTTTTATTTTGTTTCCATCTGCCATTGAGGTCTTATCGAAAGTGAGGACTGAGTCGTCTAAAATCGTTTCTATTCGCATCGATTATTTCTATATATACACACATATAGTATTGTAAAAACGGAAGGAACGATAGCAGCAGCATCTGTTGTGTAATACATAGTATTCAGAGGTGAGAGGTCGCACTGAAATGTACACAATCTAAAGATTACAACTTAACTGATTACGAACAGCGCTCATTAAACATTGTTTGGTCTTAACTTAAAATTGTTTTCAACATTAAGTTTTCAAAGTAAGTGTTCAAATGTAAGCATAATAATATAATAATTTTCTGAGTTATTTTACATACCTCTAGTAAGCTGCATATTTTAGCTCATGTAAGTCTCTAATGAACAGACACTTAGAATCCACTGAGTAATTTTGCATATACATAGTGTTTGTTGATAAATACACGTGTCTAGCGCCACTTTATGGCGATTTAACACATGAACATTTCCAAATAATATTTACCGCGGGAAATAAAAATTGTTCAATTTCTTGGTAATCGGGAATCCGGAACAGAGATGTTCGCTGTTCGAAAGAGGTTTGCTCACACTTAAAAAGTCGACAAAGGGCATCATGTGAATGCAAATATTTGCCCATAATTCATTCAGTCCGTTCATTCATTTATCTTTAAGCGGAATGCAAGGCAATGACTTGGCAGTTTTTAGGGGGAATTTCAATAGCGTCGACTTACAGCTAAATCGTCTATCCAACCGTAGATAAATCTATCTTTAGACCGATCAAATACAACTTTTGCATTTCACACGGGGGTTCAAAGAGCGTTTTTGCTAATTGTGTGAGTTTTTTCCCCGGAATGCAGTGAGTAAACTGGCAATTCCTATACTATATTCCCATATTCACACCTCAACTTGTCGGAGAATTATCGCAAAACGGCGGCAAGACAGGCGCCAGTTTCTATTATCTAGGAAAGTAGTATAGTTTCCACGAAACGCTTTCGCGGGGAAATTACCGAAACTACCAAAACGATCGCTCACCGAGATATACGTGAATATAATATAAAGTTACTTAAATGATATGGCCTACCTTATTTAAAGAAATTTAAAGAAAAAAAATTAGAACAGGAAGGGCAAATAACAATATTTCTTCATTCTGTCTAAAAAGTAAACATGTTTTATGTTTTCGTTTATTTATTACCTTAACTTGAGATCTTAATAGTTAAGTATTTTTAGTTATTATTTTTTAAACTATAATAGTGGTAAGGTAGGCAAAAAATAAAAGGACACTCGCTCAAACTTTAGATTAAAAATAGAATAGGAAGGAAAATAATAATAATAATAATAATAATAATAATAATAATAATAATAATAATAATAATAATAATAATAATAATAATAATAATAATAATAATAATAATAATAATAATAATAATAATAATAATAATAATAATAATAATAATAATAATAATAATAATAATAATAATAATAATAATGATAATGATAATAATAATAATAATAATAATAATAATAATAATAATAATAATAATAATAATAATAATAATAATAATAATAATAATAATAATAAAACTAAGAATAATAACAATTAGTAATATTAATAATAAATATTAATAATAATTCTTAATTCTGCATAGAAAACTAAATGTTTTTTGAATGATATCAGAGACTTAAGACATTCCACATTGGGTTAAAAGATTTATTGACCGAAAAATAAATAGATTAAGTGATGAAAATTACCTTAACTTTAGATCTTCATAATTAGGTTTTCTTAGCTTGATAGTGATAAGGGAAATCAAAAAATAATAATATGCAATCGCTATAAAACTGATAACTAATTGCATTTGCACATCTGCACTCGATTTCATTATTCGGTCCTACTTGAGTTCGATCAGATACTGGGTAATTATTTTTTAATCTGCTTCTGGATCGATGCGATCGATCGGCGATGTCGAGGAGTCACTGTGGGTGTGCAGGGCCAATTATTGGCCCGCCATAAAGCACTCGTAAACAAAATGCCAAAGCAAAACAAATGAGAGGAGAATGTGAAATGGGGAGTCGGCAAAAAAAGAGAAGTCAAATAAAAATGCAAACATAGTCGAGTCGAGGCCCCCGATTTTTCCCCCAAGTTCCCCAACCCGCGGTCCCATTACTCTTTCTTTTTTGCACACTTTTTTGCACTCTTTCCGCGCTATTTTACTAGGCTTGTTTACTTTGTTTTCTGCTGTTCTGCTTTGTCTTTTCTCTTTTGTTGAAAAATGTTTACCGAAAACCTTGAAAATTGAAATTATGAACTTGACTTTGGTTGTACTATATACGTAGCTATGTGTTGTAGCTGGCCTAGAGATAAAAGAGTTACAGCAAACAGCAGCGAAAGCATCAGCAATTAGTAGTCAAATGCTGTTTGCCAAATTGTTTTCCTATTCGTAAAAACGGGAAAAAACTCAGAGAATAACAAAGAAAACATGTGAAGCAGGAAAAACGGGATTTACAAAATTTAGTAAGTCAATTCTAGTTTGTATTTCCTGACTAGTACTAGAAACCATACTTAAATATACATAAGTAGAACTAGATTGAAGTTATTTGTAAATAAATAAAAAACTATTATTTTAAGTTCCCTTAATAGCTTTCAGTAATTGATTACATTTAAAAGTTTGACTTCAACAAAGAATCGTCCATGAATCAAAATATAGGATATTTTTAAATAAAAAGAAACAGAAAAATAAAGAGAGATTGAGAAATCTCTGGGGGGAATTGTCCCCACGGAAAAGTGGCAAACAGAAATCTGATTGACATTTCCGATTTACTCTAAATTATCGGTTAACATTTCAAGACATAAATTATAAATAAATAAATACTCGTACATACACTCAGAAAATTAAAGAAATCACCTTGCTAAGTGAATATCATAAATAAGATATTGTGAGGTGATTTATATTCAACATTTTAGCTTTCTTACAAAATTATATAATTTTGGTACTTTTTGTTAGCCGTTTTTAAAACAAATAAATTTATTTTCCAACCAAAAGTCATTCAATTCAATTGGAATTGCGAGTATTTGGTTTTGCAGTGTACCACACATGTACCATATATTAATATTGCTGCAAAAGCGGCATTTGCATGCGATTAGGCGAGCATATTATGCACATGCATATGCATTCGCATTTGCATATGTGCAAAAAGCACAAATGCAAAAAGGCAAGAACTGCTCGTGCAAATGCAATAACAAATGCGATTATTAAGCGCTTCGTACCTGGCACTTGCAGCTTATCGCCGTAACTGTAAACGGCGGCCAAGGGTTAAGGGGGCTCGGGGGGTTAAGGGGGTCCGAAAAGCCCGCGCTCCACAAATGAGAGCAGGCGCCATGCCAACGCTCCATAAAAGCCACGTGCATGTCTAATTAACAGATGTCCTCTCACGGCGGCCTTATCAACTACACTGGCAGAAAATGGGAAGGTAGTACTGCGATTATTTAACTTTGACAAGTTGCAAATACACTTCTCAAAATTTTCTTAAGGCTTGGTTATTTATATTAAATGAACTGTAACATTAATATTCAATAATTGTATTAACTAAACGTTGAAATACACTAATTTGTTGAAAATGTTTCCGATACAGATATTTTTTTTATGAAATATCATTTTAGTATGTATTTTTTCTCTACGTGCCAGTAAGGTGTCAAACTGTGGCGCTGTGAGAAATTTGTTTTGCTCCAGAATTTTTGTTTTGGCGTCCCACCGTCGCCACGCCCATCGAAGGGAGCGGTGGGCGGGGCTCGCCTGTGGTTCCCACATTTGAAATGCTGATAAAGCGACTAAGACAAAGGGAAAAATGCAAGTAATGAGTCCGCAGTAAGGAGATACCCTAACACTGTTTTCGTAAACGACTAAAAAATGCCCTAGAAATGATAAACTAATAAGCATTTAAATGCAAGGCAAGCTATAAAAAAATGTTATAAAAAAGGCTGGAAAAAATGAATTAATTAATTATTTTAGAAAAGAAATAGATCTAAAAAAAAAAAACATTTACATTAGTTGTAGAAATAAATATTTCCTAAAATATTAAAAAATTGATGATACTTTGTTTAAGTCTGAAATTCTCAATGCTAGAACCATGATAAATGGGTGTCAGAAAAAACAAACAGAAACTTACGATACCTTCACCTTTTGTGTTGACATTTTACACCGGGGGAAAAGGGGGGTCGCAGCGAAGCTAATTTGCCAAATGCACACAGAAACGAAAAAAAAGAAAAAATACGGAAAATATCAGGAAAAAAACAGAAAGCGAGTGATAGAGGGTGACAAAGTGCAGGGCAAAGTAGAATGCGAAATGAAATTACGTAAAAATGCTAAACAAACGCTGCAAATAGAAAATAGACAGCGGCGGCGGCAAAAACAAAAATATAAATATAAACAAAGACGAAGACGAAGCCAAGACATAATAATAATACTACGAACTGCAGCAAAAACAAGTATAGTAAACAAAAATCTAGAGGGTAGGGTATATCAAATGTCAGAGAGCTGCAATCTTTATTGTGCTTTCGATTTGTCGAACGAAAAATTTTATAAATAATAACAAACGGCGAAACATGAGTGTGAATTCTTCGAACTCTGATTATATTGAAAAACCGCATTTATATGTAAATATATTTTATATTTTTGCATAAGTTGTAGGAAATCGGTAATTGCAGATATTACTGGATTTATTTTTTTTATTTTTGGATTTACTGCTTCCGAGAGTATGAGATCACACATTCATGTTATCGTGTTTTATTGCAAAAAAACATGTAATATTTCAAATTTACGGGAAATTAAGTAAGGAACAGAATGGAAATCTACAAAATAGTTTAATAAATCGAGTAAGTACTCTCAATTATATAACCAACAGAACCGACTGCTACTCTACATTCTACGTAGTCACCTATCACTCATCTTTATTAGTTCTTCTATCTAAAAACTTTATCTCTCTGGATCTGTAATCTTATCTGGTAAATGTCGTATTAGTATTCTGACTGTTAAATTGCGACTATTACTCCATCAGAGTGCTGGAATTGTGAAACTAGCCGTACTTTTAACTATAATCGTTTAATTTAACAGCGATCCAGGAAGTCATGATTCCAGCGATACCTTAACAATTTGCAAATATTTTAGCGCCTTTATTTTTGATTTCTTTTAAAAATCCAGCCAGTTTCAAAAATGTAAGATTATGTATTCTAGTGTGTGCTTGCCGTATCCCAGTTTACTTCCCGGAACTGATGAACTTCAGACATAATCCCATTAACCATAGCAATAGCATCATAATCTTTGGCTCGACTTGAGGGCCAAGGGCACGATTTGCGAGTGTGCAAATTGTGTGCGTCACTCGCATTTTTTAACGACGACAAAACCGTGCACATATTCTTTATTGGCACTTTAATTTTGCCGTTTTCAGAGTTTTTAGACAAATTTTACGACTGCGACCTGTTTTCCCATGTTTCACAGCATGTAAAGACGCGCCGAACTCATGCGGGTATTTAATTTTCTAGAGAGCTTTTTACAAATAAAATATAATAAAATAAAATAAAATAAAATATATTTTAACTGCAGTTGACAAAGTTCGGGGACGGAAGTTGGCTGGGCAATAAAGCGAACAAAAAGTGTATGCGAAATGTGAAATTAAAATAAGTAAATCAGCGAAAAGCATGGGGAGAAATCTCGAATCTCGAATTTCGAATGCACGATAATGGACTTGTGTATATGGTATGGCATGTGGTGTATGGTATATGGCATATGGCATATAGCATAGTATATGCCATACTATATGTCTGGTGTGCATTTGTCTGTGTAATTTATGTATGCTTGCTGATTATGACCGCCTCACCCGGCAACATTTCGCACTCGACGGCTCTTCTTTTTATTTCTTTTCTTTTTTTTTCTGTCTCTAAGCCGAATGTGAATGCGAATGCTAAATTCATTAATCGCCACTCGGAAATATAGTATAATTATTCGCATTTTATAGTGCCAACTGGGCGTGCAATCAGTGGAAAGTGGAAGCACGTGTGGCTCCAAGAATATTAGATGCTATCGAAATCCTGTTCTTAGCTGCATTATCATGGATTATTGCACCAACTCTGATTGGTTGCTAAACTAATAAAAATATAGTAATTAATAGACTGTATAAAATCTTTATTTTTTGATTTAATTAATCTTCACTGTGATTTATTTTCTTGATATTTACTTGGAGAACATGATAAAGAATTAATAATTATTTTTATTCTATTATCAGTTTTATAAACTATAGTATAGATTCGTGTAATTGTGGTTATTCCTATGGAATCTTAGCTGATTAGTTTCTTAATTTTTATACATATATAAAAGCATAGACCATAACAAAACCATATTTTTAAAGTCAATTAATCTTAGTTTTTTTTCCGTTATATTTATTTGGAGAACATGATTTTATATACTTATTCCGTTATATACTGTGAAAAAATGAAGCCCACAGAATCTTGTAATTGTGGTAATTTCTGTGGCAGCCCCTTCAATCAATTTCAAGATCACAAACTTGGTCCTTCCCTTTAAAATTTATCTAATTGAGTCAAAAAAAAAAAAAAAAAAAAAAAAGAAAAGCGGAGCCATAAATGTCGCAAATGAATTAAGAGGCCAGACCAGTCAGAAGTCAGGGGTTGTTGTCGACGCCAGTTTTAATCAAAAATTAACGTAATAAATAATCATAAAGAATGCATAAATGTCAAATTATAAATTTGGACAAGTTTTACGACGACGCACCGATCTTTATCTTTTGCCCCCGGCTGTAACATAAATACTTTATATTCGCACAGTCAAATGGGCGTGGCAGTCGCGGAAAAAATCAATAGATCTCCGACTTCCCGTCTTTTTGTTTCTTTTCCCGATTTTAGGTCGCCGCCGCAATTAAACTTGTCTGGGTTCCAAAGACTTCTTCTCTCCGCTTTTCTCTTTTTTTTTATTTTTATTTCCATTTATATTTGTTTGTTTTTTTTTGGGCCATTATGTTGGTAACGGTGATGGCAAATGGCAACCACTTTTCCTTTCACTCACGTCCGATGGAAAAGCGGGTGGAAAAGCGAGGAATTCGCAGACATTTCGGACGACGCCCACGCCAAAGGCAAAACCGCAGGCAGAGGCTTCGACAAAGAGGGGTTAAGACTCCAAATATAAATTTTCTAGTATGGCTCGCATAATATATGACAATAATACCTATGGATTTACCTATCCTGTAGCTTAATTTTGCATTAAACTTAAGGACCACTTGAATACACTCACAATATACTTAATAAACAAATTTGAACTTATTAATTTAAATAAAAAATTAAATAATTTAACAAAAAAAATAATCGAAAAAAGGGGCTTCCATACCTCAATATAACTGAATAAATTATTATTGTATGTATAAAATTATGAAAATTATGATAGTCAATGTGACTAGCGCAGCAAATAATAGGATAGAAACATTATTGGATTGTTTCTAACCTATATAGTAAATTATATTTTTATATACAAATAATTGTTCAATCTGAAAAGATCACTTAATAATAAAAAATCAATATGAATACAATTTAAATTTTATCAGACATAAGTCAATTAAGTTAAATTATAAGGATGTAATCAATAGTTTGACAACGCCCCTGACACCAACCACAACGCAAAGATACAAATACAATTGTGTGCGGAATAGTAGCTCTTAATATGTGCCGGTCGCAAATTACTGGAAATAAAATTTTAAGAATTCGTCATCAAAACTACAATAAAGACAATATAGGGGACAGCATTTTCGATTCAGGTTTAAATATAAGGAACCACGTAAATATCTCTCTAAATATGCTGTGTACAGTATAAAAAAGAATTGATTGCAAGTATTTAATGGCAACATTATTTTAAATACAAATATATTGAATTTATTTTGTATAAATGTATAAATATAGGGAACCATGTCAATGTCTCATTAAATATTCTGTATAATATAAAGTTTAAAAAATATAAAGTATAAAAAAAGTATTGATGTATATATAATTTAATTCTCTATGATTATGCTCAATAACTAAAACCAAAATTTTTGGGCAAAACTTTTTTACAAAATCAAGAATACGAGCGTATAAGCGAGCGAAATACTACGCGGTCGCTTTTACTCAGAAAAATGAGTGAATGAGCGTCGTAATCACCCCTCTGTACAAATATCATACATATATATATATAAGCGATTTCCATTTCGTTTTCTTCGCGCCAAATTGTGAAATCTGAAAAGCTCTTTTGCCGGTTAAGCTTTTGCCTTGTTTATTCTCCGGTTCTCTTGCTCTCGCTCTCCTATTTCTCACTCTCTAATCTCACTCTGTCTGCCTGGCTCTCTTGAGTGGTTCTCTTTGAGTTTTTGCCATGCCTTTGTTTTTTGAGTGGTGTAGTTTTTATTTATTTAGCAACATGTTGCTGCAACAATTGTTTTCAACATTTTCGCATTTTTAATTTAAAAATGCAGCAATTTTTAAGAAACGAAGTCAAGTCAAGCCAAGTCGTTTTCTTTTTTTTTTTTTAAGGAGTATTTCAAGCCCCGCAGAGCTGGATCTCACTAAAAAAAAATATGGGTGTAAAACCTTCTCTACCCATTTAAAGTGATTAGCATACCGGCATTCCAGAATGCAACCAGTGAATAATTGCCATTGAACGCGCTCGAAGAGTTATTTATGCGACCGATACGATGTGGTATGTGGTATGCCAAGTGGTACGCAGTCCCAAATACAAAATGGGTTAAATGAATCAAGAGAAGAAAATTACATTTTGCACTACTTAAAATTTCAAAACTTTATAAATGTAATACTATAATAAATCGTATATTTTTTATCCGGCAGGATTAAATATTTTAAACAAAATTTTAGGAACAATATCTCTTTTTTTAAGTCATAAATTAATGTTAATTCTTGTATGCAAATATTTGTAAACCTTTCGTTAAATAATGTATGTTTTCATAAAGTAGTTTCACATTTCAATCATCTGTGCTGATTGAGAGTATTTTCCCACAACTGCATTTGCATCTTTCCGCGAAATTAAAATCGAAATCACCTTGGCATATTGGTGATTAATGTTGATGTTGATGGTACCTGTACCCACTGTTGGCAATTCATTGGCAATGTGTCAAAGCCAAGTGACATTTGCGCACTTTGCTCAATGAACCGCTGGCCCCGCCCACGCCCCCGCCCCCTTGCGGTGCACTTACGTCACGAGTTACGCTGCAAGCGGACTGCAACTGCAAATAAGACAAAGACCCAAAATAAAATGCAATTTGAGAGTCGAGGTTTTTATACACTTTAAATCAGGAAAACCATAGTTGCAGCTTTACATTTAAGATAAAATAAATTATAAATGGTTTAGTTTTCTATGTAACTTTGAAATTATATTTAAATATACAAACAAGATTTATATAAGATAAGACTTCCTCAAATATAAATTTGCTTAAAAAAATATTAAAACTACAATAAATAGTTTTTTATGTAGCTTTGGAACTATTTTCTAAAAAAGTACAAAAAATGTATAAATCTGTGTATACAAATTTTAGAATTAACATTATTTAATATTGCTTACAACCAGATAGCTTTAAAGCTGAGTAATACGAATATATATTTTTCCATATGTAAAGGCAAACCTCTGCATTTAGTTACAGTTCCCTTTTCAAGAGTATACTAAAACGTGAAATTCCGCGCGAAAAAAGGGGGCCAAGCCGGGTTGCATGGCCAGTGTTCCGTCTCTTTCGGCGCCACTCGTGCCCTGTCGCTCTCCAATTTGCATGCAGTTGACAACTGTGATTTTCCAAACCCCCCATCGTGCCGATGAAAAGCTGAAAATGCTGAAAATGCAGCGCGAGGTCACGAATGGGAATGAAAACGAAAGACTTTGGCCACAAACTCGAAACCAGCGGTGCGTTAAATCTGTGGCGCGCGTCTCATGCTGTCTCCTTCGCACCCTCGTTCCCCGTCTCGCTCGCACGGTCCGAGTGCCGTCGTTACGTCACTTCCGCTCACCATCGGTGGCAATTCAATCATTAAATTGCGATACACCTTTTAAGGGGTTTTTAATTTTCGACACCTGATTTGTCTAGAAATAATTAACAATTGTACATGTTTGCTTTTATTTTAAGTTAAAAATGTTTGTTTGTATTTTGTGAATAGTTAAAATAATATTATTGTAAAATTTAATTTGTATTTATATTTTATAAATAGTTATAATAGTAATTTTTTGAAATCAAAAAAAAAATTTTTTTAAATATAAGTTGCAAAATTTTAGAAATAATATTGCAAGTGTTTATCAATTTAGAAAACAATTTTATTTTAAACATTCTTAATAACTATGTGATTTGGTTAACATTAGTGTGTTTGTATGAATATGATTTTGTTGTAATAAATAATTAAATAATTCATATTCGTTTATTAAAGGGAATTCAAAATATTACTGCAAAAGTAGTTGAAAATGTGCAAGTTTAATGAATGAAATCTCATGTGGCGCCGCAGTGCAAAAAACTCGGAAAAAATGTGAGTTTTTTTCAGGCATTCCATTTTGCTTAACCCTTTTGTGGCCGCTGTTAACCCACACATGGACATCGGCTGATACGCTCTCTGATTTTCTGGTTTTCCGATCAATGCAATTGCATGCCGCCAACTAATTTTTCAAACAAATTTTCTGTATTTACCTTTTCGGGCAATTATTTAAATCATTTTTCATTGCATTTGTTGCTGCTTCTGTGGTTTTTATTGTTGTTGGCGGTAATTTAGCAATTATCTCTTTGTGAATCGTCATGTCGGCTTAATTTAATTATCGCACACAGGGACGGAGAAGTTTTCGAGCAGACAAATAAATGAATGAATGTGCCGGTGTGCATGTACATTGTAATGGGTTAAAATGAAAAGCTCGTGGGTTAAGGGGCTAAAGCGATGGCGTTGGGAAATGGCATTCGTTTGGCAAATTAATTAAATTACAAATATAGGATACATCCGCACTAATATCACAAATTTGGGACAAAATATGATTATTTTCCTTTACTTTTTAATGTGTATATAAAGCATAAGAAATATCATATTATTTTCATTCACATGTAAGTAAGTAGTATTATTCTATAATATTTTCAGCATACAATTTAAAATTAAGTCATCAACATTGTCATCGCAATTTTAATATTTCTCTTAAATATTGAGAAATTTTTATGTGTTTGTTTTGTTAATGAGTTGCTTATATTACACTGAAATTTGAATATTAGTTTAATTTTAAAGAGCGAATTTTAAATATATTTTGTAAAAAAAATAAAGATATTATTATTATATTGTCTAAAATATGTTCGATATTTGTTTTATTTTCAGAGTAAAGTTAAATATGTTTAGCACAATAAAGCAAAGTTCAATTCCCAAGCGATTACTTGAAAAATTCCTCGACTTATGTAACAATTCTAATAGGTAGCTATTGGATTTAGGAAACTATTACCGCTACATTTAAGAGTATACACTTAAAATGCGGCTTGCACTCGATCAGATCGGATCGGATCGGTTTTTGAGGGGCACAACCTGCACAAATAGACTCAATTCCAAATTCCACTCCATTCCATTCAATTCAATCAAAACTGTGTCACTGGGTTACGAGTTGTAGGCAATTGTTGCTGTTGCTGTTGCTGGTGTAACAATGTTGCTGCTGCACATTGAGAGGCACGGCAGCAACAAGTTTTGCCAGCGGCAACTGCAACCAGCAACCAGCAACATCGTTGCCGTTTCCCTTTGGGCCAAAGCGGCCAATTAACTTATCTGATGCCAAGAAAAAATATAGAAAGACAACAGCTAACAGCTGCAGAAACGATCGCTGCAACACAGGCCATAACAATTCATGTCGCTTTTGTCTGCGATCCTCAATCGCTGCCTACTTACATACATATATTCAGGCTTACACGCCAAACAAAAATGTTTTTTTTTGGCATTTACTTAAAGAAAATAAAACATATAGTTCTACAGCAAAAATGCTTGGAAAACACAATAATGTATATACTTTAAAAGCCCTGTTATTAAATTTCAGAAAATACAGCAAAAATGCCTTTATAAACTATTCAATATAGTATACAGCAAAAACGCTTAAAAAAACTAAAAAAATGTATGTATATTATTGTATTGTTTTTAAGGTACATGAAACAGTATTGGGTAATGTGCATTTTGTAAGAGATATAGATTTTCATCGCTTTAATTAAATTGCATTACAATTTTAAGTGCTTTCGAGTACAATTTTTTGTTTATTACACCTCGACATTGCTCAGTGCAGTCAGCCTTCAACTATTTTTTTTTGTGAGTGCCATTCATTGAGTTTTCCCGGCTGCAGTCGTCTCTTTCTATTCGATAGAGGCCGTCTCTTTCTCTCCCAGCATCCGCATTGCCGCAGACGTGCTGTCTGGTCGAAAAACGGAACGAAATGGAACGGAACGAAACGGAATCAAATCGGATAAACGGGTTTTTCGGGGGATTGGAAAATATGTTTATTATGCACCATGCCACATCACATAGTTTTTCCAGGTCGGTTAAGTATTTCACTTTCGACGGCCTGCAGACATTTTTGTGGGTGGCCTCGTCCTCCCCCTTTCTTTTAAAGTTGGAAAATACAACAGAGGCTTGGCCAGGAAAACGCTAAAAAGTGCTGAAAAATGCTGGGAAAGTGGAGGGCCAATAAAATATTTGCTAGGATTTGTCAAAAGAGAATTTTTTGGGTCTTATAATGTCAACAATTTTGACTGCTTTAAGATAAGATTATTTAAAACTAAATAAAGAAAAATGTATTGAAAAATATTTACAAAATCAAAAATATAAGAAAATAATATGGTGAATAAATTACCTACACAAAATATTAATATAATAATAAAATAACTAAAAATTTATTAATAATTAGAAAGGAAAACGGCTTTGAAAATGTAATAAAATATAATTATGATGCTTAAAAGCGATGCATTCCAATAAACTGTATATATTGGTTAATTGATTTATAAAATTTCTATTGCATTAGAATAAACCAATATATACTTCACTGGTTTATACAGTTTTTATTGCTTTTGAGAGTTTTAAAGTTTTTATAAAAACAAAATCAAAATTATTATTATTATTTTAATAGTGGTCTTAAAGTTTTGCTCTTTGCTAATTCAAAACCTAAATCCTATTTAAATGTATATACTTTTCAATGAAATGCGGAAATTGGTGACTGTAACTTTTAAACGCCGACCGCCATTGTCCACGAAATTCTATAAAAATTCCCGAAGCCCCTTCGTAAATAAAACACGAAGAGTACTACCTTGTTTTTGATGTTTTCTCTTCATTTTTGGATTGCCCAACTAGAATATCAAAGCGAAAAAACGGGGAAAATTCTTGAAAAATTGCTGGAAACCTGGAAGTCGCACTTCGCATGCCAAAATGTGGGTAGCACTCGGTTGCTGTCAATCAAAGTTGCATTTCTCCCCAGCTTGCCCCTTCTCCGACAGTTTCCCACTGGAATGGAAAGCGCTGGGGCCGGAAAACCGGAAAAGCGTGTGTTAATAGGAAAAACTTCAAAAGCCGAAAGGGGTGGAAAACATACCGTATTGCTTTTGCAGTCGTTGTCACAGCAAGGCATTAATTATGCCATCAGCAAACCGACGACGACAACGTAGCAGACATATCCTGTTGACAGCGGACCCCTCCCCCCTCGATTTTCCAAACCCCCCACCCCCCATCACATTTTTAGAGGGGCGGTAGGAAAAGTTTTTTGCATGGCAACGGAAGTCACGTCGGAGTTTTTCCACGGAAAGTGCTTGGCAATTATTTAATAACACAAGTATAGTGCATTTTGATAGCAGAAACAAAACAAGGTGCAAAGGTGGGCCTGAGTTAAGGGGCGTGGCAATAATTAAGAGTTAAACAACGCAACACTCAATGGAAAAAAATGTAATTTAAACAAATTCTGCATGTGATAAAAAAAAACCAAATGATAACTATTGGTGGATTCAATGTTTCAAAAAAATTCAAATGAAACACTCATACATGCAACAAAATCTGTGTAAACACGTATTTTATTTAAGATAAAAATCGTTAAAAGTAATTGCAATTGATTAATAACATTTTATTAGCACACGTCAAACATAATTTTTATTATAACCAAAATAAAATAAGAAGAGAAGTATAAACAACAACAAATATGATAAACAAATTATACATACAAAATTTTAATTTAAATTTTAATAACACACTACAAAAATCAAACTCAAGAAATCAGAGGGAAATATGAAACAATCAAACTCAAATACTTTTTGTTAATTTCCTGAAATATCACCCATTTATTTATTATTTCACAGCCCTGTTGACCAGTGTATTCCAAGGCGCCATCAACTTATTTCTGACAAAAAAAAAAAAAAAAGAAAAGAAAACGAGGGGAAATTGTAGCCCCGTTTTCGTACAAATATTTGGCTGTATAAAAATAAAATAAAGCATTTTCAAATGGGGAAACTCATTGAGAGGTGTATCTATGAGACGTCGACGCTGACAAATAGAAAATTCCATGCCATGCAAGTGTAAAAATAAACTTCAGGGCAATGTTAGCTTTTCTTCGCAGCGGAATTTTCCCCCCAGAGATAGGAAAATCGTTCCCATAAATGTCAATTAATTTATGTTCGTCCTCTGGCAACCAGACATACGCCTGGCCAACTGAAGACTGAAGTTCGGCTAAATGAAAAGTGGATTCCGTATGGGAAAATGGAGAGTGGAAAATGTAAAATGGAAAATGACTGCGACTGCGTTGGCGGCCTTTGGCGACGTTGTCACCGTTCTGGGCGATTAGTCGATTTAAAAATAGTCTCAGACATGCGGAAGAAAGAACGAAGAGGCTCTTTGCACTCGAACAAAAGCTCACTTAAATTGTCAACAAATTAAAAATCAAAACCAATATTAAATGACTTGTAACAGGAATCCCTAATCAATAAGATCAACCATTTCAAGCCGTGTTTAACAGATTTTATAAACATCAAACATTTATAATAAACGTGATAAGTAAAAAACAGAAAAGATTTTATTTATTATTTAAAAAACAGATCTGTAATAAAAACAGTTACTTGAATTAACATTCTTATTAAAAGAGAATATCCTTTTTCTAAACAATTTATAATAAAACTGATAAGAAATATACAGAAAAGGTTATATTTATTTGTTTAAAACAGATCTTAAAAAAACTGTTATTTAAAATAACTTTCCAAAATAGAGAAACAAATTTTCGATTTATTTTTACGATTTCAAGGGTTTTTTTCTCTCAGCGCATTCGGTTGTCAGGCGACGTCTTCATCTCATCTCTCCGCGTCTCATCCGAGCATCCAAGCATCCATCCAATGCCGCCCACTCTTTTCCACCTCCTCGACGGCTCGGTTCTGTTCGGTTTGGTTTTGTCTGGTTGTCTGGCTGTCTGGTTGTCTGGCTGTCCACCTAAAAATATTCCCCACTAATCCTACACGAAAAACTATTTCGGTGTTAATAATCTGCTTTCGCAACTCATAGCTATGCGATCCGAGCCGATACGATACGATGATACGATAATGCCAGGCATTCAAATTGCTCATTTGGATATATTCTCTTACCTCGGAAAAGAGTGGGATTAAAGTCGCATATATTATCCGTTTTGGCTGAAATGTGGGGAAATATTTGTTTAGAATTTACTTGACAATTTCATTTTGTGTGCCAGTACTAAGGAATTCAAGTTCCATAAGTCTGTAAAATTTCCACTCTTAAATAACTCTTGGGCAATTCTCGTCAATCAATTTTCTCACATATAAGAAATTTTAAAAATATTTGCTAGTCAATACTTAGATCCTTATTGACTTCAAAATGCTAAAATACAAATAAAAGAATAAATGTCATTTTTAGCTATTTTATTATAAATAAGGAAGCACTTTTTATAAACAGAATTAAGAGTGTGCAAGTAGGAGTTTAAGTAAACTGTAAATAAATAAATATACAGTTGTTCGATATAATTCTGTAAAATATGTAATATAACTGCCAATGCTTCTAAATACTTTTGTTAAATGTAAATGTTAAAAAATATTGGATTTGATGTTTTTTTTTAAAGGTAAATGATAATAAATTTTTTTTATTTGATGTCCAAATCATTGCCCTTTGAAAGAAGACTTCCGGATGGAAACTGCGACCTATTTGAGACTTGGTCTGACTTTTAGTCGTCTGCCGTTAATTTGCCTGCCGGCTTGGTGCTGGGTGATGGGTGATGGGTGCTGGGTGATATTTGCAGAGTCAGCCCAAGGTATTTCTGCATCTCTGCCCCCGAACTCATGGGTATATACTATATAGTATCTCGTATATGTATCTTGAACGTATCGTGCCGAGGTAATTTTCATGCAGTCATTCCTCATTCATTAAAACGTCGCATGGCGTCCGCAGAAGAAAGATAGAAAGACGATGGCGATGGCGAAGAATGGTGAAGAATCGCCACCAGAAGACTGGCAGCAAGAAGAAGCCAAAGACTGTGGACTGTGGACTGTAGACTGTAGACTGGAGACTCGAAAGACGCGGCATGGACTTTTGGCATGGCATTAACCCGTAGAACTCCTTTCACTTTACATTCTAATTCCAAAAGTTCCAGCATTCGCATTCGCATACCAAGACCCCGATGTGTGGGCAAAGGGGGGCGGCGACGGGGGAGGCCGGCATTCTTGGCACCGCCATCGAAAACCTGAAAGCCCCATGAATGCTAATGCTAATGCCTCGTACCGGCCAATTTCCCCTCGGGCGGCCTATAAAATATGTACAGTATAGAGTGTGTGTGTGTGTGTGTGGGGGGGACATACTGTATGCAAGCGCGCACGGTGCAAAACAAATTTTTACCAAAATCGGTCAATACTTTGCTGTTTTTCCGCGTCAAAATAGTTGTTAATATCAGCATAGCGACATGAAAATTTGTGTGTGACAAGCTTAAAGTCTGCTATGTACAGAAGCAATAATGGACATTTTTTATTTTGATTTTTGCTTTTGGAATCTAATTTTAGTAGTTATAACATATCATATCATTGAATTTCTAAAACATGTACTAAAATAACAATGCTTACAATTTATTTATTTATTTATTTATTAATTTTAATTTTACTGTATTTTTTTCATAACACACACTTTTACTAATAATTTACTCGTGTTTCAAATTAAATATAATTTAAATGTAAGTGGAAAACAATGACTTTGTTCATATTTTAAATGTTAATATTGGTACATTTTTTTCTGTGCAACTACAAAAACATAAAACAAAAAACAAAAAAACTTAAATGAATTCCCAACTAAAAACTCACAGCTATCGATCGAAAGTTGAAAAGGCGGCCAAATCGATGGCACAAATAAAATATTTAGTTGGGCCCAAGCATTATGCATAGTTAAGTAACTGGGAAGCGTGGAAATGTATGCAGTGACACTATCTGCACTTAATTGCTGACACCCAGGCACACTCATGTCTTATTTTGTTAAATGGAAGTTGAAATTCCAAAGTGAATTCTTCAACTGGAGCATTGATTATAGAATAGATAACAAAGTAGACAGTGTAAGAAATAATGTACTTTAAAGGCAATGTCAATGAAAACTAAAAGTTAATAGATACACAAATCATCTTTTTTTTAAGACCATAAATAATACATATTAAAATTAAAGATTTTCGTTGCATGATGATTTTGATAATTTTTGTATTGTATTAAGTATTGAAATAAGCAATAACTAAACTAATAAAAGTTTTGTATATCTTATATATTATTTGCAACCTAAGCATTCTTTAAAAATAAAAGTTTACAAGTTTAATAAAAAACACTTAATGAAAATAATAACTATTTAATAATGATAACTATATAACTGTTCAAATTCGTTTCTATATTATTTACAAATAAAAAAAAAATTCTTAAGAAAATTATAACTACTTGTATAAATTAAAAAAAATAATAGTTTGCTATAAAATAGTAATAGCTTTAACGGATCTTTGGTAACACCACCATACTTTTGTTATTCTGTGTCGCTTAATACTGTATATATAGTGAACAATATAGATAACTGGTGGGTCCCAAAGGGCGTTGACAGTTGTAACGGGGGAGGTACTATATAAATATATAGTACCTGTGGCAGGTGCGATAAGGGCCACAAGGGGTTGGGGTTTCCAAATGGTCTGGACATCGGCGGTGGTGATATGATCTGGGGGGCAGTGCTATAAATATTGCCCAACTGATAGAGATCGACAGACCATGGCTGCGCCACTCGAAGCATTACGCTAATGCTGCCAAAAAGCGATTAATCATCTCCGCCGCCTGTTTAGACGACAACAATAACAAGAGATTAACAGGGCCGATGTCTGTGGCCGATTCTGATTATGATTCTGATTCGGTTTCGGATTTGGTTCAGACTCAAACTCCGATGCTGTGGGAAACAACACAAAGGAGTACGCCTACAGTGGGCAAAAAAAAATGACTGCTGATTTGAAATTAAATCTATTCTGAGCAGTACAGAAGTCATGAATCTTGTAACTGTTTATTTTATAAAATTTTTGAATTGAAGCTGCCATTACTAAATGTCTAGTAGTATTATATATGTATATGACACTATTGAAATGCGAATTAATTAATAACTTTTTTCTTAAACATATAGGGATATAAAACTTTAATACTTAAATGCAGATCGATATTTATTTTTCTAACATGAGACACGTAAGGTTAATCAAATATTTTAAAATTTAAAATAGTTATATAGTTATATATAGAATTTATGTACTGACAGTGGGGATTTTTTCAGTGCCTTATTCGGCATGTGTAGCCGCTGAAGAGGCCACCGGCTCATCTGGAGTGCCACTTGCCACTTGCCACAAATTCCCTTAATCATCGCCTGGTGTAATAAATCTAATTTCCCCCAGAGCAGCCGCCAATCGATCGATCTACATATGCGGACACAAAAACCAATCAACTTACTGGCCATATCTCCACTCCACAAAGGCACTTCAATTCATATTCAACAGCTTTGGATCGAAAACAGAGCAGAAAATGAGCGACAAGAATTTTTCCATAACGCAAATAAGAAACACATTGTTAATGAACCCCGAATAACATTAATTTTATCGTATGGTTATTAGACATTTTCAGTAGAATTGTTTATTTAAAATTGTGTTAGATAATTCCATTTTTAAATAAAATATAATATTGAACTAAGGAGTATACCAATTTAAACTTTAATGTTCAGAAATTTTGTCTTGGTCTTAAACTTTCTCAATAATAATATTAAAATAAAATTTTTGTGGTTTAAAAATAACAGTTTTAACAATTTTGAACACTTCGGCATAGAAATGAAACTAAAATGTATAGGGGTTATATTATTTAGTACTGAATTAATACCTAAACTTTAATAATGTCTGTAGTATTTTTTCAAGACGGACTTATTAAAACTACACTTTCAGTTTCTTTTTGTTGGGTGTAGCTGTTTCAAAGTATTGCATTTAGTTATTAGTACTTTGTTTTGTCGATAAAATGCAAAGATGATTTTCTCGCTTAACAATGTAATTCTCTGCAAGCGGATGTGATTGGCAGATAGCAAAGCCCCCATAGTAATAGTCCCTGATCTCTAAGACTCGCCCAATGCCACGACTTTGGGGAGCGGGGAAAAGCGAAAGAAAAACAGACAATGCCAGCCAATTACCAGCGATAACACAAATATTTCTGTAACAACCAGTTCTCGGGCCGAGTTTTCAGTTTTTAGTTTTCAGTTTCGATTTCGTCAGTCGGCCAGAAATTAGCACGTAACTGAGCCCCACCCCAAAAAGCCAAAAAGCCAAAAACCGAAGCCCGAAGCCCGAAAAACCAATGGCACTAAGTCATAAAAATAACAATGAACAAGACACAAGACACGGCCCAAAAATGTACAACAATTTTTATTATATCTTTTCTATTTTCTTGTTGATTATTTGGTCTTTTTGTTTTGTGGCTGTCATGCTCATTGAGCACGCTTTTTCGCTTTGCCAGGGCGCAATGACAAGGGGAGGCTGCCCTGGTAGCCGAGCTTCACTGTTCGGATTGTGCGTGCCCCTACTTACCGGCGATTTGTTGACATTAGGTCTTAAAATTTATTAGTTCTTATTGTCAACGGTTGGTGTAGGCCTTTATTTTGGTATTTATTTCAGTTTGGGGCGTGGCCAATGGGATTTCGGTTGCCTAATGCCCCCTCCATTCCACCACTCCACCATCCACCATCGAATCGATTCGAGCGGAATGCAATGCCATAACAATTAAATTAGTGACAATTAAGAGTGGTGGGCCTTTTACTGGATATACGAGTGTGTGCAGTACTCCAGGTTCTGTGGGCACAACAGCTATGAAAATTAAACCCTTTGCCAGCTTTTTCTTTACTTACAAAACTTTTACTTTCGATTTCTCGCCAAGAAACTATTCCAATACAGAATTTCCAAACCATTTACAATTACCTAACCTTTTGAAGGGAGAAAAATAATGTTCAAATCCTTTATTTATTAAATCTGTAAAATAATATTAAAATACTTACTGGCATTTATTAAGCAAGTTTAAGCAAAAAAAATTATTTAAAAATATTCTTTTATAAAGCCTCAAAACTACTAAATACAAAAAAAAAAAAAACTGTCAATACAATATATATATATATATATATATATATATATATATATATATATATATATATATATATATATATATATATATATATATATAAACAAAAAATGAAGGTGTCACTCCAAAGGTGTATATATATTTGTTAAATTAGGCCAAAATAATTTGAAATTAACGCGTCGCCGTAAGAATCGCCTCCAAAATTTATTCATCACTCTGCTCGTCCAAAGTCAAAGGAGTTGGGTTCCAGGAAGTGTATGGTAAATTGTGGGGCTGGCCAGGATCTATTTCTCTATTTTTCACCCGAGGCGGCCAGGGCGGTGAGGAAGAAGAAGCCCGACCAACTGACATAGGACACGGGTTCGCCGCTGCCCTCGCCGACCTGCTCCTCGCAGAACTTGGCCCCGAACTTGGCCATGAAGGCCAGGAGGGCCATGCCGGCCAGGTTCCAGCTGCTCTCGTTGATCGACAGGTAGAGCAGCGACGTGATGTTGCCCAGGACGGTGAGCGTCTTCAGGGTCTCCAGGACACCACCCTCGCTGTCGTCGCCACTATCGCCCTTCACCATGTTCAGGATCACGCCGACCGCCAGCGGAACTATGAACAGTCCATGGCCCAGGGCGATGTTGTTGCTCTCCGCGGCCAAGTACAGGTCCACATTGACCAGCGGCAGCGGGATGATCTCCATGATGCCAGTGGTCGTCTCCGTGACCTTTTTGGCATTGTCATCGCCGGTCAAGCCGCTCACCAGGCCGCCCAGTCCATGGCAAAACCCAATCACGCAGGCGGTGAAGGCATATGGGTGCTCGCTGGGCCCGATCTTGTAGAGCCCAAAGCCGGTGGCTCCGCAAAGCAAAACATTGAGAGCAGTGCTCACAGCCGAGTTGTCCGACATCCTTGTGGTTTCTCTAGTGGATCACTACCTTCCTTATTAAACTTGCTTTCTTGATAGTTTGATTTGTGCTTTGTGCTTTGTGCTTTTACTTAGTTGTCAGATTGATTTTCTTTTATAATAAAATTTGCCGCCCAAGTGCCGCTCATATGATTAAAGAGTTCTTGAATTGCTACCTTGCTTTGTGAGCAAAGTAAGGACTTCTGCTTTTCTCCTGCCTTAAAAGGTTTCGAAATGAAGCAAAATGAGAAAATATGCTTTTGACCACTTACTTTTGTGCTTGGTTGCTTTCTCAGCAAGTTGTGGTCTGCTTGCTCACGTAGTTGTGCGTGTTTTATTGTTGCATCGAAAGAGCACGCACAAAGTTATTTGGAAGTGACAGGATAAAATTTACTATTTAAAATTTATTATTTATTTTGTTCTGGTTTTACGAATCTCTATTCAGCTTGACTCGAAAATGGGTCGACCGAAACGTTGAACGAGCTGTGTGATAATGCTTCACATCTAGCACTAACAATCTGTAGAGGCAAAGGTAAAGTCAAAGCCTACTTTTAGTTGAAAAAAATAACCGGAGTGTTTCTGCTCTAAGATATATACAACCTAAATATTATTTTTGAATACTGCTAACCGAAAAATGTCCAAATGTTCAAAAATCCTACCGCCTATAATATATGTAAGTGTTGGGCCCTAGAATATCTTTCGAATTGATTCATAAATACCAAAGCTCTTTTAATTTTCTTTAAAAAATAAAGTATTATTTTGGAAAACAGGAAGGTGTCTATTAAATTTTGAAAATTAAATTTAAAATATTTTGCATACGGTTTTGGAATCAGAAAAAAAAAATTCTGCTGTCCAATATATATTAAAGTATGCCATAGAAAATCTTTCAAATCTATTTCTGAATATCAAAGCCCTTTTCGTTTTCCTTAAAAAAAAACTTGAATTTAGTTAGCCAATTCACGTTGCACATATTGAACAGACTGTACTTCAAAGTAAAATATAATTCAAATTGATTTCTGAATATATCTTTTTTCGTGAATAATATATTGTACAAGTTACTGTTAAATAAAAGAATGGAGACCAAAGAGATGAAAAGTGTGAATAGCGATGATATCCTGCTGGAGCATCCCGACGTATTGATAACGCCGAATTGGGAATGGACGCAGTATATAAACCACCAGATCGCACCGCGTCCAGTGGTTCAACCCTTAATGGATGTCGCCGATCCCCAGTGGAGTTCGCCGATATCGAACAGCTCCAAGTTCGGTTTTGTGGATTCTATAACTGGGGTAATCTCATCCTATCCCCCATCTTTCATAATAAGTTCGGATGAAATTAGTCACGATTTTGAGGACATTTTAACCATTTCGCGGCAACGTCGCCTGCACAATATGGGCGAATCCTGGAGCGTTTCTCAGCTGCTGTCCACAAGTGAAGAGCCCGGCGAAGAGGCTTCGTCTGAGAAACCTTCTTTAGCATTGATCGCGGATCCAGAAGCCCCCCTTCTGGATCTCAGCCCCAAAATTGGTGCCAGTGATTTCGAGGTCATGTCGAGGCTGAATAGCGCCAATCCGAATATTTCCTTTGCCGAGGCACTACAGCTCAAAACAGGGCGCAAAATGGGTAAGTTCCCCTACTTTGTCCAAAAAATACTGAAAGTTTAGTTTTACAGACAGTATTAAACTATAAGCAGTAATTCAATACTTCATAGTATAATCCCTGTATTTTTTAGTTTCATTTCGCTACCGAAGAGTCTAAAACTGTAGTCTAACTCTTAATTTTTAAGCCACGTTAGTTTTATTTTAATACATTCATCATACGTCTTGTTGAGAAATTTGTTCATTTGTTCATCTTAAATCTAAGTAACAACAATCTAGTCTCTATGATATTTTTTTGAGGCTTAGTTGACTTAATGCGATTTAAGCTTTGACACCTAGTGATGGCTAGAAAAATGAACTAACTATACAAACGCTTAAAATTAATTTAAAATGTATTTTCCTAAAAAATATTTCAATATCTGTGTTTTATATACATTTGTTAACAAGTTATTTATTAATTAATTAAAGAACAAATAAATTGTATGTTCATTTTATATAGTTCATACATTTAAAGATAAAACAAGTTGATTTAGTCAATCGAAATGAATTTCATTCAAATATTTTAATTATTGAGGAAGATATAAGATTTAAAATGGGCATTATATTTGTTAAAATGCTTTATATATTAAAAGATTAGTATTGCTTAAAGTTAACTTTCAGATATTGTTAGTCAAATGAATTTTAAAAAATAATTAAATGTTTTGGGTAGAATTCAAAGCGAAAAACATTTAAATTGATTAGGAAATACTTGGACTTACTACGTGTTTTGTCATGTTATTAAGCAATTTTTTTGTAGTTAACTATGAGATTATATGGGAAGCGGTAAAGCAACGGGTGAACGACGACCTGGAGCTCCAGTTTGAGTCGATGTTCTGCTGCGTGGACCGCTACCTGTTCACCTACTTTGCCCGTAATTTGCGCCTCTGTGGGGGACCCTTTGTGCATATCCCGGTGCAGAATATGCAAATGGACCTGTTCACCAACATCTACGAATGGATGCTGGACCCCGAGGGCATTTCCATCACCCACGACTTGATATCCTTCTACCTGGGGGCCAAATTCCTGGGCATCAAGCCGCTGATGAATCTGAGCTGGTACAACTTCTCGTCGGACCACGAGCTTGGCTTTTGGGAGGCGGACGCCTTCCACGCATACCTGTTGGCCCGGGAGCAGAAGTGCACCGATGTCATGATACTGATGATGTCGCGGATGCGCAGGTGTTTCCTGCCGGTGGTGGCCTCCAGCGAGTTCCTCGACTTCGAGATCTCGGAAGTGGCCTGTCTGCTGCGCCAGGACACGCTGGGCGCCAACAGCGAGGACGAGGTCTTCTTCGCCTGCCTCCGCTGGCTGGAGTTCGACTGGTCCGGGCGCCAGAAGCACCAGGTCGATCTGCTGGGCAACATTCGCTTCGCCCACCTGTCGTCCGGGCTGCGGCGATCCCTGGCCAACTATCCGGAAAACGAACACATCGCCGAGATTGGCCAGCTGCCTGAGGTGGGTATACACTGAAAAAATTAATTCCAAGGCTCAATGAAGCTAATTGCTAATGCTTGTAATATCATGTTAAACTAATGAATTATATAAAGACAAGCGCAGCTTAAGAGATTGCATTGAAGAGGTAGCATAACTATTAGATTAGATTAACATTCTATTAATAATATATCAACAGGAAACTGTGTTTGCATTTTCTGAGTTTCAAGTGCCTAATATACTTTGATAAATTATCATGTCTGCAGGTAGCCCGTTGGCTTTGGGAGAGCACCCTGTACTGGCAGGCGATTTTGATCAGGGACCAGAAGTTAGCTGATCCGGACGGTTTCGTCCAGCAGATGTTGGATATGTGCCAGCAGGACAGGGCCCCGGATCGGTACTGGGTCTATTGCCCGGGCGTTCCACACCACCATTCCATGCAATGTCCGCGCCATCGCGAACTCACCTTCGGGAGCTTCAAGCGCTTCCTGATCCGCCTCCAGACCCTCAGCCAGGATTTCATGGACAGTCTGAAGTGCATACCGGACAAGAACTGCCTCGATTACTGCTGTTGTGACGACCTCCCGGGTTTCGAGCGGACTTGCCCACATCCCCCCTTCTACTTTGAGGACTTTATCCCCAGCTAAATCCATTCATTTGCATTTGTAATTTGAAATATTTTATTTATCGTTGGGCTTTCGAAGTTCTGAGAAAACTCAGCTCATTAAAATGTTTCCCTGTGATTATTGATCAATTTTATACCTTTTAATCTAAAAAGGCAGGTTTTAATTTAATTTTGTACGACAAATTTATATTTGGAGTTTATTTTTATATAGATTATTCTACACTATATTTTTCTCATACAGAAAAAAAAATGCAAGTATGATTTTGATTTTTACAGGCCATTAATAATGACATAAAAAAGGGATTTGTTTTTCGCTTTCGCTCTATTTCAAGATGCACCCTTTAAAACAGAACTTTAATTTTTTTTTGGGTGTATAACATAACATATTTATTTTATAAATTTTCCTGGTATCTTGGAGTAATTTAGAATACAAGATATCATAGGATTTGCAAATTTCGATTCTGCCTAACTTCAGGCTGTCCTACGTGTTATATATCCCACATCCGACTAGTTCAGGAAAGGAGCTTGCAGGGGGATGGAGGCAGGACTATCGCTGTCGTGACTAGCACCCTCAGAGTCCGTGGTGATCACACTAGAGCTGTCCTCGTAGCTCTCATCGAATCCGGCAAATTGTCGTCGATTTTGGGGATTCTGATGACTCTGGACGGGCGGTGCCTCCCTGGCCTGGCCACCCATATGGATGCGCACATTCTCATCGGTGTAGTCGACAATGCGACGCTTGCGGCGACGGATGTACAGCTTCTGGCGCAGATAGATCTTCAGCAGGCCCTTGGCCCCGATGTAGGTGATACCGCCCAGTAGGGTGCGCTGCAGCGGATCCTCCATCCGCTTGAAGAACATATTCCCCATCGCGGTGGCCAACGTGGGCAGGAACACGGCTCCGCAGAAGAGTCGCGATATGTAGAGGGGATCTGTGAGGACGGGAGTGTTTTGCAGGGGTGGCAAACTGCTCGAACTGTCGCTCAGAGCGGGATCCAAACCGGCGGTTTCCGGCTCGCCAGCCCAGCGAAAGAAGGGCAACTTGCGGAGGATGTTGTACCGGCTCCGCATGACCTTGAGCACGGCATCCTGCCACCGCACCAGTCGGCCGAGCACCAGGCCCACGGGAATGAGGGGCAGGCCCAGCAGCAAGAAGACCTCGCTCTCCATGAGTTCCAGGGCCCGTCTGTGGCCCACCACCTGGAAGACGGTCACGGCTCCGTAGGTGGTGGCCGTCCAGTAGACGCACCACATCAGCACATGCACGGCCAAGTAGGGGCAGGTCCTTCTCACTGCCCGGTCCAACCAGTCCAGAGCACTGGCCAAGCAGTTCGTTCTGGGAAAGACGACGATGTACTCCGTCTGGCACTGCTGGCAAACCACCGAGGTGCGGCGACCGCCCCCCGCTGCTTCTCGTCGATCCACCGACACAGACAGCTCTGGTGCACCCACATGGTGGCGCCACGGCACCGACACGGTCTCACCCACTTGGCCCGCGGGTTGTCCTCCTCGCCGGCGAAACATATCCAGCAGAAGCGATCCGCCGAACGGTGGATCGATCCACCGCTGGATCTACGCATATCCATTTGATCGATATCGAACTGGAGGTCCATTGATCCCCCTTTATCACACCACACCACGGTCAAGGCGGTGCAAATCCAAAGAGAAAGTGCAAAGTGCAACAATCCAGAGACTAAAAAGGAATTACTGGCAGAACTGTACCGCCCGATTTTGGCTCAGAGCCACACAGAGCTGTGTACCAAACAAAAATTCTAACGACACTTAAAGCACAAGTAGGCTGATTGAACTATATGACAGAGATCCGATGATGTTTCTTTTTTTTTGCATACCTCCAAGCCAAGCCCCCAAAAAAACATTAAAAAATCGGTTTTTGTATCGGTTTTTGTATCAAAACCCTGGGAAATAATGGTCAAAATGGGGAATGTCATACACCGTTGAATTCGTAATAAAATTTCCAATCGAATGGCATTCACAGTTAAAATTTTTTCAGATTTTCAAATTTCTGCCAAAAATGATGATGTACCCCCTTACAAAAAAGTCAGAAATTTGAACAAAAATAAATTTTTCAAAAAACGTTATTCTAAATCAGGGATGGAAGGTATGGGTTGCCAGCTGTTCAAAACAGCAACTCTTTTGACTTTGGGTCTTATTTTGGCAAAGTTATAACAAATAGACTCTTCAGAAATAATTTTGTTTGAAAAATCGCCAAAAATCTCAAAAACCACATAAAAAACGTGGTTTTTGTATCAAAACCCTGGGAAATAATGGTCAAAATGGGGAATGTCATACACCGTTGAATTCGTAATAAAATTTCCAATCGAATGGCATTCACAGTTAAAATTTTTTCAGATTTTCAAATTTCTGCCAAAAATAATGATGTACCCCCTTACAAAAAAGTCAGAAATTTGAACAAAAATAAATTTTTCAAAAAACGTTATTCTAAATCAGGGATGGATGGTATAGGTTGCCAGCTGTTCAAAACAGCAACTCTTTTGACTTTGGGTCTTATTTTGGCAAAGTTATAACAAAAAGACTCTTCAGAAATAATTTTGTTTGAAAAATCGCCAAAAATCCCAAAAAACACATAAAAAAATTAGTTTTTGTGTCAAAACCCTGGGAAATAATGGTCAAAATGGGGAAGGTCATACACCGTTGAATTCGTAATAAAATTTCCAATCGAATGGCATTCACAGTTAAAATTTTTTCAGATTTTCAAATTTCTGCCAAAAATGATGATGTACCCCCTTACAAAAAAGTCAGAAATTTGAACAAAAATAAATTTTTCAAAAAACGTTATTCTAAATCAGGGATGGAAGGTATGGGTTGCCAGCTGTTCAAAACAGCAACTCTTTTGACTTTGGGTCTTATTTTGGCAAAGTTATAACAAATAGACTCTTCAGAAATAATTTTGTTTGAAAAATCGCCAAAAATCTCAAAAACCACATAAAAAACGTGGTTTTTGTATCAAAACCCTGGGAAATAATGGTCAAAATGGGGAATGTCATACACCGTTGAATTCGTAATAAAATTTCCAATCGAATGGCATTCACAGTTAAAATTTTTTCAGATTTTCAAATTTCTGCAAAAAATGATGATGTACCCCCTTACAAAAAAGTCAGAAATTTTGACAAAAATAAATTTAAAAAAAAACGTTTTTCTAAATTCTGTTTTTGTGTCAAAACCAAATTAATTGTTTTAAATCGATCAGGGACGAATGGTATAGTTTGCCAGCTGTTCAAAATAGAAACTCTTTTGACTTTGGGTCTTATTTTGGCAAAGTTACAACAAAAAGACTCTTCAGAAATAATTTTGTTTGAAAAATCGCCAAAAATCTCAAAAAACACATTAAAAACTTGGTTTTTGTGTCAAAACCCTGGGAAATAATGGTCAAAATGTGGAATGTCATACACCGTTGAATTTGTAATAAAATTTCCAATCGAATGGCATTCACAGTTAAAATTTTTTCAGATTTTCAAATTTCTGCCAAAAATGATGATGTACCCCCTTACAAAAAAGTCAGAAATTTGAACAAAAATAAATTTTTCAAAAAACGTTATTCTAAATCAGGGATGGATGGTATAGGTTGCCAGCTGTTCAAAACAGCAACTCTTTTGACTTTGGGTCTTATTTTGGCAAAGTTATAACAAAAAGACTCTTCAGAAATAATTTTGTTTGAAAAATCGCCAAAAATCCCAAAAAACACATAAAAACATTAGTTTTTGTGTCAAAACCCTGGGAAATAATGGTCAAATGTCGGAATGTCACACACCGTTGCATTCGTAATAAAATTTCCAATCGAATGGCATTCACAGTTTTTCAGATTTTGCCAAAAATGATGATGTACCCCCTTACAAAAAAGTCAGAAATTTAAAAAAAGTTTTTCAAAATTCGGTTTTTTGTGTCAAAACAAAAGTAATGGATAGAATTAGGTCGCCAGCTGCTCAAAACAGTCACTCTTATTGTTCCCATGGGAGGTTTTTAGCTAGTTTAATTGCAATAAAAACTGAGGAACTCAAAAAAATGTTATAATAAAAATGTAAAGCTACAAATAATACAATTTAAAGCGTTAATTTACATCTTGGTTGTATTAAACTTATTGATAAACCAACTAATATGAGTGTTTTTTCCCATAAGCTTTTATTTTATGTGTCATACTTTTAGGGGCAACAAATCAATTATTCGTATTTACAAAATGTTTATACAAATGACATGTTTTTAATTATAAATAGATTAATGAGAGGTGGCACAAAATAACTTTTGTTTTAATAATCGGAGTAGTTTAAATATTCATTTTGTTTGATTTTAACCAATCCTGATCATTATTTTTTTTAACAGACTAATTAAAGGCCTGAAAGCATGCTGTTGATTTTTAGGAAACTAATTAAATTTTATTTGTCAAAATACTTAGCCCAAAAGTTTGCTTTAAAAAAAATCAAAAAAAATCAATTCACATTGATGAAATAGGTTTTTAATTTTATTCAATATCTCTTCGATTCACATATGAGTAGGTTGTTTCGTTTGTGTGGGTGTGTGTGTGTCATTTCCGTTTCATTTCCTTTCGTCTTGTTTCGTTTCGCTCCCTTTTCGGCCACTTATTTCCGGCTCAAACTGCTCTCAAATATCACAACTGTTAATAATAAGCGACTACAAGAATTGCGCACAAAAAAATCATTTTGATATAGATACAAAAAAAATCACTAAAGCTAGAAGAAATCGTGGGCGGCGCTATTTTTCTCAGCAATTGGGGCACTTGACCAGTCCGACTTCGTCGCAATTCATGCACTTGAGGGCCACGAACTCCGCCGTAAAGTGGTTCCGGTGCACCGACTTCTTGGATCCGCTGCACGAAGGACACGGCAACAGGCGATATCCTCCACATGTCTGGCACGTATACGCCGTGGCAATCGACTGCAAAAGAGCAAAACGACTTTATTAAGATTCCATAAGGTAACAAATTTGATAAAAATATAAAAACATTCTGTTTATGAATAGAAGCGGAAAAATAGGTTTTCATGGTTCAAAGCCATTTTAAATACTAGGAATTTGTGGAAAACTAGTTGTCAATCACCATTCTCTGTAAGAGCAATGCATTGAAAAAAAGTAATTATTTTTGAGTTTGAAGTACGAAGAATTTAAATAATAAAAAGTTCAATAGCAGTTGCATTTTTAGCAGGACAAAAGAGATAAAACAAAAAGACAAATTGCTTGCCGGAATCAAAATTATTTAATTATTTTTTAAAAGTCTAAAATTGAAAAAAAAACAAGTATTTGTTAAGGAAATTTCAAAGCTGATTTTGGTGTAAACATAAATAGGAAATAACTGCTACTTTCTGTGCATTTTTTATTAACTAGTTTGTTAATTGCACAGAAAATTAAGAAATTTCAAATGTAGAAGAAAAAATCGAAATTAAATTTATAAAACCTAAGTTACAAAATGTTTTGGAAGCTTTCCACTCACTTTGTACGGTTTCAGCAGCTGTCGCAGTTCGCCACTTTCATTCAGTCGCTCCACAGTGTCGGCATCCTGCGATAAAATAAATTTTCAATTAGCTAACATACTTATTTACTTTTTGTTGATATTTTACCCCGATGTGCTGGCCCTCGACGAAGAGCTGTGGCACCCGGATGGTTTCGTCGTGCATTCTTTCCCTCATTTCCTGCTGGTACTCCACGCTCATAAAGATGTCCCGCTCCTCGAATTTGATTAGCAAAGTTCGCAGGATCTGTTTGACATTGGCGCACTTGGCGTACGTTTCCCTGATGATTCCCATGCTGGTGGTGTACAAAACCACCTTGCCCAAGTCCTTTTCCATGAAGTTCTGTAAAATATATGAGAATATATGAAATAACAATAGGAGTATATGATATTATATTTCAAGGTCTTTATTCATTACTATAAAAAATAATAAACAATGTTCCCTGTAAATGTAAAAATTTCAAAATACGGAATTCAAATACAACTCTTTTTCTCTTTTTCGTTAACAATTTAAAATTTTGATGTGTATGATTTGAAAACTATTTATGAAATGTTAACAAAACTTAAGATGGTTTTTCGGAATATATGTTGTAAAAACAACAAGCTTTGTCTTCGATTTAGCTTGTAGTAATTTCAGCTAGAGTTTCTATAAAAATGCAATCACTGCTATTTGATGAAACCCAACTGTGTGTGATATCTGACACTCGATCGCTGATTCACACCCCAAAATAAGATGTTGGTTACAATAAGCCAACTTGTGGCTTGGCCAATATATCGAGGGCATCTTCGTCTTGCTCCATCGCCTTTGTTTTTAGTTTTTAGTTTTAGTTTTGTTAGTTGTTAGTTTTCAGTTTTCAGATTTCAGTGTTTAACCTTCCCCCCACGGAGCGGGAAAAATGGTAACAGCCTTGGCCAAAACACTTGAGCCACATGGAGAATTGTGGTTACAAATCGCTCGACTCGCTAATTGCCAAGCGAAATAACATACTTGTTAAACGAAACCAAGCCGGTTTATTTTCCAGACTCATTAGCAGATCGCACTTATAGTAAGATCGGGGAACAGAGCGTTCTCTCAGACGGGTTCTTTCAGTGCCATCCATTATTCATCAGCATCATCCATTGATGCCACATACCTCAATCACAACGGATCCAATTCAAAATTACGAATAGCCAATTTGTGTAAATGGCAAATGAATGTCCGAAGTGAAAACTTTGCACACTGCGAAATGCGAATTATTTTTCTCGATTCAGGGTACCTGTTTTTTTTTGCTTTGGGGGTGAAAGGGGAGGGGGGAGGGGGTCTCTTCCGTTAGTCAGCCTGATTAACTAGATTTTCATCGTCGAAGACAGTCGATACCTTAAACTCGATCGAATTTCCCGCGGCGACTAGATGTCAAATTTTGCAAGATTTATTGGCCACACAAACATAAATTAATAGAGCAGGACATATGGCAACTGGCCAGAGAGTTATGATCGTGAAATGTGATCTGAACATGAGAAATGGGATCAAATTCGCTTTTTAAGCGCTGTCACAAGGGAATTGCTTTTCATTAACCATCCAAAGTGCACAAAAAACCGAGCAGATCTTCATTAATAACTAATTTGAGCCATTTATTTCACCAACTACCACAACAGGTTTCCACATTTTTTGTAGCAAAAAACTGGACTATAATAAACTATAATATTATTGGCATTGACTAATAAAACAATAAATCAAACTTGGCTTATCTTGATTAGTAATAAATGCTGACGTTACTAAATTAATACATTTTCTAAGCTAATAGAGTCGAGTTTTGATTAATATTAAACGAATAATGCCCTTTATGATTTAAGTGTATTTTGGATGAATTCTCATCAAGCCAATTAAATACAATTGATCGTTAAATCTATTAATTACCTCATCACATTTAAAAAAAATCAAATAATTTAGTTTTGAATTCACTTAAATATAGGTAAAGATAGTACTCGCAGCAATATTTAAGAGCTATTTATAATAGACAAACTATTCGGCCAACTAAAATACATGAATACTATAACCAAAAATGATTTTTTTTATTTTCAACTAATTATTCTTAAAGTCAGCCTAAAATTTAATTTATTAATTTTTTGCTTTATTTTATATAGTTTTCATTCAAAACTAAAACAGATTTATGTTTTGCATTACATTTTACATTTATTGAAATCCTAGGGTATATGCCCCATCGACTACTTCAACGTTTTTTCGACCTGCATCGGCGCATTGCACTTGCATAAGCTGCAAGTCCACGCCGAACAACCAATTCCCCGATGCCCAACCCCCATCCCCCCACCCCTTCATCATGGATGTATCGCCTCAGGTGGCGGTGATTTAATATATGGCATATAATAGCCAAACATAACGCCGCGCGGAGCGATGTAAACAAATGTAAGGCTGGTAAACTGGTACATTAATAGTTGCCATTTGCCATTAAGCGTCATTTGTGGCTCCTCCAACGAGAGTTCAAAGCCATCGAACGCAATGAACATGTTCATGAGAATAAACAGAAAAAATACATAAAAAGATAACCAACTAAACGGGTACGAATATGAATGAGGTTGTGACCCGCAGGCCAAATAACTTAATAATCTGTACACATGAGTATGAGTATGAATATGAATGTAAATGTAAACAAGGCTGTGAACTGTGAACCGCAGGCCAAATGACAACTCAAAAATCTGGCCATCTTCTGCAGAACGCCAAACACTACAAACCAAAAAAAAATCCAAAAAAAAACCAAACAAAATAAGACACTGAAAAAACAGCATCTTGAGCAGTTTTCAAAAAGCTGCGAAAGAGAAAGCAGGTCAGTTGTTCGGCAAAGGAGGGGATTGGCAATCGCTAGCTTTTGATCTGGAAGTCTGCAGCTCCAAGGAGCCTACAAAAATCTCAATTAATACGTCACACCGGTTACACGTTGCGTAAGCCTTTGTTTCAGTTTCAGACTTTCAGACTTTCAGACTTTCGGGCGGGACGTCCAAAAAAGTGCGTTTCTCGATGCAAATCGATGGATTTTTATTTTATTTTTGGGCAGCGCCACATAATCATGGAAATTAATTTTAAACCGGCCTCTGCCTCTGGCTGTCTTTTATAACCGAAAAGTGTGGGAAAACATCTCTGCATTGAATTTTTTAAGAATTTAAGAAATCACCTTTGAAAGCAATATGAATATTATTTCAATATATCCGAAAAGTTCATCATAACATTTGCATTAAAGTTATTATGTTAGTGTAGAAAATATGAAGAATTAAATAAAGAACAAAGAAATAAGTATTTTTTTCTAATGTTTCTGTTACTTTTGTTTCATAAAAGTTATTTTAATATTGTGAAAGTGAAGGAAATAACTGAAGAAATAATTAATATTTTAATTTGTATAGTTATAGGAAGAATTGTGACATCTTATGTAGGTTTCGTATTAGAAACTTTAATAATATTTTTGATTATTTTAAATAAAGTCACCTTAAAAAACAAAAACATTTAATTTCTTATATAATATTTTAAATAATTTTGTCTCATTAATTACTTTAATTTCAGCAAAGCGCATTGTAAAAGCACTTGTTATTTGGTATTGAAGTGCGGCTGTCGACTTGTTCAGTTAAGGTAAGGTAGTGCCTTGATCTGTCTGCAAGTCGGTTCTCACACCCAGCTATACCTATGTATATATGTTTATATGTGTATATAGCCACCCCCCTTTCTTTTTGCATAAATTCACACACGTACGTGAGCGCAGTGGAAACATTTCACTTTCGTTTCGTTTGGTTTTGGTTTTTGGTTTTTTGTTTTTGTTTTCAGTTTTTTGTTTTCAGTTTTCAGTTTTAAGGCTTTGGTATTTTTGCCCTGAACGAGCTTCAATTTGGCAATAATTGGCTTCTTTATTAAGACCATTCCGGGGGCTGCTCTCGCTGCTTTCTTTTGGCCCTGAATGCAAATTGAAATTGAAATGCAGCTAACGCCCCTCGAACCTTTGTTGCCTAATTGTTCGCCCAGAAATGTATCTTTTCTATTGTACGCTCGTACAGTATAAAATATCGACCGAAAAACGCCATAAATCTGCAGCTCAGTCACGTAAATTTTCGTTTTCATTTTCACTTTCGTTTGAAGGCAAATAGAGATAGTCATTGTTTATCGTATAAAAAAGTTTTTCTTTACGAGTCCTATTCAATTGGGAGTGTTTTGGTTTTTTTTTTGGTTTTAACAATATTCTAAAGATTTGATAAATTAAAGAAAACTATCCTTTTTAGCAACCAGAAATTCTTAAATATTTGTATTTATTATTATTATTGTATTATATTTCGTTTGATGCATAAATAAACCTAGTTTGGTGTAAAAAAAATGAATCTTAGTACAAATAATATTGCACTTTAATGGCCTGATATTATTTGTCATTTGAGATTTGTTTGAGCTTTATTTCCCAGCTATTTTATGTACCATTTGTGACCTAAATGACTTCTTTGTTTATTAACTTGCGTAAAATTTGTTTGTTTAATTGGGGGCAGTCAAAATGTTTTGAGGCAATTAAAAAAAATGAGTTTGCTGGACAATAAGTGTTAAGGACGGGTCAGCAATTTTAAAAACAACTAGAAGGGCCATTTTCCCCCATATTTTGCTCAACTTTTGTACATTGCGAGTGCAATTTGTGGGGGGAAATTATTCAATTAAAATCATTTGGAAGGGGAATTTCGTGAGTAAGTGGGCTTGTCATCGGGTCATTACACACAGATAAGCTTTCGTTTTCTGGCAATACCTATTAGTGCTTAAACTTAGACCCGAATGTGCATATAAATGTGCTCAAACTCAAATTAGCTAAATGATATTTTAATGACACCACTCCAATCGCAAAATAAAACTCGTCTCTGAAACAAAAGCCAAAAGGAATCGACTGCGGCCCATAAAATATAATTCGATCTGTCTGCTTGTTATATCCGATTGTTGTTGTTGTAGTTGTTGCATAATTAACGCATTAGTCGCTCTTTATTATGATAATTTGTGTGTTTCTTGAAAAATTATGCAAGCTGTTTTTAGCCAAATAATTTGGTTTCTCTCGTATTTTTCATGCTTTTTTTTTTGGCAATAACTATATATTGATTTTGGTTTCAAGGTTAGCTTTGCTAATTTGACTAAGAAAAATCGCAAGACAAAAACTTTTGAGTCGTCCAAGAAGTTGACATTTAATTTGATGAGGCAGTAAAACTTTTGATTGAATTTGCGGATGAAAAATTAATGAATTCAGGGGTCATCGAAGATGACAGCCCTATGATATACTTGTCGAATTTTAATTAATTTCGTGAAGGTTGTTGAAAGCTTTGTGAGTCTTGTACAAACGTACAAGTGAGACCAAACTTAGCACAAGCTTTATTTTGTAATTTTTAAAACTTGAATTATTCATTGCCAATTGTTATAAAATCAGAATATAACAATGTTGACAGTTAAAACTGTTTAAGAATTTCCTAACAAATTAGAAAGACTTATATAATGTTGATTATATATTTATATTTATAAAATATATATATAATATATATATGTATAAGTTAGACAACTAAAGGCATAGTTAAACCCAAAATATCACTAATGGCAGTTAAAACTATTAAATAATTTCTTGACAAATTACAAAGAACATTAATCTTGTATAATTATTCTACATTTTCCAAAACTACGTTATTATTCATATTTTAAAACTTATTAAATACATTAATAATTAAGAAAGCTACTAGCATAGTTAGCCAAGTAACACTTTTACCGATCTCATAATATTTTACCAACCAGTTTAGATACGAATATTAGATAGTTGTCGATATTGCCCAACTTGCAGAGTAAATTCGATACGCCCAGTCAGGTAAATTGATTTCGCAAACTCGAAAAGGGCGTTCGAAAGAAAATGTGTAACTCAAGACCCCATATATAGTACACAACATCACAGAGCAACCAGATGACTGGGCAAAAATCTAGGGCTTTTTTTTTCTGAAGGTGCGAGCGTGGCCAATTCGGTCTCAATAAAACCGTGATTCGACGCGCTCCCCCCACCGAAAAATGGGTCAATTAATTTAGTTTTTTTTTTTATTTTGGATTTTAGATTTTGGATACCCCCCGTCAGAAGAGAACTTTCCCAAAAGAGAAAACAGAAATCAAAAGTAGTAGTGGTAGTGGTAGAAAAAGAGGCAAAAAGACAAAAAGACACTTGCAATTAGTCAAGTGGCGGACCATTTAAGCCGGCATTTATCTAACTTATTTAGCCGACTATCTGAGTTCGTACTTCCGTCAGCTTTCTTTTGCCTTTTCGGATCTCGGATCCATATAGAGATGAAGGGCGTATGTGACATATTAAGCCACTTAACGGCAAGCTCCGCAAATAGACAGCGGCAGTCAGGTGTTAATTGTCTTGCGAGTGAGAAATTTCTCAAAAGTAATCATAGTGAAATAAAAAATATGAGGACCCAAAACCGAAAAACCGATGAATCACATAAAAGTCTGGACTGGCTTTCACACGGGCCAACAAACGAGCCCTCACATGCAATATATATGTATATATATTGATATAAATATATGTTGGCATTGCATAATGCCGTCTGAATGCATCTGTGTCTCTAGTTTCGGCTGCATCTGTAAAAGTCAGCGACCCAAAGACAAAAGTTTAACAATAACAAATAAAAACAAAAATGCTAAAAATTACACACACAAAAAATGAAAAAGAAATCCATAACGAAACCGAAAACTTTCTCAATGGATAGATAACACCCACATGCGATTGAATGAATGTTTGTGTGAATCACCTGGCCAGTTTGAATATTTTGTGTATTCAATTAGGCTTTTGAAAATTCCCATGCGCCAATTCAATGCAAACTAATGCCAGACCTATTTAAATAATAACATAATATTGAAATATATAATATCAACCAGAAAATATTCTCCTGAACACATTGACCACATAGAGGTATTCATTCAAATAGAAACAACAACTAACTCAAACACTTGATTGGCCCACTCATTTTGGAAAACATTAAATTGCTTGAGTTAACTGAAAGTCTAATTGCAGTTGTCAAGGTTAATACTTAATAAACATTCTAAAATGTTGATTTAAGCGATAGAACAAATTGAACTTGGCCTAAACAGAAAAAATCATGAACATCTATTTGAAAACTTCAGGGCAGACGCTTTTTACAAATTTCTTTCACTGGTGGTGAGTGCAAGTGAACTTAATAACTTTCATTGCTCAAATGTTTTTCACTTAACAAAGAAATGTACAAAAAAATTCACTTGCAGTTAATACATTCACTTGGTGAAGACATTCACTGAATACATTTTCAGATTGCACTTCTCCATGGCTTTTGATTGTTCACTAGGTTTTGCTATAAAGCCATCTTACATTGTTTATTATTATTATACTATATAGACGTCTGTGTTGTTTAAAGTTATCTTTTGCTTGTTTGATTGATTAGCTAGATCTGAACCCTCTTTTGTTGCAGTGAATTTATGCTTTTTTTTATAAACATATTTGCGAAAATAACAAATATTGCATTTTTTGGCATCAAGCTAATTTGAAGCCCGAATCAAATACAAATATTTCAGTATTTTAAGATATTTAAAACTTTTTACCTACGGGTTAAGTAAAAGGTGGTCCTATATTGTATTGACTGCCTGTTCAGCTCATTTACTCCTACGACGTTGGCTGGCCAAACTCACCTTTACATTGGGCTGCTGCAGCTGCAAGAAGGTGGCTACTCCATTGCGCACACGATTCTTGACGCCCCGGACGGTTCCCTTGGCCGAGCGAATGGTGGAGCTGGCGGACTGCTTGCCCTCCGTCCGGACATCCCGATATCCGGCGAAGTGCTCATCCAGCGGCTCCTCCGGAAAGGCGTGCGCCTCGTACTCCGTCGACGAGCTGGAGTTGAAGCTGCGGAAATTGTCGTGTTCGTGGACGTGAAAGGTGTAGTAGCCATCCGCCTCGAATTGCAGGGGTCGGCCATCGATTTTGGTGGCCAGCGGACCACCGATTCCCGACTCCCTTTCCCTGAGTCGTATGTCCCGGAGCAGCGAAGTGGGCAAAAGTCCGCCGGAGTGCAGGGAATCGCAGCTCAGCGAGGAGTTGCTGCTCTCGTCGCCCTCTTCGCTGTCGTCGGTGAGGCTGTAGGCCCTCGGGGGCGGATTGTTGTCGTCCGCCTCGTTGACCTTTAACCTCGTGGTCTGCAGATGCAACTCCAGCTGCGGTGACCTCACCTTATGTTGCTGCTCTTGCTGGTTTTGGTGACCCTGACCCTGACCCTGACCGTGACCCTCCAGGTCGCTGCCCGTGCCACTGTCCAGAGTCTCGCATGGCGAGTACTGACCACTGGTGTCCACGAGATAGCACAAATGTTGCTGTTGCATCTCCTCCTCGTTCAATTTAACCACACTGATTTGCTTGCCCAGTGATCGCGGTTGACCCTGGCTTTCAATTTGAATCTTCACCGTATTATTATGCTGCAATGTTGCCGCTGTGTCCGCTGCTTTTGCTGCTGCTGCTGTTGCTGCTGGCTGACTGGCAGCAATTTCACCATTGCAGCTGATTATGGTCGGTGATGTTACTGCTGTTGCACCGGCAATTTCTCCGCCAATGCGCAGCAGCAATTGTGGATAGATTTTGGTGGTCGGTGGTGTTGCAGCTGTTGCTGCCGTTTCTGCTGTTGCTGCTTCTGCTGCACTGGCTGCTGCTGTGTCGTAACTAGTTTCCAAATTATCTTTGGTTGTTGCTGCTGCTGTGTCGCCAAATGCCAGCAACATGCCAGCCTGGGACTTGAGCGACATTTCAGTGTTGCTGCTGCTGCTGCTGGTGCTGCTGTTGCTCTTGGCAGTTGCTGCTACTTGTGCTGCTGCTGCTGCTGCTGTTGCTGTTGCCACTTCTGGCGATTCGATGATTATGGAAATACCGCGCATTGGCTCCAATCGCGAGACATTGCTAGTAATTGCCGCCATGGTTCTACAGCATTTGATTTGGCTTTATGCGATTCCGATTCCAATTCCGATTCCGATTTCAGATATCAAATGCCTATATCTTATGCCTGCAGGCTGATGCAATCAAATGCCGGCTAATGATGTTGCTGCTGTGCGTTCCACTTGTTGCTGCTGTTGCTGCTGTTGTTGATTTTGCTGCTGACCGTTGCCAAGTGCCTTACAGTTAGACGACCGCATGTAGATTGCTGCAATTGCTGATGCAGCTGCTGCTGCTGTTGCTGCTGCAAAGAAGAAGCAAACCAGAATTGCGTTTAGAAGACACTCACAGAAATGTATTAATTAACACATTTTATAAGAAAAACGATCTGCGTTTCTCAAACCATTTGTTTCATAACGACCTAAGCAAAACAGTTGTTGCTTTTTGCGACCTTGTATTTTTGTATACATAAATTAATAATAATATTCTTATCATTATTTAAAAAAAATTTCAATAATATTTAAAACTGTTTATAACGTGTTGAAATATCTAAAATGTAAGTTTTTGAAACATTTTATATAAGAAAAGTTCTCTATATTCCAGAACATTCCATAAGCTAGATATAGCGACCTTAAAAACCCTTACTCAGATTAATAAAATCACCCTGAAATTAAGCTAAAATGTATATTCCTATAATAATTTTGAATATCATTCAAAAAATGATGTATAAATAATTTCAAAAATATTTATTGAAAACTTGCTTTTAACGTATTAAAAGTCTTAAAAGTACTTATGCACATTTAATCTTATTATTATGAATACTATTTAAAAAATAAATATATATATTTTCAATAATATTTCAACGTATTGCTTATTTTTAAAAGTTGCTTCGCATAGGCAAACACTTTTTGTGCATCTTTTAAGTATAACTGATTTTGGGGTCATATATTTCTGAGTGTGTAAGCCGCCACACGAGCTTGACATTTAAGCCGAAGATGATGCCGAATAAATGTTAAAAGCTTTGCAGGCGTACGAAAAAAAATCGGATGGCAAACCAGAAAAAACAATAATCATAATAATGATAAACATGAAACCACAAAAAGCAGACAGAACCGGCAAAAGAATGCCATTAAAACAAAAGGGAGACGAGACCCTGAAATACCCTGAAATTTTAGAAGGTGACGCCACCTGGTGGCTGAAGTGTCGCCACCTGGTGGTAGGCGATTTCCTGTGACAGGAACTTGAAACCTGTATATTGATAATTTAATACATATTTTCTACATATTTTGTTATATAATCAATCCTTAAAATAATAATTAAACACTTTCCTTGCCCATTTAATATCTTAATTTTAAATATATTATATATATTTAATATATATATATATATATATTTATTCAGGAAACACCTTGGAATTTTTATTATTAATTGGAAGCCAAGCACAAAGGATTTCGATAATAATATTTATTTTAATTCAATAAATAAATTAAATTGAATGTGAGTTTTAAATTAAAGCGACACTAAATAATTATATAATATTTAAACAATATTAAAAACCACAGATGGAAGGGGCTCCAGAGATATAAATTACAACCCAAGCTCCTGTAAAATGTATTCGTGTCTAAGTTTATAAATCGTAACAGAAAAAAATGGATTTAAAACTACTGCAACTAATGTTGGCAAACTATTCGGTTTCACATGTGGCATAATTACTTATTTTCTACGAAAAGAAAATGCTTTTTTTGAGTTGTTTGTGTGTTTCTCTTTCTTCTTATATTTCCAGGCGATAAAAGAATAGCCTAAAAAATTCTGTTTTTGTGACACCCATTGTAACGACAGTGGGTCAAGTCAGATCAATTAGTGCAGCAACTTCTTGGAATCGACAGGGAATGTTCTTCGGAGTAAAGAACAAGTCGGGATTTACATTTGAATAGCTGGGGAACTTGAAATATTGGGCGCGCTCTGCCCGCGGCATTTTTTGTTCGGTTTTTTCCGATTTTTTTCTGTTTGGAATCTGGAAACTGGTTACACTTGAACCTGGTATTTCTCCGTTTTTTTTTTCTTTCGTTGTTTGGAAATATTTGAAGCGGCGCTTACCCGTTGTTGTTGTTGCTGCTGCTGTTATTGTTGCTGCTGGCCTGCATTCGCCGCTTATTGCACACTATTTTCATTACACACACACATCGAAAAATAAAAAACAAAAATCTGAAAATTCGGAAAGACAGTTTTGCACTTTGAGAGATTTTTATTGGGGTATATTTTCCATATATTGCACACGCACGATGGCTGTCTTTTCGTTATTTCTCGTGTTTTATTATCTCTGTTTTTTTAGATATGGAATTGATCGGTTTGGAAATATTTTCAGTACTCGCCGCGCGTACAACCCATTCAAAATCGCGCTGGCAACTGAAAACCGCAGCAACAAAGTCGCTTTGGGTTGGCGTGTTTCGCCAGGGATTGTTTTTTTTTTTACTTCTTCTTCGTGTAGCACCATCTCTTTCTGCCACACAGTCTCCATCTCTTTCTCAAGCCAGTTGTTGTGGTTTTTTAATTTTTGCTTTCAAGAAACTCACAAAAAAGCAGCAGCCGCAGAAATTACCTGAAACAAAAACAAGAAAGCTGCACTTTCGACAAGCCAAGAATTAAATACCCTTCCTATTGTAGTTTAAATCAAATTTAATAAATATTTATTTCATATATATTTTAAGTTCGATTTGAAGCTGAAAATATTTTAAAATATTATTTTATAATAATTAATTATATTGTGTGATACAACTATGTTATATGTTATGAAATTGATGTCAAAAGCGTATTAATTCAGTTGTAAAATTAAAGGGACATTCGCAAGCTAAAGGCTTTAAAGAAATTGTAATCCTTCTCTTAAGGTTTCAATACTTAAATTGGTATTCATGCTATTTCAATTCTTGATAAGAAATTAAATATTAATATTAAAAATTTTGAGTTAAATTTAAGCCGTAAAAATCGTATCCCTTTTTAGTACAAATTATTATTGTAATATTCTAAAAAAAGTTCTTTTGAAAAGAAACCCTTTTCCTTACAATTTTATACGTTAACTTCAATTTATGTAGTAGAATTTATCCAAACATTTTTTTAATAATTTTTTTTAATTAATTTTTTTTGTTACAAATTGTCTGAAAAAATCAAATTACCCTTTCGACAAGTACTACAACTATGCGGCGCGAGAATTTGTTTACGTGCGCAGGCGCAGCCGCTGTCGACGTCGCTGCTTCTGCTGCCGTCGCAGTCGCTGCCTCTGTCGACGTCAACGTCGGCACTTGTCCGCCGCTTTTATTATTGTTATTGTTGTTAGTGCTGGTGGCGCAGTACTCGTTTGTTGCCAAAGTTAATTGTTTGCTGCCGCAGCTGCACAGTGGAACATCGAGAAGAGCGGGGCAGCACAGTGGGCACTCGAATGGAATGTGGCAAGGCCTCAAACTGGTTTTCAGTTTTCAATTTTTAGGGGCTCAGGTGCCGCGATTGAGACTTCAACTCTGGAGCAGGAATTCCGCTGGCATATCAAAACCATTCACAGGTAAAATCGGTCGAGTTTTAACCGAGAAATATGAATGTAGGAAACGTTTATAGACTCTCTAGAAACCTAAACATTGTATATCTAAAATGAATTACTAGAAATTTTGTGTTTTTGTAAAAAGAGTTTATATAATATATATTAATTAATAAATATTAAATACAAGTAAATATCAAAACGACGCATTTTAAAAACGTTGTTTTTCAATTTAATTTTTTTGCTTCTACTTTTTTAATCAAAACTGCACAAATGGCAAAGCGATCAAAAGAAGACAGTCAAGTATTGTTGGGTAAACTAAAGTCAATATTGATGGTAAACATGATACATCCAAAATATATTTTTTGGGGGTACCACTTTTTTATTGTTGTCTTAAAATTTTAAAACATATCGAAAATGTTTCAAAGTGATTTATTGCCCAAACTCGTACACCATATAAAAATATCTATCTCTGTCAAATATTTTGCGTTATAAATAATGCATTTTGACCTAGTATCTTTCCACTTCCCACGCGATTTTGCCCACTGTGCATGCCACTGGCGGTCGCATAAACGTCTTTGGTCTTTTTTTTATTGTGTTGCTGTGGCTGCATTTATTTTTTTTTTGTGGTCTAGCTATTGCATTTTTTTTAACTATGCATATATCTATCTTTACCTGTGCCGGTGCTATCTCTTTCTCTCTCCGTTGCCTCTCTTTCTTGCCTTTTCATATAACAAATTTGAGTGCATTGTTATTTATGATTTGTTATCCCTTGCAGAGGGTACAGTATTATTTGTGTTTCAACTTTTTTAACAACAAACTCCTTTATTAAAACTATGACTAACAAGTTAAATATATATTTTAAATACCCTCTAACAGCGTTCTTATATAAGTCAGACGTGTTTTTAATGCACTTTTTAAGCCATAACAAAAGTAAGTAACCACGCAATCAAACATTGCTGCCTGTCATGTATTTATCAATATATTTATTTAATATAACACTTATTAATGCTTCCGAGTACGATATTGATATTGAATAAATAAAATTTTAACAGGTGATAAAGGTTATTGCCATCCAGATTAAGAATTGAACAGTTTGGTAAAATAAAGGCTTAAGCAACTTTAAAGTTTAAATGTTTAAGTTTTTATTGAGAATTTTTTTGTGTCCCCACTTCTATGGGCCATATTAAAAACCGAAATTTCCGCTTATATTTATAAGTACAAACAATAAACAAAAACTTTCCTCCATGCGGCTCCGCTCGCTGAACAATTGCCAATGGATTTGTGCTTTTAATTACACTTAATACCAAAGTGTTTATGCAAAGGAAAAGAAGAAACCGAAAGAAAGACGCCTCGAATTTGTGTGCAATCAACGGAATGTAAAACGCGGAGTATGCAGAAAGTACGAGTGCAGCTCAGCAGCAGCAACATGCAACAGGCACTGCAGCTTGTAATTTACCGCTAATTCGATGTGAAGTGAGACGTCCGACGATGGCGACCATATACCGCCCGTACCCGGTCCGCTCGTACCGCCCATACCGCCCATCTCGGTGGCCACTTGGTGGTCACTTGGCCAGTTTGTTTCCGCCTGTTGCGCTCCGCTGAAATCACAAGGGCTGCTGCAGGCGTTGCCCAATGCAGATTACCGTTGCGCATGCCCACAAACACAAGTGCACTGAAAAAAACTAGAAACAAATTATGAATATATAGGCACTTTTTAAATGTGATAAAACTATTTTACAAAGCAGGGGTGCGCAGAACTGCTGGCAGTGCTTTTACCGTTAGAAAACACTCGTGGAGGCGAGAAACAAAGACAGTGTAGAGTCAAAGAAAACAAAACAAATTGGCGATCAAAAAAAAGGTAAATGAAATTGTTGTTGCCTTGCCTCGGTCTTATCAGCAAAGAAAAGTGACCGCAAGGAAGAAACGAAAAATTGTTAGTGTGTCGAATTGTGCCTAGCAAGCTAGTGTGCAGTTACAAGAACAAATGTAAGCACAGTGAGCACATAGGCATGAGCACCCGTGGTACAAAGTTTCTCAAAAATAAACATTTTTGATGAAGAGCTATTGATGTTTTTTTTTTTTTTTGGTGAGTACAAAACTGAAATCCATTTTGACAGTCATGAAGAAATTAAAAACTTTTTAAACAGAAAAATAAAAATGTTGGGAATATTATTTTTCTCTGTGGACAGAAACTGGCCAGGCTTCACTGAACTTGAAGCACTTAAAAGGAACTTTATAAGTTGTTGTGACTTCTGGAACTGCAAGGGAGCTTTGAAGTTAATGGAACGTTAAAGGTAATTATTAGATTTTTAAGATTTTATATAAGATGAAGAACGGCCAATTAGAAATAAAGTAGGACCCAATGCAAATTGAAAAACAAAATACATAACTGAATAAATCCCATCATTTAAATTTTCCAATTGAAATACATTATGAACTTAAATTTTATTTTGTTTATTGTCATTTAGTTGGAATTTTCGTTATTTTTATCAGTTGCGAATTAAACATTGGTAAATTATGATACGTGGTATAATCTTTATCATCGTTTCATGTGTTCAGTACGAATGAGTGAATTTTACATCAATTACGAGACCCTTGAAAGCGAGTAAAATAATGATAACAATATAGTAATAATAATAGAATCTCTTCGAGTAATTATATAGTTATTGCTTCGACGTAAATATATTTATGCTTTTGTTTTATACTTCACTTTTTGGATTTTTTCAAACTGTGGGTTGTGTTGTGTTCTTTATATATCGCATCTGTTTCGTTTTGGTTTAAAACTCGTTTCGTAGGGGTTCTTTATTGTCAACATCAATAACACTTAATACATGTATAATATATGTTTTTTTTTGGCTCTAAATAGATGTGTATAATATATCGATGTAAATATACCATAAATAAATGTAGAATTTATAATACAGTGAAATCAATTGCTTTCTGGGCGAGTGAATTGATTTAAAAGGGTTTTCTATTTTGCTTGATTTTTAAAATGGCCGTGTTCCTTGGAAAATAAAGTCCAAAACGTGTACATGATCTTTTAAAACGAATTCACACACCCGATAGCAGCATTTCAAGACCCATAAATATATTTTTATTTATATTCGTTATTTTGTATAATAATAATTCTTTAATGCGATGATATGGTGAGTCATAAAACCCAAAGCTGCCTTCTCCAGTTATGTATAGTATATGTATATAGAGTTCCTTTTCCACCTAGTTGAACGGTTGCGTTTGCGTTTTGTTAATGTTAATGTTAATGTAAATATATATATATACCATATAATCTCGAGTGTGTAGATCATAAGTACAATGGAGTGGAGAGCTATGGCGATGAAATCGGATATCAACAAGTAATTTTAATCGTATAGCTTTTGATTGGAGCAAAACATAACATATCTCCCATGCTTCCATTTCTCTATAACACTGAGACGTTAAAGTGGTTTGTTAAAGTTTTAAGCATAGTTTCGGATGTGATATGATTTCGTCTGCACGAGCAACATTATCCTCGATAAACAACAGTAAACACAGAAAGCCGAGCTGATCACAACAGAGAATGAACTGTGCTAGGTATAAAGTCAAAGGTCAAAGTCACTATATCATAATTATATAGGTATATATCTCTTATAGGTGGTGCTCTATGCTCGCATGATATGGTCAAATCAAACAATTAAGTCTAGAATACAGCGTAGTTATCGTATATAGATATATCGTATATAGTCAGCAAGTCGTGCATTTTGCATTTTGATGTGGCAAAGAGTGCGGTTTCTCTTTGCTGGCGAAATCGGATATGTAGACCCTATAAGGGTGGCCCTTTCGAAAAAGAAACCCAAAAGTAAAGGTAAAATGGTTTAATGGTAAAATGGTGAACAATAATCGCATATATATATGGCCACATGGTAATGAAGTTATGCGGAAATATTTCCATTGATTACGGCCTTTGTTTTAATGTTTTCTGATTTTCTATAGCTTTCTGCTTGAATGAAACCGCGCATCCAGCGTCGAGTTTTTACCTACTATTGCTATTTTCCTATTTTCCTTGTTGTGGCTGCTTTGCTTTATTTGTTATGTTTTTTTAACAGTCTTTGGGACCATATAGGAGTGTTTTTTATATCGACGCCGCTAACATCGGTGAGTGCTTAGTTATTGTCCATATTTACATCGATATTCGTTATATTTCATTGGGTTCTGATCGGGCTTATTGTCGTTGTTGTTCATTGCGATTGGGGACCCCTTGGGGCCTACTCCTCCTCCTCGAGGGACTTCTCGGGAAGTCCGTACTTGGGGCAGCACATGCCCTCCGTTCCGTCCATGTTGAAGCAGAAAATGCTGCGTTCCAGTTCGGTCGGCTCGTGGGGCACAATGCCATGGACCTCCCTGAGCTCCGCCTCGGGGAACCAGGCTGGATCCGAGTCCTCCACCACCTTGATGCCGCACAGACTGAAAGCCGCAAAGTGGATTAAACTTAAATTAAAATCAATCAAGTTTGGAGCCTTAAATAACATTAATTCCTGTTTTACAGACTAATCTACATTCAAATTAGCATACAAACTGTTGAGCCAATTTATCGATTATTAAATTATTTAAGATCCAGAAATCAATTCAATCTGTATTGATGGCTTTGTAAATATTTCATAAACATGTTCAAAATAATGCCTAAATAGAAGAAGGTATTATTTGCCTTTTATGACTATTTACAATTGAAAAAATAAAAAATTAAAAAATCGACATTTATTGGTTATTAACTTAATAAAGATCCCGAGATCATATAAACCCATTTTGATGGGCTTGTAAATGTTTAATAAACATGTTTGCTACCTTGTCTTTGTTATTAAATTATAAAAAATTGTGCCCAAAAAAAATGAAGAAGAAGGTTCTATTAGCCATTTATGACAAAAATGTCTAATAATGGATATATAAAAAAAAATCAAAAAATCTAGCTCCCAAAATGCAATTTTTTTATACAGATTTAGGTACTCACCGCAGCACCGCCACAATGGGGATCCACAGGATGGACGAGAGGATCAGGAAGAAGGCGACGACGATGCACCAGTGGGGCCACTCCTGGTTCTCGGAGGCACCCTTGGCCCCGATCCATGCGGGGTAGCTGCTGCCCTCGGTCAGCAGTTGGTAGAAGGAGGCCAGCAGGATGGTGACCATCGCACAGGGCGACAAGTACTTCCAGCAGAACATCCAGTAGAAGTTCGGGCGCGACCCGGTCATCATCTCTATGTCGTCCGAGAATCGCCGCACTCCATAAATATAGCTGATGGACAGGCACTCGAAGAGCGCTATGATCAGCAGAGGGAAATTGCCGGCGAAACTGTCCATGAGCTGGAAAATGTAGCTGCCAGCTCCGTTGGCAAAGCACATGGAAATCAGGCAGCAGGAAAAGCAGAGGCCCTGGAATAAATCAGTTTCATTGAAAACATGTTGTTTCATAAAACAAACACAAAGGTATGCATATTGGATGTTCTTTTAAAATATAGTGAATATTTTAATCACTTAAATGAGGAATGAGAAATGCCAATAAACTTTCTTTTTTAAAAATGATTCTCATAATTAACAAAAGTCGGAAAAATACTATATTAAAAACATTATACTATTTATTTCAATATAGTAAATGAAAGCCTTTTAAATGCAAACAAACTTTCTTTTAAAAAAAATGGTTCTTTAGGAATAACAGTATTAAAATAAAACTGGGCTCAACATATAAAAAACAATATACTATTTCATCTTACATAGATGATTTAATATATTGGGATCAGTAGTATATGGGTCTATTAGAATATACATTATTTTAGCAACCAATTCCGAAATTCTCACCCCCACAATGTACTCCTTTGGCAGATTTGGGAACAGCTTCATGTCCACCAGCGAGGTGACCACGCCCTCGAGAGTTCCGAACTGCGAGTCGATTCCCAGGGTGAAAAGCATCAGGAAGAATAGTACCGCCCAGAGTTGGGCGCCCGGAAATTGATTGATCGCCTCCGTGAAGATGATGAAGGCCAATCCAGTGCCAGATGCACTCTGAAAATGAATATACGAAATTAGAATAGTACCAAAACCAAGTAAGTGGAAATTATTCAAGTTCCTTTGCTTAAATTACATTGCCATTAGCCAGATATTTATGTATTATTATTTATTTATATTATTACGATCTTGTTATATTCTTTTTAAATTTGGGAACACTTGGCGTATGAGTAACTTTGTGAGACTCATATCCTTACAAAAATTACTCATACGTCAAGTGTTACAAATTAAAGTCAATGGCGTTTAGAATATTTATAAGAAGTTATATCAGGAAGAAAACGTTTATCACGAACTCTTAGTCATTATGTATAGTTTATAGGTAATGGAGGAACTCCCATCTTTCTTAGCCAGCGAATGATGCTGAAGAATTCGCGTTTCCCCTACTCTTATATACTCACATTGGCCAGCTCGGTTTGCAGATCACATACGGGCAGGTTGTGCGTCCTGTTCTGGGCCATCAGCCCGTTCCGCTCCTCGGTACAGCGGTCAAAGGTGGCCGTGGCCTTGAACCCGATGACCGAGAACACCACCACGCCCGCGAACATGGAGGTGCCGCAGTTCGTGAGCGACACGAGCAAGGCGTCCCTGTAGCAGTTGTTGTTGGCCGGATTGTACGAACTGAAGGCGATCAGTCCGCCGAAAGCCAGGCCCAGCGAGAAGAAGATCTGGGTGCCGGCCTCCAGCCAGACCACCGGATCCAGGAGCGTCTCCCAGCGCGGCGTGAACAAGTGGGCCACCCCGTCGGCGGCTCCCTTCAGCGTGATGCCACGGAAGAAGAATATGATGAGCACCACGTAGGGGAAGATGGCGGTCATGTAGACGATTTTGCCGGACGACGTGATGCCCTGCACCATGCAGATGTAGACCAGGAACCAGGAGACGATCAGCGCAATGGCCATGTGGTAGTTGAAGTTCTCCGGCAGGTCCACCGACTCCGAGCACTGCAGCGTGGTGCGGTACCAGTAGAACTGCGTCGGCGACGAGGCCACGCACTCCGGCTCGTGGTCATAGGTGAAGTTCTTGTACAGCCGCGTCGGACAGTCGGCCCACGGCAGCGGCGACTCGAAGCTGTGCAGCAGGTAGATCAGGCACCAGGCGATGATCGTGTTGTAGTACAGGGCCACTATGTAGCTGACCACCGCCGACGAGATCCCGATGCCGCCCAGATACGGCGACACCTGGCTCCACACCCCGATCGCCCCCTTCCGCAGTCGCTGGCCAATGGCCAGTTCCAGGTAGAATATCGGTATGCCCTGGATGCACAGCATGATGAAGTACGGCACCAGGAAGGCCCCGCCCCCGTTCTTCTGGGCCAAATAGGGGAAGCGCCACACGTTCCCCAGGCCAACGGCATAGCTGTGGATGTGCATGAGGGGGGAAAATCAATTACTGGGATTATAATATTCAGGAATGAGTCTTCGTATTCATGCCCTCAAAATGAGAAAGTCTGATCAAATTAATATGAACTGCAACATATGAGAAATACATTTTTTACAAAATGATCTATGAATACAATTAACAAAACAAACTTTGCTAAATATGACACTTTTTAGAATTTCCATAGAAGTCAAATAAAAATTTCAGAATTTTGTATAAAATTAATATTACAATGGTCTTTACAATGTAGGTCGAAAAATCCAACCTGATTCAGGAAATGACATTACAAATTTTTTGTAAGGTACCAATGATTAAGAGTAATTAACAGACTCTAAGGGCTATGTTAAGTGTATGTTAAGTGACAGCTGCAGAAGATAACAGGGGCTTAACAGAAGTAAAATAACTTTTTTTCTCAGACAGAAACATTCGTATAGATTCAATTTACCGACTCACTGTTGGGTTTAATGGCTTTTTGGTCGAGTTAGTGTTTTATAATGATATTTTGAATTAAGTCCAAAATCTGTAAGAATCAAAACCTTCTGGTAGTGGAATTTCCACTTAGACTTCTGTTTTGTGAGCATGAACAAGGGAGACCTAAGGCTGTAAGGCAACGCACCCGATGGTGGCCAGCAGGAACATGATCTTGCTGTCCCAGGACTCGCGCTCCTCGCCCTCCTTTTCGCCCTCGACGATGTCCTGCTGATCGGCGGCGACGGCGGAGGCGTTGGCCACCAGCTCGGCCTTGGCCTTCGAGGTGCTCGCCTCCGAGCCGAAGGGCGGCGGGTCCTGCTCCAGCTCCGAGGACTCGTCGAAGGCGTCCGACATGAAGCCCTGGTTGGTGGCCCCATACAGTGGCTGGTGGTGGTGCAAGGATGTGTGGTGGTGGTGGCCGACGCCATGCTCCTTCGATACCAGGCGACCTCGCAGTTCCTGTCAAAGTTAATTGTGTTTAGTGATGTAATTTGTTTTTTTTTGCCAAAAATAACCACATTTTCTAACAGCTTTATAAGAAATCTTATTCATACTTGTTACTTTTAAATATGTATCTTTACATAAGTTTCAAATATTTTTAACTTGAAAATAGTATTCATTTGAAGCATATCTTTGGCCTTAATAACTGCCTAAGGACACGGTCCCCTTCACTTACCCTCAGTTCCAGCTGATCGATGCTCTTCTGGCTTTTGAGGACTATATCCCGGGAGCTTTGACGACGCAATAACTGAGCTGTGTTGGCCATGATTGCGTTTTATTATTATTTCGACTTATTACAGAGTACTAGATTTGTGTGCGTGTGTGTGGGTGCTGTGTGGGTATGTGCGTGTGTGTCTGTGTGTGTGGGCCTAAGTGTGCTAAATCACTTCCGTTTCCGTTTCTTCAAATTTTCCTCAGTTTTCACTCCTTTTGGCGCCACCTGGTGTTGCGTTCTGGCAACTAGCTACTCAATGGACATTTTTCGTAGCATACTTATATGGGTGGCTAAATCAATCGCATTTTAAGCCCTTTCAGTTGTGTTTTAGTTGGTCTATTTTTAGGTCTGGTATTGTGTTTTTACTGTGGCTTGGTGCTTTTGTTAGTGCTTAATTGCAGGTGATAACGGTGCATTAGTAGTAGACGCCATCGCTGTGCCGCTAGCTGTTTTTTTCCAAGTGAAATATGTGTTACTAATAATTGTATACAACTTGCATGCACAGAAAGAAACAACTTCAATACTCAAAGAAATAAGTGAAAGTTGGAGGGGATTATTCGTAGTAATATTATTAAGTACTTTATGAAACTTATCTTGGATTTAAAAAAGAAAATGTCAATTTTTTAAATACGTCTTAATTGATTAAAAATTATTCATTTAAAATAAAAAACTACTGATTTTATGACAGTTAGTTAAAACTAGATGAAAAGAGTTGCATCAATATATTTTCATAACGAATTTTACTTTGATTTATTTAGTATTTTATGAAACTTATTTGCTTATCTTGGATTTCAAAAACCAATGACAATAAATCTGTTTACCAACTTGCTAGTATTTTTTGATTTAAACAGGAATTTATAATTATGACAGTATGTTTAAAATACATGCAAAGAGTTAAATCAATATTTTTGATAACAGATTGTTCTTTGATTATTAGAAATGTAAAATCATGTTAAAGTTCTAATATTTTCTAGATAATTCAATGCAATATAGTAGTTCAAAACCTGTTAAATATTTATTTAATTTAAAATCGTTTAGATTAGAATAATTTTTCCATGTGTGCTTTCCATCAATCAAATCATGCAAAGGAAAACGATCCACACACATTGGGGCATCTATGGGGTTTGCGTGACTGGGTCTAAGTCCACACAATAAATCAATCAACGGTGAGTCCTTTTTAACCCACCATCGCCCCCTCAACATTTTCCGCCCACTCACTAATGTAGTGTAATGAAATTTACTTTCATTTTCGACCTGCAATTAGTTTAGGCCAAGTTTGCCAGGGCGATGGAGGTTAAATTATCAGGTGGAGTGCAATATTTTTTCGTTGACATGGAGACCTACATTTCCTCTCTACTCTAGCATGCTTTTAAAGATAATTTAAGGGGCAGCTTTACTTTGTTTGCCCTTTTCGGGGAGGAATATGTAGTATCCCTTGAATTGTTAACCGTCAAATTCTCACTTATATAACCGAAGAAAACACGCGAAAAAAAATGGAGTCGCACTAAAACAAACAACGAGCGTTCGGCCGATAACGGTGAAGGGAGGGGGGTTGCTTATTATCCTTTGATTATCCTTCGATTAACAACGGCAGGTGGTTGCATTAAAACCTTTTTAAAGACCGATTCCGTTCGCTATTCGCTCCCTTCGCTATCCCGTGACTCTGATTGGAATAACGTAACGGTGTGTCGTAACGGGACGTTGGCAGGAAACTGTTGAGCAGCAAGGGACGTAACAACCCGAATAGCTGGACGAAAAGGATAATGGATAACGGGCGATAACAGGAGTAAACGGCAGAGAGAGAGGAGATGAAAACGTGAAAAGAGCAGCGCAGACGCAGTTTCACATTGCCTGAATCCGAGCGAGAGGGCAGATGGTAAACAGAATTAGGAGAGAAATAAGACAACCAAAAATAAGTAAATTAACTAGCAAATTATCTCATTTTTGTCCCATATTTTAAGGCCATAAATACAATATTTCCAACGTAACGTTATCCAATTAAAATCCGTATCAATTAAATTGAATATACATTTTGCATTCCATATTTAAAAGTTTCATTCAGTTCTGTCATTAAGCAAAGGCGTTAGTACTTTCCCCAAATTGAACTTTCCGCGTTAGTTATTTATAAGAAAGTGCTGCACAGTGCGTAAATAGTTTTTATAAATTAATTTAGTGTAAGCAGTGACTGTGAAACAACAAAATGCATATCAGTGAAAACTATGTGAAATACATTTATGCAATATTAACTGATAATTCATTTAAATATATATCTGGTTGCATGATTTTAAAAAAGAATAAATATACATATTTTATAACTTAGTCAACCAAACAATATTGGCAAATGTGATTTGTGTCTTTTCAAATGCCAACGATTTGTGTTCCATGTTCTATAAAATGTACAATTTTTATATAGCGATATAGTTATATGAAATACCGTGACCGTCAGTCAGTGACTCGTTACTCGTGACAGCTTATCGGTGATTATCTGCTATCTGCGCATCTCTGGAATGAACTGGCGGTGCAGTGAAGTGAACTAGCCGCCAAATGAACACTTGTTGATGGAACCTCTCATAAATTGTTTATTATTTCGATAGGCGAACTGGGAATTGCGTGCATTGAATGAGAAGATGGTGTTCAAGTGCCAGGAGGACAGCTTCCTGAAGCAGGTAACCCTGCTGAGTACCCCCGTAGTTACATAATTCGTAACCTAATTGATTGATCAACAGTTCAAGACGAAAGTCGTGAGCAGTGAGTTCGCCACCTTGGACTGGACGAGTCCGCAGGGAGAGGTCCAGAAACTGAAGGGTTTCCAGGTGGTCTGCGAGGATACGATACTGTTCCCCGAGGGCGGTGGCCAGCCCTGCGACTACGGAACCCTCGGCGGATTCCCCGTGCGCAATGTCCAGCGGAAGGGCACCACGGCCGTCCACTTTGTGGAATCGCCGACGAGCTTCGAGCAGGACTCGGAGGTGCTCCAGCAACTCGACTTTCCCCGGCGACTGGACCACATGCAACAGCACTCGGGGCAGCACCTGATAACCGCCCTATTTGACAGGGAGTTCAAGTACGACACGACCTCCTGGTCCCTGGGCTCCAGTGCCTCATACATCCAGCTGAGCACGCCCCATCTCATCAGTCGCGAGTCGCTGGACCTCATCGAGCGGCAGGCCAACGACCTGATACGCGAGGGCCGCGAGGTCAGCGTGGTCCTGGTGGACCCCGAGGTGGCGCAGGAGTTCCAGGATGCCCGAGCCCCGCGCGGACTGCCCAAGGACCACGAGGGGCTGGCCCGCGTGGTGCGCATCGCGGGCATCGAGAGCAACATGTGCTGCGGCACCCACGTCACGAATCTCTCCCAGCTGCAGTGCATCAAGCTGCTCTGCGCCGAGAAGGTGAAGACCAACGTGCTCGTCCACTTCGTCGTCGGCGAGCGGGTGCTGCAAAAGCTGGGCGAGGTCTTCCAGCGGGAGCAGCAGCTCACCCAAGCCCTCAAGTGAGTGTTCCTCAGGTATTCAGCAAGGGTTTCTCCCCTCGCAACTTTGTAGCCACTAAGAATAGTTTATGCCATAGACATTGCACACTTTGATCTTGGCTCATACTTATTAGATCTGTTTTTACCATATATAGACTTTCAATTTATTTCTATCGTTTAAATTTGATATTGCCAAGATCTGCATTCAATTTACCTTTATTCATAGCTAGCCTGCTTCACCAAGATTTCATCAAGCTATTGCCCTTTACATCCTTATCATTCCGATTTAAGACTAAATATTGCTAAAAGCTTTCAAAAAACATTTACAGACTGGGATAGCACGAGGAACGCTTTTTAAATTCACTTTATCCATTTTATTTTTAACTTCTTAGAACTGATAATGCCAAGATCTATACTTAATATCACATTACTAAAACAGTTTTGATAATTTTATAGCTGAAAAAAACTTGGTTGGTATTTATGATTTCTAACAATTTATTTAATTTAATTTATAATAAAGATTATTCAAAATTTGAAATTTATTATAACACAATTAAATAAAAAATGCCATTTCAATTATTTGTAAAACTGAAAATATAAGTACCAAAATTATTTTGAACTTAACATCATAACAATAAATACATATGGTATATTTTAGAATTGATGATATTGTTACCATATCAAGATAATTAATATTTATAATATAATTAATATTTTAAATAATGTACAAATTCTAACTGAAGTTGATATGTCACTAATATCCGTAAAAGATTATATTTCTGATAAATATTTGTGATCTATCTTATAATATTTATTAATTTGTAAGAATTTTCGACAGTATACTCACCGACTAGTTTGTTATTTTACAGAGGTGGCCCGGGCCAGCACTTGGAGCTCGTCCAGAAGTTGCAGCAGAATGTGAAGGGCAGTCGCAAGTACTTCGTGCAGCTGCTCAAGGACTTCGCCACCGCCGAGGCCGAGCGGCTGGAGGATCTGCCCAAGAAGGAGCGGCCCAAGTACTTCGCCCTCCATCGACGCGACGGCATCGAGGTGGACTTCATCAACACATTCTTGCGGCTGGCGCCCGCAGAGGGAATCCTCTACTTCCTCACCGTTTCCGAGGGCGTTGCCGCCGGCAGCAGTGCCAAGGGCCACCTGGTGCTGCGCGGGGATCCGGAACTGGTCGAGAAACTGGGCCCCCAGTTCGTGGAACTGCTCGAGGGCAAGGGCAACGGCAAGGAGGGCAGCTTCCAGGGCAAGATCAACAACCTGGCGCGGCTGCAGGACTGCCAGGATCTGCTGGAGGCGCACTTCAAGCCAAAGAAGATCGTAGAAGCCCCATCAGCAGCCCCGCCTGCAAATGGCGCTGAGTTGGACAAGGAGGAGTAGAGCAACGTTCGGCAGTGCCCCCCATCCAATATACAATATTTGTATGGTATTAGAGAACATAAATGTTCGAAAATAAATGTTGGCTATTTTTTAAAGCACTTGAAATCAATCTTTCAATTAAGAAAATCGCAAAGCTCTCACTTATCTGGACATTGGATAGGAATAAACAAGTTTATGGTTTTTTTAATTAAAAAAAAGCACTTGCCAATCAAATTTCGTTATAGATACTTTGAGTGATCTATTTGCAAAGCAGATTTATATAGAGTTTAACTGACCTCTAAACTATTTTCAGTTGCCATTTCCGTAAGCTAAAACAATACTTACTATTACTATTATAGTATTAAATGGAAATGGAAACGTTTTCCTGTACTAAAAACATACATATATTGTATTCCCTTGGTTGAACAACATGGTATCAATAACAACGAGTGGTGTCAATATGGAGGATCACAGGTAGTTGACATCGTAGTTGCGCATCTTCCAGTCGAGGCGCCAGTACTGGTTCCAGAAGCCCACGTCGATGATCCTCTCGTGGAAGTTGAGGAGCCCCACTTTGGTGTACTCGCAGATGGCCGGGTATGTGCAGTCGTCCTCGTCGTACAGATCCACCCACAGGATCGTGCAGATGCCCAGCGAGAGGAGTCGCAGTTTCTTCTGGTTGATGGCCCGCTCCAGGGTCAGCAGGTAATCGGCGGAGTCGGGGTTCTGGAGCTCGGTGGGCACGGTGATCATGCGGTTCGTGGACCGCCTTAGCAGGGTCATGAAGGCCTCCTCGCCGGGATTGTTGAGGCCCGCCTGGTACAGGAACAGCATGCCGGTGCCGTAGAGCAGCGCCTTCTTGGGCTTCGTGTAGGACTCCCGCACCACGCCCACCGCCACCTCCGAGTAGTCGCGCACCAGGCCCTTCCAGTACTGCACCCACTTCTCCACGACGGTGTCCTTGAAGCGCTCCGGCATCTGAACCCTGTCGGCCAACCTCTGGCGCAGTGCCGTTATGCGACCGCCCACGCGGAGGAACTGCATCTCCCAGCGGGTTTCGATTTTCAGTGATCAATTTGGAGGAAAGCCAGGTGGAATCGGAATCCCAGTGTTATCAAATAGACAGTGCGGGAAAACAGCTGTTCGGCTCGGCTCGGTTCGGTCCAGTGTGACCGTAGGCGTGCTGGCGCCAAATTACCAGGGCAGCGCGCGATGTATCGCGATGGCGGTATATCGATAGGCGTATTACAATACCCAATGGCGGGTTGGTTCAGTTTTATTTTCACTATTATTCATTTATTTAATTTTGTATAACCTGATTAGTTTTTACAAACCCAAAACCTAACAAATTCAAATTGAATTTAGCGAATCGATAGTTGTGGCCAAAATGACAAGGAGCAAGCCAACGATGTTATCGATAGTGCTGTCGCTGATGCTCTCTGCAAAATTATGTACAAAACTTGTTAAAACAAAATAAGCCCAGAAGCGAGCAGTTTAAAAAGGTAAGTGTGGGCAAATCGTAGCGAATGGGGCGTGGCGAATCGGAATATAACGCTGGCTTATCCAAATTCCCAGAAAGAGCGGCGTGAGTGTAGAATGCAATAATTGCTGCCATGAAAAAGGCGAAGGGATCGGGCTCCCTGGGATCGAAGGGATTATCCCGGGGATTATCTTCTGGTCTCGTGGTGTCCAAGGGCTCCTCAGGATCGGGATCAGCATCAGCAGGACTAGCGGAATCCTCGGTGGCAAAGCGAGCCGCCAAGGAGCAGCAAGAGCCGAAGAACAAGGAGTCGCAGGCAGCCAAGGAATGTGAGTACGACGCACTTCCCCTTTCCCATCCCCCTCCCCCTCCCTCTCCACTCACAAAGCTTGCAAAACAGTACATGTGCTCATTCCCATGCAACAACAGCAAAGGGCAAGAAAGTAGCACTCAGTTTTAATTCAAGCTTGATGTATGTATAAACACAGCAGAAGTGTCACCAAAAGTGGCTTAGTTTTAACTTAGTAATGCAAGCTATTGGAATTAGTTAAAATTATAAATTTTTTTTTTTTGAATTTTGATCGGAATATAATGTGCTCATTGCCATGCAACTACAGTAAAGGGCAAGAAATCAGCACTTAATTCAAATTCCTTACAGGATATTAGTGAATGATTTTAACTTGTATTTATTTTATGCAAGTTAAGCTATATATGTACATACATATGAACATGTGCAAACATATATCAGTGGTTGGAAAAAGAACATTACCTCTATTTGCTTAATTTTAGTTTAGTGCTGCAAGCTATCGGAATTTGTTAAACATTTAAAATATGCTCATTCTTAAGGAACAGCTGTGGTCAAGAAAATAGCTATATGAACAATGTATAAAGCAATGTATAGCAAACAATGTTTGTTTTGAAAGAACTTGTAATTACAATTTACCATTTTTCCGATTGGTCCATTTTATTTCAAATATAAGCTAATCTTGCCATCATCTCGTTAGCAGCTGCAGCAAAAAAGAAGAAGCCCTTGAAGGATGAGCCCTTGAAGGAGGAGCCCTTGAAGGAGGAGCCCTTGCAGGATGCACCCATGAAGGAGGAGCCCTTGCAGGCTAAGTCCATTGTCACAATCTCCATTCCGGCAATTGATAAGCTGCGCCGCTACTGCTTCATCGGCTCCACGGATTGCCCCGTCTACGCCCCGCCCACGCTGGACCTGGCCGTCGAGATTAGCTTCAGCACGCTGCGGGACCTCTGCGCCGAAGTGACCGACGCCGAGCTGGCCGAGTGCCTGGCGGGTGTGCTGGGCAGCGGACCGAATGCGGAGCACCTGCCGCGCCCGAACGAGCCGCTGCTCATCCTGGCCGTCTTCCTCAGCACGCGCGAGGACGAGAAGCAGCGCAAGTTGGTGCGCAGCAGGTTCCCCGACCTGATTACCAGCGAGTCGGACCTCCTGCTCTTCGTGCAGCTGGTGAGGCGCGTGCAGAAGCTGCTGGACCGCCAGACGCCCTTCAACCGCACGGTGCGCAAGGCCATCCTGGACTGGTATGGCCACCAGTCGGTGGACCGCCTGCTCCACCTCTGGTCGGTGGGCGACGGCACTCGGTGGGCGGCGCACCGCGATCTGCTGCACCGCTGTCACTTCCGGGATGCCGACTTCCGACCCGAGGTCATGGCCGCCCTGAAACTCCTCTCCTCGTCGCCCAAGGAGCTGGCCCAGTGGCCCACTTTCCTCACGCCCCTGGCCAACTGCCGTGCGACAATCGAGGGCGTGCTCAAGCTGCGCCTCCTGCAGGATCCCGAACAGGCGCTGCCCATTGTGAAGAAGCTGTCGCTCAGCTGGGAGCATGTGCCGCTGCAGCTGCTCAACGATCCGGCGCTGGCCAAGTTCCTTGTTCCGCGCATGACCTACGACCAGCTGCTCCAATGCTGGCCACGCCTCTCGCGGCTGCACAGCCAGGTGCGCGCCTTCGCCGATCAGCTGCTGGACGAGAAGAAGCTGAAGGCGGGCAATGTGCCGCCGGTGCGGCTCCTGCTGGAGGACATGCGCCTGCGGAGGCCCCGGAAGGTGGTGATAGTGGTAAAATCCATTGGCTTTTGATAGTCTCAAACTGTTCCTAATGCGAAACGTGCACTTTTCAGTGTCCAACGCGCACGCAAAGGGCGAATTTCCTACACAGCGTGTATGAGGCATCCTTTGGCCAGAACAAGGCGCTCGGCAGGCGGCTGCACATCACCCTCAATCTGGAGCAGTTCTACTTGGGCAGTAAGTGACGTCTCAATTAGACTAATCACCTGAATCACCCAATTTAAATCCTTTTCCCCAGAACACCTTTCCGGTCGCTGTCGCTCGCTCAAATACCTGGATGCCCTGGTGGCCCTGGCCTTTGGCTACTTCCGCAGCGATCCCAAGGTGACGGTGCAGTTCTGGCACGACCGCAGTGGCCAGCTGAAGACGCTGCCCTGGACCAAGGAGATGTCGCTGGCGGAGGCCACCGCCTGCTGCCAGAACCAGAAGGTTGTTAGCCATGCGCCCATGCGCTGGGAGCCAATCACTATAACGCTTATCCACTGCAGGTGCTCAAGACCAAGCAGACGCTGACGGATGTCCTGGACAGAGCGCTGGAGGATGAGAAGAACACGTACGATGTGTTCCTGGTGCTGGTGCCGGGTGCCGGGCGAGGGAATCCGGGCAACAATTCCAAGAGCTTGGCTGCCCTAATGGACGACTACCGTGAGAAGCGGAGCTCCAATGCCAAGTGAGTATTTGATGCTTAAAACATGCTGACACCCGATAGGTAAACTATTGCTACACGAATTTTAAACTATCGGGTATGAAAAATGTCTCAATAAGATGACTATAAAATGAATACCACGAAAGTAACAAAACAAATCTATGTGCCTTTCAAATAAGGCTTAGACTTCAGTTTTAGACTCTTGGGTATTGTAATTGTAGGCTCAAAAACTCAAAAAAAAAAAATGCTTACAAATAAAAAGGACTTTAGGTCATGACTTTGGTATCAAAATAAACTAAAACTACCTTAAATTAAAGGAAATAATTGGCATGGCTTCATCTCAAGGAAATTTTTACTTCACATTTGACACATTTTAGGTAACAGTTCCCCACCTAATGTTAAGAAAAAGGGTTAATTCGTATTAAACTAGAAAAAGAAATTTTGATTTTGGTTTTGGTCAAAGATGTTCATAAAAAACCAATGGAAACTTTATAGTATGGAATTAAAAGAATGTTTTGTTGTCTTTTCGTGAAGTAAAATCAAATTACGAAATTAAATTTGTATCGTTAGATAATCGCTTTATCCAGGATCGTGGTGGGTGTTTTTTTAAATTTTAATTTTACACTTTTCGGAAACATTTAGATGAAAAAACTTGGGTTTTTGCGTTTAGTGTTTAAAATTGTAAAACGATCGGTGCTGCACGTTAGAACTAAATATTTTGGAGTTATGATGGGCATGATATTGATTAGTGGTATAGGAATAAACCCAGCGTCTTTGAGATATGCATTCAAGTTCATAAAATAACAACACCGCCTGAGGGGATCCAGTTGATTAACCACTCGTGCCTCCGCAGATTCGTTATGGTGAGCCTGCGGCAGCATCACGCCTCCATGATGTATTCCGGCGCCCGCAACGAGAACCTGCTGGAACTGTGCAGCCTGGACGAGCACACGCCGCGCCTGATCAACGCGTTTGCCCGCAGGAAGTTCTACTAGAATGGCGGCAGTCTAGGCGGAGGCTGCAGAGGAGGAGGAGCCGCCTAGGGAATCATCGACGATTCCCAATTAATCACACAGCTGTTCCAAAGCAAAGCAGTTCCATTTGTTGAAGGACGATGGCCCCCGGTTCGTTGCCATCGGCCATCTCTCTCGCTTTCATAGACACTAGGTCCCGTCCACGCACCAGTCCAAGTCCCCATCCTAATCCCAATCACAATCCTGCTCCGAATAGTTCACATGTAACACATACACAATATTCGTAGAGCCAGGCCAACTAACATTACTACGTACATACGTATGTACTAATAATGGTAGTAGTTACACCCCGGAATCGAATCCACATTTGCAATCGGGTTAGATACTTTTAACGCTCGTTTTGTGTCATCACCTTTGTATTCATATTTGTATTTGTACTAGATTTGGTGGATTTATTTTTTCAAATCAAACTGAATCAACTGAACTGAACTCAATCTAAATTCAATTTGGATTTAAAACAATCTCAAAGCAAAAGCAAACGCAAGCGCAAACAACAAATAAACAAACAAAATAAAAAAAGAAAGAAAGAAAGAAAAACCGAAAAACAGAAAAAAAAAACAAAAACAAACAAATTGCCTTACAAACAAAAATGTTAGTAAAACTTTCATTTTAGTTTAGACTTTTTCAAAAATTGAATACTGGAACTGAAACTGAAACACAAATTATGGCATTTAGATAAAGTTAATGTTTAATGTAATCTAATCATATGGCCTATGTATCGAGTATTAATCTAACGTAACTTAAAATAGTCCAAGTCAAAGCAATAATCACCAATCACTAAGCAAATCCAGTTATAGCCTCAGATTATAGAATTATGTTGTGCTCGAATAGAAACGAATTAAATTAGCTAAATAGTCGAAACGCATACAAGGCAATAATATGAATGAAAATGAAAATGGAAACGGAAATGGAAATGGAAACTCCCAATGTGCCATACACACCACAAAAACACACACACACACACAAACCCCATGCACTCCACTCGATCAGTATATTTATTAAGATTGTGAAAAACGCCGAACCGAAACGAAACGAAACCATATAGAGAACAATAACGAAACGACGAGCAAACGCTACCAATTTGACTAAAATTAGTTAAGTGAAATTATACTCAAATTACGATTAAATTACATTTACTTGTATAGAAAGCATAGCAACCAATTTGGAAGATAAGCAAAAGCCAACCGAAAATAGGGAAATCGAAAAACGTAAATTTAACTAACCAGAGAAATCGAAACGATACGAAGGAAAACAGGAAATATTTCCACGGACATTTCTAAACAAATGTTTCCACACGCGTCTGTGAATTAAACCGTTGTGATCGCTTTAAATTTTGATTTATACCATACATACATAAATACAAAACTACAAACTATTGAGCACTGAATACTGAATACAGAATACGAACCGCAACAGGAAGCTATAGGTTATTCTATATAGTTTGTGAACTCGAAATATGGAAACCAGTTGGTGGAGCGTAACAGAAAAAGTACCTATACAACAAAAAGCTAAACTAAAACTGAAACTGATACTGCAAGCCAGCCAATCGAACCCCGAAATCCAGCAGAAACTACACAGAAGTATTCCAAAAATCCAGGATACGGTTCATCGAAGGAGCAGGAGTGGAAGGAAGGATCTACGGACTACCGCAGAACGTATACACTTTACAGATTGTTGAGGCAAGACCTGAACACTCGAACTTATTTGAATTTATTGTAACTTTAAGGCTCATTTGTACACTCTTTGAAAGAGTTTTAACCATAAAGAGGGAAATGCGGAAAGACCCAATGGAAAACACTGTGTTTTCCTAGTTTGAGGTCTTTTCCTATCATTTTGTTTTACATACATTTTTAATTTAAGTTTGACAAATTTATATATTAGCCTTAGCACACAAAATTTGTGGTCCGAATTTGATATACTCGTATGTAAGAGAAATCATTCCAATTTGAATATTATTCTTAATTTTTTTTTTGTATTTTTAGACATAAAACCCTTATACCATACAATCTTTTGTAAAGTGTATGCCACAAAGAAACTCAAACCAAACAGTTATTACAGTAAAGTTACCGAAAAAAAGTTAAACAATAAAACGCCAAGGAAACACATTTCAGTTAGGGGAAATTTAAATAAGAAAAATTATTACTGTTGTTGATCAAATCAAATCAATTTAAAGGAAACTAAAAACGAAAACTTAAACTAAAATACTGAAACTGAAATCGACTCGAAATGAAACGAAACGAATTGAATTGAATTAAATCCGTAGTAAAGCAGCAACAAGAAGCAAAACATCATGTGATATCTATTTCAAAAATAAATCAATTGACAAACTAAAGAGAAGAAACCCTAACCATAACGAAGCAGAGTATAGTAAAATTAGCCTAAACCACGAAGCGTTCAGAACAGAAAGCGGAGTTTCGAAAGAGAAGGTTTTTATGATTTGCCGTTGAAGAGTTACGAGTTACGAGTTACGTAAGATCCCGAACCACAGACCCTTTGAGTATTAAAAACACACACATCAGCAAAATACATGACTCTATCTCAATCTCAATTCCTGTCTCTCTGTCTCGCCCACTCACTCTCACTGTCCATCTCTTTCTGTCTGTAGTGTTAGTCGAAGTCGGATTGTACGCGCATTCCCAAAATGTTCAACTCCCTGCTAACGTATTCCAGAAGGTTTTTATAAGCATATACATAAACGTATACATACTTCTTATACACTAATCTAGGCTAACGTTGAATAAATTCTGAATGATTCGAACAGCACTCGGCATTTGCGTTTTAATTTACTTGGGTGTTTGGTAATTACTATGTACTTTCGCTGAATAAGAAAACTATTTATTTTGTAATGCAAACTTTTTTTTAATTGTTTTTCCACTAAATGTTCCAGAATTTTGTAAACATTACATGATTGTGTAGAATCTAACACACAAAACTAGGCAATGAATTAATTCTGAATGATCCGAACAGCACTATTACTATTACAATTTAATTTACTGGGGGCTCTGAAGGCGGGATTTGTTTTTGGGTTCTTAGCTTTTTTTTGCATTTGATCTTCTTCGCTTTTAATGTTATTTTGCATCCCCTTTTTTTTGTGTTATCTTTTTTTAAAGCGCTATTTTTGAAGAGAGCCTTGTGAATGTTTGTTTCATTTGATGCTTTTAATTTTCGATCCTTTATTTTCCTTTTCCTTCTTTGAACCTTATATTGCTTTTGATTTATTGTGGTCTGGTTTTCTCTTTCTAACTAAAATCTTTTTCGCCACCTTGTTTTTTTTTTGATTGTTGATCCAATAAATCGTCTAATAATACTTCTTTTGGGGACTGTCCGTTTGGGGTATAATATAGTTCTGCTTTTGATAAGTTAGGGTTTTCAAACCCCTCAACTTTTTTTATAATACTTTTGTGGACTGTCGCCTCTAAGATCTTTTAGGGACTTACTATTGTGATTTGATTAGTTATCGTTTTCTTTCCAGTGTTTCAAAATTGAAATGTTTCTGCCACGGTTCTTCGTCTCCTTGATTTTTGGTCCTTCAATCATTGTGTAATACTACTTGTTGTCCGTGACGATTCCCGCCGGACCGCAGATGTAGAGCTGCTTCTGGTCGCGCTCCCTGAGCGGTTTGAAGCCCAGCTCGTCGACGGGCACGCCGTGCTGCTTGAGCTTGCACTCGTAGGTCTCGAGCAGGTCGTCGTGGGCCTTCCGGGCCTTGGCCACCTCGTAGCGCAGGTCCAGGATGAGCTTGTTCTTCTGGTCGACGACGTTGCCCACGCGCTCGTCCAGGCCGGCCAGCTTCTCGGCGTAGTTGGGGGCACAGGTGGCGATGGTCTCGTGCAGCACGATGCTGCGCTTCTCGCCCTCGCGCATCAGGGCGGCGATCTTGCGCTCCAGGAGGACGTTCTTCAGGCCGGTCTTCTGCTGCAGCTCCACGATGACGTCGTTGAAGCGCTCCTTGAGGCCCTCGCGCTCCGCCACCAGCGAGTCGTTGCGCAGGATGAGCGTCTCCGCCTCCCAGGTGAGTCCCTTGACCTTCTTCTCCAGCCGCGTGTTGCGCACCTTGAGGCGGCTCAGCTGCTGCTTGTCCCGCTCGTAGAACTCCAGCTTGCGGCGGAACTCGTTCAGCTGGAGGTTGGCGTGCTCCAGCGGCTCCTTCAGCCGCCGGTTCTCCGCCGCCGTGTCCGCCGCAATCCGGTCGGATCGCTCGGCCTGTTTGCGCAGCTGCTCCAGCTGCTCCTTCATGCTGCCGATCAGCGCCAGGTTGTTCAGCGTGATGTCGTTGTAGTAGTTCTTCATGTCGTTGAAGGCCAGGTCGTGGTGGTCCTGCAGGTCCTTGATCTGCTGGTTCTTGCGCTCCTCCACCTCGAACATCTGAGTGCCGTAGAACAGGTCCAGCTTGGCCTTCTGCTCGACCATCTTCTCCTCGTGCAGCATCTCGTTGTCCTTGCGCTCGCGCTCGAACGTGATGCGCTGCTCCCTGCCAGGATCGCAAAACAATTAGCTTTTCAACAATTTAATCATTTCAGAATTATACAAATTTAAGAATTCCCTGGCAGAAGCACAGATACTAACAACGATTATGGCTTAAAATATTTTTTTATCCCTAGCTACGACATCTGGCGAAATCTCTTAAATTTATAAAAGTCTTTAAATTTATATTACTTGATGAATGTACAATAATAAAATGCCTTTAAGATTTATTGCTCAAAACTATAACATTGAATAAATATTTTAAAAATTAGAACCTGTTAGCCGCTACTTGAAATACAATGAATTGTAAAATTTAACAAACTTAAGAAATCCCTGCCAGATATTATGGCGTTTGTCAAAATCTTTTGAACTAATTCAAGTCTTAAAATTAATATTTTATTTTAAGCCTTTCAAGAACTATTGAATAGAAATTTAAAAAAATTTATTTTTTATGTCCTTAAATCTTATATTTAAACATATCTTCTACACAAGAAAAGTAATTTCTTTTTATATAAAAATTGCATAATATTTTTGATATGAGTCTATGATACTATATAAATATTTTTGAAAAACTAATGCTGGTTGTAAGAGGCCTGCTCAACAAAAATATGCGATATGGAAGCATAGAAACAGAGCATTTTGGCTCAATAGATCGATGTGGGACTATGGTGTTTCATGGTTTTTCAGGGGTACCCACAGCAGCTTCTCGTTGAAGCTGGCCTCCAAGTGGCGCAGCTGCATCTCGCTCGTCTCCATCTTCTCCCGGATGATCCTGCGCAGGTGGCGCTTGTCCCGCAGCAGCTCGTTCTCCTGCAGGACATGGTGCTCCTGGGCCAGCTTCAGCTGGGTCATCGCCTCGGCCCGCACCTCGCCCAGTTTGTTGTGGTTCTCGAACTGCAGGTGCTTCATCTGCTGCATCACGTGCTTGGTATCGATGTCCGCCAGATCCTGCGTGGCTTCGATCTCCTTGTCCTTCTGCTGCAACTCATAGCGGGTCTCATCTGCACAGACACAAAAACCAGACTAATTTCAGTGTTTATGAATAATACCTAATAATAATTTGCCAAAGGTCTTCTCTCTATTTCTATAATAATAGTAGTAAGACAATGTAAAGTGCTCAGAGAGGAAAATGGACATAAAAATATATAAATATATAGCCTTTCTATATATATTACAAAGTTTTTGTTGTAGCTGCAAGGGTTTACGTCTCCTTCCCTTCTTGTTTCAAATTGATATTGATATTGATATTGATATTGATATGGATGTTGTTATATTATTAATCCCCAAACTCACCCAGCTGTTGGCGCGTGATCTCCCAAAAAGTGCGGATCTTGTCCCGCTCCAACTGGAAGTAGTTTCGCTCCTCCCGCTCCCGATCCATTTCCGCCTTCAGCCGGAGGGCAAAGGCCTCCAGCTGGTCGCGGGTCATCGCCGAGGTGTCCACTCCATCGATGAGCACTGAGGGTTGAGTAGGTAATCAGCCATATTCGAACATATTTATTTATATTTGTTAGATAAAATAATAAAAGATAATAATAATAAGATGTAAGCTAATTTAAAGCTTTATAGTAATCAAAAATCACAGATAAAACATGGAGTAGTAAATATTTATATCTGAATATTGAAATCAACAAATTTTGAATTAATATTTAATTTTTATATTAAATCATTATATTAAACACAATGCAATATATTATATTAAACTTGAATTATATGTTCAGATATTAAAATCAATTCCGTAAATAGTCAAATTAATAATTAAAAATATTTTAAATATTCGTATTGTTAAAAAAAAATTAAAAACCGCAATGGATGAAAAGTGATGTATTGAATTTTTGGTATAAAATAATTGTTTTGTTTTGGTTGAAGCTCTCATTTATGTTAGCAAAACTTTATATTATAAAAGTAATCAAGTTTATAAAGCATGTACCAATGAAATGTAGTGATGAGTAAGAGAGTTATCATTGTTAGCATCATTTTTATTGTTATTATATTTATTATGTTTTTAGGTTATATTTTGAGAGACCCAAAACAGTTGTTTCCGCTTTTAAAGCTAGTTTCTAATGGCATCTTGACTTTGATAATTTCCATTGTTTTGGGCAAGCGAGTGAGTGAAAAGTTTGGCCGCATATTTGGGGTTCCCGGCCTTATGGCAATTTAATGAGAGCTGCACGCCTGGCTACCCCCATCCAAGTGCCCCTTTTTCCCCATTTTTTCCCCATTTCCCCCTTTCCACAGTTTGCACCCCTGCCACGCCCCCTCTTCTTACCCACTGCCCGCATATGTGGCCCAGCAGCAGACCATGTTGTAATTGTTTTCTGTAATTGGCATCGTTGGCCGGCTGGTGCCAGGACTCGAACTAGGAAGGACTACTAGGACTACCAGGACTACTAGGACTCCAACTAGAACCACGCGAGAAAAATACCTAGGCAGTTTTGTAAAAATAAAATATGATACACAATGAACACTCGGCTTAAGATATGGTTAATCGAGTTAGGCCTATCGCACGTAAAAATGGCCACACAAATAGTGAAACTTCTACAAACTATAATGCAAATTTTAGCATTCTTGCATTAAAAAACAAAATTAAGCCTTCTTAAATTTTTAAAACTTTATATGACGAACTTAGCAGCTTCAAGAAATTTTGGAAAATTAGTTTTGATTATTGTACAGTGAGCTTAGTATAAAAACAACGTAAACTATTTTTGCCAGAAGATTTTTAGCAGTGCATGCATAGAAACAATTATGTGCGTTAGATGTCCTTTAGAGCGAAGGGTCAAGGGGTCAGGGGAAAATGCAGTGTGCTCACTCGTGGAAATTAAGTGGACAGTTTGGCCCCCCATTTTTTGCTCTTAATTTTTGGGCTGCAAGACTCCGCCAAAGCAATTGCATTGGGACAAGAATGTCCACAGTGCTCCTCCATTTCCCCTGCACCTCGTCTCACGCAGATTATCGTTATTTACTAATTGTTTTGCTTGGCCTTTTTAAATTGCCCTGAATGACCAATGTCCGCCATTCCAGCTGCCCAGATATCCCCAAACCCAGTGGCACCCTGCTGCCATTAATGTTCCGAAAATGAATTGCCAGGCAGTCCTCGTCCTTGTTGCGTTTGTCTCCTCGTCGAGGACTTTAACAGCCGGCGTCCTTAAAGAGGACCCACTACGAACTCGGACATAACTAGCTTATTTGGTGATTTAAGTACCATGCAAAAAGGTTTCACCATTACTTGAAAGTAGGATGCGAGTAACTATTGATATTGTACTTATTTTTAAAAAATGAAGAACAAATAAGATTGTGTTTTTAAAATAATCAAAAATATATACGTATTACAATTATCAAATTTATAGAGAACCTAAACTTAAATTATTTAACTTAAGGCTTACTTACCTGGCAATTTTTTGCCCTTCTTGCCCTTTTTACCCTTCGGCGGCTGTAAGAAAAAATTACATTTTTGAATGTAATAAATAAAGAATAGTTTGTAAAGTTGTATAAGCCTTAAATTATAGCTAATTATTTTTCGCAATAATTAATGATGTGTAATAAAGACCAATAAATACAATAAAAGCAGCTTGTAGGTCCTAAAAACAAACTAAAATAAATGCCGAAAAATCAAAGAAAAACCCAAAGTCTCCAGCTGAGCTCAAATCTCAAGTTGAAGTCGCCGCTGAACTTGCCCCAAAGAATTTCCACATTTGTCTATGCAAATTGAATGAGCTTCGCTCCGCAGGAAAATGAAAACGGGGTCTGGCGCAATTGTCGTCTGCAGCTCGCAACTATTTTTCGCACTTTAAATCCTTTAACAACGTTTAATTCGATTCCCTCCACGTGGGAGAAAGGCGGGAGAAGGGCGGGGCACTGCCATCGTCGCTTTAAATAATGTGATGGCGCGGCTTTCAAAACAATTTCGCAACAGCTGTTGGCTGTTGGCTGCTGGCTTATTGCATATTTTATGACTGCAAATTATTCAAAAATTTTCGAAGCCGCCTGCGCCCGGCGACCGCGCTTTCGCCATGTCCAAAGGCGCAAAATATATAAATAAACATATATATATATATATATATATATATATGTATCGGACGGAAAAAAGGCGGATATATGTTGGGGGCAGGTCTATACATAAACAAATGATCGAAAATAGACAACCAACGAAAGAATGAGAACCAAGGGGGCTCAAAGGACTGCTTCTTGGCTGCAATAAATGTACAGTGGAGCCACGATAGCAAAGGAAAGCTAAGGGTGCCACAGGAAAACTACAAAAACAATGTTACGTATTCGGAATTTCTATCAGCTGCATATTAAGTTTTATTTAAATGTACGCCAGCTTTATTTTTTTAAGATATTGTGTTACAAATAGTTTTAATTTAATTTATTTCGAAAGACTTTAATCAGTTCGAAAAATTGTCCATTTAATTAAGTGTGTTGTTAAAATTATTTGTTTTGAATTCCTGCTGCAGTAAATGTACAGTGGAGTCACAATAACAAAAAAAAAAACACTGAAAAATAACAAAAAAAAAAGAAAAATGATATGTTAAACATATTTATTTTGAATGCTTTTATTCGAAAACCTATTCCCACTTAATTGTTTGACCAGCAGGCTTCACTGTACCCCATTCGCAAAGTGCAGTTTGTATATGCAAAAATAGCAACAGCCTGGCTTGGCATGAAAAATTGAATGCGCCGCTTGCAGTGCAACTGAAACTGAAAAACTGAGACCGAAAGGAGCGAATGAAGTAGCGGAGCAGTGGAGTAGTGGAGTAGTGGAGTAGCGGAACCGGAAATCGGAAATCGGAAGGAGGCGGAAGCTGCCAAGCTGGCCAAGCAGTGCGCGGCTTATGAGGATGCACTGCTTCGCTGATGCTGCGCTGATTTAACAACTTATTACTCACCATTCTGCTGCCGGTTCTCCCTCACGATTCTTCTGCTGAAAAAAGGACTTTTACACTCCGGACTTTTCCTGCCAACTGAACCGCCGATGTCCTGCCGTCCAACAACAAAACACACGATATCGATAAAGCGGTTGACAATGTGCGGGTGTTGGTGTTGGTGTTGGTGTATGTGTGTGTGGGTAACCGGGCAACCAAAAGCAAAGGTTAAAGGTTGAAACGCTGTTTTTTTGGCGCTCTCTTCTCTCGATTATTTTCCGGGGACCCAAAGGGAAAGTACTGCAATAAACGGAAAAAATCGGGGGGAATTTTCACAGTTATCACCTGGGTTTCTGAGGTGAACATTTTTGAACAAAACAAGCTTAATTTTTCCCCATTCGTCATTTGTATTATATTATTCTCTAAGGGTAACGTTCCAAGCCAAATATAATATTCTTGTGGATAGTGAAACAAATGTAAAAAAAAACTTCAAACAAAAATTAAAATGAAATGCTAGATATTTATAATTAATAGCACCTACTTTTGGCAGTATCCTCGTACTTTACACAGTGCCCGGCATTAGTTTGCTGCCCAAGCCACTGAAAACCGAAAACCGAAAAGCCAGACCAGACCAGACCCGACCAGACTCTTTCTCTTATCGCCGTCTGCTGTCTGCTTCCTATAAATGGTCTCTTGAATTTCCCCCTGCACTTTCCCTCCCAGAATTTCCACCCTGCATTTTCCCCGCAGAATTTCCCTTGCATCGGGTTGTTTATTTGCCCGTTTGTTTGGCGGACTTTAAATGCTGATGGCACTGCAGTCTCTGCTCTTGACTGGCTAATTTGATGATTTCGTGAAATACGATATTATCAGGAAGCTGGCAGATCCTTGGCTCCTTTGCTGCTGGTGCTGCAAAATTCGCTCGAATCAACTTTATTAGTGCCTTGAATAACACACTGCCACCTATGGCCTGCGAAATTCCTCGAGAAACCTCGCCACTTTCTCGCCTTAATTAATGTCTAGGGGGCGGGGCCGCCAGTTGGGTAAGCAAAGGCATATTGCTGACTTTCGGCGGCTCTCCGGTTAAATGCTTTAATTGAAATTAATAACCGCAGCCAGTTTGGCCAGTTGGGCAGTTGAAACGAGAACCCCGTGGCTTTCGCATGGAACAACAATTTGGGACCCGGCACACAGACACCGAGAATTTTCAATTGTTTTCATTAAAAGTCAATTTCTGATAGCGAAGATGCTGTGGCTGCTGCACTAAGGAAAAAACACGTATTCATTTAATATAAAAATATTTAAACTAACTATAGTAATATATTTATTTATGATATTTATATATTAAAGTTTACAAACATTAAAAAAATTAAAATATAATCTAGAGCCCATTTTTACTGCTATACCTCTGACATTCAATCAAGAAATTACCTAACTTTTTTATTTATTTTCAAAAAACCAAGCTTAAATGAAAGTTTATGACTTTCATTAAGTCACCATTGAATTCACATTATTTCCATTTTGTTTTAAAATAGGGACTCCAATTCTGAAATATATTAAAGAATATTTCAAAACAAGCTTTTCTAATATATGTTTGAGAAATAACTGTATTAAGAGTCATTTCTTATTATTAAGAAATAATTCGTATTTTTTGTTTGTTTTTATTGTTATTTATTTATTTTTCAGCTTTCGGCTGCGAACTTATCTGGCGTTTTTTCCTGTGTGCCTTCAACCCTTTTTCGGCTCTTCTTCTTTCGCCCTGCATAATTTTTGTTTCATTTTATTCTGGCCAACGGCTGCGGTCGGTCATGGCCCATTGAGTTCCGTAACGGCTGTCAAGGGTTAAAGGGGTGGCGGGAAGGGGGCGGGGCTGAGCGAGGCACTGATTGAAAGTGAAAGTATTCAAAACATGATTAGAAAATTTGCTTATCGAAGCACATCCCGAGCTTCTCTTTAAAGAGCAAAATTTGAGTAAATTAATACAAATACTTGTATAAAGGTCAGATCGGTACCTGCAAGCCAAAATGTTGTCTATTTCGTATCACAGCCCAAGCTTTTTAATTTACAGACAAATGCTTAATTTTCAAAAGAAATCTAAATCTAAATTAATATAAATATAAAATGACAAAAAAAAAAATACAAATCAATTTTGAAATGATGTAATTTTGGCATTTTTTAAGAACATTTTTTGCGAAAATTTCACATATTATTTTTAAGCTGTGAATACCATTTGACTGGAAATTTTATAACGAATTCGCCGATGTATGACATTCCATCTTGAGACCATTTCTTCCCAAGGTTTTGATACAAAAACCGATTTTTAGGTGCTTTTATGTGATTTGGAGATTTGTCAAAAATTGCTAAAGCGTCCTTTAGTTATTACTTGGCCAAAAGTCCTGTACGCGACCCAAGATGTGATGCAATTATCCACGGGACCTTCGCTGACCGCTCCTGATCGCCCAACCGCATTGCTGAAATAAATGATAGTTAATAAAAATGAAAATACAAATTGAAATATAATTGTTTTCTTTAAAATTAAGTAAGGGCAAGTGTACTGGGGTAAGGATTGGGTTATGGGTGGAAATATTTTTGAAAAATAGCTGGCCCCAGGCCCCTTAAAAATTTAAAATGGCGTATGCGGTAAAAATCGAAATAAAGACGATAGAAAAAGGCGACAGAAAATCTCCCGAAAACACGACATAATTTCGCGGAGAAAATGTATAAGGGCGAAATTGTGGCTGCAGAATTATGTCGTTATGCCTGGCATATCTCATTGAATTTGTCATATAAATGGATCTTGGGTTTTCTGTATGTTAAGACAAATCGTATGGGATCTCAGATTCAGATTTACTATATATTTAGACTAAAAACCCATATGCTGACCATGTATCAGTGAGATAAAGGTCAACTCAGTTGATGCAGCTGCAGACAAACCCTTGAGCAAATATATATGTACTCGGGTGTGTGGAAATTCGTACGATTTTGCGAAGGGGTTAGGGAGTGGGTGGGAATGAGCAGTGCTCATTGCGGTGGCAAAAGTTATTTGCTGTGTTATTTTCACAACAACTTCCGCTCGGCGCAGAAACGGATATCCTGCCTCTGAGTGAGAGATCCAGATATGCACGAGTGTATATAGGATGGATATAGATATAGGTGGTGGCAGGGGCAGGGGCAGGGGCAGGGGTAGGGGTCGGGAAAAGTTGTTGGTGCAGCTGGTCTGACGCCTTGTCTTGTCTGTTGTTAGCTGAAAACCCCTCGAACGTCCCTCGCCATATGCAAAATTCAGATTTTACAACTCCTCGGCTCAAACTTTGACTTGCGACCCAAACCCTGTCAATTTAAACTTTCTGATTAATTTTAATAAATATATTTTTGTCCTTTATTTGTAGAATTTGTTCGTTTACCATATAATATATATAATTTGTCTTGTATATATATGCTTGTTTATTTATTATATATTAGTTATACTGTACTTTATGCGTTTACTGCTTGGTTTATATAGAGCGGCTCTCCCTTTTTCAGGGCGATTATCGAGAGAACTTTGATTAAGCTTCAGTTTGTTTTTGTTTTGGGTGAACATCTGTGATCGTCCTTAAATCCATTCTAAATACATATTACAGTTTATCTTCGTTGGCTATATACATTTTATTTATTTTTATTTATAGCTTTAACTTTTGTTTATGAGCTGTCTTACTTGTATATACAATTCTTAGGCTTAAATTAATAGTGTATATTAAAAGCAACGCAATCAGAACATAATTTATTACACATTTAAATGGATTTTTAGCCACAACAAAACTATATACAGAATGTGAAAAGTCGAAGGATTCCAGGATTCTATAACATTTCCTCTAGTTTCTCTTATTTATTTTCGTTCAGCATTAAGTCTGCTAATAATGGCACATAACATTATTGTGTATTTCGAATTTTTTGATATAAGTACAGTACCATATAGAGAGCTATATCCCGCTTAGCATATGAACAACCTTTAATGGCTCTGATTCTTGTAGAGTCCATTTGTATAACTATGATTTCCATTTTTATATACGTTGTTTCTTTTTTTTTTTTTTTTTTACAAATTTCCATTACAAATTTATCATTTGCTTATTTAGCTTTATACACGAATCAAACAAACTGGTTATATGCAGTTGTGTTCAAAATAAGAGGAGTATAAGAATGACCTCTAAGACATCGCTATTATTTTAAACACAACTGTATCGCCACATATATATTTATATAAATTTATATAAATATGCGAAGGGGGTTGCTTAGATGTTGTGGCTAGATTTGGTTTTATTGTTGCAGCGGCAGCACAAAGCAGCTCTTAATTAAAACGCAACAAATGCACAAAGGATCCTGCAGCAGAACAACTGTTGCACAATGGGGCCGAACAGGACTCGAATAAAATTTCAATTAAATCAATTCGGGCATGTGGCCAGAGGGGCCCAGTGTCAAGTGTCTTGAGTACTGCGTACTGAGTACTGAGTACTGAGTACTCAGTTCTACTGAGTTCTTCGTCCCTCGTCCTACGAGTGCTGCCCACACACACGAGCAACATGCAACTTGCAACCAGCAACCAACAACCTGAAGTAGCTTTAATTGAATTTCTGCTACTGAAGTGGCTTGTTATCTCGTATTTGTTTAATTTTATTTCTCGCTCGGCCGCCCAGCAGTCATCATAAACTGATGAAATGATACCACTGCAAGCCAAAAATTCGGATCAAACTATTTTTGATGCTATTTTGTTTTGGCCAAAAAAAAGCAGAGAAAAAAAAACCGTTGAAGCAAACGAATTTTTAAAGTTGTAGAGAGTTAAGAGAAGGGAAAATAACAGAAAGAAAATGTTTTAAAACTTATTAGGTAAGCTTATTATTTTAAATAGAAGAGTAAAGAGAAAAAAATGTAGAGAAACAACAAAATAGATTTAAATTATTGGGAATTTTAAAAATCTTTTAAATTGTAAGGCTTCTTGTGAAGAGGTAATCATTTTAAATATAAGAGTTAAGAAATAAAAGGTTTGTTTTAGGTATGTGCCGAGATCTTTAGCAATTAGAAAATGTGTGCTTCAATTGTTTAATCAACTTGATTCAATAATCTTAATTTTTTTTATTGTTTTCAGTATTTTGGCCTTGTTTTTAGCAGTGTTTTCACTTATTTAGCCAGCTGTTGCTCGACAGCCGCTTGTCAGCCATTGAGACATTACAAAGCAAAGCCATTTACCATGATACACACATACACACGTACTTACTACGCACCAACACACTCAGTGCCATACAAATACACGCTTATAGGGATATTCAAGCCGACACTCATTTCATTATTAAATCAAAAAAGTTGAGTAAATTTCAGCCAGCGGCTGACAGACCCCGTACTTATTTCGCTCATATTTTCCCTATATTTTCCTCTCATTTTCCCCTACGTATTATTCCTATGCCACGCCCCCTCGTTTCTCCCCGCCCTCCCTAATGTGTGTGTGTGTGTGTGTAACAATTCAACTTGATTGCCATTTGTTTTAGCGAGCTGCTGTCCCGTCTTTTCCCCGGAAAATGCGGAAAATGTTTTGCGGCCAACACACGCACACAAGTACATTTTCCCCAACCCCCCTGACCCGCCCATCCATACACCATCAAGTGAGCGGTGTATTCAATTAAACTTCCGTCAAACATGAAGCAAACTCCCAAACTCCCCCCTGCATTTTCCTCTTGCCTTGGGGTTATAAAATAAACATGTTGCCACACACAAAATTTAAATAGATACAAGTTCGCCACACTGCACAACACAATAAACCGCAGTAAAACAAAGGCGGTTGCTAAAAAGTACGCCAAAAGAATGGCCCCGAAAAATATGACGAACATAAAGGAAAGCAAGGATATAATTTAGGCTGAGGATGGCCAAGAAACGTCCTCAGGATAAAGTATATCCAAAGATTTTCTCAGGTAGTCAAAATCATTTCTAAGATTTGAGATAATGTTTTTCCTATTATATGTTGTTAATATTGACTCCGATACTAGAATAAATGAATAATGCAAAGTTATTGATTTCCAAATGTGTAAAAAACATTTCAAAAAGAATCAAAAATTAAAAGAAAATATTGTAAGAAACTCAGATAGAAATTTATGTAAAAAAAGATTATTAAAAAACTTTTAGCCTATTAAAGCACAAACACCATTATATATAAATTAAATTTAAATTAAAGACAGTTAAATAAAGAATTGAATAATTGTAAAGAATAATTTTTGAAACCTTTTTATGTGATTTTAAATTTTTGTAGCTGTTTATATAAATGTTTACTATATGTAAGAAAAGCACTTAAATGCAATACCCTTTTTTCTATGTTCCTTGCCTTTGAAACCCGACCTTAAACAAAAGCATCTTAAAGACAGCAGTCACAGCGAGGAATGATAAAAAGGGAAATGCGAAATTAAAATACAATTTGACGGCATCAAATAGAGCAATTAAGCGCTCCTCCCCGCCACTCCACGCCACGCCCACTCAACGCCTCGCGTTTCCCCCGCCCACAGAAGTAGGCAACACTTGGATAGAGAAAGCACACACACCATGGTGCCATGGTGCTGGGGAAAACTTGATTACAAGTGTCGCGGAAAGCCCCAAAAAACAACTCAAACTGCGGCTCCGTAACAATCATAAGCAGCAAAATGCACATGTACACTGGCAAAAAAAAAAGGTTTACAAAAGTCTTCTAAAGAATGGAGAAAAAATAATAAATAAAAAGAAATAACAAATGCTTCTTTTTCTAATCAAGAATCCAGAAAAAAACATATAATATATTCAAATTGGGTACCAAAATATTGAAAATATCAATGCATTTCAATCCAATTACAATTAATATAAATTTCTCCCTCTGTGATTGTCCTTTTGTGCATGTTTGTCTGGTATTATTGCTGCTGTGTATTTATATTTGTTGTGCCATTTACGCAATTCAACAAAGGACAACAAAGGATGCGCGATTTTAAAGGCAGCAAATGTGGCAGCAGCAGCAGCAGCAAGGATAACAACAAAAGAAGTTGCAGCAACACGAGTGATATGAGCACCAGCAACATCCCCGCAGCAACATCAGCTTTAGAATTAGCCCAAGTGGCAAGAACAGCCATAATAATGGAAACAACCCCACTAAATTGAAGCAGTAAGCAAATTAGAAATAGTCAAATACTTTGTCAGAGTTAAATTAAAGTTCGACTCGGAAAATACTGACTTGTCTTTTGTTTTTGCTTTTCATTAAAAAAAAAAAAGAAAATAGTTCTTTGTACGCCAATTTTTTTTATATAATTAATATATTTCATAAGAAAATGGCGATTGACTGTTAAATAGAAACTTAATTGATTTTTTCTTTGAATTTAACATTTTAAATTGATTCTGCAAATCTTTCACAAATACTTTACCAGCTATTTGAAACCTTATTAAGCACTGCACAAATTAATAAATATGAAATAAGTAATTAAAACGCTTTTGAGTCAGCAATCTTTAAAATATAAAAAGCAGTCTTTAAAATATAAAAAGAAAATGCAAATGTTTGGCAGAGCTTTTCCTGTGGCAACATGAGGTGACTGGCAAACAAGCAACATCAACATTAACACGAGCAGCAACAACATCATCAACGGACAATGGCAGCAGCAACTGCAATGGCAACAGCAACAGCAGCAACATCAACTTGCAACATCAGGAAAAGTGTTGCTGCCGGTTGACTAGTTCTCGATGTTGTACGTTGCTGCTTGGCTTCCTTTTCTTGGGGGTCTGTGTAATTTGAAACACTTGTGTCAACGTGGCTAAAATACCCCCACAATTCGGCCCCCTCTTCTAACCCACTAAAGCCCCTGCTGCTGACATGCTTCCTTGGGTTGCTGCTGCTGATGTTGCTGCTGTGTTCATGTTGCTGTTGCTGCGGTTGTCAGCGTCTTATTATCATCATCAGTGGCAGCTTTTGGCGGTTTTGTATATTTGTAGCTGTCTTCGCTTTATATTTTTTTTATTTTATTTTAGTTTTAAGTTCTGGCAGAGAATTGTTTTGGGCTTTTCGGGGGTTTGGGGTCGGCTTGGGTGGTTGCTTCTTACAATGAAATTCACTTTGCCAAAAAGTTTTCATTTCATTAAAAACGTGGCTGTGTGGGTGTGATATGTGTGTGTGGTTAACTGACATGCAAGTAATTCATCAAAAGCAAATGCAACGCAGATGGGAGCCGAGAGTTTTCTGTGTCCACAACTTGCGCCCCACAGCTGCCATACACACATTTGCAAAAAAAAAAAAAAAAAAAAAAAAACACACACACACATTTACATTCATTTAAAAACACACAACACACATACATACTCAGCTGCGAAGACAAGACGTTGCAACAAAAAATAAATAAAAATAATAAATAAAAACACTGCGCTGCAAAGACTTGAAAAATAAAACAAAAACAAACCGAAAGTTTTGGCAAACACCAAGAAATAGTTGGTACAACAGGGGTTAAACGCAGCACATGAAAGGGTTAAGAGCAAGACAGGGTAAAGGGTTAAAAGGCATCACAGCTTGTGTGCAAATAATTTGCATAAAAATGAGAAATTTAGTTATTTTTAAAGGCACAGCACACAGCAGCACAATTAACAAATCTGGTAAAAAAATAAATTGGGAAAAGGGGTGTCCTTTTCCAAACCTATTTATCATAACCCCACACTCTCTTCTCGAACATCACAAATGTCAATCAAAGTTTAACAAATGAACAAAAGTTAGCCAAAAGTAGCCCAAATTAACGAATAACAAACAAAAAGTAAAAGAAATCATTTTCTCTTTTTACAAATCAAAAAAGTTTTCGTTTCCGTTTCCCTTTGTTTTGTGTGTTACATTTTCATATTAATTGACCTTTCGAAAGTTTTATAAATCGGTTTGGGAAATTGGTAAAAAAAAAGGTGTACCAGCCGACAAAATTTAAATGAAAAAGTCAACAAAAAGTTGGCCGCAGAAAGGGTTGATTAATAACGAATCAAGTAGAAGTTGTTGACTTGATAACTAGACATCATTAGAACCAACCTTCTCTTAAAATTTAAATATGAAATTTATGCTATGAAATAAAGCGAGCTCTTGTCTCAATTGGGCTCTAATTTGTTTACTCAGTGCTCGATACACTGTAACTGATTTTGGGTTCCGCTTTACCTTAGGCTAGCTGTGATTACTTAACTTTGCAACCCCCTTGAAAATGTTTCGGTAACACTAAAAATTCTTGCGCTTAATACATTCACTAAATATGGATGCCTCCAAACACCATCCCTGTTTTCTTTTTTTTTTTTTGTTTTTCATTTATGTAATAAACAATTTAACATTTGCTACTACAACATGTGTGTTTTTATGGTTGAGATTACGTTTTTTAGAGACTGTTGGTGAATGTGTAGTTAAATGTTTAGTCCCTTGGACTTTTAAATACTAAAACATTTGTGTTATATGATTGAGAGCTTGCGTTTTGGAGACTGTTGGTGAAAGTGTTGTTGAGTTTTTGGTGAGGTTTTCTAGAGTCCCTTGGACTATAAATTACAAACCTCTTTATGTGTGTTTTTTCCTCCACAATATATGTTGTTGAGGGCGTTGTAGAAATTATTTAGACAGCTTTTACTTAAAAATGTGTTGGAGCTTTTGGATAATGTGTTGGTGAAGTTTGGTGAATGCATTCAGTCCCTTGGATTGCATTTAATTCACCACCTTTTTTTTTGGGTTGAAAGTGTGTGTTGGCGTAAGTGTTGTTGATATCCTTCAACTGATGAAGAACGTCGTGTTGTTAGCCACTTATTTCTTCGTTTCGACCATGTATTGTTGGGTCTGTTGTTGAATGCGCTGGGTGAGTCCATTAGACTGCGTATTATAAGAGGCCGAGCAGGAGGCCAGACACGGTCGACAAGCCCATTAAGAACGGCTGTCGACAGTGCCAACTCCTGAGGAGGAGGAGGAGGAGGACGAGGAGCAGGGGAAGGGGCAAATGGTGACCCCGACGCAGTCCGGAGCCGGAGCTCATTTCGTTGTTGTCGATGGGGCCGCGCACTTCCGTATTGCCGCCGTAATAGGGCGGGGGCTTACGTGTGATGCCGCCCATTTCGCCACCAGGTGACCCCAAACCTCCGCCTGGTGACCCCGACCCACCACCACCGTGCTGGTTGTTGTGGTGGTGGTTGTGATGGTGGTGCTGCTGATGTTGATGCTGATGCTGATTGCCGCCGGAGTTGCCCGGCTTATGTGTGGCCGGTTTATTGCCGCTGGTGTAGTAAACGTGCGGCGATAACGGTGTCAATCCGCCGTTTTCGCCGCCCTCCGCCTCGAAATCCTCGGCGGAGCCGTACTGCAGCTCCTCGTCCTCCGGCTGGTAGGTGACTTTGACTTGTTGTTTCTGCTTCAAAATGTCATTGGCATCCGCATCCAGGCTTCCGCCGGCAGAGCCGCCCCCTCCACCGCCTGCCTTTCCGCCGCCGTTCAGCGGATTTTTATTACGATTCGGTCCGGGGATTTCTGAAAGGCAGCAGAAAAAAAAAATATATATAAAGAAGAACGGCGGAAAAACAAAGGAGCGAATGAGAAAATGTAATTGAAACAAAGGTGCAAATACGTCCCATTTCGCGAATTTGCGGCATTACAGCGGCGGTCAAGTGAATAGCAGAGCCAGAGGAAAACATTTCTTTTAACTTCCAAAATATATTATAATATTGAAATACATTTTTTAGTTTATATGCTTTTCATTTTGTATTTTAAAGTTCGTTATAAAAACATATATAAATGGCAACACAAATTGATTTAAAATTTATTTTCCATTAATGTCATGTTTATATAAAAATAACTATTTACAAGACCTAAGAACTAAACTAAGCATTTAACAAAATTTTAGCTTATGGCAAAAAATTTTGTTATTTACAAACATTTTTTTTCCACTGGAACACCATTAACTTGACCCCAACTGTACGCCACGCATTTATTACCCATTGGTGGGCTGAGGGGATGAAAAACTCACCATATAAACGGATACTGCTGTCGACTTCGCCCAGCGAGTTTTTGGCTATGCAGCGATAGGATCCGACATCGTCCTTCTGGAACTTCCGGACTATCATCGACATTTTGGTCTCGTACATGGACTGCGAACTCTCCTGCACATGATACTTGCCCGACGTCACAATCATCTCTCCTAGTAAATGATTAGGTCATAGACATTAGCATCTACTAATTGTTAAATTTGGTTAAATATTTTGAAAAACAGGCTGTGACTCTAAAATCTGGCAAACATCAGACTTTCACACACAGCTGAGAGCTCATTTCATTATATTTTCTCCTGTAGTCCACATCACATCCAGTTTCATTAAAAAATTTATATAAAAAAAAAGGAAAAAAATTTCCCCAAGGAAATTCTACCGTGGAACTAAGTCGCTTTAACTTGATTTTCTTCATCTCCTCTGCTATTGGGTAAGTGAAAAGTGATTCAAAACTAATACTTTCGGTGCATTCTGCGACTAAAAGCCCCCCAAAAAAAGTCTCGCCGGGTTTTAAGAATTTAGTGTATTGTGAGGGGGGATTCCCCAAGTGCCATTACCATCGAACTGCACCACCTGCAACGAGCGAACGTGCCACAATCTGACAACTGACTAATGACAATGCCAAGCGATTCGTTTCGTTTCGTTTCGAATCGATGTTGGAGTAATGATGCGTTCGGTCCGAAGCCCGACATCTGCATAGATATATGTACCCACATATCTGCCCATATATGGATATATATATATATATATATATACATTTATATATATATATGTATATGTATTTGTATTTGACGATGCAGACGGGTCTCCACAGTCCACACTCCACTCGCACACACTTACCCGTGTCCTTAATCCAGTAGTTAATTGATTTGGGCGAGGCCTCGACGTGACACTCGATTTGGACATCAGTGCCAAGTGGTGCGCCGACTAATTGATTCGGCACTTGGATGACCGGATGAACTGCAACGAGACGGAGCATGGGTAGATGGTTAGGGGTATGGGCATGGGCATGGGTGCGAGAGGTGTCCCAATAAAACAAATGTTGCCGGCCCATTGGCCATTGGCTCAGGTTGGCATCGAAGCGTTGAGCTTCTTACGCCGCTTGGGTCAACTAATCAGGGCCATTTCTAATCTGGAATGAACCAATTTAGCCCAGCTTTTAATTTAAAAGTATTATTTTCTATCGAAAATACATAAATTTAAAATATATGTATTATATAGCCTGGCAAAATTTACTTTACTTACTTTATTTATTCTTAAACTTCTGACCTATTGAACATTTTTTTTTGCATTCAAAATTAAGCTACAACCTCTGAATAATGAAAAAAAAACTGAAAATTAATTAAAATTTAAACTACAATATATTTAACTTAAATAAAATGCATTAAAGTTAAATAGGAACTATTTTAAATCTATATATTTGCAATTTAATATACAATGTATTTAGCATTTGATTTAATTATTTCATATAAAATGTAAAATTCAGTGTATTTACTAGGTTTATTTTACTAAATTCAACATCTTATGAGGGCAAAGTGTTCTGCGCGCTCGGATTTTAACATTTTTTTTTTCAATTTACTGTCTTAAACGAATACATTATTTATTCTTATCTAATTTGAAAATAATTATATTTCGCCGGCAGTATTGTATATTGATCACCCATTTTAAGATGTCGGACTACTCGAAATTCCTGGCCAACTTGACGGATCAGCTGGGCCTGTTGCCAGCACTTGCATCAAACGGATTTGCAGGATTTGGAGGATTGGGCAACCTGGGCAACCTGGGCAACTTGGGCAACCTGGGCAGCCTGGGCAACTTGGGCCACTTGGGCACCAATCTGGGCAACCTGCGCCCCGCCCATAAGGCGCTGATGTGTGTGGGCGCGGCCACCGTGGCCTGCGTGGTCTTGGGCCTAACAGTCAAGTCCTTGAAGGGGCGTGGTCGCAAGGAGGACGGCGACAAGCAGAGGACCATCAAGGTGCAGAACGGGGCACCGATCAAGCAAGACCTTGAGGGGGCTGCTGACAAGGACGACGGCACCGGGACTGGAAACGGAAACGGGACTGGCATCTTCGGGGAGGGGCATGCCCCCTAAAAACAGCCAGAAGAATCGCCACCCCATTGATCCGCAATACCCAGCACACGCCTCACGAAATCAGAACCCTCCACCATACAAAATACCCTGTTTTGTGCGTTGCAATGTTATCTATATATTTTGTAATTTTATACCGTTTACCACAGCGGTTATTTAAAATGTCATCCTACTTTTACTACTGCACCCTCATTATCCTGTATTGTCTTGCACCAATGTCAGACTCTCAGGAAAATGGAGGCTTAACGCATATACGGAGCGATCCTGCCAATCAGTGTAGCCAATACTGTGTGACCAAGCTGCATCCGATTATCCACAACATTCCCGAAGCCCAAAACGTGTTGGCCAGAATCGAGGACGAGCAGTACACGCAAAAATGGACGACCAGAACACATCCCCCCACTCCTTCGAGATGAGAATGGAAGGTCGGCTGCAGGAGCTACAGCTGACAATGGTACACCAAATGACCAACTTGAGGCTCTTTACGAACTTGGAAGCCAAAAGGCCAAAGCCATCTCGCCAAAGTTTCAGCGGATCGAAAATCAAATTCAGCTAGATCATTTTTCCGCTGCCATCGCCGAATGGCGAATTTGATCGCGTCATTGCGAGAGTGCAATCAGGCACTTGGTATCATCTTGGCATCAACGCTCTGGACAACAAGTACGTGTTCGTATCAGGCATCAGCGGCATATTTAACGTGGTTTTCGGGATACCCCGACGACACAGGATGCGTTTATCTAAAAAATGGGAGAATTGGTTCAGATACTTGTTACGACGAGTGCTATTTCATTTGTCAGGCAGACAGTGAAATATAAAAAGCAATCATTTTAGGCATATTTTATTCCGAATTGAAAATTGTAACTGTTCCATTTTACAACGTGGCATATCTTAAATAATACAAAACAATAAATAAAAGATCAAACTTGGTATCATCTTGGCATTAACTCTCTGGACAAGCCAGCCACATATTTAAAGTTGGGTACGAGGGTTGTAGCAATGTGGATCCCCTTAGCCAAGAAGGAAGATGCGTTTTACTACAGAATAAATGTTTTCATCTAGTTGTTACGAGTATAATAACTTCATATGTCAGGCAGACGATAAAATATAAAGACACAATTATTTTAAACACAGAACTTTCGCTTGGAATTTAAAGATTGTTCCTATGGCAGTTATAAATAAAAATCTCCGAAGTGGGCCATATATTGTTTACCTTATCTGTATAATTTAATTGATAAAATATATATATATATAATTTTCAGAAATAAATGAAAATGTTTATTTAAAATGCTACCCTTGCTAGTGTTTTGTGTGTATACCATATCTGTGAGCCTTTTCATTTTGCAGACATTTTGCAGGCATTCAAAAAGGACTCCCCTTTGAGGGCAGAACAAAAGTTGGCTGGCGCACTTGAAGGCCAATTGAGTGTGGCATAATTTGATGGTGTGCGCTCCTGGTTTTCCCGCTTTTCCGCTTCCCCCTTCTCGGGTGAAAAGCCGACCTTTCCCCACTCATTTTGCAGGACTCATCAGAATGCAGTTCATGCAGAGAACGTCGGACGCTGCATTCACAACTCTTTTGCCGATGGCCAACTTTCGTATTTATTGTCACTTAGGCTGGGTCCTGAAGGGGTTGCCATTTCGGGGGAGGTCCTCTGGCTCCTGACCAAAATTGGTGGTTTTGTAAAACCAGGCAGGAGGACTGAAAGCCGAAAACTCACAGCTCACAACTCACAGCTTACAGATTGCACATTGTCTCCGTCTATTTTCCTCTCCGCCCTTGAGACATTTGCGGCCATGTGCATTGATAGTTGATTGCAGGTCCTGCTCCGTGTTTCGTCACAGGACGCAGGACATAGGACACAGGACTTTCCCAGCCAGCCGGAGCATTTTAATTGATTTCCATGGCCGACTGCGCTCTGTCTAAGCCATCAGCCATCAGCCATCAACTATCGACTATCAACTATGAACTATCTCTAATGCTGCTTGTGGTTAGTCCTCTTAAATTTCATTTATGCATATGAAATAACGAGGCGACACTGCTTTTTTGCTCCGCCCATTTTCAAAATTTTTAATAAATTATATCTGCCAATCACTCTTAAAATCAATTTGGTTTGAATTCTGATTGGCATTAACATACAAAAAAAAACGTTTTTATTGTAAATAAAACTTATGCATTCACTATTTTATGTGCAAACATTTCTGCATGCTTAAAATTTACAGAAAATTTCAAAACAGTTTTAAAAACTACAAGACAACAAAACTAAAATGAAAGCACACATAAATCAAATAAGCCAAAATATTTCTAATGAAGTGCGATCAAAGTACACTTTAAAAAACGTAGCACACTAAAAATATTAAATCCCTAAGATCGTGATATATAGTTACCTTTTATTGGAAATAAATAATAATAAATAAATATAATAATTAATAATAATACGCCCACATTTTAGTTAATGTTTATATGCAAGGAAAGACTGAAAGAAAACTCGAAGCTTTTGTTACATTTCGTAATCTTGAATTTCAAAAACTAACTTTGGTACCGGTTGGCGTGCTGGTCAACTGTCCCTGCTTTAGCCCTAATCCACATGGGGATCGCGGAATCGGGAACGGGGAGAGATCCCCTAGAAACTGCCACATTTCGGGTCTATCCTCGGTGCATTTGTGCCGGATAAAGGACCTGCAACCGGCAGCAGTTGTAGTCTCTCGGCACTTTCACTGGGCTATTTGCAATTTTGCAATGATTATTCTGAGCATGTTCCTGCCTGGACATCGGCCACCGGCCATCGGCCATCGGCCACCTTTCAACCTTTCACCTTTCACCTTTGGGCCTTTCAGCCGTTCAGCCATTTGGCCAGGTGCTTTTGGTCTGCAGCTCGCTCCGTTTTGCGGCAAACAAAGCCACAAATATGCACTAATGACGTCGTCAGCTGTTGCCACTCCAGCCAGCCGCCCGCCCCGCTTTTCCACATTTCCCCCAAAAATTTCCCAGCATTTTGCAGCAGCAGACTCGCATTTCGGGCAATTGTTTTCGGAGAGCTTGAGTTGGTCGAAGGTGAAAAAAAGTCTGAACTCATGCGTGCTGTAAGCTGCTACTCCGCGTGCAGTGCGTTTCATGGGCATAGTTGTGTGCCAGAGTATGAGAGCTCGCAAGAGGAGTAAGTTCCTGAAACATTACGAGGCTTTAAGGCCTCCTAATGAAGGGGAAAAGTGTATAGAATGCAGTAAGCAACAGAGTAAATATATCCAATTCCTTAACTTTAGTAGCATCTGTATGTACATAAGTAAAATTTCAATTGAAATCTTTAATTGTAAAAAAACATGGTAAATTCATATATTTTGTACTCAATTTAAATATTTTTCGCTGGATGAAAATCACATTTCGGTTTTTAGTTAGTGTAAATATGAACATATTAAAAATTTTATTTAATTTTTATTTTGGAATTTCGGAGTTGATTTTAATATCTGAACATTTGATTTAAATTTAAACCATATTTTATTTATTTATATTTATTTTTTAAAACAATTTTAAAACTAATATTTTCCACATTTATTGAAATATTTCAATATTTATTCTTGTTATTTAATTTGCATTGTATTTAAAATTATGATTTTATATTTAAATTTGAATTCAAAAGTCACACATTTATTTGTACTATTTAGTTATTTATTAATGCAAATATGGCACATTCAATGTTGTTAAAAAAGGCAGGATTTTGGTACTTAAACATTTTTTTCCCTCAAAATTATATTTCTTCCCTATATAATAAACCTAAAAATATTTTTCGAGTCTAAAATTTGTTGCATGTTTAACCTGCACCACAGTGCTTAAAGGGTTAGCCTCTGTTTTTTTTTTTTTTACCCCACAATGACGGATTTCTAAGAGAAGTGGTCAACATCCGTTGGTTTCGTATTTTTTTCGGTGGCTTTTGCACGTACGTGATTTTTCTTATTTTGCAGCATTTATTTTGTGTGCGTTCGATTTGCGGCTCCTGGCGGCTGAGGCGGCAAAGGCAAAAGGAGGCGTGACAGGTGGAAAAACCAAACGTGCCACGTGACCAAGAGTGAAAATGCAAATGCAGATGAAGACGGCATTTCCGGACTGGTGAAAGATGCAGTGTTTCGCATAGCGAACGACATGTTGCTCGCGGGATGTTGCATGCTGCATGCTGCATGCTGCATGTTGCAAGTGGCTGGCGGAATGTGCCAAGCCACCAGTTCCTGTTGCACATCCCATAGGTGCAGCTAATTAGGGGAAGCGCCTAATGGGGCGGCGAACGGAACGGAAAGCACAGTGCGACGGATGCGACAAATGCGGAATGTGGCAGGCTACTACACTGCCAGAAAAGTCTAAGCAAGTTGAAAATGCATTGCTGATTTTTAATAACATGTAAGAAAGTAGACAGTAAAATAAAATAAAGTTTTAGTTCCAGTGAGAAAGAAAAACATTTAATTATTTCAAATGTGAATAAAAACTAAAGAAAGAAAAAAAGATTCAAGTATGGTTATCTAAAATTTAGATAAAAACTTACAAAACTAGATCCTATATTAAAATATTAAAAAAAACCTGGCTTAAGGCAGCACTTTTCCGCAGGTACTTGATACCCCCGATTGTTTTCAGTGCTCCTTTATCAGCCACTTGCAGCAACGGCGAACCATTTGCAACTGAACCATCTTGTGCAACTGACTCCGCGGAAAGTTTCCGGGAGAAGAGCACCCACCAACTCTTTGGCAAACAAATTGCAAGGAAGTTGTTGCAAAATGGCAACAGGAAAAGTAAACACGCACCGGAAACGGGGGAAAAGTGGGAAACTGGGGGGTTGGGGAAAATCAAGGGTAAGCTGCGGGGACCACTCGAGTTGATCAAAAAGTTTTCCCAGGTTTCCACCTCGACTGCTGCTCGAAGATAACTGCAAACCAGCGACTGTTTACTGCTGACAAGTGGTCCGAAAAGTTGAGCTCGAATGGTGGCAAACACGGCGATACCTCTTTTTTTTTACCAAAATAGTGTTAATAAAATATCTATTGTAGATTTATTGTGCATTAAAAAACTCATATATACATATATCGAAAAGTAATTTACTGTGATCTTGTTCGCAGCTAAATAACAGAGATCTTTGAGTATATTTCACCCATCCATCTTTTTTTTTTTAAACTTTAAAAGAAATTAAGAACTTAACAAAATTTAGAATGCAACAATTTTAATGACTTATAGAATTTTTTTAAAAGCAACCTACAAACATTTAAGGATATGACCTAGTTATGGTAACTCTCCAGTAAAATACATTTTTGGAATTAAAAAAATTAGTGCTAAACAATAGTACATAAAAACAGTCATTTTTGTTTTAAGATTTAATTTTTTATTGCTCAGCTTTAATGTTTCACCTCACACATGGTCGTAGTGCCACTTAAAGACCGCATTAACACAATGTCAAAATGTTAAAAGGCGTGATTTTGCCACCTAACTCGTAGGGTGGACCCAAAAAAAAGGGTGGTGCAGTGGCAAGCGAGCCAAAAAACAAATGGGGCTATGAAAGGGGAGAAGGAGATGGCAAACAAACGCAGTACCATCCAAAAAACCCCCTTTGTTTGCCACACCCCTGGCTGGCTGGCTGCCTTGATGATTGAGTGAACTGCCACATGGCAGCAGAGTCAAAAGTGAAAAAAAAAACAAGGAAATGGGGGGAAAAAAGGGGCTGCGAAAAATGGTAGGAGGGGCAGCACGTGCTGCAGACATTTTGACAAAAAAGCTGTGGCCCACCAAGTAGCACCTTTTCCACCCAAAAAAAAAAAAAAAAAGCAAAGTCGGAGCAGGTAATGCCCGGTATCAGTGACAGGATTTAAACGGATTACAACAAGGACAATCGAGTTAGCACGGCACATAGAGCATAGGAACCGAGTTTACCTTCTGTCTTCTGTATTTTGCCTTCTGCCGTTTGCCTTCTAACACACCACCACCCCCCGCATATTTTTCCCTATTATTCCTTGCTCTGCGGGACATTTCCTCAGATGGAGAGCACTTCCTGTCCACCGAGGTTCCTAAGGTTCATTAAAAAAAAAATAAATAAATAAACAAAATAAATAAAAATATTAGATTTGTAATTTTTGTTTTCTTATATATTAACTTGCTGAATTTTACTCCTTGATAGTTTCTTTAAATAATTTCAGTTGGCTTAGCCCTATTAATATTTTTCTATTATAAATTATTTGTTATTCTTGTTGAAATGTTTAAATTCACAAGCTTACAACAAACAAAAAAAATTATTTTAGATTTTTAACTTGATTTAATAAATTTACTTGCAGAATGTTACTCCTCAATAATTTCTTTAAAATGTAAATAATTACAATTGGCTTTGCTTTATTAACACTTTTCTAAATACAGAAGTGTTAAAGTAATATTTTGAGTATATAAGATATGTGAAATTGTTAATATTAGTATTAGCTAGATTAGCTTTTATAACTCATAGCATATACTTTTATATTACTTGTATGATCGAAAGAGAAATCTAAAGCGTAGTTTCCCCACCCATTTCTCGCAGTGTGCGAACTTAATGTAAGATAAACGCCACAGCTGCCGTGGCCAAAACCCAGCTGGTTGACTGATGTTCATGATGGCAATGGCGAAGATGAGGTGATGGTATGCGGATGAGGATGAGGATGCGGATGTGGATGCAACAGCGACACGGAAAAGAGTTGACCAACCGCAGGCTCCTCTAATTAATGGCGCAGTGCCAGAACGAGGGGGCAAATACAAATACTCACAGTGTATGCTGAGGGAGATGCGCTTCGAAACCGATGGGGGCACTCCATTGGAGGCGATGCACAGATAGGAGCCCATTTCGTTCCTCGAGATCTTTGACAGCTTCAGCACCTCGCCGCGAAACGAGGGGGCTGCAAAGGGCGGGAAACGGGAAAAGGGAAAAACAAATAGAGTTTTCACCGGAAAAGCGCCCAAGTGCCAATTCGGTACTCACCCAGGGTCTTTGTGCCCACATTGTCCTTCAGGACAATCTCGTTGCCGTCTTCGCGCCGCCAGGTGACAATCGGTTCCGGGTATCCACGGGCTCTGCAAGTGAAATGCCGCAAAGGTACAGTAAGGGCTCGATAGATATCATCCAGCTTAGTTATATTAAATATGAAAATGTTAAAAATTTAAAAATTTTTTATTTGACTATTTTTGGAATTGATCTTAACAGCTGAAAATTGTATTTAAATTCAAACCATTTGTTACTTAAATAAAACGTATTTAAATCGTATTATTCACACAATAATTAAACTATTTTAATATTAAATCATGCAACTTAATTTGCATTGTATTTATTATTGTACTTTAATATTTAATTTAAATATTATTGATACAATTTTGAATTCAATAGTCAGATATTTATTTTTACTATTCAATTTTTTATCAATGCAGAAAATATATACATATATAAATATATCTGCACTTTTGTTCTGATTTCAGTATATATGTTCAGCGGGAATAAATTACTTATTTTAAAAACAAAACAAGTAAACAAAAACCCAAAATTGTATATAAATGCTTAACACAAACTTTTTTCTTCAGAAACCCTTCTTGATTTTTGACTGATACTAAAACCAACGAGATCGGAAAACATTTGAGAAACAATAAACAAACTGACCACGCCCCCTCAATAATGATGAGTAATGGAAAATGGCCAGTGCCAAATGGAAGTGCCGAGATGCCAAATGGGAAATATTCAAGTTCAGTGGCTTATTAAATTTAATATGACGATGCTTCAGCTGAGGGCTTCACTCCATTGTGCCCGTTGTGGAGCAAAAACTTTTTATGCAATGCAAAGGCAGAGCGGAAAAGTGGAAAAGCGGAAAAGCAGGCAGGCAAAACGGAAAACGCTTGAAGCCAGCAGGCGCTCAAGTGTGTGGTGCAGTTGCGAAAATTGCGGAGAAAGCACTTGATCGACGACGGAACCTATTTCAAAACCTATAAAACTTGTGGATACAAAAATTAAATAGACATTTTATTGAACAACAGTAGTTTTAAAATTGTAGAAAAATGTCCATACAGTTTGTTTAAAAATAAATATTTAAAAATTTCAATATATACAGTAATTTAAAAATCTTGTAATGGTTAATTTATCAGAAAAGGTTCTGTAAAAAAAACAAAACAAAAAACTGTTTTATATGCCTTATTGGTTTTATGTTACTATTTTTTCGTTACCCATTTTATCAGTTAACAAATGGGCAAATAAAGAAAATATATAATATATATAAACATAGAAAAAAACCAATTTGTATGCCTAATTGTTTTTATGTTAATAATTTCACGTCGTCCATTAAATTTACAAGTTTATAAATGGGCAAACAAATAAAATATATATAAATATCATATTATTGACAAAAAGTATAACAAAAATTTATCAATATTGACGTTTATATAATTTTAGTTTCACAATTTTGAATATGGATATTAACATTTCAATAGTTGATTTATCAAGACAATCTAAATTGTTGAAATTTTTTTAAATGAATTGAATTATGTTACTCAGCTGAAGAGCAAAAAGAGCAACAAATAGTCAATATACCCTTTGATCTTCTCGAGCAGAGGGTATTTCGAGGAGAAATGCGTGTTAAGACAGCAGTTGTTCAACAGCGAACCAGACACGGGTGTGGTAAATTTTTATGATGCCGCAAACAGATGCAAAATGGCTAAAAAGAAAATCAGCCAGCACACACAGATACAGATGCTCCCGTACAGATACATCTACACCCACACGAATACTCCCGCCCACACCCTCGTGGCCAACACAATGGCGACTGGGTAGAAAACAGTTAGCAGTCAGCGGCAGTTTGTTAGCCATGTTTAGTCGGGCCAAGACAGTCCCTCGTCTTCCGCTCAAGCAAGTGCAATTTACATGGCCCAAAGACGGCTAGACGAGGCAAATTTCAGTTGGCCCACAACTAATTCAACAACTCACAGATAGACCTTCGCTGAGTGACCTTCTTTGGTTCGTTTTGTCTTTAAATTTACACAAAGAAAGGAAACTAATGCCCAAATTTCGCTTTAAAAATGAATAATTTTATTTGGATTTCAGGAAAATTCTTACCCCTAACAACAAGGCTCAAATTTATTAGTTGATGCTTTTAACGTTAATTTCGCTAAAGTTGAATTCATTTTAAGGGATTTGCACTAAGTGGCATTAAAAATGAACAGAAAACAAAAGGGAAAACTCGCAGACAAGCCCTCTAATAGCTTTCCACACTCGCACATTCACACATGGAAAAGCAAGAAAAGCGGGAAAGCGCGCTTATCGCCATCGTTTCATCATTTTGCGGTTAAATTGCTAACAAAAAAGGCGGAGAGCAACACTTCGTGGTTGTGGTCAAGTTCATAAAACAGCCACCAAACCAAAACCCCAAACACAAATTAGAGACTCTTTTTTGGTCGGGAATACCCTAATGCCATAATACCCCTTGAAATGACTTTGGAAAATGGCCATCTTCAAGCCACATATTAAAAACTAAGTAGAACCCCTGCTGGATTGGGACCTCTTCAAGAAACTAACATACCCATTGGACTGAACACCAGGGTAGCCAAGGAGTTTCAGTGCTAAATCAAGAGAAATGAAGTGTCACTTAATTTGTTGACATTATTACACCGACAGAGAATGAAAGTTAGGAAAAGGAAAGATGGAAGACAAAAAAGAGGCAAAGGAAAAATGTCATTTAACACGCGCAGTCGAAACTAAAAATGGTATTTCTTTAAGTTTCTGCAAATATCAACTACTTAAACATTTCTCTCATATTTATTCAAAAGTTCTACGAGTTGAAAAGAAGGACTTTTGGTCATAAACAAAACTTATGGCAGAATATATAAATAAATATAATACTATATTGCAAGCAGATCCTACTTAATAGTTTCAATAGATGAACGGGTAAGATTTATTAAGATTTAAGGCAGCATATAAAATTGAATGTAATATTATTACATTGAATTAAAAAAAATCATATGACGAGTTGTTTTGAAATAAAAAAAAACCTTTTTGTTCATATACGCTTAGGAATATGATTAACTTATGGTCTTTGATGCTTAAATGTGCTTAATAAACCCAAAAAGATAAGTAATTCTTTTTAAGTTTGATTAAATGTTTGTCGTTAAAAGGGAAGCTAAAACCATACACGGTACATACTCACCGACATGTCAATCGCACGGAACTGCCCTCGGGCACAATCACATCGGAGGAGGTGTCCTCGCTGATGAAATCCGGCGGAATCACGACATCCAGGAAGCCGATCTGCAAGTACCAAAAAAACCGGAGTGGAGCCAACAAAAGCATTAGCACGCAGCAGATTTCATTTCACTTACTTAAATTATCACAAATTGCTAAGGGGACAAATACGCAATCATGTGCACTCGCAGAAAAACGTAGCCCTTATTAATATTTAATATTATTATTAATATTATTTACGACTTAAGAAATGTTTTTTTTCGAAATCGTTATAATCTTAATATTATTATTCTTATCAATTGTCCTTAAGTTAACTTATTCATTTTCTTATTTTGTAAAACAACCCTTAAATTCTTTTAAATTGAATAAATCTAAGTTTACATTTTAATTAATTTATTTTGTGAAAATGTTTAAATTTGTTTACAAAACTGCATTTACTTATTTACTTTTTAAAAATCTAGCAGTAAATCACAATGTTACTAACTTGTAAATTGATTTACTTGGTAAAAATTTCGCAAATATAATAATATAAAAGTTTAATTACCATTTAAAAGATTGACATTAATATAGGTAGCTTATAAAATTAATTTACATTTAATTGGGGCTCAAACTCGATGCCTAATAGCATAAGAAAACAAATTTCTCAAATATCCTTTAGATATTTCTTTCTGTGTACACTGGGCGAAAATTCGCTGATTATGCAAGTGGCTCGTAAAGGCGGAGTAACGGCAAAGTGTTTTATATGGCGACTGGTGAGTAAAGCGAAGAGATGGCGAATAAACTAAGAATAAACTAAGCCAAGGTGAATAGTTTAAGACTAAAAAAGGGGGAGGGGCGACAAAGGAGGCGGGTAGTACGGTGCACTTCGACCCTGCTGTGTTGTTGTTGTTTTTGTGAAAAGCGTAAAAGTGCAAATAAAAATTAAGGAAGCATGAAATACATTTTATTGGCACCATAAACTTCACTTCGCTGGACACACGAGTGTACGTGTGAGCGGAAACACACCCGCACACATACGTCCAAAAAAATTTATGTGTGTGTGCGTACATGAAGCTGCCAATTTATATGCCCCAACATTTTCCTTTTTCGCATAGTTTTCGCTTTCGATTTGCTGCGCTTTCTTTTACTCAACAAGCAGAAGAATAAGTGGGTGGAAAATGTGGGAAATCGACGGGGGGAAAAATGTAGGAAATGGCGAAAAACAAACAATAAGAACGGCAAGTACAACAGCTCAATGCATTCACATTTTCCTTCACCGTTTAATGCCGCATGAAAGGAATGGTTCGGAAAATAGGAAACAACATTTTCAAAACAACGAGCAAAAACCGATGGGGTCGCACAAACATCATAAATATAAAATATGTATCGAAAAGCTAGATCTAAAGCTAGTTAAAATTAGAAAAATATTTTAATGACTTTTGTTGCAGAAAGTGTGAAGGTTGAACAATTTTAATTTATTAATTATTAACTTCTGAATATAAAAGAATGGATTTTCAGTTCAGCAAACATTACTTACTTTACTAAAGAAGGGAATTTGGCTTTTTCTTATTATGGCATAACAATTGTTTACTTATATCTTCTTAAAATTATAAAAATCCATAGATTTAAGATTTGCAGTGTTCCCTTAAATTCAATAATATTTACTTAACACATTTTCCATACATACAGTGCGTATGCGTTATTTAAATTCACACTCGTCACTCGTTAAGTATACGTAGTTAAGTTTAAATAGGTATTAAACTAACCTGACTTTTCATAGGGTCCGTGTTTAATTGGCACATGTAACCGCCGCGATCCTCTTCGGAAACAGCTTTTATATGGAGATTCCACGTGTTTTGGTCCAAATGACTGACCGTGACACGCGGATTGTGGGTGATCACGTTCTCGTGAATTGCTTGGATGGCCTTGGTGTCGGCCTTGAGCCAGCCCACCTGCAAAAAAGGGATGAATAGTTAAATTGCTTGCACATTTTACAAACTATGATTACAAATTAATTCTACCTTTTAAAACAATGCATGGATGTGACATATAGTACCTAATTAACCCAAATATTTTTTCATTAAGGTATTTAATTTTTAAGACCGCATAGTTTAAATGAAAGTTTTTTAAAGTTACACACAGAAACTTATTAGTGAAATTTCTATTATTGAAATTTCTAAATAAGATGAGTACTAAATCAATACAGTTTTAGGCTCTTCGATATGGAAATGAAACTAAAAAGTACAGGGGTATATTATTTAGCATTGAATTAATAGTTGTACTTGAATACTGTCTTTAATCAATTTTTATTTGGATCACGGATTGTACTTTTAATTAATTGCATGGTTTAAACTTATTTGTTTTTCAGTGCAGTGCCGTTCACTTGACTGACTTACCCGATAGCCGCCCAAATGTCGGACGTGACACGTGAAGGTTGCATCGCGTCCGACGGCCACGGACACGTTGGAAATGCTCTCCACGAACTCCGGCTGAAAGGCGCCAATTGCTGCAAGGACGAAAAAAAAGGAGCAAGATTAGAGTGCATCTGTGTTTGTGTGTGGTTGTGTGTGTGTATGCTTGTGTGTGTGTGTGTGGCAGTTAATGATATCGCGCCAGTTTACTGGCAATGCATTCAAGGCAAGTCCTCCCCCCTTCAAAATCCCTCGTCCACCTCCCATGTTGCGCCTGCCAAAAAGCCCGTGATTTATCGCTTTTAAATGTGCCCCGAAACCACCCAAATTCACCCACCACCCACTGCACTCCGGCCTCGCCAAGCCAACAACGTAACTGTGCCAGACGACCGGCGGCAGACAATTTAAAGAGTCGCGGCTGCTAATTGAAGATCGACATCCGGCACTACGGCTATGGCATTACGGCACTACTTCACTACTTCACTCCGACTCTGCGGGAAACGAAAGTCCGGAGTACGGATACGGATACGGATACGGTTACGGGTAAGGGTACGGGTAAGGGTAAAAGTACGGGTATGGTTACGGGCCACACGCAAATATAAATAATTTATTGAATCATCGAAAATCAAACATTTCACTTGCAAGTGCTGCAAAAAAGTTTGCCAGGCCGTTAACGCAAAAAGGAAAAAATGAGGAAGTAATAGTGAAATAGCCAGCAGGCGAAATACTCTATACTCTATTTAAAATAATCGCAATTTTTATGTTTCAATCCATCGTCTGCGAGGAAAATATTTAAATTTTATAAAAGTTTTTAACCTTCACGCTCTAAATTTAGTCTTTTTAATTTAATGCACACACAAATATCACAATAAAAGTAGAGTTCGTCAACGAAGATTTCTTTATTAAAGAAACAGTAAATAAACATTACAGATTTTAGAGTCCCTGTTTTAAGTAGGTTCACATTTTAACATAAGCAAGGAAAAAATTGTCCTTTAATTTCATAAAGAAAAATAAAAAAAATTGTTAAGAAAAAAGGAGAGCCAGTAAAAAATGAGATCACCTGCAAAATCCGGGTGACCCCTTCGAGAGGTATGGAAAAAATAATGGAACCGAAGGAGGTTAAGCGGGAATAATGGGCGGAGTGGATCGAGGGGTTTTGGTTTTACCAGACAGCAGCAGCCACGCACGACTGCTGTCCTGGCCGCAAAGTCCCCCGAATTTCCCCACCCGATTTTCCCTTCCCTCACAGACTACCGTCTACATCATCGTAATGCATGCAAAAAACTTTTGGCAAACTTGAAATTTAAATATTTATAGACAGAACCGTTGGCTCACGAACGGATTGCGGGGGATCGGGTGATCGGGGGATCGGGGTTCCGAATATTGTGTGTAGAAATATATATGCGTATAGTACAGTATGGTATACGTTGTACATTATACGACGAGATGTGCCGAAGAATGTGCTGAATTGACTCAATTGGCCAAAGGCATGATTTATCGCACTTTCGGTGACTGCGACTGTGTGCCTGCCAAATGCAAATGCAAAACGGATTCCCAGGAACTTCTACAGTTGATAATCTGGATAATCCACTTGCCGGCCACAAGCTAAAAATATATTCCAGCAAGTTTTTCTGGGCAGACGAATAATTTCATTGGTGAATTAATTGCTGCGATGCATTTAATTCAAGATCGAATTGATTGAAATCATTATTGATTTATTGGCGGGCGAATTCAATGAACAAAACAAAGGCTGAATTAGCAAACTAAATTCATGGCAGCATTTAAAGTGTTGCCTTTCGTTCAAGATTTTATTTCCAAATTTATGGACTCTTTGATAAATAAGTCAACAATTATCCAGTGGATAGGAATATAATTTTGTATATTAACTGTTCATATTTTATAAATTTTATAATTTTACTTGAACAATTTTATTTTATAAGTAAATTTGAAATTTTAGTTGGAATTAACTTAAAACAATTTTGACACTTATAATAATAGCACATTTAATTTTATGTGTATGGAATATATATTTATTTTATAATTAGTTAAGGCTATTGAAACACTTTATAGGTTTAAATTTTAGTTGGAATAAATGTTAAACAATTTTAATTGATTTATAATGCGGTACATTTAATTTAACATTTATATTTCTAAAATTAAATATTTACTGTTTCAGTAAAATAAATTAAAATAGTTTTTAGTGTGTTTTTAAAAGCAATGCAATTTATTTTGATTTGACACACAAAATGGTGAGTTGTTTACGAAATGAAATCATTCGATTTAGTTCTGAGTGCAACATATGGACTAGGAAAGTCCGAGATTTGGCATCAAGTGGCTGGCAAAGCCAAAGTGTTGTGGGTGCGGACGGTACAGTGGAGCCTGGCCTGCGGCAGCCCCTCGCCTTTCGCCCCTCTGGCAAATGGTAAATGGCAAATGGCAAATGCTGTTGCTGCTTGGCTGACTGCGGCTTGTTTGTCAATCTGTCGTAGATGCTGCACTGCATGCAGGCGAAGATGTTTTCCAGCATTGTGCCAATCCCAATGAACTTGTCACTGGTCCTCAAGTCCCCTAGACCCCTGGACCCCTGGACCCCCCCTCAATTACCAGCCACCCAGTTGTTTGTGAACTTTGGCCTGACTTCTGGTCGCCTTTCTGCCTGGCATTTTGCGAAGCCAAGCCAGAGTCAATTAACCCCCGACTTGGGTCCACTCAAAATCCAGAAATCCAGGTCCCCGCCTCATAAATCTCCGCCCTCATTTCAATTTTCGGCTCCACCATTTGGGGTCTTGTCAATTTTTGGCTCACATCCCGAGCCCGAGGCTCCCTTTCGCATTTTCGCATTTGCTCGGGAAAAAGTTTAAATCACACAACGACAATGAGGATTTGCCGAAGCAAATTTATGGCTAAGGACATTGGCAAAAAGTTAAGCAAAGGAAACGTATTAGTTTTGGCTGGGTTTTTTTTTTTTTTGGGGGGGTGCAAAGGTGGCTGGGTGTCTTTTACACATATGGTATGTGGGTGGCAAGGTAAACACACACACACGATTCGGTTACAGGCGATACAGAGATTCCAATCTGCATGGGAATGACAGGAGGGACTGGCGACCGAAAACTCTGATTTCTGCACTCAGAGAAAGGTTCTATTTAAAATGGGAAAACAAATGTATAATCATGTTTTTTATAAAACTGTTAGTTCATACCGATTTCTGTGCTCTTACAAAAAAATAGGTCTAACAAATTACCTACACTAATGAAAAAACATTTAGCGTGTTGCAAAGACACCATTGCTTTTTAATAATAATATTAATGCATGTAAAATTGCATGGTTTGGTATAAGAAAATATTTTAATTAATGTGAAAAAATAATAGATATATAAAATAGTTTATTTCATTTAAATGCATTTTTAATTTAAATATGGTTTAAATTGATATTAAAATGTTAGACTAAAATTTAAATGTTAGATGTTAAACTCAGTTCCGTAAATAGTCAAATGCAAAATTATAATATTTTCATTTTTAAAATCAAAGCGAAAAGTATTTTCTTTTATCAGTGCGGTAAAACATTGAATTTTGCTCAGTGTACGGTGTCACCTTTTCCTTGGCCGTTCGTTTTTTATGGCCTCACACTTGGACAGGCCCACAAATCCAGTTGCAAAGCACCAATGATAGGTGATAATGGCAAATTTGAAAGGCAAACAGAGTGGGATTCTGAGACCCAAAAGCACCGAAACTTAAATACAACAAGCTGGAGATGGAGCTGAAACTGAAACCAAATTCTTGCTTAAAGTCAAGTTTTGGCCAAGAGAAACAGAATGCTTTGGAAGGCGAAAGGAAAAAGAACAAAAAACAAATAAGGAGATGCCTGCAAATGACTGTCGGCTGGCATTGAAATTAGCATTTTTACAAATCGTCGCCGGCTGAACTACTGCCAATTTCCCACTCAGTTTTTCCCCGCAAAAATTCAATTTAAATTTCTTAGCGTTTCGCCTTTTTTATCCCCTAAAATGTCACGCAATTAATTGTGTCTTGATTTCTGTTTCACACTTTTTTTGTTATACTTTTTGTGTGTGTGAAAAGGGTTTTCCTTTAATTGATAAAGTTTTAGTTAGCTAAAGCGGGGGAATCTACGGATTTTTCTTAAAACGGGAAAGTGCTCTTTTCAATTGGGTTTTGACTTAAGTATATTTTTACCCACAAAGAATATGTTTTTTATTAGTTAAATTTGAATATTTAAATTAAAGATTTCCCTTTAATTAATTAAACGAGAGTGAAAATGTTTTTCTAACTTTATGTTTAAGTTTAGTTATAATATTTGAAATGAATTTTGAAATTAAATACTAAAATCACAAGATAATCACGAGTTACTTATTTTATAAAATGCATTTATACGATACTCCTTTTGCAAGTCATTGGAAAACAAGGTCTTGTTTATTTTTTAAAATTGCATATTTTTTGCGTTTTATCTGATTTAAAACACATAAGCTTCAATTTCGACATTTAATCCCCTTGCGTTTCTGCAACTTTAACTTTCTGTTTTTTTCCACCCATTTTCGGATTTTATTCCTTGGGCGTCACATATAATTAATTACAAATTACGCGCATTTTTTGGTATGGACCAACTTTTCATCACAGGAAAAGCGGGAAAAAACTAGTAACTCCGTCTGCGGCTTTTCCCGCTGACCGCAGGCGCTAAAAGCCGAAGAACCGACGAAAAAATAGTGAACAAATGCAGAGGATAAAGGCAGTGGAAAGCTAAAACTTAAAAAAATAAAGGAATATATATACACTGACAAAAAAAAGGATTTTATAAAAGGACTTGTTTATGGGGCTATGACACTACTTTGTGGCTTCATTCATAGACGGATTCATTGGCGCGTAGAAAAATACAACTATATGGAGATTGGTTAGGATTTTTTTTATAATATAATAATTTCTTTGAAAGCATTGTATTTTTTATTTTCTAGCTTCTACGAACAGCCCTTTATTTATTTTAAAAAAAAATTTTTGTTCTTTGTATTTTGCTCATTGGAATTGCCAAATTTCCATCTTGCTCGCACTTACGTAAAATGTAGTGTTATATCTCTATTAATGGCGTTCAAATTAAATGTGTTTAAAAATATTCTTACACTAACTTTTGTGTTATTATTCAATCATAAAAAAGGTACAATGAGAAAAATGTTTTTAACATCGAGTATCTAATTGATTTGAAGCTGTTTTTTATCTGTGTGCGGGAGTATAAAAATCATGGTTACTGCCGGAGTTGTTGGAATCAATTAAGTCACCCGGGGGACAGGACAGCAACAAAATGGCCATTAATGGCGCTATCTCGCTCCCGCCATTTGGCCATATTGCGGTTTAGCTTACATTTCACATCCGGCGGGTGGATTTCAGGGGGGTGGTCTTACGAACGGTGTCCTATTTGGCAATTAATTTGCATATCATTGATATGCACACACAACACAGTAACAAACACGCACACGCACATGCACATGCACATGCACATGCACATTCACATTATATTTGCTTAGGATTATTATCGGTTATTAATGTTGCTGTAATTGAAAATTATTTTCACTTTTATGTTTATCATTATCAGCTGCCATTACATCCCACATACCCATCTGTGTAGCAGCAGCATTATGTGTTATCGTCGCATGGGAATTATTGTTTGCCGTGATTTAAGTGCTTTAAATATGCACATCTGCATGTATTTAATATTTATGCGGACAGGGGACGAAGCGTGGGCCACGACCATGCATAATTATCAACTTTATGGGAATAGTTTTGCTACCAGTCAGTCGGACTTTCTGGGGTTTTGCCATTGGGTTTAGTCACGCCAACAAATCGTCCATTGACACATGTAAAATTATAGATTTAGATCCAAAAAGCTGCGAGCTTGTGCGATGTGTTCTCTCATCAGTTCTGAATTGATGTTTAAACGTTAAAATAAAAAAATTCTTATGTATTTTGGGGTCGTCTAATTGTGTTTAATATTGGCTATAACAAAGGGCTGAAGTATAAATATTTGAGACTAAAAAAAACTATAGAGTTCGAAACTTGCAAAATTTTATTCCTTTCAACAAATCTAAATAGTGATTTTCCCCAAAAAAGGCCTATTTAATTTTACATTAAACTTGTAACTTTTTTTTATTATAAAAACCAAACACCTGCAAAATAATACTTCAGTTTTGGTTTTGAAGATAGCTTTGATCTCATAAAATAATATGTAACAGCAATATATATTGAGGCTGACTTCTAAATAAGTTTGTTTTACTATCCATTAAATTTATGACACCCTCTGGAAACTCTACCTCGGAGCATTGAAAGCTCCGCGCAAATCAAAATTAATGATACGATTTAACCGCACTCGCTGGGGAGTAAAAACAAAAGGCCAACTGTTTTTAGAACGAATTGCAAACAATAACGACCACGCGCTGTAAATATTTAATGCGGGAAAGGAAAGGAAAGTATTTGTGATTGTCGCGCCGACGTGAACAATTTGGCACTTCATTTTTTACAATTATCAGACGACGGGCAGACAATCAGCGGCAAACAGGTGAGGAAAACGCGGAAAACGCGGAAAACGCGGAAAAAAACGGAAAACTGGCAAGGTGAAAACATAATTTTTACACAATTAAAGTGAGTCGACAATATATGCGCACGATTCAACGAGCAGGCAGTGTATTATTAAGTCAAGCAACTTTTGGAAGTAGTGGGAATATAGTAGCTATATACCATATTATCTATTTACAATTAAATATATATATATAACCTAAATTTATTTAGTATTATTACCACTGAAGACCTTTTTTTTAATAAGCAATTTTTATTTTTGCTGTTAGATATTGGAACGAACTTCACAAAGCTTCAAAATAAATAAGAGCGTAAAAAGCTTCAAAAATAAAATGTATGACACACCAACAACTGAATGAGATACAATAATAATGACGGATATTTATTTAAGTAACTCTATCAATAGATTATTCAAAATTTATTGTATCATTCCCTGAAAATTTGTTTACTATTTTGTTCGTTTTTTTCTTTATTTTAATTAAATAATAAGAATATTGAAATTTTTGGTGACTGGCACATTAAATAATAAGTTGTACTTATACAAGTACATCCTTGAACTGGATTTCAAATAAATAAAAATTTAAAAAAAAAATTTGAAGTTAACTTAATTAAACAAAATTTAAAAACCTATTTCTGTATTTAAATACTTGAGTTATGATAAGTTTTATAAACATATAAACAAATATACGCAATATAAAATCAACGAAAATTGTTTTGCGCAACAAAATTTTGAATAATTTAAAAACGTTATTTTTAAACAATCGGGTTATTATTAAAGCCGCTTTATATATTCGCTACGTACTGTACAATCACTTTGAACCGATTTTGCACGAATCGCAATATCAAAAGGATCAGCTTGCAAAATGTAAATGTGAATGGGAATTGTAAGGAATGAGTGAGTCAATTAAATCGCCATTGAATGGCCAGTGTTCAGTTTTCGATGTAGCCCCGTTGTCTTTTGTTTATTTATTTATTTGTTTGTTATTTATACGTTTTAATGCCAAATGGCAATTGGCAATGGCAACAATGCAATGTGCAAAATGCGGAATGTAGTATGCAGTATGCAGTATGCAGTATGCAGTATGGTAGCCATGACAGTGCATTAAGCAGTCTCCAGCAGTTATTAATCGCCTGATTTTCCGATTTTCCCGCTCTCCAGCAGGGGGTTAAATATACTCGCGTTACGGCGGCGAAACAATTATCAAGTCGGTTTGCGTTCAATTGCCCGCCGGAATGTGTCCGTCCGTCCGATATCCGTTTCCTGTTCGGCGCTGCACAACACTGATTACAGGGTTGCACTCAGGCGGACTCAGGCCTTCCGCGATAAGCACCCGATAAGCTCCCGATATCCCCAATAAGTCCTCATCAGATGGATCTGGACAAAAGATCTGGTTTTTTACATCAATACTCCGAAAGAAAATATTACAGACAAAAAATTGTTTAAATTATAATTTTTAAAATGAAACCTTTACTTACACATGCAAGTGACATGCAAGTCTTTTTTACGTATTTAATAGCCAAAAATATAATTCACGGTTTATGTAGCATCATATTTTGTAACTATTTATTTTAAGGAAAAAACAATTTTTAGAATTTTGGTCAAAAATAAAAGTTTGAACACATATTTTGGTGTGGTCGAATATTCTATGACGAATTTAACGCAATATAACATTGAAAAAGTTGTGAACAAAATTTGACAAAAAAAAAAAACAAAAAGTTGCGCAAAATAAGGCGCACAGCAAACAGTCTGACTTATTTGTTCAGGTGGTAAACTAAAACCGTCTATTCCCGCTTAATTAAAAAAAATATTTTTTGGCAAATTTTTGCATTCAATTGGAAAATTTATAACACCTTCACCGATTCTAAATTTTAAGCATTATTTCTCAGGAATTGTATTAAAAACTCATTTTTTCTCTTTTTTTTTTGAGTTTTTTGAGTTTTTAGAAAGTTTTTTTACTTTTAAGCTTATCATAAATAATTGGTTTAAATTAGTCGCACTGCCTAGAGACTGACACGCTTGATTTCTAAGAAATGATTTTCTGCTAAGATCGGCAGAAACTTATCCTTTTCAGCTGTATCTGCCCATTGATTTGGAATTTTATGACGAGTTTAACGAGGTTTGCCATTCTACATTTTGAACAATATTTCACTGGGTTTTGCTTAAAATAAATAATTTGGATTTCTCAGATGTTTGTCTATGAAAACAGTATTCCGAAATTGCCTTCGTGTTTTTTCGTTTTTAAATGATCTTTGCGTTTTTTTTTCGTTATTTAGTACTTCCGATCCCTTTACCTTCCATGAGGAAAACGACGACCAGCAGGTGAATCAGCATTTTGCCATTCCGATCCAACTTGGCGAGTTGAAAATTCCGAGATAACCGTTTCGCCGTGACTCGCATTTGGTATCAACAATTCCGTAAAGACATTTGCGATCGGCACGCGAACAAAACAGTTTCACTGCACAGAAAAAATTCAAAAAAATATTCACTTGAATGTATGTGCTATAATGGTTTTTATTTTCGTAACTATTAATTTTTAAAATATATTTTTTAACGACGCGAGTTTTCCGTTTAAGCAGTAGCAGCGACGCTGACAGAGGCTTGCGACAGGGTTCGAGTTCAGTTTCACCGTTTTTCAACCAGCCGACAGCGCCGACGTTGATCAACTGAAGATGCAGCTGGCGAAATGGCCAGCCTGCAGCCTCCGGGACGAGCGAATACGAAGCTCCCGTCGGCGGAGGCGAAGGGACACGAACTCGGGACGAGGCGACCCGAAGCTCGGTCGTAACCGTTAGCCGTTGGATACTGTAAAACCGAGGTGGCGCCCCGAACGACCTGCTGACGAGCGCTCGTTGCCAATTGTCGAAGTGGATGTTCGAATCGAACGCCGTCCACCATGTGCCGCATGCCATCCACATGGCGGGCACGTGGTGGAACGCAGGACTCGATGGTGCCAGCGGGGGGATGTCCTGGCGGCGCAGGCGCCGTGTCCCTCGGAGGAGGAGTGTCGTCCGCATTCATCTGACAAATGGTACGACAATTGCTACAAGCTGTGGTGGCATTTGGCCACCGCCTGCCAGAATCTCCTGCGGCCACAACATCCAAGTGGCATGACTGACAGGCGGGCCCCACGTTGGGCGCCAGTTCTTATAAGCTGCAGATTGCGACAGGTTTTTGGGACCCACGAGTTCCAAGGGTCAATTAAGTAGGAACACTGGTTTGATACAATGCTGGCATTCAACTAAATCATAAATATGAGAAGCTCTCATCTCCCAACAATTTAAAAATCGCTTCATTCGAAAAAGCAGTCAGGTGGTAAGATGTTGGCTTAATTTCTAGTTCTAGTTTCTCAGAATGGCAAATATACACATTTGCTCAGTCTCTTAAAAGTAAACCCCCTTTTTAGTATAAAATAAGAAATTTAGCGAGAGTTAATAGATTTTCCATATAATAGCTTTGCCATAACATTGACTTTTTAGATTGTTCAAAAGAATAATTTTCTCCTGTTGATTCATTTTTCTCCGAAAAGCTGCGGCCAAAGTCAAGTAGCTTGTAATTTGGATCTATTTCATCGTTATTTTTTATGATTGGCTGCGAATCATAGATTAAAAGCACAAAAATAACTGAAGAAAGTACAGAGGAAAGAATGTTAGGAAAATAATTAATTTCAAACAGTTCTGAAAATGCAATATAATATTGATTTTTGTACATTAATTAAACGCTGAACTTTCGTTCCTAATATTTATTTAAATCGCTTCAACTACGTACATGTGTTTAATTTCATTGATCTGTATACTTTTCTATAAATCTGTATAAATCATTTTCAGTTTTCGCATATTCATGGCCAATTACTTCGCACCGAAACCCACATAAATTGTCTGTTTCGAACTGGCCTCCAGCTGACATTCGGTGGTTGATCAAACACCCAACCAGCCAACTCTCCCTTCCAACTGCCATTTGGCCATCGAAAGGAGCAACTTTGCCAACGACGGGCGGAAAAAGTTTCGAATTGCATTCTGCATTCTGCATTCTGTCAGATAAGCAGGCGTCACAATCCCGATCCCAATCCCAATCCCAATCCCAATCCCAATCGAAATCCCAATTGACATAATTTTCAATATTTGAATGTCGGGGAAAATAGGAAGATTGCACACTGGAATTTAATTGAACTTTAACTGTCAGTTTTTTGGGTCCTCGGAGGCAACCACATCCTTGGCCAGGATGTGACAGGAGCGAAAGTCAGGGCTGTCAAAGCTGCCACAAAGTGGCTTAATTATCCAATAGGCGGTAGGGTAGATTCTCGATGTGCGGGCTGGGCTGCGTATTTAACTTGTCAGCGAATGCCAGTCATCTTAAATTGTGGATAGTGGTGTCTTCAACTTTTCCGCTAAATAACTCAATTACGCCTCTAAGTTTTTGGCGATGGAAATGGGTGGGCTGGAGCTGGAGCTGAATCTGGATGTAAGGCATAATTATGCCATTATGCAATTTTTACCACCCGATCCGCTTAAATGAATTGCAGCTGCTCCGCCATCAGCTGGAATGCGCTGAAATGCGCTGCAACAAATCAAAGTGCGATTCTTTGAATGCCACGATGAAAACTTTTCGGCAATTATCCACAGAAAAAGCGGAGAAAATGGAAGACAATCGCAGGCAGTATGATGGAAAAGTTAAATGAGATTTGGTTGCCCCAAAAAAACATATTAATATAAGTTAATTTTGTAAATGACTTTATGCTTCCTTTATTCTTTATTGTAATTCAAATAAATAAAAATAGTTGTCTTATCAAGCATGTTTTAAGTTTATTTTTTGAATAATACCGTAAAAGCTTTCCAAATTTGTTATTTATATCTTTTCTTACAATAACAGTGAAAGCTTGCTTGTTTTAGCACAAGTGAATGTCATTTTGAACAAAAGACTTTCCGGATCTCAGTTTCAAAGCCCCCAATTTCATTTCGGGATTATTAACACCTATAGAAATGGGCACAAATATGTCGTCACCAACACACATTGTTAACTAATCCAGCTCTTTTGCCTTTACTCTTTTCTCTGCAAAACTTCTGGGACAACGAAGAAACCAAAACCAAAACTTTTGTTTCTAAAACTCGTGTTCCAAGTACCCTGCACAAAGGGGAACATTCTGGGCGAAGATGGGGCCAGGTGTGTGTGAATTTTGAATTTGAAAACTCCCCCCTTTCGTCCTTGTCTGGCAGACACCTGCTGGAGCTGTAATAAGTATGCAGCGACTATAATACCTAGCATATCCTGGAAGCGGACGAATGAAGGGATATTGATTTCTTTTTATCCAGGGAAAACATATACAAATTGTGTAAAATCATAAACAAATCACTTTTCAAAGTGTTGAATCTTTTATTAATTTTGTAATCTTGAAAATGTAATTCCTCTGTTTTTTACTGTGACTAGTTCCTTAAAAATAAGTTGTGCTTTACTCAAATTAAATTAAAACAAAAATGTATACTAATTGCAAAAATCATATTGTATACATTTCCCTATACTGGCAAAGGCAAAAGTTTGTATTCGGTTCTCCACATCCTGTATGTGTGTGACTAGATCAAGTATAAACTTTGTTTTAATACGAATGGCCAGAATTTGTATAAAATTAAATAAATTAAAAGTAAAAGGTATATTTCAGGCCTCTAAAAACAGTCCTCAAAATCGTCCTTGTACTTTGGTTGTTAAGTGTTGAAGCGGGCGAAAGTTGGAGGCCATGTAGACAAGGACGAACGTGGTTTGAGGGGGTGGAGGAACGTGGCAGGAGCTAGGAAGCAGCTGCATGTGTCGCGTACGTGTGCGACAACAAAAACAACAAACACAGCAGTACTGCGAACAAGCGACAAAAGTGTGACCAAATGAGCGTGTGAGTAGCTGCGTAGGTGTGACGGTGTGACTGTGTGACTGTGTGCCTGTGTGCTTCTGTGTAAATCGCACATTTCAATTTGCATGTGTTAGCGACAAACTTTTGATAAGTGTTACTCGCATTACAAACGACAAAGGGAAGGAAAAGGAGAGCAGATCCACAAACTTATTGTCAAACACGAACAGGAACCATCACTCCCACGCCCATACATATGCAAATTAAGTTCCCACACATATACACACACATACATACATATATATCAATAGTTTTGAGACACTACGTGCTCGGCGAATTTCGCACAACTCGGGATCGATGGATAATGAAATTGCACATGGCATTAAGTATTATTAGGGCCAAATATTTCAAATTGCCTGTAAGATTGTTTTTGATGCTGAACTAATAAAATGTGAAACAGGAAATAGCAATAAACACAAGGAGTTAATGTCAAGGGTTGACCATAAATGCATGTTTATGGAGCTGCGGTTTCTCACAAAGGTATAGTCACAAGCTTTGTTCCCATATATTAACTATGCTTATAACACATCTATAGTTAAATCAAATCTTAATATAATTGTTTTTCATGATGTTTCCTAGTTCTATCGTTACATAGAATGTCAGAATAATAAAATACATTTTAGGCTAACATAAATTATAATTTGTCTGCAAAAATATACACTTATTATATTTTATTATATAAAATTTGGGGTAACGTTAATGCACACATGTTAAATGTATTTATTCAAAGCTAATTTTTTTAAGAAATTAGTTTTTTATGACATTATTTTGTTGCTGAATTCATCAAGGAATGTATAATTTAATTGCTGAATGAATTGGTTCGAAAACTAGTGAATTAATAGATTTGATATTAATTTGTTCAAATTTTTTACTACTTTCGTAATCAAAATAATAATTTAAGTTTTTTTCATGAATATTCGTTTGAATTGACATTAATTATTGATAAATTCGCAATCCAAAACGAACATATAGGGGGCACCTGCGGATGTGCTTCTTCCTTGCGCCACCAACTAAACCGAATGCAATTTCCCAAACCATTTTCCACCCACTTTTTCTCGTTGAACGTTGATGAGTGCTCCTCCGGTTATCTGGCATCCATATCCCCATGTTAACTGTCGCCTTTAGCGTTGTTCGCCTGTTGACTAACTGCGGGGAAAAGCGGGAAAAGCTGGGAAACTGGGTGGCACTAAAGGGAGTCTGTGGATGTGAGTCCTTACAGAATTATGAACATATCCTGTGAATTGAAGAACGTCATCAGGGACAGACAAAAGGCGAAACAAATTGAGAGCACAGCATATGCTTTGTATGGCCCCTCTTAAAATGACACCCACCTCCCTGTTGTCCATTTAGCTTTTTTTAATCAAAACATGGGAACGAAATTTTAAATTGCTTTGCAAACTAATAGCTTATTTAAACATTTATAAATAAATAATTTATATATAATTTATAACTACAAAATATGATTGAAAGTATACATATCACGAGAATCAAGTGTATATAGTATTTGTAACATATATATGTTAACAATAATTTAATTAAGTATAAAACATACATTACAAATATTTCTTTCATAAAAGATTTATAAAATTGACTTATTGTTATTTCCTAAAAATATAAATTTATATACAGGCTACTTTTAAAGGCTTTTTTTTAGCTGTTTATTTGAAAACCTGGCAGCACTGTTGGCCACAGTTTTAGGTGCACCATAAAAACTACACCCACAGACGTGTTATCTCTCGGTTGTGCGTCATTTCACAAGAAGAAGAAGTAGAGGCAGACCGCAACAAAACAAAATCTGACAATAAGTGTGAAAATGCCGCTCCCTCTCCACTATTTTCCACCCCCCTTCTTGCCATGCAAAACTAAAAGAAAAATGTTTAAATATTTCCTGCTTTTTATTGTGGTTACATTCGCCACCCGTACCCCACGCCCTTTATCACTATCTCTCTTCTCTCTTTTGCAAAATCAAAAGCTGAAGTGAAGCTGAAAAAAATGAAAAATAACAACCACAATGAAGAAAGTGGCACAAAAAAAAAAAAACAGAAAGCTCAGGAAGTGGAAGAATAAGGGGTTTTTCAACGGGGTAGAATATTTGAATATCCTAGTTTTTAAATTCAAATTTATAAGATATATTACTATTAAATTAATCACTTTATTAAAAAGAGAACAAAAATTATAGATTTTAGAATACAAAATATTTAAAGGTTCATTATCAAAAGGTTTTATTTAAAAAAAATTGTATATCCCTAATAAAAAACAAATATTCATATTTTTTAAAATATAACTCAAAAAACATAAAAACAAATATACCTTCCAATATATTATTAGGATTATTAATTGTGTATGTTACAAAAAAATCACAAAATAACATTTATTTTCAAGCAAAATATCTGACCTTTACACAAAAAATAAGACGAAAATTTCGTGTATAAGCAGCTTAAAAATGCTTAGTATTTCCAGGGTATCTAGAATGTCCTTTAACCATATATATCTCCAACTGAACTATCAGTAGAACAAGAAGAAGCAACCGCAGAACAAACGGGAACGAAGCGTAAAAAATAGCAACACTTTCCGTGTGCTTCACTTTGTTGTGAGTTACACAAAAAAAAACCAGGTATACTTTAAAATTCAAACAAAATACCTTAAGGACTTATAAAATCTGAACTGGCTTTCTTAAGAGCATGTCCCATTGTTTGTTAACAAAACAAATACAACATTTAAATAAATTATAAAACCATTTCCAATGCAAAGGAAAATATTGAGTATGAGCATTTCAACAGTGCATTGCTGTCATCGTTTGCTGTTTACTTTTATTGTTGTTGCTGGCCGCGGCGGCGCTCGAAAAATATGAAAACTTTCGACAGGAAACAGGAAACTGATAAGGGCATTTTTGCGCCGTTGCCCACGCTCACGTTCGCCCCGTCTCTTTCATTCGCCCCTGTAGCTGTCTCTTTCTCCCCCGGCTCGTGTCATTTGCTTTTGGTGCTTTGAGCGCTTTTCTTCAACGGGTTGCTCTCGGTTGTCTTCTGCCCAGCGAACTTATTCTGCGAGATTTATTTCACACCGCCCAGGTACAGTGAAGCCACACAATGCATTTCCATTTAAAAAGAGAATGCTACGACAGTAAGTTAACACATTTTTGGGCAGCGTTATTTTAAAATTTATATAAATACTGGAATTAAAAATTTAAAAAAATTTCAGTGAAGTCATTTTGGAAGACCAAAAATTGTTTTGTGTTCTGAATATTCAATATGTAAGAGAATTTACAATTTTTTTTTATATATATTTTTCTGTACATGTATTCAGTGGCGTGTTAACTGTTTTACGGGAGTGATATGTGGTTTAATGAACAACATAAAGATTTTGTATTCCTCAGTAGATGCATAAATATATATTCTTTAAGATTAAATAGATCTTTGTTCATTTCTTTGAAAAAAAAAACTTAATTTTAACTAAAATAATATTAGGTATTTAATGTGAATTAATTAAAACTAGTGATCAGTATTTTTTCTATCTACAAGTATCTTTTGATACTGTATATGCACAAAGTGAAGTGTTTACTGTTTCACGTGAATGATATGTGGTTTTATGTAGCCTGTTTTTATGAAAACTAACAAAACTGGGTGCTAAAACCTTATCCATTTGGCGGATCCTTCACTGTATCGTGTTAGTTGGCATCGTTAAGCTATGGCCACGCCCCCTGGTGACACAGCCTGACAATGTGTCTCTTTTTGCCCCCTTCCCGCCGCCCTTGTTTTCTTGTGGCCTGCCCCCCTTTCCTGGGTTTTTTGTATCCCTTTGGGGACAGCTGTTGCAGCAATGTTGCAAGCTGTTTTATCAATTCCAGCAAGCTTTAAAAAATATGGTAAAAGGTGGAAGCACTGAGGATAAAATGCTATTAATATTTAAATACAAAAACATATCAAATGGATATTAGAAAATAATCTCAATAAAAAAATGTTAAATAATAAAAGTAAATTATTGTAACCGAAAGATATCTAGACTTTACAAATTTAAAATTAAGAATGTTTAGTCTTTAAGTACTAGATTAAAGGGTTATTAAAGATTAAAAGAATTTCATAGTTTAAGGTTAACTGAAAAAATAAGTAATGTAAATAATAATAAATGTTTAAATAAACTAAAGAAATCTGGTTGCTTTCAACCTAATTAAAATTTATACATTTAAATAAGAAAATACTCCTCTCATTTGAATGTGTCAAAATCAAGGGAATTTGGCCTAAGTCCTGGGTATTCAGCGCTCATCAGCGTTAAGATTTGCAGGCCTAGTTAGCGGCTTAGTGGACTTAACTCATGATGGCCAAGTTGCTTACCGCTGAGGTGAATTGTGTTTTAAAGCTCAGCGTGGCAAAGCTGATTTAATTAAATAAGTCATCTGGCATCAGGTGAGCTTAAGCCAGGCGAAAAGTCATTTCATTTTTAGGGGGTTAAGGAGCGGGGTGCAGGGAGCGGCAGATGGGGGTTAAAGACGACAGGAATCTGCTTATTTACCAAACACTTTTCAGCATCGGCATGTGGCAATGGCCAATATGGGTCCTCTTCTTTCGCCCTTTCTTTTGGCTTTCTCTTTAACCCTCCTTTGGGCCCCCTTTTTTTAGCCCCCTGGCCACCTGTCCTTGCAACATAAAAACACGACCATGAATTAACGTTAAAACATGGCCAAAAAGGCACGACAGCCTCTGTATCTCTGTGTGTGTGAGTATCTCTGTGTCCCGGAGTATCTGTGTGTGTGTATATGTGTGTGTGTGAGTGCTGGCCGCAAACAAACACATAAAAATGGCCTGCTCCGTTCGAAGGACTCCCGGAGTCTCGCCAACCGGCGTGAAAATCATTTAATTTACAACACGAACACGGCGGGAAATGGGTGGAAAATGTTGGGAAAATCAGGAGAAGAGTGGAAAATTGTGGGAGGATGAGGGGAGCAGCAGGCCAACAGACAACGAGTCGAGAGTTGGGCCTAACAATATGAAGTGAGTTTTCATTTAATGGACTGCAAGCGGTGAAAAGTGGAAGGGCGGGAAAAGCAGGTGCAGCAGCATAGATAGTCAGGGAAAAATAGGAAAATAAGGAGGAGGAAAACGAAGGCAAAAACCGGGGGAGGGGAAAAACTAGTGGAAAAAGAGGAACAAAGAGCACGGGAAAAAGGAGTTGAAATCAGGAGCACAACTAGTGGACAGCATGGAAAAGCTAAGCCACGTTATGCGGTTAACAAACACACCCGCAAGACACACACACACGGGGAGGTTTAACCCTAACATAAACCCCTTTAAAAGCGAAAGTTGTTGGTTTTGCGCTATCAGCTGATGCCAGCGATTTATGCACTTTGCGCCACCAACATACAAATTAAGCTTAATACACCAGGAAACTCACATTCAACACAGTTTCTTGCAGCAAAACGCTTGCAGATGTGTTAATCACCCCTTTTGTGCTATTGCGCAAAAGATAGAAACATTAAGAGAGCATATTTTAACGTGGCTCAATATTTCAGTGTAAATAAATTTGTCATAAAAAAAACACACAATCAATTATTAAAAATGTTGCAATATAAAATGTCCACTAAATTAAATAGTTTGACCAAGGTGTTTATTTAAAATTAACATTAGCATTAGAAAAATAGATATTAATTCAAAATACACTGGTTAAAACAAATGTATTAAAATTGTTTTCATTCATTGTGGTTTTTAATAATTTTAAATACAAAAATTTTTAAAATTAATTTTTGAATTACTTTTTGTAAGCGATTTTTTTTTTGAAATTATTTAAATATTTGAACCATATTTATTTTAATTTTGAACCATATTCAACATAAACAAAATGCATTAAATAAAATATTAAACAAATATTTTCTACATTATTTAAAATATTTTAATATAAAATCATGCTTATATTATGATTTATTATTTAATTGAAATACTAAATATGAAAAACCTGTATAAACTGTTGCATTAATATAATCGTTTAGTTCTGCCAGGGGAAAAACGGACAGAAAAGGAGCTGGAAAAGGTAAACAGCAATCACTTGCTTAGGCAAACAGGAAAAGCTGACACTTAGGCGGATGATGCACAAGTCGCTTTTCCCTAAGCCTCCACCACTTTTCCAACACCCTTCTATTTTTTTCCGAGTGTGTGTCCTTAGTAAGCATTTATGTCAATATTTGTCGCAGGCATATCGCCAGCAGCTTTTCCTCTTTTTCGCACGCACGGCCAAGTGTCAAACAAACCCAAAAGTAACCGGCAAAAATTGGCGGCGGTATGAGCAGTCTGTGCAAATATTTTAACGCTTTTTTTCTTTTTCGTTTTCGTTTTCATTTCCACGACACGTTGAAAGGATTTACGCAAAAAAAAAGTGCAAACAAAACAAAAAAAGTGAAAATATCACAAGATGGACTGGTGATGTGTGTGGGTCACTAGTGGACAGCTGGGAAAAGCGCGGGAAAATAGGGGAAAACAGGCCAATTCATCCTTGAATAAATATTTGCCAGGCAATGGATCCAAAAAAAAAAAAGAAGATGGAATGAGAGTCATATGCGAACAAAGGCGTTGACGCACTGTCATCGCTCCGAAAAAGCTGATTTCCCGGTTCCCAAAATCACTTGACAAAAAAGATACTTAAAAGTTCAATAAATTAAGAAAAACAATAATTTTTTAATATTTTACTATAAGAAAAGCAATATTAAACTGTATTTTTATGACTACACTCTGCCATTTTTTAGTTGTATACATTTATTTATTGTGTTGATTAACAGTGAAAATTAACACATTACCAAAAATATTATATTAATTAATATATATTAATTTATTGTGTTAATAAACGTTTAAAATTAACGCATCACCAAAAAAATATAAACAAATCAAATCACTTTCTCAAACTTTTTTCAAATGAAAAAAAAAATAATTTAACTTAAGAATAAGAGACTAAATGTATCTAATTGCGTTGCAATCAGAGAATTAATTTTTTTTTATTAATTCTAATTTACAGTCAAATGCTTTTGCTAAGCCCCCTTTATCCCCTCTCTACCGCCTACGCCACTGCCTTTTCCTCAGTCGCAGCGTGTAATATCAGGGATTCAATAAACACTTCAAACATAAACTTGACGATTTATTACAACTGAATGGGCAGGCGTCTGCTGGCAAGTGAAAATGTCTATATGTACAAGCGCAGATACACGGCAACAAAAAACATAATATATTAATCTTATTATATAACTAAAAAATTGAGAAAAACATACTTTGTTAAATTATTTATGGTATGATTTAATCATTATATGTTTTATGTGCCAGGCTAAATTTAAATATAAGCCAGAATCGATCCAAGTAAATGGTATCAATTCTAAATCCATTTTTTTTGCAGTGCATCCTAAAGGATACATGCCATTGTGTGTGTTTGTCAATATGCCATGTGACAGTTTGCTGTGTGTCTGTCTACTAGTGGCAACGCGATGTTCATATACGCAATGAATTATTAATTCGTTGGCCCGGGTCCGGGTTTGCACTCCGGGTTTTTGGAGCCGTGTCCGTGTTTGTGTTTGTGTTTGTGCTGTTGCTGAATGGGAATCGGAATCGGAGTCCCTGCACGTCGGCTGCGTCGGCATTTAACTGCTGACAAATGATAAATTTATTATTTACCAGCCAAACGGCAAAGGGCGGGGATTCTGGGCGAGCATTTGCTAGATTAAAATATGTTTTAATATTTGCTTTCGTTACACTCCGGCGGAGCCAGGCACACGCACAGCCGCCCACACGTGACATGGCAACCTTGGCCTCCCAACACCACCCACTCCATTCACCATTCACAGCTCACCACCCACCAAACACCACCCACCGACGTCCTTGGAAACGGATTGGAGTGCGATAATCACGAGCATTTGATTAATTACCCGTGTGGTCTGCGTTACTCCTTGAGACTTTGAGACTTGTGAGGTTATGACACTGGAGCTTACAAAAATAATATTACAAATTATTATGCAAGTTTAAAACCATGTAAATAATAAAATTACCGCCACTCAATGATAGGTAAGAAAACATGGTTAATATGCATAGTTTGCAAATTTATGCAAAATAAAATGTTTAGTTTAAAAAGTTGTGCTTATATAGTTAATATTTATGTATCTTAGTATTTTAAAAATCTAATTTTAATACTTATAAGCTTGATTTTTGATAAAGCAAAAAAAGCACAAAGCAAATCACTTTCACTTAATGTCATACAAGCAAGAACCCATCTGCGAACCACACTTAATTCTCAAGTTCAACAAGACGTTGTAAGTTTTCTTATCGCCGACACGAGTGCCGCGGAAAGTTGCAACTTCTGAGCTAACGGTAATCGCCACAGTTGCCGCCTCCTGCCCTTTGACCCCGTGAATTTTCCTCAGCCCCCTAAATAACCAGACACTCGACGGTACGTGTCCAACTGAGAAACCGACCGCTTAACGCGCTCCTTAATTGTCACCTAGCCAGAACATTCCAGCTGCACCTCGTGTCACTGAGGATTCTTTGAGATATGGGAAAATTTTGGCATAGCTGAGGATTTTAGAGATACACACGCTTTTTGTTTTAAAAGCAACTATGGCTAAATAATGGCATTGGGACAATGTAAAGTGCTCAAACACACACTTTTAAGGCATAATTTAATCTAACTTTATACAAAAATTTTAAAATGTAACTTGCCAATACCCAAGATTAGATTGAAAGCCTATGATATTGTTTTGGATTAAGTCATAGGACAAATTTTCTTTTTATTTAACATAAGACTTACTTGCCAATTACAAGCTCCACGACAATATAAAAAAGTTTTAAAAAGTTGCTTCCAAACCAATTTCGATTGCTAGTTCCATAAGCTAAAAAAAATATTATATTGATGCGCTTTGTTTTGCTAAAAAGTAAATAATTATAAAGCAAAATTACTTAGATATTTATTATAAAGTGTGTAAATGGTTCACCGAAGAAACTCGCAAATTCTTAAATCCAAATACCAAAAACTCCACTTTCAATTGGCTTCCAAGCGCAGATGCCAAAATTAACAAATGTAATCAGAGCAAAGCAAAAGAAATCAAACAAATGTTCAAACAGCCAACAAAAAGGGCAGAATGCTATCATAAAACGATTTTCTCACTTAAAGGAAAAAACACGAGGCAAATAAAGGGGGACAGGAAAAAAACTTAAATTATTGCAAATCAATTTGGGGGTACGGTTTTCCCGGGCATCCTTGAAGTTGGAGCAGCAGCTGTGTCGCTCCAAAAGAGGTCCTTTTCGGGCAAAAGGGGGCTTCTTCGAAAGGAGGACTCAAGCCTAGACAGAGCCTGCGACCCCGTTGTTATTATTTTCCCCTTGCTGGCGCAGCCATAAAGCACATTTTATTGAGTTGTCGAACTTAAGTACCAACAGCAACGAAAACAAAAAAAAAAACTGAAAAAATAGGAGCAACACTAAAGTAATGGAGCAGGAGTGGTCTGGTATTTTGGGTACGCATGTGGTTCGGTGCCCTTTTTTCGGTACCCACTGTTTGCCCTTATATGGGGTATCTAAGCCTTTATATTAATCATAATATCCAATCTTAAAAAACAGAGAAATAATGCACAAGTAGCAGACTTATACAGGACAGAACTTTTTTAGAAAGTTGCAAATAAATGTATTGGGAAATTTGATATTATGCATAATTTAAATTGTATGATAAAAAAACAAGTAAATATCTTCTACAGTGCACATCTTGTAAGAATTTTACAAATAAATGTATATTTACAAATCTAAACCTATTGCTTAAATTAAACTTATTCAATAAAAAAAAGTGTAAAAAGTGTAGTACTTAATTAGGCAGTAGTCATTTTATCAAGCCTTGACAAAACAAAACAAACTTTCTATCTTACTTAGGTATTTAAAAAAAATATATATAATAGGGTGTAGGAAAATGCTTGGAATATTTCCCAAACATCCATTGCTGTTTTCTTTCTCGGTTTTCGCAATGTAGGGCAATGTGGCGGCATAGACGGCTCAATAATATGCCAGTTCCCCAGTAATGGGTCCCGCTGCCACTCCCCCTTTTTTCCCGCCTCTCCCATTAAATTGCAACACAGCACAGCACACAGACAAGGGCTATTGGCAACATTTTGGCAACACGCACACCAAACACATACACCCTTCATCGTGTCAATAAGTGTTTTTGTGTTTTGCACAGAAAGAAATCATTTTAAAACAAATTTTAAAATTATGTGCTTAAAGCAAAAAAAGAAAAGTCAATTAACATATTTTTTTTTTGACCAGCTATACATCGACTTTAAACAACATAAGGGATTTATTAAAAAGACTCAAACTCTAAACTTTTAATAATAGTAAAAAAATCAATCATTATATTTAAAGCCCTATTATTTCAAGTAAACAATATGATTTTTCTTTAAGTGTGAATTGTTTTTTTGGAAGCGTAATCGTTTACAGCTGCTCGAATGCGCAAATAATTTGAAAGGAATGTGTGCCCCCGAATGTTTATACGCCAAAACCAATGCAATGCCACTTGCACACAGTGGGCTTAAAACATGAAAATATTGTACAATTAACATATACACCATAAAAATCAATAAAATGGAATCGAATAAGAAGGTATTGTCATATTTAAGATTTTCTTTGTTCATTTTCTTAAAAATATAAAAGAGTTAAAACATTAAATTATTTTTATTTACTTTGTTATGTTGTTGTTGTTTTTTTCATTTACTTACCTCAAATATTTAGGAAATATTTAAACACAGTTCTTTCCTGTGTGTCTAAATTCCGCTCATTAGTACACAACCAAACCATACGTTCAGTATTTGTTCGTCCTTTTTGCTCCTTTGAAAAAAGCACACACATTGCTCCGTCATAAATGACTGACGCCAATTTGAAGGACTCTTTCTGGAGAGGGCAAGAAAATGGGGAAAAACATTAGTTGGAGAAACGACACTCGGCAAAAAAGTTCGATGTATATATCAACACCAAATTATACAACTGCACATCATCTTGTAGTTTTACTAAATTAATAATTTAAACATATGAAAGTCAAAATGAAGACATGTCAATGTGAGTTTTATTTTGTGGAAAAGAAGTTTAGTGATTTTTGTTAGCTTTTTGCTAAATAATAATAATAAAGACATTTTAAGAGTATATTTTATGAAATTAGGGATTTATAGAGGATTTGCAGAGATAAACAATTGTATTTCATAACATTGCTCCAAAAATTATCATAATAAGATACAAAAAATGAATATTAAATAATTGAATACAATTTCAATAATTTCGCTAAGTGCACAACAGCTTGGCCATGCCACATTTACCCGAATTTTTTCCCGAATCGAGGGCGCGAGCTATTATTTGATCATATTTAAAAAGGAATTTTCGGTGCTTTCATATTTTGCGCTTTGTTTTTTTTGTTTGTTTGTTTTTGGGGACCACCGTTTGTTACTGCTTGAGCCATCAATAATTCACTTTCGCTTAAGAGCCAATTAGGGGGAGTCAGCACATGTGCCCCATGGATTTCCCCTTTTTGGGGCTCGTAAATTTGACAGTTTATTAATTACTGCTGCAATTACGAGTGCTGATATCAGTGCAGCTCTTACCGACAGCAGTTAAGTTAAGCCACCGGAGCTTTTGCCCCAAACTTTCCATTTACCTTTGTCCGAAACAAAATAAAGAGGAGTGCTGGCAAAAAGGAGGAGTTTTTAACTGCTGAAAACGCGATACGCTTGTTTGACTTTGTCAACAGCGCGATTAAAAAGGCAAACAAAGAAAGTTTTCTTGGCAAAACTTTAAAAGAAATAATTGCACAACGGGAGTGGAGTAACTGCATATTTATACGTTTCACATTTCAAAAGGGTTATTTAGGACTTTTATTTATATAAAAAACTGTAATTAAATTAATTAATTGTATCCTTACATTGAAACATTCGTTTGTTCGTGTATTTATTGAAAAACTTGTTTTTCAGAAGAAACCAATTTTTTTGATTTTTAATTTAAGAAAATAGGTTAGATGTTCAAACATATTTTTATTGCAAGTCAACACGAAAATTAATTAAAGTAATGCCAAAAGTAAGGGGCAAACAAATAGCCCCAAAGATCCTCTAGAAAAGCTAACCTTTTAATCGCGTAACTTTAATCCCGCCAAAAGGATGACACAGTTACCAGTCGCCAGTTATCTGGGTAATAAGTTGGGGGTCGGAGGTCACCCCTTGCCGGCTATTAACAAATCCCCCCCGAAAAAGAAAACAAACCAGAAAATGCGTAATGAGCTGCGAAACGCGTCCGGCATCAGACATCAGGATATAGTACATCCGGTCATCGTACATCTGATATCGGAGTGTTATCCTTAGCCCAGCACTCAAATTCAATTGCCAGCGATTTTAGTATTCATCAAGCGTTTTACAACTATTTTTCTTAACGCATTTTATTGGCGCTTGGGGGCTGGAGTGACCTCCTTGGGGGAGTGGTTGACGATGGGGTGGCTCTTTGCGGACACACAACCACGTACTCTATTTAAAATGACACGCCCGACGACCTAATGGTCAGCCCTTCTTACCCTCTAATTGCAGGGTCTCTAAGACATAGAGTACCTTGGTTGAAGAACCCCGAATTTAAATACTTTTAAAATCAGAACATCAAAAAATACCGGCTTAGTAAAATAACCTTCAATACAAAAATACTAAAATACCTAAATGACCAATAAAACCTAAGATATGTTATTTAATAAGTATTATTTTGCCAATAAGCCAGTTATAAAATAAGGTCTTGATCTTAAATTGGATTAAACCTTTTATGATAAGTGTATAATACAACATTAAGTAATAAAAAATATTTAATTTTTTTAAACCCTCCAGAAATATTAATGTGAAACATTTCACAATAAAGAGGTATCTTCTGAGCCGATTTGCCTAAAATAAATTTAAATAAGGGCTATTTGTTATTGTTTGGCCCATCTCTTCCCCCCTCAGTTTTCCATTGAACGTTGTCATATTGAAACCGCAGTGACGAAAGAAAATCGCAGGGTGGCTGACGAAAATAGGGGGAGAATGGGGAGTTGACAAGGTCGTGCATGGCATTTTCTATCAAGAGCAATGAAATATAACAGAAAAACTCCCACAGAGTTTATATTTTCCCTTTTCCTTTTTTCGGTTATTGTTATTGGAAAAAAGGAAAAGCTACAAACACTGACAGTCAATAAGGAACACGCTCTTGGAATTCTGAAAATATTTTCACAATGAAAATTGTTAAAAATTGTGTCCCAGTGCCATAAATATTTGCATCAGCCGCAAAAATGTTCCCCTTCCCAAAACTGTTGTGCGTGTGCATAATTTTGGGCGACACTGTTCTCTTTTGTTTCCTTTATTTTTGTTTATCACAAAGTCCAGGCGACGTGTTTGTCATAACTAAAATGGATACAGATTAGGTTAAATACAAACAATAACAAATTGATAATTTGCTTCCCTTTTTTTTTTGGAATTGGAAACAAAACAGGAAGCATTATCCAAATGAAAATACATAAAATGCATGGCTTAAAGACTTGTATGGCAGAAACTTTCCTTTCGGCCAGTTGTTGCCAAGTGTCAACCGTCATTTCATGCGATTTTATGGCAGTAAAGGGAAAATCAGCGAAAAGAAGAAGTGTTGGAGACTAAAGTGGTTAAAATAAGGAAAATATACAAAACAGCTACAGTAGAAACTCTAGAAACTCCTTTGTGACTAGCGCACTAATTTATAACATTTAAACTTGTAGCGTTATAATAATAATAAATAAACAAAATTCATGAAAAAAAAAATTTACACTATTATCATTATACTGAAGCTTAATTGTCCAAGCATCACTGTACCATTTATACTTCCGCAAATGCGTTTGGAGCCAGGCGGCGGTCCTCTAGACGCACAAAAACCGGCGAACAAAATAATTTTGCTTAATTCAATGCAAGGGAATTTCTGGATGGGGATTCCCCGGTTGGCAGGTGGACTGCCGGAAAAGTGCGGAAAAATAGCGGGAAAAATGGGGAGTGAAGATGCCGCCGCCTTCCTGTGACGCAATTAGTGCAACATTGTTGACATTGTTTTTTGTTTATCCTGCGCTTTTTTTGCCACCCTTTTTTCCCCCTTTCATTTTTTTTTTTGGGTTGTTGTGGCTGCAACATGCCAATGCCACGGGTCAAAGGACAAGTTTAAGCCGACTTTAAAGTGGTTTTGGTTTCTTTTGAATTAAGTCATTCCCTTCTCTGTGATTTTTTTTTTGCTAGGGATAAGGAAAAAGCGAGCGAAGTGTTTCAATCGGATCTGCTTTGTTGTAACTTGGACCTTTTATAAAGTATTGAAGGTAATTGCTTTAAATTGTTATATTTAAGTATATATATTTTTTTTTATTTGTTTTATTTATTAATTTAATCGTGTTAATCTTGTTTAACATTTATTTCTAATAAATTATTGCAAATTTATTATTATACCCTTGCAGAGGGTATTATAATATCAGTCAGAAGTTTGCAACGCAGTGAAGGAGACATCTCCGACCCTATAAAGTATATATATTCTTGATCAGCATCACTAGGCGAGTCGATCTAGCCATGTCCGTCTGTCCGTCTGTCCGTCCGTCTGTCCGTCTGTCCGTCTGTCCGTCCGTTTATATGCAAACTAGTCTCTCAGTTTTAAAGCTATCTGCATGAAACTTTCCCAAAGGTTGTCTTTCTATTGCAGGTAGTATATAAGTCGGAACGAGCCGGATCGGACGACTATAGCATATAGCTCCCATAGGAACAATCGGAAAAATAAATGAAAAAAATTATAACTTTGCTGTTTTTTAATTTTTTGTTTAGTTCTTCGACATTTAGTAATGGTTAAATATTTCCGATTTACGGTTTAAATTTCATCAAAATCGGACGACTATAGCATATAGCTCCCATAGGAACAATCGGAAAAATAAATGAAAATAAATTATAACTTTGCTGTTTTTTAATTTTTTGTTTAGTTCTTCGACATTTAGTAATGGTTAAATATTTCCGATTTACGGTTTGAATTTCATCAAAATCGGACGACTATAGCATATAGCTCCCATAGGAACAATCGGAAAATTAAATGAAAAAAATTATAACTTTTCTGTTTTTTAGTTTTTTGTTTAGTTCTTCGACATTTAGTAATAGTTAAATATTTTCGATTAACGGTTTAAATTTCATCAAAGTCGGACGACTATATCATATAGCTTCAATAGGAACAATAAAAATATATAAAAGACCTATCAAATAATTGAGCTGCAAATCATCATAGCTTCAATGTTTTTAAACATATACGCAAGTAAATTATAATTTTAATGTTTTCAAAAATGTTTAATTCTTGCAATAGCTGCAAGGGTATATGAACTTCGGCTTGCCGAAGTTTGCTTTCTTTCTTGTTTATTTATTATTTTTATTTTGTTTAATATTTGAATCGTGTTAATCATGCCAATATTTATTAATAATAAATTATTATTATTATAAAAAGTTATTAATAAGTTTACGTAGCTTACTTTTTTAAAAGTTATTTACAAAGTTATTATATTTGCAAAATAGTTTTCTTACTTGGAAGTTTTAGTTGGAAAAAGTTATAAATAAGTTTCTTCGGCTTACTTAGATTTAAATAATTTTAAGATTGGCTTGCTTTGCATTTTTTTTTTTTAAATTTTATTGTGTTTTATTTTGTTTTCCTTTTTTCATCCGTTTCCTTCGTTTTTCACCCATTCCCTATATCTGATCCACTTGATTTGCAATTTCTCTTGGCAGATTTTCCTGCTTCTCAGAGTCGAGAGCGCTTAGCTGATGAATCCATTGTATGCGAATATATTCCATTCCCCGCGATTTCAGACCCTTGAGATGATTCCACTTCAAGAGCAAATCACGCGTGAAATGAGCGAAGCTTTAAAATTTGAATTTTGTTGCCACACTCGCAGCTTCACAGCTTCACAGCTCACTTTTTCATTTTGTTGCTGGAGTTTTATTCATGCATACGGAAAAACAGGCAGCTGGAAAAGTACCGAGTTTTCTTTGGCCATGTGTCCAAACGGGGAAGGGGGGAAGGGAAAATCGGGGCCAGCTGCAGGGCTAGAAAGCAATCAGAAACAGCAAAAGTACGCACCAAGAACTTTGAACTGGAATTTATAAATTCCAAGGCGAAAAGGTTAATGGGAGTTGGGTGTGTAGAAAGACAAGAAATAATAACAACAAATTCGAGGTACATGTCTATTCAAAACAAATCAATCAGGCAGTTTTATTGGCTCTGTCTGACAGATGTGAGAAATAAGACCTCAAGCTAAGTTTCAAATGGAATCTAAAACATAATTACCTAAAACGAGCCGAAAAAATTGTTTTATAGGCAATAACAATTATTATACAATTTATATGGAACTCTATTGTTTTTTTTGGTTAAACTTTGAACTAAATACTTCTTTTGGTAAAATTATGGTTCAAATAAGTAGGTTTTACACTTAAAAAGTAGATTATTCATAGATCAAGATCAGGAAGCCTTAAAGGCAAAGGCCATCATTCTTGCAAATTGTAAGAGGATCGATTTGAGCGTCTTTTATATCAGAAATAATATGAAAACAGATATATTCTGTCGTAAGAAAGAAATAAATAAACAATAAATCGAGAAACTGTGGCTGTTCTATAGATTTATCGTTAAAAAAATAACCACCATGTTTAAAAGACCTACTTTAAAAATAAGATCCCTTTATTAAATATGTGTGCTAAAATGTGTGTGTGCTAGTCTGATTCCTCACACGATTTTCCTGTTGTAGCACGCAAATGTATAAGATTTTGATGGACAAAAGCAATCATAGAAAATGAGCATGACAATTAGTTTTTCTATCAAACATCAAGCCTGAATTGTTACAGTTGTGATTATTAAACATTATTATACTAATTACAATGGCTGTTTTATAGATTTATTAGTAACAAAAACAACCCAAAAAATTGTCATAGAAACCAAGATGTGTATTAAACTAATGCCACAAAAGAAAAACCGTATGTTGTTTAAAAAGCAGGCCATAGACGCTGGTATAGAAATGAAACTAAAAAGTGCTATTGAATTATTATTATTATATTAAATAAAATAGCGATCACTGGAAGGGAGTTTCTCCCCCTCCAGCGCGCCTCACAGTGTGTTATTCTTGATTTGTTTATTTTTTTTTGGATTTTTTGCTTGTTTTGTTTGCCTTCTCTGGCTTTCTGGGCCTTCGAATGTATTGGGTGCTTTGCTTTGCAGCGTAGTAGCGTTTTCTGTCTTCAGGTTAAACAACCCCGATATAATCTTGTCTTCAAATAAGACGACCAACATTGTCTTCAATAAGACCGACGAATTGTCTGCATAGAGACGAACATCAGAGACCACAATTGGCCCAAACTTTGTAGCTCGGTCGGCTCTCCGGCTTTCCTTGCTGTTCTTCAACTTTGTCCTGTCGCCGGATAAACCCTTTCTTGTGTAGGCGTTTTCCATTAACCAGGTTTTCTTCAATTTTTGTTGCCACAATTAGTGAGGAACGTGGCCAACCCTTGACAAACTGTGAGGCGCTCGACCGCCGGGGTACATGGCTTTAAAAGCGCTATTTATACACATCAAGCGCGGAACAAGCAGTTGGGAATCATAAAGACCCCAACCTGGCGTTAAACAAGAGAGCAGCCCGTGACGTTAGCCGAGAGAAAAGATATGACGGCGAGAAAGTTGGTTACGGAAGTCTAGACACCCTTACCAAACAAATAAATTCTCATTTTATTAGTAAGCATAAATTTTAGGGTTTCGATTTTAACAGAACTAATTATAACAATACAATATAGCAGGTAAGTAAATAAACGCTTTTTCTTTATAGATAACTATAATTAAAAGTTATAGGAAATGTCCAACAAATAAAATGAATTGGGAATTATTTTGTTTATGATTAGAGGGTTAGTATAAAAAGTAACATGCTTTATGAAAAATGTTTTTCACCAGCTTTTATATATATTTAGACCTTTATAACCTTATTTTATAATGTTAGTTCAATGGATTTCTTTATATAATCTTTATAGTTGTTTTAAGAGAACTTATTTATGGTACTTATAGGATTTATGAGTTATTAAGTTTTAAAATAAAAAAAAATTAGTGAAATATTACTTTTGTTGATTGAAAAAATTATAATACCCCGCGAAGGGTATATAAAACTAAGAGAGAATATACAGAATGAAAAAGAAAACAATTGAGGGTAAGAAAGCATTCAAAGGGGGGTGAACAGGATAGAACGATTGAGCGAATGAAAGAGAATCATAAGTGGGAGAGCAAGAGAGCGATGAGCGAACGATATAGAGGAAAAAAGCAGATGAGTTCAAATGAAAGAGAAAACGGGAGAGTGTAACCAGTTTTGCGACGAAGATCATGGTTCGCTTATTTTGCATTTTTTTTTTCATTCTTTTATTTTACTACTTTACTCTGCAGATCGAACAGTAATTGTTTTTGTTTGTTTTCGAGCAGCGATCGGTATTTTGTTGCACATATAACTGCAGTCATAAACATTTTTTAGCTTACGGAAATAGCAATCAAACTAGTTTTCAAGCAACTTTTAATTATTTTTTAATTTACAAAAAAATTTTAATATAAAAATTTGATCAGGTAATAAAAATGTTTTTATTGCTATAACCCTCTCCTGGGGTATATTAATTGCTATTAAATACAGTTGTATCAATATATACAATTGTAAGGTTCTCGATCAATGGTTTCAATTTGATTTTGTATTTAACTTTGCTTTATATCAATAAAAAAATTGGCAAATAAAATGTTTTATTCCTTGAAAAAAAAGCTTTTCCATCGATTATGGCACATGCTAAAAATAATTTAATGAGAACATTTTTTGGACAGATTATTGTCCGTATCAATAGCCAGTCGAAATTTCTGCAAAGTTTTGGGGGCTTAAAAAAAGGAACACCAACTTATATTTTTGGGAAGTTTGAGGATTTCGGGGGCTAGAGGCCTTGACCAGTTGGACAAAACCACAGGGGAGATCGAAAGGGAAAGTTGTGGTCCGAGTCCAACAACCGTTTTAATTGATTTCCCAACTAGAACTCGAACTTTCACACACACACACAAACACATATAGTACATACGGGGGTCTGAAAAGTTTACAATAATTTTTGAACATTCAATGGCCGCAGCTAAAAACGCCAAAAACGATTGGAAAATGGACGATGTTGTCGAAGGGGTCAAGGGGTCATCGGGTTGGGTACTGTCCACTGTCCGGGCTTTCAATCCACAACTGAGACCCGGCAAAAAGCGATGACAAAACGGAAAATTCGGCCAAAGCGATGGGGTGGTGAATGAAAACTTTTGCCCAGCATTTCTGTCTGTTGGCATATTTTCAAAAGCAGTTTTCCAAAATGCACACACACATACATGGTCCAAGCTCGGGGAGTTCAAAGTTCAACGCATGATTGTGAAAATGGAATTGCCAAAGTTGGTAAAAAAGTTGCAACTAAACAAAAAAACAAAAAAAAAAAAAAAACAGTGGGAAAATTTCTTTTTTATTTGACTTTTTTTATATACGAAATTCTTTCTGCGGCTGAAATGTTTCAGTCACTGCTTTTTTGCATAATTTCCGGTTCCCCCTTTTTTCCCTTGGGCTTGTTGTCATTTTCGATGACAGCGTCCTTTTGTTCACCGTGCGTTGACCAAAACCACCCACTGTCAATTCAAATGTGTGCTTAAATGTATAAATACATATAGCCAAAGACATATGCAAGGGCTGTACCCAGCTGTGTGCGAATCATTTTAATTTCATATCTGAATGCCAAAGTTTCTAATTGAAATTGCTGTCGAAGGGTAAGTGAGAAAGAGAAAAAAAAAGAAAGTTTAAAGGGAAAAACGTCCAAATAAGCTAGAAAAATATAATGAAACACAATTAATTTATAACTGTTTTAAATGCAAATACTAAACTTCAAGAAATGTGAGCATTCATGAGTCTCATTAAAAACTATTAAATATAAAAAGGTTAAAACAAATAAAGAATAGCCTACAAAATTCCAAACATTCTTCCAAAATAATATAAATAAAATCAAATGGCCAAAATTAAATAATTAAATTATGTGAAAATTGGCAGTCAAACATAAAATGAAGTTAAGAATTGGGTCACTTAACCCAAAAAGCAGATCAAATAATCGGTGAAGTGCCGAGAATTTACCAAAACGCAAAGGCGAAAAGCCCTTTTAAACAAAAAAGTAACGAGGAAAAACGGCATGCATTTAATATCAATTACAGATAAGATAAAATGCTGTCGCTTAACCCCGACCGCCGCTTAAGCCACCGATGACCCGTCACTCCCAGCAACACGCCAGCCCACTTAACCCATCATCAGTCTTCATCCTAGAGCACTGGAACACTAGAGAAATTCGAAAGCTGGAAATACCTCAAGCAATCAATGGACCTGTATCTGTCCTCTTTCTCTAACCATTCGCTCCCTCTCCTTCACTGCCTCATAATGCCGTCTCTTTTGCCGTAATCAACATAAAACAAAGACGAAGGCAACTGTATAAAAATTAAGCTCAATTACCAGAAATTTACAACATCAATAAAATAACTGAAGAGTGCTCAACACAAAATCACCGCACATACATATACACACACATCATCTGTGTGTGTGTGTGATGGTAGAGGGTGGTGGACACAGTGGGCGTGGCACGGGCGAACGTAGCAAACTCATCACCGGATGCTGACATATTGAAACACGTACCGACAACATGCTACACCAAAATTATAGTCACTTCCTTGATTTTGATTTCAAGTACTGTTGCGGGGGGATTTTCCGGAGGGGTGCGGAAATGGAGGGTAGGGGACTGGTAGTGGTCCTTGGCGAGAGCTCCAAAGCCCCCACCCCTACCACACAGAAAAAACTCGACAATATATATAACTTCGAAATTTATTTATTAAAACAGATATTTTTATCAGTAAACAAAATTAAACAAAAAATAAATAAAGTAAGTTACAAAACTATTTAAACATTTGTTTTTTTTTTTCTATTATTATATATTACTATTGATAACCGTTATTAGCTATATGTTAAAATTTCCTTTACGTATAAATGTATCGCTTATGTATTTATTTAACTGGATACTATTAATTTAAAGATCAAAAATTTTAAGGAAAATCGATGTCACAATTTTTTTTCGAGTGTATTTTCGCCCACCTCCTGTAAGCAGCCCGTAAGTGTTGCAAAATATGTTGACTCAACTCATAACAAGCCCAAAAACTGAACGTAACTGAGAACGTGGCTGTGATGAGGGCCCGAAAAGTGGAAAAGCGGAAAAGTGGGGGCGGCAAGTAACGGAGGAGTGGCTGGTGCCACCCAACGACAGGAAAAAAAAGTGTGAGTAAAAGGGAGGCAGGGGTGGCGAAAGCGAGAGCGAACATCAGTTGAGGATTTCCTAATGAGTGCTTCATGAATGAATTTCAGCCACAGAATACTAATTCGATGGAAAATTCATTTTTCCACACGATTGGCAATTAAAAGAGATTTTCTACCACACACACACACACGCACACACAGTCGGGGGGAAGGGCGGTGAAAAAGAGGCGTGGCAGGGAGACACACATAGCTTTGTCTAGTCATCGAGCGAATTGACAGGCGAATGAAGCGAAGCGAACGAACCAAAAACGCTTAATAGAGATACGCCAAGCTAAAAAAATTTCAAATTGTGGGTACTGTAGTTTTATTATAACAATAACTATAACTGAATCTGTTAATGAAGGCATAGATCAATCAAACCATAAATACTCCTACTCGAATTGATAATAAAATAAAATAAACTGGAGTTTTAACCCGTTTTAAAATGTTCCAAAAGTATGCATCTTAAATTTGTACACCAAATTTTGAAACCAATAGATTACAAGGTACTGTGAATTTGATTGGTAGCCCTGTATTTAATTGATTATCATACCCAATAGTTTAAAATTCATGTAGCAATAGTTAAGTTACTAATACAATTTTTTTTTTGTTGTAGGCTCTGCTATTTTCAAGCTAGATGGTCAGCTCTATTTGCGAGTTGGATGTTGCTAGGCGGTGAGAAGTTGTGAGTGGGGTGTTGGTTCAATTGGTTCACTGGACTGCTTCTGCTACTGCTGGTTAGTGTTGTTAGGACTCGCTGTACCGCCCCCACCTTTTCCACATCCTCCTCCACTTCCCATTTCCCATTTTCCGATCTCTGTGTGTCTCTGTGTGTGATGACTTATGCTGAGCGAAAGCCAACTTGTCAATGTGAGACGGCAGTGAAGCAAGCAGTCGACAAGCGTTGACGTATTTGACAAACACACAGGGCGGAGGGTCAGGGGTCCGAGGGTCAGGGGTCAGAGGTCGGGGTGAAATGGCATTTGTCACCTCATTGCTGGGCTGCAACTTGTGGCAACGAACGATGCGAGGCTAATTACTTTAATTGGTTGTTGCCGTCCCGCTTTAAAGTGCCATTGAAATTGAAATTGGAATTGCAACTGTGCAAATGCACAGCAAGAAATTTCACAGCTTTGGAACAATGATACCTTAAACTAAAAATAGCAATCTTATTAACAAAACATTTATAAGCAGCGAAATACAATTTGTCGTCGATTTTTTTAACAAATAGTCTGCTATTCAAACAATTTCATATTAATTACAAACTCGAAATAAGATAATAAACAATTATACAATTAATACATATTTGTACTTTTGAAAAATAAAATGAAAGATCTAATATTTTTATTTATTTTTAGATTAAGCATATATGTTTCAGTAAATTTAATTTAAAGGTGATGATTTTTGAGAATCTAATTGAACATATTCTGCCTTTTTCTGTTAAAAACATATAACATATTCTCAACTAATATTTTTTCGTTGTGCAAAATATAGTTCAAGGGTGGTGGCAATCAGCTCGAACAGCACGATCCATTTTGAACAGAAAAGTTTGCGTTGGAAAATCTAATAATGCCTCTAGAATGCCAACTACTTAAAAAGTGCACGACAAACGCATAAAAACAATAAATTGCACAAAAAGGCGGGTTGCGGGGCATTCCCTTTCAATTTGAGTTAAATAAAATGCGACACAGAGCGAGCGAGATGGTGATGGTTATGGTGAAGGTGAAGGAAAGAGAGAGCGAACCGCAGACGGCAACTATAGTATAATAAAGAAGTTTTCTCGGTCGGCCCCTAAAAATCCACCAAGCTTGCTACTTATTGCACAAAACACAATTTGACAGCTGCAGCCAAAGGGAAAGCGGAAAAGCGAGAAATAAGAAAAGGAAAATGCACCAGCGATAGCAAGAAAAACCGAATTGCGGCATCGCATTAACTGAAATCGATACAAAACAGCCGCTTCAATGATTTTCTTCTTACCCCAATGACAATTCCCCGGAAAATACAGCAAAAAACGATGGGGCATGCACTGAAAAGACATAGACGTAGGATTAAAAACCAAACATATAATTCTAATCAGTGCAAATAATTAGAAGTGTTGTATTATTCAACACTGATAAAAGATTTAAATTAAAATAAAACTATGTTGGAAACTCTACAAGACCAAAGAAACCGTTAAAAAAATACATCGATTAATAAATTGGCAATTACTTAACTTCCAATAATCTTATATTTTTATTATAAGCCTAAAATTTTTCCTTAGAAATATTTAATGTATAATGGACAAGTTTTGTTGTTCCAGCCCATCTTTCAAATAAATCACTTGCACAGAAATTCAAGGAACTCATTTAAGCAGTGCAATGCCATTTTTCGCCTTCGAATTTTTCGCCAGGAAAACTCTCGCAAGACAACTGCAGGCGGAAATAACTTAACTCAATTACGCTTAATTATTTCCTACTTCGAAAGGAATTTCTTTCCTTTCTAGTTGTCCTTTTGGTGTGTCCCTAACTCTCCGTCCGCCGTCTTTTCCGTACGGACAATAAAACTTTCGTTTCGTTTAGTTTAGTTTTTCCTATGTTACAAGCGCTATTCTGTTCGCCAAAAAAAGAAGCATAAGAAAGGAAAGGTCCTTACACATGTGACCCCTTACATGGACGGGGGTTGCCCAGGGGGTAGGTGTCGTGTGGAAGGCCCACTTCTGATGATTATTATTCACTTGGGCATTTTTACGAGCTGCTTAGACAAAAAGTTCGCCTCGCACTATGCCAAATGTCTAGGGGACTTTTCCCCCAACCCACCCCCTCGGATTTTTATTTTTTCTTATCCGTATTCCCATACACCCTAGAAAACTATTTCCCACTGAGAGTTAACTCAAGGTAAAATGAACAAATTTAAGTTATTTACAAACTTTTAAGAACATAAGATATATAGAACTTGCGAAATATAGACTTAACATAATAAAATAAATAAAATTGCACATAATACTTTCAAGTTATGGATTTTTTAAATTTAAAACTTTTCTGTGTTTTTCTATATGTTATTCGGTTTCCCTTGTTTTATATTGATTTAATTTATTTGCCCTATTTAATACTTCACCATTAATTAGTTAAGGATGTTTTCTAAATATTTTCCAGGGTATAGAAAACTTGGAAGTTCTCTTCTTTTTAGGCACTCTCCTTATGTTCAACTCTAAAAATCCAACGTCGTCTGTGTATTTTTATGAGCACAACTGCCGCCGCTTCCCCTTCTTCGGATGCGGATTCGGATATGGATATGGGCTGTTCTTTTGTGCCGCCATTCGCACCCCCGTTTAACCCCTGTGTGCTCCATACCATACCATACCATTTTAGAGCCTTGAGAATTACAAATCAGACGTTGCTACCTATAAAAAGTGCTAATAAGTATGTGTGTTTTATTGTAGTCGACTTTATTGCCACGTTAGTTGTCCCGATGTCCTTTATCCTTTATCCCCTGCCTTTTATATCTTGTTCTGCTGACATTTTGATACTGCTGTGCCTCAGCTTATTTCAACGGAATGAGTGATTCATGCATGCATAGTATGAATGTGAGACGAAATTTTGGGGACTGGGTCAGAGGAATACGCGTGGAGAAAGTTCAAAGGTCAAAGGGCATAAATATTAAGGTAGCGATGTGGGAATTGGATGTCTTGTTTGCCACTTGGATGGCAACTAACTTATACAAAATCTGTGATAATAAACCGTATTTGATTTACAAACTATTTTATAATTGAACAACTGTTAAATCACTAGTGAAAAGTATGAATAAATATTTAGTCATTATGTCAGATATCAGATATAACATTTTAAATACGCCCTAGAACAATACGAGTTGTCTATGTAAAGGTTTGTACAAATTGCTGACAGTAAGAAGGTTTATATTAAATCAACTGTAGCTAATTTATATTTATGTACAAAAAGTATTAAAGTGTTTTATAGGACACGACGAAGAGCCGAAATTACAGGACCTGCGAGAACAGTTCGCAGAAGTCCGAAAAGGAAGTTGTGCAGCTCCCCGAAAGTTATGCATCCCAAGGAAGGTTTAAATATCAAAGGGAAGCGCAGGCAGATGATAATTTCCTTCAATAAAGTTCTGGCCGGCAAAAGTTTGCACAGAGAACAGGGGCGGGGGTCAAAGGTTATGGCCAGGACAGAAGGACTACTACAACAACAAGAAATGCCTGCACTCAACGACGCTGATGATGATGATGATGATGATAATATTTATAGGGCTCCTCAAGGACACACCACTGGCGAAATGCGGGGGCACTTATGAGCCACAGAAATTACCCCAGTGGCTAGTTGGTATTTTTCACAACTTGGCCACAATTTGTGCTTTAATTTGGCTTACCAAAAAGAGTCAAACTTTTTTGGAATAACAAAGGCCCGAAATATGCCCCTGGGATGTCAGGGATTTCTCTCCCAGTTGTTATCCACAAATATTGCCGCTCATCATTTTTATTTGTTTGCCTTCGCCACCTCCTCGTGGAAACCACTCAAGGGTATTTTGTGGGGTATTTTTATTTTTATTTATTTTCTTTTCTTTTTTTTTGTTGGCCCTCAAACAACACGAAAAAAAAGAACTTTGTTTACCTACAAAATTGAAGTGTGAAATAAGTAAAGTTGAATTATTCCTGGCGGACATGATAAACTGTTGGCCAGAGGCGTCAAAGTGGGCGAGGGGGGGTTCGAAGTGGGGCGGTTGAGGGGCTGCTGATTCTGAAGGACCACTCAACATTTTATTTGTGTCAATTTGTGAGCCCCGACTTTGGGTTAATGCTCCCAGTTTGACTTTGACCCCTCAAGTGGAAGCAAATGAAATGGAATTTTGGTTTTCTGGTTTTTGGTTTTTTGGGGATTGATGATCACTCTTGAAATCGACAGCCGAGTTTTCATTTTAGTCTAGTTTTAATTGGCTTATTTCTACCTTCTGATTTTTTGTTTGCAATACAGTAAAATAGTAACTTTAAAGCGGTAATAAACACATAAGACCTATTATTATTTTGTACTTTAATTTAAGCTTTTGAAGAAATTTATTTATTACTAAGCATACTCAAATCTATTTGGCATGAGGAGTTATAACATTAAAATATTAATAACCAGTACATGCTGGTATGTAAAGGAAAATGTAGGAACCTGATTTATGAATTTAATATATTTAATTCAAATAAGCTATATAGTAAATTAATAAAGTTGCAAATATAGCACAATTCAAAAGAGTTCAACTAGAGTATTTTATTAGCGCCCCACATTGTCAGTCAAATTGAGTTGTTGCAAATTCAAGCAAACAAAAGAAGGAAAACTCATCGGTGTCAAGGAAAGTACCCTACGAATTGCCGTTTTCCCGCTTTTCCACTTTTCCTCGAAACACACACACACGCACATACACACACTCATCGAAACATGTTCCTTGTTGCGCTGGCAAAGTTTTCCACGAGCTGGGAAAACTTTGTGGCCCGCAGCGGATAATTTGATTTCGGAGGCATTAATTGCACAAAAAGTCGATTTTAATTAGGTGAACACGACTTGGGCAACGGACTTAATCGAAAGTGGGCCAGCTAATAAAATCACCCACCAGAAATGCGGATGCGAATGCGAATGCGGATTTTTGCCACACTGTCGTGGCGTCATGTCATCAGCCATAATTAATGGCAGCGACATGTTCAAAGTGGCAGTCACGATTTAGCTAATTCTTTTATCGATATATGTCGATAAGACGTGTTTCGAGCTCCTCGAATGGTCAACAGCTGTCTGTCTGTCAAAAGGATGGGGTGTTATTTTATGGTGTGCCATGGTATGAGGCCCTTTGGGGTCTGTAAAAACTCCCACGACCTGTTCGACAAAAAAAAAAAGAAAAAAAGAAGAAAATTCCAGGCAATTATCACAGACACTCTTGGGCAGTTCATTAGGCTCTACATTCGAGTGGATTGGAGGCTGAGATGGAGGCCATTTTAATGCCTTTCAATACCCTGTACAAATTTGGTTGATTGGGCAAACATTAGGTTAGTAGAAAAGCTAAATAGCAATAAACAACATATTAATTTGAATTTAAATAATAATAATAGCAAAATTAAGTTGTAAAGTTTGCTATGAATTTATAGAACACTTTAATTTTAGTTTCAGCACATACTGAGATTTTATTTCATTGATTTGAAAATTATTTTCAAATAAAAATTAATTTCAATTAAAAATTATTAATATTTAGTGGTATTTCATTTATTATTTAAAACAAATAGGAATGTCATGATTCCATCACCTTACTTCGTCAGCTTCTATTGTTGTTCAAGCAAAAATAATTATTTTAGGCCAATTTGCAGTAAAAATGAAATTCTTTTGTAAACGTTTTTATTAGCTCTAACTAAATCCAATTAGCCTGGGCAACAGGATCAAAGGCAGCCGCCGCTCCGATTGGAATTTTGGGGGAGGGGCGGTGGGCGGTGGGTTTTTGGGGGGGTGGGTAAGGTGGAAAGTGCAGCGATGGCGTCGGCTGTCGCTAATGCCTCATGGAATTTCTTATGACAAAACTTTTCATCCAACATAAAAAAAGAGGGATATTCCATGAAAATTAATTAATGTAAAATGTGCAACTAATTAGGCACCAGATCTGTGCTCCTCTTTGAAAAAACCACCGTTTTCCCACCGCCCACTTCTTGATTTTCTTTCAGAGATTCACTATTTAAGAAACCCAATACTATTAGAATACAAAGTGAGGGAAAAAAAATTATGGTTAAACAAATAATCCGGTAAGATAGTAAATATTTTAAATGGCCTTTGTTAAACAATTTGAAGTTATTAAATTAAATCGAATTTCCAAAAATATGTGCTACATAATTGACCACAGAATATAGAAGTTAAGCTTCAAAACTGTCTTAATAAAATAAAACCATTCTATTTTTTTATTATCTACCTTTTTTCTGTTTAACTTTTTTTAAGCTCTTTAACCGCACTTAACCTCAAAATCAACGAACTGCAAACGAAGCGAGTGAGATGGATATACGAGGGGGAAAAAGACAGGAACAGAACAGAGCTAAGCTGGCGATTAAACAACAATTGGCTGACAGTTATTTACACAAGTAGCTGGCATTGCAGGCATCGCTGCATTGTGTATATATTGATCACTCGGCAGTTCAATGCAGTCTGCGGCTTAATATGTGTTGCGCGTCGGATAGAGACGGCACTACGCGGGGCAGAGAGAGAGATGGCTAGATTATTGGAGCACCGCCGTCTATTGTCTGCCATAGAAAATTCCCCCCTAAAAAAAATAGAAGAGGTTGGGGGGTTCGATTAAAACACAACAATTTGCTGATTTCTTATGCAACCGAAAGGGGTGGTTGGGCCGAAAGAGACGGGTAGAGGGGGTCAGAAAGAGAGGGGGCTAGCGAACAAGAGAGCTCACGACAATCGACGCCGTCAAACCTTATCCACAGCGTAAACACAGACGAAAAACTGCTAAATCATTGCAATACAAAACCAACAAAAGCCGCTGTCGATAGACCCCCATCTTAACCCTCGAATGTCCCCCTTATGCGCCACCCATCTCCGTCGCGAATATCACACTGCTTATGACTATGTGACACGGCCATTAAATGGCTCAAGTGGGTTATAAAAATGTGATATTTTAGCCGAAAAAATTAAATTAGTGCCAATCCTCTTCATCAGTTTTACATTAAGTTGTTACATATTAATCTTTAATAATTATTTTACTTAATAATTTTTTGTTATTTCCGTATTTTATTACATAACATGAAGATAACTTATTAAAGTAAGCTCTTAAAAATAGTAAGTAATTGATAACAGTAAGCTATAGAAAATAATATGTAGATAAATAAATTGTGAATCTTTTTCAGTTATTAATTAAGTTATTCATAATCTTTTTGATTGCTACATTTACATTTATATATATATATATATTTTTTTTTAAATGTTTGAATATTAACAGACATAAAAGCTCGATATTAAATTGAAAATTAGTTTCCGTATATTTCGGTGTGATAAAGGCACACTGCCTTGCTGTCACTGCCATTTCTGCCACCCATTCCCATAACCCCCCCTTCGCGAGCCACTGGAGTTTATTCTTCTGCTCATTCTTCTTGCCGCTGCGCAAATATTGAAAATACAATCCGTCTATGCGGAATATTGATATGCCGTGCCGTCTATATCTATCTATATCCATATCCAAGGACGTAGAAGGGGGAGTTTGGGGGGGGGGTGAGGGGATGAGGGGATGAGGGAATGAGGGGCTAACCCCCAATGGTGGCTGCGACTTGCGGCTGCCACGCCACTGAATCTCACACACAGAGTGCTTTTAGCGCTGTCTGCTCAATGATTTATTGATGTGGCCAAAACGTATGCGCATTTAGCAGTTGCAACAAAGCAGCGCCGAAAAAACCTTAAAGCTGCTGCAAGGAAAATGGGCGAAAATCAACTAAAAACTAACCCAAGCATTCATTGGTAATTACAATTAAACTGGCATGCGAAACAATTCCAAATTGACCTCAACAAGAAAGGGAGGAAAAACAAACATAACTTTGACCACACACAAGGGTAAAAGCCACGGAAGAAAACTTAGATCGAAGACTGAAATACCCTGTTCATGCCATTGAGTACGAATGCATGTTTGTTAATATTTTTGAATCCTTTTTTTGTTTATATATTGTGAAATGAGTTGAAACTTGTTTCATGATATGTTAAAATGAAATCTAAGGACCTGTAAAATATAAATAACAAATTTTAAGCATCAACAAAAGCAAAAAAAAACAAAAAAAAAACAAATTAAAATGTTTCCAAAATTAGGTTAGGTAAAAGTAAATCTGAAAGCTAAAAACTTATCTTTATAAATAAAAAATGTTAAACAACAACGAAAGGAATAACAAATAATACAATACAATACAAACATTTATAAACTATTTTTGGTTACTCTCAATCTGGGTTACTCTCCTAATTTCTAAACCTATAAGCGTTAAAAAAATACCGCCGAAACAAAGTAACCGGATTTACTATAGAGAAAATCCCCACTCCACACCAAAAGTCCAAGTTTCTGGCTGTAAGAAGACAATTCAATTCATTAGTAAAGTGCATTTTCTTGTATGGAGTGAACGGTCCTTGGTTCTGTTTCATTTTTGTTCTCCCTGTTTTTTTTTTTTTTTTTGCTTTGTTTTGGTAACAAGTCTCGACGCTTAGATATGAGTCATGCACACGCATTTTCAGAACAACTCTCTGGAAATTGCGATTCACATTTCCCCATTTTCCACTTGCCATACGGTTACCCATTTTCTTTCCAGTTCCGGACAGTCGAATCCCAAGCCAACTAACAAATAACAGCATAATTTTTCAAGTAAGTCGAGGAATTTGGTAAGAAAATACGCAACTTATTGGTTTAAAATTATATTGCTAATATCAATAAATTTTGAAAAAACTCAGGAGATTGTGTTTATTTAATTTTAGAGAAACTAAAAAATAATAAATACTTAAATGTTTTTTACAACAAAATTCAAATTCCAAATTACAATAATAACCAATACGATTATTAAATATTTTCCTGGATATCACAAAAATAAACTGAAAAGGGTGGTGCTGGGTGGAAATGGCAAGGACGCGCAGGCCTCAAAGGCCGAGTGCAGCAGCAACAAGCAAAAGTAATAAAAACGTGCTTAAAAATCATTTATTGAATTCGTGACAAAAATACTTGCAAAAGTGGAGACAGCCGTTTTTGCCACTCCAACATGAGGAGGAAAACATGAAAAAGCAAACAAATCAGGGGGTGCAAAAGAACCTAAAAGTCGGACTAAGAATGCGACTGCGACTGTCAAAGATGCGACTGTGCAAAGACAATATTTGCCTGCGTCAGGATGGAAAGTCCTTTGCTATCTGTCTGTACGTCTGTACCCCTCATATACCCTCCTGCTGCCAAGGCCAAATTGAAAAGGGCCGCAAACAAAGAATCAGCCATAGAAACGAGATAGCCCAAGCAAAATTCTAAGAGGAAAATTCGGGAAGAAGCGGAAGAAGAAACGACTGCAGCAGCCTTTTGGGCACTGACATTAAAATGGCCAAAACGCGACAGTCAGGCAAAATAAGAAGATAAAAAAAGGGGGAAACTAAAGAACCAGACATTCGGATATAACTTGTTTTAAGATAATAAAAACAAAAAATTGTGTAATATCATTAAATCAAAAATGTATGTTTTAGATTTCCTCGAGTTAGTAAGGAAATGTATGTCTTAAATAAATTGAAAACATGAGATTCCTATTATAATAAATACTGTTAGTATTTTTAAAACTAACTAGAAAATAATAATGAAAGTGGTAAAATATAATTGTGGTATAAAGCAAAATATTAATTAATATTTATTAAACTTTGTAATATAATTTAAGTCCGAATTGTAATCATATTTGCTTATGAATAAATATTACTTATTTGCTGAACCAAGGGCTCAAATGAAAGCACTGTAACTGTAGCGTGATGAGTTAAGAATTAAATTAAATGCAGAAGGCGGCAAAAATAGAGGGGAAAATAGGGGAAGAAAAAGCGGGAAAACCACGCACTTGGCTGCTCGTTAAGTTAGCCCTCCCATTTTTTGTTCTGACCATTTTGCTGCCGAGTTGCAGGTGCACAGAACAAACAGATATTGGGAAGCGAGAAGGGGGTGGGGACTATCAGCGGGGAAAAGCGGGAAACACAATGAGCGTCTGCCATTTTCGCAGGTCACTGCGCGCATACAAAAGACAAAAGCCAACAGCCGACATTTGGCACAAATCGCTGAATGGATTTGTTTGGCGGCCCCTACTAAAAAGGCCCCCCCGCTTTTTACACGCCACCCCTGCACTCGCGAAAGGGGGTGGGAAAAGCGTGAAAAGTGGGAAAAGTGGGAAAACTGCTCTTTGTTGGCATTGCTGCAAGTGACAAGCGTTTTGCGTGTGGCACACGGTGTAAATTGTCGTCCGAGCCAGGAAATAGCTGGCAAAAGCCAGATAAAAAAGAAAAACTAAAAGAAAAGCAAAAATATGAAATAAAATAAAAAACGGTATATTAATAGATGAATATCAGTTTGCCTTTAACTATTTTTTTAACCAAAGAGTTAGTAAAATTGGTGCAACTGAACAGGAGATATGAAAACAGGCAAAGAAAAAAAGAAACAATATTAAAAATCCCATACAAATAAATTATACATAAACTAACAAAGGAATTAACATTTAACTCGTCAGTTGCTTTAGTAATACACTGCGTATGAGTGATATTTACATATTTATTTTATAATAAATGAATATATAAAATATAAATTTGTACTTATTAAGCTCATATAATTTCTTGATAACAAAAATAAACGTAATTGCATACGTAAATTTTAAGTAATATTTTAAATACACTGCGTATGAGTGATATTCATAGTTGATTTTTGTAGTCAAAAATTTTAAAACTTCGCAAGCCTTCCTATATATTTTGCATAACGTTTTGCAGTTGGTTTTCTGGATTTAAATAACCCATTGTTTGTGGTATTTTGCGAACATTTTTGGCCACAATTCCAGGGCCATTTTGTTGCCTTTGTGACCTCAAATGAAGCGTCTACAATTGCAGCTTGAGGTCATGTTCGTTGGGATCCGATTGTTCAGATATGCCAGTGTATATATAAGTGAGTGTGTGTGTATTTGTGATTGTAATTTGTATGCATAAACACACTCTCAACTGCACAAACAACACACACTTACAATGGCTGCACGTGTCTGCCAGCAACAACAACTAAAATGGGCGCACAGAGAAAACATAATTATAAGCACATGTTGCGCCCACTCACACATATGTACATACTCTCACACACACACAAAATATGGTGAAACACCCACACATAACACACACCTACACAAGCACCCACACACAAAATGCACTTGCTGCATTTATTCCCATCCCTTTCTGGCACACATAAATTACCGCATTGAAGGGTGCACAAAAGTCTTGTTTCAAGTCTAAAGAATTTTGTACATGTTTACACAGGCAAAAACAAATTTGAAATTATTCAAAGAAACAAGGGAAGTTTGTTATGGAGTTAGCTATAATTTTAATGCTGGTTAGGAGCTAATAAAATAGTAGAATTAAATATTTCTATTATTATTAATGAATTGAATTTTATTATTTTTTAGCTCTGATTTATTTTAAAATCGCATAAAATATGATTTTAAAGCTTTTAAGAATCCATACTAGATTGTTTTAAAATTGGTCGGTACATTTTTTAGATTTTTCAAGTTTTTAATATTTTATAAAAGTCGCAATGCCATTCAATTTTTCCCAGTGCAGTTGTTAGTGTGCGTCCGTTTTTGGGACTTTTGAATTTAAGCCTTGTATTTCGTTACATGATTCGAATTTCTAAGAACTTTTTCGATTTGTTTTCGTTTAGGCCAAGAGCAGAGTGCTGACCGCTTGTTTACATGGCCAACATCAGAGCTCGGCAGGCTCATCATTGGAGTATCGGGTTCGAACTCGGACCGTCCTTCCTGAATCTGACACTTTTCAACTGCCTCCGCCGCATCTTTTCCTCCCAAAACGGAGAATGTGAGTATTTATGGACCCTGTAGTAATTAGCCAAACACAACTGGTACGCTCCTGAATAAAGTGAATTAATACCGACGGTCTGGGCTCAAGTTACACAGAGATGTGTGCCTTTCACTGGGCCAAATGCACATTCCCGAATTTGTATTTTTATCTTTAGGCTTCGCTTTAAGTTTAGAGCTGTGTACTTTTAGTATACTAATTAGTTTTGTACCCGATTTAATTCGAAGCCAAAATATTTATAGCAATAGCAACTTTAGAAACGTAATTAAGCCCAAACTAAATTTACAAACATTGGCTAATTATATTTATTAGTCTTTTAAGACAAAAATATGTTCAAATGTATTTTTACTTCAATTTTTTCTTTTAACTGCCCAAAGTTTCTGGGTCATTATTTAAATTATTTATGGGTTTAGAAAGATACATATAGTTTATCCTGTCATATTTTTGGCAATTATTTTTTTTGGAGTAAGCCTCAAAATGTTCACCTTTCTCATGGGCATAATATTTTCAAAATGCAAACATCCGACTCAGGTGACATTTTTGCAAATTTTTGCGAATGCCAATCGCACTTATCCAACGTCCCAGAAGATCAAAAAAAAAAAAGATATGATTTATACAGCGCTTGCGAATTAATTTTGAATGGAAATGTTCCTGGTGACTAATAAGCTGTGGGGAAGTGGGGCCCTGCGAACGGGGTTTTCCGGGGTTTTCTGGGTTTTAGGGGGCGGCAAGTGGAAATTTATTAGTGCTCTTGACAATCGGCAGTCCAGAATGTGCAGAGTGCACATTTTTCATTCGCATTTCAGTTCAGATGGTTCTAGTTAATGCCCCCTCCTTGGGGATCCGCCGATGGCAAAATGTGTCCGCGTTGCACAAAAATGAATTTCTATAGTATCGTCTTTTTTTTTTGTATCTTTGCAGAGGGACTGTAAAATATGACAAACAGCAAATCGCGCCAGTTATTAAATCGAAGCGGCTCAATAGATTATTACATTCAGACCCCATATACTATACAATGAGAATGCGTTTGTGGAAGTGGAAATGGAAATGGAAAAGGAAAAAAATGGAACATATCCGCCAGGCTGTCGCCATGGAAACTGCCAAACGGCTAATGAATCGGTTTATTCTACAATTTAATACACATCAAATTGGACAAATTTAGTTTTTACTGTTAAGACATTTATGCGCACAATTAGCAACTAAGTGGTTTAAGTATTCAGATGAATTTAGCGATACCTCGTGAAAACAGCTAAAAGTGTTTAGTAAGTAGATTAAAACAATCCTGGAAGCTTGGTTTTCAATTTTGGTCTTTTTTGTGAACGATAAAGTCACTGTAAAATCATTTTATTTAAGAAAATTCAGTATTTTATTAAAAGTTTCTTATGTATTGCAAGGTTGGGATAACATTTTTTGTAAGTTTCATAATTTGTATTCAAGTCTTAAAAATTGTTAAATTAATCTTCAAAACACACTTATTTCAATTAAGCATTCCGTTTTTATTTTTGGGTGTGAAGGAAATGTGAATTAAAAAAGATGACTAAGACATCATACCCCAGGCTGAAAACCCATTGAGGGGTGCACAAATCCGTCAGATATTGAGCCTTTTTACGGACTTATTGATGTACTTACACACACAGAGATGAATGGAAATGGAAATAGAAAGAAGGCCCTGCACAATGGATGTTGCCGAATAAAATCTAGAGCAGCGATATATGGAAGTTATATAGTATATTCGAGGCCCCGGGGGAGTGGGCGATAAGTCCTCGAAAAGGAGGCCATTGTGGAATGCAATTGACATTTCAATGAGACATTGTCGTGGCCCGTTTTCTCCGCCCCCGATTTCTATTACCAAAAAAAAGGCGGAACTGAAATTGACGTTTTGGGCCTTGATTAAAGCATCTCAAAGCCCCGACTCGAAGCCAGATAGCCAGAGATCAATCAAAAAATCACAAAAGCCCAAATTTGTACAGCATTTGGCTATTTAATTTAATTGGTTAGCGCACAACATTTTTTTTTGTTGTGCCAGCTCTATTTTTATATATTTTTTTTGTTGTGCCAACGATGGATGACGTCTTTGCACTCGATTGACCACAAATCAATAGACAATTTAGGTGGAAAAGGGCTAAACAAAAAAGGGCTTTCCAGATGGGACAAAAGATGAGATGGCCATATCCACCTGAGCCCATGCATTTGTTATTCATGAGCGGCCATCAACACCAAACAATGTTCAGCAGCAACAACTACAACAACAACTACAACAAGAAAAGGGAAAACTTGAGCTTTTCCTGGCCACGTCCACAGCTTGATTGTCCAATGGGCTACTGACGTTTCCGCTTGCCAAATGCAAACGGAAATGTCACAAAAAAAAGAAGGAATGGAAAAAAATTGAAAATGAAAAGAGAGATTGTTGAAAAAATGTTCCTACGTGGGCGGAAAATTTGGGGTGGGGATGGGGAGCGGCAGCGAAGCGGCTGCAACTGCCAACTGCTTTTGTTATGAATGATGATGGAAAATCTGGCAGCAACAGCAGCAGCAGCAGAAGAAAAGCAGTGGGAAAGCAGCATTTACATGGACCAAGCAATTACATTGCTAGAAATTTGATTTTCTGGAACAATTAAAAACCTTGAGAAAATTATTAACTGTTATTAACTTGGAATTAAATTTAAAGTTTTTGGCAAAAACTTTTTTTTTTCAATATTTGCAGAGCAAAGAAAAAAGACAAATTATAATTAAGATTAACAATCCTGGTTGTGATTAAAACTAAAACTAAAGAAACTAAAAAAAAGTATATTACTGTGTTTTAAGAAATAAACAAAATCTGAATTAATATACACCAAAAAAAAAAAACTGAAAGTTTAGTTTTATTAAGTTTTTCTTGAAAATAAACTAAAGACAGCATTAGAGTATAAGTATTAATTCAATACTAAATAGTTTAAAAAACTGCAAGACTCATGTAATAACAGTTTAGTTTGTATGACAATTTTTTTGTGTGTACTGGACCTAGGTTGCAGTATCCGATGGGGAGATCTCCTCAGGAGGGGATAATGATTTGGGTGATTCAATTCAGTTTGTGCAACGAGCAGGCCAGCCAAAAACTTTGTGTGCGAGAAAGAAATCGGATTCCTTGTGCTGGTCCACAAGGGAAAAAAGGAGCAAACGAAAACGAAGCTGGCTCTAAAATTTGCCCGCTTTCCCCCTTCTTAACCCCTTATTGGGTATTGAAATGCAAATGGTCGCTGGCCTGCCGAAATTAAATTATGTGGAAGTAATGATAACCCTTCTGTCTCTGTCTCTGTCGCTGTCACTGTCCCAATACCACCCATACCACCCAATTTTCCCCACTTTTCATCGCATTTCCTCGTTAGCTCCCTTCCCTGAATGCTGGGTTTTCATTTAACTGGCGACGTAACGCCTTTTTTGGCAGCTGTCTTCATTGTGTCCTGCCACTGGTCATCCTCCTCCTTGCCGCTCCGAATTTCCCGCTTCTCCCATCGCCTCGATTTTCATTTTCCCCTGTGGAAAACTGGGGATCTGAGCGAATGCAAAATGAATTGGGTAGGTGTGTCGCCAGCAGCCGCTAACGGCAATTAATTGTTTGCTAAAGTGTCTTCGCACTTAGTGCAAGTGGAACGGACGGGGAGGAAAAGTGGATTTTGCCATCGCTTGGAAAAGTTGCCGGCGATTCATTAGGGCCAAAAGACTGAGATTGAAAGGTGTGAAAGGTTTTGTGTGGGCCCAGAGAACTGGCCATAAAACTCCAAAGACGCCTCATTTGATGGCCATCAATGTTGGGGTTAGCTAACCCATAAAGTAACTACTTATTGGGTTGTAAGGTAATTAACTTTATAACTTTTGTCATCAAAAAATCACAGAACCTAGGAGAGTAGCAGTTTTATATTATTTTGTAACATCAGCTATTTTGAAATTACATTTGCTAATATAATATTGAAAATATGCATAAGATTATTAACAATAAGTGTTTTATTATGTTATTGAATAAGCAAATCCTGGCAAAATTCCTAAAATTTTTATAATATTTGATCTATTGGCATTACAGTGTTTTTTTTTTAAGAAACTTTATTGTTTCTTAAATTAACAAAAATAAATTGAGTACTAAATAGTGAAAACCATAAATCATAAATAACTTAAGGAATAACTCAAAAATAGTTCATTAAGTTAACAGTACTTACCAGAGTTGTCTTCACGTTAACAGTACATTCCAGAATTTGTAAACTCAAGAGGCTCCTTTGACCCGATGCCAATGTGTGTGATTCCGCTTTCTAGTTGCCTGTATTTGCGTTGTGTCACTTTACTTGTTAAGACCGATGAGAGTACAAATATATATATATATATGTTATCTGCAGAGTACATACGATTATTTGTGCATTTACAAGCCGTTCTCTCAGTGCGGTAATGTTTTCCTTGGAATTTGCTGCCCCCGGGGAATATCTTCATTTATATGTGCTTACACATACAGAGAGCGGCATAGAACAGAGCAATTTTGTCATTTGTGTCGAGCATTTTGTTGGAATTGTGGCAAGTTTTTGCCTCAGTTTATTTAAATAGACGCAACTTGCACATCCTCTCGGCATCTCAACATCTCGGTTTCTGGTTCTGTTTCTACGTCTGTGTGTCAAGTGTAGGCCTTTTGTGGCTGTGGATATAAGAAATAAACAGAACGAACCGTAGGCGTTGCTACTGCACTTTCAAACCACTTGGCTGTCCATCCATCCATCCATCCATCCGTCAGCCCTTCCATCCATCCAGCCATCCATCCAGTCATCCATCTATTCATTTATCCAGCCATTCTCACACGGATGCGTATTTACATAGCAAATATTAACATTGTGTAATTTAGTTGCTCTACAAAATGTGTACAGGGATATAGGCGAGAGTCTTTAAGTGACTAGCAGGTGACAGTGCGTTTCAGGGGCATAAGGCTGGCGAAAATTTTTGCGAAGATCGTTCGGGTTCCGGCTTGGAAAATTAAAAGAACAAAGAATTAAGAATAGAATTAAAAAATAATGAAAAATACAAATCAGTAATTTAATAATTGATTCAAGGTTCTAAAATATATATTTCTCCATTATGCGTTTATATATAATTTCTAATTTGTTTTACTTTAATTTAGAGCCACACATATTTTTTTGCAGTTATTTTCCACTCACCTTGTTCTATTACTCTTGCTCTTCTTAGCAGGAAACAAAAAGAACATAGAAAATATTTTACAGCTAAGTATATCGAAATATGCATGTATGTATGTAAATATGTATGTATGCCTCAGGGCGCAAAGAAATTATGTAAGGCTATGAACAAAGGGCTTAGGTTTGTATTAAATCCAAGCTTAATTAGTCAAGTTACACCTTTTAAACAATAAGATCTCTTAGTTCGATCAGGATATTTGTAAAAAAAAAAGGAACATGTATTGGCATTCTTAAATGCAAACATATATACATATGTACATACATACATACATACATACATATGTATCAACTTGTGTTCTTGTGCATGTGAATTTGGTTTTTTTATTACTTTCCTCCGCTTTACACGCACAAATAAGCACTTCAAATTAATAAACGATCAATCCGGGCAATTAATAATGGTATTTTTAATTGTTTGCACAGTAGAAATGCTTATATTTGCATTTTGTAGAGCCTCCGAAAATTGCACTGATAATGGCGTCGAAGCGAGCAGAAGAAAAAGAAGTGAAAGCAGAAAGCAAAGTCACCAAGTTCGAAGAGAGAGAGAGAGTGAAAGATACTGCTGGCAACAAAAACATGTTGCTGAAGTCTTAGCAACATTTGAGATCGGAAGAAATTAAGAACGTAGTTAGTAGTTTGCAAATAAGACGATTGCAAGGCAACGATTGAGTGTTATAGACCAATTTAAAAAAAAATGTTTAACTGCCTAGCTGACTTTACCGAAACAGTCCGCACTGTAGCTTCATTCGCAACTCAACTTGGCCGAGGAGCACAATTTGCCCAAGACTTTTCTGGCGGCATTAGCATCTGGGCGAGAGTTCCACTTCCACTTCCATTTTGGTTTCAGCCTGGGCAAACTTTCCACATCACACCCGAAAGTACACACAGCAAAATGGGGGTGCTTCGAGTATTTATTTAAAGGCAACCCAGCACTTTCTCTCAGCCTCTCGGGCTGTCATAAAGCACTTGCTGTCCCCGCCTCGCCTGCCATTATAAACTATTATTCCGTCTTGGCTGTTGATATTTTTCCAAATTTAATTGCATTTCAGTCCAGGCTCTGGGATTACAAACACACACACACACACACACACTCTCCCATGCATCTATATATGTATATATATTTAGAAAGGGGCTTTATAGGGCCGATCTGGGGGCGGTAGTGGGTCGGTGGCCTGTGACAAGACAACTCAATTTGATGGCAAATCACATCATATGCTTTCCAAACACGTCCCAACCAGCAGCGACAGCAGCACGCAAAAATTTAAGTCACGAAAACAATTTTGTCAATTGTTGTTGTCTCTGCTGGCGGACAAACGGACAAACTGGCGGACAGGCAAACGGACAGACAAACGGACGGACAATCAGACGGAAGGACAGTGTCCTTAAGTGGCCAAGCGCCTTGAGTGGATTACAGCGCAACGAGGCGACATTATTGTGCTCCCCATTTCCAGAATTTACTAGACTGAGCCATCGTTATGTACACTGCTCAAAATTGGTATACGAAAAATGATTGTTTACGCTTACATGGCAAGACAAATCAGCAACACTTTTGTCATACTCGTCGAAAAAAATCTTCAAAAAGTATTACAAATTCACTGATAATTAATTTATAAAAGAAAAAATAATAAATGAACAACTTTTTAGCTTCCTTTAAAAAAAAAATGTAACTATGATAATTTAATTTAAAGTAGTTTACCAAATGCAGAACTTATAGTTTTTGTTAATATGAAATGCAATTCATAAATCAGATAATATTAATATTATGTTTTATTTTATAAATAACACATGTTTAAATAGTTTATAAATCATACGATAAATAAACATGTAAAGAGAATAAAAACAATCATATTTAGGATTATTGATTGAATTCTAAATTTATAATGAAAAGCCAAGCCAAGTCCATAAATTTTTTCTCAGTTGTTCTATTCCTTTTTCGGGGGCAATGGTTGCTGCATTTGTTTGGCTGGTCCAAAAATTTGAAACAATTGAGTCGCGAATTAGCATTAAGTCAATCACTTGTCTAGCAATGAAATATCTAGCCAACGCAGAGCACGTAGGATGGCCAAAGATAAAAAACAAAAAAAGCTGACAGATTTATGGTCGTCTGAGGCAGGTCCTCTGTCTAGAAAGTTATTGCCATTCGTTACTTTCGCAGTTTCTTAATAATTTTAACGATTGCTGATGATTGCTTGTCCACGATATTCGGAGGTGGAGAAAAGTTCAGGAAAAATATGAGTAAAAGCAAATACTTCATTGTTGTAAAAATTATTTAGTTTTCTCTTAGTATTTTTGGCTTGTTCTTATATTTATTTATTTCAATATAATTCTAAAAAACATTAAAATCTTAAAGTAATTAATTTGTTTTTTTCTTTTTTAAACAACTTTGTGTACCAAGAAAGCTTAAATTAGTCAATTTTTTTTAAAAATGTTAAGTTTTATCTAGAATTGCTTATTGAAAATGCAAGAAATAAATACATATTTTCAAAGTCTTTGAGCAGTAGTTATAGACCATAGTTTCTAAAGGACCCGTCGTTCTTTATTAATTTCGTACTCCACATGACCTACATCCACTTCATTTTGGGGAAACCACCAACTACTAATTACTAAAACGATTAAGCAGCAGAAAACAAGCCAAGTCGCTGGCTTATAATCGTCATAAGAATAACACAAGCAAAAAGCTCGGGGATCGGGCGAAATGAAAATAGAAAGCCACAAAATGATATAATGTCCCATTGGATAAACCTAAAAACCCCTAAAACCCCGACACACTTACACAAAAAGCGGACAGGCAGCGAGAAGCTTTAAAACAATTAATTATAAATTTATGGGATGATGTGAAGTGGGGGGAGCAAGGAACAAGGAGCAAGGAACAAGGGAACAAGGAACCAGAAACAAGGACCAAATGCAGACATTTAAATAACTCGGCAAACAAAAGCCAACGGAAAAGGATGAAGGACAAAAAGGAGTGAAAATGGATTTCCATTTAAGGCGGCATGTTGAGCACATTGTTTTTATTAAGTGTCGCATGATATGTGCGATAAATATATGTATCATACATATATATATATATGTTTATATATGTAAGTGTAGTTTACCCAATGCTAAGCCCGCAGTGGCACTCCTCCATTCACATAAACACTTCAAGTGGCAACATGACGTGCAACTAATCCGCTGCCGTTGCCCAAAAAATATGTTACAAGTGGGCAGCAGTGTCCGGAGGTTAGAGAGTCCCGGAATGCGAACCCGGAATCGGATTCCGCCGGACAACTGGACAGAACGGACACTGTGGCCCAACACCGCAGAGCAGCCAATTTCGTTCTTCAAAATTAATAAATATTTAAACAGCAGAAATACGGGGATAATCAGTTAACAAAAAAACCAACAAAACTATAGTTTTATTATTTAAAAAATATTTTAATGGCTAATTTAGTTATTTTTAACAGCTACATATGAAGATAATTAGTATTTCTTATTTTATTTTTCATAAGGCTTTACTTTTACTAGTCGATAAGGTTTAAATGCTGTTTTTTTATAGCTAAATAAATTTGTTCTTGAGTGAGCAAGTAGTATCAACCTACTGTTGATTGTAGACCCACTTGGTTTTGCCCCACTGTGCCAGGGAGACTTCATAAAAACAGCTGCCGACCCTGGCCAAAGATGACGACTGCGACTCCTGATGATGATGACCCCTTGACCCCGCTCCCCCGCCCCCACTCTCCGTATATATAATGCACGCTAAATACATAGTTTGAAAATAGTTTTGAACCCTTTCATCAGGCAGCCCCACAACTCGCAGCCCCCACAGCCGCAAACAAACAAAAAACCCATGGGAACTCGACTCGTGGCTTTGGCACCAGCATCACCATTCCCATTCCCATTCCCATTCCCATCACCATTCCCATCCCAGAAAATGGAGTGGGAAAAGTGGGGAAATGGAGGGAAAAGCGGGCCAGTGGCTGTAATTTTCCTTATTTTTCCTCTGTTTGTTTTATTTCTGCCATATGACCTTTTTTGTCACATTTAGCCCGAGTTACATTTTGTCAGTCCTTAACCAACTCATCAGGGTGGTCCAAAAACTGCACTGCTTTGTGCTGATAAATGAAAGGCGAATGTCCGCCCTGTCCGTCCTGTCCCCTCGATTTTCCACAGGGTTTTCCTCGACATTTTCCTCCTCACATTTCCCCAACCCCTGACCACATCCACAGTCTGCGCTGCGTCTGAGTAAATGAGTGAATGAGTGAATGAGCGAATGAGCGAATGAGTCTGTGTGAATGGCTGCCGAAATGAATGTTGCAACTAAATGAATAAATGGAAATTAGTGCCAAAAAGGCAACGATGCGCACACAATGAACGGACAAAACAGACAGACAGATTTACGGACAGAACTGCGGACGGACAAAAAAGCACAAATTTCAATTTTTCAGGAGGGGAGCGGTGCGGTACTCAAAAAACTAAAGCATCTCACCAATGCATTTTTCATAGTTCATTTTGAAAGCCTACTTTTGAGGAGAGAGATAGTTTCTTATATGTAGCTTATATGTACGAGCTTTGACATTTAATTTTTAGTGCATTTTTAGAGCATTCCTGATTTGGTTCTTTCAATTTAAAGTTAAACAAGAGTTTCTAGTTTCCAATTTTTAATATTTATTGAAGGTAAATGTGATATATTTGCTTTTGTAACTTTGGACTTACACAAATCAAACTAAAATTAATTAATTTGGAACGGAGTACACCCAAGCTAAGGTACCAAATAAAACTGATTCGAATGATCATATTACTGGCATAGCTCATGATATTATGGATGATTTTATCCAAGTTTCAGGGCCACGTCATTAATCCCAACAGAAACCCCCACACCCTTGAATTATTTATTTGTTTCATTATCTGTTCGGGATAACAATCTATTGTTCAGAAGTAAGACTCACGCTATTTATTGAAAGCCTGGAAACATGGTTGTAATCGCTGTTTAAATGACAAAGCTCCTATTTAAAGCGTCTGCCCTCCCAGAAAATAGCAGCAATATTATCGTATAATAACAAAAAGGGCGGAGAAAGCGGAGTGAAAGCGAAAAAAGGGCAGAAGGAGCGGCGCATTGAAGCGAACGCATATCTATCATTAATATCGCTGCAGTCAGCTGCTGTTGTGCTCAAAAAAAAAAGAAAAAGGGAAGCAAAAAATGGGAAACAGGAGCGTGGGACCAAACTGAACTAAAATACACTATGTCACAACATAAAACTCTTAAGGAAAGTATTAGACTGATTTGTTTTTTTTTTTACATGCGTTTTAAGGCTTAAAACAAAGTTACAAGGCAGTTGACCATAAGTATCACAAGTATCAGTATCTTAAAAAGTTATAATACGTAAATATTTGAAATTTAATTACTTCAGTCTTTACAAATAGTAATGTACAATTGGTTTTTGTTTAATTTTATGTAAATATATTGTTTTTTAAACTATAGAGCAGATTGGTAATACCCTTGGAAAATAGGAAAAATGGCGGTGGAGAAGAAGAACGTCGCTACACACACACATACATGGGCGGCCATGAATGCTAACACACACCACGTCACCACACACTAACACACACACACAGAAACACCATTGTGTGGAAAACCCAGTGCATTTTCTGCATTTTCCGCAGCAGCAGCAGCGGCGGGAAAAGCTGTGGCAGTAACTGACTGCTGAACTACTGCCAACTGCAATTAATCATTTTTCTATCATTTTCAGATTTTTTACTCACACACATAGTGCCTGGATATTTATGTATATATGTGTATGTATATGTACATATATGCATGGGTAAGTTATGATTTTTCACGATGCTGTTCGACGATTTCGTTTAACCCACCCCCTCACCTCTCACCCAGTTTTGGAAAATGTATCTTTCGGAAAAGGATCAACATATTAAACAACTTTAATATTTCTAAATAATTAATAAATATTTAATTAAGCGCTTTTCTTCTTCTGGTAGCTACATCTTAAATCTATAGATATCCAAATGTTTTCAAACTGTTTTTATTTCGTACTACAACAGTTTTACAATCGTTAAAAAAAAAGCAAAATGTTTATTCTTGTCAATAAATTCATGAATAAGTAGAAGCACTTTGACACTTCTCCGGCCTATTAGTACACCAAAAAAAAAAACGGAAAGTTTCGATTAAATAGGTGTTTCTTACAAATAAATTACAGAAAGTATTTAAGTATGAGTATTAATTCAATAAGAAATAAATAATAATAATAACTGCTTTTATTTTTAGTTCAATTAGCCCTATTTTTGAACCACATAAGTTTTGTTTTGAAACTTTCGTGGTATTAGTTAAATACAGACATTTTTCATACCCAATAGTTTAAAAATTCATGTAACAATAGTTTAGTTTCTATGACCATTTTTGTTTAGGTGTAGGTATTTGGCAAACATACAGGCAGCACAGTGATGTGTGCCTATGCTGCACACCCGTACATATGCACAGAGACATCTGTCTGCTATTAGCCGCCGTAAATTGCATCGTCGCCAACGGCCTAAGCGATTTCTAATGGCGGAGCTCAGCGGGCGGCTACAAACACCTTCACCAATCTCTTCTGCTCTTCTGCTAGACATGAATAGCTGCCCCACCAACTACACTGGAAACAAATCACCTAGCTCAAGCTGAAGGTATCGCGAAAGATGATTTTGATTGTAATACACAATATTAAGATGATTTCAGTTATATTACAATTTAAATAAGTAGTGTAAATTTGTTTAGGCTGTAGTGACTAGAAATTCTGTTCTTAATTAAATTTTGAAAATGAATTAAAGTATTTTTTAAAATAACTTATTTCGAAAACAAAAAAAAAAAGCTTGAAATAAATTATGTTATTATATAACTTATATATTTAAATTACTCATTTTTAATACCAAATATTTTTGGTTTTAAGTCTTTGATAGATACAAAATGCTCGAAATAAATTATACTATTTTATAACTGATAATAATTATTTTTATCTGCCTTATATTATTTTCTTAAAAATTTTCTGCGAAATAGTGACTCTTGGTTTATATAGAGTTTTAAGATTAAACACACATACTGTCCCTTTTTCGCCCAGTGTCCCTTCGCAGATCCTTTGGTGCATGTGTATGTGCACCAGGCTGGTCATACATATGTATGTACATAGATTAGGTCAATTTGCTGGTAACTTTTGATGATGCCCCGCCAGAGGAGTCCAAATCGCAGGCCAAGTCGCAGACGAAGGGAAACTTTCGGCCTGGTCACTCATTGATGCGGATACATCCGGTGGTTTGGTGGGTGGCGGGTGGTAGGTGGTAGGTGGTTCGAAGGGCATCGCACATCAACTGCTAACAAGTCAACAAGACCCGCTCGGTTCAGTTTAGTTCAGTTCAGTTGGGCATTCGCATTCGCATTCGCAATCGCAATCGCATTCCCACTCTCGAATCCCAGGGGACATTTGGTCAGCTCGGTCAGGTTAAGTGTTTTATGAACTTGTTTCAATGGAGTCGAGTCGACTGGACCAGGACTCCCAAATCCTCGTACAAAGTGCGTGTGTGCGTGTGAGCGTGTGTGCAGGTGTGCCATGTGGTGACATGTGGTGTGTCCAGAAAGAGGAGCAGGAGCAGGAGCAGCAGCAGGATCCAAAGTCCTCTAGTCTGTTGCCATTGAAGCTTTTAATTTGATTTTCGTTCAAGTGTCGTTTTCTGTGGTTCTCTCTCTATCTCCATCTCCATCTCTGTCTCCGGCCCACTGGCCATCTCTTTTTCCAGCACCGCCTGCCATCTCTTTCTGCGCCGCTTGTGCGTTTGACCCATGTTGATTGTAGCAAACTTGAGCCTTTGGCCAGACTCGAACTTCTACTCCACTTTTTGACCGGGATTTCACTTGGGTTCCTGCTCCTGCTCCTGCTCCTGTTTCGGTTGAGGTCTTCGTTTCTGATTCTCCTAATGAGGCATTCCTTTGCATCCTTGCAATCCTCTAATTAAAGGCATCGATGGGGTTTCGGTATGTAAAGTCGGTTGCCAACCATTCGAAATGGTGAGAAAAAGTTTAGATTATTATTTAATAGGAGCATACAAATGTTTGTGAATTTATATTCAATAAAAACAATTAAAAGCAGTATGTCTTTTTGTGATATAAATGTTGTACGTTAAACAGAACAAAAGCTTTTTTTCAGAATTTATAACTTATTTTGTTATTTTTCTAATTATTGTAAAACCCTTTAATTTATTAAATATGCTTAAGACAATCTAAAACAATTTGTGAAATAAAAATGAAATGCACTTAATCTTTGCATTACAAAATTAAATTATAGGTATGCAAAAGAGCTATTTAGCTCACATATTTCAATATTTTTATGCAGACTTAGCCATTTAAGATTCTGACATGAGTAAATAAACAACAGAAAAAGACAGACTTGATTTGTATAGATTTATATTTTGTAAGCTAATACTAAAATCAAATAAGAAGTTCAAATAAATATTTAAAATAACCACGAAAGAGACTCAATTACCTTAACTTAAATTACCCCAACTTAACTCTATGTGAACGTTCACTCAATTCAAATGCAAAGCTCAAAAACCACAACAATTCAGATGGAAAGTGTCTACGCAGTGAAGTAAGTGACATTAAACAAACAAATTATTTCATTTGCAAATTGGAAATGGCTATGGATAAACATAAGTAGTTCTGGTTGCAATTTAGTGCGGTTTCAGCCGAAGATGCGAGTGCCACGTAAACGCCGACACGCTCTGTTTTGGAGCCAACAAAATCGGCCAAAGCCTCAGCCAACAAATTACCGCATTTCGCTGGCCACTTGGCGGCGAATCCTGTCCAGAAACACGGATGAGTTCTGTCGCAGTACCACAATTCATGGCTTGAAGTATATTAACAACCGAAAACTGCGGAACATTGATAGGTAAGAGGGGAAACTATTAGCAAAATCAATTGATTACTAATCTCATATACTTTTTAATTCATAAGCCTTAGAAACCTTTTATATTACTTAAGCTTATTACATTTTAAAACTATTGCAACATTGATTTATTGAACTATTTAAGAAAGGCATTATTAAAATCAATTGATTAAAAATCTCATCTACTTTTAGTTTTATAAACCTTAAGAAACTACATATTAATATTACTAAAGCTAAATATATTTAAAAACTAATTTTAAGGTTTTAAAGCACCTACATATTTCAAATAATTGTAGAAAATAATTTTCAAAAACTTAAAGAAAATAACCTAATGTTTAGTATTTGTTTTATGAAAGTATAAACAAAAAAATTTCCTTAAAAGTAGTCTTGATAGTAACTTACATAAACTACCCAGCTACTATTTTCATGATTACAATAAATCTACGTAAAATGTTGTTGTTAAGATATAATACAGCTGTTTAGTAAGTATTATATGTATGACGTAAATTTGAAATACTGATTTACTATTCACAACTTTAGTTAAATACAATACATAATATTACATTTTCTCTCCTACCCTTATACTAATATTTAATAATTATTCACTCTGATTTAAGCAAAACTTAATGATAACTTTTATTCAAAGGCTATTCTTCGGCATAGCCCTGTTGGTGGTGCTCTCCTGCGCCATTTACCTGATACAGGACGCCTTCGATAAATGGAACACCACGCCGGTGATAGTGGGCATCGATCCAGAGCTGACTTCCATTACCAACGAGCCCTTTCCGGCGGTCACCATCTGCAATTTAAACCAGGCTCTGGCCCAAAAGGTCCAACTCTTGGCCAACGATTCCACGGAGCTTGCCATGCTGCAGTTGCTCTGTCGGCGCAAGGTGGATGTCCAAGTGGTCAACGGAAATGCTTGCAACTGGGAGGAGTTTATAATCAATGTGAGTAATGTTTCAAAATCGCTTTGGGTTTTATATACTCATGCTTCCATAGTCATTGAATAAGGAATTTGTTTGCTTTCAATAACAGATTTCGCAGCCCTGCAAGTCAATGGTGATTAACTGCCGTTTTGGCGCCGATGACTACGAATGTGGGCGTTTGTTCCACCCAATTGTGACCGATGAAGGTCTATGTTGTGTTTTCAATATGCTGCATCCGAGGTTTATGTACCGAAAAAGGTAGGGAAGCACTATTTTAACTTTTGGGTTTGGAATAGGGATTTTCCATTTCTTATTTCTTTCGAAACCAATGGAAAAAGCTTTTGAAAATGTGGTTGGCAAAGCACAGCTTTCGGTTCGAACCTTTCCTAAAAAAAGTATGACAAGTTGTCGGTTTACAATTTAACCAATTGTGAAACCCTAAAAAAACTGGTAAAACTCGGTTGAAGACAAGTTAAAAGCTTTATTTAACAGCACAACCTAAGACCTATATAAGTTTACCCTTTCAAATTACAAATAAAAACTTTCCGATAGCTTCTAAAATAGTGGTTCGATTTGGAAAATATTGAATGTATAGATAGATATTGAACGAATGAAACTATACAGCACAACACCCAGAATGACATGCCAGGGATTTGCAATTTGTGGGCATTAGAGTGGGCCTGGCCATCTAGAATCTGCAAGTGAAAGCCCAAATCTCTGGATTTAATAGTGATCGAGTTATTGACATTCAACGGACAGACAGTCAATAGAAATTTCCTTCTGTTTGTTACATACTCTCTGCGCTTCGAGTAAACATTCTTAATATTTCGCTAACCTTTTCGTTGGAAGCGTTCCCTACTCGCACCGCAACATAAGCCTGCCCGCGGGCTTCCAGTCGGTCAACTGGCACGCGGAGTCGGGCTACCGCAAGCGGGGCACCCAGCAGCAGCAGCAGCAGCAGGAGGAGGATGTGGACAGTCCGGTGCATCCACGACGAGCGCAGGGCACTGGCGAATCGCTGGGACTGTCGCTCACGCTGGACGTGCAGGCGGATGCCTACTACTGCTCCTCGTCCAGCAGCATTGGCTTCAAGGTCGCCCTGCACAGTCCCAATGAGGCGCCCAATGTGCGCGAGACCGGCGTGCTGCTGGCGCCCGGGATGGAGACCAAACTGCGCATAGATCCGGCCAAAATCCTGACCGAGAAGCACCTGCGCCATGTGCGGCGGCAGAGCAGGCGGTGCTTGTTCCGCAACGAGCTGAGGCTGCGCTGGTTTGCCCACTACACTCAGCGAAACTGCGTGGCCGAGTGCCTGTCGGGCTGGCTAATGCGCCACTGCGGCTGCGTGGCCTTCTACATGCCGCGGTTGAGCGGCAACGACACCGTCTGCTCGCTGCGCCAGCGGGACTGCGTGGAGCTGATCCGGTTCAGGACCATTGTGGCCATGGAGTCGTGTCTGGAGGAGTGCCTGCCCTCGTGCTTCGACCTGAGCTTCAGCGGCATCGCCTACTCCACGCGGATATCGCGAATGCCATTGCACTTCGGCTGGAACTTCACCGACGCGTATGTGGAGCGCAGCGTGGCCGTGGTGAACATGTACTTCGTGGATCCCACCTTCAGGGCCCACAAGCAGACCGAGTTCATTGGCTTCTCCGACTTCCTGTGTGAGTCAAGGTCTGCCTACTCAAAGACTTACCCAAACTTAGCCACTCTCGCTTGCAGCCTGCGTGGGCGGACTCATGGGCCTGTTCCTGGGCTTCAGCTGCCTCTCCATTGCCGAGTGCGTGTACTTTGCCCTCATACGTCCCTGCCGCACTTGCTCGGAGATGCGACAGCTCAGCCAGCAGCAGCAGGATGCGAACCCAAAGGAGGTGCAAATCAGACACATTTCACCGGCCAATTGGTTTCGGGCCGAACTGGCCCATCATCAGCAGCCGCACAGGCAGCACTTTAATCCAGCTTAAACTATGTCAGGCACAATAACACTAATCTAGACGAGCTCCCAGTACTTGGTGACGAACTCGTTTTTGGGCAGGGCCAAGTTGGCGGGACGCTCGTAGTTCAGGGCAAACTGCTTGGCCTTCGATTGCAATTCGTCGTCGAACACCTGGAGGCAAACGAAATTGTTATTTCGCCCTAATAAAGAGTGTCTTCGAAAGACCAAGCTTACATTGCACTCCTTCCTGTCCAGAAGCGGTGCCAAATCGAACTCCATGATGGGCAGCGACGAGTTGATGAACCGGGCCGCATTGGCCACCTCGGGAATAGCGTGCTTCTGCAGCAGCGTGATCTCCCACAGCGAGCTATTGATGGCCCCCGACTTGACGGGATCCGTTTCGGTTTCGTTGTAGGGATCGCTGACTTCGTCGGCCGACGCGTGACTGGCGCGAATCAGCTTCTGGAGGCCCGTGTGCCTCAACAACAGGTTGCAAACGAAGCGGACCATGATGACGGCATCTTCGGTGGGCGATTGCAGAGCCAAGCGGGCGAGGCGCTTCACAAATGCCGCCACCAGGTTCTCCGGCAGATGGGTGGAGGTGAGGAAGATGTCGGCCAGGTAGAAGAGGCGAGCCTTGTACTTGTTGTAGAACATGCGGGGATAGAACATGTTGTACAGCTTCTCGTACACATCCGGGTAGGTGATGTTCTGCTTTTGCATGAGCGTGAAGATGCCCTGCAGGGCCAGCAATGCAATGGGGCCATCTGAAGAAGAGGTTTATATCATTGCTTTGTAAAGATTTCCCAATGGTATGGTAAATACCCACCAAACTGATGCAGTGAGTCCATGAGAAAGTCGGTCAGCTGTATGGGGTCGTTCAGGTGGTTGATAATGCGTTCCAGTAGCACCACCAGCAATTGGCGGTGCAGCTTCTCATCCACTTCGCTGCTCTTGCTCATTATGGCCAGCCAGAGATCGTTCAATCTAGTCTTATTTGGCTCGTAGTCAAAAGTCTGCGACTTGGCGCCTTCCACATGGTAATCCGCCGTGCTGAGCACTGTTTTTCCCAGATCCAGAAGGTTAACGATCGATAGAAAGTTCATGGCCTTCACGGGCATGTCCTTGAAGTCCTCCTTGGGCACTAGCTTCAGTAGTTGCTTGAGCGTGACCTCCAGGACATCGAGGTTTTTGCAGTATTTTCCATAGTTTGCAAGCGCATTGGTGGGTGTCTCATCGGCATTCAAGAGGGTTTCCAGTATTTCCGTGATTCTGTGCGTGGGCCAACCTTTTTTCGGTGCCAGGGGATGCTTGGCCTCCACTTTGATCAGTTGCATGCACACTTTCACAGCCACCGAGCACTCGGAATCCACTAGAAGATTCTGACTGAGGAGCACCCAAGTTTCCTCGTACAATTTGTGAACTGCGGGGGTACGTTTTTCACTGCGCTTCAGCAGGTTCTTGAATATGACCTCCAGCACGTTCATTACTTCGCCAGCTGGCACACCATTTTCGGGGCTATCCTTCTTCGGTGTAATAAGTTGAAGTTTAGTCATATTTTGTCAGTTATTTAATAAATTAAGCGACTTACCAACAGTCGAACGAACCCCTCGAGCGCTTTGGTGTCCACATTAGTGGCATTTAGCAGGGAATTCGCCTTGGACTGCAGTCGCATTTTGGCCAAGGGCTCGCCCATGTCCTCGTCCTTCTTTCCAGCCAATCTCTTCATTTGTAAGCCTCTTAAAGTGGTTTAAAATAGTTCTATGGCAAAGCAAAACATAAACTAAACGAAAACATGCGGCGTGCTCTGGGGGAGTTGCCAGATCAATGGGAAATGGTTGTTCAGGCATTGCCATCTCGTAGAACTATCGCACTCCGTATGTTTATCGTAGTTTAACTTTTAATTTTATCGTAATTAGAAATACAAATATTACAACAAAATATTGTTAGCTAAAACAATTCTAAAAATATCTAATTTAACAACAAACGATACATCGATAGATTTGGTTTTCGACGAATTTGGGAAATGGTATAACCGTGGGTGCTAGAATACCAACAAACTGTTAAGCTTAACTTTAACATTTGTAATATAAATATATATATTAAAAATAATTTTATTAAATAATATAAGTAATATATATTATAATTGCTTTCAAATACTTAGATATCATACGATAAAATATGTTCTACGCAAAACAAGTTTTTAATTATATATTAACAAGTTTTTTTTTTGCTTTTACAAGAAAGAAACAAATTTAATTATTTAATTTAAATTTTTGTGAATTTTTAAGTAAAAGCTACTTATAGAAGGTTTTAATTTATTTAAAATCGTAGACTTGGTATTTTTACCGCCCTTGCTAAGGTCACATTATTAGAGCGGACTTATCGATAAGAGTGTCAGCTCTACCGCGGCAAATTTTGAATTTCCTTATCTAAATTGTAATAAATTTACTATTAATTTGTTTTATTTATTTTTTTAACAAAGATACAGTAAGCAAAATTGAACACTAGCTGATGTCATAAAATAGCAAACATTTTAAATCTCTATGGCCACTTTCGATTTCATTCATAAAAAATGCCACTCAAATTGAGACTTCACTCAACCTCAACCATCCGGCATACTTTGAGTTCGGGTTTTCTGCTTCTGCGCTCAATTTCGCTTTGTTTACAAATATTTTTATTCCCTTTGGGAATTTGCATGCGCGCCTGTTGCGTTCTTTTTGCTACCGATAAGAAAATATTTAAAGGTAATTGTGGCATTTGTGTAAAGTGAACTGAAAATAATTAAAGAGACAATGCTAATATTCAAAGCAGTCACGAAATTTTTTTCTAATTACTAACCAATTTATATAAAAATAGGTTTATGTTAATTTGTTGTAAAACAACTTTGAAAAATTTGTTAATTATGTGATACAATTTTCCATGTGATGTTATAAAATATTTAAGATAAAATATGTAACAAGTCATTTTCATTCCATCTTTTTATTTGCAGTGTATGGTAGATTAGGACTCGTTTATTAGAAGTCGTCATAAAAAAAGCTTATCAAGTCAGCTTTGAAATTTTCCAATTAAAAAAACCAGAACAGTTTAAAATGTTCTGCCCACCAATTCAAGTCTATAATAATAAATGTTGCGCTTTAAATATTAAAGGCATATATATAGTTTAAGGAAAATCGCCAATTTAAAGCATTAATATCTATTTTTATTATTTTTATAGGTAAGAAAAAACAATTTTTTGTGTGTCTGTTCATAGGAATATGAGTGCTATTAATTAAAAAAAATTAAAAATATTTTTGCATATAACATTATTTGCTTGCGGTTGAATAATGTTATTTTAAATGAAACAAATACAGTTCACAGCATTAAATTAAATGTTTCAGTAATATTTTAAGTGTTTTTCTTGATTAGAAAACCAAGAAAATATATTTGTGTATAACGTTTTTTGTTTGGGATTGAATAATAATGTCTATATCTTGTGCGGTTGAATAATTTAATTGTTAATAAAACAAATATATTTTGCATCATTTAGTCAAATGTCTTAGTAATATTTTGAGTGCTTTTCGCAGACGGCAAATCGCTCGAGTCGAGGCGCATCCTTCGGATCCTTCGAATCCTTCGGCTCGGCCGTGTGTTTTGGTTTGTGCCCACTTGGCGACTGTTTCGCTTTGGATGGCGCGTAGTTCGCTGGCGAATGTCCTGACCGACGGTTGTGTGGCGGACCAAAAAAAAGGACCAACTCGGGCTGAAACCAAGAAATAATTTCAATCCGAACCAATTTCAGTTCGAAATAGGTACTTTTTCCAAAGTGTCTAAAACAGTTAACATTTTTTCTTTATTTTTGAATGTGTCTCACGAAAATAATCACAATTTATCGCTTCAATATAAACCAACTATAGGAAAAACTAATTTTCAAAACAGATTTAAAGTGCAAGCGAAAGCGAAACCGTTTGAAAAATTGTTTTTTCGTGCCAAAGTTTTTCCACGTGTTTTGTTCCAGTTTCTCGTTATATATTTTTTTTAAGTTTTCCGCTGTCCAGCGACTCTAAGAAATCAAATCAGGTGAGTGAAAGCTTCTGGTGGCGGAAATTGAGTCAAGAAGCCGGTAATTGAATTAAAACCAGTCTGAATATTGAAGGAACGTTTAATTGGCCTAGGGATTTTCGCACTTTTCCTTCTAATGAACATCCACATCCGGAGCGGCTTTTGTTTCGGCCCATGATTAATGAAACTTAAAAGGATGCAAAGGGACAGGTGAAAGTGACACGTGGGATTCACAAGAAGACAAGATTCATTGAAGACATTGCAGCTGTGCATAAAAAAGTTGCCAATGGAGTGTTCCATTTTTAGATTTTTTTTTTTTGTGCTTTTCATTACTTTTTGGCGAAATTCTAAAAAATTTTAAATCCGTTTTGAGAGTTCTGTAAAATTAAAAAAACGGAAAAACGTTTAGAAAAATGTGGGCAAAACAGAGACATGTTAAACTGATTTTTGAGTAAAAAAAAACAAAAAGCCACTCAACTAAAGAATAAGTTGAAAGGTAATTCAAAAAATGAATAATTTTAAAATGCCTGAAAAAAATGTGCAATAAATATTCAAGCTTAGATATATTTTTAAAGGTAATTCAAAATCATAATAAACCCAATGCTTTAAAAGTGATTGAGTTTAAAAAAAATAAATCGCATGCCACTCAACTAGATATTAAGTTAATAACTTGTTTAATTTTATTAAATGTAATTAAAAAAATACACAATTGTAAAATGCGTGGAATAGTATATGCAAATTCAGTTTTATTAGCTTGACACTGGAAAATCCACTGCAGTTAATTTTAATTCAATTGCTTTTCGTGACAAAGTTGCACTCGCCACTTAACTCGCTAATCAGATATCCCTGCTGTTGGGGGTGTGGCTCAGTGCATCCGCTTAATCCGAAACCAAATCCAAATCAAAATCAAAATCCAGGTGACATCTGGCTTTAACACGCGATGCGCCACATGCCACATGCGACATGCATTTAATTTCAATTTTAGCTGACCGCCCAATTTACACATTTAATGTGTGTAATTTGCAGCTAAATTTAATTGGCCTAATTAGGTGCGACATGGCCGTGAATCTCGTGGGTTTTGGGGGGGAGAGGGGATGGGGGTATTGTAAGCCATTAAGTGTTTGGCAAAGGACCTCTCTCAAAGCAAACGGCGGAGGCGTCAATTCGGGCGAAATCAACTGAAATAATTGCGACCCTCAATTGTCAAATTTCGATTGTTCTGACCTTAAGCATTTCTCAAAATTGCAACACTCTCTGAAACTTTGTATATAATGCGGGAAGCTGGGTTTTAAAACCGAAATATAATCAACAAATAATTTTTAAATAACACATAATTTATCTCCGATTTAATGTCTCAAAATCGTGTTCCACGGAATCCAAACAAAAGACGATTTAAAAAAAAAAAATAAATAATTAAATCTGCATAAAAAAAATATTACAATTAGGGGAGGAGAGTTTTAGCTAATATAAAACTTTAAAAAATTTTTAAATATTTATTTTTTTTTTAATGTTGCATATTTTGTAAAACCTCCCATCAGTATTAAAAAAAAATTCGGCTTTGCCAAGAGACTTTTAAGAAAAATATTTTCTCGTTTTGTATTTTATATTTTCTTCATATAAAAAAAAAGAGTTTTTGACGGTTTTGGGTAGTTTTAAGGTATTTAATGATATCGGTATGGCCCTTTCCATTTCTTAGAGGACCTTGGCAACCCTAAACAAATCCAAGAGGCCTAGACGTAGAGATTTCATAGGCTGAATTCTTTTTAAAGCGCAAAAGAATGGTGCAAAAAGTTTGCCATAATATTTTAACAAGAATTTAACGCTGCAGGCAAGGACAAGGCACACAAGTCCTGAAGTCCTGCATATCCACCCCCTAAGCCCCTGCAAACCCCTGCAAACCCTCTTTTCGCCCAGCAAACATTGTCCAAGAGACAGAGATGTGGCATTAAAAATGAAAAAGCAACTCAAAATTCTCTGCCTCGCAAATGGGAACGCAGCAGTAAAAATACCAAAACGCATAGTCACAAGAAAAGCCAAAGAAAAGTGGGTGGAAAAGTGGGGGGAAAAGCTGGGTTAGATGTAACTGAAACCTTTTGGACATTTTCCCTTTTTTTCCAAGGGGTCCAGACCTCAACTCATCTGAGGCATGCAAAATGAACCATAAAGTGCAGTCAGTCAAGATGTTTTCAAGCCCTTTTCCCCCTTTCCACCCCCCCTTCAACCACCCCTTCTGCACCGCCCCTGAACTGATAAGCACTTGACTCGAAGGCTTTGACCACCACAATGGGCCCCCTTTTCCTTTTGCTCCAAATTAAAGCCGGCTTCATAAAGTCGGACTCTCATATCTCCACTCGCAAATGGTCCCTCTCTGCGGGCAAATATTTCGAAATGATGTTACATTTGAGGTGCAATTTCGCCAGATAGAAGCAGCCACAGTTTCAGCCTCTGCCGAGGACAATTGGACAATTGGAACGTTAAAGGTGAAATGCGGACCAGTTTTTGGAATTAAGAGCCATTTACCAATGTTAAGAAGATATTTCACGCATGTCCAAAAGCCATATGCAGTGAACATTGTAAATTACTGCACTGATAAAAAATGGAATGGTCCAAATAAATATCATACTATTGAAATTCATATGTTATTTTTTATTTAAATTAAGTCATTAAATGCAATTCATAATCCGAAAAATATTTAAATTGAAAACAAACTACTACTAGCTATTTTTTTTTACCAGTAAGGAATTGCTTTTAAGCTGTAGCTACGATATAATTTATCTTGAAAAGAAATGTTACAATTATATTATTTTAAATTAATTTCTTACTTGAATGAAATTAAATTAGCTATTTTACATTACAACCAAAAATAATTAGAAAAGTGAATTAAAATAACTTAAAAGAAAACTTTTAGAATTTTGTATTAAGTTTTTAATTTAAGGGAATCTTTTGTAAAATCCAATTTTGTAATTAGCCTTGTAAGCTTATTTTAACAATTTAACAATTTAAATATATTAAATTCAGAAATTTAAAACACAAATTCGAAATTGGATTATATCCCAGGGAAATTTATTAGATTGTTAAATACAATTGGCAGCAACGAATTGCTAGAGTACTCGGAAAAGATCCATTGTTTTGGCCGACTAATCAGTTGAGCCATAAACATTTAGCTGGTTTCATTTGCTCTTAAAAGTCGACTAAATGAAATGCAGCAATTCCGGCAGTTATAATAATGCTTGCCATAAAGCTTAGGAATTACACCTCAGCCAAATGCAAATGTTATTGTGTTGTGTCGCTCGGTCCCCCAGTTTTCTCCGTTTTTATTTTTTGCAGCTTATCCTGCTGCCCCGCCCACTTTTTCACACACTTTGCCGCCCATCTAACCACTCATAAGCTTACTTTACACACACACAGAGACCAAAAGGACAGGGGCAAAACAAGATAAACACGTTTACAAATTTCAGCCATAGCTTTTCTGGCAGGGGGAAAGTCGAGGGGGAGGGGGAAAATGCGGAAAAGCAACAGAGAGCCACACGCGAGTATCATGAAAAATGTATAAAGCGCTGCCACTGGGTTTTCCCAGCCTCCTGTTTTTTTTTTGTCTTCCCATTTTCCTGGTGTGTAAATTTAATTGATTGACATCACTTAAGCGTAAGGACAACAGCCGAAAAAACAGCAGAGGAAAACAGGGCAAAAAACAAGGCGAAAAACAAGGCGGAGGGCTTGTAAACAAATGATTTGCGAATTGCCTGCCAAGCAAAAATGATAATAGAAAAAACCTAAAAACAAAAAACAAACGCACATCTTAATTTGTTTTCAATGCAAATATTTGTCAAAACCGAAAACGTTCTTGTTGACTGTCGTTCCGCCGACTGAATTTGCCACCTAAACCCAGATTAGTTGCCACTTCAAAAGTTAAAAGTGGGCAAAAACAGGACAGGAAACAGGTTTTCATGGAATATTCATTGAAAATAATAATAATTAATTGGCTGAAATTGTGGTTGCTATTGGGCGAATCTATTTACCTACACATAAGCTTGGAAAAATGCGATGGATTTCCGGGAAATGTCTTAGATTTAGCTTTGAAATTTATTTTGGAGTATAACTCCAGAGAGAACCTTCTATAATTTCTTCTTTAAATTTTGAACTCAATAGTCAGGAATTTATTTTAGATGTTGTAGTATTAAATTACCTCAGGTTATCTTAAAGTCAACCCATCCAACTTGACAATAATGAAGACTGCCGTTGCGGTTCACTTAGCCCACGACAAATTCCAGGGAAATAGTTTGGGGAAATGCCTTTGGCAGTCCCTTTAAGGCCAAGTGCCATTCCCTGGAAATAGTTTAGTGGGTCCTTTGGCTGGAAATATGAAATGAAGCAAAGCTGGGCGCTTTTCGAGACGAGAGTGAAATTGCCCTCCTCACAATTAGTTAATTAAGTTAAATTCGCGTTGTCGCTGGCACATCGGGCGTCATCTTGGCTTTGGCTGCTCATCAGGGTTATCAAGATAAAAGCAGCCAGTTTCTTGTTTCTTGTTTCTTGTTTCCAAGAAGTAAATGGATTCGAGGGGCCGTGGAGTTACTTTGAAGTGCTCATCCTCATCCACTCCACACATCTCTGTTTTTGGCGTTTCTGGTGCTACTGGTGTTGTGTGGCTTTTGGCGATTGCTGTTGCATGCTAATCGAGTGCGATTCCAAAAGTGCCTCCGCACTCGTAAATAATTGATTAATAAATTACAAACCGTTTCGCATCTCACACATGCTGTAATTAAAGCCTAATACCATGTATATCGCCTGGCTGAAATCGAAAGTTCGACACTGCATGCATATTTACAATTCAAATTTCGGGGCTTATTTACTTTATATATGGGAATTTGTTTGGCCATATAATAACAAGGCAGCACGTTTTAATTCCCAGGCTTTTTTCCAACATTTTTGTATATTTTACAGCGGATTTCCCTTAAAAATTGAATGAGTGTTTTATTTTTGTGTGTTGCTTTAACGTCATGGGTTTTTAAAAATTTTAATGTTAACGTTAGTAGAGTAATTCTCACTGATAAAAAAAAATGGAAGAGTAGAAATGAATATCTCTGTTGAATTAATAATTATTTAATTAACCTTTTTTTTTATTGCTTGAATTAATTTTAAAATATTTTATTAATGTCCACAATATTAGATTTAATATAGTTCTTATTTAATTTAAATGCATTTTATTTAAGTTAAATATTGATTGTACTTTAAAATTATCGGAAACTAAAATCAATTTCGAAAACAGTCAAATGAAAAAGTTCTAGTTTCATATTCAAAAAATTTAAACCGCAATGGATGAAAATGTAAATTGAGTACAAAATGTGTTTTACTAGTTTATTTTCAAAGAATTTCTAAGCAATATAATGAATTTCGTTATAATAATATAATTTAATTGTTTAATATAAATATAACCTTAAAAGTACAACTCAAACCTAATTTAAGTTCGGAAAAGAGTCAAAATATTTCGAAAATGCCAATGAATTTTCTTTACTTGTTTATTAAGCATGTACAACCAATCATTGAAGATTAGACGGACTTAATCTTGGGCATTCTCTGCTGAAATCAAATTCAAATTCAATACGTAAGTCCAATTCATTTCAATTCCAACACATTCCAATTAGCTGCAATTCATTCTAATTTCAACACAATCTGGCTGCCACTCAGCTGCCATTTCCTACTTACCACTTGCCGCTTTGCCACTCACTTTTCATCCGACCGTGGCCATGAATTTTCCGGCACTGGGGACCCGAAAATATAGTTGCTCCCTTCTCGGCTGTTCATGTCCGTTTTCTGTTTGCCCAATGCGAAATTGCGCACATTCATTTCCGGAATTCTAAGAATTTTCTGCGGCCAGTCAGTGTCCGTCGAGAGATAGAGATCCCTCCCGGTTAACTGGCGGGCCGGAGAACCGGAGAGCCGGAGAACCGGAGAACCGGAGAACCGGAGAACTCTATAAACCGGAGACCCAAAAGCCCGAGAACCCGAAAACACAGCGACAAGAATGTGACTCCATGCGATGGCATGGTGTCGAGGCATCGAGAAATTCCGGGGGCCAGCCGGAAGTCCATGATGTGTAGTTAGCCACTTGGGCACTTAATGAACTTTGCGGCTTTTCTTGGCCAGTTTATTTCGGTTGAAAGGTCAAGCGCGAATTCTGCTCCACAAATCGATGGACTCGAAAGTTGCATTAGTAAAAAGCACGCTCGTAAAATGGGAAATCCATCATCGTTGTCACAGGAGATTTAAAAGCAAAACTTTTGCCACCAAAACTACAGCTGCGGTCATGAAAATAGTAGTTTATTAGCTTGGGGAAATAGCCATCAAATTTAGTTTTGAAGTAACTATTGAACATTTTTAAGACCTCTAAAGTTTGGTTTACTTATTTTAAGGTTTCTGAAAAGAGTCATTGAAATGCCATTATATTTTGTTTTTGTAAAACCTTTAAAGATAAATTGAAAAGTATTTTTCGATCACTTTTCAAACAAATAAAACACATATATTTTTGTACAACATATTATTAATTTCAACTCCTTTTTTGTATTGCAAATACATTTTTAAATCTTCAGATAAAAAAATGACACCTAAAAGCAATTTTTCGCAATCCAAACAAAAAAATTTCAATTTATGTAATTTTGTGAAGGAAAAATGTAAAACCATTGTTTCTCACTTTTAAGCTTCAATCAGGTATTCCATTAAACTTTGTTTTCCCACTCACTTAACTTTGAAAGGTGAAACCAAATCCTGGCTTAAGAGAGGAATTTGTTATGAAAGACAACAGTAGAGCTTTTCTTTTTTCACAAAAAACATTTTCATTGAAAACAAATTACAGTGTGTGGCGTTGTTTCCTATTAATTTTCTTTGTTTTGGAAAAGAGTTGTTTGTTTTTTGTTTTTTTATATTTTTTTTAGGTCCGTTTGATATTATTTACCATTTAAATTCATCGAAAACCTAAAAACTAGAGTCTCTTTTCAATAAAACTTAAATTAAGAACATGATAGCTTACATATTTTTAATGAGCGCTTAAAAGTCATGGAAAACTCCTTCATACTAATTTTTAACAACTTAATTTAAGCACTTTTATCCTCAACTTGATGTGCTGCGAATGTGCGGCTTATATAAAGTTTAATTTAGCCAGCCAACTACGAATTGCTACTCCATCACACATGATTAACCACGACTCAAGATAAGGTTTAGCATCCCCATGTTTGCTTATTAAAATTTATGATCAATGTTCGTCCTTCTTCGTTTTCCCCCTTTCCGTTTTGCGGCTAAAAAGTTTTACAACTTTTGCCGAAAATTATAATTTTTGTGCGCCACCCAAGTAATAAAACTTTTACGCCCGCAAAAGTATGCAATGTGCATGTTACAATAGTCACTGTCAAACATGTCCTTCTCCCTGCATGTGTGTGGGTGTGTGGGTGTGCGTGTGACGAGTCAAATGTCACAAAGGATTGCTGGTTGCTTGAGCAACAACCAGCATAAGTGGGGTAGGAAAAGTGGGGGCGGGGGAAAATGTTGAACAAAAGAATTGTGAAAATATGCCAGCGGGCTAAGCAGCAGCAGCCGCCTCCTATCCTTCGGATGGTGGGCGTGGTCCTGGCATTAAATTATGAAGTCAACAATGCATGTGTCGTGCATGGGCATGTATGTATGTGTGCGGGGGCGGCGGGGGCGTGGCTGGCCCCAACCTAATTGTGGGTGTGTCGTACAACCAAGAACTTGGCTATTTCGGTTACGTTTTTGCGTTCCGCAACGGGAAAACTCTGGGCAAAAACTCTTGCAAAAATGTTTGCCATGCAAAATATATGTACTCGAGCTTGATTTAAATTGCAAATGTTTTTGAATGCGAAAATTATTTAATTTGAATTGTAAGCATATAAAATATATATTTGAATTGGAAATGTGTTTTTGAATGGGCAAATTGTGTAATTACAATTTTATTATCACTACCACCCAAGTTAATTGTCAATAATTTGGTTGTATTTCAAGACTCGTGCCTTAAAATTCTTAAATAAAATGCATAGGAAATTATTGAACATTGAATAATGAAATACTTTTTATTAAAAACTTTAGCTAAAATAAAAGCAAGTGGTAAGCTTAAAGAAATTTATTGCATATAAATTGGTAATACATTTTTGGCTAAGCCCCAGCGAAATCACTTTGCGGAAAACCCCGCGAATAGTTGAATGCCACGCCCCCGCCCCGCCCCGGCCTCTTGTTAAACATAACTCCTGCTTAAATACTAAGTAGTTTTGCCCATGGAGAAGATTAATTTGATTTTATTAATGAAATCATTAGTGGGGCAAAGGTAAAGGAAAGGAAACGGAACGGAACTGAACGGAACGAAAAAGTCCACGAAAAACCCGGGCGGCGCTTGGAGTTAATGTGGCATGTGAATGCCCGTAACTTTCCCCCTATAATTTTCCCTCCGATTTTTCCGGGCTCCAACTTTCCTCACATTCATTCATTTGGAGGGTTTTGCGTGCCGTTTTCATTTTTTTTTGTCATGCCAAACGGCCATTTCATTCATTTTCGGGGGCCTGACCTTCCGACCCGCATGTGTTGACCACTGAGGACGTAACGGTAAACAAATGCACTGAGCGAATTGGAGTAGAACTATACATTTGGTTGGAAAAATATAAGAACTTTAAAATAATATTTAAAAATATTATACATAAATATTTTCCAAGCTTTAAAAATTGCAAAGATTTATTAGAATTTAGTATAAACTACCCACCATAAAAAAGAAATATATATATTGAAATATATTGAACAAGTTTTTTATGTGCAAAATATAAGTTTCTTAAATTGAGTTAGAATTTTGTGAAGCGTTGTAAAAATTATTTTTTTTCTATGTTACAAAACGTAATTGAACGGTTATGTACTATACATAGATGGCCCATTTTTATCAGTGTATTACGGGTCTGCCAACGACAACGGATGTGGTCATTCACACAAATTAAATATTTGCTTACGCTGTTGTAAGTGAAGCGTCATAGCAGGACATCAACGACATGGACGACAAGGACTTTCACTTTTGCTTTCGCTTTCTTCGGCTTCCGAACCATTGCCACTCCCCCACCGCCCACCACCACCCACTTGTATTTTATTCTGCGTTAAATTAATTGAAGCAAATTTCAAGTTCTACCTTCAGCACGAGAAAGACGACCGAATGAAAGGAGACAACAGACAGCTGACAACATGTCTTCCCCCGTCTTAGCCTCTTTCTCCAATTCTCCAATTCTCCCTTTCCCCATTTCTCAATTTCTCCAATTCTCTGGCTGTTGCTTTGCCTCCTTTGATGGACCCGCTGAAAAGGATTCTCCTCTGGGGATTTCTTCGCCTGGCAAATATTCAAAGTGACAGCCAATGAATGGAATTCAATACTCAAAGCCGATTTGAATCTATCAACTAGTTTCTATAAAATGGAACAAGTTTCTGTAAAATGAATACTATATCTATATATTTAAATTGTATCAAATGCTTGAAAGGTGAGAAACGGAGACGAAAGAAGATTAATGAATTACGAAACAGAAAAAAGTTGTTTTCATTGATGTAAAAATCCCATCAGAAGATGGGAAACAAATTATACTAATTCTTTTATTGAAATATCTAGAAAATTTACTATTCATTTTAATAAGTTTGAGATTATAATAAACGTATTAATAATGAACCTTATTAAGCAAAGCAATAATATTAAATAAAAAAATAAAAATATTAAGTATTTGTTGAGGCATTTAAAAGAAAGTGATTTTCTTGTCTTTGATCTGCAATCCCTTTCTAATCACTGGAGTACTCTCCTGTTTAACAACTTACCAACTTGTCCATCAAATAAATGAACTCAATTGAGGCGAATTCTATCACTTGTTATCCCGTCGCACACTCCAATTCATTCAATTTCCTTTCACTTAGTTTTTTTTTCGGGATTTGGTAGGGTCGATTAAACTTTGATCTAAGCGCTTTCGAACTTTTCGGGTTGAATTTTTTTTTTTTTTTTTGGTTTGGCACATTTTTCTTTCAATCGAGTCCAAGCCTAGCGGCCAAACATTTAAATAGATTTTTTTCTTGGTTTTCTTTGCTTTTCTCTGCCGTTGTCATTGAGTGGACACGAAAACCTCAAGGATTCATCAGGAATTTTCTGTTTCTGTTTCTGTTTTTTTGTTGAGGCTCCTTTGTTGCAAAAGGCTTATTGAGGGGGCATGTAAATAGATTGGAACGCAAACAGCGAAATACTTTTGTGTCCTGTTTGTTTGCCACGTGTGTTACCTATAGGCAAACAGATCAATCTATATGTTCTGCGGCCCACTGAAAATCACCCAAGCGCTCATACATATACAAATAGGTACATATATATATACATATCGTCACCCACGCGGATTTGCCATCCATGCGAAACAAATCAAATGTGGCAAAGGCTGTGCGGTATTGAGAAGCGTTGAGGCGCCAAACGTGCTGGCTAAATGTTAGTCCCCCATCCGATAAATAACTAGATAAAGACACCGAAAAACGGTAACGGTAAACGAGCTTTATCTCAGCGCCCCGACCCATTCCCAAAAACGCCCCATTCCAAGGCTGATACTTGTGCAAACACTGGAAAAAATGTGTCTACCTAAAAGGACGTTTTTACAATAAAATCTATTTAAATTCTATTTAACCTCATCATTACATTGAATATTATTAAAAATTTTAGTACAACAAAAAATCGATATCGTCTCGATATATAAAACTGAATACCTTATGATTATCGATAGTTTTGAAATGTTTCTGTTTGAAATACATTTACATTGATTAAAATTATTAGTGTAATAATACTTTTATTAGGTGAGAAATCTCCGTAGTTTCTTGACTTTATTTTTCCAAGTGCAGGACTTCCGCTAAGACAATAACCGATGCTAATGTATTGTACGTGTCAATATGGCCTCGGCTTTTGACTGATATCTGTCGCCAAGAAAAGAGAAATCGGGGAGCATGAGATAGCCAGCTGTCGATTTGTGGCAAATAGCATTTCGTCCTTGTCGCCGCCGAAGTCCTTGCACAATGAGAAATGAAATTGCATAAGCCAACAAGTTGGCACGCCCCCTCGTCAGCAGCGCCCCCCCGTTGCTATCGATTAATCACGGCCTATCGATCGCCACTGGATTGATACTATTTGATGAAAAGACAAATGGCCGACGTCTCGATTGGATTCCCCACACAGCCATAAATCTAGCCAAAGGTTCGATTTGCGAATTTGCTGGCCATAAAAATGGTAAGGGTTACCTAATAACTAATTTTATCGATAAATCAAAGGTGTTTGCCAGAACACGATTTCATATACCTAAATTGAAATATTAATTATTGTTATTAATTAATGAAACCATTAATGAAAACTTAACTAATGACAACGTTTATAACGGGCTCCGATTAGAAAAATATGTATATCGATAGATTTTGGTAATGCAGAATTAAAAGAACTAAATAAACATTTAAAGGTATCCCAGTGTAATACTTTTGTCCAAGTTTAAATTGCTGCAAGCCATTAAAAACTTAAAAAAAAAAACAACTTGAAAACGGATTTAAGACTTAAACATACAGGATTCTATACAGATAAATAAACCACAAACATTAAGAGGTTGATTGCAATGTGGTTTACCAAATTTTAGAAATGTAGAAAAATGTTAGAAAAAATGTACACAAAGTAAAAGACAATATTTGTTAGGAGAAATCTTTTCAAAAAATCTTAATTGAAGACTTCTTTCTTTGTTTTAAAGTGCGAGCTCTTTACCATTTTCATTGGGCTTCAGTAGGCAAGTGTCATGGTGCCACTCTGCCCTCTTTTCCCACCCCCAACCCAACTTAATGTACTCCTTTTTTGTAGCCCCAGCAGCCATCGTAAGCCTAAGTAAGAGATAAGCAAGTACAGCACATAGAGACACGTACATAGGATAGGATAGGAGATATATGTGGTGATATATGGATATAGACACCTACGCAGGCAGGCAAGCATTTATGGGCCTCCCCTATTTTGCATTATCCTTGTGTTTCAATTCACATTTAAATTGAATCAAGGCTCCCTCGCTGTACTATATACACATATATATGTTTGCCATTCTGCCGGGCCATAAGCCTTAATGAACCCGTTCCGGATTTAAGTGACACTTTCTCTATTCCGGATACCCAACCGACCATATAGTATGTATGCTTGATGCAATTTTCATAAAGTTGTCAAAACTTGCTAGCGCCTTTCATTTGTGTTTATTTTTTATGCCGGTTTCATATACTCGCCAAGTTTTTTGGCATATAAAAAGCAAAAGTTTAAACAGTTTACAGCTTACAGCTGGCCTTTGGGGCAATTCGAGAAAAGGAGTTGGTAAAAAAAAAGAAAGGGAGGGTAAAGTGGGTAGAACACAGAAATTTATGTGGCCAACGCCCAGAAGGCGGCAACAGTTGTTGAAGACCGAGGGGCCGAGTATTTGGCCACATCAAGCATACGCACTGTTGGCCGACCCACTTTCCATTCCCTTCGAATGTCAAAAATTAAACGAAGCAATAAATTATGGCTCTGTCAATGTATGCGGGTTCGTCCGGGTGCGTGTGTGTGTGTGGGTGTCTGTGCTTAAATATCCCTTTATATATGCAGATTTACCGAATCTCTTGGCCAGCAAAGGGTTAAGGGTTATCCGATACCCTGCCTTGTGACCCCTGAACTCCGGTTAACTTCGGGTGGTTTAGGTTCGATGAGCGGATTGATTTGCCAATTCAGAGTTGTGGGCGAATGCGTGGACATCAATCATTGGGACAGGTTTTCTCTGTTCCAGACTGTGTCGTTAGCAGACCCTTAAAAGGGTCCTTAAATTCCCAAACAACTTGCCACAGAAACTGTCCCACAAAAATGTGTTGTTTTGTTAAATGAGTTCAATGCTAGGGAAACTGATTTTAGGAAATTTAAATTTAAATGCTCTGCTATCCATTTTCATTTATGATTAGTAACTTATTAAACTAGCTTTTTACCAGAGAATTAATTCAACTTTTTATGAACTTAGTTTGGGCCTGTTATAATCTATATATTATTCATGAATGTTTTAACTTATTTTAATTAAACTGTTTTGCCTTCTTTTTAAGTTCTTTTAATGTATTATTATTAAATTATTTAAAGAGTTTTTACCAGATAACTCATTGAGCGTTTTAAGAAGTTAGTTTTGTTGTACATTTTAATTTATTCATCTTTTGATGTATTACTAATTGACTTCTTAATAAAGTTTAAAAATGTCAATAATTCTAATACTTTGTTGCAAGACATCTTATTATATTGTTCTTACAAAAACCTTTTATTTTTAATTTAAAGTTAAGTCGGTACAAATGTATAGATTGCCGATTCTTAAGGTATTTCCCCATCGTTACTTAGCCCGAAGAATTTTTGGTCAAACGATTTCCTTTTTTCTGGAATTCGATTTCCCCGATTTGCAACTATTTGGAAACTGTGAAGAATGAGAGCTGCACACTTTTGATAGTTTTGATAAATGGGTGGGAATGTTGAGGACTTCACCGTCCTTTGCCCATTTGTTAAAGTGGGTTTGGGTTGACAAATTTCAGCTTGTTCAAAGGATTTGCCTTGATTAAATATTTGTCATAGATGCTTTAAGTGCACTGCCAATAAGGGCGGTGCTTTCCCCCTTCCTTTTATCAGACACACACTCGTGTTTGTCCTTATGTTAATGTCTTCATTTTGTCCCCAATTTCCCCCCTCTCCCCACCCCGTATTCAAAACATAACTCGGTCTTGTTTAATGCGCATATTTATTCCACTGCCTCGTTTTGTTGTTTTTTCGGATTCTCATTTTTATTTTGTCGTGTATTAAGTTAATTAATGCGAGGCATAAGCCGTCGCTGCTGCCATTTAGCTCGTCGTCCTTGTTGTCCTTCGTCAAGTCAATCACATGATAACAGAGCCAACAAACATTTCTAATGTTTTCCCAACTTTATTTCGGTGCCGTTGTTTTTTCGTTTTAATTAATTTTGCGAGGGATTTGTGTGTGCGGCTTATGAACTTAAAATATTTAACTTCGTTTTCTCTTTTTGACGGCATTACCCAAAATGGGAAAAAAGAACAGCGAAAGACAAAGACAAGGGAGAAATGTGGAAAACAGAAGCTCAAAAATGTCGAACTCAGGTGCTGTGGGTGGCAATTAATTGATGAGAGAAATTTTCTCAAAATATTACTCATGCGACATGTTGAACGATGAGGGATATATTGAATTTGTTTTCTTTTTGACATAAAATATGTAAAGTTTGGTTAGCTTAATGATTAGCTTAAATATTTCGAGTATTTTAAAGGCTTTACAAAGAAGAAAGAATACAAGTATTTTAACAAATTTATTGCAAATTATTAAAGCAATTTAAGAAAATATTAACAGAAACATAAAATGTATGACCTTTAACAGCAACCACTTGTTTTAACCATCTAATTTAGGGTCCTCTGTATCAAAAATAAAAACCACCATGGCAAATTGAAGATTATCCGTGGCTTTTCTGCTTTGCATTTCCTTTCAACTTGTGAGCTTTTCTTCCGCCACCTTACTTTCTCCTCCTTTCTCCGCACTTTGCCACCCAGATTCTTTGCACCCACACACTGACAGCAAATTTATTCCACATATTAAAATGCTGCCACTCAATAAAGCCGAGAATAAAGGCACAAAATATGCAAAAACAAGAGGAATTTCCTGTTTCTTTGGCCAGCAGATATGTTGAGGAAAAACAATAGCAAAATGTAAACAAATCACAATAAATAACAAATAGGCATTCGTCCTCTTGTTTTTTTTTTTTTGTTTTTTTTTTATATCCGGCACTTGACATTGTACGTTTGTGTGTGTGTGTGAGTGGGCGTGGCTAGGGGAAATTTTTTCAATTATATTGACAGCAGCAAAAGTTTTCCCACACGCCGTCCCTTATGCATAAATTTGAAATCACAGAAATGTTGTCTCTCTTTTCCCCCCCTCTTCTATATTATATTTTTGTTACAAAATGTAAGATGTGCGTGTGGTGTGTTTGCGACATGTGTAAATTTGATGGGCGTGGCAAATGCTTAATTCAATACGCATCAACAAATAATTTATGAATTTTTATTGAAGTTGCGCTTCTGTTTTGATGATGAGAACGTAGCCGAAAGAAATGCGAATCATAAATTACCCACACAAAACGAAAATTCTGCAGACAGCATCAAATATATATATATATATATTTGTTTGTTGGTGTTACAGAGTTTGTTTTTCGGGGGAGTGGAGTGCTTCTTGTTGATATCAATCCTGCCTTTCATTTTCTATCGCATCCATTACCGCAAAAAATAAGAAAATAGATAAATTATTTCAAACACCTCAGAGAAGAAAAAAGAAGAACAAAGCTTTAATAAAATTGTATGGTTATAACAACTTTTAAAGGAGAACAAAAATAATAAAAATTTAATAGAGCTTACAAACATGTAACTAACTAAAAAGCAGGTGAATTTTTACAATTTGAATAATCAAATCAATAATAACGGAGATAACGGATAATTTATTAATCTGTCCCATCATCTTAAAATGTTTCTTTCGAGGCTAACATTTATTGACAAGCTAAGTACAATAGAATACAATTAGAGTTGGTCTAGTTTTTGATCTCAAGGCTAACATTGTTTCGCTATTTTTAATAATCACTTTATTGCATCCCTTTCGCCTTCTAATAACTTGGGGATCAATTTCAATTGAGTACAAGATGGAGCTCATTAAAATGGAAGGGGTTCAATGGCGTTGTCCGCCAAATCTGAGCGAAAATAAAGCCATCGGAGAAGAGGGAGGTCAGGGTCGGGACCTCGTAAATCCTGTAAGTCCGAAGGGCAAGGGAGAGGATTTCTGAGGTCAGACCGTGGCACAGTTGATTAATTCCCCATTTTATTTGGCATTTTTATGAGCAACTGCAGCCAAGCCGAAATCTTCTTCTTCGCTTCTCCAAAAAGCTCCTCCGCTCTGTTTTTATACCACCTTCCCCTATTTATTTTGGTTTCAGCTCTTCAAAATGTTGCGATTTCGTTTGCTTTGGTTTCGGGTTTCGCTTTTCGGCATGTTTTTATGCCACCTATCAAATTGCCACACGCAGCAACAAGGACACTGCCAAAAATGTCCTTTTGTTAAGTCTATTCCGTATAGAAATGAGTAATCTGCCAAAGAATTTATTGCAATTCATTTGTATTTGATAATTTTTAAATTTTGCATTATTATGATTTCTTATGGAGTCTTACATACTCTCAATTATTTTAAAATTTTACAATTAATTTTAATTCAAGTTCAGCTCTCACTGGCCGAATTTTCTCTCAGTGTTTCGAGCCCAGACTGGATTTGGTGGTGGGTTAAGAATGGGCCAGAGGTGGGTTACGCTGAGGTGGTTTTCGGGGCCAAAGCGATATTTTATTTCACCATTAATCGTAAAAATTGCTCGTTTTATTGCTTTGAAAGTGTTTTGCCGGGTGCCAGTCGCCGATTGAACTCATCGCCTTCCTCTTACCCAGAAACTTAGCATATGCCCCTTCTTTTGTTTTATTTTATTTTATTTATTCCGTTTCCGGAATGACAATGGAGCACAAACACAAAAAAAAAAATACAAAAAAAAAAAGGAACACAGAAAACAAAGCAAACATCGCACAGGTGGCAATATGAAATTCGAGGTGGGGTGTTTGGGCTCGTCCTGCCAAATGTTATGCATAAATCCTAGTATTCCTGTAAGCCGTGTATCCTTGTCCAGAATATTCTATATATGGGCCTTCGGCACCGCCTTTGACTTTGACTGATGGCTGACAGAAATTTGGGAAAGGCAGCTGGTCCCATTTATAAATCACATTTATTTTTATCATTCACCAAAGCAGCTATGACTCATTTTAGCCAGTCCGCCCAAGAATTTAACCATGATAAATAAGTGAATATGTGAAAAATTTAACCTTGACACAAGAACTAGAAGTTAAGTAAATATGCAGGATACACAGCCCAAAGATAAACAAAAAAACAATATTCATTTTATTAATTTAAAATGATGTTAAAATAACTCTTTTAACATGAACATAATACATACCTTAACATCAATACACATTTATGCTTGAAATGTGGACTATGCATATTAAGGAATACAATTATAATTAATTTTATTAATTTAAATTGATGCTTATAGAATTCTTTAAGCAATGAACTACCAAGCTTTACATCAATATAAAATTTAAGCTTAAAACAGGGACTATAAATATTTGAAACCACAATTAAATAAATACACCGAATAGCACAGTACAGTAACCAAAAATTTAATTAATTTTATTAATTTAGGTTGATGCTTAAAGAAATCTTTAAACAACGGAAAACAAAAAAGGAAGAAAAATCAATTTCCATAATTACGCACAAGATAGTGTTCGAAAAAAGTACAAAATCAGATGTTGGCACTATGTAAATAAAGCCCAGCCCCATTTTCGCTGGCCGAAATTGAGGCAACAAATTTATTTATGCATTCAATTAGCATACAATAAGGGGGCGTAAGGTGCGCGCAGGGGCGTGGCAAGCTGGGATTCGACCGGTGATTGAGAAATTATTTTAAAAAAAGCAAACAGCTGGCGTTGAAAGGAGCTACTGCTACTGCTACTGCTCTTTTTGTTTTGTTTTCCTAATTTTCCCGCCCCTTGAATTTCCATCCTAGGAACCTAAACAAATTTCATGGTGAGGTCTTTTTTGAGAATGTGGCCCCCAACTTCTGTGTTTTTTATTTTGTTTTTTTTTTAGCCTTATTGGAGTACTTTTCAGCCGCATTTATTACTCATTTACAGACAATTTCGTCTTTGCTCCTTGGTCCTTTTTCTTTTTTTTTTTTCTTTTTTTTTGCTTTGTGTGGGCTTTACTTTTGTTATTTACTTTGGACTGTGAAATGAGCAAAAGTTTGAAATCTTTAAATGAATTTAATATGCACAAAGTATGAAAAATATTTTCCAAGGGTGGATGGGCTCCACATTCATGGCCAACATTATCGTCTGACGTATATATGATTTCTGGATTATGTTTATTAATATGTTGATATAATAATCCCCCGCCCCTTTATTTTTTTGCTCAGTGTGTGTGCGGGTGTGTGGGTGTGTGGGTGTAGCAGCTGCTATATGGCGTCGTCCTGACGGCAGCCACAAAAACCGCAGAAAGGGTTCTGGAACGGATATTGCTGGAATATGGGAATATGGGATCCAAATGGTGGGCCCAAAGGGGCTTTGGCTTTGGTTTTTTTTTGAAACGCAGGTCTGAGGTCGCTTTGAGCTCCTCTGCTAGAGTTACACCTCCACTTCCCCCGTGGCATGTGGATATTGATGGAGGGATTGCAGGATTGATGGCAAAATCCCGCCCTAGATTGCGTAGGCAAATACGTTATTATCTATTTCTGATTTGGCTTACACTAGAGCTTTAATATTTATTTTAACAAGAAACTGTTCAACAAAAAATTATAATTAATTCTCTAATTGCATCAGCAAATAACAAATGAATCTATATATTTAGAATAAAGTTAAGAATAAAGAACAAGAACGAATACAGAATATTGTTTTTGTCAACAAAAGCTTATACTAACAATCTTAAAGAGAGAGATTTCCTAGAGATGTAAATTGAAGAAAATGCCATCCTGTTGCCTCAAGAATCATAACATTACCCTTTTTTAGTACAACTAAATAATAATAATAGTTACTTCCCACTATGCTAACTGACTATTGAAGTGATTTTGATTTGCTGAACATGATTCTAACGGCCCATTCCGTCTTCGTGGCACAAAGTTTAAGGCAACTTAACCTTTGACCCAACCATTCTGCGACTCTGTCCATCGCCTTGAGCCGTCGCCTCCGCATTGAAGAAATTTCACATCACTGCGCATTGTGCATTAATAAAGCATTAAAACCAGATAGAGAGAGAACGGGAATGAGACTGGTATTATTGTCCAGATTTAACGAATTGTGAAAAGGCAATTCCAATGAAAATGAAATATTTATGGCATTCACCGTCTCCATCAACTCGGGGCCATATTTTATTCAACATTTTCACATGCGGCCACGCGGCGTATGAGCAATGAGGTGGGCAGTTTGGTTACACGGAATGCTGGTGCTGCGATTACCAATCAACAGCGAAATGCGAGTTATGTGGGGGCACACAAAAACATATCCCATAACAGGACACAGCTTATCGAAGGGAATGTTAGTCTTGAGACAGAAGAAAAGCTAATTATATCCTGTGGAAATTAAGACAATGGTGAATCTGTGGGGGCTTTGATCGATAATTATTGCTAATAACTCAAGGTCTTTAATAAGCTTGTCAGGTTGACTTGATTTTGGAATTATTGAATAAAATCAAATGCAGGAAACCAACTAATGCAAGTATATACATATATGATTTAAGTAATTTAAATATTTATATGTATATTTTTTAACAATACAAAGATATTTTTCTTCAGTTGCAGGGTTGCACTTTGCATTTGAATGCGTATACGTGATTTGGCCTTCATGTGGACTACATCACGTATACGCCACCAACAGCTTTTTTTTTTAACTGGGCCTCTGCACGCCCGCTTTGCTCCCCTTCCAATTTGACCATTTTGCGAAATGACTCTAGGAATTTTTCCCATTTTCGCTTCGATTTGGAACTTTCTGTTTTTGTCGGATTTTTAATTGGTGAGCTGAACTGCGAATGGGGGGCCCTTAAAAGTTGAGACAAAAGGTTGCTGATGAAATGTGTGAATGAAAGGCCGCAATTTCTCCCATTAAAATGATTTCGGTAACTTATAAGACGCCCTTTCTCCATCCCTCTTCGCCAATCCCTTCTCCATTTCAGCTTAGCCGCAGCCAAAGCCGCTTAGCAAATTATCAAACATAATTTGACATTTTGCCCAAAAAATCCCACGCAAAAATAAAGCAAAAGGAAGAGAAAAGAAGAAAAGGCGAAAAAAAATCAGTGAGCCCCCCAGATTTTCGTCGGCTGTTGGGGGGAAACATTTAAAGAATTAATAAAGACATTTGTCTCAGTTCTCGCAGTTTGTGCCGCCTAATTTATTTATTCTCTTTTTGGCTTCGGAAAAGCCGCTTTTCTGCGGATGTATATTTGTGTGTGTGTGCCCCACTTGGCAGTTCATTTGGCTTGCTGCTCTTTGAATTTTAGTTCTAAAGGAAATGAAAGTGGGTATATTATTTGAAGGTTTAGTGGATGGTTATTTCAAAAATGACAAATACAAAAAAAAACATTTTAATAATGTAAATAAATATTTATTTTAATACTTCACATATAGTTTTAAGGAATATATATTGATTGAGATTTAACAAATAAATAAACAAAAGTATAAAAATAAAATAACTTTGTAAGTTAAGTAGCTTGAAGGGTTAGCAGTACGCTGTTTTATATTGCTTTTGGACATTATGTTTCTAATATTATTTGCCCCAATATGTTAGTGTTTTCCCAGAGTATCGTGAGGTCCTTGAATGGCTGTTGGACACTCTCGACTATTTGCTGGCAACCTAAGTAGCTTTTACCCCCACACACACGCACATACACTGAGGAAAAGAGGCTGGAGAAAGGTCTGTCGATTTCTTTGCCCGCTTTCTTGAGTTTTCTCAGTCGGCTGTTGATGTAGCCTAATGTGCTTGTATTTACTTAAACGCACAAACGACTTTCTCGCAGGACCTTCCCGTTCCCATTGTCCAGCATTAACGCCCACTTTTCCCTTTCTGAAAGCCCCCGTCGTCTGATGAGCAGCAAATTGAATTTTATTGACTTGATTCGCGTTTGCTGACCATTTCTGAATGTGTGTGTGTGCTCAATAAATTGATTTCTGATTATCATTGCATAATAAAATGACAAAATCCGTGAGAAAAAAAAGTGGCAAGAAAAAGCGCAAAGTAAACGGCGAAGGAGAAACGAAGAAGAGCGCGCGTAGACAGAAGTTTTAATGAAGCGTATTAAAATTTAATTAAATAACAATTTGCACAAATGTAAATAAACATGGCGCTGCTTATGTAAAGCAGCCGAAGGACCCAGCAGCTCCTGCAGGACACTCGCAAATGGCAAATGGCAACTGGCAACGCCCAGTGCGGCGAACTTTGGTCATTAAATTAAGTGCACGAGACGCCCGCCGTCGATGGCGCGCCTGGAGATGGTGGAAAACGGCCGGGAAAACGCGGAAAATCGGGCATGGAGTGGCGGTGCTGTGATGTGAATGCCGCGGCCACAGGTAGACCCGGAAAACTCGAGGGCAGTTTATTATATTATTCCGGTGTTCTCTGTTTTATCATTCACTCTTTAAAACAAATAAAAAAAAGTGAATTTTAATTTATGTATCATATTAACAAAGATTCTTATCTTTTTTGTCTTTTAATAATGGTTTTTGTTTTGTTGTTTTTTTTGAAGTAACAGTTTAACTTGAGCTAAGTACAATGAACATTTTTTAAAATTTTTTTTTAATAATAAGGGCAATTCAAAAGAAGTTTTAGCTATGGAAAAAAGTTCAACAAAGTAAATAATTGTTAATGTATTTACGATTTAAGATGACTACGAACTCATAACCTATAAATATTATTTTAAAACCTTTTCGTCTGCCCTTGCAGGTGTTGAATAAGCTTAGGAAGAGACCGCTTTCCCATATTTTTAGCCAGCATTTAAAGTGATTTTTAATTTCGCATACATTTTGTCATACACCAACACATGAGCAGCTTCAAAGGAATGCCACGCCCCAACGCCAACGCCACCGACTCCGCCCCCGCCCCTGGACCACGCCTACGTGTTACTGTTCCACCATCGGATCGCATCACTCATACGCCACGTTGAACGCGTTGCTTTTTTCGCAATGCCTGTCTGTGGTGTGTTTGTGCGTGTTTGTTTGGGTGTGGGCGTGTGTACGTGTGTGGGCGTGGCAGGTAAAGTCTTAATTGAATTCACTTTTTTCCAGTTTCGTTGGCCAGGCAACCCCCTCACCGAATTTTAACCCACCTTCGCCGCCAAAAAAAAATTCCGACAGAGCCTACACATACGCCGTTTTTGTTGTTGTTAAATAAGAAAATTTAATAAAATTCGTATTTAATTTTCTTGGCTTACCCAATGTGTTTCCGCTTTTTGCGTACTGCCAGGTATTTTTCTTATATTTTTTTTGTGTACTACACATATATTTTTATACATTTTTCATTTATTTTGTGAGTAGCAAGTATTTCAAGTGGAACTGCAAAGCGGCTTTAAATAAAATAGGCGTGCACAGAATTATTTAATCAATTTGGTATTTATTCGAGGGAAATATTGTTATTTTTTGAGTTTCTTTCTCTTAAATGTCATCTAAATGATTAAGTCTTATTTGGCATTTAAAAACAATTAATTATAAAGGAATTTCAAAATGAAACAGGAAGAATTTTTGAATACCTAATTGGCAATCATAAAAGTTGTAGAAGTAATGAATATTGTTATCATCAAACGATGCAGATACTAAGTTTAAAGAAAAATCAAAAATGGTAGGGGAATTTTTTGTCGGCTTTGCATTTTTTTCTTCCTCTTGCTGTCTCTCTTGAAAAACTCGTAAAAACGAAGAAACCAGTGAATTTTAAGCGGCTTGAGGTCAGCTTTTTATGGGTTACCTTTGCTGTCACAGAGTTTTTCCCAACAAGCCAATTTCTTATCAAATGTTTGCACTTTTTCAGAGCTTGACATCCTCTTAAAAAAAAAATAAAAGTAACTTAATTTCGATGCGTTTTTACATTAAAATACACAAATAAAAAACAAATTTATAGCATGCATTCAAGCGATTTGTCTTGAAAAAAAGGAATAACAATTGCGCAACTTGGGAAAATCCCAACAAAACATGCTAGTTTATAATATGTAACCTTGGCAGTGTTTATGTGTGTATTTGTGTGGGTTTCATGATTAATGTGAAATTTGTGCAGGGGGTTTCCCCAGAAAAGCCCTACAAGTGGGCAAAAAGTTGTGATTGAATTCTAAGCTGAGAAGCGCATAAATAAAAACAAATTAAAATCTAAAAAACAAGTCAAGTTTTCCCCATTTTAAACAAATACTTTGTTGTCCCTTGCAAAGCATACATACACTGATCCTGAAATGTTGATCCCGATTAGCTGACACTTCCAATCAGTCGACGGCATATCAAGTGGCGCAGGAACGGGACTCAAAGGATTCTAGGCTAATGACTGTGTTTCGTGTTCATTAGACGGCCTAAGTCAAAAGATAACGACCACGTTAGCTAAGGTGGCCAAAATGGGGGACGAAAAACGAAAAACCGCAGGCGCGGTGGAAATAAACGAACTTTCAACTTGTCGCCATGAATGAGAGGAGTTGCAGGAGCTGGGCAAAATCCCTTTTGGTAATGGCTGGTAATTATCCTTAATTAGTTGTAAAATATTGAAGTGAAAGTATTTCGGTTTTTTGCCATTAGCAAAAAACTTTCCTAGACCCTTTTCCGTAATAACGATAATCATAATAATGGCATTATGCTTGGTTGCAAATTAAAAATGCGATAACATCTGCGTCTCAGTGTTCCATGATGAATAGTCCCTGTATTTTTATATATTTTTTTTTTTTCGAGTTTGCTAATGTCATTTTTCACAAGTCGAAAATTAATTACCACACAAAATTAGTTACGTATACGCCACCGCCGACGGGGATATAGTGAATAGTTGACATTGCTTTTAGCCTTAATGAATTTCGCCGAAAAACCAACATCAACTGAAAAACGCCATGGACCTTTTTAACTTTTAGCTAAATTTAATTTGCTTTTCGTGAGCTGAAAATAATTGACAAAATCTAATATTCCCTTTAGATACAGTTGAAAAAAATGTGTGTGCCTAATATATCGTTTTTCGTTTTTATAATTAAAATATTTTGTCATTGTTCGTGTAGTTTAATATATGAAATAAATATATTCAAAATATTGTAACGAATTTGTATAGGATCGTTTAAATTAACTTCAAATTAAATGAATTTACATTTAAGCTTAAACGCTAGTTTATTACCAATATCTTTCAGCCTGTTTTGTGTTTTTGAACTGCCATTTTGTATTAGCCAAATTTGAGAATGATGTTTATGGTCGAAAGCGTTGACCAAAACAAAGTAGTTCCGCTTTATTTTTTTGGCGCGTTTCCTGAAGCCCGCTCATAAATTTAATTAACGATAATATCCACGCCCGCTAACCGCCATTGTTTTTTCGTCACAGGACACGCAAGTGGGTGGTTTTTGGGTGTTTTTAGGTGGTTTTGGGTGGTTTTGGGTGGCTTTCCAGGTGGTTTGGGTGGGTGTGGCTTGCCAGAGTCAACCTGCTTAAGTGACATGCAAAAACAAGAAGAAAGTGTGCGCGGAAAGTGGTGAAAAGAAAGCATGGCATGCTTTTAAGCGAGAGTCACGCGTCGAGTGGGTTGCTTTGCTACCCCACTCCTTGCATTGAAAAGATATTTCAAAAGGTTCTACGTCATTTTGGGATTATGTTTTAAAATGATTCAAATAAATAATAATTTGTTTAAATATTTATAGTACCTCAGTGAGAAAATAATGGTGTGGAGAAATACTGATCTTTTATTTTTTTGATTATTTATACTATATCTCTAAAACGAGCATATCTTATTAGACTTATTGCCTAAAAGGATGATATGTATAGCAACATTCAGATTTGTTGATAAATATATTTAAAATGGTTTGTAGAAAAAACCAGCTAATCTTGTTTTAATTTAATCAAAATATTGCCTTGTTTTATGGTAACTTTTTTTCAGTGTAGTAGTAGACCATGCTCTGTGTGCTCGTCACTTGTCCAGCTGAACTTTTAGCCCGGCAGCTGCTTTGCCCGCCAACATGCCAAATGGGTGGAAAAGTGGATGGTTGGTAGGGTGGGGGAGCAGACAGCTGGCAGGCAGACGACATCATCGCCATCATAATCATTATCAGAATCATCATCATCAGCATCTCGACCTGCTCTTCTCCCTTTCCCCCTCCGTTTTTTATTGTTTGGCACTGCCTGAGCGACGGCTGCTAATTAAAATGGTATGCAGGCGAGGCAGCATCAGCTTAAGTGCAGTTTGGCCAAGGAAAAAAAATGTTTTTTCTTTTGCCCAAAATGGGCCGCCGCAAGTGAACCGTGTGACAGGAAAAGCCGAGGGAAAAGTGTTAAGCGTTTTGTGAAAATGGATGTCATGTTTCGAATTAGCTGAAATTTATTTCGCTAGTTAAAATAATTTTATGGACAATAATAAACAAATTCATGTGCATATTAAAAGATTTTTCTTGAATACCCTAATATGTATAAAATAATATAAATATTTTAAGAAATATTAATTAATTCAAAATTGAAAGAACTATGATGTCAAGTTTTCAACTATAAAACTTTCTGGGGTTTGAAGAAATTTATTCAATTTATTAAATAAAAGAAGACTTTCTGGAGTTTCTAGTTGGGTTAAATAAATGCTATGCCAAAATATTTTAATTTTAAAATGTAGTTTGTTATACATTTGAGTAAAAAATGTTTTTTTTTAAACTATTTATTATGTTGTTACTTAATTTAATTTTATTTAACTTAAGACAGAGTTTTTTTCAATACCTTTTTTTCCAAACTTTTAAGCAGCTTTTATTTCTTTAGATCGGCTTGTGGCACATCTTAAAGTACGCACCTTGATATCACAGAATCTCAGGTGCCTGTGCTTATTTCCCAGCTGACTGTTTATCTCCGTTTTCCCCGAGAAGCTTGTGACTTGCCCTAATTGCATTTTCTTGTAGCTCAGTTTCACCATCCGCTTTTGGGCCTGTCACTTTTTGCCTTTGTTTTTTCGGGCCGAGAACTAATGCCAACTTAATTTTCCAATTTACACGATAGCCGAACAATGGGGAAAACAGTTGGCAAGGAAAGTGAAAGTGAAAATGTTGGCATAATTTGTTGACCGAAAGGGTGTAGTTTACCCACAAGGCAGGGCTAATTTATTTTAATTTAGCCAGGGGGCTTTCTTCTTTTTTTGTTTCCTTTTTTTGTCGCACAAGTGCACGTGACGACTTCCGTCTGCATTTATTATTACGACTTTGCCAAAAAGTCGTCTATTTTTTTCTGGCTGCAGCCATTTTTCTTTTGCTTTCTCATTTTCCTTGGCTGTGATTGGAGCAGAATGCACGCAACTTAGCTTAGCTGCGACAAATTTATTGTTCCGAGTGCATTACATTTCCCCAAGAACCCCCACAACCCCGGAAAATGGCCAGCACTTAAATAAATTTATGAAAATATGCAATCTGCAAGAGCGTGTTGCAGGCAATTCTCGGTTTTTCCCAGCCAATGAAAATGCTAATGCCGAAAAAATGGAGAGGAGAAAAATCAGTTAAAGTGCCGGATTAGTTGGTCAGTGCTCGGCAGCAATATGAATTTCAATTTTATTCGCAAAATATATATAAATGCAATCTAGGAAATCACAACGATATATATATAAAGGGGTGGGCTTTCCCAAAGTGCGGGATATTTATCACACTACTTTGCCTTGAACAAGGGCTCAAATGTTGCAATAGAGTTGGTAATTAAGTTGTTTACTCTGCACTTGAGAAAAATATTGTAACTGCATTGTTATTGTTTCAAATCGCTGTACTACAAATTACAATATTAATAATTATATAATTTATTACCGCATTATTGTTATTTATTATGTAAGGGAGAAAATTATAACTGAAGTTCTTAAAAAAAAAAAATGTATAAAAAAGATTAAAATTTCTAGTTATTTTATGTTGTTTAAGAAGTTAAGATAAAGTTTATTAAAAGAAATTAGATAAAAGTGTAAAAAAACGTTATTTTTACGTTTTTTTCTAAAGCTAAGTGAAATTTCATTTCATATTTCCTGTGTTTTTCTTAAATCATTCATTTAGTATGCTTTAAGCTCCGAAAATCTCTGGAATAAATTCCCATTTACATATTTTTGTTAAGTCTAATTCAAGCTTGTGACGCAATTCGCATGCGTTGACTATTTTGCCAGCGAAAAGTCGCTATTTTTCATCAACTTTTCCAGCCAATTGACTTGTTTGTTTGAACTTTGAACGTGCAAATTTTCCATTGTCATGTGTCAATGGCCCGCCGTCAGTGTTACCCAACACCGTCTTCCTGCAGCCCACCATTTTCCAAAAGATCTCCACCCTCCCCTTGAATTTTCCCCCATGAATTTTTCCCCTTTTTCCAAAGTCTTTGCTCTCTGCTGGAGCCTGAGCCAAATCGCTTGCAATTTGACTAGACGATGTCGCGACAAATTTTGTTCTTCTAACGCTTTGTTTTTATTTGCTATTTTTTGCTTTGTATTTTTTTTGTGTTTCGGTGACAAATTTCTACTGCTGCGTGCGGGTCACTTGACTGGATTTATTTTAAACTTTTCTTGGTTTTTCTTTTACTTTTACTTTTTCTATTTTTTGTTTAAATTTTTGGAAGCCCGACACCTGACAGTTTTCTTATTTATTTATGCCGCTGAAAAATTACATAGAAAAATGAGGACCTTTCCGCCGCGGGGAACTTGAGCTTAGGTTAAGCCAACTTTATCAACTTAATTTGTATACAAATTCAGATATTTCATAATTTTTTTCCAGCGGCTTTCGTTAGCTGATTTTTTTTTTTTTTGAGTTTCATTTTTCACTGCCATTTTTTGCCCTGCGGAAAGTTTTGCGCTGTGTGTCCTTGCTTTTGGAAAAATTGTATTTGAAACTTTTGTGAAAAGTGGCAAATGTTCTTTGTCAGTGACGCTGGCACTTTAGGGGCGGTAGTGGGCGTGGCATAGGCACGTGCCATAAGCCATTTGTCAACAAGAAAAACTGATTGGATTCCATGACTAAGTGCGGTTTTTGGCCCTCCTAGTTTTGACAGGAAAAACGCTTAAAAGCAAAACGTAATCACACTCGGTTAACGCCGCCGTTGAGCCAATTTGCCTGTAAGTAGAGCACGGCAAATATAAATGAAAATGAAAATGAAGCCGGGAAAACCGGGTAGACAGTTGTTGGGAGAAAACAAAAGAAAAAAGCCAGGGGGAAAGCCGTTAAATGGAAAGCATTTCAATAATAATTGCATAGCCCCGAGAATTGTTAAGAGAAACTTTGCCAATTAATGCGGAAAACGCCTAAGGTCAATCGAATCCTTTTCAACAGTGACAAAGGAAAGAAGCTTAGACTAAAATATACCTGTCTAAATAAAGCTTTATTAAAAGTATACTAAAATGTATAAAGTAAACCATTTTCTAATATTGTTGTTCAAATGTTCAGCAAAGACATATTTTTATAGGAGACAAATAGTTTTGTTCTTTAATTGATAAAACATTAAAAAATAATATTTATTAAATAAAAACGCTTGCTTTAGTGGCTATAAATAGCTCATCAAATATATATGTTTACATATTCCATGTATAAGTTACACATATACCCCGTGTATACCGAACATAATAATCCCAACTCTTATCGCATTGTTTGTCCCACTCAGTTTGAGTCGTTGCCCTTTGGCAAACATTGCCAAAAATAATTTTGTTTGGATTTGAAGCTGTGCGAAAAGTTCATCATTTTCATCATTTTAGGTCTTTGTTTTTGATTTTCTTACTTGGAGCAAGAGATTCGCTTTAATTAGCTTTTCCTCTTCCGCAAAAAAGGGTCATAGGGATGCGGAATGGAAAAGATTTTAACTAAGTTTCGGCTTAGCATGGTTTTGGGAAATTACATTAAAATGTAGCATAGAATCGGAGATTAAAATAACTGCAAGAAAATACTTCAATTGCAACACTTTGCATCTTATTGTATTAACTTTACTTATTGCTGCTTTATTAATTTTATTAAAATTTATGAAATAATTTTCACATTCGCATGCATATGCTCATACACTTTACCAATTCCTTTCACACCTGTTTAATGATGGTAAACTGCAGTTTAAATTCCATTGAATGTTGTTTACTCTTAAAAGCCATTTACAGAGTTCTAGGAAATTAACACCCAAGGGCTACCTTCACACCCAAAAAAAATTGTGATAGAAACTAAACTATTGTTACATCAATTTTTAACTATTGGGTATGGACAGTTTCCCAATAAGATGAGTATTAATTTAATACCACGAAAGTATCAAAATAAAAAACTTATGTGGTTTAAAAATAAGGCAGTAAACTGCAGTTTCAGACTCTTCAGTATAGAAATGAATCTAAAAGTATAGGGGCTATATACTGAATTGCTACTTATACTTGAATACTGTCGTATTAGAACTAAACTTATAGTCTTTTTAACGGTGCAGTACAAAATCGATTCGAAATGCCTTTTAATGAGCCACTCTCGGATGACTAGGTCCTCAACGGGAAATGCAGGCCACACACATTAGCCAGAAGTTGGACTTCACTTCGTTTTGGCTCACCCACTGGCATACGGGGCGTATGCATGATGTAACAGAGTCGAGTACTTTGCAGCATTTGAATGCTGTTTCTTCTCTTCTATTTTTTTTAAGCCAACTGGGAATACACAAGGTTAGTGGGAGGTACGCACTTTCCCCTAACGGTAAACAAGTGAAAAACATTTCCATTTAGTCCAAACACACCAGCACACACACACACACACACACACACAGAGATGGGAAAACACGACCGTGTGTATTTGCCATGTTTTTAATCCACTTGAAGGCACTTAAGGCAGATCACTGCCAAGCGTAAATGTGCCAAGTGCAATGGGTGGGGCCAAACAAATTGTACAAGTTCAGATAACTACGGAGCACGGACACGACCCTCCTCCTATCTCCGCTTGTTCAAATTCATAATTCCGATAAAAAGCGGCGAAGAAGCCGCGACAGCGCAGACAACAAATGAATGGAAAATGGAAAATAGAAGGCGGTCATCATAAATGATCGACCCGAGGGATACTTTAAAAAGCGCTGAAAGATTCCAGATCGCAAACATATCGGAGAAAGGCGTTTTATTATATGTTTTCAAGCATTATGGTCAACATTGACATAAACGGAATTTCTAAACATTCACAGCTTATAAATATTAACAACCTTTTTGAGAATTGAAGAGTGTTTATAAACAAGGTTTTAAAAGAAAGATAAATACATGACTATAAGATAAATGTATATATTACAATTTTTAAATTTAATTTTTAAACCTTAAAAAATACTTCATATATAATATATGAGTTGCAAATGAATTTCGAATTTTTTTGTGAAATTCAAACACTTAGAAGGCAAGTTGCAATCATGATTAAGAAAAGAAACGTGCCCCAAATGGTCGGTGATACCCTGTACTTATGCCATGAATATAAAACAATGTATCATTTGGAAAATGCGTGTGTGTAAACTATAATAACAGTAATAACAACTAAACTGAATGGCAAATGACAGTTCTCAGTTCTCGCTGAAAAACCCCCATTTTCCCATTTTCCCAAATCCCTTCCCTCCACGCTCTCTAGTTTTTCACACCCCTCCCCACCCCTCCGCTTCGCCCTTGGATAGTGCATAGATTACGTTGCCATTTTATCTCGCTGAGTCAGCGGAAAAGGAGAAACAGAAACTTCTGACAACGACACACGTCTAAGATTACAGTCGGAAAATGCGATGAGGTGGGGGTCGGAAAATTGGGTGGGCCTGGGCTTGGGGTGCTTGCCCCCGATTGAAAGGGAAAACGGAAAATGGCGGGGCACGTTCGACGCTTCACTTAATTAAGCGCCTTTTTGTCTGCTGTAAGTTGATAATTGAGGTTTTGCCGGTTTTGCGGCAGGCAAAAGTTAATCCCTCCCACTCATTGAACGTCCTTTTCCCAGCCCATTTCCCATTTTCCCATTTCCCGTGCCCAGTTCCCCGCTTTTTCCAGGGCCACCACAAACAAGAAAAGTAGTAACAAAAGGAGCCGCCAAACTACGCTCGAATTGCCCACAAATAATAAAGAAATAATTCAATTTCAACTCTGCCTTTTCCCTGATGTTTTTTTTTTTTGGCAATTTCCACGTTGCCTTTTTCCTAATTTTTCTTGGCAAAGAAAAAAGAAAATGCCAAATAAAATCAACCTTTGTTATGCAACGAAATAAATTTAAATAGATTTAAAGTAATCACGATTAAGCAAAACAAATTTAAATACAATTATATGTACCTAAAGTGTTTATTATTATTTTTGTTTTTACAACACTTGCAACAAAAATGTAGTGTCCAAAAATGTTTATAGCTTTTTTTATTCACTACCAATTTTTTGGGTCAAAAGACTCTTAAACATTTTATTGAAATTTATGTTGGTTTCACATTTGAAAGCTAATTATTTATTTAATTGCAATTATGAAGCACAATTTTCGTAAAAGTTTGTTATATTTATATGTGCAATTAAAAACTTGTACTGTTTATACTTAAATCTAATCCATGTTGTGTTTTGAGAAATTATTTATAAAATTCCCCATTGCTGTTAAAGCTTTAAATTACAATTTAATTATAATTAAAAACTTTGTTTACCAGCAGTCAAGGAATGCTTGAAAACATATTTTGCATTTTGTTGTGGCGAAAAGTTTATTCTATGACTCGGACACTAATCTTTATTATTTGTTAAAATTTTCGTTTCATTTTGTGGTCATGCGTGTGTGGGTTTTTTTTTAATAAAGCTAGCATATGTGTGTCTCTTTGGCCTTATATAAAGTTTATTCCACCTTTTCGCAGCTTAAGCGTACTGTCATTGTTGCGTAACGAACACACGTGTGAGTGTTGGTTAAAAGCTTTATGTGGATTATGGTTTTATGGCGCCAGGTCAGGAGCGGAGGTTCCGGGGATCCAGGTCGAACATCTTGGCCCTCTCAACTCTGCAAATATTTGTATTTGCTGCCATTTTCCTGCAATCTTCGACTACCGAAGCTACCACATTTTCCCCATCCATTTTCCCCTCCAGGGAGACACAACAAATATGCCAAGAAGTCAGAAGTCAGACTGGCCCAACTGAATTAAAGACTAAATTAAGTTTGCTGATCCCAATTTGATTACGACCACAGCACAGCAAACACTTTAAATCTTACATTTTTGGCAGCATTCAATGATGGCACAACAATCCATATCCTTTGATTGATTTAATTATTAGTACAGCTTATGTGTTTTTTGAACAAATGCCACTCTTGCATTAAATATGTTATTTTAAAGGAAATCGCACAGAGTTTCACAGGAATATTTGGAGAATTTATGAAATGAAATTCTATAGTTTCCCATTCCCCAGCATTTCGATAACTAAATATTTGTATTCAAATATATTTATATATTTATTTTATTTTAAATGGACCTTTGTCGAAAGTGTTATTTAATTTCTTGGAATTCTAAAATTTTTCTTTAATTTTGTATTTATTCTTAGCTTTCCAATGGGGATTTCATCAAAGAACTTCTTCAAATTACAAAACTTAAACATAGCTCTGAATAAAATATTCGCATTTTTTACGGGTTATGCGGACACTTTTACTCGCTTTATTTTCTGCACATTCTTCTTTTTTTTTTTTTTCGGCGCAACTTTGCCAACTTCATTTTGTAGTCCAATAAACGCCAGAGGAGTGTGCATTTTTTGTGTAAAGGGGGTTTTTGGGCATCGCATTGATTGAGCTACGTGCCGATGGGCGATGGCACCTGATCGTTTCATTCCCCAGTTCTTCGATAAAGTGCGCAATTTTTCGGAACAAATATTTGCAAGACACTTTAATTCGCCCGACGACGCACACTGGGCGAAAAAAATGGGGGAAAACCGAAAACTAAATATGTTTTTTGGCCACTTTTTTCGGCGGCAGATGAAGGGAAGCGGTCGGGATTGATGATGATGGCGGCGGCAAGGGGCTTTTCATGCTCCGTGCGCCGTGAAACGAGATACGACACACTCACATGGGTCCAAGTATGTGGAAAATGAAACAAGTTTCGGAAAAGTCAGGGGAAAGTCGGGGGAAAGCGAAAAGCGGGCGACAGCGGTGGCGAGGACAAAGTTACTCGAATGACACAGAAGCAAGTTGCCATTAAATATAGACAGCATACAGTCGTCTCGAGGACAGACGAGGTTAAAAAAACACTATATTGTTACAAACAATGCCAAACAATATACAATATTTTTATAAAATTGGGTATTTAAAACATTTGCGAGGGCAACATGATAAAGCTTTTATTTGGTTAAATTAAAATAAATATTTTAAATTAAAAAGTGTCAATTGAAACTAAAAACCAATATACATATAAAATACAACCTACTGGTAATCATTTACCTAACAATTTTATTTTACTTTTACTTGCCCAAAGTTTTTTTGTAATTGTATAGTTAAGAGGGGAGTACTGCTAACTTAACCATTTTAAAATGACACTATCAATTTGGCCTCGATTGTAGACGCCATAGAAGCAGTGACATGTGTAACACCTTGTTGCCGGTTATAAAAACCACAACAGAACAGTCTGAAACGCCACTCACAAATCGCCTTCGAGCGTGAGATCCTTGCACTCCCTCGAGTGTGAAGGAGTGCAACAGGGGTTAAGTGGGTGGTTTTAGGGGGCCGCTTAACCCACAAAACTCCCACTCTCTATTTTGTTTTTACAAATTAGCTTGACAACCGAGTTTTTCTTTCCCATCTGTTTTTATTTCTTCAACCTGCGGTTTGCTTTTAACCTGACAGCCAACGGAGCAGAGTAAGACAAAGGGCAAATAAAACTTGTGCTACGCCCCATATATGACCATCCTCAGGTGTAAATTGTTTTATTGACATTTTGCGTTGAAAGCTGTACAATTTTTCTTGCTTTGAGAAATTCAAATGGCTAATGAACTGAAAGGGTTGCGGTTATTTAAATTCTGTATTGTAAATTACAACAAAAAATGTCATAGATCTTTTTTAAATTTAATATTTTATTTATTTTATTTATATAGTTACCTCACCAGAAATAAATTCCTTTCGTTTCTTAAAGAAAATACAGGAGAGTTTTATAAAAATAATAAAAATAAATTAAGAAACGAAATAGATGTAAGATAAATTGTTAAAATAATTTCACGAAAAGGATTGTTTAGTTCCTCACTTTATATTAAACCGTTGGATAATTAAATACTTGTAATTAAATATACTTTTATATTCATTTTGTTGTGTAAAAGAATGTTATTTAATTTTCTTGGTATTTTAAATCTTAGGGATTTCATTAAAAAGCGTTTTCAAATAACAAAACTTAAGCTTAAGTATTCACTTTTTTGACGGGTTATGCGGACTCTTTCACTCTCTTTATTTTCTGCACATTCTTTTATTTTCCCAAATCGCACCCAAATCTTACCAAACTAACTTATTCAGTGTTATTTTAGCCAAACGGAAGGACAAGCCAGAAAAAAGGGGAAAGCACATTGAAAAACGAACCCCAGAACCCCCCGACTACAAACTTTAATATGGAAAACTTTGCTGCTGTTGATGCTGTTCTTTACACACTTTACGTGCATATTTGGAACTCTACTCCCTCCCATCCCCTCTCCGAATATATTTTTATGCACTGATAGTGGCCCTTTGGTTTTCCTCCCCACGACGAGTTGAAAATTTCAAGTTTTTGCATGACTGAACCGAAACTTGTTTGCTGAGTCTGATGTCGATGTTCCACATCTGCATTTTATGAAAGAAAAATGCTTTGCGTCTGTCGATCTCCTTTTTTTTCCGCATTGTTTGCTTTGCTATTTTGTGTTTTTCTGCTTAATTAGATTTCGCATTTTGTAGCATAACAATAACACTATATATAAAGGCGGCTGATAATTGGTGGTATAAATCATGCGGGCCACGCGGCGTATGCGCAACGTGCAAATGTGCAAAATGAAAGCGAAACGAAACGAAACGAAACAAACAGAAAAAGCCGCTTACAAATTGCGGGAACGGAGTTGGCCAAAGTATTAATAATAGTCTGGAGTTCGTCTCATCGCAATCTGCTTTCGTTGTTACAACCAACAAAAGGTGGCACACTGATGCGCAATTTATTGGAAAATGGCTAAATAAATTTGTGATTCTGTAGAAACGAAAACACCTTATAACGAGGTAAAAAAGTAGTGACGATCGCACCTTCAACATACAAAAATTCTGATCTCACATTTTGTGACAAAATATGAATAAACAGTGGACTTAATAAATACACTTTTAAAATGCTTAATAAGTTTCAATAAACATGTGCTATATATAAAATATTGAGGGTTCTCAAAGGCTAATTAATAAAAATAAAAAATATTGTTAGGACAGTTTTTATAAAATATGTCAATTAGTGCAAAAAAAAACGTTTTGTTATAAATTTAACCAAATAACCAAATAAGAACAAATTTAAAAAGGTACTTCATGCTTTAAATATATTTAAGTAGCTGACATGAACTTGTGGTTATGTTCACTATAAATATTTTTATGTTTTAAGCAAATGGCTTTTGAACCACGGATTCGTGTCGGTGGCTAATGAGCCCAAGTGCAAGCTCCCTTCATCGCCTGCTGTGATGGCTTCGCTCTACATTGCTTGGCTTTTTCCGCCGTAAACGCTTTTCCGGGCATTTTCGGTGGCTTCTGGCACCGCTTCAAGGAGAGGAACCCCGTTTACCATGAAGGGGGAACAGGGAGACGGGGGTCATAATTCATTTCCACATAATTTGACTTGCACACGCGCGCAGCGTCAACGGCAAATATGCCAAAGAATGAATGACTATCGCAAGACACTGGGACAAAAGCAAAAAATTAAATAAAACCTAAATGGTTTAAATACCCTAACAAGATTTAAAATATTTTGTAAACAAAATATCTAAAACCTATTGCTGATTAAAAATGGACTTGCGTTCGTATTATTCCATAAATGCTAAGCTGAATTTGAAAGACCTACATAATTACAGGATAAATACCATTTTCCTAAAGGATTTTTTAAAGGAAATTTGTGAAATATATTAGATTCAAAATATAAGCACCACATAGTTTTCTTGTTAGCTACTTATATAATTGGTTATTAAAGAAACAAAAATAAGAATGTTAATATAACATTATGTAGTGACATATTTTCTCCAGTGACAAAAGAGTATGGCTAACACAGGGAGTGTTGTCCTGGGGGCGTGGCACCTGCTTTCCGCCCCCAGCGTAACCGCAGACAGCTGTCACTTAAATTCACTTCTCGACTGACAACTGCGTCGAAGAGGCATCCTGCAGATCCCTCTCAGGTTTTTCGCGGAGCAGGGGCATGCGGATGGGTGGTGGCCTCCCCTTTAAAAGGGGGGCAATTCTTTTAGCAAAGGGTGCCCGTGAAATGTTAAAAGCTTTTCGCCTTCAATGAACGTTCTCAAGGCGATTTTTCTTTATTTTTTCTCATTTTTCTACTTCAGGTGAATCAATATCAATATAAATAAAAGCTGTTCAAATTGAGGCAAATTAAGAAAATATAAATGTACAAGAAAATGTATAGACTTTCTATATACGAAATCAATAATCGAATATGTAAGATAAGGAAGTTTTATAGATTTGAATATGAATTGGAAGTTATTAGGTTGAAAATAGTAATGAAAATGTTGTTGTGTTTATTAAAAGTATAACAATAAAAGGATTGAGTGCAGAACCAACTACTGGTTTAGGTCTTACAACACTTGCTCTTCTGGCAATTTTCGCAGAGCATTTTGCCTCCGAAATCCTCACTCAATTTGCCTCAGTTTGCCTCTTCAATTCACAAATGGATATTTCTGCTCTGCATTTATATGCATTTTTTGTGGGGCAATAGGGTTGCATACAAATGTTGCATACTTAGCCACCCGTTCTTCCCGATTTTGCTCCCATTTTCCTCCCATTTTCATCCCAACATTTTTGCATCCTCTAGTATTTGATCCGCTTGCGTTGTGTGCGGAATTCCAGTGAATTTTCGAATTAAATGCTGTGCGTGCTCTCTTAACAAACGAAACAATTTAAATGGAAACTCTGGTTCAGAAAGAGATGGGGAGATTGTGCCAGAAGGAGACGGAAATAAGACAGACAAAAGAGACGGGTATAGGGTTGCATTCGGTGGCCATCATTGGAAGTGTCAGAAGACAAAGTGACTGCACAATTGACCATCTCTATCTGTCCTTTGGACATTTTTTCCTCACAGTTCACTCAATAAAATTCATAGCTTGCCTCGGCGATAACGCTAAAAAGGGACAGAGACATTTGAGACCAAAAAGAAACAGACTGAGCCGTGAAAAGTTTCAGAAGTCTGGTGCCATAAAAAACAAACCATGAATATGACACCAGCATATTAAATTATTATGCACAGTTTTTTGTGGCACTGCATTAAGGATAATGCCGATCATCAATGTTTTTTAGTGCTTAATGTCACCGACTCACCTGAATAATCAGCTAAATGACAGTCATAAACCACTGAAAATGAACATGGCGAATGGAAGTCCTTAAATTTTTCACTATGATTTTATTACTAGAGTTAGAATTTGCAGGGGAAGTTTATATATTGTACGTGCAAGATTAAATTTGATTTAAAAAAGTTAACATAAAATGATTTCTTTTCCTTCCTAAGATTTGTAAATTATTACTTTTATTGCAAAAGATTTTATAACGTTACATTCTTGACTTTAACTACTGAACAACATTATTACCATAAATTCTATTTTTATAATACATAGGTGTTTTATTAAATTTTATAAAAACAATAAGAAAATATAAGGATATTTATTTTATTATTGTTAAAAATTTTAAATAAGTTATTTAAACCATTAAAAATTAAAAACACTACTTAATTATTTAAGAAAATACCCGTATTTTAACACTTGTTAATGTCATTCAGAACATACTTAGTTTTTTTTTTTCTCATTCAATTTTATTAAATATCATTCTGCTGAAGTTAATTACTCGTGCAAAACTTCGAGTTTAGCAAAGTCAGTCCCCAATCGTATTGTATGGGTTTTCTCCAAGCTGTTTCCCCATACATACATAGTATACTTTATTTTTTCCTTGTGTTTTCCCTGCGACCCATCGATCAAATAGTCCATCAGTCAGTCGACGAGTTTAGTTGAGTGAAGTTTTGGCATTGGCCCGGGACATTAGTCAAAATGTTAACTAAATATGGATTCAATTGTTTAACTGCCGCTGACAGCGGTTAGTTGAGGAGAATGGTGGGAGAAAGGGGGACGAGGAGCCGCATTTACTCATGATTGAATTTTGAGGAAAAATATGAAAACACGAAGCGTTTATAAATCATCGGATTAAAATAAAATAAAATAAAGGGAAATCAGGGGGCGCACATTTATTGGCATTAGCTTCGAAGTTGTCGACGTCCATGGCCAGCTCATTAATCTTAGTTAGCCAACGGATGCTATATACTCTATGTATGTATATATACATATATACCACCTGACCTTAACCCCTTAACCCCTTAACCCCTTAACACAGCCAACGCTTAACCCGCCCTCAACGCTCAAGAGACTCTCGCTCACAACTTTACACAATTTTAATTCATTTTAATTTGTTGCCTGTTTATCTTTGTGATTGAGCTTCACAGCCTGGTTAAAGGACCCTCCTTCTGGGTGTCCTTCACTTTTTAAGTTGCTTCAAGTAGCCCTAAGCTTTCCATTTTCGTCGAGTACCTTACTCTCGCGCCCTCTCCCGCCCTCTCGCTCCAACCCGCGCCAAATTAATGGGGCCAGCCAGAGAGACAAAATAACTTTGTGAATCATTCGCAAAATGATTTCTTAGCTGCCTGCTGCTGATCTCACAACAATTTTAAATTGTTAAATGCTAAAATGCACTCAATATTAATATATTTAACGTATTGTGGAAAATATAAGAAATAAAATAGTTCCTTTTTGATTTAAATACATTTTATTTATATATTTTATTTTTTCTAAAAAGTGTATGCTCAAAAACATAATGGAACATTTTTGTTTTGCTACTGCCTTTAGAAAACAATGTTAGTGAAAGCCAAAAAAAAAGAGAACAAAACACAGCCAAACACTAGGTGAAAAAATAAAAGGAAAAATGTCGGGATGGAGTAAACTATTTAAGTAATTGGTATTTGTGTTGGCGGCACGTGTCCTGCCCAAGTTGGCCATCAATCAAACCATCAAAGTGGCTAATCAATTGAAGCTGGCCAAAGTCAAGGACTCGTCGCTTGAGCCAGTGAAAAAAAAAAACATTAAAGTCAACACAATTTTCTAGTTCATTCAACTCAATCATTTTATTGAGTGTATTTCTCTGAGTTGCTTTTTCTACATTATGTGAATTAAAGATGCTAGTGAATTTGCCGGCCCCAAAATTTTGTTTATCAGCTCTAGCAGATTGCAATTGTTTCGCAACTGGGAATAACTTTATCACTAAATTGGTTACCAAAATCGCCTCCCTGTCTGGCCATATTTTTTGGCTGGCTTTATTTATATAGTACTTTTGGCAATTTTCCATTTGGGTTTTTGGGTTGCTTTTATTTTATTTGATTTTATTCTTGTTCATTTCCAGGGCTTATCATTTGTATGGGGATCAGAGAAAAAGCCAGCAGATTTGAGGGGGGAGCGGGGAAAATCCCATAACGAAGGCCACTGCAATTTTTTTGTAATTATTTGTGGTCAGAAATAGCTACCCGTTTTCCTCCACTTTTATCGCGCCAAAACAAAAAGTGCCCTCCTTTCATTTCCCATCCCGCTTCCCATCGCTTTTCCGACTTTTCCTCTGCACTCGCAATGTATTTTCTATTTTTAAGACTTGTCTCCCTTTGTCTTTATGCCCGCCCAGATAGTCAATGGGTATATGGGGCTCAAAAAAGTTAAAAAGTCCTTGAACTATAAATATTCTAATGCCAAATAATTATGCCAGACTTGCAGGTATATATTAAGTTATGATTACTTAACAAATGGCAAATAATCCGTATGAATGCTTACTAGTTATTTGATAAATCCATAAATATTTTGTTATATATTTAAAAAAAAAAAGTATTCCAAATCCTTGTTAAACTATAATACAAATTTTTATCATTGTATTTTTAAACGCTCTTTTAGCGATTATAAAATAGCTATAGATATCTGAATTTTATCTGTAGCTTTTAAGTGAAAATTTTAACATAACTTTGCTATTACGAAAACCGTTTGAATTGTCGCCTTTGCTGTTTGCACATTTTTCGATTTCCATTAAACTTAAGTTTATGGCTTGGAGGTCATCGGACGACTCGACTCCCGGCGGAAAACTTCTGTTGACTTTTCTTATCCCGCGTCATCGTTTGCGGGGCATTAGCGGCACATATGTATGCTCTCCACATATCAAAACCCTCCTTTCTACTTTGTTTCTGCCATTGGCAGGGTTTGGTTTTGGGTTTGGGTTTGGGTTTGGGTTTGGATTTGGGCTTGGGTATTTGTATTTTATGGTTATGTCCGCATATTGGAGGCCATAAAAACGGGCCAAGTAACTAAACTAGAATAGAGATATTGTCCTTTTGTCAGGGCAATTTACATTCCATTTTCGCTTAGTTTGTTGCGACAAATTAAAGTAGGGCAGGGACTGTGCTTAAGCGATATTAATCCGACAGTCAATTCATATTCAATTGAAGCCCTTTTTCCCCCAATCGATTGCTCATTTGCCTTTGGCCCGGATTTTCACACTTCCATGTATCAGTTGGTTGCAGGGTGGTGTTTTAGGGGGTGTGGGGTAAAATAACCCTGGGGACCCAGGTCCAACTCATTTACCCACACACACATCCCCAATCGCACCCACTTTGAGTGGCTCAAGTGCCACTTGGAGCGAAAAAGGCGAATCGAAATGAAATGCGAATGCGAATGCGAATGCGACCAGTGGTGCCAATTTATCCATGTTCCAAAATATCTGATTCTTTGAAGAGCTCTTTTCTGTCATTTTCCCAAAATCAGTATTATTTTTAATATTTCAGTTCCTAGAAAGCTTTTAACTTATATTTAAAAATTTTAAATTGATATTGGCACAATGGTTACTTGATTGTTATTTTTTTTGCAATTGTTGATTTAAATATATAATAACTAATATTTCATACCCATATTTTCTTCTATATATATACAAAATAATACTTAAATCAGTATATTTTTAATTTTAATTTATACTTTAGTTTATACTTAGTCTTTTCATGATTGATTATAAGTAGCTTATATTTTATACCAACAAATTAAAAAAAATCATTGTTTTCAGAAATCATAAAAAATGTTTCCAAAGCAAAATGAGAAGTGCTGACTATTTTGTTTAATTTTTTCGCATAAAAGGTATACAATTTTTTGACACATTTTGTTGTCAACACTGTGACACATGGGTCCAAGAACACATTCCCCTTTTCGGCCATTTCCATCAGCTCATCAGGAAAATATGGGAAATGGGCTAGAGCAGTCACTTTCATTATTCAAATATATATAGTATAGAGACGTTCGACTGATTCGATTAGTCTACACTACAGACTCCACTCTCTGTTCGAAATGTGAGAGCATAAAAAATAATGAAACAGCCGATGAAGGGTCTGATTTTCTGGATTCTACTCGTTTTTCTGATGACATGGACAGAAATATTTTGTTACCTTTTGCGATATTAGGTGGGGCCCATAAAATCTGACGGGTACTTAAGCGAAAATTGAATTTAAGTTGGAGAAAATTGTATATGAAAACCATTAAACGCAACTTAAGGCTAGATTGAAATATAGAAAGTTAAATAAATATTTCTTGTAAAGTAAGCTTTTAGATAGAAACCCAGCAAAAACGTATTGGCCTTTAAAAAAATTTCACGATAAAGATCAAGCTTTTCACTTAACTTTAAAAGCAATATTTTTGCCTTCACCATTTATGTGCGACCCAATTTGGCCTTTTCACTCTTGGGCAAAATTTGTGTTGCCAATTGCATTTTGTCACTTTTTCGTCAGGCGTAAATATTTTGTTAAATATATTGAGAGCTTCCTGAAAATAGCCCAGTCCAAAGGGGGCGAAAAAGGAGAGCTGCTGATGGGGTCTAAAACCGGTATCAATGGGACCAACTTCCAAGTGAGCAAACAAAGACCGAGCAATTTTAATAATATTAGAGCGTCAGGGGCGAAAAATTGAGGTCGGGGTGACGGTGACTGGCATAAAAACTTTAGTATCCATGAGCTACACAGGAAAATAAATTTAATTCTTTTTTAGTTTTAAACCACTTACGTGGTTTATTTATTTATTTATTATTTTGATACTTTCGTGGAATTAAATAAATACTCATCTTATTGAGACATTTATCATACCCAAAGCTTAAAATTCGTGTAACAATAGTTTAGTTTCTATGACAATTTTTTTTTGTTGGATGTAAAGTCTAAGCTGAAGCAATCGTAATTCGACTTTAAAACAACAAGTTCTGAGAAAGTTCTTTACTTTAGAGATGTTTAACTTGATGGCTTTTTTTAAGGCTAGCTCTTATAATTTATTTTAATTTTGGTGCCAGTGTAAAGTCGTGTGTGTAGCAGCTGCCACGCCCCTGCACTTTATCCTCGGGCCTTCATTATTGTCCTGCTCGCTCGGACTCTACTTGTACGTGCACTCATATCTCACAGCTGCCACATTTTATTCTAATCATGAGGGGGTCCTGCCAGGATATGGGATATGGGGATATGGGATAATTCGCAGGACGACGTGTGCAAGTCATTCGACGGACATGGCCGAAACACGCATGTTTTTAGCCCATTCTGCGCATATTTGGCCAAGGCAACTTTTCCCATTGCGTTTCGTTTCCTTTCGCTTTGTTTGAGTGGCTTTTGCCAGGCCCGAGATTGTACATTATGAATTTGCCGCCTAATTGAAGTAACTACTTACCAGTCTCGGCCACCACCAAACGCACTAGCACCCCAGCAACCACATACAGTTGTATTCACAAAACGATAGGAGCTATTTTAAAATTTTGTGAACATTATGTTACTCGTAATACTGACTAAAAATTAAAGAAAAAATAACAAAAACAAAAAGTAAATCCGAAAAAATTTAATTTATAAAAAAGATTAAAGTGCAGAATACTGGAAAAAGTACATACTATTTGTATTTGATATTGTTATATATATTTAAAAATTAGAAAAAAAACGTAATGAATACAAATATTTTGTAATCAATTTAAAAATTATTCCCTATTAAAAAATGCATTTGAATATAAACGATTTTTATTGTATTTAATATTATATTATAATGTTAAGTACAAAAATTTGAATTCAGCTATTTATTTTTTTTTTGAGTCGTAAAATTTTGCTAGCATTTTGACCATAACTGTCTGAACACGCAGCAAATTGGCCTTTCATTTGCATCTGTTGATGGAGTTTTGCGGTTGCAACATTCTACGCTCTATTTCTATTCTAATGAGCTGCACACTCGTTGCCATAGCCACAAAACGCGACCAAGACTGTTGGCGTACATGTGGAAACTATGTATGCAGACATATATAAAACCCACAAGAGCAGGAACATCAGTTAATTGTGGATTAGTTTCGCTTGATTCCAGCTTGCCGACTTTTGAGCCCACACACACCAAACGCTTGTGCGCATTTCAAATTATTATTTGGAACTTTCGTGGGCGCATTTTAATGGCACACAAACACTAGAGAGAAAATGGACTGCTTGAAACTAGAATTACTGATGAGCTGTGGTGATTTTCTATTTAGATTTCTGCAAATTTTCCGCTCGAAGATAATGCAAGAGTTTCTTAAGAATATGTATAGAGTAGGAGGGGTTTAATTTAAAAACAAAGTAACTACGTTTTCTCAATAACAACAAGCTATAGCTTTATCGTTTCATTTTCAGTCATTAAAAGGGGGCTGACAAGAATATGGTTCGTTTTCATTGTAGCCAAGAAAGTGGAAATGATTTTCTGCGCACTTTTCGCCCGGCCAATTTCAAAGAAAACTGCAATGACAACGAGCACAAATGGCTGTCATAACTGTCAATAAAAACATAAGCGAAAACAACATAAACAACAAGCTGCCAACAGCAACAACAAAATAAATAACAAACAATGGGCGGGCAGAAACAACAGCAACATTGCCAGCCATGTGCTTTTGGATAATAAAACTCATAAAAATCAAGCAACGACCAAACAAAGCCAAGCAAAATGTTAACGATAATATGCCCCCAAGAAAGAGACTGAGAATGCGATAAACCAAAAATGAAAATCCGAATTTTTATGCCGAGAATCATAAAAAAATAATATTAAATTCGCTGCTTAATTGCAATTTGTTTTTATTTGGAAGAAGGTTGAGTTCGAATAACTTTATGCGTCCACTTTGTTAAGTTATATGTTTGCCACACTTAATCAACAACCATGATTAAATTTGGTAATTAAAACAACTATTTGCATCAATATATAAGCGAGTGTGGTTTAATTGCTTTAAAAGCACTAATAAATATTTTAAAAGAAAATAGCTCAAAAGGATTTTAAGTTTAGTTATTTATGACTAAATTATTGCTTGGCACCTCAATTTCCGAAGTTCATTTAGTTGATCTATATCCACATGTTTGCCCACACTCGATTTGTTATTTAAGCCAGGTCCATTATTCATTTATCAGACTCGATTTTTCACCCGTTTGATGGTTTTCCACACTTGTTTTCCACCATCAATTATTATTTGCAAATGCTATGCGCAATTACCAGCGATCTGGTAAATGTTTGACTGGCCGCGTTTATGCATAAACAAATAGCTTACACTATAATTTTATATAATGTTCAATTTTTTATTACAGATACGATTCTCATTTGGAGTTCTGGAATCACGGATCTCGAATTAGAAGGTGAGTGAGCGAAACTAAACTCATTTTTTCCTGGGAAAGTTCCTTGCATTCCATTGATGTCCCAGCTCATTTAACACGGCCAAAACAAGGGAATTAAGCTGAGAAAATGGCCGAGGAAAAGCGGTGGCGGGAAAAAGGGGAAAATCCAGCCCGAGATGAGAACAAAGCCAAGAGGCATTTTATGGTTATCCTGCCTCCTGTCGCAAAGGTGTAAAACTTTGAACATGAAATGACATGCCGATTAAATTAATGTCCCTAACTGTGCAGAAGGGAGCAGCGTTAGAGAAAGAGATAGACAGAGAGTGAGAGAGAGGGATGGGTAGACAGGTGCGGAAAGAGAGGGCTAATAAAGCGGCCTTGGGGCCCCATGAAGAAATATCATAAAAATAAAAATAAACTGGAAACACAAGCTTAGAACCCGAACATCTGATGTCCTAGTTACTAAATATACTAAAAATCATTTTTAATTTATTAATTGGGCCAATTCTTATACGAAATAACTCTAGAGAACCTTTTTTTTTGTGTCAAAACGTTTTTGGATCTAATTCTTGATATGTAATGCCCGAAATTTCCAATATCAATTTGAATGAACTCGATAGAAAATTTTCAATCGACTGGCATTCACAGATTAAATTTTTCAATTTGTCATTTTTTTCAAAAAAGAGCCTTTTTAAAAATTTGTTTAAATCCATTTAAATTTAAATCAATAGAAAATGTATAATATATTTTGCCAGCTGCACAGAACAGTAACTCTTATGGCTATGCTTTTTATTTTGGCCAAGTTACAACAAAAAAACTATTTAGAAATGTTTATGTTTTTACATATCTCCAAGAAACCCAAAAAACCATTATAAATCGGTTTATGTATGAAAACCCTGCGACTTAATGGTCAAAAGTTGGAATTCCGTTCAACATTCAATTCCTCATGAAGTTTCCAATCAAATGAGATTCACAGCTAAAATTTTTTAATTTTCGCAAAAAAATTGTGATATAAAAATTTCACAAAATTTTCAAATAATATTAAAAAATCTGAAACTACAGTTAAGCCCAATTTTCTATACTTCACAAGGGTACAAAACGCATACTTTAATCCCTCTAAATCCCATTGAACTTAAATATACATCTGGGGGAATATGGGAAAATCTGGCTTGCAAGGGGGCCATTGACACCTGGCACTTGCAACAGTGCGAGGGAGAAAGAGATGGAAGGAGGTCGGCAGAAAGAGAGGGGCTGACAGACGCCACATGGTGGCATCATTAGACAAGGACACCATGTGCACCATATAATCACAATAAATGACAATGGCCGGCAACCTGGATCCGCTCCTCTGAAATCCGGGGACACTGTAAGCAGATATTTCCATTTAATCATGCCCCAATGGCGATGACCCTTCAGCCTTATTCGTTATTCGAAGACAAGGTCAGACAAGGGCTGGCACCTGGGTGTTAAAGTTGTTTTAAACTAGCTATTCAATTTCCTTTAATTTATTTAAATATTTTAGCATTAAGTCAAATGAGCATTACAAAATATTTATGGTCAAACAATTTCAGAAAGCATAAAACTGATTTTTTGGTTTTTGCATTGCATTTTACAAAAATTAAATTAAATTCTTTTGAATAATAAATATTCTTTAATCTGTATATATGTAGCAAGTATTTAAACTAAAATGCTTCGTTTTCGTTGTAGCCAGATTTTTCAGTGGGTTCAAATGTCAGTAATCCAGTCAAATAGAAATATCAAAACAAATTACATTTGGACCACCGCAAAAATGGCAATCAACACTGAAATTGCATATGAAATTGTGACCTTCCGCCATGTTTTTCAACGCAAGCAATACTACGAACAGTTTTGGCCCACATTTTTCTAGCAACTTTACAACGTAGTTTTCTGCTTTTATTTTTACCCTGTCCAAATATTTGGGCAGTTCAACGAGCTTCTTGCCACAAAAACATTGCCCCATTAATGTCAACACTACAGCTAAAATTGCGCTTACTCGCGTTTTAATTTCCTCTAAATCTCATTTCTGCCAAAACAGGTGAAGCATTAGAAATCACTTTTAAAATCCGTTTTTCCTTAGCTACACTTTGAGAAAAACTATAAGATTATATAAGTCTTTGGAAAATTATAAACCAAATTATAATATTGTATGTTATATAAACATCTTAATTATTTCAAAAGTCAGACTATACTAATGATTAAAATTAAATTTTAGAGTAATTCCACTCACTCTCTTCTTTTTGATTATTATAACAATTCTAAATGCTCTTACTATTTAAACAAACTGGTTTTTATAGACTTAAGTGTTCATTATATTATTGAACTCTTACTAGTACAAATAATATCTGCATATTTAAATAAAAATATTTAATTTAAAAATGAAATCATAATATTTAATACAATGCCCAATTATGCAGTTTAATTTAATAATAAAATATTTGAATTGATGTGAAAAATACTCAATTAAAAATTGGTGCTTTGAGCTTAATTTCAAATACATTAAAAGATATTAAAGTTAATTCTGAAAATAGTCAAAGAAAATGTGAAAATTTTAAATATTATTAATTAAATGAAATCCATATCCAATATTCAAAATAAAAATCAAAGCGAAAAAGAATTAAGATTAGTATGATATACATGTTTTTTTTAGTGTTCAATCTGTCACTATTTTGCCGCAGAAATATGTTGTGAAAGTATTTAGATGGCACCTCTCCAGCATTTCCACACTTTCCCCTGCCGAAGTGTAACCATTCAGCAAAAAAAAACCACACCAAATCCAATGCCAGGGTCAAAACCTTTCACCGGGGATTACGGAATATAAATAGGAATAAAAGGAAAATTTATAACCAAAGGCGAAAGAACTCAGCTGGCATTCTTTGAATGGATACTAATATAAAAAGTTAAAAATATTCCTAAGCTGTCTGATACGGATGCCCGTTATATATATATATATATATATATATATATATATATAGTATATATATATATATATATAACAAGGATCTGGCAGAGATGACGCTTTAATTAAAAACGCAATTCAAGATAAATATATTTATATATGGAAATCAGGGTGTGGTGTGTGGCATTGGCTTTGGAATTCCCCAATCGAAACCGAAAGCTTTCCCTCTTTAGATTTCGTATAAAGGAATTTTCCTAAATAAACTTGGCCACCAAAGGGACCAAAAACTTGTTGATGGCGGGGGAATTTTGACCTTCTTTTTTTGTTTGGGGCAGGACAACAGCTGTTTGCAGCAGCAGCTTTTCTCTATTATTTAATGAAAGCGCATGAAAAATTAAATACTATACTTGGCATGTGCGACAAGTGGCCAGGCAAAATTGTCGAAAGGAAAGCCATTAGCAACGGAGTTGTGGGGCTGGGGAAAGCATTTAGTTCCTCCTTTTAAATATGCAAATGGATACTCGAAAACTATTTTATTCACACACGCACATTACGCCCAGTTTCCCGGAAGACAACTTCTTATTTTTCTATATTTTGTGTATGTTTTTGCTTCTCTGGCCTAGAACCCAAGAACCCGCCCTTTAGCAGGCTCTTTAGTGTTATGTGCTGTTTACGAGGCCATAAAAGAGGGGAAAAACGAGACGGGAAAAAGGGCGGGGAAAGCGCTTGGGGAAAATGGGGAAAGACCCGAATGTACTGAGCTTAAGCAAACCGATGCTGGGCTTACTCTTCAGAAACTGCTTTGATTTACCAAGGATTTTTTAATAAATAAGTAATAAAACGCACGTATAACAACATAATTTAAGAAAAAATTAATATTAAATCTAAGCAAATTTTAAAAAGATTTTTTTCTTACTCTAAATAAAATTAGATTATCTTTACTTACAATAAGCATTCTGATTACTCCCTAGATAAAAATATCAAAATGCGCTTTTATTTTGTTTTATGATAAAATATCTAAGCACAAAATCATGTTAGACCACGGTTTTTCTTTTACTAAATTCTCAAAGATTTCTGCAACTCCAAAAACAGTTTTCCCGCTTTTAAATTGTTTACCCAAAGCAAAGCGAAATGTTGAGCAGAGGGACGTGAAGAGTCGAAGGCCTTCTGTCTGACATTGCGAAAGCCTTTGTACTGACATAAAAAAAAGCCCCCGCCACGCAGACAGACAGTAAAAAAAAAAAGAAAAAAAAAGGAAACGAAGAGGGAACCCTCGAACATGGACATTCCACATGAACACCATCGACATCATCGACAAGCTTTGACCAATAAGCCGCCTAGACCAGACCGGCTCGCAACCGTAACTGAACCCGGCTCAAATCATGTCAACTTAGGCCACCAATGCGAGAACTCGCCCACATGTTTTGATACCCTTTCCACTCAAGGGGGAGATTCATTTTTTATGGCTTACATTAAATATAATATATAATATGCCACAAATTTGAAACAGTCTCAAAGAAAGCCAAGCAAACGTAAATAGAAGACAAATTTTCTAATAAACCTACATCAAATCTTATTGCAACTTGTTTTCATTTAATACATTTGTCACACAACCTATTATCCAAGGTATTTGGGTCTTCGATTCTGGTAATTTTTGCACTATTCAATCCTTTGGCCATCCGCCCCTGGATTTTGCCATTCCAGCTCGCATATTTGCACAGGAAACGGAAAACGGAAACTGTTCTGTCCTGTCTGCCCGGGGTTGTTATAGGGGCTACTTGGGGGGTATGATATCTGGGAATCTGGGGTTATGGACCAATGGGGCTGTGAGGTCCTGGGCATCTGGAGTTCAAGTCTGTATCACATTCAAGCAGCGGAAATTATTTGCCTGGCCAAAGGTCGCGAAATCTTTTAGGTTTTGTGCATTTAAAAACGAAATTTTTTCCCATTCATTATTTATTTATTCGCTTTGACGATTTTTTTTTAGTCGTTTATGGTAATTGGATAAATACGTTCAAGTCCACTGATTTATTCATTTTGTATTCTAAATGCACCTGTATTGAGCTGAATGAAATGTTTGATCAAAACAGGGGAAAATCAGTTCGTTATTCCCAAATTTATTGATTTTTATGCATTAAACGAAATGTTTTTATTAATGCGGCAAACAGGTGGATATTTAAATTAATGAATTAACCAAAATTATTTTCTTGTGTGAGTCAAAAGGAATTTTGGCCAAATGTATATTTAAGTCGCTATTCTTAACAATCAATAAATTACCATTTTTTGAAGCATTGCAAGCATTTTAAATGCAATTTTTTGCAAAAACAACAAAATTTAACGATTCATTCGAATTCTTTTGAAAAGCAAATTTCATATAATTCATTAGTTATATAACATGAATTCCACACCAAGCCAGCTTTATTCAGTATTCCTTTTGCTTTTCTTTGATGTTGACTCTTTTTGTTTGCTTTACTGTCGCTGTGTGTTTTATTCTTAAATTTGTACTTTAGCTTTAAGTAAATAGCAGACCAGAAAAATTAAACCGAAGTAAATAAAAAGACATTTATTTGTTTTCGCATATGTGCGGACTTCTTTCTCTCTTTAACTTTTTTCCTCCCCTTTTTCTGTTTGTTTTTATTGATGACACAAATGGGTCATTGGTTTCTTACTTCTGCTACTGCTATCTTCAACTATGTTTGTTTTTATGCTTTTGACCAGGATAAAAGTGGCGATGGATGGGCCATTGCAGTGCCATAATAATAACGTGTCCTGTGTGTGAAAACAAGAGACAAAAATTAAAGATGGCAAGCAAAAGGTCGTCAATAAGCCATGCCAACTTATCCGCAAATCCAATTGCTATATATATAGCTAAAAATCTAGGCAATAATATCTGCAATGGGGGGAGACACAGGGCTGCCTTATTAAAAAGCTTTCAGCGAAAAACAAAAGGCGGAAAATCGTTGCCTCTGCCTCTGCCTTTGCCTCTGTAATTTTCCAATGAAAGGAAGTGTGAAATTGTGCCGTTATTCATTATATATATGTAACATATAAATACAGAGAGTTGGGCCAGACTTGTATATAGCATAGCACATATATCCACGTAGCTGGCCATTTGGCCTAGACCAGGAAGGCGGCTCGTTTCGGCCCCGGTTTACCTCGCCTCGCCCCGCTTATTGTAAAATTGAAATTGAAAACAAACAGTCGGAGCCCCACGGCACAGTGGGTCCAACAAATTGCAGCTTCATCTCACTAATTTTTCAGAGCTTCCAGGCTTACGGGTTTTCCCAAAAAAAGTATTGTTTTATAATCACTTTAATTTACATTTTCATTTCAAATTGTAGTACATTTCACATACGGCTTTTTTGCTTTATGTAAAGCCACTTCACCACTTGACAGATAATAAATGAAGTGAAATTTATATTTGCTTATAGAACTATACATTTTTAATATAAACTGATGGCCTGAAGCCATTACTTTTTGTTTCAGAGACAAATAATTAAAAATAATTGTTTTTAGGTTACCTTAAGCTTAGTAAATTATAAGAATACCATTTTAAATTTTAATTTTATGCAATTTGTCATAAAATAAATAAACATGTAAACTATATTCAATATTGTTTAAAGTTTTTGTTCTTACTTGTTTAAGCATTTAAGCATTTCATACCTCAAGACACTGTGCTGAGTTACGTTGAACCAAAAAGACAGATGAGCCTAAGAGCTACCGACTGAGAGGGGGAAGGGGGGGCTCAGTCAGGGGGTGGCTCTTCAAGGGGGGTGAACAGGGGGAGGGGGGTTGCCAGGAAAAGAACGCCCCTGGCCGACTTTTGACTTGTGTTTTTGCAGCTGCTCAACGTGCGCGTGTGAAGGTGTAATGCCTACCTCTCGCCACCCATATTCCAAGCCCCTGAAAACACCAAGCCCCACCCCCTTCAACCAACACCACCCCACAACGCAATTTTCACCATTTTCTAGTGCGTTGGAAAATTTATATGCGTTGACAAGTTGAGCGCAAGGCCCACGAACTCGGAAAGGTGAAAACACTCAGCAGGAGACATGTAATGCTGAGTCTACACTGGGAAAGAAATTCACCAAGTTTTAGTTTCACATTACTACATTATGACGTGCAATATATATCATCTTAGAACTAGAATTTTAAACAAATATTTTAATTGATTACTTAATAATGAAATGGCTTATATTTGTCAACTAAAAAAACATACTTTATTTAACAAATTCGAATTTTTAAAACAATATAGCAAAAAACACACCTCATTATGTATTTATATTTTTTCAAAGTGTTCTTAATTGAACATTTCTTTGTGAGTGGAATGCCTACCCACAAATGGAAAAACCAACACAATAAAAAATTTTGTTTATACAAAATAGTTGTATATATTACATATTTTCGGCGGATGCCACCGATTTTACCATCGAAAATGTTGTGGTAAAACTTTTCTGTCACCCGAAAAAGTTTGAGCCACTCATATCTACCCCTTCAACATAATCGAAAGTTCAATCAGCTTGATTGGTCATCACCTAGTTGGGACTTTCTTCTCAGTTGTTCTGTTCCCCTTATCATACCCTTTTTTTTCTCTTGCTCTTCTTGGTTTTCCCCTCATCGCCTCTCATTTTCCTAATATCTCTGTCTCTGCACGAACTTATGAACTTCATGTCGTATGCGTAATGTTGGTATGCATAGAACTACAAGTTTTAAAGCTGCTAAGTGTTTGTTGGCAAGAGAGATGGAGTGCGGTTAGAAAGGGGCTGGAAAATAAGAGGGTCAGAGGCTGGGCTTCGAGAAGTGGACAAGAAAAGGGCGATGAAAGTAAAACTTTCGCATTTCGTGGGCGACATCAATGTGGCCACAAAATTGTGTGGCGCCAAAGTCAGTGGACCAGGACTAAAATCAGACTTTGCACTACACAGAAAGAAAATTACAGAATTCGAAAATACATGTTTTGGGGAAAAAGAGACGAAAGAAAGTTTTCTTTATTTTAAAAATCACACCCAAATCTATTTATATCTTAAGAAAAAAGTTTCTCGCAAGAGCAAGTGCTCAGACATTGCACAGCATAATAAGTAAATTTCAAAAAATTTAAGGATAAAGAATCGAACAGCATTATAAATACCCCAAACATTGGTTTATAACTAAAGTTTTCCTTATAAGAAAATGCATTATTCATAATTCATTCATTCAATTACACATAAATCTAAGTTTTTGTTTAAAACAATGCAATTCCTTTGTTATAAAAATAATATAGAAATGCTGTTTAGAATTTAATAAAATTCAGCAGCATAAAAACAAATAGTATATATAGTATTTTTACTGTGAAAAAGTCAAAGGTCTAGAAAAATGAGTGTCGCCTCTGGGCTCTTTAGTTTGTTATTTCCGTTGGCCACTTGCTCGCAGAAGAACATCCGCATTCTCCATTTTCACCCCGCATTTTCCTCTTCATTCGCTCGTTTGGTTGCCATTTGATTTGTAACATTTAAGTGGGCAGACACAAAAAAAACTTTTCCAATATAGCGGCACAATATCCCCACAATTTCCACCCGATTTCCAAACATTTTCCCGCTTTCCGGCCCGTTTTTCCCTCCAACAGGTAACCGCAAAACTGTCAGCAGACAGAAAACTTTTCCATCTCCGCCTTTTTCGTAGTTGTCCGGCAAAGTTTTTTCGTGTTTTTCTCGTCTCCGTCGCAATTGATTGAGTGTTGAGAACGTCATTTAACGTTTAACTGCAGGTCAAGAAAAAAATTGGTTTCTCTGTTTTTTTACAGCTTTTTTGACACTTGTCCGCCCAAGTTGCATTGCAAAAAGTCGATTAAAATCGTAGGGCACTCATAGGTAGAAAGGTAAATTTGTCAGTCTGTAAAACGCAAAGAATTTATTTTCACTTTTTTGACATATGATGATATATGATAATAATTTTATATTAAGCAATGATCAATTATAATATATTAAACAAAGCCTTAAACAAAATACACAATTTGCGTCTCTTTGAATTTTCTATTTTATATTCTCTCACGCTTGGGAAATAATTTCACGAAGAGTGTGATTGCCTAGTGACTTTTGCCGTTGTTCGCAAGTTAATTTGCCAATTTCTAGTCACCGCATCTGCACCTTTCCCCAAAAAAAAGGACAATGGTCGAAAAATACATCTCCGTTGTGATGGCATTTTACAATCAAAACTCCTTGCACGTTTTTGCCTTTTGGACACATTTTAGTCTTCGCCTTTTACATTTTTTGGCCATTTTATCTGCACATTTTGCTGTCCATTGTTTGGCCAAAAGAAAAAAAAAAAAGAGGAGAAATGGCAGAGTACGGGAACAAAGGCAGGCCAAATTAAAATGCAGGCCAAAACCTAAGCTGCATGTGATGACATTTGTGACAGGACTGCCTGCCTGGACATGTCCAGGATTCCCAGACACCGGATGACGAAAGACAGACAGCACTCTCTTCACGAGGGAATTGCAATTGAGCCAGGGAAAAAGTTGGGGCAAAAAAATAGTCATGGAAAATCAAACAAGTTCGCCACAGCACTCGGAAATGCATTAAAAATAGAACGCCCTGCCGCTCCTCGTTAGAAAACCAATTTTATTGAGCGATTCGGGTACGGAAAATTCCCTCATGGAGTTGTCCATTCGACTGAAAGGGTCAAATTGATTTGGAACTCTGGAAGATATGTTTTACATTATTTTTTATTTATCACAGATATGTATCTTAAAAAAAAAATAAATTTATTTTAAATTAAATTAAAATTGTAATAATTAAAAAACTCGGAAACAATCATTATAATATTTGGGCACAAATACATAAATATTGTATTAACTAAAAAGATATTATGTATAAAAAAAAGTTTTTAAAATAATGATTTATAATCTTGTTTATGGTTCTTCAAGTTTTCTTAAATATGTATTTTACAAAAAATTAATATTTTTCATCAAATACTTTACAAATAATTTTGACATATTTGGGCAGAAATACAAAAATATTATTTAAATCGTTATATTAATTTACAATAACTACTTAGAAAAAATGTTTCAAAAATGTTTTTGCCTATTTGTAAGTATCTAAGTATTTCCAAAAGTAAATAAGCCTTCAATTATGCTTAAAACATAAATTAATTGGTTTTTTTATCGATAGCTACAATATTATAACTTCTGGTGCTAGAAAATTGCTCACACTATACAGTACATATATCCAACCCAATAGAAAACACAATTGCCCCCATCTTTGGTGGATTGAATGCAACCAATTGAAATGCAACCCAATAAATGGAATCCTTTTTATGAACCACGACCACTCAATATGAATAAGCCGCACAAAAAAGCCGGCCAAGGAGTCGGAATATTGCAAAGACGAGCGATAAGTGCAAAAAGGATACAGATACTATATAAATATGGGGTAAAAAATCAAAAAGAAGGAAGACCATCGCATCCATTCATCCTGCCGTTCACGCACGACTGAGCACACACGACAACCCTGAAGCCTGAGGGCTAGGGTTGCCATCCTAGCAGAAACTTTGATTTTCCCACTGCTCTTTCCCCGCATTTCGCGCCACTTTTCTGTTTGCCAGCGAAAGTGACTTTTCCTCAAAGCAGTGCCAGCGAAAATTGGACAGAGCAAATAGGACACGTTCTCATCGCGTCTAACTTTTCCGGGACGAGTGCTCAACTTGGCAGATGTGACCCCCAAAAAAAATTTAATTGTAACCAGGACTCTAAATCTCTAAGTACTTTACACCGAATTAAATTCAACTTAAGTTTCGATTTTATTAAACATGAAGTATATATCAGCGTGTAAACTATAAGAAATTGTTAAACGCATTTTATTATTATCCAGATGTTTTTTACAAATAACTTTAATGTCAACTACCTAAAACTAAATATAACACATTTTATAACATTAAATTATTTAAAAAAAAAAACACACACATCCAAATTCTTAAATAAAATGTCACATATCATTTTTAATTACAACTACCTTAAACATTAATTTGTATTATTATAAAACGTACATTCAAATCAAATCCCCAATAATTCATTGAATATTTCCCCCTGCAAACAAATCGAAAAGGGTGACTTTTCCCCAATTTTGAGGGTCTCATGCTTTTATGACCAAAGTCATATCCACAAATTCATACCAGAGACCTCAACGACTCTTTATCATAACAATTAGGCAAAGTGCTTTGCAAATTTGTGCACTTTTATAGGGGCTATCGCCCATGGTGGCTGCGGCGCATATGGCTGCCATTATGAATGGACTCGACCACTCGTCCACCCGCTTTTCCGACCGCTTTTCCCTACCAATTTCCCAATGCTCACATGAGGGTGAGTGTGCTTTTGGTTGGCGGGTGTTTGTGCTGCGCTTTAACCAATTAGGAAATTACTTGTGTAAAGTGTTTGCCACAACAGCAGTAAAACAAATACAAACACAAATAGGAACTTTTGCCTTTTTCACCGGGAAAACGACAACGAAATGCCCCGGAAAATGGAAAGCTTGGGGCCAAAGCCACCGGGCTTAAAGTTCAAGCAGCGATCATTAGCCACGTTCCGTCTCACCCTAAAATCAATGGAAATGCTTCAAACTTTCAAGCCAGTTAAAACAAGAATACTATATACATAAGCCAAACAAAATTGCAAACTATTGGGCGCAATCGCTCATTTAACCGCAGGGATTTTGAGATTTGGAATGGCAAAGCCATCAACTTAATTATACTAGTTCACAACTACAGTTTAAGCAAAGATATCAAATAGTTTGGGTAATTTGGGCATTAGTGAAAACCAATCAATTTTAGCATTACATATTATTAATTCTTCATCCCATTTCAAATGATATTTTTTTATAAGTACGAGTCCTACTTACGCTGCTCACTTAATTAACTTTTGCTCCAAATTTAATAATCCATTATTACGCACCCTGATTTTAATTATCGCATTTTTATTAATCACTATATTTTCCGAACTTTTTCCCCGTAATTTAGCAGCCACTGTAACTTAAGACTGCGCAAAACAAACTTACAGTTTATTTTTAAAGACGAAGATGGAAATACAAAATCAAAACCAGCGAAACCAACGACCGTTGGGAATTTGTTGCCATAGCCGAGAGAAGCAGATTAAGTTTTTTAATTAATTCTTTCCAGCATGGGCGGTTTTCTGGTTTTCCAAGGGGGGAGTAGCCGCCTTTAAAGTCAATTAGTTTCATAAATCCGAGTTGACACATATTTGATTAAAAAGTTGTGCTCTGCCAACCCGAAAACCAAGCCAAACGGGCTGATAGAAAAATTAAAGAGGGCCGACCCCACACAAAAGTATATACGTACATAAACAAAATTTGATTTTAATTAAGCTAGTCGAAAGTTTTCCTTAATCCAAACATGCGTTGCAGCAGGCACAAAAAAGCGGAGGGTGCAGAAAATTTGTGGACTCACTAATTTGTCTTTAATGAGTTTTGATATGGTTATTGATGGGTATTTAAAACATGAAACTAGACAAAAATGGGTGACAAAGATGAATAAAAATACGACCGAATTAAAATAATAAAATAAAGTAAAAACCATTTTATAGGTTCATTTTATTGGCTTTTTTTTGAGTTGCAATTTGATAGTTAATTAATGCTACTGAGATGGCCCATAAAATAATTTATTTAATATTAAAATAATGTATTGTCGCTTACTGGGAAATCAGTTTTCTTTTTGTATCACTGACATTTAATTATGGAGAGCATTACCAAAAGCAAATTACGTAATCTGTTCGATCGGGATGAAATGGGTTAAATGGGTTTTTTGTGTGGGCCAACCTTGAATTGTTCTATTATTTTAATGAATTCAGTGGTTGCATATTACGGCTATCAGAGCATTGGGCTTTAATTTGTAATTACATTTTTGTGGCTTTTTGCCGTTGACCATTCCGTAGGCAATTTGATTGAAGCATTCTTTTGACAGTCGAATGCCAAATAAAGCCACGGCTCCTCTCCGCACAAATTAAATACGGTCAATAGCAGCGATGTCAAGCATACGCCCCGTCAGCCCGTCCCACCTTTTCCCAGCAATTTTACCGCCTTTTCCTGCTCTTTCCGAGCTATGCAAATAGCTCAATGACAAACACATTTAATTTACACACACTGCACTGCACAAGCGCTATTTGCCTCTAAATGCAAAATTGTTTGAAGGGCGGAGGAAAAGTGGGCAGTACGTGGAAAATATATTCGATATGGCGGGCAAGCAACGACGGGGATTGTCAATAAAACAGGTAGCTTCTGACACATTACCAGGCTTATCAGAGCACTCAAATATTTAGTGCAGGATATTGATTAAATTTATTCATTTGTTGAGCAATTGTATTCAAAATAAAAACCTTTTATATAACTCACCTTTGTTGTCAATTGTAAATGTATTAAAGTTTGTCTGCATATATTACAATATTCATCTACATTGTATGCAAATAAAAAAAACATCGGCTTAACGAAGTTTGCTTCCTTTCTTTTAATTTTTTAAATTCTACAAAAAATTAATGCCTGTGTACAAAATGAAGGTTTATTCTTTTCACCCCAAATTTTAAGTTTGTGTCTGTTTTTCCACTCAACTTGTTTGCTACCTTAAATGGACAAATTTGCCAAAAGAAAACAAAAAAACGCCGTGATTCATGTGTGTTACCCAAACGCTTTCAACTTTGAAATTGTTTCCTTTTTTTTTTTTTTTGTCTTGGCTTGCTTTATCCGCTGCTTTTGCCGAGAGTTAATTAATTATTAATACTTGATTTACAGCAGATGCCGCCTGGGTTTGGCTTCCAATTTAATGATGATGTTATTGTTTTGCCGCCTGCCTTCAGATGTTTTTGCTTGGCTGGCTTTTATGATTCGCACTTGGGCCATAAAAACGCAATTAGATTGAACGCCATGTACATAAAAGCCACATGAGCGGTGTCGCCCCTTTTCCTTCTAATTGAAATACATTGAATAATCAGTGGCCCACAAATAATTGACTCAAACCTCAAATCGCATTCGGGCGAAGGGAATTTGCATTTGTGGTCCACAATTCTATTGTGCGGAATTCCATGGCCAAGGAATACTCGCTTGGGGTTGTAGTTTACAGGATAAACACACAACGCCGCGTATATGCACTATAGCGCAACGCTGCGTATACGTAATCTCACAGCACCAGCAATACCAACGAATGACTGATTAACTGACTGCCCGCTGACATTTATCCCCCAAACTACACGAGAAAAAAACTGTTTTTGATTGTTGAATTTATTTATTTATTCAATACCTTCCCACGAATAAAATTATCCAAATATAACTTAAAACCCATAATAACTCACCAAGAAGTCTTTTAAAACTTTGATTTTTTGTAAATCTATTTTTTTATTGTACACCTCTGCACAATGGGGCAAACGACTACTTTTAAAGAAATAATTAAATAATGATATAACAATAATTTTTTCCTGTGTAGCGATATTATTGTGTCGCGATTTATGCAGACCATATGCTGTCATGTATGGACCGAAGTGATGGATTCCCATTTCCTATACGATACCAATTTCGTTATCACGTGATGGGCGAAAAGTGGATTAAATGCAACTTTCACATTCCCGAACATCAATTACTGATTGTGAATAATAAAGTTATCGTCTTGCCTTGTAAACCAAAAATCAATTCCCGTTTTCTTTTTGCAGCTGAACAGAAATAATTACAGGATATTTCCGATTTTTAGCTGAGAATTGGGCAATAAATAGATTAATTTTTATAGCTTAAAGATATTCTAATTGTCTTTACTAACAAATCTCACAAATTCTTCTTCTAAAAGGAGGTGAATTATAATTATTAATATTTCAATTAATGTGAAAAATACAAGATCTAAAAAAAAATGTTGTATATAGTGGTACCTTCTCTGACGGACTCTTTTAAGCCATTTCTGTAAATAAATTAGATACACGATTAGAAAATCGTGGAACTTACAAATTCAATTTCATGCGCGCTTGCCCCCGATGACTCAGCCGCATTTTTTGTGGCGGCGGAAAAGCGTGAAAAAGTCGGGAAAAACTGAAGGAGGAGTCACTGCCACTTCCGGTCGCTCTTTTATTTGCCTCTTAATCCGTAAACAGTTTGCCACACAGCGAAATTTATCTGGGAAGCCGTAAATCAAAACAGCTTAAAATGCTCAACATAAATCGTGGAGTTTAGAAGACGTAAACCATTAAATCGCGTTCACCAGTCCATAATTCCCCATCGCAGATAGCGTCGCCAAAAAATGAATAATAAGATCTCCGATAAGAGGAGACAAACAGTTCATAATTATTGCTTGATTTAATTAAAAGTACTGCGGAAATAATTCACCCAGTCACAGGCAATTTGTGACAACAATCACAGAAGTGCCTCCCGATATCATCTGCATAATTTATAGATGGCAATTTATTGGATGGCTCTGCCCTTCGCAAATTCGTATGCATACGATGCCAATTTGATGCCGTCTGTTATATTTATTTTTGTCTGCCACTTATTCCGCCGACGTCGTCTTTGGAATTGAATCTTGAGGAACGGAGTGTTCTCGCCACGAATTTCTGTTGTAAAAATATGAGATTTCAATAGTTTTTTTATGTTTATTTAATTGAGATTTCTGCTAAATTTTATAAATTATTTATATTTTAAAATGCTATTTTTATTATGGCTTTATGGCTTTTCTCAAACGATACAGTTTTGGTTTAAGTTTAAGCCATATTTAAATTAAATAAAATGCATATAAATCAAGTAAAAACAATTTGAAATCTTATAATTTTCACCTTATTTAAAATATTATAATATTGAATACTGCAATTTCATTTGCATTGTATATATTTAATTTATATATTGTACATAAAGTTTGGAATTCAATGGTCAGATATTTATTTTTACCCTACAATTTGTTTATTCTTTTTATTTCTTGTATTTCTTGTATTTCTTGTTATGTTTTAGACCTATGAAAGCACTTGTTTTATTGTCGGAGTAAAAAAGGTTCCTGGAATTCCGCCAACAGAATTCTTCGATCTTCAGACGCACTCAATTATGCCGCTTCGTCCTTCTTTGTCGTCATCGTTTGTCAATCCCCCGGTTTTTGCTCCTTTTCCGTCCCTTTTTTTCCCCCGGAAGGAAGACTCCTTCTGATATGGCTGTATTTTTTGTGTTGCTCGCTTAATAATATGATAATTGACAGCTTAAGCCAACTGTCAGCGAAGGGTGCGTGCCATTTCAGACACGACATGACAGCACATATGTCTCCTCGATTAGTAGTTAAAGTGTAATGCCATTGGATAGCAACAAAATAAAATAAAAGAAAAAAAGAGAAAAAAAGAGAAAAAAAGCGAGTAACATGCTTACAAGTGTTATCCTTAGGCAACTAATTGATGCTGCGCACGTGGCGTATGCGCCATATCCCATCCAGGATGTTTGACATTGATGTTATTTATTTAACTATGCAAATTTGATGAAATGCTGCCAAGGTCCACAGTTTATTTCCCAAAATTTTCCCCTTGTTTCCTTGTAATGGAATTAAATAAATTTTGCATAATTTTTACATGGTCATGCAGATGATAGTCTGCGGAACAGTGGCGTTGAAAATAAATTTGTCACTTCAAGTTTTTCCAAAGGGAATATTAATCCATTTTTGAAATGGCAAATTATTAGCCAATACTTTTGTTGTGCAACGTTTTAATAAATGTCGGAAAATCAATAGCATAACATTTTCTTGCACATTTATACGAAATCTTATGCATTTTTAAGCAACCAGAATTTCTAAGAGGCAAAATATGAAAATGAAAAATGTGGCAAAATTCTCAAGCAATTTAAATGCAATTAAATCAATAACAATGACATCGAAATGCAGTGAAGTCAATGAAAATATTGTATATTTTGAAACTGCTGTTGCAGAACAAAACAATTTGTATATTATATTATTAGCAGCTTATTATTATAAATGTTTACAAAAGTAGAAGAATTGAATTGTGTTTATCTATTAATTTGTGCAAGCTGTTCCTTCAAATTTATATATTGCATAGATTTGTATCGTTGCTTGTTAGAATTAAGCCCACTGTGCAGCACATTTCACTTTTCTGCATTGGGGCGAAACAAAAAGGAAAACTTATCACAACGCCCACACATCGACATCGGCCTTGACTGTCCATCTATTTTGCGACGATATGGGGGCGATATGGATGTAGATTTATTCGCCGCTCTATGGCCACGTATCTGCATTTGCCAGCTCATATCTAAAATATTTATTACACCACTTCAATTTGTCTCTTTCAGGGCGATATAACTCAGGGAAATGCAAATGCCGAGGTGGGCGTGGCCGGGGGCGTGCCGAAACAAACAATAGAAAGACAGCCAATTAAAAAACGCCCCTAAAGAATTGACAAAAAAAAAACACATAGAGAAGGTACTACAGTACTTATACTATAAAGTACTTATATACGAAAAGAATCTCTGCCAAGATGGCTGGCCATCGGTCGATGGCTCTTTTGTTGGCCATCTTAATTAGCAGTTGGGCAAAAGCCTCCTTGGCAGCCACCGGAAATGGTAGTATTATGACCGTTAGCAACAGTAGTGGCAACAATTATGGACTCACCTCGGAGCACTCAGACCACAGCGCCAACGACTCGATGGAGTACGATGCGGAGAGTGTGGCCCTCGAACGCATTGTGTCGACGATAGTTCCTGTCTTCTTCGGCATTATCGGCTTTGCTGGGCTCCTGGGCAATGGACTGGTCATACTGGGTAAGTTTCAGGCTAGAAAGATATCATTAACTAGATTTTTCCAGTCTTCAAACTAAATGTAGTAACTCAAAAACCACTAGAGTTTTAAGACCACTTTAAACGGTGCATAAAAGTACACCTAAATATATTTTAAGTTTTAAGTTCATAACAATAAATACATAAATTATTGTAACATGAATCTAAAATATATTTAAGCTGTCTATAGTTTATTTTTTAACACACGCTTATTAAAACTAAACTCTCAGTTCTTTTTTTGGGTGTACATTGTTAAGACCTCTTTAAACGGTTGTTAAAAGTACACTTAGATATATTTTGAGTTTTTTTTCAGCATCTTATGGCCGTTATAATAAATCGCTTAAACCTTCTGTGGCTGTTAAGACCACTAGTTTTAAAATGCATGACAATTAATGAAAATTACTTAAAAAAAATCTAAAGCAAATATTAAAACTGAAATACCAAAAGGATAAATAATTGATCTTTTGAATTCTGACTGAACAATAAAAAAAAAGTTAAGTCTCCTGAACTTTTCAATTTTTTATAGAACGAATTTCTCCACAGTGTAGGCTATAAAAACTCGGATTGGCATCCGGCGAAACGCTTTCATTAGCGACCTCTGGCAAATTATGCGTAATAATTGCAAATGAAGCTGCAAAGGACGAGGGGCCATAAGGATGAGGTGCTGGAGAGCCATAAAAACATAAAAACGCCTGCAAGAGCTGAGCATTCAGGCGGAAGCTAATTGATTTTTTATATCCCATTAAGGGACGAGAGGTGTTGGGCTGGGATCGTTAAGATTGCAATTTGCAAGTATTGCAGAAACTGAATAGAAGAGCGAAAACAGAAAATCGCATTCAGAACAATGCGTTTCAGATAGATTTAATTAACCAAAAGATTTATTATAATCATAAAAGTGAATTTAATTGGGATTTTGTTGATAATAACAGCGATATTTAATTTGTTGGATCAAAAAAAATAAGTAAAATACACTTTTAGCCACATTTTTGACGTCGCTAAATGTAGCTATATTTTTGATGTCGTCTAGTTTAATTAAATCATTTCTTGGCCCCAAAATGTAGGCAATGAAATAATGTCAGGGGGCAAAAAAGGAAAATAAGACAATGAAGGAATTTTACCTCAAACCCTTAAGTGCCTTAATGTGTGTGTGTGTGTGTGTGTGTGTGTGCGAAGATGTGCGCCTGTGTTAGTACACAAGTGTGTGTGTGCTCTATCACCGACGCAGCAGACTAAATCTCAACAGGCAAACTCATTTTGCATGCAATCTTTTTACTTTTTTTTTTGTATACGCTTTGTTGTTTCCTTATTGCAACCTTGGTGTGAAATTCTCAGAGGCCATCTTACCGCACCTGGAATTTCTGTGTGTGTGTGTGTGTGTGTGTATGTGTGGCCACGCCCACCCGTTTCGGCCGGAAAAAACGAAGCAAAAACAAAACAGAGAAACAAGCTCAAACAGCTCGGAGAAAAATGCTAAAAATAAGAAAATCGCAAGGCAAAAAAAATGGAAAACTAAAAAAAAAGGCGGCTGCTGTTGGCGTAGCGGTAAAACTAAACCACTGACGTCAAGCACTAAGAATATAGTTTTTACACCAGCCAACCTCTTGACTAGAAGCTTCCGTTCAAGCCCTTTTCTTGAGCTCAGTTTCGCCATAAAAGTGAAAATGAAAACAACTTGCAGTGATAAAGATACGAAAACTCAATTAGAACTAACATAATTGCCTAGCATAGAGTTTTGTATATATTTAAACGCATGCTTGGGTTGTGCGAAAAGGCTTCATGATTTTAAAGCAGAGAGTATTGAAAAAGTTACTACAAGTTTTGGGGACAATATTTTACAGAAATCACTAGAATTTCATAAATAAAACATAAGTGTTTAGAAAATATTACTAAATTTTATTTATTTGCAACACCTTGTCGAAATCCATTTAAATATCAAAAGCGGCTATTTGATAAATCCTAAGAGAGTCTGAAAAATTTGTTAATATTATATATAAATAGGGTGCGATTTTGATTTACCCTTCTTCAGTTATCTTAGCTGGAATTGAATCTCAGCCTAAGACAAATACATCCGAGGACCCTTAAAAGTTGTCCCAGAAACCAGAAACAAATGAGGGGGTCAAAGTGCAGGCGTTTGTTGGCCACGCCCACACCGGCCTAGTGAAAAGTGTTTTCCATGTCGCTTCGGTCGCCCGGTTTCCTATCGCATTCTCTCGGCGCTCGGCTGTCAGGCCAAAGGAAAAGTTTTATTAAAGTCGCATCGCAAGTGGCATCCAATTGCCCACGACAACCGCCCACAATTTGCCAGCATCCTGCTCAATTTTCCTCGGGAAAATGCCACTGTGTGCGAAAGCCACTTTGTCAGCTGCGTTGGCGTCATTATGATAAATGATTTGTAAATGAACGTGTGGATTTTATGGCAAATTATGAAGGCGAAAATTAGAGCCACTCGTGTGGGAGAACTTATTAGTTTGTCTAGTTTGTCTGCAAGGACAACTCGAGAGCAAAACAGAGCCACCACTTTCAAAGACACCCATACACTAAAATTCTGCATGACTTTGGGATTGGTTCTGGGATATATTCGTCTGCTCCGAAGAAATATATGCAAAAATTATCAGGAATAAATAATGCAATATGGAATTTTAAAACTATCAAGCTATCAAAGTTTATTTTGATTTAATATATATATATTTAACATAATTTTATCTGACACTATATTAACATTGCACAAAAGTGTAGATTTATACAAAAGCTAAAATGTATTTTATAACTCAATGGTAAAGAATTAAGAAAAATTAAATTACTTTTTAGTTGCGCACCGCACTAAATATGTTTAAATTGTTTTATGATTTATGATCGATTCAATAGACCCGACGATCCAGAGGTGGCATCTTAAGATTCAGCTGCCTACGGTGCAAAGTGCAAACGATTATTTATGGCTTATGGGAAGATAATTTGTCAAAATGCCATTACACATGGCCAGTTCAAAAAAAAAAATGGGAATGTAAAGGAAAGCCAGCAAACATTACCATCATCGTCGGCATTATTATAACATTAGCCATGTGAAAGATAAGGTGCTGCATTTTATGGGAGATAAGTCAATTTTCACACCCAAACACACTCGACACATTGATAGATGAAGAAGGACTTGGCTTTTCCCTTTTGTGGGCATTAAATTTAAATTTCAACTTGTTTAATATGAGCCTTGCCATTGGCATCGCCGCAAAACTATGGCAATTTCCCAGAACTCAAATGAAACGACACGGTGTTTGGCAAATATATAAGCCTAAGTTTCCACAATTCTGACACAAACTGTCAACAGCAATTTGTGCAAATCTGCCAAAGGCAACAAACCGCAACACGAATCCAGAACTCACAACCCTTTATGCTTAATTATAATTTATGCTTCAAGAATATTCGGCTGTCGCATTGTCACTTCAATTTGCATTGGCCTTTGTCAGAGAGCCGTTCCAATTGACAGCGTTTTTGCCACGATTTAAGGCCTCCTAAATCCAGACGAGTGTCGAATATATACAAGTATAGTATATCCCGGTTTCGGGGGTCCCACAAATTCTGTTATAAAATTGTAATTGCCTAGACGAACAGGAACGTGACTATGTCCCCCAAGCAAAATCCCACTAGATTAGGCAAAAAGCGATATGTAATTTTTACACGGCCAATACACGTTTCTTAAGGATAAAATAACTGTGTTTAATAATTCACAAATTTTAAATACATTTTCTAAGTACTAGAGTTTCTCAAAAAATATTGAATTGATTAAAACATTTTACATTTATAGTTACTTGCAAACTCAAAGCAAATTTAAATAACTAATTATTAAGTTATTTTAGAGAATTGACAAATGGATATAATAATAAATTAGTAATATTTATTTTTAAGCTAAAATTTTTGTTTCATTATAAGATACTGGGTTTAAGCCCAGTGTAGCCTTGATGCTTCCACTTTTTCCGTTGTCCTGACGGGGCTGGCAAATTTGATTTGGTCCCAAGCCCCCAACATGTTTCTCATTCGAAGCAGTGCCCTTTTTTGTTTCGTTCCGTTTCGTTTTGCCTCGCATCCTTTTTCGATTCGTCGTACGGACAGATGGAACCGCATAATAAACTTAATAATATGAATTCAGGGTAGATATCAATGGCCAAAGGGTTACGGATGGCTTTTTGGATGGATCGCACGATGATAGCATGAAGTTGGGGCTTTCGAAAACATTATCCACCTGCAGGCTGGCATTCTGCGAGCCAAGGACACCGGCCATAAATTGTTTGCACTTTCGCCATTGTTATTATGGCTTTTCGCTGGAAAATGCATTTACCATTTTACCATTTTACCCAGCCGCCATTTCTCCTCGAATTGCGTGTAAATATTGTTCGGGGAACTTTCGATTGGTTTACTATAAACAAATTATTTAGGACGCCAGGCATGATTTAAAATGAAAACTTGATTGCCTGTGCCACAATCGAAAGATTTAATAATTTTATATTTAATAATATGGGCAATTGGACATTGCAGTTTGAATCCAATCTTAGGGTTTGTTTTATTAAATGCAATTAATGTTTTAATAATAATAATTGAAAATACTATATTTAATAATTAAATAAATATTCCTCCGGATAAATTTTAAGTGGCCAAAAATATTAATAGCTTAAATATATACCCTACGATAATAAAAACAGCTTTTTAAAAGGGTGCTTGAAATATGCTTCTAAAGCTATACAAAGTATGAAACTTAAATATAAATATGTGCATTTTAATGTAACCTTTTAGCCCTTGGCCTCCATTCTTTAAGTTCATCCTTGCAGCTCAATTTGTTGTTTCGAATTTTTTCTGAAATGCTGAAAATGCTCGACCATAAAAGCAGCCACTTAACGATGCGATAGGTTCGTGCACCTGGCAAGTCCTAGTGCGGAGGATACACCTGTTTGCCTGCGTCGAACACTTTATTATCGAAGGATGCCGGGTACTTCACTTCCGGGGCTAAGCCTCAATCTTTCGAGAGCTTCACATTTTTCCAACCGAAAGCATATATTTTTCCAGTTTTTTTTTTTTTTTTTGTTCTTTCAACATGAAGGATGTGTTGCAGCAGGCTGCACGTAGTTGCAATTTGAGGGAACACATTGCGAGTATTTTTGTGTGAAGACCCGTAAAAACGTACGCACAAAAGTATGCAATGAAAGTAGCATTTAAGCGGCATATGGTTACAGATGTGTGAGTGTGTGAGTGTGTGAGGGTGTGCGGCTGTGCGTGTATGCGTGCATGCGTGTGTGTGCTTGGGGTAAATTTACACAAATCCACAAGGCGTACGAATTTATTATCCAGCGTTGATAGTGATAAAATTTATAACCAGCATTGAGTACAGCGCCTAAAAGCGGGCAATACAAACACAAACACGGCCGCACACTTGCACTCACACACACACACAGACAGACAAACAATGCCCAAGTGGGCCACACACACACACACACACACATATACAGAGGCAATTGTGCGTGGGTGAAGAGGACACTCTATATCTGTCTCCCTTTTCCTCTCCGTACATTCGTCATATTTATGCTTTTTTATGGGCCATGTACAATTTTATTGTTTTACTTTTCAATGCAATGTCTGTCGGGGCCTGCCACACACCCACACACCCACACACCCACACTAAAATGTATGTATAAAAATGTTCACAGCTGTGCTCAACTAAATAGTATGCCTTTTAAATGCCTATAAAATATTCTTATGCTGTTTTAAGGATAGCCGAAAACTAAGCTTACCCAAAAATGCAGATTTTTGTAACGTATCAACAAGAGCTCAAACATTAATTTAACGGTTCACATCAATAAATAAATAATATGAACAATGATATTAAAATAACCAATCAAAATAATAAAAAATACATAAAATCATTAGACATTCTTTAACAACTTATATCCTTCTTAAGGCAAGATATTTATATCATTTTCCTTACTTTATTTATGGTTTGATGTCGTATATTAGTTAAATACATACATGAAATTCGTTCTTCTTGAATATAAAAGCATGTTTTATTTTTTATAATACAAAATGTTTTTCTTTTAAAAACGTACTAAATGTCTGATCACAATTGTTTGTGAGGACTTCAGAAAAAGGGGAGACACCCACTGAATACCCAGAGTACACGTGTAGCTCAGGACCCCAAAACCCGATTCGCTTGGCGAACAAAGGCAGCAAAGCAGGTATAAAATACCAGACAGCAGCTGTCTTTCGGCTTTATGCATAAAGTCTGGACTTTCCGGCTTACGATATCTTGAGATATTAAATAAATAATTTCTTATCTCCCAACAAAGTAAGTGTCCATAACTTTAAGTGTAAAATTAATTGTGAGTTGAACGTATAATTCTAAACAGTAACAAGTCGTTATATTTATTTTTTATAAGAAACATTTACATCAAATTAATAGTGTTGGAAATTGTTTGACTGTTTTTGATACGATTTTTTTATTACTCTGAATCGTTTAGAGTTTGCTTATTTAAAAGCGTTAAAATAATAATAAAAAAATAAGCCTATTAAAATGTTGTCTAACCTTAAAAATAATTGAGAAATATATATATATATATATATATAAATATATCTAAGACTATTAAATTATAAAAAACAAAATTGAACTTTTTTGATAAAAATGTATAAATTAAGAAAATCCACTAAACAAGTTTTTATACGATTCGGTTTTTGGGAAATCTCTCCTTTTGTTTTTATGAACCAGCTCTTTTGTGTGCACTTCCCCATGTCCATTCTGCTTTTCCATCCCCATTTTCCACCCCCTTTGTCACCCCTATTTTAGCCCGTTTCGTCCCCCGACCACTCGACCCCTCGATGTCTTCATCGTTCGCACACACTTGTGGCGCACTCTTGTCAACACATATGCGTCCATGATGGCCATATTGCCATATGGCCAGGTGTCCCCAGATACCAGATACCAGATCCCACAGCCACATCCTCTTCCTTATGCAAATCGTCCTTGGGCTTTTTGGCCCCCTGGCAAGTGGCCATAGATTTTTTTTTGTTCGTCCACTGACTGATGCAAATCCCATCAATAATCCAACAATGCAGTGTCGCTCAAGTCGAGATGGTGAAATAAAAAAAAAATTGCTGCATAGAATGAAAAGAATGAATGAGACCCACTTTTCGGCAGAATTGAAAAAAGAGTGTCTGCACGGACGAAAACTACTATACATTAATTTGTTTAGAATTATGAAGATTCTTCAGAGATTGAAAAAATGTTAATTTCGAAGAAGAATTGATAAAAATTCAAAAAATATATAATTATAATTATATATAAAATCAATAATATATATTAAAATTAAATACAACCTTAAATTATTTTCTCTGCATGAGCAAGAAGAAAAAATCTTAATACCGCAAAGAAACTTGTTTTAAAATATGAAATATTTCATTTGATGAAATGTGATAACTATATTTTTCAAAAGATTTCTTAAAATAAGGAAATCTATCATTTTTGAGTCTTTCTATCGCCTATAAAATTGTATTAAAATTAAATACAACCTTAAAGTATCTTTCTCCGAATGATTGAATGACGGCTTGTCTGATTGATTGATTCACATTTGTTTGTCAATGATAATGATGCCCCACGACGTTGATGTTGATTTTCATCGCGCTGCCATTGTTGTCATGGTAAAGGGTAAAATGGCATTGTTAAACAGAAGTGTATGTCCCTTCTTCACAGTACATTTACCAAACATATATATAGTACCAAATATAATATGGCCATTACAGTTGCCAAGGCATTTAAATGTATACACAGTGAAACAAAATTGTTGCAGCCGCCTTAAACTTAAATTTAACCCGAAAAAGGATAATCAATTAAGGATTAAGAAATAGAAAGGTGATTGATGTTTGAAATTATTTACCACAAATGTGTTTAATTGAAAATGCTTCAACTTGTCACAACAAAAACTATTCGTTGGAAGAAGCTATTGATTGAGAAGGGCGATTTAATTTATTGACCAAAGGCTGTTCAATTTAATTTGAATGAACTCAAGATTCAAGATGCATTTGATTGGATTAGTAAAGTATTATGATTGATGGTGAAGGTTGACACTTCATAAGGTAAATGTCCAGAAGCCATTTACTTCTGAGAAATTAGTTTGAAATTAATTAACAGAACAAAATGGTACAATTGAGACATTACTAACATATATCTATGGATTATTTTCAATTGTAAATGGTATACATTTAAAATACTTAAGCCAACGTGAGGCCATCGCTCTGAGCTCAATCCAATCTGCCCTTAGCCAAGTTTTCCATGGAAAATGTCCTCTTCCTTTTTGATTTATCCGAGCTTTCGCCCCCGACTCCGTTTTCCTTTTGTCTGGCATTAAATATGTATTTGTATAGGCTGGCAAATGATGCAAATAAAAGAAGGGAAAACAAAACAGAAATAATGAAGGCTGGACAACGCCGGTTCCAGATTCTAGATTCCAGATTCCAGAGAGTCTGAAGATTGCAGAAGGACCAAGAAAAGGACAATGTACCAAGGGTCCTTTGTAACCGGATATTCATGTGCCAAAACAGGATGTCTTTCTGTCTGTGCTGTGCATTAAAATTTAAATTAATTGCCATGGCCGAGGGACTGTACTTTGGGTGTTTTCCTAAGGCAACACAACTGCATATCCTGCATATCCTAGAAGCAATCATTTATGCACTTAATGGTTCTAACCAAAAGCAGCAAGGGCTTAAGCCCACACACTCGGCCGACTTTAATTGGATCATAAAACAAAGACCTCTGCCGAATATCCAAAACTCGAACGGAACTTTACAATGAGACTGCAAATTTTAATTGAGAATCCATTTCAATGCCATTAAAATTATGCCTCTCGTAATGAGTCGTGTTCAAATAATCAGCCTGTGTGATTTCATTATGCCTCCAAAACAATGGACTTAAAGCTCGTAAATTACTCCGCTCAGTTTACGGCTCTCCAAAATAACAGCAGAAATTCTGATTACTTCACAGGGGAAATCCCCTTCAAGTGAGGAACTTAAGTCCACAGTAATTAAATCACTGCGCACTTGAGGCATGGAATTTGCCCACTTAACTCCTCAGCTCCTTAGTTGTTTTCAATTATTCAATAAGCGTTACCCAATGGGCTTTATCACAAAATTGAACTCGATTTTATTTTACCTTTCCAAAATATAAGGTCTTAATCAATTAATAAACCTTGAAACAAATAGTTTAAAACAGTAAATTTATAAAAAATTGTGTTTAAAAAAAACTAAAATATGATGGAGCAATGTGAAAAAAAATATGGGCGAAAATAATAAATAATAGTACGAAATTTGGATGTCATAGGTAATAAATAAAAGAAAATATAACTTCTAGAACAAAAGAAATAAAATGCATTGAAGGTATTGTTACTTAAACTTTAGCCTCGAAGGCAAAACCTTTCCACACTTGTGCCTACTAAATCAGGGCTCAAATTGCGTATACGCCGTGTTGACTTGAAGTGCATCAATAACAGGCTAAAAGAGGAAGTAAAAAGCCGGGATGGAAACGAGGAAAAGGGGACAACAAGAGGGCTAACGAAGGGCGTTGGGAATGGGTGGGCATTAGAGTGACATTAAAGTTCAATAAAACTGAATTTATGCCCCCGATGCGAGTGAACAGGAAATCCTGTCTAGAACACACAAGTACACACACACACACACACACCCATGTGAGTCTTGCCTGATTATTTGTTTATTTGTAAGCTGGTTCAGAGCCAACCTGACACGCCTCCATTTTTTTGCAGCCTGGCATTAAATAACAAGCGTTTTTTGCGCTTGAAGAACTTTTGCCGCTTTCGCTGCTGTGGCCCATAAATTATGCTACACTTTATTATTTTGTAAAATGCCAGCCAGACAAGAAAGTCGCAATATAAAATAAAAAACTGGCACACTTTTTCCTTTAACGGCGGGGAAAAAGTTAATGTCCCAACAAATATCCCAGACTCCCAGCCACCGAACTCGTTTTTCGGACCCTTTTTTTGTGCGGATCCTTCTCGTGTGTCAACAGTGCCCGCAAAAAGTTGGTTAACCACAGAGACTAGTGGGTGTCTAGTGGTCTGTACCGCCTTTTGTTAATTGATAAGGCCCCGGCACACAAAGTTGCCAACTGAACCCTATTTTAAAGTAGCAAAACGCAAAACAAAAGTGGGCGGAAAAAATGGCATTTTCATTGTTTTTTGGGTTTTGAGTGGCAAACAAAAATATATAAATATTAATAACGAGTTGATTAAATTCACACAGCATATCCATTTGAAGGAGGCTCTACTTTCCGTCTCACACAAAAAAATTCAACTTTTACATCTTAATTCAGTAATTAAGTAAAGTTAATTAAGTAATAAAGCTATGTTATTTTTTTACAAAGAATTTTCTTGGTTTTTTTATCAAATATTTGATTTAACTAATATTATATATATGCGAGTACAATCTTTTTGTTTTCATTAATTCAAATTTTTTATAATTATTTCCCAAGAACTTTGCTTAATAATACATGTTATAATGTCCCTGTTTTTGAACTGTGATATCATTTAATTTGCTTGCCATATTCTGGCAATTCTATGCAATGCTTATGCCAAAATGGCAAAAATTTGCTAGCAATCTGTTGCCAAAAACTATTCAGCAATAAACAATGAGAGAAAGAAAACTTTTGGCATGGGTTTAAACAGGGTCACAGTTGAGGCACCTTATGGCGCACATCTGTTGTCTTTCAGTATATATACATATAATAAAATATAAATATGCCATCTATATGTATATATTTATATCTTTACATGCAACCCAAATTTTTGTATTTTTGTATTTTTGTCACCATTACTATTGATTCGCATATTTCTCTTCCTGCTGCTACTTATTATTCTATTGCCTATTTTCCTTATTCTTTTTTTATTTTTTAGAAGGTTTTTCGCTTTTTGTTTACCTTGAAACATCCTGTGCTAAATATATATTTGAAAAGGAAATTGATTTGTGGGCGCAGCTCGCAGCTACCGCTTTTGCACTGAGAACAAAGTTTTAAATTGAAACTTAAACTTAAATTAAAGCTTTACATTATAAATATGAGTTCAAGAAACCAAATGTGCATAGTTATAATAAAAAAAACAGCTGATAAAAGACAAACACAATTTTAAAGTGTTTTTCTTTAAAAGCTCGACATATTTATAATTTTTTTCCTTAGTGTACTGCGCGATATTTTCCATTTCCTTTGACTTTGCACCTGAATTACTCTACTTTTGCTCTCCTTTTTTCTCCTTAATGATTGTTGGCCTTTTGAGTTTTTATTTCCTTTGGCTTCGTGGCCCACATCAATCCATTGGCATCTTCTTTCGGGCCAAATAACATTTTGTTACGGTTCAACGCTGTTTTGACCCCCTTTTCGTTTTTTTTCTATATTTTTTCCCTTTGTCACGCTTCTCTTGTGTGGAGCTACATAAATTGTTGGCTAATTGCAAGTGGCTCCTTTGGCCAAGAGAAAAAATCTAAGAAAAACTAGGGAGAAAATTGAAAGAATGAAGTGAAAGCAGGGTTCAGGGAAAACGAGTAAAAAAAGTGAAAGCAGAAAACGGCAACAAAGAGTCAAAATAGTAACAATGGCAGACTCCTGTTTTCGCCACACCCCTTCTTCGGCATTCAGCCACCCACCCATGTCACACACACACACACACACACACACACACACACACACACACACACACACTCACACTCACACCCGCCCACAAACATCCTTTACAGAAGTCTGCGCGTTGTTTGCTGCCTTTTGTCCGCGTAATTGGTGGAAAAGAAAAACTTGAAGGGCAAATCCAGGGGCGGGCGTTTTCCAAAGGGGAAGGGCACTGGGTCTGCAACGGAAAACTGCGGGGGAGGGGGAAAGGGGCTCCACCATCAGCAGTAAGTGAATGCCGGACCATTGCCATGGCAGCGCGATTCTTAGCATTATGAGTTTTCATTTTATTTAACAATTTTCAATGGAAACAGGACTCACACAAAAGTGAGGACTTACTCATATGAAAGGAGACTACATTTAAAAAGCCTCATTTTCATCTTTCTTAACGAAACATAATAATAAAAATTCAAAGTTAACATATTTTACTGAAAAATAGCATAGCTATTAATAGTACAAGTGCTCAAAAAAAAAAAAACATAGGACAACCTGTGTTTGAATTTATCTTAATTTTTAGTTACCAATTAACAACGATTCATTACTAAAAATCACTCACCCATATCCAGCTCCTTCGAGGAAATCTCTTGCCGGACGAAACTTGTGCAATATATACGTATATACATACATATATATTTATTTTTACCGCTTACACATGAACCATGTCCCACCGTGGCCAAAATTAACTTAATGTTATATTCTTGCAAGCCCAAGTAGCCTTTCGATGCGGTTATTTTAGGGAATATTTTAAGACCGTCAAAATACACTTAAAAACATGCATACATACATACTTTTGGGGATTCGCGGAGGATTTGGTTCATTTTCCTTCCTCAGCAATGTTTCTTTCCTCGCATTCTTTAAACTGCCATTTTAATATTACAATTACCACTAGCGACAATTCTGCTGCTTTCAAAATGACTTCGCTTGATGCGGCGTGACCGCTTTATAAATTTTTCACCCGACGCCGATCTCGCCATCCGTTTTCAGTTGATCCACAAGAGAAACTTATTTTGATATTTTGCTTTCGCCGTTTTTCTTATCTGTTTCTTTTCTTCAGTACGGTAAAACTTTTGAGAGAGATGTATGATTTCGTTAGGGCGAACTCTCTTATGCCTCCTCTTTCTCTTAAACCCAATCTAAATCTCAATATAGCCTATTTCTCTCGCTGCGCCTACTCACCCATAGGTGGCGCCATCAATATAGCTGCTGTTGAGTGTGACAAGCTCTACATCCCATAAGCTAATAAACTACCATTTACTTGAGAAATGTCGGTACGTTACAATGTTTTTTGCCATCAAAAAAGTAAAAGATTTGTTTTAATGAGTGTGTGTTTAAAATAGACTACAGACAGTATCAAAGAATAAGTATTAATAATAATATTTTAATAATAATAATAAGTTTAGTTTTTATAACAATTTTATTTTTGGGTGTAGCGTTGATTGCCATTTAAATAAGCTAGAAGAGAATTATTTTCGCGAGCGCAGCTGTGTATACAAAGTGTTCATGTTTAAATATCCTTAATCACATTAACTTCAGAAATTTCGATACGCAATCAAATATTTCGCCACCCCAATTAGTTTTTAAATTGTAATTGTGTAAGAATTTGCGTGCCTGAAATGTGAACCACTCAATTTGCATGTCCTTGCAGTGGTTGTGGCCAACCAGCAGATGCGCTCGACCACCAACCTGCTGATCATCAACCTGGCCGTCTCCGACATCCTGTTTGTCATCTTCTGCGTCCCGTTCACGGCCACCGATTACGTGCTGCCCGAGTGGCCGTTTGGCAATGTGTGGTGCAAGTTTGTCCAGTACATGATTGTGGTTACGTGCCACTGCAGGTGGGTGTCGAGTATCGGGTATCGGGTGTCGGTTGTCTGGGCATCTGTATACATTTATATATTTTAAACATATCCGGACTTGTTACTTGCAGTGTTTACACGCTGGTCCTGATGTCCTTTGATCGCTTCCTGGCCGTCGTTCATCCCGTGACGAGCATGTCCTTGCGAACCGAGCGCAATGCCACACTGTAAGTGCGCCCCATCTAAAGCAACTCCTTTCGATACACTCGCCGAAAAAAACTGGAGAAGTCTCTAGGGCTTTCTATACAATCAATTTAAACTTTCTTTTCTAATCATTTGTAGTGTGACACAATTTTCTTAACTATTAGTGTGTCCATTTCTTCAAATATTTCCAAATTGGAACTATTATATGAAAGAAGAACACTGAAACACAATTCAATTGAATCTAACTTATTATTGAGGTCAATACTAGAATGACACAATTTCCAAATAAAATATGTGTGTGACCAAATCTACAACCATTGCAAAATGTTAGGCAATGGCAAATATAAGTGTGACCAAGTCGAGCAATTAGCGAGCTAGGCTTTAAAAGAACTTTTGCAAGTTTTCTAATTAATTAAATCTTAATGAGGTTAATAAAATAAATGTGTGACCAAACTTATAACCATTCCAAGCTTTTAACATTCTATGACAAATATAAGTGTGACCAGGGTCATTATTATATTAAAATTCTTCCAAGAACAATGCAAGTTTTTTATATTTTCTCATAATTATTTTAAAATAAAAATCATTTTCATCTTTCCCATAACATTCTCATAATGCTAATTATAATTATTAATTTCAAGCACATCACTTTTTTCAGTGTGTAGCCCACCTGCTTCCCATATCGCACATCTCCTAGAGTAATTGCATCAATTTGTCCGGGCTTTGTAATTAGCAGGCTTTGCCTACCTGCGAGTCTTCTTCCCTCTGACCTCTGACCTTTTCTCTTCTGTCACCTGCCTTTGTCACATAAATATGTCCGAACATAGCGCTTTCAAGTTACACAACTGAGTCTTTAAAAGATGCGAAAACCTTTAAGGAAGCGGAAAATTTTAGCCAAAGAAAAAAAGTCGACAAGATATTTGCAAGAAATTAAAAATCTCAAAAGGCGTCCGAAAATCTTGTAATATTTTTTGTTTTCTTTAAAACAATTTCAAACTTTGTTGGCAGCTTTCTTGATTAAAAAACTTGCAACGTGTCTTAAGAAATTTGAGGTAGCAAAGGGAGAGTAGTGTTTTTAAAGTATTATTTGAGTAATATAACAAAGTACTAAAGGTTACAAAGGCAAAGGCAGTCATTTTAATACATTTAATTAAAAATCTAAATCTATATTAGCAAATAAGTGCATAAACTGCACTAATGTAATTTTCAGCTGGAAAAAAATGATATTATTTAAGGACACTTATGAACATAAGATTCATTATTTAATCGGCTTTTTTTTAAAGTCCGAAAGGTATCGAAACCCGTTTAAATCTTTCCGTTTTCATACTTTTTTTTGTTCGTTTCTCTTAGGGCCATCATGTGCGCCTGGATAACGATTGTGACGACTGCGATTCCGGTGGCACTTTCGCACTCGGTGAGAATTTATCAGTACCAAGGAAATGCCGGCACCGCTTGCGTCTTCTCCACTGAGGAGGAGGTCTGGAGTCTTGTCGGCTTTCAGGTTAGTTCCTCGTCCACAACACCCGAAAAAAAATATTTGTTTTTAACTTAACTTATTTTATAGGTAAGTGCTGGGCCACAGAAAAATCAATCGAATATATTACAAAGCTTTGCCAAATAACACAATATATAATATTAATGTATATATTGTTTTAAATATGGAATAATGGTCTAAGACATCTAATTTAATGATTATAACAACTTAAAATACTTATTTGAATTGATTGTGGAAGGTTTGATTGCATTTCTTAATTGGTGCAGTGGATTCAACATTTAATTTACATTTACTAAGGTTTTATTTTGTGTGTACAATCCACCCACTTTGTTATGCGAAAAGCCAGAGCGAAATGGCGGGAAATCGCCTATTGTTGAAATCAAGTCATATTTTCCAGTGCTTGGCCGCCGGGACTGCAATATATTTCCTTCTTAAGGACACTCCCTTACTTCGCTTCACATCCACTTGCGTTCCTTTTATTCCGAAACGCGAGGACAACTTGTCAAGATGTGTAACATATCAGCGTAACCCAAGAACGAGGCCGTATACTATGCATTTATTAGTTTCAAGACAGTGGGTCCATTAACAAAAAATCATAATTTTAAATAAAGTTAATTTAAATTAAATAAAAATGAGGTTGAAAAAAAAACTTATAATAAAAAAGAATATTTTAATCAAAGAAATAATTCTGCCAAAGCAATAAAATACATTTTTAAATACCAATTGTCTTAAAATTGCTGGACTAATGATTTAATACAAATATATTTTTTTAAATCATTTTTCCGCAAAAAGGAAACCTAAATTGAAATTCCTTCACGAAAGCAGCACGCAGATATGAAAAATTATTCTCTAAAAATAGAGTAGCCCGAAAATGTGAATTTTCCCCTCACACATTTCCATCGTTTTCCGGCAGCCCAGGGGTCTTAGTCACCATATATGGTGAGCTCTTATTAGCGCTTTTCCAGCTCTCAATCAACAATGAACACAAATCCTTTGACTAGATTAAACCACACTGGCCCTCCACACACACAATGCATTTGCGTTGAGCCCTGAAAGGAAGACGAATCCTTTCCGCAAATTGCCAAATGGCAAACTGCAGAGTGCGTCCAGTGCTGAATTTTCGCAATTATTCGTCAGTTTTTGGGGGAATGCGATTGCGATTGCGATTGGAGGAAAAGCTGACACAATTCCATCATCATTATGGGTCCACTTTTTCCCCTCATAGAGATCTATGCGTTACCCCAAATCGCTTTTCCGTGCGCTTGACTTACCCATATTTTTCGCCCCGACTTTGTTATGTTTATTACTTGAACTTTTGCACATTAATCAATTCGGGGACTGCGAGAGCAAGAGTCTTCGAGTGTAATTTCATGCCGGAAGGATGTTACACCGGAAAAGCCACAGTTGTTTTGGCCCCGAAGGGCGACGCATCAGAGGGGTGGAATGAGTGAGCTTTGTCGTCTATTTCCATTCGCAGAACAAATGAATGACGCCCCGTATAACTACACAAAGAAAAGAGTAGAAGAATAGTTGTGGTAGTACGAAAATAGTATTAAATACAAACATTATAAAAACCCAAAAATATATATATATACAAATATATATAAATAAATACAATTAAATAATACAAAATAGCTTAGTAATGTTTAAGTTAAAGTTTTAAAACTTAGAGCACAAATACTGCACCGGTGCGAGTTTATGAAATATATTTTTAAGCTTTTATCATACAAAATATATTTTAAATAAAATGCATTGTCAATTTATTTAAATTTATTTATTTGAAAAAATAATTTATTTAATAAATGTATGAGCTATAAGGGAAATTGGCTCAAAGGTTATTTTTTTTCACAAAATTATTTGAATATACATTGTTTTTCAAAATATAAACATACTTAAAATAAAAGTTAAAACATGATAATGTTATTATTAACATATTTTGGTTTTATTCATTTCATTTAATTTTTTTCTAATTTAACACTAAGTTTTTCCATACTTAAAAATAAAAATAAAAGTGTAACACACTTTGAAAGTTCCTAAAATATTTAATTCAAAGTGAAAATATTTGGATTAACCATGATTTTTCTCTGGGTGTAGCGTTTGACTGAGTGTGGACAGGTGACTTAGTGACAGACTGACTGGCTGACTGACTGACTCGCAAAGCTATTCGGTGTCTTCAGCTAATATGCACCCGTGAAGCTTCCCCGCCTCTTCACCGAATTTTCCCGGCTCACCTTTCCACTTCACTTCACTTCACTTCACTTCTCTCCAAAGTCCAAAGCCACCTGGCACCAGGCAAATTGCACAGTTCGCTTCGCTCCGGGTTTTCCATTTTCCGACACTGACACGGTTAAGGATACCGATACCGAACACGAATACGAATACGAACTGGAATACGGGGACACGGCTACGGATACGGCATGTCCTTTGTCCTTGTGTCCGGGTCGCACCACGCCCCCTGTGCACCCAACTCCCCCAAGTCGTCGACTGTGCACATAAATCGCAATTGCTTTGGAAAACACGAAGAGGAAACCGCAACTTGGCTACTGAGTACAAAGTGTGAATGCTCTTTAAAGGATTTCCTCGCAGACAATCAAAACTTTTGCAATTAAAGAGGTTTTATCAGGGATTTCAAAGGTTTTATGAAATACGGCTAAAGAACTGTAGGATTTATAAATCATTTGCCCCGTTTTAAAAAGTTTATTCCAAAAGTTTATTATTTACAATATGATTAATACAAATATGATGAACTTTACTGGATTTACTCACCACTTGAACCTTTTTTAAAACAATTTATCTATGCCACAAGTTTATTCTAAGTGTATATTATTTACAATTATTATTATTTTACTAATTGTTTTTACCTTTTGCATTTGAAAGAGCATCAAGCATACCATTTGATAGAGGAATCACATTTTAGTTCGAATTTGATTTTCCGCTCCTGAAAATAGTCATTGTCAGGGTCAATATATATATATATATGTATATATATCGTGCGTTAGTTTGAGCCTGCCGTGGCAATAAAATAAAAATGGATCAAACTTGTGCGGGGCATCCGTCAAAGCAAAACGAACAGCGAAACTAACGACCGAATCGTTGTCATCGTAAAGAACTCATAAAACTGAAACAAATAGACTGGAAAGGGACGCTAAAATAGTGTTTATCATTCGATACTCCCCGCCCAAAAAACGACGCTCAAGTTGTTCTCAACGCTTATTAAAGTTGACTCCTATTGTTTTTGCTACAACAAATCAAGGAGTCCTAAGTTCTATTTGTCCTTAAAGTTTAAGGATGAGACTTGAACTTTACTAGACTATTCCAGCTAAATTTTCTGTCAGTGGGTTTTAATGTTTTCAATTCAACAAAGATTTTAAAACATTTTGAACAGATGGTTAATTTTTCAACATGATAAAACAACGTAGAAATTCTGTTGACTTCTACGATTATTATTGCACGTTATTAAAGCTTTTATTAAAAGTGCCAGCCATATTATATACCCAATTTCGCAGCCAATTCATAATTTCAATCATCTTTTTTATGGTATATAGTACATACTTGTATGTCCTGGGGAAATTTACATGGTGAGGGGGGGTGGGGGAAGAAGACTCATCAGAGCCTGTGGCAAGTTGATTAATTTCGCTGAGTGTCAAGTTGCGTTTATGGACAAATCCCAGGCGCAATTTTTGGGTCATGCCGAATATTAAGTATACGCCCCCTCGACCATTTATCAAACAGCACACACTTCAGTTTATGGCTTTTTATTAGGACCCGCATAAAGTTTAAAGGCCGGCAGAAAAAAAAAGCGAAAAACACAAAAAGTTTGCTTCTCAAGTTTGGCAACTTTATTTATGGCGATTGTGCTGTAAAATTTCATGGTGGATATCCATCGATTCGGGTTCCTAGCTTTATTTTGCATCTTTCTATTTCCTAAGTGGAAGTTTTATAACCACCATGGCAAAGTTTATAGTTCCTCAGATCTCTAGATATATTATACGCACTTGTCTCGGCCCATTGACAACGCAAAATGACTGGATCATCCATTTCGAAAATGCAATCGGGCACCAAAAAGCCCATTTGGAAATGTTTGCTAATCATTTACCAAGCAAAATGACTTTCAGTTTTGTTTCGTTTTGTTCCGTTCCGTTTCGTTTTTTTTTTTTATTTTTGTTTTAGTTCTGAGCGGCAATTTGGCCAAAAAAGCAGCTGGGACCGCTTTTGGCGCCAGTTTTTGCTGATAACTATTTAATTTTTAAAGCGGCTGAGAAAAGTCGAAAAGTTGTGCAAGTCAAAGTTTATTCAATTTCTTTGGAAAGAAAGTTTTATCTTGAATTAACCGGAGTTGCAAAATTTCAAGTTATCTGAATGCTTGTTAAAATTCATATTTTATCTTTCCAATCCTTTTTTTCCCCAATCTTTCAGCACAAAAATCAAAAATTCGTCCATAAACTAGAATAAAATAAAACAATATTTTTAAAGCGGCTGAGAAAAGTAGAAAAGTTGTGCAAGTGAAAGTTAATTCGTTTTCTTGTAAAGAAACTTTTGTCTTGAATTTAACAGAGTTTCAAAATTGTAAGTTATCTGAATGTTCATATTTTATTTTCCTCAATCCCTTTTTTCGCAGCTAAAAATCCTTTGATAAACTGGTATAAAAATAAAAAGGCCAAATAGTTTTCGATACTCCACTTGAGTAACTGTAGCAATCTGATTGTGTCACTTGCCAGTCAGACAATAAATAAAGGTCGGAGAAATGAAGCAAATTATATTCACAATAAATCCCTTTGTCTTGCGAATGTGTCATAAATTGCAGCATTCGGCAGAGATATCGTTAACATCATTGCCGCGTATTACAAACAATTTCCTTTGCAATCAACACTTTAATTAATGCATCAGTAATCCGCCTTCATCTCAGCAAAAATAAAAACAAGGGAATATGCAAGAAATTAAGAATGGGATACGATTCAATCATACTCCTTTTTCTCAGGTATAATAACTCAAAGAGTATGTAATGATTCCAAATTGCTTTTAATAATTTGAATAATTATGTATTTTCAAAAATTTTTATTAATAATCAATTTTAAAAAGTATTTGTTTATGAACATTAATTTTATGTTTTATTATATTTTATTGACTCACTTTCAGTATTTTATTAACAATACAATAAATTATTTTAATTGTTTCTTACTTTATTAAGATTTTCTTATTTTGTGAATAACCTTTGAAAAAACTCCACTTTTAAATTTTTTAGTTCGCTTTTGGGAAAAATGTATCTCAAATATTTCAAAAATAATTAGATAGTTATCTTTATAATAAGGTAAAAATACCTTATAAATATAAATGAGAGTATGCTGTAAAAATAATTTGGAACAGCTAAGAAATAAATCGAATTATATATAAAGGTAATAAAATATACATAAATTTGATTAAGTATTATTTTAAAATATACTTAATCAAATTTATTTACTACATTCATGTTTACTAAATCCAATATACCTCTGTAAAATCTGGTGAGTGCTGGAGCAGATATCCGGGCATCATTAGCCGGATACCGGGGATACCGGGGATACGGATCCGGATCCGGAGAAGTGTCAGCGCGGATTATGTCACTCGTCCTCGCCACGATGTCCTTGTTTGTGTTGCCGTTGTCGTTGTCGATAACAAACGACATGTTCATTGGCCATGGCCATGGGTAAATCTCAACAAAGTGATTTCGATTCCATAGCTGTCAGGCATTCGCCAATCGCCCCCCGGAATATGAATGTGGGGGCGTGGCAACGATTATTAACAATTGAGGCAAATGCGCGATTTCATCGATGCACAAGACAAAAAGTGTACTGAAGCAATACAGAGATTTAAAAACAATTATAAAGTTGGATAAAATGGATCAACAAATAAATATTTGAAAAAATATATTATTTGAAAAATCGGATAAAAAAAAAAATTTTTATATTTTTCACACATTATCTTTTAAGATAACTGAAACCCCCAAATATATTAATTATATGATCAGCAATTTTGTATTTTGTATTCAAGTCAAAACTTTATTTTTCTAAAAGATTTTTTTTTATAAATAAATACATTTTTTTAGGAACATTTTATCATAGCTATCCATAAATAAATTTTCTACTTTTGTAAGACTTTTCTCTCTGTGTATTCCACGCACCTGCTTTATTTTTCCGTTTCATTGCCTTTATTCCGAGGTTCACAATTGATATATGTACATATATTTTGACTTGCACCTTTGTGCATATTTGGCTGCCTCTCATTGCCTGTTTTCCGCATTTTCCGGCAAGAGGAAAGCCCCTTAATCATTTACACTCGGATGCCGCCTGCCGGCTGCCTTCTGCCACCCACAAAGAAATACCGAATCCACTCAAATGAGTTTTAAGCCGGCAGCTCATTGGATATCACAAAAATAAAAATAAATGAAAGCAAGGCCCCAGAAAAACCGAATTCAGCCCTCTGAATACTTTAAATATAAATTGCTGGCGGCTCTTGAAAGTTAACAAAAAGCCCACGCCTAGCTCAACAATTCACCAAGTTCGTAAAAGGGCAGAAATTAAATTGATTTCCACCGCACTAGTTTCCAAAGTGTTTCAGAAAGAGGTGTTTAACTAGTTTGACCTTTGATAGGGAATATTTTCCTATTAACATTTAAATTTTATTAAATAAACAAAGTAAATTCAAAAATGTATTTAGAGCAACAACAGATTTAAACCTACTTTTTATTTATTTATATACTTGATTCTCTTAATAAATACAATTTTTTTCAATTAATGAAGTTTCCTATTATCATTTTAATTTTATTAAATGACAAAATTAGTATCGAAAATGTATTTTACGCAATAAAAACTTCATTCCCTTGATTCCCTCAATTAATAAAAATTTCTTACCAGTCAAGTATTCCACTTAGCTCCCAATTTATGGCCAAATAAACCGATTTCATTATCTATTGGCCTAAACAGATTCATTATCCTCTTAAAAGGGGCTTCCCAAAGATTCATTATTTCGGTTTATGGACAATTTCGAGCCGATTCATTGCCATGGAATTTCCACCGAATAATTCACGGATATTCAACCGAAAACCAGCACAACTACGAGAATTTTCCGCCAGTTTTTCCCTACACACGCGAATTTCATGGATATATATGCATACATATTTTTGTCTGTTTGGAATACGGCTAAGCGGCTGCTGGCGAATGGAAATGGGTGGGTTTTCCGGTAGTTTTCCGAGGGTTTTTGGGGGCTGGCAAGTGTCTGGTACTCATATCTGGTATCTGGTCAGCATTACGGGTCAGCGCTTCTGACAATTTCCATGCAAAAACAAAAGCCGCTGACATGGCAGCAGATGGCAGAGGACAAGGAAAAACCTTCCTTCGACCAAAAGCAGACGCAAAAAGTTAAGAAGCTGCCCCGGAAAAATATCAAAAATAAATAAATACCATTGAAAAGCAACTGCTAAAGATACAATAAGCAATTATTATTGTTAAAACTTTTAATGAAGTGCAATAACAATTATTAGACATTTATACTAACACATTCATAGACACACATTTTTAGTTTAGGCCAAAATGAATTTTCGTTTTGGCTTACACGAAAATATATTCCCAAAAATATGGTTCCTTAAATTCCAGAGCTTGGTAAACTAAACATTTTACAAGTATTTACACAAATGTTGGCAAACGAGTTCAAGCTTTAATTTAAAACTGATTCAATAAGAAAAACAATTTAGCGATACTTCTTTTTCTCAGATATAATTATACAAAAATAATAATTAATATAATAATAATATAAAATTCAGTGAACAAATCGCTTTCACATATTTTATATATAATATAAGTTAATTTAAGTTAATCATCTTTAAAACTGATTCATTTTTTGAACATAAATTGGTTGATTTTTTCGAATATTTACACAAATGTGGGCTTGGGTTTAAAGCTTAAGCTTTACTTTTAAACAGTTTTCCAAGCCAAACGAAATGCATGGGATCCTAAACCCAACTCAGCAGTTATTCATTTATTTTTCCCAATTTTGTAACCTTTTTTCAGGTCTCATTCTTTTTATCATCCTATGTGGCTCCGTTGACGCTGATTTGCTTCCTTTACATGGGAATGCTGGCTCGTCTGTGGAAAAGTGCTCCCGGCTGCAAGCCTTCCGCAGAGTCACGGTGAGTATATACTAATATACTATATAGTCCTCTTTAAAGCAAAATCCCCACCAGTCCTAACACACAAATATCGCGTATACGCCGTGGGTGAGGGAATTTTCCAGGCTACCTTTTTTTTATTTTTGTTTTATTTTTTTGTAGCTAGAAGCTACGCACCTGCTGCCATGATGAATGCCTTTTTATTAGGCTGCGAGGAAAGCTCATGAGCTTTGGCTCATGCATTTTTAAGTGGCCGGGTCAACGAAACCGAAACATAAGTACAAATGTGAGCGATATTCCCTTGATATTCACCCGCAGGATTTACGGAAGAAATGAGGGTTACAAGGTTCTGTTTAAGCATTTGTTGTCAAACTTGGTGACATTATTTGAGGAAAACATAGCTTAACTAGCATAACTTATTAAACAAATATTCATTGAACTTTATATTATCATAAATTGTTAACTAAACATTAACAGAACTTGTCGAGAAATAAATACCTAAATGAAATAAGCCATACAAAATAATCATAAAAAAATAATAGTCTCACTAAAAACATTTTGAACAAAGAAATTGACTTTGGATTTTACAAAAAAATATTAAATGTATAATTTGACACTGGTAAAAAAAAATTAGTAAATCTCATTATTTGTTTCTTTGATTTTCTTTTATTGCAGTTTTTAATTATTTTAAATATGTTAATATTAAAAAATTTTAAACTTTTGTATCTGAATATTAAATTTAAATTTAAATTAAATAAAATACATTTAAATCGAATGGGAACTAATTTAAATCTTTTATTATTCAAATTAATTGAAATATTTTAATATTAAAATGCATTGTATTGAATACTATGATTTTATAATTAGTTTAAAGATTATATTCAGATACTTATTTTTACTATTCAATTTTGTTATCAGTATACCAATGCAAGTAACTTAAATAATGCTTTAGGGCTAAAGTGAAAAAGTAAAGTTACCCAAGTAACTCAGTCGTGATCGGGGTCACTAGCCATCAATTTCAAGTAGAACTTGCTGCTACTTTAAAACTTGGTAAATACTTTGGCAAACTTTGGTTTTATCACAAATCGAATACTATTAAATTGTACTCACATCCAGTTGAAGAAAACTTGTGAGATGAAATCAATAAAGTGTTAAAGAAAATAAAAAGCAGTATTGGGCAAGAAATGCAACGCTGGTTGTCAAGTAAATAAATTAAATAGTTAAAAAAATAAAAATATCCCACAATCTTTTTGTATATATGTCCACATGTTTTAGGCTGCGTTTTAAATTTGAATGCAAATGAAGTTGCACGAGTTCGCATTTCGCACGCAAAGTTCATAAATCATCGAGCATCGGGCAATGCAAAATTCACAAGCTGAGCTGCGACATAATACATAATACATATGCATATCTTTATTACATACAGCAGCGGTCAAAAAAGTAGTAGTTTGTATTAAAAAGTGCGCAGGCAACTTTTGAAAATGTTGTGTATTTTCGTGAGGCTAAAACTCTAAACTAAATGCAGAAAAATAAAAAAAAATTGTAGAAATGATTGATAACAAAATCCTTTTTAATTTTAAATCAAAAAAAAAGAAAGTGCAATATTGTTGTTTTCTTAAATTGTTATAAGATCATTTACTATAGTATATTGAAAAGTAAATCTAAAGCAACTATTTTTTTAACATAATTTTTTTATGGGCATGTAATGGGTATGGGTATGCATGTTATGATTAACTACTTGTTTGACCACAGCTGTTTATGGAATATATTGCCGACTAACTCACCAATTTTCCGTTCTTGTTTTTGTGTGTTTTGCAGGAAGGGAAAGCGACGCGTCACCCGAATGGTTGTTGTTGTCGTTTTGGCATTTGCAATTTGCTGGCTGCCCATTCATGTAAGAAAACCACCCACCACATAATTAAAAATTACAAACAAAAATAAAAAGTGCAACGGATATATGCCAATCGAATAAGTCATGTTCAATTCGCTATTTTTAGTAGAATTCGGCAATTGATTGACAGGCAACCAGGAATCACTCTTACGTATTTATTTTGGTTTAATAATGATTGGCATTGAACATTGAGAATCAAAAATTGGTGTTAAAAGCGAAAATTGCAGAGGCCTTTGATTTGATGTTCAAGGGTCAGTTTGAATAATGATTTATGAGAAAGTTTATATTATTTTATTATATTATATCTTCATATAAATCAAACCACAATCGATTTGCTTAAAGTTAAACTTACGATTGGAGTAGCTTATATTGGCAACGCCAACAGCTGCTGGCAAATTTTGTTGGCAAACACAGAGGATAGTTGCGATAAAATTGACATTTCCGATATTCTGGCCCCGTTCTTCGAACCCCGCACCATCCCTGAATTATTTGCTGAAATGTTTAATAAGGCTGCAGCTGCTGCTCCTTGAGCTGCCTGCACTCCAAGTATTTGCACAAATTCAATGCGCTCACAAATTACAAACGAAATTAGAATTACACAGACACTCGAAGTGCAAGATGTGCGAATTGCATATATCAGTGATAGCCATATGGCAATAATGTCTGAAATGCCATATTACATACGTTAATATGCAAAAGGGGCTTATAAGTATAGAGCCGGTGCATAAAAAGATTACAAGAATTCTTAATCTAAACTTGAAATTTAAGAATACATTTTACTACGATGTTTTTGAGCTTTTTACGTTATTCCCCTTATGTTATTTTTATTGGATTTTTTTCGGAATTGATTTTAATATTTAAAAATCAAATTTATATTTAATTATATCAAATTAAACAAACTGCATTTAAATCAAATAGGAACTATGTTAAATCTAATTTTTAAACATTACTTAAAATAATTTAATATTAAATCAAGCAATACAATTTGGAGTTTAAAAGTCGGATACTTATTTTAACTATTCCAATTTTTTATCAGTGTATACTAAATTTTCCACACCAAAATTCTTTTTGCAGGTCATCCTTGTGCTGAAGGCGCTGAATCTTTACGGCGGCAGTCACTCATCGGTCATCATCCAGATTATTTCCCATGTGGTGGCCTACACAAACTCCTGCATCAATCCCATACTCTATGCCTTCCTGTCCGACAACTTTCGCAAGGCATTCCGCAAGGTGAGCATAATAATAACAATAATAATAATAGTGCAATAGTTATATAATAATGTTATAACCATACTCTTGCAGGTGGTTTGGTGTGGCAGCCCACCGCCGCTGATGACCAATCAACAGGTGACCAAGACCACGCGAACTGCAACCGGCAACGGAACGTCCAATATTGAAATGCTATAAGCGGGTAGGTTTATGGATTACACTCAGAGAAAAAAATAAAATTATATTTATAAAAAATCACTATAAGAATTTTTATTGTTTCATAATTTCCATATCTAGAATTTATAGAATATAATTAATCTTATAATTAATTATTTCAAATTCAATTTACAAAGCATTTTCAATCCAATTAACTAATCCAACTTAACTAATTTCTCTTTGCAGTTCTTGAGCATGAGTTCGTCACATCATTTTTGAAGGCGATTTTTAAACTCGAAACAGAAAATGTGAATTTAAAGCTAACAAATAATACAAAGATATAAAGTTAAAATAAAAACGCGGCGCATATAAGTTAACTATAAACATATACTATCCAAATATATGTCTATAAGGAGAATACAATTTTCCGAATTATGAAATGTGATTGTTTTTTAAAATTTCAAGATGCACTATGTCTTTAATTTTTGTTTGCTTGATTTCATTGATTTTTTTTTTTAAATTATAGACGCCGTGTTAATTATGTTGAAGACCTAGAAAATAAAACAAAAAAATTAATAGATTTAGGAAATTAACTTAAAATTTAATTTTATAAAAAAGAAAGCTTACAATCCAATTGTTCGAAATCAAATTTTGCATCTAAAATATGGAAAAGATGGGCAAGCAAAACAATTTAAAACAGATATGCTGTAAATTCCATTTGACAGAAATTGATGAGAAATGAAGGTAAAAACTAATTAATAAAAATAAAGGGCAGAGGAATTCGTGTAACAATGTGTAGATTTCTGTGTAATTTGCATGTGTGTCATTCAATTGTACGGCGCGCTTAACAGCAGAAATGAATATAATTAACAAATAAAAAACCAACAGCAAAGGTGTAATAAAAGTACATGACCAGATTGAACAAAACGGATTTGCAGTTGGAATGTTTTAATTAAATTGAAATATTTTTTAAAGCTTATAATTTTCAGCATTCCTCTGTTAAAATATAAGTGAAATTTGTATAACAATTAAGACAAAAATATATATTAACAGAGCTAAAACTCTGGATGCAGGTACGTTTAGTAATGCATTATCGATTTAAGTGCTAAATAAGATTCAGATACTAGCAAAGCTCAATTAATTATGAATGGCACTTACACGTTTAAGCCCCTATAATCTCGTCATCCCTTTTCTTTATGCAAATTCATTCAATAAGCCAAGGGATTTAATTAGTCAATAAAGCGTGTAAAACAAAACGCAGACGCATAGAACGTTTTCAATCCTTTGAATTGAATAAACATTAGCCATAAGTCACCCAAAAGCCCCTCCATGCTCTATTTAACTTAATAAATTCATAAATTAGCCAGTTGTTTGCCATGCGAAATGTTTTAGTTATGTCATAAGTTAATCATGTAAATTAAAAACTAAATATACATTACAATATTTATAAACATTTGACTATTAGATAAGGCAAATCGTTTAAATATTTATATTTTTTCGTTGACACTTTGTTTGCATGGCTTCGGCCTTGCCGAATTAAGGTGTAACCAAAAAAAAAGTGCATAGATAAATTATACTAGATGGCATTAACAATATACGAATATGGGAGTAAGTGATTCTAGGCAAAATCGTTTTTTTTTGTGCAATATGATGCAATTGATAAAAAATTTTGATAGGTTTGGCCAAAAAAACTAAACAACTCCGTTAACAAAGTTACAAAATGAATGGTAACCAAAACATTAATGGTAAATTAATGCTTAGAAATAACTATACGATGTTTTTTAAGAAAATTGAAAATAAAATTCGGAATGTCTATAAATTTGTCACACTTTCCAAGAACACATGCTCCCTTCTCAGAACACTTTTGTATTATGTAGTGTATTTAAGCTAAATAAACTATTGTATCTATATATCAACTGAATATATATATAGTAACATAAATGCCTATTTATGTATTTATATTTATATTTGTATTTGTAAATGTATTCTACTGCATTCCTAGCACAGTTGTGGAATTGAACAATATTTGAATTTAGAAAAGGAAACAACCGAAAAAAGAAAGTCAAAATTGAACAGAGGAAAAAGTTTAAATATTCTAGAACTTAAGCTAAAAACTAAACAAGTATTTTTTTTTGTGTGCCCTGTAGGGTATTTGCTAGCCGCCTAGTCTCACAAAAAATTGAAACAAAACTAGCGAATAAAAATGGCATTATAAAATGTACTCATAAATTTTGTATTTTCAGTTATGCAGCAAAATAGTTAAAATAGCGTAAGTTGAAAACCAGAACTCATTGTATTTGTATATGAATGTATATGTACAATAAAATTTGTTCATTGTGTTAAATAAAATTGATGAATCTGTGTACACAATATTAATGCAATTGTTTATTAGTAGGGAAGGGATTTTGTAAATACATTTAATTGTTTTTCAATTCCAAATTATATATTAAGGTTAATTAAATGAAGTCCTGCTTACAATGGTTTTAATTGCTCTGCATTTATTTGACACACTATTGTTTGTTCACAAAAAATAAATGAGAAAAGTGAAAAAATGCGTCAATGTTTAAATGGATACAGAGACTTTACTTTTATTTAAATTTATATTATTTGTAAATTCGCACTTGAAAAAAATATAGTACTCTCAGTTATTTAAGTTTGGCTGAATAAAAACTGTTTGAACACTTACAGAAAATGACAGAAAAATAGGCTCCTCAAAGGCAACCAGCCACCGGCAATGTCATCCAAGAACTGAACTCAAAAAACAAGCAAACGAAAAAGGACTTGGACTTGGAACCAGAGGAACATTGCGGCCAGAAAAGGTGCATCATAAATTCGCACCGAACGTGTAAACAGTGACATTATTTAGCTAAACCTACGTCTGCGTGTGGGCAGTGTTCACAGTGGGTTAAAATGGATTAACATAGTACACAAAATTCCAAAGAGGAAAAATTAAATATTACAACATTTTTTTAAAAAAATTATTTAAAATAATACACCCATAATAAATACGTGTTTTTATATTTTCTAGATTTATAACAATTTAAAAATTAAATACAGAAAAAAAATTAGGTAAATATGATATATTAAATAAAATTATACAATAAAAACTAATTTTCTAGATTTATATATAACATATATTTAAATAAATGCTTTCCAATTATTACCCATTCTCTTTCTTACATATAAATGATTAGTTTCTGATATTTTCAAAAGTAAACTAATATTGCTTATGAATTTCGTAATGCAAACAACCTCAAACATAAATCCAACCAACACATAATTTAGACTATTAAAACTAAAAAACAATCAAAAATATTCTTAGTACTACGAGACTAGAATCGAAAACCACGGTAACTATAAATGCATTTCCAGTATTTTTAACACGTAGCCCACTGTTTATCCAACATGGGCCGCATTGAAATTCGTGCAAATATTGGAAAATTTATGTGAACTCCGAAATAAAAACATGCGCCCGGCGTTCGCAATGTTTTTACGAGGCAAACAGCGTAACTTGCCGGATTTTATGATGTTTTGTTAACCAGGCAACAGGTTGCCGTGGGTTGATGTGGGCCGAACGGAAAAGTCGCAGGTGAAAGTGGGTCCAATTGGGACCCGCAGATAAACAAGGCAATAATGCGGACAACGGGCCGCATACGCAATTGCTGCCGTTGTTCTTCATTAGATTGGATTGGAAGAGGACGAGGACGAGAACGAGGATGAGCAGGCTGACCAGGCTGACCAGACCAACCAAAAGGACCATGACACCGGCCCTCATTACTTCAAATAGAGCGCTGGCCAACCGATTTAATTATGCCGCCCGATTCGACGCCCGACAGTTGGCCGCCAATCCGGACGGACGGACACGGAGCCCGGCTCCGGTTATATTTCAAAACCGGACAACATACCGGCCGAGCGTTCAGTCGCCACGCGTCCGCCGTGTGAGCCACACCAGCATCCAGAATCCAGTAGCCAGGATCCTGAGCCTCCAGCATTGCGAACTAGTATGATGTCCAGGCTGATGTTACCCAACTCGGGCAGCTGGACTGCACTGTGCGGCGCTGTCCTCCTGTTTGTCCTGCCGCTGATCCCCACGCCGGAGGCACTGCAGCACACGGAGGAGGGCCTCGAGATGCTTTTCCGCGAGCGGTGAGTTGAGATACGATTAATTCAAGGCCTCTCTGGTTTAAATAGCTTGCATAGGAGTCGAGTTACTTAAGGTTGTTTCATACTAGGGGAAATTTTCAAGTGATGATAATGATATAAAATTTTGGGGTTCGATGTATTATAACGGAATACAGATAAGCAAAACAAAAACTATTGTTAAATAAGTTTAGATCCCATTAATTCAAGACCTCTCTGGCCAAAATAGCTAATGATAAAACAACAAGGTGTTCTATGTATTCTAACGGATTACTGATTTTTTAGCTCCCATTCGGACTGGGAGAACGTGTGGCACCAGGAGACGCACTCCCGCTGCCGGGACAAGCTCGTCCGTCAGCTTTATTGGGCCTGCGAGAAGGATATTTACCGCCTGACACGGCGCAACAAAAAGAGGACAGGCAATGATGAGGCCTGGATCAAGAAGAGCTCTACGGACCGTAAGTGCAGATATTGTGGGAAATAGCACAGAAATTACTAAATACTTTAAATCATTTTAAAAGGGGTCCCCAAAAGTATGCAGTGAAAAATGTTACAAAATAAATCCAATGTACTGCCATATTTAAATTAATATGTTGCATACTTTTACACGCCTTTTTTTACTAGTTTTAACACCCTGGTGATTTCTGTGGCACCTTCAACTATTTTTTTTTTGGTTGTATATATCATAAATAATCTCTGATTCCTTACCAGCTGATGGCTCCACCTGGCTGCATGTGAACTATGCCAATATGTTCCTGAGGAGTCGCCGCGCGGATGGACATGCCCCATCCATCTCGAATGAATGCTGCACCAAGGCGGGTTGCACTTGGGAGGAGTATGCCGAGTACTGTCCTTCCAACAAACGACGCAATCACTACTGATTTACGAATCGAATTCGTCAGCAAAGTTGGTTCCGCTTAGACATATAAATCCTAATATACTCGCTTTTTTTTCGTGGTTGTTGTTGATGTTCTTGTTGTGGTGAAATAAAGTCGTATTGAAAGTAAACTTGTTTTGGTTTCACAAAAAAAAAATAGCTTTAATGAGTTTAACTTCGTCATTTACACTTCATATACTTTTAATTTTGATGGGTCATAACTGATTAGTCTAGTAAATTCCAGGAATTGAAAGTAAAATTGTTTTGATAAAAAAAAAAAAAACTATATAGAATATGATATATTGAAAGTAAACTTGTTTTGGTTTCTCAAAAAAAATAGCTTTAATGAGTTTAACTTCGTCTCGTACACCTCATGCACTTTTTATTTTGATAGGTCATAGTGAAAAAAAAAAGAACAACTTATAAACATAAACATATTTAGTTTATAGAGAGAGAATTAGCAAACACTTATCATTTTGATCTTAGTCTAGCAAAATTCCAAGAATTTGGTAACATTTGGGTTAGAACTTCGTTTTTCTTGGGGTAGGACTCTTCTTAGGGTACTACAAATGCTCTAGGGCTATATATGTATATCACTTAGTCAACAAAATCCTCCTTGTCCTGCACATCGTTGTTCTCCTTGCGACTCTTTGCTTGGCCCTCAGCATTGGCCGCCTTTAGTGGCCTCTTCGAAGCCTGTCCTTTCTCGTAGTGGGTGTCCAGCATCTCGAGCAGGGTCAACTGGCGACTAGTAGAACTATTGCTCTTGGCCGGTGTGCTGCTGCTGCTGTTGCTGGCTTCCTGGCTGTTTTTTGCCTCCAAACTGGCGGCCTCCATCATGGCATTGGCCTCCTCATCATCGGAGACCATGAGAATACCCTGTTCTGGCGAGGAATCGGAATCATCTTGCGACGATTGGGGGGGAAAGAGATCGGGACTTTGTTGGGTCGTCTTTTTGTTGACTTCTGGCGAGGTTTTCGCCGCTGTTACTGAGGCCTTTGATTCCGATTTTGCCTCTGCTGATCCGGATGTTCCTGGTGTTCCAGCTTCCACAGGCGGCGCCTTCTTCAATTCCTCCTTTATAAATTCGTAAAGATTCTTTTTGGTTGCCATCTGCCCACGCGGCTCCTTGTCGGAGCCCTGCTCCTTCACGAGCTGACTGTAGGACCTTAAAATACTCCAAAGCTGCTGCACAGTAGTCGCCTCACTTTGAAACAGCAGCCACATACCATGGAAATCATCTCTGAGGTCGGTGTCGCCAAAGGTATAGTAGGCCAAAGGTCTGCCCAGTTGGGCGCAGACCATGAGTTGCAGCAGGGCTTTCAAGTAGGAATCTCCGCCGAAGGCGCCACAACCCCAATTGCCGGTGGCCACGCCTGGCGGTGGCATGTCCATCCAGTGGACAAAACCGATGAATGCCTTGTTCAGCTCCCTTTCCATTAGATCCTCGCGATACTGATGCTGTGACTGGGCAAAATGCAACGCATCTATGGCCACAATGGCCGTTTTCCGGCGATGAGAGCTATCCCGCGGCGTGGCATCCTCGCAGTTGCCCGACCAGGTGAAGCTGCCGGCATAGCCCGTATAGTTGCTATACCGCTCGGCGCCCAGCATCACGAGGGCCTCGAAGGGTCGCAGACTCTCCGTGAAGAGTTTGCTCACCAAGAGCTCCGGGCAGATCACAAAGCGTATCTCCTCCTGCACGCAACCATGTCCGAGGACACCGCCACCCAGGTACTTGTTGGCAAAGTCCACTTGCAGCAGGCCAATGCCCTCGTCCTCGATCGTGCCCTCGGCATCCACATGCAATGGCACATCGCCCAGGGGCGCCGCACTCTGGCTCCAGTCGATTTGGTGCTCGGGCATGCCGCTGCGGCGCACAAAGGTCACCACACCGGTGGGCACATTGCTGGCATCCCGCTCGGTGGGACACACTCGCCGGAAATAGTGCATGATGCACTTGAGCTTCTCCAGCACAGCCTGACCACTCGATTGATAGAGCCTAGAAGTGGATTTAAGCACGCTATTGATTGTGTATTGGCCGATTTACTTGATTGCTCACCTGTTAAAGTTGATATCGGGAAAAGAGCTGTACTCGGACTTCCTTTTCAGCGTGTTGCGCCTGGGAAATGTGCACAGGAAGGCGTTGGCCAGCAAACAGGCGATCTGCTGCTGGCTCAGGCTCAGCGAGGCGTTCTTCTGCTGCTTGAGCAACGGCACCGGCGATTGAATCAAGTCGGGCAGCCGCAGGGCCAGTCGGATGATGCGGGGCAGCAGGTCCTCGAAGAAGACCCTCGTCTCGCTCTCGTCCAGCTCCTCCTCGAACAGCTGATGCAGTGCCCGGAAGTGCCATTGGTCGCGATAGGTGGTGTTGTAGGATAGAATGGCGTTCTGAAGCTCCTCACTGGATTCGATGGGCTGCAGCAGGGCCCGCTCTATCATGCCCCAGCGGGAATCGATGGTGGTGCTGCCATCTGCCGCTTCTCGTGGATACTTCGACTCTGGCGCGCAGGGCAGACGCACATGCTCCGAATCCCACTTACCCGGTGATTTGTGTGGGCGAGGCGGTGTGTCCCGTATGGGCAGTTGGTACATCACCCGGTGAAGATTTCCCGCCGTCACTGCCGGCAAGTGTTCCAGTTCGAAGGGCCGGCGCTGACGATGTATGGCCTCCATGGGCAGTCCGCGCCACGATTGCGGCCGGCAGTCTACCGGAAGCACTGGTCCTTCGTCCGTTTCCATTTTGGAAATCCCGCCATCCGGCGAATGCGACATTTTGGCGGATTTTAAACGAATCCTATTGCCCAGTGATCCACTGGCTGCGCGGCAATGTGCCGGCACTCGGTAAGTAGTATGGATTGCTCGCAAAATGGTCGAAATACTTCAAATCTATAGGTTTTCCGCTCGAAAAGAAACCAATTTGGATGTTCTGGGTGGCAAGTGTGACCAGACTTCGAACCGGCCGGCTGCTAGAGATGAGAGAAAGATTTTAATTTGTAAAAAACGATACTATCGATAGTATCGAATTTTCGCACACAAAACATCGAAAATACCATCGATAGTTTCCCAGCTCTAATGTGCGTGAAGTTATCGCAGCAGGAAAATAAATAAACGTAATTATCTGAGTTTTATTTTGTAAAGCGCATTCAACAACATTCAATATATATAAATACTAAATACATAAGCCATTAAGCCAATCGAAATAACAGGTCAGGTATATAATAGTTTTTTATATTTAAATAGACGCTTAAAATTGTTACCATCCCTAATTGGTAGTTTTTTAGTATTTAAATAGAAATTGCTGTAAATACCAACTCTGTATGCGTTCAATGTGAGTGCCAAATAAAAACCGGCCAACAAAAACAACACATTGAAGCAAAAACAACAACAAATCACATCACGAAATTTAAAATATTTTCTGTTTATTTTTTTAAATGCAACAAAACAGGGCAAATTAAGTGAAAAGTAACCAAAAGACGCGGGATAAATAAAAGTTAAGGTGCACCAAATTTAAAGTCAAACGCGACTACAAACTTTTAGTAAAATCACCACATTAAAAGGTGAGAAAAGATAGAGAAATAGTTGCTTAATATTTAATTAAAAAGTTTTTTAGCTAGCCATAATATTTTGTATTGTTTAAGTTGATGTCAGTTTTAAAACCGATGTTTTGTTTTTATTATTTTTGACGTCTCCCTCGCTCACACTCATGTGGAATTTGCGATTTTTTCTCTCTATCGCTTAAGCTTACGTGTTGAAAAGAAGAAGAAAAACCGCTGCATACACGTGCAAAAATTCTGAGAGAGTAAAAAAAAGGGAAAGACAGCAAAAGAAAAAGAGAGAGAGAGGGAGAGAGCGATTTTGTTTGTTTTGAAAGCGTCTCAAAAAAACAATAAAAAAAAGCGCATAAAAAATACACGCACACACAGAAAAAAGTTTCACATCAAGCCAAAAACCAAAATAAATATATGTAATTTATTGAATGTACTTTTACTAAAAGTTCAACATACCTTTATCGTTAATTTTTGTCTAATCTCTTTTACTATCTTTCATCTTTACTCCCCATCGTACCTTCTCTTTCTCTCTTTTTTTGCGGAGGCGTAAACACACGAAAAAGGCTATAAAAAGGGGAGCACAAAAACAACAAAAAATAGAAAACAATAACTATCAGAAGAATTCTACAAAAAAAGCACTACACGCGATTTCTCTTCATTCGTCGACTTTTTTTCGTTATTGTGTTTAGCCTTCAAATTTGCTAAGATTTCGCCTTGACCATAACCTAGAAATATGTGAGCAAGGTACAGTGGAATCTCTTTAAGTTATACGCCTAAAAAATAATAATAATGTTAATTCCATTTAAGTTTTAATAATAATAATATATATATAAAAAATATGTAATAGTGAATCGTAATGAAAATTTATTACATGTTTTTGAGAATTCCCTAATTTCTTTTTGATACTAAAAATCTTGTTTCGTTATTACAACTAGACTACTTATAATATAATATAAATGAATATAGTATAAATTAATAATAATTAAAAGTTCAATAAAACAGGCCTCGTAAAATATGTTGTTTGAAAATAAAGATCAATATATTGGTTTACAATTGCAGCTTTATTTAGTGAAGCTCTACTGTACCCATATCGTTGTCTCTATTTTAATTTGCGTCAGCGGGAAAGAGACAAAAGGAGAGCAGGAGGCGTTAAGGGGGTGGTAAAAAAAACAAGCAACAACAAAATTGCATAGAGCCAAATAATCGCATAGAAAAAGCAGTCAAAGAAAAACGCAAAAAAAACATGAAATGTTATTAAACTTATTCAAGGTCACCTCAGAAGCATGAACTAATACTCATCAAAAACTGAAAGAACAAGAGCACTGCAGTTCTATGAACCTTTCGTAAAAATTCGCAAAAAAAAAAGAGGAGACATTTAATTGTAAAATTAAATTAATTTTAAAAATGTTCAGTGTTTTATTATTTATCCATAGTTAATACAAATAAATTACAACCGAATTTCGTCCGAAAAATATTCTTCCTCGAGTATAATACATTTTTCAATGTCGACTTTCTAAATTTGTTTTGGAATTTAATAGCTTAATAAAATATTGATTGGTAAATTTTTGATCATGAAATAGATATACGAAAATTCTGCGAAAATTAGATTTTTTAACAATTTATATTTACAAGCATATAACTTGTTCTTACAGTGTTAATATTATAATTTGATCTTTTCTAGTGATCACTGTTTATTTTTTTTATAAAAAAGATGTATGGGTAAGGGGGCAGAGTCAGGTGATTTATAATTGTTTGAAATGTTTGGGGATAAAAGCGACAACATTCAAAAGTGATCAAGACTTTATTTTACTTTCCCACATTTATTTTCTAGTTACCGAATCAGTTCTTTGTTTTTTTACGCTCTTGTCTGGTTTTTTTTAGCTTTTTCAATTGTGTGCAATAAAAAAACTGAAATGATAAATAAAATTGTTTTTGCTTGTTCCGCTCATCATTTTGCCTTTTTGTTTTTGTCAACGCGACTTGGCTCACGTTGGCAAAACAAAGTGCCAAACAAAGAAGAGAATGATGAACGAGAAGAGGAAGATAAAGAGGAGAAAACCTTGCAAATACAGTGCACATTGAATATGTGCAACATGACTTAAAATACAAATATTCATTAGTGTTTGTTTGTCGATAACGATATCCTTTTCTATTTTACAAAAAACAAAAATTAAATCATAAATAATAATTGCTTAATTGTGTTTAATAAAATAATTAACTTAAGTTACATAGTTATAAACCGACTTTATGGATGAGTACACATTAAATCCAACTACGATTCGAATGTATTCTTTTATCAAAATAAATTGCATTCAGGTGCAAACAATTAGAAAGAAATACCTAGATAACTAGAAAGAGAGCGCACCACACGTGTTGCTAAGGAGGGTCGCTCAACTTTATCACCAACCTCCCTACCCTTTCGAATACATGCCTCTGAAACCACCATTTGTTACGTATTTTGCCAGAAATAAAAAATTCGCACACTCTCACATAAAAAAACAGTGTGCAAAAAAAATAATTCGCATGTGCGGATGACCTTGAAAATTCTATAAGACGCGAAAGGCGAAGACTGCGACGCCTGCAATGCGAAATGAGTGAAAAAAAAATAAAAAAATCACGAACAAGAGCAAATTTCTTCGTCATGAAAAAAAAAACAAATAAAGAAAGCGATTTCGCTTGTTTAATGGGAAAATTCTAAAAGGAAAAATATGCTCAAATTGCGATAAATAAAGCTAGCAAGCAAAAACACTAACTTAAACAACTCTAGTCATTAATTAATCATTGACTAATAATGTTTAAACTCAAAAAAAAAAAAATTAAAATTACCCGCAGAAATTCATTTTTTTCTGAAAATTATGTTTTATTTTTTTGAATTTTTGGCAATGTTCACGCCCCCATCAGCACAAAAAAGAGAAATCGGTTTTGTTACCTTTTTTTTACGTTTTTAAAAAATAAAAGACAAACAAGTAAACGAATCGTAATACAAAATAAATAACCAAAAAGTACATACACCTATACGCATGTACATATGCACGCAGAAGCAGCAACAAAAACAAGAAATTAAAAAATAACAACAAAATGGTGATGGCCAGCCAAAAAGGCCTTAACCCCAATAAATGTGTAAAAACAACTATAAGGCAACAAAAAGCATGAGCAAAAAAATAAAAAGAGCAATAGCAACAACAAAAACAGTAGCAATAAAAATACAACAAAAACGAATTATTTATTGCAATTTGTGGGTGGTGAAAATGAAAATATATATTAATAAATAGATTCTGAACAGATGAAACCAAACAAAGCAGTAGCCAAAAATTAGGAATTAAAGTAGCATAATTTGGGAATTTTATATAAAAACTAGGATGACTGCAAAATATTTTTAAAATAATTTATATAATAATTTAATTTTACACACATAGTTAAAAACGCATACAACTTTTAAGCAATTTAATTTTTTATAACCCTAAGACATATATAAATTGAATAGTAAAAAAATGTAATTTAATTTAATTAGTATTAACGGAAAATAACAACACAAAAAAAATGCGGCACATTTAAGAATAAAAACAAGTTCAGTTTCGAATATTATGCAATAAATTGGAAGACAGAAAACCTTGAGACAAAAAAATATAATAAGAGCAAAAAAAAACAAAAAAGAGCAAACTGTTTTTTTTTCAGGTAAACAATTACAATTATTTCCACATTAAAAGTCATTTTGGAGCTGCGAAAATTAATTCGTTTTTAATTTGTGCGAACATAGGGATATGTTGATTTCTTTTTTTCTGCTTTTTGAGAACACCTTCCGATGTTTGCCTTTGTTTGATTTTAGCCATATACCATATACCTATATATTATATGGTCCCCAGGAAGTAGATAATAAAGTGTGTCGACCCGACAAATGCCCAAATATACAAATACTTAATTTTGTGCGCGTGTTTCTTGTGCTTATGGCCTTAATTTATTTTTTTTGTATTGTTACCGATATTGTTTTTTTAAGCCTACATTTTGAAGCTATGTTTGTGTTTTTCTGGTTTGATTTTATGTTTTTGCAATATATAGTTATGAAGGTAATCTTTTAACTTAAGTTATTTATAAATTACAGCTTAGTAACATATTGTACTTTTTTTGTATATTTCTAGGGTTATCGAATGACGATTTTACCGAGCGCTAATTAAGGTATTATTCTCTTTAAAATACATTTTTGTTTTTGCTCTTATTATTTTTTTATTAATGTTTAAATTTAGTTGTACTGATTCATGGCTTAACAACAAATTTAAAAACTATCATTGCAAAACAAATTTTAGTATTAAAATAGCTTACTGCAATATTACTCAATTATTCATTAATTAATAAGTGTTACCTAAAATCAAATTATACTAAAATGCTGTTTTTCTTTGTAACGTTGCAATACAATCGATTTCGATAAATGATTTTGTTGATAACTTAAATGAAAATTTAAAAACATAAAATAAGCTATATAGTTACAATAAAATAGTTTTCTTTAAAAATTTGAATTTAGACACATTTTTTTGACTTAATTTTACGTTGCAATTTCATCATGTGTCTTCGTTTTTACGTATTCGGTTGACGTCAGCGACGCCAGCAGCGCAGCCAGCGTCGCAGTCGGCGTTGGCAGAGGCGCTCTTACAGAGTTTTATTTTATGGGGGCTTCAGGAAAAAGGGGGGCATTAGTCACTTGGGACAGTCACAGACTAAATGGCACTTGTTGTTTGTTCCCCAAGAAAAAAGCGGGCAAAATAGAGAGGTTACAGTGGGGGAGGTGGTTCGGGGAGGGGGGTGGTGGTTTCGAGTGACCCCTCTCAACCCCCTTTCCACCTTCCGTTGACTAACACAAAAGTAAGGCGAAGCAAAAGGCTGATAAGCTCAAAAGTGAGTAATAATCATACAAACCAAAGTGACGAAGTGCAGGTGTCGATAAAAGTAAGTAAAAATATATCAATATAGGGGTGGAGTAAAAAAAGGGGGGTCAACTCAAAATAAAACAAAAAAGGGACTAAAAACGGCTCGTGTTCCTGGGAAATTTGTCCGCAAGAATAGCAATTGCATTTCAAACATGGCTCATTTAAAGGTCGCACTTTGACTTTGATTAATAAAAAATGTGTGCAGTGTGAAAAGGAAGATGGAAACCAGATACACTAGAAAGAAAAAATGGTTGCATTTGTATGTACCTCCCTCTAGTGACTTAAAATCAATAAGATAAAATGCAATACTTTTGCTAAAGAATTCGCGCCTCCCTCCAATTTTCATTGAAAATGCTGGCTAACAATGCAAAAATAAGATGTTCGATCAGGTCAACCTCCATAATTTCGCGGCTTAGCATTGTTTAGATCTTAATTTTTCGAGTGAATTGTTTGTTTTAAACTACCATAATAACATTATTATATAAACGATTTAAAAGTAATACGAATCTATCACAAATAATAAATAGATTTTAAATGATCAAATAACAGAAAAATAAAAACGGGAACTTATAAGCGGAAAATTCCTTTCTACCGGACTTCAAAGCAAACACGAAATACAAAGTTTTCCCACATTCTTGTTGAAAATTAATTAGCATAAACAGCAGCAAAGCAGCGAATGGCCGAAAATTATAAATAATTCTTTTTGTCACATTTTCAATGTCAACGTTTTCATATGGGATTTGCCTTTGAACATTGCACTCTGAATTTTATTTTGACTTTTTGGGGACTTGCGCAAAATTAAAAAAAAAAATTCGTGTGAATGGCTTGTTGTTCTTTTTTTTCTGGAGTAAACCAAAATGTCGTGTTCATTTTTGTTTCTGTGTTACTTATTTTAGTAACACTTTCTTCCTTGTTTTTCTTGTGTGTTTTTTCAGTTGCGAATGTTTGTTTTTCTGTTTTACTTACAATGTAGATTTTTGTAAATTTTCATTTAGAACTTTTTTCGTATTGTTTTTGAGTTAAAGGTTTTCTAAATTCGATTTTCTGTGCGTGTCTTGTTCAATTTTTTTTATGTTTTCTTAAAGTTTTTTTTAGAGTAGATTAGAGTCTTCGGGGTTTCAAAATATAATGTTTCTCTTGGCAGTTATAACATTATTTTTTTTTAATATTTTTTATCTTTTCTTTTATTGAATCTTATTGAATTATTTATTATTTTCTTTTTAATGATTAGTAGTCTTTAACCGTTGATTATATTATACAATTATTTTCATCAACTTGTTGTCGCTGTTTATTATCGTCCATTGTATTGTTCGTTCAACAAAAAAAAGAAAGATACAAAGAGAGTAAAGAGAGTATTTTTATTTGAACCATTGCACATGTCGTGTGTGTGTGTGTGTGTGTGTGTGTGTTTTGTATCTGACATCAGCGACAACAATAACAAGTAATGTTCGCTCGCAAAGCAAAAACAAAATCAAAAATGAAAAAAAGAAAGAAAGGTAACAAGAAAAAGCAAACCAGTAAACGTAAACACGTCAGCCAAGTCATTGAACACAGTGGCGAGAGAGAGAGAGAGAGGAAAAACCGGCTGGTAGTAAAAGCAATTACAGTGCGAAAGGAAAGAGATAGGGAGAGTCAGGAAAATGGAGTGCAAGAGAGAAAGAGAGAGTCGTTTGCGTGGCAGCTTTTTGGTTTTGGCAAAAAAAAAAAGAAAAAGCAAACAAATTGACACGTGAGCTTACACAAGAGAATTTTAAAAGAGAGAGCAAAGAGTGCGAGTGGTTAAAGAGAGGTATTCAAAGAGCAAAAGCTGCTTAGTTAAGAGACCTTAAAAGAAATACTGAATCAAATACACAATATTTTATAATATAATAACATTTTCTTACAATAAATTAAACAAAAAAACAATTATTTTTTTTAAATTATATTTCCATAAAACAAAAGAAAAAATATGTATACCTTTGTATAATAAAAAAAACAAAGCAAACATAAACCTATTGGAAAATCAAACACAACACAAAAATGTAAAATTAACACCATTTAATATATGTATCATCAAAATTAACTTTATTAAAAGACAAAGTGAATTGCCTCTTTTTAGGACAGCAAAAGAGAAAGCAAGAGAGCCATGGACATGTGCATTTTGCATTTGCAATGACAACACCCCAAATGCACACACGCGAATGTTTTTGTTTTTGTGTCGCGTGATTGAGGCGAAGCCGAAATAGCGGTAAAGACAGCGCAGCGATAACACGAGCTAACACACATACAACTCCTCCTCCCGAACTCTCCCACGCTCTCTTTCAACCACCCACTTGGTCTCCCGCTCTCTCTTAACTGTGCGATTTGTCCATTTCGCTCGCTCTCGCTGACATAGCCTACCGCTTATTATTGTAGGTCATAAATGCATGCACATGACTGCACTTGGTGTGAGCGAGTGGGGCCGAGAGAGTTGGAGCAAGGGAGAGGCTGTGTTTGTGTGTGTTTGTGTTTTGTGAGTGTTTTGGGACTACGTGTACAAGTTTAATGCGCTTCTTTGTCGGGCTCTCAAAACCCGCAGATGAATCATGCTGACAAAAAAATAAAATTTTACCAAATAAATTGTTATGTTTAATGCTGTGGGAATTTAAGATAGTACAGATAGAGGTAGGGAACTCTTGGTTATCCATTGGGTTTCACAATGCTTGATTATTATTTTTCCCTTTTTTATATTATGCACACGTGTTTTTTTTTTAGATTGTAATTTTGACTGCCTGTTTAAACTCTACATTTTTCGTAATGGTAGAGAATCCTTAAATTCTGCAATGTCCGTCTCAAACTGCTATGCTTATTCCCTTATCCCTGCTGCTTCCTCTTCAACCGCTGTCATAATCAAAGCGAACGCTCTGCAATTAACAGTGTGTCTGTGTGTAAGGAGGGAGAAAGAGGGAAAGCAAAAGGTTGAAAGAGAGTGGGTGGCAGAGAGTGGGCGTCAAGGGGTTGAAAACAGTGAGAAAGAGAGAGATTTTTGTTTTGCTTTTGTGGCTTTCGTAAACTGTTTGTTATTGCTTTTAACAGAAAATGCAAGGTCTCTTTTCGCTCTCGCTCCCATATTTCTCCCTCGCTCTTTACCACTTTAAATTTTTTGCATCTTTATCGATAAATAAAGCCATATTTTTAAAATTAGATTCATAAAAGTTTTCTTTAGCAATGTAAATTTGTATTAAAAAAATTAAATTTCTAGATTAATATAAAAGTCACAAATTGATAACAATATAAAACGGGCAAAATGAGAAATAAAATAGTAGTGGTGTCAACGTGACGTATGCGTAATGTAAAATGCAGTGGGAGGAAAAGAGAAAATGATGGAAAAGTGTCTAGGGAGAAATAGACAAACAAATAGAGACAAAGAGAAACAGAGAGAGTGGAGCACTTTGTTATTGTTTTTCATGCGTCTCCATTAATTAATTTTTATTTTACGCTGATCATTGTCAATGTCTCTATCGTCTATTTCCTCTTTTGTCTTTAAATTTTTTGATTAATATGAGTTAGTAAAAAACACGCACACGAAATTTTAAATTTTATTTACCATTTCCTGACGTTAAAATCTTCAAAAAAGTTCCTTGTAAAATCATTTTTCTTATCATCTTGTCTATATTACTTAATTTTTAAAATTCTATAACAAAGGCAAAAACTCCAAACAAAAAACTTCATTTCCTGTACCATTAAAACAAAACTGATAAATCAAATTCGGAAACCGAGAAATTGCTGCAAAGGAAGCCAAGAAGGAAAACCGATAAAAAAAGGCAACACATTAAGGTAGCCCATTAATGTTTTTCGAAGATTAAAACAAATTCAATAACTGAAGAAACTGAATAGAATTAAAAGGACTGATAGAGAAAAATACATTTTTGTGAACAAAATTGTGTGGGCTGTATTAGAAGGAAATGTTTAACTACTTGATAAGGTTATTTTATATGTATGTATGTATGTAAATATGTGTTCAATGCATTTATTCATATACATATGTACATAAATGCACATTTTGAAGGTAACAGTTCTAATTCTTAAACCAATGAATGTGTATTCGAGACTGAACAATATTTTCTAAAAAAAAATTAACATTAAATAAATAACATTAAAAATATATGTACAAATGTAAAGTAGAAATCATACCTAGTTGACCATCACTTAGCAAGCACCTTAAATTTCGCAAACATTTTTCAACTTGTACTTCTTGCCATAAATAAGAAAATTAACTCGGTAGAGTAGCAAACTGGTTGAACGTGCCAAATTCCAATTAGTTGGGCACTTTAGTGGCTCCCTACTGTCCTTACCCCGCGGTAACTCCCTCGACCCCCGAATCGCCCTATCCAACCATTTATAAAAACACTGCCCGAAAGCCAAGTTTACTGTAAACTTTTTTAGTTTTGCTCTGTTTTTGCAAAGCTACTCTAGTTTTTTGAGGTATATAAAGTGAAAGTGAGGTAAATAAAGGTTTCATATGTATGGCTTTTTAAATAATGTTTTAATAAAGTGAGTACTACAATATTGATAAGAAAACAGATGCTCCAAATATTTTGTTATCGCTTGAATTATGATTATATGTTTAATTACTTTTCTAGATTTTGATTTCTTTCAAATGTAACAGGCTAATTTTACTATTTTGCTGCATTAACTTGTCACTATATATTTTTTATTTCTTGTTTATCTGTTTTTCTTTTGTCCCTGCATCGCCAGCAACAAATCCGTTTATAAAAAATAAAAAGAAAATGCAGCAAAAAATAATATTAAAAAAAAAATAATTTAAAAAATTTAATCAAAATTTAAATTTTAAGTTAACATAGTTAACTAAGGCAAAATGTTGCATGTATATTTCAAATGTTATCGCTTATCGTCGATGACAAATTGTTAAATTTAAACATTTTCAAATCGATTGATATAGCCGATAGACTTGAAGCTTACTCTGCCATATCATGTGCGCGTAAAGAAGAAGCATCAGCCGAGACAGCATTTTGAAAGTGAAAAGTTCAAAACAGCAGAAAATGCAACCTCTCACCCCCAATTAACCCTCTTTATACACCCCCCCCCTTGAAGGTTTCGCCACTTGGAAATTTGTTTGCTGCTAATTAGAGTGCGGCACTCTGATTATACACACACACACACACACACACACACACACACACACATGCTAACCTTGTGGGGAAAAATGAAACAAAAATAAAAAAACGAAGATACTTTGTTGATAAAAACAAAGCAACAAGAACAACTTTAGGAGAGGGAAAAGAGTTTGCTCATGTCATGCTTAAGAACTGTATAAAAAAGGACAAAATATACATAGGGGGGTAAAGCACTGAGAAGAGAAAAATCTACACAGAAAATATAGTCGTATTAGTTGTACTCTAACCCACTACTTGCCTACTTTAAATTGCAATCGCTGCACTAAAAATTACTATATTAGTTATATAATATTATAAATCTATTATTGTTGTTATATATTATGTAATGGAGTAAAAAACAATAGAATATAACTTCAAATCTCTTAAAAAACACATTTAAGATTGTACGTCTTGACTAGATAATGCTGTTACAAAAATGGATTCAAGATCTCTAAAATTACTTATAATAAACATGTTTTCTTGGTTCCTTAGATTACTTGTGTTTATTTAATATTATAATTTTGATAGGATAGCATTTTTTTGTACCATTCAATGAGGGTGCACTTTTTATTCTGAACCCATCGTCATCCAGACGCTCACCCGGCCAACCAAAAAGTGGGCGCTGCATTTTACACTTGAACGCTTTTGTCATTCGGGTTAGAGTGCAAAAGGGGGTTTTATATGGAAAAAAAGGAATGAGATGTATGTTTGGCTTCCATTTTTTTTTTTTTTGTTTTGCTGAATGTACATATATGTGCAAACACTCAGCTTGATTGATTTATGCATGCAAACTACGAGAAAAATAGCAACAGCAGCAGAACCAGAATAAGAGGTTTCAAAGAAGGCAACAAAAAACAGGAGAGGAGCTGCATGAAAACTGTATCAGCTCTTTTTATTTTCCTCTTGCGACTTTTGCTATTTTTACCCAGAATTTAATTAAGTTAAGATACCTCTCATCTCATCTTTCCGCTTAACTTGGTTTTTCCGGCCAAACCCCCTTAATTATAGACAACTGATATCGCGAACTGAGCATAAAATCACGGCTATTAATTACAGTTTTTTAATAGGCATTTTACAACAATTTTTAATTATTGAAAACAATATTATGGTTATTAATCGGACACTTTTTTTTACATTCTTTATTTTTTCCAACTCATAACAAGTATAAACTTAATACATATTTAGATACTTAATCCTATTTTAATAAATTTGGGGGCATTTACTTTGAGAAATGTCTTTTAGTGTAATTTAGTTTTCAGATTATTTTCAAAAAATTTGTATCATAGTAGGATTAATTTATGATCCTATAAAAGAGATATGTACGTCGATAGTTATCACGTTGGGTAAATTTGTAGAGTAAATCGCAATGACGTGGAAAACCGTAAAAGAAAATGAAATCGAGCCAAGTTCTTGCTTTTCACTCTTTTCACTGATTCTTTATTTCTCTATCTAAATCTCTCGCTCTTCTCCATTTTCTATCTATCTCGTTCGTATTGTTCAGCGCGTGCTGATTGCATTTATGTCAACGTTCGTTTTCAATGTTAAAAGTCGGACTGGATTTAAAAGGGAGGGTGTCAAAAATGCAGGGGCGTTGTAAAAAATATAGTCAAGAAGGGGGGCGTGGTTGGAGGGGGGTGGGGAGATTAAGGGGGCTTAAATACATACAACGAAACGAAAATTATGCATGAAAAGTGGCATAAAAGTTGCATTTTGCTGCCTCTATAATTCTCCGTATCTCTCTGTTTCTTTCTCTCTTTCTCTCCATATGCAACAAACATGTCCAAACACGCACACATCCATAAGCTGATTGCATTCGCCAATGTGCATGTGTATGGGCAATGTAAATGGTAAACGCAACAACAACAAAGTACATAGCAAGTACAATACACAATACGGCTGGCACAGTGGTGCAAAAATTAAAAATAAAATAAAATATATTAGATGACATTATCTATTGCATATCATACAGATTTTTAAAACTTGCATTTCTTATTCATTCATCAAAAGTTTGAATTACGATTGCGAAGCTCTCATTTATAATTTAAGCATTAAAAAGAGCTTTAAATATATGAGTAAACTAAATATATGAAAACAATTTGACAAACACGGCCCACTGTACCTCAGGCCCCCATAGAACCGAAAGCAACAACAATCAGACATTGATGATGGGGCAAGCCCATATAATCAAAGTCGGGAGAGTCAGAGTCAGGGCTTAGTGGCTGGGCAATCAGTCAGTCAGTCCGTCAATCAAGCGTCTATATATAGTCTCGAAAACTGCATTCACACACACTATAGAGACGATCAGAGCGAGACGGTAATACTTTTGGGGGGTGGGGGAGAGAAAGAGATGGCGAATAAGTTGACCTGTCAAGTTCATACGATATTTATTGCATTTAATTGATGTCTCGCATTGTGGGAATAATTGTAAGGCAAAAAATAAATAGTCCAGGGAAAAAATGACACTAAATAAATGAATAAAAAAATTAAACTATTTTTAATACTTTACCCTTACAGTTTGTTGTAACATGTTGTTTATCATTTATATGGACCCTGGTTTATTATATAATATTTATCAGACATGATTAGCTCAGGCTTAAATTATCTAACGAAATCTTATCTTATTTGTTGTATCTTTAAGATTAAATCTAGAATTGTGTCAGATATTTTGTTCTTTATTGATAACTGCGATTATGAAGCTCTCACTTCAGAATGATGTTTAACCCTTCGACGTCGCTCCCTTTTTTTGTTCTTAAAAAAAATTTTTTTTTGACAGGATTTTCAGGGTTTCTGTTGTTTTTTTTGGGTATCTTTGTTGGCTTCCCGTTTAAATTTCAATTTAAATTTCATTTCCCGTTTTTCTTTGTGGTGCCCGGGAGGGGGTTAAGACTTGAAACCAGCTGTCGCCATCGGGGGTTATCAAAAGTGTTTGGTTACTCCTGTTTTTTGTGTTTGCTTACACTTGTGAATATTTCATGTGCACTTACTCATGCTCCATCTCTTTCCCCCCATTACAGCTGTCGGAAGAGGAAAAAACAGAAGAGGAAGCAGAAGAACAGCCAATTTGTAGACGACTCTTCGAGCCAGTCCTCTTTGTTTTCGTTTTTTGTCACCATACATTTCGGTTTCAGTTTTATTGTGTAAGTTCTTTTTCCAGATACTCTAACTTTATTTGTTTGGCTTCAAAACTTTTTTTCTTAAAAATGTAAAAAAAAATCTTTTTTAGTGCTAAAAGTGTAATAATAAACAGAATAACCTTAATCTTTACTATAGTATACTACAATCTTTTGATTCATTCTTTTTAGTTTTCTATTCCTGTTCCTATGGCCGTATTATATTTTCCAATCTTTTTATATTTTAAATCGGGTTTTTCCCGATTCACCCATTTATATAGAGTATTTCGTAAGCTTTTGGCTACCTTTCTGTCACTCTTGTTTGCTCTTGTTTTTATGTTTATTAATTGAAATTCTCTGGAATGCCTGAAGTTGGAACACTTGCATCGTAACCTGGCACTTATTTCGCCTGCATTTGTTTGGGTTACATATATGTATGTACATGGGGACTATTAAAAGGAAAGGGCGAATAAAAAAAAAGAGAGAGGAAGGGTTGCATTACTCATACGCCACGTTATGCAGCCGCTCACTTTATTTACTTTTTATTTAGTTCAACGCTTTTTGGCACGCATTTTTTGTGTGATTTGTTGCCAACTGAACTGTTTTTTGTGTGCTCTTTCTTTTTTTTGACTCAGTCAGTCGTTATGTGGGCTTAAATGAAGGGATTGACGGCTGAAAGGGGGATTGACGTGACAGCGGGGGTCGAACAACTAAATTTGAGTTGAGCTGGCACTTTGACTGATAATCAAAAAACATCCAAATGTTATAAAAATTTCAATTACGTGATATAAAAAATTAAGTTGCCCTGAAATCGATGGTACTTTGGTTAATAATTTTATATTAAAAATCTGTAACTTATTGTTATTGATTGTAAGTAAATAATCATTTTGTGACGTTCAAAATATTCTCGTCATTTGTGAACCGGTTAAATAAAAAAAAAAGTTAATTGTTGAGCTGGCAAAATAACTACAACAAATTATACAAAGTTTTTGATTTAAAAACAATAGCAAAAACCAGTTTTTTAACAATTAAGTATCGGAAAAATGTTCTACAAAAAGTTAATTAAAATAAATGAGTTTATAAGCTCTTACATCGATTATTAGAAGTATATGAACGAAACGATCATAACACGGTGAAGCTATTATCAAACTGTTACAAAAAATCAAGGTTTATCTTATGACTATATTTTAAAAGGAAACATTTTAATGAATCGGCTTGGAAACGCTTGTTGTTTTCTATTGAGCGTTGTTTTCTATAGAGCATGAGTACGTTGTTATACCCGGATGAGCTAATTTCCATTTACCATGTCCCTAATTATCTTTCAACCACATTTGAGCTTTCACCCACGAACATGTGTGGTTATCTCCAGTCGCATGTTTCAGCATCTTGGCCCTCTCCTTATAACCGTATCCCTTATACACGAATCCAACTTATTAGCCATAGCCCTTGGCCCAGGCTGCAAATGCAAATAGATGGCTTTCAAAATGCGCTTTCTAATTGCGATGACATTGAAGGGTAAAAGGGGATAGGGCATTGCGGGGTTATAAAGATGGCACTTATGCACAACTTTGGTCTAAACAATTGAATAATTTTTTTTATTCTTTGTTAAATTACAAAAAAAATTATATAACAGAGTTATGTGTTAATCATTTATTTATTAAATAAAAAAAAAAAACAACCTAGTATTACGTATTTATTTTCTATTTTTAGTTAGGTAGGTTTAAAAACAAAACAAAAATCGTACATTTCTTTTTGGATGCTTTACTATTATTTTGAGCACAACTGTAGAAGGGTTATGGGGGGTAAAGGAAAATTGGGCGGAAAAGTCATGTTAGTCAAAGGCGAAAAGGAAGCCCAGGACAGCTCTATATTTTTCTCTCTCTCTCTCTCTCTCTCTCTCTCCGTGTTCTCCCTTTCTCTCTCTATCTTTGTGTCAACATGTTGCGGCAACAAATTGTTGCACTGTTATTGTTGTTTTCATTAGTTTGGTTCTCCTGTTTTCATTCACTTGTTTGCTAGCCTTCTCTTTCTCTCCTTTGAGCCCGGTTTTTTCAGCTTTGAGCTCCCCTTCGCTTTTTGACTCTTTTTCGCTCTCTTTTGGTTGTTGCGCCGTCGCTTTTGACCACTTGGCTTCCGGTTTTTTTCACTTGCAGCTTGTTGAAAAATATATTTATTTCTTCCTGTTTTTCTGATACCCTTTCAACTTGTTAAGTACAATACATTTTAATAAAATAAAATGTTTGGTAAACCTTTTAAAACATTTCCATACAAATTTTAAATTATCGAAACTATTATGCTTTATTAAAACAAGATACGGGGGTAAATTGGTATTATAGCAGTACATTTGTTTCCAAATCTGTCAAATTTCAAAGATGATACCAAAAAACAAAATTACATTAATTATCGCCATCCCTGTAAGCAACTTTATTTGATATTTAAATATTTCTTGTTTCTAAATTGCAAATTTAGTAATAGTGCATCTTATGAGTAGATTATGGGAAAACAATAAAAGTTGTACAAACCAGTTTTTTAACTTAAAATAAAAAATATAAAAAAAAATAAAAAACAACAAATATCTAACATTCGGTTTCAGAAAATTTGAATGATTACAAAAATAAAAAAATGTCTTAAAAATGAAATTATTAAATACTAAACATCGGAAACCCTGATTCTGAAACACTTGTAATAATTACAAAAAGAACTATTAAATCATATTATTTTCCCTTTTTTTTGGTTTTAATATATTACTTATTTTCCGTTTCTCAGTTCCTTGTACGTCTTCTACTCACGCACACTAAGACCAAAACATCCTGTCATCGCACCTGCGCCTTATTTTTTTGCGTCGCATTTTTACTTGCTCTCTCTTTCGTCATCCTGTTTGGCTCTCTTTGGTCTCTCACCCGGTTTTCTGCAAGCTCTCTCTTCTCTATTTGCTCCTTCCTTTCTCCTTTTGTCAAAACCGCCCACGCTGTTTTCCTCAGCTTCTTCTTCCCTTGTCTCGGCTTCCTCTCATCGTGCAACTAGATTTCCTTCTACTCCCCCTCTTCCCATTTGGACTTGATTTCCGTTTTGCGCCGTCATGCACTTTGAACTCTTTCCTTTTTTCATTGCACCTGCCCTTTCATGCTCTTACGCCCCCTTTTGTACATCCTTCTTTAATTTCCTCTTCACTTCGCCCCCCTCTTCTTTGTCACCATTTTAGTAGCTTCCAAAGGCAACAAGAAACCCAGAAGGACGAAACAAAGGGCGAAGAATTGAGGAGGGCAAGAGGAACTGTAGAGGGGTGAGAATTGGATTGCATAGAGGGTGAGAAGAATTCCAGAAGAAGTGGATGTCTAGAAGAATCAAAGCAAGCGTAAACAAGTTTTAGGACCCTTTCTTGTCCTAGTCCAAGTAAATCCAGTTGGAGTTATCACAAAGCAAAGCTGTTGGAAAGGAAAACAAGAAACGCATCTTCAGTGAATCTTCTGTTCTTTCTGATTCTTCCAATCGTTTCATTTATTTGATTATGGGCTTTCTGTCTTGATTTCTTCGCATTTCTCAGGAGTAATGGATCATCGACAGTTTTTGAAAAAAGGGTACTTATTGAATTGTTATCAAATATGTTGAACTGCAAAGAAATTTTAAATATGTTGTAATTCAACATTTTTTTATAAATGTTGTATAATTAAAACCACATTTTTTAAATGCAATACAAGTTTTTAATATAAAAGTAGTAACAAAACAAAAAAAAAATATTTTATAAGGTGATCGCACATTGTCCTATGTCAGTTAAGTCCTTAATTTCACTTTCACAGAATTTGGCATGTTTATGTTAAAAAAAAAACCTTTTTCCAAAGTGAAATTGAGAAAATGGCTTTTTGTGGGGGGTTTTGTGATACCAAATCCGGTGATTAGACCTTACATCATCCACTTGGGCTCTCCGCAGACGCATTGTCTGATCTTGGTATCCAGTTTCTTGATGTCATTTAACAATTCCTGGCATAAAACGCTCTGGGAGGGGCATCCTGGACAAGATTCACCACCGGGTCCACATGACTTGCAACCGCTGCCTGGATTGGAAGGCTTAGTTGTGGGTTTCTTCGTAGTAGGTTTTGTGGTGGGTTTCTTCGTAGTAGGTTTGGTGGTGGGTTTCTTCGTAGTAGGTTTGGTGGTGGGTTTCTTCGTAGTAGGTTTTGTCGTGGGTTTTGCCGTGGTGGGTACAGTTGCGGTACAAGGAGGTGCTGTAGTAGCTTTAGTAGTAGTAGCCTTGGTAGTGGCCTTAGTGGTAGCCTTAGTAGTGGCCTTAGTAGTGGCCTTTGTAGTGGCCTTAGTGGTAGCCTTAGTGGTAGTTTTTACTGTAGTTCGCTTAGTTGTGGCAGGTTTTTTGGTGGTGACGGGCTTTTTAGTTGTGGGTGTACTAGAAGGCGGGGGAGGTCCCTCACAAGGCGGTTCTAATATTTCACAAGGCGTAGACGAACAGCCGATAAGCAGGACGCTCGCTAATCAGAAAAACCAAATAAGTCAAATTGTATGATAGGACTCCAAAATTTAAATACCAATCAGAAAGCAAATGGCGATCTTCATTTTGATCCTGGTCCGATTCTTTAGCTAGATGAGACTAGATGGTCCTTCACTGTATGGTGCTGAGCCCCGAACTGAATACTTAACAGGCTATTGCTACCCATTATATATAGTCCCTCTTGATCGCGACAGGGGCCTGATAAAAATAATCTTAGCTTGTTCAAATAAAGCCAGGTTCCAATAATAGACCAGAAATTTACATAAACTCCAGTTTACATAAAAAAGGGTTATTTGCTTTTAATATTAATATTACACGTGTGGTTCGTAAATTCTATTTTTATTGTTTTTGTTTAAAGAGATGTTTAATTTACCCTGAACTTTTAGTAGAACAGTCGTATAAGAAAATTCATATAAAATGTCTGAGGCTAAAGTCTAAAATTTAAAATTTTATTTAAATCCGTATAGGTACATTTTGTAAAAAATCATTTATGCAAATAAATTATGTTGTATGTTTAAATTTACAAGTATTTTTACTTATTTAAAACCTCAAAAAATGGTACAAGCTCTTAAACCTGAATTACGTCTTATATAATTTGTTTACTGAAAAGTTTCACTAATTAATTAAACACTTAATAGTCTAATGGAATTCTTAACATTGTTTTTTTTTCAAATTCTTCTTCCCGAGGGCTGCAAAATAAAAAATATACGAAATTGTAAATTTTGACCTAGAAATGCGAGCGCACAAAAGTCAAAACAAAACGCAGATGATAAACCAAAAGAGGCAGATAGGAGAGTGATGAATGAGGGTGGAGGAGGAGGAGAAGGAGGAAAATGGGAGTGGATACAAAAACGCAGAGACCCAAAAAAGTACAATGAACCCTCCAACCATTGTTGTTGTTGCTGTTGCTGCGTCGGCAACATTGTTGCTGCCCCGCCCACTTCGCCACGCAACCACCTCCCCTCTTTTTCCTCCAAAGTTAACAACATCTTCCAGAAGGGAAAAAAAGAATAAAATTATGAAAACAAACAATTTGCTGGGGCAATGTTGTTGCTGCTCCCGATGATGATGATGTTGCTGCTGCTGTGGCACGCTGCAACTTTTGCCCGGGGCCCAGGTTTTTTTGGACAGCCAGGGAGCTGGCCATGCATATCAAAACAAGTTCCGTCCCACACAAATGCCAGCACGTTTCGAAATTGCCGACGTCGACGCATCATAACAATAACAAAAGCCCCAACCAGACACACCAGCAACATCGACAACAACACCAACAGCAGCAGCATGAGCGAGCAAACAATTTGGAAGACAATACAACTACAGTAGACATATCCTTATAAGTAGTTATAATATTTAAATATATTGAGACAACCCTTAAAAAAATAATCAAGATTTGTTATATATTTTTATAAATTATCTAAAAATTACAGTATCTCGGAAATGAAGTGCTTAGTTAAAAAGTACAGTAGATACGGGGAATGGGACAAACTTGACTCTAAAGTTTAACTATAAACTTAATCAGTTAAATTATTTATCAATATTTATCACCATCTGAGGGGCTTCAATGTATTATTTGTGAATCAAAACGAAGAAAGTTATTTTTAGCCATACATACATACATACATATGTAAAAGTAACTTTTTTTTTAGTCAAATTCTACTGTACATGTGCATGAAACAGTGCATAAACAATGGCAGCGACGTCGACTGCGGCAGAGGCTGTGTCAAAGGGGGTGGCAAAGAGGGGCGAAAGGAAAGAGAGGTGACGAGGGGGAGGTGTAGGAAGCAGCGGAAAAGTTGCCGTGGACGAAACAATGACGCAGCAACAGCAGACAAATGCGAATGAGAATCACAATGAGAATTCCAAAGAGAATGTCGAGCCCAGGAGAACAAGAATAAGAAAAAGAAGAACAAGAAGAGAGTCTGTGCAGCATCTTAAGATGGTCCTTATATGGTCCACCGTTTAAAAAATACACAATAGTGAAAATTTGTATTTATGTATGTAAATTAAAAGTTACAAAAACCTAAAATGATTCTGCTTAAATAAGTTCTACTGATAGATAAAATTAAAAAAAAATTAAAAATTATGCCAGTTTCGCAGAATTTAAAAAAAATTCTTGTGAATTTATTTGTAAAATTGGCTAATAGATAAGATATTCGATAAATTTATGAAATATTTTGAGAAACTGTTTTCAGGTTTGTAAAAGACTATGGTGTTTGGTCCGCCCTTAAGTTCTTACACAGACAAATCGACAATTACACAGCTCTGTTGTTATTATTGTTATTTTCTTCCTGCTTCGCTATGCACAAGCGCAAGAAAAGCAACAGCAACAAACGGACAAACAGTCACAATACCTACATACATACATATGTACATATGTATGTACTTTCAGCAACCAAACAGGCGTGCTGGTCGACAGATGCGGTCGCCAAAATAGCCACACATAGTATTTGTTTGCATACTTTTTTTTTAATAAAAACTATATGGATAATAAAAATCTGAGAACAATATATCAGTTAGTATCCGTGTTATACACAGCGCTTTAATAGTTGATAGTTTAATTTAGCTAAAAATATTTTAAAATTAACTTTTAAGTATATGTGCCCATAGGAATTTTAAAAGTAAAGCATATGTTGCTATTAAATTGACCGCTTCTGTACTTGTGCTCTCTTCGCTCTCTTTTGGCTGCATTTTGCCATTGCTTTTGCTGCTGTTGTTGTTGCCTTGCGAATGCTGCGACTGCGACGCCGACAGCGACGTCGACTGAGGCAGGGGCAGCGCAGTCGCGGTGGCAAAAAGTTAAGTCAAAATTGAGCGGCCGCATTTAGTTTGCTTCTGTCATTGCATTCGGGTAGGAAATTCAGAAGAAACGAGAATAAAGGAATAAGAAACACCAAAAAACACAAGAAACCGAAACAACAAACAAACATAAAGCTAGTAAAATTAACAAAAAAAAAAGAAAGAAACCACAGCTTGCCTTTTTTTTTTCACGTTTAAGTGCAACCAATAAGAAGAAACAGAAACGAGAATAAAGGAGAAGAAGAAGCAGCAGCAGAGTGCTTAATAATTCTAACGGTAAATAGTGAGCGAAATTTCTCGGTGTAAAGTGCAAAACGAAAAATTGTCTGCGAGTGTGTGTTGTTTTGTTTCCAATTGCTTTGCATCTGTATTTATTTTCACGGTGAACTTTTTTCCTTGCATTTATAAGTTTGTGTTGTTTTTTTTTTTGCTTTTGAATTAATATATCATGGTTTTTTTGGCATTAATTTTTCGTACGATTTTTATTTTGTTCAGCAATTGTTACTTCATTTTGCAATAATTCCTACAACATTGTTTTTTATTTGTTTAATTTTCTTGTATTCGTAATGTTTTAATTATGTTGTGTTTTGTTTTTATTTATTTGCATTTATTTTGCTTTTCAAAATGTGTGCGTTTGTTTTTATCTTTGTATGTGCTTATGTGCTTACTTTTAACTTTTCTTACTATTTTTACTTTACATTCTCTTTTGTACATTTCCAGTTATTTCATTTTTATTTTATTTAACTTAACTGCACAGAAAACAATAACAAATTAGCATATTTTTAAACTTATTTTTGACAGACCATGTACATACCAAATTGAACTGCTGGTCCAAACAAATTATGTTGAATAATCAAACGGAAGATATGATGTCTTATATTGTTTACTTTTTGCGTATATATTTTGCAAAATATATAATTTTTTGTATAGATGCTGTTTCTTTTCTTTGAAAGACCAGTTCTTCAGCTTTTTTATGTTGTTTTTCTTTTGGCTTTGTTTTTAGCATGTGCCCTTTTTCGTGACAGAGAGAAAGAGAGAGAGAGGGTGGGGTTTTCTTTTTTCTTCCCTCCACACCATCTGCCATGCACACAAAAATAACAAAAACAAGAACAAATTAACAGTGGAGCGCGTGCTTTTTCTGCCGTATCGTTAAACACACCATTCGCCCACACACACACACATATTCATAGCTCTCTTTAATGGCTCTTGGGACCTTACCTCGCTCTTAAGTCTTGCTCTTTCGCACATTGCCTCTCTCTGTGCTGCCTTGGCATTTGCGTAGCCGTTCCCTCTCATTTTTTTCATTTCACATTATTTAGCCGTAGCGTGCGCGTCGCAGTCGCCGTCGCCGCAGACGTCACACTCTAAAAGTTGCGTCAGTTCACGAAAAAACTAAAAAATACTTTAAAATTAATTAATGAAAAAAATAATCATGCATATTTTTTTGAAGTTTTCAACAAAGTTTCTTTAAAGTGCATTGCAAAAGTTTATAAAGTAGGTTGAGATACAAGAGAAAAATAAGAAAAAAAACTGCACGGGTGTTAGTGCTAGCTGTCAGCTCTTTTCATTAACTATGAAATTGTGTGTGTGTGATATTATTTGGTATTATTTAATGAAACATTGAATTTCTTGAATTATACTTAAGAAATCAAACAAAAGTGATGCGTTGCACAAATATAAAATCAAAAATAAGAAACAAAAAAGTTATATTTCTGGTTTACTTTCAGCTTCTTCAAAAAGTTTAAAAATAAAATTTACAATGGAAAGGAAAAAATTGAAAATTGTGAACCCTTAAAACAGGGATGTCCTAAGAATGCATAGTAAATCTTAAAGTAAAAACCAAGTAAAACAATAAAAACACTTGCTCACTAAAAATGGTTTTATTTATCCGCTTACATTATTAGCAAGCTTAAACAGGAAGTAAAACTTAAAAAAATAAAGGCAAATTTTAAACAAAATGTGTGGTTAAATTTTAGTTAAGTTATTGAATTAATTAAAGAATAATAATTGAATTAATAAAAACTTTTCTGTTTTCTATTTGTACAAGCTAAAAAAATCTATTAAATATGGTACCGCAAAAAATAAAAGAAAAAACATTCACTGAACAAATAAGAAATTTTTCCTTTTTTTTTTTGGCTATTTTTAACTGGGCGAAAAGGAATTTTTTTGCACGCTTCATCACTCTTCATTTCAAAATTAGCAACAAAAACACACGACGAAAACCGCCAGCAAAAGGGAAATTCAAAGAAATTGCGTGAAAGGTGGAGTGAGTGTAAAGAGAAAGAGAGAGGAAAGCGAAAGAGAGCTTTGAAATTCACAGGGATATAGGAAATGTTGTTGTTGTTTGTTTGTCTGTTGCTTATATGCTTCTTTTTTTATTGGACTATTTTTCTGGCTTTCCGTTACCAAAAATTGCCTAAAAAGGATTAAATTTCCTCGAGACCTTTTTCTCAGATTACAGATCTCTCTATTCTCGGTCAAATCAACCGCAAAATGTTTCATTAATTCGTTAGCTTCTTTTTCATTTTTCATTTTTCCTTTTACCTTTTCATTTTGCATTTTGACTTTCGAGTTCCAGTTTAGTGTTTTATGTGATTGTTGGATGGGGAATCTGAATCTCAATCTCCTCTTGTGTGTACATCAACCCCTCTTAAAGTCCTGTTCCGGTTTTTGTCCCACAAGTAAGGTTTGCCTTTGATTTCTTCATATTCCCTTTCGATTTTGACATGCACAGGAGAACCTCCCTAAAAGAAATATTTCTGTTTTTTAAAATACGAATTTTGCAGTAGAAATTTATTTTATTAAAATAAAACTTTTTTACAAACTTGTCAAAAAAACTATTTCAATTGAAAAGGTTAACGTTTCTTCCTGATTATGATTAATGTATGATTAATTTTTTAATCGCATTTAACATATATTGGTAAGGTATTTATTTATGTGAATATAAAAAAAAACCGAATAGTTAAATTTTTTTCAAAAAACAAACCGTAAGTGAAAAAAAATATGTGAGAACTATTTACTTATTAAAAATAAAAACATTTAAAAAGCCTTGAGTAATACAAAATACTGGTCCTGTAAACCGTAGTTTCTGTAATTAAATTTTCCGTATATTCTTCGATATATACATAGGTGTTAGAGAGGTTCGACTGTCCTTGATTTCTTTCACACGCTGGCTAAGAAAGCTGGCGAAGAAAGCCTATCAATGAGCTATAATGTACCCTATAGGGTATTTTGGGAAATATGATGACGACCCTTGGCCCTCGAACTGCGACCTTTTGGGGTGGAATATCCCTCCCGCCGGCCCACTCTCTTTGGTTCTCTTCTTTCCCCTTTTTGTTTTGGGTCGATTTCTGTTTTGCGTTTTCAGGTACAATATATGTACCTATACCTATACAATGTTCTTTTTTCAGTTGGGTTCTCGGCTTCCCGAAAAATTTCAGATGCAGTGTGAGGTTGCGTGGGGGTGTTTCAGTCAATTACTGCGATTTTTTTGTTGTTCGTTCTTCGTGCCATTTAAAGTGATTTCGATTTGCATATTTAATAGAATTTGCCACGCGCCGCAGGCTTTTCCTCCTATTTCTCATCCTCGCTCTCTTCATCGTCATTTCCTTTGTTTTCCTCTCACCTAAGTTGGCAATGAACAACATGTCACCCCGTAAAACCGAACAAATCATGGAAACTAAGCTTTTGGTACCCTAGTAATTACATATTTCATATTCCACCATTTAAGCACTCGGAAATTTATAAATTTTTCTCTTATTGGATCTTATTTTGCGTTAAAGTCATAAAAATGTATTATTTATCAAATGATTATCAATATATTGTAATATATTTGATATCTTATTTATATATATCGTAGAAAAGTCTTTGACGTGTATTTATTTCATTTTGATCTATGCGTTTTTTTTATTAGGATATTTCTTTCTTATCAAACATTTTTGAACCCGTCTGAAAATGATAATATCCATAAGAATTGAAAGTGCAAAAAAATGTGTGTGTTTAGTGGGGTAATGAGGAGTGTAAATGTTATTGGAAGGTGGGTAGAGAGGGGCGGTTTGGGTGGTGGGGTGACCATTAAAAGCGTGTTTAATGTCAAGGCAGCGTCTTTTAGAGGACTTTTTGGATGTGTCTCAAAGCTCTCTCCAATTATATTCCCCCAAATTTCAGGGAGAGAGTAATAGTGAGCGAAAAAGAGAGCAGCTGCCAAAAAAAAATGCATTAAAGCCGGCTGCAATTTCTTTTAGCCATCTCTTTCTAGTGCGACCCTTGACCTTTTATATGAATTATGGCAGCAACAACAAAGACACAATGCAACATCAGGCTCTCTTAATGCTTTTCGCCGCTCAGTTGAATGCCCCATACACCGCGCACACACACACACACACACATAATGCACACATGGAACACCAGCAGCTGACGAAGATGAAAAGGGACGAGAAAAGGAGGGGAAGGATGGGGACAAGAGAAGGAGATGGGAGGGGAGGGGCGGGGGTGAGGAACAAAACAGCACAGCCTGCGCGCACGCGCCAACCTTTCTCTTTTCTTCCTCCTCCCTTATTCTTTCCTCTCGCCTTTTACAGTAAAAACTCTCTTTCAACTACTAGCACCCGCGATTTAATCCCAAATTTTTGTTTTGATTTTTGTTTTGATTTTTGTTTACATTTTCAAATCAATTTAACGAGTTTACTCCATTGTTTGGCAAAACTTGAAATCTATATTTTTGAACTTAATTAATTTAAATTTGAACTGTCAATGTGATATTAACAAAGTTAACAAAAATATAACAGTTCATTAAAAATCGTTGAGATTTGAAGCCTGGCTATTGCTACTTTGATGATCTATTTGATGTGTGTTTATTTTTTTGTTGAATGAGACAAATATATATTTTTTTATTATCAATTTTTCTGGGCATGATTTTTTTTAAAGAACAAGATCGGTGTCGGGGGCACACTGTCTTTTTCCGCTTTTGCCCCTCAATTTCCGCCCCTTTTCTTTGCCTGCAACTTGTTGGTTGGGGCTCTCTCCCCCTTCTTTTTTTGTTTTTTTTTTCAGCCTGTTGTTTTTGTTTTTTTATGTGCGTGTTGTTGCCACGCAGCTGTGCACAATTAGCGCAAACGCAACAGCTGCTGAAGTCGGCAAAGACTGCGCTGCTCAGAGGGAAAAACAAATAAAATACGTAGTTTAATTGTCTACCAACTCTAACTTATTACCATTTGTAGATGTCAAACTAACCTTGTTTATTGCCCTATTTTGTGGCCTTTAATTGTGACGTTGCGTGCAAAAAATTGTAAATAAACAAGGTTGTATAAAATCGTCTCATTGCATTCTGGAATATCTTTTATTTATAATCTTAATTTTGAAGAGTAAAAATTTTTATTTAGTTATTATAGTATTTATTTATGTGGCCTAAACTTAAAAATCTTATTTTTTCTCCTTTCAGTCTATGCAACTAAAACAACCCCGTAAAAATCAAAACCACCGAAAAATCAACATCATCAAAAGCGGCAAAACTCACCAACTTTAACAATAAAACTCAACAACAAGATCAAACACAATAAAACACAATCCGCAACATATAAGAAACAAGAAGCAACCAACAAACAAAAATAAAAAACTTTAAAAACGCCAATAATTATTACAAATTTATTTTAAACAAGTGCTACCAAAACTATTTCAACTTGTTTCAGTACAAAATTTCAACAACAATTTTTACCCCAACAAAATTTCAACCTAAGAAAACAATATTTTTTCCAACTAATTTCAGCTGCAATATTTTTTCAAAAATTGTAACAATAATTTTCACAATAACTCTAAACGTGTTACGACTTAGAGCTGCCACTGTCCTGCTTTCTCGCGTGTTTTCGTCCTATTTTGCATTGGTGTACAAGTGTTGTACTTTTTTTTTCAACATATATTTTTGTTGTGTTACGTGTTCGTTCGTCCTTGCCACGTGCGAGTGTGTCCTGTGTGCGAGAAGAGGGAGTGCGCTAGTTTGTGTATGCTATGTCAGGGATCGGGGGCATTGATTCGCTCCTCCAGGCGGCTAAATTTCTCGAGCAGCATGAGAAGCTCCCGCAGGCGGGAGTCGATCGCGGCGTGGGCGTGGGCGCGGGCGTGGCCCTGTCCCAGAATCAGCAGCAGCAACAACAATCGTCGCTACACTGCAAGAGCATCTCCATTATCAACAACAACAATAGCAGTCAGCCCAATAGAAATAGCAGCAGTAACGGGATTATTGCAACGCCACCGTTCACGAACGGAAATGGCAACGGGATCGTCAGCATCGGTAACGTGAACGTGAATGTTAACGTCAATGCGAACGGGAACGGGAACGGGAACGGGAACGGTCTGAGCAACGGTCACAGCAGTCCGCGCAGTCAATTAGCCGCCGCTGCCCACGACTACGAGTTTACCGCCGTAAACGGCGCAGTCGCCAACGGACACAGCGAAGGTCGCTCCCTCATCTCGGGTAAGTTCCCCCCCACACTTTGACCTACACTATCTTCCCCACTTGCCCCACAAGTCGGAGTGTTCCCATCACAATTGAATCAAGTTTTCAAGTTTTTGGCGCCCTCAGGTGGACTTATAGTTCTGCTTATTATACACATTATGATTAGTTTGCTAGCCCCTGAAGTTTACGAGATTTGAAAAGAAGAATAAGCAGCGATTTAAATCTCCAATCTCAAGTTTCATAAACAACAGCCAATTAATCGGTTTCGAGTATAAAACTTCATGAATTTGTAGGACTTTTCTACAGTTTTATTCTATATATTGCCATAATAAGAGATTTTAAAGCTTCTATATTATAATCAGTTTTTAAAGCAAATACTATGGTGGACTCGCACTTTTTACAAAGCGAATCTTGGCAATGTGCAGTGCATATAGTTAGCAGTGCAACTTTTAAAATGTAATTTTTTTTTCGATAATTTGTTGTTTATTATTCATGAAAGAAAAAAAATGTCCCGTCTCTTCCTTCAAAATATCATCAGCAGTGTTATATTGATTTCAGAGATCGAATAAAGTATAGTTTTTTAGCCCTAAAAACCTCTTAAAAGCTTTAACTAAAAAATCAATTTTGTTTGGAAAACTTCGACTTAATATAAACCCTAACAAAAACCCATTTGCATCATTCATCATCGCATAACCACAAAAATGCCAAAGTCTTAGCTACGTAACTGCCCGCTGCTGTGTAAACGTCGTCTAACACTTTTTCTAGTGCAACAATATCAGCTGTCTGCTCCCCTGTTAACTCTTGTTGGTCTCTAGTCAGGCGACAAAAATTTCATAATAAAAACTTACAATAAACACGAATATGTTTAATACTTCAGCTAATGATACTGTGCTTAGCATGTGCAACTTTTACGGCCCACGACTATTTAACTATGTAGCATTAATTGCTTTCTTAACTCTAATGGCCGGGAATATTATTTTTAGCATATAATTTGTCGCCTGTGTGATAAAAAATATGAGATAACGTAGCGCTGTTCTAAACTTGATTGATTATGATTGGAAGGTGTAGCCAACTAGGTGATTGTGGGCGATAACCGCTATTAAACAATTAGGATACACATATAAAAAAACAGAAATACATATTTAGGGGGGGAAGAAGATATATATAAATAGATATACTTCCATAACTTGAACCACCAATAATTGCCGCAAATATATGTAGGTTTGGGTCATTATTGAGTAATGAAAGTTCGATTAAAGCCAAGCTTTAAAAATTGAAATTCACCAAAGTCTTTGAACCAATCCAAGGATATTTTTGGAAGATCTTTGTAGAACGCTGAATAATCACAATAAAGAAAACAATTTTTTGTTAGTGATGGCTCTAGCTGTGCGCGTTGGTAAAGGGTTAATTGTATTTGAGAGCTCTGTGGAACAAGGAATAAATCTTTATATATTCTATAATTTGCTTAGCCTTGTTATATTTGACCATTTTGAAATTGACACTTTTGTCGCCTTTCCCAAAACGAAACTGTTGCTGCTTTTTCTTACCCATTTGCTTTTGCTGCATTTAAACTTGTTTTGACCTTGTTTGCGACGCCGACGTCGACGTCGACTGCACTTTGCGTGGGCGCGCACTGTACCCAAAAATAAAAGAAAAATACATTTTGAATAAAATAAAACCCAATGGCGCTCTCGCCCTCTGTCGCTCTCCCACTCTTAATCGCTCTTTTGGCACAGGTTGCAAGCGTGGCAAGCAGCAGGTACTGTTATATTTTTAGCACGCTGTCTGTTTCGCTGCCAACGTCGACTTCGCTGTCGGCAACGCTGCTGACGTCGCTGCCCAATTGGCATGTGCTAAATTGTCATGTTTGTCCCTCTTTCTGCTTTTGCATTTTGTTTTTGCCTTGACTATCGGATACAAAAATTTGCAACGTCAAAAATACAGTAAAAATAATGAAAATCTAAGCTTGACAAAAATTTGAGTTTTATAACCAGCTAAAAGTTGAACTTGCTTTATCTTTAAACTATGTATGTTTGGCTTGAAATCCAATTTTTGAGTCATTGAAAAATGTTTTCTTTATTTAATTAATTTTTTTTGTATATGGGTATGTGGATCTTTTAAATTAATACCAAAGAATTTGTTGTGTAATGATGAAAATATGATTTAAACTGCATTTAAAATAATAAATATACGTCATAAAGTTAAGAAATTTTACTATTGTATTAATGATAAATGTTTAAAAGTATCTTCACTGTATTTAGTATTTTGTTTTCATTTGGCTTTTGCTGTGCTCATTTCGGTTTTTTGGATTTTTCGTTTTGTTCCAACATGTGTGTGTATTTTGTTGTTGTTCATCTTGGCTTTTTTTTTCATCTGTTTTTTTCTGAGCTGTTTATTTTTTCTTTGTCTTTTTTTCGCTTTTGTCATGCGCTTCGTTCGTATTTTTTCGCACGTACGCTTGTACTTGTTGCTGTTGTTGTTGTTTGGGGTCACGTCATGTTATGGATCTCTCCCTATTTTTGCTTAGCTCTCTTTCAAAAATTAGTCATAGCTCCTCACTCCACGTGAGCAGTGGTTCTCTTAAGTTTGCTCTATTTTGCCAGCACAGCTACTCTTTCTGGCTCCACTCTCATTTTTCTCTTCTCACTTTGCGCTCTCTTTTTGGCTGCTGGTGTAAAACAAAGTCAATGAACTTTGTACGCATTTTTTGTTATTGTTGTTGTTGTTGTCGGCCTTTTTTTCGTACACATTTAATATTATTTTTCGGCCTTTCCCTATGCTTTAATGTTTTATGTTTGTTTTCTTCACACTTACAAATTTGAATTTCTTGTTTTTTAGGTATTGCATGTGTAATATTTGGACAGCTGTTTTTTTGTTGTTCTCTTACTTTCTCAGCGTCTTTCTTTTAGTTCCTGTTTTTTATTTTTCCCTCTTCCTGTTTTTTTTTTTACTTTGTTTTTGCTTCCTTTTGTTTTAATACGAGAAATAGTAATTTGGGGGAATTCTATTTTAGTGCTAAGAAACTTCCTCGAAAATCCAGGTCCCTCGAGCCTTTTCCTCTTAAGTGGCTCAAATGTGGGTGGCGATTTACCTGGTAAAGCCTAAGCTTGCAAAAAAAAAAAACAGCAGTTTGTTTGTTTTTACATTACGTGTGAATAAAGTAAAGGACTTCAATTGTAACCAATATTTTATAGCGATAGTTAAAAAAGAGTATGACTAAACAAAATAATACATTGAAATAAAACTGTATTTTGTATTAGCCTCTCTTTCCTTGACGAATCACGGTTTTAAGGAAAACGATGTCTGTTTTCCATCCGACTTACATTATCTTGTAAATGCAAATTTCCGGAGACTCGTTGATTTCTAATCTTGGTTTCCTCAGCCGTACTTTTTTCTCTGCATTATCCTGCATTATAACTTATGCAACTTTACTGCAACAAAATGGTAGAACATCAACAAGGTCAATAACCCTCAACATTTGAGGCCTTTTCAAAGTTTGCTGCTGTTACAGCAGCAACATATTGTTGCTCGGCAGCAACACCAAACACCCAATAATAAATGGATATATCGTCATAATGGTTATGGTACACATTGGGGAATATTGCTTTAAATTTTGAAAACATATGTGTAACATATAGCTCATATTCTTTTAAAAAGATCAAAAACTTTTTTTTTGTATCAGTTAACAATAATGAAAGACAAAATTAATATAACCTACTGTAATTAAGTTTTTATACGCATTAGCTTTTGTTTATTCATAGATCCTAAATAACATTTTTTATAAATTTTGTTATTGAACAAAAAAAATGTTTACAATAAAAACTTTTTAAATAAAGTTTCTGAGAAGTTAACCACCCAATTGTTTCGGTGTATGAAACCCAAGTGCGCGTGTGTGATAGCTTGGGTTGATAATTGTGCAACCGAAGTTGTTGCAGGCCACGTGCGCCTTCGTCACGTGGCATTGCGATGTGGGTGTTAAATAATGTAGAAAAAAAGGGGAGAAAGAAAGAATACATGTGCAAAGAATCGAGTAAGAGAAAGCACAGAGAAAGGGGCGTTGACAATCCCAACTGGAACTTAAATTCCTGAAAAGCATGCCATCAAATCAAGAGCTTCCTGTTAAAAAAAAAGGTAATTAAAACTTGCAAATTGAAAATAAATTCAACTGTCTAAAGGGTGTTTCTTTAGTTTTTCCTACAAATAGTTGTTCTATTCGCTTGCACACAAAAACAAATTTATGCAATTGTTTTTTTCAGTTGCCATTTCCTTTTTGGCAATAGAAAACCTTTATAAGAGTACAACACTTTATTCAGAAGCTTAATCTGGTCCTGTTTAAGTAAGCGTACTATAATTTATGAATTAATTTATTGGCATACTATTTTTGAACAGCGCCAGCAATAGGGTTCTTTGAAAACTTAACTTGATACTCTGGGATTTCTAAAATCATCATACATAAATATGTATTTTGTATTTGTTTTCTGGGGTTGTCTTTCAAAGGGCTGTTACTAGATATTATCCCCATAATTTCCGTTTGAGCTACAAATTCGATCTGTCTTTGTGGTTTTTCGCTCTGTCAGCCTGCGACACGTGTGTCGGCTTGCTTCACCTAACCTCCCACCACCCACCACCCTCCACCCACCACTTATCAGCCCCCTAATGATAAAACTACCCAACCACCCACCGCATTTACCTAAGAAAAGCAGCGCAACAACAATCGTTAATAGTGCATAATAAATGCGATTGCCGTTGGCTTGGCGCCTGTTTTCGGACGCAACTCAATGGAAATTCGCATCGTGTTTTCCACGAATGCGTAACTAATTCATTACTTTAACATACATACACATACGCCCGCACTTAATCATATATAATTAACCCACCGAAGGACCTTCATCGCCCACTGATTGTTGACTGTTGATTGTTGACTGTTGGTTGTATTGTTGTTGTCTGTTGTATTTAACCCGAATTAATTTGCATTCATTAAACGTCGCTTTTGTCTTTTTTCCGTCGCTTTGTGCTCTGATTTTCAACCCAAGTCTTTATTTAGTTTAATACAGGCCATTTTCCTGGTATTTGTCTAGATTGAAATAAATAAAATCATTTCTGAAAAAAAAAACCATTAGAATGTTGTGCCTAGTTGGTGTGACTGTTTAACAAGTTGGAAAGATTTTTTCAAAGAAAAACAAAAGATATACTCAATAGAAAAGTTCAATTTTAATATGAAAATACAATTGTGTTCTTACGATTACGAAGCAACTAATTGTTTTTAATCAAACATGTGCCATGTTTTGAAATAAGATGTAGAAGATTTGGCAATTTAAAAATATAGAAATATCTAAAGAAAGCATACATTACATTTTATAAATAAATTGTGCAATCGGTGGAAGCAAGCTAAGTAACTTCATTTAATTTCAAATAATTTGTGAGATCAACAATGCAGTTAAACGATTTTATTTTACTTGTTTTTTTCATAAAATTTTATTAGATAAGGAATATTTTAGTATAATTTGTAAGCTTGTTGTTTATATCTCATTAGTGTTGCATTCATTTCGTTTCATTTTTTGTTTTATCATGTTATTCCTTTAATTTCCAATTAATTTTCCTATGCCACCCCCATCCCACTATTTTTTCTTAGTTATGATTTGTCTTCTTATTTTGGTTTTTTCTCCTATTTCTTCTTTACTTTTCGGCAACTTTTAGAGGATGATAATTCCTCAATCAACAAGAACAAGAACAGCAACAACAACAATACCCACTCCCCACAACAACAGCATATTGCAGCGGGGAGAGCAACAACAACAACAACAAGAACAACAACGGGAGCAACAGCAACAACAAAGTTGATGGAACATTCAAACTCTCCACCTGCCACAAACTCCCCCACAACCACAACCCCCTTGAATACCACCCCCACGCCCGCCTCCTCTGCCTTTATGTTGCTGGCAGCAGCAGCAGCAACCACCACTGCAACGCCAGCAACGCCTGCAACTGCAACAATTGCTGCTACTGCTACTGCAACTGCAACTGCAACTGTAACGGCAACCACTTCCAATCCTGCCAAGCACAAATTGCGATGGGACGCCGACACACCGTCCAAATATCTATTCTTGTCTTCCGCGACGTCGCCCACGAATCTAAATGGCGCCGCCCAGGATTCCCTACTTTCGAGCAAGCACCACGGGGCAACGCTCAATAAGATCATACAGAACATGCAAAACCAGCAGCGACAGCAACTTCAGTTTCGTAGCTCGCGACCGGCGGACATTTCCCTCACACCACCGCCGGCAGCCACGCGAAAAGTGGACACCAGCACATCGCGGATTCGCTCCTACTCACTGTCCAATGCCTTTCCAGCACCCAGGGATCAGCAGGATCATCAGCATCACCATGCCAATCACCATCTGCAGTTCCAGCAGCACCTCAGCTATGTGAGGGGCGGAGGCAACACGGGTGCCGTTGTCTATGGTGTGCCAGCGGATTCATTGGACTCATCCGGAGCATCATCAGCGGGCGGAGCGGTGGCGATGGCCCTGAACATCGCCTCCTCGGCGCCAGCGGCGGGATCTCAGCTGACGGCACATCAGCATCACACGGGACATGGCGGACGCAGGCGCACCACCAGTTCCAACAGCAATGGGTGAGTTACACAGAAGAGAAGAAGGCACTCAGCTTATCAATCTTCCAATAAATATGCCCCAGAAGGCAATTGGGTTTTAGGTGGCGCCATCTGGGTTTTTTTGAAATATGCTAAAAGTAACATTAAAGCTAAAATATTGTGGTTCGATTTGGAAAATGTTTGTTTGAGTCGTTGGCTTTATTCTGTCAATATAAACATATACAGCTCAATAACTGACCTCTCCGTTATATATGAGTGACATGACAGACTTTTGCGATTTGTGGGCGTTGGGGGGGGCGTAGACATAACTAGAATCTGCATGTTAAATACCAAATCTTTGGGTTTTATTGTTTTCAAGAACTCGACGTTCATACGGACATACTTGTTAGGAATATACAACATATATACCTTATAGGGTTGGATACATGGTCTTTTACCTGTTACATACCTTTTAACGAATAGAATATACCCTTTTATATGATATGATATGGATGCATCGTTAAGCACCAGCTTTGTCTTCTGTTTTCTGAAGACTTTCTCTTCAAATTTGCTTGTCAACATGAACTAAGCCCCAAAAATGATTCATTTCAGAGCGGGCACTCGGGAGGTGCACAATAAGCTGGAAAAGGAGCGACGTGCCCAGTTAAAGGAGTGCTACGACCAACTCAAAAAGGAGCTGCCCATGAAAGATGAGGACCGAAAGAAGACCTCTAACTTGACAATACTCGAGACGGCCCACAAATATGTCAAGGTAAGAAGTCTGGCTAGCGTTCTTAAATGATTTAAGTGAAGAACTCTTATGCGAAAAGATTAGAATTAATCAAATGAATATCACGAAAGTATCAAAATAAAACTTGAGTGTTTTAAAAATAGAGCCTTAGAATACAGTTTTAAACTCTTTGGTAAAGGTTGTTATGTTATTAAGTATTGAATTAATACATACACTTTAATACTGTCTAAAGTTGGTTTTGAAGACCTATTTAAAGCCTATTTAAATTAAACTTGTGGTTGTGTAGGGTAAAAAGGTCTTTAAGCTTAAGATTAACGAAAAAAGGTCTTTTAAGCTTTACCCTTAGTAAAGACGCTGTTCCTCTTTATTTTATATTTCATTTATGTAGGCTAAAAAGGTACTTTTAAGTGCAAGATTAAATGTATATTTGATTAACACGCTGCTACTCTTTTACATTGCAGCAATTGACGCAGCGTGATCGCGAGCAGGAGGCGGAGGTGGAGCGGCTGGCGAAGCAGAAGATCGAGCTGCAGAAGCGGCTGAAGCGATTGGGTTTGAGGAGGGAAACGCCGCCCACCGATCAGCAGCAAAGCATTCCACAGGCCGACAAAGGTTCGAGTTGCACTCCATTTGTATGTTTTCCTAGCCAATCAGATCTTTTGGTCTAGACTGATCCCATAGCTAGACACAAATGTGGATCAAGTTTTGCATACGCTTCAGGGACGAACCTGCATTCTGCATTCTACATTCTGCATTTTGCATTTTACATACTGCATTCCAATTGGAAATTCGATTCCAGCCACTTGCTGCACAAGCTAATCTCTCCCTTTCTCACTCTTTTTCCAGCCGTTTGCCTGGCAACAACAACAACAGCAACAGCAACATCAACAACCACACCAGCAGCAGCACCACCAACGGCGGTCAGTGGTCGCAATGGAACCACGATTCTATTCGATGCAGGCAACGCCTGTGCCACTGGGGTGAGAATATGTCACCCACATAGAATAATACCCATTTTATTGTGGATGTAAACTGAATTTGTACATTTTTTTGTTGTTAACTAAAAGCATTTGAAAATGAATAACATACAAGCCAAAATAATACCCATTCAATTGTGGATGTAATCTGAATTTTAATAGATTGTTTGATTAGATAAACATAAAAACAAAGATAGAAATATTTATAGACTATGTTTTCAATTAAGTGCATAAAAGGAATCAAAAGAATGTATTGTATGTAGAAATAAAAATTGATTTGTAATTTATTTTTTTGTGGAATGATTAACATACAAGTTGTATTTGAAAATGTTTTTTTACTTTAAGTTGTAATTAAAGGTATTTTAAACAAAATACAAATGGAAATAATACAAGTAAATTTATGTACAGTTAAAATGTAAAATCAGTGTATACATTTTTCATAAATTCATAATTATTTTTAGCCAAATAAACTACTTAGAGGATTTTAAATGTTTTGGTAAAATGAAAATAAATTTAAGATTTATATAAAAACGTAATAGCCACCATTCAGTTTGCAATCCTTGAAAGAAAGTCTCCAAAAACCACAAGCTACAATTAATAATTTATTTTCCGTTTCCACTTGGCAGCAGCTAACAACTGTGATAAACAAAACAAATGCCAACCCAGCAGCAGGAGCAACCGCAGCCAGCAGCAAACACAATGGCAACCACGCAGGAGCAGGAGGCGGTGCCACAACCACACTGACTCCGGCCATGGGGATAATGACAATTAAGAATGGCAATGGCAATGTCAACGGCGTACTGGCAATCTCACCAACGGCAATCCAGCAGCAGCAACTGCATCTCGGTAGCCCAGCGGGTAGTCCGCCATCGGCAATTGGAGCGACCACTGCTGGAGTTACAATCATACGTGGCTCGCCCACGCCATCGACGCCGTCGCCGTCGCCGAGCTCCTCGTCCAGTGGCGTCTCATCGTCGGCCTCGTTTATGGGTATCGGTGGTGGCTCCTCCTCATCGTCCTCCTCCTCGTCATCATCCTCGTCGTCATCCTCCTCCTCCTCCTCGTCGTCATCATCATCCTCCACCTCGTCGTCCAGTTCGTCGTCGCCCACGCAACAACAACTACAACAACAACAGATCACCACGCCCTCGACTACGACCACGGCTACCGCCCATTTGGTAAGCGCCCGCAATGTTGGCCTGAAATTCCATGGCGGTGCGGCTGGAGCGGCCACTGCTTTGAATGGCGGTGCCACCATCGTGGCCGCTGCTGTGCCAACTGGCGGTGGATCAGCAAATGGTAAATAAATATAATAGTCCACTGACGGCAAACTGCAATCTATTTTGTGTTTAATCAACAAATATTGGATTACCTATTCATATTAAGAAAACATTGCAAGTGTTTTTTAACGGTTCTAAACTAATAACTGGGTTTTTTTTTATGAGTGTGTGTTTAAGCTGTAACTGTTTCTTTATTATGTAACGTATTTATAGATAAAGGAAGGAGTCTATTCAAAATATAACGTTTGTAGTATAAGTAATCATTTCAATATTTCATTAATATTTAAGTTTAAATTTAAAACTAGAAAAGTTCCATGCTCTAAAACTAATATTGATTTTGTTTTGATGTGAATATAGATGTATAATATACCGAATTTTAACAAATTACCATATTAGTCAGTGGACTTTACACTTAAATATTTGAAATCTGATTTAATAACAATGTTGTGTTTGATTTTCGAACAGGTTTCCATCAGGCGGATAAGGATCGCAATTACAATTTCCTGATGCTCAGTGCTGGAACAACCGCACAGTAAATAAACAAACGAAATAACAACAACAAATAAACACTTACAACAATAATGTAAACAACAACAACAACTGAATTGTGTGCAACAGCTCCCACCTTACAAAAAAAAAAATTAACAACAACTAGAAGAAGGTTCTCTAAAAGAAAAACAACACTTTTTTCTTTAAGCAAGATAAAAAAAAACAAATATTGCGTATTTTTCACACTTTCGCACACATTGAAACAACAACAACAATAACAAGAACAGTAACAAACTGTAATTTTTTATGAAAAACAAAAAAAAAAAACAAAAACAAAAGCTATCAAACAGTTCCGCCCAACACTTAGCATCGATTTTGAAAATCAAATAACAACCAACAAAAAATGAAGAGGGAAATTATTTTTTAATAAATAATTTTATAAAACAACAAAAAAAGCGGGAGAAAGCTTACAACAAAATCAACAATATGCAAACAACCAACAGCAGAAGACCAATAACAAAAAATAAATATACAACAGCCAGCATTCAACAACAACAACAGCTTAAAATCCCACAACAACAATACAACTGCAACACACAGGCCCATCATCATGCATATATACTATATATATTATATATCTAATTGTACTACTTTATAGTAAAGCCTAGAAAAGAAGAGAAAAACACCAAGAAGATAGCACACTTAAATGTAAAACAGAAAAGAAAAGAAAACAAAACCAAAATGCGCTGTTGAAACAGAAACCACCAATGGGTAACGCTTTATAAATATATATATATATATATATATCTATATATATATATATAAAACTTAGAAGAAGAAGATTATAAATTAGAAAAATGTTAAAGCAGGATTTCCAACATTGATGTGGCAAAGAAAAAACCAACGTTTAAACGAAAACAGATAGATGTCTCTTTTCTTGACCAACAACTGAACCAGAAATAATTTTTATTTTGGTATACGTTCTTCTTCTTTCAAAAGCGAAACCACATAAACGAAGCAAAAATCAAATCAATAGAATTATATGAAATTAGAATGTTTTTAAGTCAAGTATGTGTGTGTGTTTGCAAACAAAAAACATTAACCAATAGCATGTAAAACTAAACAAAAAGCTGGCGCGAGAATGTTGTATCTGTGTAATACCCATTTGAATTAGATATTAATGTAGCAAGCAAACAATACATCGTAGGACAAAATGTGTAATAGTGCAATAAGCTAACAAAAGCCACACCCAAACCCCCCAATTTAACCAAATTTTTTTTTAGAGAATTCTTATTTTGATCTTGTTCTGGAAAGACACGCATATAAGACATTAACATATAACATGTAGTGATTGCGTAAACCCAATACCTTCTTCTTTGGCAATTTAAATTCCTGCCTTAATGCCATTTAAACGGAATTAAAGAAAGAACATAAACAAAGGCCCCACAAATCTGATACGCCCCCAAAACAAAAGGAAGCTTATCAAATATTTATATACAAGGAAGGGTTTAAAAAAAATAACGAAAATAGCTTAGAAATAGACAACAACACAATTATCACTATAAGCGAAAAAATCTAGCAAAAGGCAGCAACACAAAACTGAATGTTATATTTTGGAGCATTTTTTTCAATGTGTATGTGTTAGCATATATTACATATATATATATATATCTAAAGAAAGGACGTGAGGGACGATTGATAAAAGTATTAGCAAAGATATCTCTTGAACAATAATGAAGGACAGAGACAGAGAGAGATGGAAAGAGAAGGTCGTCTCTTTCTACTCCCCCTAAAAATATTTGCAAGTTTTTTACGTCGGGGCATTGAATATAAAACTATATATCATCTATATATATAATTGTATACACGAACTAAAGTGAGCAGATCAGAGATAGCTTGAAATTTTCCATATATTTTGTAAATACTTAAAAAAGAGAAAGTGGGAAACTCGATGTTTTGTTTTTTTATTATTTTCTTATTTGTATTACGGGGGATTTTTTTGATTTTTTTTTTTAAGTTTTTCTACCAAAGGGACAGCAAATCAAAAAATTATTTTCACGCAAGAGAGTTTTACACGAACGGAAGGAAAGAAACAAACAAGTAATCATTAAAAAAATCGAAATCTAAAACTAGAAATATATATATGTGTATGGAAACGTCTGTGTAAATGTGTTTGAATGTAAAATGCTTTAGTCAAGTAAGTTGAAAGAAAAAATTGAATTAACTATATAGTTATATATATGCCTGTGTCTGTCACTCGATTTCTGTTACTAATCATAAAAAATATGTATAAAAATAATACAACAACACACACTTTTGAAGAATTAACCTTAACCATTAAATTAGCTATTATGTTCTTTAATTTATGTTTTTTTTTTCGTTGTATTAACTTAAAAACACTTTCTGAAAATGTTTTTTTCTTGATTTTTTTTTAATGATCCTTTGTAAGTAGACACGTAACAAATTATTGAACATAATACTTTTTTTGTGTAATTTGTACTAAAAATCAAACAAGGAAAACAGCAAACAACAAAACGATTTCATTTTAGAAATTTAAGCTTAACTTAACTAATTATTATTGTTTAAAAAAATTTGTTCTTTAAGTTGAAAACAAATCGGGAGTATTGCAAATTATAATTATTATTAAATATACAACAAAAAAACAACAAAACAAAGAAGAAAACTCAACAAAAAAATTATATTTATAGAGAAAGCAGACAACAAAAACAAGAAAACAATTTCAAACAAAAAATAAAACGAGAGAAAACCTTTTTAGCTGTAAATGTAACTTGTAAAATTAATTTTAAACGAAATGCATACAAAAATAAACAAACAACAACAAAAAAATCAACAAAATCGGAAAAGTATGGCTAGAAGTAAAAAGCGTAAAAAAAGAATATATATGAGGAATGATATATATATATATATATTATATAAATGTGCAAAGAAAACAGAAAATGTGACAAAAAAAAAAATAAAAAAAAGAGATTTCAAAGCAAAAATATTTAAAAGTTCGTTATTTTTTGGGATCGGGTTTTATGTGTTGTCACGCTTACAAAAAAACTGTAAACTGTAAAAAACTGTTAAAAGTAATAACAACAATCAGTATTGTTTCTACTGTTTATTTTGGCCTAGTTAATAAAATCAATTTCAAAATACGGAATGTCATACATCGGCGAATTCGACATTAAATTGCCAATCAAATGGCATTCTCAGTTAAACATTTTTCAGATTTTCAAAAATTCGGAAAAAATGATGATAAAAAAAGCAAAAATTGGTCATAAAGTTAATTTTTCAATAAGTCTATTTTGAAAAATTAATTTTTCTTATTAAAACCAAATAAATGGCTCTAAACCGATTTTAGATGCGTAGTAAAGGTTGCTAGCTGTCCAAAACAGCCACTCTTATGGCTCTACCTATAATTTTGGCCAAGTTACAACACAGAACGCTTTAGGAATTTTTGTATTTGTCAAATCTCCAAAAACCCAAAATAAGCACCTAAAATATCGGTTTTTGTATCAAAACCTTGGGAAAAAATGGTCACCAGATGGAATGTCATACATCGGCGAATTCGTCATTAAATTGCCAATCAAATGGCATTTTCAGTTAAAAAATTTTCAGATTTTGAAATTTTCGCAAAAAATGATGATGTACCCCCTTATCAAAAATGCAAAAATTGGTCATAAAGTTAATTTTTCAATAAGTCTATTTTGAAAAATTAATTTTTCTTATTAAAACCAAATAAATGGCTCTAAACCGATTTTAGATGCGTAGTATAGGTTGCTAGCTGTCCAAAACAGCCACTCTTATGGCTCTACCTAAATTTTTGGCCAAGTTACAACACAGAACGCTTTAGGAATTTTTGTATTTGTCAAATCTCCAAAAACCCAAAATAAGCACCTAAAATATCGGTTTTTGTATCAAAACCTTGGGAAAAAATGGTCACCAGATGGAATGTCATACATCGGCGAATTCGTCATTAAATTGCCAATCAAATGGCATTTTCAGTTAAAAATTTTTCAGATTTTGAAATTTTCGCAAAAAATGATGATGTACCCCCTTATCAAAAATGCAAAAATTGGTCATAAAGTTAATTTTTCAATAAGTCTATTTTGAAAAATTAATTTTTCTTATTAAAACCAAATAAATGGCTCTAAACCGATTTTAGATGCGTAGTATAGGTTGCTAGCTGTCCAAAACAGTCACTCTTATGGCTCTACCTATAATTTTAACCAAGTTAAAACTAAAGGACGCTTTAGGAATTTTTTATTTACCAAATCTCCAAAAACCCAAAAAAAATCAGCTTAAATATCGGTTTTTGATCAAAGCCTTGGGAAAAAATGGCCACCAGATGGAATGTCATACATCGACGAATTCGTCATTAAATTGCCAATCTCAGTTAAAAATTTTTCAGATTTTGAAATACTCGTCAAAGATGCAAAAAGTGGTCATAAAGTTAATCTTTCAAAAAGTCTATTTTGAAAAATCTGTTTTTTTTATTAAAACGAAAAACTATATAAAACGGGTCCGCCCGTTAATTACGTCTTAATGGTTTGGCGATACCTACCCACTGTGGGAATATACAAAGTCCAGGAACTCAACCTTTTCCAGTTTAGGCGGCATGGTACATTTTTTTATAGTGCCCATAAAGTAGAAATAGTTTTTTGGTTTTTTGATTTTATTTCTCATATTTTTCGGTTTATTTCTGAGTCAAGCTAAACGTACACTCCTTCAATCGCCATTATTTTAAACACTCGTAATAATAATTTATGTGTATATATTTATATAAAAAAAATGCGGGTTGTTGCTTGTTTTAGTTTGGATATATGCATGTGTGTCCGTGAATGGGAAAAAAAAATGTTGTGAGGCCATGTGTTCATGTTTTTCACAACAGTTTTCACAGGGGAAAGAGGGAAATGCTTGATACAAAATGTAAACCAACCATCAGTTAATTGCATATATAACTTATATATTTAATAATAATAATTATCATAATAATAATAGCTTAAACATTACAATACAGAATGCAGTTTTACAAAAGTAAACAAAGATGCAAATCAATCGGGAGTAATTGCTAAATATATAGTGGATGTGTTTCAGCGTGAAAAAATAACCATTAGTAAAGAAAATTCTTCAAAGCTTGAGTTTATCTTTCTCCATTTGTGTTTTTTTTAATATCCCTAATCATTTGCTCTCGGTTTAGAAAATTACAAAAATTGCATTAAAAATTTCTTTCGATTTACTTCGTTTACAATTAATAATTGGAGATATTTTTTATTTTCGTTTTCCTTTGTTTTTTCCTCTCTTTTCTAGCATTTTAAGTGTTTTATACTTTAAACTATTTTTTATATATTTAAATATATATATATGTATATATATATATTTATATATATATTTAGATGTATTTATAAAAAGCTTTTCTGTGTGGTTTCTTGTTGGTTTGTGTTGTTTGCATTTTGCTATTAAACTTTAAAATATTACAAGAAATTGTTTGCGTATGTATAATTAAACAAGAGAAATATTTATAGCATTTATTAAATTGCATAATTATTACTGTTTGCTTTAAGTGTCTAAGATTGATTATATTTAATAAGTTTAAGCTTTAGTTTTGTTTTTGTTTAACATTTTATTGTACGGGTGGTGAGGGCAACACAAAAATCGATAATTGAAAAGAAAAAACGAAAACGAAACGACAGAATTTCTAAGCTGTGTGTGCTGTCTGTGTGCTTTTCATTTGATGTTTATCGGGAAATTGGCTTCCTAAATAATATATATTTATGTATATTACAATGCAAGTTAACTTGGATTACGATTACGTGGTGTTTGAGTTTTGAGTGTGGCAAATAATTTAGATATTCTCAGCGCAGTGTTTGTGTGTCCTGGTGTTCTCTAGGTCAATTATTTATTAACATATCATATCGTTCTCTTCTCCATCTTTTATATATTATGGTTGGTATTATCCGTGTGGCCGTTTTTGTTTCCAAGTTGTTGTTGCTGCTGCAGTTGGTTGGTTGGTTTGTTGTTCATCATATGGTTGTTTTCGGTTGTTGTTGTTGTTCTTGTTGTTGTTGTTCATCCTACAGCAGTTGGCAGCAATGAGAATTGGGCTTCGGCGGCTGTTTCACGTCCGTCTGACGTTGTTTTTTACGCGATGAAATATCCCTGATTAGATCATAAAATACCTAGATAAATCAAATGGTTTATTAGTATTTCATTATATTTGTAATGTTTGTTCGTTGTTATTTTTTCAGGGTGTGGGGTTAAATTTGTTTTTCTATAAATACAGAAATTTTGAAAAGTTGCTAGAAACCAAAGTAGAAAAGATCAAAAGAAAAGAAAAGTTTACACAGTGTCATAAACTTTCTTCATTCACCAGAAAACAGGGCTTTTCAAAACTAATTAATATCAAATTCCAGAACAATTAAAGAGATTAAAAAGTATCCATCATTGTATTAAATATTGTATGTAAGTTATAATTTATTTAATTTGTATTTTATTAGTTGAGAAACTCCCTGTTCTTCGTATTTCGTACACCAAATAAAAGTTTGTAAGAAATACAACCAAACCAAATAAAATAAAGTCAATATTTCAGGCATATATCTTAAGCAATGTCAAAAAAAAATTGAAATCTTTCAAATATATTGCAAACAATCTTGCTTTAGAAAAGTGTTTGTATAAGCGTGTATGTACAGATGTGTCTTTTTGTGTTTGTGTTAGTTTTAGTGATAGTGATAGACTCATAGGAAAAAAGTTATTTCTAATTTATTTCAAATAAGCCAACATATTTTCATAAACCCACTATCAAAGCTCTAATAATGTAACTAAACCTAGACTGCCACTTTCTTGTTCTTTTACGCTTTAAAACAAGTTTTTTTTACATTTAAAGTTAGATAACCACACGATAGAGCTGGCAAACCATTGATAGTAAATTATATTCCAATAAAACAAATCGATAAAATTCTTTTTATAATTTTGAAGTAGGTTTCAAACTGTAAACACGAATGGAATTATTTATATGTCATATAAATGTGTATAATATCTTTTTTTATTATTTGAGAAAACAAAACATTCGATTACCAAATCACAATCGATAACTATAACCATTTTTATCGATGTTTTTCCAGCTTTGTCCCAAATATATTAAGCGCTAGTCTAGTAGTTAATTTTAAAGTGTTTAGTTTATTGTGTAGTCTTGGCAAAAGAAATTCAATAAAAAATAATATAAACAAATCCAACAAGCGGAATTGCAATCAAAAATAAAATCTTGTATAAATTTATATGTGTAATCAACCGAGTTAAAGTAATTAGTAAAAGAGATAGAGATTACCGAAAGTAATCAAGCTAGGGATTAGGCAAAGAATTAGAGTGTCTACGGGTTAAGTGGGTGTGGTCATATATTTATATATAGGATATAATGTGGAAGAATTGTATGCACCTAATGCCTAAAGTAGGGTACACTTAAGTCTCCGCTTCTTGCATCTATCTTTAGCACGCCCGCTCGTGGCTTTCGAATCTTCGGTTTTTCGTGATCTTATTTCGCGCATCAAATCAAAAAATACCTGTAATTGTGGATTGGGAATTAAGTCATATACAGAGTAAGTAGTCAGCATTAGAAATAGTAATAATCGCCAAGTCAATATATAAAAATAATGGATCAAAGATCGAACCAACATAATTACACACACACACATTTTTGCTAGAGTTCTATTAGCTTTTGGCATTTGTCATTAAGAGTAAAAATAAAACAAAAATAAAATGTAAACGTGTTAAAGGAAACGACGTTGAAAGCTTGCAGAATTAGGCTACGATTTTTGGCAGTGCATTTTCTGTTGTAGCTGTGTGTGCTTGTGTGTGAATCTTGTGTGTGGTTCGCTTATGTGTAGGTGGTGTATGCCTGGGGAGATAAATAATATCAATGCACTTAGATTTCAATTGCTCTAAGTCTATTCTATTTGCCCTTACTTGCAACAGTAATCAAATGCTTAAAGTAAAATAGAGATCATAATTAAACAAAAATTAAGGTTTACTAACGAAATGTTGCTACTCATCAAAATCAACTTAAATGTCGTAAGCTAACCTAAGACCTTTTAAATTGGTGTTTGAGTTTCGAGTGTTTTTTGCTTCAATCTAAAAATATTTTAAATATATTTAGACAGGTTATCTAGACCAAATATTATGTTATCAAATGTTATATCTTAAAACATTTCTGTTTTTTATAGTTTTCCCATTACATTACAATTTATAAATGGGGTTTTTCCCTTGATTTGTTGCTTCCTGATTAGATTTGTATACTTTTTAAATGCAAACAATGCCCAGACTCATTTTCCATGGACTTGTTATCTGAACGCCCCCCACTTATCAATATCATTTAAAAACGCTCGAAGTGTTAACCTTGAAGTGAGTGTAAAGTTATAAAGACAGATTGTATTTAGAGAGATAAGAACTTGGATTCATCGTGAGAATTAGTGTATACTGTTGTTTGGGATTTCAATATTAAAAACTGCACTTAGTTACCGACTTAAAATTAAGGTTTATTTTCAGCCCTTAAGGCTTTGAACGACTAGTATTTATTACTGGCATCCTTAGAAAATCGCACTTAAAAGGAAGAGAAACCATAAACGAAAGCTTCAGTGGGTGATTGTTGATTTCTACTAGCTCTACAGCTTGAAACTCAAACAACTTGATAAGGAAAGACACTATAAAATGAGTGTTTTGCTTGCGAGAACATTGAATACAATCTCAGCGATGTGTTTTCGTTCTGTGAGCGAAACAAAGAAAAACAAATCACATGAAATAAACTATGTATGAAAACTAGTTGAGAACAAATTATAACTGTGTGCAGTTTTTGTTTGTTGGAGAAACGTTTTTAGCTTGCCAATTTCCAAAAAGAGCTTCGCGAATAGATCGTTTTCTATTTTATTTTTTTTTGATTAGGTTGGTGTATTGTTTTTGGAGGACAAATACCACACACACAACTCACCTTGTCGACATTTTCGCGGGTTTTAGCCGAGGTCTCCACATAGGGCACCGCCCACTGCTGCGCCCTCAATTGGCACTCGCTCAATGGAACCTTACGCTTGTCGTTCAGATCGCACTTGTTGCCGACCAGCAGGAACGGTATGCTCTCATCATTCTTCACCCGCAGTATTTGTTCTCTAAATAGGAATGGACAAAATATATGCATTAGTAGGTTTAACAGAATTTAAAAAAAAAAAACATTAAAAAGAAGGGAAAAAGTGACTTTTCTGTCACAGAACTGAAAGCTTAAAGCAAAGAAAATAATATATATAATAGAAATAATATTTATTGGCTGCCTATCGATTTTGTTTAACAATAAAAACTTTAATAAAACCTCAATGACAGATATAGCTTAAGCTATATATATTATTTATCCTTAAAGTGTTAAGAACAAGCATAATGTATTACTACAATTATTTGAAATTCTATTAAAAATCATTTTCAAATTAATTGAATTTCCTGTTAATTACTAATTACAAATTTAACTTTCTATGAAACAAAATTTGTAATAAACTTTTTGTTAAATTGGCAAATGACAAAATGACAAAATGAAAACCCAAACAGCCATAAATGATAAGCGCTTATCGGGAAAACATGACTCAGTGCATGTGAGCCAGAAAGTAAAAAGATATATTTATGTAAACACACTGAAACGGACAGGGGAATGCATAAATATTAGAAAATAATGAAATACGGGTGGAATATTTGCCAAGCAGGTCCCACTCTGACATTCAATAGCTATTTCTCAGTTATATTTATCTGCCTGCAGCTCCATTAAGTTGTCAAGTTTGAGTATGCAAAGAGGGCGCCTTTAAGTGGCAGTTATGACAACGATATGGACATATATCCTCCATAGGTGGAATTATCCGGAGAGACGACATGATACGGCATACTTAAGGTAGGATTAAAGGGAAAGAGCTATGGAATATTTAAATGCTGATTTATTAACCTGGGCATACTAAAGGGTTGAGTTATGAGAACAATGGAATAATGCATTTTAAGACGTTTACTCGTAGCTCAATGCTTTATTTTTTAGCAATGATAGATAGCTCAAATAAAGCAAAAGTGGAAGTAACCAAAGTACAAAATATAATCGGAAAAGAAAATAATATATGATGACACATCACAGCAATCAAGCAGCACCCTAGAATACATAAACAATTAACTCATGGAGAACTCAGACCAAGATGTGTATAAAGATTTATTACACATCCTAAAAAAAAAAAAAGTAAAAGGGAAACAACTGAACAACTTGTGTGACTAATTAGCAGCGCAAAATAAAAAAAAAAAAAAAAGATGCAAGAAAGAAAAATATGTAAAACTTGTGAGAAATGAAACCGCGACACTTGTCAGTCTGAGACAAACGCAAAACGCGAGACTCTCGAAAAAAGGGAGGGATGGAAACTGCGAGGAAAATGCGGAGGAAAATGCACAGTCGAGCAGAGCCGCTTGACACACTCACCTGAATTCCTGGGTTGCCTGGAAGCTTTCGTCGTCTGTGATGGAGAAGACACAGAGGAATCCCTCGCCGCTGCGAAAGTAATTGTCTCTAATGGCGGCATAGTCCTCCTGACCAGCCGTATCCAATATGTCTATTTGTACTTCCTCGCCGTCCAACACAACCTGTATTGCATGGGTATTTATTGTTTATTTATTAAAATATTAATCAAAAGGGTATTCGGGTTTACAATACAAAACATTAAGCAATACTTATTTCATTGCGTCCAATTATTATTTCAATTTAGAATAGAATAAAAAACAACACAACATGTGGGTATTATTATTATTATTTAAAATATTAATTAAAAGTGTTTTCATTTTTTTAAAACGATATTCTTTTCAATAGTATACATAAACCATACTTAACTATTGTTTAATAATAATAGATTTCTAAGAAATTTGATTCAAAAATATAAAAATAAATAATGCCAATTCAAATTGTGTTATATATTTTAGATTATGATATTAGTGTGAGTTATATTTAATTTACGACTGTTTTTATTTGACAGGAACACAGAAGGTTCTTATAGTTAACCGATGGTTAAATGATTGCTTTACAAGACTTTAGAAATATTTCCTACTTAGTCCGATTTCGATAATAGTTTAAATGGTTGTTCGTTGTTAAAATAAGTTTTCTTTCCGATTCTCAATCATATATTGTGAACTATTGTTTGACTTTTGGTTATTAGGGCTGCTGGTTTTGTTTAATGCACCACTACTATTTTTGTATTGAAAACTCGTGAATTCGATGTCTCTGGATCCTCACCTTTTTCCTATAGCTATCGGCCTTGGTGGGCTCGTAGTCCTCGACAAACTCGTCGTACATGAACTGCAGTGTGAGGGCGGACTTTCCCACGCCGCCACTGCCCACCATGATGACCTTGTGGAGCGCCGGTCCGGCTGTCGGCTTCTTGCTCATGATGGCGGGATCTGCTCGCTCACTCGCTCACTTGCTCACTGGCTCACTGGCTCACTGGCTCTGCAAATATGCGGGAAATACATATAAATAATTATATGAATAATAAATGGAAGCTTCCTGTTTGGCTTGTCAGCAAAAAGTAAAATAAACGCATATTTCTTGTTGTGGTTTTGTCATGTTTTTTTTTTTTGGGAGCGGCTTATATACGTATAGGGTGCGAATGGGAATATAAATGGTCAACTGTAGAGGAAACCACGATCGTATATAGTATGTTTCCCAAACAAAAATAGGAGCTGTCAACTAAACAGTCGGCTCACAGGTTCACTGATTGTTTTTGACTCGGCTTTTCAGCTTTTCTTCGGGTTACGTAACAAACGATGGCAATAAGAAAAGCCGTCAATGAGTAGCCATTGTACTTTTTACACTTTCAATACCCTTTCAAGGTGTATGCTCTATATTTATTTGACCATAGTGCCATATAAAATATTTGTGTTATATAGATTTTATAACATGTGATTTTATAAAATGTGATTTTAGACCTTTTGATTTTATACCCATCTAGTTATTTTAAATTTTAAAATTATTAAACTGTATCAATCCTTTTGATTTGACTATTTTTGTAATTGCATTTAGTATCTAAAAATGTAATTCAAATTTAAACAATTTGTAACTTAAATAAAATGCTTTTAAATCAAATAGAAACAATTAAAAATATTTTATTAATATGATTTAATATTTAGTTTAAATATAAAATTTTTCATTCAATAGTCGGCTATTTATTTTTACTAATCCACTTTCTTATCAGTGATAGGGTATTTGCAACTTCGACTTTCGTAGTTGTGAGTTTTGTGACTTGTTTCTTTCGTTTGGTTCGAGTCGCAAATGAAGCATAAAATGAAAAGTTCATTGAACTATTTACACATGGCAAAGCGGGGCAACAACAGCAAAAGCAAAAGCAACATAAAGACCAACATATATAGCAGCATAATGCAGACCGGGCCAAAATGTCTCTAGGGTTTTGTTTTTGTTTTGTTTTTTTACCCGCTGCCGTTTGCAATTAGCCTTTTGTGACCATTCCATTCCAACCCATTCTTTCTTCGCTCACTGCGTCATCGATTGCAATAAATTGAGGCATTGTAAAGTACGCATTGGGGTAAATATTCCCATTCCCTGTAAAATGAGCCCAAATAGGCACACGTGCACATTTGGCAGTTGGCCAATTTCCATTGAAGAGTTCAAACATTCAAGCGGATTCCCATTCCCACTATAAGCTGTATTTTTTTCCCAGCTTAACTTGGTTATTAATCCGCAACCGAGTCAGGGTTGCCAGGGTATTTAAGTTACCGAAAATAACCACAAAATTGGATCCATTAAAAAAATGACACAAGCTAAATGTAAACCGCATTCAAATGCAAACGTATCGAAATAATTGTTTATGGTTGTTGCATGAGATAGGTTTGTTGGCTTTAAAAAGCGTATTTATGTTTTGTATCATATCTCGTTATTTTGGCTTTGAAATGTATGAAAATAAAATATAACTATTTTTAATTATACAAAAATAAAACATTGAATAGTTGATTTAAAACTTTGATTTAAATAATTTGATAAAAACAAAACTATTTTTAATTTTAAAAATAAATAAAAATCACATAAATAAAACATTGTATAATTGATTTATTAAAAGTATACATATTTTTACATATATTGATATCAATTATATTTGAAGTACTTTGAAGGCAGAAATTGAGATATGTTTCCAAACACAGCTACATTTTTGTTTACAAAAACGTCTTTGAGAAGTTTTATAAAATGTTTGTAGCAAATCCAAACACTTGTCTAGACTTTGGACAGACATTGGAAACAGAAAAAGTGGTTGCCCCACAAGCGTTGTGAAAATCTCCGAAATAAACTCGCAAGAAACAAAAGGGTATTCCAAAAATAAGCCAATTCCCTTTTTTATCTCTATTTATTCCGCCTTTTCCCATACACTTATTTTTTTCTGCAGCTGCCTTTCGATTTGACGCGGCAGCGGTGGAAAAGTGGAAAATTAAATGGAAAGCGGGCAGCTGCTGCTGTCGAATCAATCCGGAGGCAACAAGTCAGTCAGCCAAATGAAACAACGGCCAACAATTGCCAGTCAGGCAGCCGGTTGGGCCACCACTGCGTATGAGTAATCAACGTAGAGCTGCACGTCAATCAATTTCGACTCGAAAGATAGCGCGCAAATAAAAGTCGAAAAAGTGGAGGGAAAAAACTTCCCACACCCATGTTGTTGAGTCAATTGAATTGTCAAGGAGGATTGTTGGCCAATTGCTAACATTGCTAACAGCAACACCTGGGAATAGAGCGGCAGCAAACTTGTTAAATTGCATATTACTCATACGCAACGCTGCGCGAGCTTGACAACGCGAAAACAGTGGAAAAACCTGGTGGCCAGTGATACAAAAAAAAATGGGCATTGCTATAAGTTCCTTAATTCCATTCCAGATGTTTTTTTTAATTAAATTTCTTAAAATTTATAAAAAAAAAATGTTTCTTTTAAACTGATTTTGGTGATGTATTTGTAATATTTGTGTTTTCAGTATTTTCAAAGAACATTCTACAACTTCAATAAAGGCCAAAAATGCAAGCAATTATGTAGCACATAAACGATCATAATAATATTTCCAAAAAACTTTTAACGATCTAGAAGACCGCATCGTTTTTCCGCATCTGCACTTTTTCTAAAATTAACATTATGGCCAAGATTGTATGGTCCAAAAGCGGGAATGTGCATACCAATTGAATTTATAGTTGAGCAAGACAAAAAACAAAAAAAAACTAGTAAAGCTGCACATATGCAATTAGGAATTTCTCATTTTCAATTGAAATATTGACGTTCGATTAAGACTCTACTTTTTTTGCAATAAAAAATAGTTGACTTGGAAGTTAACCGTCGAGTTAAACGAGATATGGTTCCCAAAGCCAATGGTGACCGGTTATGAAAGGCAATTGAAGAACCCGAAGTTATCACATGAAGCTAAAAGCTAAAAACCATCAACATACAATCATTTCTTAATAATTTCCCTTGACTTGATCTTTTTTTATTTATTTGTTAATCTGAACATTTCAAGCAACATTTTGGCTTCCTCAAGTAAATAAGGAAAATTCGATGATGATTCTGCTGATAAGATTGTGTGCTGTGGAAATATATATATATATCTGTTTTTCCTAAACCAAAGTCGTAAAAGCCGATTTAATTGTTATAATAAAAAAAAACCAAACAAAGCAGAAACGAATTTTTAGTTTTTAATGGTGGCATAAAAAATAATTTTCCCTCTAATTAATTAAGGCCAAAACATAGAACGGGTTGTATACTTTTGTATACTATATGAACATGTTGGTGTTTTGCAAACATTTTGTGTTTGGTTCACATGCGTTTTGTTTTGCGGAAATTTCATTTGTTACCTTTTGCTCAAAATAATCCAACTAAAAGTCATTTCACCTGCCATGACGTCATTGCCTAGTTGTTTATGCTAGTAGCAGTACCACCCCGCAAAAGCCACCCAGCTTTGTGAATAAATTAGCCAAAGTTCTTGTTTGCATTCTAAACAAAAACGGAATTTCGTTTCCTCTATTTCTATTTGGTGTGTCAACATAAACGGCTCTTTCATGTTCATCAAATATTAATTTTATGCCTTCTGTGTTCTGTTTGGTTGGATAATGCTTCAAAAAACTATAGCGTTTGTTTTAAATAAAAATTAAAAAATAATTTTTGGCCTAAACAAATATATATTTATATAAATGAAGCCTTTTTAAGCATCAAACTAGAAAAGCTCTTTAAAATTATTAAAACAAGGCAGAAACATAAAAAAGAAAATGTGTTTTAATTTAATTTTCCCATGAGCTCATTAATCAGTGCCAGATATTTGTACTTCAAACAAAACATTTCAAACGTTCTCAGTTAGTTTTTTAATGTGTTTTGAGCTTTCCATTACTTAAATGCTTAAATGCAATAAATTTGAAATTTTCGAACCGTGTTTATATATTTTAATGTATCGAATATTTTAGTTTTGAATCCCTTCTAATTTTATAAACAAATTTACTTTATACGTTTCTTATTTCTTTTGGAAATCTTTATTTAATCATTAATCATGTATCTCTACATTTTCAAACAACATTAAAACGTAAACTTGTCATTAATCTTTTAGTACATCAAAGACTAAATAGTTTAATGTAGAAAATGAAATTTCCTTTCACCTTTTTCGCGCCAACGGGCCCAACAAACTATAGTACTTTCATCGGCAACAATGTTTGCACTTTTACCCCATAATATATAAACTACCTTTTCCGATTGATACACTTCGAGTGAACTTTTCCCCGGGGCCAATAATTTAGTATGAAGAATCGAATCGTTTTGGCCGATATTTATTTGGTCCCAAGTGATTTTGAACAGACCGAAGAAACCGCCGATCGATAGAATTTATGAAGTTTTTCACAATCCGCAATTTCTCTGCTATATGTGTTTGTGCATATGTATACGTATTATATTTTTTTAAATCTACCGGCTCCGTTGGGCGTCCGATTTGTTTATTACTCATATCATGGCTTCGCTTATTTTGCCATTCGATTTCGAATTGATTTTTCCTTTGTTTTTTCTTCTTGCCTTTCCGTTTATACCCCCCTTTTTATTATTTTGGTGGTGGATTGGCGGCAATGACGTCAGTTTTCAGCGTCTTCTCCTTTTTGGAGTTTAGTTTTTCGTGGCTTTTCATGGTCTTCGGCCACGGGTTGCTTTTATTTTACTATTACAGTGAACACTCTGGAATGTAGACTGTCAAAACAATGATAACTTTAATGTTTGAAATGAATGTATGCTTGAAAAACGACTATATTGTTTAAAAAAAAAGCTTTTTAAATTAATTTGGTTTTTAAAGCCTCATGATCAAAATTATAGGACATCTATACAACTTAAAGTTTAAAATTTTTTTTTAAAACAATCTTAAAGAAAAGGACGATCTAAGATTAACGCTTTTGATTGAACTGAAACCCATATTCTTAAAGTTATCAATTCTTAAAAATCCAAAATATTTAAAAATTTCTCTATTTTTATAACAGAGATATCCATTTTATTTTTAGTACCAAATGTGGATAAGCGATATCAACCATTTCCAGACTATCGATGTTGGGCCATCCTTAATCGTTTTATCGAGCGTTCACCGTATTTTTGCGCCTCTTCTGTGGGTGGCTATCCAAGCGTGATGTGTGGCATGTGCAACTCGAAGAGTTTAGTTATAATGCCTAGAGTGCACGAAAGTCTACGAGTTTACCGCTATTACCAGTTTCCCACAAATACGTGCCTTTTATGCCTTCTCCCCTTCTTCTCCCCTTCTTCTCCCCTTCCTCACCCCTTTCGTGTTTCTGGCCTTTGGCATTGCCTTAATTTCCTTCGCCTCTTTATGTTGGCATTATAGCATTAGTGGGTAGGTTGCTCTAATGACACCTGAAAAGGGGTATATATATGTATATCAGGTGGGAGAGTCAGAGCCCCCGAGGTTACTCTGGTATTCCCCAAGATATACAGCCGCGGTCATGAAAAGAGTAGCTTTTTAGTTTATGGAAGTAGTTATCCAGATTAGTTTTGAAGCAACTTTTGGAATTTTGAAATGGGGTCATATATAAAAATCCCTATTAACATTTGTTAATTTAAGAAATATTTCAACTTTTAATAATATTTGTATTTAAACACAAAGTGCAGATAAACGAGGATTTCTGATTATTTTTCTTTACTTTGTTGAAAATTTGTTACAACAGTATTTTGAAAAGTGAATTATTTAGAACTATTAACAGTTTTAATTTTTCTTGAAATACTTAAACAGTATCAACATTTTTAAAGCCCAATTGTTTTTATTGGAAACTGAATATTAAGTTAAATAAAAGCAAAAGGTTTCCTATGCCTTAATGGAATGTTTATTATTATTATGCCTTAATGGAATGTTTATTATAAGCGCAGCTGTATGTTACTTTTTCAAGATGTTGGGGGTGATTTTGGTGGACTCTTTGAGCTTTTAAGATGGCAAAGGTAACGCCCAAAGGATTTTAAAACAAGTGTTGTAAAAATATACATTTTTTTATTATATGAACTCATTTTTAGGTCTATAATATTTATAATTCTTATTTTTGTATGTTTTATTCATTTGTTTTGAAGTATTTCTATTGCTTTATTTGCTTTATTTTAATATTGTTTTTATTTTGTTATATTTTTGTTTTGAGTTATTTTTGCCTGGGTATTGTTGTGGTCTTTATAGGCGTTACTATATTTTTTAGCCAACAATTTTCCATCTTTCGGATGCGTGTTGCGTGTGCTTCGTGAAATTCGTGTCAGAGTTCCATGTTTGCTCTGTTATATCTTCTCCTATTTTCTTTTGTTTTGCTAGTTCCATTTCAAGCCTAACTGTTAAATTAATGATTTTATTTTTAGTTATTTCAGTTTACTTTAGGCCTTGTTGGCGTTGTTATGGTATTATTGTTATTGTTGTTATTACTGTTGTTGGTTGACTGCCCCCGTGCTGTTGTGGTTTGTTGGCTATAACCTTGGGGCGATTTTGTGGTTAACAAAGTTACAGTTAATGCAGAGAAAAAAGATTAAAGTCACATTAATTTGTACTTTTAATTTCTTAAAATATAATATTTAGTGATGGTACTATTTGGGGATACTACTTTTTATAATTTCAATAATCTAATGGAACTTTATTTCGGCCAATAAAATTTAAAATATTAAAAATCAAATAAAGTCTGCCGCAACTTTTCCAAGTGCACGAATGGAGAAAAAGAGCCGTATTTATAGACCGCAGAAAATGTTTATAAGACTATCCTATAAGTTTATGGTAATTACTGGAACGATTTTATGGCAAAAAAATTCCTTTGCTCGAGCCCAAAAAAAAAAAAAAAAAAGAAAAATAAAACAAACTAAAAACAGATAAACGAAATACCGAGCGTAATTGAGCACTTGAAATGCTTAAATCCCTTTCAAATGCCACGCCCCCTTATTTTTCTGGCTGCCATTTGACGGCGTTTAATTTTCTGCCAAGTTTTTGCCCCCTTTTTGCCTCTTTTTATTTATTTTGCTGCGCCATTTGCAGAATTAACAACAAGTGCAGAGCGCGATTTCTTGTCGCCGCTTTTCTTTTCTTTTCTTTTCTTTTTTATTTTAATTTATTTGTACATTTTTGTTGCATTCTCCAAAGCGGAGAGGCGTGATTTTGTAAAACTTCCGCACAAGATTAAGTTCAATAAACTGCATATACGTATGTACTTATGTGCAGAAAAAAGATAGGAAATGCACGCACAATATTGTCTCTTTCTACTCGCTCTTTTTTTTTTTTTTGCAACTTGTCATCAACTTCTTTGACTTTGTGTGGGAATTTTGCATTACAATCTGTTTTTTATTCCCTTTTTTTGTACATCATTAAATGCAGGTCTGAGTGTACTCAAAAGAAGTGAAAAAGAGATGGGATGGCAGAGTAAGAGAGAGAGAGAGATAGCAATGGAGTGTAGAGTGCATTAATCAAGCAGAAGACATCTCTACAAGTGAACTTTTTTATTTCATTGGTTCTCCGTTAGATCAGTTCAATGCACTTGTGCGACAAGGGCAACAAATGACACTGCATAACAAAATTGGGGTTGACAATTTATTATATAGGACATATATATTATATTTCTATGCGATTAATAAGAAAATAGCTCTCTGTACATTTTTTTAACTTGTTACAGCTTTAAAGAAAATTCTTTAGAGTGAAAACAAAAGTATTATTAATTCTATTGTTGTATGATACATTCTCGAATGAATGGATCCCGAAAATAATTCTCATTGGAATGCCATTTTTCTAGCTGAGTCACAAAATACATTTGAATTTGCATTTAGTCAACGATTTCGACGCCGCTGCGCAGTCGCGTACATTTTCAATGTCATGTTAAAAATTCGCTTCCACACAGAGAGAAAATATGTTAAAATATATAAAAATATTTAAAATAAATAAAAAGCCATCATAGAAAAGGTGTTAACAAATGTAATAGTTACAATATATATTTTTAAATGACATTTATTTTTTTGTTTAAGCCATTTTTGTGTACAGCAAATTTCGAATTTAAAGCATATCGCATATTTGTTTCAGTATTATTAAGAGTGCAATTGTTCTTAATTATTTTCACAGCATGATGCCTTGTTTAATTGTTTCTGCGGCAATATCGTTTTGAACTGTTGTACATTTTTCTGACCCCTCTCCAAAATGGCCAGGTACTTTTTTGTTTACCCTGAGAAAGTGTTGGGGAACTTGTTCATTTGTTGTGCACCTTTTATTTACAACTTTCTTTGTACAAGTTAAGGAAAACTTGTCAAGCGAAATGCGTGGCTCCAGAGCCATGAACAAAGTGTTTTATTTGGACGAACAAGTTTGATCTCCTTTCGAGATAGCGATAGCTATACTCTTGCACACAGAAAAAAAAAAACTTAATTCACACCGGAGTTGAATATATAAAAAAACTAGGTAGGTACATATACGAACAATGCGTGGGAAGTGTTTTCTGAAGCGAGGAGAGCATAATTAAAACCTAGGCATAGTCAGCTGTGATAAAAGATGTTCAAATGCGATAAAGCAACAACAAAAGCCATGGAAAAACACTTGAAAACCTGAACAAAAACAAATTTTAACAAAAAAATAAAAAAAAAAAACCTGTATAAGGTATGTTATGCTAGAGAACTTTGAAGATGCTGATACGATGATGTAACAACAAAAAGTGAGCAAACAAATAAATGATTACGCGAATGTGTCGAGTATCGTAAGATAAACATATGTAAAGATCTCTTAAGGTTAAATGTTTTTAAATTGGAATGAATAGTGTATAAAGTGTGGCAATCAAAAATTTTTGACATTAAACAAATTTTAAATCAGTAACTGATTTTAAAATAATTCTAACTATTTATTAAATTGAATTATTTAATTTAAATCAAAGAAAGTAAAAAAGCTGAATAGTTTACAACCTTATATAATTATATTTGTAATTTTATAAATTTACTTTATCAATAAAATCTGCATCATTCGATCAACAACGTTTAAGACAAGACAAGGGTATATAAACGTATTTCACACATTTGGCTTTCAAATTCCGGCATCATCAAAACCCAATTTATCAGATATCTTTCAAAACAAACTCTCCACTTTGGCAAATCACATTATGGACTTTTTCTTTCGTTCCTGTCAAAGCAAATTAAGTGTACAATAACCCTGCATTAGGCCAAGATGGACATCAATAATGTAACAACAAACTTTTATAGAGTCTTGAAAAGAAACTCATTTCACTGATTTGTCTCCCCTCACGAGCTCCCATTAGAACTGAAATTAGAGCAAATCACAGCTTGATGACTTTAAATTGGACTAAGTTGGCAAGTTGCGCTATCTTCTGCCTTTGGGCCAAGTTAGCAAATGCCAGAGATGCCGAACAAAAGATGAGAAAAATTATATAGAATCTGTGTCACTGCTAGAGATCGTAAAGATCATGAGTCAGTCACTGGCTTTTTCTTCTTTTGTCGTTGATCTATTCCTACCTGACAGAGAAGTACATTAGAAAAAGGTCACAGATGTTTTCATCTGCAAAGAGGTCAAAATAATTTCATCTTACAAATTAGTTTTTTGGAATATACTAAAAATTTAAACAGAGACTTTATGTAAAATAAGAATTTGCCTTTATTTCTTGGTTTTTAATAACAGCTTTAATTACTAGGAATGCCAATAAACAAACTGAATGTAAACTTGAACTAATAAATCAAATTTCTAAAAACAAAATGCTCATTTAGTTTATTATAAAGAAGACTTTAAATTTAAAGGCTTTGCAAGAACAAAAAACCTGGTACTCTAGTGTCGAATTTGGCCAGCATAAAATGGGGAAAAATAAAAAATCAATGAACTCAATAAGCCAACACCTCCCGGTGCCCCCGATTTCCCATCCCGGTTGTCTGTCAACCGTTCGATGGCTCAGTTTTGGGGGAACTCAGAACGCATTATTTTGCATAATTCTCTTTTTTCGCCTCGTTCGGTTCGCGTTTTACTGCTGAAAGCTTTTGACGCCCCTTAGTAACCAAACAGACAAACAAACAAACAAACAAACAAACAAACAAATAATAATTAGCAAGGAAAGATATTATGGTGTGTGACACACATCAAAAACAAGTTGTTCGGGAATCATTAAGGAGTGAGTCAGAGAAAAATGATTAAATTGAAACCAGGAGGCACACATATTGAACTTGAACTTGTGCTTAATTAAAAACTGTAAAACGTTAATTCAAACCATTTTTCCGTGTCACGTTTCCAGTTTATTTTATTTTTTTTTTATTTTTTTAGCTGGGGCTTTAACGTGATGAAACAAAAAGATGGAACATGAAAATGCGAATAAAGTTGAAGCAGCTTAACGATTACGATCATGATGATCTAACGCTAATGTCAAAGTGGTTCTCCGATTAGCAACAGAGTCCAAAAATTGGCACGTTCGAGAAGATTAAGAAAAATGGGGAAAAGGGGAAGAATGAAGCGGAAAACAGGTCAAACCAAAAATATACGATAAATGTGCCAAAGCAAATGCCATAAACACGATTTCAGAAAATAACTGAGATTAAAAGACGGTTTCTAAGAATTTTCGTGTATTTTAAATGACAAAAATTTTACAACAAAATTCTTAAAAATTCAGAAAAAAACCAACAAAACAAAATTCAAAAACATACAATAAAAATATTTTTGTATTTATTTATTTGATGTATGTAACTTTGCCTTAAATACTGCGAAAATAGAATAAAATATTTTATCGTAGATACCAAGTTAAAAAAAGAATCTGTGAAAATTTTACTTTGTCACTTGAAACGTAAAAAATACGCAAAAATATGTTTTTGTCAAAAATACCGCAACATTTGGTAACTTTACTAAGAGTCAAATTGATTAACCAATAACCAATATTTAAAGTAGAGCTCATAAGCTAATTAGTGGTTTTAATGACTTCTAAATCCCAATTTGGAACTATTAAATTTACCCTTAGTATTGGCGAAAAATACCGCAAAATACGGTAAACTGAATTTAGAGAAGCTCAAAACGATCCCAAAAAGGAAGATGGGGAGAAAGAGGGGGTGAACGGGAAGGGGCGTGTGCGTACTTGTGTGTTTGTGTCTGGCGTTTGTGTGTATGAGTCAACGGGCAAAATGCGGGCCGACTGCACCTTGCAAAAAGAGAAGGTGATAAAGAGAGAGGGAAGGGAGAGGGATAAAGGAGGGAGCGAGAGAGAATAAGGTCAAGCGGGGTGCGGCAACAAATATTTCCGCTGATAGCCGTTGATAAAAGGCTCTCTCTTCCTCCTTCAGTCATTCTCCCTCTCTCTTCACCTTTCTCTCCTCTTCTTTCATTTATTTTGCTGAATGAAGCACACACAAAAGCCGAAATGCCTTTTATATACATAGTTTAGATTTAAATATTTAACAAGGCATAAACAAACAAAAAAAAAACTACAAAGAATGCCGAGAGAAATTTCACTTTTGGGCTTGGTTTTTTTCGCCTTTACGCACACTTTCTTTTGTACGTAGACTTTTGGCGGCTTTTGCAAATGATGTTTGTAAAACGAATTCCAATATACCTTTTTGGAAAATCAACAAAATTAAATGTATACACTGCAAAAATCAACAACAAGAAAAACATACGAATTATGCGTAATCACTTTTATTTTGGTGTAGTTGTAAACTGCTGCTTCTCTTTTTCTCCTTTTTGCGTACTTCGTTTTTTGTTTTGCGTGTCCGCTTTGGCCTGCCGCTTCGTTTGTTCTGTGAAAAACCCCGCACTTCGATGCACTGAACAAAAAAATATAACCGCGATCGGGGGGAATCAGGATCACAACAATAAGATTGGCTGCTTTTCGCTCGATTTTCTTTTTGCCGCACGCCGCTATTTAAAAGGAATGGATGTGGATGGCTTTGGAGTCTGAAAAAAAACTGTAAAAAAAACTAAGTGGCAATGGAGGTGGGCAAGCATCGATACCAATATCGATTGTTTGGGTGGGTGGGAACTTCGGTGGTTGAGAACTTGAATTTTCCATGAGAAATTTTAAAATTCAACTTTTCCTAACATTTATGTTAAAATCATTATTTTCCTTACATTTATGTTTAGATCATCATTTTCCTAACATAAATGTTTAAAATCATCGTTTTACTAACAGAAATGTTAGTTCACTTGCTAGAGGTGGCAAAAAATCGTTGGCTGAAAACATCGTTCTTGAACTCAACAGAAATGTTAGCTTACTCACTGAATGTGTCATAGATGTTTTTCCATCTCTAACAGTGGAGGGTGTCTCAGCTAACTGAGGAGGGTAACTTCGCTACATGTGGAGCATGTTCCCACTACATGCAGAGAAAGTTTCTGATAATTATCGATAAATGTGTCTTCCCGTCTATTTTGTGTCTCGCCCTTTTCGGATAAGGGGTTGTTTCGGTGAAAATAATAAGAAGTAATAGCCTAATTAGAAAATTAATACCCAAAAATAGGCTATGTTGGATGTTCTTCCATTTGCAATAATCAGTCATTCCAAATCGAAAAATGGTCTCACCAAATTAAGAGCACTCTATTTCTACTGCACTGTTAACGGTTTTGAGCAAGCCTTGTCATTAGAATCTAACAGTAACTGTTACTTTAACATGCACAATTGTGACTGTTAGCGCACTGGTAGTGCCGATTGGCTCTGCCAGATGTCGCTTCCATTTGGTATTTTTTGTAAATAAACGATGGTATATTACTAAATACCAGCTGAGCGAATTGCGTGTGTGCGTTCGTGTGAAATATTTGTGAATATTTTTTTACTGTGACAAAATAGACGAAAATCGGCTGTGGAAAACCGAAGTAAACACAAATTACGGATAATGGCGAATAGCCCCTAACCCTTGTGTACCGGCAGTGGCTGTGTGGAAAGCGGAAAAGCCATAGAAATCGCACATTTCGATAAATTTGCAAACTTAACCTCGCAGCGCTTTTTTTTTTGCAAAAACCACAAAAAAAAGAGAAGAAAAAGAAAACGAAAAGCGAAGTCGGAGAGTGCGAGCGAGACAGCGATAAGCGAGTGAAAAGTCTCTTATTGTTATTATTGTTGTAAAAACCTTTATTTTTTAATCAACCGGCGATTTTATTCTCACAAACACACTCTCAAGACGTAAAAGAATAAAACCAAATAAATACACTCGCAAAAACAAAAGCAAATGAATACCGGTAAAAAACCCTAAACAGAAGGCATTGAAAAAAGCAACAAAATGTACGTACAAATGTGTGTGGTCTGTGTTAAGGGGCAGTTAGAGGCGTGGCTGTATATATATATATATGTATCCCAATTAGTAGGTCTAGTTGGGCTTTTTATCTTCTCCTCTTTGATTTGCACATTCTTCTCGTGTGCAGGCAACGCAACAATAAAAAGAAGAAGATGGGGAAAAGAAGATTCGGGCAAAAAACCAATTGTGATTTAAGCTTGGAAGTTTAACCCTTAGACAGGTAGTGTGCAGTTTTAAAATGTTGAATTTGAATATCCTTCTTGAAAATTTTTTTATATTTAGTCTTCAACAACAATGACTCACCAAAATAAATCTCAATTTTTTTTTTTAATTTTAGTGTAAATATGATATTAAGCTGTTATAGCTAAATTATATAGTTTAATATATTAAATGCATTTGAAACTAATAAACCTCTATAATGACTGGAATATATAGTGTAATTTGTGCAAACGTTTAACTGAAACACGATTAATGAATTAACGTGTTATTTTTTTTGTTCATTTTTTGTTTGGCGCTATAAATAAAACCCAAATGTTGCTGATAACGGAATTTCTTTAGATAAGGCTTTCTATTAGCCGCACAGTGTGTGCCAAAAATATGTATAATATAACGAATCTTAATTGTAATTTTGTGTTTTTTTTCAGATGATTTCCCCATTTTATTGCCATGGCTCTGACAAATCTTGTCGCATTTATTGCCGACAAATGCAATCTATTATAAAATCATCATTAAAATATTAAATAAGTCATAAGTTCAAAAACAAGTTCTAGACAAAATTTCAGAAGGAAAAACTGACATATTTTGAATTTATAAATACCAAAATTCGTAACGAAGAAAGTAATCATAGAGCAATAATGGATCAATTTCAAACGTCGCTCAATCCACGAAAACAGGAGCTTTTGGAGGCTCGATTCATTGGACTGAGGGTAAGTCCGAAAATTTATTTTGATTAATAAAAAAAAAAAAACAAAAAAAGATATAAATGTTAAAATTTCAAAGACATTATGATCAGAAATCCAATAGTTCCTTAAATTTGTGTTAAGCTTAATAAAAAATAACATGCTTTTTTAAAATCTAGCAAATGATTTTGCAATAAAACTTTTATGTTGTTAAAATGTTTAAATATAAATGTTTTTAGTTTTAAATTTTCTATTAATAAGGTGCTATAAACAAATTATTTATTATATTCTTAGAATATTATTTTAGGAAACTGTGGATGAGAATAAATTTTATAACTTTTTTCATTTTAATGGAGTGCTATTCTTCGAAATATTTGTTACAAAACTATAGATATAAGTTTCTTTTAAATTTTGCTAGAGCCAAATCAAAAAGAAGTCGTTGTCGTCAAAACCCTTTTTTTTTAATTAATGATAACGTTTTTCGGGCAGTCAACAGTAAATTTTATAAATTTGGACACATTAAACTACCTAAATTTTCTCACTGTGTATCGTTTTGCATAGGTCGCGTCGATTGGCTGTCAATAGGCTGGCCTCCGGGGCCATCGAAGGGTTAATGGCAAACGGTTATTGCACTTTGGAACTTTTGTTGTTTCGTTGAGATGCACATGCAGATGCAGTTGTTGTTGCAGATGATTTTCCGAAGTTTTTTTCCCTTGATGTTTTCCATCTTTTTTTTTTGCACTTCTTTCTTGGCTTTGTGCCGCTTTGTTGAAGCGCAAGAAGAGGTATGAAAATGTGGAAAAACGAAAATAAATTAGCATTGGCAAAAGGGGAGAACGAGAAAAGTTGGGGGAATCTGGAAGGAAAATAAGGGAAATTGCGTGAAAAATGGGAAGATGTGTGTGTATATGCACTGTAAGTGGGAGGAAATAGGGGAAAAGGTGGGTGCCTATGGCCAGCACCCATTTTCCAACTTCCTTTCCCCGTTTCCCACACATTTCTGAGCTGCTTTTTGTTGGTACTTACACAAAAAAAAACATAAAATACAATTTTTTTAAATTTGAAAAACTTATTTAATATTATACGATATTAACGAGATCTTTGATTCAAACTATACATTTTAAATATTACACACTGCCTTTGATGAGACATATTTCTAAAACCAAATTCGAATATTTAAGTTGTCAAATATTTACTTGTCCATTTTGTACTTGGTTATTCAAATAGCAAAGAAGTTTCTCAAATATAATCAGTACCTATTCGCCTTACAAATTTCTTAAAAAGCAAAACAAAATAATTTGTTAAAAAATTGATCATTATTAAAATTATAACTGTAGTAAGACATTAAATTAAATTGGTCTAAAATTTGGTTTTTAAAGTTTGTTGACAGTGTAAGACTTAATCGCAGCACTACCACAATCGCAGCCATAGCCCTCATCTTGTTGTTGTAGTCAACATCTCGTCATACACACTTTTGGGAAACATGTACAGTCAATACATACATAAATGCACAGCACTCGCAGTACATGGGCATATTTGCACCACCCACCTGAATGCCCCCCAAAATGCTTATACACCGCCTATTTTTCCGCATCCCCAACCCATTTTTGGTCCTTGTTTTTTTTTTGTTTTGTGGGTGGCTTTTTTTTTGCATTTTGCCACGTTGTTCTTTACTTTGTGTGTAATGGAATGAATGTTAAAATAAAAGAACAGCTGATAAGCAACAACGTTCAGCGGCAGAGTATTTTGCGGAGAAAAAAAAAGATAAAAAATCACAGGAAGATAGCAAACAATTTTGAAATTCCCCTGGTTGTCAAATAAGTATTTAATGAAATTTAACCAAATGTTCTATACTAGTTACAAAAAATTTGAAAAAAAAATGTGTTATAAGAGATAAAACATCATCAAGTTTTCCAGAAACTATCTGAATAGCTTATCTGCAATAAATTTTAAATCGATTTCCAGAGCATTATTCAGGATTTCTGAATCGAAGTTACATATATATGCATTGATGCTCAAACTTTTATTTATAACAAGTATTTAATTTTTATTTTTTCTAGCTCGAAAATACTAATAAAATTTTATAAAATTAAATGTACATAGTTTTTTTGCGATTACGATAACAGTGTGTAAACATAGAGCGAAAAAAGGTAACTTCCGCATGTTAACAGAATGAGAAATTGTTCTTTTTTTCTCAAAACAAGTTAACAGTTTCGCCGGTTCTCTCTGCTTATTTTTCGCATTCTTTTTTGCTCTCTTTCGCACTCTCTCTCTCTCTCTGTTAATGTCGTAGGTCGGGCGCCGTTCGCTCGGCCCACGTCGGTGCTTTTTACATTCCAGGAAATAATATAAATAAAAATAATAGTTACAGAAAAATTAAAGTAGATAAAAAAAATTTTAAAATAAACAAAATTTATATTACTACTAAATTACAACTACATTGCTAAATTACAATAATTTTAAATAATTATAATAGCATATATTAGCTTAGCTCGTCAATAAGTTTTCGACTTTTTAACATTCCTGATATATACTTAAAAATCTGCTGCACAAAAAGAAAGAAAAAGAACCAAAAAAAAGAAGAAATTATTTATGTACATATATGTATGTACGATGAATAAGCTACTATTTTTTGGAACGCAGCTGTAAATCACAAACATAAAAGTTGTGTTAATAGAAGCCTTAAAAGGCGAGTAAGGATTTTCCAGGGAAAAAAGGGCAAAATAAAGCAGCATCCGCGAAACGTTGCTGCCGCTGCCGCAGTCGACGCTGGCATCGACAACGAAGTCGGCTGAGAAAAAAAAGCTACGTTTTAAGCGACGTTTTCGCCGGCGTTGTAAGCAGTCCGCTAGGAAAGCGAAGATTTGTAACGTTTCTGTTAGTTTTAGCATTTCTGTAGATTTTAACATTTTCTGTTACAAAATCGCGAACAAAACGGAATGAGAAAGAAACGGTTTTTATTTCCCTCGTCTTGTCAAATTCGATTTCGCAGTTTCGCCGTTTGTGCCTGCTCCCTGGCTCCGAACGAATTGTTTAGACATGTTTGCTTTGTACGGGATTTATCGAGTAATTTTTAATTTTATCGCCAGTTGAAACAAAACAACAACAACACAACCAATTGCAGAAAAGCGAAATTAGGAGGAACAGAGAAGAAAAGGCAAAGAGCAAAAGCACGACAAACTCAGCGACGCCGGCAGAAGCAGCGAAAAAAACAAGTTGCACCGCAAAAATCACTAAAAGAGCGCACAGGAAGATAAAAACGAAAAGAAGTCGGAAAATCGGTTTTCTAGCAGGCCGCAATTTTCCACGCGTTTCAATGGAGTTTCAGTTGGCGTTGTACACTCGCGGTTTCCGCTGCTGTTATCGTTATCGTATTAACGTTTGTTGTTGTCTTCGGCGGGTCTGAGAAAGCGAGAGAGTCAGAGACGAAGAGAACTAAGAGAGCGTTAATCTTTTCAAAAAATGCAATTCTCTTTAATTTTTTTAAACTATTTTTTTTAACGTGCCGTGTTTTAAGTGTAAAAACATCAAAGGTCAGATTATGAATAAAACAAAAAAAAAAATAAGTAAATGAATAAACGTCTTACAAACACGAGAAAATTTGAAAAGCAGCTTGAAAAGTTGGTGCCACAAGAAAATCTAACAAAACAATTGCAAATATTAAAAGCAAATATTTGAAATCAAAAATTAAAAAAAAATAAGAAGCAAAAAAAAAAAATTTACTAGAAATGCAAATAGTAAATACAAAAATGACTTTCTTAAACACCAAAATGCAGAACATTAAGCAACATTCAATTACGTTATATGTCACAAAATAAAATAAAAACTAGAACGCAAGTCAAAGAATTAATGGCCTTGCGGGTATACAAATGTATTTTAGTATGTACCAAAAAAGAAATACGTAAGTTTTAATGCTGATCGCCATATTTTAACTTGATCAGCATGAACTGGGTAAAAATACATACATATGTACATATAACTTGCACGGAAACTATGAAAGATACATAACAGCATACGATTTATTATAATACAACTTAAAGTAATAGACAAAAAGTTCACATTTAAGTAAATATTACAATTTAAAATAAAATCTGGAATGGAACAATTAATTATATAAAGTTTGAAATAAAAACCAAAATAGAACCAATGAAAAGCTGCAAATAAAAAATAAAAAACAAAGACAAAGACACAAACCAAAAACAAAAACAAACGAAAAGCTAGAGAGACGGAGAGAGGCGGAGCGGAAAAGAGAGAAACTGCCGAGATGCCCGTGGTAAAACAGCGGAAAATGAGCCGCTTTAAGGTGAGTCCATAAAGTCAAAAGAGAGCCGCAAACTGGAGAGGAAAAAACTTGGGGAAGTTAACAAGCAAGGAGGGAAACTGTAGTCAGAGGGGAACAGAAAAAAAAAATAGGAGAAAGTGACAAAGAAATATAAATAAGTTAAAAACTTAGCTTTAAAAGTTATTAACTGTAATGATACCAACTTTATGTATGTATGTAATTTGTATCTACATTAAATCATTTTATTTACAACAGCTACTATTTACGGTCAAGTATATAAAAAACAAATATATAAAATACTATTATCTTAATCAGCAAAACTTTTATTTTAATTTTTATTCCTAAAATAAGTTTTTTCTCTATCCGAATAAATATTTAACCATAGCTTAATTTTTGAAATATTAAACATTTTGAGGTATGGTTTTCCATTTATTTTTGTAATTAAATGAAATAAGAACCGGGAATTTTGTATAGTGGTGCAACTAGAAAACCTAATTTCTCCTTTCTTGGCTCTCTCTCGTCTTCGGCCGCTTCTTCTTATTTTGATCACTTAATACTTAGACTTTCAAACGAAAAAATTCAAATACAACACAAAAAAACTGGTAGTAGAAAAAAAATTCGCAAGTTCAATGAACTTGCCATGAAAATTATACTCTGCCAGCTCACGACGACAGAAAAAAGGCCAAAAGAAGGGGGACAATGATGGCTAAGAAGAGGAGAAAGAGGAACGAGAAAGAGGAGAAGTAGGGAGTGGAAAAAGCAAAAAACTAGTCATGCGTCGCTGCTGCTGCATAGATTTCTGCGACTCCGACCTGACCTAAAATGCAAAAAGTGTTTCTTTCTCCCATTTGAGCTGTTAAAACGTCACGTCTCTCTAAAAATGTCTGTTACTTAACAGAAGTTGGCAACTAAAAGAGAGAAACCCAAAAGGGTAAAAATCCTAAAGACCGAGTTCAAGTCCTTGCAAAAAAAATTCAAATTAAGTGCTGAAAAAAATTTGAGAGCTGTGAAAAATTAAATGCAAATCATTTGACAGCTTTGTTTAGCTTTATATTTAGTTTTGTAATGTTGTCCAAATTAAATGCACGGACAAGATATTTATTCAAGATTTCATATTTAATAAGAAATATACATAAAAAAACGAATCCGAAACAAATTACAGTTGCTTGTTAAGAAAATTTATATTTTGGAACAGTTGTCCATTGAAAGCATTAATTCTTCTCAACTTCACACGCAATTAATCCATTAAATAAATTAACAAAAAAAAAAATGTAAATGATTTCCTTACGCATTTAAACTTGACTTTAATGTTGTACAACCCAAGAACAAGAATTTTGAATGAAAGTCCAGTACACTGAACACTCATTTAATGATCCGAATATTCAATGCCATACTTATATTTTAATTCATTCACTCAACTTAACTTAATGTTGCCTTTGTTCATTTAAGATTTTACACAGTTTTCCATAATGTCAACTAAACTTGAAATAATTGGATAACACTCCATCAATAATTCGTTCCTTGGAAAAAATGTATTTATTTTACGCACATTAAAGCAATAAGGATATTTAATGTTACACTCGAACTTCAAAAGGTGTTGTTGTTTAGGTTTAATTGAACAAAAAAAATGTATAAATAATAATCTGGTAGAAATATTAAATAATCGATTTGTATCATAAGTAGGTATGTTTTGTAATCAGAGAAAAGTGTCTCGTCCTGAGTGAAATTTGTTTTACGAGCTTTGGTGGACTGAAAAAGTGGGTGGGGAAAATGTATCCTACAAATGGGTTGGGGTTTTCAGGAGATTTTAGGCTTTTGATGCCCACAAAAGGCGACGACAACTGCGGCTCACTGGCGCCCCCTAGAGGACAATGCGATATGTGTGTGAGTGTGTGTGTGTGTGTGTGAGTGTGTGTGCTCTATATGTATGTATGTTTTTTCTCGGTTTATTTTATTTATTCTCTCTTTTTCTTGTGCTGAAATAAAGGAGATAAGAGGGGGGCGTTGGATGGTGGATATTGAAAGGGGGGAAAGGGGAGGTGGTTTCAGGGGGTTTGGTACAATCGTAGGTGCCGCCATCTGTCGTTTTTTTTTTTGTATGAGTTGACATCACAACGGATATGGAATTTTTCAATATTTACGGTGGTAGTCGTTTTTGTTGTTGTTGTTAATGTATGCAGCTCACACATACACTGTGAGAAATTCCTTGTTTTTGGTAGGGGTTTTGGGTGGTGCGCAAAAGCACCCCCGCGACAAACCCCCTTGAGAGTCTCCTCTTCGTGCTTATGTAAGCATTTTCAGCATGTTTCGCTTTTATATACTTCAAGTGGGCGTTAGCTGGGGTGGGAGGGTGAAAAATGGGGCGGGGCTGCCCACGCATAGCACCCTTAGCCTTATTTTCCCTATTTTTCCCATTTTTTTACTGCCACTTTTCCAGCAGCCGAAACACACACACACACACACATCTTTGTTGTCCTTTCTGTTTTGCACTGTTTTTTTTTTTTTTTTTCCCCATTTGGTTATATTTTTGTAATTTATTTAACAAAGGGAAATGCAGCTTTGCGCCGCTAGGTGGCGTTGAGATGATGTGCAAATAAAAAATTGCAACAATTTGTTAGCCTTGAAGCGTTAAAAGGGCACATCTATTGGGGCGGTGTATTATTAATATAACGCATACGTCGTGTGTGCTCACGCAAAAATACGTAAATGTAAATTAATTTCATTGGGGAATCAGTGGAAAGGAGGAAGCGGTGGGGGAAGAAAACAGAGCTGGGTTGAGTCTTATGTAAATATAATAATAATATGTTCTCATTGCACACGGGGCGAATGCGCAATTATTGCAATGTATTATTTACGAAATATCAAGTATACGTTTTGTGAAGCAAAATAGGTCGGTGTCTAAATGTAAATCTTTTTAGAAGCTTACATTAAATTAAGATCATATAAATATATAAATGTTATAATTTTTTCTTGAAAAATTCCTTGTTAATATATAACGTAAATGTTATGTTATGTATGTTATTTAAAGCAAGGGTAAAATTACAAAAGCATTTTAACTTTACTCCATTGTTTAAAGCTTTTTAAACATTGTTCTTAAACAATATTGTTTTTGCCTACAGAATTTATCTCACGAAAATTATCTTTAGCTAACTAACAATTAGTTGCTTCCCTTAAGTTGTTCCACTTATACCATTTAAGTCGCACTTAATTAATAAGCTAAATGTGGCAGGCAAATTCCCATGTAATTTGTGATACCTTTTGCCCAGCAACCAACTTTTTAATTTGGTTAATTTGCATTTTTGGGGGTGGAGACGATGGGGTGTACAAATGCATTTGTGACCAGATTAGGAGCTGCCAGCAATAATTTGAGGTGTATATTATATATATATATATACATAAATCGGGGCGATGGCATATAGACCAGGGAACTAATATAATATGCGTTAAGTATATGCAGCTCAACGCACAGACACACATACAAGCCATAATTTAAGCGTGCGTATGTGTGTGTGTGTGTGTGTGTAAGTGTGGCTTTTGTATAATGAGAATCGTTGGCCAACGCATTATACATATTTATATAATTGCATTTTGTTTGCTTATAAAGGATGTGTACACACCCACATACATGTGTGTGCACACACTCAGAAGCACACATTTATAATGAGACGAGGGCCGTTTTTAAAATTGCCCTTGACGAAGTGTGGGGCATGCTGCTTTTAAATGATATTATTTACATGACAGATTATCATATGAAATTTTTTTTTCTAATGTTTATGTTGTTATGTTGTTGTTATAAACGACTTTAAACAAAAATGTATCCAATTATTATTTTTTTTATTATTCTAATTATTTACATCTGTGTCTTAAGTAATAATTTATTTATTTTACTTTTATTTTTTTGAAAACTTAATATTTTAATTTTATTACTATTATCCAAAAACTCTACAATCGCCCCACACCGCTTGTCACCCATTCTGTATGTACAACTCTGTGGTCTCTTCAATGTTTGCCCAACATTTGCCAGTCATAAAACCCCCCTGAAACAGTATATATGTATATGTATAGCTAAATTCACAGCAAGGAGATTACGATTTTCACATGGATTTGACAATTGAAAATTAGCGGATTAGGGGCTGATGCCTAAGCGAGGCTTCACTGTTCAGCGTCGAGGGGATTTCAAAGGGTTTCGTTGCGGTTTTCTGGGGTATTTATTGCTTAATAGTTATCAGTGTAGCGCAGGTACACTGTTGGTTAGCATATGCTAGGGTTCTACTGGTCAAAGGGCTCTTGCACATCTATTGTACAAGGACTTGTTCCGTTCCACAGAAGGATGTTCATGGCAATTTGATAGTTTTGTAATTTCATTGTATTATATTACATTCAGTCAAATCAAAATATGGGAGACTTCATCTTCATTACACTTTATTACCAAATATCATGAGCTTTTAAGCTTGCTATGTCATTAAAACACAAACTTTCACCTTAACAAGATTTAAATGTTTGATGTCGCAGAAATTTATTGGGATTACCATCTACAAGTGAAGCCTTTCAAGGTATTAAGCTATTTAATTGTCTACACTCAAATAAACAGAGAGTCTTGAAAATAAACTGCAGACAGTATTATTAATTCATTACTAAATATTGTAACCCCTATAGTTTTTAGTTTTATTTTTATATATAAACCGTAGTGTAAGGTTTTAAAACAAGTAAAACCACATACGTTTTATTGTGGTACTTTCGCCGTCTTAATTTAATACTCATCATTGTGAGAAATTGTTCATATCCAATAGTTAAAAACTCATGTCACAATAGTTTAGTTACTGGGTCAATTTAATTTTTTTATGTGGGTATAGTCACCTGTGTTTAAGTGATTTGAAATCTTTAGGCATTGCTTTGTCAATCGAATTTGTTTTCAATGGAAAAATGGTTGGTACGAGCCATTGAGATTCAATTGTATTTGTTTGTGCTAGTGTTTTTGAACAATGTTTTTTGGCCTCTGTGTTAACTCTCGCGCTCATCTCCGAGTGTCCTGTATTTGGGTGGTTTGTGGTGGGTGTTTTTAGTGGGTGTTCCAGTGGGTGTTTTTAGTGGGTGTTCCAGTGGGTGGGTGGCTCTGTGGCTGGGTGGTTTAGTGCCTCGGTGGTTCGCCGGCCGGGCTGTGTTGCATGGCAACGCAGCTCGACGCATTTCAGCCGGATGCCTCCAGTGGCAACCAGTTAGTTTTGAGAGCACACAGAACTTAGGACGAGGGTATGTGCAGAGGTGGATGTGTGCAGATGGGATGGATGGATTGTGGGCGGGACACATAGGTGGCGAGTGGCGAGTGGCGGAGTCCAAAACCATCGAAACATTGCCCAGGCACAGGCTATTCCCATTTCCCCGGCACTTTGCACATAGTTATATGCCCCGATCTCTGCCCCTTTTCGTGGCGCGGCTACAGATGCAGATATACAGATACAGCTACAGCTACAGCTACAGCTACAGCTACAAATACAAATACAAATACAGACTCTCGGCTCCAGATGCGGATGCAGAATGCAGAATGCAGAACGCAGATATACGGATAGCGGATACGATACATATGTATTTAGCGGAGTTGGCTGGTCTCTGGTACATAGAGCACATCTATGCCTCTGTGTGTATATTCGCCATGTATCGGCAATTCAGCTCCTTGCTAGTTTTCCCTCAATCGCACTTCCTTCTTTCACTTTTCCGCGACAAGCTTTCCCTGATTTGGTGGCTCCCTTTTTTCGCTTTTTTCTTTTGATTTTTTGAGCATACTTATTGGGTTGCCTTGCACAAATGTGGAGAACCGATTAGTAAATGGGTTAACAAATGTTAGTTTATTACGTATTCTTTAAAGCATATATGTTTATTATTTGTTGTATTATAAAAACCTAACAAGTGGCCATAATTTGATTTAAATTTTATTTAAAAGCTACGAGCAACAAGTGATGTTAGAAAAGGAATATAAATCAAATTAATTTCTATATTTTATGATGTCTTCATAATATCTTTATATTCAAATCCGTTTTTATTTGAAATCATTTTTTTGGTCTATACTTAAATCTAAACTAAATGATTATAGTCATAGATATTTTTTTGTTATACTGTTTTCAACTAGTTTTTAGGTTTTCTAAAGGTTTTGTTAAAGTTGTGGAATTACTTTTATAAATACGAGAATAAGCAAATTTAAGCCTGGCTTTTATTTCCATTCTTTATATTATTTAGTTTTTGTGAGTGCCCTGCAAATATCGTACTAACAATAGCAGTCCTTGTGTATAATATATCTTTATATACCATCTGTTTTTGATGTTTTTAAACTTTTGCAAACTTTCGCTTGCTACTTTTTTCTTTTGTGTTTTCCTCTTTTGCTTACATTGTGTGCAAAGCGAATTAAAAATTCCATTTTGTTGTGTAACTTTTGCACTTTGCAATGTAACTGCCCGTCTCCTTACCTTCTAAAAATAAGGAAGGACTCGCCCTTTATTATCCTTTGCCCTTTTTCACCCTTTTCGCAACATTTTCTGATGTTGCGTGCATTTGTGCAATATGTTAAATAATTGAGTGTGAGTATGGCAACTCATAACCCTTACACATTTTCCAGGCATTCAAAAACCCTTTTCTCCTCCTCCTCCCATTCCTTACTTCTTCTTTATTTATTCCTTATTTTTGCGCCTTTGCTTTGTGCTTTCTTCGTGTCCCCTGCTGTCTGCATTTTTCTGTTGTATTTTGCCTATATGTATATGCGTGTGTGTGCCACGCCTGCCATATTCTGTTTGGCGAAAAGTTTTCTGGCAGTTTTTGGGGGTTTGTGGCAACCCTATAGGGTGCACCCCCTATTTTTTAAAATGTAAGCCCAACAAAAGAAACAAATGGCAACGGAAAATAAAGCATCCTGTAAAAGTATTTAAAAACAAATTACACAAAATATATTTCGGTTGTTTTATAGTAAGAAGCTAAAATGGTTAACAGTCTGTACAATACTAAAAAAAAATTCGGGTAATTTTTATTTTGAGAATTTTTGTAAAACTGTTCAACCCAAGTTATTCAAGAAAACTATCTCCCCATTTTTTTTTTACTTGTGTATTTCATAAAAAATAATAGAAACTCTTAATCACTATAAAACATACGGTAACGAATAGTTTTTGCAATTTTTTTTATAGTTTAAAGGTTTTTTTCCTTGAAACGATTTCAAGATTTTTCCAGTTTCCCAGGTTTTCTATCAGGTGCAACCCTTCACTAATTTCAGCTAGATTATTTTGCTTAGTGAACCTGCCGACGGTTGTCCGATGTTGCTGTGTGGCTTTATTTTGTGTTGCTAGTGCTGTTGGTCATTGGCCTTTTTTGTCGTCTGTGTGTTGCGTCGGTCAGTTTTTCGGTTGCCACAGAGCAACGTAGACAATGGCAATAGAAACAAACAGCAACAGTAGTGACAACAGTAACAACCAAAAGAAAAGTCCAACTATACTAGAAACATTACCAACAACAAAAACCGAAAAATATTATAGTAACAGAAAAAAGATGTAACAGCAAGATTATTTAAATAAAATATTGAAAACAAAAACCACACAACATATAATTAGCTTTAAATTGCAGCAACATCAGCAGCAACAAAACGCGAAATTGCAGCAACAACATCATACTAAAAACGTCAGAACAAAAATATCAGCAACAACAAAGAGACAAAGCGATCTGTAGAATTGGCCAAAAAAACCAGCATCAGCAACAGCAGCAGCAACACACTGGAAACAGCAGCAGCAGCATAAGGAACAACAGGAGCAACAACAAGAGGCATTAACAGCATCAGCAACAGCAACAGCAACAGCAACAACACGTTAAATTGCGCACTTTGCGTTGCGATTTTCAACATCTCCAATGGTCTGATGTTGCTGCAGTTGCTGCTGGTGCGGGTTGTTGGTTGCCGGTTGCTGGCTGCCAGTTGCTGCTGGCTGGTTGCTAGTTGTTGTTGCCTAGGTTCACATTCTCATTACAGTTCATTCACCCAAAAGATACGGCTTTATGTATCTATTAGTTATGTATGTGCCTCCACAGCCTTCAGTGTTCAGTTAAGTTTAGTTTTGTTGTTGTTGCTGCTGCCGTTGCTGTTGCTGTTGCTGCTGTCGATGGGGCAAGCTGCAGCAGCAGCCTCCGCCTGCAGTTTCAGCCAAGTTTTGATTTGTGTTATGTTGTAGATACACACGGACAAACACATACGCGCTAACCAGAGGCAAAAGCAGCCGCAAATGCAGATACAGATACAGATACAGATACAGATACATTCCTCTTGACCATCTGTCGTCGTCGTCGTCATCTGTCTCACCTCCACCTCTGCCCCTCTCGCTCCCTCCCTTCAGCCATCTCACTCCCTTCCCAAGTCAAAGTTTCGCATTGCTCAACTGGCAAAAAAAAAAGGAAAAAGGTTACTAACAATGTTTTCAACTTTTTTTGACATTTTAGTTTTATAACTCATAAGTATATTTTAATCTACTTTATAACAATAACCTCGAATAAATACATTTTAATAGTTATGCATTTACTAATTTTTCCTTTAACTTTTTTTTGCAGGTGAGTTTTCGTGTACCATTTTTAAAATATAAGACGAAATTCAAGTCCACATATGGGTAAGCGATTTTGTCAGTTTTTCTTACAGTAACAGTTTCGTAAAGTACCAATTGGGAACTATTATTAAACTGAATGTTTACATAATATTTTAGCAATCGTTAAAATAAGCTATGAGTTGGAAAAGATTATTTTTCGCGTTTTCGCTTTCTACTTTTCCTGCTCGTATCTATACAGTATTTCACAAATTTTTCTTGTTCTGGAAAATTTCGTCCAACTTTTATTGTTGTTTTTGTCATTTCTTTTTTTTTGGGGTATTTTTTTGCAATTCGCTGAAAATTAAAGAAGAAGAGAGCCCCCCTGATTTTCCACCTTCTCACTTTTCACGGCGGGCTTAGTTTTCCAATGTGCAACATGCAGCATCTGTGGCAGAAAGAGATGGGTATACATTGAGCGAAAGAGAGAGATCGAGTGGGAGAGGGATAGGGAGAGAGTGAGTGAGAGAGGGGTAGAGGAAGAGGAAGAGGAAGAGGTAGAGGTAGAGGTGGAAATGTGGAGACTGCCATTTCCAGTGTGTATTTAGCAAAATGTTTTGTTGCTGTTGTAGTTTAGTTTTCCCACTTCCAGGCAACAGTCAACTGCTGCAACTGCAAGAGCAACAGCAGCAGCAACAACAACAGCTAGCAACCTGCAACACCAACAAACTGCAACCTGCAACCTGCAACAACAAAAGGGTCTCAAAACTCAGCACAGAGCTTTTCAAACAGCCTCAGAGCATCGGTTTTGTGTCTATTACATACAGAGAAAATCCCCCTCACCACTCTTCAATATCCCCCCCTTGGAATTTTCCACCCCCTCCTCTCCCTCCATTTTTGTTAGCCTCGAATGCAACCAAACAACCATGATGACGAGCTAACGGTGGCAATGCCTCGCCCTAGAAAATCCTCTTCTCCCCCATTAACCCCCTTAACCTCCCACCCTTATCACCCCCTCCCCCCCACCTCCCCCTGGGGGCACTTTGATTTGTAGAGCCCCTTCTGACCTCCACCCCGCCCCCAAATGCCGACACCCCTGGGAGCTTAGTTTAGTTTTTGGGTATACATAAATCAAAATCTTCTTGCAGTCCATCGGCGATTTTGCAACATTTTTTCGAACAAATTATGTTAAGGAAAAAAATTTAATAAAATTCTTTATGCTCAAAAAAAATACTTCCAAGACTTAACATTATTTTAATAAGGCTTTTAAGATATCCTATGAGGTTTCAGAAGCTGCACTTAAACATAAATATGCAACTTTTAGTAAAGAAGCTAAGAAAAGGCACTTTAAATACTTAAACAGAAATTAAATTTGGCTGCTTAAATAACTTATGAGGATGAAAAGGTGTATTAAGAAATAAATATATAAACCTCAGAGGAAAGAATCAAAGAAAAGGCAAAGGCAACGTTTAAAGATTAAAAAAAATCTAAGAAATTTTAATTTAACTTCACTGGTTAAAGAAAAAACGTAGTAAGTCCCCCAATTTAAATATATTTCGCTTTGATTTTCATCCATTGCGGGTTTTTGTTATTAAAAATTGAATTTAAATCGAATAAGAACTAGTTTTAATCTTAACATTTTTAATGTTATCATGCAATTTAATACGCATTGTTTTTAAACTATTTACTATACAATTTTGAATTCTATTTTTACTATTTAATTTTTTTCATCTGTAAACTAGTTAAATGCGTTAAAATATTCAATAAAAAATTTAAATTCGCAGACTTGAAGTAAACATTTGTTAACAGTATTTTGCCACTATTATCGTTGTCATATAAGAAATTAAGGCTGAGCAAACATTAAATTTCAAACACTTGGGCCACTTTGACTACCTTTCCTAGCCGCTGCTTTGTCTTTCAATCAAACTTCAGCTTTAACCCTATATGTCTGTGATCCAATTCTCGGATCACCCACTCCCAACCTTAACCCTTTCATGCCCTGCCTTCCCTTAGGTGAGCATTGAACATTGGGAATTACTACTCACGTAACCTAAGCAAACGGAGGGGGGCATCGCATAATCACTCGATTCCCAGTCAACACACGATGTTGTTGGGTAACTCCTCATAATTCCTCTTGGTCAAAATCTTTTGTTCTACTAAAACCCCCAATGTGCAAGGGAGATGGGCAAATCGAGAGAGTGAGAGAGAGAGAGAGAGAGAGAGCAGCCCTCACACACATCGAGAGTTTGGCTAATAAGTGAAGTATCCATAATTGTTTGATGGGAAAAGGGGGCGTGGCAATACCCAGAACCATCATATTTGCTCTAACCCAGAAATCAAAATTCTCTACTAAACAGCTGGGCCCAAAATATTAGCAATGAATAATTTTTAAATAATATGTTTTAAATTTCTTAAATAACCTTTTTTTTAGATAAACTAGATAATCAATAAATATCGTTTAAAATCCATGCAAATGTTATTTTAAAAGAAACTACTTAGTGTTTTTGTTTTGATATAGAATTAGAGTACTATTTTAAGCTCAATTGTGTGAGCTAAACTATTGAAATATTGGAACACTCTGGTCCTTTCTATTTGTTATTGTTATCTTGATAGCAAATCTATCGCTTAAGTGACATTGAAATCATAGAATTTATCCATAGAACCGATGTTTTTAATAGAGTATGAACAAAAATGTATTTTTTAATTTCTGCTGCTAGTATTTTTAACTCAACTGTGTAAGCCAAACTATTGGAGCACTCTGGTTCTTTGTATTTGTTATTATTATTTTGATAGCAACTTTATCGTTGTATAAACTTTACTATTTATCGATAATATCGATATTTTTAAAGAGTATCGATTTCAGTTTATTTTTTAGCTGCTGCTATTATTTTAAGCTTAACTGTGTGAGCCAAACTATTGAAATGTTGGAACACTCTGGTCCCTTGTATCCCTGTATTTGTGTGGGCTCTGTTTTGTGTGTGTGTGTGTGGTGGCATATCCAGGCGTAGGTGTAGTTGTGTGTACGGGATGCGTGAGTTGCATGAGTGCAGGATGCGCGCGCTGCACACAACACACACACACACACACACTTTTGGACATGGAAAACTCAAGGAACAAGCGACGACGATGGTCCTCAATCAGGAATTTCTAGGCGGAAAGGGGGTGGGCCATATCGGGATGGGGTGGGGTGGTGAATCGTTGGAGGATTGGTGGAAAATCGTGGAAAATTTTCGGCAGCCGCCAACCCATTAACACGATGGGTACGATGACGATGACGATGGCGATGGCGATATGACGAGCGCAACTCCACTTCGGTTGGCTGGTTTTGTTTGTCGTCGCTTTTTGGGTTTTGCTTTTGTGTTAATATCACGGCAACACTGGACCCTGGGATCCATCTGCATGTGTATATCTGTACATGTACCTATATCAAGATATATAACGATTTATATAGCCGCTCCTTCATATTCCCTCAAAAGTGGCAAGTGCAAAGGATTTTGGGATAAATCGTCTTTGACTAATTTAACCATAAATATATATAAATTATACACTTTAATATTGTTAAGAACATTTTAAATACATTTTTTGTATTTAAACATCAAGTTTTTGAAAACTAGCGTTAATCTGTTGTAAAAATTACTATATTAGTAATAATACGGTATTAATCCATTAAGTGTCTACTTCGGTACACTTTTCGTATTTTTCTGTTTTTTGAAAAATGTGTGTCTACTGCATTTTTAACCCCTGAATCTTTCACACATTTTGACAGATTTCCTCTTGATTCTTAGGCCGCGTTTTCCGGAAGATGTTAAACCTTTTCGGCCATTTTAATCCCTTAGTTACACTGCCCTTTCTTAAAGCAACATTTATTTTCCTCATATTTTTACTCCCACTTTGCTCTCAGTTTCTCCTACTTTTCCTGCCGTTTTCCTGTCTTTATGGCGCTTGTTTGCCCACACACTTTTCCTGCCCTTAACCTCTCTTTACCTCCCGTTTTCCTTCCCATTTACTCTTTACTTTTCCTACCCACTTTCGCCCCCACTTTTTCCGCCCATTTTGCCTGCAATTTTCCTTTTATGCAGTCGTCCTTTGCCTTTTGTCAGCTGTTGCAGCTTCGGGCAATCCTTTCTTCTGTATCCTCCTACCCCGTTTTTTGCACATGGAAATCCTTTCCAATATTTTCTGCATTTCTCGGGTGCGTTTATTAAAATATTTGCAATGTTTTTTGATATGAAGATACTGCCCCTTTTCCCCCGGTTTTTAACCCTCTTTTTTCCTATGCATTTCGTTTTTGGTGTAGATGTGGGAATTGTGGGGGAGGGGCGATAAGGGGAGGGGTGGGGTGGGGTGGGGAGGGAAGGGAAGGGAAGGGGATTGCACTTCGGTTTTGCGTTCGTTGGTACCGTTGTCACGACCCAAAAATTGTGCGCTGATTCTATTTTGTGTGTGTCCATAACCCAGCGAGGCTATATTATACCCCTCTCGTTCGCACCGCCCGCATCGGGATGGCCCCCAGTCACTCGCACGGCCACTACTGTTGCCATCTCTCTTTTAGGAGGGGCACAGGAAGAAGAAGAGGAAGAGGAAGAGGAGGAGGCGGAGGAGGAGGTGTCTCTGGAGAGAGAGAAAGGTTTTCTCGCATCCAGAAGTTGCTGCCACTTTAAGTTGGTACCGTTCGTCGCTGTCGTTTGTCGTTGTCGGGTTAACGGTATCCCCAAGATATACACAGACACACCCACGGTCACAAATTTACCACCACATCCACTACATCCACACACAAACACACACACTTTGAAGACACACCCACACACACAAGCAGTAAAGAAAATAGCCGGGAAAGGCGCCTTAAGACAAAAAAAGTTTCTCTAAAAAAAATATTAAAAAAAAAAATAACAAGGAAGACTACATGATACTAAGAAATCTGCTGGTAAATATTAATTACCAAAAATAACTTAAACAAAGAAAGGTCAAAAACAAACAAAATTTACTTTTACTTGCAAAGTTTTGAGCGAGAGTGTATGCATTAGAAAGAGTGTGTGTCTGTGTGTGGCATTGGGTGAGTGTGAGTGTGTATAGATAGATGATTGACTAAATGAATTGGCCAGCAACAAGTGGTAGATTGTGGCTACTGATGAGGTTTTTAAAAATATTAAGATATTAACAAAACTTTTATATAAATTTTGGATACATTATTCGATCGTTCCAATGGCAGCTAAAGGGCTTAGTTTTTTATATATGTAACTAAAAACATTCTTTTAAAGAAGTAAAAAATGACTATATCCATAATATATATGTATTCAATTAATTTTCGGATCATTCCAATGGCTGTTATATGATATAACCGTTCGATCTAAACAAAATTAAAACAGTATTTTTGAAAAAAAAATTATAGGTTTTTTAACACAATAATTTGATTATTTACTATAATCATACCATTGCGAAGAAGCACAACCGAAACAGAAATCTATAAATGAAAGTTAATCTACTAAAAAATTTCTACCAACTTATATTTTGTAAATTTTATTTAAAATGCTGACCTAACTTAACCTAACCCGACTTCAAATACTGATTGGCTGCTGTTCGATTGCGCTTCTATTACAGCTGCCCATTTGCAACGCACAACGTGCAGCATGCAACATGCAACTCGCAACACGCAACCTGCAACATCGGCTTTCCAAACTGTGTCACAGAGTTGCTTTTGCTTGCAACTGAAAGAACCAGTTGGGTGGAAAATTAAGGGGGGGAAAAGCGTGGCGAAAAGTTCAGGAGCAACAAAGGGAGGAAACTGGAGTTGCAGATAGAGACAGACACTTGGCACTTTCCTATGAAAAAAGCATGGGAAGATGGTATTGCCAAGAGACATGCCTGTAAATATGTTCACAGTAAGATACACCACTTGAGAACAGCAGTGGGCAAAATAATAAAATAGATAGGAACTAAGAATGAAAAAAATATTATAGAAAGGCAGAAAAGTTATTTTTTGATAACAGAACAAAATAGTTCTTAGTTCTGCAGGATATTGTAATACTGAAAAATGCAGGGGCTGTGCTATTTTTTTTACCGCCGTTGTTTGGCCAGCGTTGTTCCCACATTAGAACCTGATTTTGTGACCAAAGTTGGGAAATGTATTAACAGAGTCCTTTCCTTCTCTTCTGGCCGCCCATTTTGCTCAATTTCTCCGCCTTTGTGAGCAACCCCCTCTCCCATTGCAAACACACATTTTCCTTATTTTTTGGCCCAACCGCTTTTCCTTTTATTTAGCGTGCTTTTTTCTTGCTTTCTTGTGCTTTTGGCTTTGGATTTGGCTTTGGCTTCTTTCTATTGCTGTCGCCGCCGCCGCCGCCGCCGCCGCCGCTCTGCTGACGCCTCTGTTGACGTCGCTGCACAACACACACATACACACACACACACACACACGCGGGTTGGGGCACTCACAGATACTCACCAATACCGACGCACGTATTTACTACATTCCTCAGTACTTGAAGCGCCTCCGGAAGTGATGGTTTTCATCTCTGCGGCGGTGCGTCGCGAATTTTGAGAGCGAATAATAACAAAGCAAAGCACAGAACAGAAAAAAGCAAAAAAAATCAGCACAAAAAACCAGAAATTAAGTAGTGTTAGCCAAAGGGATTTGTTTTGTGTTATACACCCATAAGGCGGGTGCTATTTCCCTGTGCCGAACGCCCGCACCCCGCCCCCACATAATCATTTTTTTTCGGTGCACTCTACTTAGTTCTGATTAAATATTTAAACAAAACAAGAAAAGAGGAATACATACATACTCCGAATTTGTAACTACAAGTGAAAAACCAGCTTGTTATGTGTGTGTGCGATTGTTGAAAATTGTGGAAGCAAAAAAAAAAAAAGCGAGGAAAAATCAGCAGCCGAAGAATGCGCAGCAAACGAAATACCAGCGATTTGGGCCTATTGCAGCGCACCTGCATTGTTGGCGGAAAATCGGTGAGCTAATATATCTGAAGCCAAAACAAAAAATACAATATACAATAATTTAAAGGGAAATTAATGGTTGTTTATGCGCAATTTACGAAGAAAAATACAAAAATAGAAAGGAAACTTAATGACCATTGCTTGAAGATATTAAACAAGTTAGTTAAACATAGCTTATAGTCTTTTATACTTTTTAATGAATCTCTATGCAAATCTGATTTTGGCATGATGAATCAATAGTCTGCCGATAAAAGCAAAGTTGTCCAAGTTGTTTAAATAAATCAGGAAAAGAGTTTTGAAAAGCTAAACTTAAGAATTATACCATCTCCAATTTTAAAAATTAAATCACGAAGCTCATTCCGTTTCAGAAATAATTTAAATTGTTGTTTAATCAATTACTTGAAATTCAAACTATTTCTTTTTTAGTCACCAAACTAGGTCAAATTATAAATATATAGAAACAAAGACTTCCCTTGAACTAATATTTCTCTATTTTTATTCTTTAAGTATTCAAAAACAAATTTAAATTAGAAATGCAAATCTGTAATTAAAATAGTTTTTCCAAAAATGTAGAAAAGTTGATTTAAATAAATTTTTATATCGATTTTATGTTTAATTAAATTAAATTAGCATTAATGTTATCGCCTTTCCAATTAACAAGCAACAATTTAAAGATAACAAAAAAAAGAATAATAAACCTATTGATTTTCAGTCAATCACACAAAGATCTTATTTTTGCATTGGCAAATCTACAAATGAAATCAAGAGACCCCAACAACAAAAATCCCATTCATTTCTATGCCAGAAATTAAAAATTAGACAGCCGAAGAGTAGTATCGTGCGTCCCTTTCCCGCCCTTGGAGTTTCGTCCATAAGCCAACACATGCGCCAGAGCGCCAACGAGTTGGGGAGACGGATAGAGAGAGAGGCAAAAACCCAGAGAGCGAGAGACCGCGAGAGCCACTCGCTACTTTTTTTTTGAAGCTGCTGTCTGGCGTTTTTTGCTGTCGCTGGGCGCCTGTTACTTTCTGTAGACTGCAGCGTCATTGCAGCGGCGCTTGCCTTTTCTTTTTCTTCTTAAATAATCTTTTTTTGGTATTTTTGTCAGCAGCTACAATTCCAATATCACAAAACGTGCGGCAACACGCCAAACGTAAAAGTAAAACGTAGAGCGAAAAGCGAAAAGCGAAAAACCGCAACGAACTTTAACAAAAAAAAAAAGAAATTGTGCACAAGCTCAGACACGCACACAGTTAAAGACTCGACACCAGAGCGAGAGGGCAATACACTGAAGAGCATCAGACGATTGTTTTTACTGGCCGCTGGGGGGCGCTAATTTGCCTAACGCTACTCGGGCTCCCACAGTCTATAAAGCTAGTGTTGTACAGTGGGCAATCAATAAATATTAACATGGGAAAATTAATAACTTTGGTTTAACAAAAATCATTAAAATTAACAAAGATAGTTTTATCATTATAACTGAAAACCAATCAATCTGCATTACAACAATTGCTTAGCTGCCAGAACAATAATCTGTTCTAAAAATGTTTTGAAGAAAACTTTTAGGAAAGCAACACCTGAATTTGGTTTCACAATTAAATCAGTCTTTAACTATTTTGAATTTGCTTAGAAACACAAACAACTTTAAATCAACTAGTGTACGGATGACAAATAAATATAGTCCCATAAACTTCCCTGAATTGCCATAGTATTGCCACTGTACTCGCCTGATTTATGGAAAAGACAGCAAGTGCCAGCTTAACCGCATAACAGACGACAAATGTGTCATTTCTGGCAAGCCAATTAACATGATTTATACAAATATCCATCATGTTTCTGATTGGTATTCATTTTCCAACTTTTCCTACCCGCACACACTTATCACACATTTCGTGGTTGCTCAATTCGAATTCGACGAGATTATTTGCGTTGCAATATTGCCATTTAACATTTTGCCATCATTATCTTGTGTTTGTTATTTTCACTCGCTGCTCTGTGGCATTTTTGAAATTTTTTTCGGTAGACATTCGCCTCCTGTGTACTTCTTAACTCCCGGTATTTCGCATTTGCGACATACAACAAATACCATGCGAAATCGCTCATAAATCGGGTGTAGGCAAATATTAGCTGATTTTCATGCCGGAGATTAGTTGTAAACCGACAAAATAAAATACCGAATCGGTCGAAATATAAAGAGTTTAATTTGCCCCACCGACATTTGTCATTAAGAGCTTACTTCGTATTCCTAACGGAACCAAAAACACGGCCAGAGAGAGATAGGTAGACATAGATTGTACTGCAGGGGAACGAGAGTGGGAAAGGGAAAACCACTTGCCAAGTAAATTATAACAGTGTTTATCGGAGGAGAAAACGAAAGAGAACTACTGAGAGTCCAAGCGTGGGAGTGAGTGCAAAGACGGTTTAGGGCTGTCAAGCTTTTTAATTTGCTACGTTTTTTAGCAATAAAAATGTTTGTTGTTCACAAGGGATTATAAAAAATCTTTTTTTTTTATAAAGCATTTTTCCAAAATAATTAGTTAAATATATAGAACTCAATAAATAAGTTAACTTATTATAAAATTATTCAAATCTTTATTTGATTTTATTATATTCCTCTAAATAAAAGTATATCAACTCTGTAGGACGTTAAAAAAGATATTAAAAATAAAAAATATTAAATCAAAAGTATTACATTTTTTTCAAGTAAAATTTGGAAACACTTTCCTCTCTCCACTTCCCTCGCTCTCTTGCTCTTGCTCATTTACTATCTCTTTCTGTCTCGCTCCGTCTATCTCGCTCGCTCGCTGGCCCACATCCCACAACCGGCGAGTGTTTCTGTTGCGGTCAACGTTTCGCTCTTTGGTTCTCCTGCTCTCTCGCTGTTTGCCTGTTAAATTGGCGGTTAGACGCGCGCGTCAGGTAGAAAACACGTATCCGCCACGGATGCAGCAGCGTTTTGTTAGAGACGACGCTTCCTATTTCTATTCGCAGCGGTGGTTGTTTGTCTGGTTTTAATTTGTTCCCTGTTTCTGTTTTTTTTTCTGGTCTGCTTATCAGCGTCAAGTCTATCGATTTTTTTCCAGCTCTCACTCTCTTCTCGTCTTGCCTTCTCATTTTCCCGCGCGCCTCTCGCCTAAGGGTTTTAACGGCTCTCGCTGGCTGCTCTCCCTTCTCGTCGCTTCGCCTGCTGTCTTTACTTTCTGCGCGCCTGTTCTTTCCCTCGAATATCGAATCTCGATTTTCGATGAGATTCTGTTACTAACTATACCCGCGCACATACCATACCCATAAAAACCCATCCCCAATAAAGCCTGCCTTCAAAAATTATTTATTTATTATATGGATTACAAATGTGCCTCTTCAAAAAAAAAAAAAAAACGAGTGCAAAAATTTTAGACGGGTCTGGAATTCTTCGCATCGGTCGGTCGTCGCACTCACCTTCACCACATCTCTATATCTCTGTGTACGTGTAGGAGTATAGTATATACATACATATAAATATGTATATTTGTAAACCTCACCACACGACAGCTGCTGTCTCACTCACCCGCCTTGATTTCATCATTTACCATATTTAATTCCATTTAAATGAAAATGAACTCAAACCGATTACCCTGGTGAGAGGTGGTATTGTATACTGCCATGTACCTCACTCATACAGCCTATACCAGATATATCCCGGGCAGCAGACTTTCGGCAGACAGACGTGCAATCGTCGCGGCTTGCAGCCAGCAACTAAAGTTGATAACACACAAAACACGCGAGCCACTGGCAACTGGCAACACAGCAATACCAAATGGGAGGCTATACTATACTATACCCTATACCCAGAAAAAGCTGAAGCAGAAACAGCAACAACAACTGTAGCCGACGACAACGGCAACGAACCCCAACATTTTCGACAACAACAACAAACAAGTAGCCCACAACAACAACAACCGCCACTCAACAGTCAAGTGCTTGGCAAAAAGCAGCGTGTGAAATGTTTCCTATACACAGATCAAAATAATAAAGGGTGTCACGACTTATGGGATACCCTTTAGATTATTAAACTTATTTTATTTTATTTAGGAAAGCAAAGTTATCATTGTTTACAAGTATTTTCACTGGAAGTTTCAAAGATTGCTATTAATAAAAATAAGATAAGATTATACATACCTATATTAAAATATTCTGCTCTTTGTTTTTTGCCTTCTTTAAAAATTTCGTTCCTAGTAGTAAAATTAATTTGTTAAAGCTTTTGTAAAAGCCTTAACCATTCGAGATATACTTTTGCATCAAAAGTTTTTTCTTTATCAGTGGCATAATTGAAGACGCAGATAAAAGAAAAAAATATGTGTTTTCTTCCTAAAATCCTCAGCGGTGATTACTTTTAATAATTTAAAGAAAATGTATATAATGTGAATACTGAAGGTCGGCCTTAAATATGTTTGAATAAAATAAAAAAAAATATATTATTTTATTTGAAATTTGAAATGACTATTTAACCCCGTAGCCTCGCTACTATTAATGGGTATCGAAAAATCGGTAAAATAAAAACAAGGAAAACCAACAAAATTGCAAAGCTCTCAACTGAATTCAACGTGCGCGCGCCCCCAAAGCGACGCAACCGTTGAGCGTTGAATGAATGCTCAAAACACACGGCAAAGCACCAACACTCATTACCCATGCACAGAGTTCACCCCCCTCCTCTCCCACACACACACACAAACGCAGAGCCTGGCTCACACAGACACATACTAACAAGCAAAGTCAGAGTCTCTCACACAAATCCGAAAACCAGAACACATGATTAGCCTAGTAAAACGAGCCATAGGCAGCCACCAACAACAGTGCAGGGGGGTAGCCACGCTTTGGGGACTTGGACTTCGCCGAGAGTCGAGCCAAATGCGACATTGCTGGAACAGCACGGTGGTCTAAAATCTCTCAATTTGGGGGTTACGAATTCAAAACAATTATTATTTTTATTATTGGTAATTTAAATATAACTTTTTTTTTTGGTTCACCTACTCATATGTACATAACTGTTTGCTATTAAAAATGTGCAAACATATTAAAAAAAAAAAATTGTTGCACACATACACACCGTAAGTAGTTATTACAATTTAAAACTGATCAATCGACTATGTTTTAGATATGAAAAAAATCCTAAAACTTTTTTCGTTTACCAACGAATATCCCCAATAAGTATGCTATTGTTACATGTGAAAGTAAGAAAAGCTGATAAAGCAGTGAAAACAATGTTTTGACTCTAAAATAGTTTTTTCGAAATGAAAACTTTACCTTTAATCGCAAAATTGGTATCCTTTAAAAGATTCCATTTTTTCCTCGAAATTTCCAATAAGTATTCTATGTTTTTGTGATTTTGCCCCACTGTGCTTATCCGTGATGTTTCCATTTTTTCCCATGTGCGGGTAAAAAAAAAACCGGTTGCACTGTTTACCGACATTTTCCGCTAGAGAGAGTGTCTGCAATTTTGTGGGTGGAGAGAGGGGTGGAGAGAAAGAGGGAGACTAGAGAGAGAGAGAGAAAGAGAGAGCAAGGAAGGTCGTCGTGTTGTTGTTGATTTTTTGCTGTCGGGCAATCCGAACAAGTGCTCTCGTCTCGTCTGCGTGTGTTGCTATTTTGCAGCGGTGTGTGTGCATGAGAGTCTCGGGAGAAAGTATGTGTGCGATTGTGTATAAGCGTGGCTGTGTATTGGTGTGACTGCCATAACCGGAAGGTCGCCTTTACCACAACATTTATTATGGAAAATCGCGTAATCACTGTCGTATCACATTTTTTTTTTTGCTTCTATCAAGAGAGCAAAAGAGAAAGAGTGAGAGAGTGCAAACGGTAAGAGGGGGGTTTTCTCTTTTCTCCTGGCTTTTTGGTCTTATTTTTAGCAGCGACTTCAAACTTGTTGCAAGTTGTGCTCGCGTGTTTGATGTGCGAACGCTGTGCAAACTTTTACGCTTCTTTGTTTGTTGTTTTATTTTTTATTGTTTTTGTTTTTTTTCATCCCCATATTTTTTTCCTATAATTTGCCTTTTTTCTCCATTTGTTTCTTCTTTTAACTTACTAGGTCCCCATGCCCCCCAATTTTTTTTGCTCTCTCTATTCTCTTGTATTTTTCCTTTTCTTTACTTTTCCCCCATCTTTGGCATTAAAGCTCTCGGGGCCCATTATTTTTGTTATGGCACTCGCTGATTAAATGGAAGGCGGCGGTATTCTCATTCCAATTGGATGACACGGCACTCGCTAAATAAAGGGTTGTGTGGCAAATTTCCCTATAAAAAATTCATACATATACATATGTAAAAGTCCTCGGGCCAAATGAAGTCATTAAAGATTTCCTTTTAACCGGAAAGTATCATGCTTTTCATCAAACATATTGAGAAAAGGCAATTTTGGTTAATGCATGCTGTTGGCATAGAAATGTGGTTATTATCTTTACCAAAAAAAATTGTTGAGCCTTTAAAAAGTGTATTGAGGGGAACATCGCAAAATGTTTAGTTTAAAACCAGTTAAATCCTTTATATGAGTTTTGTATTATCTGACACATTTACTAGCCCGTTGTTTTTTGTCTAAGCTTTTTATTTTGTGTGTGTCAGTTTTAGTCTATCTTTTTATTTATTTTGGCTTCACTTTACTTTCGGTTTGAGCTTTGGCGTTGTTACCTTTTAAAAACCCCTCACCAAACCACCCACCCCCACCAAAAAAAAAAAAAAAATTCCCCTTACACACACATCTGTATGTAGAGCTGCAGACATTTTCCAGTTCTCGGGACTTTGCCTTGCCGATTTTCCAATGCAATTTTATTCGGTGCAGAGGCGTGGGCGTAGCAAAGTGGGCGTGGTGGCTGCCGGTGTGTGTGTATATAATTTTTCTGTGTTGTTTTCCTTTCCTTTTTACTAGTACTGTTTGTGTTTTCTTTTTGTTGTTGTTAGTACTCGTACTTTGCTGGAACATGGAAAACACACCGTATAGCGTAGGATTTTCTTGCTGCATTTTCATTTTTCGCACTGGAAAATGTCTCTGATGTGGAGAGCTGGAAAAGCTCTCAAGGTGCATGTTGCATGCGTGTGTGGACAACACCCCTACCCCTACCCCTACCCCTACCCCTACCCCTACCCCTACCCCTACCCCTACCCCTACCCCTACCCCTACCCCTACCCCTACCCCTACCCCTACCCCTACCCAAATCCATCCCATCCCATCCCATCCCATCCAATTTCCACCCAAATTCTGACCCGAACTCGAACCCGGACCCGGATTTTGTTACCCGGGTAGTCCGTAGTTCGGTTCGCCATTGCGCTGATGATTTGCAAAGTGGATTTTGTGTATTTGACGATTGTTCGACTTGCTGTTGCTGCTGCTGTGCGTTGATGTTGCTGCTGTGTGTTGCTGTTGCTGCTGCATTGCAAAACTGGTTACTGTTGGCTGACTGCAGTTGGCAACTATTGGCCTCTCTTTTTGACCTGCGTCTGTCTCACTCTGCTGGCTGGTTGGTGTAACCCTTTTCTGTTTTTTTTTCTTTTTTCTTATTTTCCACTGTATTTTTGCTTGGGTATATTTGACAATAATAAATACACATACACTTCATATTTTATTACATTTTATGCAGCCAGCCTGCAGGGAATGCAATAAAATCCATATCAAACAGGTGTACACCATATAAAATACTTACTCTTAAAGTTTAAATAAATTGGAAAAGTTCTTAGATTTCGAATGCCCACTGTAAGTTTATCTAAATTTATTTTTATTTAAATGTTGATATAATTTGCTTGATTATTGGTACCATTTTTGAACTTTTGGGCTTACATTATGTTTAAAATACCCGGAAAATAAACCAAACAAATTAAGTCAAATTTATTTAATTGAAATGTAATGCCCAACTTTTGCGAGTACATTTAGGAAATTCTTTTGAACCTTCCAATTATTTGGGTTATCTGAAACGGCAAATTTGATTCAACAATTTTATGCAGCCTAACATAGAGATGAGGGATTAATTATATCCCACACCAGAACACACCAGAACACACCACACACCAAACTACACCACCTCGCTTGCTGGCATCTTTGAACTGTCTTGGCATTATAATTAGCCGAAACACCAGCCTCCGAAAATCTGAGCAATCCGGTCGGTCGCCCCCTTAGGTTTTTGGTCTATGTGCCCATCATCATGCCCATGTACATATACATACTATATATATATATATATATTATGTATTTATCGGGCAATGTATGTATGCCGTATGCCTCCGATTGTGTACATATGCCACGAGTACTGTACACAAGTTTTGCAGTCCATTTTGCTACACTTAAAGTGCGCTTGTTGCCGCCGTGTGTTGCTGCTGCCGTTGCTGCTGTTGTTGCTGTTGTTGTTGTGGGGCAGCAACATCTTGTTGTTGTATGTGCGTGCGGAATATTATGCGCCGCGCGCACAACACACACAGATCTATGTGTGTACATGTATCTGAGGGTAAAGGGGGGGGTAATGGAGGGGGGGTTTTGGGGAAATATATACACACAATCCCATCTATAAAACGACGCATGCCGCGATTGCGATGCGACGACGTTGCTGCCGTGCTGCCTGCCCCTGGTGTTGCTGCTGCTGTTGTTGTCGTTGCGTCGTCTCGTGGTTGTCGTTGTCGGCCACTTCATCATCGACAAGCAGCGCCAGCAGCATCAGCAGCAACAGCAACAGCAACAGCAGCAATAGCAACAGCAACAGCACGGCAGCAACACATCGGCAGCAGAGGAACAGGCTGTTGGCTAAAACAAAGAGCAGAGGACTACGGACTAAGGACTACGGACTACGGACTACGGACTCCGGACCTCTCGGCCGACAAAAAGGACGACTTGTGTCCTGTGTGCGCGCTGTATGGCTGTATGGCTGTATGGCTGTATGGGCTCCCCTTTCTCTGTCTGTCGCTCTCTGCACTTGATGGCCAAAACAGCAACAGCAAGAGCAACAGCAACACCAAAAGCAACCACAGTGGGCCTCCTTCTGCGATGATTACCCTCGAAAGTGACGGAATGGCCATGGCATGTTGAAAACCTGGCTGCCCAAGCCAACAACGCCTTACTAAGAGAGGCCATTCGATGCCCTGCAATTTGCATGGGTGCATGCACTCGAAATAAAATTTACCCTAAAGAATAGAAATTCGCCATTAAACTCATACAAAAAACTAAATACAAAAAAAGAAGGAAATTTAAAAACAAGAAACCTTTTCTATATTTAAGTAACATTTGTACTTGTTTTGAGAAACTATTTATAAAAAGTATTTTGTATATTAATATTATACCATATATATTATAATTTGTATATTAATATTTTTTATAGTAAAGAAATGGGATCACATGTTTGTACCTCTTGTGAACTTAATTTTCTCTTAACTGCGGATCGTTTAAATTTTTAGAAGATATAATATATATATTTTAGTCTATGCAAATGTGTTTAAACAGCGCATAGAGCATTATATTATTCTGAATTGTAAAATATCTAAATTATAGATTTTAGATTATTATGTTAGAACTACTGAAGAAAACAATATTATCTATAATTAACATCTACATATATCATTCGTGTGTTTTTTTCATTTAATAACCTTATGATATATAACAAAGTTATACTTGAAAAAAACTCTGTTTTCCCTGTGTAATTAAACAATTATTAACATAAGCTTACCCCTTTTAATACATGTATAAGAGTAATTAAGCTCTTCGATATTTGGTCTTTTTACCCGGTGAATAAATGTATCTACGAAGTCCTTGGGCTGCAGCGCAATTGTTGCCACCTTGTTTTCAGCTTCTTCGCTGAAGAGCGAGTCGAATGGATGGATGTGGATGTGGATCTGGGTGTATATGACCAAGATGGATGCCAAAAGGGGTGCTAAAGACCAGGTGCGGAGGATGGTGAAGAGGGGGGAGGAGGGGGATTGGCAGGGTGACCACGATGAGGCCGCGAACCTGGCGACGAAAACTGACTGCAAACGTTGCGAAATGAGTGAGTTAAGCCTCGTGTTTGGAGGGTTAAAGTGTACGGTAGGGGGAGGGGTTTGCTTGGAGGCTGTCCCTTACACCTCGGTTCACAATAATAGTACAGGTGTTCGTGAGTGTACAACAAAAGTGGACAATAATTTCAGAAGAGTTTAAATACCATGAGTAATTACCATGAATAATTTTAAATTGAGTTTAAATAAACATTTTACTTCTAACTAATTTCCACACTTTAATCTGTTCAAAAAGCAAGTAACTTAGCTTGAGTACTTACAGATAACTGAAATAAATATTGAAACACTTGTTGATTAAGTTTTCAAAACATTTAAAACTAGACAACTATAAATTTGTTAATGTAGAAGACAATAAATTAAGTATAGTGTGATTGTTTTAATAAGATCCTAGAATGTTGTTAATTTAGAAGTTGAGCAATTTCTTAACATTTTTGCTATAAAATTTTAAGAGAACATGAAACTTTGATCTCTGTTAATTGGCATTTTCTTCTATAAACAAGTATTTGTATTGGCTATATATTCTTGACCCATGCTGTTTGGCCTGGACCTACACGAAAAAAAAGGCCAAACAGTTTGTGAAAAAAAATTGTGTGTGCGCGAATGGGCCACGACGTCAGCGTGGGCAGCGCAGTCGACGTCGACGTCGACAGCGCAGTCGTCGGAGCTTACGCATTTCGAAGTTTTTAGCTAAGTTGACGTCGCCGCTGCACTCTTGTGTGTCAGTGTGTGTGTGTGTGTGTGTGTGTGTGTGTAAGTGATTGTGTATGAGTGCGAGTGCGTTTAAATTGAAAATTCTGCTAGGCGAAATGGGAATATCCCCCTTCCCTTTCCAATCCCCCCATACATTCCACCCCCGCTAAACCCCTCTCGCTCCCTCCCCTTTTGACTGCATGCAAAGCAAGCAGCGCAGTCAACGTCGACGTTGGCAGGGGGAGATGGAGAGAGAGAGACAGAGAGAGAGAGCTAGTGAGCGAGCGAGCAAGAGAGAGGGAGGGAGAGGAAGAGGGAGAGGCTGGCAGCATCAATTCAGTTTCGGTTTCAGTCGCAATTCAAACGCCATCAAAATCAAAACGGTATCGAAAAAACAACAACAAAAAGCACAAAAGCAATAACAAAATAGCCATAACAAATAAGCGTAATAACAAAATACATACTTAAAACCCAAAAAAAAAAGAAGTAAAATAACAAAACAAATAAAGTTGAGACAACAAAAGCAATCACAAGGCACCAAAAACCCATGGAAACGAATCGAAAATACCATTGCTACCAAAATGTGCAATTTTTTTCAGTGTTGAGTGTGCAACTTGCATTTTGTTTTAAACAATTAAGGAAATAAGAAAAAAGCAAGACAAACAAGTGTATTGAGATCGGCTATTTGTTTTTTTTTTGTTAGTGTTGTTGCGTTGATGAAAATGATATTTGAAATACTCAAAATGTTAAAATTGAAACAAAATAAAACCAATGCAAAACAAATCAAATACATAATATGGCCATAGATTATGGCTAAAAGCCTGAGGAATGGAATGCCCAAAAATACGATTAATATCTTTTGAAAATTTCCTACATTTTGTTCATTAGTTCACTATAATTATTTTGCAATTCATTAAATTCATTGAAGTAAATATATTTGATACAAAAAATTAATAACTTATTCAATTAATTTATTTAAAATGCAATTTAAAATTAATGCAGCCGCAAATGCATTGAGTAAACAAATAAAATTAATACAAAAGATCTACAAACACAATTCACGATTTGCCGTTGGCCAAAAAAGGAAAAAATCTGTTTGCTATTTTTTGTCAACAAAGGACGAAAATTTGGGTACCATATTTCCTCAGGCGGGACAAACATAAAACAGGGGAAATTAAAATGAAATAAAATTTCGGCATGTAAAAGAAATAGGAAACCCTTTTTTCCGCCTAGGAAAGGAAAATCCCTCAGAAGTGGCGAAATTCACAATAAAAATGGGCAGCAAAAAAGTTGTTTTTTTCAAAGCTTTGCTTTGCCTTGCCTTTTCCATTGCCTTTTCTCCCCCCCTCTTCTTTAATTTTCCCGCTCCTCCACGTTTTCGTCATCATGTGCTTTTGTGTATACTTTGTGCTATATTTTTCCGAAAAAAAAATTGCTTATATGTAAATTGTATCTGTATCTCGCGTATCTGTATATCTTTTTTTTCATTTTTTTTTTTGTATTTTGTTGGTATTTTTGTGTCTGTCTCGAACAAATCACGTATTTTTCTCCGATTTTTATTGTTGCTGTTGCTCGGGCGCCCAGAGATAACGGTTCGGCGATCTCGACTCGCAAAAGTATCTCGCGAATCGCGAATCTGATGGATACACACACAGAAATTGATATTGCCCCGCAATTAACATGGCCAAGTAGCTCTTGCTCTCGGGCCAACTTCTTCTTCCTCTCCTTCTCCGTCCTCTTCTTGTTTTACTTACTTACTATTTTTGTTGCTGTTATTGGTGGTGTACGGTGCATTGGCATTGTTGTCAACCGTCTGCCAACAACAACAACAACAACAACAACAACAACACAAAAAAGACGGCTAAATCCCAACGAGATAGCCACCAAAGCAACGACTCAACTTCAATAAGAGAAAAAAAATAGCAGTCAGCTAGGCCACAAATACACAGTCCACAGTCGGCCTGTCAATGCTACAGTGGTAACTCGCTAAAAAAAATCCTTTTTTTTAAATAGTTAAATTTAAAAAGAAACTTATTTTGCCAACTTACTGTTGTTCATTAAAAAATAAATAATTGAAAAATTACAAGAACATCGCAGGTTGTAAAGTAAATTTGACTTAATATTAATTTTGAAGTTGGTAAGCAAATCAGTTTCTCTGTTGCAAATCAGCAAATAAGCTTATAACTCGAGATACAATTTATTGTAGAAACTTCAAAAAGGAACAAGCGAAAATGTAAATAAATGTGTATGAATAATCTTAAACAATGCTGTTGTACTTTTAATATTTTCCTATTTCAAATTGCTTATATGTAAATTGCATCTGTATCTCGTGTATCTGTATACATATCTCTTTTTTCTTAAGTTTAACTAAAGATAAAATATACTGTACAATTTGTACAGGATTTTTTTTATTGAGTTACCACTGTACTTGGTGCTGAAAGCATTCATTCGAAGCTGCTGCTGCAGATGCTTTTTCCTTCTTATTAGAATTAATACACAAAACTCCGGATACACAAAAAGGGGGCAGGGGCGTTGTTCAAGAGGGGGTGGGGCATTCAGTGGCGGAGAGGGGGGTTCCAAAAAACAAACAAAAAAGGTTGGGGGGAGGGCTTGCTTGGGGGCATTTGAACTAAATTCAATGCTTGGTCTTTTTTGCCTCTGTCGCCGCGACTTTGTCTCTCTTTATATTTTTTCCATTTGTTTTTTTTTTTGTATTTTGTATTTTTTCGCTGGCTTCGTTTCGTGGCGAGACTCGAACTCAAATTCGAAGTCGACTCGAGAGTCCGAAACTCGGCGCAAAATGAGCGAGAAATTATCAGAAAGGTGTGTGTGGTGGGTTCGGGGGTGCAGGGGTTTAATCGAGCGACCGATGGACACAAAAACAAAAACAACAACAACAAAAAAAAAGAAAAGAAATAAAAATAATAAAACCCAAACAACCGAAATTTGTCGCTGCCTTCAGAATACACACAAACCCATAAAGATGTATGTAGATGTATATATATTGTGGTGTACATTATATATTTATGCGTCAATATATATCGGTACGCACCCATGTACATAGCACATATGTCAGGCATAAACCACCGATTCTCGCTGGTGTATACATAATTTTTCTGTTTGTTATTGAAGTCAAAGCGAGGAACAATTGTGTTTTCGCTGTATTTAATTAACATTTTGTTTGCACCCAAATTAAAGATTCCAGTTGTCCAAAATATCGAAGAAAACAGTTGGGTTAAGATGGTAATCTAATGTATAGAAACAAGTGTAGAATTGAATATATAAATAATAATTAATATATATTATTTATATTATTAGCAGAAATATTATTTCAGAAATAATAATAATTGAGATATTTTGTGTACTCAATAGCTTCTATACATAATAGTTTCAATGACAATTTTTTTGTTATAAGCTACTTTAACTGAATCCTTAAATTAAATGATAATCCCTTTAAAATCAATCAATGAAAACTAGGAAAATCTTTGTGGGAGTTTAATTTAAATATTAGCTTTTAGAATGCATTTTTGCCTTCGATCGCGGATGTCTTGCAGTTTTCGATTTGAATTAGAACAGTTCGAGTTTATACTTATAGGCTTGAGTGGGGCTTTTGGTTTGGCTGACAACGGTTTCGAGGCTTATCGCTCTGAGGTTGTTGGTGTTTGTGGTGTTTCATTTTCTTTTTAGTGGTGTTGCTAGCTGGGATGTGCTTCTTCTTCTCTTTCTCCTTCTTCTTCTTAGGCCCCGACTTGTACAGTGGCAAATATGACTTCAACTTCAACTTCAACCGGTTCAATGGTTGAAGCTCTTCGCCTCCTTCTTCTTCATTTTTTTTCATTTTATTTTCTTGTCGCTTGTTTAGATACAGATACACATTATGTACACAAGTCGATTGTTGTTGTTGTTGCGGCCAAACAGATATGGGAATACAGACAGATATATATGTAGCCACAAGTCTATATATATATAAATATATAAATATATAAATATATACGTGTACAGAGCGATATAACCGAGAGACCAAGTCTCGAAGTCGGTTTCAGTCGCCACTCTGATGCCTACTACAGTTTACCATTTCATTTTCAGCCACACACCAAAGTACACACATATCTTTTATAGATATAGATATATATATTTATATTTTGTTTTTTTTTTTTTGCTTTCCGTTTCTCATATTATTATAGCAGAAAAAAGTTTTCCTTCTTTGGCACTTTTGCTTCCCACTCAATTTCCCCTCATTCCATTATGCATCATTTATTCATGCACTCATTTGCACATGCTCTCCGTTTTCCCCAATTCCATTTGACATTTATATTGTTTTTTTTCTTCTTTTTTTCTTATATTTTCGTTTCTGTTTGCCCGTTTAATTTATAAAAATAAAATGCGGAAGGCAGCAAACGGTAAAACTTTCAGGGGTTGCTAATTTGTTTAATTAAGTACAACTTTTTCATAAACTTCAGAGATCAAATCAAAGTATGTGTGTATGGTGATAAAATATTCGACAAACTTTTTTGTAAAAATTATTCTCTAAAAGGTATACTTTGCCAAAAGTTATGGTCTTGAATTTTTGTAAAACTATTTTTAGTAAGACCAACATTTTTAACATTTATTCAATACTCCAAAACCATTTGAAAAAAATGTATCCATTAAAAGAATAAAAGCTCAAATAAACAAAGAAAATTTGTAGATGCAATGTTTATGTTTGAAAATGCTAAACAAAAAAAAAAAAAACAAAAGACCTTCAAAGAAAAATTTGAAGCAATTTCGATTTTTTTTAGATTCAGCTGAGTCAGAAATACCCGATGACCAGATATGAAAAATATGTGCATGAAACAGCGGAAGAAAACTGAGGAATTTATCACCAAGTTGACTCATTTCGAGGGCATAAATTATAAATCGATAATGCCTGTTTGGCATTACCGTTGAGACAGGACATGGTATCATTGGAAATGAAAAATCGACAGAAAATGCAACAATTTTTCGGTTTGGACTTAAAATTAATTTTGGATTTATTTAAAAATTAAAAATCCCCAAATCCTCATTTGTTCTTTTCACTTATAATGAAAACTAAAAGTATATAAATTCATAACATTTCAGTAGACTTTTATTTCGTTTGAAAACAGTTCAAAAAATGTATATGATTTTTCTAGTTTTTCAGTAATATTTTATTGTTTTAATATGTATTGTTTTATTTAATCGTAAAATAATACGAGAAAAGTTATCCAAAGTTAAACAACTTGCTTGCCTTTTATATGATCATTCATTGACTAAAATTCAGTATTGCCTTTAAAATGTATATTAAATTTACAAAAATAAAATGCGTGAACCGCTCTATTTTTTTGTTATTTTTACAATTTGTCTGCATTTTATGGTAATTTATAGTATTGCCTTGTAATTTGCCGTAAAAATTAAGACTTACAAAATACTTAAAATATTTGGATACTGCAGTATTGCAACGCTTCTTTTTTCCACCTATTTCCACACCCATTTCTCCCTTCATTTTTAGCCCCCCTTTTCACCACCCCTCGTTCGCTCCCTATTTGCACCCTCTTTTTTGTGCCCATGTCCAAATATTGCAATCGCTTTTTGGCATACACAATATTTCCGCCTAACAACAACAATGTGAAGAAGAAGGAGAAAAGACGAAGAGGATAAAGTGGAAGAGAATAAGAGAGAATAGGGAGGGAGGGAGGTAGGTAGAGGGGGTGTGATGGTTTTAGGGGGTGTTGGGGGGTAGGTAAGCAGAACAGTTATGCTAGAACATTTTTGTTATTGTCTTTTGCTACAGTTTTTGCACTTGCGTGTGTGCGTATTTGTGTGACGTATCTGTGTGTGTGTGTGTGTGTGTTTGTAAGGCTTATGTACTCATGTTTTTTTTTTTTATTCTTCCTTCGCCCTATGAACAGTTTTTGTTGTTTTGCTCTCAATGCCTTTTTTGCGTATTCTCTTTATTTTATTTATCAGTGTATGTGAGTATGTGGCGGTGTGTGCGTCTGTGTCTGTGTGTGTGAGTGCATTCTGTTGACGTCGGCAGAGATCGTCATCGTCATCGTTTCGTTCCGTTTTATTTATTTAATTTTTTCTTCAGTCGAAAAAGCAAAACAAACAAAACAACAACAAACACGCGGCACGAGCTAAATATAAATATACAACAAAAGATTACAAAATACATAAAACCGCAAATTAATGAACTTTGTGAGGAAAAATAACAGCATACTAAGTTTTAAAACAGTTACATCCATTTGTGTCCTAATTTGTACTACTCTTTTTTTATTGGTTGAAAGAAAAAAAAAACTAAACAGCTGCTCGATTTTTTTCAAGTGTTTATTTCTCTGCCGACGTCGCAGTCGCAGTCGCAGTCACAGTCGGCGTTGACGTCACTGCGGTCGTTGATACAAATTTTTTACCTTGAGCTCATTTCAAGTTTAAATAAGCAAACAAAAATAAATAAAACCCAGAAACAATAAGAAGCGAAAATCGAAGAAAACAAATAAACGCAGAGAAGGCAATAAAATATTAAGTAAGAAAAGGCAGCGAAAACAAACACAGGGCAAGAATTAATAAATACTACATACTAATACAATGAGCTCTAATCAAAAAGAAAGCATTGAAATAATTAAATAAAAGCCGCCAATAATAAAATGAAAAGTGTATAAACTTATGAACGAATAATGTAATACAATAATGTAATAAAATGTATTAAGAAGAACATTATAAGAAAAAATTCAAACTAACAATTAACAAAGAAATCTAAACCTTATAAAATAAAAAAAGATAACTTATACAAACAAAACGACAAGAACCTATTGCAATTAAACAAAACCGCTATTAGTGTGTGTGCTAATTTTTTTCTTGTGCATTTTTCCCTGCAGGCAGTTATAAAAAAAATAAATATATTCAGAAAAGATATATATGAAATAGATATATATTTATGTGTAGCGGTTTTATCTACATGTGTGTGCAATGCAAAATTGGCAATTGCAGGCGCCCAGCTATCAACAACATTTCCATCATCATCATCATCATCATCTACACCACCAACAACAACATCAACAACAACAACAACAACAACATCAAGTGCAACAGCAGCAGCAGCAGCAACAACAACAGCCAATTTTGTTATTGCCACAACAACAACAGCAGCAACAACATTTGCTAGTGTGTAACAATCAAATAAATAACAACAATAATAGCAGCAATAGTTGTCACAACAGTTATCAATATATTTACAACAATAATAATAACATTAACAACAACAACAACAACAACAACAATAACAGCAGCAACCAGCAGCTACAACAACAACTATTGAACAACAACAATCTTGAGGACGATGTTTATTATTTATTTTATAAAGATTTTTATGTAAGTTTCGAATTTAAACCAAAAATAAAAGTGCATTTTTTAGAAAACAAAAATCGACAAATTTCAATATATAATTTTTGTCTTTAAGTTTTTCAATTTCATTTGGAACTTTTCACTTTAAAGTTATCCATATATATAGAAAATATGATGTATTTTTGAAAAGAGGATCCCAATCATTTTCATATACATGTTATCTGCTCTATTACCATCTCCTTATCTGATCTTATCTGCACTTAACTATCCACGATATCTATACAATATTTAACATACTTTTGTTGATCTTTCGCCATTACTCACTAATCTCTGGCTAATCTAAAGTTCAACTTGTGATGGAAATGGGGAAATATCATTCAGCTGAGTTCATCATAGTGATGAAACACTCTGAATTACAATCGCATAAGGCAATCCAATCGTGAGGTGAAACCGGGTAATGAGTCACCGAAAACCAACCCCAAACACCCCATTGGAAATAGTATTACACTCCTGTTCAATCAGGCGAAACGCCAAAGGACACGTTTACTATATCTACCCCTCATATCGCTGTTGTGTTGCTTTTTAAGAATATATCTCTGGCTATGACCCTTATGGCTATTTATATAGTGCTAAATTGTGGAGGTAGCTCAAATAAATTCACACAGAAAAATGCATTTCAATGTCAATGTCAGTGCATCGTTTCTCTGGCCTTATAAAGTGTATTATATATAGTTGATCTGGGTGTTTTTGATAAACATCAGCGATCGAAAAAATAGGTAGGTTTGTTATATGATTAAACAATCCTTATAGACTTCATTTTTGTTTTGATTTTGTTTATAAAACACTTTATTTTAGCTTTACTATTTTTCACATTTTGAAAAAAAAGTTTTAACCAACCCATTAAACGCAACATTACCACTATTATTTTACGCCAAATCGCATTTATTGTTGTTTATTTAGCCAAACTATGCGTCGTTTTGGTTGCATTTATTTAGTTCCCCCTACCAATATAATGTGAGAAATTTTTAGGGGAATGGAACCCCTTTCCGATGTTTTTAATAAACTTTAGCGTACATTTTCGTTGCGTTTTTATTTTACAGTATTTGTTTTTCTGAAAGATTTTGCTCATGCACTTAAAATGGTTTGTATTTTTTGGTTAAGGATAAGGTCTGTTGTTTACCTAAATTTTAGGTAAATTGAAATGGGTATTCTTGGTGTAAAAATTGTATTTATTTTACCATATTTGTGTTTGATCGAAATAACTTTCGGCCATTTGTTTGTGAAAAAATTTTGCAGATTTATGTTTACTAACATGAAATTTTTGTTATGTGGCATATGCAAGGAAATGCGGATTAATAAAATGGAATTTAAGGAGCTTGTCGAATGTTTTTCAACTTTTTAAATCCTTTTTGTGATGGAAATGCTATTTAAATGTCAATTTAAACCTTTTTGTGGCAAATAAAAGAGTACTGAGATAGACAGAACTTCTGTTTTGGTACAGAAAAGTGTAGAATGCCTATCACCTGCCTGTCAATTATCAACTGGAAAAACCAAGAGAAATAGGAAAATTCGGAGGGAGGAGAGGTAGCAGTCGAGAAACGTCATGGAACATTATGGAAAATAAACAAGAGCCCAAACGGAAGTGCTGTATCTAGATACAAACATGTATCTGTGTTCTCTATCTTCATTTGTATCGGTGTTTTTGTGTTTTTTTTTTTTCTTTTTTTGCGGTCTATGTGTGCATTGAAGATAATTGAATGAACGGTTTGCTTTTGTTAAGTCCTAAGAACTCTGAATAGAATCGTGCGAAATTTGCAACCCCGATAAAGGGCAAAAATACATTACACATTCTCTCTCACTCTCTCTCTATATATCTCTCTCTTTCTGCCGACGCTTTTCCATCTCTTTTGTTCGTGTGGAACATGTTAATTACGCATTTAATGTGACGCTTACATTTCCAGTTCCACATCCCAATCACAAACGAAAAATGTTATAATAATTCTCAAAAACTGCGCATTTCAATCAATTTCTTCTGCGTTGTTGATTTTCTCAACAAGTCCACGTGGTTTTTCCCCACCCCAGATCCAAATAGTTGTCGTTTTCAGAAACTTCTAGTCCATTGATAGAAATGACATTGAGGTAAAGTCGACAAGGCAAAAAAAAAAAAAAGAGACGAGCAAAATGCAAAAGGTTGCGGCCGCAATAATACGTACTTTCCATTACCATCCAAAGCATTATAATACGAATCTGTTTGAAATCGTTTTTAAATATTGCATAGAGACAAGCTCTAAAACTCTTAATAAGTTCACTTCGCCTTAATACATTTTTATTTAATTTTAGGACATATTAGTTGATTTAAGTAATTTTTATAGGTTTTTCTAAGGTCGTTTTGGGTGTTTTCTGAATAATTTTGTTACATTTTTAGATTTTTTCTTGTTTTTAAAAACTTTAGTTATACCTTCCAATCAAGATTAAAATCTGCAACATAAGAATTTAATTAATAAACTTTTTTTCACAACTTTTAATTTTAATAAACACTGCATTGCATGTGTAGGTTTTAAGCTTATTTTTGAAAATATATATTTAAAGAGTATATAATCTTCCACAGTTAAACAAAATTTAAAATAGTTTAGTCTGTTCAAAATTGAGAGGAAATGTATTAAAATAGTTTAACCACTTTAGCAATTCAAGCACTTATTTTTCCTTTCTAGTTCGACAAACATTCCGTGTGAATTTGACCTCGTCCAAGGTTTATATACACACAAAATGATATTGTTGTGTTTTGTGTGTATATGGATAATCCGTTTTTTTTTTTTTTGTTTTGGTTTCCAGCCCACTACTAACGGCCAATTGTCGAGTTGAGATACAAATATGGGTGGCATATAAAAACGCTTATGTACAAAAAGGCGAGACAGTGCGGAATACATAGGGTATATTTATGTGCCTGGAATTCAGAGAAACCTTTATTTTGCTCTCCAAACCTCCCTCTCAAGAAAGCAAAAAATAAATAACCCTTCTGCAGGCCTAATGGATATAAGAAAATTACGAAGAAAAAAGCGAAATGTAATATATACATTTTAAGCAAAGTAATTATTTAGTTTTAAAGCAGATTGTTGAAGTATTAAGTCACTCCACCTTTTTATTCAGTTACTCAATGCGTCATGCATGAAATAGAGAGGTGGTAGAAAGCAAATCTCCAACTGATGCGGCAATTGTCCCATTCAAGTGCCATCTCCTCCTTGCACACCAGCATCTTTCTGACCTGGGGTGTATTTGTTCACTTACACAGGGAGAATTTTATTTACTTACTTGACTTTATAAAGAATACCACACCTTTCGTTTGAAATATGCTGCATTTTTTCCAGTGTATGTTTGTTTTTTGTGAACTTTGGGTATTGCGTCAGTTTTCTGTTTGCTCACTTTATGCGTAGTAGTATTGTTATTATTAAAATTTGCTGTTGAACGCAGGGAAATCAACTACGTAATTTGCTTTGCTGAACTTTTGTGTAAGTTGTTTCCCCAAAGAAACGGCGGGGGAATGAAATTCATAAAAAGGCCCTCGGCTTTACATGTGCCACACCAGTGGTCAGAAAAATAATATTGCTAGTGCAACACAAAAAAAAAACACACCCCTAATGAAAACGTTCTTAAAAAAGCATTGATTTCAACGTAGATAATTAAAATATTTTAAAAACATTCTATACATTATTCCTAAGAAATATTAACATTATGAGATTATGAGTCCAAAAAGAAAGTTCCTTGGGAATTTTAAATGTTTAGTTCTTTGATTTCTAAAAAACTAGGTGAAAAATTATACTTAGCTGATAAATTATACATGTCTATAACTTAGTTAAAAATTCATTTAACCAAAATGGAATCTTACTAATTGCTCTCAATTTTCTTTTCTTTTTAGGTAAGTTACCGTCTGCTTTCGAGCAAACATAAACTAACGCGTAAGTAGTAAACTGAAAAATAGAAAACTAAATTACTTTAAGTTATTTTGAAACTAAGATACAAAAGAATTTCATATGGTATACATTTTAAGTGCATTTTACATAAATTCTTTTATCAAATATCTTAAAAACCGTCATACAATTTTTGTATTGTTTTATTAATTATTTTCTATAATTATTTTCTTTTATTGATTTGACAAGTTGTTTCCCTTTGGCTCCTTATGTTGACTGGTGCACTCACTATAAATGTTGTTTGTTTCTGGTTGCCACGTCTGTGTTTTTTTTTATTATTGTTAATTTGCTATTTTTATAAAACCCTCGAATGAAAACCAACGCAACACGTTGACGTCACTGGGAGTTTCTGGTGAAAAACGGTAACGGGGTGGAGCGATAATATACGAGGGTGATGGGCGAAGAAATCAAAGTTGGAAACAGAAACGGACGTCAGCAGCGCAGAGATTATTTGATTTATAAATGCACTTGGACTGCAAATAGATACATCTACATTACATTTACAGGCACAGATTCCCAGCCCCAAAGATACAGATACATCGAATGTAAATGACAATGTTTGGGTGCGAGGGAGATGCTCATATAGCGCCTATAAACCACCCCCCTCTATATCCCCTCCCGTCGCCTACCCACCACACACATACACACACTCGTAGATCTATAACTGTTGTTATTTAATTGGATTATCATTGAGAAGGCGGCCAGCGAACAATTTCCAACTAGTCACAATTTCCAATTAGACTTTCGAGAGCAAAGAGAGGCAGAAAGAGAAGGAGAGCAAATGCCAATTGGAACACCAAATCGTAGAAAAAATAGAGTGTGAGTATAAGTTCTTAAAAGTTCAGTAAAATTAAAAAAATAATGACGTTTTGCGAAGCTTTTCAGACAAAAGATTAAAATAGAAGTAAAAATAAAGTTTAGATCGAGTATAAGACTTTTTACACTTAAATGTATTGATACATTTACACTCAAATACGACAACACTCAGGTTCAGAATCCCAAATTTTAATTTTTGTAAACAAAATATAAAAGTTGTAAAATGAAAAACAAAAAATAATTTAAAAACTTGACAAATATTTTAGCAAGAAGGGAGAAGAACAAATGTAAGAGAAATATAAGTTATATTAAGCATAAAGTTGGAAGTAAAAGTATAAGAATTGTTGAAAGTGAATGTATAAGACTTTAAATATTATTAATACTGTAATAAATACAAATATATATTAAATTACTCACTGATTTTCAACAAAACAAAAAATAATCATTTATAAAAAAGCAAAATTATTATTATATATAAAACTGGTAAAATCAAATCTTTTGCAACGTAGCTGGCAATACAATCAAAATTCATTCATTGCTTTATAATCTGCTTTCGCCATGATCACTATCACTATCTTCCATTTTCCGTTTTTCTTTCTTTTTGTTTTTTTATTCCTTATCAGAGGGTGTTATAATTTCAGCCATAAGTTTGCAACATAGTGATCTTTAATATGTACAATATACAATATACATATTATTTAGATGCCATAAATTAAAGTGAAAAATAATTTTAAATAAATTAATTTTCTAAGATTTGTTGCTTTTGAACTCGCATATGTTTGTTCATTGTTTTTAAACATATATGCATGATAGTCGATGTATAGTTGTTTTATAAAGTATATAAATTGCTGCCCTCCGAATTTGGATTTCTTTCTGGTTACCTCATCACTAAGTCTTTTTATATATATATATATTTTTTGTATATACATATTTTATTAGCTTATTTGTCCAATTGTTTCATTCCAATAAATGTCTATTTTTGTAATTGTTGCGACCCAAAGATAATGAATTAAAAAGGAATTGAAATGAGCAAAGGCAACAATTGAAATAATTGTAGACTTGGGGAAACACTTTTTAAGCAGTGCAAATCTGGTTCCCATTGTTAGTGTGTATCTTTCAAATGTGTTTATCTGTTATATATATGGCTTTACTATATATATATATAGATATGCGATTGTGTGCCTCTATCGGCTGCATTCAAATCCAAAGAAATCGTCGAGAAAGGCAGTTGACAATTGTGGAATTGCGATTGCAATTGGAACTCTCAACTGAAGTCGAGCGACGGAAAACTGAAACGGAAAACTGGTTTTTCCAACCTCCTTTCCCCCTTTGCGCCACTCCTCTCTAAGTTTGTATACATGTATATTTATACACCCATGTGAGCGCAGTTCAATGAATCGAAGTTTCCATTAAAAAAGATCTAAGACACATGTTTATAGATAGAAAAAGAAAAATCGTCAAACTGCCAATGTGGTAAATGAAAATCAGTGTTTTTTTTTTAAGCAAAAACTACAAAGAGTTGGGAAAGTTTCTACCTTTATTCTAAGCCACTTAAAAAATATCGACTTTACAATTAAATACTATTTTGAATTACCTACTGATTTCCCCCATTTTGCATTTTTCTTTGATTGTTTTCATTTCACACATTTTGTTTACATTTTCAATGCAGATTGCATGTCATCAAAAAATAGAGCAAACAGAGAAATCGCTACTATACAAAAGCTTTATTGTGATATATTTTTATTTATTTTTTTTTTTGTTATAGCACATTTTACCACATTTACTAAGACAACTCAAATTTAATTCGGAAAAAAACATGTTTACAATAGTAAATTTATTAGGTAGTGAACATTAAAAGTTAATAACACAATGCTATTAATGGCTATTTAAGTAGATTGTAAAGTGACTGCCAATAAAAATATAAGTATAATCGATGGGTGTTATATGTGTTTCACTTTTCAAAAATAATTTCAAATCATTTTAATAGTTTAATAATTTGCACATGTTAGTTTTCTTAAACTCAGAGCATTTACAATTCGTCTTCGCTTTAAAAGTGCTCTTGTGTTTATTACTTTTTTTTTTTTGTATTTTGTTTCTTTTCTCGTATTTTGCACTTGAACGACTTTCAATTGAAATTTGTATTTATGTAATCGGAGGCATCTACATACACTTTGTATATACCATACTACTTTATATAGTATATATATTTCTCTGTTTCTGTCCGATTTATTCGCTTTTGCTTTGTTCGCTTGGCCCATAAACAAAGCAATTTACATACACACAACACACTCATGTACACTGCAAATTGCCTCTCTAAAGAGATTGTTGTTGTTGTTTTTGCTCTTGTTGTAGTTGTTGTTGTTGTTATTGCTGCCATTGCATTCAATGACCAACAACACAAGCAAAAAACAATCAAAATCCGAAAACCAAAAACCAAAAACCGAAACAAATCGAATCGAATCGAACTCTCGAACCCAAAAAAAAAAAATAAATAAAACAAGGTACAAATTGCATTTTACACCAAACGGATAACAACAAAAAAACACTAATAAAACCAAATGTAATGTTTTCATTGATTTCTTGTTAAATTCACACCCATTTCCAGCACAATTTGTAACTAATTTATTTTTAGGTATATATATATATACGTATTGTATATATCAAAAGTAAATATTGTAGATTATGGATTATAGATAGTATCAAATTTACTAATTCTTGAATACCTAGTACCTTAAAAACTAAACTAAAAAGGTCTAAACAAATTACAAAACAGACTTAAGAAATATGAGAAAACCTTTATTTAAACTGAAAAATTCAATTGAATCTACACTGATAAAAAAATGGAATAATAAAAATATATTTAATATTTAAATTAAATATTAAATCATAATATTAAATACAATGCAAATTTAATTGCTAGATTTAATATTTCAATATTTTCATTAACGTGGAAAATATTAGAATTAGCAATAAAAGTTTTTAAATTTTCAGACTAAAAATCTATTCCGCAAATAGTCGAATGAAAAATTTTAAGAGATTTAAAATGAATATATAAAAAATATTCAAAATATTTGGATTTATTACGTTATTCCTTTGTAGATGTTATTATTTATATACCCTTTATTCACCTGTACACTGAGGACATAAAAGACTTAAACTACTTTAAACTTGAACATTTTCTTGCCTCTTCACTTAACTCCTTTTCTGTGCTCGTTTGCAACTTGCATACTTAGTTTTACGAATTCCATTCCCTTTTGCAGTGAGTTACGATGACAAAGTTGCTAAACTACTCAAGTTTTTTCAGTTTGTTTGTTTGATATTTTTTTTTTTTATTGGCGTTCGTCCATTTTGCAGAGCAATAACAACAACAACAACTTTGGGCCCTAGCAACAACTGTTCTATATGGCTGGCTGCTATATATACACATAGTGAACAAGACTCCACATCGATTTATTCGGTTTTGCCTAAAGCGAGGGGTAGATGTAGATAAATAATGCACAAAGTCAAAGTGTAATTCCCAAATCGGCTTCCAAATTCCACTCTTGGCTTAAAGTTCAAAATTCATTTCTCGCCCTCGAGTTGAGTTGGAAAGTGAAATAATTGCTGGGCAAACAAATTGTGGATAAGTTGTGTGTGTGTGTGTGTGTTTGTGTGTGTGTGTGTGTATTTTAACCTTTGATTTGGAACAACACTTGCGTTGAGCTTGATTTTAAATTCAGATTACAGATTTCCATTGGCCTCGTTTTTTACATTTTTCTGATATTATTTGGCTTTACAAACTAATTGATTTTTTTGTTGCATTTTTAATCAGTTGCCAAAATTTATTTATACATTTGCATTTCAATTTTATAAGACATGGTCATTAATTATTGGAGAACATTACTCATAACTGGTAAAAACAAAAATAATTGTGTGGATGGAATTTTCACTTTTCTTTTTTTGTTTTTGCTAACTTTTTTGACTTTAAAGACTTTCCTTGCTTCAATAATTTTGTGTCTTGCGAACATTTCACCATATTTCCTTTGGCTTTTTTCCTGATACAAGCATTATCGGCGGGGGCTAACGAGGCGTATACTTAATAAGTAATTCATACGCCGCGTGGGCCAGAAACCTTGTGGTGATAATTGACATGGATTGTAATGATGCGGGGCCACAGAAAAAGAAAAGCTTAAGGGTTGTTTCAACATTAGTTTCTTGCTTAACTAAATTAATAATTTCTGGCAAAGCCTTAGGTGTAAATAATAAGAATTCTTATGCATAATGAATACATTTCTTAGTTTTCTTGTCCTTGAGGATTTAATATATATTTTTTTTTACTTCCTGCGTTGATCCGCAACATGAATCGCGTGATAAGTAATGAAATCGTTTTAATAATTGGAGGCCAAAAGTATATAAGTTTTACAAATTTACGTTTTTTTCGTAGTTTTGAAAGCAAACAAGAGCTTTTAATTTTTAGGTTTGATTTGTGGCCTTTTACCTTATTAATTAATATTTATTTTCCGATTGAAGGAAAAATTACAAAAAAAAAAACGCTTAATTTTTATAAAATATTCACACTTGTTTATATTTTCTGTGTAGCTTTTGACTATTTTAAATGTTTTGTTGATTGGATTGTTTGTGTGTTTGTTGGTTTGGCCAACGAAAAGTCAGATGATTTAATAAGCAGCTGAAGAAAAATGTTGTTAACCAACCACCGAAAAGCAAAGCGAAGCAAGGAAAATGGGGGGGAAATGGTAGGAAAATGTGAGTGGGTGGCAGAGAAAGGCAGAGGAAAATGGGCAGGAAAAGCAGATGAGACGAGACCATAAAACCGACAAACGACGACACGAAGGATGCGATGTCCAAAGGCAGTGAAAAGCCACCCCACCCCCCCCGGAAAACCCCCTTGGAAAATCCCTACGCCTGCGTGTGTCGTCCTTCGGCCCTGTATTTTCTTTTTTTTCGCCTCCAATTTTTATTCTATTTTTTTTTCCGAACCCACTTATTTTTATATTTCTTTCCATATTTCCTCGTACCTTTTGTTTTACGCTCTTGCTTTTCCGCCCGCTTTTCCACCCGCTTTTCCCTGCTGTCTGTGCGAACTCCATCATCTTGTTGGGGAAAAAACTTTAAATAATTTAACACGCTAACCCCGCCCCCTGTTTACCCCCCCCCCCCGCCCCCACCATTTTCTCCACTTTCCCCCGTACTTTTGGGCCCTGTGGTGAATTACAAGTGTCGAATGGAAAAATCAGTGGGTGGGGGTTTCGGTGGGTTGGTGGTTTTCCATGTGTTGAAATCAGAGTCATGTTGAGTTAGTTTTCCGCTTAGTGGTTGGGGGGTCGGGGGGGGATTGGGGCCGGAAAATAGACGAAGTGAATGTGAATGTGAATATGTGTTTTTGTAGCATATTTTGCTGCGCAACATTTTCCCGGAACTTTAACAATGGTTTTCGCTCGTGTGTGTGTGTGTGTGTGTGTGTGTGTGTGTGTGTGTGTGAGTCGGTACTTTTCTACTCAGGGGAGAACAGAATTTGCATCAAATGTAATTTAATTTAATTTAGTTGCACAGTTTTGGTGTGGGAAACAGCAAATTCTTTGAAAATTAATTAAACAATTTCGACTAGTGCAACAGATATATAAGCTTTACCTTGTCACACTAGGATAGTAAATAAATAAATTGAATTAAAATATTCATAGATATTTATTTTAACACATCTATGAAGTAATTTTATAAATTAACTAATGATTGTTACATTTCTGTTTATTTTCAGGTAAGGATATAAAAAGTTTGTTATTATTTGTGTCTTGAAATACTTTGTATGGATATAGCAAAGCGATGTATCTGTCCTACGTGAGTATGAAAAGTAACGAAGAGGGCAATGTTTTTGTGTATGCTAATGTGTAACAAACTATTACAAAACTAAAGTCAAACAAGCTAGGTTTTTGCTGTATGGAATTTAAATGGTGTTACAATTAGTTAAATTATTGCATTTTCATAACTGTAACTGTTCATGTTGACTTGTTGACTATTGATTATTTGTGGGAAAATGGGGAAGCATTTTCGTTTGGCTGCAGGAAAAGCGTTGCAACACATTCGTGGAAAACTTGAAAACTGGAAAATGTCAATCGTTGGCAGAATTTTCTCGACCTTATTGTTGTTGTCGTTGTGTTTGTTGTTGTTGCTTTCGTTTACACGTCTCTAGGCCATGTCCGCCATTTTGCCCGGGTTTTTCTATCCCCTCCCCCCTCCCACTATTTTTTTCTACGTCCCTGGTCGCCACTCTTTTTGGTCCGTTGCTAACCAATAAGTTTGTGACTTCCGCAAAATAGCGCGAGACACGCACACATTCATGTATGTTGTTGGGGGGAGGAGGGTTACTTTCCCTCCCCCTCTTCCAACTTTCCACCCACCACCCCCGCCCCCCTTCCAACCTTCTCCACCCCCATTTGTATTCACTCCGCCATTTTGGAATTGATACACAGCCAAAAAAATAGAGTGAGAAGAAAAAAAAGAATTTTAAAATGTACCACGGCACAGAATTAAATTTTAATAAACTTTGCTTTGATTAATGATATAAAAATATATAAAAAAAAGAGTATGATTTCGGCATAAGCAAACAAAGATTTGTTATTAAACACTGTGATTATTAGTGCTCGTTTTTTTGAGTGTAGAAAAAAAGAACGGCCCAAATTTTGGGGAAGGGTTAAAGTGGATTTTAGAGTGCAGCAGGTGCAGAAACGCCGAATGCATTTGGACCAAAGCACACGAACTCTCTCAAAGCACACACACACACATACACACACACACACACACACTGCTTACGCACACCAACACTGCTGTTTTTACACGCAACTCACACGCACACATACTTTCCATATTTCCAGGCAAGTATGAAATATTTGCTATGGCTTCGGTTTTTGCCTCTGTGTATATGACAGGCCATTTTCCCCTCCCCCATTTTTGCCACACCCACTTTTACAGCCCCTTGAACTCCCACTTACCTCCCCCCACCCCACCCCTTCCACGCATTTCTCCGCTAGTTATTGTTTCTCCTGATGAATAAACTGCCTTTTTCCCACCGATACACTTGAAAAAAAGTTCAACAAATAATTAAGAAGGTCCCTATTTTTAAGCAAGAATTTCTTAGAAACGTAAAATGCTTCTTTTTTTTAAGCGTTATATTTTTATGTTGTGCTGTTAATAAAAGTAGTTTTTCCAAGTTTTGCGCTCCTCTGTCCATCGTCTGCTTTGCCTTTGCTTTTGTTGGTGTTTTGTTAGTTTTGCACTCGGATGTTGTTGCTATGTGTTGTTGCCGCAAGTGCAAGCGAGATGCAAAACATTTCCAGTGGCAGTTGGCTACCAAAAAAGGAATCCAAATACTAACCACCATCATCCCCTTTAAAACCCCACCCATGCCTAACTCACTAATCGTTAACCCAAAAGTGAGCTGCAAATTTTGGCCAGAGCAAAACTCGTGGGGTTTTTGGGTGTTAAGAGGATGTAAATGGTTGGAAAGGGAGGGGTTAATGGGGAGGGGGTGGGGGTTAAGGTGGTGGTGCACCAGCTGAGACAGCAGCTAGTGATGATGGCTTAGACCAATCAAGTTACAGAAAGCAACCAAACACAAGCATCACGCATCACGCATCACGCATACGCCCCGTCGAACACACAAAGAACAAAATCCAGAAAATCCATACAAAAAATGCTCTAAATACACCAAATATATTCCAGAACGCTTTAATTTAGACAGTTAATTTCACCATTTGTTTGTGTTTACTCACTTGCCAACTAAAAGGGTTTGAAATTTATATTTGGCCCATAAATAAACCCAAAAAGTATATATGTATGTATGTACATCTTAAATCAATATAATTTTGATTTCCAAGAATATATAACTCAAATATTATATTATATTTAAAAAAAAAAATTTAATCAGAAAATCCAGTTTTTTTTATTTTTATTATAATTATTAATTCATTACTCATCGCCCAAAAAGAAGCCGCTGGCTGGGTCGGAAAAAAAAGCTTTTCAAGCTTACTCTTCGTGGATAAAAATCAAGAAAAAATGGCCAACGAATCTGAGGGCACAATCAGAATCGAAAAACCGAAGCAGGGTCCAAAGCAAACAGCGAAAGAAGTCGAAAAAAGAAGGCGAAAAGAAGAGAAAGAGCAGCGTGAAATTCCAATGAAATTACGTATGAATGATTTTTATTATTAAAGTGCGCCATTGCCTCTCAACTTGTGTTCATTGTTATTGTTGTTATTGTTGTTATAGTCGCTGTATATAGTGCTCCGATATATAGACAGACCCCCGATATACACATGTACATACATGCATACTCTTATTTACGACTAAGTATGTCACAATTAGTAGTCTGACTGATAAATATTAACGAGTTGCTCTTTGATTGAAATTTCAACTGAAACTGAAACCAGAAAAGTTCGACAACCGTATTGAAATTGACATTTTGTGTAATTTCCCGAGGAAGTCGTCATAAAAAATAACAAAAAATATTGTCATTTAAATGAATTAAATATATAGCAACTTCTCATATTTAAATTGCACACAATCAACTAATTTTAAATCACCAGAAAGGATATATAGTTTTCTCAATAAATTTATTAAAACTTATAAAAAAACAAAAATAAATATATATTGTTCAATAATTAATTTCAACTAATTTTAAAATGTTATATCAAGTCACGTTATTTTCCGCCCATTTTTTTTTGTAAATTTTCCAAATTATTCCTTTCTAGGTTTTTTGTTTTTCCTTCTTCGTTTAGTTTCTGTTTGCTTTTACTGCATTGTTTGCTCTAATTAAATCTTATCTAAACAATTTTAAGTACAAATTATTTCAATGGCAATAAAAAGAGCAGAAACAAAATCTGAAAAGCTCAGCGGCGAGCAAACAGCAAAGTTGAGTTGAGGGCAACGTTCTAAAGCAAAGGCTATATAAAGAGCACACACCTCTATAGATTCTCCCATTTAATAGGGTACATATGGTTACATAAAAAAAAAACTGCAAGATAAGGGGAGGAGAATCCCGGGGCACAAAAAATGGGAATCAAAATCAATAACTCAATAGGCATTGGGAAAGACGCAAATACAAAAAAAAATAAAAACAGAAACAAATGCAAAGCAAAGCAGAGCTGATCAATAAATAATGCGTACATGTACAGTATATATGTAGTACATACATACATGCATAATTTGTGATATACATATGTACATACCTATATATGATGTGTATAGTATAAACCGATTTACAGGAAAACGGGTTGCGTTTAACCCACAGCCAAAAGGCAATCGAAGGCTATCCTGTCTCGTCGTGTCTTTTCTCGATTTTTCTGGCCGTCTGTCTGTCCCGACAACTGTCACACGATGACAGCGAAATGCGATTAAAGCGCAACTCCCGATAAAGATGAGGGGCCAAAGAATCGGACAAATCGCACGGGGCCCTGAGTCAACACCACCACCATCACCCATCCCCCATCCCCCATCCCTCCTCCATACTCTATACTTGAACAATAAGCTCATCCTCGAATTCGTAATTTGTACCTCATTTTCAACACAGCAGTTTGTTTCAATGACAAATCGATTAAGGTGTTCACTTTGCCGATTTCTGTGTAACATCTATGTACATACATAGGTGGTATGTTAAAATACTGACTCCAAAAAGCACAGTTTCTAAGGATAAAGAAAACAAAACGTAGCCGAAAAAGCAATCGAGGCTTTTGTACATATGTACATATAACAGTTGTGCAAACAATTCAAGGTTATCTGTATAACAGTTCATAAAGGAACTTAACGTCAATAAACTTTTATTAACGTAAATCTATTAATAGTAATCACTAACTAACTAATACAGTATTGTAACAGTTATAACAGGTTTATAACAGACATGCAAAAGATTTTTAGTTTGATTTTGCCGTAGAAAATTGCCTATCGAAATAAAGGGAATGTGGTGCCGAGTATTCGTAGAACAGTAGCCACCACAATCTGTGTTGTATCCCCCCCCATTTTCATTTTCCCACTGCTTCCTCTGCATTCGTTATCTTTCTCTTCCCCCCACACCACAATTTGCGTACATAATGTACTTGTTTCCACATATGTACATACATACATATATACAGTACGACTGCATATGTACATATGTACATAAGTATCACACCAACTTTTTGCCATTGATAAGAATAATGAAGTTAACTCAAAGACCTCCCATTCCGTATATGCCACATATGTATACCATCCGACTACTCTATATTTATTATCCCCCCATTTCTTTGCTTCCTATTTATTTCATGTTCTACCAGCTCTTTTTTTTTCTCCTCTTCTTCCTGCCCTCTTGAACTGTTCTAAAAATAAACTAATTGCCGCAGCGCCTGCAGTTTTTCGTTTTAATTTTATTCTTTTTAATAGTCCTCAAAAATTCCATTCGCCTGAGAAATTAAATTTTTGTCATGATTTCTCACCTATGCATGTACATATGTATGTACATACATACATATGTATTAACATATAAGAAAAATAAAAAATAGGACATATTATTCATACCAACAGATGCGGTAATGTTTCTTGTTTTTGCTTCTTTGTCTGACTTTTTGGCGATTTTCGGTGTTGTTTTGTTTTGTTTCGTTTTGTTTTGCCGAGTATTTTTATAAATTTTTGATAAACACGAAAACGGTTCACGTTGACAAAGTCGATTACCTCACATAAAATATTTGCAGTGCCCGACAACACAGCCAGAAAAAAAGGAGAAGCTGAATTTAAAATGTTTTTTTTCTCGGCAATGACTGTGTGCCACGCCCCTCGTCTGCCTTTCGGCCCGAACGCCCATTCGGGGTTGTATCGGTTTGGACCATCTTTGGCGAACCCAAACATCCCACTGCCCTTCTATTTTTTCTGTTTCATCTTCAAACGTTTGAATCTTTTTGCACCCTTTAGAAAACTTTAAGTCTATGAATATTGAATATCCTTATAATTCATTATATAATATAAATGGAATGCAAAAGTAGACTTCTAAAATTGCTTCTGCGGCAAATATTTTTAAAATTAATTAAATCTTCAAAACCTAAAACCCTTAACCAAAAAAAAAAATAAAAACGCCGTTTTAAATTATGTAAAGTATGTACATACATATGTACATACATATTAAAGAAAACTATAAACTGTATACATAGGTCATCTAAGGGACAATCTAAAAGAAAAACTATTATTTACAGGGTATTCAACTTTTTGCCCAGCTTTTTCGTTCGTCTTTCTTGGGCTCTACTTTTGTGAATTTTCCTTGTCGTCGCCTTTTATTATTATTACTACTACTACGTTTTTTTTTGTTGTCGTGTGAGCCGTGCTCTGCCAACGTCGCTGCCGGCGTCATTGCCTCGGCCGACGTCGCTGCTTTTCGACGATTTGCGCTTTGCGTTGCGCTTACTCACAATCAAATCTCACGCCGCATTTTTAGTCTCAATAATAACTGAAACGAAAAACACGCGCAGCCCAAACGAAGCGCAAACCAAAAAGGAAAACGAAAGAAGCGAAAAAAGTAAAGAAACGGGTAGAAAGAAAACGCAAAGCGAAAACGACGACACATCGTCAAACGTCAGTTCAGTTGCCTTTTATTTATTTTATTCCGACACTCTTTTCCTCTATTCGTTTTATTTTCTTTTTTTATTTCCGAGTGCTTGTGTGTGTGTGTGCTCATTGTTTTTGCATTTCGCGTTTGCTCAAATAGTAAATTAAACTGTTTTTAAAGTGTGAGCGAGAGGAGGTGGGAAAAAAAGGGAAGGGGCGAGAGCAACTCGTTCGTCGTCACTCGCTGAGTTTTTTGTTGTCGTGGGTCGTCGCCTGTTGTTGTTGTTGTATTCCACTGACTGGGTCGCTCTCCCTCCTTCGCGTTCCATTCTTGTTGTTTTTGTTTAAGTTGTATTTGTTGGTGCAGCATAATTAGACGCCGTCGATTTCTCGCGACTTTGCGAGAGTAAAAGCGCTGCCCGCTCAGCTGTTTTCCCGCTGGAACTAGCCTTTTTCATTAAAGAAGCAGGTGCAACTTGAGAATTGGAGTTTAGCAGCCAAACCATTTAATACTGAATACTGAGCCAAAAGATTTAAAATAGCTAAAAAAAAATAATAAAATTTTTATTTAAAACTACATACGTAAAACAAAAAATCCGATAATAATCTTGTCAAAAGTATGAAAACGAAATATCTTTAATTTGTGTTTTTATATTCAAAAATGCGCTTCTTTTGTAAGCAACACCTGTGCAGTTTGTTGCCTCTCTATTCTCTCTCTCTAGCAAGTTATCTATGTTTTTTTTCGCCATTGTTTTGTTTTAGCATTCGCGGCATATTAATTTGTTTCTCGCTCTCAGTGCTCTTTGTGGTCCGCTCTCTTTTGTTTTATTTCGGTCGCCGTTCGTTATCAAAAGGGAAACAACAAAAGGCAAAAACGACAAACAAAGACAAACCCATAAAACGTCAAAAAAGCTTGACGCATATTTTAGGCATTTTTTTTCTCTATTTCTAACTCACAAAGCTTTTATACAGATTAATAAATTCTAAATTGATTACGAGATTTTCTAAGTATTTCTGATCGGAAATGGCAAATTAAAGTCCAATTAGGAAGGTCTAAATATAAAATAATGGCGAAAAAATGTTTCGATAATTTGTGTTTTATATTTTTCTTATCTTTTTCAGTTGACCTAGTTGATTGAAATCGTAAAAAAGTATATGTACATGCATACTTCTAGATTTTGCCATTTTACATCTTCGATAACATTTTCCTTTTGTTTGTTCGCGATTATCTCGTTCTCACTTTTGCCTCGTCTTCTTCGTCTTTTAGTGTCTCTGTTTTGCTCTTTTTTCTGATTGTGCGACAACTGCTTAACAATTTACAATTATGTATGTATGTATGTATAAGTATGTGTTAATATACAGTAAACATACATATTTTTGATTAAATATCAGAAGTTAAAAAAAAACTAAGATATTTTGGATCATTATTTATTTTTTAGTCACCAATGATCAGCAGGATTATAAGACATATAAATATTAAAAAATATTTTTAAAAAAAGGTTTTAGTAAACGAAAAATAAGTAAATAAGTAAAATATTAAATTGGTTTCAATTCGAAGAGATTCCACTGTAGTTGTATGTGCACTCTGACGATTATATAGGCGTATGTGTGTATTTGTTGATTGACTCAACTTGACGACGACGACGACGACACACGCGCGCCCAATTCACAAAACTTTTGTTTTATACACCGTATCTTTTATTTTTTTCTTATTATTTTTTTTAGTTGTTTGTTATGCTGCGCGATTACGTCAGCTGACATTTGGTTTGTATTTTTCGGGGACCTGGGAAAGCATATGTACATATGTCCACATATACACACTCTCTAACTATCTCACATGTATGCAAAAAAAAACAAAAAAAAATAAGAAAAATAGGTAGAGGTGTATAGAAAAAGTTAATCATTGGCACTGGCACATTTGTGTTGTTGGCTTGTTTCGGGGGAAAGTTGCACAAATCAAATGGAGGAAAAATCAGCGACGAATCGCAAAAAAAGTGCAACTCTCAAACTCAACTCATCCATTAAAAACTAAGGAAAAATCGACGGAAAAAAAACCAAAGAAAAAAAAAAAGAAAACGAAAAACCAGTGAAAACTGCTGGCCAGAGAGTTAATTATTTTTCATGTTCATTGCTGAAAACCGAATACCGAAATATGCAAAAGTGAGTATATAGCCTATAGCATACATATGTATATCACGTCATTCCCATATGCCAATGACTCTTGTTGTGTATGGGCACGTAATTTTATTTTCGTCTTGAATTTCATTTCATTTCATTGTGCTTAATTGATTTTGCCTCATTTGCATACAGCTTTGTTTAAAATTATAGTAGGGTCGTGGAATTATAAAATAAATCTTAAATACATTTAAAAGGGTTTTCGTCTTTCAACTATATGTTTTAAATTTATTTATTGCCAAAACAGTAGGTAATCGTTATGCTATTTCTAGTTTTCAACAACAAATTACAATTTTTTGCACAATATATAAAAAATGATTAATATAAGAAATTTCGAGCTATAATTATATCTATTTCATTTATATACATTTTTATATACAGTTATTAAGCAAAAAACGACCATGTTTAGTTGGTCTTGTCTGTGGCTATAATTATAATTAAACAGCACTTGAACAAATTAATACGAGGTCATCGGGTTTTACTTGTTGTGGTTGCTTTTGGATTACAAAATTTTAAAGGTGTTACCATTTGCATCTTAATGTTGGTCGGTTGTGCGTTGCAAAAAAAACATACAAAAAAATAATAAAAGTAATAAATAAAAGCGACTGAAATTAAAATAAAATGTAAGACTATAAGGAATTAATAAAACATTAAAACAAACTTAAAGAATGAACTCATTTTAGAAAGCAATTAAATGCGTTGAACCACAGAATTTAGTGGAAATTGGAAAAGCAATATTTGTTAAGCAGGTGAACAAATTGGGTGAAACAAGGAAATGTATAAGAAATCAATAAGAAACGGAAAAAATAAAATAAAACAAAATAAAACTCAACAAAAAGTTGAAAATGAATAGTAGAAAAAGATGTAAAAGCAATGCATTGAACAAATGTGCAAGCTTTCTAACGCCGCAGTCGGCTTCGCAGTCTCCGTGGGCAGCGCAGTCGGCGGCCGTGCCAACAAGAACAATTGCGAAGCATCGCGAAGCGGCGAGAGAGGAGTGCAGAGCGGGAGAGCAGCGAGAGCAGAGAGCGAGCAGAGAGCGGGCGAGAGCAGCGGCATTTCGAGTGCAGACGGCGGTGGTGTCGGTGTCGTTTTGGTTTTGTCGGCTAAACACAATTTAAGTTCACTCGGTTAGCAGACATTACACATACACACACATATGTCTGTATGCAAGAAACCAGAAAAAAGGGAAAAATACAACGTTCGTTGAGTCGCGTTCTGTTTTTTTTTTTGTGCGTGGCTTGTGCTCGTGTGTGTGTGCTTCGGTTTTGCCAATTTTAGCCAACTTTAGCTCTCAGTGTCGAACTTAAACTTAAAGAGCGAGCAACGTGACGTGTCGCTAAAAAAAATTCGCGCACACAACTTCCTACTTCATCAAAAAAAAAACCAATGAAATAAACAAAAAGAAACGTCTAAAAAAAGCGAGACTTGTTTTTTTTTTTATTGTGCATCTGTGTGTTTGTGATTGTAACAAAGAGTATCAAGGAAAGAGAGAAGAAGCAAAAAACAAAGAGAGAGAGAGCAAGAGCAGCTGATTTTAGCCGGCAAGTGTCAGCTGTTTCGTGACAGAACGAGATAGCGCTAGATTTTTGGACAGGGCGAACATGTTATGTCTTGCACGCCTTCTCCTCCTTGTGCTGCATTCGCTTTAGCAATGCAACAACAACAGCAGCAGCAACAACTTAAAATACAAGAAATACAACAGCAAAGACAACATTTGCAAATTCAACAAATACAACAGCAAAGGGGAAAGAAGGAGGAACTAAGGCAAATCCAAGAAATACCGCAATTAATACCACATCAAATACAGAAAATACCGCAACTACAACAAATTCAAATACATAAAATACCGCATCTAACAATTCAAACACAGAAAATACCACAATCACAGCATAATGGTAGTAATGTAAAACAAAAAGCTTATCAAATTCCGGAAGTACACAAGTTACAAATAATACCAGAAAATCGGGCACATGAAACACAAACGATACCGCAACAACATAGGCCTATATTTGATTCTCATCAAATTAATGAATTACCGCACACACAAACTATTCAAATAACTTTGCAAAGTCGGCAAAATATACCAGAATTACAACAGATAAAACAGTTACAGTTTCAACAAATACAACGATTACCGATTGTACCAGAAATACAGCAATTTCAGACAGCGCAGCAAAATCAAACGATTCAAATAGGTGCCACAAGAATAACATATAACAGCAATAGTAACAGCAACAACAGTAGCAGCAATAGCAACAACAACTACTGTAACATTAACAACAACAATAACAATAGCAGCAACAGTAACAGCGGCAACAACATAATGTTAGCCTCCGCCAGCGCCTCTGCCGCCGCAAGAAAACGCAGCCGCAGCGCGAGTAATGGCAGCAAAAGCAACAACAAAACGGCCAGTGGCCGCAAATTAACAAAAAGCGTGAGTGTTTGTTGTTTTTCTTCTTTTTTTTTTTCTTCTCTCCCTCTCTCTCTTTTTCTCTGTTTACATTAAGCGGTTTCTCGCCCGTGCACGTGCTATTCGTGAGTGAGCGAGATATAAAGAGAGGTTAGAGCGTACACAAGCGAATAACAGCGCTTTGTGCTGAGCGCCCAGCCTGCGTCGACTACGCTGCCTGCGTTAACAGCGACGTTCGCAAAATTGGGCCACATCAAAAACCTAAAACAGCGAAAACTAAACTATGTTAATGCTAACCCGATGGGAATAGAATAGAAACACCGATAAAAAGTTAAAGAATTAGGAACAATTTAAACTGCATTCCATAAATAAAAAAACATTCCATAAATATAAAACATAAAAAACACCTAAACCCACTTTGAAGCACGGCGGGTGAAGTGTTATGATTTGGGGCTGGATTTCCACAAAAGGAGTGGGAAATCTCGTATTTATCGATGGCATAATTAATAAACCAATGTTAGTTTTAAACTCTTAATACGCGTTTGAAGTTGAAAAAAAAAAACCGAATATTAGTGTGATCCCACTATATACATATATACTTATTATTACTAGATGGAAGCCACAACTGATAAGAACAAATAACACAAATGTGTGGTCACAAAATTAAACTGATAACCAAACAAATAACTAAGGTACACAGGAAATAAAAACATTTATTTTATAGAAAACAAATAGCTAGAGGTTCTTTAAAATAACTGACTACAAATTAAAATAAATTTTTTAATTAATTTGGTATTATTGAAGTAACTTAAAATTTACTACGATTAATAATACATAATAATTTTAATTTGTGCTTTGAATGCAAATCTCAAAAACGAAAAAAGAAGAAACATAAATAAACTGCTATAAACACCTCACTAATTATTAGATTAATTCTGATTTTAATCAAAGTTTATACAAAACAAAAAAATAAAAATGTCGCATACCTTGCCTTTTGAAATGGGTTAATCAAGTGCTTTGTATGGTAGCGCTAAATTTATTTCCCCCTATTTAGAAATGTTTATATTTAAATTGCTAACAATATTCAGTAGCCGGAATTTAAAGCCACAACAGCGAACATTTTATTCATTCATTTTTGTAGCAGATGTTGCGCTCTTTTCCTAGCTCTCTCTCTCTCTCCCCATTTTTACTCTCTCGTGCAACTTCGTTTCCTCTTCGGCTTGTCATTCGTGTCTAAAAATAAAACAGCATGTGCGATTGCATGTGTGTGTGTGTGCACACGCTCTCGCTATTTGTTGTTGTTGTACATTTTTTGTCTGTGGGCAAAAGGCAATGAAAACGAAAATTTGCGTGACGTCTCTCGACCTTGACTCATCGACGATTTCCTAACAGAGCTGTTAAACTGTTAAAACGCCAGCAGAGGCGACAAAGCAGAGCGAGGACAGCGATGCCGGCGGCGCAGTCGAGCCGAGTTGCGGCTCGATGTGTTTTTACCGTGTTTTTTTCTGTGCTTTGATTTCAATTGTATTTGCTTTTGTGTTTGCGTTTTAGTTTTCATTTCTTTTTTATCATTTCATTATACTTTTTATGTAGATTTTCTTGGGATATTAATAAAACGTTTTGTGCTTCATTTCCAATATTTGCAGTTTCTTCTGCCTTTTCTTTGGTTTTTCTTAATTTTTCTTTGGTTTGAAGTCAACGTCTCTTTGGGACATCAGACCAAACCAGTTTAAAAAAAAAACACATTTACTGGCTTACTAAAATAAACCAACACTGTCTTATCAACAAAAAAAAAAATGGTTCGATTTGCTTATGTTTTGTTGAACTGCAACTGGACAGTGAAGCTTCATTAACTTTTTACAATGCTAAGGAACAAATAATAAACTATGCATTCATCCTACTAAATAGAAGTACATATGTATTCTATACTCACTTTTAGTTATTTTTAATGAAGGGGAAACTACAGCTAAATGCACATATTTTATTGTTATAAGATGCTTACTGAACTTTTTGCATTTGAAAGAACTTCTTCAAAAATATAGAATATTGTAAAACACCAATTATAATTATCGAAAATTTTTTGTTTATGAAACTCGTATTATAAATTATAGAACAAAACTAGAAAAGGGCGTGCAACTATAGGAATGTGTCTCCACATCATCTCTCCCATCGTGGTTTTATCCGTCTCTTTCTCTCGTTTTGAGATTTTCTCTCAATAAGAAATGCATATGCGTAATGCATGTGAGTTCCGTTGGTTTTTGTGCCACACCCACACAACGCCCACCCACCCACTTGCGTTTCTCTTCCGCTCTTTTGCTTCCTTCTTCCCTTTCCCTTTGTCATCCTTCCAGACCCCTATTCATCTATCCCCTATTTTATGCTGTGCACAGAGAAAAATGTGAATGGCAAAATTAAGAAATTTATGATTTGACAAATTTGTATTTTTCATTATAATTTCCTTTAACAGTACTGAATAATAATTCATTTAATATAATTTCAAATGATATAATTCCTAATATATTCAGTTTGAACTTAAAATCCTTTATTGAACACAAAATGTTATAAATCAAATATTTATTTGTTTTTAGATTTATTGATACCAGAATATGATTTTACAGTTCCCTTTTTTTGCGGTGTGCCATTCCATTCCAACTTGGTCCGTATTTCCATTCCACATTTGCTCCTCTGCTCTTTTCGCATGCACCTCTCTTCCTCTCCCTTTCGCACTGCAGCACGGAGCATAATCATCATCATAGATTTATCTCATTCACGCGCACGTGAGGCAAAGGCAAGCCCCAAAAATTAAGTCGTCGTCGCTTGTCGCTTTGCTTTGCGCTTCTCCTTTTTGCCCCTTCCTCACTCTGCTCCTCCGTTGCCACTCTTCTCTTCCCCCATTCATCTCCTTCTCTCCATCCCCTTGTTATCATCAGTTCATTTCATTGTCTGGCCTTTCGTTCGACTCGTTTTTTCTCCCTCTTAGTCCCTCCTTCGTCCCCTTCCTTCGCTCGTCTTTCTCAGTTTCTCGGTGTTGCCAATTTCGTGTTTCGCTGGCCGTTACAATTTTCATGCTTTGGCCATGTTTGACAAGACTTTTTTTTCCAGCTTTTTCTCTATGCTTATGTTTCGTTCTCCTTCTCTTTTCCCCCTTCGCCTTACCCTTACCTTATGCAGCAGGAATAAACGGCAATCATGCGACAGCTGTTGTCTAAACAAAATGAAGAAAATAATGAAGGAAGGAACTAGATGAAAATTAAAGCGTAGAAGGAAACATGAATATCTTTACACAACCGTATAATGTAATAATGTAATATAATGTAACTCCAAAATTGTACATAACTTATACAATCAGGGTTGACCTACAGAAGAATATTCACGAATTTTGCTCTTATAGTTATCACAATCTGGAATTTTAGAATATTAAACACAGAAAATAGCCAAAAATATTCAAGATTATAAAGTAAAAAACATTTGATAAAAAAAATGATAAGGAAACTAGCAGTACTCTGTAAATTATGCATACACATACAAACATCCTAAATGTACTGGAAAACCACTTACTTGAAGTAGAAATTATGTTCATTCTAATCTGTAAATTGTTTATTAAAAAAAGACCTGATGTAAGTTTGCAAAACACTTTTTAAAATCTTGTTTTGTCACATAAAAAGTACTTAAATTATTCTGAATTATTGGATCGGCAACAAAATGTTCATTCTGATAACGCCCAATTGTGAAATTCATAAACGGCCCATGGTAAACAACATCTGGTTATTTCCGAAACTAAAAACTTTTACCGAATATAAAATGTATTTCTTGGTCTTGTAGTTCCCATTCCCAGAAGCACAGTCAGTATCCTATTTCTGTCCCGATAAATTGTGTGTTTGCACTACGAAATGTACGCATTTTTTAGGGGTATCAAAATACACAAATATTTATGCTCTACGAATCGAACAAAAGCACACAGACAGCGTTCTATTTATTTATTTATTCTCCGTCTTCCTTTTAGCCCCCTCAAAATATATTCCTATTCTGTACTTTGTAATATTCTGCTAACCGATTAACTGCCCATTGGAACGCATTGCACTACTTTTTTTCCCCCATTCCACTCTTAATTAATTCCTTATGATATTTTGTGTTTCCCTATAGAGTTGAATACTTGGCTTTTTTATAGCTCTTGTTGAAAGAAAGAACTATATAACAATTTGAAAGCTTACATTTTTAAATAAAAAGTAAAAAGTTTATATATTTATACGAATACAATAACGTTGAAAAGTGTGTAACACGTATATGGAAGCGTTTCCGACCCAATAATGTAAACATATTCTTGATCACTAATTGGCCTTGTTACTCTGTTTATACGGTCATTACTTATCGACTTGTACAAAAATATTCCAATTCTGACCATTATTTTAGCATAAAAGTACATTTTCCGGCAGATGGCGCCACACACAACTCGATTATTATCTGGGAGCATACATATTTATTTTGACTCATTGTGTTGTATAGCCAAACCCTGACCTATAGTTTACCAGACAAAAATTGTAGTCACAGATACAGATTAAATGAGAAGTTATAAAGAATTAGCATGCGGTAATAACGTTTTGATGTTGAATGTGCCTTTAACACTGTCTTTGTGTACACTCAAAGTTTAATTTTTTGTTAATTAAATCTAGATTGTTTTTTTTATAGCTATATTTTATTTTATGGGCGAGGCAGCACTGTTGCTGATGTATGTGCATGTGTGGTATGGTGGCAATGGCGCCCTCTGCCGGCGTCGTCGCTCGCGAATTAACAAAGACGCCGGCTGTCTCTCTCTCTGTCTCCTCTCTTTCCACTCTCCCCCTCTCCCTCCTGCTCCCACAAAACAGCAGCTGCTATGCTATCCGTTCCGTTTTGGATTGGAAGTTCAGTTCGGTGGAATGGAATGGAAGGCAGCAGTAGCGAAAGAAGAAGAAGCTGCAACGCCGCGACGCTCGTTTTGTAGTTGTAGTTGTAGTTTGGCGGCGTGTGTAGTTTGCTATCGCTGTTGTTTTTAAACGAACGCGCGCTCGGAAGTTGCGCACAAAAATCTATATAAACCAAAAAGAAAACACAAAAGCGCGAAAAAAATAAAACACTAAATAAAGTAAAAGAGGAAGAAGCAATCGGATTAATTTTAGTGTACTTCTGCCCGTTTTTGGTTTCGGTCTTATTTTTTTTTCGTTTTTGCAAATGAACGATTAGTTGAACTCGCTCTCGCCGCTCTCTCGCTCTCGCCGCTCTTCTTCTTGTTGGCTTTTGCTAACTCTCTTGTGTGTGTTTGCACCTTCTTCTTCTTTCTTTCGCTCTGCTCGTTACCATTTTACAAACACACACGCGCACGATGAGAGCGACTGCAAAAAAATCGGAATAAACACGGTTTATAATATATATACGGTATATATATACAGGAAAGCATTTAGACAAATGTGTAAAATTAGTGCAAACTAAACGAAAGAGCAAAAATAAAGAAAACCAAATGTGATAATATTGTAATAGAATGTGAAAATCCAAACACAAACACATACACATACCCACGCACCCGCAGCCACGTATGTGTGTGCAGAAAAATATGCGGCGCTTAAAAAAGGTGAACGGCATTTTGTGACCATAAAAATTGAAAATTTTCAACAAAATAAATATAATGAAAAGTAAAATAAAAGTTTTCAAGTAAAATTTGTGCACATAAAAAAAAACAAAAAAAAAAGTTGAAAAAATAAGTAGTTAAAGAGTAGCCATTTTCATTTCTAGTTAAATTTTTCAACATTTTCCTTTTCATTGTCTACGCTTTGCTTTTTGATAAAACATTACACACATTCATACATACACACATGCCACTGCATTCTCGCTCTCTGTCGCTGTTGCTGTCTCCCTTGCACTCTTACACTCTCTCGCAAACGCATGCCGCTTTCTCGTTTGGTCCCACTCGCACTCGTTCTCGCATATTTTGCACAATCTTCTTTGTCGTCTCTTTTGTTGCCACCGCCCCCGGGGTTGCCACCTAGTCGTAGTGGTCGCAAATGCCGCGCATGTGGCAGCACTCTCTCGGCCAAGCGAAAGAGAAGCGCAAAAACAAATGCGAAAAGAAAGAAGCAGCGGAGCAAAACAAAAGCGGCATCAGTGTTGCAAAGTGCACAAAGCGGTCAGAGAGGGAGAAAGAGAGAGAGAGATAGAGAAAAGGCTAAGCTAAAACAAATATCCATTAAAGGTGAAAAATAAACAATTGGAAAAAAAAATTGTTCAGCAATTATCTAAAAATCTTAATTGGCGGCAACGTTTTCTAAAACAATACAAAATTAATTTCTTGAAATGCATCATATATATTATAATTTCCCAAATGAAAACTGAAATACCTTAACACATATATGTGGTGAAACATTAGGTTATAAAAATTGTTCCTCCATAACATATGATTAAAAAAATTATTTAATTTAAAAAAAGGGTATAAGTTTGAATAAGTTTCAACAATCTACAAAACTAAGCGTATACAAAAAGGATCAATAACAATCTAAAATCATTTAAAAAATCTGGGTGTAGAACTTTAAGGTCATATAACCTTTTTCTTTTGTTTCATTTGAAATGAGTGAGAATAATTATAGATACTACTATATGCAATGTATTCATTAATAGTAAATTGCCGTTGATTTTAACTAATTTTTGTTATCATTTAATTCCACTTGCAGATGTCCGCCGGCGCTCAGTTGCAGATGGCCCCGCAAACCACTTCGGCCCTAAGTCACCACCATCCCAATCAGCAGCAGCAGTTGCAACCGCCGCAGCAGCAGCAGCCGCAGCAGCCCCCGCCCCCGCAACAGCAGCAGCAGCAGCAGCATTTTGCCAACCATCACAGCAACCAACAACAGTCGCAACAGCAGCAGCAGCAGCAGCAGCAGGAGCAACAGAATCCGCAGCAGGCGCCACAGCAGCAGCAGCAGCAGCAGATACTTCCGCAACAGCATCTGCAGCACCTGCACAAGCATCCGCATCAGCTGCAACAGCAACTGCATCAGCAGCAGCAGCTCCACCAGCAGCAGCACTTCCACCAGCAGCAGCAACAGTCGCTGCAGGGGCTGCATCAGGGTAGCAGCAATCCGGACTCTAATATGAGCACTGGCTCCTCGCACAGCGAGAAGGATGTCAATGATATGCTGAGTGGCGGTGTAGCAACGCCCGGCGGAGCAGCTGCAGCAGCAGCAGCAGCCGCCGCAGCAGCAGCCATCCAACAGCAACAGCAACAGCAGCAGCAACAGCAACATCCCGCCTTTCCGCCCGCCCTGGGAATGCAACAGCCTCCGCCGCCGCCGCCACAGCACTCCAATAACGGAGGTGAGATGGCCTATTTGACGGCCGCAACGACCACGACGACATCGGTGGTGCCGGCGGCGGTGGGGGCCAAACCCCGAACGCCAGCGGAGCGGAAACGGAAGCGGAAAATGCCGCACACCAGTGCGGACGAGGCGGGGAGTGGCGGTGGTTCCGGCGGAGCAGGAGCCACAGTGGTGAACAACAGCAGCCTGAAGGGCAAATCCCTGGCCTTTCGTGATATGCCCAAGGTGAACATGAGCCTGAATATGGGCGATCGCCTGGGTGGCTCGGCGGGCAGTGGCGGCGGAGCCGGTGGCGCCGGCAGTGGAGGATCCGGAGCCGGTTCCGGTTCCGGCAGTGGCGGCGGCAAGAGCGCCCGCCTCATGCTCCCCGTCAGCGACAACAAGAAGATCAACGACTACTTCAATAAGCAGCAAACGGGCGTGGGCGTTGGCGTCGGCGTCCCAGGCGGTGCGGGCGGAAACACTGCCGGACTCCGAGGATCGCATACGGGAGGCGGCAGCAAGTCACCCTCATCCGCCCAGCAACAGCAGCAGCAGCAGCAACAGACGGCGCAGCAGACGAGCGGTGTTGTTGCGACGGGCGGCAATGCAGGAGGAGTTGCCGCTGGCAATCAGGTGCAAGTGCAGACGAGCAGCGCCTACGCCTTGTATCCACCAGCTAGTCCCCAAACGCAGACGCCGCAGCAACAGCAGCAGCCACCGGGAGCCGCCGACTTTCACTATGTCAACTCCAGCAAGGCGCAACAGCAGCAGCAGCAGCAGCGCCAGCAGCAGCAACAGACTTCCAATCAAATGGTTCCTCCACACGTGGTCGTCGGCCTGGGTGGTCATCCACTCAGTCTAGCCTCCATCCAGCAGCAGCAGCAGCAACAGACGCCCCTCTCCCAGCAGCAACAGCAGCAGCAGCAGCAACAACAGCAGCAACAGCAGCAGCAGCAGCAGCAGCAGCAGCAACTGGGACCACCGACCACATCGACGGCATCCGTTGTGCCCGCGCATCCGCATCAGCTCGGCTCCCTGGGAGTGGTGGGCATGGTCGGTGTGGGCGTAGGCGTGAGTGTGAATGTGGGCGTGGGGCCACCACTGCCACCGCCACCGCCAATGGCCATGCCAACGGCGATCATACAATCATACAGCAAGGCCACGCAGACGGAGGTGTCGCTGCACGAGCTGCAGGAGCGCGAGGCGGAACACGAGTCGGGCAAGGTGAAGCTGGACGAGATGACGCGCCTGTCGGACGAGCAAAAGTGCCAGATTGTCGGCAACCAGAAGACGATCGACCAGCACAAGTCGCACATTGCCAAGTGCATCGATGTGGTCAAGAAGCTGCTCAAGGAGAAGAGCAGCATTGAGAAGAAGGAGGCGCGACAGAAGTGCATGCAGAATCGCCTCAGACTCGGCCAGTTTGTCACCCAGCGCGTGGGCGCCACATTCCAGGTGAGACTGTCGACTGGCTGGTTCTTCTCCCCTCCCCCCACCCCCCAAATCAATGCACACTTGTTAACCCACCCTCTCTGTTTTTTTTCTTAACTATCTACAGGAGAACTGGACGGACGGTTATGCGTTCCAGGAGCTAAGTCGGCGGCAGGAGGAAATCACTGCCGAGCGCGAGGAGATCGACCGGCAGAAGAAGCAGCTGATGAAGAAGCGTCCGGCGGAGTCCGGACGCAAGCGCAACAACAACAGCAACCAGAACAACCAGCAGCAGCAGCAGCAACAGCAGCACCAGCAGCAGCAGCAGCAGCAGAATTCCAACTCGAACGATTCCTCGCAACTGACGGGCGGCGTGGTGACCGGACCGGGCAGTGATCGCCTGGGCGGCACAGCCGGCGGCGTGAGCAGCGTCGACAGCGGTCTGGGTGGCAACAATGCGGGCGCAATCGGTGGCGGTGCCGTTGGCGGCGGCGTCGGCAGCGGCAACGTTGGCGGCGGCGGCGGCGTTGGCGGCGTCGGTGGCGGCGGCGGCGGCGGAGGACGTGGTCTGTCGCGCAGCAACTCGACGCAGGCCAATCAGGCTCAATTGCTGCACAACGGCGGCGGCGGCTCGGGCGGCAATGTCGGCAATTCGGGCGGCGTCGGAGATCGCCTCTCGGATCGAGGAGGGGGTGGACTGGGCGGCAACGATAGCGGCAGCTGTTCGGACTCGGGCACGTTCCTCAAGCCGGATCCCGTTTCGGGGGCGTACACCGCGCAGGAGTACTACGAGTACGATGAGATACTCAAGCTGCGCCAGAACGCCCTCAAGAAGGAGGACGCCGACCTGCAACTGGAGATGGAGAAGCTGGAGCGGGAGCGCAATCTGCACATCCGAGAGCTCAAGCGGATACTCAACGAGGATCAGGTATATAGCCTAGCCATAGATATAGATCTTACTGATTTGTGGATTATATTGAACGTTATTATATACGTATTATTCAGTCCCGCTTCAACAACCATCCCGTGCTGAACGATCGCTATCTTCTGCTGATGCTGCTGGGCAAGGGCGGCTTCTCAGAGGTTCACAAGGCCTTCGACCTCAAGGAGCAACGCTATGTCGCATGTAAGGTGCACCAATTAAACAAGGATTGGAAGGAGGATAAGAAAGCTAATTATATCAAGTGAGTAGTAAAACAGATGAGCAGGAAAAGTCAATGATTGATTAGCATTAGCATAAGGATATAGTTGTTGTAAAGTTGATCAAGTTAGCAGCTGTTGTAAAAGTAAATGTAAAAAGCATATAGATTAAATCATGCGATTGAATATTCCCAATTTATTTGCAAGTCACGTTTATATTAATACAATTTCACTATGGATATAGTTTATAGATCGAGTTAGCATATAGATTAAATCATGGTATTGAATATTTTGCCATTCAATTGCAAGCCACGATTAAATTAAGATTAAATCAGGCTTTTGGTTTAGGGAAAAAAACAGCCTTAATGAACTTGCTTTAACTGAAACGAAACACAAAACTTAGGCCACAATCACATGGGTGGGCTTGCTCTTATTGAAAACATTTTACTAAAGTCTTCCCTCGTTTGAAAACCCCACTAATTACCCACAAACAAAAAATCAGACACGCTTTGCGGGAATACAACATTCACAAGGCGCTGGATCATCCGCGGGTCGTCAAGCTCTACGATGTCTTTGAGATCGATGCGAATTCCTTTTGCACGGTGCTCGAATACTGCGATGGCCACGATCTGGACTTCTATCTGAAGCAACATAAGACTATACCCGAGCGTGAAGCGCGCTCGATAATAATGCAGGTGAGTTATATACATACCACCCACCATACATACATACCCACCATTTTACCTTGAATATTAACGTTTTCAATTTAACCCCTTCTTTAGGTTGTATCTGCACTCAAGTATCTAAATGAGATTAAGCCTCCAGTTATCCACTACGATCTGAAGCCCGGCAACATTCTGCTCACCGAGGGCAACGTCTGCGGCGAGATCAAGATCACCGACTTCGGACTGTCGAAGGTGATGGACGACGAGAACTACAATCCCGATCACGGCATGGATCTGACCTCCCAGGGAGCGGGCACTTACTGGTGGGTTGTGGTGGTTGTTTGTCTATTTGTTTGTTTTTTACGATTTAAAATGGGACTTGGGACTTTGTAAACGACTTTTCAATTTCAATCCTGTTTTGTATTTGTATAGGTATCTGCCACCCGAGTGCTTTGTGGTGGGCAAGAATCCGCCGAAGATCTCCTCCAAAGTGGACGTGTGGAGTGTGGGCGTGATCTTCTACCAGTGTCTGTACGGCAAGAAGCCATTCGGTCACAATCAGTCGCAGGCCACCATCCTCGAGGAGAATACGATCCTGAAGGCCACCGAAGTGCAGTTCTCCAACAAGCCAACCGTTTCCAATGAGGCCAAGGTGGGTGTTGTAGTCTTCAACTGGGACAATTCATTAGTTGCCATATTAATATTTGTGTGTTTTTTGTTCCAATCGAAAACAGAGTTTCATTCGAGGCTGTTTGGCCTATCGCAAGGAGGATCGCATGGATGTGTTTGCGCTGGCCAGGCACGAGTACATTCAGCCGCCGATACCGAAGCACGGCCGTGGTTCGCTCAACCAGCAGCAGCAGGCGCAGCAGCAACAGCAGCAGCAGCAGCAACAGCAGCAGCAGCAGTCGTCAACGTCGCAGGCCAATTCCACCGGCCAGACATCGTTCTCTGCCCACATGTTTGGCAATATGAATCAGTCGAGTTCGTCCTAGCTGCCAACCAAGCGCAATTCCAATTCATAATTCGCCGCAGTAGCAGCAGCCACTCTGGCTGCCAGCCAGCAACAGCAGCAACAACTGCAACTTCAGCAATACCAGCAGCAGCAGCAGCATCAGCAACTCCATTTACAAAACAGTAGCAGCAACTATGCGGCTACGCTACTCGATGCAGCGGCCTTTTGCTACGAGACCGTAATGGATGCAGCCCACTTCCACAACAACAACAACAACAACAACAATAGCACCATTATCAACAACAATATGCAGACAATGCCGGCAAACGCTGCTAGTGCTGCTGCAAATGCTGCTGTAGCTGCAGGAGGAGGAGGAGGAGGGGGAGGAGGATCTGGGGGAACACCAACCTATCAGGGGAAATACAAGCGCTGGCAGCAGCAACAGTTGCAACAGCAGGCGCAACTGCAACAGCAGCAACACAAGTTGCTGTTGCAACAAGAGCTGCTGTAGAACAAGCATATATGGGTGATTGATGATTGATTGATTGATGGATTGATGATGTTTCGTTGACAGTGGATGATAGATGATAGATGATGACAAAGGGAGTTTGAGAAGAATAAGGGGAGAATGAGCTGCCTGCAACACTGCCGCCAAGCCAAGCTAAGCTAATGTTGCTGCTGCAACAGCAACAACACCATCTACAACAACACCACCCCAAGAATTTCCACAGCGAGTCGCAAACAAACAACAACAAAAACTTAAATTAAAGAAACTATATATAAATATATATATGCATATATATATTAAATGTGATAAACAAGCGTAAAGCAAAAAAAAAAAAAAAAAAAAAAAACAAAAAACAAAAAAAAATGAAAAGAACATGAGGAAAGCAAGCAAGCAGCAAAAACAGCAGGAGAAAGACGAACAACCGAGGGGATAACCCCGGAGGATAGGGAAAAAGCACAGCTGCAGTTAAAGAAACCGGAAGAGGAGAGCGAGGAAAAATTTGAAAGCAGAAGAAAAGCAGAGACAGAGACGGTTTGTGGAAGCTGAGAGAAGAATCGCCGATAAGAGGAGAAAGCTTGAGAAATTGTTTATAAAGGCTGCTATAAACACACACACTTTTTTTTTGTTAACTATAAATACCAAGCAGAATAATTAATATAAAATAATTAATAATTAATTGCTAAATGTAAATTAGTAAGTAGGGTGGCATCTAAAACAACAAAACAAAAACGCAAAAAAAAGAATGATTCCCAAGAACAACAACGCGTGTGAGAGAAGGCAGATAATATTTTTTCTCTGTATTAATAATAAAAATGGTTAACGTAAAGACATCATAGCAAATTAGCGTAGGCTAAAAAAGCACACAGTATAGAGAACTGAAATGAAAAAAAAAATACAAAAAAGCAGGAACACAGCAAGGATCATAAAGTCGCAGAAAAAAGAACACCTTTGCAATGGGAAAACACGAACTAATGCGTTGGTTTTTTTTGTTCGATTATTTAATTGGGTTTTGTTTGTTTGTAGTTCAAACATTAATACATTAACACTCACTTATTCTCATGCACACACAGCACAACACAACATAACACAGATACACACACAATACACTGCAGACTGCTTTTGCCTTACAAGAAAGAATGAAAAACACTAATTTTAATTGCCGATTTCCATTTTGTATTTTAATGCATATTTAATATTATGCATTCACATATATATACATAAATCATACTCTACCCAGGAACGTTTCTATTTTAATATAATGCACAACATACATTTAATTTTAAAGCTTTTAAACGAAGATAAAACCAACATATAATTTACTTTAATATGGAAATTGAAAGGAAAGTGTTCTTTGTTTGTTTTGTATCAAAATCCAAAAGAAATTTGATTTAAAAATAAAAACAATTTCATAAAAACACACCCCACACGCACACACACACATATACATTTGTATATACTCGTATCTGAACAACAAACAAAAAACCGAGGCGAAAAAAACTAAGAACTTGTTTAAATCGAATGCAATTCCAAAATATCCAACAGAAAAAAGAATCAGATAACCAATTTTTTTTAATATGCCACAAAGAAAGTGTTAATGAAAATAAGGAAAAGTGAGGAAATCCGAAAGAAGGGAATGCTCGAGATGATCGGACTCTCAGATCGGATAAAAAAAAAATTAAAAAATAAACCCATTTGAAGTAATCTACTTCTAATTACATAATAATCTAATGTAATAGTTTTTATTAAAATTATATAGATATATATATATATGTACCGATATACATATATATATACATGTTTTTTTTTTTTAATTTTAAACTATATTTGTAATGCACTATGCGTAACATTGTATTAAATATTAATATCCAAGGCATATTAATAGAAATATATATATATAAAAACTATATAAAAACTGAAAAAAAAACTGAAATACCAAGCTAAATGTTTCAATAATATACAGATCTATATGTATGCAAAGCCGATATAAAATCTGCCTAAAGCCAGAAAAAAAAACTAGAAGAGAAAACAGAAAGATCCGAAGAATAAAAGAGATGGATGAGCGGGAGAGGAGAATGCAAGATTCATCCTCAAGCGAAAACTTTTTTTCTTTAGTCTATACGAAACGAAAAGCATAAAAAATAAACCGAAATTAGTTCTTATAGTGAAAATGAAAGAGAAATGGCAAAAGCGCGCGCGAAAGAGAAGGCAAATGGGCACTGGAAAAGGACGGCAAGCAGAACAAGTTAAAGAAAAAAGCAGCAGCAACAACAACAACCCCCTAAAAAATAGCAAAGAAAATTGTAAATATTTATATAAATAATTTATGCATAATTTAAATAAAAAATTAATGAGGAAAATCCGTAAAAGAAAAAAAAAACGAAACAAAAGAAACATAAAAACCAGAAGAACCATTTCAGATTTGTATGCAAATTTGTATATGTACGTACTTTCCTTTAATTTTAGCCAATCAGTTTGTAAGAATTTTTTTTTTTGCATCTCTATAAAGAATTACGATATGAGGATAATGATTCCGACTTTTTTTTTCCGTTTAATGTAAACCATTAGGATAAGTCCATAATTGATGGTCGATATATAAATTGTGTGTGTATATCGGATGGAGCGTGTGTTGATTTAATTTGATAAAAGAAAATTAAGATGAAGGTAAAGATAAAGATAAAGAAGAAACGTGGAGTATGAGAGCGAATCTATCTATAATATAATTATGTAAAATGCACATCTTTAAATTATAAATTATACATATTTAAAACAAAACTATTATTATTATTATTATTATGAATTACCATTATCATTATTTTTTATTACCACTTAACGGTTTCGTTTCGATCCACAGCGAAACCAACAACAACCAAGAAACAGAAACAACAACAAGAAGAGAAACAAAATAAACAAGCGAAATGTTTGATAAAAAAACCCACAATAGATGTTTTTATTTATTTGTGTCTTTGATTCGATTTTATTGAGTTATTCATAAAGGAATGTTGCCACACACACACACACACGCAAGCGTATAAAGCTAAACAAATTAAATACCTATTAAGTGTTTAAATAGTACTAAACGAATCAAAATATAAATACATAAAAAAAAACAAAAAATTAAAAAAAAAAAACCAAAACCAAAACCAGACGCAAACGAAGCAGCATGAAAAACGGTGGAAAAGCGATTAAATTATTTGTTGAGTATTTTATTAAAGTAATAATTACGATAATAATTATAAAATTTAAATTGAACGAAATGCGAAAACAGAAAAAAAAAACAAAACTGAATATACATATATATATATATTATATATAACAAATTATTTAATAGTTATGCTAAAAAATTATTTAAAGTGAAGGATATAAAAAATATTTGCATGCGAGCGAGCAAGAGGAAAAAGGCATTCAGAAGAGGCCAACGCCAACGCCACCGTCACCGCCCCCTCACCGAAAACCTCCCAAAAACCCCACCCCCAATTTTCCCAATTCCACCCCTTGACCCTTGACCCTTGAACCAACCACCCACCCACCACCCCCAAAAGAAAATGCGGAGAAAGCTAAGAAAATGAAGCGATGCCGCAAAACGCGGGGGCGGCTAACTGAGTAGAAGAAGAAAGCGTGAAGAAGATACTAAATCAATAAGTAAACATAAAGATTAATTAATACATTAATTCCAGAACAAAAACGAAAAAAGCTAAAAAAAACTAAACAAAACAAAAGACAAAAAGAAGACGAAAAAGAAAAAAAACAAGACGAAGCATTGAAAATAAAAAAATACTAAAATGATTAAAACAAAACGGCTTTTAATGGCAAACGGGGTATACGATTTTTCAAAAAGTTTGTCCTTATAATTTAAATTATATTGAGAATTGGAAAGACCAAATATTTTAGTGGTTTTTAAGCTTTAAATTAATAGGAATCTCTTAAAATAATAGTTCATAATTTAATGAATAGTTTTTTGCCGGTGGTAAAAAAAAAACATTCAGCTATTTTTAACCGAGTTTTAATATTACTAATATTGGTGACCTCGAACTTGTTGATTTTTAATCCAATTATATTTGACAATTTACAGTAGGCTGCTATTTGAAATGCAATTTGTTTATTTCTTACTTTCGTATTATTAATATACATATAACAAAAATCAATATTAAAAATAATATTTTTTGGTTCTGTAGCACACTTCTCGAAATGGTTTATGTCTTCTCTATGCATTGGTACTGGCATTGGCTAAACTCCAGTGTTGGCGATGATGACATTTTGGTGTATTTTCTTTGTTCCTTGTTCAAGGTCACACTGGGTTAGCAGCGTTGCCAGATCGAAAGCCAATCAATAGGGCAAAAGCAAAAGGAAAAGCAAATACATCAGACCAGAAAAAAGAAAATAGCAATTTATAGTGAGTTATAATGGCAGCGCCGATGCAACACGAGGATCTGTTGAAGCTGAAGAGCTTCATCGAGTTTGTGGACTCGAATCCCACAGTCCTGAACATGCCGCAGCTGCAGTTCGTGAAGGATTTTGTGGAGAAGTTCGGGGGCACGGTGCCGGCTGGCGATTTCAAGATGCCCGACGCCTCCGCCGGAGGGTAAGTTTGCCCCCATACATACATATATACTATATTTACCCCATTTGCTTTACTTTAATAACGCTTTAATTGTATTTTGTTATGCCCTTTCCCCTGGTTGTTTGTGCCTCAGAAAGTGCCCATTTGGTGGCGATGCTGGTGCAAAGGCCAAGAAGCCGGCTTCTGGAAACGCCGATCCAGCCGACAGCAAGTCGCCTGAGGACAGCGAGGACGAAGAGTCCCTTTCCGAACCCGAATCGGACGTGGAACTGGACATGGAGGGTAAGTGCAAATCGGGGGGGGGGAAGGGGGCCCAAAACGAAAACTTGCCAAGTCACGTGGTCATCAAGGGGTCACCACCCTGCGGTGCAAAGGGTACTGTTATTCTGCCGATTAGTTGGCAACCCTGCCAACCCATGGGTTCCCTATATGATCCGTAATTAAGCTTCAAGAGATTTGAAAACACATTTGACACATTATTCATGGGTTGCCTATGTATATATATAACATTTAAAAAAATTAAATGGGTTTCTTAAATTTTAACAATTTATAATATTACAATTTGAAGCAAGGTTCAAAACGAGAGTTTGACGAATAACTTTACTTTAAAATAAGTTACAAGCAACTTTGAGTTTATATTTATATTAAACTTATTGAATAAGAATACAAGGAGTTTTCAAGGGACACAGTCAAAAGTAATGTGTGCTTACAATTGGTATTACAAAATAAAATAAATAATAAATAAATGAATAGTGAGGCAATTCATTATTAATGCCATTCGCCTATGGAACAATCTACGCGCGTCTTTGTTTATTTCTAAAATCAAAGATATTTTGCAGGCTGAAAGGCAGTTGCAACTTAACTTATATTATTTTATTCTAAATCAAAAAAATAATTTTTCTTCTAATCTCAAAAATGACTCTGTAATTGTAATGCTTTATTTTGTTAATATTTATTCAAATATAAGTCTCTACTTGTAGTGATACAAAGTAAATGAAATGAAATGAAATGAAATGAAAACAAGATACTTAACAACAATCCCTTTGCCCCCCAAAAAGGTGTTATCGAGGCGGACAGCGATCCCGCCCAGCCGATGGGCGACTCGGCCAAGGAGCCCACCGAGGAGGAGGTGGACCAGGCCGGCGATCTGCGCGCCCAGGCCGCTTCTGCCTACGGCCAGCAGAAGTTCGACGAGGCCATCGCCTTCTACACGAAGGCCATCGAGCTGAATCCGGGCAACGCGCTCTTCCACGCCAAACGCGGCCAGGCCTTCCTCAAGCTGAAGAAGCCGAATGCCTGCATCCGCGACTGCGACAAGGCCCTGGAGCTGAACTGCGACTCGGCGGCCGCCTACAAGTTCCGGGGACGTGCCCGCCGCCTGCTCGGCGACTTCGAGCTGGCCGCCAAGGATCTGCGGCAGGCGTGCAAGCTGGACTTCGACGAGGAGACGGACGAGTGGCTCAAGGAGGTGACCCCCAATGCCAAGAAGATCGAGCAACACCGCGTCAAGCAGGAGCGTCGCCAGGCGGAGCGCAAGATCAAGGAGCGCCAGCGGGCGCAGAGGCGCGCTCGCAAGGAGCAGGCCAAGCAGAGCGCTAGTTCTGGGGGCTCAGCTGGCGGATTCCCCGGCGGGTTCCCAGGTGGCTTCCCCGGCGGATTCCCTGGTGGATTCCCCGGCGCAGCTGGCGGCGGCGGCATGCCAGGCGGCGGCATGCCAGGCGGCGTTGACATGGCCGATTTGATGGGCGCCATGAAGGATCCCGAGGTGGCTGCTGCCATGCAGGTAGGATTTCTATAAACATAAATTGAGGCAACTGTTTTTGAGACTGTTAATTCCGATTTAAAAGGTTAGTTTTTTAGCTAATGGAAGAAATAGCAAGCAAGAATTGTTTAGAAGCAACTGAAAAATAAAAATTCACACTTATAGGTATAATATTTTTAAATATTAAACAAAAGAACGACTGTTTTCACATAAATTTTAAAAAAGCCTAGCAAAAATGTAAATTTATAAATAGTTGTAGGTTTTTACCTTATGACAATATCAATCAAAAATAGTTTCATGAAGCTAATACTATAAAATAAAAATTTAACTTCAAACTTAGATACGAAGGATGATTAAGTTAAAAATACAGTTTTGGTTCACCCTTTTGCTAGTCATTGAAAAAACTTAGTCACAAGCATATAAATTGGTGAACTTGCTAAGGCAAGTCATGAAAAATACTTCAACAAATGAAGTCAAAATCAGTATCAAAGTTAATTTCAAACCACATTCTATTTTGCTCTATTTTGATTCTTGTGTGTAAAAACATTTCATTTTCAATAGTTTAAAATTCATACAACAATTGTTTAGTTTCTGTACCATTTTTTGTTGGTTGTATTTATGTTTATAGTTACTGATAACTATTTAAATAAAATGAATATGGTGTTTCTAAGACAATCCCTTTAAATGAACAAAATGAATGCTAACGAAACGATGTTTTCTCCACAGGACATCCTTGGCAATCCGGCCAACATCACAAAGTACGTGTCCAACCCAAAGATCTTCAACCTGATCAAGAAGTTCGTGCCCGGCGGCGATGTAGGAGCTGCTTTTGCCCAGGCGGAGGAGAAATCGGAGGAGCCGAGCGAGCCCAAGACCAAGAAGGGATCCGCCGACTTCGTGGACGATGGCTTGGACTAAGGACAACCAGGGATCCCAGGGACTCCATATAGGGAACACACACACGACACATGCGCGGCGATGAAAATGAGTTTGCAAATCACACACACACACACACACGAAACAGAGCGAGATAAAAACAACGGCAAACAAAGAGAGAGCGAGGGAGAGCGATGAGCGATGAGTAGAGGCGGGGAATCAATAAAAAAAAAAAAAAGGAAAAGAAAAGAAAAGAAGAAGGAAAAGCTGCTGCCTTACACATTTTCCAGCTTGCAATTAACTGGAACATTTATCTTAAATCACACTTCAAAAAAAATCAAGGATTGGCGAACCAGATAATATATATATACATACAAGCAGTCAGAAGCAAAACAAGAGAAGAAGAGAAGAGATGATGGTGATGATGGCCCAACACATTTTACAACAGCTTTTTCTTCACCATTAAGCCACTGATGAAAACACAACAAAGAGCTAGAGTACATTTTAAAGCTTTTTTTCAATTTTCACACAAGAAGATCAGCAAGTGTCCTGTAAAGAAACCAACTACGAATGTTTCCTTACTAACATTTAAAGGTCTAAAGTCAAGTCTGTCGATCGATCTAGTTGAACTAAAGCTCGATAAGAAACCAAAACAAAACAAAAGAAAAGAAATAAAAATATATATAAATAATTAGCCTTAATTAACGATACTCGGAGACATCAATTATAACAGGTCGAAAAAACGGAAAAAAACGGAGCAAACTAATCACACCATTTTGTCAAACAAAATTGTACTGAGTAGGATTTGAGTAATATATATTGTACTAAGCAAATGCATTTAGCCACTCGAAAAGCAAACATTCGCCCACTCATATTCACAACATATACAATATATTCACATACACATTTATTCACGGCCTGCAGCCGACAAGTCGAGCATTCATTCAACCGTGATCAATGGAATTAAATAAACGAGAATCCGAAGTGCTAATCAACCCTTTTTACTGGCGAACGGGCTAAACGAATAGCGTTCTTTGCTAAAATAGTGATTGACAACATTTGAATGGTTCGTGGGAGGGACTATTCAGTGCTTGGGTCAAAGTCAAGTAAGTATTCTAAACATAAAACTTTTCGTTGGACTGACTTTAGCCTAAAATGGTCAAGATACGGGCTCCAGAAGTGCAGTTTTAGTTAACCTTTGTGCAACTAAATTTAAGACTACATTAGCAGAAAAGGACCATAACTTTTCAAAAAGATATGCGATTTTAAAAATCCATACATTTGCAGGGTTCTAAATAACAATTAAAAAAAATGCGCTTCAGAGTTGCTTTTAAATTTTGGGTGTATTTTCTTGAAATTTTAATGATGTAACCTCTTCTTAATTTGTTCCAAAAATGGCCTTTCAGAAAAAAGCCTTAAAGCCATAACTTTTTTAACAGAATTCCGATTTGATAGAGGCATACATTGCCAGGTTTGTAGATTACATTTCAATAAATCTGCTTTAAAATGTTGGTTTCTAATTTTAGGTCGATTTTCTTAAAAATACTATCGAGTATAAAAGAAATAGTGAAAAAAAATTACCATTAAGGTGTATAATACCAATTCAAATTTCATTTTATTTTAGACGATTGAAGTAAACCACATTTTTTTTTGATGCCGCATTGGTGATTTTGTTTATATTTATTTAAAAAAATATTATAATATAATATATTGTATCCTTAAATGTTCATAAGTGATTGAAAGTTATTTTAGTATATTTCCAAAAATATCCTTAAGTATAAGTAAGTATATCTTTAAATGTTCATAAGTGATTGAAAGTTATTTTAGTATATGTATTTCCAAAAATGAAATTTTTTTTTTTTTTTTGGCAATCTCTTAACAGTTTTTATATGGCACATAAAAGTGAACAATGTAAGATTTGGTGTTATTTCTCTTATGGTTCAGATATTATATAACTTTTGCTTTCCTTTTTTTGAAAAGGTCGCACAGATGGATTCGTAGTAGTCCCTCAAAAGCCAGCCGGTGCAACACCTGTGCGGGAACCAAGGGGACATAGTACTCTATGTTTGGTTACTAGTGCATTGTGGGCATGGAGTGCACAAAAGCGTCGTCGATTAGACGCTTCAATGGCTGCACCCTGCACCCTGCACTCAGAGCTCAGAGCCCAGAACCTATCACCCATCCATCCACCTTCCCCCTGTTTCTTGTCAGCGCGAAATTGGCTAACGGACAGCTCGGCGCACATGTTCGATTATGGCCGAATCGAGCGACCAAGCAGAACCAGCCGCACATGACTGGGACCCTAGAGGTGGAAAGTGTCTAGTTGGGCGTACCTTTGCGTACTAGGTGTCCTCTTTTTTCCCACTTTACTAGGTACAATACATTTTCGATTTTAACCCAATCTTTTGACTGAATAAATTACGTTTTTTTGATCGTATATTAAATATTTAAAGTCAAAATTGGAAAAATGGTAAATGGTAAAGCGGAACTAAAAAAAATTTTGTTTTATTTAAAAAAAATGTAATATCAACATATTCAGATATATGATTATGATAAACGAAACATGTAGAATGTGAATATATATTTATCTAATTTTGTGGATGAGACAAGTGTACCCGTGTCAACGCTGAATGGACCCATGGGCTCGACCGAATTTTTAGGGCGGTATGGGGTTCGATCCGGGGTCGTCCTCTCTCTCCATCGCCCCTTAGCCGTTCTCTATGTGCATGACTGAGTGTCCGGGGTGGTGTTGCGTTTGTGGATGTGAGTGTGAGTGTGAATGTGGATGTGGATGTGGATGTGAATGTGAGTGTGGATAAAGTGCGGAAGGAGGCGGAGGATTGCGCAGGCGCAGCTCAGCTTAGTTCGGCTCGACTCCTGGCGGCCCATCGCATTCCGTGGCCAGTCGCAGCGCGAGACGGTTAGCCAGTGCGGACCACCTCTCTCTTGACTTGAATAATAGAAAAGAAAAAAAAAAACATTTTGAAAAATTTCATAAATAAATAGAAAAAACAAACATTTTTTTCCCGTGCCACTCACTTGTTTTGCCCACAATTTTAGTGTGTTTTGTGCTTTGTTTGATTGAAATTGAGACAATTAGGAGGCGACACCATGATTGTCAACATGGGCAGTGCAACCAGCCCCACAACGGATCCCATTAACACTAGCAACAACAACAACAACAACAACAACAATGGCAGTGCCACCAATCAAAATAATAACAACACGCCCGATTACAACTTCCTGAAGCGCAAGTACCAAGATCAGGATCAGGAAGATCTGGTCCTGGGCCAGGACTACGAGCCCATCGAGACGAATCCCTGGAAGAAGCGGCACCTGGAGTACGACGTCCCCGGCGACCTGCAGTTCCACTTGCAACTGGAGCAGCAGGGCAGCAGTGGTAGCAGCAGTAGGAGTAGCAAGCCAGCACCTGCCCCAGCAGTCACAGCGTCCTTCATCAACGATCTGTTTGCCTACGATGGCAGTCTCCTGGTGCCCGCCCCTGCCGTCGGCTACTCGCACTGCCCGCCCTCGAGCAGCGTTCCCCTGGAGGACACTGGCGGCTGGACGGGCGGCGAACTGCTCGAGCTGGACCATCGCTACAACTCCGGTCTGCAGGCGGAGCTTGGCCAGCTGAATGCCACTTTGCCGCCGCCACCGCCACCGCCGCCGCCGCCGCCGCCGCCAGCGACACAAAACACATCAGCTCAGCCACAGCAAAGCCCACTTAATCCCAGCCAGAATAGCAATGCGAACCAAAACCAAAACTTTTTGGTCCCACAAAAGCAGCAGCAGCGGATATTGTCGGCCGGGCGACGCACTTCATCCGGTTCGGAGACCACCGGCGAGGCGGACTTCGAGGACAAGAACCTGTCCTGGCTGCTCAACTTCAAGTTCGACGAGTTCCCGCACCTGTCGCCGCACAGTCAAGCCCAGGCAGTCGTCCATCCGCCCGAGGGCAGTGCTTGTGCTCCTGCTCCTGCTGCCGCCCCTCCAAATCCTCCCACGGTGTCCTGCAGTTCCGCCTCGCCCACATCCGCCTCCGCAACGGCCGCATCCGCCGCATCCGCATCCGCCACCAACTCGAATCATTCGGGATCGGGCTTACTGGATCCACGGGCCAGATCGCCCAAGAGCAGCTGCGCCAATGGGTCAATGGCAACGGGAGGAGGAGGAGCACCAGCTCCACTGGGCGGCCCCACCAAAGCGGGACGCAAGTTCGAGGAGCTGGTCATGGAGGTCACCTCGGAGCTGGACGGCAGCGACATGATCGTCGCCGAGCACGTTGTCGTCGAGGACACCTCTTCCAAGGCGTGAGTACCAAAAAGTACTAGTAAAAATAGAGACATTTTATATGTAACACTTAAATTAAATATTAAATCAATATATTTAAGACAATGCACATAAGATTGCATGATTTAATATTAAAATATTTCAATTCATGTGGAAAATGTTAACAATAAAATAGTCGCCTTTTCAATTGATATGTAATATATAATTTAAATATGCTTTTCATTTAAATTACATTTTAGATATCAAAATCAATTCCAAACAATATTTTCATATTTAAAATACCTAAAAATCGCTATGGATTTAAATTAAATCGAAAAATATTTGAACTGAGAATAAAATATTTGAATTTTCTACGTTTTTTTCCCTTGAATATAAATATATACATCAATCTATAAAACTACTACACATATATTTTTAATGAATGATTAATTTACAATATAACTATGAATGATTAATATACAAATAATATAACATCAAAGGGTTCACAATTTTCTTGATATTTTATTAAATATTCAAAATTATACGAAAACTAACAAATACCATCATTTGTTTGCAAATATTTTAATTTTTTTTTTGGAATTTTGTTGTTTAACGAATAATTTGGTACATGTTTTTGCAATTTATTTTCATCATAACGATTTAAAAGCTGCGTGATTTATTCAATAACTAGCTAGTTACTAAAAAGCTATTAAACGAATTGACTGACTACGAAATTAATGATTTCCGGTAGCTGTAAACAAACTTAAAATGAAGCGCACAGCCTTTAATTTTGTTTAATTTTGCATATTCAATTTGTTTAAAGCTGCAAATTAATTAATTGCATGTCATAATAAATTGATTAATAATTGTTTTGTTTTAATTTTGATTAAAACTTTACTTACAATACCTTTACATATTTTCTAATATTTTGTATAACCTTTATTCCAATTTGTTTACATTTTCATATTTAATTTGTTTTAATCTGCAATAAATTAGAACTAGTTTAAAGACTGATTACTTGATTAATTATGGCACATATTGTGATTTTGCTTTCAACTTAATCCACAATCCCTTTTAAATGCAATATATTTTTACATATTTTCTAATATTTTGTATAATCTTTATTCCAATTTGTGCTTTCACCACTTGCTTTTGCCGCCGTCCTCCAATCGATGCCACCGACGATGAATTCCACCCACCCCACTGCTTCGACAAACGAATAAACGAATGAACGAATGAACGAATGAACGGATGAACCACCCACCCATTGGACCACCCACAAAAACGGTTGTGAAACCCGAAACCAACCACCGCAAAACAAGCAGGCCAAAGAAACCACCGTTCACCTACACGGAGCTCATCGAATACGCCCTCGAGGATAAGGGTGAGCTGACTGTGTCGGGCATATACCAATGGATATCGTAAGTACCACCCCCCCTGAACCACCCCCCTGAACCACCCACCACCCATTTTGATGGACGCCATTTTGTAGAGTGTTTCACCTTTTATTATTGCTGATTGTTGAGGGCAAAAAGCGCCAGCCGGATGCAATTAAACAAATCTCAAGCATTTTTCTTGGGCATTTCCCGTTGGCCATTTGATTTCCGCGCTCCTTTCAAAATAGGTGTTTGTATGGTGTTCGTATGGTGTTTGTATGGTGTTTGTGTTGTGTGTTGTTGCTCCTTGGTTGTTAACCAAACAACCAAAACAACGGCAACAAGGCAAGTGCCAAAAGTTAGCGGCTTGAACAAATTTATGGGCTGGAAAATTGCATTTTCCTTGCCTTTCGCATAGGGTAAAAGAAAAATGTTGTTAAACAAACTATTTGCGGGTTGTTCAACAAGTTGTTTGCCTTCTTAATCAAATAATGGTGAGTGTTTCTTATTTGGAAGATTATCTAATTAATGATTGTCCGAAACATAATATTTATGTTTTTTATTCGCATACAAATTGGTTTGTTTATTTTTCATTTTACCAAACTCAATTCTTTTATTCATTTGTTTAATATTTCCCCAATCATATATTTATACCAAAGGTTATTCATACTTTAACTTATTTATTTTATCCATAATCAAAACAAAACGTAGCTTATAGAATTGAGAATTTTCTTTATTTGGGACATTATACTTCTGTGAACTTTAATTAAATATTGTCCGAAACATATTAATAAATATTTTATATTTACTTTGTTTCTGTTTGCAATTCTATTTTTGTTTGCATTATAATTGTTATACAAATTTAAAATCCATTACAAAATTGTTGATTTGTATTTTGTTTAGCAATCAAGCTCATACAATTAAAAGAAAATTCAAATAAGTTTTAAGATGGTTTTGGATTACCACAGTCTTTAAACATTTAAACGAGAAAACATTAAATATAAAATATAAAACATTATATATAAAACATTAAATATAAAATATAAAACGTACACATAAAGTTGAAACAAGCTAACCAAAATGATTTGTATGTAAAAAAGCCAGGGTTTTTCCGGTTTCTAGACTTATTTTTTCATTTTATCATTACCTACTTTTTGTCGACCATCCACTTTTCCCCCTCACTTAGTTGTATTAACCCAAACCTTTCCGGCCACGTTAAGTTGGAAAATAAAAATATCAATTCGACAAGAATCGTAAACGAAGAAAACAGAAACTTTTAACACATTTTTCAAGGTTCATTAATTTGGCATTCCGCCCCCCATTTTTGTTCCTTTTTGGAGGCCCCAGTTTGGAGAATCAGTGTAAATATTTGAAGCCGCAGCCGCAGCGAATGTTGCGTGTAAATATCCTATATAAATTTACATATAAAACCACCCCATTTCGAGGGGGAGGCGGTAGGCGGTAGGCAAATAATTTATGACATTTGCCCATCACCTGCACTCCGCCTGCGCTCTGCCCCTGCATTTTTTGATGTACTATAATGAACCGGCGGCAGTCCAAGAAGAAGTTTCGTTTCTGCTTGTAGTTTGGGGTAACTTTTCATTAACCATTCACAAATTTACTTTGTGGCTCTTAGTTGGGGGTGTGCAAGTGGGTGGTGGGTGGTGGGTGGTATATAGTGGTATAGGGGGGTTTTTCCAGGGCCATGTCCTCGCGCAGTCAAGGCAAAAATGGCGCCTGCGCGGGGCTTCCCCGTTTCCCCCTATTTCCATTTTCATTTCCATTTCCACTTACCCAAAAGTTTACCTGCCCACGCGACTCACGTAAGACCACCATCCATCCAATACCCTTAATCGTTTCGTTTCGCTTCGCTTTGGCAATTGCCCATGAAATTTCCACTGCTCACAATAATTATTAATTGCGGGGGGTGGGGTGGGGGGTTGCGAGTCGGGGTCCTTCCGGCTTTTCTACACCTTTTACATGCATCATTGCATCCCGGGTATCAGGTGTTTGACGTGCTCATGCCCATTTCCATGCCCATTCCCAAATACCATAGAGCAATTACCCGGCAAGGGGTTTTCGGGGTTTTCGGGGGTTAAGGGGTTAAGTGGGTTAAGCGGGGGTTGCAACACGCCCCCCACCTCCGCTTCTTCCGGTCAATTTGGAATGCATATTGAGTGTTTATGGGATGCGGATCATGCTCGATCGACCAGGACATGTGGCAGGATCTCTCTGGCACAACCGCAACTGGGATAACTATCTAAATTTATGGCTCTGACCCTCACAAAAAGATAACCCCTGACATGTAAAATGCATTCCTCAATTCCCGAAGGACCATAAAAACTTAAGCATAAATTACTTTTAACTCAACTGTTTTTTATTTTAAATTAAATGCAAGTGAGTTTTTAAATTACTTATCTTATGGATATTACAATTATACAACAAAATATATATATAAGTCTCTGTGATTTTTATGATACACATTGAGATATTTTATTAAAATAATTTAGACGTAACTCTATAAATCTCTGTGATTTTAAAAATGATTGTGAGAATTAAAAAAAACATTTTAGGGATTAAAAACCTTAAATTTTCTTTAAAATATTGTTATATCTCTTTAAAAATGTAGCTTTGCATCTTCATTGTTTTCAGTCCTTTCGGTGAATTGCAATCAGTGCTAAAACTAAAGAAAAATCCCGTTTGCCTTGGTAATCAATAGTTTTGGAAACACCAAGGTTAATTTCGGTTTTGTCCTTACCAAATTTTGTTGTGACAAGATAAAAGATTTCTACCTTCCTCCCCACAAAAAAAAAATGGCAATTGTTTCTGTAAGATCCAGTCTGATTTTCTTGGGATAACTTTGGCTTTCGATTTGCAAGCTTACTTTTTGCGGAAGGGGCGTGGCGGGCCACAGTTACGCCCAGCGGTAGTGCAAAAAAAAAAAGAAAGAAAAAATTGGCAATTGCCATTAAAAAGTTTTTCATTTTGCCCAACTGAAATGAGGCAACTTCCACTCTCGTCGAGCTCTCCTCTTGGCCATAAATCCAGGCAATTTCTTTTATTGGCCGGGCAGAGCGGCACAACGAGCCGCAACAATTTATGAACTGACTAGTGCAGTGCAATAAATATATGTGTGTGTGCCCCCATCAGTCGTCCATTTAGATATACACTATAATTTCGCATATAGTATATATATATATATATATATATATATATATTGAAATGGGGATCCGGGGAGGCCAGAAGTAGTTGCCCAGTCTGGTGGCCCGGTCCTTGCTGCCATGTCAAAAAAAAAATGAAGCGCCAGAGTGTGTTTGAGGTGGTTTGCGTGCCAGGCACTTCCAGACACGGCTCGGCCCGGCCCATTTGGGTCTTTAAGCTTTTAGCCTCTAGCCTTTAGCCTCTGGCCTCCAATCCCCAGAGCCGCCAACCAACTAGTCCGAGCGACCATCGCAGCCTATCAGACCTCATCATGGCGAGGAATGGCTGCCTTGAATGGGAATGGAAGTAGGACTGATATTGGATAGTCAGGTACGCTGTGTACTTGCCATCAGGGCTGGACAGCCCACGTAGAATGGTACATAGCATAACCATTGCAATTACATGGTAAGAAAAAAGAAATCATACCTTAAATAGGCACTTTTGTTGGTGTTTTTTTTGTAACGAAATTCAGCAATGATGCCTATTTGCCTTGCCTTCAGAAAATTAGATTTAAAATATCACTATGACATAGGAAATGCTAATGGGGATATGACACTGCATTGTTTTTATTATGGTATTAATTATACGGTAACACTTGTTTTTAAACCTTTAATTCAAACTTTATTGTTAAAGTATGCTTATCCCGGCTTGCAGTTTTTAGCTTTAAATGCAAAAAAAATATTTCTTATACATCATTTCAATTTTCGGCTTCGAACTTGGTTTGATTTGGTTGATTGTTTGATATGATAAAGCATATCCGGCAATAATTTATTCGCAAGCCTTATATTTGTTTTTTTTTTACAAAACATATATTTATGTTTTTTTTTCGTAAAAATCGTACAGTCAATGTAGTGTCAAAACACCATAAAAATGGCAAATTTCATTATTTAAATATGTAAAATAAATAAAAGCAAGGAAATTTGCCCTTTACAAGTGTTAAATAAATTATTTGTTTTACCTTTAATTTGGAACGGATTTGCAGGAACATGACTTAGTTATTATCAAGGGACTAAATGGGTGGAAAGTGGGCGGGCCTGCCATGTATTTCGACAATTTCCTAGCAGCCCTTCACCAGAATTCAAATCCGAGGCGAAGTCAGTCAGTCAAATTCATTGACAACGATGACGACGCTGATAGTGGGTATTTGATTTTTAGCAAGCCCAACGAAGCACTCCCAAGCGACGACCAAAACCACCCAAAGAGTGGGTGGTTTTCAAAGCCCCCCCTCCCAAATAATAATTCCCCTTCGAGTGGCTAGAGAAGTACGTGCTCGAAGCCACGTTGACAATTCGACAAGTGCGGCAGACAAAACATGATATACACACTTGTACCTGCACATATAATTTACCAAATAGATGGGCTGCCTGGCTATGTATTATATATACGTGTGTATATGTATAGTATGGCCAGAGTCCTATATAAGGCACGGCGATCGATTTAGCTGGGTGCATGATTAAGCCCAGACAGTCATGCAGCTGCCATAAACATAAATATAAACTATCCCATCCGGACTTTCAATGGCTGACTTAATATTTTCAAATTTACAAGTGCATGTCGCAAATCGAAAAGTGGAGGCGCCTGTAAATTGCCAGTAACTTTTCGACTTGTACGATTCAGTTCAATTTAAAGATATATTAACACGGAAATTCTTTTGCCTAGGTTATTTTAAGATTATGTTCAATTTCATCGTTAAATAATTGCTGAACAAAAAATCAAAATAATATTTGAATCTTAGTAAATATCTTACAGTTTTTACATTTTTTAAAAGTTTAAAAGTTTTCCAATAGTAGTCATTATACATTAAAACTTGGGACATATATTTATGTGATTTTTTGACAAATTATTTTTAAAATAAGTTCACCTTTGTTTACACTTACACAACAAAATAGAACATTACTTTAGGAAACTCCACTATCATTTCCTCAACTCTTACCATCAAAAACACAAAGAAAATCAGTCGAATCATCAGCAAATGGAGTTGAATTCATTTATCTGCCCAGGTATCCAATAACGCAGCTCCGGCGAAGGCAATTTCAAGTGCCACACGATGGGCTGATGCGTCATGACGGGCTGCGTGCCAAATCCCCGCCAGAGTCCACATATATGGAGTATATCCATATATAGTATGCCACACATCGCAGTTATCGAGACATTTGCGAGGGGTCATTAAGGACTTCGTTTTTGGAGGGGGCAACCAATGCCGAGAATGAGGATTTCCATATTTCATAGTATTCAGCTCCATTATGAGTCGTCATTTCTCCCGAATGTAGGTATAAAACTAGGGAAGGAAAATGCGGAAAAGCGAAAGAAATAGGGGCTTCTTTTCTGGCTCGCGTGCTGAAATTTGTTGGATTGCTTTCGGGCTGAAACGTGGGCGTAGAAAATATATATGGTAGAGAAAAGCCGGGGGCAGTGGCAGTTAACCAATGACATAGCCTGACCCATTCGGGGGTTGATTTTGCACCTCGGCGCGTGCCGCCCATCCATCTACCACATCTACACTGATCAAAAAATGGACTAGTAACAACAGCAATATATATCTAATATTTAAATTAAATATTAAGTCATAATTGCGTATTAAATTTCATGATTTAAAATTGTAATATTTGAATAATGTGGTAAATATTAGATTTAAAATATTTCCTATTTGATTTAAATGCATTTTATTTAAGTCAAATATGGCTTAAATTTAATTTACATTTTAAGATTTTATAATCCATTTCGAAAATAGTCAAATTAAATATTTCAAGTAACTAAAAACCGCAATTGATAAAAATCAAATCGAAAAATATTAAAATTTGGTTTGGTTTTAATACGTGTTTTTACCAGTGTACACCCACCCACTCCTATCCGCCTGTGTGTCGTAATTTGAAATACTTTCCATTTTGTTGTCCGCCAAAAACCCCACCGAAAATCCCCCCTACCTGAAAACCCAGCAAAGAATCCTGGCACGCGATGTCCTTTCCGGTCGTCGTTGTTTCCTCTTTACATCTGAAAAGTGGAAGTGGGGTAGTGGCAGTGGCAGTGGTGTTGTGCTAGACATGGGGCATACTCCATTTTCTATATAGTTTTTTTTTTACTTTATTCATACCATACCATCCACCTTCTGAAATAGCCTGTTCGTGACTGACTGGCAAATAAAAACTCAGGGAAAAAAGGAAAGAAACGACGCATAATTTGTGCCAGTGTCCCTGTCCATGTCCTTTTCCGTTTTCCCTGTCCGTATCCGTGTCCGTGTCCGTTTTCCATGTCCGTGTCCGTGTCCATGTCCGTATTCCCCATTCAAGTATTCAACGAACTTGTGTGAGTCTGCCGCAGTGCTGTTCTGTGATGACGTGTTTTCGTGGATATTGGCTCGTTTCCGTTCCGGATTGGCTGGTCGAAGAAAAAGGGGCTGAAACCTTACCAACAATTGGTCAACTGGCCAGTGGTGAGTGCTCACATTAAACAGCCAATCCCAAAATGGAACACTAATAAATAGCAGACATTGCTATATATAGTTCTTGATAACGATTTAAACATTTGATAGCATTTATATGCTGTATAAACAACATTTTTATTTTTATAACATTTAAGGGGAACTTAGCTCTATAAACATTATTTGTGCGAACAGTTATATATAAGCTATTATTCAAATTATTATAAACCTTAGACGTTGTCATAGAAGTAAATAGACATCATTTATGTTGGATTTATAGACCAATGCGTCTGAACTTTATTTCTTTCTTAACTCCTTTTTTCTTAGAACACCAGCAGCAATAGTTGACTATTTCGATAATTGTATATATTTGTTTACTATTTTTGACTACAAATTATTTAATTAAATGAAAATCCATCGAAATTGTTGCCTTAGCTTCTTGTTTTCCACTTTTTTAGGTCCATTTGTATCCCTTTTAGTAACCCCTTTAATTTTGATAATATTCCAGTGATCGCTTTCCATACTACAAGTCCAATGATGACCGCTGGAAGAACTCGGTGCGACACAACCTCTCGATTAACCCACATTTTCGCAAAGGTGTGAAAGCGCCCCAGGGAGCCGGTCACCTGTGGGCCATTTCCAGCGGCGATTCGGCCGAAAACGTACTGGCCTGGGAGCATGTGAGTGTTGTGTACACCTACAAACTTTAAGAACTTAACTAACAACAATTGTATTGCAGAAGAAGCAACGCTTGGACTTGTTCTTCAAAATGGAGTCCATAAATCGGGAGCGCATACAGCAGCACCAGCAACAGCAGCAACTGCAACAACAGCAACAGCAGCAACAGCAGCAACAGCTGCAGCAGCAGCAACACTCGCCGCAGCAACATGCCACACAGCAGCAACATCAGGCGGCACAGCAGCAACATGCAACACCAGCCAGCAGTTGTTTGTACGATGAGGCCGCTGTGGCTGCGGCCACTCTCACCCAGGAAATGATGTCGTCCAGTGGTGCAGGCGGCGGGGTCAGTGAGCAGATCCCATCCCAGCAGAACCACCACAACCACCAGAGCCACCACAATCACAACCACAATCACCACCAAAGACTGCTGCCCTTCAACGATCTGCTGAGCGACGATGAGCTGCGAAAGACAGCGGGCCAAATACTGAACGGAATCCATCGCGAGGTGGAGGTCCAGTCGGTCAACTCCATCATCAGCACTTACCACGACGTCCTGCTGGACAATGGTGAGTACTTGGCCATTAAAATGTATTTATCTTAAGGAAAAGGAAAGGAATGCAAGGCAAGATTTATACTTTTATTGTTCTTCTAAGAACTAGAAAGGTGTTACGTCTGGAAAAGTATACATACTTAAAAAATATACATTACATTTAAATTAGAATTAGTCGATCTGCACTAAAATGAACGAGATATATTATTTAAAAGATACGAATTTGTTTGCCTTTACCACAAAAGTTAAAAACTAAATTTAAAATAAATTTTATAGTACTTGATCGTTTAAATTTTGTACAGATTTATATGTTTGATTAATTAAAAATCTAGTTTTAAACTTTAAATACCTGTTGTATTGTGAAATGTTCATGTCATATTCAACAATTGTTGTAATCCAAGCCAAAAAGTGTGATCTTATTGTGTACGTAAAATTGTTTTATAACTCATTGTTTATTTACAACCACGTTTAAAGATAATAAGAATAACGTTGATTTTTCTATCTACTCGACCAGAAGACTACCTCAATCCCATACACAAGGATGTGGTGGTCACGGAAAGTGTCCTTCGGCAGCAACACGGAAACTTGGGCGGCGGCAGCGGCAATCACATGGGTGGCAATGGAAACGGAAACGGAAATGGCCACATGGGCGGCGGCAGCTCGCAGTACTACATCACCGAAATCGATCCCATGGAGCTGGGCATCCAGATGTCGCACCAGGTGGAACCCTCCGAGGAGGAGGTGCTCTTCAGCGACGAGTTCAACCTCAACTACTTTGGCTATAACACCGGCAGCGATATCGTCGCTTGACCGCGCAGACAACAACCAACAGCTCCTCAAGCTCCAGCTCCAGCAGCTCCAGCTCAGCCAAGCAATTGAAAAACACATACTATATATCCTGCTCGAACGATCCGGCTCCATGCCATGACAAACAATCGTAATTGTAGCCGATCTACTCATAAGCCAACTCTAAACGAATACTAGTCACACTTCAAAACCAAAAACCAAAAACAAAAAACAACTTACATGTAACCACCTAACCATTTAGCCCCTATGTATAGTTTGTACCCCTTTTTTTTGTCTATACTTTAGTTGAATACCTAGCCGATAAGTAGCTTGCTAGCATTAAGTACTTATCCCTATATCTATGTACTATATCTATCTGCAGATCTGACCTACTATACATACTTAGCTCTTGCTCTCGTCTCCGAATTTAGTTAAGTGTTTTTACATGTAGCCGAATATCCGTAGATATTAGCAGACAGAACGATTTCCTCTCCTTAAATATGTTAGCAAAACCAGGGCTAAAGGCAGACGAAGTACTACTTATCCTAGTGCCCAAACCTTACCCATGTCCGTAGAACTAATGGCACCTAACTGGTTTTATTCATTATGGCAAAATAAACCTTTTTTTTTATTAAAACAATTTGACTATTTTGGTTAAAAAGAAGGAAACAGCAAAGGACCAAAGCCATTTGTGTTGGCAAGCGTCCGTTTAAATTAATAAAGTTCAGCGGAATAAGTGCTTGGGAATTTTAAGGTTGTGCCTGCGATATCAAAGAATCCTAGCTGCTTTAGTCTTGACAACATCCAATCCAATTAGGTGGTTGTAAAACGGGCTAAATAGCTAAGATTTTAGTTTGTCTGCTAAATTATATATATGTGTTGCATTATACCAGTATAAAATCATACTATTTTATAAAAGAAAAAAGGCTTATGTCCAGACATAACCATAAAATGGCTAAATGATCGGCATTCTTGCCCGCCTAGAGGGGGACTTGCGATCAGTTGCTGGCGCGCCACCTGCCGGCGAATATTGGGCAGCGCTGCGGCAGAGGGAGAGCAGAGTAGAGATGGGAAAACATTGACGTTGCCCCCGCAAACATCGATGAAACCGATGTTTCTACACCTCTAACAGAGGAAAACTAACGGAACTAAAGAACTAACGAAGAAATGTAAGTTAAACGCGGAACCAACGAGAAATGTTAAGAGAACGTCGAACTAACAGAAAGAGAGAGCGAGAGAGTAAAAATAACATTGAAAAGGCAATTACAATGCGTTCCGCCAAACATCGATGAAACATCGATGACATCGATCTATTCAAAACATCGTTGTCATCGATGTTCTCCCATCTCAACTCTTCTTTCCCTCGGCCGCAGCGATTTGAAACTCTCGAAAGCGAACGGTCGTGGCTCGCTCCCGGTTTCTAAGTTGTTCTTGTGCTTGTGACTTTGTTTGCATTTGCACACTATCTTTGTGTTTGCTCTTGCATTTGCGTTTGCGCCGTTGCCACACAATTGTTTTTGTTGACGTGCGCGCGTGTGTCTTTGCGACTTTGTTTGCTTTTGTGGACCTAAAATCACTTGTTGCTAAATGCTTTTTCCCTTTTTGGTTACGATTTGGCCAAAAGAGAGAGATGAAGGAGAAAAACAAATAGTGGCCGCTAGTTGAGTTTTGTTTGTGTTTGCTGAGAGTTTTTTTTTGTGGTTTTTTGTTCAAGTGAAAGCGTGTGAAAAGTGGCCAACGCACTCTCTTTTTGGCTCTCTTTTGGCAAGTTAACTGCGGACCCCGACACTCCAGCGATATCCATATCCACATCCATATCCTGCCTTGCGGCCAACCCAACGCTTCCGGTCAACATGCAACCGCAATTGTTGCATCGCCGCAGCCTCCGTCCTTCATCGCTATTATCTTCATTATCAGCATCACCATCAGCATTATTATCATCGCCATCGTTTTAGCCACAGGTGTAGATCACAGGTAAGTGATACCTTCAGCCATGCCGGGTTATGACATCTAGCTAATCTGATTAGGTTTTTCTTTTTTTTCTTGGTATGTGAGATCCGAGATTGGAGGTAGTGGGGATACCCAATCCATCAATCATTCATTCAATCGCTGATCCGCCTGGGAAGTGATTTTCTTCGGTTTGTCAGGGGAGGAACTTTGGAGAAAGGGGAGAGAACATGGGTTCTGGCTAGGTGTAACTCGACTGGTAATCAGGGTTTTCCTTGATTATTATTTGACCCTCTGAGTACCAATGAAAATTTGTCTATTGGAGGTCGGTTGAAAAGTCGGTCTTTAACATTGAATGAGAGTTCCTCTTACAATAAAACTTGATGTTCCTTGAATAATTTTTGGAATTCATGTTAATATCTGAAAACTTTATTTAAATTTAATTTAAAATTTAATATTAAAAAAATGAATTTTAAATCAATTAGTAACTATTATAAATCTAATGTTTTCAACATTAAATTAAATATTTTAATATCAAATCATGCAATTAAATATGCATTGTACCTAATATTATTTGTGTGTTATATACAAAATTGTAAATTCAATAGTCTTATACTTATGTTACTAATAATATTTTTATCAGTTAACTGAAATTGTTCTTAATTTATTGCATTTCATTGTTGAGTCAGTCATTTATAATCTGAATTCTACTTAACGAATTTGGAGCTCGGGGTTCAAATGTTGACACCAAAACAGTGATTCGCAATGAAAGCCTTCAGATGCACAAAAAGCCATAACAGATTCATGGCTTCCGATGGTTTCTCAGTCGGTTTTTTTCTTTTTTGCCAGGGAACTCTTATTTTGGCCTGTTCTTGTTTCGCATTTTTGGCAAACACTTTTTTGTAATGTCTGCTTAGCTGGATTTTGTGGCTCCGGCTTCTTTGGCTGTCATTTCATTCAGATTGAGACAAGTAGTTGGCTTTTTCGGGGTCAGTCACTCTCGATGCGAGCGTATACGTGAAATACATGTATGTTTGGCATATTTCAAGAGCCACTGATTGATGGCAAAGGTTTTGCTTTAGTTATTGCATTTTTTCGCCATTTTTTTTATTATAAAGTTTTGTGGTGTATTGGGGAAAACCGACCGTGGCAGTTTCCCATTTAAGTTGTCCCAGTTGCGTTAAATTTGCGTAGCTGCCTCGCATGAGATTTTTTCGAGTTTTTCACCTGCTTCAGCAACGCCTTCAGGTGCGTAGCTCCGTTCAGGTAATCGATGCGTTCGTTCGACTTGGCAAAATGCTGTCCCGTTAAGTGCTGTCGCCGCCAAAAGATTGTTAATTGCCGCTGTGGTCGCCAAACCCGTAATTTTGAGGGGCATTGGGGGGTTAGAATGGCGCAGTCTGCGAGCTGCCACTGCCATGTAATTAAAAACCATCAGCGATCATCGTAGGTTGCCCACCAATTTCATATGGCAAAAAATGAAAAATAAAGTGAGAACTAAATGGTCGACTGTGGTCGACTGTGGTCGACTGTCACTATCCAAAACTATAATTGTCTCATAAATGCCCTCACTTGATTGGTTTGTTTTACTTTAATATCAGTATTATATGTTTTATAATCAAAAACCAAATCGAAATGTTTGCTAGGGCAGGAGAAACTAATATTTCTATGGGTCACATACAAACAGTTACAGCGTCTGGAAAATGTTTCTTTTTTTCTGCTAAAATCAAAGGAGAAAGGGCAGAAGCGTGGAGTAAAAATTTTGTAAGGCAAAAGTTTAAAGTTATTGCTGCTATTTTGAATTGGAGCAACATTGCAAGACACACATGCCGGCACACACAAACAAATGTCAATTTAGCAATTGTTCAAAGTAAATTGCGTGAGACTCAAACGAGTTGAAGTCGAGGCGGTTGACCTAATGCCCAACCATAGAAGTTATAACCGAAGCACAAAGAAATTGTGGACTCAAATCATTGCGAAATTTGAGGAATTGTGGAGCCAAACTGAAAGGGAATTATACAAAATGGGCAAAAGCTTTACAAATTTGTACATATTTTTTATATCTCATAGTTGAAAAGGGATCTGTACTGATTTTAAGAGGGTGCATGAAAGTATTTTTATGATTAGAAAGCCATAAACACCATCAGTAGTTTAAAAAAATCTCGGAAATTTAAAAATTCTGGATTCCCGCCTTATAAATGGCCTTTGAAACGTAAACAAAAGGCCCACAACATTATTGAGTGCAACTCAATCACCCTTTAGCCTTTAGCCTCTTAGAAGCTACACTGAAACATAATCCTATAATTAAAATAGCAAGTTCAATTTGCATAGAAAAGGTTAATGAAGAAGTTCTATATTAATATGTGCAGGGATTTAAATAGTTTGCGACTAAGTTTTAATATTACATATAATAGGTATAGTAAGTAATGTTTCTTCTTCCAGTGCATAAGCTTTCGCTTTGCTCTAAATCAAATTGAAAATTGTAGGAAGCCAAACAAAATCCGATTCAGCACTTTTGGGAAACTCTGAGATGCTGGATTTCCGGGGGTTAAAGGGTGGTGGAAGATGGGGGGCGGATTGGGGGCAGGGCACGTGCCTGGCCAGCAGAAAATGATCCGGGGATCTTGATTCTGCCGGCCATTGTAAACTATAAACAGATCTTTGATTACTGCTGCACATGTGCAGGGCAAACGATATATATATACGTACTATATACACGTACTATATCTGCGCCTTTAGCTCTGTGTGTATCTATGTGCTGACACTCCAAACGGCAGGCATTAAGTTAAGCATGCACAGCATGTACTTAGGAAGTGGCCTCTAGTGGCGTTCCCCGTCCTCCCAGCGATGGAAATTAAGTTCGCAGTTCGGAGAGTTCACTGTCTTGCCGGATTTGTTTAAATTGGGATCTGGTAAAGTGGCATGGGAACTTTGACCGTTTGGAAAGGTTCCTTTTTATAGTAATAATGTGGCTGAGTATTAAGAAAAGTTTAACTTATGTTTAAAATAGTGGGATAGTAATATATATGGTTACATTTTTATAGCTAAAATATACGATTTTCAATCTAGTTGGAAAAGTCTTTATATAAATATATTATAAATAAGGCATCAATTGCCTTTTTATTACGATTATGTTTTATGAAATCACCATTGCAACAACTTAGGAGAGTTCCACTTTTCGATGGTTGGAATTTTGTATTTTGTGGGTGGTTCTTTGCCATAGACAAAGCCCCTCCTCGATGGCTTTCAAGACACTACTTAAGAGATTCAAAGAGAAGACGAAGGCGAAACGACAAAATTTTAATGAATTATCACAGTGCCGGCTATGATGATGATGATGATGATTATCGCTGGCTGGGGCTGTCATTGAACCTGCTCAGCGGCTCCACGGTTCCGTCGCAGGGCATTGTCTATACCATCTTCCATCCACCATCGCCCATCTCCCACAATATCCATATTATGGTACCACACCATGGTATCTATCTATCTATCTAGCTATCTATCTATCCATCTGCGGATGGCGTTGCCATCGACCATTTGTCATCTGGTGGGCGTCGTTTTCCGATTCGGATTCGGAATCGGAATTAGAGTGAGGGAACCCAACTCAAGACGCGTCAAAGACTCCCCGACAATTTACCATTTTTAGGGGCTTCTCCGCACCCGGCTCGTAAATACACTGACAAAATACTATCTGGCTCAAAACGTAATATTTAAAATACAAACTAAATATATAACATTTTTAAAATATTAGGAACACTGCATAATTTAATAAAAAAATATATTTTAATTAGTGTTTAAAAATATAAGTTTTAAAATACTTACAATATGGTTTAAATTTAAATTCAATTTTCAGATATTTAAATTATTTTTGAAAATAGCCAGATATTTAAAATAATGAAAATTGCAATGATGAAAATCAAAGCGGAAAGTTCAGTACAAAATAATTGGATTTGATGGGTTTTTTGACCAATGTATGCTCGAACGTTGCGTGTCGCTCTGCTTTTTTGGGCTTACTCCGCTCGGGGCATTTAAATTTCAACAACATCTCAACTGAAAAGTCGAAAGGAGCTGGACGACCCGGTTTCCTTTGCCGTTTCCCGTTTGCTTTTCTGTTAATCGATTTTAAATTGGCGATTGATTGACTGAGATAGCCGATACTGGTACTTTTTCTTCTGGCCAGATAGCAGATAGTCCTTGTGTAACGCGATCGCTGCACTTGTCTCAGCACCACTTGAGATGCATTTTCCCGTTTTTCCGTTTTCCCGAAAATGCAGTCATCTCAAGTGCACTCCAACTGCAGTTGCAGTTGGAGTTGCACTTTCCCATCGCCTCGCATACAAATTGGATATTCTTTTTCCATTCGACACGCCTCGAGCTGTGTGTTCCATGTGGAAGCGATCATTATCTCCATTGGCATTATCCTTATTATCATTCCGAGTTTCTGTGTTTCAAGAATTTCACAGTTTACCGATTTGCTTGACCAAGCTCATTGTGTTGGGTTTGTGATTGATTGATTATCTTTTGAGGGTATAATATAAGCTACAAGGTTGCTTCCTTGTATTTTAAAATAAAATAATGTTTTAAAACTACTTTCTGGTAACTGAAATTAATGAAAATATAAAGATCAAAATCATTTTTGACTTGACCCAAAAATATAAGTATGCACAAAAAGCGCTACTTTTACTATTCTTTTCTGATTCTCAATATTGCGGCTATAGTAGTCATTTTTCGGTGCCCATCGTCACTTCGTTGAAAATAATATACGAGCAAAATGTAGTGGCAAAAGGAAAGGTATTGTCAGAAAATAGTTTTGTTAGATTTTTAAATAATTTGCAAGTTATTTTTCACACGCGACCGCTTTCACATCACAGCAATACGGTGGGCCAGTGGTTAAATGCAATCGAGTGGCCCAAAAACCCGTTCAGATCGAAGATCGCCGATAGATTTTTTCCGTAAGTTACACGCAACTTGTAGCATATACTTTTGTTATATACTTTTTCCTGGCCGAGGGAAATCACCGCTTCACATGTGTATAGGAAATCATCTCACATGCAGCATGACACGACTCTGCGGCAAACAATTAATGTGTGTGCTGCCGGTCGGGTCTGGCCTGAAAAAAGAAACCCATTAAAAAATGTTAATTTCCATAAAATAAAACCGTCAACAGAGCGAGCGAGAACGCTGGAGAACCGCACGTGGCTAAAAGCCACAAAATACGTTTATGCCTGTGCGTCTATGCTTTTTGGCTTTTTGACTGGTATCTGTTTGTTTTTTTTTCGTTTTTTTTTTCTATTCCCTGGAGTTATTATGCGTGTGGCATTTGCATAACACACCCACTAGCTTGCCATCCATGTCTATCAATAGATGTTTTCGCATCTTCGGCTGGCGATCTTGTTAGGCGCATCTATCGCGGATTTATGGCCAGTGCCATAATTAACTGGTCGAAGGTGTTGCTAATGGCAGTGCCAAACCGATTCACTAATGAGTCCTACATCTGATAGGCCTCCACGGCCAATTTGCATACCTCCATGATGATCTTACTATGTATAATGATGATGCGGATGGCGATTCGAGATCCAAGATCGAAGATCCAAGATTCAAGATCCGAGATCCGAGATGACCGCTGTCATAACTGACAGCTGCGGTTGTGCCACACACAAAGTTCCGATTCGCTACGTTTCCATTTGATTGGTTCCTCACGCCACAGTGGACACATACCATAGATGGACTGCAAGTTGAGAGTGAGGAGATGGAGATGGAGCTGGAGATGGATGCCCAGAGATCGCAACTCTCGGCAAACTCTTTGTCGGCACCAAAGTCAAATGCGCGGCTGCGACGCAGTTCAAATCGCAAAACTATAAATTATGCTGTCAGTCACAATCAGCCATTGTCTTGGCAGTTCTCGATTTCGCGGTCGCCATGGGACGGTACACTACAGTACACTACGGTACAGTACCCCCCTTTCATACAAAACCCCTCTCAAAGATCAGGCATTTATGTTGTAGCGCTTTCGCGCTGAAATTTTCCGCACAAAGGCGTCCATTTCACAGAACTGTAGTTCGGACTCTTCATTTTTACAGTGTATTCTGGGTAGTTCGATGCACCAAGTAAATAATTAATAACTATTTGTTGTTGTTTTACAGCAGTTTTTAGTTCTCATAAAAATAAAATTAAATTAAAAGTGATTTAAGTAGAATCCCTGCACTCACAAACTAAATTTATATATCTAGAGACATAAAAGAACATGATATTATAAAAAATTCTTATGTCCTTAGATCACTTAACATTTTCCTAAATTAAGGCCCTGTTTAGTGCATTATTCCATAAATTAAGGATTTTTTCCTAAAATCAATTAATTTTTTTTTTTTAATTATACATAAAATGTTCTCTATTAAATATGTTCAGCTTTCAAAATTTCAAATATTGCACAGAATCACTTAGTCCATCAGTATGGCTGCAAGTTGGCCTTTTCGATTTGATGCGCGAGAATTGGAAATGCCAAATTAATGTCTGCACCTGAGTTTTTGCAATTGCGATGCGACGCAATTTGTTGGCAGCACTTAAAACTCGTGCCAACTGCAATGGACTTTGATTCAGCCCGCCGAAGTTCGATAGTTCAGTTTGGCTCTGCAAAGTGTTAATTTTACACTGAAACAGATGAAGTATTGTTCTCAGTGCACTGAGGTGCCTGGGCGTTGAGTGGGTGGCCTTTCAGTAGATAAACGCGTTATCTCGGCGGTTACTATTATGTGGGAGTAAGTTCCGAACCGAAAAGCTGGCCTGGCCGTTAAATTGTCAAATTAAGTACGTGGAGAAGGCAGCAACACGTGGGCTCATTCAGCTCCCACTTTTGTTTAGTGTTGTGTTGTGTTGTGTTTTTCTCTTTCTTCGAGCAGCTGGTCAATTGAAGCCCCAAGATATATGGGGTGGTTATTATAGAGGAGATCCAAGCTCTGGGCTCCCAGCTCCGACACGTTCAACCGTTTCATTCGAGTCGAGTCGAGTCGACTTGAGTCGATAGTATAAACAAAGGCAAAGCGTAGAAACTGCATTGATTTCTCAGGGTCGGAGACAAGCCGCTCGTTTGCCTGCCGCAGAAATGATGCCAACAGGTGCTCAACATTCTTGGCATAGTTTCTAGAGCAATTGGGGCCTAATCATCGGGAAGGGGGCAACTATGGCAGCTAAGGCAGCATGGAGATGAGGGAAACCGAGTACAGCCATGGGTATGGCCATGGCAGGTGGCTGTGTACTTGATTGAGCTATTGTAATTGTCAGTCATGCCGGTGAAAATGTAGGGAGTATCTAATGGAAACCCAAGAATCTGTGGCAGAGAGAAGAAAGTTCCCCTTAATCTCAGCAAAGCCTTTAAATCCGTCTTTTAGCCAATCCACAAATTTAAAAAAAAAACAAAGCTTTGATCTTTAATTTGTTGTTTTCTCCATCTTAAAAAGGAATTTTAATGTTTTAAATTGTATATGTAGACATTCATTGCATTTTAACATCCAATCAATTCGGAAATAAAGGTATTAAATAACAATGCAATAGTATCAAAAACATAAATACAAGTCCTAAAGATATACGAAAATGTATACAAATATTTTCCTCATTACAGTTCAACTTTAATGAGCTTAACAAAATTTCATGAGAATTTTCGATATAAAATAAAGAGGGAAAATGGTAACCAAACCCATTTCAAACAATTCATTCCGTTTTGAATTTTATTGTGGCCAGCAAACAACTTGGGCCATTATCTGCCCCCAGTGTGATTTGCATTATGTCACGTTTTTCCGGCGAGGTCAATCCACTTCCACTATCCACTTTGCAGGTATATGTACTATCCACTATCCACTATCCACTGACCACTCATGACTAATGGACCGATCTGGTGGCGCCAGCATGGGTTAAGACATGGGTTTAGACTTCGGTCAAGCATAATGAGTGGCCAGAACCCATTAGTCCAATGTCGGCGTAATTGTCGCGAAAATTTCGAGTGCGTGACCAACCAACAGAGGAGTATATACAGATGCGGCCAAAACAATAGTAATAGAAACTTTTGAACATTTTTTTTTTATATTTTCGTGAAGCATTACTATAAGCTCAATGAGGCAACTATAAAAATCCAAACTTGTTATAAATTTAAAAAAGAGTTCAGATGGAAAAAAAACATTTTATTTCTAATACAAATTTATGTATGATTATTTCCTTAAATTGTTAAAATAAAATTAGCTACAGTATATTTAAAAGTGAATTATAAACAGTTTTCGATTTCTTTAAAATTTCAGTGGGTTCTTAAGTCTTATTTTGTTTATTGGTAAGTAAGCAATATGATGAATTAAAAAAAAAGTTGTCCTATACCCCAAAGGTATGTTTCTAAGCACTTATGTTTGTTAGCACTACTATTATTTTGACCGCAGCTGTATAAGCGCAAATGTGTGGGGTCCAATGCGGAGAGAAAAACGGTATCTTCTGCTCATTTTTGGTCATGAAAATATGTTTTGTTTATCCCGGACAGCTGAATTACACAGCATTGTTCTTTGTCTTGAGGCCACTTGAAGTTTAATTTTAAATAAAGCAACTTGAACGCGGGCTAAAACAATATTTGCCAATTACACCAAAATAACTTATTTAAAGACAATGCTTTATTATTCTTTTCACAACATATATTTGCATTTGTGTCTTATTAAGTTGAAATACATTTATACCCGACATGGTTTAAAAAAGAAATTAAATATAAATATTTATTACTTGGTAATTCGTATCATTATAATATCTAAAAATATTATTGATACTGTCTTGAAAATATTTAATTAAAATACTTTAAAAATATAATATTATCGACAAGATAAAGAGAGAAAACTCAAAAACAACATCAACGATTGCGTGAGCCGTATTTTTTGTCTGCTTCGTTTGTAATTTAACAAGAATTTCTTAATTATCCGAAAAAAAAACAGAAACAGAAAGAGGAGTGGAAAATTATAAAGTTTATCCGCACTTATGATGTTGCATGGCCCAATGATGGATCCTAAAATTGAATTGACAGCGAGACCATGTCGAATGTTGATTGGTTGCTGCTGCTGCTGCTGCCACAAATTGATGCATTTCACGCAACAGCAATTGAAATGCCTCTCCGTTTTTTTCATTTTTTTGTTTCCAACCAACTCGATTAATATGCAAAACGGTTTGTTGCAGGTGCAACCGGTGGGGAAGATTATGCTAATTAGGGTGCAGCGGATCGGGAAAGGTGAACTGTTCACCGTTGCCCTATTGGGCAGCATTTATCAATTAGCAACGTTCGGCGGCATAAGACCCAAATTCAACATTGGGAAATGGGAATCTTTTGACTTCTGGGCCCAATTTTCATTTTCATTTTCATTTGCATGCGCACAGGTCTCTGATTTCCACTTGAAAATTAATTCCCGGAATTGGGGGCACAACCGATGCCGAAATGGGTTGGAATTTAATATTCAAATGTTCGGCGCTTACAAAAACATATTTATCAAACTGATTTGCGTTCGGAATTGGAAATTCGAGAGCATACGGATTAAGTATTTAAGGGAAAATAAAGTTGGCTGAGGTTTTTATAAACTCTCAAATAAAATGTAAAATTTGATGGTGAATAAAACAATAGTGTTTTTCTCTGAAATCTTAAGCAACAGAGGAGCAAATATAAAACCTGTATTTAATGCAGATTTACCATACCCTTCTATACACCAAAAGTATTTAAATGGGTTCAATCAGGTGCAGCCCAAAAAAAAACGAATATATTCCGGGAAGAATATATATATATAACTAAGAGGTGGAATATTTAACAATAATTCTAGCTAAGTCCAGAATTTAACAGATTCAGCATTTATAAAAATATCGCATATATGTATGTTTATATTTGCTTAAAATAGGTTTTGAAAAAAAAAGTGTAGACGTAAGCCCTTAGCAAGGTTTTGAACCCAGGTCATCAAGTGGGTTCCATGGTGTAATGGTTAGCACTCAGGACTCTGAATCCTGCGATCCGAGTTCAAATCTCGGTGGAACCTTGTTTCCATAATTTTTTTTCTTTTGTTTTTTTTTTTTAGAAAATCTATATATACTTTTTTGAGAAAGTTTCTTTGCCATCTGGTTTGCTCAACTATTTTTGCCCGCATTGCAAAGCAGAAAATGTGGGCAAATAAAACGAAATGGACGCATTAAAGACACAAAATGCCTTGACGGCCGTGCAATTTGATGAATGAATTGCGAATGACGACGGCTGGCCTGCAATTAACGGTTGCATAATCCCAGTTGTCCACTTCCGCCAAGTGACACAGATACTCACGCCACGACACGACACGCCACTTCACGCAAAATGTGTATGGCTCTTAGAGGAATATGGTATTCAATCCCATCTCGGCGACTTTCACCCGCAGAACTCTTCCAGGTGAAATAATGAGGAGAAATTGATGGGGTCTTTGCTCAAAAGAAATTCCGGTTCTTAAGGATTCTTGCCGTCGATTTCGCGTCATTAATATTTATGGAAGCACTTCTCATTCAATAATTACCAATCCACCAGGTTGATTTTGTATTAATTTATGCTTACTGTTCGTTGGATAAACGTTAATAGCACACTTTTCCATAGTTTAATCTCTATTAAATTGTCAATGCTAATTGCTTTATATTTACAAAATATTTTTGAATGCCGGTTAATAAGAAGTAAGCAGAAAAGCTTTCAAATCTTTCTAAATTGAGAAATGCTTTTAGTATAATTTAGTAACCTTTAAATTCTTCAATAAAGTAAAACATTTTACAACACGTTTTCTGCAAAATTAAGAAATCTGGTTAGATTTTGCTCGTTTTTGCTCGTTTTTTTTATTTTAAAAACTTAGTGACCTCCCAGCTCATCTGGGGTTTCCGTGTGGTACTCGAATTCCACCTTCGTGCTCAGGCTTCTGCTTTGCATGAGGGAATTTTCACAGCTGCGACTAATTGCCGGCGACACGTCAGGGCCAACCCACATCATTTCGAATCTCAAATCTCGAATCTCGAATCTTGAATCTCAGCAGCCACATTTCAAATCTGGTGTCTTGGTTTCTTCTCTGACATGCGGACTTTTTGGACAACTTGGTTTTGGGTCAACATCAATGTTGAACAATGAGTGACACTTCTCTCACTAAGCTCTTTCTCCCTTTGTTCCATTGTCTTGCAGCATCAGCACCATTTTTGAATGTCAACCAGGAGTGGACGCAGAATGACCACTCCGGGCACACTATATCGGTTGGCCAGTGGTGCCGCCACACCTGCCACGCCCACCAACAGCCAATACGCCCAGCCGCCCAAGCCATATGCCATTGGCTCGATCCAGAACGGATCGGAACGGAATCGCCTGCTGGAGCTGCTGCGAGCCCCCAACAGTTTGACCTCGCCCAGTTTGGAACCCTCCTCCAAAGGACTGCTCAATGGACCCGGCCAGAACAACTGCTTCCTCAACTGTGCCGTTCAGGTAGGCATATATATATTTTATATATTTTTTATATGGAAATTATCCTAGTATATATGGTATAGAATAACATATCTAATATAATATAATATATAATATAATAATTTCAATAGTTTTAATGTTGCTATAACTGTTTTTGGCAAATATGTCAAGTTTCACAAATAGCTGGGGCTTATAATAGTGTTGGGGTGTACCTACATACATTACATTTTGTTGGTACCTTATAATAAGCTTTTCTCTTACCTTGGTGTATGTTTTTATTTAACTTAAGATAAAGCTATCTTAGGTATTGAGATAGTGAAATATTTTTATATATTTTTGGTTTCGAATTAGTTTGATACTCACTTTCGCAAATACCTTCTACCTTTTCCTAGATAAAAAAAAACTGGTACTGGGATCTTTACAATCATAAAATTTAAAAATTTAAAATGTGCACTTTACGGTTTAAAAAATGAAGTAGTTTAATTTGAAATGTTTACAAAGAGGCCTCCAATTTATCGATGGCCTCCAGTTGATATTTGGCAACCTTCGCGATAGTCAGCCGAAATTGAAATCGTGTTAATTGGCTGCTGAGTTTGGCTGGAGAGTGTGTGAGTGGGCGCCACAAATGCACCATATAAGGTGGGTGGTGGCGGTTCGTTACCCACTCTTTTGTCTTCAGTCATCAGTCATCAGCCTCTAGTCTCCAGTTCACTCCACTTCGGTCTTCAGTCTTCAATCTTCAATCTTCCCCTGAGTGGGTTCACTGTCTCCGTTTCAATTCGCAGTCAAGGCAAACTTTTCACATGGCCAATTGTGGGCTTGGTTGGCCCAAAGCAGTATGGTTCTTCAGTTCTTTGGTTGTTTAGTTGTTCGGGAAACCTCGAGCGCCACCCAGTTGCATAAATTTAGCGAGCAACTCTTAATAAACATAAATCTGTATATTAATGATTGCCCCGACAGTGGCCCCTCCTCGAAAACGGGGTTATGCCAGGGGAAATTATGCAAAAGTCGGGTTCGTACAACAATTAGTCCGATTGCAACAAGCAATGGGTTGTCAGACAAGGGCTCCCAGCTCTAGTTATATCTCAAAAACAAGCTGAAACTTTCCCACTTATCGGTAAGACGTTTTGGAAAGAGATCCCTTCAGTCAATTTGCTTTGGTGCAGATAGTACTTGGGTAATTTGAATTGGATTCTTTATTGCGGAGATTGGATTTAAATCTTAGAAAGTTCAAATGATCTGGGAATAAAAAAAAACATTAAATAGCCATTGCTCGTAACATAAATGTAATTATTTATTTAAGTTGTTTGATAACTTAAAACATTTCTCAATAAACATAATTTTGGTTATATATTATTTAATCTTATTTATTTTAAATTTTTTTATTATTCTATTTATTTTTTTATTTTGTATAAGATTGATAAATCTCTTACTATTCCTATGTTTTGTTATTAATTTAAAATATATTTGATTGATAAAGTCTAAATTCACCATTAAGCTGTGGGTTAGGCACTTGATCATCTTCACACCGATTTACATCCGATAATGGATTGCCATTGTGTAACTGTCTTCGGGCGTTGCTGTTCAATTATCGATTGGATAAATCTCGATCGTCATGACTCACTTACGGCCAGTGGTACAGTAGTTAACCCCCTCCAATCGACCCGTTCGAATGGGATCGTCAGTGTTGCGAGTTGAAATGGGAGTTGGAAGCTGCGAGTCGGGATATGAGTGCAGAGATTTAAGAGTAGGGGGTTCGGGGTTCGGGAGTTAAGATCTTGAGATCTCGAGGCGAGGCGAGGCCTAGGTGCGGCCACTAACATTAAACTAATTGCACGGACGGCATGTGCTCTTATTTCAGTTTTATTTCTTACACGGCTGCTGGTTTTGCAACATACGAATCCAAGGCGTGGCATCATGCGACACGATATGTGTCGAGGGGCCTACAATCCATGAGCAATACGAATTGCACATATACCCCTTAAAATAACATTTAATTTAGATATTTTACAATGGCCAAGAAGTTTAAAAAAATGCTTGGAGAGTCAAATTTCTAATGGAGAAATAAAGATTATATGTAATGTAAAATAGAAAAACTATTTTAATAATAATTAAACATTACACTAATAAAACAATAACGTAGTAAGTCCAAATACTTTGTAGTAAATTTAAATATCGCTCGCTTTGATTTTCATCAATTGCAGTTCTTGGGTATTTTAAATATGGAATTATTAAAATTTCTTTAAATTTTTAATTGGAGATCTTCTTAATTAGTTTTAATAGTTTAATCTAATAATAATAATGGAATTTTAGATTTCAATCAAATTAAATGTATAATTTTGAATTCAATAGTCAGATATTAAATTTAAATATTCAATATTTTTATCAGTGTAATGTAAAGAAGAAACAATGTCATGGCTTTATTTATCCGAAATAAAAATTAAACCTTTAGAAAATAGTATTGTATATTTGATGATGCAACTTCAACTTTTTAAATAATCGGGAAAAACTTTTTCGAAAACCGCATTTTGTTTAGCGTGTTCTTTAAGAAAATTGAACCCAAAAGACCCCAAACCTATCATACCCTTTAAATATACGCAGACAAAAGCCAGTAATGGAAACAAATCAACGCGAGACAATGGCAATCAAATGTGGCCAAATGGCGTGGGCCAAGCCCAAAAAAAAAAAAACATTTGTTGACAGATGCCAGCTTTGATTTCGGTTCCATCTACAGAGATCCATTGTCTAGGCCCAGATCTTCAAAACAAAGTGGTTTGATTGTTTTTGGCTTTCTTCCAAATTGTTGGTCAAAGTCAAGGGGGTTTTTTGCTGTTGCTACAACCAGTAACATGCAACTTGCAGCTAGCAACTTGCAACCTGCAACTGACAAACTCTGAGAACACACCGATGATTCCACTTGATATGCTTTTAATGTGTTTCTTTTGCCGGATTCGGGGGCACTCAACTGCAACGAAAGACAGAGCGAAACCCTCGGCGACAAAAAAGCCATTCGTATGTGTGGTATATATATATATATATATATTATATATATATATATAGTATATCAGGCAGGGAAACCTTCAGACGAACGTCTTGAGTCTTTTGTGGTGCCGAGTGGCGGAGTGGCGGAGTGTAATAAAGTAGCTGCAAACAACTGCCAGTCGCACCATTTTCCTGGGCTTCAATTTCAGCGTAGACGGTCAACAATCGGTTCATGATATAGACCGGGCTCGCAAAAGGGGGCGGGGGGAAGGGTATGGTATTATGGGGGAAGTATTATGCTCATAGACTCGCACATCATTTCACAGCTACTGCGACTCCAGAGTTCCAAGACTTTGAGACTCAGAGACTAAGAGACTCCCCTTAGATTAGTTCACACGATAAGCCAAACAAACGGGTCGGCGGATCGAGGGGGTTCCACTTGGTTGGCAACTAATATGAATTTGATATTTACGGCCAAAAGCAAATGATGATCTCCCCGCCGCGTCCATTGGCTGTCATTAGGAATGTGAGAAAAATCGTTCACGGCAAGTGCGTGTGCCGAAGGTGGCCAAAAAAAAATGTGGTTATGAAATCGGAAGTGTATATATTGGTTTGCGAATAATACGTTTTTGGGGCCATAAACCCTAAGTAACATCATTTACACCTAAGTTCAAAATAACAGTGTTTAAACGAAAGCGTAACAAAAAATTAAATAATAAAATATATAAACGACTTTTAATAGATAGGTAAACTATGAAATACAGGTATTTCTGTTAGCTTTAAAAACTTTTAAAATACCTATTTTTTATATAAAATATTAAACATCTTTTTTTGAGTTTATTTACAACTTAAAAAAGATGTTTTACATAAAAACCAATTTTTTTGACTCTAGCTGAGACCCACTGCTGTAATAGTGATTACACCTGTATGAATATGTTGTGTGGGATTTAGGTGCACCTGTCGCTGGGGCAGCTGCCAAAAAAAAAATAAAAAGCGAACAGCGAAAAAGTTGATCCAAGACGGTTCCGCTCGAAGGCGCTGCCTGTGAAAAGAAGAACGCTCTCGTGGCCAAAAAGAAGAACGTCTTCGCCTCGGCTCCTTTCTGGCCATAAAGTAAAGTAATGTAAAGTAAGGAAAAGCGGTATAGTCCCCTCTAAAAATACTGACCAGATCACTGGGGCTTATGCATATGCACATATACTTTTGACTCTGTTTAAAAAAGGCAGGCAACTTGACAACCAGAATAGGGGTTACAAATGAAGGACAGGTTGCGCGAATTAAACTGCTTTGATAGGGGTTTTAATGCCCTCGGACGGGCAACCAATTTGGTTATTAAGCAAAGAGAACATGCGTTGTTAATTTAACAGTCGGATTTGGTATGCGCTATGTGGTTTTACGATTTAACCGCAAAATGTGATTTAGTTTCTTAATGGGCATTTTGTATTTCGTTTACCGAGGGATAGGGATTTATAGAGATAGAGACATGCAAATTATGCCTGCACACTTTACGCGTAAAAAAGCAATTGATAAAGTATCTATTATATGTAATTAAAATATTACGTTTTCTGCTCTTGAAAGATATTCTATAATATTTATTTATACAGCATTCAATTGTGTTGTTTATTTTCCTGTTTATTTACTTCATCCATTAGAGGCGTCTCTCGAAAGTACTTGAACAGCCATCTTCCGCATATTAATATTTGTTGTGTATATTTTCCTAAAACGACTGTGCTCGTTAATTGTTGTTCACAACTCATCACAGCGAACCCCAAAAAATGACAAATTTTATTTAAATTTGGTAATTGTTGCCGGCAAATGTAAAGTCATGAGCACGATGTGTTATTTTTGGCCAGCATCATGGTCGGCATTGTTGTTTCAGGGCCAGAAAGCCAGAAAGCGAATGTTGAGGTGGTTGCTGGTTTGGTGGCATAGCACCCGCATTTCGTATTCCAAATGGCAACGCAACCTCTTCGATCTGGTTGTCGGTAATTGCGGTGGTAACACGGCAACATCATGTTGCTGGCCATTCGAAAGTTGTCCGTGAGTTGTCCATGTTCAATGAACCTTTTAAACTGTTACCATTTCTCGTTTTCAGTTCGTGTCCCAAGTCTTTTGTTTCGAAATTGATTTTCTCTAGAAATGTGCCGTCGCCCAGGGTAAAATGGTAATGAAAATGGAAAAATGGAAAAATGGAAGCATGGAAACGGTAGCCCAAATGGAAAGTGTTTTCCGGGCTTGCCCTCTTCCCATTTAATGTCTCAATTAGGCTCCTAATGAAGTTGCCCAGAACGGGGAAATGAATTCTGATTGCAACCACATTACGGTTTTTTGTTACTTTGTAGGGCTCATGCATATTTATCGCTAGCACTTCCTATCTCTCTTTCAAGATCTTTGATTGCTGGGGAATGCTCAAACCAATAAAAAATTTCAAATGAATTCGCTATAAAAAGTAAGATAATTTAGATTTACTGTTTAATCTCATTGTACATTCAGTACTAACAAAAATGATGATAGTGAATACAAGAAAGTGCTTTTTTTAATTCTAAACCTTACAATTTACAACTGAAATACAATTAAATTATATAAAATATTAAAAATTATTTCAACTAAATTTGTTTGAAGAGATTTCTCTGGCTAAGCTTTCATTTTGGTTTCGATTATTTCTTTTTCTCCCACTAAACCCAAAACTTTTTCATCATTTCCGTGTTGCATCCAAATTTTCCAAAATGCATATGGGATCTAATTAGCTAATCGATTGATGGTCCAGACCCGAATCGGCCGAATCTCATTAGTTTATTTTCCATTTTGTGCTGAGTTGTCACAGCCGGGGCAATTTGGCCCTAATTGAGACACAATCCATCACAAGGCAACCAAAATCGATTCGATTTCGAATTCGAACTCAAACTCAAACTCGATCGCTGCACTTCCGCTATGCCATTGTTGCATTTTCAATTAGCCCGCTTCGCCGCTTTGTATTTACACGGCATTTACATTTCCATTTACATTTCCGTGGTCAGACGTTGTAACTCGCCCAGAAATCCAAAAAAAAAAAAAAACACGGTGTTTGAGATAAAATAAAGGTGAAAGCGACGACATTGGCGGCAAGATTAGAAATTCCTCTTCATTTCACCCTCTTTTCGGTGGTAATTGTAAGTGTAATGGCCATGGCAGTTGTAATTGTTATGGCCGGACCCAGAATAATGCCCATTTCCTGCCATGTTCGTTCGCTTCTAATTCAATTTCTAATTTGCTGTAGTGTTTTGCTTTCTTTTCGCCGCTTTACGGCCACATAATCATAATCGAGTCAAACCGGTTGACCAATTTTTGATTGGGGTATGCGAAAAGTAAACTATACACTTATTGAGTTATCAAAATGCGCTTTCTGTTTCTTGGTAATTAGTCATTGAAATAAAGTTTATTTTCATAATCAGTATATAAAAATATATATATCAATTATGACAATTATAAAACTTGCCATTTTAAATTTCAGTTTGACGATATTTTTGTCAAATAGATTTGTTAAATTTAGCTATTTGTATTGCATTGCCTGATATTGTGGTTTGTAAAATGCTAATTGCTTGTTTTTGATACATTTTAAGAAAACTTTTTCTGGACTTAACTTTATGTAATTAACCACAAGTTTTTGTAATTTTAAATAAGTTAAATATTTCCAAATAAGCTTTAACCATTTATTCTCACAACATTGACTTATGATCTGCTATTTTTCCATGAACACTTAAACCACAGTGGTCTGCAGGTGAGCCAAAAAATAATTCGTCAGCCTGCGGGGGTCCTGATCTAAATTCAACTCGGAATCCAGTGGCTAAATCGAGCTTTTACTGGGCTTCCATGGCTACCCAAATTCCATCGTGTGTTTTTGGTTTTCTTGGGAAATGGAAAAGCAAGAAAAGCGGGCAGAGAATGTGTGGTCTTTGGGTTTTTTCCCCTCCGTTTCTTTAGGCTATTAGCCACCCACAGAAAGCAGTTCGTTTGGGGATCAGAGGGCATTGGAGCAGACCACCCGGGAAAAGGCAGAGATTCTTTTGGGTTTTCGGTGGGGGAAATCGAATGATTGATGAGGCAGAGGCAAGATGGATGATCGGATGTGGATGTGGATGTGGATGTGGGCTTGGTCTTTCGGATAGGCAATCGAACGATCAACGATCAGCGATCAACGATCAACGATCAATGGCAGGCAATTCAATTAGCCAATTACGCATTGCCAATTGGCAATTGGCGAGTCACTGACATTTGTAATTACACCTGAGCGATGCCATAATTTGCACAATTGGAGCGCGGAAGTTGCACAAGTCGCTGCAGTTCTGGCCAAGATTATAATGGTCTGTCAGCACTCGCTGGCCAATTGTGGGCCCAATCAAAACGGAAGTTGGCATTGGGTGGTGCTCCGCTTGGAGCACTTGGTACAACCACCTGTAATATATAGCCACCTATACCATACGATACTTGTCCCCCAATCGATCGGATGTTATAGCTTCCGTTTTGGCGCCATTCGCCATTCGCCATTTGAAGAGAGGAGGAAGCCATCGACGATCTTCCCCTCGTAATTGATTGATTGCGCCAATTGCGGCAACTGGATTTTCTGGCCAGGAATCGAGGAGTTCTAGAGCCATGGAGCTCCACAAACCTGCCATCCAGCATACAGTGCGTGAAGATGGGCTTCCTATTGTTTTCCGCACTGATTAAATCTTATTATCTGTGTTATTAGTGGTTTTATTTAAATCGCTTTTTAAATGCATTTAATTTATTTTTCCTTATTTCTATTATTATGCACTTAAAATACGTCATTTGTAATTACATAATAAATGTGCAGTGTTTATTTTCTAGTTTTTAAATAAGCGTTAAACTATTTTTGTTACGGTTGCTTTTGTTTTTGCTTCTTTTTGTATATATTTCAATTTAAATCATTGTATAAATATTAGTATTATTTTTGTAATTTGTATTTATGTGGTTAGACTTTATTTTACTTTCTATGCTGAAATAAAACATATGTTCATCAATATGATGAATTTATTTCCTGTGTGGGTTCATAGAATCAAAGTTAAATGCTTTTTTACATTAAATCATTGGCAAAAAGTCTCTATGGTTTTTAATTAGTTCTTAATCGCATAGCGCAAGCCCTTATTTTTTGTATTTAAGTATTTTCAAGACATTTTGGCACGCCCCAGCTTGGTGTGAAGTTTTTACAGGGTACAAAAATTGTTTACCGTGTGAATGGGTGCCAAGACCAAACCCCTGAACAATTTGTCTAGCTGCAGGCCTCGCCTAGACGACTAATTAATTATGAATTCGAGCTGGAATTCCGATTGGCCGCTAAGGGGGCGCTACCCTGTGACCCCAATCAGAAATCAGAGTGTGTATTTATGTTCTTATAAAGGCTTCGGGTTAAACGGTATGAATAAAAGTAACAAATCGATTTGTGGTGGCTGCTGGTTTTTGTTTCTTTTTCTTTTTGTCAATTAATTGTTTTACGGCCATAAATTAATGGTCAAAGCCTTAAGATCTGGCAGCCCCAGTTGCGTAATAGTACCCACAATAACAACAATGAATGGGTTCTTGAGAATCTTCAGCCATTCTTTTGTTTTCTGTTTGTTTTTTGTATTTTTTTTTTTGCGGTTTGTCATTGTAGCGGCACTTTTGTCGTAGGCGTCGACTGATCGTCACCCTCGAGCGGCGCCCAGAAGTAGAAGCCCCACAAGCTGCGAAGAATCCGAGAGTCGAGCGCGAAGAGAGTTTGGAAGAATTCTTCTGGGCCAAGAGTTCTTGAGGCTTTTTCTTTCGCAACTCCAGATTTAGAGCTTGTGCTTATATGGGCTATTTCGCCGCTCACTTTCACATGGGGTGTTTGGCTCGTTGGTCTAGAGGTATGATTCTCGCTTCGGGTGCGAGAGGTCCCGGGTTCAATTCCCGGACGAGCCCAGGTTTTCGACAGCTTCATTTTTTTTATTTATTTTTATTTTTATTTTTATTTTTGCGCATCAGCCGCTAATAAGTTTGCCTTATTATATGCAATTTCGGGGCTCGCTCAACGGGAACTGCAAGTGTTTTTGTTTCCTGGGCAACTGACTCACCTCGACTCACTGGGTATGGGCATGGGTATGGGTATTGGATGGGGTTTTCTGACGGACAGGAAGACGATCCACGAGGAACAGCGTGCGAACGCATAATGAGATCGAGGAAGTGACTCGCAAACAAGGGAAGTTGGCGACCAGAACCAGAACTTCCACAAAGGTCTGAGACACACACACACACACACAGTCGGTCACAAGTAATTAATTATTGATTTAAAAACAAAGTGTTATTTGTCTTGAAGCTTTAATTATGGTTATTAGTTTTATTGGTTGAGCTCAATTATCACTGCAACTTGGGGGCAAATAACCATTTCCTAATGGTTTATTATTGTTAAGTCTTAAGTATTACAAAGGAATATAAAAAACTTATCCTTTTCTTGTTTGGAAAAATTTAAATATTTTTAAGACATTTTAAATAACAGTCAAGTTAGGTTATTACAAAATCTAAATATTAAATACAATTAAATGTAATCCAGAATTTACATTTTTTATAAATTTAAAAACTTAAGTGCAGCAGTTGCTAATATTATATGTTACGAATATTTTGAGTGTTTGAGCATTAATATTATTAAAAAGATGCCAGGAGAAAGACGTCAGAATTTGTAGAACCTTGTGAATCCAGCTGGTCTTAGCCGTATAGAAGCCGCACCTTGGGGGCCTGCGTGCCCGTGCCGAGGATGAAGTTTGGCAAGACTTTCGAGTCCCACTTGACGATCGAGTGGCGCCAGCAGTATATGCGATATGCGGTAAGCTAGATAAATTGGGTTATAAGGTGTACCCGTGCCCCCAAATCATGTGTGCCACCTAGGAGCTCAAGGCGCTGATCAAGCAAGGCGTCGAGAATGCCCCCTCGCCACTGAGTGCCACGGACTACGAAGTGCAGGCCTATTACAGGGCCTTCGAGGAGACCTTCCTCGCCGAGTGCCAATCGGAGCTGACCGGGGTGAACAACTTCTTCCTGGAGAAACTGCTCGAGGCGCGACGCAAGCATGGCCACTTGAAGCTACAGCTCTTGGCCTACTCCCACGAACCGGGACCCACGACCAGCGAGACTTCGCTGCAGTCCCAGCCCCAGCCCCAGCCCCGTTCCCGTTCCCAATCTCTCTCAAGATTCAAGAAAAAGAACCACAATCAAAGTCAAAAGCAAATGACCCGTCGCCAGCTGAGCTACGCCTATGCCGAGTTCTATCTGAGCCTGGTGCTCATCCAAAACTATCAGTCGCTGAACGAGACGGGCTTCCGCAAGATCTGCAAGAAGTACGACAAGAACCTCCGCTCTGGAGCGGCGGGCAGCTGGTTCGAGCAGAATGTGCCGAATGCCCCGTTCACGGATGGCCGCCAGCTGCAGCGCATGACCGTCGAGGTGGAGGACCTGTACACGATCCATCTGGCCGACGGGGATCGATCGTTGGCCATGGAGAAGCTGCGCGTGCCGCCGCTCGGGGAGCCCACGCCGCCGGCGATGGTCTTCCGGGCCGGCATAGCCCTGGGAATGCTGCTCATGCTGCTCCTGGCCACCGCCTTCAGCTGTAGGTTGACTCCACTCTCTCTCTATATCCTTCAATGCCCAGTTATACAGCTAGGCTCCAAGAGAAATCGAATTCGTGCTCTGGTTTTCTAAGATTCCCCATTTAATATTTTCTAGAACCACCATTTACGGATTGGTTAAAATTTGCGAAAAAGACTTTTATTGGAAAGAACTTCCCAAAACTTCTTGAGCTTATCTCTGTTCCAAATATTAATATAAACTTCCTACTCGAAACTAACTTTATTTAGTGGGAATTTTCTCGGTTTTCACTTCTAATCTTATACAGATAGAAATTAATTCGAATTTAAGCCTATCAACTGTATAACTATATCAGAAATCTAGTAATAACACATTTTGTACCGATTTCTCAATGTTCTGGTTAGGAATACAAATTCATTTTCTCAATGTGATGTTTAATTGTTTTGGACAGAAATCTTGATGTCAGGTTAGCTTGTAATCTGTCCGCAGAATAAGTTCGAAATTCTCGATGTGATGTTAAGAAGAAATCCAGAAACTTTAAGCAAAAATAGAAAACTAGGCCAATTTTAACCAGATGTTAAAACTTAACGTGACATTGATATATCGGCTAGAATTTAAAACTGGGCATTTGTAGGACATTATTTCTTGATAAATTTGATTCCTCCTGCTCCCATGGCATATCAACCCTTTTGGTAGATTGGAAACTGCCTCCGACGAAGGGCGAAACGCCGGGCCTGATGCGCCTGTACCGCGGTCCCTTCACCTGGGTGATCTTCAACTTCTACATGGCCGCCAATGTGGCCGGATGGCAGCGGGCCGGGGTCAACCACGTCCTGATCTTCGAGATTGACCCCCGAAGTCACCTGCAGCCGGCGACCTTCCTGGAGATCGCCTGCACCTTCGGCATCCTGTGGGCCCTGTCGATGCTGGGATTCCTGCACCACAAGGCCATGGGCATCACGGATCCATTCGTCTTCCCGCTGGCCCTCATCCTGATCATGGTGGGCCTGCTGGTGGTGCCGCTGCCCATCATGAACTGGCCGGCCAGGTGGTGGACCATCAAGCTGGTGGGTCGCGTCATCAGCGCTCCGCTGCACTATGTGGGCTTCGCCGACTTCTGGATGGGCGACCAGCTGAACTCGCTGGTAACCTGCATCGTGGACCACTACTACATTGGGCGGTTCTATGCCGTGAGCTGGCTGCGCTATGAAATCTTGAGCAGTTGCTTCGAACCGGATGTTATGGTGCCCATAGCCATGTGCTTGCCCGGATGGTTTCGGTTCGCCCAGTGCCTGCGGCGGTTTCGGGACAGTGGCTCCAAGTCGGTGAGCTACCTGATCAATGCCGGCAAGTATTCCACCACATTTCTGGTGGTGCTGTTCTCCACGCTGCGAGGAAAATCGGAGGGTAATCGTTGGGGTTGATCGATTTGAGGGCCCAAAATAAGTCTCTAAAATCTCGTTTGAACCTCTTTATTTACAAACGAAAAATACTGGTTTTACGTAGTAGCCTTTGAAATTGGTAGACTTTATTATTATTATTGTTACCTAAAAAAAAGCTAAGTCGTAGGGGTGCAAGTTTATTTATATAGACAATTCTTAAAAACATTGCCAATGAAACTAAATCTTTAAATTCACATTTGACCCCTTTTGTAAAAGAAAAATACTGTTTTTTTCGTTAGAAAAAAGTTTAAAGAGAAACTGTTCGGTTTTATTATTTATATTTATTCAACAAAGACAAATCATAGGAATTAATGGTAATATATAGACAGTTCCATTAAACATTACCAAAGAATCCAATTTTTTAAAATACTGGTTTTTCAGAAAAATTTAGATTAGTAGTAATTTTTAAATCTAAATATAGAACATAGACTTTAATTACTTTTCCATAGCTAAGAAACAATATTTGACAGATTTGCCCCTAAGATTTATCCCCTACAAATCGATTTACCCTAGTTGTAGTAATCCCCTAAATTGTGGTTATGCCAATCAATCCTGACCCACAGGTGGGTATGCCAACACGTTCAGCAATCCGTACACCTGGCTATTCCTCGCCAGTTGCGTGGTGGCCACGGTTTATTGCTACTTGTGGGATGTGATCCGCGACTTTGGACTCTTTCGAGTCATGAGGGGTGAGCATATTTTCCTGAGGAAGCAGCTCGTCTACTCGCAGGCCTTCTACTACTTTGTGATCGTCGAGAATCTGCTACTGCGCCTCTTTTGGGCCTTTGAGTTTGCCATTCTGTATCACAACCTGATGACTCCGTACAATATGAAGACCATCAGTAGTATCCTGGAGATCACTAGGTGAGAGCGGATATTAACATATCACTTATTTTGGAAAAACCCCTTTCAATCCGAGAAAGGATTCCAAAGTTTTCATATCAAGGTTTTTGTTCATTATTATTTGTTCGATTTTCATGTAGGAAATGTCTTTTTAAAGAGATAGGTATAATTATTCATTTAATTTAAGAAAATTGTTGTTATTAAGCGATATATAACTTCTGAAGTTGTTATCTCAACCATTTTCCTATAATTAGTCCTTTGATTTTATTTTGTATTTTGCCTTAAGCTCTACTATTTTTAATTACCGCAAAACATTTATTTACTACCTAACACTCAGATAGAAAAATGAATTAAGAAATTGTAAGAAATCTAAAAGACTCGAAAAAGTCAAAAGCGTTTTTCCACTTAACCAATTTAAGTGGTGTGTAGGTGCTACCGTTTTCGTTGAGTGTAGCTTGCTCCTGCCCCTTAGGCGCTTCATTTGGAACTACGTGCGCCTGGAGAACGAGCACTTGTTCAACTGCGGCAAGTTCCGGGCCACGCGGGAGATCCATCTGGCCGCCCTGAATCCTCGCCAGGAGCGCATGCTGGAGGACATGATGGACGAGTCGGATGGCGTGTCCAATCGCCACAAGCCGAGGGAGCGCGTTCGCCTGGGCAAGGAGTACTTCTAGAGGCAGCTGCCTGTCCTCTACGCTTTTGCCCCCCGATCGATCTGCTTGTTGATGGTCCGTCGTCGTCGTCGTCGACTTTAATTAATTCATTTGTGCACAAATACAAGTCGGATGGAGGGATAGACGGACAGGGAGACTGAAGACTGAAGACTGGAGACTGGAGAAAGGGAGCACGAGAAGCACGCGCCAAACCGGTTGGCCAGCTGCACCCAAATGTGGTAAAAGTCCCCCGGAGTCCCTTCTCATGCAGTGTATATAGATATATACAGCTGCGGTCAAAATAGTAGTAGTTTTTTAGCATATGAAAACTGATCAATCAAAGATATTTGGAAGATAGTTTTAAACATTTTTTTTTCTCAATGGTGCAAATTTAAAATTCACATTTAAATACTTAAAAAAAATGATAAGCAAAACTTTTTTTTTTTAATATGTTGTTTTAAAACAAAATGCAGATTAACAATAATTTATTTATGATTTTCATAAATTGTTATTAAGTAACTTACCACAGTGTATAGTAAGTTTTTTATTTCTTTGAAATAATAAACATTATCAAAGATTTTTTAAACCTAATTTTGTTTATTGTTACGCAAGAAGCATTATGATAGATTATAAGAAATATAGTCCCATGCCTTCGAGGTAGATTTTTTAGCACTTTACTTAGTCCCACAACTAGTATTTTGACCGCAGCTGTTTATATAGATATATATTTATATATATCGTCCGGTCAGGTAACAATTGTCATTGCTGGAAAAGGAGAGGAGCGAGGTGGAGATGGAGATGGATCCTCGTGGCGAGCTCCCGATCACGGATCGCCATCGACAATCTCTTAATTGACTCGCTTTGGGCCTTGATTGGCCTCGCAATTAGCCAAGCTGCGGAGCTAATGGAGATAATGGCTTTTGAGCAGGAACCTGAGGATGATCTCACCGATCACCCATTCTAATCCCGTGGAGGCCTTTCTAATGGGAGAAATGTTTCGCTTGCATATTTTGTACATCATGCTTACTACATAAAACATTGACTGCTTGAAAATGAATAGCTATTTTTCTTTTTAATTAGTTAAATAATTGAATATGGTTGAATGGTTCCAATTTCATCCAACCAAATCCAAAGTCATCTGAGATGATTAATCCTTGGGGAATCTACTCGAAAGAATTTCGTTTTCTCAAGGTTCTATTATCTTTTTGTTGAAAATATAATTTTAAAGCAGATTATATATAATAAAATTGTTTTCGAAGTCTAAAGACCCCAGAGGTCGAGGCTAAAGCGATTTAAGACTTATAGCTGATGTTGCAATGACCTTAAGAACTCCAAACCTGGCTAATAGGCTTAGATTTAAGGATTCGCTGGCCTTAACCTTTAGTATGGGTATTGAAGCCCTTGGGCAACCTGAAATCGGATAAGCTAAACAAAGGATGACTCTCGAACAATTTCTGATCCTCTTTCTTTGCTTTTTGACTCTTTTGTGTAACTTGATAGGCAATACCATTCCTTCATTTGGCCTTTTTTGATTTTTATCAGGCGGGGCACACTTAGAAAAACATTCTTAAACATTCTAAAAATATCATAAACATTTTTCTTTGACAATTAATTTGGTGAAACTGTAAATTTAGGTGGTTAGAACTTTAAGAAGTGCTACATATAGAAAATATATATATTTTTAAATAAATCTAGAAACCTCTTGAAAATAACTAATTTTCATTTCATTCATTTATAATTTTTTAATTAAAAATTAAGCCTTGTCCTTTAAACATTCTCCGTAGTTAAATCGGTGGAAATGTAAATTTAGGTGGTTCCAAAAACATGCAAACTTACAAAAGTAAGTATTAAAAGTTAATATTAAGTTAATATTTAATATTAGTCTTGATTTTTTTCCCACTGCATCTTATCTTTCATTTGGAGCCAAGTCTTTAGTGTTTGACTTGAGCACGAGTCAAACATAAATTTGCCATTGACTTGTTGATGTTGCTGCTGCTGTTGCTGCAGTTTGCTGATGTTGCTGCTGTTGCTGCTGTTGCCGGTAAATGGCAACTGCAATTTATGCTGCTTGTCGCGACCAGCGACGCCAATGGCAATGTCTCCAGAGAAAAGTGGAGAAAGGGAGACGGCTGCTATTATTAATTGCAGCCGCTGCTGACGATGTTGCTGCCGTGCCAATTAAGCTGCCTGCACAGCAGCAACATTGCAGCATTGCAGCAGTGTATGCTGCATGTTGCTGTTGCTGTTGCTGTTGATCTTGGTACAGTTGGCCGCGTTGCACACGCGCCAAAAGCAGACCAAAACAAATAAACAAACAAACCAAACTAAGCCAAGCCAAACCAAACGAAACCAAACGAAACGAGACCCAAACAAACAAATGAAAGGCAAACGGGCAAACAAATCCAATGTGAGTTCGAGTGCGAGTACTCACAAAATCCAATCCGAAACGAGTGGAGCCTGGCCAAAAGGCGACAACAACTGGCCAAACAAGGCCCAAACGGCTTTGAGCCAAGTTCTTTTTTTTTGTTAGGAGGGCTGCTCCTTGAGTTTGGGAAAAAGGCTTGAATAAATCAGTTGATCCATCTAGGTTTTAACTGATTAAACGTCTTATTTTTTGTAAAACTTTTTGTAAGTATTAAAATATTTAGGCAAACCACCTGGTTTTAGTCATATTTATTTAAAAATATTTGTTGTATTAAAATAATCAACAGTTGTAATAAAATCACAAAATTACCAATAGTTGTCTTTAACAATTATTAAAATAATTAATTATTAATATTATACAAGTTCTTAAGCCATTTTTAGCCTAACTTGTAAAGTTCGAGGTAATACATATATATGTTCAATGTTACGAAACGAAATAAATTCATTAGAAAAATCTATTTTTGTATAAATAAAAAATGCAATTTATAGATAAATGATGTATCATATTAAATCAGACATTAACCAGTGAGACCCCCAACTAATTATTATTCCTAACCATTCGTATTTCTTGATTTATGATTGCTTCTTCTAACCCTACGATGTGAGTGCCCCCAGTGGGCAATGTCCAACTTTGGGCATAAGGCTATACTATATATATATATGTACAAAAAAAAACTGCACACATGTACTGCAGTACTTAGATGGCCAACTGCAATTGCATTTGGCTGTTGTTTACTATTTGTTAGCGCTCGTTTGCGACTGGAAAATGGCGCGCAAACAACATGCTGGGCGTACAAAGTCCAAAAAACTGGAGTTCTGCTCTTAACTTGGCTTAAACCCTTTTCAGCCAGCTGAGCTTGATGGCCAGCTCGTGCTAAATTTAGCCAAAGAGCAGCAGGACATGTTGCGTTGCTTGTTGTTTTAGTTTTTTTTCGCGGGGCAAAAGAAGAACCAGTTTGGCCAGCTTTTGGCTCCTTTTCCTGGTTTCAAGTTTTATGAGCGCGCGCGCGATGATCCCTCGTTGGCTCCCCGTTCGAAAACCCCTTTGTAAACCCCTCGAAAACCCCTTTGGAAACCCCTTTTATGGATCAGCACGCGTCCATGGGCCCGATATCCCCTTGAAATCCCCCGATATCCTCGCTTTTTCCCTAGTTTTCTCGGCCACAGCGGGGATTTCTTGTGACGCAGCTCATAAATTTATGTGGCAGCCTTTTGATTGCCTTTATGCTGCCGTTTTTTCTCTCTCTGTCCTCTTTTCTTTTCGCTTGTTAATTTGTGCACATAAATTGGCTGGCAGCCGCCAAGTTCTATAACCGAGTTTCATATCCCCCCTCCTCCCTTTTTTTAAACCGACCACTTTTGCAGTTTTATCTTCGAAATTTCAGACAGACAGCTGCCCTTTTTTCGGGCTTTAGTTTCAGCTGCAAGGACTTTTTGCTCCTGCAAATGCAGATGGTTTTTTCAAAACTGAAACAAGTACGTGGAACGTGTCAGGTATTTTTCAAGAACAAAAGGTTCGAAGAAAAGGGAATTAAAATTGAAGTTAAATTGCAGTAGGCATGGTTTAAAAATAAAAATATGAAGGAATTCAACCACTTTTTGACACAGTTACTTGAAATGTTTTATCCCAAGTCTAACTATTTAAATTATTTGTAAGTCTCGCCATTTTTGTTACTGTTTGAACTGTTTTTCCTTGAGTTGCGCACATTTCGTCTGTGTGTTTAATGAGTCCATGGCTATATCTTTGGATGTCTATCTCCGGGCATCCACTGACCACCACCCACTTCTGGTCCAACCAAAGTACTCAGATCCAACTCCACCTGCCTTGCTAACCAGGCGAAACCGATTTGATTGTGCAACCGACTAATGTAGATCAACTATTGCGGAGTTGCGGAGTTGCGAAGTTGCGGTGACTGGAGGCGACCTTCCTATCCTTCCATTATACCATATTTCCCACCGGCCACGCCCCCACTGCGCCCAGTTTTGGACTGGCCATAATGAGCTGATGGATTTGGGCCGTTAGCGGTTGGCAGCATGGAAAATTGCAAATTGTTATGACGGTGGGGAAAATTTCGTCGGATTTCTTTGGATTTTTGCTAGGGGGGAAATCGACATCGACATCGAAATCGAAGGCGACAAGTGATTTTTAAGAATCGGCAGCTGCGGCAATTGAAATTCAACTTAATTAGCCAACCCAGAGAGCAGCAGGTGTTTGTGTGTGTGCTTTTATGTGAGCCAAAGGAATGCCAATGTAATTGCCACAATTTGTTGCCGGCTGCTGTGGCACGACGACAGCAACTACACATAAAAATTATCATAATTTTCAACGTTCGGGCCGAATTCGCAACTGTCAGCTGGGCTTGCCAAAGATTTTCAATCACTTCAATTGAAAATAATATGGATAAATATCTGAGAAGTCTACCAGGAGAGTCAGTTTATACACATTTACAAAATAGGAAGCTTGTCAACATTAAGTCTGAGTTTAAGATCCGATGTAATTATTAAAACGAAGTTTGAAAGCTTAATTCAACACTATGATTTTTAGAGCTAAATAATGTATATTCAAAAGTATTATCAATTATTCTAAAATAAAGTTAATTACAAATAAAATATTACAGATTTAATCAAATTTGGAAGATTTGATTGATATTTTATATAATATATTTATTCAGTTATGGATTAGTATAAATAGTCTTGTTTTTATAACTTTAAAAGTTTTAATTCTGATTTTAATAACCAAAAAAAGTGTGTGACATAGCCAACTTATGATAAATTCATGACGATATATTTTCCTCTCTCTGCACCTATAAAAAAAGAGGGAATCGACGGGGGGATTAGTCCCTAAGCGGCTTTTGGCCATCTCGCGTCTTTTGTTTAATGATAAGCTTCCATTTTGAAGGCGCGCTTGGCTTGGCTTCGATTTTCGATTTTCGACTTTGTCGAGGCTTTTGGCGCGCAATATTCTCCTGACTGCCCCGAGTGCCACATAAACAAGGCTTCTCCCGCAAATCGACGAAATGCCCCGAAGAAACTGGCCCCCAAAACAAAAGCTAATGGGCCATGAACCAAAACCAAAAACAAGAACAAAAAAAGAAGACCAAAACCAAAAGGAGAAATACAACAAAAAAGAGAAGACAAGATGATGATGAAGAAGCAACCTCAGCCTCCAGGTCTGCAGCATCACGAGCATACTATGCTTACATACAGCTGCGGTCAAAATAATAGTAGTGGGACCATGTAAAGTGCCCAAAACATGCCTTTAAAGCATACGACAACTCTTCTTTGAATTTATCACAACGCTTACCCTTGATATTGTTTTAGTTTTTAAAGGAAAATGATTTATATCAATATCTGAAAATTTAGTTTTGAAACTATTGTAAAAAATTATTTCTTAACAATATAAGAAAATAATTATACATTTTCTTTTATCTGGAATTTGCTATATTCATAAGCTAAAAACTAATATTATATTGACCGCAGCTGTATGTACACACTATATAGGAACCCACCAGCACCAGCATCTGCCCCCGCAACTGCCACGCCCCCCATCCTCCTTAGACAGCCCACTTTGGCAACCTCAATAACAATATTTTGTTGTTGTGTTGTTGTTGTTATTCGCGTTTCTCTCGCGTTTTCTACCTTTTTGGCTGCTGTTGCACGTTGATTTTGGAACAGCGACTGCGACAAAACTCGTTAAGTCTGAAAAACGTGTTTTTTGTTCGTTCGCTCTGTACCTTTTTCTCATTTACGTATTTTTCTGTCTTTCTGTTTTTATCGTTTTTTTCTGCTTTTTCGTTTTCTATGCTGATCTTAACGGACGCCATTTTGTGACTCGAATCGGGCAAGCCACTCTTCAAGATTTCTGGTTTTCGTATAAAGCCTCCCAAGACATGCTCCAAGTTGGCTTGGTCAGAAAGTTCATTTGCCGGGGGAATTTTTACTGCGAGAGTACAGAAGTTCGAACTTGTCTTGAGAGAAAGAGCGCATTTCCTTAAGTATTGGGTTATTTTCTCACTTTAAGCTTTTCTTAGAAATTCGAACTTGGCTTGGGCTCAAACTCGAATCGGGATATTTGTATAGACCTTGGAACTGGACGTTTTGGCAGTTGTATAGAATTTTTTTATATTGGTTTTTTAACTTTAGCAAGTAGAAAAAACCATATAACTATTAGATATTTGCTTTTATATATTTAAAGGGTCATATGGTTTTTATTAAAATCTTTTGGAAAGTACTTATTATTAGTGCCTATAGTTTATTAAGTGTTACAAAGGAAATTCATCAATTCTGAAATAAAAAAATAACGTTAGATTAATTTAAATAATTAAATATAAAAAGGTAAAAGATATTTTCAATTTAAATTAAAATGTGCAAAACAAAACCAGGACATAAAATATCACCTATTTTAATCAACCATCCAAAAGTATGCAATAAATGCGCTGATTTCCCTCTTCAGCTTAAAAATACCCCAAAAGAGCGAGGAAATTTCCCACTTGAGCCGCCGACTTCGAACTGGGGAAATTGTGGTCGCTTTGAGTTTAATGTTTAGTGTTGTTTGTGCTCTCAACATCGAAAGACGTTCGCTCAGTCGCCGTCGCTGCTTCAAACAAAACACTATTTTTTTTTTTGTTGAACAACAAACAAAACAATTTGTTGTACCAAAACAACAATACATAACCATTTTTTTTGAACAAAATAATTTTTTTTGTGAAACCAAGAGAAAGAAACAATTGTTTTTTCGTGAACTGTGTGAAATGTTAAAAGAAGATTAATCAAGGGAAATCAAAAACGAAGTACTCTCAGAGCCAAGTTGCTCTTTCAAGCCGTCTGAGTTTCTATGTGCTAGTGTGTTTGTGAGCGTGACATTAAAGCCAAAAGAGCCACAATAACAACAAATAGTAACTAAGCTGTGGAAAAGCTAAAAAACCTACAAAAACCTAAGGAAGGTAAAAAAAACCAGCTAAGTGAACGCAAACAGGTGCGAAAAGTACAAAAAAGGTACGAGAAGAAAACCAAGAAATTGCCTAAGAACTCAAAAGGGTTGCGTTGCGGCAACTTCCCTTGCTGGCTTCTTTTTCTTGTTTTTCCCATTTTGCGGAAGTTGTGGAAGAACCCAAAATACAATCAACAACAACAACAAAAACACATCAACACAATGTGCTGAAAAGTTCTTCGGGCTAAATACAAAACAACCTTCAGCATGGATACGGTGGCCATTAAAACTTCGATGCCACATGCCCCATTGGGGCAGCAACAACAATTGCTGCTGCAGCAGCAACCACAGCAGGCAACAACTACAACAACAGCGACAACGACAACGACATCAAATGCATCAGCAATCAATGCCAGAAACAACAATATTGGCGCATTCTTTCAGACCTGCAAGGTAAGAACCAAAGTAAAAAAAAAACGTTTAATCAACAAAAGAGGTCACCGGGGGTCAGTCGAAAAAAATAAACCAGAACTACGAAACGCAAACAGCGCAACCATAAAGAACATTTTCCGACAATGAAAATTGTCAGCTTGCCCAATAAAAAACACACACACAAAAGTCTTTTCCCTTTTCTGAGAAAAGTGAGAAATTAAAACGCGACTGCAGTTGACAAAAGCCACAAAAGTGTAACTATTTTCGTTGTAGGCGCACTTTTAATTGTCTCTATAGGTCTCTCCCCCAAAAAAACAAAAAGTGGCGGGCAATAGGGCATGATAAACTTGATGGTGGATGATAAATAGTAGAACGAGGAAAAGGTTCTCTAGAGGAAAAGTATATAAGATCTAGCAGCTGAGAATTGAAAGCCAAAGAGTACCCATAGATAGGTCACAAATATCAAAATACAGCTCTTTAATGATCAAAAATTTATTAATACGATTTGTTATTATAAGGAACCGAAACCATAAAATGTTTCTAGAATTGTATTTGAGATCCTTCGTTTTGGCAATAAAAAAAGAGCTCAAAGAATATGTCTGCAATCAGTACGTAAAAATGGTAAGGCTAGTCTTGAAGTTTACAGCAAGTAAGTTGCCATTAAATTAGTTAAAAACGCACCTACTTTTCATAGAAAGTTTGCAAGAAGTAGGGAAATTATTAGAAGATAAAAGAAGAAAGTCCGAATAATACAAAAAAAAGAACAAAAGGAAAGGAAATCATGTCTTTTAATTGTGAATAAACCCATCACGTGCCACATGGATTGGAAAATGAAGATAAAAACGAATCGATCGCTGACAATTATCGGGAAAATTAAGCCAATGATGATCTTGAAGATCAAGCTGTCATGCGATCATCCCCTATAATAAACGTGCCAAACTCCATTTAACTCAAAACTCCAGTCGATGGAAAGGTTGGCAAGCGATGGCATAAAGTGCAAATGTGTCGCACAAGATGATCATGTAACAACGGACCTTACTCAACCTCAACCCCACCCAAAAACTTGCAAGTCCGTGAAAGAAAAACAAACACGGCGAAAAGTGAGGCGTTTATAAAGCGACCAGTTCCATTTACGCGAATTACATAATCAAAAAAAGCGAGTACGATAACTATTACTAAAACTGTGCCTGTAACTAGCACTAGTACTTGAATACGCCAAAAAAAAGATGTATATGTTTCAGTTGGTAAATTTTTAATCTTGTGTTTGATTCAAATGATGATATAAAGTCAATTTTTTTTTTAAATAATTTGTTATAATATGTGATATAAAATAAATATATTCAATAAAACATTTATAATAAAATATGATATAAAATCAATATATTTATTAAATAATTTATAATAATGTATGATATAAAATCAATATATTCAATGAATGAATGCTTTTGTAAATTATATCCGTTTTGTGATGGAATGGTATAAATAGCTGATTTGCTAAATTTTAAACAAACCTCAAGGGACTCTAGGCTTCTCTGTGTGTGTGTGTGCGTGTTTGTGAGAGGCGAGGGTTGATCGATGGCTTAGGCTATATCCTGGCTCACTCAGCGGGACAGCACTTGAGCCTACCGCAGAACGGATCGAAACCCCAGATGAGATCCCTTTACGGACTATTGTTTCCTGGATTGCTCAGTGTGCCATATAGCATGGGATATGCTTTATGTGAGCGTGACACAATAATGCTGGGAGATCGTAGAAAGGGATCTGTGTGCATATCTACCTGCTTTCCTCTTCTACCTGTCACGGTTCCAGCTTGTTGTTTATCCTGAGAAATATCTAAATGCTTGTGCAACTGTTGCTGTATTGCATGTATCTCCTTCCATTTCCATTTCCATTTCCATTTCCATTTCCATTTCCATTCCCTTCCTCATGTTGTCACAAGTCTCGTTAAACATTTCGCTTTAATTTAATTGAATTTCCTCCGCCTACGTGCTCTTGTTGTGTTTTCTGTTTAACTTAATTATGTCAGTCAGCGCGTTGCAAGCATTAACCCTAACGTGCCGCAATTGTTTTACGCTCGACTAAGAGACTCACACGGGGCGAAGGGCATAAGGGGGGGAGGGGGTTTTTAGTGGGTGGTGGTTGTCTCCTTTAAAGCGCGGAAGTGACACACAGCCAAAGACAAAGCCAGCTCACTCGTGAAAATGTATTGCACATTTACTATATCCACAAAGAAACTCCACATAAATAAAACTAGTATGCTAATCAATTCGAATGAGGCTGCGATGGATCCGTCGAAGGGGGTGGGGGTGCTATAAAGTGCACACAAAATAAAATTCATATAGCTTAGGAGAAAATAAAAGTAAACATTCCAAGGCAAAACATTTTTAAGGATCGATTAAATTGTATTCCTTTTATCAACAATATAAAAAAATAACATTTTCTCAAAGTATTTATTATATTTGTATTTATGTAATCAACTTAGAAATTAATTACTAATACTTCAATTAAAAACTAATATGAAAACAAATATGAAAATAATACAAAAATACTTATTTAAAAAAGAAATAAAATTCAAAGAAATTATATTTGTAAATAAAGTGCAATTTAAAGTTAAGCACACAAAATAATGTATTAAATTGAAAATCGTATACGTATTTTGTCATATGAAAACCAGAGTCGTATACAATTTGTACATGTGTATAGTAATATTTAGTGGTTTGGGGGCCTTAACAACAACAGCAAATATGCGCAGCTGCGGCGATCGAACAAAAATCCAATGTTGCTAACCAGCAACAAATATCCGAAGCCGCAGCAACAGGTTCAGCATAAATTATGATCAAAGTTAACATTTATTTTTTTTTTAATTTATCTGCCTCTTCTTCTTCTTTTATGGCCGACTTATAGCCGAATAGTTGTTGCTTCGAAGGGAAATTTTATTTGGGCATTTTTTGGTTGGTTTCGTTTGGTAACTTTCACAAGCACATTTTATTCATTTGGTTGTTGGTCAAAAAAGTGGCAGAAAGAAAATTTAAAGGTGGCTGGGGTATAAGGAGAGGGGAAAGGGGAAGGAAGGTAGATTTCCCTGGCAGTTTGTCGCCTAAGTCATTGGATTTTCGTCTTAGGTTTCGCATTTCCCCGTAGCAAGTTCTTCCTCATCTTTTCCATCTCTCGGCTGCTGGCCAACTTAAGCCGCTTATGTAACCAAAAATCAGACTGCCAAGTCATGGCAAAAGACTAAGAGATTCGCCTAAAAATGGCCGAGATGCGGGAGATACAAAAAAAAACAAGGGGGAAATAGATTGAGCAAAGGTTGCAAAGGTTGGTTACCGAAAATAGGTTGTTAGAAAACATATTTATTTCATTTTATATTTAGCACATTTTTTTTTTTTTGCAATTTTAAAAACTTAAATTCTTATAACATATAAATAGTTTAGTTTAATTTTTGATTTAATTGGTTATATTATACAAAAATCAGCGTTTTAACAACAATCAATATTAAGACCATATATCCGCCTTGACTATCTAAGCGTTGATTTGCATATATGCATTCAATGAACCTGTCACGATCTTCCCCATCTTTCACTTGTTGTCGTGAATCCACCAGTTGGCTATATATCACCGCCAGAATGACCTGTGGACACCCACAAAGTACCGCCCTCCTCCTCCAATCCAATCCACTTCCGTTGGGGAAACACGTGGGCTGCACCACCGAACCACCGAAACACCGAACCACTTAACCACTGGAACCACCCACATACAACTTATGGGCAGGCAATGTAAACTAACTCGAATTCGATTTAAGTTTTTCCCGCCTAATTGGCTCACTTTACATTGTTATGGTCTACATGTGTGTGGGTTGCAAAATGGGCGTGGGTCAGTCAGTAGCTTTAGTAAATTCAGTGGTGTAGTAGGCTTAGCAGATACAGTAGATTTAGTAGGCTTAGTAGATTCAGTAGCACGCGCTAAGCGTCATCTTCCGGCAGTAAACAGAGGGAGAAAGAAAGAGAGAGGGAATATAGAAAGAAAGAGAGAGAATGAAGAGACCCACTAATGACTTCCTTTTTTGGTGAACTTGTCAATTGGCCATCGAATGGGGGGATTAATTAGCCTGTAAATGCCCAAAAAGACAGGAAATAATTTTCTTTCCTTCGCTTTGTGCACAGTGTTTTCCTATTCTTCACCTCTTTGATTGCCTTTGCCTTTCTGTAAAAAATGGTCTTTTATTTGATTTATTATATTTCGCATTTGATTGTTGTTTTTAAAATCAGACAATTCCAATTTTAGTTTTATTTATTTTTAGAGTAAATGGCAAACTATCCCCTCATTGTAATCGAATTTTATAGTTATAAAATTTGTTGTAGCAAAGTCTTCCAATAATTGTGATTTTCCATGAATTGTTGGTGAATCACTGTAGGCGTAATAGGATTTGTTTTACTTCTAACAGTTTGGTCAGCAAACTTTTATTATACATACACATATCGGTGTTCAGTTGGGTGTCTGTCTAATACCATTTTTTTTTAACGGCTGACCAAGCATTTCTTTTCTGTTGGCCAAAAAACAGGCTCGTGCTCGGAGATTTTGTTAGCGGGGACCTGGGGAATTGGGGGCTTGTGGGTATGGCAGCTGCCGCGACTGGACATTACTATATACTATATGGGTGCCTAAGTTTTCTAACTGTTTGCTGACCGGTTTCCGTTTTTTTTTTTTTTGTGTGTTATATATTTTTCGGAGCTGCTCCAAATTGAATCGTACTTTTTGGCATTAGAAGGGAGCGGAGCTCTCACCTGGCCGATTGTTAATTACAGCCCTTGGCATGGCTTAATTGATAGATCGACGACTGGGGGCCGTGATTCATCCTAGCTGAACTCTGACTTCAAAAAACGAAACCAACAGCGAAAGACGAAAAACGAAAAGGCCGCCAAAAGTCGCGTTCGAAGAGAAACTTCAGACGGGTTTTCCAGTCTCGATCGGTCTGCTACCCGGCCACCCAGTCTCAGTATCGGTCTCAGTCTCAAAACTCAAAACCCGCGTCTGAGAAGTCCAAGATTTCGATGGCTTTTGGCTGGCTATTTAAGCATTTTGCAGTTTTGTGGCGGTGGCTGTGACGACGACGGTGACTGTGGCCGAGTACGAAACTGGTTTTTGGCCAGCACTTTGTGGCGCGACTTTTGGGCAACTCTCTTGAGCGTTCGGTGTTTGAGCCTTTGTCTTAGCACACACACACAAACACACACACACAGAAGATATCGTCGGCAAGATGGCGTCGTCTTAACCGGTTTGGGCCTCTCTTCTGTTATACACACAGAGATTTGATGGAGATAACTGTTGCGGCCCCAAAACTTGACTCTCTTCTCTGTTAACCAAACCAAACCCATCCAAACCAAGTTGGTAATACCCGTCCGTTCTCTTTTGCAGGTCTTGTGGCACCTGGACGCCTTTCGACGATCGTTTCGCGGCCTAAATCAGCACGTTTGCGGTGGCCAAGACTGCATCTTCTGCGCTCTAAAGGTAAGTTCGAAATTCGGTATTCGGTAACCAAGACGCAAACCATAAAAGACATTGCTGAGAACAGATAACATATTATTAAATAAAATATCTTTAAAGAATATGAAACATTTATATTTTTGTGACATTATTAAGAAACAAATAGTATCAAGAAAACTGAGTCTTACAAAATTATCTTTCAAATACTAAATTATCGTTATCTAAGACATCCATCCAAGCCACCCAAGACTTAAACCAATCGAAGGGCATAAAAAGACTCCTGGGAACAGTTTCGTTTAAATAATAATTTTAAATATGAAACAAATTCTTGTAAATGTAAGGCAATATACGAAGTACACAGAAATATTAAATTAGAAGAACGAATATAATTTATATATAATTTACTAATCCCAAAAACGCATTATTACTATAATTATATTAATTAGGTATACAATTTTAATATAAAATCAAATATTACTTATTACTGTATATAATAACTGATTGAGCTGCCATTTATAACTGAGAAATTCGAAGTTTCCAGATTATACATAAATCTACAGCATACTTTTGGACCTACCGAAAGTTTTCCCTGATAGGTGGCGCCACTGAGGACTACGGCCATGTCTTAAATTCTCTCAGGTTTTTCGCTCGTTAGCCTGAAGACCCTAATAAAGCAATTAAACGCCAGGGTCAGGTCACTTTTCCCAGTCGCCTGTTCGGCTTTTCCACAGATTTTCCGCAGCCGATTTCCGACTGCTTGGCAGCACCTTAATTGCCAACATGCTGTCTTGTCTTCGTCTCCGGAAAAATCACAATTTGTTCACACGCAGCCCCTTTCTCAACTGTTCAACTGTTCATCTGTTCAGCTGCTCAAGTGCGTTTTGTGAGTTTTTTCCCCAGGCTTTGTGTTCTATGTGTTTTCCAATTTTTCAGTTTCCCAGAGCCTGGGGAAATCCAGCGGGAAAAAATGTGAAATCCTTAAATCGGCAATCCCGAAAAAATGCAACACTGAATGACTATACCTGGCAGGTTCACACCCCCTCCACCATAACTTCGCATGTCCGGGGGTGTTTAGATCGCTGCCCAGGATAAGTCATGGGATCCTGTAGTCCTGGGCCACTGGTCACGCCTTTCAGGACCCTTGCAGGACCCTCTAGCGTGACTGCCTTTCCAGCGGCTCGTTTGTCGTGTTCTCACCTCGTTAAACCATACATTAAACTCGAGTCAGGCGCAATTATGCAAATGCCCTTTGGAAATCGTAGAGGGAGTCAATAAACTCCACTGGCCTTATACTAATTTATTCAAGATAAGATATAACATTGCTGTGCATGTCAATTGTTGATTGTTTGATATTTACTTATTGATTTGAGATTTACTTATTATTAAGCATCTCTCAAAAAATTAAAGAAAGCACTAAAAAGACTTGCCTAATAAAAAACAAAAATAAATGATTGTACAACAATAAAATTTATAAATTAATATTGGCAGAACTGATTTTCTACTCATTTTAAGAGAACAAAACTAAAGCTCAAATAAATCATTGTACATTTAAATTTATAAACTAATTATTGATTGATTATTGATTTTTAATATTTTGATCACCTTTAAGGTGCAAGGCTTAACAAGTTTTCTTAAACTCAAAAGTCAAATAATTAAATGTTAATAAAAGGTCACATTTGCAGTCTATGCATCGTTATATTGAAATGTAATCTCTCTATAAATCTATATTTTGCAAACTGCAGGTCATGTTTCACTTGAGTCAACCACCTCTCTTTTGATTTTGAATTTGAATAAAATTCATTAATATACAAAACTGAAAATATCATCAAGTCATCAGAAAGAGATCATGAAGAACGATTTCCATAAAGTGGAAAAACTGAGTAGAGAAAAGTAAGTTGAGGGGATGGCGATCATGCACAAATACAAACCAGAGCAGCGGATGATGAGCATGCTCATTATCTCTGTGATCATTGGCCAGAAGAAGAGGACCCACATAGAACAGAGGCCCAAACCCGGAGAAGCGTCTTCCATATTCCTTATTCCATCCTCTAGCCACCAGCTACCATCCTCCATCCTCCATCTTGCATCTTCCGTCGTGGCAGCATGCTAACCCCTGTGGGCAAGCGACAAACTCGTGACGTTCGGGAAAAACTCTTGGCTGCCGCCGCCGCCAACATACGAACATACAAACAAACAAAAGGCAAAGCGCGACTGTACTTTTCGGGCCAAGACGCTACGCTCTGGCCACAATACAGGGTGCCCACTGTGCCTCTCCGGTTTTCCCTCTTTGCGCTCTTTAAACACTGATGACGACGAAGTGGAAAGTGTTGGCTGGTTGGTTGGTTGGTTGGCTGGTTGGTTGCTTTGTTTTTGTTTGCCTGCTTTGTTTTGACTGTTCTGCACCTTCATATTGCCGAGTATTCCCCTGCAGAACCCCTGGTAACCATAGTGCCCACTTGCCCACTTGTTTTTACTCCACCTTTCCCGCGGGAAGAACACAACACAACACAACGCTATACTATTTAATTATGAAAATCGTCGTTCGGCGAAGACATTGGCCCCTTTTGAGCTGGGAAACTCCCACGATTGCGATTGCGATCGCGATCGCATTTTGACCGTTCCCCACGCTGATGGTTATATTTAGTGTATACCAGACATTTAAGGGGGTTAAGAGAACCCGGCGACCGGGAACTTGATGGAAAATCGTCTCGACTGCTGTACGTTCTGCCTCAATGCACAATTCCCATTAGGCCGCTGACTTTTCACGCCGACTTTTCCAGAAAAGTGAAGAGAAACAGTGGAAAACCAAAGGACAAAGTCATTAGAGCGGCGAACCACCAGACAACAATGTCCTCTTTACCGGGAAAAAATCAGTGCTATTGAAAGTCCCTTGATCGTGTGCCACTCTCGGCGGATAAGCCATGTTTGCCCTCAAAATATGGGTACTCCAGATTTTTTGGATAGACTGCCCTCGTAGTGCCTAATCTCGAATGCATCTAAAGTAAGTGCAAACAAACAGCCTTTCGGGGTTTTTTATGCGTTGTTTGGCCAGTGCCGCCATAAAAAGGCATTATTGTCATGAAAAAAGGAGATGTAGTGTACTATATAGTGTATATATGTTACATATATGTGGGTGGGGCCGATCGGAGGGCACGGAGGTGCTAATCTATTTCCATCATCGTCGTATCTCAATCAGCGTGATTCACTCTTCAGCCAAGATGAATAAAATACAACGAAACGAAACGAAACAGAAAAAACCCATGTACTTTGCCGCTCTTTAGCTTTAATTTTGTTAAGCTTTATTTTGGGCTTTTTGTTTTATTTTCTGCTTTTTATTGTCTTCAATATATTCGTACGACGTGCGATATGAAGGTTTTTTCATTCGTACAGCGTTTTATTTACCGCCTTGACAAAGAAATGCAGTCAATCGCCAGCGGAGAATCCATCAATTATTCAATAGTTTTATTCGGTTTTTTGTTTGATATTTTAGCTAATTTTGCATTTGACATATTAGAAAAAGAACCCTCAGCGTGTTCATCCATCAAAGTGGTCAGTGTTTTGTTTTTTATGCCATCCGATTTCTATACTCTCCAAATGGTCAAAACGTCTCAGCCAAAGTTGATTGATCAGTTCTGTGTTTTTCTTTTTTTTTGGGTAAAATGTTAAAGGGAATAGAAATTTTAGACAATGATTAGCTGAAGTTTTTACAGGTGCTTGATCATTTCAATCATTTTCAATACAGTTGTGGATTTTCTTAGGATTTTTTTGAGTATTTACTTTCAAAGGCAACCGTTTTTGACCATAAAGCTAAATATTTGATTTACAGAAAATATTAATATGCATTTATTGCCATTATGTAAACAAATCCAGTGCAATTCCTTTCACTGCTGCATCTCACTTCGGTGTGCAATTGATTTGGGCCGCAATCAATCAACTGGCTAGTCACTCCATGAGTCACTCTTTGACTCCAGTTTCCATATTCCAAAGCCCCAACTGCCGCTTCTTTTTTTTGAGTCATGAACTCGTTGGCGGGTGGATGGTCTTAAACTTTTGAATCCAGCCAAGAAAGAGGCCTTTTGTTTATGCCCCTTTATATATTTTTGTTGTTTGTTTTAGAACTGCATCTTTTTTTGGGGCACGATAACGTGTCTCACTTTTACCGCGCCACTCACCTACAACTGAGATAAAACCCAGATTTTTCCTTCATTTTGTTTTTAATCCCTTTTATTTGGGCCACAAGGCTTACGCTTGATTGAATTTATTAAGGTTTTCCATGGAATCGCAGGGTTTTTTGTAGAGTTTGCGCATGCGCACGCGTTTGGCTGGCGTTTCCGCTTTTACAGGCTGACTCATGAGTCTGAAGATTTGCAAGATCTTCAAAATCTGCCAGACAACCATGGCCACAGACTTCAAGACTGGTTTCGACTATTATATTTTTATTATTATTCTGGTCTATTGTCTATGCACCAAGATGATGGGCACTTTTTTCATTTCATTTCATTTAATTTCATTTCATATCATTTGTCACTTGGGTTGAGGTACAAATCTCAGGTACAGGGTGTTTTGCGTGAGTAAATCTGAGACGCTGAGAATTGAGAGTTGAGAGATGGAGAGATCGAGAAGTGAAAAGTGAGAAATGAGAGACCCAAGAGTCGTTTACCTGCTCGGCCAAGACATTTACCTGTTTGGCCTACTACAACTACAAGACAAACTCCCCCGTTTTCGGATTTGAGTTCGCTTCGGGTTTTCGGTTTTCGGGTTTGCGTTTGCTCAGGTGAGTTCGCTGTTGATATAACTGAAGTTCTTGTTGTTTCCCCTGAAACAAAACCAGTTTCTCCAGAGAGTCTCACTGTTCTCTGTTGGTTTTTATAGTACATTATCTCTCATCGCTCTGTGGATGGCCAAAAGCCAAGCGGCCAAACGAGTTTCAGTTGCGAGGCAAATTTCCCAGTCGGCGGACGTGTTTTTAATCGGCGGTAGCTTTGCTCGTAAATCCCCTTCCAGAATCGAATCTCAGTACCAAACCAGAGTGAAGAATTGCGCGCGCGGCAAACATACAAAAAAATATCATTTTTTTCTGGTGCCTGCCAAAAAGTTTAGCCAAAACAAATATATAAAGTGCCAACAAAGAGCTGCAGATAAATCATTGGAATACATTTTATACATATATATACACAAGAAATGTTTGCGTAAGTTAAAAACTTAAACAAAAGCTCAAACAGAACTCAAGTTGTTGGCCAGTTTTTTGGGTTTGGTTATTGCAAGTTATTAGACGAAACAAAGGATTATTTCTCTAAAAAAGATCACATGGAATTACCTGTTTTTTTTTTTGTTTTTTTGCTTGCTGCTGGTTCGTTATTGATTCTTTGATTTTCGGCGAGCATGTGGGTCCGCTTCAGAAATCATAGCGGTCCAAATGGCTTAAGACCGCCAACCGCCAACCGCCAACTTGTTTTTCACTCACCTTTTGTGAAGATCTTTTGGTATGTAAATGCCTGGCAGCCCGCACCGCAGCCTTCGTGGAAACCTGCTACGAGCAGGTACAGTGGGCACTCGCCTAATGCATTTATGCAGCTTATTAAAGATTAATCTGTGCGCCGCACGCAGGCTTTTTTGTGCTATTAGCCATATATTCCTTCATATATATGGTTATTTCTCAAGACCCGTGGGCTCGATTCCCTAGGGAAAGTCCAGGCAATCACGCGATCTTTAAGTGCCATTTCTGAGCCAACTTCGAGTTGGAGAGAAGTGTTTTTTCCAAAACCATCTCGGTTCAATTTGCATGGACTGGCTGGCAATTGAAATGCAGGCCATCAACCTGCAGGTTGGGTTCCTTCTTGCGGCCCGGGCAATATGTCACCATCATCGGCATTATCATCAGCCATCAGACTTTAGACTTCTTGGTCGAATATTAAGCGGCAGATTTGTGTATTAATGGTTAATTCTTGGGCCTCCGACGCCTGCCTGGCATATGTAAATATGTGAGGAGAACAAAACGAACAAAAATAAAAAAAAAAGCAACCATTAGCCAGCATTTGGCAGTCAACTCACGTGCGGAAATCGCTGCCACAGGTTGCACTCCCCTTTCAACTTTCTGTGTCCCGAAATACACTCATATTTCTAATATGAATTTATTCAGCATTTTAAAAATATATTTTCTTGAGAATAGGTAAAACATAGGTAAAATAATCACGTCGCCAGATTAGTAAGCTTAGTTTCAAATAGGTTGCTCATTAGTAAAATGATTTAATTTATTTATGACTTTTAATTTATTATGAATAGTGAATTTCTATATTTATTCAGCATTTTTTCAAAGCATTATAAAATGTTTTCTTGAGAATAAGTAAAGTAAAATCACATAATCAGAATAGTAAGCTACATTTTTACGCCAGCATTTGTTACTTTTATTTTCTTAATTTCTTATGAAAAGTAATATTTTCTTGTTGGCCGCAGTTTCCCACTGTTTCGAGCTCTTAAAGATTGCAAAGATTGAAATATTTCTTGCCATGTAGCTTCTATTTGTATGCCTCATTTATCAGCCTGCCATCGCTGTTTTCGCTGCTGGATTCTCGGCTTGAGACATCTGCAACATGGGTTGCAAGTTGCAGGTTGCCGGTTGCAGGTTGCTGGTGGGCTATTGGGCTGTTGGGCTATTGGGCTGATGGGCTGTTGCAGGTGGTTCCCAGATTTGAACGCAGTGCAGGTAGACTCGCTGCTCTTTGTCTCAATCTGGCTGAGAAAAAGGTCAGTTCTGGCTCTTTGTTGCCGCTGTAATTGCGGAAGTGGAATACATTCAGCTGGAGCTGAAACTGAAGCCAAACACAGCGTTTAGGCCCCCGCCTGTGGCTTAACAATTAAAGCCCATAAATCATCAAGTTCGCAAAAGAAACAAACACACAACACAAAGCGTATAAACCAACAGCAGCAGCAATAATAAGAAGTAATAACAATAAATGAAAACATTTAGCTGCAGGCCAGACTTGTTTTGCATTTGAGCAACGGCTTGTCAAAGCTCTCCAAATTCGTTTCTGTATCTGTATCTGTATCTGCAGCTGTATCTGTATCTGTATCTCTAACTCTGGTGTGTATCTGCGATCGGTGCGCAAAAGCTAAAACCCCGATCTATAAATAGTGTCGGTGGCTGGGCTCTCAAGGACTGCCAGTTCGGTTTCCCCGCCAAGTGTCGCCTCATTCGACGCTCGACACTCAACACTCAACACTCGACTCAACTCAACTCACAAATCAAAAGCGCAAATCAAACTCGAGTCTCGAGACATGATCCACAAAATGGAGTGCGAAATATCAGACTCAGACTACAGACTACAGAGGTTGAAAAATAATTTTCTAACAAATAAAAACTGCACTAAAATATAAGCAGTAAATGGGGTAAAAATATACAGTCTACACCCAGAGAAAAACCTCATAGTAAAATTAAACATTCAAATATTTGAATGTTTTTCAAAATATAAACATACTTAAAGTAAACCAAAAGCAGAATAATGTTATTATTAACATATTTATTTTTTTTATTTTAAGACTACACTTTACCATACATTAAAATAAATATATAAATATAAACACAACACCCCTCGAAGCTAAATCAGTACCGCAAATATATAGTTCAAAGCGAAAATATTTGGATTTCCAATGATTTTTCTCAGGGTGTATAAATCGAACTTAATACTAGAAGCATGATAATGCGCATAACATTACCTTGAAAATTAGTTTAGTCTCAGCAAAATCAAGCATATTAAATGTAGTGCAAAGATTCCCCGTATAATATCCATTAAATTTTGATTATTACGCAAAATTTAACTTACCACACATTTAACAAACAATTTTCATCTGAAGAAGTTACAATTCAAGTCTTGAGTGAATTACTACACCTGCTCAGATCGCATTTCAGATCGCATTTCACGATCAATTCCTGGGGCTTTTGCAATCGTTGGCCAATTGCTGGCTAATTACATGGCCTAAATGATTCGCCAACTTGCAGTTTATTTTCATTTCTCTTATTTTTTTCCCTTTTTTTGTGGATTGTGTTTGGGCAACAGTTTGGTCCAGTGGCTCAGTAATATGTAGTGTTAGTGGCCCAAAAGCGGGAATTAAAGAGCGTGACGTTTGATTTTGTGCCCCAGACTAATTAGCATGCAACTGTTTTGTCAAATGAATGGGCAATTACACAATTTATACCCATGCCGCTGCTGCACTTTACCAGGAAAAATAATTAGGGGATACGACAACAGAAAAAGTACAACTGGAAATCAGTGAGTTTTCCCTGTCCGAACAGAACTTCCGCTCGCCAACGGCGGCTTTTCCGCTTATTAAACATTTTTTTTATGTTTCGGCCCAGAGATCCTCGGCCATAAAATTTAGAATTGTCACCCAAAGTGCAGTCAACTCTAGTGGAGTGTTTCAGTTTGCCTTTGTGTGTGTGCGTGTGTGTGTGGCACTTAAATTTATATTTTCTATGTTTTAATGGGTTTTAAAACGGGGCTCTTTGTTTAGAGTTTTTTGGCTAGATAACACAAGATATTATTCAGTTTATAGAAATTCTATAGCTCTCTGTTTTGATTGTAAAATCACCTTTGCCACCGTTCAATTTTGTTCGATATTCACTGCCTGTTTGTCCAATTGTTTTGTGTATTTCCCCTCTACTTGAACTTGAACACTCAATCATGCAGCACAGTGTAGGCAACTGCAAACTGATGAACTCATAACTCAAACCCTGCACTTCCCTTCCCTTAAAAACTTTTCGAAAAAAACCCAAACAGTTGACAAGTGTTAATTGTACCGATTCCAAGTATTGCATGTGTGTGTTCGCATGTACTTCTTGGGACTTCCAGGTATAAGTGCTTATATACTTGAAAAATATATGAATCGTATTTAAATATTGGGCCATTTATAGTGCATTAATATTGTTCATCAGTATAATAACTACTTCACCCAATAAAATAATTGCAAGTATAGTAAGTTTAACAAGTGTGTCTAGAGAATATATTACAGACAATTTTAAAGTATCGGTATTAATTCAATACTAAATTATATAAGCCCCATACTTTTTAGTTTCATTTCTATACCTAAGAGCGCATAAGTCTTATGTTGATATTTTCGCGGTATTAATTTAATATTCATACCCAATAGTTTAAAATTCATTTAACAATAGACTTTATATTGTAATTGATGTTGGTTTGTTAAGTTGACACAGGAAAGATTTTCTGCTCGAAATAGTTTCAATAATTCGCTTTTCCTGCTCCCTTGAAACAATGCAAATGCAAATTGTGTTCGGTGCACATCGACTGCATATGAACCTGCATTTTAGGCCAAGTCGAGTCGCTGTTCGTGTCGTGTCGGGTTGCCAAGCTCAGGCAACTGCAGTCGACAGCAAAAACGGCAAGAGGCGTTTACTGATCTCAGCCATATGTCGCATATGGCGTCATTCTGCCCCTTTATCCGGATAGCCCAACCCATTAATACACTAAGTTGGACTGGAGTCTCGGGTTCTATGGAGTGGCACTTTATTTCCAAGGCGTCAGCGGTTGTCAGGCGGCAACATTAGACCGCTCTACCGCTTTGCTGCTGCACATGCAATTTACTTCTTTCGGTTTCGGTTTCTGTTTCTGTTTCAGTTGCAGTCTTTTTTTGCCAAGTTTTTGAGTTTGTTGTAGTTGCTGAATCGACAGTCGGGAGAACTTTTTGTCTCGGCGGATTGTGGATTATATATGGACCGGTTTGCTGGCCAAACTTTCGATTGGCCGCAAATGAGGTCGAGAGCAGGCCAAAAGCGAAAGTCAAGTCCAGTTGAGTGGAGTGGAGTGTTCGGACTTTTAGGGTGTGCCAAATGATGGTCCACGAAACCTGTCGCAGCTGTTAGCGATACCCCAAGTTTGTACCTTTAATTGCCTGAACCAGTGGTATCGCTAGGCTAAACTTCCTCTTTAATTGCTGGGGGTTGCAGGTTTTTTGGGGGCTGACTTTGCACTTTGCCTGCACTTCCGCTGGCTGACTTCCCCCGTTTTTTTTTTTTTTTTTTTGCGCTCAACCCATGTGCTGACTAGAGAATATAACACTTAACACCCTGGCTGGCCAAAACAAACAACAAAAAACTTGACAACTGAAAGTGAGATAAACCAAAAAAAAAGGGCCAAAAGCTAAGAACTTTTGTTTTGTAAATCAATTTTCACAGTGAGATGTTGGTGGCAAGAACGAATTAATAGCAAGATGATCAAGTTTCGCTACAAGAGGAAGGAACCTACCAATGTGGTGGGCGTGGCAGTTGCAGCAGGAGGAGGAGGAGGAGGAGGATCGCCAGGATCACCAGGATCACCAGGATCGGGATCAGATGGAATAGCCAATCATCCCCCAGTCACAACATCACCTGTATCGGTGCCCATGCCAATTCACCATCCACAATTGAACCAGCTGATCAGCAACAATGGAGGCACCCTGCCCAGGAGTAGTCCTCGCAAGCTAATGCTGGATGGAGGCGACAAGTCGGCCACCTTGACACGGCAGCAGTCCAAGCAGAAGTCGGCCCAAAGTGCCTTGGCCAAGGTGGCCAGCAGCGTGGAACTGGCCGTAATGGGCTACAATGGCACCGCCGTGGCCATCAACAATGTTGCCGGAAATTCGGAACGGGATCGCTGCATCAATGCGGTTATTGTAAGTCCAGGGAACATGTATATATCAAACGATCTAAACAAATACAATACAAAATATTTACCTAATTTACTGACTTAAACATGTACCTAAATTACTTTATTTATATATTGTATTCCTTTTAATTTGAATAACCCCAAGTTATGTACGTTAATTACAAAATATATACGTATACTACGCTTATTAGCACTTACAACAAAAAAGCACACCTAGTTTGAAAGTAAACAAACAAAAATAAAATTTTTAAAAAGAAAGACAAACAAATTAGTCACCTTAAGCTTTCTACTTAGTAATATTTGTCATTATAAGCAGTTTTACCTTTTTGCTTTTAATTTTAAGCTTACATGACAATCAGCTAAAACTTTACTTTGTGTAATGCAGGAAATGCTTTGAATTTCACGTATTTACAGATAGCTTGATTTAGGTAAGATAAGTTTTAGACAATTTAGCTTTCGAAATCACTCAGCAATGTCACGAGGTTAAGTCTTAATTTAAGAAGTACATGAGATAATGCCGGTTAAGTACATATCTAACTGTTCTATTTTGTTTCCCCCCGAAAAATAGGAACTGTTTCAGCAACTGCAGACCAGTTCGGAGCCGGCCCTGTGTCCGGAGCCACTGCGTCGGGCCTTGGCCAGCGGTCCCCTCGCAGGACGTCGATTCCCGCTGGGCTGCCTGGGCGATGCCGCCGAGTGCTTCGAGCTGCTGCTCCATCGCGTCCACTCGCACATTTCGCCGGACGATGGCGACTCCTGCGAGTCCTCCGCCTGCATCGCCCACCGGAGGTTCGCCATGCGGGTCATCGAGCAGAGCGTCTGCAAGTGCGGCGCCAACTCCGAGCAGCTGCCCTTCACCCAGGTGAGTTATTCGATGATATACCTTGCCATTCACCTAAATGGATAAGATCGTTAGAAAACCCTAACAAGTATACGCACTCGCGGTATTTGTTTACACACCAATCGAACCATTACTTTGGGAGTTATTAGGAAAGTTTGAAATATGACGTCACTGCATATTTGTAAAGGCGACGTTCATATACTCTAGTGAAAGCGAAGAAGATGGAAAGGGGGCGCTGCTCGCTCTTAGCTTATAAAGTTTACCGTGCAGTACGGCAGATGGCGCCACTTGAAACGAAATTATTTTTAAGGGGCATTTTTGTTTTAAAATTGGGCAACGGTTTTATAATAGGACATTGGGCTACAAAATCAATCTGCCTTACTACTGAAAAACAGCACGAAGTTCGCACATTTTTAGACTTAACTATTTTTAATCGCCCCATAACATACAAGTAGTACCAAGCCATTTAAATAGAACAATTTAGTGCCGATTACAAACTTCACAATGAAGAACTTGTTTTAAATTCAAAATTATGAAGAATATAAATATTAGCGGAAGAGATGGAAAGTTCTTGAATTCAGGTTATGTTTTGAATTTTTAATACCCATCTGACTTGTTTCTCTATTTCTGTTTAATCTCTGCATACCATTTGCATCTTTATCGTACACTTAACGAGTCTGATTTATATTTGGCAGTGAGCTTCTTTTTAAGCTTTGCTTGACTTTAGTAATTGTTTGCAAATTATATGTTTTTATTTTACGCTTTGACGCTTTATTTATACAAGAACAATAGTTTTATTATATTATAAATCTGGAACTGAAAATCAAAAACTTTTCTGCGAGTGTAGACAACTGGTTTATTAGTTGATGCCATGGATCGCAGATTCGATCTGATATCTTGTGGCGTGGGCTCCAGTTTGCCAGTTTGTCAGTTTGTCAGTTTGCCAGTTTGACAGTTTGGAACACCTGCAACACTCGGTGTTGCACTTGCCGTGTGTCCACTGTCTGCCACTTGTCTCGCTGTCCAAAAACAGTTACAGTGCCGATCTGGTATTTGAAAACGGGTTATGGGTGCTATTGGTTACGGCTCTTGTTTGTTATTTGTTGTTGGTTATTTGTTATTGGCCATGCACATGCAGATTGGCCACAGAAAACAAAAAAAGCTACCGGACCAGTTGGTCCCTTAAAAGGGGGCAGATTATCGATTGCCTATAGTATATCTTATAGTATATGACGTCAGTGACTTGAGTGGGATTGTGGGCGTAGCACTTCCGTCTTGACCATATTCCGCAGTTGGCTAATTGACTTCTGATTCTGATTTCTGATTTCTGATTTCCAATTTATGATTTGCAATCCCCCACAGATGGTGCACTATGTATCCGCCTCGGCCTTGACCTCCCAGAAGAGTCTGGCGCTGCAGTCGCATCAGCAGCTGAGTTTTGGCCAACTTTTGAGGGCGGCTGGCAACATGGGCGACATACGCGATTGTCCGGTGAGTAATGATGATTTAGTTAATGTATATCCGAGACTAGAGAGAATCATTATTTTTATCTTTTAAACCTTAAAAATCATTCACTTATAATAGCCGAAAAAACAATTGAACTATACCAATTGGTTGCTATTATCCCAAAAAATGCGCATGTGATAGTTTATGGCTTTTGTTGTATCTCATGATACGGAGAAAAAATAAAACAATTTACTAAAAATAAAGACTAAAAGCTTATAATGATTATGGTCTCTGGCATATAGATATATAGAGTATAGTATGTGATACCCCAGCTAACTTGTACCATTTTTACCACCCCAAAAACAGAACACCTGTGGCGCGAAGATAGGCATTTGCCGGGCCCTGCTCAACCGACCGGACGTGGTGTCGATCGGCATCGTGTGGGACTCGGAGCGGCCGGCCGCGGAGCAGGTGCACGCCGTGCTGAAGGCAGTGGGCACCAGCCTGCGCCTGGGCGACGTCTTCCACCAGGTCAGCGAGCAGCGGTGGGCGCAGCAGACGCAGCACGAGCTGGTGGGCATTGTGTCCTACTACGGCAAGCACTACACCACCTTCTTCTTCCACACCAAGCTGAAGGTGTGGGTCTACTTCGACGACGCCAACGTCAAGGAGGTGGGTCCCAGCTGGGAGGGCGTGGTGGACAAGTGCAGTCGGGGCCGCTACCAGCCCCTGCTGCTCCTCTACGCGGTGCCCCAGCAGCCGTCTCCCATGGAGCACCCCTCCGCGGCCCTGGCTGCCCCAGTCCGACGGGCGGTGACGCCCAGCCCGGAGAAGCCCAGTCTGGGCACCACGCGACGGGCCATCACACCCACGCCGCTGAGGACGCCCGCCAACGACTACCAGAACCTGAGTGTCATCCAGAAGACCATCTTCCCGCCGCCGCTGCCGCCGCCGCCGCCGCTGGGCAGCGACGAAACGGATGCCTACATCAGCCGCAAGACAGTGGAGCACGTGCTCAGCGCCCAGTACCAGAATCTGAGTGTGATCCAGGACAAGATTGGAGGTACTGCTGCAGCTGCAGCTGGCACTGCACAAAATGGAGACAAGGAGGGCGGCTTTCTCAGCCGCAAGCCCATGGAGGCGGTGCTGAGTGCCCAGCTGGCCAGGCGGCAGCACCTCCAGCTGCAGCGGAGCCACAGCGCCGAGTCCAGCTCCAACGGCAGTTCGCCACCCAGCGACGGGTTGACCATGCCGGAGCACTTGAACCAGCCACGTCGCCGGGACTCGGGCAACTGGTCGGGGGATCGGAACAGTGCCAGCTCGGCCAGCTCCACCACGCTGGACAATCCCTACCTGTACATGGTGGCCAAGAGGGGTGCTAATGGCAGTGGTGGTGCCGGTAACGGAGTGGTGGGCGCCGTGCCGCAGAGTCCCACGCGGCACGGCCTGCCCTACGATCCCGGCTACGACTCGTTCTCGCTGAGCTCTACGGACTCGTATCCGCCCAAGCACGCGCTCAATCCGCAGCTGGCCAAGATCCCCGAGGCGGGCCACGGCCACGGTGGCTCCAACGGCGGCCTGGCGCTGTCGGGCGACTGCGAGAAGCTCTGCCACGAGGCGGACCAGCTGCTGGAGAAGTCGCGCCTGGTGGAGGAGTCGCACGACCTGGAGACAGCCCTGGTGCTCTGCAACGCGGCCGCGGGCAGGGCCAGGGCCGCCATGGATGCCCCCTATAGCAATCCGCACACCATGACCTTTGCCCGCATGAAGCACAACACGTGTGTGATGCGGGCCAGGAGCCTGCACCGCCGCATCCTGCTGGAGAAGGGGGCCGAGGCGGAGGCCATGCCGGAGCTGAAGCACATGCGCGATGGCAGCATCGGCAGTGTGAAGCACGTGCGCCAGAACAGCAAGGATCGCACCTTGGACAAGGAGCAGCTCCACCAGCAGCTCCACCAGCAGGTCCATCAGCAGGTGCATCAGCAGATCCATCAGCAGATCCCCATCCCGGCCAGCATTGAGATCTATGCCACGCTGCCCAAACGCAAGAGTCCCCTGAAGGCACTGGCCACCGCCTCAGCCGCCGCCGCCGCCTGCGATGACAACCTCATCGAGTACGAGCAAATGGAGAAGCAGGTGGCGTCCAGTCCGGGCAAGCCGGAGCGGGAAAGCCGCTCCCTGTTCGGCAGGAGGGATAAGGACAAGGACAAGGATAAGGAGAAGGATAAGGACAGAGAGAAGGAGAAGCGCAGTCGCAGCGAGGATCGGCACAAGCTGACACGCGAGTTCTCGCTGACCGAGACGCTGCTCGTCAACGCCAAGGACACGCTGAAGAAGCACAAGGAGGACAAGGACGAGAAGAAGGAGAAGGACAAGAGCGGCAAGAAGCAGCACAAGATCAGGCGCAAGCTGCTGATGGGCGGACTGATACGCCGCAAGAACCGCTCCATGCCGGACCTCACCGAGGCAGCAGCCGACGAGGCGGTGTCCAGTGGCAGTGCCCACTTGAGCCACCACCACCACTCCCATCATGGTGGTGTCCACTATGGCAGCCCCAATGGCGTCGGCGGCGGCAGTGTGACCCTGGATGACAGTGCCGTGGGCCTGGGCCAGCAGAATGGCCACCTGAGCGGCCTGAGCGGCTACATATCGGAGGGGCACTTTGACTATGCCACCGGAGCCAGGGAATCGGGCGGCGGTGGCGGTGGTTCGCAGTCCGGCAGCAACCCCAATCCGAACCTGGAGCGCAGCAAGCTGATGCGCAAGAGTTTCCACGGCAGCGGCAGGCAGCTGACCATGGTGCCCAAGGTGGCGCCACCGCCGCCCATGCGCACCAGTTCCACGTTGACGCCCCAGCAGCAGCAGCAGCAGCAGCAGTTCCACCACGAGGCCAACTTGTCCAATCTGTCGGCCATGAGCTCGAACACCTCGATCAGCGAGCAGGACTCCTGCCAGACGATCATCACCACCTGTGCCCAGGTGCACTCCGAGCAGAGTCCCCTGAAGGATCTGCAGATGCTGGGAGCGAGCGAGGAGCTGCCCCTGCCACTGGCACTGGCTCCTATGGAACTGCCCCCGTATCCCAGTCCGCCGCACTCCGCCTGCCACTCGCGACAGGCGAGCGAGGATTTCCCGCCGCCACCGCCGCCGGAACTTGACTTGGAGCCGCTCAACCAGCAGCTGCACCAGCTGCAGGCCCTGGAGGCGGCCAGCAAGCACCAGCGGCAGCAGTTGGACAGCCTGGAGGGCACCACCAGCATCCTGGCCCAGCTGCAGCAGCGACAGCACCTGCTGAAGATGCGCAAGGAGCAGCAGCAGGTGGCGGGGGGCTCCGGCTCCTCGGATGGCTCCACCTGGCTGAAGCAGGCCAACGATCTGCGGGCCATGCAGCGCAAGCTGGAGGCCTCCTCGCCCGCTAGCGTCAGGGATCTGGCCCACCGCTTCGAGCAGCCCACCTCCATCCGCTCCTATGCCTCGCAGGAGCTGCTCAGCCAGCCCAGTCAGCAGGCGGGACAACTGCGCACCCAGATGAACGGACTGCCCAGTGGCAAGCTGGAGGTGGACGAGGTGGACTCGGTGCGGACTGCACACCAGATGCTGCCGAAGCCCAAGTACGAGATGAGCCAGTCGCAGATAGCCGAGGAGATGCGCGAGGTGGAGCTGCTGAACAGCATGGTGCAGCAGTCGTTGGCCCTGCCCAAGCGGGTGAAGAAGAAGAGCGTCTCCTTCTGCGACCAGGTCATCCTGGTGGCCACTGCGGGCAACGAGGAGGACGACGACTTCATACCCAATCCCATACTGGAGAGGGTTCTGCGCACGGCCCAGCACCCCAACGAGAAGGTCACCGCCCAGATGATCCAGCAGCAGCAGCAGAATGTGCTGCGTCTGCAGACGGAGGCGCAGCCGCGACAGCAGCAACTGCAGCAGCAGTTGCAGCAGCAGCTGCAACAGCAATTGCAACAGCAACAGCAACAGCAGCAGCAGCAACCATCGCCCATGTTGGGCAGACCAGCGGCAGCCACGCCCACAGATATGCAGCGTTATGTGCAGAGGATGCAACAACAACAGCAGCAACAGCAGCAACAGCAGCAACAGCAGCAGCAGCAGCAACAGGAGCTGTACCGCCAGCAACAGCAGCAACATCGCACTAGTATGAGCGGCATAGCCAGCCAGCAACACTTGCAACAGCTGGATGCACAGTACACCACCATGCCACGCCCCCTGCATCATCCACAACTCCTGGCCCAAAGCTATTCCGTGCAGTTGCAGAAGCACCAGCAACTGCAGCAGCAGCAACTGCAGCAACAGCAACAGCAGCAACAGCAGCAACAGCAACAGCAGCAACAGCAACAGCAGCAACAGCAAAGCCCCCAACTCAGTTTGGCCTACTTCAGCAATGGCAATGTGGCAGCCACCGAGCAAGTGCCGCTGCCTTCGCCTTACCAGCGAGTGCCCCTGCCGCATGGCTACTACCCGCTGCAGCAGCAGCAGCAGCAACAGCAACAGCAACTGCAGCAGCAACTGCAACAGCAGCAGCATCAACAGCAACAGCAACAGCTGATGGCCAAGCCAGTGCAGAAGAAGGTGAGCTTTGAGCCGGGAACCAAGGGCGAAGCCGATATACTGCCGCCACCACCGCCGCCGCCTCAGAAGAACGGATTGCCAGAGGCGGCACTAGGATCTCCAGGAGCAGGAGCAACAACAATAGCAGCCACTGGAACAGCAACAGCGACAGCAGGAACCGCCATCACCGCCATACCCACCCGCGTCTACAACAATGCCATTGTGAAGGCCTCGGCCAAGGCCGTCGAGTGCAACTTGTGCCGCAAGCGGCATGTGATTGCGCCGGCGGTGTACTGCACCAACTGCGAGTACTACCTGCAGATGCTGAACCAGCGCAGATGATAGACGGATGAACGCTGCTACACGGCCACATCGCTCTAGTGCAACTCTCTAGCCGTACATGGAACCTGTTAATCTCAAGCAATGCATTGCTGCCACGTCGCCCATAAGGATCCGCCAAGGATGTACATAGCATGGTTACAAATCTTAGCATATAAGAGCGAACGGAGCGGACGGAGCTGCGCCAGGCATCGAGACTCTAAGGCGGAACGCAAGCGGAGGGAAACCCGCAGTCACAGTCCTTCTATGGTTCCACATGAGAAGTTGCCGCTGTGACAGCCAGACCACCCAATCACCCACCCACAATCACCAGCCAATGTCCCCAAGCACACGCACACAAGAATATTGTACACTTCCATCCGCACATACACATATACTTGCCCCGGAGGACTTGAGCTGCTTGGGTTGTAGACGATGCAGAGGCTTTCAATTTCAAATGGCTCAAATGCAGTCGGAAAACCACTTTCTTGGTTAAAGGAACAATGGGGACTAAACATAGCCTTAAAATGAGCCAAACATGTCTGATTAGTAGCAAAATTGACCTAAGGCCACTGCATCGTTTACAACCAACAGCTCAATGCCACCAGTCGCCCCATTGGACATCGATCGCTTGACTAATTGCATTCCAAGATACTAAAACACCCACGATGCCTGGCCAGCCGTTCGCTTTAACTAATCGATTTTTGATTTTTAATTTTCGATTTTTAATTAATTTTTTTATGTTGTATCTACGTGTAGGGATAACAAGTGTTTTCTCTGTGTGTGACGCCAGCAGTTCGAAACTCGGTCGCTGAGCTTCCTTGTGCGTGCTGTTGTCCAACGACTCACGCATTCCATTTTTTTTTACATTTTTTTATAGTTAAAGCATTTATTCATTTTTTTTTTACAATTTTCGAACTTAATTAGGCTAAGAATATGTGAGCAACTTTTTGTGTCTTATGCATTTAAACGATTCCGTGTATTTATAGTGTTAATACTACTTTTACAATTTATACATACTTATCTAAAGATAGTATATATTTTTATGATACAATGATTTAAAAAAGATGATTTCTATTTGCAGTATACAAGCAGCGAGAAAAGAGATGTCAAGGCATCCACAAAAATGGTAAAATAATATTTTTTCTAAATAAATGAATACATAAAATAAACAATGTGTAATAACATTTGTGAGAAAATATTGGGCACATCAAGGGACAAAGCCACGTTCAAAATTGAAAGAGTTTAGTTCAAAACACTAAGATTGATAAGGGGGTGCATCATCATTTTTTGCGAATTTTTGATTGGCAATTTAATGACGAATTCGCCGATGTATGACATTCCATCTGGTGACCATTTTTTCCCAAGGTTTTGATACAAAAACCGATACTTTTTTTTGGGTTTTCAGAGATTTGACAAATACAAAAATTCCTAAAGCGTCCTTTTGCTGTAACTTGGCCAAAATTATAGGTAGAGCCATAAGAGCGACTGTTTTGGACAGCTAGCAACCTATACTACCCATCTAAAATCGGTTTAGAGCCATTTATTTGGTTTTAATAAGAAAAATTAATTTTTCAAAATAGACTTATTGAAAAATTAACTTTATAACCAATTTTTGCATTTTTTATAAGGGGGTACATCATCATTTTTTCCGAATTTTTGAATATCTGAAAAATTTTTAACTGAGAATGCCATTTGATTGGCAATTTAATGACGAATTCGCCGATGTATGACATTCCATCTGGTGACCATTTTTTCCCAAGGTTTTGATACAAAAACCGATACTTTTTTTTGGGTTTTCAGAGATTTGACAAATACAAAAATTCCTAAAGCGTCCTTTTGTTGTAACTTGGCCAAAATTATAGGTAGAGCCATAAGAGTGGCTGTTTTGGACAGCTAGCAACCTATACTACCCATCTAAAATCGGTTTAGAGCCATTTATTTGGTTTTAATAAGAAAAATTAATTTTTCAAAACAGACTTATTGAAAAATTAACTTTATAACCAATTTTTGCATTTTTTATAAGGGGGTACATCATCATTTTTTCCGAATTTTTGAATATCTGAAAATTTTTTAACTGAGAATGCCATTTGATTGGCAATTTAATGACGAATTCGCCGATGTATGACATTCCATCTGGTGACCATTTTTTCCCAAGGTTTTGATACAAAAACCGATATTTTAGGTGCCTTTTTTGGGTTTTCAGAGATTTGACAAATACAAAAATTCCTAAAGCGTCCTTTTGCTGTAACTTGGCCAAAATTATAGGTAGAGCCATAAGAGTGACTGTTTTGGACAGCTAGCAACCTATACTACCCATCTAAAATCGGTTTAGAGCCATTTATTTGGTTTTAATAAGAAAAATTAATTTTTCAAAACAGACTTATTGAAAAATTAACTTTAAAACCAATCTTTGCATTTTTTATAAGGGGGTACATCATCATTTTTTCCGAATTTTTGAATATCTGAAAATTTTTTAACTGAGAATGCCATTTGATTGGCAATTTAATGACGAATTCGCCGATGTATGACATTCCATCTGGTGACCATTTTTTCCCAAGGTTTTGATACAAAAACCGATATTTTAGGTGCCTTTTTTGGGTTTTCAGAGATTTGACAAATACAAAAATTCCTAAAGCGTCCTTTTGCTGTAACTTGGCCAAAATTATAGGTTGAGCCATAAGAGCGACTGTTTTGGACAGCTAGCAACCTATACTACCCATCTAAAATCGGTTTAGAGCCATTTATTTGGTTTTAATAAGAAAAATTAATTTTTCAAAATAGACTTATTGAAAAATTAACTTTATAACCAATTTTTGCATTTTTTATAAGGGGGTACATCATCATTTTTTCCGAATTTTTGAATATCTGAAAAATTTTTAACTGAGAATGCCATTTGATTGGCAATTTAATGACGAATTCGCCGATGTATGACATTCCATCTGGTGACCACTTTTTCCCAAGGTTTTGATACAAAAACCGATATTTTAGGTGCCTATTTTGGGTTTTTAGAGATTTGACAAATACAAAAATTCCTAAAGCGTCCTTTTGCTGTAACTTGGCCAAAATTATAGGTAGAGCCATAAGAACGGCTGTTTTGGACAGCTAGCAACCTATACTACCCATCTAAAATCGGTTTAGAGCCATTTATTTGGTTTTAATAAGAAAAATTAATTTTTCAAAATAGACTTATTGAAAAATTAACTTTATAACCAATTTTTGCATTTTTTATAAGGGGGTACATCATCATTTTTTCCGAATTTTTGAATATCTGAAAAATTTTTAACTGAGAATGCCATTTGATTGGCAATTTAATGACGAATTCGCCGATGTATGACATTCCATCTGGTGACCACTTTTTCCCAAGGTTTTGATACAAAAACCGATATTTTAGGTGCCTTTTTTGGGTTTTTAGAGATTTGACAAATACAAAAATTCCTAAAGCGTCCTTTTGCTGTAACTTGGCCAAAATTATAGGTAGAGCCATAAGAGCGACTGTTTTGGACAGCTAGCAACCTATACTACCCATCTAAAATCGGTTTAGAGCCATTTATTTGGTTTTAATAAGAAAAATTAATTTTTCAAAATAGACTTATTGAAAATTTTTGAATATCTGAAAAATTTTTAACTGAGAATGCCATTTGATTGGCAATTTAATGACGAATTCGCCGATGTATGACATTCGATCTGGTGACCATTTATTCCCAAGGTTTTGATACAAAAACCGATATTTTAGGTGCCTTTTTTGGGTTTTTAGAGATTTGACAAATACAAAAATTCCTAAAGCGTCCTTTTGTTGTAACTTGGCCAAAATTATAGGTAGAGCCATAAGAGTGACTGTTTTGGACAGCTAGCAACCTATACTACCCATCTAAAATCGGTTTAGAGCCATTTATTTGGTTTTAATAAGAAAAATTAATTTTTCAAAATAGACTTATTGAAAAATTAACTTTATAACCAATTTTTGCATTTTTTATAAGGGGGTACATCATCATTTTTTCCGAATTTTTGAATATCTGAAAAATTTTTAACTGAGAATGCCATTTGATTGGCAATTTAATGACGAATTCGCCGATGTATGACATTCCATCTGGTGACCATTTTTTCCCAAGGTTTTGATACAAAAACCGATATTTTAGGTGCCTTTTTTGGGTTTTCAGAGATTTGACAAATACAAAAATTCCTAAAGCGTCCTTTTGCTGTAACTTGGCCAAAATTATAGGTAGAGCCATAAGAGTGACTGTTTTGGACAGCTAGCAACCTATACTACCCATCTAAAATCGGTTTAGAGTCATTTATTTGGTTTTAATAAGAAAAATTAATTTTTCAAAATAGACTTATTGAAAAATTAACTTTATAACCAATTTTTGCATTTTTTATAAGGGGGTACATCATAATTTTTTCCGAATTTTTGAATATCTGAAAAATTTTTAACTGAGAATGCCATTTGATTGGCAATTTAATGACGAATTCGCCGATGTATGATATTCCATCTGGTGACCATTTTTTCCCAAGGTTTTGATACAAAAACCGATATTTTAGGTGCCTTTTTTGGGTTTTTAGAGATTTGACAAATACAAAAATTCCTAAAGCGTCCTTTTGTTGTAACTTGGCCAAAATTATAGGTAGAGCCATAAGAGTGACTGTTTTGGACAGCTAGCAACCTATACTACCCATCTAAAATCGGTTTAGAGCCATTTATTTGGTTTTAATAAGAAAAATTAATTTTTCAAAATAGACTTATTGAAAAATTAACTTTATAACCAATTTTTGCATTTTTTATAAGGGGGTACATCATCATTTTTTCCGAATTTTTGAATATCTGAAAAATTTTTAACTGAGAATGCCATTTGATTGGCAATTTAATGACAAATTCGCCGATGTATGACATTCCAACTGGTGACCATTTTTTCAAAAGGTTTTGATACAAAAACCGATATTTTAGGTGCCTTTTTTGGGTTTTCAGAGATTTGACAAATACAAAAATTCCTAAAGCGTCCTTTTGCTGTAACTTGGCCAAAATTATAGGTAGAGCCATAAGAGTGACTGTTTTGGACAGCTAGCAACCTATACTACCCATCTAAAATCGGTTTAGAGCCATTTATTTGGTTTTAATAAGAAAAATTAATTTTTCAAAATAGACTTATTGAAAATTTTTGAATATCTGAAAAATTTTTAACTGAGAATGCCATTTGATTGGCAATTTAATGACGAATTCGCCGATGTATGACATTCGATCTGGTGACCATTTATTCCCAAGGTTTTGATACAAAAACCGATATTTTAGGTGCCTTTTTTGGGTTTTTAGAGATTTGACAAATACAAAAATTCCTAAAGCGTCCTTTTGTTGTAACTTGGCCAAAATTATAGGTAGAGCCATAAGAGTGACTGTTTTGGACAGCTAGCAACCTATACTACCCATCTAAAATCGGTTTAGAGCCATTTATTTGGTTTTAATAAGAAACATTAATTTTTCAAAATAGACTTATTGAAAATTTTTGAATATCTGAAAAATTTTTAACTGAGAATGCCATTTGATTGGCAATTTAATGACGAATTCGCCGATGTATGACATTCGATCTGGTGACCATTTATTCCCAAGGTTTTGATACAAAAACCGATATTTTAGGTGCCTTTTTTGGGTTTTTAGAGATTTGACAAATACAAAAATTCCTAAAGCGTCCTTTTGTTGTAACTTGGCCAAAATTATAGGTAGAGCCATAAGAGTGACTGTTTTGGACAGCTAGCAACCTATACTACCCATCTAAAATCGGTTTAGAGCCATTTATTTGGTTTTAATAAGAAAAATTAATTTTTCAAAATAGACTTATTGAAAAAATAACTTTATAACCAATTTTTGCATTTTTTATAAGGGGGTACATCATCATTTTTTCCGAATTTTTGAATATCTGAAAAATTTTTAACTGAGAATGCCATTTGATTGGCAATTTAATGACGAATTCGCCGATGTATGACATTCCATCTGGTGACCATTTTTTCCCAAGGTTTTGATACAAAAACCGATATTTTAGGTGCCTTTTTTGGGTTTTCAGAGATTTGACAAATACAAAAATTCCTAAAGCGTCCTTTTGCTGTAACTTGGCCAAAATTATAGGTAGAGCCATAAGAGCGACTGTTTTGGACAGCTAGCAACCTATACTACCCATCTAAAATCGGTTTAGAGCCATTTATTTGGTTTTAATAAGAAAAATTAATTTTTCAAAATAGACTTATTGAAAAATTAACTTTATAACCAATTTTTGCATTTTTTATAAGGGGGTACATCATCATTTTTTCCGAATTTTTGAATATCTGAAAAATTTTTAACTGAGAATGCCATTTGATTGGCAATTTAATGACGAATTCGCCGATGTATGATATTCCATCTGGTGACCATTTTTTCCCAAGGTTTTGATACAAAAACCGATATTTTAGGTGCCTTTTTTGGGTTTTTAGAGATTTGACAAATACAAAAATTCCTAAAGCGTCCTTTTGTTGTAACTTGGCCAAAATTATAGGTAGAGCCATAAGAGTGACTGTTTTGGACAGCTAGCAACCTATACTACCCATCTAAAATCGGTTTAGAGCCATTTATTTGGTTTTAATAAGAAAAATTAATTTTTCAAAATAGACTTATTGAAAAATTAACTTTATAACCAATTTTTGCATTTTTTATAAGGGGGTACATCATCATTTTTTCCGAATTTTTGAATATCTGAAAAATTTTTAACTGAGAATGCCATTTGATTGGCAATTTAATGACGAATTCGCCGATGTATGATATTCCATCTGGTGACCATTTTTTCCCAAGGTTTTGATACAAAAACCGATATTTTAGGTGCCTTTTTTGGGTTTTTAGAGATTTGACAAATACAAAAATTCCTAAAGCGTCCTTTTGTTGTAACTTGGCCAAAATTATAGGTAGAGCCATAAGAGTGACTGTTTTGGACAGCTAGCAACCTATACTACCCATCTAAAATCGGTTTAGAGCCATTTATTTGGTTTTAATAAGAAAAATTAATTTTTCAAAATAGACTTATTGAAAAATTAACTTTATAACCAATTTTTGCATTTTTTATAAGGGGGTACATCATCATTTTTTCCGAATTTTTGAATATCTGAAAAATTTTTAACTGAGAATGCCATTTGATTGGCAATTTAATGACAAATTCGCCGATGTATGACATTCCAACTGGTGACCATTTTTTCAAAAGGTTTTGATACAAAAACCGATATTTTAGGTGCCTTTTTTGGGTTTTCAGAGATTTGACAAATACAAAAATTCCTAAAGCGTCCTTTTGCTGTAACTTGGCCAAAATTATAGGTAGAGCCATAAGAGTGACTGTTTTGGACAGCTAGCAACCTATACTACCCATCTAAAATCGGTTTAGAGCCATTTATTTGGTTTTAATAAGAAAAATTAATTTTTCAAAATAGACTTATTGAAAATTTTTGAATATCTGAAAAATTTTTAACTGAGAATGCCATTTGATTGGCAATTTAATGACGAATTCGCCGATGTATGACATTCGATCTGGTGACCATTTATTCCCAAGGTTTTGATACAAAAACCGATATTTTAGGTGCCTTTTTTGGGTTTTTAGAGATTTGACAAATACAAAAATTCCTAAAGCGTCCTTTTGTTGTAACTTGGCCAAAATTATAGGTAGAGCCATAAGAGTGACTGTTTTGGACAGCTAGCAACCTATACTACCCATCTAAAATCGGTTTAGAGCCATTTATTTGGTTTTAATAAGAAAAATTAATTTTTCAAAATAGACTTATTGAAAAAATAACTTTATAACCAATTTTTGCATTTTTTATAAGGGGGTACATCATCATTTTTTCCGAATTTTTGAATATCTGAAAAATTTTTAACTGAGAATGCCATTTGATTGGCAATTTAATGACGAATTCGCCGATGTATGACATTCCATCTGGTGACCATTTTTTCCCAAGGTTTTGATACAAAAACCGATATTTTAGGTGCCTTTTTTGGGTTTTCAGAGATTTGACAAATACAAAAATTCCTAAAGCGTCCTTTTGCTGTAACTTGGCCAAAATTATAGGTAGAGCCATAAGAGCGACTGTTTTGGACAGCTAGCAACCTATACTACCCATCTAAAATCGGTTTAGAGCCATTTATTTGGTTTTAATAAGAAAAATTAATTTTTCAAAATAGACTTATTGAAAAATTAACTTTATAACCAATTTTTGCATTTTTTATAAGGGGGGTACATCATCATTTTTTCCGAATTTTTGAATATCTGAAAAATTTTTAACTGAGAATGCCATTTGATTGGCAATTTAATGACGAATTCGCCGATGTATGATATTCCATCTGGTGACCATTTTTTCCCAAGGTTTTGATACAAAAACCGATATTTTAGGTGCCTTTTTTGGGTTTTTAGAGATTTGACAAATACAAAAATTCCTAAAGCGTCCTTTTGTTGTAACTTGGCCAAAATTATAGGTAGAGCCATAAGAGTGACTGTTTTGGACAGCTAGCAACCTATACTACCCATCTAAAATCGGTTTAGAGCCATTTATTTGGTTTTAATAAGAAAAATTAATTTTTCAAAATAGACTTATTGAAAAATTAACTTTATAACCAATTTTTGCATTTTTTATAAGGGGGTACATCATCATTTTTTCCGAATTTTTGAATATCTGAAAAATTTTTAACTGAGAATGCCATTTGATTGGCAATTTAATGACAAATTCGCCGATGTATGCCATTCCAACTGGTGACCATTTTTTCAAAAGGTTTTGATACAAAAACCGATATTTTAGGTGCCTTTTTTGGGTTTTCAGAGATTTGACAAATACAAAAATTCCTAAAGCGTCCTTTTGCTGTAACTTGGCCAAAATTATAGGTAGAGCCATAAGAGTGACTGTTTTGGACAGCTAGCAACCTATACTACCCATCTAAAATCGGTTTAGAGCCATTTATTTGGTTTTAATAAGAAAAATTAATTTTTCAAAATAGACTTATTGAAAAATTAACTTTATAACCAATTTTTGCATTTTTTATAAGGGGGTACATCATCATTTTTTCCGAATTTTTGAATATCTGAAAAATTTTTAACTGAGAATGCCATTTGATTGGCAATTTAATGACGAATTCGCCGATGTATGACATTCCATCTGGTGACCATTTATTCCCAAGGTTTTGATACAAAAACCGATATTTTAGGTGCCTTTTTTGGGTTTTCAGAGATTTGACAAATACAAAAATTCCTAAAGCGTCCTTTTGCTGTAACTTGGCCAAAATTATAGGTAGAGCCATAAGAGCGACTGTTTTGGACAGCTAGCAACCTATACTACCCATCTAAAATCGGTTTAGAGCCATTTATTTGGTTTTAATAAGAAAAATTAATTTTTCAAAATAGACTTATTGAAAAATTAACTTTATAACCAATTTTTGCATTTTTTATAAGGGGGTACATCATCATTTTTCCGAATTTTTGAATATCTGAAAAATTTTTAACTGAGAATGCCATTTGATTGGCAATTTAATGACGAATTCGCCGATGTATGACATTCCATCTGGTGACCATTTTTTCCCAAGGTTTTGATACAAAAACCGATATTTTAGGTGCCTTTTTTGGGTTTTCAGAGATTTGACAAATACAAAAATTCCTAAAGCGTCCTTTTGCTGTAACTTGGCCAAAATTATAGGTAGAGCCATAAGAGTGACTGTTTTGGACAGCTAGCAACCTATACTACCCATCTAAAATCGGTTTAGAGCCATTTATTTGGTTTTAATAAGAAAAATTAATTTTTCAAAATAGACTTATTGAAAAATTAACTTTATAACCAATTTTTGCATTTTTTATAAGGGGGTACATCATCATTTTTTCCGAATTTTTGAATATCTGAAAATTTTTTAACTGAGAATGCCATTTGATTGGCAATTTAATGACGAATTCGCCGATGTATGACATTCCATCTGGTGACCATTTTTCCCAAGGTTTTGATACAAAAACCGATATTTTAGGTGCCTTTTTTGGGTTTTCAGAGATTTGACAAATACAAAAATTCCTAAAGCGTCCTTTTGCTGTAACTTGGCCAAAATTATAGGTAGAGCCATAAGAGCGACTGTTTTGGACAGCTAGCAACCTATACCACCCATCTAAAATCGGTTTAGAGCAATAAATTTGGTTTTAATAAAAAAAATTTATTTTTCAAAATAGGCTTTTGAAAAATTAACTTTATAACCAATTTTTGCATTTTTTATAAGGGGGTACATCATCATTTTTTCCGAATTTTTGAATATCTGAAAAATTTTTAACTGAGAATGCCATTTGATTGGCAATTTAATGACGAATTCGCCGATGTATGACATTCCATCTGGTGACCATTTATTCCCAAGGTTTTGATACAAAAACCGATATTTTAGGTGCCTTTTTTGGGTTTTCAGAGATTTGACAAATACAAAAATTCCTAAAGCGTCCTTTTGCTGTAACTTGGCCAAAATTATAGGTAGAGCCATAAGAGCGACTGTTTTGGACAGCTAGCAACCTATACTACCCATCTAAAATCGGTTTAGAGCCATTTATTTGGTTTTAATAAGAAAAATTAATTTTTCAAAATAGACTTATTGAAAAATTAACTTTATAACCAATTTTTGCATTTTTTATAAGGGGGTACATCATCATTTTTTCCGAATTTTTGAATATCTGAAAAATTTTTAACTGAGAATGCCATTTGATTGGCAATTTAATGACGAATTCGCCGATGTATGACATTCCATCTGGTGACCATTTTTTCCCAAGGTTTTGATACAAAAACCGATATTTTAGGTGCCTTTTTTGGGTTTTCAGAGATTTGACAAATACAAAAATTCCTAAAGCGTCCTTTTGCTGTAACTTGGCCAAAATTATAGGTAGAGCCATAAGAGTGACTGTTTTGGACAGCTAGCAACCTATACTACCCATCTAAAATCGGTTTAGAGCCATTTATTTGGTTTTAATAAGAAAAATTAATTTTTCAAAATAGACTTATTGAAAAATTAACTTTATAACCAATTTTTGCATTTTTTATAAGGGGGTACATCATCATTTTTTCCGAATTTTTGAATATCTGAAAATTTTTTAACTGAGAATGCCATTTGATTGGCAATTTAATGACGAATTCGCCGATGTATGACATTCCATCTGGTGACCATTTTTTCCCAAGGTTTTGATACAAAAACCGATATTTTAGGTGCCTTTTTTGGGTTTTCAGAGATTTGACAAATACAAAAATTCCTAAAGCGTCCTTTTGCTGTAACTTGGCCAAAATTATAGGTAGAGCCATAAGAGCGACTGTTTTGGACAGCTAGCAACCTATACCACCCATCTAAAATCGGTTTAGAGCAATAAATTTGGTTTTAATAAAAAAAATTTATTTTTCAAAATAGGCTTTTGAAAAATTAACTTGATGACCAATTTTTCAAATTTTCAGATATTCAAAAATTCGGAAAAAATGATGATGTAACCCCTTATAAAAAATGCAAAAATTGGTTATAAAGTAAATTTTTCAATAAGTCTATTTTGAAAAATTAATTTTTCTTATTAAAACCAAATAAATGGCTCTAAACCGATTTTAGATGGGTAGTATAGGTTGCTAGCTGTCCAAAACAGTCACTCTTATGACTCTACCTATAATTTTGGCCAAGTTACAACAAAAGGACGCTTTAGGATTTTTTGTATTTCTCAAATTTTCAAAAACCCAAAAAAAGCACCTGAAATATCGGTTTTTGTATCAAAACCTTGGGAAAAAATGGTCACCAGATGGAATGCCATACATCGGCGTATTCGTCATTAAATTGCCAATCAAATGGCATTCTCAGTTAAAAATTTTTCAGATATTCAAAAATTCGGAAAAAATGATGATGTACCCCCTTATAAAAAATGCAAAAATTGGTTATAAAGTAAATTTTTCAATAAGTCTATTTTGAAAAATTAATTTTTCTTATTAAAACCAAATAAATGGCTCTAAACCGATTTTAGATGGGTAGTATAGGTTGCTAGCTGTCCAAAACAGTCACTCTTATGGCTCTACCTATAATTTTGGCCAAGTTACAGCAAAAGGACGCTTTAGGAATTTTTGTATTTGTCAAATCTTTGAAAACCCAAAAAAGGCACCTAAAATATCGGTTTTTGTATCAAAACCTTGGGAAAAAATGGTCACCAGATGGAATGCCATACATCGGCGAATTCGTCATTAAATTGCCAATCAAATGGCATTCTCAGTTAAAAATTTTTCAGATATTCAAAAATTCGGAAAAAATGATGATGTACCCCCTTATCAAAAATGCAAAAATTGGTCATCAAGTTAATTTTTCAAAAGCCTATTTTGGAAAAGAATTTTTTTTTATTAAAACCAAATTTATTGCTCTAAACCGATTTTAGATGGGTAGTATAGGTAGCGAGCTGTCCAAAACAGTCACTCTTATGGCTCTACCTATAATTTTGGCCAAGTTACAACAAAAGGACGCTTTAGGAATTTTTGTATTTGTCAAATCTCTGAAAACCCAAAAAAGGCACCTAAAATATCGGTTTTTGTATGAAAACCTTGGGAAAAAATGGTCACCAGATGGAATGTCATACATCGGCGAGTTCGTCCTTAAATTGCCAATCAAATGGCATTCTCAGTTAAAAATTTTTCAGATATTCAAAAATTCGGAAAAAATTATGATGTACCCCCTTATAAAAAATGCAAAAATTGGTTATAAAGTTAATTTTTCAATAAGTCTGTTTTGAAAAATTAATTTTTCTTATTAAAACCAAATAAATGGCTCTAAACCGATTTTAGATGGGTAGTATAGGTTGCTAGCTGTCCAAAACAGTCACTCTTATGGCTCTACCTATAATTTTGGCCAAGTTACAACAAAAGGACGCTTTAGGAATTTTTGTATTTGTCAAATCTCTGAAAACCCAAAAAAGGCACCTAAAATATCGGTTTTTGTATCAAAACCTTGGGAAAAAATGGTCACCAGATGGAATGCCATACATCGGCGTATTCGTCATTAAATTGCCAATCAAATGGCATTCTCAGTTAAAAATTTTTCAGATATTCAAAAATTCGGAAAAAATGATGATGTACCCCCTTATAAAAAATGCAAAAATTGGTTATAAAGTTAATTTTTCAATAAGTCTGTTTTGAAAAATTAATTTTTCTTATTAAAACCAAATAAATGGCTCTAAACCGATTTTAGATGGGTAGTATAGGTTGCTAGCTGTCCAAAACAGTCACTCTTATGGCTCTACCTATAATTTTGGCCAAGTTACAGCAAAAGGACGCTTTAGGAATTTTTGTATTTGTCAAATCTTTGAAAACCCAAAAAAGGCACCTAAAATATCGGTTTTTGTATCAAAACCTTGGGAAAAAATGGTCACCAGATGGAATGTCATACATCGGCGAGTTCGTCATTAAATTGCCAATCAAATGGCATTCTCAGTTAAAAATTTTTCAGATATTCAAAAATTCGGAAAAAATTATGATGTACCCCCTTATAAAAAATGCAAAAATTGGTTATAAAGTTAATTTTTCAATAAGTCTGTTTTGTAAAATTAATTTTTCTTATTAAAACCAAATAAATGGCTCTAAACCGATTTTAGATGGGTAGTATAGGTTGCTAGCTGTCCAAAACAGTCACTCTTATGGCTCTACCTATAATTTTGGCCAAGTTACAACAAAAGGACGCTTTAGGAATTTTTGTATTTGTCAAATCTCTGAAAACCCAAAAAAGGCACCTAAAATATCGGTTTTTGTATGAAAACCTTGGGAAAAAATGGTCACCAGATGGAATGTCATACATCGGCGAGTTCGTCATTAAATTGCCAATCAAATGGCATTCTCAGTTAAAAATTTTTCAGATATTCAAAAATTCGGAAAAAATTATGATGTACCCCCTTATAAAAAATGCAAAAATTGGTTATAAAGTTAATTTATAATAAGTCTGTTTTGTAAAATTAATTTTTCTTATTAAAACCAAATAAATGGCTCTAAACCGATTTTAGATGGGTAGTATAGGTTGCTAGCTGTCCAAAACAGTCACTCTTATGGCTCTACCTATAATTTTGGCCAAGTTACAACAAAAGGACGCTTTAGGAATTTTTGTATTTGTCAAATCTCTGAAAACCCAAAAAAGGCACCTAAAATATCGGTTTTTGTATCAAAACCTTGGGAAAAATGGTCACCAGATGGAATGTCATACATCGGCGAATTCGTCATTAAATTGCCAATCAAATGGCATTCTCAGTTAAAAATTTTTCAGATATTCAAAAATTCGGAAAAAATGATGATGTACCCCCTTATAAAAAATGCAAAAATTGGTTATAAAGTTAATTTTTCAATAAGTCTATTTTGAAAAATTAATTTTTCTTATTAAAACCAAATAAATGGCTCTAAGCCGATTTTAGATTGGTAGTATAGGTTGCTAGTTGTCCAAAACAGTCATTCTTATGACTCTACCTATAATTTTGGCCAAGTTACAACAAAAGGACGCTTTAGGATTTTTTGTATTTCTCAAATTTTCAAAAACCCAAAAAAAGCACCTGAAATATCGGTTTTTGTATCAAAACCTTGGGAAAAAATGGTCACCAGATGGAATGTCATACATCGGCGAGTTCGTCATTAAATTGCCAATCAAATGGCATTCTCAGTTAAAAATTTTTCAGATATTCAAAAATTCGGAAAAAATTATGATGTACCCCCTTATAAAAAATGCAAAAATTGGTTATAAAGTTAATTTTTCAATAAGTCTATTTTGAAAAATTAATTTTTCTTATTAAAACCAAATAAATGGCTCTAAGCCGATTTTAGATTGGTAGTATAGGTTGCTAGTTGTCCAAAACAGTCATTCTTATGACTCTACCTATAATTTTGGCCAAGTTACAACAAAAGGACGCTTTAGGATTTTTTGTATTTCTCAAATTTTCAAAAACCCAAAAAAAGCACCTGAAATATCGGTTTTTGTATCAAAACCTTGGGAAAAAATGGTCACCAGATGGAATGCCATACATCGGCGAATTCGTCATTAAATTGCCAATCAAATGGCATATTCAGTTAAAAAAAAAAATTATTTTTGCCAATAAATTTAAAAATTTGGAATTGAACCAAATAAGCTATTAAATTACTTGACCACATTCTTTTTAGTGCTCTGTAACTTCTTTGGTTAATATCTTTGTTATTCGTAGGCGATGAATGCCAGTACATACACATGTTTATTTCCCAACACCAATAAAAGACAGTTGATTTAGTTATTCAAATCACTTGTTTAATTTAAGAGTTAAGTAGAAGTGCAATCCCATGCCGATTCTCAAAGAAGTCCATATAAAATTCACACTGATGGGCTGCGCAGAACAAAACATACTTTATTTCTTTGTGAATCGGCTCAGGCGTAAAACGGTTCTATTATTTTCATTTTATTCATTTTATTCTTTGGGCCCTTGGTGAAGATTCGTATAACGTTTCCACACATTTTTCATTATACTTGCATTAACATTTTTTTTTGTGTTTATTTCATTTAGCATACATCTTTTTCGGAACTACGTAGAACGTTGACCAGCAAGTTAGTATTGTTAGTAAATGTGTTTTAGTTCTTTTCTTTTCATTTCTTTTTTTTTTCTTGTTCTTTTTTTTTTGGTAATATTTCTTTTTGAACCGTACTCAAAGCGATTGCTCTCAGTATAGTTTATTGTATGCATTCTACGTAATTCGAAAATATTGTTCTTCTTTTGTTCCTGTTTCGGAAAACGATTAAAAGTTCACCGAAACATGAACAGAGTAGTTTGGACGACGAAGGTGGGTGATCTGGGATTTAAGTGGGATTATTTGGGATGGATTAGGAGATTGTAACACACATAAATGAAACGATATGGAAACTGGAGTTCAGGTGGGCTCACAATTGACGACATAGCAGAAAAACTGAAAAAAATAAGGGGTTAGGTGCTCGAGCAGACAATAACAAACAGAATCTCCTCCAGTGTGGATCTGAAAGTCTAATAACAATATTGGGTTAGTGTGATCTTCTCTTGCTTTTGGCGGAGCTTCATGGCTGTGGCCTTTCAATGGGGTGGCACTGGATTTCATAGGCTTTTTTGTCACACCTGCTTGCACATCAAATTCAGTAAAAAGCACTTGCCTCAGCGAGTTACCCCAAACTGCAGGACATTTGCCTTAAAATGGTTTAACTAACCGGAAAAATGGACTAAGCAAAACTGTTTTACCGCTCAAGTAAGTCAGCAACGAAATGAAGGTGAATTTTTTTCTAATGGAAACTCAAGATCAAGAATTAGCCAGCGGTGGTTAAAGTTAAACTTTGAAAAAGTGCTGGAAATCGCCTTAAGTAAAAAGACAACTAAAGCGAAAATAAATTGAAAACTTTGGCTCCGCGAGGCTCCAAGTTTCGTCTCTGTTCAAAACTCATCTGAAAAAACACACAGCATAGAAATAGGTTAATAATCGGGGCCAATATAATAATAGCTTTTGCTTAATTCCCTGGTGGAAACGTTTTGTCGGTGCCCAGTAGAAGGAATTTACTTTAATTTGTTTTTTTCTTTTTATTTTTTCAAGCTTCATCTTTATTTTAAGCGAGGATTTTCGGTCATTTATGAATCAACTGCAGGTCAAACGATTTTGACCAGCTTTCAATTCGCTCTTTATTTATATATTTGTGTTTTCTTTTTTGCTCACAAAGCACGCGTTTCTACCGAGCGTTTCATGAGCTTTTTTTAAGGTTTCTTTTTTCGCTTAACTTAGGACCAGCTTGTAAAACATGTTCATATTTTAAGGATTTGTTTTCTTGTTCGTTTTTTTCTTAAGGTTTCTATACAGGCTTTTTGAATGGCCTGTCTTCTCTAGTTGGGCACACATACCAAACGTTTGCCAGAGGATCGAAGACAAAAACTCACCTCCTGGCAGTTAATTAAAAGGCTTTTTCAGCTAATAAACTGATTTAATTGGCTGCAAGCAATGTTTTGGTTAGTTGAGAAAACCAAGGCAAATAGTTAAAGCAAAATCAACAAAAAAGCATTATTTTGGGCGATTTCTAGACACTGCCTTGAGTGGTTTATAAATGGAATAGTTTAGCTAGGTTGATGCTTGAGTTGGTATTTTCTTTTGTAAATGGCTGTGTTGATGAGTTCGTTGTTTAAGGACTAGCTTGAGTTTTTCAACGTTGCTGGGTTTTTTAAAATTGTTTAATGACTTACAAGTCCCTTAGTCCTTGGGCAGCTAGATGTATTGGCTTTTTGCTTACTTAGAGAATCTTTGCAGAGGCAGTTTCTTCTGGGCGTAGCTTCTTGGCTTTGGTAACTCAGTACGGCATGGCTCCCAAAACTAACTCCTAACAACCCCCATCAGTTCGAAAAACCCCTAATTCCCGAATTTTAATGAGTTCCAAGGGCAGTGGTAGCTACTAAAGCTTGGAATAAAAGTTTGGTTTTTAAACCTCCCACAATATCGCTTTGTACGGACCAGAAATGCAATTTGATGGACTGTGAAGTGGTGAACGTTACGATGACACATTTTTTGGGGCTTTAACAGAGCGCATAGCTCTGGCATTTATCAGCTTTGCTTGGTTTTATAGCTGCCTGGACAGCTGAAGACTGGCTTATCGTGACTCTACACACCTGGCCGAGCAATTCTTCCAGATTTGGCCGCCTTTTCCAGAACGCAGTGGCATTTGTGAGTGCGGTTTGTGCTGTCTGCTTGGAGAGCGGACGCCCATTGGTTTATGGGCGCATCTTTCGATGCGTTCTTTAATGTTTATGGGGTTTGTATTGCTTCACCGCTCTCTTTCGGGCCTTGCAGTCCGCCCTATGGCCGTCACGCTCGTCCGCTTGCGATGCAAACGCCTGAGGGGCGCGAAAGAGAGAGAGAGAGAGAGAGGGAGCCGTCTCTCCTTGCTACAGTATTGTTGTCTCGCTCGCATCCGCGTGCCGCCAAATGCGACCGATAGAGGTATGCGTACGCGTCTTCTCGGAACGCAAGTGGCGCCAGGCGAACGCTCTGGGGATTTTCGGTGCTCTTTCGATCCGGTCAGACTTTTCCATCGCAAGCGTTTTCTGGTTCTTAGTCCGGGTTTATCCGGGGACCATAGGGTCTACGTAGGACTGCAAGGTTAGGTTTATGGCGGGCCCATCCACTCCGCCTGCCGCAGCACATGTTACACCACTCGCTCCACAGACGCTCTTCAAGGCAACCGCATCGAAAGACGCCATCCGGAAGAATTGCAGCTCACGCGGAGAATCTCTTACTTCTTGAGGGTTTTTGTTACATTCTTTATAGCTTGATGGTTCTATGTGGACGGAGCTGGACTTGAAGCTGTGTTACTGGTCACAGATATTGATTGGGGGCACAACATGGGTTTTCTAAGAGGGGCCCAGTAGTGGCCACTGCCTCATGGAACACATCTCCGTCCTGTTGCGTTGCTTTGTTGTTTTGACTGCAGTACACTCCACTCTCTATGCTGATTTCACCTCTACAAAAATTAAAGCACTTTAAAAAAAAATTGTAAAAAAAAATATATGCACACTTTGAACTCTTTTGGGAAGAGTTTCCTCCAGAGAAGTAACCACTAGGCCATGCCGCCGACGACTGATGTTCGATTTGGCGGCGAAGGCCAGAATGTAGACTCGGTTTCCTGGGTTTTCTGCGTTTTTGTTCGCCTACCTGGGTCCAGGCCAACCCCTATAAGTCGTTTGGGTTCGGTTGCCCAGGGGTTCTATTGTGTTCACGGGTCTCAAGGTCTCAAGGCTGTGTGAAAACCAGACCTCTAGAGTCTAGACCTCTGAAACGCAGCAGCTGCCGCTGCAGCCCCTTTTTTCGTTATGCATTCCAAATGGCTTCGGCTTTGGCTTTGCCTTCTTTTCGCCTCGTTCTTTGGAATTTTCCGCAGTGCTGGCAATGCCGTTCCATGAATTTTCTTTTTCTTTTACATGCCGTCGCTTTATCTTTGACGAAATACCCCGAAACTTATACTGTTCACGCGATCGCCACGTTTTGACTAACAATATTTGTATTCTATAACATTTTTGAGTGATTTTTCCCTTTGTGGAAATACAACTTTTACGGTGAGGCCCTGTTTCTAAGACTTTTCTGCGGTGACTACGCACATTGAATGCTTGTCGGCGAAAAAACGACGACTGATTTGGGGCTGCCACTTGTCGTGAGCCGAAGGGGAACATCCCCGTCTCAACGACGCCCCTGCATTTTGATATCATCACCGATTTTCATACAGCCCTGGTTTGCAATTACTGACAATTTGCATTAACTTGCCTCACAAACACTTTGCTGATTAACAAAACAACCAATTACAGAGGTTAAATGAAATGAATCACTTTTAGTTTTACTAATTTCAATTTCCAACTTCAAAGATACATTTTCTAACTAGCGATAGTGCGCACTTCAGTCGGCCCACCATTGTATCTTTTTCCATCGAAGTGGCAGCGTCGTTTAACTTCAGTTCTGTTAGCTTCTGTTAGATAACAGCGGCTGTGTAATATTAACAGTAAATGTCACACGCAATTCAAATTTAAATTTGTTTAAATGTGTTTTAATCAAAAATAATAAAAAATAAAAAAATATAAACTCAAAAGCCATATAGCTAAACTTTTCATTGATAAATGTTGTATTTTTTTATAGCCATTTCTGGACATTTTAATGAATACAAATTTCAGTTTGCATTTTAAGATGGTTGATGATTTAAAATCTTCAGTTCAAAATGTTTTACACTGATAGAAAAAAAATAGAAAAATTACCATTTAGAATTAACTATAAAAATTCACAAAGTTTCTAAAGCCTTGGCTTAAATTTGTTATAACCAACTGAATATTAAAATGCCATCCATCTATAATAAAACGTATAAAATGTATTTACAAAACAATTGGGTAAAAAAAGCATAGGTATACAGTATACATAATACTCGTACAAACGAACGTATTTACAGCCGACTATACAAATAAATGCGAGCAAGTACAAATAAAATAAATAGCAGAGTTGACTAAGGCTAAATGCGAGTGGGCATGAGGGTTGTGGGGTTGAGGGTTGTGGGTTGAGTATGGGTTCTGATTTATAAGTACGGGGGCACTCAGGCCTCCGAGAAATCGTTATCGTAGGCGTGATTGCGATAGGCCCCGTAGCCCGGTTCCGTCTCCATTTTGCCGTTTCCCCGCTGGCCAGGCTCCACTGTAGCTGCTGGCCGCTTGTACTGCACTGTACCATCTTCACCATTAACATCATCGACCTCGTCGAGGTCCTCGCGCTGATCCTTGTACTGGTAGCTGCGGGCCAGCCACAAAAAGATGAGCATATCCACCAGCATGAGGCTGGCGAACAAAGTGAACTCCCCGGACTGTGAACTGGTGAACTTGAACTCCGCGATGACCACCACGATCATGTTGCCAATGGCCACCGAGAGCAGCCAGCAGGCCTGCAGCACGCTCTTCATGCTGGGCGGCGATTGGGAGTAGGAGAACTCCAGTCCCGTGACCGAGAACATCACCTCGGCCGCCGTCATCACCACGATTTGCGGCAGCTGCCACAGGATTGAGACGGCGGCACTGGGGGCCACCACCTCGACCAGGTTGTGGCGATAGCCCTGGCTGGCATTTCCCGCCACCAGCAGCGTGTACAGTCCTCCGTTCTTGGTTTCAAAGCTGGCCACGTTCCGGCCATTGATGGCTACCTCCGTGAAACCGGGCGAAACCCTGTGCAGCTGCGACACATTGCGGTTGTCCAGCGATCCGCGGTTTGCTCCACTCGTCAGCAGTACAGGCCCCTCTCCTTCTGGTGTATTCAGCAGGGCCCTCACCAGGGGATCACTACTGATGCTGACGGGCATTTCCAGGCCATCGGCGAACTCAACCAGTTTGTTTTGGGTGAGGAAGTAGCCCGTGGATTTCCCTGGCTGTAAACGCAGTTTTCCCTCGATTTCGGGGCATTTTCCCCTTACAGACTGCGCCCTAAATTCGTACTCCTTGGCTTGTGGGACCAAAACCGATAGATCTGACCACATCTCCAGGGGCTCGATGAAATGTGGCGTAGCAGTCTGCTCACCCACCTTCGTCGCGAACTCATAGCGACAGGGCATGCCATTGTATAGGCGCAGATGGGCCATGTTCGATTCGGTGGGCGTGGCCTGGTAGGCGGCCTGCTCCATTTTCATTTCCAAGGCAGCGGACAAAAAGAAACCCAGGGCCGCGAGTAGCAGTCCAATTGTGAGCTTTTGCAGGGGTCTCCGTATGCCAATGCGGCGCAGAATGGGGTAGACGATATAATCGAACAGAGGCAGGAATCCCAGAATGAGCAGCGGATTGACGACCTGCATTTGATCCGGCTTTATCTGGTAGCCCCACACCGTGCCGTCCATGCGGGTGGCCTGAAAGGTCCATCGCGATCCCTGCTGGTCGAAGAGGGCCCAGAAGACGGGGAAGGGCAGAAAGAGCCGCAGGATCCGGCCCAAGCACTTGGTCTCCCTCACCAGCTGCGCCCCCACCGTTGGCTCTGCATAGTCCAAGAAGCTTGCCATCGGTTCCGAGTGCCTGCGCTTGCGCCAGCCACTGAACGCATCCGCAATGCAGCGCGACACGCCGAAGATCTTGTTCCCCTCCGGCGGTTGGCACCTGTACAGCCGCTTGCCGGCCATGAAGATCAGCACGGAGATGATCATCAGGATGGCGGGCACTCCGAAGGCCAGCGAGAAGCAGTCGTGGTCGCCGAAGCAATGCACATCCGCCCGCAGGATCGGCGTGAAGGTGGTCGAGATCAGGGAGCCGGCGTTGATGGCGAAGTAGAAGAGCGAGAAGAACTTGGCCAGCTGGAGACTTTGGGCGGGCAGCGAGAACTGATCGCCGCCAAAGGCCGAAACGCAGGGCTTGATCCCGCCGGTTCCGATCGCAATCAGCAGGAGGCCCACCACAGTCACAGCTCTAAAAAGGGATTGGATACGAAATATATTAATATTAAATATAATACACAGATAATACAATGAAATAGTACAAACAAATATCTTGCTATCAAATTAAAAATAAATATAAAATCATTATATCTAAAAGTACATAATAAGACCAAATAACAGACTGATGAAAAATGTAATAGTAAAAATAAATACATATATGTCTAATAAATCAAAAATGTTATATTTAAAATGCCTTAAAACACACTGATAAAAAATGTCATAGTTTAATTAAATATCTGGCTAATGTGATGTATTAAATTTACGTTTAATATAAATTAATTTTTAAAGATAAATAACACATTTTTAAATCTTAATAAAATTATATTTAAAAAAGATATATAATAATATTAAATATAACACACTAATAATAAAACAGTAAAATAGTAAAAATAAATATTTGGCTTTTGAATCCAAAATGGTTAATTTCAAATTTAAATGAAATATAAAATCATAGTATTTATTGCAATGCATATTAAATGGCGATAAAAGATTAGAGTTAATGTAAACTCTTATAGATTTAAAATGGGTCTCCATTTGTTTTAAATTAGTTATGTATATGATTAAATTTGATTTAATTGTTTTGGATATTAAAATCTAGTCTGAAAGTAATACTTTAAATTCCTATTCTAATAATATAACATATCTAAAAACAGCCATGGATGAAAACCAAGGCGTTGAATACTTAATAAGAGATTGAAGTACTTGGCTTTTACTGATTTTTAACAGTGTACTCACTTGGTTGGCACCCCCGCTAGGGGAATGGCGCCAAAGGACACGACCATGGCCCCCAGGCTGTAGACCAGCGACAGATACAGTATCGTCTTGTACTTCCCCAGCCAGCCATCGGCGATCAGAGCTCCGATGAGGGGAAATATGTAGACCAGCATGGTGAACGTGTGGAACAGCACCGTCGCGGTCTCCTCATTGTAGCCCAGCTTGTTGGTGAGATACAGCACCAGAATAGCTGGAATATCATAGGATTATAGGGCAGCTCAAAAATAATTATATCGAAAGCACTTACTTCGCATGCCATAGTAGTTGAAGCGTTCGCAGAACTCATTGCTGATGATGAAGGCCACCGATTTGGGATACGGAGTTGTCTAAAAAAAGCAGAAGACGAGAAAAACATTTAGCTATCTAAATCTATCTAATTGGTCCCAAGTCACACACATTTTTATTTATCAGATCGCAGCCCTATCTTTGCCTTTGCCTTTGCCTCTCCTTATCGATGTCCCCAAGTTCCAACCATTGAGAATCTGTGCAATTTTCTACTTCGTTTGAAACTCACTCAACGCTCGTAGTGAAAAAGGTTTTCAAATTTTAAGTGCATATTGGATTTGCCAGAGGTCTGGTCAAACAAAAAAAAACTTTCTAAACACTGCCACTTAACTTTGTTTCACTCTACAAATAGCTTTTTTGCATACTTCTCTGAATTATTATCACAAAGGAACTGTGTCGTAAACTTAATCTTTTATGCAAAGCTTGTAACTCGTAGCCTGCTTATAATAGTCTCGAATATCATAAATAAAACCTTACAACTATTTTCTTTCTATGGCATTAAACGTATTGTTAACACTTTAAAGCTTAAAAATGATTTAGAAAAGTATTATATGGAAAGAATTATATATTTGTATTACATATTTAAAGCTAAAATTTCCGGTTTTACGGTTAGGTATTGACATAAGTTAATAAAAAGGAAAATATTTGTTTAGGGTTCAGGGCAGTACAAAATTAAATAGTTTCAATCGTAATATATATGTACTAATAGGAATATTATTTTAGGTCCAATTTTATTTTCTGGTCTTTATCTACTATGGTTTATTTTTGTAAAAGGGAAAGAGTATGAGAATTAGATAGAGGAACATGACTACTTCTTTAGGGAAACTCATACAAGATCCTCAATTGATCTCAGCTTGGGGGAACTTTCAGAATGGTTACACTGTTATTGCGGTTTTTAATTAATAAAATACTACAACTTTGTATTGGACTACTTTCTGAATTGATTCACCTGGGAATTTAATTTAAATTTAAGCCAAATGTAATTTAAATAAAATGCAAATAAATCTAATAGTTTTTACATTCATTTAAATACTTTAATGTTTAACATTAAAATTAAAATTTAATTTTATCTAAATTATTTTGCATTTAACATTTAACTTAAATAAATAAATCTGGTAATTATTTTATTTATCAGTATAGGGTACTTTTGGGTTCGGATAGGTAAGGTGGGCTTTTCCATACACATTCTCATGGTAATGCGGCTTTCTGTCGTCACTACGTCTCGTTTTCATTTAGCTTTCGATTTTGTTGTGTTTGTTTTGTTTTGCCTGGCTTTTTAGTTAGTTTTAATGCTTTGATGTTTGGCGTTTTGTTTTGATTGCCGAGTCTCTTGGCCAAGGTGAGCAACGGAATGCAAACGGGTTTTGGTCCGCACAAAACTAGCGACCACTATACGAAGTACCTCCACCTGTCAGCCAGACTGGGTTTGGGTTTGGGCAGGTGATCCATTGATGATTGAGAATTCTGCGCACAGCACTTGCGGCTAGGCCAAGTACCCAATTTGGTAGTAGTATTGCCCCTTTGCGATCCCCGATTTCCTCGACTCACCGTTGCTGATTTGCAATTCTCCGGGCCAACAACTGCATTGCCGACAAATGCCATAACTATAGTGGCCTTATGTAACGCTAAAGTTGGGTCTTTTCTTTTTTCGGTTTGGTTTGGTTTGGTTTGGCTTCAAATCTGGCCTAGTCTCCAATGGAACTTCACTTTACTTGGATCCCCGCAGATCTTGAGCTCGTTGTCTGTCGGAGACAGCGTTCGGTATCGAACTAAGAATTCCCCGACGCTGGCCCCGAGCTTTAAAGTTCGATTTGCCACCCGTCTTTCTTCTCGCCCTTTCTTCCGCCCCCCGTAACGCCCCTTTGAGACAGCAACAGTTGTTAAGCGTAGGCAAATAAATTAACAAACAATAGAGGATCGGATCGGTGGAGAGTGGAGAGTGGCCAAGGGGCTGGGATCGAAGGGTACCCAGTGTTTAAGATGGTGAGATCAGAGCCACAGCTGATAGTCTCAGCTTTGTCTAGACTGAATCTATAGCCGGCAATTCTCGGGGTAAATGCATTCGCGTGGCCCGACCAGCAAAGTGGGTCACTATCGACCCAATACCCAGTGTAGCAGGGGTATATACTGTACCGAAAACTAAATCCATCACGGGAAAAAAATATACTATACCAAAGCTGAATCCATTACTGGTAAATAAAATACGTAGTAGTAAATCCATTTATTTTAGACCCAATTCAAATATTTTTTACTGTGTTTTTTTTCTTTTCGGTTTTTAATTATTGTAATATGGAAATATTATTTTTTTCATTTCACTATTCGGAATTGATTTCAGTTTAGATAAACATTTAATTTAAATTTAATATTGAACTTCAATATTATATAATATAATAATCCTATACATTCCAAAATAATTTAAATAAATTAATATGCATGATATTTATTATTAATATTTTATTGTTGATTGATTGTTAAATTCAATAGTAAGATTTTTATTTTTTTTTACAGTGATGCTATTCGTTAATGGTTGTGGAAATGAAATAGTTTGAAGATTTTGTTAGCTTTTAAAGACAAGATCAGAATTCATTTTGAAGATTATACCTTCTAAAAAATAATATGAAATAAAAAAAACTTAAGTTCATAAAAACTGAAAGTTGCTAAAATCAAGACATTTTTTACCGTAATGAACTCAAGAGTTCCACCATATTATATATACATATAAACTAATTTAATAGTGAATGTAATCAGTATTTAAGCCCATTTAAATTAAACGCAATACAATAATTTAAACGATGGGTTTCATGCGACAAATTATGTGTAATCAAAATGGTATAATAAATAATTAATTATGCTATACAATGGATTGGCGTTATGGTCTCTACTTCGTTAAATTCTAAATGATTTGGTTGACATTTTGCACCGAAAAGGTATTCATTGGTCGACCCGTCTAAAAACCACAAACCTCTTCGATTCTTGTTTTGATTCTGACACTCGACGATTAATTCAATAAATGCGAGGCAATAAAAGGATTTCGATTCGGTTGACACACATTTCGCGATCGCTGGGGGGTGTTCAAGGTCGACTGCGCTGCCACTGCGATCAGTGGCCTTGGCGGCAGAAGAAAGTAATGAAATGGGAGAAGAAAGAAGGGGAGGCAGCAGATGAAGAAAAGTCATTGGAACTTCGTGAGTTCGCAGCAGCTTCTTATGTATTTCTCTTTTTCTCGAACGACCATTGCAAGTACACTAATGTGTATACCTTTTGTGTGCACTGTACTTTCTCAATTGACAACTGAAAGTGATAACTAGCTGTTCTCCCTTTTTTCTTTTCTCTTCACACCGAAAGAAAAAGGAAGAGGGCATTTTAAAACATGTTCATAGATACCAGTTAGATGTAAGAAACATCATATTTGTTTTTGTGTAAAAAGTTGCAAATGAAAAGTTCTTGATTCTCATACATAAATTCTCTTCTCTTATTTATTGGATCCCTTATTTGGCATTCCGTTTACCGTTTTTTTAAACCCTTTTTTCCCCACTTACCCCATTTTGGGAATTGGACTCCTCTTTTTGTCCGTTTTTACCGTTGGTTACTTGCTTTTCCATTTTGGCATTGGCTTTGGTTACTTTTTAATTGCGCTTTAATGAGTGCACAAAAGTCGCCGAATCGCTGGTCACTTTGGAATTTTATCGAAGTACCTCCGAAAATTCGGTGAAACTGAAATCACACACGCACACGTTTTGACAAAAAGGTACGTTTTTTTGCACTGATTTTATTTGCCAAAAAAGTAAATAAAAAATAAAACAAATTAACAGAAAAACAGGTGAAAGGGACTGAGGGGGGGATCGTAAAGCGATCGTCGTCGTCGCTGGCCGACGATAAATGATGCTCTGCCCATTTGCAAGCTGCGCTTTTAAACTTGAGCCCCAAGCGCAGTTGACGTCGGCAGAGAAAAAAAAAACAAACAAAAAACAAAATAAAAACACAAATCGAGCAAGAACAAAAACCAAATTAAACTTTTAGATAAACAGGTGGATGAGAGGAGAGCATCAGAGAGTTAAGCTTTGCTCTCGCTTTAAGCTGCGCTCTCCACACTCAGCGAAATTTTATTACTTTGGTTCAAATATTTAAGAAAAGTAAGCGTTGGATCAAATAGAATTATGTGTAAAAAAGATTGTTAATAAATTTAAGCTCGGTATTGGGAAGTGACCTTTAAAAATGTATTTCACGGTTAATTTTCAAGCCTAATAATCGTATTAATTATGAGTTGAACAGAGTTTTAAGCAAAAATAAGGCTAAACATAATTTTAAAGCTCTATGTAAGAAAGTAATTACATTTTGACTAATACTTTTTTTTATTCTTATTTCTTTTAAATAGTAGTTTAGTAATAAAGATAAGAAAATTATATAATTTATAATAACTATAATTACAATTTAAAGTTCTCAGATCATGAAATCGATTAAGTTAATTAGTTAATGCTGTTATTATCCATCCGCTTGTATTATGATATGATGATAATAATGGTTTGAAACTAAAAGTTCTTATTTGACAAATAACATGGAATGACGGTTTTTTTATTGTCCACTACCTTACACAATATATAGCAATTGGATTTATACCATATTATTGCTAATATAACAATGGAATCATGGTGAGTCATAGGGAATGCTCATAATCATATCTACTTGTATTAAATATTATTTGAATTGATAAATACTATTATCATTCTCTTTTATTTTTCCGAGATCATTGCAAATGCAGGGACGTTCTTCTTAGTATAGGGGATAGGGGTGTTCCTCTCTTCTACGAAAAGCTTTTGACAGTCAAGTTCAATGACGCTGGAACGACGAATCTCTACTCTCTGAATAAGTGGATGGCAGAGCCCACCGATTGGCATTATTGGATTGTATGACTGTATTTAGTGAGGGATCAGCTGTCGCTTATCTATTTAAAATGTGTCTTTTCGTTTTTCCAGGAGGTTTGCAGAAACTTACGGAAACCTATCTTTGAATACATTATTTATTGTGGCAACTGTTTAGCTTTTGTTGAGGAATGTTACAAAAATTGATTTTCATTGTCTTGTCCTTGGCTATAACCTGCTTTAATTGAACCTATAAATAGTCGAAGGCCGAGAAGCTATTATTATGTCATCCAATACAAGCCTTAAATTTGTAAGCCAGTCTATCATATTTAATAAAGAAATAGAATTTACTTTTTTATACCTGTTTTACAACGCTTGCCTCTTAGGTAAATTTTTCTTAAGGTCTTATGATCACTTTTCCAGGAGGTTTAAAAACTACTAATCACTCGAATTTCGATTTTTTGTCTCAAATATTTATATATTTTCTTCTTAACCTTTGATATTGAAAGCATGTGTTTTTACACCTACACTAACTTTATTTATGTTCCTTTGAAAACGTTTCTTATTTATAATTTAACGATATCTTGTGTTTATCTTCATTATCTGTGGCTATTCGATTAGTGATCCCTGTCGTTTTCCTTTGCGCTTAGCAAATATACTTAGTCCGGATCGAACTTATGTATCTCGGTTCGATCACATTCCCATTCCCATTCCCATTCCTATTCTAACAATCATACTGAACGAGTGGCAAGTGCCGGTTATCTGTGTTTGTTTTCTTTACGGCTTCGAGTAATTTGTGGGACTTTCCCAGGCTGCCATAAATCTATCCAGCTGTAATGATTTACGAACCGTATTGGCAATGCTTTCGCATCGAGATTACTAAGGTTTTTCACGAGAACAGAGCGCCCTGGTGTATCATTTAAGTTGGGCGATCATAAAAGTATGCGTCTACATATGTATGTACTTTTGAATGTATGTTTTTTTAGATTTCAATTTGGTAATATTCATTTGAAGACTTACCACTGGGATATAATAGGGCCCATCTGCGTCATAGTGAACCTTTAGCAGCGTTTCCTTTCTTCGAGTGCGGCTAAGCCGTTGAACTGCAGAATAAATTAGGTAGGGACTTACTATATAAGGATGCGGGGCTATGGATTTACCTCCCCTGAATTGGGAACCGGTTATCACACGACTCAGATCGGAGCTGCGGCTGCAGAGAGAGCTACAACTGCCGGAAATCTCGGGACTCCGCTGTCTGTAATACATATTTGATATATGACTTTATTAGGAGTCCGGATTGACAGCTAAGGCAAAGGAACTAGCTAGAGAAAACAATAAGTAAGTAAACTAGTTTTGTATCCCAAAATAATTATTAAATTGTGATTTTTATTCTATCACTTGTTGTGATAACCTAAAAACTAAACTTTAGAATTCAAATAAATAGCCATAAAAACAGCCACTCTGCAATATCTTATATATAGTATATATACAAATCCAATCAATTAAGCAAACAATCCACCAGTTATCAGCATCGATATCGGGGTCTTGGCTTCCACAAGTGCCCTTATCTGAACCCATTGAGACACCGTCCCAAGAAATCGATCGATTGGGTATTGGGTATTAGGTGTCTGTATCTGTATCTGCGATGGGGTATCTGTATCTGCGGCAAGGACATCATCGTTATTATTGGCCATATCTTTGTATTTATGGTCCCGGTTACTTAATCGACACAAGTTGCGATTTGCGACTTACGATTAGACCACCGATTAGGCGCGATTAAATCGGAAAGACCTTTGAGTCAGCTGACCACCATATATAGTGATACGCTGGGATTAACCAGGATCACCAAAGAGTTTCTTCCCCCTTCATATTCCTGATAAGTGATATATATATAGTAGACTACTGGTCAACACGCAATCCGATACGATCGATCTACACGCAGATGGCTTTAATTGAGTGTTACCCAATCGATCGCATAGCTGGCATTAAAGAGACTAGACACCATGCAATCGCGGGCCAAATGACAATCGTAAAATCGAGAGCAAAAAGCGAAACAAAAAGTTCATTTGTCGCACAGTCAGGGCCTCTCGTTGAGCAATAATAATGTTCAGCAATAACAATAACAATAGCTATGAGCTATAGGCTATTGGCTATAGGCCGTTGGCTATCAGGAATCGGCAATCGGCTATCGGCTATGGCCAATAGATGTTTATACTTGTTTCTGAGCATGGCCACAATGATAGGCGGCCATAAATACTATTCGCAGCTATCGAGTTCGCAGCGATTAAGTTCATAAAACAAAAACGCCACAAGTGTTGCGGACACACGTCCGATTAGGTGCCAATCAATGACGGTGAGCCAAAAGGGGGTTTAACCGAGCTGATCGGAAATGCTATTTCAGGGAACGTCCTTCAATCTTTCTTCATTTGGCATATATATATATTGTACTTCTTAGACCTTTTACATCGCATACAAATTTACCTAATTAAAAATCATTTAAATAACCATTTAAAAGATTTATGAATGGACAAACGTAATTTTAAGATAATTTCTAATAACGGCAACCTTTTAACCCTTATAGACTTCAAATTCCCCCCTTTAAAAATGATTTAAATATATATTATATATAGGTGCTGTCAAATGTAGTTTTAAGATAATTTCTAGGAAAACTTTCCCTATTTTAATAAATAAGTCATAATAATGCGTTACTGTTCCCGTTTTTATCATTTTTAAGGTCTTATTATAATTTATGGTTGATTTAATAGTTAAAAATAATTGAAATGACTAAATTATGGAACGATTAAATGTAATATTAAGATTGTTTCCGAGAAACGGTAGCCTTTTATAATATTATCACTAATCAAAGATTACTTTTCCCGTTTTAATAGTTTTTAAGGTCCTATTATAATTTACGGCTGTACTTCCGAAAAAATGCCAATCAGTTGGGTGCTAAGTTTAGTTAATTACACACTAAAAGTGGGGAAAAAAGTCACGTTTTTTTTATACTTCATATTTAGAGACTGTAAATTATTAACCCTTCTTCTTTACACTTAACTAATTATTTAGTAAATATTTATGATATTAAATCTGTCTTTTTTAGCCCGTAAATGTCCCATTGACTATCTATTATCTTTTCTGTTTTGAAGTATTATCAGCATATAGACGCACTAGCCTCTTGAATTGTTATCATTAGACAACTTTTCGATTCATGACTTATGGCCGTCAAAAGCGGGAAGCTCTCATCCCACAGATCTGCAAGTAATGCCCACAGATAAACTATAACTCGTTGTGGCGTTGAAAATATTTAGTTAATGACTGCGCGCAATTGCAGCCCACGACAGACGGGGCGTGGCAGGTGTGATAGGGCACAGCCCTCAAAATAGAGCACTAGATGATCTGAAATTGATGGCTAGAACTAGACTGTTATAAATTAGGAACGCGAGAGCTTCATTCATTGTGGGTAAGCGAACACCGGGCCGTAAATACTTCCACCTGCCTGTCGATAACACTGCGATTAGGCTTATCACTAGTTTTAACACATTCTATACCCCATTAATCGTTGGGAAAAAGGGTATGTTGCATTTGCAGCAAAGTATATAACAGGAAGAAGAGAACACCCCAAAAAAAAAAAAGAGAGCAACAGGGGGTGCTGCCCGCTCCCTGCTTCCAGTGTGGACCCTGCAGCGCGGCAGATGGCGCCACCTAAAACCCGATTGTAATCTGTTCTAGCTGAATAACGGGTATCTAGTAGTCGGTGAACCCGACATTTGATTTCCTTCTTGTTTTTGTTATCCCTTAGGCAGAGACGCTGGCAGAGACACTGGCAGAGGCGCTGGCAGCGGCAGCGGCAGAGGCAGGGCACGCGCGCAGTCGCAGCGGGCAGAGAGCATGGAATAACGAAACTGTTAACGGCTTCTTAGCAAAGCTCGTGGGCAATCGACTTCAGTCTGAGGCTGTTGATCGCCGCTGGCGGACGTTACCCACCTCCCGATTCAACCGATTCAACCGTTTTAAAACCGAACCGATCCGACGTGCGTTCCATATATATTATTTTTTTGCAGTTGCTAAATGTTTTAATGTGAGTTACGAGTGCGCGAAATGCAATAAACAATAAAAGCAATAACGATAATGACAGAGAACTTTTCCAGAGAACACAAAAACAGACCGTAAAAATCATTTAAAAACAACACTAAACTTAGCCTTACATTGCTTAAAATATCTAAATATATTGCACAGACAAAAAGTATTCAGAGAATAATTATATTATTAAACCTTGTAAAATTATACAAACTATAGGTGCATTTTATTTTGTTATTTAAGATTTATGTAAACGCTACAAATTTTATGAACAGTGTTACATTTAAATTTTAACAACGAAAACATTTTAAAAACTTATATAGTTTACACCTACAAATTTTATTGACGACTATGAATGCATTTCTCGGAAGAGACTCAGTTCCATTTCGTTTTAAAATGAATTAATAGACCATTCAACGTCAATTTAGATCATATTTATTTCAGCTTGATAAAAATATATTCCGCACGTTGCAAGGTCAAATAAACTATTATTTAGTGGAAAATATTAAATATTAAATAAAACCCAGGCAAGGATTATTACGTTTGTTTGCCGTTGACTCTGTTGTTTCTCCATGTAAATACAAAACAAAAGTATAAATTGTTTTGTAATTAACAAAAAAGAAAGCTTGAGCTTATGCAACTCGTCCTACATATTATACACGATTTTTAAATAAATGCAATTTAAATTTTTCTCTTCGATTTCAAGTGACGCGTAACGGATGTAAAGCGAATTACGGATTCCCAACATGACGGATAAAGAAAATGGTATTTATTAGTTACAAACAAAAACGAAAATGCATAGTTATAGTTTCTACAGAGGGGTGGTAATTATACAGATCACTGAACCGAGATTTATGGGCCAAATGGGTCATTATGTCTATAGATACTATAGTAAGCTGCGATTTATTTCAATTGATTTCGTATCTGTATACAATGTATATTAATTATCAATGAAAAACGCTTTTATTGTGTTTGTAAGCATTTGAATTTGGGATTTGAGTCAGTGTTTCAATTTCTTTATATGCTGTTTATACGAATGAAAAGTCCCCACTGTTGGTACTTTTATTCAATTCAGTCTTCATTATGTCTAATATATGCAGTCTATAGATACTTTAGTAGGCATCGATTTATTTCAATTGATTTCGTATCTGTATTCAATGTACATTAGTTATCAATGAAAAACACTCTTATGGTGTTTGCAAGCACTTGAATTTAGGATTTGAGTCACTGTTTCGTTTTTATTATATTGCAATTTATATGACTGAAAAGTCCCCTTGTGAAAGTGTTGGTATTTTTATTCAATTTACGGCGGGCCTTTCATCCAATCCCCGTCCCGCCGCCCCCGTCTTAAATATAGGCCGTTGGGTAACGTTCAAGTTGTAAAGATTAGCGGAATATCTGGGGACACCTATAGGCACGAGTGAGTGGGGACAAGCTAGAGGAACGATTCCCAGAACTCTTGGCTCAGCGTGTGCAAACCACACATCTAATCGCTCCGATAAGGCACTTTTCGAGTGGTTGCAATCGGTAATCGGTTATCGGTAATCTTGCACCGGGTTTTAGCCACTTGAGCTTGGGCCCCATCACATCAACAACAATAAGCAAACTTTTGCCGGTTACCCGAAAAAAGAACTGCCAAACTTGGTCAAAACAGCCAACCTTGCCTATATAAAAAACTCGAAATGCCTACATTATATCAATATAAGTATTTACATATTTATTTTCTATTTTGTAAATTTGTGCGCTGTGCTTGCATTTCAATGTCAGAGCCGGTCTCATTTGCATATTCATAGAAAACTGCCATTGCGGGTGTTTAAAACTGTGATTTGCCAAGCGATTGCGAATGCGAACGCGATTTTGTTTGGTATTCCCCACGCGAACAATTGCTGACAAATCGCTGGGAGAGCTGGCAAATGCCTGCGCTTGGCGTAACTTACAATTAGTGAGCAATTTGTTTGGCATTCCACCAGCGGTTAGCAGCTATAACTTGGCCAAATATCTACTGGGGCGGTAGCGATGTCGGGTCGTAATTGTCAGCCCCATTCTCATTCCCATTTCGAACGGAACAAGACAATCAAATACACAAACTTATCTCGCTGCCGACAACTTCCATTGAATAATTCTGTTTCTTCATGGCTGCCTTCTGCAGAGAAGAACATTTGTAATTAAAGCTGGGCCGATAACCTGCTTATCAACAACAACAAACTGCTCTCGACCTAATCGCTTGTAAATCAGTCGGATAGGGCTTCTACTTTGGCAACCCCTATCCATGGCGATTACGATTACGATGGCGATTACGATATTGGGTCGGTGTTAAATTTACAGCCGATTCGATGGGCAATCTCTGAGCAATACCGAGTGCGATAACGATGCCGATAGCATTGCAAATGTAGTCAGGGTAGTACCGATCGATCCAATCTGCAATGTCATCCAAAAACAAATACTTCGAGAGGCACGTACGCACTTGCTGGTTTTTCTATTCGTTTCGTATAAAACATGTATGTTGCCAATGAAAATATTCAGCTATCTTATTCCAATATTTTTGACATATCTACCTATCTAAATATATGTTTTTCATTTTTTAGTTAATTTGTAATAATCATTTATTATTAATTCAAACTAAAAAAATTACGATATCAATTCAGTTGCGGAGTCCAAAGTGATTAATCGATTTCTGTTTTTTTCTAGAAACCTTTATAATGACTTAAATATCTACTCAACAATCAATATATTTCTCAATCCCTATCTCCCAAAGCTTTAAAAAAAGAAATCTTGAGAAAGTGAAATTGAGAACACTTTCGAACACATTCACACACTTTTCTCCGACTCTTTACAACTGCACTCGCATACCAGACATGCCAGCAGGCTTATCTTTTTATTTATAGAAAAAAGCACTCGTTATATTTATCTTTTAATTACCTTGCCGTAAATTCCGGCGTAACAGCGACTTCAATTGGTGTGCGCCCATTAAGTAACTCTCGATCGAAGAGTACTCCTCCTGTTTGAAATCCGATTCCCATTCTCCGCGACATTGGCGATTATCTAGTACTATGCTATAACATGAATGAATGAGTGGCGGATTGCTGATTGGCATACCTGGTCTCCCGACTTCAAGCGGCCACCAAAGCGGGTCAATGCTGTACACGTCTGGTACTTTGTGTACTCGCAATTGTGTGTGTTTCCTGCGATAAGGTCTTTTATGTTAATGGATGTTTGATGTGGAATGGAGTGGAGTGAAGTGCGTGCAATAGCATTGTTTCCATAGTTTATGGCGCCATGTGATGGCAACATTGCTGCCACAAATGACGGGCCATAAACGCTGATAGAGCATCGATGGATTAGCCCCGCACCGAACTGAACTGAACTGAACAGAACGGAACCGCTTATGGATACGTCATTAGGGACTTTCCCAGATCGTTTCGCTTCCTGATCCAGTTTCGAAACCGAACATGGCCATGCACTCGGTCCACTCGCTGCACACTCGCTCATCAATCAATGCAATCCTTATGGACATGTCCATTTAGGCGCAACCAGACACTCAGACGCAGCATCGCAATCAGCATGTGATTTATGGAGTGGAAAGCCATACTCTCGGCCAAGTTGGCGCAAGTCGAGTTGAGTAAAGGCAATCCCCGAGAGAGCTATCTGTGTTGGGTTATCTTTCTGGCACGTCAGCTCAGGCAGGGCTCTAATGCTGGCTAATTTATGCCGGGCCACCGAATTCACACGCCCACGGGTAAAGTAATGGCCTGGCCAAATATAGAGCAGTCCTTATCTGCCACGGAGGTGTCAAGCACAAGGCCACAAGTCTCGCTTTTCGTTTCGGTTTACCTGTTCTGATGAAATCTGATAGCTGATAGCGAGCAGATCTAGCAGATCTTACTTGATCACTTGCGAATCTGTGTGGACAGACGAAATGGAACGGCCGGCGGAGCAAGTACCACTGCTGGGTGGGCTCTCCTCACATTCGCGTACTAGAGTCCCATTTTTTGCTGACCTGGATCTCCTTTTCTCCTTCCGCAGAAATACAGCCGGCGGCTGAGCCAGCGTCCTCTCCTGCTGCGGAGAATGCTCCCGCAGCGAGTTCGTCGCCAAGGGTTTCGGTTGGCAAAGACTCTACCCCAAGAGGTTCCCTCGGAAAAGACTCTACCCCAAGAGCTTCGATTGACAAGGACTCCACCCCAAGTGCTGCTGCACTCGTAGAAGACTCTACCCCGACTCCTGTTGCACCCGTGGAAAGCCAATCGACAGCCGAGACCAATGGCAAGGCACTGGTGGAGGCCAAGAAGCTGCCCGAAATCTCCGCGGAACCCCTGAAAAATGGCAAGGAGCCCGAGTCGAATGGCAAGGAACTGCAGGAGGACAATGACTTCAAGAACGTGTCCGAAGCTGAGGGTCAGCAAAAGGTATTTGCTTGGCCTTCATACTAAGAGATTAACCTTTACTAACTAATGAACTATTCTTTACAGAAATTGCCGTACCCCAAGTCCGTGTTCTTCATCATCAGTAACGAATTCTGCGAGCGTTTCAACTACTACGGCATGAGAAGTGGGTGCTTCCCTTGAGACATAATCAACTGAATCCTCACTAACCCACTCTTTCCAACTCACAGCCGTTTTGGTACTGTATCTGAGTCGAGTTTTGGGCTATTCCGATGACACAGCCACCGTGGTCTTCCACATCTTCACCATGTTCGTGTACTTCCTGTGCATTTTCGGCGCCATCATTTCGGACTCCTGGCTGGGCAAATTCAAGACGATTCTGTACCTATCGATGGTGTACATATGCGGGTCGGTGCTGCTGACCCTGGGGGCCATTGGACCACTCAACCTGCCCATGGAAACGTTCACGATGCTGGGCCTGGCGCTAATCGCCCTCGGATCGGGTGGCATAAAGCCCTGCGTTTCGGCCTTCGGCGGCGATCAGTTCAAGGTGCCGGAGCAGGTGAAGCAGATCACCTCGTTCTTCTCGCTCTTCTACTTCTCGATCAATGCCGGTTCGCTGATCTCCACCACGGTGACGCCGATCCTGCGCGAGGATGTGTCCTGCTTCGGCGACATCAACTGTTATCCCCTGGCCTTCGGAGTGCCCGCCGTTCTGATGATCGTCTCGGTGATCGTCTTCGTTCTGGGACGATCGCTGTACAAGATGAAGCCGCCGGCGGGCAACATGGTGGTGCTGGTTAGCAGCACCATCTGGACGGCCCTGACCACCAAGTGCAAGCAGAAGAAGACCAATCCCCGCGAGCACTGGCTGGACTATGCCGATGTCAAGTACGACCGCCAGTTGATCGACGACGTGAAGGTGCTGATGCGCGTCCTCTTCCTCTACCTGCCGCTCCCCGTCTTCTGGGCACTGTTCGATCAGCAGGGCTCGCGTTGGACCTTCCAGGCCACCCGCATGGACGGCGACATGGGCTCCTGGGACATCAAGCCCGACCAGCTGCAAGTGCTCAATCCCCTGCTCATCCTGCTCTTCATCCCCCTGTACGATGTGGCCTTCTATCCGGTGCTGAGTCTCGTGGGCATCCGACGACCACTGCAGAAGCTCACCATGGGCGGCATCCTGGCCGGCATTGCCTTCATTATTTCCGGTGTGGTGGAGGTCAATCTGGAGGTGAGTGTCAAAAGCCACTTAAAGCATAGTTGATTAAGTTCTGTTTAATAACTTCTTATGAGCTTTCCTTAGTTCAAAATGGATGTTTCTCATTTGCTGGCATAAGCTATAAAACCTATGTTTAACTGATTCCAAAGAGGTCCTTAAGGTCCAATGAGAAGAAAATAGTTTGGACTCATGGATAGCCAAGGTCAAAAATGCTGGAGTCACACAAAGCTCTTCGCCAAAGTTGCCTGAGTCTTGCTTAAAAACTTCTCGTTAGCTTGCTAAATTATCTTGCCATTTAAGAAATCAAATCCTGCATTATCAAAACCAAGGATCGCTTTGCCTATATATATTGTATTGTACTGTATTTGCACCTGCTTCTGCACTTTCCCCTCTTTCTGCTCTTTCTCGTTGCACGCCTTGCTGTCGCTAGAAAACCTATCCCGCCCTGCCCTACAGCCAGAACATTCAGCTGCGCGTCTTCAACACGGAGAAATGTGACTACACCTTCACCTCCGATTTGGCGGGCGTGGAGAGCGTGCTGGTGCCGGCGCTGAATGCGTACACCAACAAGGATATCTATGTATCCGGCTCGGTGGACCTCCAATACTCGCTGACCACGACGAATCCGGACTGCACGTTCGAAGTGCTCGATGCCACCCAAACGCTGAAAGAGAAGAAGGCCTGGTCGCTGTTCCTGAATCCTATGAATGCGAGCAAACACTATTGGGAGGAGGACTTCGTGGACAAGCCCAGCGAGAGTCATCCGCTGATCCGCAACGTGGCCAATGTGCCGCAGGATGCCACCATCCGTTGGGAAAGTGTTTCCAAGGGCGAAGTGGCCTACGAGGCGTTGGCCGCCAAGACGCTACTCACGCGCGTCAATTCGGCGAACTACAAGGTCTATGTGGATGAGTCGCTCCTTGGCGAGTTCAATGTCCACACGGGCGGAGTGTACACGCTACTCATAGCCAAACCGGACACCGGGGACTATCAATCCAATCTCGTCGAGGTGACGGTACCCAATTCGATGTCAATCCTCTGGCTGGTTCCGCAGTACGTGGTGATGACGCTCGGCGAGGTGATGTTCTCCGTCACCGGACTGGAGTTTTCCTACGCCCAGGCACCGCCCAGCATGAAGAGCGTACTGCAGGCATGCTGGCTGCTCACCGTGGCCTTTGGCAACGTCATCGTGGTCATCATTGCCGAGGCCGCACTGTTCGAATCGCAGGCCAGCGAGTTCTTCCTTTTCGCCGGCCTCATGTTCGCCGACATGCTGCTCTTCATGGTGATGGCCTACTACTATGTGCCCAATGATCCCAACAAGGCGGAGGAGGCCCAGCCCCTGACGGGCGGCGATGCCAAGGCCGAGATCCCGCCCCTCGAGGGCGGCGTGGAAAACAAGGGCAAGGACATTGACGAGTAGGATCTACGATCTAGGATCTACGATCTAAATTCGATCTGAAATTCGCTCCTGTGTTGTGTATTATATGTATTTGTAGATGTGTATATGTGAATCCTTAGTGGCCACTGTCCATTCCCAGCTAAGTGTAAGTGCGTTGTTGCATATGACCAGACATCCATCTGGTTAATCTAATAAATGAAAACTATTGATATATAACCCGCTGCGTAACGTCTATTTTGTCTGTCCCACAATGTTTATTTCCCTCTGAACTGTGTGCTTTGTGTACCTCTCTGTGTGTAAGTCTCGATTTCAATGGGCAATGGCGGGCATTGTCCAATGATTAAATTCAGCTTTTGAGTAGTCCCCTCAACTAGTTTGTATTTTTTGAACATGCCTAACTGAAGGGGGTTCTCTTAGTGGAACATTCTCACACCAATTCTCCAAGTTCCGACTTTGCACCTACAGTACAGTACCTGTGTGTATATCTTGCAGCATACCTATCCCCTGATCCCCAGTAGTGGCTTCACCCAGCTTAGGGTCTTCAGCGGCATCCCCGACTGCGAGTACCGATTCAACACGAACCTGGGTGCCCGCCAGAGCTTCACTTTGAAGGGTCTGGACTACTTTTACTCGGGCAGTGTGCCCACAAGCGCCGACGGCACCTTTAAGTTGACCTACACCGTGGAGAGCCTGACCGCAGGTGAGTTGGCCACAGCTTCTCCGCAGTTGCCAAAATCGAAATCAAAGCATTAACTTGTGAAATTATTAAAGGTCAACTTAGACCTGGCAAAGCCAACGACTGGCTAATCCCTAGAGATAAGTGAGACCCCGCAAATTAGGATAAGTTTAGTCTTAGCTCATGCCATTAAAAGATATCAGGGGTGCTGACACCGAAACCGCTAGAGATTTAGGATCACCAATCAAGCTGTCCCAAAGAATGACGTCGGTTGCCTTGGAAATACCTTCAAAGAATCCAACGGTGACATACATATTCCCCTCAAATACACACTGTTTTGTGTTCGATTTTTGGTGAACTTGGATAATAATTTTTGCAATTTTTGCCATTTTATATAAGGCAAATCATCATGATTATTTATTAAAATAAAAAACTTTTAGTTGGGAAAGCCATTCGATGGAAATATCCGATCAATTTAGAATAATTAATTTTGTTTTGATACAAAGACCGATTTTTTTAATCAATGTTTTGAAAAATTATCTTTATGACCAATTTTTGCATTTTTGATAAGGGGGTACATCTTCATTTTTTCCGAATTTTTGAAAATCTGAAAAATTTTTAACTGAGAATGCCATTTCATTGGCAATTTAATGACGAGTTCGTCGATGTATGACATTCCATCTGGTGGCCATTTTTTCCCAAGGTTTTGATACTAAAACCGATATTTTAGGTGCCTTTTTTGGGTTTTTGGAGATTTGACAAATACAAAAATTCCTAAAGCGTCCTTTTGTTGTAACTTGGCCAAAATTATAGGTAGAGCCATAAGAGTGACTGTTTTGGACAGCTAGCAACCTATACTACCCATCTAAAATCGGTTTAGAGCCATTTATTTGGTTTTAATAAGAAAAATTAATTTTTCAAAATAGACTTATTGAAAAATTACCTTCGTGACCACTTTTTGCATCATGATTTTTTGCGGAAATTGGCTGATTTTGGGTCATTTGTTTTGAAATTTTGAGACGAGTTCGAAGAGGTATTGCATTCGCACTATTATTTTTGTTAATATTAAAACCGAAACTTCGTGAGATTTTTTTCGGACTCTTGACAGTTGTGTTTTGATAATGATATGGCGTAAACTAGTGATCATGCCAGTCCCTAAAGATAATGCCCTTTTCCCCTTTGGCATAAATAGATTTTAGTAGTAAATAATTGACTCACCTGCATACTCCTTAGGATGCTCCGCCTTGGAGGGCGGCACCCAGCAGCTGTACGAGGCCACCGCCCACTCGCTGTTCCTGCGACCTGCGCACGCGATAGTGAAGTACTGGTACGAGGACGAGGTGCAGAAGTCCAACCGCTCGTGGGCCTTTGTGCGCACGCTGGCCAATCTGCTGGCCACCACGCGAGTGGTCTGGACGGAGGACTCGACGGGCGGCGTGGCCCTGGACCAGCCCGCCCGCAATCACGATCTCTACGAGCTGAACACGGGCGGGTATGCGGTGCAGGTGGCCGATCACAATCTCACCCAAGTGGCACTGCGAGCTGGCGGCGTTTATGCCCTGCTCATTGGCCAGAGCAATGGGGAGTTCGTGTCGCGAATGGTGGAGGTCACCGCCCCGAATTCAATGAGTGTGGTGTGGCTGGTGCCGCAGTACGTGGTGATGACGCTCGGCGAGGTGATGTTCTCCGTGACCGGACTGGAGTTCTCCTACTCCCAGTCGCCGGCCAGCATGAAGAGCGTGCTGCAGGCATGCTGGCTGCTCACCGTGGCCTTTGGAAACGTCATCGTTGTGGTGGTCGCCGAACTCAAGTTCTTCGAGTCGCAGGCCAGCGAGTTCTTCCTTTTCGCCGGCCTCATGTTCTTCGACATGCTGATCTTCATGTTCGTGGCCCACTTCTACCAGCCGTACGACGAGGTGGCCGCCATCACCGAGAGAATGAGGGCCAGGCGCCGGGAGTGGGAACGAAGGCGGCAGGAGCACGACCAACTGAAGAGGGATTAGGGTCCTAAACAGTTATAATAATCTGATTTGTGTTATGCACGTCAATAAATATGATTTCAATTCGAGCATTAAAAAACAAGATAAGTGTTTTTTTTATTTGATAAATTTCTGTTTAATTAGATTCTGTTTAATAAATATTCCCCTTAAAACAGCATTAAGAAAGAAAGTTTTATTTATTATAAAAACATAAATTTATCTAGGTCTTTTAAAGTTCAGTCTTTAAATTAAAGTAATAAACAAATTATTAACAACGAACCTACAAAATCTATAAATTACATTTAACATTTGCTGTTAATAGGTTATATAAATAAGTAAACATAGACTTTTACTTACTTTAAGTCTGAGCACAAGCTAAAGTTTAAGTGTTAAACTAGGAGAAATTAAGATTTTCGTTTTATTTGTTAATGCTTAAAAAGCAGTAAACGAACAAATTAAATATAAAAGGCGAAATTCAAATTTAAATTCTCGAAGCGTTGCCAGACTTGGGGGAAACTTAACAGCGTGCTGTAAGGCGCACGTCACATTTGGCCATTTTTAGGCACTTTTGCGCTGACAGTTGGGCGAGAAAAAAAAACAAGAAGAGGAAGAGTTGGAAATCATATGACTTGTCGATCGATAGAGAAAAAAGGTTGAATTTTCACCGTCGCTCCGTTTCGAACTGCACGCTTTTTGCCACACAATTCGCGCAACTTTCGGTCGAGCGAGAGCAGTCCAATAGAAAGGAATCCGCCAGCGCCAGCCAGGAATCCAGTGGAATTCGTCACCTATTTCTCTTTCTCACTCCAATTTTGTGTGTGTGTGTGCGTAGTGTGTCATCAAGATGAACAGCTCGGGCTTTATGTTCAACATCGATAATGGATATCTGGAGGGTCTGTGCCGCGGCTTCAAGTGCGGCATCCTCAAGCAGGCCGACTATTTGAACCTGGTGCAGTGCGAGACCTTGGAAGGTGAGTACTTTCCAAGCTAAAAACTCTAAAACACCCCCCCGAAAACCCTATTTTCCCACACGCCCCTGGGTCACATGACCGCCGCGATAACAGTGGCGTGCGTGTGTGTGTATGTATACATGCACACGACTGTTAATATATCTATGCGCTGGTGTGTGTAAGCTTGTCTTGTGATTTGTTGACGTTTTTTAACTGGATTCTACATAGTTTTTCCAAGGATTTTTCATGGACTTTACATATCTCAAGAGAAGGCTACCTTAAACCTTACCTACTTTAGCATAAAATTGCATTTGGGAGCTAACTTCATAAACTGCTTAAACCACCCACGAATATGCAAAATTAATTAATCAAATTTTACTAATTTTTCCTGTATATTGTGGACTTCAGAATGTGGGAAATAATATCTAAGGACCTGGTTTTCGAAGCTTACTCCATGGACTTCCAAAACTATTGTAAAACTATTTACTTTCTTTCAAACTATCTTTAAATTTGAATAAATTAAATGAGAATACATGTTTTAACAAAACTTCAGTTTGTGAAAGCAAAGTTTGAACAATATCATGATACCATTCTTGAATTCAAATTGTATAATTGTCTTTAATAGCGACTCCAAAGTGTTCTGCCAAAGTCTTTTCTAGTTAAATCTTTTTAATTTAATCTTACATTTTTTTTAATAAGAGTTTTCACAGTCTTTTTTCCACTCATAAAGCTAGACACAGTTTTGTTTTCATTAGGAACGAATTGTAGGTGAAATCAATAAGATCCTATTACTCGACCTTGTTTGTTTGAGAGTAGAGATTATAAAATATACCCAAAACCATTTCTAAAACCTTGCCGTATGTATATTGTTTAGTTACAAGTAAAATGGTATACTAACCTGTTTCTTCTGGCTTTTACAGATCTCAAGCTTCATCTGCAGGGAACGGACTACGGCAGCTTCCTGGCCAACGAGCCCTCGCCTCTGTCGGTGTCCGTGATCGACGACAAGTTGCGCGAAAAGCTGGTCATCGAGTTCCAGCACATGCGGAACCATGCCGTGGAGCCGCTGTCCAACTTTTTGGACTTCATCACCTACGGCTACATGATCGACAACATCATCCTGCTGATCACCGGCACGCTGCACCAACGCCCCATCTCCGAGCTGATCCCCAAGTGCCATCCGCTGGGCAGCTTCGAGCAGATGGAGGCCATCCATGTGGCGTCCACGCCCGCCGAGCTGTACAACGCCGTCCTGGTGGACACTCCGCTGGCCCCCTTCTTCGTCGACTGCATCTCCGAGCAGGATCTGGACGAGATGAACATCGAGATCATCCGCAACACCCTGTACAAGGCCTATCTGGAGGCGTTCTACAACTTCTGCAAGAACATGGGCGGCGCCACCGCCGACGTCATGTGCGAGATCCTGGCTGTGAGTGGCCATCCCTTCTCTTCAGGGGGTGGGGGCATTGCATGCCAGAACTTTGGATAAGAAAAGCATGGGGGCGTTACTAAGTCAATAGAGTACTTGAAATCTAGGTTTTCACTGTGCAACTTACCCTCAAGAAGGCTTATATTAGGAAAAAGCTTCAATAGCAGAAGCATAATAGCATATTATTATCTCAGTTTACTACTCTTCAGACTTTAAATATTCCATTTTGATTGTTTTTAGACTTGTTAGATCATCACACTTCACAGCAATCTCTGGTTATGCTTAAACCCATTTTAAAAAATTAATAGGGAATTTAGGAAACTTTTTACAGCCATAAATCTAGAGGCTAACACTTTATTGTTTCACTTGTTAATATAAAAATAGTAATGTAACTTAAACAACTTTATAACCATGAATTATTAGGAAGTTTAGGAAACTTTTCATAGTCTAATCTTTGACTTTGACTAAGCTGTGAAGCTAAAAAATTCAATAGAAAACTAAGAAACTTTTCACAGCCATAAATTCAAATGATATCGTTTAGTTACACTTTTTTGTTTCGCTTTAAAATTGTATAATAATTATATAACTTTAACAACTTAATCACAACCTTAAATGGCGCTTTGACCCATGTTGATAAATTAATTAGGAAGTTAGTAAGCTTTTACAGTCATTAATACTTGTTTCACTTGTAGAAATAATAATAATAATGTAATTACAACTTACCATTGCAGTTCGAGGCCGATCGTCGTGCCATCATCATCACCATCAACTCCTTTGGCACGGAGCTGTCGAAGGACGACCGCGCCAAGCTGTACCCCAACTGCGGCAAGATGTACCCCGATGGCCTGGCCGCTCTGGCCCGCGCCGACGACTACGAGCAGGTGAAGACCGTGGCCGAGTATTATGCGGAGTACGCCGCCCTGTTCGACGGATCGGGCAACAATCCCGGCGACAAGACGCTCGAGGACAAGTTCTTCGAGCACGAGGTCAAGCTCAATGTGTACGCCTTCTTGCAGCAGTTCCACTTCGGCGTCTTCTACGCGTACCTCAAGCTCAAGGAGCAGGAGTGCCGCAACATCGTGTGGATCGCCGAGTGCGTCGCCCAGAAGCATCGCGCCAAGATCGACAACTACATACCCATCTTCTAAGCGCACGATCATTTGGCATACACAATAACATAATAATAATATGATACGTTTTTTTCCTCCTGCCTTTTTTCGATATGCCTTTTTTTTTTGTTTGTTTGTCCCCCCACCCATACCCTTGTTATTCAATTGTTTAATGTATATTATATTATGAAACTGTGTCTGTATGTAGTTTTGTTGCGAGTATTATTGCCGGCCCAGGCCGCATATTTTTGTCAAGTGTTCAAACCCAGAGCGGAATTGCCGTCAGCCCCCCATTGGCCCCCCATTAGATAACCATATAATATGTATTCCGGGGGATCTTTAGTGTCCCTTCCAGGGCTTCGTGTTTGTGTACATATGTATAATTATCGAACGGAACGAAATCAGTTCAAATTGAATGTAGAGAAAGAGGAAAGCATCAGCACCATATGTTAACTACTATATAGAAAATGCATACTTATACAAAAACTACATATGTGAATGATAAATCAAATATTAAAACATGTTTTCAAACATTCCCCCAAACGGTTCTGTCTATTAACTTATTTATGTAAATTGAGCATGTAACCCGTGTTTTGTATTTTATCAGCATTTGAATGAGAACACTCAACGTCTGTTTTACAAGATTCATTAGTTGGGCAGCTGTCGCTTAAGCGATCGCCTCTGATATCAACTTTCTTGTTTGTTTTCGCATCAGCTATAAACACTTTTCTTCAAATTCAAATTTAAATTCAACCTTTATACTTTTCTCTTGTCGTGTCTGGGAAGTCTTTTTTTCGATGCTTCATTAGATAAAGCTTGAAATATCAATCGATTGGACAAATAATCACGGGGCGTATGGGGTTACATAAAAATTGGATAAGACGTCAAACGAGTTGTGGGCCAGCGAATGATATTAAGTTTAGTGCCGTAGAAAGCTTAACTTTGCTGCCCTTTAAAAATGTTTTTATTTTATTTTATTTTAACCAATGCTTTTCGGCAGGATTTGGTTTTACTTTTGTGGGAGTAATTTTTAAATTAAAGCTGTTTATGTTTCAAATTATGTGCAATAAATTTGATATCTCAAAATAAGTTGTATATCAGTAAGCAGTTTTATTATATGTTCTTACGATTTGTTAAATAGAGACCAGCTTTGTATGTATTTTTAAAGTCTCAAGATCTGAATGACTTATGATGAATAACTCTGTCATTATTGCTTCATTAATTGTATACCATTCATAAAGAAGTGATTTGGAAACTGATCTTGCAGAGATTCTGAAATTAGCATGCAAGAGAGTGCGTTCACGTAGGTTTCAACTTTTAAAGTGTGGGAGTGTCCAAGGATCTTGGTATTCTTTGTCTTTATGACCGATTTCAAGGTTTCCATACCTTGAGGGTGTGCCCCACTGTAGTGTTACTCATCGGGGGATCTTATGGCTAGACAAAGGAAGTCCTCTGTTGTAATCCATCTGCTATCTGCTGATTCAAGCAAAAGTAACCAACTTGGCACGAGGAAGAGGAAGAGTCACTGCGTGCACTCAAAACAAAAACCTGTTTAAAATTTTGAAAAGGTTTTAAATACTTTTTAACGTAAGTTTTCAGTCGAATACTTTATATATATGTATATGTTTTTGCATTCGAACTTTGAAGTTACATTTTATAACGATTTTGGTTTTATATTTAAAGTAAAGGATTTCAGTTTCTAATTTTCCGAAAATTTGTTTGTTTGTTTGTTCTTTGATTCTCTAGAAATCCACATTAAAAGTCATTAAACATTTTGAATCAATTTTTAATACATTTTGTCTAAATTTTAATAATGTAACCCCATTTAAAAATACTTAAAAATAAATCAAAATTTGTAGGTTGAGGTACTTGTGATAGATAACACCTTTGTATGTAAAATATATATTTTAATGTTAAATGAGCTGAGATCCGAAAGATATAACATTTCTTGAACAGACTATTTAATACCATGTTCTGTTCAATCGAGTTTTTGTCAATTTTTATTGTCAATTTGTTTGATGTAATACTAAATACTAATTTAAGATCTAGATTCAGATAGTATCTAAAAGGTTCCAAACATTCATTGATCAGACTATTTGTAACTATGCGCCGAAGAAGGGGGTCTTGATGATCATTAGCTTACTTTTTGTTTGTACTCAAAAATGTTTTTTTCTGTGCCTTGGGTTAATTGCATGCAGCGTGCTACGTGCTACGTGCCCATAGATCGGCGCACTACCGTTAGGCCTTTCCGTATTGTATCTTGTATTATTGGATCTTGGCCTAGTACGTACCGTACTCTGTGGAGCAGGTGCCGCCAGCAAACCAACAGGCCATCAAGCCATCAAGCCAACAGGCCAACAAACAACAAAGCCAGCAAGCCAACGAACCCCGAACACGTTCGATGCGATGCGATGCGAAAAGAAAGCTGCTGCTGCTGCTGCTGCTGCTGCTGTTGTTGTTGGTGTTGGTGGTGGTGGTGGTGGTGGTGTTGGTTCGATCAGCTGGGGGCCCCACAACCCATGGAATCGCCCATAACTCGGCCTGGTGGCTCCAAGTCCGCGCAGTCGAGTTCCGCGTCCCCGAGCGTTGAGTTCAGTCTTATAAAGAGCAGCGAACAGCCAGCTACCTATACTATCTATACTACAACCTACGCGCCAAGTTCAAATCCTACTTGTTTTTTTTTTATTTTTTCTAAGGCGCGTTGTGCTATAGTTTTTTTTTGTGTTCCAAGTGCAAAAAACGGAAGTGTGACGGGAGCAGAAGCTATATATATACATATATATATATATATCCATATATAAGGCCAATAAATATTGACTGCAGGATACCAGGATAACATACTTAGAGGTAAAGATATGCGAAATGGTGAAATGCGGTCGTCGCCTAAGTGGGCCAATAATGTTGAAGTTGGAAAAACCAAAGCCGAAGCGGCAATTGCACGTAAAAGTGGACAGTCGTTGGTCGTTGGTCGTCTGTCGTGGAATTGTGTCAACCAGTTTGGCCCCCACAATGTCCCCTCGAAGACCCCGCTTCACGCTCACCGCTCACCGCTCCTAACTCTCCAGATCTCCATCTATAGTGTAGTATAGTAGTATGGCCATCCATCCATCCGCTTCTGTTTGCGCCGTTTTGTGCGTTCTTCTTTTCCTTGTCATTAACTTATTTGAATTTGGCAAAACAAAAAAAACGCGGCGAGCGTTCATTCGTTCGTTCATTCGAGTTCTTCGTTCGTTTTACTTTCTACAACCCATCACCATCACTACCGCCATCACCATCAGCATTTACCATCAGCGTCGCATTCTTTGCTGTCTCAGGTGCTGGAAAGTGGAACTGTCTGTCCGTTTGTCCATCTGTCCAGTTGTCCATTTTTTGCTCAGCTGGTCCAAAAGACCAACTCAGGTGGCTCAGGTGGCTGGCTTCTGGGCCGAAGAGGCAGCGGAGGCAGCTGCTCCTAATTGAGGACCAAATCCAGCTACCAAAGACCATTCATAATGAAAATTTGTTGTGCTATATCGGACAGAAAAATAATGATCTTTGTATTATTTTCGCATTACTTTTTTTTTCAAAAATAAGATGATTTTTATCTTCACAACAATTGCTCTTATCATTCAAGATTTTTAAAAGAATTCTAAACAAATATATACCCAAATTATATATATCTTTTATAGATATTTTTAATTTTTATACACACCTAAAAATGTGTTTCAAAGGAAGAAATATGAATTATATGAAGACCAAATAAGAGCTTAAAATAAAAGTATATTTCTACAAAATAAATTCCAAGATAATAATAGTGTTGAAAATAGTGTTAACAAAATTAAAAAACCACCTTAAAAACTTTCAACATTGATTCTTTAGGCTTTTTTGTCCATCTAAGCGCTGAAATCCAAGGTTTTCCAGCTCAAGCGGTCTAATTTTCTGGTCCATCGGATCAGCCTTGACCGGAAATATCCCCCATTAGTATATGTGTTTTAAGCTCCGCCCCCGCTTACGCCCCCAGCCACGCCCATGGCAAACAGAAACAGAAAATTTCACCGTTGACTGCATTAAAGAACTTAACCTTAATTTTGGCATAGGTCTCTCGACATGGTCATCATTATTATCATTATTATTATTATTATGGTAACTTTGATTTTTACCTCCTCTTCGCTTTGTTTTGTTGTTGCTGTCGCTATTGTTGTTGCCCAGCGATTTCACCCACACACACAGGCAGAAGAAAGTGGTAAGCAGACATCTTACAGCAGCCGAAAAAAAAGGCAATACAAATTATGCAAATTTCTTTGGGCCTGTACGAGTGTGTATATGGGTTATATAAACCAAACCGAAGGATGTTAAAGTCTGAAAAACTGTTTAGCATAATCAAAACGAGCTGGTTTCGTAATCACCAAACGTGTGGCTTAGAAGCACAGATCTCAGAAAGAAAAACAACAAATGCCATTATAATAAAAAAAAAAAAAGCAGACAATATCAAAAGAAATTTTTTTCCGAATTTTTGCATCACTTTCGCTGTCATACTGAATAATTAACAGTTCGATTTCGATTCGATGAGCAAACCCCCCTGCCAAAAAAAAAAGAAGAAGCAGATTGTATTATGATAATTTCCGATAAAAGAAAAAAAAGCACTACACACTGTCTCACTTTCTATTTTCCTATGCGTTTAATAATTAATTAATGCTAATAACTTTTCACAACCGTTATAATTTATTAACAAAATTCGAAAATGCCCGACAAGCTAACAAAAACAAATAAGTGGGAGTGAGTGAGAGAGAGGGCATTCACACGTGGGCTTTTTTTCAAATATTTTATTCGGCCCGTTTCCAAATGCCACATGCAAATGAAGGCCCAAAACTGGACTTTCGAAGTATTGGAATTTTTGGCTGGCCTCTGGTGAAATTTTGGTATAAGGAAGCAAAGTGCACCATCAAAGTGCAGTTTCCGTGGACAGACTTGTGGAAATGTCTGCCTAAGAGCACCTTGAGTGGGTACAGTGGGTCCTGCCTACATTAAACAACGTAACACTTAATCTATAAAACCGAAAAAATAAACTGAATGATTTGTTTAAATAATCGTGTCTAAACTACAGACGGTTTTAAAGTATAATTCATTACTAAATAATATTCCCTATACGTTTTAGTTTCATTTCTATATAGAATAACCAAATAAGTTTTATTTTAATTCTTTCTTGGTATTAATTTAACACTCATCTTATTGAGAAATTTCTCATACCCCAAAGTTTAAAATTTATGTAACAAAAGTTTAGTTTCCATGCAAATTTTTTTAGGGTGGACCCACTGTCATTGTCATTGGCCACTGGCATTATTCCGAGCAATTATTCTTGGACTTGTACCCGAATTCAGAGTTTGGCTACAGCAACAGCTAGAGCCATATTCAGCCACACACTTTCTTTACCCAAATAGCCACCGCCACCAACTGGGTCACCCAATGGTGTTCGTGTTTGTGGTTGTGGTTCCACCCAAGCGGAAGGTCATCAATGGAATGTCCAGATACCACATATCACGCTGTGAGCCCACGTACCATGTGAAAGAGGGCCCCAAAAAAAAAAAAAAACAGGGAGAAAAATGAAAGTGGAACAGGTTCAGCTGGATTTCTGAATATTATTAGCCATTCTCAGACAAAAAATTGAAAATGGAAAAGGAAATGATGAGTGATGTAAGGAAATGGGCACCATTATAATGGTATAATAATGGGTAACAGACTCAGATAATACTTGGTAATAAGCAAGTTATGGAAGAGATGGTAATCTACCATCTCACCATGTGGGCCAAAGCATTTTCATTCAAGATTGCACAAGCTGACGATTGAAAGCAATGTCAGTCAGTCAAATTTATTTACTTAATACAAGTTATGTAGTTGAAGTTATTATATAAAGATGCGATTAAAGTGCTATAAGTTTAGCAATTAAAAATAGCGATGAAGCAATTTAAAATTGTTTTTCTTTTTTTGACAGAGTTTTTATAGTTATATTCTTAAATATTGAAATAGATTCAGATACCTAATTACAATATTAAAAACAATTTCAAAAAGTTAATGGAAAGCCTAAATTAAACATAATGTAGTCCAATATTAATTTTACATCCATTTTTGTTTTTACACTACAGACAAAAGTAGTTTATTTTCAAGACACACTAATGAAAACTAAATATTAATTTTTTGTTGTTTGAAGTTCTTTATAATATTGTTTTTCTTTTGCTTAAATTGGGATTATGGCTTTGAAAGAATTAGGGTTTGGGATCATCAGTTAGAATGTCTTGGCCCAGCCCAACTTCTGGGTGTACCGTTATGCATATTTACCTTTAAATAGTTCTGCTATCGGCCTGAACCTTTCGGGTTTCTCCGCCAGTTGAGCTCCAGTTAAGAGCCGCTAATTGATTTGGACATCTTGGAGCGCTCTGAAATTTCCCCTTGCCACCATCACCACCATCACCACCATCAAGCACTTGAGGTAAATGAGTCAATAGCTGAAATTTCACTTTGCCATCGGTGACTCCCCCTGCCACCCCAAAAAGCAATAACCAAAAAACGAAAAAAAAAAAAAAAAAAGAAAAAACAAAAAAGGGCCACAGTCAAGTTTGAGTTGGCAGCGATCTCCAACTTGTTGGCTCTTTGGAAATGAATGAATTCCGGAGTTGGGGCTATTCTAATGTGGCTAACCCAATTCGTCAATTAAATAACTTTGCAGAGAGATTTCACTCTCGTTTTTTGTCTATTCGCGGTCTATTGTTATATTCACATTTTTTTTGTGTTTGGTTTTCAAAGCCATTGATTTTCGCTGCTAATTTGTTTACTTTGCATTTGGAAGCGGGCAGTCGAAACGAAAACGAAGCAAGGTAGCAAACGAAGTGAAAGAAATTACATATGTCAATATTTATTTAAATTCATTTCTTTTGCAAAATACGAGGCGACCAAAAAAAAAAAAGAGGAGAAAGAATGCGGTGAAATTTAATCGCTGGCCACTTGAAAGCGATTTCCGAGCTGTTGACTTTTGGAATACCTCTCGGTGTTTTTGTACCCACCACCTTCCTCAATCGCTCCACTTTGATTTCAATTTCGATTTCCAATTCCGATTCGGATTCTGCCTACGCAGAAATGGCTCTCTTCTCTCTTCTCGAATCACACATACATATGTACATATGTATTTACTGTTTCACAAATATGAAATAGATTATGCTACACTGGTCATTGACTTTTAATTTAATACTCTCGAAACTAAAATATGTAACTCGCATAAAGCAGTGTTTAATGCAGTTGCTAAGCACATTTGTTTTTGTATTTGGAAAAGGAAAAGGAAGATGTGAGTGCCGGCAAAATACACTAACAATTTTTTGTTTCTTCCATTCCTTTTACTGATAAGACCGAGGCAAGGCAACAAAAATTATATACCGTTTTTTTTTTGGTTCGCCAATTTGTTTTTGTTTTACTCTCGACTTACACTATCTTCGTTTTTGTTTTACTCTTTTAATTGTATTGGTAAATGCACTGCCATAAGGGAATTTTGAGCACCCCTGCGCTTTACACTAACAATTTTTCGTTCCTTCCTTGCGGAACATTTCTTTACTGATAAGACCGAGGCCAGGCAACAACAAATTTATAGAGATATAAACAATACTTTTCTACAGAACATGTGGCTGTGGAAAAAGTTTTAAAAAACATACCTATGCTAATTATGGATTTAGTTTAAAGTAGCTACAAATTTTTATGCGGTTCTCTTGTTTTTGGTTTTTGGTTACCTTTATTGATGGCCACATCGTTTATTGCAGTTTGGCGGCAAGATGACCAGCTCGAGGAACTTCCTGCTGATGGTGCTGCTGGTGGCCAGTGCCTGCATCGCCCATTTGGAGGCCAAGACCGTCTTCCGGCGCACGGACAAGATCTCGGAGAACTTCAAGCAGCTGGATCTGCCGCCCGAGGAGATTGACCCCAATGTGGCCCCCCAGAATCGGAACCGCCCAAGGTGGATGCGGATGCGGATGCGGATGTGGTAGAGCAGGCAGTGGTGACGCCAGCCGCTTTGGTGGACGAGAGTGCCAATGAGATTGCCAGCGGGGATGTGGATGTGGAGACACCAAATGCAGTTGCCGCCGAGGTGGCCGCTCCCGAGGCAGCCGCTACAGCGGTGGCCACCACTCTGGCCGCTAAGCCCAAGCCCAAGCCCACCGCCGCTTCAACCACTGCCAAGCCGGAGAATCCCATTAGCAAGTTCTGCAAGTGCACGGAGTCGCACTGCGACTGCTGCCGCAAGTTCGGACTGCCATTGCTGCCCAGTGGACCGGGCTGTGCCAAGATAGCCTATTTGGGCAATGACGAGATGAGCGTGTCCCTGAAGTACGGCGACATCACCCTGGCCTCGCGTCGCATTTCCAGCAAACGGGCCCGTCCCATTTGCGTCGGCCTCCCCGGCGGCTACTCCAAGTTCTGCGGCAAGGTCTACGGTCTCTCCCGGTCCAAGGACTCCAAGGACTTCAAGGCCTGTCTGGCCTTCGAGCTCCGGGCCGACGACGAGGTGGAGGCCTCCCTGCGCGTCTCCTGCTTCAAGTTCGGACCCGAAGGACTCCGCGTCGCCGAGGCGGAGCCGCTGCCCGTGAAGCCCAGCTCCGATGACGACGACGACGACGATGATGATCTCTTTGGATTCGCCGGTAAGCTATGACATACAAATATACGTCCGGGTGTAGGTCTAAAAAATACACTCAGAAAAATATATTGCCTTAATTTTGGGACAAAATTGCCTTAAACTTAGGAAATATTTGCCTTAAATTTGGACCTTCCATAAATAAGTTTATGAAAATTTAGGGAGTCGTTATAGGTAATGTCTTCCTAAATTTTTTATGAAAGGCTCAAATTAAGGGCAATTATTCCTAGTGTTAAGGCAATTTTCAAAGTCAGTTTTAAAAATGCTTCCATATTGTTTTTGGTTTTATTTTGCGAAATCAAAACTATTCATAATTCCTTAAAGTTTCCTTTTACAAATAAAGAAAAGCTATTATAAATACTAGTTCATCTGCACTTTGTATACCAATACGAATGTTTATAATATCTGATCTATTTTTAAAAGTGGCTTCCAAACTATTTTTGATAGCTATTTCCATGAGCTACAAAAATTACTACTATTTTGACAAAACAAACTAAATATTCATAATTATTATTGCATAAAATCATTTTTAAGTATTTGCGTTTGAGTACGTATACTTAATTTTTTGTTTGTAATATTGCGTATTCGACATGTGGTATCGCTATTGAGGGCCAACCTTCATAAAATTGTTTAAAAATGTCTAAAATTTTGTTGTTATCTATTTTTGTTGCTTAACTAAACATTCACTTACGTTTAAATTCGAATCCTATTTTCCAGCTGGTGGTGACGATGACGAGGATGATGAGGATGACTATGACAGCGACAACGATGCGGATGCGGATGCGGATACCGATGACGACGACGACGCCGAGGATTATGCGGATGATGACGAGGCCGAAGCGCCCGAGGATGCCGACTATGGTGGCTTCAGCTTGGCGGGATTGCTGGATGAACTTGACGATGACGATGAGGAGAAGCCGGCGAAAAAGCCAGCTGCCGTGGCCGCCGTGGATCAAACCCGCGAGCATGTAACACCCGATGGGCAGGGCACCACGACCTCCACATCGATTAACGATCAGGTGCAGAGCAAGGACGAATCGGGAGCTGTGGCAACTGGCGAAACCGCCGCTGCAGTTGCTCCAGTCGAAGGCGGCGAAGTGGTGGTGACCCCTACGCCCGACACCGCCACCGCCAACGATGATGACTCCACCACGCCCAAGTCCAAGAAGTCCAAGAAGACGAAAAAGAACAAAAAGAAGAAGTCGAGCGCCGTTGAGGCGACGGACGAGACCGGATTCGCCTACGAGCTGCTGAACGGCATCCTGGATTTTTTCAACTGAGCGGCCAGCGCGAGTTTGCCAACATGCTGGGCAACAGTGTAAATACTTTGTACCGCCGCAGCTGGTCGGAGGAGAAATAAATCAAATGAAAAGAAAACATATAGAGTTAAGAACTACTTAAGGGTCCCCAAATTGACAAATTGCACTTATTTATTTCCTATTTATTCGAACCATTAATTTATTTAAATTTATAACGAATAAAAGTCGAAAATTAAATACCCAAACAACTCACGAGTTTTTATTAGATTTAAATTGCATCGAAATTTCAGTCGGAGGAGAAATAAAATATAGAATTATAGTCTTAGGTACTTCTTTTCTTTATATTTATGCGATCCATTAGTTTGTTTATAACTCAATAATAGCTCACATTTTTCTGCATTTTTGTGATTTTATTGAGTTTGGTCTATGGTCTTAGCTGTTTTTGCTCTTCTTGCTAATTGTTAAAATTAAATTGCATCAAAATTACAGCTGCATTGTGAGTTAAGCCCCAAAACGATTGAAAGTTGCCGCTTTATATACAATAAAAATCATATATTCTTAAATCAGGCTTTTCTATTGAAATATTTCTTTTTTTTTCTTTAACTTTTGTATTAATATTTATTTAATTTTTCAATCTATCTCCAAGTAACACTTATGTTTGATTTAAAAACCAATGAGGCATTTGGTATTCAACTAAATAAAATGTAGATTTTCCATACGTATCTTTGAATACACGTGTTTTACATAAACAATAAAGCCGAAAAGTATGCCGTTAGCTGCACAAATTATCAACGAAAATAAACTTGTCAAACTGCGAAAAATAAGTAATAAATCGAGGTCACGTTACTTTAATCATGAATTTAAACTGCATAAAAGCGAAAATCAAGTTTGATATACTGGTATGAAATTAAAATTTGTTTTAATTATAAATTTTTAATAATTTTGAAGAATTATTTACCAGTTATATTATATTTGCAAAAATTACAAAATCAACTATATGTATTGTTTATAAAATAGTACAAATATTAGCATCATATTATTAAATTATAATACTAGAACAAAAAGTTTTCAAATTGACTAAATTTGTTTTTCTAATTTTACATCCATTTCGAAAGTTTTTAGGTGATTAATCCTAAAATGTAACCAAATTTAATACTTTTTGTGTCATTTTGGTTTTAGGTTGTTTTCTGAATGTGGGAAAAATAATAAAAATAATAATTTCTATACAAATACTTGTCTTTTTTGACTCTTTTCGTCAAGCACAGCAAAAATTGAAGGCACAGTTTTTCAGTTTGGTTCGCTATCAACCACCTGAAAAAATGTTGAGCGTTTATGGATTTCGTCGTTTCCTTGGCATACAATTTTTCAAAACAAGATGTGCACTTTTGATTACCTAAAAGTAGAGTAATGGCTATGTCCCTGCTGTCTGGGTCTAGATTTACGAAGCTGTAATCATTTTCGGCCATTAACTTGCGGACATTGTGAGTGCCAAGTGCCACATTGGCAGTGGCCCATGACTTTGGCCATAAACTTGAGATAATCTGGACACTCGTCCGTTGCAGTTGCATTTTCATATACCTATTTTTCTGATTGTCTGATTTTCAGCACCGGAAAGGGGAAAATCAACCCCCAACTGGGCGCCCATTAAAAAGTAATAAATTATATGCAGCTGGGGGCCCAAAAACAGCAAGTAAATCAGAGCGTTTAATTTATACACAATGCAGGCGGATCGGATAATAAATAACGTTCGAAGTGCATGCCAAAACTCAAATATGATTCGTCTCGACGGAACGTGTTTTCTGCCGGATTCCACTCACAAGTTCGCAGTGTTGGTTTGTACCTAGATACTTGTACCTAGGTACGTACTTAGGTAAGAATTTATGATACCTTATCACCTTACTTATGTTAAAGTATGTGAGAATGCCTTTTACCTTACCAAAGTAAATATGGTTTCTTGTCTTAAAAACTGGTTATGTTAGGTATTTAGGATCTGAAACCACTTCATTTAATTTGACATTATTTTCACTAATATGCTAATACAAATAGCATAATTTGACACAATATAATAATTTATAATTAAAAAAATGGTTTTTACTTTACCTTTTTTGTACCTTTTCCAAGATACTTCTCAAGTTGTGAACCTTTTACCTTACCTAGGTACTTATTTTCTTAAATAGCTTGTACATTACCTAGATCCAAAAAACTAGTACCTTTACCAACACTGCTAGTTGGCCTTTCGTGTTTCTGCTGTGAGGACTAGGCTTATTTAGCCGGACAGTTTTGTCAGATCCATTGTCACATCGTTCACTCATTGCGTGCCCACTAAGTAGCATTTTTTTTGGGTGGGGGATCCCTGACTAGACACTTGTACTTGGACGGAGGGCCGAGCAAAATCGAGAGTCACGGTTGGATCACTTGGAAAGAGGATGGTCGGCGGGGGTCGACCTTGCTGATACCCAGTAGATTATTAGTCCAAAAAAAAACTCAACCATTAGCTTGACATCTCAACGCAATGATTAAATGTATACAATAAATCGTTGGATGGCAATAAAACATTATAAGACAATGGGTTTTTAATAAATTTAACTTTACTTAATTTTAAGATAATTTTTATATAAAAGTTGAATTTTAATTATTTTTAAATTGAATAAAGGGTTCGATTTAAAACAACTAAAACTGAACTTTGAAATTGTTTAAAATGCCTCCCCTTTAAAATTGCTGCAAAATAAGGGACCCCTTTGTTTTATAGAGTTTATTGGTTGAAATTTTCCAATATAATTTCCACAATGCCGATATGCTGCATGGTAACTGCCCTGCACAGGGTATCGCCAAATAAAAGTATTATATGCGAATGGAAAACACGTCTAATTAATCAAAGTGGAACCAAAGTGGCCCAGCAGAACTCAAAAAAAAAAAAAAAAATATCATGGGCTAAAAGCAATTTGTGATTAGAACAGCCACATGCGACCAGCTCCTTTCATCTGGCGACAAGTCGGGCCAGATATATAGTACTACATATATATCGGGGATATAGACATACAGCTAGATAGATGGCCAGAGATAGAGACCTGGATGGACGGATAGATACATGTCGTTGGGTCATTATTTTCAGCTATATGCCGCATAATTTATTGGCATTTTTATTATAATTTTATTTATGATTTCTAAGTTTTCAAATTTGTTTGGATATCTGCTACGCTTTTGTCGAGCTTTTAATGTTATTGTCTTGCAGATACAGATACAGATAGAGAAGTAGATACAGATAGAGATATAGAAAGAGATACAGATTGAAATACAGATTGAGATACAGATATATATATATATATATATATATCGGCTTACTATATCTTTTCGCACAGCCATCTATTAAGATCACGCGATGACATCGACACAGGCTCTCGAACAAATTGATGAGACAGGTGGGGCCGAATTGAACAGGAATCTATATCCATTATATACCATCTATATCCACATATCCAGCTGAAGATGTTTCTGATAATTCCGCAGATTTATTTAATTATCTTCATGTACACGATTTTCGATTTAATGAGCAGTTTACTGGGGCAAAACTGAATCAAATCGAATATTGAATGCGGCAAATGGCCAATTCGCATTAGACAACAAGCAGCGTATAAACTTATGATTATGACTATATGTATATCGGGCATATATATATATTATATATATCTACTCGATCGTAAAGCGGCGGGAGGCGGTTGTGAAGGCGTCGCTGGCCTGCTACGATCAAAAATAGACACGGCCGCCAACTTTAACGGTCGCCCAAAATACTGTCGACTGCAACTTTTAATGGCAAATAAAACAAATGGCAGCAAAAGCAAATCGCATTAAATGGCAAGAAATTAAAAATGTATGAATAAGGCATACAAAGTTGGTGGATTGTTTTTCTGTTTCCTGTGATCGCCAAAAAACTACTTACATTACTGTAATGTTTTGTTTTTATAGACCATATTTTAGGGTCCTTCAAGTGATTTATTTACTTTCAGTTTGGCAAATAGTTAAAAAAACTCTTTTGAATAATCCATAATATTTAAACAAATCGTTTAAACAAATAAAAAAAAAATAATGCAACTTAAATTCTTAAAGAGCAGCGCAATGGTTTTAGAACTGATTATTTTTTTTATAATCCAAGAAAAAATTCACCTACATTTTGGAACAACAAACTAATGAATACACAACATCACTCCTCCTCCAAAACGTAGGGTATTTTCGTTATGATTTCGCAAATATTTCTAGCTAGATGGATTAAAAAACGTTTTGACAAAACGATTCCAAAGCCCCAAGTCTCAACGAGCACACACAATTTTGGCAGACTTTTCCCAGAATTTAGCGCTCGTCGAGTATAATTTGTAATTTATTATAAATAAATAAATAGAAATACAAATACAGATGCAATTATTAAGTTTAGCACACACACAACACAGAACTAGGAGAGGTGATCAGAGGACTCTTGACGGACTATACGTATTTAGCCACATTTTCAGGACCCGAAAATGTTCTGCTTAAAAATAGTTCTGTGTAAGAGCTTTCCTGCTGTAGCATATCCGAAATAAACATAAATGATAATATACAAATTTGAAATAATTTGTTTTATGACCATTATATTTAACACAGGTGTACACAGAAAAAAAATACCACTATCAATTTGATATTCACAATGAATAACGTTAAAATTAATATTCAAATGGGTAATAATATACATTTTTTATTTCTGTGCCAGAGCTTTTTTGCTGTATTTGGTCCGAAAAAACATAAATATAATTATTTTTGAAAGTATTTTAAGACCCTTATTTTTCACACATCTGTATTTTAAGTATTTAACAAATAATAAAGTATAGTAAAGAAATAAAAAAAACCCCTCGAGTGCGGGAAAAGTGCGTCATTGTGCTGTAAACATCTAGGCCAGCTCGGCGGCGGCTGGCAGAGGAGCAGGTGCTGTGCCAGGATCGGCTGTTCCCGCCGATGTGCCCACCTGATCCTGATGCTGATCCGCCTGATCCGCCTGATCCTTGGCCAGTGCCGCCTCCAAAAGTTTGTCCGCCTCGGCCAGCTTCTGCTGCTGCTGCTTGGCGGCCTCCTCCGCGGCCAGCCGCTTGGCCCGGCGCTCCTCCTCGCGACGGAGGAGCTCCTCCAGCTGGGTGCGCAGCAGGCTGTCGCCCAGGCCCAGCTTGTCCATCACCTGGGTGATGTCGCGGCTGTAGCGCAGGCGCGTGTTGTTGGCCAGCTCCTCGGAGCAGTCCTCCCTGCCGACTTGGAGGCGCTGCAGCACGGACATCTTGGCGTCTACCACCACGTAGTTGGAGCTCGGGATGAAGCTGTCGCTCTTCTCGTTCAGGTACTGCACCAGTGTCCGCAGCGAATTCGAGTTGGCCTTGGCGTTGATGGCCCCGCTGGCAAAATCCTGCGACTTCATCATCTGCAAAACAACAAAATAACATTCGATTTTAGGGGAAATTGTTTGAGATTAGCTTGCAAATTGTTTCTTATTATTGTTATTGAATAAATTGAGAAGCCTGCACCGTTTACAAAGTCCCATTTTAGTTGGCATGTGTAATTAAACTATATATGAACTGCTTCACACTTATAATAATACCCATAATTTAATCATCTATAATTTTCAGGAAACACTTAATAAAACTGAATTTTCAGTTATTCTTTAATGTTTGATTTGTTAATTAAAGTAAGTAAATAAATATTTTTTGAACCAACCTGCGCATGCGTGGACTTCTGCTTGCACTCCAGACAGTTCCAGTTGGGATGTGGCAGCCCGGAGATCTCAGGCACCACAAGACCCGTGCAGTTGGTGTCCCGGCAGTACAGGCCCGAGATGAAGGCGCCCTTCTCCTGCAATCGAATCAAGGGGATCAATTGTAAGACATTGAATACAAGCACCGATTTTACCTTATAAATACATGTATGTTTTTTAGAACTTTAAACTAATTTTTTCCACAAAAAAAATTCTTATTCGCATTCTAGCTGCTGAATGAAAATACTTTTTTGAAGTGATTTTCGGAAAGAAATAGCAAGTAATATATTCAACCGAATTTATGACCATATTATTGGGTGATCGACACATAATTATCGGTCCCATTGTTAGTCGATAATCGGCACACTTGCCGGCCCATCGATGACTTGAGAACTGACACAGCACTTGGGATATTTGGCGCGTGAATCATTGGGGCCAAATGTCTTGGCAAATAAAAATATCGTTTTCGCATTTCTGGGATTCCAATTCCAGCTAAAAATAATTCGAAAATCCGAAAATCCGATTGAACCACCTCCACAACAAATGATCGCCGTGTATCATATCTGCTGCGATATGAATATGCTCAGCCCAAAAAATATATAGTTATATAGTATATCCACAGCGAGATCCGCGAGATTGACACATAAATAAATAAAAGAAGATGTCGCTTGTGCCGTGTGCGTTTTAATATGCGCTCGTGCGATCGATAAATATCCATATCCATATCCACACACAGGTTGTTCGTTAAGACTGCCACGTCATCGGCATAAAATTCCCAATCCGAATCGTTCGCCCAATTTGCTTGCTCGTAAATTAACTCAGATAATTAATGGTTCCGATCCGCAGACTGCAGCATAGACACAAAAAATCCACTCTTTTGATATAGAACTGATATTGAAGTGATAATGAAAAATAACAAAAAACAAATATCTCACCATTGAATGTACTATATATATATACTATTTAAATTAACTATAAAATCATAATATAAAATACAATGCATATTTAATAGCATGATCTTATTTTAAAATATTATATTTAAAATATTTTAATTTACTACGTTTTTTTACTAGTGTTTCCATTTTTGATTAAGGCAATTTTTAATTTAACATTTTTGTATTTCTACGAATTACTCTAAATGTTTTTACTTTATTTGGGAATTATTATTTTATTTATTACACAAACTAAAAGCTTGTAATTGAACATTTTGTTTATCCGAAGCGGAAAGCGAATGATGAACACTTGAAGCATAGGAATTCTATAAACATAAACATATAAAAATAAAACTAAATTCCCTTTGCTGGAGTTCGCTGAACTATAGTTAAAAATATATATTTTTAATTAATTACATCAACACATGCCACATACAAGGGCATGAAACTAAGAACAGTCGAGGCTATTTTTGACATTTTACAAATAGGCAATTTAGTGGATTCCGTAAATGGAGAAACTTTGTTAAGGAAATATGTTTAGTAAATTTAAAGTGTCACAGTTCATGTTCTTCTAACTTTGCAGAGGGAATTATAAAGTAAAATATATTCTTGATCAGCACAATTTGTACAGTTTCATTTATTATTATTATACTATTATTATTTTTATTTCGTAATAAATACTACACTGATAACAAAATAAAATAGTAAAAATATATATCTGACTATTGAACTAGTTACTAAATCATAATATTAAACACAGTGCCTAACAAATTGCTTGATATAAAAGTTTTAAAAATAACCATTTTAATATTTTGTATAGTTTTATTAGAATTTTCTTGCCTAACAAAAATCGTAAATTGGGTTAAATAAAATCATTTATATTTTTTTGTAATAAATATTGTTCCATGTTGATAATTAGTAAATGTTTATTTTGGCCAGATTCAGCTGTTTCGGATGATTTTTATTAGCATTTTTATGGCCGCCAGCCCATATTTACGACACAAAGACCTCTTCTATAGTCTCTTTATGGTTAAATTAAGATGATTCCGAGGGTTTTTCTATAGGCATAACACTCGACTCGTAGTTTGCATTATTTGGCCTCTGTGTGTTGAGCGCCTCGCATTCTCGGCGAATGTCAAACGGAAAATTACGATCCGAGGCGCTGTATGTGGCCATGGCCAAGAAAATCTGTTTCTATATGCATATAGAAACAAATTGAAACAAAAAGAACAACAATGCGATGCGAGGCGAATAAAAAATATATTAACATGAGAAAAAATGTGACAAAAGCTGAAATTTGGGCAGCGAAAATCAAAATCAAAATCAAATCAATATGAGCTGAGAATTCCGCCAAACCAAAAATGCCACAAAGATACATATATGAAAACATGTATATGAAAACCGAGAGTTTAGATAATGAATTTTATTTAATTTTTTTTTTTATTCCAACTTTTGCAGGAATTTTTGAAATGATTGCCAAGCGAATTAAAAAGCTTTTTTGGAATCCATCTATTTATTTGTGATTTAATTGAATTGTTTTCGGTCCGTTAAAAATAAACAAAATTGTTTATAGCCATGTTTTGTTGCTGTTTGTTGGCCACTTGTTGCGTCTGGAAAATGGGGGGTGGGAGTGGCTGAAAACCGGGGAAATGAGAACATCGTGGGGAGGAAATCAATCGATGGCCAAAAACAACAAAATCCACAAATTGTAATAATAATAGTGCGGCGGGCAAAAATCGATCTGGCCGATCTGGTCTTTAATTGTTTTCGGATGAATTTTGATGGGCACAGGAAATCCTTAATGAAATTTTTGCGCACCTAAAAATCAAAAAGTCGGCCAGCTTCGCAAATTGTCTTCTTTGATGGATCATTGGATCATGGCCCAAAAATGGGTGAAAATCTAGTGAAATCACTTACTTCAAAACGCCAAGACAATGCAATGAAATGAAATTCAGTGAAACTATAGAGATGTTTGATTATTTCATTGGTTAATTGGTTAAACAGTTTATTCAGCTGGCCCATCGATCATCACTTGGACTTTGGGGGCAGGGGCTGAACTTTGGATTTGCTGGCCAAGTGGTTTTTGGTCAAAAAGATGCGCAAAATAGGAGATCTTGTGAGGAATCACTATGCACATGGACGTTTTTGATTCCCTAAGGGGTCATAATTAATCACAAGCAAAAATTGTAGTAACTACCAAGTATTTATAGAGAATATACTGTATATTACTGATCCTAAGCAAACCAATGCTCAAAGGTATTGTTTTATTAGAAGTTGTAATTGTGGTATTTTAAAGGTTTACTTCAACTCAAAAATATCTTTAATTATATTCTTAAATAAGAAGAAAAATTTCAGAAAAACTAACCAGCTCTAAGGAAACACATATTTACTTAATTACAGCAAATGAAAATATTGATTATTTAATTTGTTTTATCAAATTTATTAAAAATTTTGATCAGCGAATCCCTACACTCAAAAAAAAAAAATTGTCATAGAATCTAAGCTATTAATAAGTATAAGCTAAGATGAGTATAAATGAATGCCACAAAAGTATCGAAATAAAACTTATGTACTCAAAGCCTTAGACTACAGTTTCAGACTCTTTGGTTATATTATTTAGTACACCCAGGGAAAGGGTAAATCCAATTATTATCACTTCGAACTAAATATTATCGGTACTGATTAAGTCCCGAGGTGTGTTGTGTTTAAATCAAAGTGTAACACTTTCATTTTTATTTTCAAGTATGGAAAGATGTTATTTTAATTTAATAAGAATTGAAATCTAAGAATTTTTAATTGGATAAACCAATTAAATATGTTAATAAATACATTATCATGTTTTTAGTTTATTTGAAGTAAGTTAATGTTTTAAAAAACAATGTTACAATGTTTTGCAACGGGGTTTTTCTCTGGGTGTATGTAGTTGATGCTTAAAACTTTTTTAAAACTGTCTGTAGTTTCTTTTGAAGACACACTGTACTCTCGGTTATTTGGGTCTGTCGGACTGTCGGACTGTCGGCTAAGCAGCCACAGCTTACTCACCGTGGGATCGGAGCAGCGCGAGCACTTGCAGGTGAAGCCCTTCTTCATCTTGAGGAAGAGGTGGCGGGCGATGTTGCCGGCGAAGAGCTTGGTGTAGGTGGTGGTGACCTCGAAGCCGGCGGGGATGTCGACGGCGGCGCGGACGAGCATGGTGTTGGTCTTGTCCTCGAAGGTGTAGTAGGCGTTGGGAATGCAGTCGTGGTTGACCACGCCGAAGAGCGGATAGAGGGCCCGGTAGTTGAACTCCTGGTTGTCGTTGGTGCGGTCGGTGGTCTTGTCGAAGCCATTGGTGCGCAGCACGGCGACGGTGCGGTTCATGATCTCGATCAGCTTCTTGTCGGTGGGGAAGTGCTTGAAGCACTTGGCCGCATTGCGCACCTCGGTGCGGTGGTTGTTGTCCAGGTTCGCCTGCAGGCAGTAGATCAGGTCCCTCTGCTCCTTGCTCAGATTGATGGCCCTGGCCACGCACAGCAGCCGTATGATCACCGAGTTGGCCACGTCCGGCTCGTTGGGTGCCCACGACTTGAACAGGTCGCAGTCGCTCTTGTGCTGCTTCTTCTTGGCGCACAGACTGCAGACCGGAAGGCCACATCCCTGGCGGCACATGAACCGCGTGTCGGGCAGCATCTTCAGGCATACACTGCACGCATTCAGGGCATCCTCCTCATGGGCCGCCAGGCCAATCAGCAGCGGACTGTCCCGGAAAATGATCTCGCCCCGCTTGAGGCTCCTGGTGGCCACCACGCCGCGGCCCGCGATCTTCGACACGCCCACCTCCCAGGCCGGATCCTTGTCCTTGAACGGCGCCAAATGGAGGTCCAGCAGCTCCGAGGTGCGTTTCGGGCAGATCATATTGGATATGGATATGGGATTTGGTATATGGGATATTGGATGAACACTCAAAATCACTAAATCAGCAGGCACTCAAACAAAAATATAGTCACTTTCTAATGATTTAATCAATAATCAAATAATCTGCGTTTTTATTTTCACCGCTGTTTAATCACAGATCACTCTATAGTATAAGTACTGATCTCCAAATTCAAAATAATTACTTTTTTCCCACAATCTCCTTTAGTTCTTTAATTAATTCCAGTAAATAAATACTTTATGTTCTAATGATCTACACCAAAATCAAATAATCCTTGTCCAATCACCGCTGTAGTAAAATCAGAGATCGATCGATTTTTATAAGTATTGATTAAAGATCTACTCCAATAAACTCTGATATTTGATTTCTTTTATAAAAAACACAATCCCTTTCAATTATTTAAACAATTCCAAAACGAGCAACGATATTATAAATACTTCGGATTTAATATATCTAAGTCCTTTCTTTTTTAAATCTAATCAGTTTTTAACACAATCTCGTTGAGTTCCTTAGTAAATTCCAAATACTTTTGATCTAATGATCTACACCAAAAACAAATAATCTCTGATATTTATTATTATTTTTTGTTTAACTTTAGTTTTTTAGCTAACTAGTTTAGTTCTCAACCGATCTCCACCGATCTCTGGCTATAGTTGATGATGATTGGTTTTTCTGCCTGGGGAGCGTGTTTCGCGACTGCCGTGAGTAAACTGTCGCCGTTTTCCAGCCTTACATGATTTTTATGTGAAAAGTTGGCGAAAAGCTGAAAATTCGTCGAAAAGCCGAGTGCCGCAACCCGACGATCGCCGATGATCGCTGGCTGCTCAACCAGATTTCAACGATGATCGCCCCCTGATTTTTTGGTCGATGTCTTCGAGGTGGATCGAGAAAGGGGGTGGGCAGGGGGGGAACCCGGGGAGCAGGAGCCCCTGAGACAATCCCCATTTAAATCCTGGTGTTCACTTGGATGGATTGATGAACAGCACATTGTTGCATGTCTTCTTTGACGGGGGGCACTCGGAAAAACATTATTTATATACGGGCTATATTTATTTAAATACTAATGGCAAAAAATATCAAATTATTGGTTAAAAAATGTATGGAAAAACATCAAACATAATTTGATTACATATTTATATATTTTATTTATTTACTATAACAACGTAAGCAATTTTAAAGTAAAGTCTAAAAATGTTTTTAACATTAATAATTTTCAATAATAATATTAAAATAATATTGTTTTGAATATTTTAGCAAATGTTTTTTCTTAAAATTTTTTAATTAAATCGGCTTTATTCTTTTTTCTCATTAACAAATTTTTTTGTTGCAAAAACAAGACATTTGGGTATTTTTGATATTTTGGATATTTCCGCGCCGTGCAGTTGAATGGTCGGTCGGATGGATATGGATGGATGACTTGTCGACCGGCGGATGTACGGATACACATATCCGTACATTCGAAACGAGTGTTCGGGAATGTCGGCATGGATTTGTGCACTTCTGACAGCGCTCTGGAGTTGCGCCAAGAATGCCGCCCATCAGTGGATGATGAACGATCTCCGCCGGATGGCAAGGGGGGGATTGGCAGAGATCCGGCAGAGTTCGGGGCAATCAGCCTCCGGGTGAGTGTCTGGGGTGGCTTAAATCACTCGATTTAACCCGATTTCGCTGGAAACGATCCCAAGTTCCATAACCAGAATACATGCCCGCCACACCAGGCTGGTACAGTGTTCAATGCTGCCGTGAACTAGCCCCGAAATATGGGACAACCAATATTCAGATATATTCATTAAAACTTTGTAATAGCTTTAAGAGTTCAAAAACCGATTCATTTCTGAGTGGAAAACTTCAATTGCCTAGAATATCCTAGCATCTTTGCCGGGCAGTAATCTTTATTGCAGATTTTTATTTTTAAAGAACTACTGTGGTTTATTTTTATCAACATTTCATTTTGCAGCTTAAGAATAATATTATTCAAATTCTCAAACTAAAATCAGTGCTCTAAATATTTGAATCCAAATCAGAAGCATTTTTTGTAAATACTTTTTGTAATTAGACGATAGCTGAAGATATATAGAAACAAGCTGCTAATCCATTTGGGTTCTCAATTAAAAATCAGTGGTCGGTTGCCCTTTCAGTGCCCCACAATCACAATCAACAATTTTTAAGAAGACCAAAATTGTTTATTTTGATTGGAATCGTCGATAACCATGCTCAAAATAATTATGTTTTTAGTCTTATCAACGAGATTATTGTTGCATGAACCTTATCACATATGTGTCAGTAAACATGCTTTGTTTTGTAAACTAATAATACATTTTTGATTGCTTTAATTAAATTTTAGATTTGTCATGCGTAAATATAGAAAAGAATAAAGTTTTAATTTATGCAGGATTGTTTAAGAGCTTGATGTTTTCAATAACTGATTAAAATAATTGCTAATATCATTTGTTGTTGTTGCCTAGCTAAAAATCTGAGTTTCTGTTTTCATTTGGGATGTTTTGTGATGATGACGAGTCGAGCAAGTGCCAGAAAAGCATCTTAATGAATTTGACAAATTGCAAATTGGCCACTGCCTTCGGCGCCCCTTTCGTCACCTATTTCGACACCCCTTTCGTCACCTATTTCGGCACCCCTGTGGCCACCCACTTCGATGCCCCTGGGCCGCAGCAATGACGAAGAACACTCACGTGCATCGAAGGCATCGAAAGCATGGCCAAATTGGCCAACCATTCCGCATTCGCCTTCCGACAGCAGCAGCAACTTTAATTTAATGAAACGCAAAATAATGCCAACCAAATCAAGCGTCGCAACAAAAAAAACCAACTAAAATATTATAATAAAATTCGATGTATGCAAATGGCTTGCAAAATATGCATATGCTAAAATCACAAAAAAAAAACACAAAAGCAAAACAACAATTTATTGGCGCTTTGACGCGTTTTTGCTGTGCTCCGCTGGCAATGAGGAATTTGGCGCCACCATTGGCCATGTCGTCGTCCGTGTCACAAAGTTGCCACCGCGGAATATCCCATCTTCCATCCAATCCCATTTCCCACCAAAAAAAACAAAAATGAAAAAAAAACGAAAAGAAACCAAAGAAATGCATTAATATATATTTTTGTTTCAGCTTTTCACCTGCACTTCCGCTGTGAGGAAAAGTCAGTATGGAATTGAAAATGGAAATGCGATGGAAAAAAGCGGCAACTAATTACAAGTTAATCGAGATGAAAACACTTCAAATGCTCCACTTGCAACTAAAAAAAAGGGAAAATAAGAAGAGAGCGGCAGCCGCTATACTAAAATAATATTTGCACAACTTATTGCAAAATAGAAAAGCAAATAAAAGCCTATTCAACGGTGAAAATCAACTTAATAACACCCTTTAAGTATTGTTAACTAAGAATTTTCTTTTAGATAAACTAAAATAAATAATAAATAAAAATAAATAACAAATAATTTATGTAAACCTAAATAAACCTTTAGCTCTAAAAAAAAAACAAAACTTTATTTGCAAAAAAAAGAATTTATTACTTACGTTACGTATGAGTAATATTCAAACGTATAAGGGTTACTACGTATGAGTGATATTTAAATGTATGTAATTATCACTCATACGTAATATCGATTATACATTTAAATATCACTCATACGTATCGTTGAATTTGTTAGCAATTATTATTTAAAAGCTGTTTGCAATGCCTCACAAATTATATGTTTATATATATGCATTCTTATAAATATAATATAGCTCATGTTATTAATTTTTAAAATACATACAAAATTGTTTAATAATATATTGTTTATATAAATATTGAAAAAAAATTTATATAGTTAGAGAGTCCATTATACCCCTTCGAAAAAATACCCTCGGGCATATGGTCGCACGAAAATAATCTATAAAAATTAGCTGAAACCCGAATGTATGCCATTTTCCCCGCTTTTCCTGTTGTTGGCCGAAAACTTGTGCTTTTTCCTCCTCTTTAATTTTCAGAGTCAATTAAAAATTGTTAATTTTACTTATAATTTTAAGGTAGGCAAAAATGTGCAATGCAATGCGACGACGAAGACCGATGCCGACAAAAAAAAAAACGTAGCAATTAAAATTTTTGCGCGACTTTGTCACGTCGGCGAACAACAGACGGAGGGGGCGTGGCCTGTTGGCGGGGAAGGGGGTTAGGGTGCCTGCAATGGCGGCAAATTTGCCGTTGAATGAACCGCTATATTTCGGTACCACTCACCCATGGAGCAAAGTACTACGAGAACCAGATATCGGAGTGCCATATTGCCCGCTCCACTGCAAGCGGAAAGATCTCGCCATGGAAGAGTAATGCTGCTGATTGGAGTTATGTCACATATATACACTGTAAGAAAAAAAACATATTAAATTCAAGTATTTCACATTCAGTTTAAATATTTTTTGCATTGATTTTCATTTATTTTAATATTTTTAATATAAGCCATATTCAATATTCAATGCATTTTAAATGTAATGTTTTTCAGAGTGTTTCAAATATTTCAATATTTAATCATGCAATTTACTATGCATTGAGTATTATATTGATACTCTTTATTTTTATAGTGTTTTAGACAAATATATATTTTTATATCATCAGACATGAATGGAAATGGTTTGTTTACCTCATAACGCACTCGATTTCAGTTGAATTGCTTTCTAAGAACCCAGACACGAGTAAAATCAAAATGAGGGGTGTAGCCAAATTTATATGTTTAGTTAATTATTATTTCACCCTTGGGTGAAAAGCAATTTCGCTATGATACTACATATAAATTATTCCTTAAGGAAAAAAAAACATCACTGAAATTAAAAAAAATTTTAAATAGTTATCTGCAAATTGCTAAGGTTTTACCAGTTTTATCCAATCTCAAATAAAAAATTATAGAAAATAAGTATGCAGTGTACTAAATTCGCATATGGCCTTAAAAATTGCATGGTAACATTTAATCAAATAAACGGCAATTAAAAACTAATTTTAGTAATAATATAATAATAATAAGTAACGAATTAAACTGTTTTTTATGTCGCCTCCTGTTATTGTGCAAGAAAACTATATATTTTAATAAACTATATTTTGTAATTTATCAACATGTATTGTATAGCACACTTTTTGGCAGTGAGCTTATGAGCCGAATTTTACGTATTATTTTACAAACGCATTTTAATAATGCCAATAATGCTATTTTAAGGGAATAGTAAGAAACTAAATTAAATTTATAATTTACTTTGAAACTTAACCTTTTTTTCGAGGCAGTGGCAAAGATCTCGAAAAACCGATGAGTCTAATATTTTGCTAATATTTTTTTTAATATTTTACCGGGCAGATGGCGGTCATCAGGGGAATGCCAAACTTCATTCACCTCAATGCCAATTACACGGCATGGACATTTTCAAAGCCCCCCAAAGTCTTTTTTGGGCGAATTTCGCATTTGATTTTAATACACTTAAACGCAATCAATTTTATTGCTCTCGTTTGCGGTTGCCTGTCGAATCGAATTCGATTTGATTTGCTTTTGAACAGGCCATGTTTTCTGGTTTCAGCGGATGTGGTTGTGGGTGAGGCTGTTAATATGGGTGAGGATTTGGATTTGGATTTGGATGGGGATTTGGCCTGGTCATGGATAGCGATTCCCAGTCCACACCTGAAGAAAAGTCCAATCGAGACGAGAGGAGACGAGACGAGATGTGGCAGGGAAAAACTTGTTTACAAGCCAAATGCGGCCGTGGAATGTTACGAAAATGTTCCTGCTGCGTTCCATATGCACATGATCTGCGGATGATCATGATCCATATATACTACACACATATTTATATATATATCGGCGACCTATGTGCTAACATAAAACAGATGATGAACGGCAGCTGTGACTGCCAATTTCGCCCCAAAAACTAAGCAGATATCGATTTACCAAGTGCTCTTTTGAAAAAACATTTTCATTTTTCAAAACAGATGCTATAGCGCAAGAATTTCAATATTTGCCTAAAATGGAAAAACATCTTTCTTTCTTTACCTTAAAACATATTTATACATGCCTGTTAAAAACTTTAGTTTTATTGGCAACCTTTAAAATATATTTTGTATAAAATAATATAGATATACATACCTGTTTTAAAGTTACACTTGTTAAAAACGTAGTAACTTAAATAAATAAAATCTTATGTTTTCCACATCAATTAGCATGTATTTTAATTTTAATGTAAATATTAAACATACAATTTTGAATGCAATAGGCAGATATTTTTTTACTTGTCGGTGTAAGTTGTATTCTTTAAATAGTTTGATCTGGTTTTTTTATGGATATATTTAAAGTAACCGCAAGTAAAGTCATATCCAAGCCGATAGGGGTGTCGACATCCCACCGATTTCTGGAGCACTTAGTCCAGCTTTGCGACTGCAACGGAGGAGATCTCCATCAGAATGGCACGGCGATCGCAGATCTGGTTGCTCAGGGTGAGTAAATGAGATTTATGGCCCATTTATGGCCCACTGACAACTGTTACAACTGTATTGTCTGTATGGGCAAGCAAACCGGTTGCCAGCGGAGATTCAGGGCATTATTCACATGGGTCATGCATCTGCGGCTATTCTAGTTTTATTAGATCATTGCCGGCAAACCAAAGTTTACCCAAAGTAATAATCGAGGGTAATAGTAAAGAAAATACCCTTAGTCAAACCAAAAATACCTTAACAAATATGTTTTGAGCGTTCCCAAGTTAGAAGAAAGTCTACTTGAAATGTGTGTAAATATAATAAAAATAATAAATAATAAAAAAACTTTATTTTTTTATTTTTTTGTGAAATCTTCAATTTTCATAGGCAAACACAGATTATTTATATTTATATTTGTGTGGTGATGAGCAATTTGCGATTTGCGGGATCAAGAACTATTAATCTTGCTGATAAGACTACACTGATAAAAACAAGGAACGGAAAATATAAATATATACATATATGCATTTTAAATTGCATGAATAAGTCATTAAAATTAAAAATAATATGAATAATGTGGAAAATATTAGATTTAAAATCATGTCTATTTTATTTAAAGGCATTTTATTTAAGCTAAATATGGTTTAAATTTAAATTAAAATTTTCAGATATTAAAATCAATTCCGATAATTGCCAAACAAAAAATTTAATATTTAACAATTTCAAAAACCTAAAAAAGCCAAAATGGATAAAAATCAAAGCGAAAACATTTGAATTGAGAACGAAATATTTGGATCTCCTCCTTTTTTTACCAGTGTAGCCTTGAAGACAAATCTATTTCTAGGGGCAGATCAGTTATCAATGGCAAGATGTTTTGCTTTGTTAAATAGATACGTATTTCGGTTGCTAGAAGGTTTAAACAATAACATTTATTTATGCACTATGTTTTTTAACCAGTTCTGGTTCGTTGGGACACTTGAAGGTCACTTCGATTCCGTTCTCAAGCCAGGATCGGGACCAAATTTCCACATCGCACACTTTGGTGGCACCCTTGTTGTCGATCAGCTCCACGGAGTAAACGTGTTTGGAGCCGGCAACTACCTGTACCGATGCCGAAAGGATCCTTGAGATGCTAAAGTACACAATAAATATTTATAAATTATTAGCAGTGTTATAAAAGTTGACTAGTTTTTTTGTAACTAGTTAAAGTACGGGGTACTTGGGAGATCAAAATACTTAAAAGAAAAACATAAATATATATATTTCAATACCTAAATACGTAGCTCAGCTTTTTTTTGTAGTGTACATAAAAATCTGTAGGTCGTTTAAGAGGTAGTTGTTGACCTATAGGTAATGTACCTAGTTAAGAGTGTCTAGGTACTAACCAATACTGTGACTTAGAGCTACGGGTTTTAAAGATGTAAGCAATACTCGCAAATAAACAATCTGTACCTGCATAAATTAAAAATAACAAAATCTTTAATTTAGAAAATACGATAAAAATTAAATTTGGCCAGTTCGAAAACAAAAATTCAAACAAAACTTCAGTACCTAAAAACGTAGATCAGCTATTTTTTAAGAACAAACTTTACCTAGGTAAGCTACAAGGTAGCCAAATATTTGTTGAGCTATAGATGAAGTAAAAAGTACCACATTTTGTTACCTATATGTATGTACCTTCTCATAAGAATCTAGGTATTTTCCAGCACTGGGGCTTAGGGAACTTGAGCAAAAGAAATAAAAAGCCAAGTAGTTTTGACTACTCACCGGTAGTGGGGTCCATCGCCAGTGGCCAGCTTAGTCAGGGATGACTGTAGGGTTTGCTGGGCCGCGGCCAGATCCTCACCCTCCAGAGTCCTGGGGCCGCCCAATATCATGGGTCCCCCAAATCCGTGGGGCGTGGCACTGACCAGCACACAGGCGGTGCACAGTAGCAAAATCTTGGCGACGAACATGGCGGATTGCTTTCACTTTGCTTGCGGCGCGAAGACAAACTGATGGATCGCCCGGGAATGCATTGATTTTATATAGGAGTACCCCCCAGATTAGACCAGACGCCATCCCAGCGAGCCTAATTAGCGAGCATCTTTTTCAGGGGATTATCGCATCGGTTGGCTCATATTTGCCCTCTTTTCGAGTGATAAGGCTTTCGGTTTCACTGACCGATTTATTAGATGGCCAAGGCCACAAAGTACGTTTCGTATTGTTTATAGAAAAATTTATAATTGATTTCCTCACATGTTAAAATGTTTAACAAAATCACAACAAAACCCCTTCTTGCTAAATACTAAAACAAGTACTTTAAACTGTCTCATAAAAGTTAGAAGCGAAAATGGTTTCAGTTTTATTAACGCTACATAAAACAATTAAATTTTTAAAAATGTTTAAGCTAAATTTATAAAAGCCAACAAATCTTAAGTGTTGATGTAATTAATTTATCATTATCATTATCATTATATCATTATTTGTGACGAAAAATTATTTAGCACTATAAAAAAAGAACTCTCTTTAAAATGTTCTTCTTCACAAATGGATTTTTAATGCTGTTCCACGGTCATTAAATCGTAAAAAATCATTTAAACCGTTAAAATTGTTTACAAAAACCACAACATATAACGTGTTCTATGTGTTGTTTTCAGTGTTTTTTGCCACTGCTGCTGTTGGAGGGCGTGGCACCGCCCAAGGTCACGGCCATCCGCTCCTCGCAGTCGCTGGCCCTGCTGCGCGCCCGCGATCAGTGCTCCCGTGCCCTCACTCCCGCCCAGCGCCTCCAGCTGGACAAGATGCAGTACGGGGACGCTGCGCACGTGCGCCTCTACCTGCACTGCTTCTGGACGCGGCTGCAGCTCTGGCAGGACGCCTCCGGGTTCCAGGCCCAGCGCATCATCCAGAGTTTCGGCGGCGAGCGACGCCTCAATGTGGAGCAGGCGATGCCCGCCATCAACGGGTGCAATGCGAAGACGAGGTCCAGGGGATCGGGTTCGGTATCGGAATCTCAGGCAGTGGTCGACTGGTGCTTCCGGGCATTCACCTGTGTGATGGCCACGCCAGTGGGCGACTGGTACAAGCGCCACATGTCCGATGTCATCAATGGAAATGCCTAAAAAAAAATAAATAAAAAATTTAAAAAACATTTGATTTTGGGAAAAAATTCCTTGATTTAAGAAATAACATACCAAACATGTCCTTAAAGTTACCTAAAAAATTACCTTTAACTTACGGCTACATTCCTTATTCCGGAAATAAAGGAAATTTTCGCGGTAATAAGCCCTGAAAACCAAATTCTTATACTTAAGAAATAAAATACTAAGCTAATACTATTATAAACATATTAATAAAAATAAATGTATTCAGTATTCATTCATATTTTTAAGTACATAGATTTAAATTGTTATTATATTATGAATACAAAATATATTTCATTATGCTTAGTTAAATAATATGGTATTCTAAGATATATTTATGACATGTTAGCAATCTGTAGGCAGCTAGGTTTTCTGAGAGCGCCTGCTAACGATAACTCAGTAGGTCTTAGTTGCTAAATTCAAAAATATGTTACAATAGAACCTATGAAACGTGTAGCTCTGCTGAGAGATTCGGTTCATTGCAAATAATGAAAAGCCAACCGAAAGAATCCATCATTGGCAGCAGCGATGCGGCAGGGATCCATGGCCAGGGCATAGGCTTTGTCCTGGCGGAGGAGGATCATCTGGATCATCAGGAGGAGGAGGAGCAGCAGCAGCAGCAGCAGCAGCAGCAACAGCAGCAGCAACATCAGGATGTAGCCGAGGAGGAGCAGGACTCAAAGGCGGCGACCAGCAATGAAGCGGCCCAGAATCAGGACCAAAACCAAAAAGATCAGCATACCAATCCAGATCAGGATGCGCCGAAGAAGCGCTGCGACAAGTGCGGCAAGAAGCTCGGCCTCACCGGCGGCTTCCCCTGCCGATGCGGCGGCACCTATTGCGGCACCCACCGGTACAGTGACCGCCATGAGTGCAAGTTCGACTACCGCGAAATGGGGGCCAACGAGATCAGGCGCGACAATCCCCTCGTCGTGGCCACCAAGCTGCCAAAAATCTGAGCTTATCATTTTTGGGTCAAGACCAGGGCTAAGACCAACCAGCTAAATCGAAAACGAAAAAAATAAAAGCAAGTTAAGAACATAGAAAAGGGTCTTTCGTTTTTTGAACGCAAAAAAATGAGTACAAGTCACCAATAAATTAAATTTCAATTTAAATTTGGCGGTTGGCTTTTGAAGCGATCGATAGGCTATTCTCTTTATGCAGCCCTGGTCACAGGGTTGCCATGGTCTTTGGGTTAATTTAAATTAAAACTTCAAAAAGACACTTTCATTGGTAAATGCTTTAGGAATAAATACAAATTTTAAATTTACGACGATTGTCGTAATTTACAGGTTAATTTACCGCCAATTGAAAGCTCTAAAGCTTTTAACACACATTTTTAAATCATTTTTACATTACATTACCTAAGTTACTCACATAATAATCTGTATTTCTCAACATATCTTGATTTTACTGAAGTTTTATTTCCAAGCCAAGCTTACTTTTTCAACGGTATAAACTATTTGGTTTTTAAATAAATTAATAAAAACTCTGATTTAAACATCCAATATAACTGTTATTTATAATGTCTGTTTTACGAAAAATTATTTATTAAAACACAAAATTCATAAAGTAACAGAAACTTTAACTTCCCAAAATAAGCAAATATTTTTGTAAAATTTGTTTATCATTTATTGCTTATTGCAATCGTCAAAACGGATGTTTTATTTTTTGTATCCCTTTTGAATTTTGATGAGTCCCAAATGTAAGTAATAATTTTTGTCTTGACCTTTGACCTGCATTTGTTCATACATATGTACACATAAAAATGAATCTTTTCTTGAAAAAATCCAGAGAGACAATAACATTTAAACGGATGTTATATTTGCTCTTATTATATATTTATTTTTGATAAGTCACAAATTTACCAAGAGACTGGACTCATTCATTAGACGTTATCAGTTTTTTTCTGTAGGTAATTCGAATGCAAGCCTTAAACGGAAAAACCGAATAATTCTGATCTAAATAAACTCTGAGTCACTGTACAAATATTTTGTCAATCCAGTTCAATCCTGCTATTTTTATTAGGTACATATGTACGTACATATATGCTTGTGGGGCTTATTTTAGTGATCAGCAATATGAGAGTCTTTGTTGTTTGTTCAACAAATACCTCGATTCAGTACGTTCCCAAGCTTATACTTCGTCGGTAATATTAAATCAAAATGCCGAGGCTGCCACTATTTTTTTTCTGTATTGTCCTTGCCGTTCAAGGATCGCTTGTAGACTCTTGTAGTCACTCCTTTTGCCTGAGCGCACTACATCCGCTCTTTCACGAAACTAATAATATCCGAAGCAGGTTGGATGGCATCGAAGCAGGGCAGAAGGTCCTGGATTTGTATCTCAAGACAGGGCTTCGGGAGGTACATACAAAGCTAGATTCCTGTAAGATCCAGGAGCAAAATGATTACGGAGCGAGATTAGCCGGAATCGAAAGCCACCTTAGGGCGGTAAGTTGCGAACTGAACAAAAAACTGACAAAATTGCAGAAGGACATGAATGGTTAGTGTTTTAATGCCCGTATCATTTTGTACAGCTCAATACAGCAGTCAACGCCAAAGATAAACTCCAGTGCCAAAATACTATGAAAGAGACTATTGCAAGCTTGCAGACTCAAATCAAAACCCAGGAAGATCTTATCAATGCGCAAAAAAAACAAATCAATGCAGGCTTCAAAAATAGAGATGACCAAATCGCGGAACTGAAGAATCAGATTAAATCGATTGAAGCAGCAAAACTTAACCAGTCCAATGAGCTCTCGAAATGCCGACTAAAACTCGATGAGATGGAACCATTTCAAGTGTCATGTTCGTCGTCTCCACCTGGCTGGACCGTAATTCAGAGACGGATCGACGGATCCGAGAACTTCGATCGAAACTGGGCTGATTATAAAAAAGGATTTGGAAACGTTAAGGGAGAATTTTTCATTGGCCTGGAAAAGTTGCATCAATTGACTGAGGCACGGCCCCACGAACTCTACATTAAGCTTGGGAAGGTTAATGGGTCCACCAGCTATGCTCACTATGACGACTTTCGAATTGGCAGTGAGGACGAATTGTATGAGCTGAAGAGTCTTGGGAAATATTCGGGTGAAGCCGGAGACTCCCTTTTTCGCAATAAGAACAAAAAGTTCACTACATTTGATCGGGATAGTGACGAATATAACGATGGAAACTGCGCTGAAGACGAAAACGGCGGTTGGTGGTATGGCGGTTGTGGTTTTAGGTACAAAACAATTTCAATTAAAATGTAATTCATTGTTACTAAATCAACCTCCTAACATTGCAGTTTCCTCAGTGGAAAATACTATAAAGATGGACAAATATCAAATGAACACAGAATGAACGGAATATACTGGGGCTCATGGCAGAACAACTACTGGACAATATCACTCACCTACGTTGAAATGATGATTAGACCTAAGTCCTCATGAACCGCAGTTGTAAATGACCAAAAATCATAGTTTCAATCCAAAGGATATGAATGAAAAAAGTATAATATTTTTTTGCCGTAGATAAAACGGAGTTGTCGGAGTGTTTAAGCCCGTACCATCAAATTATGTGTGGAGCTGCTTCTGAGCAACTTTAAATCCTATCAGCGAAACTCACTTAAGGTATTTGTTTCATTGCAAGGATTTCTTATCCGTTATTTTTTATTATTTTATTTTCGAAGTTTATGTACATTGAAGAATACACACAAAAAATGTTAAATCGTTCAGGGGAATATTTTGGAAGTTACACGTAAATTTTAAAAGGCGTTTTAAAGAGCTTGAAAGTACAAGCTCAAAATGGTGTTTTCGAAGTCGGTGACCAACATTACTCGATGATGAAAATTGTCAGAACCGATACCCGATAGTAGAAAATATATACCGGATTTTGGTATAAAAATACCATTCGATGAAATACCACCGGGACCGATACATCAATGAGCAAAATTGTATTTAAAAAGCACAATTTTGCTCATTGATTGGAGTTGACGACAAAACGGAAGAAAAAAGCTAGGCTTAAATGTATATGAAATATTTGTTACCAGTTAAAGGAAACAATTGAAATCCTTAAAAATGTAACAAAAAAGATTGAATATAACGTGTGACCGTGAACTTATTGCCAAAAGAATCTAAAGCAGTATGCATTAGTTGTCTCTGTCTCTGAGCTTCAATGAATCCGTCAATGAATGAGGCGAACAATGTACTGTCATACCCGTATGAATGACCAAAATTGTACTTTTAAATACAATTTTGCTCATTGATGTATCGGCCCCGGTGGTATTTTATCGAATGTTATTTTTATTACCCAATCCCGTCTAGTATTTTACTATCAGGTATCGGCTTCTGTCAATTTCCTTCATTCATTGCTCATCGGAATCGTAATACGTTTGTCTTGCTCGCACTTACGTAAAATCGTATAGTTAAAAACATAAATGAGCAAGGAAATGAGGTCAACAATGCAGTGTCAAAATCCCATAAGAGATTTGCAAAAAAAAAACGATTTGGAAAGTGTTGGAAATATGTTGAAAATGTGAAATATAATAATAACTTTTAAGAGTGGTTAAGCAGCAGCAGAGTCTACTTGAAGAGGAGCGGCAGGCGGCAGTGGGGCTCCGTCTCGCTGGGATTGTCCGAGTAGAGGGAGACCGTCCTGCCGCTGAGATCGAAGATGCCCACGGCAATGGTCTTGACCACCTCGTCGCACCTTCTGTTTTCCCGCCACACGCAGTACTCTCCGCCGGAAACGTCGCCGAGCATGTGGCGCACATCCTGCTCGCTCATCGGCGGCTTGTACGTTCCGAAGGTCCGCATCCGCGAGATGCTCGAGTCGATCATCAGTTCGTTGGCCTGGTCCTGCCGGATGCGATCGAATCTGCAAAGGGTGGGAGGGATACGAAATTGCATGCACAAAATAATTTAATTATTGTGGAGAACAACAGATTTAAAATGGTTCATATGTTAATTAATTTTCCATTTTATCAAAAACAATGTTCACATATTAAAATCAATTTCAAAAATGGTCAAAGGAGAAAAAAAATATTAATATTTTCGTATTTAAAATAAATAAAAATTGAGATCTAACCGAAACAAATTGTTAGAAAATCGCGTTTTAAAGTTTATCACGTATACGTACTGTTGCCGTTGATAAAAAATGTATTTACATCTAGGTGGCTAAATTCAACTTTTGTTCTCCATAATTAGACTTTTATCAAAGCAAGACTAACAAGACTGGCAATTTTAGAAATGGGAAAAAGAAAAATCAGGGTGGATTACGTGTCGTATGAGTAATGTTTGTTTAAAGCCTGAGGGCTTTACAATTTTTGTGCTATCCTAAATTCGGTTTTTTTGATTGTGCCGCCAGTTAATAGCAGATATTATGCCCTTATAGCCTTCATAGTTTCCCCGATCTACTCACTGATTGACATGGTAATTATGCTCCCCCAAGGGAATCTCCTTGATGCTCAAATGGGACTCGTTCTTTCGCTCCGGCGAGGGAGCCACCTCCACATTGTAGCACATGTGTCGCGGATCGCTGTTGGGTAGGCAAACTGAATTATTAATGCAAATTCCAAGCACAAGCACACATCACACGCACGCAAGGAAGGTGAAGTTCACGGAACAGGCATCCGCCGCTCCCACTCCCGCGTCCTTGAGCACCCTAAAAGCATCGTCCACATTGCTGGTGGCCAACAGGGCTCTGGTGATGAAGTGACGAGCTGAGCGGGAAATTTAATATAAATAAAAAATATAACATAGTTAAACTGATATAAATACAAAACAAAAAATGTATATATTTTTGAAATGAATTACAAGCTTAACGAGGCATAACATAATGTTATAGGATCATTATCTTAATTTTTTTAGCGACATTTAAACTTTTAAAAACATTGAACATTAAATTTATTACGAGCCAAATAAAATGTATTTTATAGTTTTGTATACTGGTGACAATAAAATACAAATTCCTTTTGGATCTCAAATTATACCAATTGTATGATATAAAATATATTTATTATAATAAATAATAACACATGTAAACTAAGCTTTAAAAGTTAAGAAATGGTCAAGTCAAGAATAACGAACTAATAGTTTGTTTAACGTTCAATTTAAAAGCTAAAACTGAACTTTGGTGTAGATTTTCATAGACTAAGTGGCTTTTCGGGGTACTTACGGGTCTTGCCGCTGCGCAAAAGCTCCGCACTGATCGTATTGATGCTGAAGACCAGTCCGTGGTGGTTCTGACTCATGGTGTAGCCGGGCAGGTGGCCTGCGTAGCACAGGGACATGAAGTGCTCCTCCTTCACGTTGTACTTGCCCTGCGGCTTGTCGCTGATGATGTGGGCCACCACGAAGTAGTAATGGTTGAGGGTCTCCGTCAGGGCATCCTCCGTGTGGCCCAGCAGGCGCTAATAATAATAAATTCACACATTAAAAATACACTCAAAACATACGCAATATAAGTGCTTTACACAGAGAGAAAAATAAGTATCAAATCTAGTCATCTATTGCGTATATTTGCATAACAACAAAAATAAGGCATATTTGATATGTACGAACAAAAGAAATTGATATTTTTATACATATTATCTTGGTATTTTCTCATAGCAGATTTAACCAATTTTTATGGTACTATAGAATGCTGGTATATTTGCATATTAAACTGAAATTTTCGCAAAGTTTTCATAATCAGTTTACATTTTAAAAACTTGAGTACAGTATTCAAGTTTTATAACATTTTGTTGGATCATTTGTGCTCAATTTAAATGAAAAACATTGATTTGGTATGAAAAATACTATCAGACTGGTATTGCTCTGTTTTTCTCCCTGTACTTACGCAATTCTTTTGGTTGACAATAATAGTGGAGCATCCAGTGGGTTGGTTCTTGCTGCGTGGTTGGTGCTTCAATGCCTGCGGCAGAATCTCGTCCAGATGCAGTAAAAATAGCTGAGATATAAAGGAAAAACTAAAGTGAGACCACTAAACACATGCATTTAATCGTTAGCAATACAAACAGATGCAATTTGGCTGTTTTTTTTTTAAACCAGTTTTTTTTAATATAATTTTGATGAATAATAATTGGGTCTATAAAAATAATAATTTATGTTTATCTTATTTTAATGTTAAATTCAATGTCGTTTTTCTAAACATACTTACAGAATTGTTACAAATTATTTATTTTGTTTTAGTATGTTATGTTTTTAGCAATAAACATTACATTATTCTTTATTTAGCAAATACATTTATTTAAATTAAAAGGCACATGAATTAAATAAAGTGTACCATGTAAGTAGGTAAATTAATTAAATTAATATAGATCTTTCCTTAAATCAAGTTTTAGAAGTAAGCATATAAAGTAATTAAAAGGAAATGTTCAAAGCTTTTCCTAGAAAGAGATCATTACTAATATATTAATTAACAACTTTAATGAAGGCGGGCAATAAATTTTGAACAATTAGAGTAGTTTATCCCCGTTGCATACAAAGTCAACCTGCTTATCATGACTTAGCTATAGCCCACTTGCCAGACATAAGTGCGGCTCACAAGATCGTCAATTTTAATGCACTCCTAATGCGGCTAATTTGAATTATAAAAAGCCACCACCTGGGCGCCATAATGATCAATCCCAATCGAAATCCCACCAACAATGAGGTGCGACGCACCGTGACCATAGAATCTGGCCATCTACGTTGAAGTAGATGTATACTTGGCCAAGGTCGCTGCGATTTGCGTGCAATTAATTGGCATCGCAGCCGAGTGCCGAAATTATAGCAGATTATCCCCCTTCGATTTTTATCTGCCTCTGCCCATGGCGAATCTACTTACACTGGTTGAAAAAAATGTAGTACTCTATTTAAATACTTTTCGCTTTGATTTTCACCATTGCGGTTTTTGGTTATTTTAAACATGAATGTATTAAAATTTTTTATATTTTTCATAAGACTATTTTCGAAATTGATTTTATTATTAAATTCAATTTAAATTGAAACCATATTTAACTTAAATAATAAAATTTAAACCAAACTCTACATTAATTAAAATATTTTAATATTTCATAATGCAATTGTATATGCATTGTACTAAATATTGAAAATAAAATGTTTAATTCATTAGTCAGATATTTATATTTACTATTCCCTTTTTTTTATCAGTGTAGCCATGCTAATAAGCCCGTTTAATTGATGGCTTTCACTTCAATCTCATTCCCATTTCCAATACAAATCCACTCCCAATTTAAATTCAAAGAATCGAATCGAATCCCAATTCAAAGAAGCCAACAAAGGGTTGTCATCGTCTTTCGCCGGCTTCTCTTGACGGCTTTTTACTTAAATGTGTGTGCGCCTTGACCAATGACAAATTGGCTTAAAAAAATACGAGAATAATCAATGGTGCCAACTGAATACCCTTGCTGAATGAGAACTAAACATTAAACATTTAGGGCTGTCATCCCAAGTTGTATTATTAATATTTTTTTTTTTTTTTTTTTTGTAAAAGTACCTTGAAGTTCAATAAAATGGTCCACTGCCTCACAATAATGATGAATTTCTACCATATTACTACTATTATAGTATTTTTACCAACGTAGTGATGTATATCTATAGTTTTAGATTATAGCATAGATATCGAATGAAAAAAATGAAAAAGAAACCTTATGGGTCTTTAGATTACAGCACAGTTATGATAGATATGAACCCCCAACAAAAGTGTATAAATTAAGAAAGAGACAGTCAGCTGGCAAAAAGTCCGGCTGACTATCATACTCTATGTATCAATATCGAGGCCCCGAAACGGAACTAGTTCAATGTCTGCGCTCTGCACGGTCACCATTTCGAGTTCTGTTTGCGCAGAACAGTGAGCACTGGCTAATTACCACTGTTCACTGTCCACTGTTCTCACCGACCTGTTGCACAATAGAATTAATTAAAACGGAATTTAAGTCGAACATCTAATTGCACGAGCCGGCGATTAGATAACACCCGATCGAACCCATAAATATGGAATAGGCCGAGGCAAACAGCAGTCACCGTAGGCAATTAGCACTGTACGTGGGGCAGTGCACTCGCAAATTGCATTTATAGTAATGTTGTCATTGGGGTTACAACTTGCCAACAACTGCAAATACGAAGCACGAATCACGCAACACGCAACACGAAGCTCGTGGCGGTTTTGATTTGTTTTGTTTATTTAGGATTGGATAATGGGCACTACTACGGATAGACCCGTTAGAACTTAAAACTTAGAACTTAGAGCCCACTCCCACGACAGGCCTTGCCATGCAATTGCAATTACAATATTTAAGCCGGGCAATTATGTGTGAATTCGTTTTACTGGCCATTTAATTTTGTATTATATTATTAGCTTAGCAGCCAAATAGCTAATGAGCTAATGAGCTAATACCCCGTTGGGCGCCAATTAGTTGACTCGCATCGACACTTCTACTCACCTTATGGAATTCCACCTCCGCACCATCGGCCACGCCCTCCAATTCGCGAATATACTGCGGGAAGCTGTCCTTCACCGATCCAAGGGTCTCGTTATATATTTGCCCTGCAAATCGAAATCGAAATATAGATCATCGTGAACAAATATAGATCATTGTGAATCATAAAGCACTCAAACAACAGTTTAGAGTACTCACTGCCTTTTGGGGACTGGTAGAGCGGCAAGTAGGTCTCGTTGAGAGGCTTCGACAAGATCAGAAAGTTCTTGATCATCGACCCGAATGTGCGGCCCTGCAATTAAATTATTATTATTTCGTATTATGTTACTCAAAACGTTTAGATGCTTTCCCATTTGGACACGATCTCTGATCGATTCGCCAAAACGCTCGCGGTGTTTGCTTAATGGAAGACAAAAACAATGAAGTCGAAACAGAAACAGAAACATAATCGATCACGACCGATCGCAGTGTAAACAAAGCCACCAACTAAGACACAAAAAATATGAATAATTATACAATATATATATTGGAGAACGTTGGCCGATGCAAAGTGTATGGAGTTTGACTGGCGGTAACCTTTCTGTTGGGTGGGTCCCAGACATGGCGACAAAAGTGGACAACACGGATGCAAAGGCACGTCCATCAAAAAATATAAAATATTCATTAACGACCAACACAAAAAATATCCCTATTCAAGCTAAAGTTCTCTGAACTGCGTGATGTGTTTCTTGAAGTGAGGAATACGAAAATTCTAATTTATTTTGAAAAATATTTTAAATTTAAAAATAATTATAATTTTGTTTAAAACAATCATATAATTATTTAGGAACATTTTGTACAACTTAAATCTATTATTTAATAGCTTTAGAAATGTTAGACAGTATTTATTTCTCTTCTTTAAAATATATAAAATATTTAAAATTAAATATATATAAATATTTAACATTTCAGATAATTAAAATTTTGTTTAATATAAGCATAAATTTATGTTGTAATATATGTAGAATTTTTAAAGTATTTATTACTTCCATAGACAGTTTTTTTCTCTGCTTGTATTTGTTTATTTAATTATTTATTTTTTTTATTATAAGAAATCAGAAAGTGTCACCAGGATTTAATGATTTTATTATTTTATTGCTTTTAGTGTAGAAAATATTCTTGGCCCGATTGGCCGGAAAAAAAGACAGTTAGACAAAGCCACGAGAATCACGAATCTGCATTAGTAAACAGCGTCTGGGCTGCGGATTTGTCAAACGAATCAAGAACCGAGGTCTTTGGGGGGACAGCCATTAAGATAAAGCCCAACTGGCTTTAGTTTATAACGATCGCATTCCAGATAAAGCAGCGGGTTATCAGGTAAAGTCGATATATGTGTGATCCACTAGAAGTGCATTAGGTACTTATTTTCTATTCCATCGGTAACCAATTTTTAAGTGATTCTAGAATCAGCCCTTTTGTGGAAATTGTGTCCTGCCTTAAACTTAATAAAGAAATTATAGTAATTTATATAAAGCTTTGTGGTTAGTACACAAAAAATAATAACTAGGAAATATTTTAGATAAATTGCTTTTATACAAATGCTTTAATACTCGTTCTTCTTTTTCAATTTAAATGTTTTATTTTTCTTATTAATATGTTTAAATCCTGATTTTGAACCCAAAAAGTCAAATTTAAGGATTTAAATTTCTCTGTGTATTTGAAACTTTAAACCAGTTTATAAAATATATTGAATAAAGTAATAATTAAATAGGTTATTACCCTTTATAACATAAAAAACGTTCATTAGAGAAATAAGAATTTTAGTTAATTACTTAAATTGCCATATAAACTACGGCAAAATAACCAAAGTATTTGGTAGTTTAATTAATTTTGTAATTTTTCTCGAATGATAATAATTATAGTTCATAAACTAAAGAAAACGTATTTTAATTATATTTTTTTCATGTGATATGTATTTGTGTTTAAAAAACTGTGTCAAAAATGTGTTATAAGATGAGTTGACCAGGTTCTTCCCCAAATGAACTCCCAATAATAGCCCCTAAGCCATTAAAAATGTAGCTGTCGTGACCCACTCACAAATTGAAGGCGAGTTCTTAAAGGTCGAGAAAGTTTTTTTTTTTGGGGCGGGAGTAGGGTGTACTTACCATATCGAATCCGACCTCATAGTGGGTGCCCCTGGTATAGAGTACTGGCACCGCCTGGCGACGTGGCAGGATCTTTCCGGAGGACATGGTTTTCAGTATCGAAAAGGAAGTTTGAAATTCGGTATTCGAAGTTCTGAGATCTCAACTCGTTTCTTATCTTTAAAAAGCTTGCTTGCACTTGATATGATAACAAAACGTAGGTTGTAAACAAAACAAAAAATATATATATGTATATGTTCGGCACGCCAGCTGATTTGTTCTGGAGCGCTTGAAGGCAGAACTCAAACTGATTTTTTTTGTTTTGGCGCCTCGACAGGCAAACGTCGCAGTCGCCGTCGCAGTCGCAATCGCCGCCTCTGCCTCTGCCGCAGTTGCCGCCTTAGTAGCCAACGCAGCTGCGGCGTTATCGATTACCGGCCGTTAGTTAACCCATTAACGACCAAGCACATCTGGGATCCGAAGTCGGGTTCACATAGTGCACTACTCATTATGATGATTATGATTAATTGATCAACTAACATGCCAGTCTAGAGATCGGCAAAGAATTTGTTTTAACATTTTATTTGACAAATTCAATTGTTTTAATCGGTCATAATTGGTAATCGTTGGATTATCGATTAATTGATCAAATAGCATGCCTCTCTAAATGTGTAAGAATTTGTTTTAATATTATATTTTACAAATTTAGTCTTAATCTGCTATTATCGATTAATTGTTTAACTAACATGCCTACATGACTGTCTAATGATTAGAAAGAAATTTTTTTTAAATTATATCTGACAAATTCAATTATTTTAATCGGTCATAATTGGTAATTGTTGGATTATCGATTAATTGATCAACTAACATTCCTCTCTAAATGCGTAAGAAGTTATTTTAATATTTTATTTGACAACTTTAGTCTTAATCTGCTATAATTGGTGGATTATCGATTAATTGATCAACTAACATGCCTGTCTAAAGATCAGCAAGAATATGTTTTAACATTTTATTTGACTAATTTAATCAATATATGATCGATTACTTTTTTACACACATAAATGACAAATTAGTAGTTTTCAACGGTAATAATATAATCTTCTAAAAGAAAATGTTTTTGTATTTTTGATTTTACAATTGTATACATTTTTTATGATTTTATATATATTTAAAACCAATGTATAGGTATAGCTGCCAAACAAATTACAAAATTATTAGAAAATATTTTTAAACCCTTGTTGGACTTACATTCTGTATAAATACGGTTTTAATAAAATCCATTTACAATAATTTTGTTCAATCCAATTACCTAAATTTCGAGAAATCTGTTTAGTTTCTGTTATTAAACAACTATATTTTGCATATGTTAAACCAATTATTAGGTGAAGGGTTAAAAGGGCTCTCGGCACATTCAGATTCTATTAATCACAGATAACTCTGCGATTATAAAGCTCATTCTGTTAATTGTCGAAAGAGTACATTCTATATTAGAATGCTATTGGTTGGTAAGACAATTAGTCGTCGTCTAATAGGCTTTACGGCTTAATAGAACGTTTTTGTCTTATTTTGTTACCCTCTTCTTTTGCGGATACGTAATATGAGTGCTAGAATTACCCGATATACCCCCATATACCCCCCTCCCTTCTTTACCAACAACTGACCATGAATATTTTCGCTTTTGTTTGCCGTCCATATAAACACGTTTTCGATTGTTCCGCCGTTTTCTTTTCTTTCCATTTCCATTTCGATTTATTGCTTTTTAACTGGGTTGGATTTTGCACAATTTCCACGCCAACTGAAAACCGTGTGAACTATAATAATTATCGAATTAGAATTATAATTAATATTCATGAGCGTAGTATAGATTGGTTTCGGTGTTCAGAAATTCCATATATCCGAATTATTCAAGTGAAACGCGAATAAATTAAATTTTTTTGTAGACCAAGCTTCATTTTTTTTATATATATACCCTTGCAGATGGTACCTTAATTTCATCCAGTTTTTTTCGATAATCTTGCAACTTTATTCTGGATTTTTTCAAACATTTTTCAGCTTTTTGTTCATTTTTAATCCAGTAAAAAAAACTTATTTTTCTGATCCAAAGATGACAGCACTGCCAAGTACACCGCTTTAGGGTAAGAAACGAAGAATTTCGAATTGTATTCAATCCATACATATGCCACTTGCATTTTAATTATTTTGTTATATTGTTGTTGTTGTTTTTTTTTTTTATTATTTGGGAGAGCTTTCAAAGTGGCCTATAATCGCAATGATAATAATGATGATCATGATAATGATGCCGCGCCGCAACTTTCTCAGTATATTTTTGCCCATTAGCATCACAATTAAATGTTTACTAACGAAAAACAAAAAACCGTAGAAACGGTGCGAAACTAAAAAATATATTTGCTAAATATATGCCGATATTATATAAGTGAGAATATCAATAATGAATGAACGCATATATGTACATATCTACAGACGCTATTATATTTCACCGAATAGCTTTAAAAGTTCGAACAGATCAGGTCGCTTTCATTATTCAATTTGTGTTTGAATTTGTATTAACTTTCCTTCGTTGTTGTTGTTGTTGCTTGGCTAGCGGCTAGAAAAAAGTATGCATATGCGTCGCATTTCATTTCAATAATAATGAAAACAAAAGTTAAAACAAATGAAAAAAAACGAAAACAAATAAAAAAAACAACCGCTAGTTCAGAGTGAAAGAAATAAAATGAGTAAGAGAAAGAATGAGAGTGAGAGTGCGAGTGAGTGAGATGCCATCGAACGGTGCAAGAAAATGACATTTTACAGTTCACTGCTTTTACACTCACCTGCTTTTGGTTTTTTGGGGTCTTTCGATTCCCCGATGCGGTTGGTAACGCTCTCAAAGCCATAACCTGGAAAAGAGATATATAGGAGAATTTTGGAAATCAAATCATTTTATAAGAGATCATCAATATAAAAACTTAATAATATATGATGTCAGAAAACAATTCCTGACTGATGTTTAAGGAGATTCATAATTAAATACCATACAAAAATATCAACATTTTATTTGAAGAATGAAGTAGAGTCAAGCATCAAGAAAAAAAAATTGTTTTCTGTAAAGTAAAAAAGAGCATTCCAAGGTCGACGCGAGCCCAAGTGTTACTCTATCACCCGGGGGCCCCGTAGGTCAAGATGCTGGTCTTGGCCAGCATTGGCTGGTGTATATAAATTTTGACAAAAGAAAGACTTCGGTTAAAACTTTAAACCAATTTTGGCAAGGCGGCGGCCATAAGGTGATGACCATTCGACGCGACGACATGGCATGGATTACGGGCTCCCACTGGCAGATCCTTGTGATCTGCGTGATCCTACCCTTTCAATTGGCCAGGGGATTTGGCAACGAGTATGTGCACATCAAGGTGCATGTGCCCAAGGGGGAGTCGTCGGCGGAGGAGTCGGCGCACAAGGTGATCCACCACTACCACCACCATCCGCATCCCCATCAGCTGCTCCGTAATCGTGGCAGAGCGCGTCCCAAACCGAGTCACCTGCTGGAGAGCGTGATCCTCTCGGATTTGGACAAGCCGCTGCACCAGAGCGAGCATACGGACTACCTGATTCACGCCAAGGAGCTGGCCAATCATCTGGCGGAGTCGTATGCCAAGAAGGCACCTCCTGCTCCTCCCAAGAAAAAGGTGAACACCTATACTGTTATAGAGGAGCAGCACAGCAGGCCACATGGCGGTTACGACTACTTGGATCACCAGGAGCCCAGTGTGGAGACATACCGGGTGATTGAATCCCGGCCCAAGTACCACCATCCAGCGAAGAAGGAGCCGGAGGAGGAGGAGGATGAGGACGACTATTCCTATCAACATCATCATCGCTCCTTGGGCATTGGCAACTATGCGGAACCCGCTCCCGTGGAGGAGCATGTGGACCAGGAGCCCGACTTGGGCTATGTCTACCCACCACCGCCGCCACCGCCGCCCAGTCACGCCTACATCCCGCCTAGCCACAGTCACAGCCACGGTCAGGCGCATCGCAACTCCAAATCCAATAGAGCACCAGCTTATACCCTGGAAGCGCCGCAAGAATCCTCCTATGGATACGATTACTCCTCCGGCAGTAGCAGCGACTTCCGGCCATCCGTTCAGGTTCCCTTCAGCGATCCAGCGGAGGAGGAGGTGGAGGAGCCGATGGACACCTATGGTCCACCAATCAGGCATCACAGGCCATCCCACTCCCACTCCCATTCCCATTCTCTCGTAGATTGGCCCGAGTCCAAGGGATTCAACAGTGCCGCCGCGGAGACATACAGCGGCGTCGATAGTTACAATGTGGGCCATGTCCAAGGCTATCCATCCGGCGGCTACCAGTACAGTGGGCCCTATCTGTAGGTGGACCGGCATAGTACATAATCTAAGATCTATTTATTGCATTTTTTTTCGTAGTTTTTAAGTCAGCTGTAAGATTAGAAATGATAAATATACAAAAACTAAGAGAAATGTTTGTTGAAAACTAAATTGATATAACACACACTCATCATTTATATTAATCATCAGATATCAAATGATAAATGATGAATACATAAATATGCATAAAAGAAATGGTTTTTGAACTTTGTGTAATGTCTCGTACCTTATTTATAAATTTTAAGGTGGACCAGCATAATCTAAGATCTATTTATTGCATTTTTCGAAGCTACGTAAGTTAATCATGTCAGTTGTAAGATTAGAAATGATAAATATACAAATATGCATAAAACACTGAGAGAAATGTTCGTTGTACACTCATTATATATAATAATATACAAAAATATAAATACTTATATACAATAAATAATATTAGTGATAATATATAAACTTTGTGTTATGTGGTCAACCTTAATTTTAATTTAATAGGGCTACAAGTACAGTGGGACATAAGCACATTAACTCACATTTATGGTTTGCATACTAATTTATATTGCCCATTGTCATAAATTTCTCATATGATCATAAATGATAAATAATACTAAAACATATGGTTTTTGATTAAATAATATAGAGTATATATATTTACAGTGGGCAACTGTATACATAAGTAATATTACATTTTAATACAATAAAGAGCAATATAAGACGCCAATTTTATTTCAACCCAATTTATAATAAAATTTTCTGCACTGAACTATTCATTCAATAACTAGCTTTTATTAGTTTCATTAAATTAACAAATCGATATCCACTTTAACAGAAGTTGGAGTATTACAAATAAACAGGCTGTCCACACTTGAACTTAAATTCAAAAAACTTTAATTTAAACACATAAAAATGTAAAAATAAAAATTAAATTGCTGAACTGATTTCCACCTGTTCTATTAGCATTTTTAATGTTGCAAGTATAACTCTTAGTACTGCACTCTAACCACTTACTTATTTAAATTATTTAACCTTCACTTAAAAACATGATATAAAACGTAGGCAGTTTTAATAAAGTAATTCGTTAATGAGAACTGCTGCGGTCAAAATAATAGTAGTAACATTTTTGTGAAAAACATACTTTTAAGGCATAGCTTTTGAGTTTGGCATTGGAATTTAAAAACATTTGTTTTTGTATTAACCTATTTTAGAAATCTTTGTTAGTTTAGTTAAAAAAATTTCTTGAAAGTGCTATTTTCATAAGCTAGAAAATAGACGTAGTAAATTCAAATATTTTGTACTCAATTTAAATATTTTTCGCGTTGATTTTAGTTATTATTTAGTTTTTTAAATATTACCATTTCTTTAAATTTTTTCGTATGACTATTCTTGGCTTTCATTTTAATATTCGAAAAATTAATTCAAACTTAAATCATATTTAACTTAAATAAAATGCACTTAAATCTAATATTTTTCCACATTAATTTAAATATTTTAATATTAAATCATGCAATTTAATATGTAATTTACTATGCAATATTTAATTTAAATATTATGTATACAATAGTATGAGTTCAGTAGTAAGATATATAGTTTTGACTTAGTAATTTTTAATTCAGTGTACTATTCTGTTGACCGCAGCTGTACGTGTTATGGTGTTTACTATTTACCTTTATTTTTCTCACTGCTCGGCGCTTTTGCCACTTAGGCTAATGGAAATTGGTGACCCGGTTTGAGGGGAGATCAGAGCCTGGGATAAGGTGGCCCAGAAGGATGTGCCGCCAAACAGTCCACGATGAGTGGCCGCCTTGGTCGGATCCTGCAGTTCCACCTGCGGCTCTTCCAGTGGCTCGGCTTCCATGGACTGCCCCTTCCGGGGGATGCGAATCCGACCAGGATGAGGAGGCGTCTGAAGGCCTGGAGCCTGTTCCTGCTCATCGCGCTGAGTGCCCTGATTGCACTGTGCCTGGCCAGCGGCGAGGATTGGCCATTCCTGTTTCGCGGCGACATTTTCGGCTGCGTGAACGATGCCCTAAAATACGTATTCGCCGAGTTGGCCATGGTGGCCATCTATCTGGAGGCACTCAGCTGCCAGCGGCCCTTGGCCAACTTCTGGTGGCTCCACTACAAGTTGTCCCACAAAGTGCACTGGTAAAAAACATAAATAGTAAATTCGAGCATTTCATACTTAAATTATTTGCTTTAATTTTTATACATTGCTATTTTTAGTTATTTTAAGTATGGAAATTATTTAAATTTTATATTTGACTATTTATCTAAAATTTTTAATTTATATTTAAACCATATTAAACTTATTATATTCAAGTGTTTTAAGTTTAAGTTTGTATTATATTACATATGATTTTACTATTTTCGAAATAGATTTAAATATCTGAAATATTTAATTTAAATTAAAACCATTGTAATATAAAATGTTGAATTGAAAAGCCAGATATTTTTTTCACCTTTTCATTTTTTCATCAGTGTGGGTGGTGGTGCGATCAGTCTGAGGAAGGAGCTGCATCAGTATGGTCGCTTTCTGATCACCCTGTATTCGCTGATGCTGACCGAACTGGTGTTCCATTTGGGATTGTGGCAGGTGCAGCCACTGAGTCGCCACATGCTGCTGTTCTGGAGCAGCTACGAGCCGTTCGTGTGCCTCACCTACATGCGGAATGTGCAGTTTGTGCTGCACTTGGAGCTGCTCAGGGAGCAGCTGGCCGCACTGCAGCGGGAATTGGGTCTGCTGGCGGAGTACTCTCGATTTGCCAGCGAAACGGGGCGCAGTTTCCCCGGCTTCGAGGTTTTTCTGCGCCGCAGACTGCTGCAGAAGCAGCGATTATATTGCGACATATACGACATGTTCAAATGTTTCCAGAACGCCTTCAAGTTCTCCATCCTCGCAGTGCTGCTTACCATCAACATCCGCATCGCCGTCGACTGCTACTTCATGTACTACAGCATCTACAAAAATGTGGCCAATATTGGTGAGTTCTACAAATTATGAATTAAAGGCTATTTTGTGTGCTAGAGATTTGGAACTTAAAAATCCTGGCTACGCCCACTTAAATGCCCTTAAATCGCAAAACTCTGTCAAGCCATTCTAAGACAATGTAGAGGTCAGCTATTGACCGGTATATGTTTATTTGCTGAATATCTATTGACACACCAAACATGTTCCAAATCGAACAATCACTTTACAAGTTATTAGGAATGTTTTAATTATGACGTCACTTGGTACTTTATAATAGCCTAAAACTGTTGCAGTACGGCTGATGGCGCCACCCGGAGGCACATTTACTATGGTTTTCCTTCTTGATTTGCTTTGTAAACATAACAGTGATGTAAAATATTTATAATAAAAACTTCCTGTTGTTTTTCCCCTACAGATTACTATTTAATCTTGCCCGCCCTGATGGAGATTCCCGCTTTTATCTACGCCTCGCAGAGCTGCATGGTGATTGTGCCGCGGATTGCCCACCAGCTGCATAATATAGTCACAGATTCCGTCTGCTGCAGCTGTCCCGATCTCTCGCTGCAGGTGGGCTTTCGTACCATTGCTTCCATTCGCACTTTTGCATTTCCAACCATTTTCCTTTGCAGATTCAAAACTTTTCACTGCAACTTCTGCACCAGCCGGTGCGAATCGATTGCCTGGGCCTAACCACCTTGGATTGCAGTCTGCTTACGCGGGTAAATACAAGTTATTGCCATCATAAAATGTCGCAACTTAAAAGCTCAAACATTATTCTAACAGATTGCCTGTTCGGTGGGCACCTACATGATCTACACCATCCAATTTATGCCAAAATTCGGCACTCACTATATCTAGGCCAGTTGAAATCGCTTTTAAAACAAAACACCTTTGACCCAAGGCAGAATGACTCTGACTCTGAAGTTTACATATTAAAGCTTTGTTATATTCATAAAATTATACGTAATTACATAAGTGTATTTATTTTAAGTATATCTTAAACCAAGGAAAGGGCATGGGTGTCGCAAGCGTTCATTAATTTCTTTAACTTCTTTGATTAAATATTTACAAGGGTTCCGGCTGGACGGGCGCGCTGGAGGGGGAGCTGATAGTGGTGGTGATGGAGGAGCAGTAAGTGCCCACCAAACGTTGTGCCGACATTGCCCTATACAAGTTCACTGAGATACTGAGATTATACCCGCCATTGCCATCGCATTTGTTTCTTTGATTTTCCGCAAGACACTCTCTGAACATAGAACATATATATATGTGTATTAATGTATAGTTAAAGAACTAGCTGCTGGCTCAGCAAATGAGTCACACACACACACACACGTGTGTATGCAGTAGTATGCTGCATGCAGTGTGTATAAGACCCCGGGGACTATATAGACTACGGACTAATGCAGGGAATACGGGGGTGATCGTTTTGTAATCGCTCCCTAATCGTACTCATGGCTCGACTCCCGTTTCGCAATCAGGTTCTCGCGCTCATCGTCGTTGCCCTCGATGATGGTGATGCCGCCGGAAGCGCTGCCATGATTGCGATTCAGTGGCTTCACCCGATGGACGGTCTCCGTGAGTCCCGATTCGGTGAGCACCTCCACCACGTCCTCGTCCTCGTCGTCGTCCGGCACGGTGAAGTACGGATGCGAAGACACCGGACGGAACTTGTAGCCCGTGAGGACGAAGAACACGTAGGTGGCCATCTCGCGGAACATCTCGTCCAGCCAGGCGTACTGGAAGACCACCGTCATCTGCAGCAGATCGACGATGATGCGCGTGAAGTAGATGTAGCACACGATCATGATGTAGAACTGGCGGAAGAGCTTCAGCTTGCGCAGATTGATGGCAGCCTTGCCGTCAGTGGCGGATGCCTCGTGCAGATGCCGGATGGACCATACGATCGGGAACAGGATGGCGCCGCAGCACAGCAGGTCCACGAAGAAGAAGATGTTGTGCCAGGTGCGGAACTCGGCGTCGCTCTGGTCCGACTCGTCCGTAATGATCTGGGCCACGTTGGCCAGAACCTGCGCGACAAAAGGATACGTTTATTTATGTAATAACAAAATAAGCAAAACGTGTTCAATCGATGTATTCTATACTCTTTCGTTCAATACGACTGAGGACGTAGTGACGATAAGCACCGCAAAGTGTGCGTAGTCTCCTTACTGTATAATGTCACAATATTGAGAATCAAAATGCCAAATTAAAAACTTATTAAATAAAAGATAAAGTAAATTTGTTTGATAAATATAAAAAAAAAAAAAATAATAGTCACAAAATTTGATATCAGAGGTTTTTTGGATTTGAAGGTGCGATCGTCACTTTATTATTTGGTGTTTTTGTTTAACCATTTGTCATTTGTAATGTTTTTTCTTTCTAATTGCCTTTTGTTGACGATTTAAATAAATGCCTATCTTTCTGCTATGACCAACAGTTCTTCATTAACCGTGACCATGATAAATGGGCGTTTGTATAATTAAATTATTGACCAGTTCGCTTTTCATTAGAATGCTTTCATTACAGATAACGAATAAGTAATGTTACAAAAAGAAATAGTCCGTTTTTTGTAAATGTAAAACAATTTCCAGAAAATATGGTAATAAAAATCTAACAAAAATTATAACAAATTTACTTATCAACTAAGTCACTTTGAATATATTTTAAGATCCAAAATCAAAAATATTTTGTATAATTAAACCACATTGTTAAGTATGTATTTGTATAAAAAAATAATGTTATAATTTGTAATATTAATATTTTAATGATTTGTTTGATTAATAAAATAAATAAATAATGAACAAATAATAATAGATGAATTTTGTTCAACAAGTAAACTATCTTTCTGATATGATCAGACCCTGATAAATGGGCGTTTGTATGATAAAAATATTGACTAGTTTGCTTTTCATTAGCATTCTTTGATTACTGATACCAATAATAGCAAGTTAAAGCAACAAGAAATAAAGTAGTTATGTAAACTAATGTATTCATTGCGATTGAGCCCCAACATTAGTGCTTCACTCACCTGCAGTGGGATCACAATCATGAAGATCTTCTTGTCCTTGTCGGAGAGAATGTGCTTGATGAACGTCCAGCCAGTGCCGATCAGCACGATGGTGATGAAGAGCACGGCGCCCTTAAGCAAATGGGCAATGTAGTAGAGGATGGCCCAGGTCTCCACGTGCTCGCCCCGCTTCTCAATGAAGTGATAGTTGATCGAGTGGAACATCAGCGAGAGCGACTTCAAAAACACCAGCACGGCCATCAAATAATGGATTTTATACACGGTATGCCTGCCACAATGAAAAAACACATTTGTTAATGCCATAAAAACACATGGAGACGGATGCCCTGGCCAAACTCACTTGCTCTTCTTCAGAATAAACACCCAGAAGAGACCGGAAAGAAAGAAGAGCAGGCTCATCATGAAGTACAAGGCGGGCAGAGGCATCTCGCCAGCCGACAAGTAGTTGCCATTGTTGTTCTCCTCAATGTCCACCTGGAATTGGGTTAACTCGTATTAGTTGGTTAGGCTATAGCCTATGTACGGAACTCACATTAAAAGACATTATTTTGGAGCTGTGGTAGTTGGGACAGGCGTGGAAGTACAGATTGTACAGGCCCTCGTCGCTGGGCGTGGCCACCAGCATGGAGAAGTTGAAACTGTAGTAGTTTACATCGTTGATCGTCTCCCTGACCAGCGGCATTGTGGAATCCTTGCACAGATTCTCCTGCGATTGCTTAAACAGGCTGGCCCCATACGCATCCTCCGCGGAGTCGTCGTCGTGTGGAAAGGGATTTGCCGGTGCTGCATCCGGGTCGACAGGGTTCACATCTTGAGCTGGAGCAGATGGTGGTGCCACTACTTTGGGTGCTTCCACGGCTACCGGTTTTACTGGGGCGGAAGCCTCCTGTTTTACTAGTATATCCTTTTCCTCGTCCTTTTTAACAGGCACATCCTCTTTATTAACAGGAGCCACCTCCTTTTTGATGGGTAAATCCTCCTGCTGAGGTTCATCCTTAACCTTTAAGCTGGCTTCTTCCTCGGTTTTAGGGGCCACTTCCGGTTGGGCAGGCGCTTCTTGCTTGACCGAAGAAGCATTCAGACGGGCAGCCTCATCTTTGGGGGCCTCAACATTCACCTCCTCCTTGGGCGGCTCAATTTTACCCGCCACTGCAGCAGCAGCGGCTGGCGAGGAGGACTTCAAATCAGCCGGTAGCGGTTCCTGTTCCAAGGGATCGTCCATGGAATCATCTGGGCCCTCGGCGGAGTAGGCTGGTGGCATTTGGGCCTCGCGCGTCTGGCGGAAGAGAACGGAATCGCTGATCTTGGCCATGCGCGAATTGCGCTTGGTCCGCGATGGAATCTGGTTGTATATGTGCATATTGGCCCACTCCGGTGAGCATTTTACACGGACCCTGCAATACAGCAATATACAGATTAAGAGCTGAGGGAGTGTGGTTAAGAAAAAGGGGTATCCCACTTCAGCTCCTTGAGATCCAGGACAAAGAAGAGTATGGGTCCGCTGTTCTGCTTTTGTGGCGGCTCCTCCAGTATGCACTTGTTCTGGTGCGAGTCCAGGTAGGGATTCAGCTGGTCAATGGTGGTCTTGTCCAGCGACAGGCCGAGCTTTGAGAGGGGAAAATGTGGTTAATGAGAGGGATCACCCATAGAATGGATAACCCACCAGATCCGTGGACTGTTCCAGGTCAATTGTCAGCTTGCTGAGCTGCACATCCAAATGACCATTGGTGTAGAAGCCAAAGGTGCTGAGTGCAATGTACTGCCGCCTGTCATTCTGCGGACATAAAGCAAAGATTACAGATTGGAGGCACTTGCTCCTGGCGGAGACTACTTACCCTAACTTCCAGGTGATGTTTTCGCGCCACACACTCCGGTGGGGCCATGAGCAGCGCCGAAAGTGCCGCCAGCACCACTATTGATTTAACATCCATGCCGGGAGCACGCATTTTGTGGAAAACTCGCCGCGACTTTTCCCCCCAGTTTCGTGGCACTTTGGTGCAACTCCTCGCGCAATGAAAGGGCACCAATTGCTGCGCTCCAAAATGCAGTAATCGATTTAACGCCACCGCCGTCACAGTTCCTATTATTCACACCTTCTCACCTTGATCGGAAAATCAGAAAAACACTCAAACACCCAGAGACATTTCCTTTTTCACCTGGAAAAAAAAGGTTGAGAACAATTTGGCCGAGCCAGTGTGACCGTGCGGCTGTCGTTACGAAAATACCACCCGGCTCACTCAGATGGTATTCAAATATACCGAAATATATACCCACAAATAACGGACTAACGACACTAGGTAACAAGCCACTAGTTTTTTTTTGTAAAAATAGATAGCTTTTTCAAATGGCTAAATTCATAAAAAAATTTAATAAATTGCAGCGATTAAATTGGTTAATTAGTGAATTGCTTGGGGTTGCTGCACAAACTTAAAACAAAATTAAAATGTAAGAACCAAATAATCTAAAATAATCTAAAAATTAAAAGCATATACTTCATTTATTGGGATTTATTTTTTTGTTCCTTAAAAATCGAAAAACCTTTACATTAAGCGGTTCTATTAAATTTGTTTAATATTTTTCAAATTTAAAAGCAAATACTCTTTGTACTGGGATTGAAGGCTGAAATTTTTGAATTCTATATTCTTAATAAATAATAACTAAAATTATTTGGGGTTTTAGTGAAAATGTTTATTCAAGAATATCGCTACTCAAGAAAATGTATTAAGTCGTTAAATTTTTGTTGGATTTTTACATGTAAGCCCGGGACCGTAATTATTATAAATAATAAATTAAAATTCAATTTTTTTGTTGGTTCGTCTTGATTTTTGGTTAAAATAATTGTTGTTTAAAAAAATATATAGCTCAAAAATATTTATTATTTTATGAATATCTTTTTTTCGGTAATAACACTAATCATTTTTTTGTGAGCGACGAAATAATAATAATAATAAAACACTATAAAATATTCACCAAACTGTCAAACACTAAATAACAAACTATATAAAAAAAACAAATTTTTTTAATTTAAATTAATAATTATCATTTATGGTCCCTGGTTTAATCATTTAGTTTATTAATGTTTTTTTCGGTCAATCAATTTCTGCGGACTAGGTGCAGGAGGAGAACCAAAACGAAGGATCCTATTCCATGTAGCCACTGTAGGAGTCGGAGGCGCCGAGGTTCCTGCGTGAGTAGAGTCCCTGACGGGGTTTGAACTTGCCATCGCCCAGGGTGATCCTGGAGGGCAGTTTGCGGCCCCGAAAGGTGGCTGCCTCGAAGGAGGGTGGTGGCGACACCTTCTCCTGCCGCTGCTCCTTCTCGGCCAGCTTTTCCTTCTCCCCCTCGTCCTTCGATGCCAGTGGGATGTGCCAGGCCTGCTTTGTGAGGCTGGTTGCCGTGGGCGGAGCTGTCGAGGATTCCCCCGAATCCGCCAAAAAATCCCCCACAGGACGAACCTGCGTGATCTCCAGTGTGTTCTGCTTCTTCTTGTAGTAGAGCACCTCCATGCCGAGAGTCATCATGGCCAGGACGAGGCCGAAAAGGGTGGCGATGAAGACACCACCCAGACTCTCCAGAGTGATGCCCTCCTGATCCTCGGACAAGGGGCAATTGCGCAGATTCGACTGGTTCCAGTACTTGGCCTTCAGCTCCTCGAAGAAGCGGTCCTTCTGCAGCTCCAGGATGGCGTAGCTCAGCTCGTCGCCCAGGTGACTACCCTGCTGGACGGCCACGGCGTAGGGTTGCTCCGCAAACACCTCACCCACCTCGGTGAGGTTGCAATTCCTCGTGATCTCGTACTTGATCTCCGCCGAGTCGTGGATGAAGGCATAGTCCGCGTTCTCGTGGGCATCCACATTGGCGAATCCCTCGCGGGCATCCAGCACCGGCTGGGAGCTATTGATGGCCAGCAGTATGTGGCCGTACTGCTCCTTGATGGGGTAGTCCCAGATGCGAAACCGCTTGAAGTCCTTGCTCGCGTTGAGGGCCAGCTCCTTCCACATGCGGTACAGTGTGTCCTCGGCGAACTTCATGTTGACGAAGTACTGGTGCGTGTCGGAGTTCTTCACCACCGTGTAGTTGATCCTCGACTGGCGAGCCAGTTGCTCCAGCGACTGCACTGGCGTCTGCATGCGCTCCACGGTGAGGAAGGCAGCCAAATTGGCCGTGAAAGTGGCCAGCATGAGGACCACGAACAGCCAATAGGCTGCCACCAGCATGCGGCCGGAAATGGCCTTGGGTGCTTCGCCACCACCCTGGGGGGTGAACGAGGTGAGGGCGAACCAGAAGCTCTCCCGCAGCGTGAACTCCCGACAGGCGTACGGATAGGCCTCGCGATTGTTGCGCGAACTGTACGGCGAGTACTTGTCCATGAACCAGATCATAATGGCCGTGCCCACCAGAGCGGCCACGATGCTCAGCCAAACCTCCAGCCGAAGTACGGTCATGAACTTAAAAAGCGACGTCTTGCGCACCGGCTTCCGTATGGCAATCGATATGCCCGTCTGCTCATAGTAGGGTGGCAGAAAATCAATCACCTCCTCGCGCTCCGAGTACATCTTGAGGGCGGCTATGGCAAAGTCCGTTTCACCACGAACCAGATCACCCACCACGCCATCCCATTGGCCCTGCTCATTCACCTCACCCATGTGTCCCTGGTTGGGCGCCACTATCTCGTACTCAAAGTTGAGTTTCTGCGACAAGCGCATGATGAAGTCCACGCAGTAGCCCTCCCAAATGGGCGAACCACTGCGATCCCTTATCAATTCACCGGTGTGCTCGTTCCGGCGCAGATAGCTCCACGGAATGCTCTCCGCCGTGCCAATGCGGAAGAAACGGCGAGCCGGACTGATTGTCTCGTTGAGGAGACGCATCTCTCCGGCCACCGACGACCAGGCGGCCAGATCCGTTTTGGCCTCGTGCTCGGAACTGTAATAGCCGGCGGATATGTTGACGGCAAAACTCAGTCCCGGCACTGGACTCTGCGATGAATCCTGATAGTGCTGCACCGGCGTGGCGTATGTGAGGAAGTTGCTCCAGTGCACCATGTCCAGCCAGTTGTGGTCCTCCTCCAAGGCTCCACCTTCACCCACCTCCGCGGATGAGGCGGTGGCATTGCAGTCGTGGTAGCTGGCACTCGGATACACGGGACTCAGCTGCGCCGCATTTATCAGGCTGCGCAGCACATTCAACAGCATGGCGCGCTGCATCTGGAGGGGATTGCGATTGGAGGAGGGATTAGCCAGCAAATGGTTTATGCATCTTTGTATATATATCCTACAAAGTCTTCAAATTTTCGGGGAAAATTAACATATATATATATTGCAAATATTTTCAGTACATTTAAATCCGAAGTACTGTAATGGCGGGTTCAAATACACCGCTATAGTAAATTTATTTATTTATTTTTAATTATATTATTATCTTTCATTTTTGGGTAATATAAAAATATTAGCACTACAAACTATATTTTAATTGTATTATTATTATTTAATACGAAATACTGGAATGGGGGGTTAATATTTTAATACTTTTAATTAATATTTTTTACAAACTAAATTAACTGGCAAAAAATGCTAAGTTGAGGAGCTATGGTACGCTCTTAATTGCCGATAAATAATAAAATTATGAATAATGAGTATTCCCAACTCACCGTGAATCCACTTCCGCAATAAAGATCCGGCATGGGCATCGATCGGCAGATCGCACGCGGACTCAATGTGAACCGGGTGCACAGTTCCGCTTGGCGCCTGTACTTGAATACCCGATCCCGAGTGTCCAGGAACACAAAGTGCCACTCCAAGGGCCGCTGGAACAATCCAGCCTTTTGCACCTGCCGATTTTTAAGGAAGATACATGGTTACAGATCCCGAGGCCAGGAATTACGAACGGAATTAGGTTCTACAATAATTTGGTCACGTTTCCTAGCAATAAAATGCCCTAAGGTTTAACCATTAAGAAAAAATTTAAAAAAAAAAAATAAGAACAACATAAATAAATAAATACTAACCTATATATTCTTATTTATGTTCTTGGTTTATTCCCCAACTAATATACCACTCACTAACCTTCTCAAAAATGCCATTCATGGCGGCAGCTCGGGCAAACAAGGCCACATAAGTGGGCGCCGGACGCAGGGACCGAATGCGCTCGAGGAAATTCTGGCCGGGATCGGTCTGGCTGGCGTCCAGGATGAGCGTGCGGAAGGGATAGCCGACCAGCATCTGCTGCATCGCCTCGCCGGCATCGCGGGCATTCATGAAGACCATGGCCACGTTGTTGGCCCGCTTCTGGCGCATAAAGTCGCCGAACATGTCCAAGAAAGGTCGCATGATCCTCTCCAGACGCACATAGCCGATTCCCAGGGAGCGCACCAGGTTGTATCCCTCCTCCCAGTGGCGGTAAGTCAGGTCGATCACGGCGCTAGTTCCAGCAGTGGATAGGATTTCGCAGACTACCGAAGAAAAATGCAAATTAATAGATAAAATAAAAGATATAAAAGTAAAAAAATAAAACAAAAAAAACCTACTACAAAATATATTACCATTATTTTAAATGAACTTTGTAATATCTATGTATTAATCTTAAAATAATTAAATTGTACAACTAGCACAATAATCAATAAAAATATATTATTATTATATAATTTTTTGCATTTTTAATATAACTTAAAGTACATTCATACATTTTTAAATTAAGACTTTTTTTCTTTTTGACCATAACACACAAAATTTAATGAAACGTTGCTGAAATAAAATGTTTATATTGCTAATATTTTAACAAGGGTAATTTCCTGAGATATTGTTTAAAAAAAAAAAAAAAAATTTCCTGGAAATGCCTATATCCCACCACATGTTAATGTATCAATTTTTATTTACCCCTCTTACTCACATCGCTCCATGTCCAGGCCATCTTGCGATCGGGTCAGGGTCAAGGATGTGTCGGCCACCTTTACATCCAGACGCAGTGCGTCCAGCTCCTTGAGCACCACCACCATATCGGCATCGAACTCCGCCCGCTGAACGGGCTCAATCCAGAAGGCTGTTAGGAGTAATCAGAAATTAAACTGCGCCGCGATGGAGGCGAATTTCCAAGAACACCCACTAATCTTGAGAGTTTCCGCGCTGACTTGGCCAACGGTGAGTGCGAGTGTTGCGAGTAGTAGCAGCTCCATGGCCAACCGATTGCCCCGACTTCTGGCCGGGATTTAAATCCCCACAATGTTAGGACAATGGGACAATGGGGCAAGTGCCTCCAATTTCCGTCCAATTATGTCAATTATTATTCGCGTGCGGTGCCCATCAATGGGCAGTATGCATATTTCAGCAGCTGGCAATGACAGGCCTCCATTCCCACACAGAAAAGTCAAGTCGAAGTCAAGATTGGATTAGCTTCCTTATATATTCACTTTATCCGATAGTGTACAAAATCAAATCAAATCATAAACTTTTGTTCGTTTAGGGCCTTACTAATACATAAGAGAAAAAAAAACGAGCCTTAACAATTAAATCAACTGGCTATCAATGTACAGCGATATATATATTTCTATATAAGGATATTATATATGTACGAATGTGAATAATGAAACATAAATTAGCGATTCTTCTGGGATATTATTGTGAATGTTGTGTTGTGTTTGTTGTGTGTGTGTGTGTGTGTGTGTGAGCAGGTTGTGCTGCTCCGTCTTAACTTACGGCGAAAATAAATACTTTAATGATAACAATGCAAGATTGCAGTTTGCATGAGTAACACACTACGCATGTCGAAAAATTAATTGGTGTAAATGGTTAAATTCATTTCAAAATTGTTTCCGTTTTCGTTTCCGTTTCCGATTTCTACGCTTAACTAGGAGAGCTTAAAAAGCTGAGAGAAGAGTACTCCCCTGATTGCCAACGAGCTAGGTGTACATATTATTAACATCCAAAACTGAAGTGGAGTTGCAATCAGGTGCCGTGCAGATGCGACAATATCGACTCGATGTCCTCGATCTCCACACTGTGGTTCTGGTTCAGCGCATCCTTCTGCTGCGCAGGATTCTCGGGGGTTTCATCGTCTACTTCCTTTCCATTTCCACCTCCACTGCTGCCGCTGCTCGCTTCTTTTGGAGCCGAGTTGCTGTTTCGATAAAAAAATAAGGTAGTATGGCATTAAAACAGAGTTTAATATTATATTTTATTAAGGGTCCCAAGGGAAGTGGATTCATTACTTGAACTTAATATCAACTTAATAGCAACTAATTTGACTGACTTTCAAAACCCTTTTTTAGTGCTCCCTTGGTTGTGTAACCACTTACATGATAGCCACCTCCAGATCATCATCATCGTCTTGCGGCTCGCTCTTGGACGGAGGCTTCCCCGTCAGCGGCGTGGACGTGGCCGAGGGCTGATCTCCGGCGACCTCCGTGCCAGTTGCACTTGCTCCCATTGCAGTTGTGGCTCCACTGTTGCTGGTCAGGCGGCGTATCCGCTTCTTGGGTATGTTGCGAATGACGCTGGCCAGTTGCTGGCCCAGATTGATCATCTGTTCCTGGGCGATGCGCATCGTGCGCAGCTCCTCGTCGTCGGTCATCATGAGCCGCTGGTAGCTCTGGAAGTAGCTGGCCGGCTGGCGCACCATCATTGCTGGATTGCTGGGCTTGGGTCCGTTGTCCGCATAGGTGAAGCTGAAGGTACAACGCTCCTGGCTGCTGCTCAAGCACATGTCCTGCTCGTAGTCGCTATCGGCATGGAGTTGGGGATGTGGATCTGGATGGGTATCTGGATTCTGGCGAGGCAGTGGTTGTGACTTGGCTGGCGGCATCGCCACTTTCCGCTGTTGCTGCTCCGGAGACCGCTGCGTGGATTCCGCCTCCGCCACCATGGGCAGTGCCGCAGCACTGGCGGTCGTCGAGGAGGGCACCCTGGTCTCGGATCGCTTCTTCATCGGCTTCTTGGTGCTGACCTTCGTTGGATCGTCGCCAATGGCTTTGAAGGGCTCCTCGGGGGCAGGAGCTAAATGGAAATTTCAAACATTAGATTGCGAAACAAGAAGGAACGATATAGTGTTGATTGCCTAGACTACTCAACTTTAAATTACATAATATGTATTACCTATGCACATGGAAAACAATAGTTTCAGGTGGCGAATTTTCAAATATCCTATCAAATATTTCAGTACCTAAAAATCGTACCATGGCTTATTCTTAAGTTACAAAAAATCGTTACTTAGGTTAGGTAAAAGCTAGCCTAAGATTTTGTAACCTAGGTAAGTTTTAAGGTACCAGAAAAATGTACCTAAAAAAGTAATTCAGGTACAACCAAACTCTGCATACTTGTACTCTACTATAAACGGGTACAGCAAAGTTCGATTTTAAAACCTAAAGAATAAGGTACCAATCAAATTGTACCTAAAAACAAGTATCTAGGTACTCTAGGTTACTCTTCTAGTAACGGGTATAACAAACTTCTCTGGCACTAAAACCGGTACTCACTTTTATTGTCGATTAGCCGCGAGGATCGACGCATGCAGGTCTTGGCCGGTTCTGCGTTCTGCGGCTTCTTGGGACGTCCCCGCTTGGCCGGCGCAGGCTGTGCCGCAATCTCCACCGCAGCTCGGATCACCTTGGGCTTGGTAATGGTCGTGGTCGTGGTCGCGGTGTTGATCGTTGAGGGCTCCTGCTTTTTGGCCGAAAGATTGAGGGCCATGAGCAGGGCGGGATCCAGTTTGCTGGCTGGTGGATCTGCGGGCGCATCTTTGGATGCCTCCATGGCAGGCGAGGGCTCCGTCGTCTCCAGTTCCTTGCGGGCCCCCTTCGTTTTCAGTGACTCCAGGTGCTCCCGCTTTTTGGGTGACTTCTGGGTGCTGGGATTGGCCAGCTTGGCAGTTTCGCGCATGGCAGTGAGCTTTCTGGTGGCCGTGGCCTTCTTGCTTTGCATCCTGGCCGGCGGCGGCTGTGCTTGCTGCTTGAACTTGGCCATCACGCGTTGCCGCTTCTCGTCCAGCTGCTCGCGTTGGTGCTGCTGCTGGAGGATCGCGGCCTCTGGCCGAGGAGGTGGTGGTGGTGGAGGGTCAACTGCATCTGCTGGCGGAATCACAGGCAGCGGTGGTGCTGGTGGTCGCAGTTCCCCACTGGTGTCCGCCTGCTGCTCCTTGCTGGGCGTGAGCCAGTTGCGTATGGGGTAGCGCACCTCGCCGTCCTGGCTGACCAGCTGACCCGGCAGACTGTCAATGGTGAGCATGGGCAGGCCGGCATCCGCCTGCAAGTCGGTGGCCGCCTTCAGCCACTCCTCGTCCTCCGTGCTGCTGATATTGGACAGCTGGTCAATGTTGAGCAGCACTTGGCCAGCCTCCTTGGCAGCTTCCACCTCCTCCTCCTCTTCCGGATCGCTTTCCCCCTCCTCCTTTTCGCTGTGGGAACTCGGCGAGGAGGAGGAACTGGAGGAGGAGCTGCTGGACGAACTGGAGCTCGAACTGGAGGAGGATGAGGAGCTGGTGGCGGAGGAGGAGCTGGAACTGCCGGAGCCCTCGATGATGGCCTCCGGCAGGCCGGGCAGCAGCTTGTAGTGCGGCTGCTGATCCGACGGATACGAGCCGGCGGCAGCGGACTCGGCGCTGTCCACCGCCTCGCTGCCGAAGGAACGCACGCGTCGCAGGACAGTGGGCTCCAGGGCTAGCACAACGGGTTGCTTCACCACCTCTGGTGCTTGCTCTGCAGGCTTTTCTTTAACCATCTCTTCTTTCTGCATTTCTGGTCTCTTGGGTGTAAGCTTGTGGTCCTCCGGATGCTCCTCCTCCTCCTCTAGTGGTTTATCTGCCTGCTGACTAGGCTCCTCCTCCTCCTCTGTTTCCATCTTCTTTTCCGTGTCCGTGTCCTTGTCCTTGTCCTTGAACCCAACTGCTGGCTGCTTCTTCTCCTGCAGTTCCTCCCACTGCTGTATTGCGCACTGCGCATTGGCATCCGTGTGCTCCGCTTCGTCGGGACGGTAGTAGGAGCTGCCCGAGGAGTAATCCGTCTTGGCGGCACTGCCCACGGGCGTGCCGGGCATCTGGCCAAACGGGGTCAAACGGAATCCGGGGGTAATGGCGCTCAGCTGGGGCGTATCCATGATACTTTTGGTGTCCGAACCGAAGAGAAAACTGCTGCTGGGCAGCTTGCCATATGGCGTGTCCAGCGGTGGAATGGCCATGCCCGGAGTGGGTGGAATGGCAGTCGCAACAGCAGCAGCGGCAGCAGCAGCAGCAGCAGCAGCAGCAGCAGCAGTTGCTCCTTCTCCTCCCTGGGATGTGGCGATGAATGGATCACTGGCTCTGGGAGATGCCTTGAAGGGCGTGTCCAGCAACATGGCCATATTGGGTGGCGCCTGCTCGGCCACCAAGGCTTTGATCTGCTCCCGATCGTGATTCCTCGCCTTCTCCAGCTCATTTGGCTCCTTTTTCGGTTCCTTCTCCTTGACCTGTTCCCTCTCCTTCTCCTTCTCCTTCTCCTCCAGCAGCGTCTCCTCGATGACCTCCTCCTCCAGCAGCGTTTCCTCGATGACCTCCTCTTTGAGTTCCAACGCCTTTTTCTTTTTGAGCGCCTTGGGTTTCTGCGGTGTGACTATCTTGATGTTGATCTTCTCCGTGGCATCAACGCCACTGCGCTGCATCGACTTCTTCACCTGATTCTTGGCCATCACTTTGGTTTTTCGTGCTCGTGCGGCAGCAGTTGTAGCGGGCGTCGATTCCTTCTTCTTGGGACGCCTGGCGCGAGCCGTGCTCTTGACCTCCTCGCGCTTGGAGTTGATCTCGCGCAATCGATTCTCTAGGTCCGAGTTGGAACCATGCAACTGGCGCTGCCAGGCGGCCATGTCGCTCTCGATCAGCTCAGTTTCCCGATTGGCCAAAGAGGAGGAGGATCCTCCTCCTACACCTCCATCGGTCTTTCTATCGATTTTCTGCTGCTGCTGCTGATGCTGCTGATGCTGCTGCTGCTCCTGGAGATTCTCCTTGCTGGCCTCGGCACTGTCATCGTGCGTGGAGCAGGATGTGCTGCAGGCGGATGTGTTTCGGGGCCCATTCTTATCCAGATCCTGTTCCGGCTTGGACTCCGATTCCGCCTGCGAGATGATTCGCTTGCAGGCCTTGACTGCCGCCTGACGTTTCTGTTTTCTTTTGGGCGTGGCCACCAGGGGCACAGCAGGAGCAGGAGCAGGAGCAGGAACAGGAACAGGAACAGGAGCAGGCGGATTGGCCCTGATCACCGTCTGATTGCTGCACTCCTCCATGGCAAATAGAGGTGGCACACCGCCTAAGCCCTCGTTCGAGCTGAGATCGCTGGCGGCGGCTGGCTGTATGATCTCCACATGGTTGATAATGGGCTTCTCTTTGGCTTTGGCCAGCAAACCAGGTCGCCGGGTGGAGAGCGGCGTATTGGGATGCAGGACGCCACCGGCGGAGACCTTGGGGGAGAAAGTTAAAGTTCGTACATGCGAGGTTCTCTTTCGGGGAGTGGATAAGCTACGGAAGGCCTTTACATTGATTATTCCGGCCGTGGAGGGCGTCACGCGTTCCATGACCTGGCGCGACGAGTCCAGGGAGGCGGGCGGCAGCTTCCGCAGCTCCTCCCCCGCCGCCTCCTTCTGGGCCCTTTCGTCCTCCTTTATCAATTGGATGGGCGGCTGCACGCTTGGCTGCGCCGGTGGCTGCTTCTGGGCACTGTTGATGATTATGGAATTGGGCGGCAGCTGATTGGCCGACAGCGTTATCGGCTCCGGCAGGCAGATCTCGATGTGCGAGTCGTCCACGTTGGCGAAGGCATCCGGGCCCAGTTGCTGGGCCACCCACTCGTTGTTCACCAGGAAGGGGAGGTGCGACAGCAGGCCGCCGTTGGAGAGGTACATGGGAAAGGTTAGCTGCCCGGAGGTGGCGTCCACACACACCTGGCCGGCAGCCGCCGCCTCCGCCTCGCTGAGCATCGATGCCGGATCGGCAAAGTTCAGATTCAGGCCGTCGCTGGTGAAGCTCACATTCGAGGTGTCAATGCCGGCCACCATTTTCTGTACACTCTCGTTGGAGTTGAGCACGATTAGCTTCGAGATGGAGAAGTTGGGATCCGCATTGCTGCCAGTGGTGGATGCTGCCACGGCGGTGCGTATGATGAGCGGTGTTTGCGGCGGCACGGGTTCTACGGCATCCACCGGAGGATTCACTTGACCAGCGGCCGCAGGGGGATTAACAGCGGCGGCCAGAGCTAGCTCATCTGCCGCCGGAGGCTCTTCGTCACCGATCACCACCTCCTGGATGATGCGATCGAACGAGGGATCCTTCTCGGTGGCCTCCAGTATGTTCTTCACCAGACCATCGAGCATGGCATCGCAGCTCACCGCCGGATTTGTCACAGTCACCGTTTGCAGCGCCACGTTTATGTTCTTAACCAGCGTGTCCTGGAAGTCCTGGTTCTTGATTATTGCGCTGGCCAGCTCCTGGAAAATGGCGAAATGCTTTAGTCAAACGTTCCATCACCAGGTGAACTAACGCAGCTGGTTGGTGTTACCCCACTTACGGGCATGCTTTGCGGCGTGAGCACGAGGGGATTGGACTCGGCTTGAACCTGACGCGGCGTGGAATTGTTGCGCGGCCCGGGAGGCAGCAGCTCCTCCTCCTCCAAGTCATCGGTGGCCGTGGTGCTCTCCACGTCCTCCCCGTCCTCCTCCTCCTCCTCCGCCAGATCCTCTTGGTTCTCCTGGCTGGCCATAAAGCTGAGCTTGATCTTCTCACGGTTAATGCTGCAGTAGAAGTGCGGCGGCAGCAAACGCGGACGCTTGCTGAACGAAGGCGAGGACAGGTTATTTCCGGGGGATTGAGTGCGTCTGTGGAGGGATAATAATCATGATCAGTAAACATGAGAGTTCTTAGGAACTTCCCAATGTGTAGATATAATTACAAGCGCCTCCTCTTGCGATGCGACTGCGATATGCTGGACTCGGGACCCTGGTTGCTACTGTCATTGGTGCAGCTGCTCCGCTCGGCGCCGGTGCCTATCAGTTCGTTGACCCTTTCGGACAGCTTCAGCTGCTGCAGCTGCAGGCGCGTCTCCAACGGCAGCTTCTGCACGGCACTGGCCACTGCAAAAGGGCAGGAAAAAGAAGAGGAGTTTCAGTCAGGAGGACTGTACCTTAGAGCGGCGGCAAACACTCACCCAAGCCCGTGATCTTCACATGCTCGCAGATGATCTCCTCCAGGCCGCCGTTGAGGAAGTTGTGCGTCTGCAGGCCCTGTTTCAGGGCCAGGAACTCGTGGCGCAGGTGCGGCGAAGTGCGGCACAGCGTGTGGGCCGCCCGCTTCAGATTCTGGTTGACCAGATAGCCTACATATGCATATGATGGATCATGGATGATTCACGGATCCAACAGCAGGAGCAGCAAACGAAACTCACCTAGGACCAAGCGCGCCACATCCGAATGCAGCACAATCGATTCCATGGCTGGAATTTTCCGGCTCAGCGGAGCATCACCTTCCAATCCTCAAACTGGAACACAAATGCCTTTCCTTTCGTTTCCTTTCCTTTGCTTTCCGCTTTTTTTCTGGTTTATTACCTTCCTTGGGCGCAATTCTTAATGGCTTATATATTGCAGTGGATACAGGGAATTGGTTTGGTTGTTTTATTAGCGAGAGCACAAACACATTTTCTTGCTTATTTGCCGACTATTTTCGTTTTGTTGTTGCCGATTGTAGCACTGTACAACACACATAGGTTAGCATTAGCATAGCATCTGTTTTTTTTTTTTTTTGCCGCCCGCCAAAACAACGCAACTGGGCTGCCACCTTGTCCCAATATCGATTTGGGCTCGGCTAAATATCGAGCGTAATCACAGAGCGAAGATATATTAAAAGGTAATATATAAAACAAAATGGATTAACACTTCAATTTTAATATTCAAGATGTGACAAATAAAGTTTTATTGAATTTTGTTTACTTATTTTTAATAAAGTCATTTTTGAAATTTTCAGACTATCAACAAAATTCTAAAAGAAATATCAAAGTAGATAAAACGATAATTTTTCAAACTTCACTATGCCTTTTGAGATGTTATTTAAACCTTGTAGAGCTTGTAACTATTCCTCGTTGAATGTGATCGATATATATATAGAGTACTGCAAACTATCGATAAGGCGGTGTTGCAAACACCTGACAACCCTGCCATTTACAGCTACGCAGCGTTGCCGGCTAGTGCAAAAAGCAAAAACCAATTGCCATAAGCAAAGGTATTTCCGAGTTTTTAATGGTTTTCCGGCTATAAATGGCAGCCAAAAGCACGGAGAAGGAAAAGGCCGATGGCCAGGAACCCGCCACGCCGGTGGAAAAGCCCGATACTGCCGCATCCAGTGAGCCACTCGAGGAAAACGCCAATGAACCGGCGGCTGAAAACACAACGCCGGCTAAAAAGGATGGAGGACGCAAACGGAAGAGGCATTTATTCAACTCGATTCGCGGCCAAATGGAGTTCTATTTCGGAGACGCCAATTTGAGTAAGGATCGCTTTCTGCGTCGCTACGTAGAGCAGGATCCATGTAAGTGGGGCAGGGTGCTCTTCCCAGCCAAAACAACGCTAACAACGGGATCCCGTTTCAGATGTGCCCCTGGAGATTTTCCTCACGTTCAACAAAATCAAGACGCTCACCCAGGATGTGCAGCAGATAGCCAAGGCGCTGAGCAACTCCCAGCTCCTGGAACTGGACGAGACCAAGCTGAAGGTGCGGCGCAAGACCAAGCTTCCGGATCAGCGCGATGTCAACGACAAGACGCTGTATGTGGAGGCCCTGCCCGCCAATGCTAGCCACGATTGGTTGAAGGAGGTGTTCAGCCGCTACGGATCGGTGGCCTACGTCTCGCTGCCTCACTATCCGGGCACCAAGAAAATCAAGGAGTTCGCCTTCATCGAATTCGAGAAGGCCGGCTCTGTGGAGAAGGCTGTGAAGGCATTTGCCCAGGTCCAGGGCGTCCTCTCCGTGGAAACGGATCCTGGCGAACTGGCCAGCGTGCGCTCCTTCCAGCAGCAGCAGCAGCTGCAACAGAAAGCAGAGTCGACAGCCGATGAGAATGATACGCTTGAACCGCCGCCGCCGCCACCGCTACTCAAGCGGAATGCCAAGAGAGAGGCTGTGGCCATCACCGAAACGGGTCCCGAGGTGAAACGGGTCAAGCTGGAGGAGGAGCAGCCCAGCGAGAGCTCCACGGCGGAAGGAACGTCCAGCGAAACGGAGGCAGAGGGCACAGCAGCTGGAGAAGCCACCACCGATCAGGAGGATAAAACAGAGCCAACCGACGGCGAGACCAAGAAGCGTCGTCGCAAGCGCAAGAAGAAGGCCATTGTGGACAAGCCGAACATTGAGCCCAGTGCCTTGGAGCTCAAGGTGCTGCCCAAGACCAGCTGGAGCAGTCTGCGCAATAAGTACTTGAATCTGCAGCGTCGCCTGATAAGCGAAGCCAAGAGCAAGCTGTGGCGTGAGAACCACCCACAAAACCAGCCGCACCATCACCACCACCAGCAGCAGCACCATAACCAGAACCAATCCAAACCCTCGCAGCTGCCCGAGGTGGCCAATAAGGAGGAGGAAGCCGGCGGTCCAGAGATCCCCAGCGAAGGCGGCGAAGCTGCCGGGGAGGCGGCGGTGCCGGTGCCGGCCAAGCGACGCAAGGCGGTGCACAAAATGAACATGAACTTCTACGGCGCCGGCGGCGTGGAGTCCACCAAATCCGAGGAGCCCTCGCAGGAGCGTACGCCCCTTTTCAAATACGAGCCCGGCCTGATTGTGGAGTGCTCGCTGCTGGAGCCCTGCACCAATGTCAAGGAGTTTAAGGCCGACATGCGCCAGTATCCGGACATTAAGTATGTGGACATCAAAGAGGGCGATCAGGTGGCCCAACTGCGCCTGGCCACGCCCGCCGCCGCCGAGGAGCTGGTGCGCCAGGTCAACTGTGCCGAGCGGCAGCTGAAGGTGCTCTCCGGCCAGCCGGAGACGCTCTATTGGCGCAAGATCGAGCAGGATCGCGAGGCGAAACTCTCGAAAAAGGTGCGCGTGCAGCAGAAGCGAGGCCGCGAGAAGATCTCCAAGCTGCTGGCCAAGCACATCAAGTTCGACGATGGCGACGATGAAGTACAGGCGGCCGCCATGGAATAAATCGATTACGGGTCTAGTTATAAGGTCACAAACTGTATGATCTGGGATCGCTTTTAAGCCAAATGAATGGTTTCACAGAACTTTCTAAATTGTTTGAAGAAATTTAGAATGCAAATGTGTAAATGTAAGCATGCGACACGAAAAAGCAGCAGTTTTATAATTTGTTTCTATTTTAATTTTAATTTCTAAAAGGATCTGCCAAGAAACGTAATTCATAATTTAATTGTTAAAAATAATTAAAAGAATTTTAATTTCTATAAAAAAGGAATTTCAAAAAATATACCTTTGATCTTACAGGAATAAGAAAGAGATGGCTATAAATAGTTATAAAAATTCGTATATTTACAAACTTTAGATTATTTGCTTGCAAAACCTATAGTAAGAAGGGAATATAAAGTCCTTGAAAACCAAAAAGTGATTTACAAGGTTTAAAACATTCATACCATATATTTTAAAAGGAGATACTCTAACATATATAAATATTGCAAGAATTTGGCATTTCAGTTCTTTAAAAATCGAATCCAGCCCTTAATTTTCAATTAAAGTGAATTTTGTAGTTTATCCATGATATTTAATTTATATTTTTCTATAGGTGCGATCAAAAGAAATAACAAATAAGAAAAGGTTGTATAATATTGCGATAGTTACAGACCAAAAATTAGCATAGTTAACTGGATAGCTTTTCTAGTTATGTATGTACATGGTTTTGCAAAAGTTGTAAAGCTCTTTGGAACACTCACACCCATGGGTCACCCTCTTACAGTATTTAATGGTTAAATATGCCTTCGTTACTATTTACATGGTAATGGAAATATTTAGCTTACAGTCTACACTTTTTGGCTACTTAATGACTAAACTAGATGTAAAGCGAGCCATCCGCTGGGCCCAGATAGTGCATCGAGATGAGCAGGACATCGATGATGGTCCAGACGCCGAGGCCGCCGAAGCTGAACAGCTTGCCAATGCCCTCCTGCCAGTGGCCCAGATAGAATCGATCGGCTCCAAAGCCGCCCAGGGTGAGGCTTATCAGCAGGGCGGTGCTCCAGCGATAGCCCTGCGTCCAGTTGCAGCGCAGGTTGCGGGTGAAGGAACGATTGCCCAGGCAGAGCACGTCCTGGTGCACCGTGCAGTTGGTGCGGAACAGCTTGTCCGTGGCCGAGTTGCAGCTGGAGCGCTGGCCGCAGCTCTGCTGCCACATCTCCGTCTGGTAGCAGTAGCGACAGCTCATCTGCCGCTGGAAACTCCGCTCGCCCTGGCACTGCACGTTGCCCACGATCTCGCAGGTCACGTTCACGTCCCGGCCGTAGAGGCAGCCGTAGTTGTAGTTGCACCGGATGCACGGGAAGTGCAGGCGATCGCAGGGTGTCTCTTTGTCGTACGGGCACAACATGTTGTTGTTGTTATTATTGCCATTGCTACTACTGCTGCTGCTGTAGGCAGTGATGTTGTCCAGGGGGCCACCGGATCCTCCATTTTTGGCCACCATGCTGGACACAATCGGTGGCACATACACTTCGTTATCGTTGCCATTGTTGCCATTACTCGCATTGCTGTTGTCCTTGTGATCGCCTTTCGCGTCCGACAAGTCCATTTGGTTGCCCCCGCTGGCCGTCTCGCTGTTCCTGATCCCCGTCAGCACAAAGATCATGATCAGGACGATGGCCGATCGCATGTTGACCACAATGCACTGGCGTTGCATCCTCATTTTGGTCAGATTAGGTGGATGGCAAGCCGGAAATGTTATTGTTTTACTTTTCGCAGAGCCGAAGGTGTGGGTGGCAGTGTGACCGTCAACCGGTGGCAAGAAAATACCGAACGTGCATAGCTTCACATTCCAATGCATAGGTAAAAACTTTTATTTTTCAATTTATTTTAAATAAAATGGTTATAACAGTTTGATTTCATAGGTGTATGGGGAAATACCAAATTTTGATCGAAACTAATTTAGTAAAACAAATTTGATTTAAGAGGGAAACGCTTTTTTTTTGTGCAGCATTCTTGAAATACAAAAGTTGTTTGTTAGCTTTCAAACAAAAACAGGCAATATCAAAATATTTATTTTGTTTACATTAAAAAGTATATCAAAAGACAAAATAAAATGTAATTTCGCTTAATAAGCTAACAAAACAATCTCTTTCAAGAAAGTTATCCGACTTAGGAAAAATGTTGATCGGAAAAAATATCTCGTTCAAAATGAAGTAAATCTATTTGGAGTTATTTCTGTTTGGCTTAAAACAATACAAACTGTTAAGTGTTTTTTTTTAATTAAAGAAATTAACATTCTTTTGAAGAACATATAAGGTTTTGAAGAATTCAAGATGACCTAACATTTTTCGGTAATATTTTTTTCAGGCTTATATTTGATTTAAACAAATTTAATTTATATTTGATTTAAAATTTAAAAAAAAAAATATTTTCAAAGCCATTGCAATGCTAAATTTCATAATTTTTTTAAGTGCACTCCATGATAGTCGACAAATTTGAAACGGGATTTGGTTGCACGGCCTGGTCATACTGCGTCTTCTGCGAAGAAAAAAAAAACTAAAAAGTCGGCAAATTTTTTGCAGCCGCCTGCTGTATATATGGTGTAAAAATAAAACAAACTATCCGTTTTGTTATTATTGTGGTCGGCTCGAAAGTGCTATCGTGTGTGCAAAAAAACATAAACAAAAAGGAGTGCACAATTACAAGCGGCTAGACCAACAAACGGAAGTTTTCCACTTGGCCTCCTCCCCCGCGCCGACGTCCCTCGCCCCGCCCCTCAACTCCTCTCTTCGGACGCCACTGGACTGCTCTCTTATCTTTATTTATTTATTTTTTTTTTTTAATTTTTTTTATTGTTTTTGTTATTGTTGTATTCTATAATTGATCGGTGACCACGGAATATAGTTTTAAATAGTTCAAAATGTCGAAGAACAAGCTGAATCTGGTGCTGCCGCCGGTAAATACGGAGGCAACTGTTGCCGCCGCCACAGTGGCGCCGACGCCGCCGTTCAAAACCCCTTCGGGCACAGAGTAAATATGATACATTTGATATGCTCCTTATAAATTACTTGTTTTTTGTCCCTATCCCTCCCGCACTGCCCATCCCATTTCGATTTTGTATATTTATCATTCGAGTAGGGTAAATCCTTGTTCCAGGGTGTCAGGTGGCTAATTAATTTCGGCCAATTGATTGATTCCATGGAATCCAGGAAGAGAGAGAGAGCGAAAGAGAGAAGACTCTTTCGGTTTGTTGGCGTAGGTGTCACTCCTTGAACGTGACGCACACATGCACCCACACACTATAGGCTATAACGGTCACAAGAACAGGTACACCGCGAGAAAAGTTTATTAGAAAAACCTAAATTATTAAGATTGAAAAATACATTTTCTAATGGGAACATTTTTCCAAATTTGGGTATTTTCATATTATCTGTAAAATATAATTCAAATGATTTGAACAGATAGCGTTGAAGTGACTGCGTTTTATTTTGTTAGATCCAACTCTTCTATGAAGACAAAACGAGGTTTAAGAATGTCTTCTTTGAGCTACAGAACTATAGCTTTAATTTTGTTTTAAAATATACTTGTATTTTTTTTCAAAATATAAAAATTTCAATAATGTTCATATTACTTACATTATTGGATTGCTTATTAAGCATGAAGCAAATTTATCCTTAGAGTTACACGGGTAATGATTTCTCTACAATTTCCTTAACTCAGCATCAATATGTAGGCAATTATTTTGTAACCATCTGATGTTTTTAGCATAGGGAAGTACCTAATCGTATAATATTAGCCCATCCCCCACGTTTTCGTTCCATTCCCCATTGCCTGCACACTTTACATTTTCGTTTTGGTTCGCAAAAATTCATTAAGAGGTTAAATTAAAGCACACACAGTTTGCTGGGCAAGCCGAAGACGAGCATCGATGCGCTGACGGAGACGCTGGAGGGACTGGACATGGACGACACGGAGCGCAAGCGGATCAAGGTGTTCCTCAGCCAGAAGGAGAAGATCGGCGAGCTGTCGGACGAGGATCTGGAGAAGCTGGGCGAACTGGGTTCGGGGAATGGCGGCGTGGTGATGAAGGTCCGGCACACGCACACACACCTGATCATGGCCAGGAAACTGATCCACCTGGAGGTGAAGCCGGCGATCAAGAAACAGATCCTGCGCGAACTGAAAGTCCTCCACGAATGCAACTTCCCGCACATCGTTGGCTTCTACGGCGCCTTCTACAGCGACGGCGAGATCAGCATCTGCATGGAGTACATGGACGGTGGCTCGCTGGACCTGATCCTCAAGCGGGCCGGCCGAATACCGGAGTCCATCCTCGGCCGCATCACGCTGGCGGTGCTCAAGGGTCTGAGCTACCTGCGCGACAAGCACGCCATCATCCACCGGGACGTCAAGCCGAGCAATATCCTCGTCAACAGCAGCGGCGAGATCAAGATCTGTGATTTCGGCGTCTCCGGCCAACTGATCGACTCCATGGCCAACTCCTTCGTGGGCACCCGCAGCTATATGTCGGTGAGTAGTCCTGTCTCGGTACCCAGATGCAGTATATAAGTATCTATAAATGTGGATCACAATTGCTATACAAACCCGAGGGATAATCACGATTGGTTTTGGCTTAAAGGCTTTGAAAATAATTTTTAATCACATAAAGAGAGTACAAATTGAATCAGTTTTCAATACAAACAGCTGGGGTCATGAAAATAGTAGTTTTTTAGCCTATAAAAATAGCAATTAAAACAAGTTTTGAAGCAACTCTTGGATATAAAATAAATGGGGCACATGCAAAAAACCCAGATTTAACATAGGTATAATATATAAAAAAAATTTTATATTTAAAAAAAATAGGTTGGATTTAATATAATTGTATTCCAACTCAAAGTGCAGATGCAGGAGCATTTCTTTTTATTTTCTTTAAACAAAAAAAAATTTTAATAGTACATAAATCGATTATAAGCTACATATATAATATCTAGACAATGCAATTTGTTGGTTTAATAGACTCTTTAATATTGTTTTGTTGCTTCTTTGTGTTATTAAAAACAATTACTTAGTTATTTTTATGTTTTGTTTTTTTCTCGACTTTACACTGAGATTTGTGCTTGTTTTTTATAAATTCTTTTTGTAAATGTATTGCCATGGGGCAGTTTTGGGCACTCCCAGACCCAAAGGAGCTACATATTTTTAAAAGGGAAGGGGCGAGCTTAACAAAAGATTGCAGAATGTACACAAAGATATAATATATGAGTAGACATGTGGTAAACTACAAAACAAAATATTTGCACGCACTGCTCTTTGTTGTAGCCGGAGCGACTGCAGGGCACCCATTACTCGGTGCAGTCGGACATCTGGTCGCTGGGCCTGTCGCTGGTGGAGATGGCCATCGGCATGTACCCCATCCCGCCGCCGAACACCGCCACCCTGGAGTCCATATTCGCGGACAACGCGGAGGAGGGCGGCCAGCCGACGGACGAGCCCCGGGCAATGGCCATCTTCGAGCTGCTCGACTACATTGTGAACGAACCGCCGCCGAAGCTGGAGCACAAGATATTCTCCAGCGAGTTCAAGGACTTCGTGGACATCTGCCTGAAGAAGCAGCCCGACGAGCGGGCCGATCTCAAGACCCTGCTGGTAAATCTCATCCCATTTTTATCCCTCACGTCGCAATTTCTGCATATAAACTATACAGTATATATACATATATGTATATCTTTTGTAGAGTCATCCGTGGATTCGCAAGGCGGAAGTGGAGGAGGTGGATATATCCGGCTGGGTGTGCAAGACAATGGATCTGCCGCCGTCGACGCCAAAGCGGAATACGTCGCCCAACTAGACGCAGATGCAGGTGCTGATGCAGATGCAGCCCATCCATATCCCCACTTTCCCACTTTCCCCTTTTCCCCATATACCATTTGCTCTTTGTTCGGCGCAAGGCAAAACAAACTGAACTATTATTATTATTAAATCGAAAATAAAGAAATCGAAGTCATACCATGTACGGTGCGAGAATTTTTGCGACGCGGTTGGGTAAATTAATTTAAATTGGGTAATATTAAATTAAATATTCCTCACACATTTTGTAATTTACCTAGAATTTCCTTTTATTTTAACAAGGATTTTGTGAGTTTCTATATTTCAATATACTTTCTAGAAGAAAATATAATTTTTTTTGTTAATTATGAGTAATGCATGAAAAAGGTTCCTATATTTATTAATACCGTTTTTTATGTTCTTATTTGAAGTTTTAATTAGGGAAATAGTTTTAATGGCATATTTACTCTAAGGAGAAGGCATTCATATAAGTTGTCTTTTAACTTAAGTAAAATTAGTTTTTTTGTTTGAGTAAATAACATGTATTTTATTAACTTCAAAAAATGTTTTTAAATTTCAGTGTTTCAAGTGTAAAGAAAATAAGTAAAGACAGCTGTTGATATATGTACTTATCTCTAGCAGTATTACAAGAATATATGTTCTATACTTCAGGCACATTCGAGTACAACAGCATTTACGAGAAATATATATAATAACTGATTGATTTTAGACTAGCTTGGACTAGTTCTTAGGTGGATATGTAGCATTAAATAATAGTAGAAAATAAATGAGTCATTATGAATTCCAAGGACTAGTCGCTTTCATAGCTTTTTTACAATTTCTAATATATATATTAAGTAATGCTATGTCTCTGATAGATGATAATTTAGTTAGAGTAACTTATAATTTAAGCCTAATTAATCTTCAGTCAGGTCCACGGTGGTAGGAACGTCCACCTGTTGCTTTTCATTGCAGGTTTCGGTTTCAGGTGCAGATGCAGATGCAGATGTGAATGCCATCTCCTTGGGCTGCTCGTCATGGCACTCGATTAATTCCATATCACTATCGTTCTCAGACTCGGATTCGTCTAGGTTTATGCAGCTGCCAGCGCTGTCCTCGCCATCGGAATCGGTATCCAAACACTCCGCGGAGGAATTGGAGCTAACATCAATGGTGAGTAGATGTGGCCCTTCGTCGCTGGATGAACAGGTCAGGGCAATGGGTGTTTTCCTCGATTTTTCCGGCTCTTCATCATCGGACATCAGCTCGCGAACTATGTCGCTCAAGGGAGAAGCTGAACGTTCTTTGGCCAACTTTTGGCCATTGGCTAGGAAGACTTGGCCGTAGACCATGGCCACGGCCGCAGCCATTTGCTTGGAATGTTGGAGGAACATTTCCGAAGGTGGGGCAATGGGCATGGCCTCTCCATGCCTACTACTTCTACTGCTGCTGCTGCTGCTTCTGCTGCTTTTCCTTCGCCTCCTCGTGGACTTCTTGTGCTTCTTGGCCTTCTTTTTGTGCTTTTTCCTGCGACGGGAGCGACTGTGACGGGAGCGGCTGCGACTGCGGCTAGATTCCCTACTGCTGCTGCTGCTGCTCCGTCTCCTGCTGCTGCCTCGCCTTTTGTCCTTTTTGTGGGCAACTCGGCTGCCGTTCCTGTCCAGACTTCGACTTCGACTGCGACTCCTGCTCCTCTGGACATCGCGATTGTAGAAGTGATTGGACTGCCTTCGCTCATATATATCATCCAGATCCTGCAGCTTTTGCCGACAATTGGCCTGCGTGCGCTCGTCTTCCCTTTTATTGTGGCGAATCGCCGTGTTTATGGTGCGGCCCAAAAAGCGCTTATTCGTTTTTCCCAGTGGATTCACTTTGCGTTCGGCTTGTTTGTGGCTGGGTAAACTGGGATTCTGGCCTTCTATCTCGCGCATCAGCTCGGCTATGGCCCGGCTAAAGCCAAAACATAAGTTAATTTAGTTATTTAATAACTTTAAATATAAATATTTACTTTGTTAGTTCGGCATCCATTTCCATGAATGGTGTTTTTGATTAGTGTGACCAAAGAGTGGGAAAAATACAATCCCCTACTGAAAACAAATTAAAGCAGTGCGACCAGAGTGGGACACAACAGCTGTGTAAGTTGTATATAAACACATAAACTAAACACACACGGGAACTCAGCTTGATAAGCGATTTACAGTTACAGAGATCAGATCCAGCACGCAATTCCCGGCCAATTGAAAAGATTTAAAACGCAGAGAAAAAGAAAGAGAGAGAGCGGAGGCGACACCAACACACACACACAGGCGCGATTTGCGGCAGCGTTCTTTGTTGCAAATTACCGTTGGAACCCCCCTCCCACCCCTCTCTTACCTACCACTAGCCAAGCGATCCACGATCCACCAGCCAGAGCCAGAGCTAGTTGCTTCCAGCCAGTGCTCCGATGCAGACGTCTCGCTGAAACAACAACTACTCATCGCTGGACTGGAAAGGAGCGCGCACAGCACAGCTACCATGTCGGCGGTGAACCAGAAGGAGAGTCCCAGCCGGGACTCCACAGCCTCTACATCCGGACACATCTCGATGCTGGCGGACAACACCTTGGAGTCGCTGTCGCGGGACTACAGCTTGGGCAGCTTGAACTCGGCTGGCAGCCAGGACGAGTTCTTCCGGTGCCGCGACCATGCGGACAACATCCTCAAGCGGATGCAGCTCTATGTGGACAGCCAGCAGCTCTGCGACGTGGTCCTCATCGCTGGAATCGATGGCAAGCGGTGAGTTTCGATTGACACTCTCGGTTCCTATTTCCAATCTCCGACTCGATCGCTGATTCCCAATTTCCGACTACATTTTCCAAATGATGTGGTCTTCGATTTATGAAACTAAAATTTCTGTTTGGAACGCCTTTTCCCGATGTCCATTTCCGATTTCGACTTCCAGCGAGAAGGGATCATGGAACTCCTATTCCCGATTTCCCATTCCCTTTTCCAATTTCCACAGAGACAAAGGAATGGAATATGGTCTTTCAAATTGGAAAGTTCATTAGCGATTCTCACCCGCTTCCTCTTTACCCGATCCCGGTCCCCAGGCCCCCACTTACCCACCTCCCCCTCCCCCAACTGACCTTCATTTGTGTTCTTTGTCTGCTCTTTCCAATGCGCTGTCCCCAACGCAGTTCCAACAGTAAACACTCACACGCACACATTCGTTGCACAGTGGTGACCAAGACAATAGCACTACGCAGATGCAGGAAGTGCAGCTGCTGTCAAAATAATAATACCTAGAGAAAAGCACTCAACTAAATGCAAATACAGATAAGTAAAAAAAATATAGTGGTACGTGGTTTTCGACTTCGAACGTTAAAAGAAATTCGATTTCAGTAAATGTTTAGTTTAAATCGACTTAAATCAACTTTATATAGGAAACAGTGTTCAGGTGAAAGACGTAAGGCCTTTAATACTGGTTATAATTCAATTATATTTATCCAATGGTTTTATTAATTTATATTTAATAAATATATATTGATTTATGCAAATGCCTAGTGCTATAACTTAGTTTACACGCAATTGTTAGTTAAATGGACTAATGATCCCGATCGGTATTGTACCGATCCAAAAAATATAAATTTAATGTGGATGCAACTTTATCACACATATAGTTTGTTTGTAGCATATTAGGCATCGTTTATTATTCAATGGTTTTTAATAACATTATTGTTGATATCAAAGTCATTTACGATTTCTTTGCTTATCAACAATTATGGCGATAAGGGAACTTATTTGTTTATCACATTCGCAATAATGTTAACTTGGATAAAATAATTTAAAAGTTTATTGAACTCAAGAAAAATGCAAATGAACAAGGATATTGAGCTTTTAATGCTTATTGGATTATATAATTTAATTAACTATATATGTAAAGAAAAAATCTATGATTATTATGTACAAAAACACAGGCAGTTGAAGCAGTGCAAATCAATTAAAATATGTTCACTGGTAATATCCTTGAGTTTATAACTTCAAATGTTATTTATGCGTCCGCTGCTGTAAACCTTGTGGCAACAGTGCAGAATGAGAGAGCCGAAGAGATTCCGGGCTTAAAAGAGCTGCTGAGTTAGCGAGAAAGAGAACCTTACCCATTTAAACTTTGTTTTTGCTCGCCGAACAATGGCAATGCAACGCAACAGAGAAGGATATATTTGTCTCAAAACAAAAACAAAGACGAAGACAGAGAGCCAACAACAACAACAACAACGAAAGCGACTGCAGCATGAAAAGATATAGATATAACGATTTGCGATCCGAGTGCAGTTGCAGCTTTATTTGATTTCTTCACCCGCTCGCTGCACTCAACCGGTTTTGGATCGTGAAAACCTGTCGATCTGTGCCATGGTAAACAAAGGGAAAAGAATCCACCAGCATACAGTTGCGGTCAGAATAATAGTGTCACGGTGCTCACTCGAAACAGAGTACAAAAAATGATTTTCTTTTGAAGTTACAGAAAATGTCAAGCCCAACACGATAAAGCTATTTATTTTCTTACCTAAAAAAAAGTGTATTTCGGTTACTGAAACAATTGAATTTTATTATAAAATGTAAACAGGTTTGTTTTCTGTGGCCAATTTAGTTTGTAATGACATCCAAAGTGAACAAAAAATAGACTCTAAGCACGTTTAGGTATTCTGAGTAAAATAAAATTAATGAGGGGATTAAAGACGATTTTAAAATGTTCAGCTGACATTTAATTTAACTGTTTACGAGATGAAAAAATTACTTATATAACAAAAATGTATAAGCCTTAATTACGGCCACATATTTTACCTTGTCATTTTGTCTCATTATAAACTATCCTTAATTTAATACAATACAATTTTCTTTGTTCTTTACTTTTTCGGGCTTTGATCAAATTAAAAAAAAAAGTTTTAAGTTTTAAATACATTTCTTTTCGGGCCTTGATCAAATTAAAAAAAAAAAAAACATTTTCAAATTTGAAATATATTTCTTTCGGTGCGATTAATACTTTTGAACTATAATTTGTCTCATTATAAACCATCCTTAAATAGACAAAATACAAGTTTACAGCAATTTAAGTTTTCGGGTTTTGATAAGATTAAAAAAAAGTTGTTGGTTGAAAAAATAAATCCTCTTATGCGCTTAAACCTTCTGACCTATTATAAACTATATGTCTTATTATAAACTATGCCTAGATTAACACAATACATTAACGAATGTTGTATTGATATTTTTAGGGTGCCCGCCCACCGCCTGGTGCTGTCGGCGTCGAGCGCCTACTTCTCGGCCATGTTCACGGGATCGCTGCGCGAGACCAAGGAGCAGGAGGTGACCCTCGGCGAGGTGCACGGCGACGCACTGCATCTGCTGGTGCAGTACTGCTACACGGGCTTCATCGAGATGCGCGAGGACACCGTGGAGACGCTGCTGGCCACCGCCTGTCTGCTGCAGCTGAACGCCGTCGTCACGGCGTGCTGCAACTTCCTGGCCCGCCAACTGCATCCCTCCAACTGCCTGGGCTTCGCCTTCTTTGCGGAGCAGCAGAGCTGCACCACGCTGCTGCGACTGGCGCAGGCCTACACCTGCCAGTACTTCATGCAGGTGTGCCAGAACCAGGAGTTCTTCCAGCTGAACGCCGACCAGCTGGGCAAGCTGCTGAGCAGCGACGATCTCAATGTGCCCTCCGAGCAGGACGTCTTCCACAGCCTGATGTCGTGGGTGCGCCACGATGCCGCGGCCCGCGAGCCGCACATCGCCGAGCTGCTGGCCCTCGTCCGGCTGCCCCTGCTGCAGCCCGCCTTCATCATGGACCACGTGGAGAACGTGTGCAACGCCAACGAGTGCCAGCAGCTGGTGATGGAGGCCTTCAAGTGGCACCTCATGCCCGAGCGGCGCTCCCGCATCGCCACCGAGCGGACCACGCCGCGCAAATCGACGGTGGGCCGTCTGCTCGCCGTCGGCGGCATGGATGCCCACAAGGGGGCCATCAGCATCGAGAGCTACTGCCCGCGCCTGGACAAGTGGACCTCGTGGAAGCACATGACCGGTCGGCGACTGCAGTTCGGCGTCGCCGTCATGGAGGACAAGCTGATCCTGGTGGGCGGACGCGACGGCCTGAAGACTCTGAACACCGTCGAGAGTTTGGACCTGAACACGATGGCCTGGACGCCGCTCAATGCCATGGCCACGCCGCGTCACGGACTGGGCGTGGCGGTGCTGGAGGGTCCGCTCTATGCGGTGGGCGGTCACGACGGCTGGAGCTACCTGAACACCGTGGAGAGGTGAGTACTTAAACCTATTACTCTAAGAGTCAAAGGGTATAATGTATTTCAGACCCTTTAAAGTATGAATATATTTATCCTTTCTGCCTAGTTTAAGCCATAATATAACCACGATTGCAAGAGTCTGTCTAGTCACTTCAAAAAACATGGTTAGAGGTCAGTTATGAAGTTGTATATGTTTATGCGGTCAATATCTATTGATTTATCCAAACATTTTCCAAATCGAGTCATTATTTTAGAAGTTATGAACAAAAACGTTACTTGTTGGTTAATTGAAAAAAGCTTTTGATAGTGACCCGGCAGATGGCGCCACCCTTAAATCAATTGCTTGTATATATTTGTGCTTTAAAATTGGTTTTCGACTTACTTGTCTTCTTATTCCGACGTTATCCCTTCTCCAGATGGGATCCCATTGCGCGCACTTGGAGCTACGTGGCGCCCATGTCCTCGATGCGCTCCACCGCCGGCGTGGCTGTCCTGGGCGGTCGTCTGTACGCGGTGGGCGGACGCGATGGTTCCGTCTGCCATCGCTCCATCGAGTGCTACGATCCGCACACCAACAAATGGAGTCTCCTGGCGCCGATGAACAGAAGACGCGGCGGCGTGGGCGTAAGTAAACTACTGGATTCCTAGTTTTCAGCCGTGCTACCAGTTGCTGAGCTAGATTCTGGATAAAAGAAGGCTTATATTAGCTTACAATTGAAGCTAAAAGCAATCAAGCTATAGATTTTGAAATGGTAATAGTTTTACTGACAAAACTATGAACATGAAACATGTTTTATTATACCTTTTCAACTACCATTTTGAACTGGCAACACTGGTTTCTAGCTGTATTAACTGCTTATTCATTATTTCACTTACCAGGTGACGGTGGCCAATGGTTTCCTGTACGCCTTGGGTGGCCACGACTGTCCGGCCAGCAATCCGATGGTCTGTCGCACGGAGACAGTGGAGCGTTACGACCCAGCCACTGATACCTGGACACTGGTGAGTAGTGGTAGTGGGGGTACTGGGATCTCCCGATCTCCTAGTTATACCCGTTACAGGTAGATGGAAGCGTCTAAAGTATGTATAAATACTTGATCAGGATCAATAGCCTAGTCTAGATCTAACCATGTCCGTCTGTTTGAACGTTTAATTCTCAGCCACGCCACTTGGAGACATGGTTGAAGCCAGTTACTTAGTTGTATATGTTTATTTGGTCAATATCTATTGATTCATATAAAAATGTTGCAAATCAGACCAATACTTTAGAAGTTATCTACATAAATGTAAATGTAGATGGCACCACCTAAAACGATTATTTGCTAATGGCTTATTTATTTTAAAATTAGTAGCTGAGTAACGGGTATCGTATAGTCGAGGACTCTCGACTATAGCTTTTCTTCTTGTCCAAACTCTAATCCCTCTTCCCATCCCGGATTCCGTAGATCTGCTCGCTGGCCCTGGGCCGGGATGCGATCGGCTGTGCCCTGCTGGGCGACCGCCTGATCGTCGTCGGCGGCTACGATGGCAACCATGCGCTGAAGAGCGTCGAGGAGTACGACCCGGTGCGCAACGGATGGAACGAGCTGGCGCCAATGGCTTTTGCGAGGGCCGGCGCCTGTGTGGTGGCCATACCCAATGTCATACCGCCGGCGGCCCAACAGCCGCCGCCCAGTGCTACAGTTTAGTCTAAACCCACTCCACATTCGGTTGCAGTGTAGGCCCGTCGAATGCATCGCAGTGGGAATCCATAGCTATAGGAGTAGCTTTTTAGGAACGATTTGCATTTATAGCCCAGCCAAATTTCAACCTAAGACTAGAGGAAACTAGACTTATTTATAAAGAAAACTAATTAATCGAATTTTATAGAATTTATAATTTGACTGGAAGCAAAATAACTTGTAAATTTCATTATAATCAATTTAAAGACATTTTTTAAGGTGAAAATTAATAAGTTTCAATGGAAATTTGAATTCTATAATAATCTTTCTTGAAGACACATTCCACATTAGCAAAATTCAAATACATTTTACTTAAATAGTTCTTTTTGGTTGGTTATATATATATTTTTTTTTATAAATATAATCATTTTCATTTGCATATATTAAATTAAGAAAAGAAATACCAAAAAACGCAAGGTTTTTTTTTAGACTTCAGAAGGAAAGTAGTTTGTCTTTAAGTAGTTGCATTTTGAAGCCTGAAAGCGATGCACTTGGCGAAAGTACACTGCACCCAATTCTATAGTAGTTGTTGTAACTGTTGCTGTGAGCTGCTCGTGGTTGTTGCTCGTGTTCCCTAACCCGGCCAGTTTGAAATGCAGCTATGCAGCTCACCCCTTCGCCTCGCTCTCGTCTGTGTTCTCTGACATTATTTCCCTTGGAATGGCACATGTGCACCCTGAATTCACCCACTTCCTCCCATGCACCAGTATTTCCCTGTAAATCACCCACAATTCGGCTGCTACCTAAAGAAGTGTAATTGAAAAAAAAAAAAACAAAATCAAAATCTCATAGGTCTTAAGAAGTGCATGCTGTGCGAGGCTTTCAAGCGAAATTCGATCCCTAGTTGTAATTAACCAAACGTATTTTATACGATCCCCGGATCCATAGATTGTAACCATTACTCTCCATCCCACTCACTCACATGGTGTCGTACGCTTCACACACTGCATGCCATCTCGCTCGCACCGGTGACGGGCCCACATTCCATCGATATCGTATATATCCTAGATAAGACTGCGTCAAGCCAAAATTCCAAAAAAATAAAAATTTTGCTTATTTTTGCATGTGAAGTGTGCGAGACCATATAAACAAAAACATAAACAAACAAAAAACGAAAACAATCAAAAAAGACAACTGCAAATGCTTAGTTTTAGTTAGTAAATACATACGTATTCCATGGAATGATTAAATTTCGACTTCTGCATCGTCATTTTGTACCGATATTAGCATTAGCCAGTAAATACTAGATGTGTGTGTGTGCGTACAGCGAGCATTTATTTCTAATTGTTTATTATGTTTTTTATTTCTTTCTTTTCCCCTTTCCCTTCGATTGCATTTAAAAAATAAAGAAAAAGAAGAAGTGGAAGCCAGTGAGATTGGATCCAATCTGCTATAATAGGCGTCCCAGATCTGTCGAGTTTGTCGACTACTATAACATGTAAACATGTAAATGCAAGACAGACAAGACAACAAACTATAAACTATGAACTATAAACATTTAAGCCAAGCTACGAAAAACACAAGAAACAAACTTACAGAAAACAAAAAACAAAAACTAAAAAAAAAAAGAATCCAAATATTATGTATTATTTTATATTTACACATATATATATTTTTACACAAAACATACACTGCATAAATGTATACACTGGATATGTATTTTTTGTAATAAAAACTAAAAATAAAACGGTTATTTCTATGCAGTTGCAAATTGAAAAAATGGAATATTACGATTTTTAATGGTTTGCAATAGGTTTTATTAATAAACAATCTATGATTAAACAAGAAACCTTTCAAAACCTTGTCAAATCTACATAGTTGTTAGTGGATTTAGGAATGGTTTTACTTCAAAGAAATTTTAAGATAACTACAATTCTTATGTATATTTGTTTGATTCCTTAAAATGGAATACAAATCGTAGTTTTGAGATTAAATATTATTACATTTTATTCCTTATTTATTAAATGAAAATGGCATGGAAAGCAATTGAATTCCTTTATCATGTCGACTCTGTCCAATTTTGAACTTCTTAGCATTTTAGTCGTTTTGGGAATCCCCCAAAAGTATTTATGGTATTAAAAATGGTCACTCTGAAAACGAAGTGACGCCAAGACAGAACAAAAAGAAGTGAGATGGGTAAATCCAATATATTTTAGTCGATACTATCGATATATGGATAACTAAACTTATCACCTTTGGCGATATATGCATCCGGCTACATGGCGACATGAAAAAATAATCGACTATTTAGCAATTGAATTACTTGGGCAATCCTCCAAAAGAATTTTAAAAATAGACCTTAAGTAATAATTATTAACTCGATTGAGTACAAAATAATAGTAAGAAATTTAAACTATTATATATTATTAAACTATTTAACTATTTTTGTGCAGCATTCTTGAAAGCAATTATTTTGATAGCTTATCAATTGAAGCAAGAAAAAAATACGAAAAACATACCAGAATTTAATAGAGATGGGCAACTGATAAATTTCTAATCGATACTATCGATATATGGTATATTAAAAGGGTCACAACGCGGTCACACTGGTGGAATTACAAAAATTAATTAAATTAAACTTAAAGAACTTAAAGGCAATTAAGGGCACTTACAGCTGCAATTGGCCATCGGTGGCGACATGGAAGCGGAGCAACTGAAGCGTCTGGAGGCCAAGGAGGCGGACCAAATCCCCGCCATCCTGGACGAGTTCAACACGAAGGTAAGTGAGATCTCAATCTCCTCCAGACTTGCAGTGCCTTTTAGTCCCTGTCTTACTCCCTGTTTTTCCCTGTCAGCATGCGGATCTGCTGATCTTCGACAGCTTCCGCACGGACAACCAGTGGCACGAGCTGTGGCTGGCCATCTTTGGCATCCTCGACGACCAGCAGCTGAGTCACCTGCACACGCAGTGCTTGAATACAGTGAGGATTCTCACGCGCGACGAGTTCAGCCTGCAGACGAACTACATCGAGCAGGAGGTCAATACGCTGCTGCGTCTGGCCAGGATTGAGGCTAGTTCCTTGAAGCTGCCCGCCACGCCGGACGAGCTGAAGCAGCAGGAGCAGAAGCAGAAGCAGGAGGAGGAGCAGCAGCCCAGTCCCGGGCAATCGGAGGTGATAGCCGAGGCACTCAAGTGCCTGTGCAATCTGGTCTACCAGAACGCGGACTGCCGGCGGCAGTGCCTGCGCCAGCACTGCCTGGATGCGATCCTCAAGCGGGTGGCCTCCTCGATGCGCCATCCCTGTGCCCTGGAGTACTACGACATGAAGCTGCTCTTCCTGCTCACCGCTTTAGAGCCATCGGCCCGATCCCGCCTGCAGATCGACCTGAACGGGCTCACCTACATGACCAAGTGGCTGGACGACAAGCTGGGCGAGGAGGTGGCCGCCGGCGAGGAGCAGCTGAACATCATCTGCGAGCTGCTGAAGGTCATGTTCAATGTGACCAGTGCCCCGGACAAGAGTCCCAATGAGTACGAGATCCAGAGCCTCCATTTGACGGGCGTCCTCAGGGAGCTGCTCCTCCGCTTTGGCCAGATGGCAACGGACAAGGAGCGTGCCGTGATCACGCATGCCATCAATCTGCTGACCAACATCTCGGGCAGCTGCCTCACTGAGCTCACACTGCGCTGCTCCAATGCGGATAATGCACTGGAGGATAGGGATAAGGATAAGGATAAGGATATGGCTGGGAATGCGGATGCGGATAAGGGAGCTCAGGCCAAGCCCAAGCCATGCTGCAGTCAATGCTTCGAGAAGCGCAATGTGCGCAGTCTGGCCGTGCTGCTGGGTTACCTGCGGCAAACGCTGGCGCAGCAGGAGGCGGAGGCCAGCTCCTCGCACGAGCTGCTCTCACCGGTGCTCACTGTACTGGTGAAATGTGCGCGAAGCGATCGTGTGATGCGTCACTATCTGCGGCAGGAGATACTGCCGCCGCTGAGGGACGTAAGCCAGCGGCCAGAGATTGGTCAGGAGCTGCGCAATCACCTGTGCCGCTTCCTCACCCTGCCCGCCATGATCCTACGCGATCTCTCCGCCGAACTGCTCTTTGTCCTGTGCAAAGAGGACGTGGGCCGGATGATCAAGTACACGGGCTATGGCAATGCGGCCGGGCTGTTCGCCAAGCGCGGCATTCTCGACTGCCGGCGCGTGGAGGGCGCCGATAGCTACTCCTCGGACAGCGAGGACAGCGACACCGAGGAGTACAAGCGGCAGCAGGAGGGCATCAATCCGGTGCTGGGCTGTGTGGAGCCGCGCGGCCAGCGCAATCCGCTGGACGGGATGAGCGAGGAGCAGAAGGAGTACGAGGCCCTCCAGCTGGTCAATCTGATCGAGCAGCTGCGCCAGGGCGGCATCGTCAAGCCGGCGCTGATCGACAAGGATGGGCGGCCGCAGCCGCTGGAGCACATCCTCCAGCTGCAGGAGGAGCTGCCGCAGCAGCAGCTTGAGCAGAAGCGGAAGACCTAAGCCTCCGTACTCCTCAAACCTCGCATTTATTTGATGGCAAAAGTGGCTTTTTGAATGTGTTCCAAAAGCAGATTGTTATTTGTGTATCCTGTGCGCCAAAAGTAAGGTTTAAATTATTATTTAGTAACACCCAATGTTTTGCAGTGCACTGCTTCAAGTATCTATAATGAGTAATCCTGCTTTCTTGTACATGTTGTAGCCAAACTATTATTGATTTCACTTTAATGTTATCATTGTATCCCAAAGAGTTACGGATCTGCAAACTGTTATCAATTATTTAGCTTTGAGTATAACTTAGTGGCTTTTCCATTAGTTTTGCCAGTGATTTATGCGGAAATCTGGAGCTGTCACTAGATAACAAGCCGCTTGAGTCGATGACTAAATATGCAAAACAATCGTTGGCGTCTTCCGAATTGCAGGAAGTGGGGAGCACATCAACTCGAAACGAAGTGAAACCAAAACAGAATTCTTTTTATATACACACAGTTGGGCGAATTCGACTAATCTTTGTAACAATTAAGTGCATGTATTTATAAAGATTCCAATTATACACTTAGCAACTAGAAATGGGCTAAAATAAATCAAAGCTCTGATGCGCGATTCTCAAAACTGGGCTTTGGATTAGAAGTAATCTGTATCTCACTACCAGCTCTTATAATATAAATGTTGTATGTACTTAACTATAATTCAAGAGTCTAGAATCTAGAGCCTAACTAAACTTACAAGCAAGTCTATCCATGACAAACTTGAAATCCACTTCGATATGGATTTCGTTTTGTTTACCACCTATCCTCACATTGTTTTTTGTATCGAAAGTACACAATTAGGGGGTAAAGGAATGATTCCAAAAACTATTTAACAAAAAGGCACGTGTCTTTGTATCTATATACAGGAAATCCTATATAGAGCTTTATTGTGTTCAATTTTCTATAGCGATAGAGGACCTACTTACATACAAACATCTACATCAGAACTTAGTTATATTTGCTGTCGTTGATGTGTGTGCAAGTCAGTATGTGCGTCTATCCCAAGCTTAACAATAAATCAATCAACGTCTTGCTAAATCAATCGAACTACTTATTTTCATATTCATTTGGGTCCATGTTTCGAAAATGCATATATCTTAAAAATACGAAATATGATAGTTGCGGCTAGAGAAATGATCCCTTTACGATGTAACGTAACGTCTGCATGGAAACTCCCAGATCCCAACGATTGGGACTAGTGCACATTCGTATATATTGGGACAATAAATTGAAAATCAATAGTTTGGGACTAATGCACAGTCCTCTGTATTGAGACAAGAAATTAGGACAGGTCCTTTTATCGACACAAGGAAGATAGATATAACTCTGAATGCAAATTCAGAGATTTGGGACTAATGCACATTCGTATATATTGGGACAAGAACTTTGCAAAGGTCTCATTGGCTATACCAAGAAGAAAAACTCTGTTTGGGACTTATGCACTTTCGTATATATTGGGACAAGAACTTAGGACAAGGACCCGTTTGAGGAGTCCCGGGAGAAGTGCGCCTCCTGGATGTCGTTGTGGCGCAGTCGCATGTGATCGTAGCTGGGCGTCGGCAAATGCTGATGACGATGACAACGATGCGCCTTGTGGTGGAGTCCCAAAGCGGCCTGCTGCTCCTTGGCGGCCCTCTCCTCGAGGTAAAGACGCTTGCTAATTCGGGATTTCTCCAACTGGGCTGCTAGCCTTTGGGCCAAGTTACTGGTGGTAGGGTAGTCTGCGTTTGAGTCGGCGGTCACCACCTGCTCCACCTGGGATGCGGATTGCTTGGATGCCTTGGCTTCCCTGGATTCCCTGGCAAAAGGGCAAATGCTGGAGGCCTTGTAAACGCTGGCCAAATCGGGATGCTCGAACTCATTGGTCTCGTCGCGGGCGAGGAACTCCTGCAGCTGGAGCTGCTTCTGCTTGCGCTGCTCCTCGCGAAAGTACTCGTACGAGTGGTAGCAGGGCTCCCCACTGCCCCCCTTGGACGAGGACTGGCCAAACTGATCCGCCTGGAGCTCCTCCTGGAGCTCATCGTCGAGCTCCTCCTGCTTCCGCTGCAGCTGCTCCAAGTGGTAGCGCAACTCCCGGTGGCCGAGCACATCCCGGTTGTCGTGGACAAAGTTCACCAGCTGCCTCTTGCAATTGTCCATCTCGGCCTGCAGGTAACTGATCGTGGTGCCATAGCATACGTGTCCCGGCGTGTAGAATATATCGTTGTTCGGGTCCGACTTCTCCTGCTCCTCCTTCTGCTCCGTCTCCTGCTCCAGCTCCCTAATCTTCTTTAGCTCTAAGGCCTGGGCCTTGACCTTTGCCTTCATGTAGGCTATCACCTCCAGCTCCTCCCGTTCCGACTTCATCAGCCACAGGTTCTCGGTCGTACGCGTATTTCGTTGGCTATCCTTGTGCTCCCGATCCCCGTTCCGATCCCCGTTCCGATCCCCGTTCCGATCCCCAATCCGATCCCCGTTCCGATCGCCGTTCCGATCCCCAATCCGATCCCCGTTCCGATCCTTATCCTGCACTCTCTCCTTTCTCTGAACCTTTTCCCTGGCTTTCAGGGAACGACTTCGGAGTCGCTCGGTCTGATTGCTGATCTCCTCCGAGCTGGGTGTCATCAGGGGCATCTGGGTGTGGAGCAGGACCTGCGCCTGGGCCTTGGCCTCGGCATGGAACTTGGTCTGGGCGAGGGCCTGCGACTGCCACTTGGCGTGGTGCTTCTTCTTCGGCGCGGTGGCCGCCACAGCTGCCAGTTCCCGGTGGAGCGCCACATGGTTCTGCCGGTTATTGGGCAAGTTTCTTTCAGGAGCAGGAGCAGGAGCTGGAGCTGGAGGTGGAGTTGGAACCGGAGCTGGCTGTTTCCTTGAGACCTCCTTGGAGCGATGACGTGGCTGCTGCAGGGATGAGGAACAGGCTGGGATCACCTGCTGCTGCTGCTGCTGCTGCTGGTCCACCCAGTTTTGGGTGCTCCGATTCCGGTGATTCACCATCTCCAGGGCATGCTGATGAGGATGCGAACTCTCCTTCTTCTTGACCACCACCTGGGTCGTCTGGCTGGCCCTATATGTCCTGGGGGAGGGATTAGGATGAGTCGAACAGGTGATTCTCCCGGCAGGTTAACCACTGACAGACCAAACAGTTGCGCTCAAAATAATAGTAGCTGTTTCAGTTTATGCAAAACAAAAAAACTAGTACTATAAACTAAATGAGGCAAATATACAAATCTATATTTATCATAGGCGTAATATTTTAATATATAAAAAAAAAATTAAAACATTTTTCATACTTATATAATTAAAAAAAATCTTTTTTTTAATATTTTTAAATTTTTAAATAAATAAAATAGCAATTAAAACTTAACTAGAGGCTAAAATATATTTTCAAACATTTAAGAAAAAAAAATTTGTAATTTAAAAAATGGAGCAGTAATGGTTTTTTATATTCTTAAATTGTTATAAAATCATTTACATTGAAAAGTGAAATTTAAGGTTTTATTAACTGTTTTCATAATCCTTAAACAACAAAAAAAATCTCAAAGGTTTTTTAAACCTCATTTTGTTTATTGGTAAGCAAGAATTCAGAGCACTTTACATTGTCCCACTACTATTATTTTGACCGCAACTGTGTATAAGGTTTTCGGTTGGGTTGGGTGCAGAAGTGTGGTTGCCAATATAGGGAGCTAATCTCGTTATGATAGAAAGTTAATACTTGTCTTACAATTGCAAGATCATTTTAGAGTAGACATTATAAAGATCAATTACTGATCATTTTTGTTATTTGGTTGGTTTGGGTCTAAGGAGCTCATTTTTCATTGATTAATTTCAAATCTTGTATCTTATTGACTAAATATTAAAGTACATGATCGTTCAAAACTTGATAATAAAGTATTATTAGTTGACATCATGGCATGTTCGTTAAATTGTCAACTTTACCCTACAAACGTTAGACATGTAATTATAGTAATAGTTGAAATCTTGCTTAATCGAATAAAAAAAAATCAGCTAATATTATATTACATACAATTTAGACTTAGACTTATCTTAAATAGTTGTAAATATTTTTCTACAACAGTGAAACTACACCCAGAGAAAAATCACTTTGAATAAAATATTTTTTTTGTTTTCATTAAAGTGTACTGCATTTTATTTTTTTTTTATGTATGAAAAAATTTTAGTTTTAAATTAAGAACAAAATTAAAGTCTGTAATTTGCCTATAGGATAAAGCAATTATTATGTTAATAATAACATTATCAAGCTATTAGTCTATTTTAAGTAAGTGTATATTTAAAACAAAAATTTCTCTGGGTGTAGTAGTTCGTTCTCAACATACATATATTCCTATGAAATCATTAGAACCCCAAGGGAGAGGCATACTGCCAGGATGATATGGGGGTGTCCTATTGGCTCTGGCGATGATTGAGGCGCCTGGGATGCGGTTGTCTGTGCCGGGAGCGATGCAGTCGCTCCTTCAACGGGGCCGCCTGCACTGTGATGGACTGGAGGCGCTCCTTGGAGGCTTCCTGATGCCGCAAATTGGATGTGGAAGTGTTTGTGGTGGTGGTGGTGGTTGCAGTTGAGGAGTTGGCGCGCCTATGTTAGGGACGACGGTACCTGCAAAATAGGGGGACGAGCAGCTAGAGAAGCTCAGCCCAGTCCAGACCACTCCTCCCAAGTGACACCATCCCAACCAAAACCAACCCAACCCAGCAACCCATTCCAACCCATCCCATCTTATATGACAAGAACTCACCTGGTCCTTGACATGGATCGCTGGGGTTTGGTCGTCGTCGTCGTCGTCGTGGTTGTCGTCGTCGTTGTGGAGGCGGAGGTCTCTCGATTGCTCGAAGGCGTGGCACTTCCTCGCGACCCCAGGCCAATCATGTCGTACAGAGTGCTCCGGTACTTGTCCACCCGGTACCGCACATCGTCCTTCAGCGGCGGACGGATGTCCACCCGCAGCTCCATTTCCGCCGAGGCCGTCCGGAAGCGGCTCACATACGGATGCTTGAGGGCCGCCTTCGCCGTCAGCCGGCCGTGCGGATCCAACACCAGGAGGCACTTCACCAGCGAGATGGCGTCGTCGGAGCAGCTGCGCAGCATCTCGTCCAGCGAGTGGCGGCGGTCGCGATGCACCTTCTTGCACAGCAGCACACTACCGAAGGTGAGTCCGATCGACTCGATGTCCTGCTGGGTCACTGCCGGCAGGGCAGCCACGATTTTCTCTATCTGCAAAAATACAGCATTTCACATTTTATTATTATTATTATTATTAATTTTACTTTTAAGTTAATTTTTTTTTTGTTTACTCACCTGATTGACAGTGCTAGTGCCTTGGAACAGTGGCTTCTGTCTTATCATCTCGCCCAGGATGCAGCCCAAACCCCACATATCAATGCCTTTGGTATAACTGAAAAAAATATAATACATATTTAAAATATTTTGTTTATCTTATTGAAAATATATGCTAATTACTTGCGACTGGCCACCAGAATTTCAGGGGCGCGATACCAACGCGTGGCCACATAATCCGTCAGCATGGCGTCGTCCTCCAAATCATCATAGTCAGATTTTCGCTTCGTGGAGAGTGTGCGAGCCAGTCCAAAGTCGGCCACTTTGAGTCTAAAAAAATCAATTTGGAAATAGGTTATGAATGGATTTGATATTACAAGCATTTCCATTTTTTTAAAGCAAACTTACACTGATATAAAAAACATAGTAAGTACAAGTATTTTATTTTCAATATTAAATCATGCATTTTAATATGCATTCTATTTAACAAACCGTTTTTATGAATAATTTAAATATAAATAAAAAATGTTAGATTCAAGGCCAGATGTTTACTTTTAGCATTCCAAATTTGTATAAGTGTATTGATAGTATTTTTTATTTGGCAAAAGAAATTAAAATCAATAAGAAAATAGTAGTGTGATATTGAAAACACATTTCAACACCCGCTCGATAATTGGTAAAAACAAACCTATTTAAATTTGTATGCTAGAAATTATCTTTATAAATTCCAGTTGGTTTTGGAACTATAGTTTCGATATCCTCTTTTATGGTAAAGTACAAAAAATAGGCTAATTTCATCTGTGGCATCCACTCACCTGCATTTGCTATCGATCAGGATGTTACTGGGCTTCAGGTCCCTGTGGATGACGTTGCCCGAGTGCATGTACTTGATGGCATTGATCAGCTGGTACATGACGAAGCGCTTGTGAATGTCCTTGAGGACATCGCCCTTCTTGATCACGTTGTGCAGGTCGCTTTCCATGAACTCGAACACCAAATAAAAGTCTAAATTGTTGGCAGCCCTGCGGAGAGAAGGAAAAGCATTAATAAGGAAAGTATTCAAAAACGATGGGCTCGTCGTTATATAGTATACCCACTTGCACACATCCATCAGCCGGATAATGTTGGGATGGTGACGAAAGGCGCGCAGGAATATCACCTCGCGGTAAGTGCGCTGGGCATCGGTATCATCCCGGAACGCATCAAAGATCTTCTTCAGGGCCACCGTCTCGTTATGCCTTTTGTCAGTGGCCTTCCAAACGATGCCATAGGCACCTTTGCCCAAGCGCTGAAAAAAGAAATTTTAATTTTAATATTAAACATTTATTTTTCATTTTTTAACGAAAAAAATCAATTTTAAATATCCGGTGGTTCGAAATGAAAAAGTGTTGTGTTTAATTTACTCAAACTTCTTGACCTTCTTTTTTTATTTCATTTTGGTTGAACTCTGCACTCTAGACAACTTTACTTTAAAATTTTAAATTTTGTAAAATTGTAATAAAATATTATTCCCATTTTTGGGAATTTCGAAACAGATGCTCCAGTTGGGTGCCGCTAATACCACTAATAAGTGGTAAATTTTTAGAAATAAAATCATAGATTTGGTACATGACTTTTCATTTATAAAAGGAAATTTAACTGGTTCGGTATAGGAAGTTGTAGGGTTCGAATTTTCTCTGGTTTCCAGGGATTTTGGACTCACCTTTCGGATATCGAAGTTGCGCTCTACATTTTGGTCCAGCTCGTGAATGCGTCGCTCATGGTCGGTACCGCTGGCTTGGCTGGCCATAGTATCCTTGCAATTATGCTTCTGCCTGGCCTTGTTCTTGGGCCCGGAAACTGGATTTGAACCTGCACCTCCTGCTGGCTGGGATGGGAATTCGGATGCTGCAACTGCTCGGGTAGCTTTGTAATGTTTTTTAGCACTTGGGACGCACCGCCGGGTGCCCAGAACTCGAAAAATGTACAGCCCGACTAAGGAGATGTAAATGGAGTAAGAGAGATGTATAGTCGCAGTCGTAGTCGTCGTCAACTATAATTGGCAGCCACTGTAGTTGTTGCTGTTGCGCGTGGCAGTGGCAGTGGCAGTAACGAACGAGTGGTTTTGCGGCACCGAACTGGAGCATCTGGTGGGGAACTCTCGTCCTCGCGTGCTCACTCCCATATGCAAACGGCATCAAGTATGTAAAATAAAATTAAACGCCAACAAAAACAAAACAGAAACTTCACAGAGAAAAAAAGCTGGTTAACTCAAAATTTCAGGATAAATATAATATTTTTGTGACTTTTAAATTATTATTTAATTTATAATCTATAATGGGTGTAATAGATTAAATAATAGTTTAAATTATGAAAAATATAATGCATATGCATTGTTACTATATTATAATATATTAAAACGTCAAAAAAAGCAACTTTACAGAAAAAAAATTAAATTAAGAAATAAAATGCATTAGTTAAATCAAATCTGTACTATATTTTTCAATTATAAATATTTTGATTAAATGTTTTTTGCCTGGACTAAGACAAAGTAACAATAATAATATTGATGAGATAGTGGACGAAATAGTCATATCTTTTCTCTCTCTGTATACAAATGCACCGGAAACGGAACAACGGCCATAACGGGAGCACAAATAAAAAGCTAAAAAAAAGAAAACAAAATAAAAGGAATAAATAAATCGCGAGGCGAACCTGATTGAAACCGAATTATTGTTAGATCGATCGGGGAGAAGGCGAAAGCGAAAACGAGAGCCAATGCCTACAATGTGTCTACAGTGGACCCTTAAGTGCCCAGGGCAACGTTGCCACAGTGCGCGCCCGCTACAGTGAACCAGTCAGAATAATTGATCTTATCGGACGTTAATTAAGCACATATTTATTATTTCATTAATGGTATTTTACTTATTAAAAAATCTAATATCTTATAGTGAAATTAATTTGTAGATGTACAAAGTGGAAACGACAATAAATAAGTATGGCTATAAGTATTAACACAAATTGTGTACAAAAATATTTTTTATATTCCCAAAAATGTATTGTTATTAAGTAAAAAAAAAGTTTCACTCTCGCGTAAGCTAATCAAAGAGCACGTTCATTCGTTATGGTGTTCACTGTATTACTGTTACTTCGCCTTCTTCCGTTATTGTTGCTTTTATTGTTGTTGCTGCAAGAAACGCCGCAAAACAATCAAATGGAAATACACGTCATGCGATTTGGCAGTACGAAAATCAGCAACAAAAGTTGGCAAATGAATTTGTTTAACAAATAAATAGGCACAAGTACTCCTCATATGGCAAAGGTCCTAACACAGGGCAACAAAACTGAAGCTAAATCGTAAATACAACCAATAAGATCATCGAAATGCGCTACTGCGCTGAAAAGTAGGCTCCTAAAAGTGCAGTATCATGCACTGGAAATGCAACCCTGCATGTACAAATCATGTTGCGCAGGTGCAAATGGCTGACGTCACAGCTCAAAGAGTAACGCAAATAACAAACTTCCTATTTTCAATTATTAAGCTCCAAGATATTTCAGTATTGTGATCTATTATATACACATTTTAAATATTATTATGCAGATTAATATATCACGTGCCTGTTGGACCTATACATATCAAAATGATAATTGCAATTTTTTTCTGAGTAGTTGGAATTAAAAAAAAATTAAAATACCCGAAAAAGTAACTAAGTAATATCTAGTTTCTGTTAGCCAGTGTTAGCCAGGCCCAAAAACAACAGCCACAATGGCCCAATTGAATGTGGCACAAAAGTTTTCAAGTGGAGCACGTCACTTACCCGAAAGAGGATTCGGTGGGATGGTGGCTAACTAGGGGTTAGCTGGATGGATGAATTTGTGATTGTAAGTCAACTGGCAATTTGCACAATATGGATACAAAATATATATATAATCAAAGAACGTAACGCGAATCTCAAACTGTAAGGGATACGGGGATTTTAAAAGTTAGTTTTTTGTTTTTTCATAATAATAATCCATTGACTAACCTGCAGTTAATGTGATGAGCGAGCCTGAGGCAGTTCAGCACATTGACTGTGGAACACACAAAACGAAACGTGTAAAATAAAATGCCTCGCGATAATCCTTTTCTATCTGATCCTGTTTTGATTCCCAATTCTGGCACTCGCTAGTCTCCACTAACTTGTCCGGAAAAAGTCCTTGGATGGTTTGGTTTTGGTTTTGGTTTCCCAATCCCGATTTATACCGATTCGGTGTCGGATCAGCTGGCGCCACTTGTAAATTTGAACGTTTCACTCGCGGTTCCATGCGCGTCTTAATTTGCACGGATTTAATTGGAATAGAAAATATATGTAGTACATATGCGTATATAGAGATCGGTATGCTCGGTATACTCGGGCGAGGTCGAGTCCATTAGTCGCCGCAGTCGCCTGCTGGACGATGGTATCTCTCACCTTTGGATTCCGATTTTACAAAACAAGAGACTCTCGAATCGAATACCAAAATGTGTGAGTGTTTTATATTTTGGAATCGAATCGAATCGAAACGAACCGGGTCGTGTGTGAAGTAGAAAAATTCCGGAATATAACTGACAATCGAGAGTTGGTTTTTGTCCCGTCAGCCATAAATCGCCACGACTACTTGGTGCTTCGACTCGTTCGAAATTTCGACTGCACTTCCCCGCCCCCCAAATGTCCCGAAATCCCTCCATAGCCCAAAGTATTCAGCAGTTTCCATCGTTTCCATTGGTTGCCCCCGCCCACCAAAGATGCATATCATTCACCAAAAACCCTCGTTGTAGAGCTTAACAATGGGGTTGAGTACACATTGCCGTTTAAAAAACCAAATAAAGACGCAAGTTTTTTGAATAAGAGTAAATATATATGACGGTTATATGATCAGGACACAGAGAAAATTGCAATGACAAATTGTCTTAATTTTAAAACACGCAAATTCTTTAGAATTTTGAAAGTACACATACATGAAACACAACCTACAAAATATTAATTTTTGCACTTCTAACTTACACCAAAGTACAATCTCAAACTTATATATCATAATCCAATGACAGTTAGAGAACATTTTGTTAAAAGTAAATATATATATGAGGGTTAAATGATCAGGAAAAAATTGCAATGACAAATTGTCTTAATTTTAAAACACGAAAATTCTTTAGAATTTTGAAAGTACACATACATGAAACACAACCTACAAAATATTAATTTTTGCACTTCTAACTTACACCAAAGTACAATCTCAAACTTACATATCATAATCCAATGACAGTTAGAGAACATTAAACAGAGTAGATATATATGAGGGTTACATGATTAGGACATAGAAGAATCGTAATGCCAAATTGTATTAATTTTTAAATACGCAAATTCTTTAGAATTTTCAAAGTAAGCAAACAAGAAATACAGCCTACAAGATTAATATTTACATTTCTAACTTACATATCATAATCCAATGACAGCTAGAGAACATTTAACATAAAAAGACAAATAAAGTTTTAAGTTTTAACAAAATTAATTTAAGGACAAACAAATTTTAACTTTTACTATGAAATATTTATACAATAAATTAAGTCTAAATAAAACTGTCTAGAAAATACTAAACTTAAATAAATTAAAACCTTGTTAAATCTGCAGTGAATGTTAATGTTATTATTTAAAAACAACATGAATGATATTTTTGAGCGAGCGAGCCCAATCTAACCTTTCCCTTTTTATGGCCAGGTTGCTATCAATAAATGCATATTTGATGCTTAGTTTTCGATAACAAACGATCCCGGCGCTTAGCAACCTCCTGTTTTTATATTTTTTCTTTCTTAGGGAACTTAACAATGTGCGATCCGGTTGCCAGGAGAGATATTATTTACATACCATGTGGGGGTTGTGAAAAGACGGCTGGATTCGCGTACCAAAGGGTTTCTTGCATGTCAGTTTATTGCTTTTGTTTTTACGTATGCTTAGGGGAATGGATATCTATGGCTTTCGCTGCAGGTAGATTAGTTTTTGTTGTTGCTGTTGCTGCAGCTGCTGCTGTTGCAGCTGCTGCTGTTGCTGCTGCTGCTGTTGCTGCTGCTGCTGTTGCTGCTGTTGCTGCTGTTGCTGCTGTTGCTGCTGTTGCTGCTGTTGCTGCTGCTGTTGCAATAGCAATTGCTGCTGCTGGTGCTTTTCCTGATTCAGCTTCTGCTGCGCATGCATCTGCTGCTGGTGCGCCTGGCGTCGCTTCTGCTTCTCGAACTCGGCCAAATGCTCCTGCTGCTTGCGCACCAGCTCGTCCATCACCTCGTGGTTGTAGGTGGAGTGCAGCATCAGGCCGAGCAGATTGGCGCGCGAGGTGAGCTGCTGGCGCAGCATGCGCTCCTGCTCCATCAGGTCGTCCATTTTGAGCCATTGACGCACCCGCTCCAGATCGATCTCCGCCCGCCGGATCTTCTCCCAGGCGTAGTGCTTGAAGCAATTCTTCTTCGGCGCCCGGCAAAACTCGCCGGCGGGCGTGAAGACGTCGTTGACCAGCGGCGAGCCGCACACATCCGTGTCGCTTACCTTCGGGTCCTTGCTGTGCTCGGGACACAGCACTCTCAAGCGCTTGCAGTACGTCTTGCTGGCCGGATTGTAGAAGTCACAGAACATATTGTTGCCCTCCATGCGCGTTTGGAATATGCTGCCGAAGCTGGCCTGCGATTCGTATTTGTTGAAGCACTTCTCCATGTGCTTGATGGCCGTGCGCGAGTGAATCTCGTGGCCGCAGGTGATGCAGTACATGCTCTGCTCGTCCTCCATGTCCGCCGTATCGTGCGACCCCATCGCGTCGATGGAGCTGCGCTTGGCCCGCTCCACAATCATGTTCAGCTCCTCGGAGCGCTTCTCCAGCTCGGCGAGGGCGAAGCGCACCAGCGACTGCTTGTGCCGGATGCCCTCCAGGTGCTTGCGCGTATCCTCGGCGGCGTGGCAGGGCGTCAGGTTCCACTCCTGCAGGCGCTGCGGCAGGACCTTTACAATTTGAGAGGTGTCTTCAATGAATATCACATAAACTCAAGTGTGTGGTGGACGAAGGTACGGCTAAATTTATACCTGTTCACTAGTACTAGTCTTCTTACAGCTGTGTTCACGAAAATAGTAGTTTTTAAGCTTATGTTAATAGAAATCAAAACTAGTTTTAAAGCACATATAAAAGTTCACCTTTATCATAATTTGTTAGTTTTGTAGTTTTTAAAATGTTTTAATTCCAAATCAAAGAGAAACAGGATTTTGTTATTTTCTTAAATTTGTTTGAAATATCTTACTACTATTTAATTATTTTAAAAATAATAATTCGTTCATTTGTGTAAAAAAGGGGTTTCTTTTCGACGAAACACTTAAATAATTTCTTAAAATCCAAAAGTTCATTATAGTGTGACACTTAAAGAATGTTTTGCAAGTGCTATATGTGCAAACCTGGAAAATGCTGTCATTGCCATACTATTTAATATTTCTTTATTAAAATTTAACACAATGTACTTTAAATGTCATACTAGATTTTAAGCGTTTTGTCAAAAATGCCCCTTTGTTTTGACACGAACTAACGAACTAAGTGCAAAGCTTGGCACTAGCTTAGCTTATATATGCATACCTGGAAGATGCGGTTGGTGGCCAGATTGAATCCGCACTTGTCGCTGCAGTACTTGCTCTGCGGCCTCGCCTGGCAGCAGCACTTCGGACCGTGGCACTGTCGCGTGCCCTCCAGCTCCGGATTGAGGTACACCTCGGGGCTGGCCGCCCGCAGGCCCGCCTTCGGCTTGCGGTCCTTGGGCGCGGCCTTCTCCCGCTTGCGGCCCTGACCCTGTGGCGCCGACTCCTTGCCACTGGTCGTCGCCTGGGCCTGGGCCACGCACGTGCGGAATATGCAGCGCGGCTTGTGGCCCACGCGGACGCGACAGGCATCGCACTGGTTGCAATTGGGACGCCGGCATCCCTCGCAGGTGCCGCACCGCTTGCCCGCCTTTGGCTCCCTAGCATTGCTGTTCTTCCGCTTCAGCGATGGCAGTTGGGCGGGTCCGGGTGCCGCGCCAGGTGCTCCACTTCCGCCAGGTGCTCCGCCACTTGGAGCCAAACCCAAGCCCTGTGTGGCACTCAAACTGGTGGAGGCGGCGTTCGAGGCGGCCGTCCGTTCGGTGGCCACCAGGCGGAATATGGTCTGCAGCTCCGGATTCTCCTTCTTGCAGCGCCGGCAGTAGTACTGCTTGATGTGCTTGGCCTCCTTCTCGGTGATCCCGATGCAGTCGCCGTGGTACCACTCCTCACAGCCATCGCAACCGCTGGCGGAATCAATGTTAGTTGAGGATCATATTTGTACTGACTGTCCTGTGGAACTCACATCATAAACCTGTCGGAGTCGGAGGAGCGGCAGATGCAGTAGGCCTGATCCTCCTGCTTCAGTATGGTGGCTATTTTGGACTTGCGCTCAGGGAGATCGAACTCCCTCGCAATCTCGCGCCGGATTTCCTCTTTCTACGGACACACAATCGAATAATAGTATTAATTGTGCCATGGTAATCTTCGCCAGCTTACCGTCTTCTTGTATTTCCGTTTGTCCGCCATGCCGCACCAACTTCTTCAAGAATTCAAGTCTATGAATTTACCAGGTCCCAAAAAAAAATAAACTATTTCAAAATGGTGATGGCACTTAAGCACAACATAATGATGACACTTTAGGAGAACATCGATTAGTCGCCTAAATGTGCGTGAGACCCATCGATACGTAGAAAAACAAATCTTTATTGAATTAATTAAAACATATGTATAATATGAATAAAGAAGTATATTAATGAACTCTAATTGAAAACACTTTACAATTGTATTATTATTACTTTGTTGATAAAGAATTTGGTACATATGTGTTTTATATAAAAAAAAATTCCATAATATAAAATAATTTTATAATTATTTTGTAAGATTTGGAAGTAATCAAAAAAAAAATGCTTAAATTTAATTAAATTTAAAAAAATTATTGAAAATTTGTATCATAATAGCTCCATGAATTTGCTGTTTAAATTTTAAACTAAGTTATTTACCATAAGCAATAATCGATAGTCAAGGCAAGCCATCGGGGTTAACCGATATAGAGTTATCGACAGCTAGCGATATTTATCAGTGTTGCCAGTGTTACCGGGAAAACAGATTTTTTATCTGGCAACACTGGTATTTATCACCGCGCTTTTTGCTTGCCGCATTTTTTGTGTTAGAATTCTTGTTGTTCATTTATTTAATGTGAGTAATATAAAACGGATTGCGGAATAATGGCGGCCCTCAGCAATCTGAAGCAGTGTCCGCCGTTATCCACGCAGCCGGACTTGGCCCTGCGGCACAATCACATTCCGGAGCTGGAGCGCTATCCGCGGATAAACCTGACAGGCGAACTGCAGGCCAATCCCGCGGGCCAGCGGTTCTACGGCGGCCAGAGCTTTGTGCCGGTGGACGAGGGCGTCCTCAAGCGGATCACGCGCACTTTCTTCGACGGGGGCTTCTGGGAGTCGCTGGCTGAGGCGCGGAGCGCCAAGACCCGGGAGCAGGCGCCACTGGTGGCCCAGGCGGGCGATCTGATTGCCCGGCTCCTCGGCCTGGCCACCGGATTGAAGCTGAGGATATTTCCGCACACCCAGCAGCTCAGTGCGGAGCGGATAGCGCAGTTCGTGGAGACCAGGTGGGTGTGGTTGCCAGTCGACTAGTGGATACCCTCCACTCAACTAATACAATTACACACTGATGAACAACCCCCGTCCTTCTGCATTCGCATTTCAGGGATTGGCTGAACAGCGATGTGCGATTCCTCGCCTGGAACTGGCACTTCTTCAACCTGGCCGTTGCCGGCGTGGACGATGTGGTGCGCATCTACTGCAAGAACTCAAACGCCGCCTCCGCCACTGTCTTAAAGGTAGGTTCACTGTAGGATTCAACTTCCATCCAAAACGGTCTAATTTAAATGAACAATGTATGCTTATATAAAAACCGATTCGTTTTAGAGCGCCAGTCAAACGCAGATCACTTGCATGGCCTGGCGACCGCTCTGCGCCGCGGAGATCGTGATTGGGTGTCGGCAGGGCCTGTGCTTCTGGGAAGTGGACAGCAGCCTGCACATGGGACGCACCAATGCGCCCAGCAAGGCATTCCAGCAGTATGTAAAACCATTGGTTAGTGTGCTAATGATGTGTGTGTAAACAGTCGCCTGCTATTTTAGTCCCGCCAATCTGCCAGTGACCTCGCTGCAGTGGAACAAGGACGGCACCCAGCTGGCCACCGCCTCCATTGGCGATCGCGCCATCATCATCTGGCAGCCGGACAACGGCACGATGCAGCCGCTGAAGCGCCTGGGTCCGCCCGGCTCGCTGCTCAAGTGGTCACCGGACAACGACTGGCTGTTCGCGGCCACCGTGGACCGGGTGTTCCGCGTGTGGAACTGCCAACGGCAGTGGACCGCCGAGCGGTGGGTGTGCGGCCCCGGCGGTTATGTGCAGGCGGCCTGCTGGTCGCCCTGCGGTCGCTTCCTGCTCTTCGTCAGCAGCGCCGAGCCGATCCTCTATCGCCTGCAGTTCGTGCAGCAGAGTCTGCTCTCCTGTGAGTACTTCAACTTTTACAATTGAGTAATGTAATGTAGTCCAGGGCAGTCCGAGCCCAGTTGTGTCGCTTTCCTTGTGTTGCGGCCAGAGACACAGGGCTGCGGATAGAGACTGCCCCAGATTGAAGCTGTCAGACGCAGGTTGGCGGCTGCCAAAGCTTCCAGACCGCCTGTATAATGCTGACTACAATCGTATTCACTAGTTTATCAGTATTAAAGCTGACTTATAAATCACGAGAGGCCATTTCGCCCAAAATGCCTACATATTTAGTCATTTTCCTTGCTCAAGATCGTTTTAAATCGCACAACTTTGTATTTTATAAACAATACCCATTTTGTTTGCTTAAATATATAAAATTACCTTATCCCCGCAGCTTCGGCGGATGAGAAGGAGATCCTGCCCATCGCCGACCTGAATGCCTGCAGCATCGATGCGAACCGCACGCTGATTGGTGGTCCCGCCCAGCAGTTGGCCTGGGATCCGCACGGCAACTACCTGGTGGTCACGTTCAAGTCGACCAACTGCATCGCCGTCTTCCGCACCTTCGTCCAGAAGTTCGACCTGCAGATCTCGGCGGCCTATTATCTGAGTGGGGAGACGGCGGCCGAGCATCCCAGCTTCGTTTGCTTCCAGCCCCTCTACAGGGATAACGATCGGTCCGTGCTGACCATCGCCTGGTCGTCCGGGCGCATCCAATACTATGCCTTCGACTGATCCTTACTTTGTAATATTTTATTTGATTTGGTTTTTGTAAGCGTTAATACACAGATAAACAGGAGGGAAAGCCTTGTTTTGGAATTGCCTTAAATCCAAAAGGTGTGAAACATCTCAATTGACTTTTGCTATCAAACAAATTGTGTCAAGTATTCGGATCTATCTTAACACATCTCTTTCATTTTCCCTATTCGATTGAAATGTACAAAGCGTTTAACACCTTTAAGCTAGTTGCCTCATTTCCGAACACAATCCTTAATATTTTAATTAAATATTCCCTTAAAATTGGTCCAGCAATTAAATTATTTGATTAAGTTTAACAAGGAATTTTGACAAAATAACTTAAAATCACAAAAGCTGACGTGATTATTGTCCGTAACTAACTCTTCTATAGAATACGATTTCTTATCACTCACAGCTGATTTAAAGCTGCCAAACGCTTTGCACAAACTTGAATATTAATATGTAATATATATATATATATAGAATAGTATATAACGTGACCTTTGATTACATAACAAAACAAGGAGTTAAATATCAAACATAATATGAGGGAAACGATTGCTGAGGCAACACGGGATCACACTTGGAGCAATACTAAGTCGTAATTTACAAAAACACACACAATATAACCACACATATATTTAACACTAATCGAATCGAATTGGTAGCCCATTTTGGTCCCGTCCTAAGCATCGATGCTGCTGCCAGCTGTCATCGATTTAGATGTCGCCAAAGAAGTAGCCTAAGGCGGTGGCCGCCCTCATCCGCACCAGCGCCTGTTCGTCCTTCAGCAGCACGGCGATCTTGCTGGCCACCGTCTCCGTCTGCACGTTTCGCTCGCTAAGGAAGTTGTGCAGGATGCCTGAAAGTGGAAATTGTTATTGGAATTCCAGGTAATATTCTTGCTAACCCACCAATCACGATGGCCGCACTGCCACGCACCTCCGGCCACTGACTACGCAGCTGCGGCAGACAGGAGTCAATGAAGTCCTGGATGTGCTCCGTCAGCTCCATGGCCTGAAAAATGCAACAAATAGTTATATACCTATATAAGCAAACAATTAAACTGGTTTTATGTTCAGCAGTCAAACTGCCTTAACTATCAATGGCTTCCAAAAACAATAACGGACAACTTTAACATTTAAAAAACGTAAAAGAGTAGGTTCTATTTTTGGTTTGTTTTTTGTTTAGGATAGCTCCTCTAATCATCTCTACCATTGGTACAAAAACTTGTATCTAGTGCTGCTTTAGAAGTCGTTTATCTTAGTGGAACAGTAGGAAACGGACTCGGATGTAATCGTTTATTAACATTTGAGTGTTTCTATAATTTATTTTTTTCGCGGAAATGCCCATATTAAATTAGGACACAATATATATATATACAAAAAAACCTATTATTTGCAGTTCCCGCTATAGAGTTAGCTTAGCTGATTTCACTATAAATTTTATTGATAGTCTCTATGGAGAACAGATTGTAAATAAATAAAAAAAAAAATAAAATACAAAAATACTAATATTTACAATCCTCGCTATAGAGATAACTTAGCTGATTTCACTATAAAATGTAGTGATAAATAATAAAATAAAATATATATATATATTATTGACAATCCCCGCTGTAGACTCACAATCAACTTGACGAACTCCAGCACAAAGGAGCTGTAGTTGAGCTGGTGGCCGCGCTCCTCGCCCAACTGCAGCTGGGCCATCTCGACGACCTTGGGGGCGGGGAGGAGGCGGCACACCCGCTGCAGGGTGCCCCGGCAGGCGGCGACGATGGCCGCCTCGCTCTCGCTGAGATGGAGGAGCAGCGGGAAGAGGTTGGCCACCAGCTGCTCCCGCAGAGCCTCCATCGAGGAGGAGGAGGAGGCGGAGGTGGGTGAGCTGCTGCCGCCATCGTCCCCATCATCCCCATGCTGCTGCTGCTGCTGCTGCTGCTGCCTCTTGCCCTCGCAAATGTCGCCGAACAACTGGATGGCCGCCTCGCGCATCTCCAGCGAATAGCTGCCCAGGAATGGCCGGATGCGGATGGCCAGGGAGACGTGGAAGGACTCCACCCGCTGGCTGGGCAGCGCCCTCAGTATGCCGGACAGGCCGCGCATGCTCTCCAGCGGGATGTTGATCAGGCAGTCGCCGACGGGATCGTCCACGCCCTTGAGCAGCGCTCCAATGGCCGTCTCCGCGTAGCGCTTCGCCTCCTTCTCGCTCAGCTGGCCCACATAGCCCATGCCCTGGATGCTCAGTCCGCGCACCACCGCATTGGGATCGGACAGAGCTGCCCCCAGGTGGAGCAGCACGGAGGCAGCCAACTCTCCCGTGGGCTTCAGCGGCACCAGGCGCGAGAAGAGGCCCACGGCGGCCACCCTCTGGCCATCGTGCGGCGAGGCCACGTATTTGCTCAGCGAGTGGACCAGCTGCCTCATCTGCCCACTGCCCGCGTGCAGCTGCAGCTGCTGACCCAATCCAATGGCCATCGGGGTCAGCAGTTCGATGTAGTTGTGCCAGTCCGCGCTGCTCGCCAGTTGACCGTTCACGCTCAGCACGCTGGCGATCTGCTCCATCTCCAGATTGGTCAGAAAGGCCTGGCAAACAAAAAAACAAAGGAGTAAAAATAAACTTCGATTTATGCCAGGTCAACTCAACTCAACTACAGAAGGAAACAAATTTAGCAAGGTATATGTACATATGTAATTGGGGAAAAACAATCAATATATGTTATGTCTATTTTGTATTTATTTCTTATCCCATGAAAATTAAAGTCATAAATAAACTAAATAAAAATGTATGCATCGCTATATCTTTGCTTCTGTCACATAGATATTTGTTCTAAAATAATTGTAAAAATCTTATTTAAATATTTATATGTGTAAACTTGCTTCGCTGGGAAATTAATTAAAATAAATAAAACTAAAGAGTGTAAGCACATGAGAAAAATTAAGAAACATTTTGAGCACATAAAAAATAAATGTGAAAAGTTTTGGAAAGTATCACTTATGTATATATAACAGTTCCCTTTGTTTTCTGACATGATTTTGTAGAACCTATGTTGTAAAATGTGAGCCATACTAGATACTATAGCCCCAAAACGAATTTAGTCATGTAGAAGCACCCACCTGAAACGTTTCCAGTGCTATTTGGCAGGGATTGAGCTTGATCAGCTCCTTGTTGGGCACGAATCCGAACTTGGTTTTGCCCGACTGCGTCTGACTGGGCGTCAGCGAGGCAGGATGCACAGGATTCGGGGCGGCCAGGTTGGTGTAGCTGCTCAGCGAGGTCAACAGCATGCAGAACATGTCCGCAAACCGTGACTCCAGTTGCTATTGGGAAATACATAAAAAGCATAATTAGCATAATCAATCAAAATAACATTGGTGGAACAATTTTAAGTGCTCAAAGGTAAGCATTTAATTTACCAAACTGATCTAAAATAAACCCATTATATTGTCCTAGTTTTTTAAGGAAAATTAAAACTGTTAATAATTCCTGTTGATTTCTTAAAATTTACTTTTTTTTATTTATAATGTAGTAAATTATATTATTAAAAGATGTTTAAGAAAATAATTATGAATTTTCTGGTAAAAAAAATACTTAATATCTGATCAAGTTTTTAAAATATAATAATAATATAATAAACATTTATATTACCAATTTTTTTTTTTTAGAAAAATCAATAAATCAAAAAAATAAGTTCAAAAGCTACTATTATTTTAATTTCTTGAAATTCTTTTTATAATATAAAGAGAATAAATCCTCCGTGTATTGGGATAAAATAGTTTTTAATATATGATCTATTTTTAAAATTATAAAAATATATATTTTTTTAAATAGATTTTTTGATTTGATTTTGATATTTAGTTTAGTATACCATGGATTCTGGATTTACCATGATTTTTCTGTGGCTGTAGCAATCATGGGTAATCCCCTCCGGCTTCAACTCACCCCCTTGATGTCCTTGCAGGGCAGCATCTCGTGCAGGGCGCAGAAGATGGCAAACGGCTGGGCGCTGGCCAGTCGCTGTCGCTCTGGGGATGGGGAGGGGGAGGTGAAGGAGTCTGGCAGCCCATCCTGCAGAGCGGCGCCGCTGAGCAACTGCAGGAAGTTGTCCAGCGTGAGGCCAGTCAGCTCCGGATCGTTGCAGACCAGGTGCCAGTACTCGACCAGGTTGGCGTCGTAGGGCAGCGGCTGGGCCAGCATCTCGGCGCAGACCAGCTTGGGATGGTGCTTGGTGAGGGCCACCAGGGCCTTGAGCACTCCGGACTTGGCCCTGGGCACCTCGCACACCTGCAGCGCCACCAGGCTGTCCTTGACCAGGTCGGGAATGGCATGGAACAGCTCCGAGCCCTTCTGCTGGATGAAGAACTTCAGCACCACGCTGGCCCCGATGGTGGAACTCTGCTCGGGATCGCGCAAGGATTGCAGCAGGGTTTTGCTTTGGAAAACATTAGAGGAAACATGATGAATATTAGAGCGGCAATTGGATTTGACAATGATAACTACAAGTACATCAATATCAATAATAATTCTATAGTCTAATTTAAGCAAGTAATGATACATTTTGCACATTAATTAAAATGTTTCAACATTAAGTCAAGCATTCAATTAATATGCATTGTAATCAACATGATTAAGTATTTAATTTATATATTATAAATAAAGTGTTGAATTCAATAGTGAGATATTAATTTATAAATCTAAAATAGTAATTTAAATTTAAGCTACATTTATTTTAAATCAAATATTTTAATATTAAATCAAGTATTTAATATTCCTTGTATTTGATATTATGACTTAATATTTACTTTAAATATTATATAAATCGTTTAGAGTTTAATAGTCAGATGTATGATTTCGCTATTAAATTTTTTGCTCAGTGTAGAGAGAGAGAGAGAGAGAGAGAGAGAGAGAAAGAAGGGATTCCTCACCAGAACTGCAGGTACTGGAAGCTGGAGATGCGCAGCGCAATGATCTTGGCAATGTCGCCGGCCAAATTGTAGATCTGCTTGGGCTCATCGGTGATGATGTGCTCCTTGATGGCCTCGATCTCCTTCAGCCAGTCGGCCGTGCTGTCGATGCTGGCTATGGTGAGCGTCTCATAGATGCAGGCGATCTCCAGCGTCTTCTGCAGAATCTCGACGGACACCTGGCGCACGGTGCCATTCGAGTCGATGCAGCGGGGCACAATCTTGCCCAGCATCTGGCCCGTCTGATTGAACTTCGATGGCGCCTCGCAGCCGATCTTCATCGCCTTGATGTACACCTCGAGGGTGTTGTTGAACACGTGGCTGGCGCAGATGCGCACCTCCGAGTTGCGGTCCCGCGTCCAGCCCTCCAGTATCCCAATGATCAGGTCCAGCGTCGCCGGCGAGGCGTCCAGCTCCACGATGGCCCGCACCAGGGCATTCAGCTGCGGCAGCGACTCGTTCAGGTGCTTGGCCAGGAAGCTGTTGCGCTCGTCCTCCTCCTGCGAGTCGAACTTCATCTTCAGCTGCTGCGCGCAGCCGAAGAAGTTGCGGCACGCGATCTCGAAGATCACCGCTCCGTCCACGCACTCCTCGGTATCCGGACCACCTGGTAAATGCAATCGTTATCAATCAATATCACCATACCCAACGGGAGTGCTCCTATGCTCACCTATGCGTATGAAGTCGGTGCCCAGCTTGAGGATGGTGGGCAGCAGGGGCAGGTCGTGGAAGGGCGCCTCGATGGGTATGTTGAAGACGGTCTCCATGATCTGCTTGCGGTGGCGCAGCGGCGCCGGCAGCTGCTCCTTGGTGGCGATCAGCTGGTTGCAGATGCTCAGCAGCGTCTGCAGGATGGCCGACATGAGCGTCTGGTCCTTGTGCCCGGCCAGCTGCTGGATGAGGAAGCCCAAAAGGGTGTCGTCCTCGTCGAGGTGCTGGATGGATTGCAGCGGGTCGGCCTCCTCCATGATGCGACCGAAGGCCTTGACCACCAGCAGGTTGCTCTTGTAGTTCTCCAGCTCCTTGTGCGTGTCCTTGATGAAGTGCAGATTGCTGAAGAAGCCCGTCGAGTGCTTCCTCCCGCCCAGCTGGGCCAGTTCCGTGAGCTTCTTCACGAGATGCCCCAAGTGCTGCCGCGATATGTAGCCCAAAGCTCTGGCGCAGGGCTCTATTTTCTGCTCATAGTCCGCATGCCGCACATGCTTGTCCAAACGCTCCTGCCGGGCCGTGGTCACAATGAGATCGATCTTGGTGTGTATGCAGGCCACATCCGTGACCTGGAGCAGGGTGAGGGCCATGGCCTGCAGCAGCATGCCCCTTTCGGCACTCAGGTCGGGCAGGTGCCACTCCGAGTGGGGCAGCTGCATGGGATAGAGGTACATCTGGTCGGCCAGCTTGCTGGTCAGCCGCTGGGCAAAGTTCTCGTCCAGGGAGCCCAGGAACTCGTTCGTTTCCAGGACAAAGTCGTGCAGCAGCTGGCGGTAGGCAGTCTCCCGGTTGATTTGCAGCAGGAGATCGGGTATCCGTCGCTCCCACAGTTCCTCCAAGGCGGGGTTCACCTGGGGATGGTAGTAGCGCAGGAAACTGAGCACATTCGAGCAGCGTTTGATGCACTGCCGATTGCCCAGGAGGGCCAGGCACCTGGCATAGATGGTCTCCGCGCCGGGCACCATCACCTTGCCGCGCTTGATCACACTGCGATCAGTGCGATCCTCGCCGGCGGCCGCTTCTCCGTCCGCCGGTGCTGTGAGTTCCGCATCCTCCCCGCCGACCACATCGTACTCGATGTGCGGCGACTTGGCAAACAAACTGGCCAGGCACTTGGCCAAGTTGCCGCATATGTCCGTGTAGTCCAGCAGTATCAGGTAGTTGAGCAGCTCGCGCTTGAGCAGCTCGTCCAGCGTGCCCACCGTGGAGGCCAGCATGTACAGGGTGTTCTCGCAGCTGAGCACCAGGTTGGCGTGCTCCTCCGCACTGCCGTGCTCCTGGTTGCACTTGGCGTAGCGACAGCTGTGCCGCACCACGAACCACACGAACTCCTTGTCGCGCACGTGCGACTTCTGGGCCAGGGCCACAATGGTCTTCAGCAGCGTGAGCTTCATTTTGATGCCCCGCTCGCTCAGGATCAGCTGCTTGAGGCACTCGATGCTGGCCGGAATGCGATTCAGTATGTGGCCCGCGCAGGAGTTCAGCAGATGGGTGAGGATCAGCAGGGACTTCATGCGCTCGCGCTCGCTGTTGTTCCTCAGGTGGATGAGCAGGGTGTCCATGATGCGCGTGGAGTACGGCTGGTGGCCGGCCAGCAGGTGAAAGCAGCGCAGCACCTCGTAGTGGCCCTTCACCGTCTGCGGCTTCTCGTAGTCGGGATACACGCAGACCAAGTCGAACAGGTGTGCGATCAAGGCGTCCACGATGCCATCCAGAACGGAGGGGTTCAGCGACAGATTCGTTTTCAGCACAGAGCAGAGGAACTGCGTCACCGCATTGCGGTCCACGCTGCGCCGGTAGAGGGCCAGGATCTGGGGCACCAGCCGGGCGGCCTGATCCTGTATCCGATCCTGGGGCAGCAGGGCGTACATGCTGGAGAGGGCCTGCAGTATTTCCACGCACACCTTGGGCTCCCTGGAGTGCAGCCACTGGTTGAAGAGCACGTCGTAGGCCACGCTGATCTCCGTGGCGCAGCCGTCGTGGCCCTTCTCCTCGAGCAGTGCCTCGCTGAACCGGCCGATGGCATAGGCATGTGCCTGCTTGACGTGATCCTGGCGAATCCCTCCCAGATGTGGCTGACTTCTGGCCAGGATCGCCTTTATGTGGGGCACCACGCCAGCGGGATGCTCGGTGGCCAGCAGCCCGAGGCACTGCATCAGCATGAAGTGAGCCACCTCGGAGCCGGAGCTGGTACTGGAGCTGGAGCTGGTGCGCATCTTCTCCTGGAGCGCCTCCATCACCTGCTCACAGCTCTCGGGGCTGCTGCGTCCAATGGCCACCAGAATGCGCTGGGCGGGATTCTGGATGAGGGGAACGTGCTCCGGACTCCTCGTCAGCTCCTGCAGCGCCAGGGCAATCAGTTTCTGGTTGGCAGCCGGCGGCAAAGCAGTTTCCGCACCCACCACGCGACGAATGCAGCTGAAAGATGGGGATTAGAGGTGCAATTAGGAGGGTTCTTCGGTACACACAGAGAAAAATCATGGTATTTTCCCTGGGTGTTGTGCCTTAGATTAAATTGTGTTAAAATTTTGTTTTTTGCAAAGAAAAAATAAGTTATAAATTAAAAAAAATTATATGTACAATTTTTCAATTGTATAAACCAATCAAATATGTTACTAATTACATTATCATATTTTAGGTTATTATAAGTAAGTTTAAACTGAGAAAAGCAAACATTCAAATATTTTAATGTTTCATTTTACTATGGGCTTTTTCTCTGGGTGTAATTATGCCCCCAGCACAGTACTCACTCCAGCAACATGGCCACCGTTTGATCGCTCATCTTGGGCTGCTGCGACCGGTGCTCGCTGAGCACCTCCGCCGCCCGCTCTGGATGCGTCTCCAGGATCTTCACGATCGCCTGCTGCATGGCCAGTCGCACCTGCTCCTCCTTGTCCGTCAGCCCATCGAAGATGTTGTGCAGCACACCTGCAAAGGTAAAGGCGCATTAATAGATGGATGATACTATAATGAATAAATACAATAACTTTTACACTGTAGTTATGCATTAAAACTCGTTTAGAAACGTTTTTAAATTCATTTACAAATGGTTTTATATTCATTTAGAAATTAAATTCATTTAGAAATATTCGAGAAGCCTTTTCTGATGTTTATTTATAATATTTGAATACTTTAACTATCTTTTTTTTGTAATATGTACCTCACATTTGACATTTTTGGAAATATTTTCTGATAATTATTTAACACATTTTAATAATCAATATATATTATATGTATCTAAAACCTGCATTTTATATCGCTTAATAATTTGAATACTCGTTTTGCTAATTTTATGTTACTACATTCAGATATATTTTTGTTATAACAAATATAAAAATTCCATTAAAAAATAATCATTTTCTAATAATTATATTTCTCGGTTTCTGTTTCTCTAAGCAAGCTCTGTAGATGGGAGAAACTATTTAAAAATTAAGATTTTGCCATTGACGGTGACTAATTTTCCCTTTTCTATGCACAATCAGGGCAATTATTTTGACCAAAACAAGGGGCAGCTCTCAAGAAAAACTAGTAACTAGATCAAAGTCAAGTTTACACTATAACTCTATTTATGTAAATGCACACACATTAAGGGTCGCAAAGGCAGCACAGACAAGCTTAGTTCTCAGCTTTTTATGGATTTTTCTTATCAGTGCATTGTTATTTTTTACCCTAACAAAGGGTATTATAGTGTGAGACTTCAATAAAAGATTTTTTGTAATTTTTTTAAATAAACAGAAAAATTGTCGATTTTAAAATTGTATTAAAGAATACCAATTAGAATTTGTTAAAATGTGGAATTATAATATTATAATAGTTAAACACGCAGCAGAGCTGAAGATCTTAAAGCGTTTGACAGTAATATGAAATACACCAGAGAACAACAAAATGCATGATGATAATGGTATGATAATGTTATGGCCAAAAATACGTATGCATGGAACACGTCATCCCAAAGATACATAGTCCAATTGGACCTTTTGGACTTCCAGTGATATTCGAGAGGACTTTTTAAGTTACAATTTCATTCTCTTTTGTTTGAGCTCTAGCTCACAGTTACCTATGTACAAACACAATAAATCAAATCAGATTGAATGCAATTTGTGGGTGTAATTGTGAAATCTAGTATTGATTTGTCATAGCAATAGAGTGTTACTTTTGTTTAATGTAGTGATGAATTTTTAGGGCTTCTCACTCAACAGGTCCCCAAACACACACACACACATGTTTAGTTACCATATATACATATATGTATGTATGCAAATACCCCAAATAGAGTTGTTTCCCTCTCTCTGTCTCTTTCACTCCACCCCCTAGATGTGGGGGCCAAAGGACTCGCCGTTATTTTAAGTGCTCATGTGTTCGTTGTCTAATGCGTAGTTGTATTTTTAGACCAGGATAAAGGCTGCGCTTTATCACTAATCCGAAACGGAGTGGAAAAGAGAGGGGGCGAAACGCCCATTACACATTTAGGCATTTACATATGTGTGTGTGTGTGCCTGTTTAAGAAGATTCACAGATTTATATTGTTTATCTATGGGATTACTGGAGTTCGCTTTGTTTTTCTCTGCTTTTCCTTACCTTCCAAAATCGAGGGCTTATCAACAGGCGCCGTGGAAGAAGAAGACGCAGTGGCACTTCCAGTGGCGGCGTTATTTCCAGCAGCTGATTTGTTGTTGCCCGTTGTGGATCCTCCTCCTCCACTTCCGCCCCCACCACCCCCTCGCTCGTCCATCTTCTTGGTGGAACTCCGTGTTCTTTTCCACTTCTCCAGCTTAGCGGGATTTCAGATAGAGCTAGACTAACGCGCACTTCTCGATCGCGAAAAAACCAACGAAAAACAAGCGTCAAACTCCGTTGCGAAATTGTTTTTGTTTAACTAATAGTGTGCCCACATGCTAATTGAAATAATCACCCCGTTTCCAGTATGTATGCGTTAGTGCCTTTTGGTTGTAGTCAAGCTGCAAGCCATGGTAGATAACTTGGCTGTTATTCCAATTTTGAAATTGTGTTTAAATTTCTAATCAGCGTAATTATTTGTTCCAATCAAATTAGATTTATCGTTACAATTGGGTTCGTTAACAAATAGAATCTAGAAAGTACAAAAGTATTGAGTGGCTTTATTCTATGCTTCAAAACTTTATGCAGAAATATATATTTTTGAAAGAGAATTTAGAATTAAACCAAAAAAAAACAATTAAAAAAGAAAATGGGGAAGATAGACAAATTATTATTATTTTTTATTTTTTAATTACATTGATTTTGTTTTTGAGCCTAATAATTTTATTTAACTTATCAGCGAACCTTGCCATATTCTAAAATTTTTTTTGCTTAGGCTGATAACAGCCGTTTTCCCACGCCATATTCTCACCGATAAGGAGTTGCCTATTTCCTTTCATGTTATAAGCAGCAGATATTTAAAAAAGAATGTCTTAAATAAACACTATTTAAATTACCATGCACCATGTTAGCCCCTCTTTTGCTGTTTTAATTCGATATCAGTATTTCGACCACAAACCAAGGCTAAACCACGATGAAGAACCAATGATAGCCCCTTATCACGACGCCCTTTCCTAAAAAAACACATGTCATATTAAATTCGTGTTTTCTTTTCGCTGGCAACAACACACACTTTTTAATTAATTTTTTACGATAACAGCAAATTTGATAAAAGAAATGTAAGACATAAATATTGTAATAATGATTAATATTTAAATATGTGTAAATATGCAAGTCAGAAGCACATGCATTTGTTTGTAAAAAGAATAAAAAACTTTAAAAATATAATTAAAGCTAAAAATTGAACATGTATAACTTTAACTTTTTTAAAGAATTAAATAATTTGGAAGTTTTCAATGCCAGGATTACTCTTAAAGTTTTTGAAAAGTCTCCGCTCTGCAAAAGCCGCTCTCTTAAATCGAAATTTGCTCAGCTGAATAAGGCAATCCAATTGGAAGTGGCAGCAACCGGTGGTGGATGAAATGGCTCCACCAATGGCCACGTGCAACCTGTGCCACTCGGAAATCCCGGGCCAATCAGAGCAAAGGGGCGTGGATAAGTGGCAGACACTTGCAGGAGCGAGAGAGCGCTACTATACTATGTTATTTATTTTTTGATCAATACTTTTTATTCTGAAAGTGATTTAAATATTTCATTTCGAATTAACAGCTTGCACTTGTGTTTTCTCAATACCGGTTTTTTTTTCAGGCAGTGAAAAACAGAAGGAAAGAGTGTGCGAGCAACTTAAGAGAGACGAGTACGCCCCAACTAAAGAGCGAGCGGCGTTCCATTGGCTCGCAAAATCCAATTCGATTCCGATTCTGAGCCGAGCTCTCTGCTTTCGTTTCATTCGTCTCGCGAAATTCAAGCCGCGCAGTCAAACTGAAAAGTTAAAAGTCAGTTTCAGTAACGTTTTGGAGTACGACGCGCGAGCATTATTGTTTCCATTGTTGACGAAGGTTTTTATTTCAAAAAATATAAACCTCGCTTTGCCCCGCTCTTTGGTGTTGCTATTTTTTTTTTTCAATTTGTCCTTGAGGAGCTTAAAAGAAAAACCCATAAAAACTAAAAGTGAGTGTAAGTGAAATATAAAAACCCAAAAAAAAGCGCGCCAAAAGTTTGCAAGTTTAAACAACAAAATGAATTTCACCATAATAAAGCTAAACAAAGAGAAACACAAGTTTAAAAGTAACTTAAACACAAGTTGAGTTAAACAAAAGTGAAATTAAGACAAAAAAAAAAAATTGTGTAGGATATTTTTTTACTTAACTTTAAACCTAAATAAATGTATTGCAACTTTTAACGAAAAAATAAATTAATGGATAAATTTGATATTGAAAAGTTTCAAGATTCTTAATATTTCAGCTTTACAAGAAAAATCATTTTTTTTTATAAATATTTATTGCATAGAACATGTAAAGCCTAGCTTTGATATAATAAACATTTTGGATGACTTTAAAGCACAGCTCACTAATGAATTGTTTATTCAAGCAAACTTTGTTCATTTAAGTTTAACTCATAAAGCTATTATTTACGTGAATTCCAAGAAGAAATAATGAAATCAAAAACCAGAAAAGGAGGCCCGTCGCATCGAAAGCGAGAACTGAACGCCAAACAAAAACTAAAATAATTCTATTCAGCCAAGTGAAGTGCAAACAATAACAATAACGATAACGAATCAAGTCAAATAAAGCCCAGAAATCATCTGGCTAAAGCATGCTCGAAAAAAATCAACAGAACAGCAGCCGAATCGATGTTAATTTTTGTGACTAATTTGTTAAAGTGCTAAACTAAGACGCCTTAAAATAGACAGCATCACCAGAAACTGCAACTTTGTGACTTTTCCCAGAATCTATACACATTTTTATTTAAAGTTAAAGTTAAATTAAATCATTCAAGAGTTTCACCACAATTTGATACCAAGAAACTCTAATGGCTTAGTTTTTTTTAGTTATTATTTTGGTCATTTGTTTAACAAAAAAGAATTGCTTGAATTGATAAATTAAAAGTTAAAACTAAGAAATAGGTTAGAATATTAAATAAATCCACGAAGAACTCTTAGTTACCTTCATATAAGTGTTTGTTTTCTGAGATATAAACGTTTTTTAAAGAAAATGTTTACTTTTGTATATCAACCAAAACTATAGTTTCTCGAAAGCGCTTTCAATTTAAAAGCATTTCTTTTTTATAAACAATGGTATTTAATTGAAGATTTTTGTACGTTTTTAATGCAAATACTAACTCTCCTATGCCAAGCAACGAAATCAATTGTTATTTGTTTTATTTTTTTTTCTGTGAATCGTTTAGAGATTAGAGTTAATTGATGAGTGAACAAAGGATAGCGCCGCCACAGCGAGTGATAAGCGACCTGCTGCTGCTGCGACCCGCACACTGAAAGAAAAAACGGGCGCAGATCAAAGGGCCGTCGCCGTCGACGAATGCATTTGCATCTCCTGGTGGCAGCCAAGACGCCTCCATCTGAGCATACGGATACGGGCGTTGTGGGGGATACGGATTCGGAACTGCCATTGGGACTAGGATTGTGTGCTGGATCTGGATTGGAAGCGGACCTAGGAGCTGGCACCACTGTGGCGCCCGTCAGTGTCGCCGGTCCCGGCCGCCTGGGTCGCAGCATCAACGGCAGCGGCGGCAGCCACCACCACCACCACCTGCACCACCACTACGCCCCCTACCACGCCCACCACCCGTACCATCCCCATCCCCATCCCCATCCACACCCATATCACACATATCCGCCGGCAGGGCATCCACATCCGCATTCGCATTCGCACACACATCCGCCGGCCATGGTCACCTCGTCGTCTGCCTCGCCAACGGGAAATGGCTGGAGCAGCAGCACCGGGGACTTTAAGGGCATCACGGCAGTGGTCACGGCCACCGATGGTGGTCGCCTGGTGGCCAACCAGGGAGCCACTGCCTCCACGGGCGCCACTGCCGCCGAGGTGCTGGCCGTTTCGAGCAGCGCCAGTGTGGGCAGCAGCTCGCCCACAGGTGGCGCCAGCAATGGCACTGCACACAGTGGACACAGTGGACACACCGGCGGTCACAGCAGTAGCAACACCAGCAATAACAACAATAATAACAGCAATAATGGTGCCAGCAACAGTAACAACAACAATAACAACAACAATAACAGCAACAACAGCAATAATGCAGTACACCAGGATCTGCTGTGGATGGAGCGATTGGTGATCAAGCGACAGCAGGAACATCCCGGAGAATTGGGTGAGTGTTGGAGTTAATGTAAGCAAACAGTTAAACAGTTAAAAACAGTTCAATTTTGAAAATAAAAGTTTTTATTTTAGAAGGAAAAACATTTTTGTATAAGCCGGTTATGTATTTAAGCATTAATTAACGAAATCTTTAAGCTCTCTGCTCAATCACAAGTTTTTTCATAAAGAGCCAGAGCAAAGTTTTCAAAAAAGTGCCAGAAATGGATTTTCTAAACCCTTGTTATTGCCGTTAGTTTTCAAATTTCTTGTTTAATGAGTTACAAATGATGGGAGATTTTAGTTCTTATTCGCCAATCGTTCCCACACAGAAAGAAACTTAACTATTGTTACATGAAATTTAAAATACATTGAAGGCCTACATTATTTAGTATTGAATTATTACTTAAACTTTCACACTGCTTGCAGATTATTTTGAAGGCACACTTATTGAAACTGCCAGTTTTAAATGTTCAAGATTTATAGTTCCATCGTTCCACTTGCTTTTAAACATACTTTCGATGGGTTAAAAAAAGGAATCAACACTTTTAGCTCGTGTCCAAGTCGAGATTGATATTTGCTGGCTGATGGCTGTTGGCTGTTCGATAACCCGATCCCCAAAGGTGAAGCGCACATTCTTTGCCACATCCTTGCACAATGCACTTCTGGGGCTTCCCCATCATCATCTCATCATCATCACGATCACGATTACGATCCAGCCTTATCAAATTCCATGGGGATGTCATTCCCATGATGATGATGATGATGATGATGGGACAGGCCGCGTCGGAACATGCGTAAATTGATATCAATAATTGTTATTGATATCAACGCACGAGTCGTTCCCCTTTTCCCCTTATTTTTTTTGTTGTTTTCTGCGTTTTTTGCAGTTGCCCGTTGAACTTTCCTACCGATCGATATGCTATCATTGGATATCAATGACCCACAGCGAAAGCTGCTAATAAAAAATCTCAGCTCATCGCTCCCCCTGTCGAAACTGAAATCTGTTTGGATAATTAGCCGGGGAAACTGGTTCCACCATTCGTTATATTTTCACTCCGCTGTGTCCTTTCATAACTTTTTAACTCAATGAAGTCGATTCTTCGGTTCTTTGGCTCTTCGTTTCGGGGGGAAATGAATGAGTTGCCTCGATATCAAATTTCAACTCCAAGGACCTCGCTGTTGGGGCTCTCAAGTGAGTTTATCAACATAAAAATGTGGGGCAATATTATACCCAAAGATTCAAGCTATCTTTTCACTATCTATAAATAATCGAAGATGTTTTACTCAAGTTATTGGATTTTAAAAGATTTAAGTATTTATTAATTTAAATATGTTTTAGGAACACTGTTGTTACTAAAATCTCCATTCAATTCATTTTAACGATTATTTTCAATTTTATTAAGGCATATACACATTTAAAGCGAAAATCTATTTAAAATAAAAATCTACATCTATCTACAAAATTTTGTTGTTACTTGAAACTCTATTTATTTCATAAGTTAAAATTACCAAAAATAATACAAATTATAAATTTCAAAGGTTACATAAACCAGAAGTTAAGATGTTAAACTATTCGTTAACCATTTTTGTGAAGTAGAGCCAGTTGTAAAAATTTAATTTAGTGATTATGGCAATTGGATTTGGTATTTTGGGCCAGTTTAGCCGGCAGACAAAGGTGTGTTAATCATTTATTTTGCGCAGCTCCACAGTTTGCTCCACTTTCGACACAGGGTCAACTGTCAAATGTCATCCGATGACAAACCTTTCCTCGCTCATTAATTAATTATGCACCGCCGGATGGCGGACAGCGGTCCAAGGACCCCGCGACTCGACTCGATATGATTGATATTTATGGACCGTACGGCACACAAACTATAAATAATTGAATATTTTTACTATACACAACGATAACGATAACGATGATGATGATGATGTGATTTTAATCAGAGGTCGCGACAATAATTAAAAAACACCCCCTACTATTCCCTCCTCTTTTGATTTTGCAGTGCGCACGAGCAATCCGTACTTCCTGTGCTCCGCCCTGCCCGCCCATTGGCGCTCCAACAAGACGCTGCCGATGGCCTTCAAGGTCGTCGCGCTGGCGGAGGTGGGCGACGGCACCTACGTCACCATCCGGGCCGGAAACGACGAGAACTGCTGCGCGGAGCTGCGCAACTGTACCGCCCAGATGAAGAACGACGTGGCCAAGTTCAACGATCTGCGATTCGTGGGTCGCAGCGGCAGAGGTGAGTACCCGAACAACCACTTGGGAATTATAAGCTAGAGGGTGAAGGTGACATCACTTGTAGTTCTGGGCATAGTGTGGTAAATCCAAAAGAATATGATGAAACACTTGAAAATCTGGGAAAATTCTAATTGTAATAAAAGGCCACTTGGGAATTATAAGCTAGAGGGTCAAGGGTCAATCACTTGCAGATCAGGATAAATTGTGGGCCTTTAAAGAGAATAATAGTTGGCACATTTTAGGAACAAAGGAAGAACAGCTTGGAAATTTAAGGAGCTGAGAAACAGAATATCCCGATTTTGTTCTTAAACGAAGAATTATATCACTTTAAACTTTAAGGTATTTAAGGTATTTTAAAATAAATTCTAGCACATGCGAAAACACTTGCCAGTTTCACATAGCGGAAGTTAGTGACTTCCTCAAGCACTGATGCAATCAGTCAAATGTCAATCATTGATTGACCAAAGAATTCTTCCCACAATATCCTACACTTTGCTCAATGACTTCATGTATTTGGTTTATCCTTTGAAATTTGCCTCCAGTTACACGGAGATAAAAAATTGTTTGTTTTTGGCCAAGTAACAATAAAAAAAACATTTTAATTTTGATTTTCCACTTAAAAATTCCGATTTTTCTTCCAAAAATATCAGTTTTTTGTTTATAACAATGATAATAATTTAATTTTAATTTAAGGTGTTATTTTGTTAACTTGGGCTTTAATAAATAGTTTTTTTAAAATAACTCATCTTAAAACATGCTTTGATAGGCTTCTTATATTTTAGTAAACTAGTTTTGAACATGGACTACAATTAACTTATCAAAGATAAATTGTTTTTAAAAAACAAACATATCTCCTGGCATTTGTGTTCCATCCCGTTTTTTTTCTTGTGCACCTTCCAAAATGAATCGGAAGTGCATTGATTGAGTGACATGACAGAAGTTCTGGGTCCCCAACTCCAATCTTCATCTTCATCTTCATCTCCACCTCCATAACCATCTCCATCTTCAAAATCCATCTCCATCCTGGTTGACTAATGTCTCCTGTGAAAAGGATCAATGGTACAGCAGTCGTCACATTAGGCTGCAGTTGGCGCTGGCCCCGGGGCAACATGCAACATGCAATGTGCAATGTGCGATATGCGGTATGCGATGTGCAGCACGAGGATTCCAGTTCTTACACCGAAAAAAAAATGCACATAGAATCCAAACTTTGGTCAAAATTGATCTTAAGGCCTTAGCATTAAAATCTTCGGTATATAAATTAAACTAAAAAGTATAGAGTTCTTTTTAGTTAGTATTGAAATAATACTTAGAAAGTGTAAGTATTGTAATACTGCCGACGGTTTATTAGCAAGACACACTTCTTAAAAACCAAACATTCAGTTTGTTTTTTTTTTTTGAGTGTAGTTCTGAGCTGCATATGGAAATGTGCTGGACGGAATCGGTTTTGAGCTGGGCGATCACGCAATAGTTGGGCCTTTGGGTCTGGTAATCGATTTGAACCCACAATTAATGCCACATTGCAGGCGATGCGATATGTGTTGCATAGAATTGGCAACAACAGCAACAGCAGCAACAGCAGCAGCAGCAGTTGGCTAATTAGCTGCAACTGTTGCCGCCGCTTCTTGACCCTAAGTCAACCTATGGCCCACCAAATTGACGGCTCGTGCCGCAAAAAAAAAAAGAAACACATACAAAATAATTAAATACGGCAAACGGCAAAAGGGTATGCAAATAACAAGCTAATGATGTAAGAACATAAACGCTGACCAAATTGTCAACGGCAGGCAGCAGCAGCAGCAGCAGCAGCAGCAGCAGCAACAGTTCATTTCATTTCACTTAATAGCCACGCCCCCGTGACCCCCACCGCCCCCACTGACCTTTGGCTGGGCATGAAATCTCGCGGACATCATGCAGCGATTTCTGATTAGATGACAAAGCGAACGAAAACAGATGTAAGCGAAACCATCATCAGCCTGTCAAGGGTCACAAAATGCACACAGAAGACTAACGTCGCTGGTGGTGTTTGAACCGAAATATACCCTGGAAAACTTGTTATAAATTCAAAATATTCTTATATATATATGAATATATATATATATATATATATATATTTCAAAATAAATACTTTCTTAATAAAAATATATATTTTTTTGTTACTAATAAATTAAAAATGTTTTATAGTATTATTTGATGTTCCTTTCAACATTTATAGACTTGTAAAATATATTTTTTTCTTGTTTAAATGTTTAAATAAAAATATATATTTTGTTTTTAACAATCGGGTAATACTTAGGTTATTATTTTAGAAAGAAAATAATATAAAACATAATCTACAGAAAATTTTATGAAGGGTATCAACTATTGCAATTGGCTTTTGTCTTACATTTTTCGCGTTTTTTGTTTTATGTGTTTTTTTTGGAGGGGGAGGAGCTTGCTTTGACCATTGCTGGATTAAGTGAATGGGGCGTGGCAGCTTATCGCCTTTTTATCCTGGTCATGGCATGCGTCGACATGTTTTTAATTTGCCCCCAGTCCGCAGTCAAAACAAAAATCTAAATACGAATCGCCATCTGATTTGGACATTCCCCGTTTTTAACCTTCGATAGGCCCACTTAATTACTAACTTTGGCAAAAAAAAAACATTCACATCGACATCGACATTATAATCATCATCTATCATATCAAAGGACTTGACTTGACTTGACTTTCACTGGCGATGGGATTAAATTTGTGAAAACAAAGCAAATGAAGGACACGCGCCACCGGGAATTTATAAGTCGCATCAGGATGTTTTAGCTGAAAAAGGGTTGATGTACAGACATCTAGATTCCCCGATAAACTTGAACATCGGGGGGACCTGATCCGACTTAGTGGTCGGATGGGCGGAAAGGTTAATAGGATGAATATTTGGAATATTTGGAATATTAAGGCATTTAGACATTTAAACAACTGGGGCAAAGGGAATTCTTTCACTTATTTATAGTTGTGCCATGATTATAATTTAATTAAGCCCACTTACTGGAGTAGCTTTATAGCAGACCCTTGAAAAGACTTCAAATTCACAATCAAATTTAATTCCTAGTGGCTTACGGCAAAGTTAAATCCATTATTTAAGTATTTATTAGTACAAGAAATTAACTATTATTGTAAAAAAAGAGCATTTGCATTTCAATTGATTTGGGAAAAATACATTGCAATAAAAGACTTATGTTATATTTTGTATTAGAAGTAAGTTTTTATTTAACTTAAATTGTAACTGAGTGAAGTCTTCGACTCTGAATGGAATTCAACAATTTTAATTTACAATATAAGGTTCCGTTTATTTTCCTATTTAAAATGCTCACACTACTTTTAACTTACCAAAGTGAATTATTATTTGTGTTTCCATTAAATATATTTTATTCTAGTACTAAAGTAAATAGTTCTATGAAACAATTTGTTGCCAAAGTGTTTTATTTTTTTTAGAATATTTATGCTCGCATAGAGCAAGGCTCTATATTACCATTTCTTATCAGGCTGGGAACTGAATGCTTTATGTTCGCCCTATCAAGATCGCGACTTCCGAAGTTCCCAGCCAAGAACTTGTGCCATTATTCAGTGGCTGTGATGCTATATACTACACATATGTTCCGAGTGATATCGGCACAGGGTTTATCGCCCGAAAGCTCGACACTTGAGGTTCCCACAGAATCATGAGGCTTCTTGCCAGGTCTTATCGTTCCGAAAGGCGATGGCTCATGGATGGATGTTTCTGTGGGTTCCTGGGTAATATATATTTAGATGTATATATATAGCATATATGGAGCAGATTACTGATGCCTCTGACTGACTGACTGACTGACTGACTGTCCAAGTGCGTGAGCCAATGGTCATTGTTCATTGATGATGACTAATTTGTAGGGATCCCTCTTCAACTACATCTCTATTATGGACATTATTGCGCCCATTTAGGGCGCGTTGTCCAAAGACAAAGGGCAATTACTCTGTAACGATCTTTTACATACGATGCTCTATACGATGCTCCATACGATGCTCCAGTTCCAGTTCTATTTTCAGTTTTGTTTGGCCATTTGAAAAATTACACCGAAAAGGAGCCAGCTTCTGCGGCACTTGATTAATTTGGCTTCACCTTTCTTTCAACTGATGCCATATATGTAGTATGAAATAAAAATGAAATACGAAATAAGTCGAACACGCAGGGCCATAAGTTTCCAATTCTCTGGCGTAATGAAGACATTTCGAGATTTGTAGATCTCAATGATTTCGGGTTCACAAAACGCTTTCTAACTGATGGCTATTCCAGTTTCTATTCGTGGTTTCGGTTAATGAACCCATCAAATCTTCAATTATCTCCGTTCGGTTCATTGTGTCTAGTTTGAGGGTTTCATTGTGGCATATAGCATTATAGCTTTGCTGCATTACCATTACCCAAACACGACTGAACTCTCCTATAATGTTAAAAAAAAGCTAGGCACTAATATATACTATAATCTCTTATTTATGCATATTTAACTAACAAAGATTGTTTATTTTCCTGTTATGTTTAGCATGTGATTCATTTCGATTATGCTTGACTTATTCATAATCATTATCTTTGAAAAATAGGCATTTATGGCACTCACAAGCTCGTAACTCATACATACATTATCATATTGCTTTGAGGATAGTAAGCTATTTAAGCTTCTAACTTATTATAAATTAGGATAAGTTTTTACAAAATTATTCATGGGATTTCCACAATAATAATAATAATATATTTTAATAAGATAGTAGAAGGATGGCTTTTATAAAATGTTTTCTATTTTACGTCTTTTACTACATATATATTTCCCACTTTATGATTTTAATATAACATTTCTGACTAATTCAAGCCATATTTATTTTGATTTTTGTTTTTATTTTGTTTACGTTTTCTTCAGATACCTTTGTATTTATTTTTTTGAGGTATTTTAAATTTAAACTCTTAACAATTTAACAATTATTCCCCTCCAAATATAATTACAAGCAAGTAATTGTCATAATTCGGATTTCGTATTTTTTTATATATCTGCCATATTTTATTTATAGATTATAGATTATAGATTAAATGTATACTTATTTTATTAAAATAACAGAACAAATGTTACGGTTTTCGTTTTTAACAAATAAGTAATTCCCTTTTCACTGATATTTTCCTCTGTTAACATTCAGGTTTCTTAATTAAAAGTTAAATGCAATTTGCATCAAATGGTCAAATGGTCACTCACCATTCACCATTCAACATTCACCTTTGACCACCCATCCATCCACCTATATCCTATGTACTATATATAGAATCCTTGTTCAGTCGGAGATGGAAGATGGAAGTTACGAGCTTGGGTTTGGGTTTTGGGTTTTGGGTTTTGGGTTTGGGTTTGGGGATGCGACTGAGGTTTCTGCGGTCAGCTTGGATGGACCTCTCGTGCTATTTTCTCTTTTTGGACCAAACAATGTCGCTTTTGTGGGTGTTTAATTATATGTATACATTTGCAGGCAGACAGACAGACAGACAGACAGTCAGACAAACAGTCTGTGTGACTGCTAAAATATCAAAATAAAATACTGAAAATTCATTTCATATTTACGCAATCGATAAAAGCTGTCCGATGGCCTTCAGCCTTCAGTTTTAGATTTGCAGCCCCTGCAAACGGTGTCTAGTTTAATGGCCATAAATAGTGTAAACATTCGGTGAAGCCCTGAAGAAAGCAACAAAAATGTAAACTCTTTCTGGCCACAATGTTGCCAATGTTAACCAAACGAATTGGGGGCGGCGGCGGTAGTGAAATGAGGGGCGTGGCCGGGCGGAAGACAGGTTGCAACATTTCCACATTTTATGTGCACTTCGAAAACGACTTTGGCGGCAGTCATTAAGGAGGGATAAACCAAATTTATGTCAAGAATGCGAATAAATTGCACCGCCGGCGGAAAGAGTTTTTGTATTGTTAATACGAAGTGCAGGATACCCTTAAAATTATATAATGACTTCAAGTGCTAATACTATTAAACATAGCTTTAAGATTTATCGAATAAATAGTAAAATAAAATAATTTTCTTTGGAATGCCTTAACCCTAAACGATTGTAACCTATATATGTAACATCTGGATGTGTAAATGATGTTCTATACCAAAATTTATAATAATAGTTGAAAGGGTTACAGAGTTCACTCAGACTAGCTACCCTAAGTATGAAACAAACAAATAAAAGCTCTAAAAAATGTATACTGACTTACAAAAATAACCTACAAAATGTGTTATTAGCTAAAAGATTTATCGAATTAATAGTAAGATCACAAAACTAATACTTTCGACAATAAAATCATTCATTCTTGGAATAACCTAAGCCCATACGGTTCTACCCTATATATGCAACATCTGGATGTGTACGCAATGTCGTATACCAAAATTCATAATAATAGCTGAAGGGGTTACCGAGTTCACTCAGACCACAAGCTCACACTTTCGCCCAAAAGCCATAAGAAGTGCAGTCATTAAAGGGGTAGGCCCGCAGACACACGAACGAACGAATTGTGACGCGTGTTCGATGGTTTGGGTTAGGGTTTGGTTTTGGGTTTGCGTTTGGGTTTGGGTTTTTGGTAGTTCTTCCGACTGGCAAATTGATTCGGTAGCCCAGTGAGGTCGTCGCATAAATCCTCCTTCGGACATTTACGACTCAATTTCCGCATTCGCAGCGTTCTCTAATGCCAACCGATGATTTTTGCAGGGAAGAGCTTCACGCTGACCATCACGGTGGCCACGAGTCCGCCACAGGTGGCAACCTACGCCAAAGCCATCAAGGTGACCGTCGACGGACCTCGGGAGCCCCGCTCCAAGACAAGTAAGTGCCACAGATCGTATAATCCTGAAAATATTGCTGAAAGCCTCTAGGAGGTAAAATTAGTTATTCAAGAGTTTGGCAGTTCGTTTAAGTTGAATGAGATCCTCTGTAAAATAAAAAGTAAACTCTCTATGTAAACCAAAAAACCTGACATACTAAGCTGTAACAATATAGCCAAAAAGTATTAAAATTTAATCAAAATGTGGTCATAAATGTGGTTAATCTGAAAAACACAACTGTTAAGAAAGAGTATTTAGTCTATAATCGAAAAAATAAGGGATAATGGACTACTTATTCTTAAATTAAATATTAAATTATTCAAAGACTTAATAATGGCAAATGTGGTTGACAAAATTTGATTTGCAAGATATTTATTTAAATTTCTGGATTACTTTATTATTTCTTTTAGATCTTAATTGTAAATAAACACAAATACACATCAACAAAAATGTAAATTACTTTAAAAGGCTATCCATTTCACATAGTTTTTTTTCTGCCGTGTAGCACCCTGCTCAACAAAGAGTGGCACAACAAACATAAGTGGCTACATTGTTTTGCCAATTAGCAATTATCACTTGCCACAACTATCAACTAAACAACAACAAAGAAGAAAGAAGAAGTGGGGAAAGTCGTGGAAAGAAAAGGCGTCCCGTTGCGTTTTGGGTTTCGCACTGCAACATGTGTCCATGTCCGTGATGTCCGTGCTGTCCGCTTTTCCCGCCGTAATCCGTAACCTTATTCCGGAGTCACTTGGACAAGTGTTTAAGCCGGCTTCAATAGTTAAGCCGATCTGCTCAATTGCCCATAATCGTCCTCAATCCCTAGTTCCTAATCCCTATTCAAAGTCGAACAGACGGTTTCTTAGCTCGATTTAACCAAAAGAAATAGGGGAGATTATTTTTAACTTCAAACTAATAGATCAAAATATCATATCCAGGGAAATGTAATGCTAAGATCAAAATTAAAAATGTACTCACCAAGAGTAGGAAACATAATGATATGCATTGTAATTATTGCTAGATAAATTTAAATATAAAATACAACATTTTGAATTCAATAGCCAGATATATACAACTTTTAATATTTTTTAATTAAAATTGTAATTTATCTAGAAATTTATTTTCTGTGTAGTTTTTGTTCAAGGCTTCTGCCATCGAGATCCTTTCTCTTTCTTTGTGGAGGATCATCGTGAGATCCTGTGACATCCGATGAACGCCATTGTTCGATCTCGATGTTCTGTCATTCGGGAAGGTGTTTGAAAAGTGCAGCCGGTTTTAGCCGACTTTTTGAAAGTGGAATGGGGCAATGCTGCTGCCTCTTACGGTTTCTGAAAATTTTGCGGTTTGCAAAGAAAACCTTTTTTCTCTCTCTTTTTGTTTTTTGCTTCGCATCGAGTTTTTTATTTCGTGTAATGCATATATGAATTAATTTTTTCCTCTTGATATTTCGTTAATGCATTTTTAGGTCTTCGCTGCAGCGTTAATTGCATGTAGGGAAGGTAACACTATATATATATATATATATATATATGTGCATATATCGTTTGGGTTTAGTTTATATTATATATGTATAGAGTACAGCTTGAGTTTGACTTGTGGCAAATTAAGGTTGCAACACTAAAGAGTACTGTGCAAAATGGAGTCGGTCCTTTGAGTTGTTTGGTTTCGGTTTCAAATTGGTTAAATAGTAGTAGTACTTTTTTTTTTTAGCAAACACACAAAAAAAAAGCAAAGCAAATTATCCAAAACTTAGAAAATATGAGCCCAGCTCACAACCAAAAGAAAATTGTCATAGAAACATGACTATGGTTACTTAAATTTTAAATTATTGTGTATGAAAAATGTCTCAATAAGATGAGTATTAAATGAACAGCATGAAAGTATCAAAATAAAACATACTTGGTTTAAAAATAGGGTCTTTGACTACAGTTTAAGATCCTTCGGTATAAAAATTAAACTAAAAGTATAGTGATTTTACTATATAGTATTTAGTATTCAGTATTTATAATTTATACTTATTCTTTTTAAGACACACTTATAAAAACTAAACTTTCGTTCTTTTTTTGGGTATATTTATATTTATTTATTTCAATTTATTTATTATTATTGGGTATATTTTTTCCGAAATTTAAGTTTAGGTAATTTTGTTTCTTAGGGATCCAGTTCAAGTTGCTTATTTTTCTTCGTACTAAATGAGCCCCCACTTTTCGTTTAACCCTTGGCAGGTCCGACGGGTGGGCCGCACTACCGGGCTCTGGGCCTCGGCCAGCGGCCCTATATCGACGGATTCCCGACCAAGGCGTTCCAGGAGCTGGAGACGATCCGGCGCTCTGCCAAAGTGGCGGCGGTAACGACGGCAGCGGCTTCGGTGGCGGCAACCGCGGCAACGGCGGCTAATGCGGTGGCAGCGGCGGTGGCCGTCACGCCCACGGGCGCCAGCGGGGGCCCTGCTGCGGGGGGCGTGGCCGGCGGAACGGGCACTGGCCTGGTGCAGCAGCTGAGCAGCAATTACTCATCGCCGAATAGTACAATCAACTCGGACTGCCAGGTCTACAAGCCAAATGCGCCGCACATCCAAGGTAAGCTGATTGCACTGCACAAAATTTCTCAAAATATTCCTACTCACAAATTTGAAAATAACTAACTTGGTTCTGTTATTTATAGAAATGCAATGTAAAAATGTTAATTTATGGGGCATCAAAAAACATAAGCCTTTTAAAAAAAGACTAAGAGCATCTGTTTCAAGTTTTATGTTTTAAAATAGCTTTTCTCTAACATTTTTTAGGTATTCTTTAATAATTAAGTGTAGGGAATTTAAAGATTCCTTTAAAAAGGGGATTGAAATATGTTTCAAAATTAATTTTCAATTTTATTGATTTAAGTTTCTTAAGCTTTGTGCGACGCATTTTTTAAGCAAACAATAGAAACTAATTTTTTTGACGCAAGTATAAAATAGCTATAAACACTGAATATAAGCAAGAACTTTCTTTTATGGAATAGTTAAAACGAGAGTTAGACAATATTCGGCTTATTTGCTGTCATTTTATTTGGCAGCCGAAGAATTTTTCTTAGTGTACAACGCATTCCCCTCTTCCACTCCACTCCGTGTTTTTAAAACCCTTTCAATGAAGTTGTTAGCGATGAAAGCCGGCCACGCTTTGCAATTTATGTGTGATGTCTGATGTGTGATGTCTGATGTCTGATGATCTGTGCAGCTTGGTTGACTGGCACCAGGCTGCCTAAACGATTTAATTGAGTTAATCAACCTGCCACACACCCTACACCCTACACCCCAGGCCTCATCTTGATTTATTTTTGGTATTTTTATGGCGCGCTTTGTTTTTGGCAGTCGCTCGCTAATTTATTTATTTTCCCAAAGCTCGCCTTAAAAATAGTTCACAGCCGTTGTCGCTGGCCTCAGACGGCCTCTATATATTAATATAAATATATATACATATATACATTTGAAAAAGAACAATTGTCTTTTGTATGTTTTTCTTATTTTCTTATGAAAATAAACGGCAGAGTCAGAAATTGGGAAAACCCAGTGAAGATATAGTAAAATGGTGTCATATTCCTTAATCATTTGGTTATTTTTATAAGGAAGACAATGCCTTATTGAAAAAGACAAAGACAAGACTTTTAAATATTCATGTATCTTATACAGGAGTGGGTGAAAACATTGTTAAATATATTTTTTGATGTAGTTGTTAGAAAAGTCTTTAAAATCTCAACTAAACAATGCTTTTTAAGTTTTACATTTCTTAGGTAAATAAATTGCAAGTTAAATTGTATAATATTTATTTTTTTGTTTTTGTATGATAGGTTTTAGACTTTTTGCAGCGAAAACTTAATTTATAAATAGCGACAGCCAAAACTGTTATGTCCAGGAAATCTTTGTGAACTTGCATAAATAAACTATTTAGAATTAACACTTTTCCTTTTTTCGATCCAAACTCAGAGGCTTGGCCTTGGAAAATTTCATTTTCCACTGATCCGCCCTGGATTTGTCTTAGTATTCAATCAATTGGCATTCATTTCTGTCCGGCCTGTAAAATCTTATCAAAATTCCAGTGAATCAATTGATATGGCCAGAGCAACTGGAACCGGGCTTTGAGTCACGGCTGATGATGAGTCAGTTGGAGTGGCCAGTTTGGAACTAGACGAATCTGAGCCACGAATCGCCGTGTTAAGCCCAGACTAAAGCATTTTGCTTATGCTAATTAATTTATAAATGTTTCTTCTTCACGCACCCTTTTGCAGTGGAGGTCTTTTGACTTTAGTAAAAATCTAAAAATTAAAGTTTAGGTTTAATAAGTGTGTCTTAAGGCATAAGTATTAATGCAATAGTAAATTATATAAATTTCATACTTTTCAGTTTCTAATGTTTAGTCCTGTTTATTTAATATATTTTTGGCCTACATCCGCATTTTGTGATTGTTTCGCAGACTATTCCAAATTCCTAGGGTATTAAAAGCCTTCACTTTCTACGTTTTTTTCGGGTTTTTAAATCAGTGGGGCGGAGGAGGGGGCGGGGCGGGGGTAGTTGATGTCGGAATAAACGCGTAAGCGTATTGTCAATGGGGGAATGACACATCGTTGACTTGGTCGTCGTCTTTCAATTAGCCAAAAGCAAAAGCGGCCAACAGCAGCAACAATAATAGCAACAAATGCAATACGTTTTGGTTTTTATTTTTTTTTTGTTTTTGTTGGAACCGGAAATGCCCGAATCGAAGCGAGAAATTCACGTCTGAATCCGAATCTCCAACTCAATCTCAATCTCAATTTGAATCGGAATCGGAATCGAAGCCTCTATGGGGAAAAAACTTGAGGCGCTTTTGTTGTTGCTGTTAAGTCATAAATATTTAAATGTGGCGCTTAAGCTGTTAATTTACACAATATAAGGCAACAACAAAAAGGCATTCGGCCGGGAATTCAGCGGAAATCGTTGCAAAATTCAAAGAAATTGGGTTGGATGATGTGCAAAAAAAAAACAAAAAATTCAACTGTTTATCCATACATCTGTAAGTTGGTAGAATAAATGGAGCAGAGGATTTAAATAAAGGGTAGCAAAGCATTTAAGCCCATAATGATAATTGATGATAAGTCAGAGCAATAGACAAGAATGTAAATGCTAAAATAAAAATCAATCAAAAGAAAATATGAAGAAAAAACCCAAAAAGTAAATAGTTTGATCACATTTGATTTTTGGTATTTCCAATTTTATCATTTTTACCGAATAGAACAGAAATGCCAAGCTCAATTACGTGAATCCCTTAATTAAGTAATGGAAAACCCAAGATCCAATTCAAGTTGAGTAATAATTTGCACATTGCTTTAAGAAAAAGGTTTACGAAGGCTATAATAACTAAAAAGAAATGGGTTTTTATGTGTTTCAATTGGTTTATTATTTTTTATTTGACTTATTTTGGTAAATTAAAGTAGTTGTATCAATTGATATCTTCAAATATTCATGAATATTTTCAGTTATTATAGGTTTCTAAATTTAAAAAAAAAAAAAATATATTGTTCATTTATAAATTTAAAAAAATGAATAAACATTTAAGCGATTTAATTGATAAACTAAGTGTAAATCATTAAACTTGGCCCTGTTTTTTGTCCTTTTAATTGTTTTGTGGTTCAAACACCTGTGGCATCGAAGTATTCAGTATCCAGTGATCATTATTATTCCGCATATCAGTGCAATTCGGCATCTGCTCCAAACTTAATGCCGAGACTCACGCCTTCGTGTTTGCCTTCATTTAAGTGGAGAAAATATGCAAATTTGGACCCAGAATCTTTGGGTTTTTGGGTTTGAGTTTGGGGTTTTAGTTTTTGTTTGCGGGCTCCCCACTTTTGGCCACAAATCAATCCAAATGCGGTTGCGCAGCTGTTGCAGCTTCAGTTTGGCTGCAAGATGCAGTCATCAGTGGGTGAAGGAGGCCGCCGGGGGGTTAAGAGTGACAACAATGTCACACATATTGAAATGGAATCTTTTTGGCCCATAAAACGGAGCCAACTTCGGTTTGGTTTTGGTTTTGGTTTTGGTTTTGCTTGTGCTTTTGGTTTACATTTTTTTTATTTTATTATTTTTACAACCAATGGCCGCAGTCACTTCCCTGCTCATCAACATCAACTTGAACATCACCATCACCATCGCAAAAACCCAATCCCGAGACCCAAAAAACCACAAACTCACTTCCGTTTCGCATCGTTGTTGTTGTTGCTGTTGTTGTTGTTGTTAATGTACGGGTACTTGTTTCTTTTTTTTTATTTTTATTTTTTTTTTTGTATTTTTCTCTGCCGCCATTTTGCTGCAGACCAAAATAAGTAAAAAAAACCAGGGAACACCTCACAAAAAAATGTTGTAAAAAACGAACTCCATTTACACCAATATAAGCGACTGCCACTGCCACACAATAACAACTTCAGTTATACGCACTTTAATTGAAATTGCTTCAAGACTTGAAAGCTATCATCTGCTTTCACAAGGCATAAAAATGGCCAACTTAAAATTGGATATTGGAAAGAAATCTATAAGTTTTCTATACAATTTTCTTTCTTTTTCTTATGTTCACCCCAGTTTTTAGATAAATATTATTGTGTTTAAAAGTGTAGCGATTATTCTTAAGCAAAATAAGTGTTGATTTTTGTTAATTGGTTTATAAAAAAAGTGGAAACATGTAGATAGCCAACCAAAAGGTTATTTAATTGAAATTATTTATGTGAAATAAATAAATCTAGATAAATGAAAGTTTTCCATACAAATTTATTTCCCTTTTTTTAGGGGCTGCCCGATTTTTAAATATTAATTATATATTGATAAAAAAAATTGGTTATTATGGAAAATAAAAAGTTAGCCAGTCAACTAAAAGTAGGATATTTAAATGCATTTTTTTCCATAAATTAATCTAGATAGCTTGAAGTGTTTCCATCCCTTCACTTCCCATTTCTTATGTTCTTCTTGAATTTTGGCCATGTTTAGCAGAAGCCACCACCTGCAGGCACTTGACTTATCCGCAAAGTTTGTGGTTTCAGTTCGGATGGACTGATCAGGCTGCATCCGCTTTTTCCCCCATTCGTTAGCCCTTTTTCCCTGTTGTTTTTTTTTTTTTTTTGCTGAGCGGATATATGGCCAAAATCGCAGATATCCGGTTGTAGCCGTGGGATCGATTGAAAGTGCAAGAAACTTGGATAGTATTTGGACGGAAAAAAGGCTGAAATTTATATATCTATATGTATTTCCTGAAGCGCCAATTAGTGCGTCAACATTGCGTATACGCAATTTCAGTCAAAACAATTTGTGCATATTTCCACGTGCCAGCTGAAAATTACGAGGTATGAGCAATGGTTGGAGACCATGCCCCTTTATTCCCCGCCCCTGGAATCTCCCCTTTTGCTGCCCCTTCAATCTTTGCTAACTTGGCTTTCATCCTGTTCGTCTCGCTTCATTGCAACCTCATTTGCCTAAGTTTGCGGTGGTCCACCAATACCCCTCCCCCCCCAGCCCAACCCTTCCCCACCCCCTTTGCACCGTCGCCCATGTCTTGGGCTTCAATTTAGCCCATTGTTGTTGCTGCAACGCAATTTGCGCCCTAATTGAAACATTAAAATGTGATAAGTGCCGGGTGAAAAGTTGCATGCAACTTGCAATTTTCCTACCTTTCAGTAGTCGCCGCCCCTGTTTTTTTTTATTTTTAGTGGGGTTAAGGGGGTCTTAAATGAGTACGTGCGTAGTATGCGTACTAGAGTTGATTATTTATTACAGTGCGTAACTAATTTCCCCCTTTACATAGGGTGTTATTATGCTCTTTCGGCTTGGTGACAGGAAAATTATGCACTTGTTTGAGCAAAAACTTAATAAAAATATAATTGCTCAATTAAGTTATATTTCTACGTCTATATTTTCATTCCTTCCCTAATTGCTTAAGAAAGAACATGAATTTTATTGGAAAAATCTTTAATTTAAATGGGTTAGGCTCTGAATTTTAAATATATATTTATTATTTATATTTTAAAGGAAAGAAAGCAAAGGCATAATCATAGCCAACTCAAAAAGGATATATTTTTATCAAAAATAAATACATCATTTTTCTTTAGAATATATTAATTAACTAATTAAGAATCAAATAAGTAACATTTAATATTCTATATTTGCATTCCTTATTTCGTTGCTTTAAATAAAATTAAATGAATCTTATTAGATAAACTTAATATATTCTTGTTTTAAGGGATCTTTTTAAGATAAATATATTTGGACAAATGAATAATTTATTTAATGTTTTTGTTCAATTAATTTAATATTCGTTCCCTATTTGTTATAACCTTCATGAACAGTTCCCTAGAATATATTTCAAGTGTTGTGGGTCTTTCCTTAATATATTTTTGCTACCTGGAAAAGGATTTGCCTTTGGACCATTTCGCTAGTTATTTTTCTTTTATCGCTTCTAATGAATTTGATTAATTACGCGACATTTTTGTCGCTTTGTTGCTTTTGTTGAACAGCTGGCACAGGGCGTGCGGGGGGCAGGGGGTTTATTCGAGGGGGAAGGAGACTGAGATGTTGTGTAATTAATCAAAAATATGCAAGATTTTGGGAATGGGGCTGCGATGTCCCGCTGGTTGACTAGGAAACCCAGTTCCCAATGTCTTGGAATTTTCTTTCGTCTTTTCGCTTAACCCATTGACATGCACTGCAGTCGCCGTGGGGTTAAGGCTTAAGAGAGGGGGTGTGGCTGGTGGGCGGTGAGCTGGTGCTACACACATGCCTCCTTCTTCTGCTTCTTCATTTATGGTTGCCATGCATATGAAATGATGTTTTCAATTATCCCTTCGGCCACGCCCACGTTTGCGACTGACAACTTGGCAAATTTCACGCAGGGGGTTAATTGAGGGTGGGGAAAATCAAGGGTTAATTGGCCCCCCAACTGGCACTCATTTACCAGTTCTCTTACGCATTTTTCACAATTATTTTCCGTATTTCCGTTGGAAAAAGTTCATCCGCTTTTTTTTTAACTGCAATTTTTTATCTACATAGTAGACATTTATATAATTTTTCTTTGTATATATGTTTATAATGATATTTTCTCCACTAAAAGTACATTTTCAATTATTGGTAAGCGTGTGTTTAAGATATTTGATTTAGGGCAACAAAAAACTACTCCTAACACACTATTTTACCCATGTTTTCTCCACTAAAATTCTCATTTTCGCCTTGATCTCTTCCAGGTGCCGACATGATGGGCGCCGGCGAGTGGACGGGCTCCTCGAGTTCGGCGGCTGCCTACTACCACCACAGCCACGCCCACCACCCGCACGCCCACCATCCGCACGCCCATGCGCACGCCCACCTGCAGCACCAGATGGCCCTGCCGCCGCCGCCGCCCCCTCCCGCTGCCGCCCCTGTGTCGGTGGGTGGCAATGGCGGGGCCATGGGCATGAACATGGGCGTGGGCGTGGGCATGGGCATGGGCGTGGGCGTGGGCGTCGGCATGAACCATTACGGCGGGGGCTACGACTCGGAGGCGGGCCAGTATGCCGCCCATTTGCCGGCCGTTCTGCCCGAGATGCATGGCCATGGATTCGCCACGGATCCCTACCAGACAGCCGGCTACGGAGGCGTCTCCAATGCGGTGGCCGGCGGCGGAGGCAGTGCCTCCAAGTCGGAACTGGACTACGGCGGTGGCTACAATCAGGCGTGGTCGAACGGGTATCAGAACTATCAGTACGGCAGCTGCCTGGCCCCCGCCCCGCCCCCCTCAGATGGCGTCGGCGGCCCCGCCCCCGCCGCCGCCGGTGGTGCTGTGTCCGCAGCTCTACTCCACGGTCAACCAGAACCAGATCCACCTGCATCTGCACAGCAGCGAGAAGCTGGAGCAGTACCTGGGCACGGCCAGTGGGGCGGACCACCTGACCATTGGCTCGCTGACGGGCGGCAGTCGCTCCAGCCTCGAGATTGCCCAGGATCAGTATCACCCACTGCAGCAGCAGCAAGTGCACCACACACTGCAGCAGCAGCAGGTGCACCACACACAGCAGCAGGTGGAAGCCACTGGGGAAGTGGGTGGTGGAGGAGGTGGAGGAGGAGGAGGTGGCGGCACTGAGTCCGCCCGCGAGGAGGATGTGGGCGATCTCACGCAGGTGTGGCGACCCTATTGACCCAATCGGATCTCCACCCATCGGCCAGCACCACCCAGCCGCCAACCCAGCCACCCACTTGCCACCAGCACCACCACCACCCACCGCCCACCGATGCACCTGCACATCGAACTGAACTAGGAGGGCAGCAGCAGCAGCATCACCACAAGAACTGTACAATTCTATTTTTTTTATTTTTTTTTCATAGCTAATAACGTATATATATATAATTAACTAGCCGCAACAAGACAAACATAAAAAACTGTACATAAAACAAGGCATACATTTAAGTTACAGACATAATAAATGGGCAGGGGAATTTGTAGAACTCAAACCTCACACAACACTACTCATAAAGACTTTATATCTTAAAAAAGTTTATAATATTTTAAATTTGTATTGTTTTACACAACAATAACCTTGCACTAAGTATTTTTTCCAAAGATATATCATCTTTTTTTTTTCATTAAAAACTTGCTTAAAAATATTAAACTTAAACGTTCCCATAGTCTATACAAAGAAATAAGATATTTATTTTCACAATAATTAAACTTTTAATTAACACTTTTAATCTAATTTCAATTGAAAAAAATCCTTAAATAACTAAATTCTATGGATATTTAATAGCCTCCCAAATTCACTCAATGAGATCAAGATGTTTCTATTATTTTATACCTATTTAGTTAAAAATAATGAAGACTCAAGATAATACTATACTATAATAATGTTTTAAAAATTGAGGTTTGAGTTTGAGAAGTTGAACTGCAAAATGATAACAAAACTTTATAATACTCGTAAAGATGTAAGCGCAAAACAGCTGTAAATAATAGAGTTTAAAGTTAAGATGAAACGTAAAATACTGAATTCGGAAATGATTAAGTCACTGACTCTAATGTAGAGAGCACCCCATCCCCTACAAACCGTAGAGAAGCGTTTTTTTTTGTATAGCCTTAAGCCTAGAACGATACTCGATAAAGCCGCACAACTATATATAAATATATAAATATAGTACCTATGTATACATTTTTTTTCTGTTACTTTGTGTGTGTGTGAATCTGCCAAAGGATTCGAGAAGAAAGTAAAAATCTGAGCGGTGAAGAGAAGACTATAAATAAAGTTATCGTATTTATTTATATGTGAAATATTTTAATTAGGTGTGAAAAATATAGGATAAGGTAAGATTTCTGGTTTAATTTAAATGATGTTTGTCCTATTTCAACTGTATCGTTTTAATGGTCAAATTTAAACTGGAAAATTGCGTTTTGCATTGGGACAAGAGACCTGAATAATATACTTTTTTGCCGACCACAGCGGATACATAATTATGTGCATATTTTAGATTAGAAACAACAATGGCGAAAAAACAGAAAAAGAGTTCACAACAATTGCGAAAAATTGTGGATTTTTGAAGTGCGAAGCCCTAAAAATGCGCGTATGTAAATAATAAATACAAAATTATTGCCAAACAGAACCACAAAGTGTGCACAGGCCATTGCATCGCCTCGTTCCGCGGGAAGATCTCTCCACACGAAGATCTCTAAACTACGATCTCCGGCAGCTCTAGTTCCATTTTTCCATTTTTTCCATTTTCATTTTCGCCTCCTCTGCGGTCGCTGCATGGCATACATACTCGTAAATTGGAGAAGCGGCAGCCGTGGGTTGCTCAAACCCCCCGTAAAATGCCCCCCTCCAAAAACCCCCTTCGAAGAGGCAAAGTGCCAATGGGTGCCGCCATTGCTGCTCTGGACGGGCAAATCAAGACGGGGCAGTCAAGTGTTAAATTGCAAAAGACATTTCCATTGTCGGCAATTGCGAAACGGAAACCCTAGACTCTGGTCCACAGAGACCCGATCCAACCGATACACCGATAGTCTATAGCCCAACCCCATTGAACATCCACTGCAAATAATCGATCGATCGCTCTGTGTTGCTAGAACTGAAATAGTGATTTTTTACTAAGCTACATTTTTAAAATATCTGTTTTATTCTGTTTCTCAGTTATTATAATTGAATTATACATCATAGTCTGAACAATTTAAGGGTGACACAGAAATATCTGCAGATAAAATCTTACTATGGTCTACACACTACAAATAACCGATCGATAGCTCAGCTTTTTTAAAACTGAAAGAAAAAGAAAACTACATTTTTTCAATAACTATTTTTCAGCAATTTTAAACTTGTTTTTTATTACAAATCTGGCAATGAATATACCCTTTGAATATATATATATATTACAATCTGTTTTTGTGGCATTCAGACCTCTGAACAATTTTCGGGTGACACAGACAAAGTATAAAGATTAAAAATTCACTCTAAATGCTATGGAATTTCCGGAATAAAAGAAATTTAATTGCATACTTTTTAGAGACCTTCGTTGAAAGGAGCCTAAGATTAATGTTTCAGTGTAGAAGCCAGATGCAGGCAAGCATTAAAGATATGCTCCTCGATGTTTGGATACCTTTGGCTTTCTTCGGGCAGAAGCCCGACACACGTCTCATCTTCGATGTCCCCCTCATTTTATAGCTCCGGCTGTAATATAGTAAGTGATCCACGTGAAGATCTTGCGGTGGCCCAGAACAAAGGCAAACGCAGGGCTAGTAACTTTGTCAGCAGTTTATGATGGGCGACTTGAATTACCGCTGCGAGGATGGAAATGAAGCTGGAGCTGAAGAATGAAGCCTGAGCCGATCCAAGGGGTAATTAACTCCGAGTTGCAGCGCCAAAACAGCCAGCAGATGTACAGGCTACCGTGTGGATGGGATTCTTGGGTGGTCCTGTCCAGCGATTCGAGGGCGGAAAGTGAAGCCTGCTCATGAATGGATCGGCCTATGAATCGAGCTACGTTACAGAAGAGCCAGGTGAGCTAAAGATAGACGTAGGATATTGACCCACTTAAAAAAAGAATACCATAGGGACAATACGATGCACAATTTTAATTTGAATCTTTATTAAAAGCCTTAACTAATGGCTCTCTATGACTATGTTTAGTCACCTAAAATTGTATAGTTCTGTCGTAAGAAAAAGCAAGAAAAACCAATTTAAGTTATGAGTGGGTCTTCCATGGAAATTATGCTTTATCATTGATATGATATCATCAACCAGATTTGGCCAATTTCATCGCGTTTAACCTTTAAATTAGCAAATCAAATGAATTGTGAATCATCTTAATGAACATTACGCATAAAGATAAAGATAAAAATCAATGGGAGCACACAGGTACTTTGGTTGAGAATCGCAGAGAAAGGCGGTGCTTTTTGTCATCGCCCTATCCCGCTCCCTCATCCTTTTTGGAGACTTTATTCATTAGCTTTGATATGACCAAATACAAAAAAATGACACAAAAGTAACAAAGGCAACTTAAAAGCTGTCATTTCTCTCTCCCTCACTCAGCTTAAGTAATGGCAAAAAATTAACAAAACAACGACGAGTGCCATCTCGCTCTGACACCCCGTTAAGCCGAAACTGTAACAGTAACGGTATATGCAAGTGTAGATGTAAACGTAACGGTAACTGTGCTATTTACAATGCGAATTTCACTACACTGACAAGCGAGCTAAAATAATGTTTTATTTTGTTGTTATTCGCTTGGGGTGCGTGTTTTCCGCAAATAAACCAAAATGAAATCCGCAACAACAAAATCAAACGAAGCGGAACGGAGAGCAACAACAAAAGACAAGCAAGCGAGCTGTTAAGCGCCACCCACAAGTGTGCGCAAAGCACACAAAAATCAAAGAAAAAAACCCCACTCAGCTGAAAAAAAAAACAAATAAAGAGGAAAACACAAGTAAAAAGTAAGAACAAAAAAACACTAAGAGAAGGCAGAAATGTAACCACCCACAAAAAGAGAAACAAAGAGTGCAGCATCAAAACAAGAGAAATGGCGAGAAATAAGAGTAAGTGTTGTGCTGGCAATCGTCTGAATAAAATAACAGTTATATTTAAAATAACTATTTAAAAATTGTTTAGTTTTATTTGCTTGAAATAATAATAAAAGTCTGCAACTTTTGAGCTGAATGAAAAATTACACAAATTTAATTGAAATTATTTTATTTAAACTTTTTATATTAAATTTTTATAAGTTTACTTATTACAACTTTTTAACTTTTACAGTTATGGAACTTAAAATAGTAAAACTATTAGTTTAACATCAGCAAATTCTGAAGTGCGGCTTTATTAATATTTATTATTATTATATTCTGTTGTAACGTTTTAGCCATATATTTTAGAAACAAATTAAATACAAATTTTAAAATTATAAATACTAATACTAATACCTTCTTCAGGTGACTTCAAAATGAAAAACATGTGTAATTAAGCCGTTACTGACTCTCTTTACATTCAGTTCTCTTCTGTCACATTCAGCGCTTCTCTTTTGTCCTCTGTTTATTATTTTTTGTCAGCGGAATTGCGTTGAAAGGCCCAAAGTGATTCAGTGGATGTTTGGGTTTTTGGCCGCACTGAAGTGCGTTACTATATAGTATTGTGATACGAGTGTTTTTTTAAAGCGATGACCCTGGCCTATGACAAAACTCTCCAATCGAACACTTTTGCTGGCCAGTTTTTCTCCGTTAACCCAGTTAGTATTTATGAACGTCCGATTTAGCCAATTTAGCCGATTTATGATATGTGATTTGGACTAAACCCAGACGAGTGGGGGCTTTCCCTAGCTACGTCACTCTGACGTCACGGCACACGCCGCGTATGAGTAACATATTAACATGGCCTTAACACCTGCAATCGGGTGCCTAATATAGGGGCCCATATAGATATATAGATCGTTAGGGTGTCAAAAGGGGCGGGGTATCATTATGTTGTCGGAGCTGGCGGCACGCAGGCCAAAAGTTGATTTTTTGCACGGCCAATGCCAAATCACAGCGCCAAATTGTGGGGCACACCTGGTCCAGGGCCTCAGACTTAGCACCTCGCCAAATATCAGGGCCACACTGAAAGAAAAATTGTATCGATTTTCTTAGAATATTCAAATATTTTTAAAATCTTTTTCACAAGTTAATTGCTAAAAACTAAAGTGAAGTTTGATTTTTTTTTTTAGTTTTTTTTTAGGTGTATAGCCAACACAGTTTATTTTTTTCAAATAACATAGCCAATGTTTAATTTTTTTGTGGATCACTTGATGGTTTTGTTTTACCTTCGCCAAATCTCACATTATTTTAGCATGCTACTCCATGTGGGAGTGTGTAATTTCTCACGGTGCACCTACAATCTGTAGCTTCGATTTCGTATGTAAATTTTATGCTTTGCCTAATTTGCCTTTTTCGACTTTTTGCACCAAATGAAATTAGCTGCGCTGGCCGACAAAAAGCTCCATAGAGGAGCACGTTTTTGGAGGCGGTGGCGGTACAGTGCGGTCCGGGGGGCGTGGCCGGCGGTCGGCGACTAATGTGTTGGCATGTGTCAGACACGCATCAAACGCAGCGACAGGCGGCAGGGCAAAAAAGGCGGTGGTGCAGGATGGGGTCAAATGGGTAAATGGGCAAATGAGATGGCTTTTTGGCATCGCAGCGCGCTCGCCGGGAGGATTCAACTGGAGATGAAATGCTGGCTTAATTAAAACGAAATTGAAACTAATGGGACCCAAAACTAACTTTCGTTGAGTAACTTACCTGCAGGTACAAATATAATGGGACAAATTAATTGAAGGAATGTGAAACATAAATACATGTTTGTTACTCAAAGAATGTTTAATTTAAAAAGTACACATGTTGCATGGAATTTGAAGAAAGTTTTACTTTTGTAAATAAAAGTTGAGTTGAAAAAGGTAAAATGAGCCTAGGGAAATCGCACATATTTAATTGATCTAATTGACTTCATAAAACATGACTTAAGTTGAAAATATTGCTTATTATATTATATTGTTAGAGAGGTTAATTTTCCGTATTATATTATATTTTTAAAAAGGGTAATTTCAATAGGGTTTAAATTCTAATGCATTTGTACTAATTCTTTGATATAAGTTTATTAAAAATTGCTGACCATCTAAAACATTTCGATTGATGAGTATTACTATTATATTATTAATATCATCTGACGCAAAATGAATAAGATCTGCGCATAAAGTATAAAGTAGATGATGAGTCCATAAATCCTTTGTCTGATGGCCAAGATGACTTGGAGCTTCAGGAAAATGAATCAGCTCTAGTCATGCTGGCTCACATATAGTACGGTAGCATAATGCGAATGCCCCTTGATTCACGGATTATTCACGAACATATCGATACCCATATGATTATAAAGGGGTATTTAAATGGGATAATGGTGCGGGGGTTACCAGTTCGTGACACGCCGAGGGATAAGCGGTCATCTCAGGGGTTTTTACATACCTACACTGTGAGACATTTATAAAAACATATTTAACATTTAATCAACCTATTTCATAGACACATTTAAAGTTAATCAAAAATATTTGTGCCAATTACAAAAACAATATCGTTTCTTATTATTGTAATAGGCAAAATTTAATTCAATTTTTTTTTATTAGTTTTTTTAATTTTTATTTGGTCATTCATTTTTTAGTTTTAATTGGTTTGAAGTTATTAAATGGGATCACATATATATGCTTTTTTTTAATGTGTTATTATTTCTATATAAATGTTCTTGTCAATTGTAACCACACTAAATATTTGGCTCTAATAATTGATTTATTTATTGAGGACGTTTCTGTAAGACACTATTTGCTTATTATAGTGATCTGAATTTCATTAAGCATTTGATCTTTCTTAGCAGTATTAAGGTTATATATGACTTTTTAAGTGCTATTATATTGATTAAATTTATGATCTTGTAAGCAAATTTAATGTTGTTTAACTATATATTTATTAATTATTTTAATTTTCTCTCTGTGAATATTGCACTTTCTTATTTAATCTATTTTTGATGTGCTTGTGTGTTCATATTCTGTTTAAAACTGTCTGTTTTTCTCAGTGCACGCGCTGCAACCGTTCTCTGAAGGTCATGAGGTGGCCACCAGAGTGGGCGGGTGTGGGCGAAAGTGCGGTCACCCTTGCGGCTGTTGTTGCTGTTGTTGTTGCTGTGCAGCGATATTGCTGTTGCTGCTGTAACTGCTGTTGCTGCTGTCACCCGCCAGCAACTTTCGATGATGCGTCGATGAGCGATGGGCGGGGTCAAAAGGTGGCCGGAGGCCAGGGGTCAGGGGTCAAAGGGGGAGGCACTGGGATACCTGTGAACTTGATTAGCGGTTTTCTGGCGCCCTGCTTCCCCAAAAAAGCCGCGTCGAGTGATTAGCGTTTGCTAGTTGCTGCTGCTGCTGCTGCTGCTGTTGCTGCTGATGCCACATCATTATAGCTACTTTATTAGCCTTTTGATTATTTTAGCACCAATTTGTTGTTCCCGTTGTTTCGCCACTGTTGCTGTTGTTTATTTCAAATACCCAGGGGGTATTTTAAATTCTGAGCGGGAAGTTTTAAAAGTGGTAAATAATGTGGTACAAAAACGTTCGTAAAAATAAATAATAAGTTCTTAAATCTAAAGCGAGTATTTAAAAACCTAAATCCCTTATTTTTGTTTTATTTTAAAGCCCAAAAAATGTCTTAAAATGAAACAAAAAAAAAAACTAAGTTTCTAAATGAAATTACAAAACAATGTTTTAAACAAATAGATAAATATTTGTAAAACCAACTAGTGGGTATTTCCCATTTCATTCCATTTAATTTAAATCTTATTTCCCGCCAATACTGTTGTTGTTATTGTTGCTATTGCTGTTTTGCACACAACCGCATTTGCTTTGATGTTGTTGCTGGGATTTCGAAACCGCTTATTAAATATACGCAATGCAAATAAAATAATAGGCAGCACTGCAATATCAACGCAAAATAACGAAAATGGGATAAACAAATTTATTTGTTGGCTAATTGAAAAATGAAAATGACTTTTCCCGCTTGGCGAGTGGGTGTGTGTGTGTAAGCCGGTGAAAGTGGAAAAGTGGGGAACATTTTTCGGGGGAAATGGTCAAATAGATTTGGTCAAGACAAATACGAAAATTTAATGGGGGTCAACCAGCAATTTGTATTAAATAATTCAATAAAACTTGAAAATAATAAGATATATGAAAAATGACTACTTATTTACTCATCATTGGCTTTAATATGTTGACTTTAATATGTTGTAATGACTTGTCTATTACTGTTGAATGACATTCTAATTGCAGTATTAAATTGCACCTGACAAATCTTACAAAAATCTAAACTTTAAGTGTCAGGTTTGATTAGGTCAGCTGCAAATTGGCAAAATAAATAAACTGTTGACAGTAAAAATAACGCTTTGTCTATCTTCAGCAGTTGATTATTACTTCCTCTCCATTATAATTTAGCCCAAAACAAGAGGCCATAATCTTAAACTTCTGATAAGCCAATGAACTCAATATATCAGCCAGAATTTGCTGCACGTTTTGGTAAAACCCAAGCTCATTTGTTTATATGGCGCAATCGAGCAATATCAACAGAAAAGTAATGCTCGAACGAAAATTACTCTACGAGACTTAAGAACAAGTATATGATTTACATATTAGGTAGAGAAGTTAATAGAAACTAGTCATAAGCACTAGAGGAAATGTTTTATCTAAGACCTAAAATATCAAAAAAATATAAAGTTTTTAGTTTTTAGCTAATAGCAACATGATTCACTTAACTATGAGCGTTATTTTTTGGTTAATCATCGAATATTCATCAAATAAATATTTGAAAATAGCTCTGTTAAAAAACACAAGTTTATTAATATATTTAAAATGCCATCATGTAATAAAGATAATTTTATGTAAATATAACATGACATTATAATAGCTATGCGATTATTAGATTTCTCTTTATTTCTATAGAAAATAACAAATATATTTTGTTAATAAAATTTAAGTATTTGGTTCTATTATACCAAATAATTTTTGGCAAATTGTAAAAATTATGTATAATACTTGCTATTTGAATTATTATAAACTCCAGAAAATATAAAATTACTTTTAGTCAACTTAAAAATTTGTTATTTGATGATGCTATTATATATATTGTTAATTATAATTTATGAATTCTTTCTGGCCTGTGCTTAAATACCCCGATATTGTTAATGCTGTTAATAGTGACAATTGGCACTTGGTTCCCCCTGAATTGGTAACCGATGTGGCAGTGAATCATCCGCCAAATCACAGCAATGACGATTCGCGATTGATGACAACGCAATCGAATCGGACTCCCCAGTACCCCAGCTATATAGCATATATATGCCAGATCCGGCGATCTAAGCCCGTGCACGTAGCCCAAGCCCACCAAGATCCATCCATGAACTTGGCTCCCATTCTATATTCTCCATTCTCTATTCGCCATTCCCAATTGCCCATTTGTATGCGAGGCCCGATTCGCGATCAATGAGCCGCAGAGTAGTAAATCCAAAGCAAAAGCCCCGGCAACAAAGTTGGCCAAAGCAGCAGTGCACTGCAAGAAAACATGTCATTTCAAAAATTAGTTAAAAAGTGTTATTATAAAATAAAAAAACGGTAATTTGTATATATAAAAACTAGGAAATAAATTTATAATTTAAAGAGAATTATTAAATAAACAAGACTTGATTAATGTATATGGCAACCAATCAAAAATAAAATTATAAATTGCATAGAAAAAAATTTGATAAATTAGTTTTATTTAAAATAATATATATTTTTTGTTCACGGAGTTAGAATGAAAGTATCTAAACTAATTAAATTGTAAATTGCAAAGAATAAAGTGCATTAATAAAATAATTTTATTTGATAAAAAGGATGATGACATTTCCCAAAATAGTACGTAAAAAAGTAAGCACAAAAGTAAGCAAAAAAGTAAGCAAAAAGTAAGTAAAAAAGGAAGTAAAGTAAAAGTAGTGCAAATTTATTAAGTTAACGAATTGGAGTGGCAGTATCTATACTTTATAAAAGTATCTGGCATATAAACAAAATTCTGTAATGAATTTCCCAGAAATACTTACTTTGTAGTAGTAGGTAAAGTAAGGTTAAAGCAAGTTTTCGCTCAGTGCAACAACAATGCAAATTAACAATTAACGCAGGATATTTGGTGCAACCGCAGTCGAGTTGGTCGTTGGTTGACTGCAACTTTGCCGGGTTACGAGCCGCGAAGGAGCCAAATGGAGATTGCCAATTTGGCGGCCTCTCACCTCGTCATTTTGGCTTCAAGCCGCCCATTCATCGTCCATTCACAGCGGCGCAGACATAAATCAAAGCCCGAAAAACCGGTTTCTGGCCAAGAGCAAAGCGGGGGGAAATGGCACTGCAAAATCGGCGAAGGTAGGTTAGGGACCACATACTATATAGTATAGTGTACTACAGATACAGATACCAGATGTAGCGGGTGCTTCAATCATCACAATCACAATCACACTCGCAATCACACTCGCAATCACACTCGCAATCACAATCTGTCGCAGCCACTTGCGCGTGCCAAGTTGACTCATATGAATAATTTCGCCGAACGGGGAATTTTTCGACTCCGAGGTGTGGGAAAAAGCAACTACAACTGCAGAGCTGCAAAGAGCATTTAATTCTAGGGTAATGCGACTAAAAAATACCCGCTAATTGGGAATTTTAGACAGTTTGTTGAGAGAAAGTGTGTCTGTAATTTATGCATTCTTTAAACAGACTCGAATAATCAATTTAGCATGCATTTGAAGTGGTTAAACGGTTTAATATAAAGTGTTTATATAAAGCGGACTCTAATATTGTTTGCTTAATTTATTTAAAGCAGCTTAAATATCTGAGCTGATAAAAAATGCAATTGTAAAAATATGTATCTAACTATTGAACATTTTAATATATTAGAATTAAAATAGTTCCTTTTTGATTTAAATGCATTTTTTTCTAAAGTAAATTATGGTTTCAAGTTAAATTGAATTTAAATTAAATTATTTATATTTGGACTTACTACTATGTTATGACCAGTGTATAAAATAAAACATGTGAAGTAAAGCCACACTAATAATAGTTTTTGTTTTTTGTTTTTGTATATAATTTATATTATTGAATATATTGATATTTAACAATTAAATACAAATTAACATAATAAACATTTTTTAACAGATGACATTGCTTAAAATAATAATATTTAAATGCAGCCAACACTACGTATAAGTAATAATTACTTGTAAAGATTTTTTCTAGTAGAACTTTTGAATACTTTGACAGCTTAAGCGTTTGCATTTTAATAGCTATAACTAAAATAATATTTTAATAGGTGTGTTTACAATTTTCGCGGAAACTTTGACCTGACAAAGCCCTTATATGATTTTTATTTACAAGAATTTCCAGTGCTAGTCCGGTTTTTACGGCCCAACATTCGTAGAAGCGTGCGAATTCTTCGAAATGCATTCCGTAGGTGTTCTATTAATACCACACAAAAGAGCAGGTGGGTGAAAAGGTGGCAAAAGTGGCAAAGTGGGGATGGAATTGGCCGAAGGGCATTTTTCAAATTGAAAAGTGAGGCCGAAAACCGCATGGTTCTTAACTACCTCTATTTATTGGCTCACATAATAGATGCAGAGGGTGCTCTGTCCTGTCACAGGCACCTCAATTCGTGCACTGAGAATAATTGTGTGAGTTACTTTATAAGAAAAATTTAATCATCAGAGAAAAGTGAAAAGTGAAAAATTTGAAACAAATAAAGAATTTAACTACAAAAGGGAACACAAAAAAATATTAAAGATTATTATATCACAAAAATGTTACTACATACAAGTAATTGAAATGTAATTATCATCAATTTCATAAACCTAAAAGAGAAAAACTTGGAGAAAAGGAAAACAGAATAATAAAGATTTAATGGATGACATGGAAAAATAATCTCTTACCAATTTAATTGTAATTCATTAACAATCGTAAAGTTATGAACTCCAAGAGCAAACATTTTAAGGAACAAGTTTATTTTTATTACAACGGTATTGCATTGAACAGTGATTTTTTGAAGCCATCAAAAAATTGAGCTTACTTTTTTTTTCCATTTTATAGTTTACACTTTTATTCTCCATTTTAAGGCAAATTTTTCGGCCAGTGTAGCTCAGTCCTGACTTTTGCTGTCCTTTTTTTTGGGGTTCCTTTGCCAACTTGTAGGGCCAAGTTGGATCCCCCATTTGCAAATGCAAAAACGCACCGGATGTGCACTTGCAGTTCCAGTTGCACTTGCACCCATCGAAAGGGTGCCCCCTTTTAACCCTTGCTCAACCCCTTCTTAGCCCCCTTTCGGACCCCCAATTTAGGTGAGCAGACAACGAAACCTACAATTTGATTATCGCAATGAGAATTGCAGCACTTGGCAACGACAACGATTCTCTTGGGTCCAGGAATCCGGGAATCCTTTCTGGTGTTTGAGTTGCAGGACCTTCAACCAGGAGTTGGGGCAGTCAGTGCCCAGAACATCCAGGACATCCAGAAAAGCCAGAAAATACAGGCACCCTTCCGAGTCGCGTTCGCATTTTGTCAACATGTGTAGCTGTCTGTTTTAATGGTCAATTTCTCACTCTAAATGGCCGCCGGTGCCGGCCAAAAGGAAAAGCCCCATGGAAATTGGGGGCAGGAGTTTCTGCTGAAGCCCCTGGGCTACGAAAAAGTCACAGAGAAGAGACCCCAAAACAGAGCACTCTATTCCATGGATGCGGTTACTTCAACTGCGATGCATAAGTCCTTCTAATTTGACAACATATTTTCAAAAGTACATTTAATTCTATACATTTACATTTTCAAATTAATCTAAAATTAATACTTCTTTTTAATAAAAAACTTCGAAATTGAAATAATAACATGTATCAGCACTAAACTGAACGAGAAAATTAAGAGATTATTTCACTTAAAATTGAGTACTCAGTTACTATGCTAGCATACATACATAAAAAAACCAATTTTTTTTTCTTTAAAAATTGTAAATGTAATGTAAATTGTAATGATAATAGTAATTTTAACTTAAATTAAGTAGATTATTTATATATATTGCCTTATGTAATTATATGGTTGATTTTTCCAAATATTGTTAATTTTTTTGTATTTTTTTTGTATACATTTTTTAAGCGTATACAATAGTCATTTTTGACAAGTTACTTGATTTTATTATAAATTAAATAGATTACTTAGATAAAATTATATGGTTATTTTTTCCAGACATTGTTGATCTTGTTATATTCTTTTTTTTATAAATTTTTAAAGTGTATACCATAGTCATTGTTAAGAAGTGCGCTCCATGGACCTTTGCCATTTTTTCTTGGGCCCCCTTTTGCAGTCCGGAAGATGCGAACGGAACGCATTTTGCGGCTAGCACGCAGGTTCCTCTGCATCTGAATCTGAATGTGAATGTGAAACAGTAACAGTAACAGAAATAGAAACTGGATCTGCATCTGCATCTGAATCGGTATCTCCAGTGGAACAGTGGATTCAAAGGAACAGGAGGATTGGGTCCCATGGAGGAGCCTACGGCATTTGGTGACTTTTGCCGTTGGCCGGAAGTTGCTGCCGTTGGCAAAGGAAGTAGTTAGCCATGGCTCCTTCTTCTAATGGCAGCAAATCATTTACAGATGTCGCAACATTTTGCATAAAAATCTCCCATCTCCCATCTCCTAACTCCTATCTGCTGTCTGCTGGAAAAGTGGGGAAAAGCCAACCATTCAGTGACTGACCTTAAACGCTTTCACAAGCAGGAAATGCATTTTCATTTAGCAGCGGAAGTAGCTGCAAATGAGCTTTTAGTTTTTGCTCACCTTCGATCTCGTGCATCCGCATTTCCGGTGCAACCAGGTCCACCTGTTTACCAGCTCCCGATGCACCCAGATCCACCCACATCCACCCACACCACCCACACCACCCACACCACCCACACCACCCACACCACCCACAACACCCACTCCACCCACATCCACCTGTTGCCGGAGTTGGTCGAGCATTAGCATTAGCGGCCATCGATGTCCTGCTCTTTGGAAATGGATTTGGGTTAGGATGAGGATGAGGATGAGGATGAGGCTTTCGATGCAGCGCCTCTCTCTGCGGAAATGTGCGTCTGCCACACGTCCGCCAGATGTGGCCATGTGTGCGTTAGGCGACTACACTGAGAAAAATGCTAAAAATACTGCAAGTAATGAATTCTAAGAGATTTCTACGCTGTGGTAGCTGTTTTGAGTTTTTCTTGCTTAAGATTGCAACCACATTTTTTATTTATTTTGTAAATTACTAATTTGCTATAAATTATACATTTAATAAGAAATAAATTATCTTTAGATGTTAGTAAAAGTTTAATTTCTTTTCTGCTAAGACCTCTTTACACGTTTATTTATTTCTCATTTGAAATTTATTCTAATTTTTGCTTTAAGCGCTTAAAAACCTGTCTTATTTTTGATTCAATTAAGTTGGGGTTTTAGCTATTTAACAATTGAACCTCTTCCTAAATGTCGAAATCACAATTGAGAAATCAGAATGTTTAAAGAAGTTCTTATTAAGGTTCAACTATTAAAGAACATGATCAAAACGATTATTGACGAAATGAAATAAATTTATAAATCACTGTTTATTTATTTTAAAATATTGACAAATAGATTTTGTGCAGTGCACACGCAATCCCAGGGAGTTAATGGCATGGCAGGCAGCGAACTTCATGGGAGATTGTGCGTAGGTGAAATTTGTTTTTAATCGTGTTAGCAACCACTTGGAATTAGTTTGGTCCACAAAAACCTCCATCAGTTCTCAGCTCGGAGCTACTGCATTGCTGCATTTCCGCATTTAGGGGTCACCACTGCTTAGGGGTCACCTCATAAGATTCTTATGGTTATGGCATAAGAAAAAACGGATCTGGCAATCTTACAATTTGTACAACGCTGAAATAATTATGAATAACCAGTTGTGTGTTTAATTTATTTGTTAAAATAAATCATTTTATAAATTAAGGGAACAATTTTCTCTTGTTTATTGTAATATCATCCTAAATCCATAAAACCTATTCAAATATTAATAAACAAATATTATAGTTAAAAACTTAACAACCTTAAAGAAACAACTTTTAAAAACAACTTTCAAAAACAACTTTTATAACTGCTGTTTAGAATAAATATTCAATACAATTTTTGTAATTAATATCTTAGTGTCTAATTGCCATTTAAATACAAAAATGTGTCTTCAATATATTTATTTAAATAAATTATCTTATAAATAATTACTTGTAATGCAAGAATTTTTCTTATTTGTTATGAAGCAATGCTGAAATATTAATGAAATTTGATACAATTTGATGAATTATATAGAATACATATTTAATGCAATTGCTACTATCCCTAAGTAAACATTTGAAGTGTGCTTATTAAAAATTGTTTTAGTGTGCTAATTACAAAGGGATTTAATATTTAACAATTTTTTTCAATTGCCATTTAAATGCATAAGTGTGTAATTAATTTATTTATAAATATAATTAAGCCTTTATTGGTAATAAATAAGTAATTTTTTTCGTTATTTTATATATAAAAACTGTATTTATTGGAGAAGAGGTCCTCTATTAATTATCGCACTAGATAAACGTTAACTGATTGGCTATTTTGACCCTGACCCCCCCCCCACCTCTTTTAAGCCATGTCATCCCGTTTCCGATTTCAGCCAGAAACGACGATTTACAAATGGCCATTGAGAGTAAATATGTCAAGTGCAGGCGGTCGACCCCAAAAAAGGATGAAAATAAAAACACACACACTGTGTACACTGATAAAAAAAAAATGTAAAAGTAAAATAAATATCGAACTATTGAATTACAAATTGTATGTATGATATTTAAATGAAATATAAAATCATAATATGAATATAAAATTAAAATATTGAAACTAATGTGAAAAACATTAAATTTAGAATAGTTGCATTTTATTAATTTAAATTTAAATTACATTTTCAGGTATTAAAATCAATTTCAAAAATAGTCAAATAGAGAATTTTGATAGTTTATATATAAATAATAATAATAATAATATATTTAAAATAATAATAAAATCATAGCGAATAAGATTTAAAATTTTAAAGTTAGTACGTTTTTTTTACCAGTGTGTGTATGGAACGGCCACAAAAATGCTTTGGCCTTTTCGGTGCCTGCATTTCCGGTTGCACTCAGTGGCCAACGGTTGCAGTGTAAATTGGTCAACTAAATTATGCAGCATCAGTTGCAGTTGCAGTTGCAGCCAAGCTGTTGGTCCATCTCCCTCCAAAATACCCCAAAATACCCCAAAATACCCCAAAATCCCCCAAAATACCCCAAATGCCGGATCCCAGATCCCTGGACAAACCATCGACACCAGGAGCAACAGCTGAGTGAAATTTGCATTCCATAAATGTTTTAAAGCTTAATAAAGTGTCGCCACCTCGGGTCATGTTGCTGATGCTGATACGATGTTGCTACGATGTTGCTGCTGCAAGTGCAATTGATATTGCTGCTGTCTGAAGTCGATTTGGAACTTGAATTTGAATTTGGGCAGTTAGGGCATTGAATTTAAGACAATCGATTGTGCTTAAATAAAATGTATATATACCTTAATCAGAATTTTTAAAGCTTTACTAAAGTGTAAAGCCAAACAAAAATTGGTCTTTAATTTAGGCCAGACTTTTATGATATAATATATATCCTTTTAAAGCTCTTGATTCCCTTTGAAGTTCAATGGGGTTTTAATGTAAATTGTCAAATAATTTTCGAATCGAATTTATTGTATTCTAAATTAAGAAGAAGAAGATAAGTTTGTTATTATATATACAAAATAATATTTTATATATGTATGTAAAACGATTTGTTCACTTGGCGTTACTATAACAATTTCGAACGGAGTACGCCTTGAAATAATTTTTCGGGGTCAAAAGTGCAGCCTCCTGTTTCGCGTTTGGTGTTGGCCATATTCCTGTCGGCCAGAAACATATGTTCGCGGTCTTTATTTGGTGGTCAACTGGTTCACTGTCGCCCACTGCCACGCCCCCCTTAGCCCCACGCTGTCCGGCTATTTGTCACTTGCAACCGCGACGGCCATTTCCGTCGGCCAGTCGCCATATTTATGCAGTTGGTCGGTCGGTCGGCATGTAGTTTTCGTTTTTTTTGTTTGCGCTCTTTTCAAGTTTATGCAGTCGCGAAATTGCTGACAATTGATAGGCCATGGCAATGGCAATGGCAGTGGCAGTGGCAGTGGGTTTGCCATTTGCCAGTTTGCCAGTTTGCCAGTTTGCCAGTGGACCAGGTTCCAGTCTTGACTTGGCCCTCGTTCGGTGGCCACAATTTAGCGCGCGGCGACTACCGAAAAGTGCAGCAGCAACATCAAATCACACTGCGCAAAAAGTCATGTGCGTATAAGTAAGCATACATAATTCAATATGTATAAAAAAAATATTGTAATAAAATTAATTAATAAAAATAAACAAACATCCCTAAGGTGTTCAAAAGTAAGCATCAAAAAAATGATTATCTTAATTTCAAAATAAGTCTAATGGACTTTTTGATATTATATATACATAATATATGGATGCATATTTTAACTCTAGTGATTTAGTGGCACCTTCATATAAATCACATAAAGTTTATGGAAATAAAAATTCAACTTATTATTATATTTATGCTTTGAAAAAAAATTATTAAAGTTTATAAGGAACTGAAAATAGGTATTCCATATATAAATACTATATTAATACCAAGTAGGTTTATCAACTTAAATGAACCCTATTTGAGTTAATAAGATATTAATATATATAATAAAATCAAAATATATATAATATAATATAGAAATGTATTTTTATTTATTCATATTTCCATCACGGCACCTAAAAATATTTGTTTTAGGAACTAAAAATGTAATTTCCCCTTACTGTCCTAACATAAAACAATCTGAAGAGTGAAACCATAATAACAATAATTGGCAAAGAGCTGTTCGGTATATATTTGTCGCAGTGCAGGGAGCAACTTGAATGCAGATTGGCTACGAACTCGAACCCAAACTCGTCTCTTGATGAATGCACAAATAATGGGGATGCATATAATGCCAAACAGGAAATAAATTATGCTCAGTTGGGGTCTCGGTATTTTTACTGCCACTGCAAACTGCGAACTGAAAACTGAAAACTGCGACTTGCAAACTGAAAACATCAGACAGAAGCAGAAGCAGGCAGTAATAACAACAATCATCATGATTATCATTAGCAGCGTCATCACTCCAATACTCCTAATCATCATTGTCAATCACAATCAAAACACTAGACAACACCTACTATTTGTATACCCATTTTTTATGCAGAATTTTTGAAATATTTAAAACTAATTTAATATGGAAATTAATATTTTTACATTTTCTTTTAGTAGAGGGTCTATACATGTTTACATTTAATAACTAGGGATTACTTTTGCTTAAACTGCAATTTTAATGATTTATTATTTATCTCAAAATGTTTCTACAGAAATAATTCTTATTTTAAATTAAATGTAATTACTTGTCATGTTGCTCTAAGAGACAAGATTTGAGAAATAAAATAACATACTCAAATATTAAAAACATAAAAACATTTTATAAACTATTTTTCTAAAAAGCAAGATAAATATTTAAGCAGTTGGAACTTATTTATGCAAATATATACACATATCTTAAATGTTATATTCTATAAAATCAATACAATTGTGAGAAAATCATAAAAAATCGCATTTCCCAACTTTGCTGACCAGTGTAAGAGGATCATCATCGCTTTTGCCGGCTGTGGAAAGGCTAATTTTGTTTGATTTTGATTCTGATCGAATTAGCGTAAAATTGAGCGTTCGTCAACTTTTGGGAGCGGGGTCGCGACCAGTTCCTGATCCCTGCCAGCTTCGGATCTTCGGATCTGGAATCGGATTCGGAGTCGGAACGTGGGCTCATTGACAAAGTCGGAGTTCAGGTACTCGGAAGGCGCAGGCCGCGTGCGGGGCATTAAAGAGGCGTGGAAATCAAGAGCCTTCAGATGATTTGCATTCGCTGTTTCTGCTGCTGCACTGAGCAAAAACAGGGCTACGTTTACGATTTTTGTTCATTTTTTGCATGGAAAATTGGGTTTTGTTTTTAGCCAAAGTTAATATTTAAATATTATAAAGTTCTTTTAGGAAATTGCATTTCTCTGGAGTTATTAAGTTTGTTTTGAGTTAAATGATAATCATAAAATTTGTGTTAAAAATCATAAAATTAATGGATTTCCATTACACATATTTTTCAAAGTTAAGAAATATTCTTGTTCTTTTTAAATTTAGTAAAGGGCAGAAGTGAGGCTTTTCAGAAAGGATTTATGTTTGTCAAATAAATAAATATAATATATATAAATATAGCAATTTTTATAGCCGTGTTGCAACGCTGCTGGGGTCGGCGTAATTGACCAAGTTATTTTGCCCGGCTCCTTGGGCCAAATTGATTTTGCTTCGTGCCTCATCAGCAGCGACAATTGCCCTTGCGATGATCGCCACGATGATTGGGCTTCCTGGGCTTGGGCTTGGGCTTGGGCTTCTTGCGCTTTTCTTCGTGCGCTCACGTAGCCGCTTCCCCATGTTCCCCTGGCCCCCGTTTTGACCCCCCTGCTGACCCCCCTTGACCCCCCAGCCGACCCCCTTTCACATCCTGATCCGCCGCCTCTGGTGGCTGCCGCTTTGTCCCCCGACATCATCGGCTACCGATGTTTTTTGCGGTTTCACACTTTGGTTAAGGTTCCTGCCCTTCGCACTCGGACTCGCACTCGTGGTCAGCCCCCAGTCATTGGGTCACAGTCAAAGTCCGCCAAAAGTGCCAGAAGTACCAGTGCCGATGGCCACTGAGTACCCACTCCCAAAATAGGGTTGACCCCAGCCCGAACTTGAACTGTTTACAAAGACGTTTGCGAAAATATCAACTACTCATCACATGGATTTGAAAACCTCTGGACAGTCGACTGGTTTTTCAGTTGTTCAGTTTCATAGAGCATCTTATCACAGAAATCTATATGACCATGAGTCTTACATTGTCCAATTAAAAACAAAAGGATTTTTTACGATTTTTTTTATTTGACAAATCATTTTTTGCAAAATTTTAAAAAACTGAAAAATAACGGTGAATGCCATTCGATGGGCAATTTAACGACGAACGCGCCGATATATGACATTCCATCTATTGACCATTTCTTCCCAAGGTTATGATCTAAAAACGATTTTTTATGTGTTATTTTTGGGTTTATAGAGATTTGACAAATACAAAAATTCCTTTAGTTGTAACCAAAATGAGAGGTAGAGCCATAAGAGTCACTGTTTTGGACAGCTGTCAACCTATATTGCCCATATAAAATCGGTTTAGAGCCATTTATTTGGTTTTAATATGAAAAATCGATTTTTCAAAATAGACTTTTGAAAAATTAACGTTATGGCCAATTTTCGCATTTTTGATAAGGGGGTACATCATCATTTTTTGCGAATTTTCGAAAATCTGAAAAATTTGTAACTGAGAATGCCATTTGATTGGCAATTTAATGACAAATTCGCCGATGTATGACATTCCATCTGGTGACCATTTTTTCCCAAGGTTTTGATACAAAAACCGATATTTTAGGTGTTTTTTTTGGGTTTTTGGAGATTTGACAAATACAAAAATTCCTAAAGCGTCCTTTTTTTGTAACTTGGCCAAAATGAGAGGTAGAGCCAGAAGAGTGACTGTTTTGGACAGCTAGCAACCTATACTACGCATCTAAAATCGGTTTAAAGCCATTTATTTGGTTTTAATAAAAAAAACCGATTTTTCAAAATAGACTTTTGCAAAATTAACGTTATGGCCAATTTTCGCATTTTTTAAAAGGGGGTACATCATCATTTTTTCCGAATTTTTGAATATCTGAAAAATTTTTAACTGAGAATGCCATTTGATTGGCAATTTAATGACGAATTCGCCGATGTATGACATTCTATCTAGTGACCATTTTTTCCCAAGGTTTTGATACAAAAACCGATATTTCAGGTGCCTTTTTTGGGTTTTTGGAGATTTGACAAATACAAAAATTCCTAAAACGCCCTATTGTTGTAACTTGGTCAAAATGAGAGGTAGAGCCATAAGAGTCACTGTTTTGGACAGCTGTCAACCTATATTGCCCATATAAAATCGGTTTAGAGCCATTTATTTGGTTTTAATATGAAAAATCGATTTTTCAAAATAGACTTTTGAAAAATTAACGTTATGGCCAATTTTCGCATTTTTGATAAGGGGGTACATCATCATTTTTTGCGAATTTTCGAAAATCTGAAAAATTTGTAACTGAGAATGCCATTTGATTGGCAATTTAATGACAAATTCGCCGATGTATGACATTCCATCTGGTGACCATTTTTTCCCAAGGTTTTGATACAAAAACCGATATTTTAGGTGTTTTTTTTGGGTTTTTGGAGATTTGACAAATACAAAAATTCCTAAAGCGTCCTTTTTTGTAACTTGGCCAAAATGAGAGGTAGAGCCAGAAGAGTGACTGTTTTGGACAGCTAGCAACCTATACTACGCATCTAAAATCGGTTTAAAGCCATTTATTTGGTTTTAATAAAAAAAACCGATTTTTCAAAATAGACTTTTGCAAAATTAACGTTATGGCCAATTTTCGCATTTTTTAAAAGGGGGTACATCATCATTTTTTCCGAATTTTTGAATATCTGAAAAATTTTTAACTGAGAATGCCATTTGATTGGCAATTTAATGACGAATTCGCCGATGTATGACATTCTATCTAGTGACCATTTTTTCCCAAGGTTTTGATACAAAAACCGATATTTCAGGTGCCTTTTTTGGGTTTTTGGAGATTTGACAAATACAAAAATTCCTAAAACGCCCTATTGTTGTAACTTGGTCAAAATGAGAGGTAGAGCCAGAAGAGTGACTGTTTTGGACAGCTAGCAACCTATACTACCCATCTAAAATCGGTTTAGAGCCATTTATTTGGTTTTAATATGAAAAATCGATTTTTCAAAATAGACTTTTGAAAAATTAACGTTATGGCCAATTTTCGCATTTTTGATAAGGGGGTACATCATCATTTTTTGCGAATTTTCGAAAATCTGAAAAATTTGTAACTGAGAATGCCATTTGATTGGCAATTTAATGACAAATTCGCCGATGTATGACATTCCATCTGGTGACCATTTTTTCCCAAGGTTTTGATACAAAAACCGATATTTTAGGTGTTTTTTTTGGGTTTTTGGAGATTTGACAAATACAAAAATTCCTAAAGCGTCCTTTTTTGTAACTTGGCCAAAATGAGAGGTAGAGCCAGAAGAGTGACTGTTTTGGACAGCTAGCAACCTATACTACGCATCTAAAATCGGTTTAAAGCCATTTATTTGGTTTTAATAAAAAAACCGATTTTTCAAAATAGACTTTTGCAAAATTAACGTTATGGCCAATTTTCGCATTTTTTAAAAGGGGGTACATCATCATTTTTTCCGAATTTTTGAATATCTGAAAAATTTTTAACTGAGAATGCCATTTGATTGGCAATTTAATGACGAATTCGCCGATGTATGACATTCTATCTAGTGACCATTTTTTCCCAAGGTTTTGATACAAAAACCGATATTTCAGGTGCCTTTTTTGGGTTTTTGGAGATTTGACAAATACAAAAATTCCTAAAACGCCCTATTGTTGTAACTTGGTCAAAATGAGAGGTAGAGCCAGAAGAGTGACTGTTTTGGACAGCTAGCAACCTATACTACCCATCTAAAATCGGTTTAGAGCCATTTATTTGGTTTTAATATGAAAAATCGATTTTTCAAAATAGACTTTTGAAAAATTAACGTTATGGCCAATTTTCGCATTTTTGATAAGGGGGTACATCATCATTTTTTGCGAATTTTCGAAAATCTGAAAAATTTGTAACTGAGAATGCCATTTGATTGGCAATTTAATGACAAATTCGCTGATGTATGACATTCCATCTGGTGACCATTTTTTCCCAAGGTTTTGATACAAAAACCGATATTTTAGGTGTTTTTTTTGGGTTTTTGGAGATTTGACAAATACAAAAATTCCTAAAGCGTCCTTTTTTTGTAACTTGGCCAAAATGAGAGGTAGAGCCAGAAGAGTGACTGTTTTGGACAGCTAGCAACCTATACTACGCATCTAAAATCGGTTTAAAGCCATTTATTTGGTTTTAATAAAAAAAACCGATTTTTCAAAATAGACTTTTGAAAAATTAACGTTATGGCCAATTTTCGCATTTTTGATAAGGGGGTACATCATCATTTTTTGCGAATTTTCGAAAATCTGAAAAATTTGTAACTGAGAATGCCATTTGATTGGCAATTTAATGACAAATTCGCTGATGTATGACATTCCATCTGGTGACCATTTTTTCCCAAGGTTTTGATACAAAAACCGATATTTTAGGTGTTTTTTTTGGGTTTTTGGAGATTTGACAAATACAAAAATTCCTAAAGCGTCCTTTTTTTGTAACTTGGCCAAAATGAGAGGTAGAGCCAGAAGAGTGACTGTTTTGGACAGCTAGCAACCTATACTACGCATCTAAAATCGGTTTAAAGCCATTTATTTGGTTTTAATAAAAAAAACCGATTTTTCAAAATAGACTTTTGAAAAATTAACGTTATGGCCAATTTTCGCATTTTTGATAAGGGGGTACATCATCATTTTTTGCGAATTTTCGAAAATCTGAAAAATTTGTAACTGAGAATGCCATTTGATTGGCAATTTAATGACAAATTCGCCGATGTATGACATTCTATCTGGTGACCATTTTTTCCCAAGGTTTTGATACAAAAACCGATATTTTAGGTGCTTTTTTTGGGTTTTTGGAGATTTGACAGATACAAAAATTCCTAAAGCGTCCTTTTTTTGTACCTTGGCCAAAATTAGAGGTAGAGCCATAAGAGTGACTGTTTTGGACAATTGGCAACCTATACTAACCATCTAAAATCGGTTTAGAGCCATTTATTTGGTTTTAATAAAAAAAACCGATTTTTCAAAATAGACTTTTGCAAAATTAACGTTATGGCCAATTTTCGCATTTTTTAAAAGGGGGTACATCATCATTTTTTCCGAATTTTTGAATATCTGAAAAATTTTTAACTGAGAATGCCATTTGATTGGCAATTTAATGACGAATTCGCCGATGTATGACATTCTATCTAGTGACCATTTTTTCCCAAGGTTTTGATACAAAAACCGATATTTCAGGTGCCTTTTTTGGGTTTTTGGAGATTTGACAAATACAAAAATTCCTAAAACGCCCTATTGTTGTAACTTGGTCAAAATGAGAGGTAGAGCCAGAAGAGTGACTGTTTTGGACAGCTAGCAACCTATACTACCCATCTAAAATCGGCTTAGAGCCATTTATTTGGTTTTAATATGAAAAATCGATTTTTCAAAATAGACTGTTGAAAAATTAACGTTTTTTGTGAATTTTTGAAAATCTTAAAAATTTTTAACTGAGAATGCCATTCAATGGGCAATTTAACGACGAATTTGCCGATGTATGACATTCCATCTATTGATAATTTCTTGCCGTAAAAATGAATGTGTTTAAAGTATTTTGCTATACAACAAATTGTGTGTTGAATAACAGACTGGTACTGGCTTACAAAGTGTGAATTTTAATGAGCAGCTTGGGCGGAATGCCAAAAAAAAGGTTGACAATTGGTTTACTTAGACTACGACGAAATAGCGGTTGAAAACTTAAAGCGAGAGCAGGTGTTGGTTGGTAGGCGCCTATTTGATGTACTTGTCCATGAACTTCTTGTGGAAATCGGAGCGCAGGGCGTCGTTGACGAAGTGCGTCTTCTTCTCGGGCGCCGAGCGGGCGCAGTTCTTGAACACCACGTCGTCGTCCCAGCGGCGTTTGATCTTGAGGTCGCCGCCCAGGCCGGAGGCGCGTCCGGCGGCGGAGGCGGCGGTGCCGGGCTCGTAGTTGATCAGCGGATTGCCGGACAGGATGTTCTCCATGCGGATGCGCTCGTCCTCCTGCTTCTTCTCCGACTCGCGGCGGGCGGTCTCCTGCAGGCGCTCCTGCTTGATCTTCTGCAATTCGGCCAGCAGGGCGGCATCATCGTCATCCGAATCGGAATCAGAGTCGGAGCTATCATTGTCCAGCGGCTCGTCGGCGTCCATATTGGCCGCCTGCTGCTGTTGTTGCTGCTGCAGCTGCTGCTGCTGCAGTGCATCGGGTTTGGCCCGTTTGCCGGCAGCACCACCACCACCACCCGCATTGTTCGCCTCGATGGCCTTGCGCACAATGGAGGGCAGCGCCTTGCCCGACGAGGTGCCTCCGGAACGGGCCTCCCTTTCGCGCTCCTCCAGCTCCTTGCGGAAGTCCCGGTTGCGGATCTCCTCGCTGGTGCCCTGGCCCGTCTCCCTGTAACCAAACATATGCGTTATAAACCCATTTTAGCATAGAATATCCCCTTTATCCAATACAACCTGTATTTCAGCTTGGTGTGGCCTGGCAAGTCGCGACTGGAATACTGCTTGCTCAGCGCACTCAGATCCTTTTCGCCGCGTCCTGATCCTCCGCGGGCGGGGTCAAAGGTCGGTCGCGCTGCTGTGGTCATTTTAGTTTACCTATTTATCGCTTAAATATACAAGAAACGTTTCTCTAAATGCGTATTTCGTTGGCTTGTTATATTCTGCCAGTGTGACCGCAGACTGGAAAGTGAAATATACCACATTGTATATCTGTGTAATATAAGCGGTATTCATTAAACAAATAATCAATTTGTTTTGCAAGTTGTTGAATTATTTTTAAGTTTCTAGGTTTTATAAAAATAATACACTCATGAGTTGCAGCCAAGGTGAATGAGCTGCAGTGTTTAGAAAGGTACAAAGTATTTTCTAAAATATATATTAAGATAAGGTAAAAGTTATGGAAACATATATATATATATATATAAATATGAATAGCTTTGTTTCAAGTTGTTTCAATAAATATAAATAAAATTTAGTGCTATTTAGCAAATTTGAAAACAAAAATAATTAAAAGACACTTCAGAACCCAATACCCAAATAAGTTAAAAGGCAATATAAAAAGTGCCGTAATTTGTTACAAGTTGCAGTAGTTTTCGTTTGCTCTAAATCTAAATAGATTTATAAATATATATACATTTTTCACTAAATTAGATACCTATAGCATATAGCATTTCCAATACCTCTAATAAAAAAAAAATATCAAAATGGTGAGAAACTTGGATAGAGCGGCGTGGAGACTCGGATGGGCATCACTGCCCGATCAGCTGTGCCGCATGGGCAGCACTGTTCTGGTAAACACGCGCGGAACGACCGCCGTTTTTAGCCAAATAAATACGGAAAAGTAAACCCGGATCGTAGCTCTATCACGATTTCCGGTTAACGCAACTCCCATAGCTAATCCCTCCCCCACCCGACGGCCATGCTGGCGAATCTGCAAGGCCGCAGCGGCCACCTGTTGCGTCACGGCCTCCAAAACGCCAGGATTTGGAGGCGCAGCTGGGCGAGCTCATCAGCTGGAAAGGATTCCCCTTCTGCGGAGGACGATAGCCTGACCATTGGCGACGTCAGTGTGCGACTGAGCAGGCCGAAGGATCCACAGCTGGTGCCACAGCAATACGGTGAGGATCGCACTTTCGGGGTTTGTGTTTTTAGCCAGCCAAGATTCTCCAAGCAGTACAAAGGTCGATCATCTGCTTTTCCCTTGCAAACTGGATGACACTTCATCATTATATCACTTCATGGGATCATCTTGAACGGATGAAAAGAGGGAGCATATATATCATTATAGGATCATCTTGAATGGGACAGCAGTGATATACATATGTCTTACCCTCTATAAGGCTGATGTATTAAAGACAAATCGTTATCATTATCACTAGTATCTTTTATTTCTTGCTTGTGGCCAGAATAGAAATACTGTATCTTATCATTTTGACTTCTTTTGAGGGGCAACAACAATGACAATTATATTATATCATTAGAAAATCATAGAGAAATCTTACCCTTTACACTTGCACTTGAAAACATATTATTATTTTCTATCTATTAAATACTTATTTGACTTAGTTGCAACTATATTTTATTATAATCCATCAAAGCTTTACTTTGTTAAAATAAATGCAGATAATGCAAGTGTTTCAAGCTTAATTTAATTTGATTTTTATTCATAGCGTTTACTTATTTTAACTATAACTTTTTTTTAGATTTTCATTTGACTATTTTTGGAATAGACTTTAATATCTGAAAGTATTGAACTGTGTTAAACTTAAATATAAGGCATTTAAAATAAATAAATAAAATAAAGTAATATTTTTCACATTAATTCAAATGTTTAAATATCAAATCTTGCAGTATTATGATTTTATATTTAATTAAAATATGAAATATATAATTTAATAGCTAAATATATAATTATTTCAATTTTTGCATCGGTGTGCTAGTATCTATGCTATGATTTTATATTAAATTTAAATATTGTTTTGATTTTTGCATCAGCGTGCTAATATCTATGCCTTTTTCCATGCCAATCCGCAGTCAAATATGCCGATGATGGCAGCCTGCAGCTGTCGCAGTCGGCGCTGCACCACCTGCGCTGGATGCTGCAGAAGGACGCACTGCGTCAGGACATGTTCCTGCTGGGCCAGCCGGGCCCCCTGCGCCGCCAGCTGGCGCTGCAGTTCCTGGAGCTGACGCAGCGCGAGGTGGAGTACGTGGCGCTCAGCAGGGACACCACCGAGAGCGACCTCAAGCAGCGACGCGAGATCCACGACAAGGCGGCCGTCTACCACGACCAGGGCGCGGTGCGAGCGGCCCTCAATGGCCGCGTCCTCATCCTCGACGGCGTGGAGCACGCGGAGCGGAACGTCCTGCCCATACTGAACAATCTGCTGGAGAACCGCGAGATGCATCTGGAGAGCGGCAAGTTTCTGATGTCCCCCGAGCGGTACGACAAGCTGCTGGAGGTGGGTTATCGAGGATTAGTGGGTCTCTACACTGGTAAAAAAATAAAGTGGGGAAACAAACGTATCTCATACTCAATTTCATAATTTGTAGCTTTTCTTTTTACCTATTGCGGTTTTGAGGTATTTAAAATATTCTTTTTTAATATTTAATTTGAATATTTTCGGAATAGATTTCATTCGTTAGGGTTTTTATAATCAATATAATATTGTTCACATTAATTCAAATATTGTAATATTTAATCATGCTTTTTAATATGCATGGTATATGAGATGTGTTATTAAATTTAAATCGAAATGTGTTTTAATGATTTATAATTATGAAATTAGTCTCTCAGTTTTGTGTTTTCCCATTAAATTAATTATAATTCGAGATTAGTGATGATTTACTATTTCGAAATTAGGGTTTCTATTTCTAATAAAATCAGACAACGAAAGCAAAGTGGTAAAAAATCGAAATATAAAAAACATTTAATATTTGTATATAATCTATAGTATACTAAATATTTCCCATTCTTGCAGAAACACTCACGGAAGCAGCTGGACGAGTGGGGTCTGCTGCGGGTTTCGGAGCAGTTCCGGGTGGTGGCCTTGGGTCTGCCCACGCACAAGTACAAGGGCACTCCGCTGGATCCGCCGCTGCGCTCCCGCTTCCAGTCGCGCAACGTGACCGCCTACTCCTACGGCGAGCTGTTCGAGGAACTGCAGCAGGAGGCGACTTCTGTGCCCGCCGAGCACCTCAAGCAGCTGCTCACCTTCGCCCTCACCTTGCAGCAGGCGGATCCGGCGCTCCAGTTGCCGGACTTTCCACTGCACAACCTGCGACTGGGTGTGAAAATGATGGTGGGTTAAGGTCTAACTGCACTTGAGAAAAAAAAAACTTAGTAAATCCAAGTATTTCATACTCAATTCAACCAAGTTTCGATTCGGTTTGCCTTTAGTTTTTCATTATTTTCAATATGCAAATATTACATTTCTTTTAATATTTATTTGTATATATTTAGATTCTAATATCTAAAAATTTAATTTAACTTCAGACAAAATAGATTTATATAAAATAGTGCATTTAAATGAACAATCTATTTATTATTATGATTTTGTATTTCATTTAAATATGAAATATAAAATGTTGAATTTTTCTATGCCCTTTTTTGGTTTTGGATTTAAATTTGAATATATGAAAATGTAATTTTAATTCGAACACATTTAATCTTAAATATAAAGTATTTCAAACTAATAGGAAACATTTAAAAACTAAAGTTTCCGTATTAATAAAAATAGTTTCATAATAAATAGTGCTCTTTAATAAGCACTGTATGTAATATTATGATTTTGTATTTAATTTAAATATGAAATATAAAGTTTTGGATTTTTCCCTGCAAATTTTAAGTTAAATATTTAATATAAAATTTTGTATATTACTATTCCATTTTTTATCAGTCATTCAGCCCTTTGAATCCTCATTGATTTCTGCCTTTTGTTCTGTTGCTTTCCAGGAGGCCAATCCTTTGCTGAGCCTTTACGACGTCCTCAATCGCCTGTATCCATACCAGAGCATGCTGAAGCCCGACCAAAAGAAGCGCGTGGAGGAGCTGCTCAAGAAGCTGGACATCCAGTTGGTGCCCAGCCAGAGCATCAAGAAGATCGGGAGTGGGCCAGGGGATGGTGGCCAGGTGCAGCTCAAGCTGGACGGGCTGCAGCTGACACTGCCCGGCGGAGAGACGGCCACGAGGAGTTCCAGCTTCGTGGACCTGCCCCACCAGCGGCAGGCGCTGGCCAGTCTGCTGCAGGCCTACGCCGTGGGCGACGTGTGCCTGATAGGCGAGAAGGGCGTGGGCAAGCTGACCCTCGTCCAGGAGCTGCTCCGCCTGCTGCGGCAGAGCGCGGAGCCCATGATGCTCTACGAGGACATGACCAGCCGGGACATCGTGCAGCAGCGCATCACCAGTCCGCAGGGCGACACCGTGTGGCGCGACTCGCCGCTGGTGCGGGCCGCCAAGTCCGGCTCCGTGGTGCTCCTCAATGGCCTCCATCGCCTGCACAAGAGCACGGCCAGCGTTTTGCAGCGGTGAGTACACAGACACCCAGCTGCGGTCGAAATAGTAGTAGTTACACTACTAAAAACAAAACGTAGCCAATTCAAGTATTCATACTTAATTTTCCATATTTTTCACTTTGATATTCATCCTCTGCGGTTTTTAGTTATTTGAAATATGGAAATAATACATTTTTTGGTAATATTTGAAACAGATTATAATATCTGAAATTTATTTCTTATTATTATCAAATATGATTTTCGTATTACACCTGAATATAATGCAATTAAAACAAGTAGTTATTCAATCTAATTTTTTTCATTTGCGAGTAAGCATTTTTTTTGTCAATTCCTTTTTGTAATTACCCAATTATTTTTATTTTGTTAAACTTTTAATATATATTTTTTGTACCAATATGTACTATTTAAAAAGGTGAGAGTAAAATTGCTAAAAAAAACGCTTTAATTTACATAGTTACCCCATTATCTTTATTTTATTAAACTTATATTACATTTATATTTATTTTGTATCAATATGTACTTAAATGTACATAATTACCCCAATATTTTTATTTTATTAAATTTATTTTGTACCATTGCTGCTATTTAAATTGGTGAGAGTAAAATTCCTTATAAAAAGCCACTTTAATGTACATAATTACCCCATTGTTTTTGTTTCATTAAATTTTTATTAAATCTATATTGTACCAATATTTAGAGTAAACTTCGTAATGTACATAATTACCCCATTATTCTTTTGTTCCAGTCTCATTCACGATCGGGAGCTGCAGCTGTGCGACGGCAGCACCTTGCTGGGTGCCAATCGCTACCGGAGCCTGCTCCAGCAGGGCTTCTCCGCGGAGCAGCTGGCCGAGATGGGCTTCCTGCCGCTGCACGAGTCGTTCCGCGTGGTGGCGCTGGCGGAGCCACCGCGTCCGGGTGGCGGCCAGCCCAGTTGGCTGACTGCCGAGCTGCTCGGCCTGTTCCTCTACCAGGAGCTGCGTCCACTGCGCCAGGCGGAGGAGCAGCAGCTGCTGGCCCAGCTCTGCGGCGGATCGCTGCCCGCTGGAGGGGAGGGGCTGCTGAAACTGGCCCACTTGCTGCGCTCCTCGCCGGATCCGCTGCTCCAGGGCCTGGCCGGTACTCTGTCCACCAGGCAGTTGCTCAAGCTGGCCCGCCGCCTGGCCGCCTATCCGCAGAGCGATGTCCACGAGATGCTGCAGAACACATTCCTGGCCAGGTTCATGCCCGCCCTGTCGCGCAGTGCCTTGGAGCAGGCGCTCCGCCAGGTGGGCATTGAGTCCGGAGCCTCGAGAGCCACAAAGAATCACATATCTGTGGAGGGCAACACCTTGAGGATTAACTCCACCCGCTATGAGCGTAGAGAGACCTCACAGGAAGAGCTCTCCAAGGTGCCCAGCACGCTGTTCTACGAAATGCCCCAGCACATCAGGCTGCTGGAGCTCCTGCTGCAGGACTACCTCAACGGGGAGCACCTCCTGCTGGTGGGCAACCAGGGCGTGGGCAAGAACAAGCTGGTGGACCGCCTGCTGGAGCTGATGCAGCGTCCCAGGGAGTACATCCAGCTGCACCGCGACACCACAGTGCACAGCCTGACGCTGCAGGCCACGCTCAAGGACGGCCAGGTGGCCTACGAGGACAGTGCTCTGGTGCAGGCGGTCCGGTCGGGCCATGTCCTGGTCGTGGATGAGGCGGACAAGGCACCGGTGAACGTGACCTGCATACTGCGCACCCTGGTGGAGAGTGGCCAAATGGTGCTGGCCGATGGCCGGAGGATTGTGCCAGCTGGCTGTGGAGGCAGTGCCCCCAATGCCATAGAAACCCATCCCGATTTCCGGCTCATCGTGCTGGCCAATCGCCCGGGCTTCCCCTTCCTGGGCAACGACTTCTTTGCCGCCCTGGGCGATGTCTTCAGCTGCCATGCCATCAGCAACCCGGATCCGGACTCCGAGATCTTTCTGCTGCAGCAATATGGTCCCGGTGTTCCCCTCAAAACACTGCGCACCCTGGTCAACGCCTTTGGAGAACTGAGATCCCTGGCGGACGAGGGCCTGCTCAACTATCCCTACTCCACGCGTGAGGTGGTGAGCATTGTGCGGCACCTGGAGCGCTATCCGCAGGAGCACCTCTCCGAGGTCGTCTGCAACGTGCTGGACTTCGATCGCTACCAGCCGGAGGCACTGCAGCAGGTCAGTCAGGTGCTGTCCAGGCATGGCATCGAGTGCTGTGCCAGCGAGGAGGAGCTGCAGGCCATCAGGGGCAAGAAGACCCGGCTGGAGGCCTCCATCAAGCGGCACAGTGGCCTCGGTGTCTCGGGGCCAAAGTTCGGCAAGCTGGATCCCAAGAACGAGCCGCATGTGGGCGGCAACACGTGGGCGGGCGGCAGTGGGGGCGTGACACCGCCGGACTGGGCGGCAAGGGGGGACCCTTCCGGCTGGACAAGGGCCATCAGGTGCACCAGCTCAGCGACGAGGAGAAGGCCGATGTGCCCGAGGAGATCAAGAGGGCGGCCCGCGAAATGAACCGGCGCGCCTTCGAGGAGAAGCTCCGCGAGATCAAGATGTCCGCCCACGACCACAAGCTCTACGCCCAGTTCAGCGAGCCCAATCGCCGGCAGGTGCAGCAGCTGAAGGCCATTCTGGAGGCCATGCAGACCAAGAGCAGGGAGCGCCAGTGGCAGAAGTACCAGACGCACGGCGACCTGGACGACACCCGGCTGGTGGAGGGCATCACCGGCGAGAAGAACATCTACCGGCGGCGCGCGGAGGCCAATCCCTGGGCCGACCACGTTCAGGAGAAGCCCAACCGGCTCAAGCTGGTCGTCGATGTCTCCGGCTCGATGTACAGGTGCGTGTTCCAAACTCTCAGTACAGTACTAAACAAACAAAGGTGATAAGAATAAGCGATAATTTGGCTAGCAAAAATGACTGTCAAAGATTGTTAGATTAGATCATTAACAACTTTTTTTTTTGGTCCCAAAAAGTCATAATTTTTTACCCAAATTAGTAGTATTAAAAGTCACAAAAACAGTAATACAAATGCCAAATTTAGTCAACAAACATATTTGTCAAAGATCGTTGGATTAGGTCAACTCTTTATCAACACTTTTTTTTGGCCAAAGTCGTAATCCTTATTTTTACAAACAGTGTTTAGTTTAATGGTTCAATACCACTTTGAACCTTTTTGCAAAAAATTATCAAATTATCAAAATTTATGCTAAAGCAACAAAAGTATTGTTTGAATAGTGGAATGCCTACCTTGTTGAACTCGTAATGAATTTCGTTTTTTTTTTTGGCTAATTTTCGCAAAAAAAAGCGATGTAACGCCTTATAAAATATTCAGAATTTGGAGAAAAAAAAACAAAAAAAGATTTTTTTCGAGTGATGAAGCTTGTCAGTCTTACAGCTGTGCGTCTTATTTTGGCCGAGTTAAAACAAAAAAACAATAAAAATATTGATTTAATGGTCGTTAAAATATATAAACTTACGTTAAAAATTAAAAAAAAAAAGAAGTAATGTAAGCCCTTTACTTTACATGTACTAACATGCGTGCTCACAGGTTCAATGGCTACGATGGACGGCTGGACCGTCAGCTGGAGGCCGTGGTCATGGTGATGGAGGCCTTCGAGGGCTTCGAGAAGAAGATCGTCTACGACATCGTCGGCCACAGCGGCGAGGGCTGGGAGATTCCGTTCGTGGCGGCGGGCAGTCCGCCGAAGAACGACAAGGAGCGGTTCGAGGCCATCCGGATGATGCACGCGCACTCGCAGTTCTGCTGGTCCGGCGACTCCACGGTGAAGGCGGCCCGCGAGGCCTGCTCCACGCTGGGGGCGGAGCAAGACTACGACAACGCCATCGTGGTGGTGCTCAGCGATGCCAATCTGCAGCGCTACGGCATCGCGCCCAAGGACCTGGCCGTGGCCCTCAAGAGGGGCGAGCCGAAGGTCAAAGGTTATGCCATCTTCATTGGCAGCCTGGCCGAGGAGGCCGATGAGTAAGTACAAAGTACAACACTAAATATCATACTTAGTTCGGAAACAATTGCTAGACTTTTGATATTCAAAGAAATTTACAACACAAAAAAAAAGATAAAATTGGTGACCCCAATTCTTGATGAAATTTGAAGATTCAATTGTGTAGATTCTAATTATTAAAAAATACACGCTTCAGAAAGTTAGTGCCTTTGTAATGCATTTCTCTTCATTTTGAATTTTGAGGCTTTTATTTTAGAAAAAACCTATGATTGGTGACCCCTATTCTTTTCTTACCTTGATAAAATATGAATCTCTTTTTGAACCTATTTTTTTAACTTATTAAAACAAATAAGTTAGTCTTGCCTTCGATATGTATTTTTTTTATTTTTAATTTTTAGCCAATATTTTTTTGTAATAATATTAGTATGTGATTCCAATGTTTTGATAAAATATGAATCTACTTTTGGTTCTATTTAAAGAAATTAGTGCTTAGTTTTGGAAATTTTGTTTTTGAATGGTAGGTGCGTAGGTCGAAATTGGTGACCCCAATCCTTTTAATATCGATTATATGATATTCAAACCTTGAAGTGGGTGACTCTATCTGACATATCCTTCTCCTCTCTTTTCCAGAATCAATGCGGAAATGCCGGCGGGCCAGAGTTTCGTGTGCATGGACCTCACCAAGCTACCTCACATCCTGCAGCAGATCTTCACCTCCTCGCTGCTGTAGTTACTTGTAGTGCAATTGCAGGATACCCAGGAATGGGGTTACAATAGATAGATTAGGTATATGTTGAACCCAGTGTTGATAAGTCCAGTTGTAGTTAAGCCTGAATTGAGTCTATGAATCGAACAATAAATTGTATCGTACTGACGGTAAATCAAGGAAACGTTGTTTACTTTTGCATTTGTATTTTTATTGTTTATTAATTGCCTTGCTGTTTATGCTTGCTATTTGATTACTTGTCATATAATTTACAAATTACATAAGTATTCAATACACAAAAAAAAAACAAAAAAACAATTTCGAACTCGAGGACTTCTCTGGCAGGGATGCTCATACTCTCATTCTGGCGGGGATTACGGGGTATTACAAAAAATAAACGATTCGTCGTGGTTTTACATTAATTAAATTTGGTATAAAAATCTAAAACAATTTCCTTCGTTTTCTTTTCTTCTTCTATTTCTTTTTTTGTTTCTCATGTTACATTTTACATTACACTTTAGTTTTTCTCGATTTTTGTTTCTTTTTTTGTTGTTGTTTGTATATGCATTTCATTATTTATATTAAATATTGTTGCAAATTCATGAATTAATGTGTGTTAGCAAAAAACCCTTAAATATACGTGTGTATAATATATACTCTTGATCCGATAAATAAGGTGTGCGACGTGTATGTGTGTGTGTATATGGGACAGCTGTACTTTCACCATACACACCTTTTTGCAGCTGGAAGTAAATACTCGATTATTTGTAAATTCTCATAAGTATTAGCACTGTTTGTGTGGAAGAAATCGAACTGAAGAGCGAAATGGGGGCTGTCCCATTTCACTTATGTCGCACACCTTACCACATAGTCTATACAAGTTTTGATCCTTGCAAATTCTCATGATCTATGGGATAGCGATTTCGGGATTCGGAATTGGATAGATCGCGCTTACACATGTATAATTCTCGCTTGCTTTCTTCCGATCGATCGATGGATTGAGTGTCGTGTCTATATAGAGCTAACTTTCTTACAGATATTAATGCTAGAAATTTGCAATTTTTTTAATAAACCGAAACGAGGTAAAAAAAAATCGAACCGAAACACATGCCTTCGAATTGATCTAAGAACACACACACACACAACACACACAACACACACACGCACACACAGTTGTTGGTTTGGGGATCCGGTATAAAAGCTAAGTTCACTTAAAAACATAACAACAAAGTTGGGGCCCATATATATTTAGGCAAACAGGCGTACCTCGAACCTTATTACACTTATGTACAGGAAACTCAAAACACATTTTCAATTGGACGACATTCAAGTTACATAAGGGCTCTTCTCTAAAGAAAAAAAAGACAATGCGTTTCGGGGCTGTAAGGGGGGAAGATTTGTTAATCTGTTAATCAAATATCCTGAGTGAGAAATAAAGTGGGTGGCTGAACTAATAGAAGAATGACTTCGAATGAAACCTTGGGGCTCGACTGCTCTACGCTCCCGAAACGCACTGTACTGGGGGGCTACGATTTCGCTGCACTGGACTGGAGGACTGGAGGAATCGGATAAGAGGGAGGTAGTTCTCTTACAAAACGGGTTTCTATTTACAGATTATGATAGTTAAGGAGTTGCCACGCACACGCACACACGCACAACCCGCAGCAAAGATCCCGTCTAAATTCGCCAGCACATTAAGTATAATCTCTGTATTCTAAGCACAAATCGGTTGCTCCGCCGTCTCCCCCTCCACATTGCTGGATCTTATACCTTCGCTTCACCTATAGTATGTACACAAATGAAAAAAGTTCTCTGCACCTGGGCCCTGACGTAGCATATATCCTATATATGTACATTATATATGGCATAAATAGATATAAATTTATAAAGACTAAACATTAAACACACGCACAAGCACAGACGCACACACAGACAAAGACACACAGACACACACATACACACATACACGCACAAAGGCGTACAAATTTTGGCGATTTTCAAGTTGATTGCAAAAGGTTTCCATATATGTGTGTACTATATGTATAATAGATATAGCAGTTTTACCAGTTCAAATACAGTGCGTGGCATTGATTTTTTTGGGGGTTTTACTTTAACATCTCTTTGCTCCTATACCCACGAAACGCACTGTATTTATCCTGCCTGCTCTCTTTCTCAATTTATCTCATATTCTCTTTATCTTCAAATCTATTTGTTTCATATTTTAAAAAAGCATTTAAAATTATAAATTAATTTTCCAAAGTGCCTTAAAATATAATCATAAAAAACAAAGCATAAAAATTACATAATAAAATTACTTAAAATTTAGCAAGAGCTGCAACAGCAGTGCAACTTATATATATATATATATATATATATACACACACATCTGGTGTAAATAGCTCTGGTTAAGATACAACTTTACAAATCGTTTTGGGTACTATAAAAATTTCAATAAAATAAAATAAAAGCATGCTCGTTCTTCTCTCAAAAGAAGGTTGAAAATTTGCGTTTGTTCTGGTTCTGGTTTGGGTTTGGGTTTGTGTTTAGGCTTGGGTTGTTGTGGTTCTGGTGTGGATGTTGGTGGTGATGCTGCTGCTGCTGCTGCTGCGTTTGGAGCTGATGATGATGTTGGTGATGATGCTGATGACTATTGGGTTCTATTCCATTGCTCATCGGCTTGAGGGGCAAAACAGGAACGCAGGCATACGCAGCCGGCTCCAGTTGGGCATTAGCACTACCACTACCACTGGGAGGAACTGGAGCAGCTTGGCCAACTGGTGGGGGCATCAGGAGCACGGGCACCACCACGGGTTATACGGAGATCTCGTAGTTCATGTCGTAGATGCTGGCCCTATCCGGCGTGCCGGAATTGGAGGCGTTGCCCTGGATCAGTTGCCCGCCGCCACCGCCACCTTGCTGATTGTTTGCCATTGCCATTGCCGTTCCGCTCGTGGGTATGCCTCCATTCTGCTGCTGCTGCTGCTCCAGCGACTGCATCTCCATGGAGTCCGTCATCTCCAGGGCGCGCACAAAGCTCATGGGACGCGTGGGCGTCTGCTTTCGCTTTATCTGCGGCGAGGGCTGCGTCTGGTTGGCATTTCCCAGCGGATTGGGCGGAAACACGGCCACTCCGCCACGCAGGGCAGGCTGATAGACCGGATTGCTGCCCGTCACGCTGGCCAAGCTGCCACTGCTGCCAGCTGCTCCCGATCCCGATCCGCCATAGCGCAGAATATAGCCCTGCTGGCCAGCTCCGGACACTTGAGGCATGGTGGTGGGACTCGTCGGATTGGAGCGATGATATGAGGCGGCCTGTTGTTGCTGCTGCTGCTGCTGTTGCTGTTGCTGCTGGATGGCATAGTCCTGGAGTCGCGAGTGCGTCATGATCAGCGGATGGGCTCCGCCGCCCGCCGTCATGTACTGGGCATGCGGCATCACGCCGGCGGACGCTCCGCTGCTGGACAGCGTGCCCGCACTGCTGCCAATCCCGCTGCTGACCACCTGTTGCTGCTGCTGCTGCTGTTGCTGTTGCTGCTGCTGCTGTCCCACTGAGCTAGTGAATCCCGGCGACGTGTCCTTCCACATGTAAACGCCGCGCTGCGGACTGCCCGCCAGCTCACGTATGTTATCCACCGTGTTGTTGGACCGCGCGTACGACAGCTCGCCGCCGCCGGCCACGCCCATGCCGCCCCCGCCGCCGGCCCCCTGGCGCACCAGTTCGCCCTCGGAGAGGAAGCGTCGCTGCGGACTGCCGCCGTAGGCCGCCTGCGCCAGAGCGGCGTGCTGCGGATGCGCCGCATGTACCGCCACCTGCTGCTGCTGTTGTTGCTGTTGCAAAGCTGGAAAAGAGAGAGAGAGAGAGAGAGAGAGAGAGAGAGAGAGAGGTGAGATTAGGCCAACACTCAGTACAAAGCTGGTTGTAAACGATGCAGCAGTTCTGTTTATAAACAGTTTAAGGGGTTATCTTTTTCGCAAAGTCATAGTTTTGAATATTTTCAAGAACTTAATGATTAACTGTTCAAATTTAACATTTTTTAAGACACAATAAAAAACCGGGCCAGGTGTTCTACATATTTTTTCAATTAGAAAACCTACAGAATATGTATACAAAATTTCAAAATACTTGTATAGTCAAATTTTCTGCCTACTAAATTCTTTATTCATTGTGGCTAACTTGCTCAGCATTATGGTAAACTAAAAAACTAAACTTCATTTGGATATTTGAATTAGACCTTCGGTTAAATTGTTTTTTATTCTTTAAGGACAATTTTCTCGACATAATGGAAAGCTTAAAATTGGCCTTAAACTGAAAATTTGAATTTATCCTTTAGTTAAATGCTTTTAATGCCCATTTCCTCGCCATTGTCTTAGGCTTAAGGAGGGGTTATGCTAATTTAACCTTCGCTTATGCGTGCCCACTCACCCTGCTGCTGTTGCTGGTGCTGCATGAGGACGCGCTGCTGCTGGAGGAGCAGTTGCTGCTGCTGCTGCTGGATGCTGGGCGCCTGCGGGTGCTGTGGCGGAAGACCGCTGGTGTACTCGTAGTAGGCCACTGCTGCCGCCGCCGCCGCTGCCTGTTGTTGTTGCTGCTGCTGCTGCGCCACCGCCTGGGCATTCAGCCCTATGAAATCGGGGCGTCTCGGCTGAGTGGGCGTGCCCGGATTAGATCTGTTAAACGGAGAAACGGAGATTAGTTAAGGGACATGTTAAATATTTTGCAAACGATCGCAAAGCATGCTGAGAAGGCGAGCACAAAAGCTGCTGCAAAGTCAACAAAGACTGGATGTTAGAACTTAACTGACGGTTAGTCAACGATAGCGATCGATGAGCGAGAGACAGAGAAAAAGTGTTTGGTTTTCCGATCCGATCTGATGTTAGCGAATTTATGGCCTCAAGACAGGGGTTAAGACAACAAGATTGGTTTAAAACCACGTTTAGTAACCGAGACGAAAAAATTAACCAACTATCAGTTAGGTCGATAAGCGTTTGCCAGTAGAGCTTTAAGGTCAATGTGTTTAGTTACAAATTTAAATAACCTAATAACCTGATTCTTAGCTTTTTTTTGTAGCCTTAAATCCAATGTCTAGTAATCACATTTACCACTTGCCTATAAAGCCATTGATATGTAAGCCTCAACCAAATAAATGGGTTATCGAAGTGGATTGGAACCTCAGCCCAGGGTTAAAGGTCAATAACACAAACGAAAATCAATGTTGTTCTATTTTAATAGACCACCAAGACATGACAAATGACCAGGTAGTAAGTTGTAGGTTTTAAGTAAGATGGTGGATGTGGAAACGATTTAGATCTGTTGAATCCCATTGTTATCCCCTCTGCATAAGGATCATCGGCGTACGGGGACAGCACTTCGTCCGCCCCGCAGTCCCATGGTGATGGTGCCCAGCAGCCCACTGTTCGCCACTCGCTGGACAAACACAACCACTGTGCGCGGCACATCCGATCGCACCACCTGCATCCCCAGATGCAGCATGCTGAGCACACCGTAGAGCAGACCGCCGACGAGGATCAGCGGAGTCAGCAGCAGCTTGGTCTGCACCGAGTACCGCGTGGTGTCCTCCAGGTCGAAGAACTCCCACAGGTTGGCATGGCCGAGGAAGCGTCGGCGCAGCTTCACGGCCCGCATCTTCAGCCAGCTGAAGTACCAGCAGAGCAGAAAGAGCGCCTGCGAGGCCACACAGCCGAGCACCAAGCCGGCCAGGGTGATGTAGTCCATCTTGGAGGGTGTTCCCTCGCCGTAGGCCCTCAGCAGGGATTGGGCCAGCAGCCAGCTTTGCTGAGTGTTTAGGCCGGGCGATGATTGGCTACTCTCCTCCAGCTCCAGCTCCATAGCCATCGGTGGTTGTGGCTGTGGCTTCTGGCGACGCGAATTCTTAAGCTTCATATCCAACTCCTTCGATGGCTGTGGCTTCTGGCGACGCGAATTCTTAAGCTCCTTATCCAGCTCCTTCGCTGGTTGAGGCTTCTGGCGACGCGAATTCTTAAGTAGCTTTGAAACATCCTCCTCCTTTTTCTTCTTGTCTTGTACTTCAGTTTGAAGGGAATAGTTGGAGTTTGGATTGGCAGCTTTGCTAAGATTCAGCCGCTTGGGCCAGGCTCTCTTTTGGCACTCCGATCGATCCCCGCCAGCTGCCTCAGAGTTGCATTTACCAGGAGTAAGTCTCTCCTGGGAACCACCTCCTCCTCCACCACCCGCTCTCAGCCTAGTGAGCTGCACTTGCTGCGGCAACCCCCTCATCTCGTAACGCATGCCATTGAAGCTAAATTGCCGACGAGTGCGCAACTGTGGTGCGGTGGCCACCGAAATGGGCAGCGTTTTGTCCAGCAGGTTCAGGGACCTTTTGTGACAAGGATCTTCACGCTGGGCATTGATCATGTTGGCTTCTTTAAGACTTGGAATTTATCTCTTTCGATTTCCTTGGAAAATCAATTCAATGTTGCCAGGTTTCTACACAGAATAACTTATGATTTTCCTCGATTTTTCTTCATTCGATTTTATGTGTTATCTAACATTATTCTTGTACTCATCGATTGGAAATGGAGCAGTTTACTTGGCAAGTTGAAAAGTAGAGGAACAAAGAAAGAGCCGAATGCCGAAAGAGTAGTACAAAATAGCAAACAACAATTTTTCTGTAATTTTTTTCGTCACTTTTCAGTACGAGTTCCGTCCGAGATGTACAATACCTTTGTGTGTGTGTGACTTATTTTCGACAAATTTGACAGCTCGCTAGCGCCGACCACTGGGATCAATAAATAAATAAATTTCCAACGCTAAGTTTTTTTTTTCAATTTATAAGGTAATTAAAAAAATCATAATTTGTAGAATATATTTAAAATCAACTATCTTTTCTATCAATCGATATAAAGACAAGTTTCTTGTTAAGCTTGTGCCATCAGTAGGAGTTAAACAATTTGCAAGTTAAAAACAGGTGAAAGAGTTCAAGTTAAACTTCATGTTAACCCTATATTCCATCAATCAATGTAAACACAACTTTCTTGTTAGGTATATTTCCTTAACAATTACCTTCTGCTATCAGTAAGAGTTAATAAGGTTAAAAACAAATGAAACTCCAGGTTAACCCTGTGTTAACTTTTTCTCAAAAAGAGTTGAAAGGTGTTCCATCATTAGGTTGAAATGCAGTTCGATATAAGTCAAACGACCCAGAGATGAGAGACAGTCGAAGGATGGAACATGGTCGAATGGAAAAAAGAAAACCTGAACCGCGGGTTAAATGCGCATGAGTGGGGGTTAAGTTAAAGGCGGGACGCAAAACAAAAACGGCAACCAAATGGAACGGAAACGGTGAGAAAGAACAAAATAATGAAAGCGAAACGGAACGGAAAAAAAGAAAGTAAAACTCACCTCGCGCGGCAGAAAGAAAGTAGAAGGTGCTTAGTAGAGGATATACGGAAAACGGTTTTTCGGTTTACAGGGTGCTCTTGCAGAGTGGTTCAAGTGGTTGCCAGTGGTTTAGTGGTTTGGGTGGAGGTTGGAAAAAGAGCGAAGAGTGAAGAACGAGCGGAAGAAAAAGACGGCTGATGTGCGAAACGGAACGAAACGGTTCGGTTTCCGGTTCTGTTAACTTTTTGATCCCCTCTGCATTTCGATATCATTTGTTCCTCTTTTCGTGCATAACTTACACTTTGTATTTCTTATTTATTTTTTTTATTAATTTTTCTCATTCAGCAAACTTATAATGTATTCGTATTATTTATTTTTGTTTCTTGGTTTTTTCTGTTGTTTCTTGTTGGACTTCTTGTTTTCGGTTTTCATTAAGCTAAGCCTAGGAATTAGTACTGTTCTCAGAGTTTGAGTATTGACTACATCGAGACCAAATCAATAGTTTGCAATCAACAAAATAAGGGAAAAGAAAAAATGGGAAAAAATTAATTAATTAGTTTATAAGATGGACAAGGAGCCCAAATCGAAATGAGTGGTAAAACAACCAAATGGATGAGGGGGACGCAGAGGTGCAACAAATATTTACGAGGGGATGGATGTTGAAGCAGGGTTATTGACCCGCAGGGCATCTCTTTCTTATTCGCGCACTATACCATCCCGTTTCTTTTTACTTATCAGGCGGTGGGTGCGAAAGGGAGAGCGATACAGTGAAGTTTCCCTTTCCTAAGATATTAATTCCAGGAAGATATAAATATATATTTCACTTTTTATCATAAATTTAATACAAGTATATTTGTATGCCACGCCTTAAAGAAAACTGCGAAAGGTGGCCAAGTAGCAAGGCAAATAAACAAACAAACTAGCGGTTAAGCCAAAACTTAAGGTTGGTGGCTTACTAAAAACAACGCAACTAAACGCAGCCACTAAGACACATACTCGAAAGTTCGCACACACACACACACAAATCGCTTAACCCCTTAGAACCCATTAGTTTACTAAACTAAGTTTCAAAGTTAAATATTTTCAAAGTTTCTTATTCGAAAAGTGATTTTTAAAAATTTAATAGCTAAAGGTTGTCATCTTAAATTTATCAACTCTAACAATACATATACTTAAATATATAAGAAAAAATAAAATTAAAATCATAGCCGTATATTAAAAAAAGAAATACGAAAAATAGTACTTGTATCAGCAATCTTTTGGCAAAAAAAAGTTAAACCAAATATAAAAATTAAAAAGGGATTTATTACTTATATAATTTTTATTTTTTGTTTTTCGATTTTTTAATCTTTTCTCTTAGATACCAACCGAAAGTAGGCAAATCTTGTATATCATTTGCTTTGCTTATTATTTTGTAGGACTTTTTTATTTAACTAAAAAAAAATTAAAAGTATTGTTTTACTGGCTGGGCTTGGCTTGAAAACCAATTTTAGATATTTAAAAAGCTTCAACAAAGACTGCAAAGGGTTAGGCTATAGAAGCAACAACAACAACAGCGAGCGGGCGGGACAAGTGGGTGGTGGATAGTGGGCGGTGGGTGGTTGGAAGGACCGTGACAACAGCAGAATTGTGGGGAGGAGGGGGCACACTCACCTTCGCACTGGACTCGCCATCACGAGGGGCGTGGCCACGCCCAGCGGCTTGATCCGCTGCTGCATGGTGGGCGTGGCCGTGGTCGTCGCGCTGCGTTGATTTTGTGCTGCCACCGCCGCCGCCGCCGCTGCCGCCGCCAGCGCCTGCTGTTGCTGCTGCTGCGGTCCGTTCACGCCCACTCCATAGCCGACGGGATGGTCCGGCGATAGGGCGTCACTCGTATAGCCCCGCTGCGGATCCAGGCCCCTGGGAAAACAAGACATTCCACGGTCAAAATCGATGGTTGGCTTAAAAGCAATTTAAAGGACCTATCGCTAACTATAACTGCAATCACTGTAGAAAAACGTGTGTTCCTAAACACCATTTCATTTATTCGAAAGGTGGCTGTGAATTCAGATCAAATGCGTGAAAATTAACTCCCAACAAATAAGGTGGCAACGCCGGACTATTGTTTTCTGAATGTTGATTACTTAAATCTGTTTATTAACCACAATTTAACTTCTAAGCTTAACCAATATAATTGTAACTTATTTTCATTAGTAGACCGAACAAAGTCAGCAATCTGTTCTGTTTAACAGGTCGTATACGTAACTAGGCGTATCGCAATGGTTTCGAAAAATTACTCATACGCCACGTAATTTCAATAAGAATAGTTTTCTTTGATCATGGGCAATAGTAAGTAAAAGTTATCGAATAGGTGAACGTAAACATAAAGGAAATGTTCTATTATGCCATTCTCGGCAAGCCAACAACAATAACATAAAGTTTTTTTTTGCATTGCTAATCCAAATGAAATTTGTTGTTGTCCTTTTCTCGACTATACACTCCTATTCGAGTTTATTTTCAATTTTGTTGGTAAATGCACTGCCATTAGGCATTTCTAAGCACCACTGACATAAGTGCACCAAAGCACATGGCATAAGCTTCTAATTTTCCTACAAATTTGGTCCACCCTAATGGGCATATGTGAGGGAAAATTCCCGGAAAATCGAGGGCAATTGAATGCGTCAAATCAGTAAATTACAGGGTGGTCGGTGGGCGGGCGGTCTAATTAACTTCAACTCACCTGGGCCTCGCGTGCGGACTGTGACGCGGATGGTAGAGACGCATGTGGCGGGGGGAATCACCACCCCCACCACCGCCTCCTCCCCCGCCGCCGCCGCCCGTGGAAACGCTGCCATTCAATCCGCCGGCGTCGCTCACCTGCGGCAGATAGAAACTGCTCGAGTTGTGCCGCTGCAGCGGCGGCGTCGGTTCGCAATCCTGACTCTGGGACGCAGGTGGTGGCTCCAAGTCGGTATCGGAGCACTCCCGTCCAGGCGAAAGCTGCGATGGACACACAATGGTTATCGTAGGAGACGTGATTAGTGATCATTTGTCAGGATATACCCAGGTACAGGCGAAAAAGAGATGAGATCGACACAGACTTAGGCCTACATTTAGTTGCAATCATTTCCAAAGAACAAAAAAAATGATATTGGAAACAATTAAAAAATGTAAGTAAACACAGGTTTGGACAGTAGAGAAATAATGGACTGGTTAAAGTTTCATTTTCACACATTGGAATAGGTTTAGGTTTAAAAAATAATAATATTTAAATTTTTTAATATGCATATTTTTAAAACATTTAAATAGAAAAACTGATAGAATTTTTAAAACAGCACTTTCTAACACATTTAAATAGGTTTAGGTTTTAGAAAAAATTTAACAATTTTAAGAGTTAAGATAAGTATAGTTCATAGTACACACTTAATAAAAATTCACACAAATGTAATCTTCAGGGAAAAATTATTCTTCAGGAATGCCACAAGTTTATATCACTGATTAAAAGTCCGCAAAAAGTCAAATAAAATACTCCAGTGATTTAAAATCCCTAGGCAATTAAAATTCCTAGTCATTCTAAAACCCTGAAAAAATATTACTTCAACTATACAGAATTTTAAATTAATTTTATTTTGAATTTAATATCAAACTTCATACTTAAATAAAATTTGCTAGAGAATTGTCATCTTTTTCTCTGATTGCTTTTAAAATCGAAATATGATATTTTAATATGTGAAAATGAAAACCATAACAGAGAGTACGATAGAAATGAAAATAAATGGAACAAAAATGAACCCAAAATAAGGGAACTGAGGTTTTTTTTATTGGGGTGGGTGGGTAAAAGGAGGTCAGTGGTCAGTGGAAAGTGGGGTGAGGGGGAGTTGTGGTTGGGATGTCTCCTCCTTAGCTAATTAATTGTAGTTTAACGCATACTGTGTCCCAAAGGGGAAGTTATTTCCACAAAGTAATCAACTTTTGAATTGAAAGTCAGCAGGAATAAGTGTGAAAAAGTCAGAGATAAAAGAAGAAGCACTGCGCTAAACACAAACTTTTCTAAAATAATAAACGAAACGGAACGATGGAGTTATATCCTAACGCAAAAGTGTTACATCAAATAAAACATCAACTTAAATCGGATTACTGTTGGAATTTCCGTTCCAATCTGATAATTCTGAATAATATTTTCCTCAAACTGAAGTTAATTTGCTTGATTTAATATTTATAAAAAAGTAACAAAGTAATCTAATAAATTACTGCATTCTGAATAGAAAATTGTAGCAAAACACTAGTAAAATAGTTCCCAATAAATTGAAAAACATTCGAATTAGTTTGTTGTGACAGACAGGTGAGAGAAAGGGAAAACTGGACAGATAAACAGAAAGGGAAACAGGGGTAGAATTACGAAAATTTGGACAACAAATCGGGAAAAGAAAGTATAATGGGTAAATATAAATTTAAAATAAATGATTCTCCGGGGCAAGTCAGGGTCAATCAATCGATCAATTGTTCAATAAAATTAGGTTTAATTTTTGTAGTTAAATTTTTGTTTTGTATTTTTTTAGTTTTTTTATATCTTTTACCTTTCTCGGTGCTTGCAGTAAGTGTAGAGTTTTTGGTTTTGGTTTTGTTTTCTTTTATCTTTTGCTGTTTTTTTTGGAGATGCGACCAATTCTTTTCGATATAAGTATGTATGCTATATACTTCTATATATATTTATACTGATATAACGACAGCTCTGGGCGGCATATACAAACGATATATACGCAGGGGGTTAGGGTGGATGCCCAGCAAAGTGAAAACGAGTCAACAAAATAGTAAAACAGTAAAATAGTAGAATAGTAAAATAGGGGTAAATGCAGCGCAAATAATAGCGGAAAGTGAAAGTCCAGCAACTTAAAATGCCAACTCAACAAATCCAACCGCATGCATGCAAAGTGGTTTTTTAGAGGGGGTTAATGCGCAGATAAATCCGGGGAAAAAGGGAAAATAAAGTGGGCAAAACTAAAAGAGAAATAAACACACCGCCCCGGTAAGTCCGAAGATTCTGATTATAAATGGGAAAATTATGAAAGCTTTTCTCTGTTTACTGTATTGGCAAGACTTAATCTGCAGCAAAGTGATTTTTAATTGGATTTCGTCAAGATTTTTGGAAAGAAAAACAAAAGAGAAAGTGTACAGGTGATTTTCGAAAAGGTTATAAGTATTTCATGTACATGTTTTAGTTTTTTTGAGTTAAAGAAAAAAAAATTAAATTTTTTATAATGATTTTTTTAATAATTGACTGCCAAAATAGTTAAAGCATTACAGTCGGACCGTACTGTATGGCTAAGATTTAATTTGGTTACTATTTATATTAACTAAATATAAAATTAAAAATTTTAAAAAAAATGTCAAACTTATTTTGGATTTTAAAAGCCTCTTAAAATTGTTCGAAAATATTTATAGGCACACAAAATACAAACAGTGACTGATATATTTCATCCTATGCCGCCTGTCCGTTTGGCGGAGCTTTCACTGTATTTTTCATGAGATGTCAAGGACAGTGGAAGGCAATTACAATGGCGAGGTTGTGAAAATAGTGGGGAAAGTGGAAAATGGCAAAGTTTTGAGTGGGTGAGAGCGTTGCTTTCTCTAAATGGGTGTGCATCATTTGGTTTGCTTGTCCTTCAATTAAACGGGCGTGGCACTAACTAACTAACTAACATCCCTACCACCCCCTTTTTTTTCTTTTTTTTGCCAGGGAAAGCGGGAAAATAATAATAAATAGTAAATGCAGCAGCGGCAGAAGAAGTAAAAGTAAAAGCGGCAGCCAAAAAAGTTTTTGCAGTGCAGGGGAAGGGGGAGGTGGAAAATGGTTGGGTGGAAAATGAGATTGAAGGATGTGTTGTGGAGCAGCTGGGAAGGGCGGAAAAACTTTTATTCGCCCACGCAGGACAAAAGTAAAAACAACAAGAACAAGACAAAGATACTTCACACATTTCTCTCCGACATATAAAGCTCTCTACAGACATATAGTATATATATGTAAATATACATATATATATACTATATACTATATATGTTATGTATTTATATCGATTTTGTAGTTAATTAGCCAAAGCATTAAGCGGATGAGGGGCTTTTTGGGACATGGGGTTATTATGGGATTACAGCAAATGATAAATCATACGAAATGAGCTACGGAAAATGTGATAGAAACAGAAAGAAAACCAAGAAAAGGTCAAGAAATCAAATGGAAATTGTTTACAATAAAGCGAGATGAGAAATGAAAACAAAATCAAAAACATAAACAAACAGCTGTTAACGGTTACAAGTACAGTTAAGAATAACACAAATTACGATTACAACAACATTAACTAAGCCAAACAACAACAACAGTAACAACAATAACAATAACAACAGGTGGCTTCAGCAATCACTTAAAGAAAATTAAAACATTTTTCTTTCATTTATTTGTAGAATTACAAAGACTGTAAATTTATAAGCTTTTAATTAAATCGTATTAATGTTTATCCGCAGGAACTATTAAAAGGAAAACCATCCAATACATTGATAAAACAAACACTTTTAATTTATAAATTTAATCATTACAATAGGTACTTCATTTTAAAGAATTTCTTTCGGATGGAAATAATTAAAACATTTTACTCGATGATATATATTTGATGTCAACACTTTTTAATTTGTATTGCTGGCCAACCACCTGTGGCATACTATTCAGGGATATTAGATACAATAGATATAGGATACATAGATATATTTAATAGGAATCTGAGTTTCGCATAGCAACTGCTTCGCTTTTCTCGGTGATATTGCAAAATCTTGTTGTTTACCCACCTTACTGTAAAGCGTTGTGCTGCCCGACCGTTGATTATAACCATTGCCCTCGGCCATATATGTCTTTACCTGAATTCCGCGCTTCTCGCGACTCGCGTCGTAGTAGGAGCGTGGTGAGTACTGCACCGCAGTGCCGCGCATACCGCCACCGCCTCCGCCCACGCCTCCCCCGCCGCCCGCTGCGGCTGCAGCGGTCCCATTGCCGCCGGCCCCGCCCCCGGCGCCCGTCTGCTGGCCGCTCCGGTCGTTGCAAATGGTGCTGATCGCCTGGTTCTGCACTTGCGACCGCCGCGAGGCGTACTTTTTCGGGTTCAGTAAGCTGCAAGCACAAATGTCAGGTTAATAAAATAAGAGCTAAATTCGAACGTATAGTACCCAAAAGTCCCAAAATATTCAAAAAGCATTCATGTTAGCTTTCGAATTTAAAAATAAATATCAGGGGCATTACGTTTATTTTTTTTTACATATAACTGACAAACAGTCGTTCTTTGAGATGTTTAAAAACAAATTAAAAAAAAATGTTTTGAGAATTGTACATAAGAAGATATCGTAAACATGATAATGATATTAATTCTTATCGACAAAAATTTTGCTGCTTACTATTTCCTTAAGTTATGGTTATTTTGTGAGGAAGTTATGACACATACAGAATATAACAAAAACTTTGAGAATTGTACATAGCCATGTTCCTCACATAATTTATAAAAACAAGTGAGTCACTGATATGTTTATAGTACTATAAGGCAAGAGATAAATACTTTTAAATAAAATTGTGGTCAAATTGTGATATGCCTTTTATGTGTCATTTGTATTAAGCACTTTTAAGTGCTTTTTTTGAGGTTGTTAGAAAGGGAAACCAAACCACTTTCGAGCAGAAAGTGCGTCACATTTCCTTTCTATATATAATAATTTCAACAATTTACATCCCTAAGGGATTGAAACTCAAGATATAATTGGCTATCGAACTCGGAAGTTTACAATCTACAATACTATTATTTCAATTTGCAGTCAAATTACTTCCCCGAGGACACGTAATTTGAAGCCAATAATTGGCAGTCCAATTTGGATATTTATTGTTGTAATTTCCCCACTTCCACCGAATGGAAAATTCGGTTGGTCCTTGGTTCTTGGTCCTCGGTATTTTTGAATGAACTGACTCACCTGGGGTATTGTGGTCCGAACTGTGTGTAGCAGCAATTGTGCCAGCAGCCGCGCGAGAACGGATTGTAGCCGCCCTTGAACTTTCCGGTGACCTGTTCGTTGGTCGTGCGACCCCGCGACACCAGCACCATGTGGAAGCCGGTGAGACCGAAGATGGGGATGGCCAGAATGGTCACCAGGCTCATCAGGATCATGCTGTGTATGAAGCGAGTTAAGAGTTAAGCCAAACCAATGGGCGCAATTTAAATATGCCTGCAGATCTTAAATTTCATAAGTATTTAACCCGAACTGTGACACTTTGTTTCGCATTTCTATTCATAACTATATATTACCATAAATAGGATAGATAAAAACATTTTCAAAAAATTCTATTTAAATAATTTAAAGCAAATTGAATAAAAAATGCCCAATGTTACACACCATATGCCTCAAAAATATTAAAACAAAAAATTGACAATAAAATTCCATTTCTAAACAAATCTACTTAATAGGATTAAAAAAAAAAAACAAAATCAAATTACTCCAAATAATTCCCTTTTAAATCTATTTCCACTGACTGAGTTTTTAAATAAATCCATTTAAAGCAATATTAAAAAAACTAAACCCAATTTAATTAAATATTTACTTTCAAATGTTTATAAATCTATTTTTGGTGACTCTGGGAATCAAATAAATGTGTTCAAAAATAATATGACAATGATTTTGCCTTTTTAAACAAATTAAAAAAAAATTAATCAAATATATATATCCCTATAAATCTGTAAAGAGTGACTTCGGGAATTGAAGAAATTTTAAAAAATAAATTTTCAATCCGAACTCTATTCAGAGGAATATTAAAAATTATTTATCTTTTAAGGAAGTGGTGTTTTTGGAAATCAAATAAATTGTTTTTATGAATATTTTGAAAAGCTGTTGGTTTTTTTTTGTGATTGCAAAAGGATACGCGACAATGGGCGCCGTGTCCTTGATGTTGGGCATTATCTTCAGCACGTAGACCAGGCACAGCGAGAAAATGCTGAGCATGTGAATGGACAGTGAGACGAGGAAGAAGAAAAAGAACCTGTAGTTCCGCCTGCCGATGCAGTTGTTGACCCACGGACAGTGGTGATCGAAGGTCTGGGAATGGTCAGTAAAATGATATATATTATACGAGAAGACAAAATATGTATAATAGATGGAAAACCGACCTCTATGCAGTGATTGCAGACGGAACAGTGGGAGCAGCGTGGCGGGCGGTAGAACTTACAGGTGACGCACCATTTCATCTTGACGGTGATGCCGTTGATCTCGGCATTCTTGTAGAGCGGGGCGCGCAGCTCCTCCTCGCAGTCTTCGTCGGGCGAGGCTAGAATGCAGTCAAGTTTAGGCCGTGACGACTGGCGCTGGCCCCTGCTCAGCACGCTACATACCTTTGGGGATGATGCCCGGGTCCATGAAGGTGGCCAGCGTGAAGTTGGCCAGCACGAAGAATGTGATCACGCCCTGGTAGGCCAGCACCCATGGATGGCTCTTCACGTAGTACTGGCAGCTGTAAGTGGTAGATGAACAGGGATTTTAATACAGGATTTTAATACAATATATATAAACAACTAATTTATAACATACTAAATAACCTATTAAATGTGTATTTCATGTGGGGAAAAGTTTAAGTTATTTGTCTTATCTTTTATCTTATAAAAAAGAGATAACCATTAACCAATAGTCAAAAATAATTTATAACCTTTATAGTATTTTATAGTAATTGGGAATAAGATAGGGATCAAGATAAGATAACAATAAATCATAGGATTAATGTCTTATTAATAAACAAAACATGTTAAATAACTATATTTAAATAAAAGCTTAAATTACCATTTATAATTTAACAAATTTAAAATGCCTCGAAAGCTTTTGCATGTGAAATTAAATTGGGGCCGAGCTTGAAAGCCACTCAAATGGCCAAGAACAAGATATTGGCCCTTTTTGTGTCGTCCAGTCTAATTGCCATAAAGTAATACGGCTACCATATGATTAGTGTTCGTCTAGTTTTGAGCCCTGATTAAAACCGCTTACCGAACAGGTTTTGAAGTGGAAGTAGTGCACACAACCGGCTCAAAGTGGCTCCAAAAAGCCACCATTCCTTGCATAACGATGATGGGCTGGATTAAAACTCACAACCGAAGAACTGTGACTACAAATTTGATAGCTTTGCAATCAGCCTTTTGGGGAGGTTGTTGCTGGTTGGTGGTTACATTTTTCATGGATGTCTAGCTGTGTGTGTGTGTGGTGCTCTTTGAGTAGGCCGAAAGTCGGTCGAACATCCGTCGACCACATTGTTGACCATTAGGTGGCCAGGATACTCGTACATTTGGAAAACAGAACGCAAGGACAACAGGAGACAACGGGAGAGCCCAATCCCAAGGCTATCCCTAGGTTATCCAACGAAGCCCGCCCGTTGTGTCGCCGCAATCACTTTAGAGTCTACTGAACCGGAACTGTTTTGTCGGTTGAAGCCCCCCTTCTTTTAACTGTCCATTCCACAGAACTCGACCCGCATCGGATTCAAAACGAACCGGAACAGAACCTTAACCCTTTTGGTCCCTGCAAAAAAATCCTAAAAAGCCCGAATATTTCATTTCAATAAGATTTGTTGTAGTATTCATCACAGACTGTAATTATAAAAAATATGTAGTTCATGTTTTGCTCTATACCAATGAGTACATATGTACATACAAATGAGTACATACATACATACAGTCAAAATAATAGTAGTTTTGGAAATAGCCATAAAAAATAGTTCGAAACCAATATTTAAACATATTTGAATTTAATTCTTGAAGCTTATACATACATTTGCGGGCAAAATAATAGAATTTTTATAGCCTATGAAATTAGCAATCCAAAATAGTTTGAAGCCAATTTTGAAATTTTTTTTAAATTGTTTTCGTGAAGCTAATAATACTTAATGGAGCAAACATAAACATGAACAAGCAAGACTGACAAAATAGTATATTAAAAAGTAAATTTTAGGGAATTATTAATAGTTTTCATAATTTGAAAAATATAAAACAAACCTAATTTGTTGTTTTTTTTATCTTTGTTCACAAAATATTACATTTTAATGTAACTATATAGTTATTCCACACCTATAATTTTCCTTTAACCTTTCTAACTTTGTCAATATCAATGGTTTATTGTTGTCACCACCGTTTTCGTTTACACAGTAGTAGTGCTTAAGGGGTTAAGTCAACCAACCACAAGCCATAGCCATGAATGTTGAATGTTGCAATGTTGCAAGGGCGATGGCGATACACACGTGTCCTCTACTGGCCCATTTCCATTTCCGTCTGTCTTCGCCTTTGCAACTTTGCCGCTTTCCCACTTTTCCCACGTTTCCCGCCTTTCCTCTCCACTCCCTCTGATGCATTTGCAATGATGTGGATGTGCGGAACTTTCTGCTGGTTTCGGTTTACGGGCTTACGGGCTATCGGGGTTCTGTTTACGGGTTACTTAGGGTGAATGTATTACTTTCTTCCGGCATTTCTCACTGCATTACGCCACTGCTCTCCCCGCCTTCCGGCTCCCTTTTCGCCCAAACCCAGATTGATGAAGGCAGACCGCCGATGAATTCTAATGGATAAACTCATCCTTAATGCAACCACCATCGTCATTTGCCAGCTCATCATCAATCTGCACGTTATTTCTCTTTTTCTGCCATTTTCCACAGTGCATTTGTCACTACAGTGGTCACTGGGCAGGTGGGATTATGCCCCCACTTAGTTTTTGTCATAGTAAAATAGATTTGATTTAAATAAATAATTTAAAACTATAAAATTAATGCTAGAATGAAGCCAAAAAAATAACTGAAAGTTTGGTTTAAATAAGTGTGTTTTATAAATCGATTACGATGCCTCATATAGCCTCAAACCCAAGAACTTTAAACTTGCCCCACGACCACTGTGCTGTTGTAGCTCTAAAACTCTACTCCCATTATCATCATCTCCACACTTTGCCTCCCATTGCTGCCATCAACTTCAACTTGATCATCATCGGGCGCAGTCCTTCGCTGCATTATAATTGACAGAATGACCTCAGACTGTCAGTTTTCCGTTTCCGTTTCCATTTTCTTTTATTTTTCCACTGCCCGAAGCAGAAGGTTTTCCGGGCTGAGGAAAGAAAGCAGCGCAGTGAAGTCCAGATTTTCAATTTTCGCACCTTCACTATCTGTATCTGAATCTGTATATGTATAGTATCTGTATATGCATAGTATCTGTAAATGTAGCTAAATCTGTATTTGAATCTGGGATTGTGTCCGCCTGCTTCTGGTTTTGATTTATTTCGGCTCTCTTATCGCATTTGTTTCAACGCTTACAACGCTTGTAACAAAACAAAGAGCTCTATCGCATCCACTGTCAACTGGAATCTGGCATTTGCATACAATTTTTAGGAATGCAAATAAAACCGGAATGGAGCGAGTCTCAGCACGTGCCAGGGATTTATGTTAATCGCTTTGAGACAAAGAAAATAGGGAATCCGGGGATACGACCTCGAAATAGGGAGACAAAAAATGGATAAAAGAATATAAGAATAAAAGCTAAGCGAAGCAAAGATGGCGAAACCTCAAGAATTAACGAGAGCTGCGAGGGTAATTAATTAAACTGATATCTATTATGAAGTGCGCCAGCCACACTTTATTAATTAACTCCTCGCCCATGCAGTTTAAGGAATTTCAACCCCACTTTTTATTTAATCAGTATCAAATGCAAGTGGAAATTTAAACGATATTATGCAGCAGCTTTCCTCATTTAAAGTAATTTATTAACTTATTTTTAAGACCATGTTTCGGAATTTGTTTTCTAAAATCAAGGCATTTTGTTTTCTGATTTAATGGCCAAAGAATGTAAATCTATTTAACAGATTTGATTTATTTCTTAAAACTGAACAAAGACGAACTATTTATTTATTTACAGCAATAGGAGGCACAAACATAGATAGCAACTGTCCAAACAAAACTTGGATTGCACAATTCCCATTAAGGCTGTCGAGCAATAAACCCAAAATTGGATATGGCAATTGGCCAATGTTAATGATCGCTGTGCATTACGCGTATGTGCAGGCATCTGAATCTAATCGACTCGCATCGAATATCAAAATGACAGGCCACCTTCCACCTGCCAGCACCCCATCTTTAATATATATATAAATATATATATATATGATATATAGTAAATCCGCCTAGCATCGTGATTGGCATTGCTAATTGCGTACGGCTCCATTATCTAAAATATAATATAAAATTATTGAATAGAAACTATTAAATATAAAAAGAACGAAATATAGTAGAGAGTAAAAATGCGGTCATTTAAATTCTCAAACTTAAAATTCATAATTTAAACACACAAAAGTAGTAGAGAATAAAAGCGATCTCTTATCTCCCAGCTGATGCCCTATTATAAGTCAGGTGTATAGCTCTATAAACCTAAACCACACATACATAGTACACCTATATATACTATATATATATATTACACTTGTTTGCTTTACTTTTCAATTTAGCAAAAATGTTTGCCAAGTCCCGGGAGGGAAATCTGTTTACATTTATGCAAAGTCAGGCCGAAAAGAGGGTGGCAAAAATCGAGTAGAAAGAGTTTTTGGTCCAGAAATGACAAAAAAAAAAATAATACAGAAAAATACAGAAAAGAAGAAAGGAATGTAATGTAGCACAGAGAAAGGCAGGCGGCTCAAGGATTTGCCGCTGTCTTATGACAAATAATTCATTTCATTTTCCAGAAAGGAGGGCGAACTGGGACAAACTAGCAAATCAAATTAGTGACAAGACCGCAGCAGGGACAATAAACACACACACATATACACAATACAGTGTAATGAGCCTAGAGCCTCCCACAGAGCCACTGAAACCAGCACCCAACCCCACAAGCCAGCCCATACAGGATGTGTTTGACTTCAATTAATGATTTGCCCCATCAAATTGAAACAAATTGCCAAGGAAAACAAATAAACAGTGCTTTGCATTGATTGAAATATAATTTCAGCTAGGCGGTCGGCTCTTGAGCGCTTTTGGTTGGGGAAATAAGTCTTGGGTGGATATAATAGCTTTATAGGGCAGTGAATGACTGTATTGACCAGAGGGTAAACCACTAGATACATATATTGCATTTTAAATGCAAAACCAAGAATTTAATATCATTTGTCAATCATTATGGACTGCTGTGGCTATTTAGGGCTTAATAATTTTAAAACGAACTAACCGACATTCTCAAAAATTTCAAGTAATTTGCAAATTACACTCAACAAAAACTTTTCATAAAAACTAAACTATTGTTACAAGAATTTTAAACTATTTTGTATAAAAATGAAACTAAAAAGTAAAGGGGTTATATTATTTAGTATTGAATTAATATTTATACTTTAATTTTGGATGCAGTTTATTATCAAAACACACTTATTAAAACTAAGCTTACATTTTTTTTTTAAAATTCTTTTTTTAATAATCATTATGAACATGAACTTTGCGTTTGAGCTTAATTTGAAACCGACGTTCTCCGAAATTCTTGGTTGTGAAATAAAATGCGTACTATTCCCAGTAAATGTGTACTGCGTCGAGTTTGTTACGAATGCCTTACTTGGTTCTGGGAAATTAAGCAACTGTTTTCAAGAGAATACCCTCTTATTCCGCACATTTCCCCCGCACCAAACTGTCGGTCGCATCCATTTCAATTTCGATTTCAATTTCAATTCCCGACTAAATTCCAGCAAAGAGTTGAGCTGTTATATTTACTGCACGGCAACGACAGCTTTCTCCCCAGACTCGACCTTCCTTCCCACCGGCATTGCATCACTGTGGCATTGTCAAGGTGAGGGAATCTCGCTGGACACTGCCGCCCACTGCCACCCACTGCCACTTCCCCTCTAAAAACCTCAGCCACGGCGTTGTAAATAAATAAATAAATAGAAAAAGAATAAGAAGTAGAGTATTTTTCTAGGGCCTTTCCGGTGGAGGGGTGACCTAATAAAATGGGGGTTAGTTAGGGTTACAGGTTTAAAGTCGAGTGGTGTGGGTGTTTCAAGGAGACACTTGCTGGAAATTGAATTCCTATGCTAAGTAGTTGCCACAAAAGCAGCTTACAGCGCTTGTGGGCGGAGCAAATTAGAAGCTAAATGGCAAAATGTGTCACATTCAGGCGAAATGCGACAAGTTTATTGGGGTCCATCGTTTTATAACGAAGAAAACTCAATTACCAGGAGGTTCAGGGACAGGTGGGTGGTGGGTGGTAGGTGGTAGTAAAACAAAAACATGTGCCCAAGAGGTCAACTGAAAACCAACCACGAAAACGATTTCAATCGGCAATTAATTGACTCGACACATTGACAAACACACAAGGCACATACACAGCCAGGTACAGGAGCACTCTATTACACTACGTTTCATCTATATAAAATTTAAATAAAAAGGCAAACAAGGATTTAAGTCCCTATAGTACAGAAACCATATGTACACTTTTGGCCAACAATGGTAATTAACTGCATGTTTCAGCAAGAAACCAATTATTTCTAAATATAACTTTGGGAGTGCAAACTCTAAAATGACGTATGAATTTATTTCTTTCGTTATTTCCATGAACAGGACAGTTCCTTTGATATTTACAAATATTTGAAAATATAACTATACAATTGCAAACTCTTTAATATGTGAAAAGTATTAAATCGCATAATTCAATTTCTGTTCTGCATGACATACAAGTAATTTTAACTTATTTTCCTCAGCAGCATGTTTAACTTGCCAAATCTTAGACTACTGAAACGCACTGTAAGCTGTAAGGAAATTCGTCTGATGAGGCGAGGCTGTGTTTAAAATAGTAAAGAGCAAAGACAATTTCGCATTCGATGGCAGCTGCATTAATTAAAAACTCAACAAAAATTGGAATTGCTTTTTATGCGTCTAGCACAAGCAAATGGAAATCCATTTCTGTTTGGGCACTGAGCAACAGGTTTCGGTTGCTTTAAAATATAGAATACACAAATATTCACATTGGGGTTTTTTTTACATTAATATGCAAGGAAATTCTTATTTTTTTAACAATATTTTTTTTTTTAAATTAATTAAAGAAATTACGTTTTACAGTTTAATAAATTTCTTTCGACGAAACAGCTATTAAATTGTATTTTTAATTTTCATTTTTAACCATTTTTTCATGCCTAGAGATAATGAGGAATGGCATTTTGTAGATTAGTGTTGGGCGGTGATGACGAAACCACGGGCAAATCGTCGCTGTCGTCACATTTACCCCTCTGCCTTCAAGTTGTACTCTACTTTCTGCTCTTCTCTTGCACGCAGGGTATAAAAATATCCTACTATCGCCAAAAACGAAAAAATAAGTAAACGTCGGCTAAGCATTAGTCACCAGCACAGTCGAGTACGAAAAAAAGTGAAGAAAAATAAAATAAAAGTACAAAAACTACAAAAAAAAAAACGAAAAAAAAAAAAAGTGCTTCGACCATGGGCAAAACGTCGCCTCGACTTTGCTTCTGACTTATCTTATGGGGGCTCTTTTTTCCCTCGTTTGGTTTTTTTTTCATTTTTATTACACATGTGGCTGGGCTGGCTAGCCCATCCGCATAGTTACAGTGTAGGTCAAAATAGTAGCATAAACAAATCAATTAATTTATTACAATTTTTACGCTTTATAATTGGCAATTATATATTTTTTTGTTTTATAGTTTTTATGTTTACCAAATGTTTTCACATTGGTTTAATATTTTTAAGCCCCAAAAAGTGACATGTTTGATGTTAATATTATAATTGTATATATTATAAAAGTATGTTTATGTTATCATTTTGTTTTAAATATTTTAAAGCCGTAAAGGTGTCATATTGGATGTTTATCTATTCAAGTTTTTATATTGCTTTAAGTTTTTTCCAAGTTTTAACATTTTATGATTTGTAATTATAGATGTTTTAGTTATAAAATTTTGTTTACTTACAAAATGTTTTAAATATTTTTAAATCTTAAAAAGTTGTGAAATAAAAATGAATTACAGTTCAAAATTGAAATTTTAGTTAAATCTAATGAATCTAATGCAATTATTTTAATGTATAAACAAAATAAAAAAAAATCATGTTTATCACAAAAATCACTTGTGTTACCCCTTGCCCTCAAACATTTTTAATTTTGTTTTAACACATTTAGCGGAAGACGTCTTTGGCGCTATTATTCCACCGTCGGAAGTAGCTGGCCTCCAAACGGAGGTTCTTCCAAGCGACCCGATAAAAGGTGCCAACCGATAAGCGGGCGGCAGTGGGTTAAGGGACGTGGTGGTGCGGTGCGGTGCGGGGCGCACATCATTATGAGGTGCCAGTGCCATGGCTCGTTATTTAATTTTGGTTTTTGCCACACCAAGTGGAGGCGGATTTGGGAGGGTAAAATGCGAAGAAGGTTAAACGGCATGGCTTTTATCAGTTACCAAACACAGTGTCGCCGCGAACAGCTGCCAATTGCCACCCCCTCTCTTGCCGGCTCCCCCCCTATTATCCGTATCTCTTTCTAGGGGTTTCCATTTTCTGCAAAATTAGCGATAAATGAATCAATTGCCTTTTACTGGGAAATTGACCATTTGCATTTGCCTGCGGCGATAAGACGAACTGGCTTCTCAGTGAGGATATCATCATCCTCAGCCATATTCATTTCAAGATAATTGGAAGAAAATATTTGCAGGTGTTTTTTTTGGCGCCCACTTTTATTACCATTTAAATGGTTAAATTAAAGACAACAAGAATGCCAGAACTCAACAGATTTTGGCTGCTTTTATTGACTGAAAATCTCTTGAAAAATAAAGACAGCTATTAGGCGAAATTTTAAAGTGAAAAAAACTGTTATTTTGCAAACTCTCTATATCGAATTTATATTTTTTGTTCTAAGGCATAAATAAATATTTGTACGTATTTTCGCAAACTTTTCACTCTTATATTGACTGCCAAATTAGTCTATTGTCTATATATTCCCTAATATTTTTCTTTCAAAATTTAATTTGTTATCCAATTTTTGGTTCACCCCTGGGAAACCCTTTCAATTTGCTGCTCTAATTTGGGCCACTCTAAGCAGTCGGACATCATTTAGCCTCAGGTAAAAATAAAAATATGCCAGCCTGTTTCTTCTGTTTGGTTGGTTTGTACTTCTTTTAGCCGCTTTTATACGCAATTATTGGGCAATCTTCGAGAAAAGCGAGAGTGTGAATCGACAGGTGAGAAGTGGGGATGGGGCTGGAAAAATAGACACAGAAGCACACACTCGAGCAAACAGTACAAAAGCGCAAACGAAATGTAATAACAAGTTGGGGCCATTTTTTTTTGGACTAGCGCAAGTTTTGGCCTCCTAGACACAAAAAACAGGGGTGTGGTTTCTAGGGAGAGGTATATGGTATGGTATGGTATGGAATGGTATGAGCAAGCGGATCTCGAGTTACCAAAAGATTGGGGCCAAAGCGGGATAATCAGGCAAAGTGAGGGAGACTGCTCCCACTCCCATTTTTTTTAATAGCTGTCTATGGCAAGTCCTTCAGTTTGTCATGCGCCCTGTCAAAAAATGTATGTAACTAAGAAAAAAAAAAAACAGTCGGGGGAAGCCAAAAAAAAAATTGATTTTGCCTGATGGGCAGCAAACCAAAAAAAAAAAAAAACTGACGTTTTTGGGCCAAAATTGAATTGGTTTGGGAAATGCTGGAAAAATTTTTGCCAAGGTCAAGCAACTTTGTTTTAGGCCAAAAAATATGGAAGAATTTGTTTTGGGCATATAGACACGCATATATCTACAGTTGGCATGGGGTCTTCCATAACCCAATTTGTCCTCCTTTCTAGGCGAGTTGATGTGCGTTTGTTACAAAATCAACGCTTGAAAGAAATCTATTTAAGAAACAACAATGGAATTCGAAATCATCAAATGAAGACACTTTTATTTTTTAAATCATTTACAAAAGTTCTTTAGCTATGAAATCATTACGTTCCGTTGATTTCATTACTATTTGTAATATTGTGGCGATTTTTAAAGTCTAATCTTTATTATTAGTTGTAAAGCATTCAAGAAACTTGTCACTCTTAATCCCAAAACCAATATCAATTTCAAATGTTGAATCGTAAATAAAACTATGGGAAATCCGCTGAATTTCCCCTTTTTATAACGAGATTTCTCGGGTACGAAATTGAGTATTCTGCTTATAAAAGCATTTTTTTTTTGCCTTTTTTAATCTGGTTTTCTTTTTATATATTCTTTGGATGTTCTTTTTTTTTTTTTTTTTTTTTTTTTTTTTTTGCATTTTGTGCGTATTTATGCCGAGCCGCATGAAATGCGTATGCGTAATATGTTTGAGTGCATACGTATACGTTTTATTTATGTGGGTTGTGAGTTGCGGGGTGTGGCAAACAAATTTTGTGCGTTTGTTTGCCAACTAAAAATACTCTTGTCCCTTTGGAAGTCAACATTTTCACTTTGTTTTCCCCCTGATTTCCATGTTGACATTTTCTCATCCTCAGCGCTCTTTTATATTCGCCCCTTTGCCAAAAGTTTCTTAAACTTTGCGTGAAAATGCACCTTATTAAAAATGTTAATTAATATTTAAAAAAAAGAGTGGCAAAAACGGAGGGAAACGAAATAGAATAAACGCGAGCATCGGGGCGGAAATAGGCATTCAACAGGAAATTATTCAACGGAAAGAAAAAAAAAACCGTCAAAATGATTGCCACTTAATCCGCCCAATAAACAGTAAAGTGATAAATAATTAACGCTCTTTTTTTTTTGTTATGTATGCCCTGTTGTCTGGCCCTGATAAAAAAATAAATCGAACTTAATGGGAAATGTACATACAGAGAGTTCATGTCGGCGCATGCACAAATATGAAGAATATATGATGGCAAAAGTCAGAAAAACGCTGAAAAAAGCCCAAAACGGTTAGCGTCATTGACATTGGCCAACAAAGGGTTAAGAGCAGGCATAATTGCAAGTGAGTAATGGTTAAAAGCAACGCTGTCAATTGAATTTTATCGATTTCCCTAAAGAAGAAAACGATAGAGGGCAAAATACGTAGAATGCATACACTTTTTCTTGAGCTCTTTATAGTACACTTCAACAAATCAGGGCATATATGTGAAAGTTCATATGACATATAACAATTTAAATCTTGTTGTAAATAAAGGTGACTTTCAAGTTCAAGTAACTATATAAAATCAAGAAACGCATTTTTCTAGGTTTTACATTTTTATATAGTTTTTCCAGATTTCCTACAAATTCCATATTATTTGCCAACTTCTTTACAAATGAAAAGAAACCAAATACAAACAGATTGTGGACTAGTTTAAGGTCCAAAAGAAATGAATAATTCTGAAAAAGTTTCTAACAACTTTTCTCTACGTTTTTTTGCAGGTGTAGAGTTAAACATTTTGCCGGCTAAAGTTGAGGGTGGTATATAGCCAAGAAAAACAACAACAATTGTGGCAATAACGAAATGGCATAACAAAAAGAACAAAAACCATTTTCAAGCAGCATTCAAATGACACCCATACATATTCAGACTCAGTGGCGTAGTGAGTTAAAGATTTACTAGCTTCTTTGCAGTAAAATAATTAAAAGTTTTTACCATTGATTTTGTTTATAATTGAGTTTGAAGTATGCCAAATCAACGTATACCATCTATATTTGGCTTATGGTTTAAGTAAACGACATTTTGTCGTGTGTAAAATCATAACAACTGCTCCTTAATTAAGAAAGACAAAATTTGCATAGGTAAAAAAATTTGAAAAACTACTGATTTAGTTCATATACCCGGATTTTAAACACAGAAGAATTGCAATAATCTTAATATCTTATCCCCCTTAGATTCAAACTCAGTAAGCCACTGCCTGTAGCCATAGTTTGTAGGCAGCGTAAAAAATTGAAAACAGGATGAGGGTGGTGTCTGTGGGCGGCAGATGGTGGCTCAAGGGGGCGTGGCAATGGCACCCCGGCTGAGCTCACCTCGCTGAATCCGCTTTTCCTTCTAGTTTAGCAGCTTCTTCTGGGTCGTTTTCTCGCTTTTTTTTTCTATTTTTTTTATTTTTTTTATATTTTTGCCTGCCACTGACATTTGTTCGTTGTGCTTAGTTTTCCTTTTTCCCTATAATATTTTTCTGGCCACGGCTGCTTTTTTGCACATTGCTTTTTATTGCACTGGCCGGCGGATATTATCAACAACACTAAACAACTGCAAATGCTTTTGTTATTATTGTTATTATTTATCAGGGCGACGACGGCGTCAGAAATTTATTTTCATTAACAAGTTGGACTGACAAAATGTAAACAAAAAAATAAAAATCCAAAGCCATAACAAAAAGTAACTCGAGTGCGGCAGACAAAGGCAACTGGCACTGAAAGAGTAGTAAAAACGAAAATAAATCCAGTCATGTGTGGGAAACAGTTCCAGGATCTCAAGTTGCTTCGACTTTTATTTGTCATTAGTTTTCATCAAATTTCTGTTGCTGTCAACCAGAAAGTTATGATTAATCCAGTACGAAAAAGATAAAACAAATTCGGAGAAGAGATTTAATCACTGGAGAAGTTTAAAAACTAATGAGAAAATATTGAAATGATGAAAAACTTTGCCTTTAAAATTCCAGAAAAGTAGTGAAACAGTTTTGTTTTTATTTCGGGGAATGTTGTTGATTGAGATTGTCCAAATAAAACACTGTTTTTCTTAATTAAATCTATGTTTAGTGCGCTTAAAACCTAATTAGTAATTAGAGCTGGTAAAGATTATATGTCAAAGGTAAGCACATCATACCTCAAAGTGATTATAAACATGTCCATAAATATATGAAAAAGAAGATGCGTTTGAAAACACATCAAGGTTATTGAATATGTTATGGTACTAGTAACGCTAGGGTATTTATAACATACATATATTGTTGCTGTTGTGGGCATTTGCAAAGGTTAAAAGACGAAATGTGTAGAGTGCACCGAAGAAAACACTGAGTAACAAACACGATGACAGGAACAATCAAAATTCATATCATTAAATTTTCAAATATAATTTTAACATTGGTTTGAATTCCATCACCATATTATTGTTTCAGGTATTATATTGACACACTAAATGGTGAACTATGTATTAAGAAATTACAATTTTGTTCCGGTGCAAATGTAATGTGAAACGTGGTCGTGTGTGGGTGTTGTTTAGGTGCAGTGCAGCTGCAATCAAGTTGGTATTTATGTATAATTTGCATCGCGTGGCTGCCACAAATTCGATTCAATTAGAAAACGCTCATGGAAAATGCTGAAAAGCCATCAAACAAGCGACGAACGGGAGGAAAAGTCGGGAAAGCCAAGGCCGTTTATTCAGCATCAAATTCAGAGTGGGTGGGCGTGTGCTGTGTGGGCGTGGCTGGCTCAGGTCACGACCTGTGAGCAAACACACACACACACACACGTGTGCGCCAAAGTCAAATGTTTTTTGTTCGTGGAACATGATTAACATAAAATTAAACGATCCAAAGGAAAAAAGCAAAAAGTGTAAGGGGTGCGGGGTCCCAGTAAATTGCTTTGAACCACCTGCCTTCGCATAAACTCCCCATCAATGTTCTCATCAATATTGCCCCGACTTGGAACCTTTGATGACGAATCACTCAACCTATTCATCAAATAATTATTAGGTGCCCATTGACAATTTATAAATAGTGTTTGATAAGAAGGAACGGAAACAATGTGGCTTTTATATATTTAAAAGATTGCGAAATCAAATAATTTTTTTTGTTTTATTTTATATATATAAATACACCATCTTTAGATGCATTCGATAGAAATATATCTAATATTATAGCAAATGTTATATGCTTTTCATGCTGTAAATGCTTTCTTCATCATCACAAGTGTCGCCTAATTGCTGGCGAAAAGAAAACTTTGTTATAATTATAATTAGTGGACAAATACACACACATAATCCCGTATTCTAGTGTTTTGCGGCGATAGAGGGGCCGAAAATCCCACGAGGAAAAACAAAAGCAATACCAAATGAATATCTCAAGTGGATTCGTGTGAAAAAGCAGAGGCAAACTTAGAAAAATAACCCAAATACACTGGGAAACATTTGAAACAGTTTGGCTCTAATAACATTGTAGAGAAAAACCGTGGTTTTCTAATAGAAAAAATCACCCTATTCTTCTTTCATCTTTTAAGGTTTTTTTTCTTCTTGGCAGTAAAACTTATATTTTTTCAGTGTTAGTGACAGTAATAAGCAATAAGTAAAATAAATGAAGAAAATCAAACTTCGGCGGCCGCTAAAACCAAGAGGAGAAAAGTGTGTGCGGGAGAGCAGCTCCACAAGTAAGCAAACTTGGGGCAAAAAAAAGTAAATGCAGTCCTTGAAATGCTTTTAACACAAATTACAAACAACATTTAATTGGGTCGAGTGGTGGGCTTTTCCAGAGGGTGTGCGGAGCGGAGCCTCACTGTACTGACCCAAAGTGGTTACTTTGCCACAGTTCTCTCTTATTTTTGCACTCTGTCTATATTTTTACCCAAATACCTATATTCTGTGAAAGACTAAACTGAGTTTATCCCTTCTGCCAACCTTCCAACCCCTTTATTCTCGTACTTTTCTATTATTTTACGTCACCTGCAAATTTTCTTTTGATGAAAGTTGTCAGAGCAACAAAACGGAAATTAAATTACTTCAATTTTGTGTAATTAACGTCACTTTCACTTGGCAAACACAACCCCTTTTTCCCCAACTTTTTTTTTTTGTTTCCAACCATTTTCCTACAATTATCTAGCTCTTGGCTTGGTTAAGTTTGAGTTAAAGAGAGTTAGCATAGAGTTGAAGTTAGTTTCTTGTTTGATATATGTATAAAGCTGATTTAATTGCTTTAGACTTTTTATTCAGTACATTTTAACTAGTTTTTGAAGCATATGAATTGTTTTCTAATGATAACTTTTTTTTTTTAAGTTGGTATATTATATAAATGCATGCCTAACCAATATAGTTTTAGATATTTACTTATTTGGCGCTAAAAATCCCAGAAATTGTATTGTTCCATGTGTGAAATGGGGGCGGTGAAAGCGGTGGAATTAGGGGGTGGGATATGGGAGCATAGGGGTTTCAAACTTAACGACACAAACAAACGCAAACGCAAACGCAAACGCAAACAGAAAAAGCGAAACAGCGAGGAATAATCATCACTCTGAGTGGCGCGGCTCTTGAATTTCAATGAGGTGTGGGGGTGGTAGTGGGGTTGGCGTGGGTGGCTAAAACTATTGTCCAAACTGTTGTTGTGACGCAGTTGTGTTGCCGTAGTTTTTATCGTTGTTGCTTTCCCACTCCTATATTTTTTGTTATTGTTATGTAGCAACAGTTTTAGTGCCCTGCCATGTTTTACAAAAAATTTTTTTTCCCTGTAGCTTTGTGTTTTGCCTTGCCGACCTTTTTTTTGGTGATAGTAACAAAGGCAACCTGTGGCATTGAGTGGGAAAATACAAAAAAAGAAAATTCATATAAAAAGCAAAGGCTAGCGAAACGGGAAAAACTAGCCCTCATGAAATATATTCCGTAATTGGACTTTTGCCAAACCAACCTGAACGAACCTCTTTATCCGAATTTTCTACACCGCACATACATACACCCATATCAGATGACGTCGCGGGCTAATCAAACAAAAGCTGAAAACTATGGGAGCACTATACACTGTGGAATAATAACCCATAACTATATTTTATTACATTTTATTTCAGTTAATAGTATACTTAAATGGATAGGCTTTCCGTAGCTCAAAGAAGTTGGGTCGACTAAAATCGAATTTTCGAAATTTGAAAAGCGGAATCGTTTGCCCATTTTTTGCCCACTTTTGCCCACCAATTAGTTTTTTTTGCCCACCTCCAGTTTTGAAAATATGGGAAGTTCGAAAATTTTCGAAGATTTTCGAAAACATAAAAGTTGACTTTTTTAAATTTTTTTTTTTTAATCGCAAGAGAATCGTTTGCCCACGTTTGCCCACCTTTTAGAATTTTGAAAAAGTAAAAACTTTAAAAAATATTGAACTTTTAAGTTTTCATAACTTTTTACCAAATAAAAAATCATTTGCCGAAGGCAAAAAAACAATTTTTTCGAAAAAATAAAAACTGCCCATGTTTGCCCACCTCTTAAAATTTCAGAATCTAAAAAAAAATTCGTTTTTCCACCTCTTAAAATATGATTTTTTAGCAAAAAACGTTTGCCGACGGCTTTTAAACAGCCTTGTCCGAAAAAAAAATTTGCCCACCCATTAAAAATAGTTTTTTCAAAAAAATAAAAGATGCCCATGATTGCCCACCTCTTAAAATTTAAGAATTTAAAAAAAAATCGTTTGCCCACCTCTTAAAAATATGTTTTTTCAACAAAAAACGTTTGCCCACCTCTTAAAAATTAATTTTTCCGACAAAAGTCGTTTGCCCACCCCTTAAAAATAGTTTTTTCGAAAAAATAAAAACTGCCCATGTTTGCCCACCTCTTAAAATTTAAGAATTTAAAAAAAAAATCGTTTGCCCACCTCTTAAAAATTAGTTTTTTAACAAAAATCATTTGCCGACGGCTTAAAAATAGCTTTTTTCGACAAAAGTCGTTTGCCCACCCATTAAAAATAGTTTTTTCAAAAAAATAAAAGATGCCCATGATTGCCCACCTCTTAAAATTTAAGAATTTAAAAAAAAATCGTTTGCCCACCTCTTAAAAATATGTTTTTTCAACAAAAAACGTTTGCCCACCTCTTAAAAATTAATTTTTCCGACAAAAGTCGTTTGCCCACCCCTTAAAAATAGTTTTTTCGAAAAAATAAAAACTGCCCATGTTTGCCCACCTCTTAAAATTTAAGAATTTAAAAAAAAAATCGTTTGCCCACCTCTTAAAAGTAATAACAAAGGTTTTTGGTTTTTTTGTCAATGACAGTAACCGGAAAGCAGTGTTCCGTTTTCGAGAAAACCAAAACCTAAAATAGGGATTTTTAGTTGCAATTTTTAGCAGGTAGTTATTTAAATATTTGAATCATTTTTAAACCTGAATGACTTGTTACATTAACGGTCTGCACGTTTTTTACCTGTCAAGGGGTTAAATTTGTTGACCAAAATTTGGGTTTTTTAACAGGTACCTATTTTGCAAACCTGCACAAATTTGGGATTGCATAATTTTTAACCTGAAACACTTGTTGCCTTTTTAAAAATCGTTATTCTCCTCGATTCTCATACTAGGTCTATAAATCGACACCAAGATTGCACAATAAGTCTATTTTTGTGTGAAAAGTGAAGTGAAAAGTTGTGCGCGATATTTGAAAACGCTTACCGTACGGAACTCTTTAAATCGCCTTTTGAAAACAAAGTGAATTAAAGTGAAGTGGCAAAGCACGAAATTCTAATAATCAGTGTTCTTGTTTTCATTTCGAGTTTCCTTGTGAATTTTGTTTAGAGTCTTTTTAAAGACTTGCAAAATTTTTAAGTTTTAATTTCCATTTTAATTGACCTGATATTGAATTTCGTGGCTTGTCATTTTTGTTGGTGCATAAGTGTCATCAGTGTTGTGACTATTCCTTCGTTTGAACACACAAGGAATTTAAGTGAAGTGGCATAGCACGAAATTCTAATAATAATTTCCTTGTAAATTTTGTTTACAGTCTTTTTAAAGACTTGCAAAAATTTTCAATATTTAAAATTTCACTTTAAATTTTTTTAATATTATAATTTCGTGACTTGTCATTTGTGTTGGTGTAGTGACTATTCCTTTGTAAAGACTTACAAGGAATTTAAGTGAAGTGGCATAGCACGAAATTTTAATATAATCAGTATCATTGAGCTCATGTTGTTTCCTTGTAAATTTTGTTTAAAGTCTATTTAAAGTCTTGTAAAATTTTCAAGTTTTAATTTCTGTTTTAAATTTCAATTTCAATCAGTTTTAAATTTATATTTTAAAGATTAATTACATTTTTCTTTTGATAGACTGACTTGGTATTAGAAATTCGTGCCACTGTTACTTGCATTAAATTTAAATTTGTCTACGATATTTATAGTGAAATGTTTTAAAACCAAATCACAAGATATTACTCCTGGACAAACTGCAAGTATATATATATTATATTTTTATAATAATATTACTATACGTTTATCTACCAAAAAATATATATAATTTTTAATTTCTCTTTTTTTAAGCTAAATAAAATTCAAAAATTAAAAAAAAAAATATATAGATATAACTTAAAGTAATACATAAGATAGTTTTAATTCAAGACAAAACTTCTTAAAATTTAATTCCTTATTGTGTGTTTTTTTTGTACTCAATAAGTTTACCTTCTTCCAGTGATAAGTGCTTTAAATTATTTTTTATTTTGTCGCGCTAGCATAAATTATATAGCATACATAGAAAACTTATTTTTAAGCCTTTTACATTTTTTGGTGCACAGTGTTTATAAAGTGTTGGTGTGTGTTTTTACTTAAATTGTTGTGAAGTTTTTAAGGATTTCCTGACACAATGCCGGCCAAGTCAACTGTTCTTCTCCCCGCCTTAGTGGATGTACTTTGCAGCCTAAACATTTTTACGGAAACTGGTGCTCTTAAGCCAAGAAACCATGATGTGTGGATGGAAGCCAGTAAGCGGTTGCAAGGAATGATCAGTGCAAAGACTCTGAATTTCTATGCCCGAGTTAACCGGAACGATGTGGTTACTATGGTAAAACAACGATGTGGCATAACGCAGCCGGACAATACTGCAAATAGTACAACATTGAATTGGACGGCGGCTGAGGACGACCCGGAGTTCCAGATTATAGAACCTAAAAAAAACGGACCTTTGCCCATTCTTTACTTTAACCTGCATTTGGACGAAGAAGTGTGGAGACCAATTGCCCCTAAGGTGGATCAAAAAATGGAATTGCGATCAAAGACCTATCTGCATCCTAACTGGACGGATACTATTGCCAAGTACTTGTATAAAAAAGTTCCCCTGCCTTGTGCCTTCAGTTTTAAAAAGGCTAAAATATCGGACAAAGAGGATAGTATATGGCTACGGATCGAGGGTCACTGCAGTGAGTGCAATTCCACTTTTAAAGGACATTGCCTGGTGGAACCTGAACAAAATTGTGGCATCTTAATATCTGTTTCGGTACCAGATACACGAGGAATTCCACATGATAAAAAACGACGATGCACAGGATCCAGACGACTAGAGATAGGAAAGGAACTGATTTTGAAAAAAGCTGCGGTTTGGAGAAAGGAAGCAACCAAGGATATGAGTGATGACGACGCTGAACCAAACTATATTCCGAAATTGCCCACACTTCGAAAACTTCGTGAAGAGGCCATTAATAGGCACCTAGGAATAACCAAGGATTGGGATCCAATTTCGTCTTTATACCTCAAAAAATATGAGGGTGAATTGGCAGGATGCATAATGGATATCGGATTGGATGAATTTTTCTGCATTTACTGCACAGGAGCTCAAATTAAAACATACATTTCAAGGATCAAAAATATAAAAAAAATTTGTGTCGACGCCACTGGAAGTGTTGTTTTACCAATCGCGAAACCGAACGGGGATACGAGTTATGTGTTTTTATATCAAATTGTGATGCACGGTGATGACAGTATATTTCCAGTGTTTCAAATGCTTTCGGCCAAGCATGATACTGCTAGTATTCAATTCTGGCTCAGTCGATTTATCTCAAAATCTGGACGATTCCCACCGGAGGTTGTGTGCGACTTCTCCTTGGCGCTACTTAATGGAATAAGCTTGAGTTTTAATGACTGCCGTTTAAATGAATATCTAGCGACTTGCTTCCGATGTCTCTCTAACGAAGAAAATATGCAACTGCCTCGAAGCTACATACGACTTGACATCGCCCACCTTATAAAAATGATGTGCCGAAAAAACGTTTTTAAAGGAAAATTACCAAACGTAAAGGATTTTTACATAAGATGCATTGGTGTGGCTACGACATGTGAAACCAAGGAAAGTTTTGCTCGGATGATGAAATCAATGCTGATTGTTGCGCTTAGCGAAGCCTCCGGGGAAAACATTGAAGGGGAATATCTGCCAAGCGAAAAAAACGAAAAGTATCTCCTCACACGCATCGCCACTTTTACTGCTCCGGAATATGACTACCAGGAAAATGAATGGTTACCAGAAGAACAGGAGGAAATGGATGGAGATATAGCCCACTTCATAAATAAAATCCAAAAATCCGCAGAGAAGAAAGCGTCCAAGTGCAAATCTGTAAGCTGTCGACCAAACCCCTATTTTTTGCCTGAGTTGGTGCAGCAGCTTTTGAAATTGGGACGATACTTTATACTGTGGACAAATGTCATGAAGGACAAATTTTCCTCAAAGTACGATGTGGGTTCTTCGGCGCTGGTGGAAGCATACTTCAAGGATTTAAAAAACTCGGACATGAGTATATTCAACCGACCAGTGCGGGCTGATAAATTTGTGGTGCAACATATTCGTTGCATTGAATCGGTCTGCAAACTGGAACGTGCGGCGATGAAACGAAAATGTTACACAGTACCAGTTTTTATTAAAAAAATAAAAGAAAACGCGCTTCAAAATGAAAAGGAATCCTTGGGCGATATTTCAAATGAAGACGACGTGGAATATCTATTAAAAGAAGAGAACTGGAAGGTTAAAAATAACACCACAAAACTACCAGAATATAATATCAAGGAAGACGACTTTGGAAATGTAAATAACAAAAGTAAAAATAATGGATTACACGACGGAGCTAATCAAAAGTCCAGAGGGAAATACCTAAAGGAGTGTCCTAATGTGGATTTGCTGTACAATCGACCACATCGAAGAAAAAGGGACGAGATCTTGCATAACGGCGGAGCAATGGGTCCAGTGTGGATTGGAACACGATCGATCCAATTCAAAAACACTTGCCCATTCGACTCTCTTGTGGAAATATTGTCGACAGCCTATATGGACAATTTTGTTTACAAGCGCCAGATGGACTCGATTTATACGGACAACCTAACAGTGGACTTTATTAAAAAATATGCTTCCGAGGGAATTTCTTCTGGCCTCTACTGCGATAGAGGCTTGATATTAATAAGTTTTTTTGAAGAAAAAAATCGGGTTGTTAAATGTGACGCTAATATAGGCTCATTTATAAGCCAAGTGCTTAGTGGAATACCCAGTGCTTCAATACGCCGGTCGCATGAATTGAGCGAAGTAAGTAAGTGCGACAACCTCGAAAATGTGATAAATAGATTGGAGCTTGTAGACGCTGAGCAAGTGAGCAGACTCGGCCTACACGGTGCACTGGTTGCATTCATAAAGGAATTTTTCTACAGATATAATGAAAATTGCACGAGATGCGGTGAAAAGCTGATCCTTGAAATAGATCCAGGTCCTCATATCATCATTGACTTGGAATTCGCAATGGAAAGTACATTTCACAAAATATTTAAAACGGATGCAACAGGATCGGCAACATTACTGGAACTACCACTTGAAATTTCTGTGAAAAACCAAAGATATATACTGAGCGGAGCTATTGAATACATTCCCTCGACAGGTACGAGCATAGGACATTATATCGCACATTGCCGAAGAATAACTGGATTTTGGGAACTTCATAATGATATGTCCAGACAGTGGCGGAAATCTACAGCATCGGATACTAAGATGGCGATCCACATAGTTATATATACTCGGACCGAGTAGCTTCTCAGCCATACGGATTTATTATAACAATATAACATGTTAATATAAGGTATCTATTTAAGAAATAAAATATACAGTTTTTGTTAAAAACTAAACTTTTTTTTACTGGGTGGGCAAACGACTTTTGTCGAAAAAAGCTATTTTTAAGCCGTCGGCAAATGATTTTTGTTAAAAAACTAATTTTTAAGAGGTGGGCAAACGATTTTTTTTTTAAATTCTTAAATTTTAAGAGGTGGGCAAACATGGGCAGTTTTTATTTTTTCGAAAAAACTATTTTTAAGGGGTGGGCAAACGACTTTTGTCGGAAAAATTAATTTTTAAGAGGTGGGCAAACGTTTTTTGTTGAAAAAACATATTTTTAAGAGGTGGGCAAACGATTTTTTTTAAATTCTTAAATTTTAAGAGGTGGGCAATCATGGGCATCTTTTATTTTTTTGAAAAAACTATTTTTAATGGGTGGGCAAACGACTTTTGTCGAAAAAAGCTATTTTTAAGCCGTCGGCAAATGATTTTTGTTAAAAAACTAATTTTTAAGAGGTGGGCAAACGATTTTTTTTTAAATTCTTAAATTTTAAGAGGTGGGCAAACATGGGCAGTTTTTATTTTTTCGAAAAAACTATTTTTAAGGGGTGGGCAAACGACTTTTGTCGGAAAAATTAATTTTTAAGAGGTGGGCAAACGTTTTTTGTTGAAAAAACATATTTTTAAGAGGTGGGCAAACGATTTTTTTTTAAATTCTTAAATTTTAAGAGGTGGGCAATCATGGGCATCTTTTATTTTTTTGAAAAAACTATTTTTAATGGGTGGGCAAACGACTTTTGTCGAAAAAAGCTATTTTTAAGCCGTCGGCAAATGATTTTTGTTAAAAAACTAATTTTTAAGAGGTGGGCAAACGATTTTTTTTTAAATTCTTAAATTTTAAGAGGTGGGCAAACATGGGCAGTTTTTATTTTTTCGAAAAAACTATTTTTAAGGGGTGGGCAAACGACTTTTGTCGGAAAAATTAATTTTTAAGAGGTGGGCAAACGTTTTTTGTTGAAAAAACATATTTTTAAGAGGTGGGCAAACGATTTTTTTTAAATTCTTAAATTTTAAGAGGTGGGCAATCATGGGCATCTTTTATTTTTTTGAAAAAACTATTTTTAATGGGTGGGCAAATTTTTTTTTCGGACAAGGCTGTTTAAAAGCCGTCGGCAAACGTTTTTTGCTAAAAAATCATATTTTAAGAGGTGGAAAAACGATTTTTTTTTTTAGATTCTGAAATTTTAAGAGGTGGGCAAACATGGGCAGTTTTTATTTTTTCGAAAAAATTGTTTTTTTGCCTTCGGCAAATGATTTTTTATTTGGTAAAAAGTTATGAAAACTTAAAAGTTCAATATTTTTTAAAGTTTTTACTTTTTCAAAATTCTAAAAGGTGGGCAAACGTGGGCAAACGATTCTCTTGCGATTAAAAAAAAAAAATTTAAAAAAGTCAACTTTTATGTTTTCGAAAATCTTCGAAAATTTTCGAACTTCCCATATTTTCAAAACTGGGGGTGGGCAAAAAAAACTAATTGGTGGGCAAAAGTGGGCAAAAAATGGGCAAACGATTCCGCTTTTCAAATTTCGAAAATTCGATTTTAGTCGACCCAACTTCTTTGAGCTGCTTTCCGTGCGCTCACCAAATGTCTGCTATAAAGTTGTAAGCCCATGAATATTATTAACTACTTAGGTTTATTATATTCGTGGGCTTACTTAGAACACTATTATAAATGCAAAACCATCATCACGATTTAAGAAATTTTACTACTCTAACTATATTGTGGAAATTACCATTAATAAGAGTATAAAAAAACATTTTGTTACCTGTTAAATGCTTATATTTATTTAATTTTTTTTTTAAATTTATTTCAATACCATTATCACGATTTATATACAAACTATTTGATTGCAATTGCCATCTATAAAGGTATACAAAGCGTTCCCTATTAAATGCTTATATTTGTTTATTTAATTTTGTTTTCATGCGCTTGTCGTTATTTATTTATTTTAAACAGGAGGTCCACTATCACAATGTTTTCAGTGTGTCTGGAGCCGAGGCTGGCTTTTGAGCCTAGGCGATATTTAATACGTCTGCCGCGTACCCAAAACTCAAGATAACAACAAAGCACAAAGGGAAACCAGCAGGAGGAAGGCATAATTAAATAAACAAATTCCCAAACTAGGCAACAGGGGAGGCAAACAAAGTGCAAAACTCAAGTGTCGCCGCAAGAGTCAAGTGAAAATGGAAAAGTGCGGGGAAAAAGGAGGCGGCCGGGGGCGTGGCCCTTCTCCTGTGACTGTGAATTACTCACCAGGCTAAAACAAAGAGTCAGTCAGCACCAGCATAGATAACAGTAACAAAGGGAGCCCCAAAAAAGGCAAAACCAGAACAAAGGTAGCAGAAAAGTACACAGAAAGAAAAGAATATTGATTACAACATAATTCCTAAGTCATATATTAGTTATGTGACTTTTTATATATTATAGATAATTATTTTGATTTGTATTAGAAGTAAGCTTTTTAACTTCAAAGATTCCAAATCAGCACGCCAACTAGTTAAATATTTTTAAAATAATCAATAAAATCTACATTCTTTTCTGAGTGCTGGAAAAAAAGGTAAGGACTTATAAGCCACACATTAGGTGAAGAATGATAGAGAACCAAAAGTTCTCTAGATAATGTTCGAAAAGCCAAACGGAACAATTGCCATTGCAATTGACCACAAAGAATTCGTCATTAAATGGACGTTACTGGAAAAACGAGAGGGAAAACAGGGGGAAAATTGTGCGGTAAAAGGAGGAAAGAGCTCAGGGGCCACAGACGAAATGTCCGGGGGTCTGAAACTGACTGCTTAATTGCTATTTTGGTTTTGTTTCATGTGCTAATTGTGCACATGCTATGCAAATTTGTTGCTCCCTTGGTCTTCTCGTCGTCTCCAAAAAATACAAAATAACAACAAAAGTGTTTATACCAAGTGAGATATCACGATGTGGCTAACAGCGAAACAACTCAATTTCAAAATAATGAATAATTTAGCGTGAGTCTAAGCTAAAAGTCACAAATTGTTTAAACCGAAAGGAAATCAACTTGAAAATATAATTAAAATGGAATTGTGGTTTCTTGTTAAATTAAAAGTAAAAATATATTGTATTTGTTTTGCAAATTAATGATGCGTTATGCGTTTACTTAAAATATAATTAAAAAATGATTTATTTATTATACCAAATTTCCTTTAACATTCGCACCGAATGATAAAGAAAATGTAGTTTACAAATTACAAATTTTACAAATCATATAAAATCATTTCTTTAACAGATGTAGTTAAACTTAGTTTTTAATAATCATGACTTCTTCATGGCATATACGAAAAGTATGTCAATGTTGCCAGTTCCGCCACGTGCATCATTTTTTTCGATCCATTTTCCCCTCGGGATTTTAAAAACAAAAATTTTTTACGACCAAAATACATGAAAACAATTTGCGAAAAAAAAGCAAAAAGCAAAAACCGCAGAGCAACTGCAAATTGCGTGCCAAATAGGGGGATGCGGGCGGGAAAATGGCGTCTGCGAGATGACTAAGACAAGGAAAATTGACGGGGGGAAAGCGGGGAAAATGGGGGCAGACTGGATAAAAACGAGCTGCTGTCCCACATATAATAATGCATTACAGTCCGACGTTATAATCCACGAAAATGCGAGCAAAATAAATAAAGTGGCAGCAACAAAACTTCAAAGAGGGAGGTGGGTGGAAGACTGGCTGGTGGGTTGTGGGCGGCAGACTAAGGCCGTAGGGTCTTCTTGGATTACGCTACTCCGCTGCCAAAATGCGCCTGTGTGACTTCAGTAAATATTGCTTAAGGCGCATCCAATATTCATGAACTTCTCGCAAACTCATAGAACAACATACAATAGTTCCACTAACAGATTGCTTTAGTTCTATAACAATGGAAAAACTTTCACTGAAAAAGGGTCTTTGAAAATACAAGTGAGGGATGGACACTTGTTTAAATAATTTTTATAAGAATTATATGTAAGCCTCTATTTCTGTCTGTTAAATAGAGTTTTTATTTTAACAATTTAGTGTTTGCACCAATAATAGGAAGATATATAAAGAATATTTTATAGCACTTTATAATTTTAAAATGTTTTAAGGAAATTATTTAAGGTTGTTATTCTTACTTATTTACAATAAGTAATTTTAGAAGAAATAGGAAAGACAGGACAGATATTTTTAGTCAAAGGTATTTTGCCCCCTACAATTACTTTGAAATTACTTTCAAAATTCCAAAAAAATCTATTCTTTGTGTTATAAAATTATTTAAACTTATAATTGGTCTAAAAAAATTGAATAATATAAATTAACTTACGGATAGAAGAAGAAGAGAAATGTGGTCAAAAGCAGCACAATCCAGGCGAAAGTCGCAGGAATGTAGCGCGTTTTCACATCGCATTTGGGCATTTTCTTATTTTCCTATTTGTTGGTACGCTTGTTGTTGTTGTTACTATTGTTGTTGTTGTTCTCGTATCAGTTGTTGTTGCAGTCTCACTTTATTGCTGTTTTGTTATTGTTGCTCTTGGCCAATGTTGTTGCTCTTTCTCTTGCTAATGTTGTTGTTGCTGTGTTGCAATGTCGTTGACCGTTTTTTTTTTCTTGGCAATGAAATGCGTTTTGCTGCTGTTGTTGTTGTCGCCTGATGTTGTTGGTTGATTGTGGTTGTTGTTGTTGTTGCTGTTGCCGCTTGATGACGTTTCTTGGCTTGGCTTTTCTCTCTCTCTCTCTCTAAGGGGGCGGGGGGCGGACAGAAAGGCGCGGGGGTCGGGGCAGAGAGAGAGGGGGGCGGGAAAAGAGCGAGATGGCGAGACGAAGCGGCGACGCGTGAAAACGGGATCGGCGACGGCTGCGTCAACGTCGACGTCGGCAGAGGCAGCGACGCCGGCAGCGCGGCTTTTAGATTCGCGGGAATCGGAAAATCGGGGAATATTTCAGCTACGACTTTTCAAAGTTCTGGCTTTTAAAACGGCTCCTGTTTTTAAAAATTAAAAAAAATATTTACGATTAGGCACACATAAAAAGAATAAATATCACTTGATTTTCACATTAAAAAACACCATATTTTCCATAGATAAAAACACACACACACTTGTATTTCAAAAATTAATATACCTAAAAATAGAACACGAACTTTATTTAAATTTAATTTAGCCCATGTGTTTGCTTTAGAAGATCCCAATATATTAGTGATGCCATTAAATGAACTATTATTTATGGATTTAATTTTGAATCCATTAATTTTAAAAATAATTTTACACGAAACAAAACAAGCAAAAAAACACAACATATATTTCGGAATTTAGCATAAGTTGTTTGTAATTTTTAAAAACATTTCAGAAATTTAAGATTATTTGGTATAAAATGTAAGAAATATTGTAGAACAAAATTTCAAAAATGTGTCACCGAACCACAATTTTTAAATTTAAATTTTTTAATTAATAAAAATAATTTTTCTCTTAGACTTGAATAAAATAGATTGGTTATATACAATCAAATCATTTTTATTTAATAAAAGAACATTCCTTTATTGGTATGAATTCTGAAATATTTTAATTTCATTTGCAAATCATTATATAATTTATTAATTAATAATTTATTTGTTTTGAATGCATGACTACTACTTAAACTTGAACTTAGCAATTTCCAAATATTATATACCGCCCGCCTTCGTTGTTTACATTAGTTTAAATTCCTGCCATTTGAGTTGTTTACTTTATTTTACATTTCTATAATTTATTCCAATTTGTTTGCGTTTCTCTCTCTTTCTCTCTTGTGGTCGAGAGCATAATTCTTGTTTTCCGTTTTTTGCTAAAATTCTCTTGATCTGTTGGTATTAGTGTTGGTATTAGTATTAGCACACCGTTTTAATTTTGATATCCAGGCAACGAAAATATAATACATAGATCGTTGACTTTCCCCTGTTTTTTTTCATACAACAATTTTCATTTTCGTGTGCGTTTTTTGTTCGCCTTTTTCGGTTTTCCCCACCTTTCTTCGTTCTCTTTTCCGCTGCTGCTTCTTCTGCCTTCTATCGCCCTCTCACTCGCTCTCTTTGCTCTTCACATATACCAACAAACACACACACTCACTCGACTCACGCACGCACGTTGTTGCTGCAACGTTTTTTTTGTTTTTTATTTCGGCGTCGCCTGCAATTTCGTTTTATTACTTGCTCTCGTTCGCACACACAGCAATCGGCGAACATTTAACTAGGCACTTTTCCGGTTTTGTGCGATTTTTCATTATTTTATGGGCGGCAGGGCGTGTGGATTACGAAAAAATAAATAAAAAAAAGCGGAGCGTACGCATAATTTCGTCGGTCGGTTCGATTTCGATAGCAGTGGCCGCTAGAGGTGGACAAATATCGATGCAACGTCGATGTCATCGATGTTTTCAAGACATCGGATATACGATACTATCGAGTTTACTTGAGATTTTTGTAACCATCGATACAATTGTCTGGGCAGGAAAGCACTACCGCTAAAAATAAGAGAGAGCGGGCTGCCAGATTGTCAACAAAGATACAAAAGCAGCCAAAATTAAATTATCAAAAAGACTTTAAAAAAAGCAATTTAAAGCTAATATACTCAAATAATTCTAAGCCAAAAATGTATTCTATTTATATAAAGGTACCCGCTTTAAAGAAGCCCAACAAAAACTTTTAACAAATCAATTAAAAATAAATAAAGAACATTTTTATGGTTTTATACATTTTGAAAACCGATTGGCTGTATATATTTTGGTCACACTGGCGCGATATCGATATGTGTAGGCGTTACTATCGAATGCTCGATAGCACGAGTTCACATCACGCCTACAACTATCGATTGTACTTTATTTTGTAAAAATAAATTTGCAAATTTGGCTAGAAAAATTCAAGTCTCTGCTGGCTAAAATCCGGACTGAAAGAACATCGAAACACGAGTCCGCAGCAGTGACTGCCGCTCAAGAGATTCGGCGACCAGGACTTCAGCGTAAAACAGCCGAAAAACAAGAAGCGGCTTTTCGCGACGACGCCGACATTGGCAGAGGAAAAGCGGGGAAAGCGAGGAAAGCGGGGACAGTCAGCGCCATCGAGCTACAGCCATGTCGCGCAGCGTGCGGGCGGAGACGCGGAGTCGGGCGAAGGATGACATCAAACGGGTGATGCAGGCGGTGGACAAGGTGCGCCACTGGGAGAAGAAGTGGGTGACCATCAGCGACACGACCATGAAGATCTACAAATGGGTGCCAATCGCCTCCGCCAGCGAGAAGAAGTCCAAGCTGGAGGCCTCGCCGGGCTCCGCCCTCAACCGCCGCCCGCCCACGAGTTCGGGGGGCGTGCCCGTCGGCGGCGGAGGCAGCGGCAGCAAGAGCGACAAGGAGAACTCGCAGAAGGGCACACCCACGCCGCCCCAGATCACGCCCAGCTACCAGGGACTCACAGCCGAGGACTCCAACACCTGTAAGAACACACTATATGGTCGCCAGGACCTTTCCGGGGACCCTTATCTCAGCTTGTGTACCAGACCCCAAGATACTACCACTTCTTATAAATTGTTTGATAATCATAATTGTACGGCGTTTGCTGAGCCTCTAGAGTCCCCAATTTAATAGAATTTTGCCTCAGACACTTATTGCTCTTTAAGATATGGTCATAATCTTTAACTTTAGGGTTACATTTCATAAAAATTGCTAAACAATCAAAATTTGATGCCCTAAAATGCCTTGTTTACAAACTTCTATACCTGTAAAAATGCAGAATATAGTAATCTGATCCCTAGTCATTTATCTGTTTATTTTTAAAACTTTTCTCTGTAAATTTTGCATTGATTTTGATCCAATATGACTCATAATTTCAAGGTAGCCGTAACTATACCTCAAGATCGTATTCAAGATCGTATTTAGAATCAATAATTGTCTGTCCTAAAATGACTTTAAGGCTGTAGAATATAGTAATCTGATCACTTGTCATTTATCTGTCCATAAGATAGTTTCAAAACTGAATTATTCAAATGTCAGGCACTTAGTAAGCGTAACGATACAGTCATAACTAATAATTGTTAAAAATGCTTTGTTTACAGACAGTTGTCTTTTCAATGTCGAATGTAGTAAACCGAATTCTTACAATTTGCATTGGTTTTTTTAATTTTTAACTCAAAAATGCTTGCTAGGGTTTCTGAAACTCTAGAGTCCAATTTTTAAAGGATTTTCTGCCTGGCATTTATCAACCCCTAAGATATTAACATAATTATTACCTATTGGGCTTCATTTAATAGAAATTCTCGTTTAGAATTCATATTATATGCCCTGAAATGCCTAGTTTACAGACTCCAATACAAGTAATTTTTCGAAATCGCCCGGGGATGAGGTGTTTGAAAACCCAGCTGCGTAAAAAAGTCTTTTCTATGGTTGTCCGTCTTATGTTGACCAAGTTGCAACAAAACGACTTCAAAGAAATGTGTTTCTTTTTTTCAAAACTCTTAAAATGTTTCATTTTATAATTTATTTTTACGATCCGATCTGTATGCTTAATAAATTTAAGCTCACTGTTCATTTTTATGTTTGTTTATTTGAAAAAAATGATGTGTGTTCTCTGTCTTATTCATGTAGGTTCCTATGACTAATTGATTACTAGGTCTAATTACAAGGAGATTTTGTTTGTTTCCATAAAACGTTTTTGGGTCTAAATGTATTAATATATGCACATTGCTTTTTTTAGTGTAAAATATCATTGATATTTTTTGTATTTTAATAGATCAATAGATCTTAAATTTAAGAAACATTTTTGTTACATTTCCAAAGATAAAAGCTGGGAAAGTAAAAAGGTAAAGTAAAGTTACCAGATCCATGCTCATCACTCACCTTTTGCAGGTTTCTCTGTCGTCTCCGACAGCCAGGGCGCCGACTTTGTGTCGAGTATGCCCTTCTCCGAGGACTCGAACTCACAGGGCAGCGACGGACCCGTGAAGCGCCTGAAGACGAGCGACTAGCCAAACATTCGCAGCCACAGCGCCGACAGCAGCAGCAGCAACTAACTTAGAGCCCTAGTTAAGTTAGGATAGCACGAGAGTATCTGCCTCAGCCCAAGACTTAAGCAATTCTCCTACTCTAACAGATTAGGACCGGCCGCTGGCCCGCCGCCAACCTCATTCAATCATCAACAGAGCGGGGCAGCTGCAGGTCGATAGGTCCATAGGATTAAGCTCAAAATGTAACAACTTATTTATTAGCACCAAACAAACCAACAAACGAATCGATCGTAAACGATCTTAGGACGGATTTGTAATAATGTAACAGAGGACTGAGAAACAAAGCAGCCAGCGTGAATGTAACGTGTTTGGATTTTCAATTTCTGTGCGATCTGACAAAAGTTAGTAAATAAATAATTGTACTAACAATGAGATAGCTTAAAGATTGCGTTTCTCATGAAATTGGGCCAACCGATTCATGATGTAGTTTTCCAAAATAAGATTTACCATGTCGATTTTTAAAGTTATTCTACACATTCAGTGAATGTAACCGACTTCAAAATCGAACCTTTTTATATTAAATGGTAATTTCTAGTTTTTGGAAAGGTAATCACGTCCAGATCGACTTAAAAAAAAGCCATTCACCCAACCAGTAATAACCATATAGAACTTACCAAATGGAATCAGACATTATCTGCTAGCAGGCCTCGAAAAACATGATAAGTGTCTACTTAACTTTCAATTTGTGTTTTAAATTTTTTATAATTTTTCTTTAATGAATGTTTTAGGATTCTTCATCTTACAATTATTTCCCGTATGTATAATAATAAAAAAAAGGTTTATTCTTTCAAAAAATAGTTTTTCATTCATTTAAAATAACATTCCATCTAGTGACCATTTTTTCCCAAGGTTTTGATACAAAAACCGATATTTTAGGAGCTTTTTTTGGGTTTTTGGAGATTTGACAAATACAAAAATTCCTAAAGCTTCCTTTTTTGTAACTTGGCCAAAATGAGAGGTAGAGCCAGAAGAGTGACTGTTTTGGACAGCTAGCAAACTATACTACGCATCTAAAATCGGTTTAGAGCCATTTATTTGGTTTTAATATGAAAAATCGATTTCTCAAAATAGACTTTTGAAAAATTAACGTTATGGCCAATTTTCGCATTTTTGATAAGGGGATACATCATCATTTTTTGCGAATTTTCGAATATCTGAAAAATTTGTAACTGAGAATGCCATTTGATTGGCAATTTAATGACGAATTCGCCGATGTATGACATTCCATCTAGTGACCATTTTTTCCCAAGGTTTTGACACAAAAACCGATATTTTAGGTGCTTTTTTTGGGTTTTTGGAGATTTGACAAATACAAAAATTCCTAAAGCGTCCTTTTTTTGTAACTTTGCCAAAATAAGAGGTAGAGCCAGAAGAGTGACTGTTTTGGACAGCTAGCATCCTATACTACGCATCTAAAATCGGTTTAGAGCCATTTATTTGGTTTTAATATGAAAAATCGATTTTTCAAAATAGACTTTTGAAAAATTAACGTTATGGCCAATTTTCGCATTTTTGATAAGGGGGTACATCATAATTTTTTGCGAATTTTCGAAAATCTGAAAAATTTGTAACTGAGAATGCCATTTGATTGGCAATTTAATGACGAATTCGCCGATGTATGACATTCCATCTAGTGACCATTTTTTCCCAAGGTTTTGATACAAAAACCGATATTTTAGGAGCTTTTTTTGGGTTTTTGGAGATTTGACAAATACAAAAATTCCTAAAGCTTCCTTTTTTGTAACTTGGCCAAAATGAGAGGTAGAGCCAGAAGAGTGACTGTTTTGGACAGCTAGCAAACTATACAACGCATCTAAAATCGGTTTAGAGCCATTTATTTGGTTTTAATATGAAAAATCGATTTTTCAAAATAGACTTTTGAAAAATTAACGTTATGGCCAATTTTCGCATTTTTGATAAGGGGGTACATCATAATTTTTTGCGAATTTTCGAAAATCTGAAAAATTTGTAACTGAGAATGCCATTTGATTGGCAATTTAATGACGAATTCGCCGATGTATGACATTCCATCTAGTGACCATTTTTTCCCAAGGTTTTGACACAAAAACCGATATTTTAGGTGCTTTTTTTTGGGTTTTTGGAGATTTGACAAATACAAAAATTCCTAAAGCGTCCTTTTTTTTGTAACTTGGCCAAAATAAGAGGTAGAGCCAGAAGAGTGACTGTTTTGGACAGCTAGCAAACTATACTACGCATCTAAAATCGGTTTAGAGCCATTTATTTGGTTTTAATATGAAAAATCGATTTTTTAAAATAGACTTTTGAAAAATTAACGTTATGGCCAATTTTCGCATTTTTGATAAGGGGGTACATCATAATTTTTTGCGAATTTTCGAAAATCTTTATTGGTTGTTTATTTGGTTTTAATATGAAAAATCGATTTTTCAAAATAGACTTTTGAAAAATTAACGTTATGGCCAATTTTTGCATTTTTGATAAGGGGGTACATCATAATTTTTTGCGAATTTTCGAAAATCTGAAAAATTTGTAACTGAGAATGCCATTTGATTGGCAATTTAATGACGAATTCGCCGATGTATGACATTCCATCTAGTGACCATTTTTTCCCAAGGTTTTGACACAAAAACCGATATTTTAGGTGCTTTTTTTTGGGTTTTTGGAGATTTGACAAATACAAAAATTCCTAAAGCGTCCTTTTTTTTGTAACTTCAGATTTTCGAAAATTCGCAAAAAATTATGATGTACCCCCTTATCAAAAACGCGAAAATTGGCCATAACGTTAATTTTTCAAAAGTCTATTTTGAAAAATCGATTTTTCATATTAAAACCAAATAAATGGCTCTAAACCGATTTTAGATGCGTAGTATAGGTTGCTAGCTGTCCAAAACAGTCACTCTTCTGGCTCTACCTCTTATTTTGGCCAAGTTACAAAAAAGGACGCTTTAGGAATTTTTGTATTTGTCAAATCTCCAAAAACCCAAAAAAAGCACCTAAAATATCGGTTTTTGTATCAAAACCTTGGGAAAAAATGGTCACTAGATGGAATGTCATACATCGGCGAATTCGTCATTAAATTGCCAATCAAATGGCATTCTCAGTTACAAATTTTTCAGATTTTCGAAAATTCGCAAAAAATTATGATGTACCCCCTTATCAAAAATGCAAAAATTGGCCATAACGTTAATTTTTCAAAAGTCGTTTTTGAAAAATCGGTTTTCATATTAAAACCAAATAAATGGCTCTAAACCGATTTTAGATGCGTAGTATAGGTTGCTAGCTGTCCAAAACAGTCACTCTTCTGGCTCTACCTCTTATTTTGGCCAAGTTACAAAAAAAGGACGCTTTAGGAATTTTTGTATTTGTCAAATCTCCAAAAACCCAAAAAAAGCACCTAAAATATCGGTTTTTGTATCAAAACCTTGGGAAAAAATGGTCACTAGATGGAATGTCATACATCGGCGAATTCGTCATTAAATTGCCAATCAAATGGCATTCTCAGTTACAAATTTTTCAGATTTTCGAAAATTCGCAAAAAATTATGATGTACCCCCTTATCAAAAATGCAAAAATTGGCCATAACGTTAATTTTTCAAAAGTCGTTTTTGAAAAATCGGTTTTCATATTAAAACCAAATAAATGGCTCTAAACCGATTTTAGATGCGTAGTATAGGTTGCTAGCTGTCCAAAACAGTCACTCTTCTGACTCTACCTCTCATTTTCGCCAAGTTACAAAAAAGGACGCTTTAGGAATTTTTGTATTTGTCAAATCTCCAAAAACCCAAAAAAAAAGCACCTAAAATATCGGTATCAAATGGCATTCTCAGTTACAATTTTTCAGATTTTCGAAAATTTGCAAAAAATAATTGATGTACCCCCTTATCAAAAATGCAAAAATTGGTCATAAAGTTAATTTTGGCCAAGTTACAAAAAAAGGACGTATAAGGAACTTTTTATTTGACCCAAAACAAAACACCTAAAAAATCGGTTTCTGTATCAAAACTTTGAGAAGTAATGGTCAAAAGATGGAATATACTGCATAGGTGAATAAGTCAATAAATTGCCAAAAAAAAGCTTATTCACCCAACCAGCAATATCCAAACAAAACTTACCAAATGGAATCAGAAATTATCTGCTAGCAGTCCTCGAAAAACATGATAAATGTCTACTTAACTTTCAATTTGTGTGTTTTACATTTTTTATGATTTTTCTTTATTGAATGTTTTAGGTTTCTTCATCTTACAAGTTCCCCCCCGTATGTATAATAATAAAAAAAAGGTTTATTCTTTCAACAAATAGTTTTTCATTTCATTTGTAGTTTTACTCTTATTATGTTCTGGTTTTTCGTTATCCATTATGTAGCTTGACATTAAATATACAATTAACTTCACATATAGCGTTGTATATGGCCCGATTGGCGTATACAGCTTTAGTTTCTTTCATCTTTCACTAAAATTTATGCTAAAAACACGCTTAAATGAAGGGAAGCACAGATTTTGCACAGAGAACGAAAATGAAAAAAAATGCACACACATTACTACGACTTTCGACGAGAAAGATAAATCATAAATCATAATACAATTCATAAATCGATGATATAATTAAAAAATAAAATATGTATATATATATATATATATATATATATTGATGTGTAAAAAAACACGCGCGACAAGTTTCAACTACGCACACACAAAACGAAAAAAAAATAGAAAAGCAGATTGGCTTGCGCGAGAGCCAAACAAAAAAAAGGGAGAAAGGAAAAGCTTCGCTTTTCTTTGCTGCACAGTGTGGGCGGGGGAGGGCGTGGCGAGGGGGTTTTTGCAAATTTTCATTTTTGGAATGTATTGCGAATTTTGAATCTCGAAAAGCCCCTATTTTTCTGGATTATTAGCACTTTCCTGGCTCCTTGTCTCTCTGTGTGTGCTCGAATAAATAATTAAATTAATTATTATAAATATATATATGTGTGGGGAATGCTTGCTTGCTTGCTTTTTTTTTTGTTTTTGTGTCCTGGTTTTAGCACAAAAGTGTTCTCTTTCGCTTTGTTACATTTAGTTTTACACATATAGTATATATTTTGTTGTATATTTTTAGCTCGCTTTTTTTGTTGTTTTTTGTTTTTGTTTGTTTTAGAAAAATATATAGAAATCCTAGCTGGGAATTGTCCCTTAGTTACCTTGTGTATACATATAGATATTTTGTTTTCCGATTTACATATATATATATATATATATATATATATATGTATAGTTAATATTGTCATTTAGCTTTCAAAAAAATATACTTTTTGCCTTAATTTTGTTTCGTTTATCGTTTTTGCTTGCTTTTTACAATTCTCCTTTTGCGCAAAAGTATGGTGATTAGCAAAAAAAACATTAGTTTCACACAAATACAAAAAAAAAAAAACAATTACGGTAGGCTACAAAAAGTTGGCTTTACAAAAATTGCTGTGTGTGTGGCTCTTAGTGTTTTCGTGTACATTTATAGTTTAATTTTTTACGTTTTATTTAATAATAATTGCAACAGTTTTTTTTTTGTTTTTAGTTGGTTTTCTCTTGTGGGGGGTTGCATATATGTTTCTTTTTTGGATATGTTTTTTGCCGACCTCCACCGCTGCCTCCGCCTCTTCTCGTATTGCTCCTCTCCCTCTCCGTGGGTGGTGTGTGTGTGTGTTTTCTTTTGGGGGCAAGGCTAGACCTTGGTGGTGACCTTGCCAGCGGTGGCTACCTGCCAGGATTTGTGATGTTTACTACTAGAGCGTCCCTGTCCCTGCTGCTGATGTTGCTGCTGTTGCTGATGTTGCTGTTGCTGCTGCTGATGTTGCTCCTTCCGCTGCTTGACCAGCTTGTGTTATGTCTGCAGTGGATAGCTATTATCCGACTGGTGCTGCTGCTGCTGACGACGCTGCTGGCGGCAACTGGCCATCGCAACTGCCGCCATCGCAACGGCAGCCGATTGACGGGCTTGATATCAGCACTCGGACTTGTCCTCCTCCACCAGGAACTGCGTGTCCTTGCCAGTGTCCGCCGAGGGGTCCAGCTCCCTGGTGCGCAGCTGCAGCTGCGGCGACGCCTTGTGCGTGATGCTGCTGGGCGCGATGATCGCCGAGGCGGGCTCTGTGAAGGATCCGCCCGCATGGTGGCCCATGGCCTTGCCCTTGGCCGACGGTTCGCCCGGCACATCGTAGATGCCTAATTAAAAGAAAATAAAAAATAGTCGCGAATTAGTCACTTGTAGTTATTATAAAAAAATTAAAATAATCATATTTTAGAATTAGATTAAAATAATCTTAATATATGTCTTATTAAATTTATATCAATACAAATTAGACATTTGTTTAATCATAAAATTTAAATTTGAATAATTAGAGATCCTCAATTTATCTTGTTACAAAATATTGCTTTTAAATAAAAATTTAAATAGTCAGACTTCAAATTTAATTTTTATACATTTTGTATATACAAAATATTGCTTTTAAATAAATACAAAAAATATTGTAAATATTATTATTAATTTGACATTATATAGACTTAATTTTTATTTTGTATTAAAAAATTTAATTGTAGTTATATGCAAAAAACTATTCTGCAATAAAAAGTATTATATAAAATATAATAAATATATTTCATTGTAGTTATATGCAAAAAACTATTTTGCGATACAAAATAAAAAAATTAATTTTTCTACATTTAAAAAAGTATAGAAAAATATTAAAACCTGGCAGGAAGACAACGATATGCAATGCCTGAGGAAACCTAGTTGTCCCATCACTTATGCTTAGGACCCTATTATAGCTTATAGCTTAGACTCACCCGAACCGTTGCCCATGCCCGGATCGGCGGTGGTGCCCGATTGCACCGCATCGTACATCGGATTGGCAAAGTCGCGCGCCTTGTTCGCGTTCACCGTCTGCAGGTTGTAGCCCTCGATGGGCGCCACATCGCCGGCTCCCGGCGCAGATGCTCCGGGGAATCCGCTCTCGCTGAACTCCACATTCGATCCGTGGCGGAAGGTCACGCTCTGCGACGAGGTCATCGCCGGCATGCGAGCCAGTTTGCCGCTAAAAAAAATAAAAAAAAGGATTAAAAAATGAATATTATTATTGGAGAATACTGTTGGAATAAGTTAAGAAGGGTTACCCTGACTTGAAAGTGACTAACTATTTATTCAAACGAATTGTTTAAAAAAATTAAGAAACTGTTACAAAAAAACTTAGTAAATCCAAATATTTCATACTCTATTTAGAGGTTCGCCTTTCGATCTATCTTTTTGTGCGCAGCAAAGCGATTACCATAAGTGAAGGAAGAGTAGGACCTTGAAAACTGCATGCTAATTTGGACCACCCTAATGAACACATTTATTGTGATGACTTTGTCATTGGTGTAGCAACTTTTTTTGGAACCTTGAATTGTTAAAGCTTAACTTTCTAACTTTTATAACTTGTTGTGAGTCCCCTAAAGAAAAAAATTAAAAAAAATAATTAGGAAAAAATTAAAAAAAAAATTAAGAAAACAAAAACCTAAAGGAGGAAAACTCAAGATACAATAAGGTTCTATACATTGTACAATGGAAATACTCAATTTGATGACTTTTCCATTGGGGTAACCCAATGCGGTTGCGGTATACTAAGTCCCATAAGGGAGAAAATTTAAAAAAATAAATAAAATATTGAAGAGAAAAAGAAAAACTACCTAAAGAAGGGAAACTTAAGATACAATATGGTTTTATAATTACGGTCAAAGATTTCTGGAACACCTCTTCTACACATTGTATAATAAAAATCCCCAATATTATGACTTTGCTTTTGGGTGTTGGCATTTGGGGTTTCGTTATACTTACAACGGTCGCTTGCGGATGACGTACCAGGCCCCGGCGGCGGCCATCATCACCAGCAGGATGACCATGATGGGCACCACGACGGCGGTGACATTGGCGCCGCCATGCCCGAAGGCGCCCGTGGTGCTCGTCTCGCAGTGCTCGCCGCGGAACTCGGCCAGGCAGTCGCAGATGAGCTCGCCCTGGGCGTCCTCCTTGCAGAGGCCGCCGTTCTGGCACGGGCAGATCCGCGGAGCCGGACGCGGATGCTCCGCGGCGGCATTGCAGATGACCTCGGCGGTGCTGCGGTGCGAGGGCGGCGGCCCAGAGGCGTCGGGGCAGGCGCACCGATGGCCGCCGGGCACCAGGAGGCAGAGGTGGGAGCAGGTGGAGTTGCCGCACGGATTGGGCAGCGAGGTGTTGTACCGCTTGTCGTGGTACACCTTCAGGCCGGACGGATTGACGAGGTTGCGATGCAGCACCACCTGCACTCCACGCCCGAACTTGTCCTGGCGCACCAGCTCGCCCGTGTCCCTGGTCATCCAGAACATGTTCGACTCGAACAGATCCAGCGAGACGGGGTGCCTCAGCTGGTCACCCTTGACAATGGCCTTGCGCCGGGAGCCGTCGGCCCGCATCGATTCGATGGCATTCAGCTTGGTGTCCACCCAGTAAATGATGTGGTCCTGTGAGTAGTCGATGGTCAGCCCGGCCGGATGGCGTATCTGCTCGGTGATCAGCGGCCTGCGCTTGGAGCCATCCATCCAGGACACCTCGATCTTGGGCGCCGAACCCGCATCCGACCAGTAGATCCTGCCCAGCTGGGGATTCACCGCTATCGAGGTGGGCACCTCCAGTCCCGCGTTCACAATGGCCCGCCGGTAGCGACCGTCGGTCTTGGCCACCATCACACGACCCCGCGGCTTGGAGCCCGTCCGGTCCATCTCCGTCCAGTAGAGATTCGAGGCCAGCCAGTCGACGGCCACGGCCGTGGGCTTGGAGCCACCCTTCATGTTCAGGTCCTGGGCAAAGCCAATCTTGGCCCGGCCGTCGATGGCGTTCACCATGTAGGAGCGCTTTATGGTCTTGTCGTAGCTGTCCGCCCAGAAGATGATCTGCTGCTGGGCATCGTAGTCCAGGGCCTCGATCCGCTTCTCCTCGGCTATCACGTCGAACTCCTCGCGCTTCTGCAGGTCCAGTCCCCGGATCTCCTGGCCATTGGCAAACACCAGGACGACATCCTCCTTTTCGGCCCGGCACACGCCACTGGCCCCGTCCGTCAGCTGGAAGCCCTCGCGACAGCTGCAGGAGTAGGTGCCGTTCAGGTTGTGGCACTGGTGCGAGCACGTGTGCTGCCTGGTCAGGCACTCGTCCACGTCCGAGCACCTCTTCTTGTTGTCCGCGGCTATGATGTAGCCCGGATAGCAGGTGCAGATGTAGCCGCCGTCGGTGAGGTTGTGGCAGTGGTGCTGGCACCCGCCGCGGTTCTGCTCGGAGCAGCTGCTGGTGTGGTGGCAACCCAGCTCGTCGCTGGCGTCCCCGCAGTCGTCCGAGAAGTCACACACCTGGGCCCGCTCTATGCAGTGCTTGTTGGCGCACTGGTACTGGGTGTAGAGGTCGCAGGGCTTCTGCTTGCTGGCGCAGAGCGTCATGTTGTTCTCGTCGCTGCCGTCGCCGCAGTTGTCCACTCCGTCGCAGATTTGGTAGCGGGCCACGCAGCGGTGGTTGGAGCACTGGAAGCGGCGCAGGGTGTCGCAGTTGAAGTCGCTGCAGACACTGGGATCCTCGTCGCTGCCGTCGCCGCAGTCGTCGGTGCCGTCGCACAAGTCGGACAGCGAGACGCACAGGTTGTTGTTGCACTGGAACCGCGACTCCGGGCAGTAGCGTCCGCCCGGGAATCTGGGCGGACAGCCCACCTCGTCGGACATGTCGCGGCAGTCGCGGTCGCCATCGCACCGGAAGTAGGAGGCGATGCAGTGACCCGAGGCGCACTGGAATGTGCCGTTCTTGCACTGATACCCCTCGCAGTGCATCTCGTCCGAGTTGTCGCCGCAGTCGTCCTCGTGGTCGCATTGCCAGCGCGACGAGATGCACTTGCCATTCCCGCAGCGGAACTCCGATTCGGAGCAGTCCCTATAGCGACCCTTGCAGACCGCCTCGTTTTCGTCGCTGGCATCGCCGCAATCGTCCGCGAAATCGCACATCCATTGTCTGTAAAGAAAAAAGAATGTTTAAAGTCTATGTTTTTTTTTAATTTAACTTTTTTTTTTCCTATTTTAGCTCTTTACGTTGTCATCAACGGCAGACCATAAAGGTTGATGTATAACTTCATATTAATCTCTTGATAATGCGGATAGAAAAATATATGAGGTCTATTTTTTTTCATTTATTTATTTTTTTTTATTTTGGCTGTTTACTTTGTCATCAACGGCAGACCATAAAGGTTGTTGTATAACTTGATATTAATCTCTTGCTTGTGAGGATAGATTTCAGTAGATTGAATTCATAACATAATGAAGGCACTTTTCCAAATTCATGGGACTTAGCGTCAGTAAAATCGTAAACCGGCTCAAACGTCGGATTATAATAAATAATAAAATAATCTGGAGATAGTATCGCAATGGGTGTAAATCAAGCCCGTGACAATACTCACTTGGGTATGCATCGGTTGTTGCCGCACTTGAAGTCCGTGTCGGGGTTGCACTTGGGACAGTTCTCCGGCAGCTCGTCACTGTTGTCCCGACAATCATCCTTGCCGTCGCAGAACAGCCACTTGGGTATGCAGCGGTAGTTGGACTGACCAGGACATCTCTGCCAGCCGGTGGTGCAGTTCCTCTGGCGGCACATGTACGCCGGCTCGTCAGAATCGTCGCCACAATCGTTGTCGAAATCGCACATCCACAGTTGCGGAATGCAGCGTCCATTTTTACAGGCGAACTCCGTTTTCGGATCACAGGTGCGCTTGACTGGAAATTTAAAATGAATTTATAAATAAAGATGGAATGCTTTTAAACTGAATCACCATGATGATTAGACTGGGAGTCTATGCTGCCATGGAATAAATTATACATACTGGCGTCACGTTGGGCGCCAAATAAATTAATTAACTTAAGTATGCAGTAGCTAAAATAAAGATTTGTTTCAAAACTCACAGCACACGGCGGGATCCTCATCGCTGCCATCCTTGCAGTCGGCATCTCCATCGCAGCGCCAGCTGTCCAGGATGCACCTGCCGCTGGACTTGCACTTGAAATCGGATAGCGGACAGGGCAGATCGCAATTCTGCTCGTCGCTGCGATCGCCACAGTCATCCACTCCGTCGCAGATTGTCGCCGAAGGTGTGCAGTTGGTGTTCTTGCACTGGAACGTGCCGGCCCTGCAGTGTCGCGGGGCACAGGTGGACGGTTCATCGGAGCCATCCTTGCAGTCCTTTTCGCCATCGCACTTCCAGAACCACGGGATGCACTTCTCGTCCCGTCCGCCACACAAATGCTGTCCGGCCGTACAGTTGGCAATGCAAGTCTTCATGTCCCTGGCCAAGTAGAACTGGTTGGGACAGGCGCACTTAAAGATCGGAGCTCCCTCCTCGATGTATCCCTCGATGTTCAGATAGGTGGATTCCGGTGGCGGAGCTATCAGGCAGAGATGCGAGCAGCCGCCGTTGTTCGTGCCACAGGGATTGGTGTAGGGCAACTGTCTCAGCGGATGATTGATGTGCAAGTCGTAGGGTCGATGGGTGGTATTTCTCAGCACCGTATAGTTGGCACCATGGAACTTATTGGCCCTCACAATGGCCTTCAGGTTCCAGTCACTCCAGTAGATGTAGTCGTCGAAGAGGCTGAGCGCGAACACATGTGGCACCTTACTGCCGGAGAGCACAGTGTGACGATGTCTGCCCTCCAAGTCGGCATAGGCTATGTAGTCCAAGTGAGCATCAGCCCAGTAGATGCGGTCCGTGAAGTAGTCGATGGACAGGGCATTTGGCCAGGCGATGCCGTCGTTCCAGTTCAGGATCCTCGAGAAGTTCGAACCATCCATGCCCATCTTGGCAATGTAGGCTTGCAGATGCCAGGAGGTGAAGTATAGATAGCCGATGCCAGGATGTACGACAATGGCACGCGGATCCACCACCCCACTCCTCAGCGTCTTGCGCTTGGTTCCGTCCAATTCGGACACGTCCAAGTTCTTCGAGTGCCTGTCCAGCCAGTAGAGCTTGCGGCCCACCCAGTCGATGGCAATGCCCTCCAGGCCGTGCGAATCGTGCCTGATGACAGCCTCTCTTTCCGGCGGCATCTCGTCGTCCGCCTCTCCGTACTTGGCCCTGAATATGGTCTTGGCCGTGACGTCGCAGAAGTACATGTACTCCTCGCGGATGTCAAAGTCCAGAGCCACCACGTTCATCAGATCCTGGTGCATCAGGTTGTACTGGTGACCATCCACCGACATGTTGCGTACGTAGTACTTGTTGGTGAAGATCAGCCACGGCGGGATTTTGTCCTTTCGCTTGCACGTGTGCTCGTCGTTCTGCCTCTCGTAGTAGGTCTCATCGCACTTGCAGTAGAATCCACCCGGCGTATTGGAGCAGTGTTGGGAACAGGCCCCTGGCTGCTCCAGACACTCATCCACATCCGCACACGCTTTGCCATCGGCCAGAAGTCTGTGGATTGGAGTGGTTTGAAATGTATATCTCAATAAACCTTCTTTCCTGCTTATAACTCACTTGTAGCCCTCGTTGCAGTCGCAATAGTAACCTGTTAGGGTGTCCACACACTTGTGACCGCACTGGTTGATCTCCACCTTGGCACACTCGTCCACGTTGCAGTGGGCAGGCTCATCGGACTCGTCGGCACAATCCGGGTACTTGTTGCACACCAGACTGTAGTCGATGCACTGGCCATTCGAGCAGGCGAACTGACCCTGCAGACAGGTGTTGTTCTCCTTGGCACAGCCCACCTCGTCGGAGTGATCGCCGCAGTCGTCCTCGCCATCGCACCTGGACTGGTTCCGGATGCACTTGAAGTTCTGACACGTGAACTCCTGCGTCGAGCAAGTCTTGTACTTGGAGTTGCAGAACTTGCCCTCGTCGGTGCCATCGCCGCAGTCGTTGTCATGGTCGCAGATCCAACCCTGATGGAGTATAGGTATTTCGTTAAACTAAGTTTGGATTGGAAGAAGTCTTAACGACTCACCTTGTTGATACAGCGTCCGTTGCCGCAGGTGAACATATCCTCGCCGCAAGGTTGTTGGGTGGCACAGTTGTGCAGGGTGGTGTTCTCATCGGCTCCATCTACGCAGTCCGGATCTCCATCGCAGATCCACTTCTTGGGGATGCACTGCGCCCGTTGCCAAGATTTGTTCTCCACGCAAGTGAATTCCGTTTCCTCATCACATTTTCGGTCATCTAAAATAAAATAAAACAATAATTTATATTTTTGTGAGCAATTAAAAAATACTCAAAAAATAATCTTTAAATTTAGATTTTTTTTTTTTTTTATTATCCTTAGCTCAAATGCGATACTCACTGCACTGATGTCGGTTGTCCTCGTCACTGTTGTCTAGACAATCGTTGTCGCCGTCGCAGATGTAGATCCTCGGAATGCAGTTGCCGTTGTCGCAGGTGAACAGATCGCCAAAGCAGGTGCGTCCCTCCGACTTGCAGTAGTCTGGTGGCTCGTCGGCCCCGTCACCGCAGTCGTCGTCGCCGTCGCAGTACCAGGTGGCCGGAATGCACCGGTGGTTGGGGCAGCGGAAGCTGTTGGTCGGACACGTTCGCTGGCCGCAGTGCAGCGGATCCTCGTCGGAGTTGTCGCCGCAGTCGTTGTCGCCGTCGCACAGCCAGTAGGGTTCCACACAGATGTTGGTCTTCTCGCACTTCAGGTGGTTGGCCGGACAGGTGGTGTTCATGGGGCACCTCTCGTGCGTTTCGTCCGACGTGGCATTGTCCTTGCAGTCGTTCACGCCATTGCACACCTGAGCCTGGGGAATGCAGCGTCCGTTGCCGCAGGTGAACTCGCCGTCCACACAGGGCGGATAGGTGCAGCCCAGCTCGTCGGAACCATCCTTGCAGTCGTTCTCGTGGTCGCACTTCCAGGACTTGAAGATGCAGCGTCCGTTGTTGCAGCGGAACTCGTTGGGGGAGCAGGAGTGGTAGGCACAGTAGTTGGGGTCCTCGTCCGAGTTGTCGCCGCAGTCGTCGTCGCCGTCGCAGGACCACATCCGCGAGATGCACCGCCCGTTCTTGCAGTAGAACTTGCTGGCCTCGCACGTGTTGTTCCTGGGCGCACACATCCTGCCCTCGTTGACCACCTTGGTGTTGTCGTCGCACTTGCACTCGGCCTTGCCGTTCGGCGCAGGATGGCAGCTCTGGGCGCAGCCTCCGTTGTTGATCCTGCAGGGGTTCACGTTGCACTTCTGCCGGTCGGAGCTGTAGATGCGTATGTCCCGCGGCGAGTCCTCCAGCCGCTTCACCATCTCCACCATGTTGGCTCCCGTGTGCTTCTCCGCCCGGTAAACGCCGCGCAGCTGCAGGTCCGTCCAGTAGATGTAGTTCCTGAACACGGTGATGGCAAACGGATAGATGGTGGCCGCCACCAGGAGCTCCCTGTTCTGGCCATCCAGATCGGATCGCTCGATCTTCTCCCGCACCGCGTCCGTCCAGTACAAACGCCGCTCATCGTAGTCGATGGCCAGGCCACTGGGCTGCGACAGATCCTTGTCGACAATGGCCCGCTTCAGCGAGCCCGCCATGGTGGTGCGGAAGATCTTGCCGGAGGTGCCGAACCTGCCCCAGTCCGTGAAGAACAAGGTGCCATTGCAGGGGTCAAGCACTATGGCTCGCGGTCTCTCCACGCGGGCAATCATCACCAGTTCCCCGCCGTCCAGGTTCATGGCGTAGATCGAGTTGTTCGAGCTGTCCGTCCAGTAGATCTTCTGCTGCGTCCAGTCGTAGGCAATGCCCTCCGGATTGATGCCCTTGTTCAGCACCACGGTGATGTCGTCGTGGCCCGGCTTGTTCGCCTTAGTGTAGGCAATCTTGGCCCACGGACGGATTTGGGTGTACAGCATCCGGTTGTCGGCAAAGTCAAAGTCCAGACCGACCACGTTCGTGAGGTTGGTCAGCGGTGTGAAGGGTACCTCCGTGGAGTGCGGATCCAGATTGACGGCCCGAATCTCGGTTCTGGTGGCGAACACCAGGTACTCGTTGACCACCTCGCACTTTCGCTCGTCGGCACTCAGCTTCCCGGTGGCGCACTCGCAGCGGAAGTTCCTTCCCGAGGGACCAGTGGCTCCGCCCTCGGGCGGAAAACTGAAGCACAACTGGTCACAGCCGCCGTTGCCCAAATGGGCACACGGGTTCGTGTCGTCCTGCGGCTGGTTATTGATGTTGTATATGGCGATGTCCCGCAGCTTCTCGAGGTTCGTCCTCACCCTGGTGGCCGTCTCGTTGGCACTGTGCTTGGAGGCCTTGAAGACGGTCATGAGGTTGCGGTCCACCCAGTAGACGTCGTTCAGGTAGACCGCAATGCCCATGGGATTGGGCAGATCCCTGCGGATGACCTTGCGGTTGGCGCCGTTGAACGAGATCTTCTGAATGGTGTCCAGCTTCGAGTCCACCCAGTAGATGTCGTGGGTTTGCATGTCAATGGTGAGATCGCGCGGCAACGATATCCCGGACGTAACCAGTGGCGTCCACTTGCTGCCGTCCAGCAGGGCTTTTCCTATCCTCGGATGCTGACCGTAGTCGATCCAGTAGAGCAACCTCTTGATGGGATTCACGGCCAGTTCGCGTGGCGCATCGGTGGTGGTCTTGACCAGCACCTTCCTGTTGCTACCGTCCAGCCAGCAAACCTCCACGTAGTTCTCGTGCGGATAGACGTTGGTGAAGTACATGTTGCCGGCCACCCAGTCGATTGTCAGTCCCCGGATGCCATTGCTGCCGATGCCGTCCTTGACCACGTGCTGCAGATCGGTGCCATTGGGCCGCGACCTGAAGATGCCGTTCCAGTAGCCACGGTTGTACTCGGCCCAGTAGATCCACTGCTCCCGGTACATGACGTCCACGTGCAGTATGTGGTGACCCGGACCACTCACCGGCACCATGGCCTCGGAGCTGTCGCTCAGACTGTAGCCCCGGATCATGTCCAGTTGGGAGACGACCGCGAAGGTCTTGTAGGCCACGCAGTTGATCTCGTTCTCCTTCCGGTAGCCAATGCCGCAGGCACAGGTCCGGGTGGCAGCCGGTCCGGGGATGCAGAGGTGCTTGCAGCCGCCGTTGTTCGTCTGGCAGGGATGCTGCATCAGGGCGCGCTTCTTGTAGATCATCATGGAGCGCAGGTCGGACTCGTTGTCCACAATGGTCTTGGGGTTATCGCCGTGCGGCAGGTCCACCCTCACGATGCGCTCGTACAGCGGATCCAGGTAGTAGAGCCTGTGGTCCAGGATGCCCAGGCTGCGCGGTTTGGCCATCGGATGGGAGTCCTTCATGATGATCGTCGTGTGGTCCTCGCCGTTGTAGTCCATCGAGCCGATCACAGCCGGATTGCTGGCGCTGTAGTACAGCATCTTCTTCTCCGTGTCGACGGCCAGCGACTCGGGATGGGCAAAGTCCTGGAAGACCACCACGGGGTTCTGTCCGTTCATGTCCACCCGGCCGATCTTAACGGGCACCTCCAGGACGCCCTCGTCGATCCAGAAGAGCTTGCCGTCGGTGGGGTCCAGCACGATCTGCTTGGGTCGCGACACGGAGTTGGCGTAGCCGTCGTTGGCCAGCACAATGGTGCGGTACTTCTGCTTGCCGTCCACCCGCACGGCCTCGATGTTGCTGGCCACCCGGTTGCCGATGTACAGGTTCCTGCCCAGCCAGTCGAAGGCGATGGTGTAGGGGGCGCCCACAATGCCGCTCTCGGTGCCCAGGAAGAGGGTCTTGTTGCCGCCGCCGTAGGGCGTTGTGTAGATGGTGCAGTTCTCGTCGTCCTCCTCCCGGCCCTGCACCCAGTAGAGCGTCTCGCCCTTGCGGTCGAAGTCCAGGCCCGTGCTGCTCTCAATCCCGATGACCGGGGCCAGGGCTCCGGCTCGGGCATCGCCTCCGTTCAGGGGCAGGTCCACTATCTGCGTGCCCTTGACGACCATCAGGAAGGGGTTCTCCTCCTCGATGCAGCGACCCTCGCTGAGCAGCTTGAAGCCGGGCTTGCACTTGCAGGAGTAGCCCTCCGGGGCACTGGGACTCAGCAGGCAGAGGTGCTGGCAGCGGGCGCCGGCGCAGGGATTGGGGCTCATGGGCTGCAGCGAGGCGTGGTGCACGTGTATGGACAGGGGCTGGCTGATGAGGTGCGAGACGACGGTCTGGTTCTTGCCGCGGAACTTGTTGGCCGAGAGGACGCGGTTCAGCTGCCTGTCCGTCCAGTAGAGCGTGTCCTCGAACAGGGACAGCGAGTGCGGATGCAGCAGATAGTGGCTGCTGGCCAGGACCTGCTGTCTGCCCGTTCCATTGTAGTAGCAGAAGTCGATAAAGTCCAGCTTGGAGTCGGCGAAGTAGACCCGCTTGGTGGCTATGTCCAGGGTCAGGCCGTTGGGCCAGTAGATCTTGGTGTTGATGATCGTCTGCCGCATGGTCCCGTCCATGCCGATCCGCTCCACCCTGGGGTTCTCGCCCCAGTCCGTCCAGAAGATCCACCTGGCGCCGGGACTGGGGTCTATGCACATGCCTCTGGGTTGGGTGATGTTCTCCCTGACCAGGACCAGCCGGTTGGAGCCGTTCTCCGCGGACACCTCAATCGTGTTCAGCTTGCTGTCCAGCCAGTAGAGGTTCTGGGCAATCCAGTCGTAGGCCAGACCCTCGACCAGGTCCAGACCCGTGTTGATGATCTCCTGCGGCTCCATGCCGCGGTCCAGCCGCGAGATCTTCTTCAGCTTCATGTCGCTCCAGAAAATGGTGCCCGTGTGCATGTTCGAGGCCGTGGCCACCACGTTCTCCACTATGATGGGCACCCGCTCCAGGCCCTGCTCCTTGAGGTCGGCCACGAGTATCGAGTGGCGGTTCGAGATGATCAGGAAGGCGGCCGTGTGGTTGACCGCCTTGCAGGTGTGCTTGTTGGGCTCCAGCACATAGCCGTCGGTGCAGGAGCAGAAGTAGGAGCCCTTCGTGTTCGTGCACTGCTGCGAACAGAGTCCGGGGGGATCGCACTCGTTCGTGTCCATGCAGGTGTACCCATCGCCGCCGATCTCCGAGCCCGGCGGACACACGCACAGCGCTCCGTTGGGCGTCTTCTGGCAGAAGCTCGAACACTGGCCCGCCTGGTGCTCGCACTCGGCCAGGTCGCAGCCCTCGCCCTCGTCGGACCCGTTCGGGCAGTCGGCCGTGTCGTCGCACACGGCGGTGATGTTGACGCACCGCTCGGAGACCCCGGGACACTGCCACTGGCCGTGCGGACACTTGAAGGGCGGCGGCACACAGGCGTGCTCCGTGCCCTCGTCCGAGTTGTCGCCGCAGTCGTCCTTGCCGTCGCAGATGTAGGCCTTGAAGACGCAGTTGGTGTTGTTGCACTTGAAGAAGTTCTGGGCACAGGTGATCTGGCCGCAGTCCTGCTCGTCCGAGTGGTCGGAGCAGTCGTTGGAGCCGTCGCAGTGCCAGGCAATGGGGATGCAGAAACCGGTCGACTTGCAGCGGAAGTGCTTCTCCAGGTTGCACTGGTTGGGGCCCATCGAGGGGCAGCCCAGCTCGTCGGAGCCGTCGTTGCAGTCCGGAATGCCGTCGCACTTGTACGACTCCTCGACGCACTGGCGCAGGTCGGCGCACTTGAACTGGTTCGCCAGGCACGAGATCGGCGGGCAGTCCTTCTCGTCCTGCTTGTCGAAGCAGTCGTCGTCGCCGTCGCACACCCAGCTCTGTGGGATGCAGTGGCCAGTGCGCGGACACGTAAACTGGAAGTAGGCGCACGTCTTCTCCGCACAGAAGTCGCCCTCGTCGCTGCTGTCGCCGCAGTCGTTCTCGCTGTCGCACTTCCACATGTTGGGTATGCAGCGGCCGTTGGCGCAGGCGAACTGCGAGGTGCCGCAGGTCACGTTGCCGCACTCCTGCTCATCCGAGTTGTCGCCGCAGTCGTTCTCCTGGTCGCAGCGGAAGTTCTGCGGGATGCAGCGCCCCGACCGACACTGGTACTCGTTGGAGCCACAGGTGGGTTCTGTCATTTGGTAGCAGAGAGAATGGTGGTTAGGCTAACTCTAGGGATCACACACAGAGAAAATTCTGACGTTCAGAAATTGTGAATTCGAATTCCTCAACTTGAGGATATACTCATTTTGAGTACTGATTTTGCCCAAAAACTCACATTTCGAATATTTGTACTCATTTTAAGAAAAAAAATACTTCAATTGTGGGTATATATTGAATTTGAGAAAAAAAATATGCTAATAATGAGGCAAAATGTACTCAAAATCCGTGGTCTAGCGGTCTGAGATGTCCGGATGTCCGGATGATTATTTATGTAACTCTTTATCAAAAAAAAATACGGCAAATATTTTGCTTAAAACTACGAATTCGCCTTTTGAAATAAAATAGTTGTGCGGCTTTAGTTTACTGAGAAGTTAGTAATAAAACATAATGTAAGACAAACAATAAAGTTGAAAGAAAATGTTAGTTACATTTTTGGCCGATTTATTTGGGTAGATTCTCATTTTGAGTTTTTTCATTCTTGAACATTTGTACTCAAACTGAGCAGAATTGTTTTAAGAGTGAGAATCTTTGCTCTTGGATTTTTTTTGAGTACGAATATTCTCAGATTGAGTGCAATATATGTTACTTGATGAATTTTCTCTGTGTAGGCACATGGCCACTGCCATTACTTACTTGTGCAGTTCTGCTCCTCGTCGCTGTTGTCCAGACAGTCGTCGTCGCCGTCGCACACCCACGACTTGGGTATGCACCGCTGGTTGTTGCACGTGAAGTCCCACGAGTTGGGACAGGGTTGCACTGGGGGCTCGGCACTGGGGTCAGGTATGCAGCTCAACTGGTCCTCGGCCAGTCGCTCGCCGTAGGGACACGAGCAGCGCGCCTGCAGGCGACCAAAGGACGGGGGTGAGGAGGTGGTGGTCACCTCACCAGCAGCAGCAGCAGCAGCAGCCGTTCCGTTGGACGCTCCTATGGGCACGGCAAAGCAGATCTTCTGGCAGCCGCCGTTGTTCCGGTGACAGGGTTGCGTATCGGCGATCCTCTGGACCTCGTGGCTGTAGACCTTGACGCCGTAGAGCCTGTTGGTTTGCGGCTCCCTGACCATCATCTCCTCCTGCTCGCCGGTCAGCTTGTGTAGCCGGATGATGGCATCCAGGCGCCAGTCCGTGATGTACATCCAGTCGTTGTGAATCACGATGGAGAAGGGGTGGCGCACCAGGCGGGAGTTCACTGTCTTGATGTCCGTGCCGTCCAAGTTGGCGTGCTGCACGTGATCCAACAAAGCATCGCACCAGTACACCCGGTCCTCTTTGAAGTCAATGGACAGGCCATTGGGCCAGCCGAGGGTCACGTTTTTGAACACCAGCAGACCACTGCCATCCGTGTTGGCCCTGGTGATGTTCGCCGGACGATCCCACTCGGAGAAGAAGATGAACCCGCGGTTGGGATGCACGACAATGGCCCGGGGACGCTTCAGGTTCTTCAGCAGCGTCCGGCGGTGCGTCACGTTGCGCGTGGACAGGACGTTCAAGGTGCCCTTGCGCGAGTCAATGTAGTAGAGGTTCTTGGAGGCCCAGTCGACGGCCAGACCCTCAACGCCCTCGTTCTGGGAGGCCAAAACGATCTCCCTGCCGGTCCCGTTGCGGTGCACCCGGTAGATGACGTCCTGCAGCACGTCCGAGTAGTAGACGAACTCGTCGCGCGCATCAAAGTCCAGGCCGACGAAGCGCGCCCGGCGCGAGACGACCGGCATGATGGCGTCGCTGAAGCCCTCGATCACCGGCTCCAGCACCTTGCCCTTGATGAACCGCTGCTGCGAGTACATGAGGAACTCGCTGACCGGCTTGCACAGCTTGAGGTCCGTCTCCAGCTGGTAGCCCGTGGAGCAGGCGCACCGGAAGCCCAGCCCCGTGGGGGCGCCCTTCACGGCCGTCACAATGCACATGTGGTTGCAGCCGCCGTTGTTGTTGCCGCACGGATTCGACACCCTGGGCTGGCTGAGGGCGTGCACGGCAATGATGCCCTTCGGCTCCCGGATGTCCTTGGCCTTGTAGGTCACCTGAATGGAGGTGGGCCCCTCGAACTTGTCCACCGACATGATGCCCTGCTTGGTGGCGTCCGTCCAGTAGATCCGGTTCTCGAACAGGGCCAGACGCGACGGACTGGGCACCTGCTGGCCCCGCAGCACCATGACACGGTTGGCGCCCTCGTAGTCCACGGACTCGATGTAGTCCAGCAGGGAGTCGCACCAGAAGACCCGCTTGCCGATGATGTCCACCGTGACGCCACTCGCTTTGTACGCCGCCTCGGACACAATCGACCGGGCGTGGGTGCCGTCCATGTGGGCGCGCAGCACCTGGCCACCGTCCGCCACGAACATCAGGCCCGCCGTGGGGTCCAGGGCCAGGTCGGCGGGCGAGGTGAGGTTGGAGCCCAGGACCACCGCGTGCCACTGGCCACTCAGCTCGAACACGTCGATCTTCTGGCCCACCAGGTCGGCCACGTAGATCTTGTCGCCCACCCAGTCGACGGCCAGCGCCACTGGCGCCCAGGTGCCCGGCAGCGTCTGGTCGAAGGGCGTCACCGCCCTGCTCTGCGCATCCAGCGGCAGCGACTGCACCTTTCGCGTCTTGATGTCCGACCAGTAGAGCGTGTTCCGCGCATAGTGGAAGGCCACGCCCGCCGCCGCCGTGGCATTGGCCAGCACCTTGGGCTCGCTGCCGTGGTGCAGCATGCGCATGATGGCCCGCTCGTGGGCGAAGATCAGCTGCAGCTTGTTCGCGTCGGGGGCAATGCACTTGGAGTCGTTGATCAGCGTGTAGCCCTGCGCGCACTGGCAGGTGTACGAGCCCAAAGTGTTGGTGCACAACTGGTCGCAGTGGCCCCACTCGGCGCACTCGTCTAGGTCCACGCAGGTGCGGTTGTCGGGGGCCAGCGACTGGCCCGGCTTGCAGTAGCAAACGCCGCCGGTCAGCGAGGGTCCGCACTTGAACTCACAGCTCAGGGCGGGACACGAGGCGATCGCTGCAATGGGATAGGATGGGTAATTAGCATGGCATTATAATATATATATACTTGTATATAGGAAAAATATTCAAATCATTAAGACATTGTATCGAAAGTGGAGCCACAAGTAAGCCATGTCTAGATTGTCAGATAAAATAATTTGAAATACCATAACCACAGAGCTAAATGTTCAGTTGGATTTGGAATTTCAAACAAAAATTATCTGTTTTTATTTTTTGATTTTTTTTCAATGGCAAAATTTAACTAAAAATCGAGGTTAAGGATCGGCTTTTTTGGTTTTCGCTTTTTACGCAGTATCGTTTTGAATTTACCACAAATCTTAGCAAACATATGGAGAAGATTATGTCCATTGGAAATTAAAAAGGTATGTACAACTAATAATGAACAAACTATAATGATCAATGGAATGAAGGTCCACACTTGAACTCACAGCTCAAACGGATATGAGGCTATCGCTGGAATTGAAAGAGGAAAGAAAATTATATCGGAAGAGGATTTACAAGAAAGTCTTGTTTAGCTTGTCAACTAAAATTATTTAAATTTAAATTTGTAAAAAGTGAAGCAGATTAGGCTCATTGGAACTTTAAAAAATGTACACAAATAATTATGAATAATGGTATAAAATTTATACATATGAACATTAGAATGGATATTTTAAAATGGAATCAAGAGGAACAAGTGATAATGAACAATGGAATGAAATCTTTGCGAATGAACATGAGGAACAGTACACTGAAGAGGGGAACATAACTAAACCCAAAAAATATAGGAAAACGTGAATGACTCAATTAAATCAAGAAAGTAAATGAACCCTAAATGATTATTACTGAACATACATTTAGCGGCTGAAGATACATAATACTGTTGAACATACATAATGCTAAAGAACATACATTTTGCTGCTGAACATACATTTTGCGGCTGATAATACATAATGCTGTTAAACATACATAATGCTAATGAACATACATTTTGCTGCTGAACATACATTTTGCGGCTGAAGATACATAATGTTATTAAACATACATAATGCTAATGAACATACATAATGTTGATGAACATACATTTTGCGGCTGATGTTACATAATGCTGTTGAACATACATTTTGCGGCTGAAGTTACATAACGCACACATAATATATGAACATATAAATGAGAATGAAAACAAATACTTTAGGAATAATATAAATATGAATGAAGATGGAAACACTGTAAATGAACATCAAAGCAGAATACATTCTTGGAGCAAACTCGTTTGGAATTCCCGCAGAGGATTAGCTCAAGGAACTATGAACTAGATGTAGATGAAGAAGAGAAGGATTCGATTTTCCCCTGGGGTACTCACAGCAGTTGGTCTCCTCGTCGCTACCGTCCTCGCAGTCCCGCTTACCGTCGCACAGCTGCGACTTCAGGATGCACTTGGGCGTTCCGCTGGCTCCGCCGCGCGGACACAGGTGCTTGTTGTCCGGACAGGCGATGGCCGTGCAGTTGGCCTCGTCACTCTTGTCTGCACAGTCGTGGTAGCCGTCGCAGTGGAAGTTGTACGGGATGCACAGCGCGTTCGAGCACCGGAACTGCGCGTGGTGGCAGGGCGGAAAGTCTGGAAAACACATAATAGAATACATAAATATGTGTGCATTACAATTCTGCAAACACTTATTTGACGCCGATAATCCGCATCGACCAAAAATTAGAAATTTAACATGGTTTTTGATATATTGTTATTCATTAAAAATGAGCCGAATCATAGCTCATTTTTGAATATATATATATATATATATATATATATATTTGTACTGTATTCAGCTAATTGCTTAAATCTAAATCTACATGTTTTAAACTTCTGTTATGTAACAAAAATACACCAATTCTATAAATGTTACCGACCAGCTAAACCCTAAACTAAATAAATATACAACTTTAAAGACTGAGATATTTAATTGTAAATTTCTTTTCTAATGACGCAGTAAATGGGGAAATCCTTTATGGATAAAATAAATATAAAATGTATACACTGATAAAAAATGGCATAGTACAAATTAGCTGGCTAATACATCTAATATATAATTTATTATTAATATAGTTGTATTAATGTGGAAATATTCAAATTTAAAATGGGTCCTTTTTGATTTTCCCATTTGTAATGATATTTGGTTTCAATTTAAATATACTAAAATATTTTCCGAAATATGAAATATTATTTTATTAAACAAAATTTTTTTCAAGATAATCTAGTTGTTGGAGTGTTAAGTACTTACTGCATCCCTGTTCGTCCGAGTTGTCGCCACAGTCATCGCGATGGTTGCACTTGAGGGCGGCGTCGATGCACTTGTGTCCGTTGGCGCAGCGGAACTGGTCGAGGCGGCAGGACGCGCCGCTGCAGTTGTCCTCGTCCCGCCCGGTGCGGCAGTCCAAGTAGCCGTCGCAGCGCTTCTCCTTCGGCACACAGGGTCCTGCGAGGCGGGCGCCCTCCGCGGGGGCGGCTCCGTTGGGGGCGTTGCAGAACACGTCCGTGTGCTGACACTTGCGGTAAGCTGCAAAACGCAAAGGAAATGCCAAAGTTGTTTAGCTCATTTGTTTTATTTATATAGAATTTTTGAAAATTTCTCATCATATGTGCAGTAGGTTGTAAAAGTCAAGGAAATTCCACAATTGACAATTAACAATTAACGTTCTATAAATTTATTGTTTCTTTTAGTTGTATAAATAATTCATTGACAGCGAATCTAAAAACTGATTCATTTCCAAATGAATTCTGATATATTTAATTATATACGGACAATAAGACAGTTGCAAAAATAAAAAACAATACAAATATTTTAATACTAACTTTATTTTATTAAAAGCTCAATAATATCCTACTTATAAAAGTTATTTTATGTTGTGAAATGAATACGTTTCTTCATGTTTAGGATAATATTAATATTTTTCAAAAAGTTTTACCCCTCAATTATTATTTTTATCTGCATTTTGATTTGCCAACATGCAAGTAAACCTATTACACATTTAGTTGGTATGTTTTTGGGGTTTCAGCCACCCTATTGCTTGACATTTTGATAAGCAGCCCCAATATAATAATCTGTACATGACTGCAGTCAATTAGGGATAATTTTGGGTGCCCTCCCATTGTGATTAATTGCATTTGCATTGGGAGCCAAGCTCTTGACCCATCATCCAAAGAAGATTTGAACTGAACTGAATGGCTCCATGGGGTTTCCCTGGATTCACAGCCACTGTCCAACAGACAGAAGCTGCTTCTCGGCTCATCAGTTCCATGCTCTGTGCCATACATGTATTTTAAAGGGATGGCCTTAAAAATGGCAGACCAAAACTATTTGTGCTGCCAAAGACATTAAATTTTGATGCCAGACATGCGAGGGGAGAATGGCTGGGCACGCATGGCGTATACATAATGCATGGCCGGCCGCTGTACGAATGTCGGGCGTGATTGTCTGTCCGCTCGACCCGTCCGTCTGACCGTCCATCTGACCGTCCATCTCCCCCGGATTGTGCACTTGAGTTGTGTGTGTCGGCAGGCAGAAGTGCTATAAATTATCGAGTAGTTGGTTGCCGTACCCTCCTCCCCGAAAGCCACACAAAAATGGGATGCCTACCAGTAAAAGAAATGGCTACGAGAAATAAGTACCCCTTGCTTTAAGAAATTCCCTGCTTAAAATTAAAAATAATCTTGTAAAAACCTTATTTATTTCAATTTAAATTTGCCAAAACATGCATTTTTTTGTATTTTATCGTTATTTTTTTTTAAGTTTGCAAAACAGTTACAACAAAAATGACATAGAAGAGGTATACTAAAAAAGTATTAGGCTTATTTATTTATGATCTTCAGAAATGAAACTATTTTAATTTTATATTAAAAAACAATCATAATTAATAATAGATTTTTTCAGCCTGATGGCTTTTCAATATTAATGCATTTAATTATGATTATATACGATTGTATTGTAAATGTGGCCAAGCCCGAATCTCAATGTGTACAGGGTATCAAGCGGATGCGAAAGGGTGTGTAGGTCTGTCAAGGGTTCGGTTAACAAGAAAGAGGTAGCAGGAAGAGTCGTGCATTTGAATGACTAAATTAGAGCAACTGCTGGCGAATCGGGTCTTTAAGAAGATGATATATGTGCCTTTTGACATGGGCATATGTGTATGGACATTAGGGTGAACCGGTGGCATGATTAAAAAAATACAACTTTTTTTTACTTTTTACTTTTTTTTTAGGAAATCACTGATTTTTCGTACGAAAATCAGGATTTTCGGGTGGTACAACAAACTTAGCACTTTTATAATATAAACAATATTGTCAACATTTTTTTTCGTTTGATTTGATTGAATTGTTATGACTTAAACTCTAAATTTGATTTGTTAATGAAAGAAAAAGTTCTTAAAAAAGTATAATTTTGAATTTATTTTTATTTTATGTTTTTGGTTTATTAGTTTCTTTAGGTTCCGACTTCATATTTTTTTGCTTTGCGGATGCCCCGCCCCGTTGATCTATGCCCGTACCCCCCCTCTCTGGACATCATAAACTTGGCAACGAGTATTTTATGCATGTCACCCGCTCCTTGAGTCGCATTCCCATCACCATTCCCAGTTCCAATTCCCCCCGATTAACTGCCGGAACATTAGCGACGAACTGGGGCCACGGGACCCCAACAGGACCCCAACAGGAGCCCAACGGGAGCATCCGAGTGTGGCAGGGCAAACTTAATTAGTGCAAGTTAAACAAGCCAAGTTGTATAAATATTCCCCGACAGCGCAAAACTTTCTCCAAGCAAAACAATGGAATGCGTATCCTGCGCCCTGCGTCTGTGTAAGTCTGTATAAGTGTCCCTGTCTGTGAGTGTCCTGGATGTGTGTGTGTGTGAGTGCAGGTAAGAGCGGTACAGAAAAAAAAAGTATAAAACATACACTTAACAGGTGTGTGAGGTGGATTTAGTTTACTTTAAATGCTTAAAACTCTCTCCTCCATTATGAATTAAGCTATTTTTCTATTGGGATTTTAAAGCTATTTAATTTAAGTTTTTTTTTTACATTTTAAAACTTTTTAATAGTTGAAGTTTCCAAATGCAGCTTATTACATTAAAGTAATTTACATCAACTGACTTATTTTATGTATACAATCAAGGTTTTTTTTTAATTACGCATACGCCTAGTTGGACAGCTTTTCTTTCTTCCTAATTTTTTTTTATTCTATTGCTAATTATTTTACATTTTGAAACTGTATATTAGTTGACGCTTCAGCTAAAGTAAACTAATTTACAACAACTCACTAACTATATAAATACAGCCAAGGCCTTTTTTTGTAAATTACGCATACGCCTAGTTAGACAGCTTCTCATTCCTTCTCAATTTATTTCTTATAATTAAATTAAAATTACTAACAATTTTATTAAAACTATGTGATAGTCCCTAAAATATATATATTTTTTTAATATGTGTAAGTATCGTTGTGACATGTCATATTTTGTAAATGAATTTAGTTGTGTAACTATCTATTTTGTTTGCTCCCTGCAGCTTTTTCTATTGACAAAGTAGCGGAAGCGAAACTTTGTGCACTCAAACTCCGGTGATCATAAAAATGTGTCACGCACTCCGGTAGTTCATTTCTCCCATTTCCCCCAGACTTTCTCCCATTTCCCCCATACTTTCTCCTCTTTCTCCCCATCTATAAAGCATTCCTTTTACCCGGACTCTCTGACATTAACATGTTCCCATTGCTAATCTGCTTCGACCCCTTGCAATTTGGGGGCGTGGCTGGCCAAAAGATTTACGCCAAACAATTTGTTACAAATTCGTTAGATGTCTCGTTTTCCCCCCTCGTTTCCGCACTTTTGCATTGCATTAGAGGCAAATCATAATGACAAACGAGGGGCGTGGCCAGTTGTGCGATTTTGCAGATGCAGTTTTGCGCTTTAAAAAGTATTTGGTCCCTTAAATGGGCAGGATGATATAATACTTAAATTTATTTAACTCTTTATAGCATTTAACATACAAAATTACATAATTTTAAAATACAATATTTTTGAACTTTTTGAATAACAAAATCTTAATTTAATGTATCTTAACAATTCTTTAAGCAGATTTCAATCTGGCAAATATATGTTTTTAAAAGTTGAGTTAAGAATTACACCTTAAAAAACTTGAATTAAGTAAATTTAAAAAACAAGTAGTTTTGAATGAAATATGAATTTTAAACAAGAAAGAAAGCAAACTTCGGCAAGCCGAAGTTCATATACCCTTGCAGCTATCGCAAGAATTAAATATTTTTGAAAACATTAAAATTATGATTTACTTGCGTATATGTTTAAAAACATTGAAGCTATGACGATTTGCAGCTTAATTATTTGATTGTTCTTTTATATTTTTATTACTTGTATGGGAGCTATATGATATAGTCGTCCGATTTTGATGAAACTTAAACCATAATTCTGAAATATTTAACCATTGCTTTATGTCGAAGAACAAAACAAAAAATTAAAAAACAGCAAAGTTATAATTTTTTTCAATTATTTTTCCGATTGTTCCTATGGGAGCTATATGCTATAGTCGTCCGATTTTGATGAAACTTAAACCATAATTCTGAAATATTTAACCATTGCTTTATGTCGAAGAACAAAACAAAAAATTAAAAAACAGCAAAGTTATAATTTTTTTCAATTATTTTTCCGATTGTTCCTATGGGAGCTATATGATATAGTCGTCCGATTTTGATGAAACTTAAACCATAATTCTGAAATATTTAACCATTGCTTTATGTCGAAGAACAAAACAAAAAATTAAAAAACAGCAAAGTTATAATTTTTTTCAATTTTTTTTCCGATTGTTCCTATGGGAGCTATATGCTATAGTCGTCCGATTTTGATGAAATTTTAACCATAATTCAGAAATATTTAACCATTGCTTTATGTCGAAGAACAAAACAAAAAATTAAAAAACAGCAAAGTTATAATTTTTTTTCAATTATTTTTCCGATTGTTCCTATGGGAGCTATATGCTATAGTCGTCCGATCCGGCTCGTTCCGACTTATATACTACCTGCAATAGAAAGACAACTTTTGGGAAAGTTTCATGCAGATAGCTTTAAAACTGAGAGACTAGTTTGCATATAAACGGACGGACAGACGGACAGACGGACGGACAGACGGACAGACGGACGGACAGACGGACATGGCTAGATCGACTCTACTAGTAATGCTGATCAAGAATATACTTTATAGGGTCGGAAACGTCTCCTTCACTGCGTTGCAAACTTCTGACTGAAATTATAATACCCTCTGCAAGGGTATAAAAAGGTAAAAAGCATTTGGTTCATAAAATGGACATGACGATAAAAATATCTAAATATATCTTTCTCTATATAGCATTTAATATTATATTAAAAATGTTTGTCATTTCGACATTATATTATTATTACCAATTTTATTCTAGCTCGATATAGCAATTAATATTAAATAAAAAATTTAATTCTCGGTTATTTCAACGTTACATTTTTCATTACAAATTCCCACCAATTATTCCTACTTTTCACACTTCCCTCTTAACTTAATTTTTCACTCGCTTCCGTTTGGCTGCAAAACTTTTGGCCCTAAACTTTAATCAAAAGCCGAGAAGGAGTTTTGCTGCATTGTTTTTGGCACTTTTGAAAAACAACAACACCCAGCCAGCCATCAAACTCTCTTTGAGTTTTTCGTTTTCCATTTTTTTGTTTTTCATTTTAACCAAACACTTTCTAATTGGGTTCTCTGGTTCTTTTGCTCGCTGTTTTCTCAGCATTAACTTTTATTGCAAGCCAAGACTTTTATGCGTGTACCAAAACTTGGGTGTTTTTTTTTTTGGTTTTGAGGGGTGTGGTGGGGCCGAAAGGGGTTGTGTAATTACGCGCGACAAGTGCCACTCCCCCTCCCGAACCCCGAACCCCGGAACCACCGCCCCTACAGTCGCGTCACGTTTAGCTGCAGTCAAATAAACGTCAGCTGCAATTGTCGCCACTCAGAGAAACTCAGAGAAACTCAGAGAAAACGCGAAAACTTTAGAGAAAGGGGGGAGAAAGCAGGAGAAAGGGCGAAGCGATGTTGACAGTTTATGAGACAGTCAGCGGTGCCCAAGAACTTGGCTTTTAAGCCACCAAAATATGGAATATTTAAATACAGAAAGGGAAATATATAACAATATACGGCCTTATAATGTAAAAAATACTATTATAATCAATTATCTTAAGTATTTATAGAAAATAATTTAGACATTTTTGGGATAAAGCTCACTTAACTTTTAATCACATACAAAATATAAAACAAAAGCTCATCTAGAGACACTTTTAGACTTTTGCACTATCTTTTAATGAAATTATCCTATATATCTTAAATTAAGGCCACATGCCCCAACAAACCTTCAATCACTTCAACTGAGAAATTTAAAATAAATCAAACACAAAATTTAAGAAATTATGATGGAGGAAAGTTCTAAGCAATATTTCTTTTTACTTAATTGCGGTTGTAATAAATCTTTTTTTAATTATTGCTTTGCAAAATGTTTTTCTAAAAATGCTTAAAAAATGACCTATTTAAAAACTGTAAGTAATTATAATGTAAACAAAGCTAATGCAAGATATTTTTGTAATTTAAATTAAGCTTTTTTCGTCATCACTGGATGAACAGTTAAACGAAATGGAGGCGACTATAACACTTAAGTTCTGCGGACAGGTACTGAAGTTGGATTTTCTGTGGGGTTTTCCGGGAGTTCCTGGTTACGACGATTTAAGCTCTTCGCTCTCTTTGCTTTTACGCACTTTTTACGCAGCAATATCTGCCTCATTAGATGCTGCCAGCAATTAAGAGCGAAATGCGAAATGTCCGCCTGGAAAATTCCAGTAACACATCCCCCACTCCCCTTTTTTATCCCTTAACAAGTGAGGGTGCTTCAGCCTGTGTTTATGCTTCAGTTTCAGCTTGTTGACTTGCGACCGCAACGCTGGCGAAAAAGGTAGCGAAAATAATCGGGCAAAAGTGGGCGAAAGTGAGCGGGCTAGGTCGGTGGATATATAGTAGTAACTTAAAAGTGTCTTTCACCGCAGCAGATGTCTGCTGTTTGTTCTCACGGTTATTAGTTGCATTCAGAGGTGTTCTAAGCAATGCACACAAGTCCTAAAACATTATTACACCCAGAAAATATATAAGCCATTTTAATAGTTCTAATAATTCAAACAAGCAGAGATGATATAAATATAATTCACAAAAAGTGTTTGAATAATATATAATGTGTTTTTACAATTCTTAAAGCAGATTTCAAATCTAGCAAAAAGTTGTTTTTAAAAGTTGAGTTAAAAGTTAAAAGCCGAAATAATTTTAATAAAGCACAAAAATAAAGAACAAGTAATTTTACTGAAATATAATAATTAAAAGCTTTCAAAATTATTTGAAAACAAAATGGCTTTACTTAAATTTATAAATAATAAATATTATTACAAAAATAAACATATACATTAAAATATTATTAAAAAAATATAGTTTATAGGTTTTAGTCTTAAGTCAATAATGTTTGTATTTAATTTTTTCATAGTATAATGACCAGTGCCTTAACAATAAGCATATGCTTGTAGCGCAGGGCTAAAATATTGCATAAAATTAAATTAAATCAAAGGTTTTGTTTTATTTGAAAAGTTTTTTTTAATAATGCAGCAAATTTCAAAACGCTGCTTACATTATTCAAAGTCTAAACATATAATTCGCAGGCAAACGATCTGTTTTGGGTTACAACCACATGCGATGCGAATCCCTTGATTTTAATTGCACACATCTGGGGAAATGTGTGTGAGTTTCCATCGCTATGACTACCTGACTATCCTGGGTATCTATTATCCTGGCTGTGTGTGTATGTGGCCTATCTATATGGCTCTGTTCCCATCTTCCGACATTCGCAGCCATCTATTTTCCTGCTCGCACAACACCTGAAGTAATTAAATAGTTGAAATAAGCCCGCTCTAATATTTATATGCCATAAATTAAGCAAACAAAGGCGAACGAAGGCAAACAAACACACACACAAACACACACACACACATACAGACACAGTTGAGAGGTTAGGGACTGGTGTAAGGGGGCGTGGCACATGGGAGGGGAAAGACGGTCTACTGTCACCCAGACTGAAGAAGACGACGCGTTGACACGTACGCAAAATAAATTTGCTAAGAACGCAATAAGAGTGAACATTTTGTCGCCATTTAAGCGCGATAAATTAATGTACAACAAAAGTGCGACAGGGTCAGCGCAGTGCAGAAAGAGATGGCGACAGTGTGAGAGGGAGAGAGAGAGCCTGCTTCGCTGTTCCCAGCAACGTCTTATTAAATTAAAATTAAAATGAAATTTAAACTTGATCTTGTGCCGGCAAAAGTTTCTGCGCCAAAACGGAATGACTATCTGCCCAACTCTTCTACGTTTCAGGCATCAGAGTTGCTGGGAATATTTCTAAAATAGCTAGAAAGAGTTTTACCCAATACCGATTATAAAAAAAGGGAACACATTTATTACCTAAGCAAATTGTATTTTGTTTCTATTAATGACATTATGAGTTTTACGTTAGTTTATGAGGGAACATTTTTATAGGCTTATTTATTTTAAAGTATTATATTCCATATTTTCCCTACTAAGTTATTTAAATCATTGGTGAGATTTTAAAGATTTAGTTATGTTATGTATTTTTTTAATAATCTTATTTATTTTTGAGTACTCGTTTTCATATTTTTTGGAATCAGCTTTCTTATTTTGTTATTCTTATTTATTGTTATATTATAATGTTAGCTAGGATAGACAAAGCCAAGCTGGCAGTTCTCATGTAAGCGGACAAATTGCCCTTCTAGTTTAGCTTAGGTGTGCAAGCGGGACGGCCTGCTTCGGTGCGAAAGAGAGAGGGCGAACGCAGGACAAAGTTATGTCTAGTCGTTTTCCACATTTTCCACGTTTTTCACGGAGTTTTGGAGTCTCGACGAAGTTGGAGTCGTCAAAGCTGCCAGCTGAACTTGCACAAAAGGATGCCGACTGAAGGAGGGGGAGCGGAGCGGGAAAATTCGGGGGGGAAAGCAGGAAAAGCAGAGCGGGACACTTTGAAATTGGACGCCTCAAAGATATTTAAATATTTGTTTGCTTGTCAGTGTGTGTGCGGGTGCATAAATCTTAAATAACAAGCAATAAATGCTCTACAAGTCTCGGGCACTTTTCGGCGATTTGCATTGGACATGTTGCCGTCCCGCTCTGGCCACTATCCCCCTCTCTCGCTCTCTCTCTCTCTTTGCCAGGACTCCCTTTTCTTTGGATTCTCACTCGGCAAACTTTTAATCAAAATGTGCGGCTCACAGTCTGCTGGCTGAATGCACTTGAACTTTATGCCAAAAAACAGAGGGGAAAGGCGGGAAAGTCCGGAAAAAGCGGCCGGGGAAAGCGGCAGAAGCGGGGAAAAGAGAGGCACCGATAAGTCTGAGAAAGAGATGGCTATAGGCTATAAGGCTATAAGGCTTTCCACCATACAAAGTCCAACCGAGCGAGAGCTGTTGAAAATGCATTAAATTCTTTGGCCAACGAGCAGACAACAGACTTTCGAGTTGAGGTGCTGGAAGAGCGGGCAAGTGATGGGTTAAAGGCAGGGCAACAGTGGGTTAAGAGACGGGAGTGTGGGTGGACTGCAAGCGGATTATTAAAGTCATCAGCGACGATGAATAAATGCCAAGGGCCAAACTTAAGAGGTTTTCAAAAAAAAACTCAGAAAAAGAAAACCGCATAAAATTAGTCATTGAAAAAAAAAAACACCAAACATAAATATTAATTTTAAGTTAAGAAGCTTAAAAAGATATATATTTAAGCCTTACTTTTTTGCAAAACAAAAATGTATATTTAAAACATTTCAATAGTACATTTGTAATGCCGTTTCCTTAATATTTTTATGAATATTACTACTACATTTATGTTTTAAAATGCAAGTACATTTTGGGTGTATTTCGAAACACTCGAGCTAAAGCCTCGTTCTTTGGCATTCATTTTAAGTATAGACCTACGCCAAGTGAAGATATTTTTAAGACCGCTTACTTTTCATCGCTTTTACCCCTCAACTCAACCAAAATGTACTTCATTTGCGATTCCAGCCATGAAGCTCTCAACAGAAACAACTTTGGCCGGCCATCATCAATTCCACTAGCTAAAGGGTTAACCTTTTAACCCTTTGCCCTTAACCCCCCGCTGGCCTAGGCAAAAATTTATAACCCCACATCAAATTGATCCATTTCCGTTCGCCCTGAGTTTTCCTCGCTAATTTGCGGCCTTTACCTTGGGGATCGAATGGTTTGAAAGTTCTGTAAATGTCTGTAAATATGCTGTTTATGTTTGTACGCTTGTGTAGTTTAGTTGGGAAAACAAGAACTACGGTCTTCGGTTACATCCCCGTGTTGAAATTTGCATAAATAAAATTGGCATAATAAAATGTAAACATTTTGCAAAGCAAATTGTTACGCCACCCTCTTGAAAGGATTCATCTTAGCTAACCAATATTTGCGGAGTTCACAAATTTACATTGAAAGCGAGAAAACTGTTTTGAGTTTAAATTAGCTTGTATCCCCTTTTATGGTATATTTATGTATATAGGATGTATAGAATGAGTGTATATAGTATTATATATAAATTATACTCACTGCACTGCGCCTCATCCGATTTGTCCTCACAATCTTCGATCATATCGCAGCGATAATGCGGAGGGATGCAATAGGTCTTGTTGAACACATACTGCCCGCAGTTCAGCTGCGGCGTTTCGCATTCCGGTGGAGCTGCAATAGTGAATAGAATTAGTTTAAAAGATCATCATTAAAAAATTAATAAAATGGGAGAAAAGTAAAATTTTTTACCGCCGAATATATAAACAAAAAAAAAGTATTAAAAGTATGCAACAAAGCATTAAATATAAGATTTGTTGTTGCACCTGAATAGTGACAAAAAGAAAAAATAAATAAGGTATTTCTATTATATTAAAATTTTTTTTATAAGCCCCCACAAGCATTAATATAAAAATTAGTTTTTAGAACCAGGCCCAATCATAATAACTTTGAATAAACTGAACAAAAGAAGAAAATTAAGTAAGTCTTAACTAAAATTTGTGTGTAATAATCATATCTCTATTGAATATATTAAGCGTTCAATTTATTAAATAACTGAAATTCCTGCAGAGCATAGTTGGAGTGTAATTCGATTAATTCGATTCATCGAAATGCCATTTCTTTGGTTTTTTGGCTGTCGAAATTGCACGGCCCACTTAATTACTGTCTATAATTTCGAATTTTAATTATGGTTTTTCGCGAATTTCCCCAGTAGGGTCGCTGTTTGTTGGTCTGGTTACTGGTGGTCTGGTGGACTGGTGAACTGGTTAATTGTGTCTGGTACTTACGGCATGACTGCATCTCATCCTCGCCGTCGTCACAGTCCTTCTGGTAATTGCAGACCCAGTGGTGCGAGATGCACTTGCCGTTGTTGCACCGGAACGAGTCCGTCGGACACTCGGTGTTGATGCCACTGCCACTGCCACTGCCACTCGCACTTGTGCTGCCCAAGCTGCCACCTGGAAAATGGAAAATGTTGGGGGAAATCGGAAAATTAGTACGGGCTTCTTTTTATCGAACTAATTGGCATGTGACTGCCGCTTTGTCATTCGACTTAAACGAAAGTCGGACAGAAGCTTTGATAATAACCAATGCAGTGCTAGTCAACAAACTGCCAAATGGCCACTACACTTATACAAAAAAAATAGATAAATTAGCTGAAAGGGTATTTAAATGATTGGCTAAATAGTGTGGTGATCGTTAATAAATTTTAAGTACATTTGGTTTTATTTTGAATGTGTAAAGTATTAAGTTTTCCTAAAACTCATTAAAAAAACTTTTAAATAAACGAAACATATATTAAGACTTAATAAAAAATACTTTAACATAAACGAAAGTGTTTTAAAAATACATTTAGACTTATTTTTAAGTTTTTTTTTTAGAAATATTCTCTTTTATTGGAACTAAAAAATGCTGTCCTGCTAATAAAAAGCTGAGAATGCACTTTTTTCCAGTGTTTTTAAAACGGAGCTTGGCAAAGGGAAGCTTTGGCTGCAGACAACAAAAGACTGTCATAAAATGGCAGCTGCAAGGATGCGCCTCAACTTTTGTGGCTGCCAAAGCCGCCGCGGCTAATGGCCTTGTCACACACACATTGGCAAACAGTCACACACACTGGCACACACACACACATGAGGAAAAAGTGCGGGAAAAAATGCAACAGCAGAGGCCAAGGAAAATGGAGCAGTAAAGTCAGAACGCGACCGGAAATGCTTAGCTGGGATTTCTTCTCGACGGGGAAAATGGAAGGGAAAATGGTGGAAAAATAGAATAGGGTGCACTGATAAAAAATTTTAAGAGTAAAAATAAATATCTGACTATTGAATTCGAAATGTTATTATAAATTTAATATTAAATCATATTATACCAAATTGTAATATTTTCGTATTTAAAACAACTAGAAATAGCAATAAATGAAAACCCACAGCGAAATATGTTTAAATTAGGTACAAAATATTTCAATTTACAGTGTGTTTTTTTTTTTTACAGTGTAGGGGCTAGGGGTCGACTGTTCAGTTTTTGGGGCCAGGGCGCCGACAATGTCATTTGTTTCCGGCTACGTGCACTCTGCACGTGCCCAACTTTTTGTGGCCAAAACTGGAGAAATGGAGAGGAAAGAAAGGCGGAGAAAGGCGGCGAAGAGTTCCATGTTCCCTTTATTTTGTTGGCACTTTTTTCTTCTGGTGCACCTGCTACTGCTGCAACTTACAATGCCGCATCTTCGATGCAAGTTGAAACCGAACTTCAATTAAGCCCGATTCGAAGTGAAGTTAACTGAATTGGCACAAATAACAAACTAAAGGCAATACCTGAAACTGCTCTGAAAGCGGAGTCAACAAAAAGCCCTGAAAACCTGTCAAAAGACAATAGAAACTGAGGAACAAAAAGGGCTTTCAGCATAAAAGGTATTCCAAAATAATTTCAGAAAAAACTTGTAAAACAAAAAGCTTTCATTTTAATTACATTGCTTTAATTTTAAATTGGTACACAAAGTTTGAATTGCTTGTAATCTAATGTAATGTAATCGAAATGCAAATAAAAGCTTCCATTTTAATTTCAAATTGGTCTATAAAATTTTAAATCTCTTGTAATCTAATTCTTAAATAAGTCTTTCAAATTAATATTTATACAGATTTTAAATTTTTTGTTAATCTAAACAATAATTTTGTGATTATTTAAAAGCAACTCTTAAATTTTAAATGAAAAAGGAAAAAAAATAAATGCTTTAATTTTAATTTGAATGGTTTAACTTCAATCTGGTCCATTTTCAATCGTTCAGCCATAAACAGGTTAGAAATATGAATACTCTGTTAAACCACTAAAGTTGCGGGCTGGCCTGCAGGAACACACACACACACACACACATGATCCACATCTTCCTCCGCCCACCTTTGCAATCACCCCGAATACATCATGTCTAATTATGCATCTAATTAGTGAGTGCATTCTCCGTTTGGTAATTCATGCCGAAATTATTTTTGCGCTTCCGAGCCATAATCAGAGGCAAACCGCAGACGGCAACCAGCTAAGCCCCCCTTTTCACCCACGCCCCTGTTTGCAAAAAACCCCAGCCACAACTTGTCATGCAATTCAGAGCAATTTTCGCCGCAGAACGAAAACGGAGTCGTGTTTTATCACAGCGCATAATTCACATTCACGTTTCACCAAGGATTCACATTCACCCTTTAATTGTGCGAGGTAAAACCTTTCATGGCATTATCTTACTCAACTAATAACCATATAATAATGATAACAATTATCATAATTGGGCATATGCCAACGATGGTCTGCCCAAAGTGGGGCAAAAGCAAGTAAATTAACTTCTTTTATTTGAATTTTTAAAAAAATATTTGTTATTCATTGTTTTAAATGTTGTGAACACTTGAATGTCTAAGCTATTTGGTTGTATTGTATTTATGACAATATATATATGTGCTGAATTTTAATATTAATATTAATTTGATGAACTTCAAAACTAAATATTTTATTTTTAACCAATTATATACTTTCTAACCCACCATGTTATTTTTTTGGACTTTTAAAACTATAACAATTTTTAATTAAAAATGTCAAAGCTAAAAATTGTATTTTCAACAAAATATTTACTTTGTAACACACCATGTAAATTGTTTTCGACTTTTAAAATACAAAAAATCTTAATTTAGAAATGTCGATTCTATTCTATTCTATTTTCTAACAAAATACATACTTTCTAAAGCATCATTTTACATTCTATTGCCTTTAAAAATGTTAAGAATTTTAAGTTGGAAATGTCAAAACTTAAAATTATATTTTTAACCAAAATATATACATTCCAAATCACTTTATTACATTTTTCTGTCTTTTAAAATTATAACAATTTAGAATTATAGAAATTTAGTTGTAATATTTTCAGCCTTTTAAAGTGTTAACAATTTGAAATTAGTATAGTATTTTGAACCACTGTTCACAGAGTCGTCCCGCATCTGTTTTTGGCAACTTGTCTTACTTCGTTTGTTTGCCACTTTTGTTGTGGAAAAAGCGTCTTGGAATAGTTTTTGGCTGGCAGGAAAACTATTTTGGTGTCCAAGTGGCGAAAAAACGCCTTTGATGTGCCCGCACAAAAGTTGTTTGGCATAATGACACAGGGAGGAGTTGAAGCTGACTCCCTTCCGTTCCGGATCGAATTTCCCCATGGTCCATGGTACCAAATCCAACTCCAACTCCAACTCTGGAATTTCCTGTCCTTGCCATCAGCCGCGACAACATCAAAATGCACGTTATTAAGTATTATGTGGCTGTTGTTGCTGCTTCTATTTGTTTTTATTGTTATGGGCCATGTTATGGCCATGTCCTGGTCCTTGTTTTTTGTGCCATTTTCCTGGCAACAGCAGCATCAACGGTTTTAAGAGCTTACAAAATATTTTGTAATTTTGTCACGTCTCAGCTTTGGCGACGTCACTTAAAATTACATTTAACAAAAGGCAGGCAAAGGCAAAAGCAAAAAATATCCAAACAAATATCCTTTTTTTTGGTAGGGGTAAATCAAAAATAGATGAATGCTTGGCTAGACGAAATAGATGGATGGGTTTTAGGGAATTCCCCCCGTGCCACCCAAAAAAAAACAAACAAGGCGAAATACACTTGAAGACAGTTGGAAATAGTAATGATTAAAGGTTAGGTTTGAATTTGAATTAATCATTCTTTTCTAAGCAGATTAAAAACTCTGTTAACATCAGTTTTATATTGACTTTTGAGTTGTTTAAAACTGATTCGCAATCTTCTTAAGCTCGGACAGGTAAGAACAATAGTGTTGGCCCATGGAAATTGGGCACTTTCAGCCAATCCATTGTGTTTCTCCGGTAGCATTTTAAATTTTTGATTTTCCCATCCAGCTTAGCACCAAACACAAAGTTTTTAGGCATTTCCCAGTGTACACCTGATTTTCGCCAAAACAAGCATAAATCAATGTTTAGATTTTAATGGAACAAAAAAAAAAGATTTCGAGCAAATCGGAATGGAAATAACCATTTCTGTTCTAAGTATGTCATGAATGGATAAATACTTTACTATTTTTCCACACCCTCTTACTATATAAAAAAGGTGATTTTGCAGTGAGAAAAATTGGCTATTGGTTTGGGGATATAACCTTTTAATAAAATATTAAAATGTGAGATTAGTTTAAAAGTGATTGTTTGACTTAATAAACAAAAACTTTATAATTTATAAGTTTGGATATACAATAATGTATTACAAAGTAGTGTAAGTATGTTATTCAATCTTTGAATATATTACATAGTAATGCAAACATTACGCAATCGATAAGACGACTTAATAAACGATATTTTTCTGGGTGGATCAATGCCCATGACCATGGCTTTGGTGGGATAAATTTGGAGATATACCAGACTGATGCCAACAAAAAGTGCAAGGAGCATTCGTTCTTTCGCCTGCACATCCATACATTTATTACCATGAATTTCCATTACTCACTTAAAGAGGGGAAAATCGTGGGCGGGTGGGATTGTGGGGGCGTGGCCGCAAATATGGCAGTCAGACAAACGCGTTATGGGAGCACTCTCTTTCCCTCGAAGATTCATCAATGAATTTATCAGTTTTTATAGGCAATTTATTATTTATTGATGGCTGTGCCACTGGGGGGCTTATGGAGCACGCACCCCGTATATATGTGGGTATATCCATCTGCACATAGGATGGCATACATTTGAGGGCCAGAGCCAGCCAATAACTGGCAACAGCTTTCCAAACTCCAAACGATCCTTTCCATTCCCCCCCTTCCCCTTTTGCATCACTTTTTTGGGACTTTTTGAATAATGGCATGGGGCATGTGAGGGTTTAAGGCAGTTTGGTCATGTGGAGAGTGCATTTGGCAGTCATAAAGAAAGCCAAACCGAAAAGCAGTCGTAGCCAAAGAGAATAAAATAATGGCTAGTGCAGAAAGTGCCAGACAATTCGATTTTTGAAATGCCCTAATAAAAGTATGATTAATATATTTTAACAACTAAATGTAATATATTCAAGTGAAATGCCCTTACAAAAATGTTTTATAATGCAATGCCTAATATATTTTAAAAACAATGTATTAAATGAATGAATGAAATGCCTTAAAAATAATATGATACACCTAACTGCTTATTATATTATTAAATATATTAATATATATAAAGTGGAAATTTATAGCATGAAATAGAAATAAATATATATAATATTTAGCAAAGTAAATAGCAAACAATTTTTTCATCTCATTAGAAAATAATATATGATTTATAAAAACTTTATAATAAATATATTCAAATACATATGCCAATTAAAAATGAACTACAAATCAAATATCAAACAATATGTAATAACACTTTATTGGAAAAATATTATTGAGTGTATTAAATACACTCAATTTATACAAAAACTACAAATTCATTATTTAAGTAAAAGGCAAACAATTCAATTTAATCTTATTAAAAAATAAATTGTTTATATTATTGCTTCCATTATTTTACAAAATTTATTCAATTATTTATTTAAATAAATATGTAGACTAAATAAATAGAAAAAACCTGGCAATCAGAACAGTCGTAATATTTATTATAGCAGACATGCCTTGTTAAAAAAAACACACGAAAAGAAAAATCCGAAACGCCGCAATATTGAGCCGGAAAATGGAAAACGGAAAACGGCAAAAGTAATGCGAAAGCGATGAAGCCGCGTCATAATGTCCGGCAAATTGTTGCGGCCATTTGTACCGAGGCACGTCTCAGTTTACAATGTTTGCCTTTGATTTCCATTCAGCGCATTAAAATTCCTTGGGCGGAATACGTGGGTGGGTCTTTTCCAGTGGTGGGATCGATTTCGATATTTAGCAATATTAATTTCAGTGAGTATTATTCAAAATTAAACATCTATTTTAAATTTGTTATATTAGTTTAGATAACTGATTAGCATATTTCAATATCTCTGTTGACACTTAGAGTTTAACTTGGTTATTAAAAATATGATTTCAATTTATAATATTAGTTTAGATTGCTGATTAGCTTGTTTCGATATTATACGTTGTACTTAGTTGTACAAAATCATTATAAATTGTATTTATTTTTAAGTAAATATACATCTCTTTATGGCTTTTTAAATATTTAACATTTTCAAATCGATTTCGTAATATTGGGATTAACCCATAAATTCTACCAACCAAATGGCCAAGTATCGATGACCGCAGCCGCTTAACCCTCCCATGACCAGTAATGTGATTTCGTACGTGATTTCGCAGCCTGACAGCAGATGTATGAGGGGCGCTGAAGGGCGTGGCACACGGCTCGCTCGTGATTAATTTATAATTTAAAATAAATAATTAATTGCGCTGCAGAAATGCGCCATAAAATGCATATTCCGGCATTAACTTATAAATAAATTCGTGACACTAAATCACATGACAAATTTTCCAGTATTAAATGTGATAAATTTCCAAATCCGACAACGAAATGGAAAAAATGGAAATAAATAAATATGAAACAAATGCATACGAAAAAGAGCAAGTAAACGAGCAGCATAATAATAATTTATTTCTGTGTGAGAAACATAAAAGGAAATAAATTAAATATTTATGCAGCATAACCTGGCCGGCAAACAAAGGCCAAGGAGCAAAAGAAATTAAATAAATACAAATATAAATAAGCGAATAAATAAAGCATAAAAAGGGGAAACAGACAAGGGATCCCAAAATAACAAAAATGGCCAACAACCGAATGCAACTTGGCCAAACAAAATGCGAGTAAAGCAACAACAAACAAGAAAAAAGAGGGCTTCAGCAGAGATGCCGTTAATTATGCCACCAAAGTGAGACTCTTTTTTTTAACGAGTAAATTATTATACGCTGTCATGCAAATAGTTGCAATAAAAAAGGCAAAAACCCAGACACACAGGCGCCAGAGCATGGCCATAAAAGAAAAGGGCATGCGGTGCAGTGGGATGGGCTGAGTGTGGGGGTGGGATAGGGGGGTTGAGGTTGGGGATGGCATAATTGCATGCTCGAAGCCAACCCCCAACCCACCAAATTTCGGGCTAGCCCCCAGTCCCACCCAAAAACCACACCGAAAAATGTTTATTTCCAAAACGTTACAAAATTTGTCTGTCCGTAAGGATTGGGTTAATATTACAAAAATATTTATATATATATACTATATATATATATATATAGTATTAAATATTATTATTAAACTATTTCCAAACACGTTTTAACTGATTATCATTAAATAATATGCAAAAAATTTGGAGGGGTTCTGTCTTTATAATATTTGTAACATGTTTTTCGTTTTCAGAGTAAATAGCAACACATGGCTTTAAAATAAAAAGTAAAAATTACGTTTTAGTTAATACACATTAATTAGTTTAAAAAAATTATGGCTTTTGATGTACTAAAATTCGATACACTGTATTTATATCATTATTACTTAAAAATATGTTTAGAAAAAGCTATAAAAACTTGAATTTTATTTTTTTTTTTACAGATTATGCTTACAAAAAAACAACAAAATTTTGAATTCTAATTTTTTTTTTTACAGATTTTGCTTAGAAAAAACTCTAAATACTTGAATTTTATTTTTTCATACAGTTTTTGGTTAAAAAAAAAATAAAAACATGAATTTTATTTTTTCTTACAGATTTTGGTTTGAGTTATGTTTTTATGTTATGTTTATTTTTATATTTACATTAGGAAATCACAGTTGTAGCTTATAATTTTTCGCAGTGCACAGAGTGCTCTGCCCTGGGACTCATTTGTATGCACACAGGCGGCCTATTATTTTTAGCGCTGACGTGGGCGACGGCGTCATCGCCGACCCGCAACGGCTGTGAAGGGTTAATGCGACCGCGGCAACAAGCCAATGGATGGATTCCGTGAACGTGGATGTGGATGTGGATGTGAATGTGGATCCTGAATTCCAGCATCCCGCATCTCCTGTAACGTGTGGATGTGGATGTGGATATGGACCACCGATGCGAACGATGACGTTGACGGCGACGTCACAGCCGGCGGGCAAAGTAAACAGCAAACGGACAGCGAGGGCTGTTCATTAAGTTCGAATTGACAATTGCCAATCAAATCAATATTCCGACATTTCAATAAGAACAGATTAATATATTTATTTAAATTATATTTTCTTTTTTTGAGTTTGACTTATTTTATGTATGCAGCAAATGTAAGGTTTACTAGAAAAATCTAACTAATAAATCAATACTATAGCGAAAAAAAATTCATTGACCTTGGGAAAATTTTCTGAATTTAAGAACCAAACATGGCAAAATGAGCCTACCATATATATTAAAAAAAGGTTTAAGTGAATGTAAAGGTAATTTTTTTCCATCATGTGTTTAGTGTATTATTCCTTAAATTAGGACCTTTCCATAACCATTCCCTAAGCAAATAAAAATATTCAAAAACGTTTACAAATTTTGATACAGCACTATAAAATCATAATTTATAAAGCCTCCCTCGCATTTGCAGCTTTCAACTGCAGGCCGAAAAACACCGTTACATACGCAGAAGGACGCAGACACCCACAATTTATATTTGATGTCCTTACGCACATTCAATAAGCAAAACAAGGGCGAAAAGTACTTCAAAGGACTGTCAGGCAGGATCCCGAATACAGAATCCACGAACCGTGTCCGTATTAAAAATAATCCCATCGATCCGAAAAGCTGGCATAATTAATGGCAACCAAAAAAACGAGTTCATAAATTTGGTACTTTTAGGGCAACAGAAAAGTTAAAAAAAATATATATACAAAAAAAAATCTCAAATATTAAGTTGTAATGGAAAATTGGAAAATTTAAAGTACAATATCAAGTACTTATTTCTATTATTTCAAAAGTTTTTAATTAATAAGAAGAAATAATTATTTTAAGTACTAAAACCAATATTCATTTTTATTATTTAAATAGATTTTAATTAAATAAATGGAAGAAGCAATATTATTATTATTTAGTGAACATTATTACTTATTATATTATTATTATTAATTTGTATTATTTAAAAAGCTTTTGATAATTTTAACTATCTTCAAAATGTAAATATAAATTTAGTTAAAACTGTTTTCCAGAAAAAATGCATATTAGTTTCAAATAAAATGGAGCTTTAAATCTAAGCCCAATTTAAGCAATTAGTTTGTTTGCCAATAATGGAGGAGAAAGGGCCCAATGGGTACGGATAAATGGGCGGGAAAAGCGGGTAACAAATATGTACGTGACATTGCAGTCGTGATGGGAAAATGCGAAAGTGACTCCATAAACAAGTTGTGCAATCAAAAACACCAAGACCTACAGAGAGAGAAAAAAACCAACAAACAAGTTCAGACTAGCCCAACAAACACAAATAACAACAAAACTTAAACATAAACTGATGGGCAATAATATAAATTTGAGGCGCTAACTTAGCTTCTTAGCCAATCAACGTGTTTACTTTTTTTTTTAATGAAATATACATTTTTCGAGCGAGCTTAAACTTTATTTGTATTTGGCTTTTTTTGTTGATATATGCCAGCACTGAAAACCAAAGAAAAATGAAGAGGGCGAAGGGGAATTCCCTTTATGTGACACTCGGGAGAAATTAATGCCTGCCAAAATGCGCGCCAGCCTGCTTTCCTTTTTCGTTCCCTCTCTTTCTCTGGCACTCTACCTGTCTCTCTCTACTCCTCTGCACGTTGCCCAAACAAAAAGAGAGACGGGGATAGGGAATAACGTGCTAAAACCAGGGCACCCAAAACAAAAATGGAAAAATCAAAGAAAACTCAGCCATCCAGATTTTTTTTTGCTATAATAAAAATAAAAAACAACTTTGCGCCAACTTTAATGTGCGACAGAGAGGAAGAGAACAACTCAAATGTGCGACAGAGAGGAAGAAATGATTAAAGATTTTGAAAAACGTGTTCACGTCAGGAACTATATGCTTTTATATTAAGCATTTTTTAAGCATAATTTTATTTAAACCCTATTTTGGTTAACTCTCTAAAACCTAGCTCATATGTTATTTTAAAGGGTATAAAAACAGTCGACTTTTGATTTTATTATTTTCTGCGCTTTTATATTGTTTTCATAGTTCAACTATTTTTCAACCCAACTTCATTTATTTTTAGTTTTTTGTTGGCTAACTCCCTAAAATCTAAATTATATTTATTTTTTTAGAGAGTATTTCAACAGTCGATTAATATATCTTCATTGCATTCCTTAACACTTGCTTGTTTTGTTCCCTCGACTCAGCTTTAAAGTTGACACAAAAGGATTTTTCCACGTCCGAGCTTGCGATTCTTTCTGTTCGTTGTTGTTGTGCGGCTTTATTATGGCTTTCTTTTGCATTTTCCCTTTCCCTTTCCCCTATCCCTGCTCTTATTGCCTGGTTGTTGGTGAAAATCCTTTTGTCCTGGGCCCAAAGGACAATGGCAATGGCTCGATTCGGAGTTGAATGCAACCTGGCATACAAAATGCAGGGGAATTCAAGAAAACGGCGGAGTATCTTTAAGTGGCTGTGAGCACGGTGCTCTGATCTTGATGTGGATAATGCTTAATGACCTTGAAAATAAGGGCCCGTTGTCATGTAATGAAGAACAAAAGTAATTGCAATTTGAGGAATTTTCGTTTACGTGGCGTTGAAAATAAAATAAAAAAGGCAGATGACTGCAATAAAATTAAATTAAATATAAAGGTATTATTTCAAGCTTAATTTAAATTAAACAAAAATTTGTAAGCTTTAAAATAGCTATTTTTAGCTTAAAAGCTTTAGCTTTTAACTAAATTTTCACATTAAATTTTCAGTACTGAAAAAATGTTGAAAAACATTCTTCTTAAAATTATGGAAAATGCCATCCAATACTTAAAGCAAGATAACTTTAAAGTCTTAAAAATTCGTTTATAAACTTAATTCCAATGTATATAAAAACATTAAACGTGGAGAAGTACTTATATTTAGCTCTTATTAATTCAATACCATTGTATTTAAAAACATTAAACTTCACCTTAAAGTACTTAAATTTAGCTTCTCCGCTGGTTTTTTTCTATTTTCCTTTTTTCGTTTTTCTCCGTTTGATTTTCTGCCACCCAACTTGCCGTTTCCCTACTGTGCACATTTGCGACGCATTAATTTGAATTTGAAACGCGTTCAAAATGAAATCACGCAAAAGAGTGAGGGGTTTTTTGAGGGGTTAAGGGGTCAAGGGGTTAAGGGGCAGTAGTCGGTGTGACCAGGCCTGATGTTGTTTATGGTGGCAGACGGCGCGAAATTAGCATTAGGCCAAACGATGCCAAACAATTTTGCCGGCGTTTTGTGGCCCCCCTCCTCCTTCTCCTCCTCAAAAAAAAAAAAAAAACAATGGGGGTTAAGGATTGGGGACTGGAGGGTTGAAGGGTTGAAGGGTTAAAGGACCGGTATCGCGTTGCATGCCAGCATTATTGGAAAATGCAATTCGGCTTTTAATTGCCAGCAATTGATGGCCTAGAGGGAAAACTTTAAACTTTAGGAGGAAAAAACGAGGAATGTGAGTGGATGTGCGGTTGTGGGTGTGTGGGTGTGTGGGTGTGTGGGCGGATAAGTGCGCTAAGGGGGCGAAACAAGCCCCTCGGGTGTCGTTGGTCAATCGCAGCCAAACGTGGAAGCGTTAGCCCACACACACACATCCGATTTTAACTCGTTTGGAGCCCTCAGCCAAATTCTCGTTTTCTCATCGCCTTTCGCTGTTAATAATCGATGACTGCAGCAGTGTCAAAGGGTTAAGGGAAGAGGAAGAGAAAAAGGGTTGAGGGAAATTTGGAGGGGGGTCAACTGTGGCCAACTGTCGCTGGCCGTACAGTCGGGGCCAGTGATTTAGGGTCACTAGCCCGCAAAATACCCCACCTTCAAGCCTTCATATAATCCACTTACACCCTAAGCAAAGCAACAATAGTTACACTCCCTTTATTTTTGTTTAACCAACTAAGTGTTTTCGTTTAATTTAAAAGTCCTCTTTTTGCAATTGAACAAGCTTATCTTTTCCTTTAAGTCCTTAATTTAATTTACTTTATTTTTGCCAAATAAATGTTTTCCCATTTTAATTTGAATTCTTGCCAGACAGTAACTTTTTGCAAATGTAGAGTATACGCCATGTTGCCACCTTTAAAATAGCGGTGAAAACAAAGGGGTATTAGCAGTAGTTGCACCCCCTTTTTGATGCATGGGTGGTGGCTTTATGGCGTTGCCTTGTGGGCGGGGCAACTTGGCTTAGTGGTGCGGAAATATTAAATGCGCCACTTTGCCGGCACCATGCATTATTTTTCACTTCCGCCGCTGGAAATGGCCGCCGATCAGTCATCGAGGGTTTGTCCCACCTGCCAAATGGCTTACGACAAAAAAAACAGTCCCCCAAAGTTAGACACTTGACATAATGCAAGGCATTAATCGGGACATTATGGTGGGGTAAAACTTTAAAAAATACCCAAGAAAAGTATATTTTAAAGTTATACAAATCTTGTGCAAGCCAACCAATTAATTTGTTTATATTTTTTGTAACTGAAATATATGTTATAAAGAGACCAATAATTTTTAAATTATAGCTTCATTAGTACTTTCTTAATAAGTCTTAATAAAATGCAAGCTTTTATCTGAAAGCAAATACTTTTTCTTTTTATATTATAGCAGTTCACCTGGCATTCTTAAGCACATCTTAATGGCCTACTATATTCCATTTTTTTCTTGTCATTTTGTTTACCTGGAAATAAAATAAAATTTATAAAAAATTAGTCTTAGCAAAATGAACGTTGGCATGGATATAATTCTAAAAACCATTAAGTACTTTTAATAATAAAAAAACCTTATGAAACAATCTTTTTTCTTCTCATAATCCGGGATAAAGAAAAAAAACTTTTCTTGGCACAATTTTATATATTTTTATTCTCTTTTGAATCATCATATATAATCCCGAACTTTTGATATGCAAATGGAAAGAGCACTTTCGGATTTGGACAAAACCCTATGGCGAAACCTGGACTGGAAAGTCAATTGCAGCCGAACCAAATAAGCAAATGAGAATTAAATGGAAAAATGGAATAAAATGGCTCAAAGCGATGGGTTGCTACCCGAAAAGAATGCCTTAATTAAAAGCATATTATTCCTATGAATATTTTGTGGAGGCCTCGAAAACACACACACAAAAACACAAACCCAAAAGGATTTACAGTCCTTTTGGCCATTGTTTTCTGTTATGGCCATTGTTGCTCTGCTCTGCCGCTTGCAGATTTTGCCATCATAAAATATTCAAAACATTTAAGAAATTTTCTGTGACAATGGCAATCTCCTTCCTCCTTTCTCCTTCCCTTTAATCCTGGCCAGCCAGCCAACAAAACATAAAATGATACAAACTAAAACAAAAGCTGAAAATAATAACAAAATTCCACTTAAATTGCGCTTTTAGTTTTCCTCAAACACACTAGCTCTTCTTCTTTCGGGTTTCCCATCTTGATGCAGCGCCATCTTGCGGCCATTTGTATAGAAGGAAAATGAAAATGAAAACAAAATTGAAGGGTCAGGCCAGGAAAAATGAATTCAATTATCTGACTGCCAGAGAATGGCTTCTTAAAATATTAATTGAAATATAGAAATGTGGGAGAGCAAGTGCCGAAATGTCCAAACAGTAAAAACGTTTTCAAATATGCCTTTTTCATTCGATAATTAATTGAAATTGTAAATTGTAAAATAACCGATTCTTGAAATTCCGATGGGAAAGTAAGAACATTATTAAACAAAAAATTGGAAGTTGTTTATATGTGTAGAGAAAAGGTTTATTCTGCTTTTTAAACTCATTTACTTCACTATTTTCAATGCTGGCAACATATATAATCTTTTTCTCTAAAAGATCACTTTACAAAATTACATTTTCCTCTTTCTTGTCAAATTTTCCTTCAATTTTCTCTTTCTTTCCCTACTGCAGTATCGATATAAACAGAGCAGCATAAACAAAATGCAAATGAACAAAGGCTTAAGTTAAAGGAGCAGCAAACAAGTAAGCATAAGCATATAGAAATTTTTGGAATTCTATATCGTATATCTAAAAATATGCAAGGGTCATGTCACACACACACACACATGTGGTAAGAGAAAAGCGAGGAAATTGGGATAAAAATGGAAAGGGGAGTGCCCCAAAGCAGTTCATAAACTTTCGAGTAAATTGCAAACTTATGCACTTCGTCCGTCGCCTTTTACCTGAGTTTGTTTGCATGCAAATCAAGAGCGGTTACCCGTTTACCCTTTTCACCATTTTCCCTATTTGCCCATTTTCCCGTTTTCCCAACCGAATTTTGACTGTTTTCCCGCCAAGTTTACTGACTAGCAGCCACTTTTCATGTGTCGCTTCGCTTGTCATGCAATGCTCGCGGCAGCTCCTTAGCCGCATTTCCCCATTTTCCCAGCATTTTCCCTACTTTCCCAGCACTTTTCCCCAACTCACCCCCCCCAACTGAACTCTCTACTCAAATGACAACCAGCCATTGTTGGCAATATATGGTATAGTATAGTATACCACACAGAAACCCTATGCGACTGCATTTCAATGCATAACATCATAATATGGCAACGATTCTATCTGAACACATGGGCAAAACTAAATGGAAACATTAGTTTGGGGCGGGGAATTGGGCATTAAGGGGTTAAGGGGTTAAGGGGCAGTGCAATAAAAGTTAAGTTCCATTTGTGGCTCTACTGCAAAATGCAGAATGCAATAACAAAACTCAAACTCAAACTCGAGTCGACATTTTTATGCATATTTATGGCATGGTCATAATAGCAACAACCACACTGCTCACAATAGTGCGGCTAAGTGGGTTAAGGTATTACGTTGCACCACGTGGGTTAAGACATTATGAAAAACGCACTTGTAATGTAAGAACAATAAAGAAATTGTTAATAATTGGTTTATTTTTTAAGTCGTTTTAAAATAGCCTAAGATCAGTGTTTAAAATTTAAATAGACCATTATAAGCCAAAAGTCAAAATATTAAGACTAGGTTGCGTAAAAAATTAAAATTGAATAACAAAAAATGTTTCTTATGATATATTAATTTGTTTAGTATAGTAATAATATTAAACTTAAGGTGCCTAAGATTATATATATATTGATATTTTTGCATTTATTATATTTTTAAATTATAATAAAAGTAAAAGTTAAAGTTATTTATGAATTTTTAAAGGTTCAGATTTTAAACTGTTTTATTTTAATCTCAGTGTACCCAATAACGATAGTGCGTTCCAAGGGATACTCTTAAATTTCAGTGCCCAGTTTATGATAATGCCCCGATTCCTGTTGTTTTTGTTAAAGCAAAACAATTTTTACTTTAAATGCAAAACAGCGAGGAAAACGAAAGAGATGGCACGAGTGGTGGGCGACAGAGAGGGGGATAGTGAAGTAAGTGTGGGTGGCGGCGAGCTAAAGACAAAACAAGAAAAAAAAAACGATATAGAGCAGAGAGATCCTTGACACAGAATGCAATGAAATTCGCGATTGCTGCTGTTGGTGAGAAAATGAGCGGAGAAAGGCGTGGAGAAATGGATTGGAGAAAGGGGGTAGTAAATGAAAGGGCGAGGGATCCAGAAACTTTCAGTTCGTGCTCTTTGCTTCTTAGTTCTTTCTAGTGTGAAGTGGTGGAAGTGAGCGACGCCAAATGAGTTTCTTGTTCTATAGTACACCCTATACACCGCAGGCCCTTCAAGGGTATGCCAAATTCGAGTTAACAGAAACAAAATGTATGCCAAACAACAAATAAAAGCCAAAAAAAACCTTTGAACTTGTAGTAGCTATATTTTTAAACACACTTTCAGGCTACGATTATGCAAAAAATGCCTTAAGAAATGTAATTTTTTTAACAAAAACTTGAAATTAATACTTAAAAAAAAATTTTTAGATAACTAATAGTCCTTTTGTTGTCCCCACAAAATCAATTTTTAAGTTTTTGTTTGAAAATTATGATTAAATTAAAGATCTAAAGTCATATAAAAAAGTATTTTATTTTATTATATTATAAACATAATAATAATGGCATACTTTAGAAAATTTTGTTTTTGGTTATTTTCATATCTTTAAATTCAGTGCGATTATTCTAAAAATGCATTATAAATTGTTTTCTAAAAAAAACATCTTAATTGTTTTTTGTTAGATAAGAAATTTATTTCATGTTCAATTAACTAAAGATCTGAAATTCTTTAAATTGCATAAAAACGTTTTTTGATGTCAAAATCATTATAAAGATTACAATCACATGCTTCAGAGAATTTTCTCCATTTTGTTTCTCTAATCAAAGCACTTAGATTCAAAGGGAATAGTGCTTTTTTCAAATTGCTTTACATAAATCTAATCACTTTATGTTTAATCAGAGCGTGTAAAAAACAGGTATTAGCATGTGCCGCAAAGCCGCTTATTCTTGTTATTGTTATTGTGTATGCTATTGTTGTTGTTGTTGGTATTTTTGGCTATATGATGTCACACGCCAAACTACACGAACAACAAACATAAAAACAAAAACAAAAACAAGGAGCTGTTAGCCAAGTTAATAGCAAGCGAACGCATTAAGCAGGAGCAAGGGGGAAAAATTGAATTCAATTTTCTTGCATGGAAGTGATGGGAAAAGTGAGGGGTGGGGAGAAAATGTGCTTGAAATTGCTTTCGCTGTTGTTGCAGCGCTATTAAACAGTGTTGGAAATAACACATTTCTGACACCCCAACTCCGGATCGAGCCGAAGCAAAAGCAAAGGCTTTTCAGGTCGCCAGCGGGGATTTTCACCACTACAAACACCTGCCCCCTCCCCCCCTCGTTTGAGTTTGTCGAGCACCGGATGTGAGCGCATTTAGGGCGGTATTTATGAGACACGCTCACCTCCCCTCAAGCCCCCTCCCAATAGGTCTTAGTGTAAAAGGTGCGGATAAAGTATTTAAAAACATTCTAAAAACTTATATTCCTGTCAAAACTTTATGGCAAAGTCAATAAAGTTGATGATTTTAAAACCTAAAACCCTTTGAAACTCAAGTGATTAAATAAAGTAAGGAAAAAACCTTTTTTAGTAAGCTAAAGTGTCTTAATAAACTTGTATAGTTAGTTAAATTAAAAAAAAAATACAATAAAGGCAATACAATTAAATAATGTGTCAATAAAAATATGAAATTAATTATCCAAAGCCAAAAGTAATCACTTAAATGTTTTAAAAAAAGGTTTAGTCAAAAATGGTATAGAATTTTCAGTAATAAAATAGATAAATAAAATAAATAAATATAAAGGTGCAAAAATAGTGTTGCCTGTTAAATGATTACAATATAAAGACCGCGATTTGATTGATGGCGTCAACAATTTCCCTGACTTTGGATTACAGTGCTGCCAGTGTGAAATTCCCCTAATCCAGCAGTTCATGCGACTCCGCCCCCTTCTACGGAACTACGGAAAGCCAATTAACAGTCCGTGCCGTGACTGTAAGTGCATGTTATGCTGTTGCCGCCACGCACAGTGTCTACCCCTTCCATTTTTCAGGGGGTTCTTTGTTAGTGCAATTCTAGCATAGTAAAAAATAATTGAAATTTCGCACAAAACATAACAACACATTGCGGTATGTGCGTGTTGGCAAGTTTCATTTTTGCTTGAACTTTCATTTCATTTGAGCCCGCATTTGTCGGCTATTTTTAAACGGGGCATGCTGGCATTCACATTTTCCGCGAAACACCTTTGTGCCACCGCCCCCCCTCCACTTTTGTGGGCGTGGCAATTGTTGTAAGGAGTCCAAGTGCAAACGATTTGTTTTGTTGGCCGAGATTGGAGCGAGCTTTTGAAATATTTATGCATGCAAATTCAACCGAAAAACATGAAAAACGAAAGCGACGTAAATGAAATGAAAGGAAAACTACCAGCACAAACAAAATAAAAACGTGCAAGTTAGATAACACGAGTGGAATATTCGTAGAAGTTGGGGAAACTTGAAGATATCTCTTGCTAATTTAACTTGATATTCTATAAGAGAAAATATGCATTAAATACTGTGGACTTTTTGGGAAAATACTTTTAATAAATGAATTTTATAATTAAGTAATTACAGTAATATTTAAAAATCAGTTGACTTAGAAGGACTACAACATTTAAAAAAAGAACTAAAAACTTTAAAATATAGCTCATACGCAGTGTTGCCTTTGTACATACAACACAATATTAATGCAATTCAATATTTTTTTATTATTTTTAATTAAAAATTAAGAGAAATAAAAATAAAATATCACGTATACGCAATGATGTCCATATAATAAAATTAATAAATAATGACCGTAATTCAATGAAAGTTGCGATAGAGCTAGCAACAACAAATACAACCGAAAAAAATTAAGAGATAAAAACTTTTAGTTCAAATTTATTCAACAAATAAATAAAATGTCACATATACGCAGTGGTGTACATGCAATACAATTCAATTAATAATAACAGTAATTCAAAGAAAATTGCTGATAAAATTTGCAACAATAATTACAAGCGTAAATTAAACATTTTAGATCAATAGCATTTGGATTTTCCAGCTGGCTCAATGCAAACAATTTACCTGCTGCTAAGTAACACTCTTCTTTGATTTTCTTTTGCCAAATGGCAATCGTATTCGACTAATTTGCCATCCAAAGAACACACACTCACACACACCCACACATATATAGTGATATACCCGCAAAAGCACACAAATACACGCCCACATAAATGGTTGTCCAACTTTGGTTTTGGGTTCAATTTGGTTTTTGGGGGGGGGAGTGGGAGCTTTCAACAAATCTTGCCAATCAATGGCTACGTGAGTGCCAATTACACACGCATACAGAGACACATACACCTAAACACACCTAAAAACACCCACACACAGAGACACACATACCCACACAGAGACAGCGATATCCAAACGCCTGCATTTATATGTGTGCGTACTTGGATAGACCAAGTGACTAAGCATCTATCTGCATCTCCTTTGGATGATGTTGATGATGATGGTAGTTGTGATTAGGCATTAAGCCCACACTCACACACACAAACACCCTAGCCCGCACGCACACACACACATAAGCACACAATCCAATACACCGTAGGACACATAAATAAATTATGGAAATTAAACATGAAATTGTACAAAACCTCGACACGAATGCGACAGCAAAAAGGATCAGGCTGCCATGCGGGGTTTTGTGGCAGTGTGTAAATGCACTGAGACAAAATATTCGTCTTCAAGTTTCAACAATAGATGTTAATTATGTTTTTCACAATTAAGATAAAGCATACCAAATAATGAAATCATTTCGTATTCTTTCTTTACACACAAAAAAATATACATAAAAAAAAAAATTATAATAAATTTTAAGCTCACCCAAAAATGTATGCTATGATTTGTGAATTATTTGGTTTTTGTTTTTTATCAAACATTGGCGAATTAATAAATATGTTTAAGAGTTCTTTGTTTTATTTATCTCCTCTTCTAAGCACAAAAATATCAATATACCTTTAAAATATTTGTATTTAAAAATATAGTTTTCATAGATTCGTTAATTTTTTGAGTCTTAAGTCATAAAGTTGTATGTTGTAAGCTTTAAAAATAATTACAACAATCACCACATTTTGCAAAATTAAAAAGGTATGCCTTTAACTTATTTGTATTTAAAGATTTTTTTTCAAATCATTTTCATTCTTTTATTGTTTCCGTTTTAGTTAAACTATTTTTTGTGGCTTTTAAAAATATTTTTTTACAATATTTTCATATAGTCCACTTTCTATTTCATTGTAGATTTTTTGCTCAGTTTTGCGGCTTAAGGTGCTGTCTTTTGGAGAGCCTCAGATAAGGTTTGCAAATTGACGGAAGCAACACATTTGCAGCAAAGACAGCGGCGGAGCGGAAGGGGGGTTTCTCTTACGGAAGCCAAGGAAAATGCATGCAAAGCAGCTGCTTTCCCCTCACACTTTCTCCCCCCACTTTCTCCAGTCTCCGAACCATTTTGCTGGGGTCTTCTCGGAACTCAATCTCCTGGCAACTGCCAACAACTTTGTCAATGTGGCAGCACATCTGTGACCAGGAAAAGGCACAGGGCACCAGGGGGGGTTGAGAAGTGGGTGGCGTAGAAAGGGTGGTCGGGCAATTCCTACACTGGCAAAATAACGTCGAACTATTCCATACTCATTTAAATAGTTTTTGCCTTGAATTTTGTTATATTCTATATGTAAATATATTTAATCTGTTTTTTTTGATTGTTGACGGAATAGATTTTAACATAATGGCTTTAAGTAAAATATAACCCAATTGAATTTAATACTTTATTTAAATATTTGCATATTATATTAAGCATTTTATTTTATAGTATGATTTATTTAAATGCTAGATTTAATACGTAGTAATCTAAATATTATTTTACTTAACTTTAGTATTTTTCGCTTTAAACCAGAAATTTTTAGATATTTTAAATATCATTGTTTCAATTAAAATTATTTAACTAATTTCGGAATTGATTTGAATATCTGAAAATTTAATTTATATTTAAACTATATTTAACTTAAATGAAATGCTTTTAAATCAAGAAATATTTAAATGAAATCTATTTAATCCAGATATTTGTTTGTACCATGCCATTTTTCGATCAGTGTAACTCACTTTACCTGTCTCTGCTGAGTTTTGTCAACGTGTTGACAGCTATGATGATGACGATGACGATGATGATGATAATGATGTGTCCCTGCCTTCTGGAAAATCTTTCAGTCCCTCCTGGACATTCGCCACCCGCTTTTCATGGCCCTTTCACCACCCCTTTCTCTCTTTTCGCAGCATGTTAACAATGCACGACAAAAGCGCATTAGAGGCATATGTGCCTGTCTCTCTGTTTTCTAAGTAAAGTAAGTGTGTGTGTGTGTGTGTGTGGTGGGGTGCGTGTGTATGCATATGTGTTTGTGGCTGCCCAATGCTGGGGGTCACCAAACCCCTTGCTCTCCCCGCCCCTCCTGAACTTCTGCCCTCAGTTGTGGGCGTGGTCCGCTTGGCTGACTGCATTCAGCATGTCGCAACGATTTGTTGCAAATTGTCACACACACATGGTGTGGTAAAAAAGGGGGGGGGTTTCCCGCAGGAGGCGTGGCAGGCTGAAAATGAGGGGGTGGTAAAGGGTTTTGGGGTTTGGGGTTTGGGGGCACTGCCACCTCGGCTCTGTTGTTGCATTTAATTACGCGTGTCTGCGCGCCAAAGTTTACTTTGTCTCGCCATCACACACAGAGAAAACGAAAGAGACGGGTCTATATGCGAGCAAAAGAGACGGCCAGAGCGATGCACGTGCAACGTGTGGCCTGAAGTGTGTCTGTTTGACTTTATTAAACATACCCCGGCTGCACTGTTACAAAATATTTAAAGCCTCAAAAGGACAAAACAAAAATTGGTTTTTTTTAACAAATAGTATAAACTTTTTTTTAAAATTATTTTTGCCTAAAATGACTGCTTTTAGTACGTTAAGATAGTTCTATAATATAACATGTTCAGTAAGGTATAATCGACATTGTCATGATCTAACAGTCTTCTTTCAGAATTTTTCGAATTAGAAAAGAGTTGTTTTTGGACCCTACTTAAGAATATTGAAATGCTTTTTAATTCGAAAATAAAAGAAATGCCTTGGCTTGTAAGCGAAGTTTAAAAGTTATCAATTGTTTTACCTTTTACATCATTATCTTATATTCAAAGTGTTTTTTTAATGTTTGATTGAGACTTAAAAATACAATTCCTGGCAGCGAAATTAATATTTTTAAATATATGATATATCATAATTGATTTTAATATATGATAACTCAATTTAAATTTAAATAATATTTAAATTTAAATCAATTAAATCAATTTTAAATCAAATATTTTCCACATTTATTTATGATATATATTTTTTTTAAATATTATATAATCAGATTTTTATTTGTACTATTACATTTTTTTGTGAGTGTACACTCTGCGCTGCAATGTCCTTTCTCTAACCAAAGGCGAGCTGTACGCGCAGCCACGAGCGCTGCCTTTGAGTGACAGCCTAGATTGGGCCATGTCCTGTCCCGGGCACGTACAATTGAATGAAATTGCCGGGACAACGTGGGATCAGGGATGCCAGGATGGCAGGATGCGGGGCAGGACATCTCGGCAACAATGCTGTTGGTTAATGTGTTGCAAATCAAAATTAAACAAGACAGATGCGAGCAGGCAGGCAGGCAAGCAGGCAAGCGACCTGCCCCAAAACGGTGCAGTTAATTTAAAATGTCAGATTAATTAAATGCAAATAAATGTCAATCGTGGGCAGCCGGTGCCGAGTTGGTCAATTACAAGCCATGGCCCCTTTCCTTTAACCCATTGAAGACCCCCGCTCACTGACAGTTGTAAATTGAATTTCGGGCCGTGTTAAATGGGCCGTGAAATGTGTCAAAAAAGCGTAGAGGCGGGGCGATATGATGAATGCTCCTTTTGTCCGTTTGTCAGTTTGTCAGTTAGTCAGTTTATTTTGTAATTAACGCGGCTCTATCGCCAGCTGTCTCTATCTATCGCAGGCATCCATCTCGCTCTCACCCCCTGGACATTTCTCATTAGAGTTAAACACATTTTTTTTGCTGCATAACTCAAGGCGTCCAAGCAGTTGAAAACATTGAAAAATGCATGAGATTGAGAGGGCGAAACGATTTGCATACTTTTTATACACTTTTTAATGTCCCAAGGCTTTGGAAACAAAAGAAGAAAAACAGCAATTGACGACATATTTTCATCGAAATTATCGACAGAGATATAAAGTCCGCCTCTCCTGGCAATAAATAATAATTTGCCGCATAAAATCTCATTTTGTGTAAACATTTTCGGGCAAAAAATAAAAACTACGTAGCGAAAGTGTTTGGCATGCAAAGCGGAATGCCCCCAGGGGGGCTGTGGAAAAACGGGGGGAAAACGTGGCGCCCCAAGCTGGGAAAACTTTTCGGTTCACCCCCAAAAAGCTACAGGGAAATCCACAAATAAGGGATTACTCTTAAAGCTTTTAGCTATATAAAACATAATTTTACTATTTATAAAAAATATATAAATAAATTAAGTTCAAGTTTATTTGCTGGCCAAAATCGAGTTCATATTTTTTTTAACACGACTTTTTTACTTCTTTTGTCTGCCCATTAAAAAAGGGGTCTACTGTAGCCCAAGGACATGGACATGAAGCGGCGTATGCTGTGAGTTATGTTGAAACGAAAAACATCAGGGAAAAAAGGACTGACAAATCTTTGGCCGCAAAAAATAGGGCGGAAAACTGTTGGAATGCCAAGTGAAGGCAATGCCAAAGCCAAAACCAGAGTTGGGAATACTTTTAGGCGTTTGCAAAAACTGCACAACATCCCATCAGAATTTTCATTCCCCCCCCTCCCCGAAATCCCCCCGAAACCCCCACAAAACGCGGTGTGGAAATGAAAATGTCGCGGTCTGGGCAAGTGGTCAAAAGTTGTTCGTTGGGTGCGTCATAAAAGCGGTGTACCCCTATGACCCTTGACCCCCCTTTGACCACCATCAAAAAAAAGGGAAAATTATAAAATAAAAAATAAAAAACATTTCGGGGTGCTTGGATTTATGGTCATGTGGATTGCTTAAAACGCCCAACACCATGACCATGGCCATCAAGTGGAGACGACTGTGCGACCAACAAAAATATGTTGTGAAATATTTTACAATTTTTTATTACACCCCTTCCGCAGAACAGCTGGCGGTCGAGGGTGTGTGCAGCGTATGTGCAGGGTAAGCCTTGTTTACATATATTTTGAGATATATTTTAGGGCTGCTTTTTAAATTAAAAGATATACATCATTTTTAAGGCCATGTTTAGGAATTTTGGTTCCTTAGTGTATAAAATATATTAAAGCCTTGTTATTTGTTATTAATATTAAAATAATTATAGCATAAAACGAAAAATGTGCGTTTTCATTATATTTGTATAACTAAATAAGCATTTAGCAAAACACCAATTTGTTTACGAGCTTAAGGTATTTCATTTTCGTTTATTTCCTGTAACTAGACTTTTTTTTAAATGTACAAGGCAATTTAAAGTTATTTTTTAAAAAGTTAATAGCTGTTTCCTGTGTTTTCTTCTTTTATTGGAGTGAAATTTTGCGTGTCGTTTCCCCTGCGGAACTCTTTCTTCTTCTTGTGTTTAATTTTTATGCAGTAACGCGCCAGTTTTACTAGCAAAGGGGGTCAGGGGTCAGGGGTGTCCGGAGAAGAAGGGGTTGGGTCAGGGGTCAAAAGAGAAAGCGGAGGGGTGTGATTCGTTTGGCCACTCGGGGCAATTGAAATGAATGTTTGCCGTGTTAAAGGCTGCGATTTCGCTTTGTTTTTCATTTTTGGAGGGTACTTCGTTTCGCTCCCCGCCCCCCAAAAAACCACCTTGCCACGCCCCTTTTAGCCCCTTGCAGTAGTCAGTGGAGTTGTGTAATTAACAGAAACGTGGGCGCAAAAGGTAGGAGTTTTCCCGTAAGCCTGACAAATGGCTTATTTAGGCAAAGGCAAAGAAAGGCATTTTCCCAGGCTCCACTACTATATTTTCCACCTGTTCCAAAATTTCTCGTTCGGTCCGCTTTTACGCAGGCCATCAAAAATCTTAAATCCCCCGGAAAATGGGAAGGCCCTAAAGTTTCCTAATCAAGTTGGTTCAATGAACCACGTGCGATTCATAAAAATATAAAAAAAAACAGGGCAAACGGTAGGCGCTAGTGCATGGGCCCTAAAATTGAAATAAACAAAAATACATAAAGCCAGTGGAGTCAGTGGACTTTGAGCCACTGGTAAAAGCACCGAAAAGCCATAAATTCAATTGGAAAATTTACTGTAAAAGGAGCAAAGGGATGGTCGTTCTGTTGATGAACACTGAATACAGAGCACAGAATACAGAACACAAAACACAAAACTGTTCTCGACGCTTGTCAATAATGTCAATCTATCGGTGTTATTGCTGCTGTTGCTGCAATGTCGCTGCGGGTCATAAAAATTTTGACATTTCAAATGCGACACTAACAGTGGCAGCAGCAGCCACAAAAACACTAAATAAAAATTGATACAGTCACAGAATTCATGTTCTATTTTGATAAAAATACCAGGACATCAATAGCACACTCATAAAATAAAAGCAGACATTTAAATGTAGTTAGAGCAAAACTAGGTACATATGCTTGTGTTTTACTTCATAAATATTTCAAATAACTATTAAATTGTTGTTATTCTTAAAAATACAATGTTTCTCATATTAATAAAAATAGCAGGACATCAATAGCACATTCATAAAAATAAAAGAGGCATTTGAATGAAGTAAGGGCATCAAAAAGAAGCAAAAGAAAGGTTTTACTTCATAAATATTTCAAACAGCTATTAAATTGTTTTTCTTTATGCAGTGATTGCCAAAACTTTTATTGATTACCTTAAATACAAAAACAAGTAAAAAAAAAAAATTGAAAACAAAATTAAACAAATTAGCAGAATTATCAGGGTTTTCAAAAACCACGACCATATTATACATATATATGTTAACTTTTATTACTATTTACTATTTAAGTGCTTAGTTTGCTCAGTGTAGAAAATAAAAAAAAATTTAAAATCAGTAAAAAATCTTCAATAATTTAATTTTCTTCATAGTTTTTTTTTGGCTTTACGCTAAAGCTTTTAGACGAATAGGGCTCGAAACAGTGTTTTACTGTACGTCTGCGGACGAGCATAAAATGTCCCCAAAAATGTTGCCCAATAAATTTGGGGAAAAAACACAGCGCTTACCATTTTTTCCCGTTACTCATATTGCAGCGTTTCATTTTGGTCATACTTTTTTTTTTTTTGGTGGCCAAAATTTACTGCACAGACTTCAAACTGGCCAACTGTCAGCTATAAAAGCTTCCACTTTGCTGCTACTGCTGTTTTTTGATGTTCTTATTGTTGTTGTTGCGCAAAAGTGGTCATCGCAGTGGCGGGTTGAATAAGGGGGCGGGGTCGCAAATGTTTTACCATGTTCTTCTGGGGGGAGGTGTGGCTACTTTTTCTTTCTAAATCGAACTTTGTTGGACGGAGGGGCTCAACTTTTAGTTGTTTTCCTTTTTTTTTCCTTTTCGATAAAAACTGATTTGGATTATTTATTTGGTGAGCTTTAATTTGTAATATACAGGGGATATAAATGGCCTTTAAAATTAAAGAAGAAAAGAATTTTAATTTTTGTCTGCCTCTCTTTCTATGGCTATATCTCTCTCACTCCCTCTCTCTTTTGCTCGGCATTTCTCCGCCTTTCTCCGCCTTTCTCCCCGTTTCTCCTCGTCTGTCTCTGTGTGCAATAACAATCCGACAGTTGACATGAGCGTGACATTGCATGGTAGCATCAACGCCATCATCACATGCAATCAACGGCGGTAAAGGGGAGTGCAAAATGGGCGGGTATAAAAGGGTGTGGGGGGGCGTGGCAGGACCCCCGTGCCACATGGCCAATGTCAAAAAGAGTCCTTGCTCAAGAGGCTTACAAAAGAGCCCAAAAACAGGGATCGCAAGTGAAAACAGCCAAGACATTTTGAAGACTTTGAAAGTATCCTTGAGATAAATGGCACACAAAAATTATATTAAAATAAAAACAAACAAATCTATATGTTATTGTTTGGGAAAATTTAAGTTAAAGGTTATTAAGTTTAATTGATTATTACCATTATAAATTATTTTTAGTTAAAAATAAATATTTTCCAAATCATTCAAATAGAAAGTAAGTTTGAAATAGACCTTAACCTTGGAATTTAATATATTTTAACATAAAATAATATTAAAAAAATACAATATTGCTTGGAAAATTAAAGCTAAAAATAATTAAGTTTAATAAACTATTATCATTATGAAATAATTGTAATTAAAATTAAATATTTTACAAATTAATCAAAAAGGAAAGAAGGTAAAGAACTAAACCTGAACCTTAGACTATCTTTTAGTAGTTTTGTTTTAATATATTTTAGTTTTGAAAAGTATTATAAAGATTTTTATTTAAACGAAAAAGCAAATGAAACTACACAGTTTGCTATAGGGTACAAACTGAATTTTCCCACAAAAGCGCACGAGCCCAAAAACGGTAAACACTTTTCCTTGGGCTTAGGTCCAGGTATCTCCTCTCTGCTATGTCACTTTATTTCCCCATTTTCCCAACGACCCCGCCCCGCCCCCTTTATCATCGTCTGTCGACCCCGCCCCCCGCTCCCCACTTTACTGGCCATTTCGCCTGGCAGTTGTCATTATTCATACGCACCGTGGCACACCAAGTGGCAGCGCAGCAGCAGCAACAGCAGCAACAATAACAAATCGCTTTAACAGGCTCGAAAATTGTTTTCGCCTTCTACGAGACTCCTTGATAATTCTCTTTTTGCCTGGTAGCGAAAATGTCCCGTGAGGCTTGAACATTTTTCAACATTTCATCTGTCTGCTTATTCACCAAGTTTTTGCTCGTTTAATGTTACATGCTCTTACAGCATGTTGATCGTTTTTTTTTTTTGTAAATGTTGTTTATGAAAATTTAAAACCAAATGTGTTTTTAAATACTATACTAATTATACTATTGTATAATAAGGATTTTTAATTGGCTTTTAAATACCTGTTTCTTTGTTATTGACACACAAGGTAAAAAAAAAGATAGCATTCACTTTGAAAAAAACGTAGTTAACTTGTATTTTTTACTCAATGTAAATACTTTTCGCTTTCATTTCATTCTTGCTGTATATATTTAAATTAGGTGAAATTCATTTAAATCAAATATAAATTTGAAAATCTAATTGAACATTATGATTTAACATCTAGTTAAAATATTAAATCAAATTTTGATTTCAACAGTTATATATTTATATTTACTATTAAATTTTTCAGTTCAGTATTCGATTTTTAATGCTTTTCCGTTGCCTACTTATGTGGATAAAATAATTATGCCGTATTACAGACCGGCAAAAGTATTCCCAACTGAACTTAGCTGAGCTGTCTGCTGCGCTTTCATGTCAATGTGGGACACATCCTCGTATCCTGTCGCCTGCGATTTCCGCTTCTGCTCCTTGCAATGCCTTTTGCCGGCCAAAAGGCAGATGGAAAATCAAGAAGGAAAACTCCACTTCACTCGCATTTTTTCGCCTTTATTTCCCATGCTCTGTGTGTGTGCGTGTGTGTGTGAGTCGTTCAAGCGAAATCAAAAGGAGAATGAATTGAACCGTTTGAAAGCGATGTGGGGGGGAAAGTGGTGAAAAACAAGTGGAAAAACTAGCCATTGAGCGAACGGCAGTGGAAAAGCGAAAAGCCTTTTCCACCAGCGCCAACAAACTAGGCAACAGTCCACTCCCCAGCGACATTTGTTGCCATTACGTCTAAATTGGCTGCCAGGATTGTCTCGTTCTCGGTTCGAGTGGTAAACGCTCTGTTATTGTTATTGCCCTCTATCTACTATATAGTCCTGTCTATCTCTGTTCTGTATCTCTATCTGTATCTGTATCTGTTTTCGCCCTTGTTCTTGACAAAAAAAAGAGAAAAGGAAAAAAAAACGTTGCAGAAAAAAAGTGGGAAAAAATGAACAAACGACGTGAGAATAAATTGACAATTTCATCAATTTGTCGTGTCGACGTGTTTACCATTTTAGCTGCCATCAACCAGTCGCAACTTAAAGCCAATCGCAAACCAAGTTATCAGCTGCAACTGGCTATCTCTCTCTCTCTTTTTGCCCACCTTGTAATGGCAAAAATTTAAGGAATCAACATAAAATGTACATTAAATTATAAATTAAGTTTCCAAAGGTTTCCATTAGGTTTCAAATCTAATTAAAGCCAATCTCAAATCAAGTTATCAGCTGTAACTGGCTGTCTCTCTCTCTCTTTCCTTGCCCATGAGGCTGTCTCTAGCTGTGTTTAATTTTTGTTGAAACTTTTTAGGAAAGCCTTTGAAATAGACTGGCTTACAAGAGCAGAAATTTCTAGAATCAACATCAAATTTACAACACTTTGCAAGTTTAGTTCCAAGGGTTTAGGTTTTAAATTAAGTTATCAGCTGTAATTAGCTGTCCCTCTCTCTCTCTCTCTCTCTCTCTTTTTTTTACCCATGAGGCTATCTCGCTCTCTCTCTTTCTTTGCACATGAGGCTGTATTTTTCTGTGAGTGTGTGCTTGGCGAAAGCCTTTAAAATTGACTAGTTCACAAAAGCAAAAATTAAAAGAATCAACATCCAATTTATATCCAATTGTAAGTTAAGTTTCTAAAGGTTTTAGGTTTTAAATCTAATAAAATTAGTGCAAATAAAGTCGTTAAGTGAAAGTGCATCAAGGGTTCTTGCAAATTCTCTACCCATCTTTGCCAAGCCCTTAAGAATTTTTTCTTTTTTTCAAGTGTTGGAGGGAAACGGGCAGTAAATTGCAAACAGATTCCATAAGCCCGACTTGACCGTGTCGGATTTCCTTTTGTGCTGCGAGTCTCGAGTGCAGATTGTCCTTAAGCCATTGCCCCAACTTTGTCAGCAACAAGTCTAGTGCTCGTCAATCACTATAGTTGGCTGAACTATCATGCGAACTACCCCCATGTCCCATACACCACCCATGAAACTCACACCACACCACACTGCCCCCTTTTTGCTGCGAGGAGCGACGTGCATGTCAATTAAAGGCAAACATCCAGGTAAGCCTCGGGCCAAGAGTCGTTGAATTTAGTCCTTTAGCTAATAATTAAGGAACACAAAGGGGTTAAAGGTTGTAAGGCATACCGTTCTATATACTACCTAATGACTCTTAAATGAAAAGCTTATGAAAATTTAATTTACTTATTTAACATTATTTTAAAATGGTATTTTAAGGCGCTTTTATGATTAATTTTTATTGCAAAACATTTATTACATTTTGTTCCCTTTTTGTTTTAATTACAAAACTGGAGGGTTTTCATGTTTTTGTTTGTGAAATTTGGCGATAAATAAAATTGTTCAGCTGTGATTGCACATAGATTTTTGTTGTAGTGATATTTTGTTGAGTTTTTAGAATTTTGACAACAAAAATAGAACATTTTCGAAATTTATGATTGTTTTGTGCAGATTAGCGATATTTTTTTTCAAATATATCACTAAAAATAAACAAGTTTTTGTCCTTCAATTTTTTTTGTGGGAACATCTTTTTCCATTGTTTATAGTCTTTTATTTCTTCCATCGTGTCACGCCACCATCTCACAGCCAGGAAAACAACAACAACAACAGCAACAACAGAAAGGAGGTCAAAATGCGACAACGGAATCTGATGGCCGAAAACAAAGTTGGTGGAAAAAGTGTGCCGGAAGGAAACCGCTGAGTTTTCCGCTGTCCCCATAAAATGTTATACATCCTGAACTGGGGACGCTGCATATTTAGCCGATGCATCCAGCTATCTCTTTCTTCCCGGCCTATCCGTTCAGCTGCCATCTCTTTCGCACTTGCCGACTGCTGTGTGCGTGAGTTTGGCGAGTTTAAACGCAGTTTTTATGACCCTACTTCCGTTTTGTTTTATTCATTCGCGCACAATTTGCGCTACATTATTGTTTTTATTATTCAGCCGCACACACACACATACATATAAACTCACCCTTTTTTTTGTATATTTAATTTTCAGTCGATTTAGCAAAAGGTTTAAAAAGGGCTTTCAGCGACACCTTTTCTTACAAACTTTTCAAACTGAAATACTTTTTATAATGTGAATTTTTGCTTGAAAAAGTCTTAAATTGGGTTGAAAAGTGGAGAAATTAATTTTAATAGTCATTGATTTTTAGTGGGTATAATAATAATTTGTGATGATACCTTTTGAAGAGATCGCTGAAATTAATAATTAATAATATTTATGACTCGATTTAAATTTTTAAATTTAAATACCATTTTTAATAATGTTTTATTTACTGTAAAAAAGGAAAACCATAGTGCATTATTTTTGCAAGTCTTCAAAAAAATATAAAGCTAAGATCAAGATAAGTAAAACCTAAAGTTAATTAGGCCAAAATTTAATTACTAGAAAATTTAGTCGAAGAAAAAAGTGAACTTTGCAACTTGAAGAAGAATAGCACCTGCCACGCCCCTCGTTTTTTATTTTCTGTGTGTGTGTGTGTGTTTTTTTTGGCAAAGTTCCATTACGTTGAGTGTCAATTAAGTAATCGCTAAATTGAAATCTCATCGGAAGTGATTTTGTGCGCTTGGCTGGCATTTTTGGCTTTGGCCTCATAATGGTCCGGGGGCGTTAGGTGGGCGTGGCAGATGGGGGAAGTGAATGAGGAAGTGAAAGAGGAACTGTGCTAGCTGCATTCCAACAAACTTCCGCTTCCGCTTTACACACCTTAACACACACACACTAAGATTACAATTCAATTTGGCGACGTCAGCTTCTGTGGAGGAACTCGGATTTTCCACCGCCCACTTTCCGGATTTTCCAGCCTCTTTTACCAAGGATTTTGAACTGAAAAAAGCCCTAGCTTTTTCCACTGCTTCTTGCCTTTTCTGCTTTTACCAACCGCTTCCTATAAACGGCAAATACTTTGTTATAGACAACCGCCCCCTCAGCATCCCTCATTTCCCCCGATTTCCCCGTTTTCCCCCGTATTTTGTGTTTTTCCCTTTACGTCAAAACCTTAATCCCCATTCTTTCACAGGCAGAAACGAGCAAATTACCAACTTTGGCGGAAATTAAGTGGCAGACGGGCCAAAAAAAATTGAATGAATGGCAAAAAGGCAGGAAGAGAATAGAGATTGGATGGGAGCCATGGATGGGGCTAAAATTGACAGGATTCCGGTAGCCGATCACTGAAAATTTGCTAGCAGAAACAGTCAGGAATTTAAGGGATTAAGAAAACATAAAATATATACAAACAATAGATTAAAGATAACAGAAAATACAAGAAAAAGCATGCCTTTATTTTACCATTTTTATTTTTAATGGTATGTCAATCAAAACAAATTGTTTAAAAAGTAGAAAATCTACGAAATTGCATTAAAAAATAAACTGAAAGCAAAATATGGAATGAAAATGAAATAAATTCCTGAAAATTTTAGAAAATATAAACAAAGCATGCCTATATTGTGAGCCAATTAAAAAACAGCTGAAAAATTAAGAAAATATATGAAATTACAATACCAAACAAATATAAAACAACAATTTCTTTGAACCTTTGCTATCAATTTAAAAATTTGGAGGCATAATAATTTCAATTTTGCCAAAAGAAAGCCAATTAAATAGCCGGATAATTTATGCATAAAAATATGATATTTTTTTAATAACGAAGTAAAATGCAAGACAGGAAATCAACTAAATGCAAATAAAGCCATAGAATCGAGCCACCCGTTTAATTATATAATGCAAAATGTGGCGGAAAGCAAAGACAAGCTGCAGCCAAATAAAATCGCAGGAACCTTAACCCAAAGCGAACCCGGAACCGAAAACCCAGAAGGACCTGAAGCACTTAAACAGTAAAACACTGAAACAGTAAAACACTAAAACACCCGCAGTCAGTCAGATAGTCAAGTGAATTTAATTTTCCACACGAATGCGGCGATGCTCGCAGCGGAAGAGAAAGCGAGCGAGATGGCAGCAGGGCGAAAGAAAGGGAGGGGACTATGTGGCTGGCATGCGTTGATTACAAAAACCAAAGCGACGGCAACGCTGCACAAAAGTAGGCAATGGAAAAAAGTCAGTGCCGCAAATGCTGCACTAAGAAAAAAAAATGAAATACAATCAAAATCTTTAAATAAATTTGGAAATTAAAACAAAAAAATTAATTCTGAAATTAAACACATTTAAATATTGTTAAGGTAGCTTAACGTTAAAAGCCTCAGTAAGAATTACATTGACTAAGAAAAACAAAAATAACAAAATAAACTAACAAAACAATATTGTGTTAGTTAAACTACTTTAAATATTATTTAAGAAGCAAAAATTTAAAAACTCATTTAAAAATTAAAATTTATAAATTGCAATAATATGTATATATATTTTTGTTATGTACCTGGTTGAGATGTCGTGACTGTAATCTAAAAATGATTACTTTTGTCTCGGTGTGCGATTAATCTATGTCATTGTGTGTGTGTGTTAATTATAAACTTTCACTCGGTGTTTTCTTTTAGCCAGCTAAATCATTGAGATACCCTTTTAAAAGTGTAAGTAAATTGGTTGAAATTGGATATATTAAAAAGCAATTTACGAATAGATGTTTAAAACATTATTGCCTTCTATTGGTTTCTTATTAAAAAGTTATATTACAACATGAGAATAACAATCATGTAAGTTAGTGGAAGTAAACAAATTTCACTTTGTGGAACATGGAGATTATATTTTGTTAAAGCCAATAGAAATGATAACTTCAATAAAGCTTTCTTCATAGATAGTTCATATAAAACATTTATGTTGTGGCAGAATAAAAACGACATGTTTTGTTAAATTATTTCACCACGGTTTTGTTAACTTAAAATGCATAGTTTTTCTTATAACAACCCAATGGAGAGGGTATTTATGGCATTTATACTTGTGGCGAATTTCCTCTGATAGTTTTTTTGTAAGGCGCTCTCCTTTGTGGGCAGCTCCTTGCACTTGCAACTTTTTTGGCACGCCCACAGCTCAGGTAAGCACTTAATTTAACAATTTCCCTTTGTTGGCCCCGCCCCCGGCACTCTGCCGCCCCCTCGCACACATACACAGATACACCTGCATAGTTGAAGAATTGGTTGGGTTTTGTTTTTTTTTTGTTTTATTTTTTTCTTGTATTTTTCAACTCTTCAAAGCTTATGCTTTTAGGTACGGAGTGCACTTTGGCCTGGCAGCTGCCTCTTCTGTTTTGAGCTTCTTGCCCCCGCTTTTCCCATCTTCCGACCTTCGCCCTCTGACCCCAGATGCCCCCACTCCTTCTTGGGATGCTGACAAATGCTTTTATACACTGTGTTTATGCGATGGCCATTTCATGCAATTATTTCATGTAATGGGGAAAAAGTGTTTGCATAAGCACCATTTTATGAATTCAATTACACACTAAAGAAAGGATAAGTGCTTAAAATGGTGAGGAGTAACCAATTTAACTCATTATAAACTAAGTGGCAACGCCAAACGCAAAGAAAGCAATTGAAGAGGAATTGAATTTCCATTCTTTCTATTCTAAGAGTTATTTACTTTGAATTCAAAACGGTAAAGTAACGGAATGGAAAGGCACAACCAACTTAACTCGCCATAAATAAGGTGGCAACGATGGACGCAAAAGTAAACAATTGCAACTAAATTCTTCTCATTTATTGTTTCCTGTTTGCTTTAGTGATGCTAAAATTACTGATAATGAGCTAAGATACTAATATGTATAGAGGTGCCAGACATGGAAATTAAGTAGGTTCCTAATTTTACAGGTCTGGCACCTCTGCTAATATTGTTTCATGAATTCGTCTGTATTTTAATTTTATGTAGCAAAAACATAGTTTTCTGTTTCTCTTTCTCTGGCATTACTGCTAATATAATTTAATGAATTCATCTACATCGCATAAACATAAACAAGGAAATCATGAAATGCATAGCATAAACATAGAAATAGGGAAACTGCTAGCATTGCTGTTGGTTTGGGATCTCTTTTGCACCATTAAGGCAAGCAGTTCGTCTCAAGGGCCATTCGAGCCGGGAAAACTTTGCTCAGAGGAAAAGGCATTTGGCCAAGTCTGCGGCGGGTCTCTCATAAATTTTAATAATATTTGACTTTACAGAATGGATCTTGGTGCTGCAGGCGGATGGTGGGGATGTGTAAATGGATGGGTAAAAGTTAATGAAATTGTTTAATCACTTTGGGGCAACAGCAACAGTTAGGCCAAATCGTTGCCAGCGGCAACTTTCAATAAAATACTAATTAAAAGGATATTTAATGGGGGGGGGGATTGAACCGTTTAGCTTGAACCGCAATTAAGTGCGAAAATAGGCAGCCAAAAATGCACGAGTCACAGCAAAATAAACAGGCGGCAGGCAACAAGGCTATATAATAAAGTTACGAATAATAACATGCAAATTATCATAAAACAAGGGCACCAAGAGGGATGGTTGAAAATCTGCTGTCACTGCAGCAGCAACCAAAGTAAGAACAATAGCAATAAAAGTTCCAGAAAACGGCAGCTACCATGCAACAGGAGCAACATGCAACATGCAGCATGCAACCTGCAAAAACAACTTCCTTTCTGGTTGTACAATTTTTGTCATTCCAACCCACACGTCGAGACACGCCAGGTAGGGGGGGGAGGGGCCACGCCCCCTTGGGGCAGCAGTAATGCGTATACGCCACGTGACCAAAAACAGAACAAAAATAAAAAGAAATGTCGACGCGGCGGAAAAGCGGACCAAAGAAATTGCCGGGAAATTGCCAACGGCGGTTGCATTTTCATGGCTCGCCGGCTTGCTTTATTTTTATTTTTATTTCCATTTTCATATTTAAATATTTCTCTTAATTGATTACCAAGCACCAAGAAGAAGCAGGGGCAATGGAAGTAAAGGGAGAACGACAAAAACAGTGAGAAAATGGTATGGAAAATTGAATGAATGAATAATATATAATGATGATTATATATGTATAAAATTCTTTGAAAGATTTCTTTATTATGTATTATAGTTATATATAATAATTTTTTAAAATGCTAAATCTTTCATATAGTTTTATTTAAATAAATCTACAAATTAAATATTTTATTATAACTAATAATATTTTAATTCAACTGATTATTAAAAGAGTCATAAGTTTTTAAAGCCTTTAATTGGTCAAGTTTTGGTGTCACAAAATGCAGTTTGGGATCACCACTTAGCAAGTCAATAAAATTTTACAAAAAGACAAAAACAATTGACCAAAAATTTAAAACAAAACATGTCCCATGGCATTGTATATCAAGGAAAATTCCCTTTTTGTGTATTTTAACAATTCTCATTTCAACATTCTCAAATATCAGAAATCCCAGTTACCATAAAGAAAATCTTGGCTAACACTGCTCAAAAACCGACAATTGTTTTGTCCCTCAAAGGAAAATCGCATCGAATCAAATTCGCGAAATGCGCGAAAATCTCTTTTTGGAGCTGAAAACGCAAACGTAAACGTAAACGAAAACGAACCGCATGGCGGCTCATCGGCAGTCAATGCGCAGAGTAAACCGCAGTGGCAGTTGCCCAGCTGCAGCAACTGCCAGTTGCAGGCGTCGTCGATTACTGGTCACTGGTTACTGGCCACTGGTTACCGGTAACCATCTACCAGTTGCCAGTATTTATGGCCGCAAATATTGATTCAAAGGCTTCCACACGCAGCCGCCTTTCTTATTAACCCAACGTTTTTTTTATATTTTTCATTATATATAATTAAGTTGGGCTTTTTGCCCGGCATCAGCAGTTAAAAAGTGCCTCGTAACTTTGAAACGTAACTGGGATAATGGGGAAAAGAGTGAAGAAAATAGCGGGGGGCACGCGGCGTATGCGTAATGTGGCCAAGAATGAGTTGCACAATGAGTTGGGGCAATTTTGTGGCATAAGTTAAGTGTTTAAAGGCAGCACAGTGGAGCTTATTTGGTGGCTGATTTTTGTTTCTAATAAAATATAATTAAATAAAAAAATATTCATTCGCTTTTTGTATAATTTGTTTTTGTTTAAGTTTCCTTTTTTAATTTTTACGATAAGCCCTAATTAATTTTCAAATTATTACCATAAAATATTAAATCAAATATTTTTAGTTGCCTAACTACGTGAGATTTGTGAGAAATGAATTAGAAAAAGATTCAACGCCCAATTTTTCCTTGCCTTCCAATCAAAGGGATTACTTTATTTGTATGAGAAATTTATATATAAAATATACAATGATGATTTGGCTTTCTAAAATGCTGTTAATTACCTTTTTTAGGATGAATGAATTCGGTTAAGCAATTTGTTAAGCCAGCAAAAAGAATATTTGGTTGTTTGCTCTATTGGGACTCATTTGGGCTGGCTAAAGACAGCTTGAATTCGGTGTTCTCGAGGGAAATGGATCTGCTTTTGCCCACATTTTTGGCGTTTTGTTGTTTTGTTGGTGACCACAACACAATAAAGCCGGCAATCAGTGCATCACAGGCAACTGCATCAAAGTTCAAATCCCACATGCACTTTTGACCAAAAGCCCCAAGGATTCGCTTGGCATCTATTTGAAATACCAGCGTCGTCGTCGTTTTCCTTTTCACCTTTTCTCGTCGTTTTTCCATTCTTTTATTTTTTCTTTATTATACTTCTTTTTTTTTTGGCTAGCGCTAGAGAAAGTTTCAAGTGGCGGAAATGCGTTTAACACGTAGCCCATCGCGTAACAAGTGTCACGGCGGTTTCTTGTCTCTTTCTGGCTTCTCTATTTGTATCTCTGTCTCTCAGGTGCACCGCATTGTGGCAACTGAAGGACTTTTATTTGCCCAAGATTAAAAAAAGGAAAAAAAGAAAAACGGCGGCGGCGAAAGAAAACTTTGTGCCAGGTGAAAGATGTTGAAAGCGAGCGATAGTTGAAGTCTGGCATTTTTTTGTTGAGTCTACACCGACGAAAATCTAACAATTTTTTGTTCTTATTGCAACAAATAAATATTGTTTGGTAACAACTTACTTCAAATAATAGATAAATTGTGTTCATTACAGTTTATGATTTCAATTTGTGTAACCAAAAATAAATAAAAAAAAATATCCTTAAAATTTAAGATTCTACTTTATTACTTATTGCTGATTTAGATGGATAAAATGTTTATATTTTCTTGTTTAAGGACAAAAGAATTGACATAAAAATACTTTTGACAATACAGATACAGAATTTTAAGACCAATATTTTTAGCAGTGCTATTTTAGGCAATCGAATTCGACAGTTACACGCTGTCTTCGTGTCCTTCGCTTAACCCATTGCAACGGAACTTAACCCCTGGCAATGTGGGGAGCTTTTTATGGTCTCAATCAGGACATGTGCGTAATGTGTGGGAAATGTGGGAAATCTGGGAAATGTGGGAAATGGGTCATCACCACCACCACCGACTGTTTGATGAGGTGAAACCTTTGCTATTGACACATGGCCACCCTTTGACTGCCGGCAACTGCAAACTTGAGTGGTCCTTTACTTAACTCCGCTTTTTCCTTTTTCAATCGTTTTTTTCTGCATGCAAAGCGGGGCAAAAAATTGGATGGGCACAACAAGACAGAGATAAAAGGCAATGAAACAAGAAGAAAAAGCTAAAGAAAATCGAACAAAAAAGGAGTGCACAATGTTGACAAGTCGAAGAAGTTGATGCTCTCTTAACTGAAAAAACAGAAGGTTTGAACAGAAAACATAGCAAACACTAGAATCATCAAGTTAAAAAGGCGCTAAAGGAAAAAGTTCTGGGCAAACATTTCGCATTAATGAATGGAAGAATCATTTTTTTAGGAACTGTTGATCATTATAGACTTTATAATAAAAAACTAAATTTTTAAACGAAAACATTACTAAATTACAAAAAATAAATAATTATAATAATAATTTTACCGATAACTTTTTGATCAAAATATTTCGCTCCAGCTATTATTGATATATATATATATATAAATTTTAATCGGAATTTTTTCATTTCCTTCAAGAAAGCTGCACAAAAAATAGTTATCCAACTCTGAAACACATTTTTTGGTCAAAAATAATCCTCATCAGCAGTTAAATAACACTCAAAAAGTAATCATATAATTGTGATACATTTTTTTTTAAATCAAATTAATAATTATTATTTATTTAACTTTCTGAAATTTCAATTCTATTGGAATAAATATGGTGGTTGAAGGGCATTAAAATATATATTTTTATATATTGCATATAAAAACTTTGAAAAACTCTTTTCAAAATGGTTGTAATGGTGCATCTTGTTTTTTAGGATTATTTTACTAAATTGTTTAAGCAACTTTATAAGCATGCATACTTTATAGATACTCTATCATACATGCTGCATTTTACAATCGATTTATTGCGTACTTGGTCACTTTGTTTTAAAAAACCAGCCGCTTGCTACTTACACAAAATCACGCACACTCGCCGGATGACATATTTCTAATCCTTTTCAATGTCTCTGCTGTTTGAACAGAGACCCCATTTCCCTTGGCAACTATGCTATGCAGTAGTATGTCGATATATAGTATGCTCCATCTAACATTACTCCCACATTTATTTTTGCCAGCGGATGGGGGAAAGTTTGCTTTTGGCTCGGTGACCAACTTTTACTCACAAGTGAATAAGCCCCGGCGATTGCAGATGAAAATGGGGAAAATGGGGGAAATTGGGGGCAGGGGGCGTTTTCAATCTGGGCGTGACAGTTTCCTCAGTCGATTGTGCCAAAGACAAGAACGTAGCTCAAATATTTGCTGCCAATATTTACCTGCAATGAAAGAGAGAGAGAAAGCATTTAGTGCAAAGTGTTGAACGGAAGACAAGTGCTTAAAATTATATTACGCATACGCAGTGTGTTGCACATGCTGCGCATTAAATCCTTAAAGTATATATCGCTTTTTATCAATGATTCTTTTTTTTGTTGTATTCGCAGACTTAAATTAAAAATGCCTGGCAGCTGCTACCCCAATGATGAAATGGGCGGGCTAGGGGCGGAAGGCGGCGTACCACGCCCCCTTTTCAGCAAAAGGCTGAAGCGGTGTAAATTCAATCGAGAGCGGAGAAAGCCGCAGGCGGTGCAGGTGCGTCCTTATCGACGGCGTCGTCTTTCTCCACCACCCACCCTTTCACCATCTACCTTTATCCTCCCAACTTTCCCCTACCCCCCAACTTTCCTTCCACGGCTTTTTAGGCATCACGTGCCGGCGAGTTCGCACAGTGGTTCCACAAATTGCTTTTCCCCACCATTTAAGTAATTTCATTTAGTTTCCCTTTGGCTATTTTAGATGAAATATGTATTCAACAATATGTTTTAAAAATTTCATAAATGTTTTAAAAACAATTTTCGTTCACTTGTGATTTTTATTTTGATGTTGTGACACTATTTAACTCAACAAATTTTTATAAAATTAATAATACTTAATTTAATAAGAGCTTGGGAAAATGTTGAAGTGTTAAAACAAATAAATTTTATTGATTATAAATTGGCCACATAATAAACAAAATACATTCATTTTCTCTCTTAGCAAATTTAAGGTGTATTGAATTGGTATAAGAGTGAATTAAGAATTAAAGAATTTACAAATAAATTTTTGTGCAACATAAATTTAAACCAAATTTGGTTAGATTCGTTTTGTAAAATGTACAATACATGAAAACACATAAAATATTTATTTAAACCAAAATCTTGGGGCTTAAACATTTTTTTAAACATGCTTTAAGTCTGTAATATTTGCTACGCATCGAACCACTGTGTTATGCCATCAATGAGAAGGCTGATGAAGCAAGGGAATGCCGAGGGTTAAGGGCAGTTGAAAGGTAGCGAAGCACATTCAAAAATTCGTTTTGCTGAAGAAATATCAATTGGAGTTCATCGTAAAACGTTTTTACCTCGCGAACGTGAACCAAAAACGACTTACGCAACATTTTAAATTAATATTTTGTGGAAGGGACTCAGGGAGATGTCTTTCAACATTGTGCCACTATTTACGCTTGGTTCGATATTTATCTATCGATTTTCTTTATTTCTGGGAATTATAATTTTTTTGTATGTAAAAGAGTGTAAAATAAATTGAAGCTTTGTCGGAAATACATCCATGGCCTGGCAACTCTGGTGTGCTGATTCGATTCGATTCGATAGCACTTGTTTTCCTCTAGCGACGCTGATTAAGTCTGCATCGATAGACATTTTTGCCCCCACAAATAAAATACAATTAATATATTAATTGTTATTCTGTCAATAATATATATGCCAGGGGTGGGAACTCTGGCGGGCTGATTAAATCCGCTTCGATAGCGATTGTTTTCCTCTAGCAGCGGCAGTTTAAATTGCAACCCATTGTTTGCTCATCGGCTTTCTTTACACAATTCCCTTTTTGACTCGGAGGGAGACCGAATGGAAATGCTATATCCGCGGCCGCAGTTGCTCCACTTTTCCACTTGGCAGTCACTCCACTTTTCGGTTTGACCAACTGCCGGAAGTTGGTTTTGTGGGTGACGGCTGCCTTGAGGCTTAATTAAAATTTATGCCAATCTTCAAGGATACCCAGTATGCCGCCCAGCACTTTTTCGGCGGGCGCGTCTGTATCGCATTTCCTGCGATGCCATTCAATCCGCATCCGCAAAGAAGATGCGAAACAAGATCGCGAATGTGAGCCAATTAAAATTGCAAAAAAACGGGAGTACAAATTTAAATCACTCGGGCTTCCAGTGACGGTCCATCATCAATGCATGTACTATATATACATATATATATATATATATATATATATATTTATATATAAATATATATATATATATATAAATATATCTTAGTCAGGAGACCAAGACATTTCCGCCAGTTGACGACGTTGCCAGCTCTCAGTTTTCTATGTTTGATAAAGCGTATTATGCCATAGCACACATACCCCCATTTTCCCACTTTCCCATTTTCCGCCCCCCTTTTGGATGCACACAAATCGAGCGCAAGGGAATACAAAATACAAAATAATGGAGACCAGAGCAAAAAGAAATGAAAAATAGGAGTACAAAAAGTATAGCAAAAATATAAAAAAAATGTAAAATAAAAAGAAAAGAAAAGAAGGCCAACATAAAACCCCAGCTGGAAGTAAAATCAGGCTAGAGAAATTGGTAAAATGCGAAGGAAAGCAGCCAAAAGAGTCAACCGTAGATAACAGTAAATCTGGCCAGAAATGACAAAAAAAAAATGGGTTTTGAATATTACGCGTTGATTATAAGCAAACTTTTTGCTTACACTTTCGTGCTGGTGAAAAGGCAGAGAACGATTACAAGATTTATCGCATTTCGTTTTTTTTTTTGCAATTGAAAAAGTAATCACTTTGACCAGAACAATAAGAATGAGGTAATACTAAACGATTGCGCACGTTTCTAAAGACTTTAAGACTGAAACTAAGTTGACGATAAATATTCTAAAGATTCGTTTTTGATTTCATTTGAAAATCGCTTTTTTGATATTTAATGTTAAAGCTTTTAAATTGAAAATTGCAAGACAAACATAAGCAAAGAATTAAATTCTTAAATGTACACTGGTAAAAAATAAACCCAAATATTTTGTACTCGATTTTAAATATTTTTTGCTTTGGTTTTGATCCATTGCAGTTCTTAGTTATTTATTAGAAAATATTAAAATTTTATATTTGACTATATTGGGAATTTGTTTTAATATCTTAAAATTTAACAACCATCTTTAGCTTAAAGAAAATGCCTTTAAATCAAATTGAAACTATTTTTAATCTAATATTTTCCACAATTTTTGAAATATTTGCAAACGTAGTCATGGAATTTAATTTGCATACATATTATGATTTTATATATAATTTACATTTTAAATATATTTACTTTTACTATTAAATTTTTGCATCAGTGTAAATGCTGCCTAAGCTAAAAATGCTTGTGATTTCTTTGTATTCTTTATTTTATCAATTAATCTTGCCTTGCTGTATTAAATGTTTGATATATTCCTGTAAACAACAAGAGCCTTAAAGCTTATCATACTTCCAAATGTAATTGCATTGGTTGCCCTACTTCACCTTTATTATCTCAAGTTTTCTGCTAATCCGATGGGGGGAAAAGTGCATTTCTTTATTAAATTAAATTTGATATTTTCCCCAGAACATTGCAGATGCAGACATAAATATCTCGTTATGATTATGCTCTTAGGGCGAAAGACAAAACAATGCTTTGCATATGCAGTTGTTGATGTTGATGTTGTCGCAGTGCAGCAGGGGACGCAGGATGACAACAAAAAATAGCAACAATAAGGACAACGAACAGCGAGCAATGAACAACGAACAACGGAGCAGGAATGCTGCAGGCAACAATAAAAGAGCAGCCAAGGATGCAGGGGGGGTATAACATTATCAATAGCGCTCATCACACGGAAAACTGGGGGAGTTTTTGGAATAAGGGCCAAAAGGGGGATATATATATTCCGGGGATATAGTGGGGATATAGCGGGGATATAGCCACATACTCATCTGCAGCACAGCGACAAAGAAATGTAAAGGAAATTCTACTTTGTTGCTGGGCTACGTTTTCCACTCGAGCGCATTATTATTATTTCTCTGCTGCTTTTCTGCTTTTTTTGTTCTCCTTTTTTTCAATGCAGTGTAGGCATGATGAAGAGCCATCGCTATATCTGTAGTCCCACCTATACACAGAAAAAAAATGAGAGGAAACTTTACTCGAATCACATTAACATTTTCAAGCGAAAAATTAATAATTTTTTAATATACTGGTAAGTGTTTATTGACCTGTAAGTATCAAGTTGATACGTACAATGTTTTTTTCAGTGTAGCCATGCACACTCTATAATGAAGTGAAAGCGCCTTTTTTGTTGTGTTTTTTTTTTGTCCATCTTTTTTAAAGTTGAACAGTGCATTTTAAATCTGTTATATATTTAATATTCATACATATATCTCTAAGACTTGTTGTTTTAGCAATTATATCTGCGCTTTGGTCACACTTAAATGTTGATGGATTTTTGAATTACTTAGCCTTTTGAAAATGCAGTTTGATGTGCGTAAACCTGTAAAAAGTGAATCTCCCAGAGCTGAGTACTCCAAATTGAAGGGTGAAAAGCAGGTTTTCCTTGAGACGAGCGGGGGAAATGGTAAAAAGGAGGGGAGTGGAGGGTCCGTTCGCTTTCCTTTTCCCTCATTTCCTGCAGGACCAAAATATGCTTGCTTATCTGTATGTGTGTGTATGTGGCTGAACTGAAAATGCCAGTTTAATAATGCTTTGGCAACAAAGCATTTGCAGATTGCTTTCCCAGCCCCTCTCGATTTCACCAACCCCCCTCCACCCACGAACGTAGAGGCATTAGAATTGTTGCTGTTGCATTTTGCATGCCACAAAATTATGCAATGGTTGGATAGATCTCTGGTTCAGTTTCTGTGGCGCTTCCTTTTTTTTCCTCCCTCTTGTTGTGGGGCAAAATGCATCGATTGATGGATTCAGAGGGGAGATTTGCAAATGTAGGGGTTGGAGCACCAGAGCACCAGAGCACCAAATCGAACTGGAACTGAACCGGAACACTGAGCCACTGAACCGCACACTCCAAGGCAAGCCGACAACAAGTTTTTCGAGTGATGATCGAGAATTGTAGGGCGTGCGAAAGACTTTTGATTTGCTTGCCACCAAACCACAACGGAAAATGGAAAAATCTACTGGATTAAAGAGCGGTTTATCTCTCTCAAGGTAAATTACAAGCCAGTAACCAAAAGCTTCATTGGCAAATCTTTAAATACGAATATTTATAAAATAAATTGTTCATAAAGAACCAACGAATTTTCATCATACATATAAATGTCCTTCAATGAAAACTAAACTTTTTATATAAAACAATCTTAAAACCATGTATAAAATTATAACAATTTGGTTATATTCACAAGAATATTTCTGGTTAAATGCATATATCTTTGTATTTGTATTTACATGGAAAGGTAAAAGATAAATATTTTTAGTTGATTGCCTTCCATAAACACATACAAAACATGATAAAATCAAAAAACTCTTTTGAGTAGGTTTGTTGTGAAAAGGCAATACATTGTATTTAGAAAATGTTGAGCCCGAAGAAATTTAAAATAAATTACACAACATGGTAGTTAGGCAGTATGGTGGTGTGTGCTTTACCTCAAGCTGAAAATATAAAATACCAAATAATAAATAAGAAAAAAGCTGCAACAAAGACACCCACTGAAGGCGAACCACTGAACCGAACCACTTTAAATTGAGCCGTCTGGGAAAAAAGCGCCTTGTTAATTTGAGTCACATGCGAAGAAATATTGATTATTTGGGCCAAAAGCGGAGGAGAAATGGGTGAAATAGGTGAAATGCTGGTGCTGCCAGGACCAGAACCACTGAACCGGACCGTTTTGCCAACATTTTGCCAGCCATAGTTTGCATACCTGCATTGTCTGTTCGCCAGAGACAAAACAACACAAAAAAACAGGAAAAACTGACAGAAAAAAAACTAAAGGAAAATTCAAATTGCGACACAAATTTCCCATGAATGCTGTGCCTTTTCAATGCGATTTTCCTTTCGTTCTCTCTTGTTTGTTACATATTCCTTTCCTATCGCCGGCCGCTTTGCGTTCCACTTTGCAAATCAATTAAGTCTAGTTTCCGCCTAAAAGTATGCCAAACGCCTCCGAAAAAAGCAAAAAAAAAAACTTAGAACTGGCGCCCAAAAAATGGCAAAGTTTTGCATGTGAAATGCACTTTCCCACACTTTTCCGCCACATTGTTTTGCCAGCATGTAAACGTAAATGTCACAAAAAAAGAAAAGGGTAAAAAGGGTAAAACGGAAGGAAGGCCGGTAAGAAAACACCTGGTGCAAAACGAAAGAAACCGAAATGGAAGCATTTGCTTTATGGCACATGCAAAACTTTAAAGTCCAAGCAAAAAGTCGGCAAACGAGAAGTTTTCTATGTGTCCTGCTATGTTGCATTTGAGGCTCTGCAACTGAAACTGAAAACTGCCCCCAAAACTGCACAACAAATAGACAGGCAGACAGAAGAACCAAAACGCAAACTGAGCTGAGTTGAGCTAAGCAAACTTGTGTATTAAATATATATTTTGTAAAACTGTTTTGTGGCCTGGCTGGGAAAATTGAAGCAATCCTCCGGCAATTCTGCACACCCCGCAGAGGCTTAGAGCTTGAAAGGAAGTTGGATCTGTGGATTTGGATGAGTGGACACCTGGCAAAGGGGAAAATTCGGCTTCGGGTGACCGCAAAAACAATTATCCCAAAAATAAAAATAGAATACTGCAAACAATTAGGTGGGAAATACCAATGGCATTTTCAATGAAAGAAAATTTTATTTGTGTGATTGAAAAAACCCTGAAAATCAGATTTTTTTAAATATTCAATATATATATAGTATTTTAGTGCTTCATTATGTTGTAATTTATAAATGGATTTTTATTATTATAACTTTGTATATAATGAAAAGTTTATTTGTTATCTCGAAGGTAACAATAGAATAACAATGGCATGCCAATAAATGAAAATATAATTTAAGTGATTAAAAAAACATTGAAAATTTGAAAAATATAACTAGCCAAAAACATTATAAGTAAAATACAAAATTTCCAACAGTATATAGTTTTTGTATATATTTATTGATTTGTAATAAAATTGCAATTTATAAATGCATTTTTATTATCACTTTTAAAATAACGATACGTTTATTCATTGTGTTTTGTTTTTCCTCAATTTCCCTTTAGATAAAAAAGATCGTCGTGCAAATTCCATATTTTCCTTACTATCATCCCTTTCATTTTAGGTTTTTTTCCCCCAGCTGGTACAATACCACCTTGTTTTCCCAACACTTTCCTAGTATTTTCATCTGCATTTTTGCTGTTGTTTAATTTACAGTTTTTAGTGAGTTTCCCTCTAACTCACCAGAAACGTTACCAGAAAATCTTTCCTTTGCTGCTGCTGTTTTTGTTGTTTTTTGTTGTGCAAAAATGCATTTACGTGCGTTATTTACTTATGCAATTCGAGAGAGTTTAACAAGAAAAAAAAGAGAAAACGGAATTAAAAAGGGGAATATACATATATATGTATGTATATAGTATATAGTAAATAGTATAGTAGAGTACAAAGGCAGGAAAACAAAACAAAACTGTAATAAATTGCTGGGCAATGCTAAACGGGATAGCCAAGCTTCTAACCGGTTTCTAACCGAGTTAAAGACCAGGACTACGGCCTTAACCATTACCCTACCACTTTTGCAACCCTGCCTCTCTCTATCTCTTTCCCTCTATCCAGACCAAGAGGTTCCGTCCCTTTCCCTAACGAGCACCGAGTGCAAATGAAAGTTTTGCATTTTTCAGCAGGCCAAAAGAGGCAAACAACCCAAAGAGCAGTTTAGCATTGCCACTCGGAATGTGCGGGGTTAAGGTTTGGGGGTTGGCTTGCTGGCTGGCATGGGTTAAGTCACTATCTCAGTGCTCATATGCCAGGAACGGAAGTGCACGGAAATGAGGCTTAAACCGCACACACACTCACGGTCACAAACGGATGGACAATTGAAATGAGAATGGGAATGGGAACTAAGATGATGCGACTCAGTCAGACGATTGTGCTCTTCATTGGTGAAAGTCACCAACTTGAAATGATAACAAAGATATGGTTAACCGGATACTACGACTAGAGTAGATTAAAAGAACGAGACGAAAGTGTGATAAACACTCATGTTAAGATTCACTTGGCTTTCTAGATGCTTGTTGGAACTTCTTGTGGAATTCACGAACATAAATATGATTAGAAATCATTATTTTAACAGTGTTGTTGAAAATCGATTCATGACTTTCCTGGCTATCAGTTAATGTAACATTATTCGTAGCCTGTAAACTATTTGCGGCATCTCTAAAAATTAGGCTTTCACGTTCGCATGGCTAACATAAAAACCGCAAAATTATGCGGCTGCATAGAGCTTATCCCTCTACTTTTTCCCTCTCGCCGCAACTCCGCAACTCCACAACTCCATAGTCCTTGTCATTCGCCAAAAAAAAAAAAACCGAAAATAGAACCAAAATCAAAATGTTTGCTAAAATTTCAGATATTTTCGTGCTACCATCATTTGCAACATTTTAGCATGCGCCATTGTAATTATCCAAATTCCATATAATTACCAAACATTTTTCCACGTCGTCAGCATCAAATTGGAAAAAAAAGCGAATCGGAGAAAAGGGGAAAGAGATGAGTTAGTGGCTTGCCAACTGAGATTTTGGCAGCATATTGCGAATGAATTAAGAGCAAAAAGGGGAAGGCAAGCATGAGTTGGCAGCCAGGGAGTTGGTAATAGAAAAGAAAACCAAAAGGGGGAAAAAGGGGAAAAGGCGGTCGCAAATCAGACAAATTTATCAACTCGAACTGCAGAATAACAAGGAATGGCCACAGCTGTCTAAATGGGTTAACATGGCAAAAAGAGAACTGGAAAATCGCGATAATTAAATTGAGACATAAACGAATGTGAATCTAACAATTGAATTGACTTTTTAGAAAAGCAGCCATTGATAAAAATCCAAAGATACTCAATATAACAATTAATTAAATTAAAAAATTACTATTAGCACTTTTTTATATAAAATTTAAGTTAATTTTTCACTACCCACTTGTCCATTTAATTTAAGTTCATGCCCAGGAAATTAAATAATATTTACTTCACGAATCATAACTTTTAATTAAATTTTTTTGTACCACCATTTTATTTCCAGCTAGACTTTTGTTTTGGCTTGTTTACTCATTTTCCGCATCCCTGCCCTCCTCATATTTTTTCCATAAGCAAGTTTTCCATTTGATTTTCATTTTTATTTTCTTGCGCTTGCCATGAGATCTTTTCGCACGCCAAAACTAATATTACGCATACGCCATGGCAACCGCGGAAAAGGGTGCTGCATGCAAATGCATTTTGAGAGCATTTCAAGTTGACTACAAGGAAATTACACTCTGCGCGCGGTGAAAACTTTGCTCCTCGAGCATTTAAAATTGGAAGGGGCTGGGGAGGGGGGAGGGGAAATTCTCTTTGCCGGCAAAGCCGCCGCCCTTACCTGAACGACCGTTTTCACGCTAAAGCGCTTTTTCAAAAGTTCTTCAAAACTGAATTCGCGCTCGGCATTTTCCCCCGCTTTTCTGGCAACCAGACCTTGAAGGTGTTTCTCCTTGTTCTTTTCCTTTTTCATTTTCATTTTTATTTATATTTCTATTTTTTTTGAGCAAAATTCAAAAAAGGAAGAAAAAAGTTCTGCTTGGTCTGTCAAATAAGCCAAAGGCATTTAACATTTTCCTCCACTTCCCTTGCAGCATCAATCGCATATTCGTGCATGTAAATATTTTTCGCTCTTTGGATGATACGCCCAAAAAAGTATGTGAGAAATAGATAAAGTTGAACGGATGAAATATGGTTAAATATACTGGTAAAACAAACCTAGTAAATCAAAATATTTTGTTTAATTATTTTTCGCTTGAATTTAAATTGTATCGTTTGTGGAGATGTAATTAAAGAGATGATTAGAACTATGTATTCTCACTCCTTGATAATTTTTTTGTAGGCCACAATCCCAATAAGCAGAAAAGGGTATGTTATTTACCTGAAAAGAAAAAAAAAATAGTACAAATTGATTAGTGAGGAAATATTACATATATTTAAAAACATCTGAAAGAAGAAAAGAAAATCTGTATTCTTCTTTTTTTACAGCCGAATCGCTTTGAGTTTCGAAAATGTTTATACAAGTCCATAAATTCCCCAATGAAGGGTAGCAAAAACTTTAAACGAGGCGAACATTCTGCCGTTTATTTTTTGCGGGCTAACAAGAGCACACAGCAACCCAATAAACCCCATCAAAAAAATAAGAACCAAATTCCACAGACTCATTCGCAACTAATCAAACGCGAGGGCCAAACAAAAAAAAACGCACAAAAACTCACTGCCTACACTGGTAGAAATTCAAGGATAGTCATTTCCCCGGCCCCCAATTTTTGTTTTTCTTTCTGAGCCAGGCTTGTTCCTATTAAGATGTTGTAATTGTGGCCAAAATCGCTGCCAAGAATATTTCTGAATTGGCAGAAAGCCGAAAAGGGGGTGGCAAATGGGTGGCCAGGGGGTTAAAACATGCGGCCAAGTGGTGAGCCAAAAGCCTGTTAGTCCTTTGCATATAAATATATATATATATGTGTGTACACTGGTAAGAAAAACGTAGTAGCTACAAGTATTTCATGGAACATTTTAATATTTTCTCTTTGTTTTTCATACCTTTCGGTTTTTAGTTATATTAAATATGGAAATATACAATTAAAAAGGTTTTAAAATCTAAAAACTTAATTTAAATGTTAACTATTTTGAAATATGTATAATATAATATATTTCAAATAAATATATATAATATATTTAAAATAAATAGACCAATTTAAAATCTTATATAAACCACACTAGTTCAAATATTTTATTATAAAATAATGCAATTTATTAAGCTTTGTATTTAATATTATGAATTTGTATTACTACTATTACTATTCCAATTTGAGTCAGTGTACATATATATGTATATATGTGTATGGCCGCCTCCCAGCCAATCTGCGTGCCTTTGTGAGCATTTGCCAAGATGCAATCCGCAGGAAGATTGGATTTCCCCCATCATTTTCCACATTTTCCATTGCCTAACTCCCTTTTTGTTGACCCGCCGCCGGCGTGCGAACATGTTGGGCCTAACCGACTGCCAAGAAAAGGCCACAAAAAAGATAGCTTAAAAGAAAGAGGCAAGACGAAAGGAGAGAAAGAGACAAAACAAGCCTATAAATTCTATGAATGATTTAAAAACTATATAAAATACTGAACAACTACACTCAAAAATAAATTGTCATAGACTAACTAGGACAATGTTACATGAATTATTATATTTACATTTTCCCTAGACTGTCTAAAATCATTAGACATTTTTTGCATTTTTGTTGTTATTAATGCATTTATTTATTCTTTAACAACTCACCCTATTGTGTGAATAAGCTGTTTTGACTATAAATTAAAAATGTGATCCTTTCTAATTACATGCACTTATTAAACTCCTCATTAAAAGTTTACATAAGCATTTGATCCATTGTAAAGCATACTTATTCAACTGGCAATTAAACATGCAATCCCCTTTAGAGAGTTGAGCATTTTCTCATGCCAATTTAAATAATCATTGGCTTATCGACCCTTTTATTGTGGACGGAGAATGTTGCAGGTGAGAGGCAGCAAAGTCCATGACCGCAATGATGCGTTAAAGTGTTGCCTGCCCCTTAACCTATTGCTGCTGCAGCTCTCAAAGAGGCTAAAAGGAGATGTGCTTTCGCAACGTTTGCATATTTTTCAATAAGAAAATATCCTTCGATGCATCTGAGTCTGTTCTGGAGAAGGATGAGTGTGCCGAGTGTGTGTGTGTGGATGAGACCAAATCAGTTTACTAGCTTAAGCTACTCGATTCCATTGCCCGCTGTCTGGCTTATGCCGCTGGCCACTTTTCCACTTTTCCACATTTTCAAAGCAAAAAGTCATTTTGAATGAAATTCAAAGGCTCATCGTCCGGCCATTAATATTGCCACAAAATAATAAAAGTTCAAAACAAATTGCACTTTGAACCAAACCACAGAGAAAAAATATGAAAAGAGCTTGCCGGTTAGGAATTTTAATTAAAAATATTTTTGTTTGATGTACAAACAATTCTACAGTTATTAGAAATATTTTTTTTTCTATTTTTGTCATTAGTTATTCATAATAAATATCACTTTAAAATGTGTTATTGATTGGCAAACACGGTTGGCAAATACAAATACAAATATATAATTAGTTTTTCGTTCATTTCTTTAAAGTTTCCCCTAAAAAGCCATTAAATATTTGTCACAAACTTTTGTGTGTGCTCGTGCTTATAAAAAACCACTCACAAACCAGAGTTGCCCTGGTCATGTTCCAAAAACAAATTTTTAATTACAAGCAAATCTGTTGACTCCTTTTTTGTAAACACATAAAATGTTGCCAACAACTTTATTATTGCCATAAATAAACAGGGGGCGAGATGCAGGGTTGCCAGGGGTGGCGAGATAAAACACTGCGGATATTGGGCCACGTAATGCGATAAGAATTATATTTATAGGCGAAGCAAGTGCATTTAATAATTATATTTTTCGCCAACGAGCTGCAAAAAGTGTGTGTGCAATAAACTGCATTGGCGCAGGGGGGGTGCGAAAAAAAGGGTTGCCAGGCTAAATTATGATGCAGTAAACTGTCTTTTGCCACCCACTGTCGCCCCCCCCCATGGTGTTTGCATGATTTTAATGTTTATTGCCCTAGCGCAACCTGTTTAAGTTATTATAATTACATCATCCCAGCCACCTTTTTTTTGCATTCCATGAATGATTTAATTGTTAAAATTAATCGTTGCCTGAAGATTGATAAATATGTGTTAAAACACAATAGTTAATATTTAAACCTTTGTATTTCAATAAACTATGAGAAGCCATTCGGTTTAGTTAGTTTTCTGTCTGATTATATTTAAAAAGTCTTTAAATTTAAAATGCAAATATGCAACCACATGCTTGGAATACTTTTATTATTTATTTTTTACTTTAAGCAGGGTATTTACTTTCTAATTAGCCACAATTCCAGTCAGCAATGTTTAATTAATCTGAGCCAATGCTTTGAGATTAAATTCGACCCAACCGAACTTAAATATCCACCCTGCACTCTATAGCAGACTTATTGAATGGCATTATCTTATGACGGTCGAAATGAATTTCACCAACACAATGGCCCCTTAAATTTACCTTTATGGCAGCTTTATCTCGGGATTAAAAAGGGGCTGAAATCCAGAGGGCTTTTGGCCAGTGAGTAGCTAATAAACACAGAACACAAGACCAGGGTTGCCAAACTTCACTATGAAAATTCACAAACTTCTGACTGAAATCCGTTGTGTTTTTTCTTATTTCGCTTTTGTTCTTGTCGCTGGGTGCCATATTTAAGCAATTTACTTTGCCATTGAGTGGCGGTGTGTGAATGATATGCAACACAAACAATGCACACACACACGCACAAAATACACACTCACAGGGGGATAGAGATGGGTATAAGTTGTGCGAGAGAGAGAGAGAGAGAGATGGAGAGCTCTGAAATTTATGCTGTAAGCGCCGCATGCAAATAATGTTAATTTAAATGCGAGTATCATCGTCAGTGGCAGCAGCAGCAGCAGCAGCAGTACAGAAGCAACAGCAACATCACAGCAGCAACCTGCAACACCAGCAGCATACTAACACTCTCTCACTCACACACACACACACACATTTACCCACCACATATGAGTTGACAGTCAACAGAAAGGGGCAACATCGAATTCCCAACGGCCAGGCGAAGTTTGCTCTCGTTGCTCGGCCTACAAATGGATCCAGGGTCCTACGAAATTTACCCAGAATGAAAGACAGGACCCCAAGACAAGTTGATGACCCATTTCGTGGGGGTTACATTAAACTCGTACATTACTTTTTTTTTTTTGGAATTTAATTTAATATATACAAATTTGTTTAAGCTCTCTCCCAACATCGATGACTTTCAGCATTGATGTGTTTTAAAATAAAGGATCTTTCTTATATAAGAAGTATTTATTTACCTAATCGATATCAAAAAAGCATTTTTAGATCTGCAAAATTTAAATCTAAGAAATGAAAACAGCATTAGTTTGTCAATTGATATTTTTAAGAGCACAGCAAATTATTGTAGCCTTCGTTTCAAATCCAAATTAAAAAAATAATTAATAGCATATTCAATAACAATACATTGGTATTTTCAACAATATTCAAAAATAACTAAATACAAAAAATAAATGATTTGTGTAAAACAAATTAAATCAGACCTGTACAAAACCTCAAATCAGACCTGTAAAACCGTAAATCTTCTTAAGATATTTAATAAATAAATAATAAATATTTTTTTATTTTGTAAAATAATCTAGACTATATTTTCTCAATTTTTCTAGGGTACTACACACTTTTCATTCGATCTGACTCTAGTTGTTTTTTGTGAAGTTTTAGTTGGCGGCATAGGTTTTATAGTGGCTGTTGTTCGCTGAGGTTTTTGCTCGTTTATTTTAAAGTGCTTTAACCAAACGCCAAAAAACACAAACAAACATGGGGATAGGACATAAGTGCTATATATATAAACACGGGTATGGTATTTTATGTATAGAATGTGTGTATATATATATACCCCGACAGACAAATTTAAAGCGCAATTAAGTTTTGCGGCCTAGACGAGACAGAAGTCAGTGTTTGGTGATAAAGTGAACCGGTCACAGGTGAGCGACAGAGAGGGATAGTTCGGGAAAATGGAAAATGGCACAGATGCGGCCTATATGGTCAATGGCTCTTTCTCTGTCTGCACCATAAATGCCCTAAATGCCATACAGTTGCGGTCAAAACCATAGCATAGCTTATGGAAATATCAGAAAATATAAAATTATTTTTACATTTTCGTGAAGCAAATACTATAAACTAAATGGGGCAAAAAGAAAAATTCTCACTTACCGTAGACTTTTAAATATTAGAAAAGACTGATTCAAAAAAATGTTCTTAAATTTTGTAATTTAAAAATGTTGTTCAAAAATCATTTATTGCAGTATTTAAATATACTGAATTTTAGCGAATTATAAATAGTTTTCAATTTCCGTGAAAAATTAAAACAATATAATTTTGTTAATTGGTTGTTAAGCAATATTAAAAATTAAAATAAAAGTTGTAAGTTGCCTTCAAGGAATGTTTTTGAGAACATTATATTTTCCCACTACTATTTTTTTGACCGCAGCTGTAAATGCCATTTGCTTTTGCTATAACTATTGCTCTTCCTGTCCGCAATACTTGCGATTATGCCGATAATGACGATGTTGATAACGTCCGATAATGATGTTGATAACTACGATGTTGTTGCAATAATGCCACCGTTATTAATGCTTCATTATAATGCCGTCAAATGTCCGACAGACTGGGATTTTGGAGCGTGCCAAGAACCATTCGCAGGACTTAAACACCTAAAGAGCATTTGTCTGCAAATCCCCGAAAGAACTTTATTGGTGTAATAACTCCCGAAGAGTAGAAGCCATGTTACACGGACAAACGATCGTCATTAATTTAATTTAAAACCAACAGCTTTTTCCTTAAAAACTAAATACAACTTTTAAAATACGTGGGGGATCCGCAAACAAACTCTTAAATGCTGTTCAAAAATTATGCAAAAATATGAGGAATACTTTAAGGGTTATCCAAACAAAAAAAAAAACAAGGATAATTGTTTAAAGTCTTAAATGTTTCACATTAATTACAATATTAATAATTAATGTGAAATTATTATAATAATTGATATTAAATCATTTACTGTTATATGAATCCTATTTGATATAATGATTTTATATTTTCCTTAAATAATATGTATACAATTTTTAATTCAATATCAGATATTTATTTTTACAATTCCAATTTTTTTAACCAGTGTATGCATTACGATAAGAATCACATAAATGTGTTTTGTATAATATATATGAAACGGAAATTTAATTAGTAGGCAGCACACAGCAATCAATCTCAGCAAATCTGGCGAATCATCATCTTTCTTGGCCAGATGGAAAAGGCAACAAGGGAAATTTTGTGTAAGCCAAGCTAAGCTCAAACGAAAATGAGGGAAAATATGGCGAAGAGAGGTGCAAACACACGAAAAATTAATTATCTGTCCGTCAAGTGCGATGATATCGATGATGGAGTGGTGACGACAAAATTAAAGCGAATAAGATACGGCAAAAGAATTTGACAACCCATCCTTTAGAGAGATCATTAGAAGTAATTAATCATCAACATGTTATTCGAGTAATTTTATATCTCATATATTTTAAAGGTATATTTATCTAGTCGAAGGCTTATGCATTCTAAAGGTGTTTTTCTTTTGAAAAATATTTCATTCACAATTTTTGTTTGAATTGCGCTTAGAAATTGATTTTTTTGTATTGACTCTGCCATTTTAGTTTACTTTTCTGCTTCTTGATTTGCATAGTATTTTCTATCAAACGTTGCTGCTGTCATCGAATCTCTGTCTTGTTGCCTAAATTTACATTTTCTGCAGAGAAACTTCTTCAATTTATCTAGCTATTTGTTCATATTCCTTTTGCCAACCAAGTCAGGTGCAAAATATCTGCAAAAATCTTTGAAATTGTCAAATAAACAAACACACGCAACACGAGAAATTATTGTTATTTTTGAGCAGAACAAAAATATATATTTCGGTGTCCACAAAAGTAGGCCACTCACAAAAATCCTTAGAATTGTGTGTGTGTGTTTTTATGCATTTGTTACTTGTCATGTTCCCAAAGGCAAGTACTGGCCATTTTGGAATAATTGTTGGTGTTGCTCTCGTCCCACTTGGATTGGCGGTCTGCGGTGGGCAAATGGTTAGTAGTTGGGTGGTTGGGTGGGTGGTGGTCACTAGCCAGAAACAAGAAACAAGAAGCAAAGGACCAAGGACGAAGGCCCAAAAGCCAAAACCAATGCCAAGCTGCGCCTGGTTGTTTGGTTTTGCTAGTCAAATTACCGAAAATAGCAAATGTGAATCGGGCGGGACAAGAACATGAAAACAGACAGCGGCAACACCAGCAACACCAGCAACAGCAGCAGCAGCAACACCAACAGCAACACCAACACCAGCAACAGCACCAACAGCAACATGACAGGCCATTTTCCGTTTCCATTTCTCTTTTACTCACTGCGCTATGTGGCTAATTACTTTCGAAAGTCAAGTTATTAGCGTGATTACAAAGGCATTGCACATGAGCCAGGACAACAGCAACAGCAACAGTAGCAACAAGCAACAACGAGCCTCGGAAGCCGAAGAAAGAATAACAAGAAGTAGAGGAAGATGCACAGATACTATGTTTATGCTATGAAATTCATGAACTCTCGAACACATGAATTTAAAAATATGCAATACATACGAATTCATGAAATAAAAATAAAAGTCCCAAATTTATCTGTCACCTCTGCTAGCATTATTATTTTAGCTGATTATAGTACTTTTTTCACCGCCAAAGAGAACAAGAAAACAAAAACAATTAATAAAGCCTTTACAATACGGGAAGAATAAGAAATCAATTCAGCTTCAATTGTTTACTTTTACGTTCGGCGTTGCCACCTAATTTATAGAGATTGAAGTTGGTTGCGCATAGCCATTTCATGCATTTGGTTTTTCTCATGAACTTTCGTTGGAGAAATAATGGTTAAGCAAACATTTTTTTCGCATTTCATAACATGACTTCATGAAATGGACATCTTATAAACACAGTAAGAGGGAGTAAAGGAAAGGGATAGAAGAGGGAAGAAACTGTGGTGGAAAATTCATGGACCAAATTCAAAATTTTGTAAAACTATTATAAAATCTTATTGGGAACTCAATTTGAATGTACAAAATATTTGGTTAATTTGGCCAAAAAATTATGATGTAACCCCCTTTTAAAAAATGAAATTATACATATAGAGGGTTTGAATTATTTAGCATTGTAGTTTATTTTCAAGCCACACTTGTTAAAATTTAACTTTCATTTGTTTTTATTTTTGGGTTTGTGGTATTATTTATCAGCTTGCAGGACCACGGTGCAATGTCCTTGCAAGGCAGCGGCAATAACAACGTCAACAAGGCGGCAGCCTTACACGAAAATTAGCCAAGCGCTGCCAATTGGGGCAGGGGCTTACTATAAATTGGGTGGTGGGTTGGAGGGTTTGGGTTGAAAAGCGGTTGGGCGAAGGGCAAGTGGTGCTGGCGGTGCGCCCATGTGGTTGCCGTGGCAATTTCGAGGAGGCTGCTGCGGAGCACATAATCATGAAAATAATCATAAAAAGGCAACAGGATGTGAGGCGGGCAAGCGGGCTGAGCTCGAATTATTTTTGGGCTACTGCAACAAGGATGCTAGGGCTGCGTAATTGGCGCCCAACCAACCGCCTCCATGTTGCATGTTGCTGCTTTAATTGTTGCCGCCATCGCAATCGCTGGCTGCTAAATGACGCCATCGTCATCATCAGCAGCAGCCTTTCTGATTTGATTATCAAATTTCACTTTTTTTTTACTTTTTAAATTTCCCCCTTTTTCGTTAAATTTGCATTTCTTTTTTATGTATAAACGAGTGTGTGGGTGTGCTGGTCACATTTAATTAGCGTGGAAATTAATTGCCACCAATTAAGAGACATTTTCAAATGGACAAATTGATAATTAGAGGGAATCACAGAGAGAGCGGGAATGTAAAAAAGAACTAGATTTGTTCAAGCGTAGCTTAAATGCGACCAAAAATAGATGTAAGCAAAAAAACAAGAAGGGCAACAAAAAAATTGGAAAACCAAACATTCGCACCATTATTCGGATAAACATTCTGTAAATAGCTAGAATTTTGCATGCAAATGAGAAATTACTCTTAAATTACTTAGCAACTTTTTAAAATGTTTTTTTTATATATTATTCGAGAAGCTAATAAAAATTACAAACTGATATTGTTCAAATATAAAAATCCGCACTTATTACAGATATATTTTTAAAAAATTTGTGTAAAGATTGTTTGAAAATAAATTAATAAGATATTAAAAACACTTAAGTTCCATTAAAAAGTGCAGATGAAAGAAGATTTATGGGTATTTTAATAAGTTGTTAACAAAATCATTTACTACAGTATATTGAAAAGTACATTTTAAGGAATTCTTTAAAAAACTAAATCAATATCAAAGGGTTTTTAAAGTATCACTTTTTTTTAAATGTTAGTAATCATTATGGTTAACTAAAGGAAAAATGGTCCTTTAGGTCAAAGGTATGTTTTTTAGCTTTAACTTTATAACATTATTTTTTATGTATAATGTATACTGGATTTTCTAAGCTACTGAAACATTTTTCCACAGTTCTTCCAATCAGCCATTAGCTTTAATTAGCTAAGTTCTAAGTTGAGGTTCTCTCAGCTTCCTTTATTTTTTCCTAGAGTAAATTGCATTCTATTTTATGCTGTGTTTTTGTTGTAATTACATTAACACATTGTGCTTGTTAACAAACAAGTTTTGGTCTTTGGTGCGTGTCCCGTAAGAGATTCCATGGAGAAAGTTTTTCCTAGTCGCCCATGGAATTTCCCATTTCCATTTCCCTATCCCTTCGTGGTCACACATACATTTAGTACATAGTTTGGTGTGTGTGTGTATGTGTGTGTACTGGAGGCAAGTGCAAGTCAATCAGGCAACATAATGAACTAATTGAAATAATTGCCAGGCTGCTTAGTTAAAATACATAAACAAAGTCAGTAAACAGAGACAAGGGAAAAGCATCCCACTTTCGAAAACTTGTGGGCTTTTCCAACAAAACAAAAAGAGTATTTAGGTTTCAAATACCCTCGAAAAACATTTTGTCAGGATCTGGTAAACAATCACAAGCTGCATTTTTGCAAAATAATATATTACTTATTGTATAGCATCTTAATAGGTGAAGATTTATAATTTTCAAAATTATTTCAACGTAAAAAAAAAAAAAGAAATAATACTTTTGGATTAACTTCATCCGAAAATGTTATATTAAGTTATTTTTGATTAACATTTTAGGTAATGTATTTATTTTTTCTGCTATTTTCATTTAGTTTTTAATTGTGATGACAAATTCAACATGCATCATTACATACATACTTATTTCTTAAGTAAAGTGAACAATTCTCAATAAGAAAATTATTTTAAAAGCAAGTAATATACAATTTTGAACTTGATTGGGTTAAAAAAATAATAAAAATAATAATGCAAAACGGAAATACCCTTCTTGAGTGCATAACCAATTTCCATAGCATACTTTGCTGCGCTGCTAAGCTGAAAAAGCGGACAAACAACACAACTTGAAAATTCATTTCATTTAAACGCTTTCCTTACCCAAACTGACGGCAGAAAGAGAGGGCGACAGCGTGTGCGACAGGGACAGCAACACTTAATGGACGCTTGCCTTCGCAAACTTCTTTTCACAGGGCAAAAAGTGGGGGCGGGGTTTTTCTGGGGCTTAGGGCAAAAGGTGACTAGTGGATAAAAAGGATGGGATGTCTATGTGGGCGGTGGGCAATGGGCGGTGGGCGGGGCAGCTTGGGCTAAGGAGCCGTTGACGCCGGCCGCATTGGCGCTCAAGCTGAAAACGTTTTCAACAAAAAATAAGGAAAAAAAAACTTTTTTCCCCAAAAGAAATGCGGGTAGAGGGAGGTCACGAGGGCAGCCGAAACTTTTCACAGCAATCTAACCGTTTATGCACTTGAAAACTCCCGTGCACCTATGCACAGTGAGCACTCGTTCAAGTGAATAAAGTGGCAGCAAATAAAGATAAAAGGCTAGCAAAAGCCAAGAACAAATAAAGATAAAAAGCTGGAAAAAGGGACTGCACATTTAAAAAATATTTAAACAGTAGAGGTGAAAAAATTAGATTAACTGAGAATGAGGTTTAAAAAACATTAATGTATTTAAAAAATGCAAAAAAACGTTTTTTTTTAAATTTTTTCTTACCAAAAAAAAATTGGTTTTCAATTTTTTTTTTTTTTGATAATATTCAGTAATATACCTTATTAAGTGTTGTTATAATCAAAATATAAAAATAAAAATTAAATATTCACATTTTTAAATAAAATCTTACAAATAAGCTATTCTGTCAAAATTAAATATTTATTTTCAACTATTCTATTTAATACAAACTTTCCAAAGTTTCATTTAATCACAGAATACTGTACTCTCTAAGAAGAAAATCTTAGTTTGCAAAGATACATTAAGCACAGATTGGACACTAATTCACAGTCATCACCCAATACAGGTAACGTTACTATTTATAATTGTTTTGCAATATTTTAAATGTAATAAAGAAATGTAATAAATGTAGCACAATCAAATATGTAATGATAAATCATAAAAAATCCATAAATGCCAATGAACTGGACCCAAATAAAAATGCCGCTTAGTCAGCATTCACTGTGCCAGCCAGCCAGGAGGTATGGGGCATAGGTCAAAGCATTTTGGGGCACTCAACCGTCAATACGTGATAAAAGTTTTGCTGCTGCTGCCGTTTCCGTTTCAGCAAAAAAAAAAAAAATCCGACAAAAAATACATAGAAGCGAATGCTGAAATCCAGTAAAAATGCACTAAAATATTTGAAATGTGCGTGCAGGGAAAATTTGAAAGGAGCGGGCTTTTACTTCTTCCCATGGAAACTTGTTAAAAGGTAATTGATACAAAATGACGTTGAAATTGAAGTTGAGTTGGAGTCCTGCCGCATATGTCCATTCCCCCTATCCCCCCATCTCTCTCTAACTGCCATACAGCTATCTCTTTTCACTGGCCAGTCGAGCAAAAGTTTCATTTGCGAGCATTGGAGAATTGGAGAATTGAACGTCCGCAGCAATTTTCTATTTAGAAATTCCCACAAAACCATTTTAAGTTATCGATAATAGAAAACTAGGTGAGGAAATCGTGGCAAGGGAAATATATATATATATATATATATATATATATATATATATATATATATTTGATATGCTCGTAAAGTCAAATTTAAAGCGGGGGCCAAACAATAGACAAACAAATGAGAAAAGCAAACCCAGAAGTTTTTTCAACGCCCCTCCCCAAAAAAAAAGGAAAATCTATAGTATAAACGGAGTAAAAATGGAATAAAAGAAATAGAAAAGAAAATTGGAAAAAAAGGATGGCAGCAGACAGTTTTGCTAATAAACAGAACTCGAAGAGTGCAGAAAATTTTCATAGCAAATTGGTTTGTGCTGCGATTGCGATTGGTTTGGACTTGAATTGGAAGAAAGAAAAAAAAACTAAATCAAAATGCAAGAGCACTCAGCGAAATACCACCTATAAAAGCTCATTGTGAGTTTCTTGTTGGAAAACCGAAAAATCCATTTGATAAAAAATACACTTGGAAATTTGACTCACTTTTAATTAATTTAAAAGCAGAATAAGTTGATCGCGTTTGTATGTTTTAAATATATTTAATTAAAATATGTATTATACAGAATACAAGTAAACATTTTTTTATGTACATTTTTTTTTTCATTTTATCCAGTAAAATATTAATTTATATCATCTCTCAGTTTTTTAGGATTCATCAATTATTTCCCCCAGTGTATGCAGGTATATAATGAACGGCTAGAAAAAAGAACGAACAAGAGGTCCCACTGCTCAGACAAGCGGAAATCCTTTTTCATGCCAATTTTTACGGAAGCGGCCATATTTGTGGTAGATAATCGGTTTGCGTCTTCCACTTCGCCACTATACTATATATCCGTCTCTTTCGGCATGCCTCAGGCTGTTTTTTTCGCTGCTGACACGGCATCTGTTGCCTTTTGTTGTTGTTGTTATTGTTGTTTTCTTGCTTCAGTGAACTTTGACCGCAGAACTGCCGCAAATGAGCGAAAAGGTCCACTTTTCTGCTGATGTCTGGCGAATATTTTTTTTGGGCCCAGCAAATCTCTCACTCAAATCTGAACCCTAGGCAAATATGCGAATCAAAGACCTTTGTTTTTTATGCGTACTCTCTTAATCGAATTAATTGCAATTGGCTAAAGAGATTTCATCCTCGTTAGATGAGCCTTTTGTGGCGTCTTCAAGTTTATGAAATTGAAATTGCAGTTGAATGATTTTCATTATTTCTTGTGATTTCTGGCCTAAGGATAGCAGTCAAGTAAACAAAGTAAGCAAAGGCATCCATCCTCTTGACCTTTTCCGGCATTCAAGTGGCCATCGATCAATCCATTAGAACAACTTCTAGAATCGAATTTATGTTAAGAAATTGGTTTGCAGAAACTTGCCCAAAAGTAGGCCAACAAGTTGACAAGAAAACAAGAATGGCAAAGAAAACCGAACATTCGGGCAAGACATGCAAACATATTGTATTTAAGATATTAAACTAGAGGTACAAATTCAGCATTTACAGTTATACAATATTTTACTGACTTTTGTGAAAAACACTTCTATCAAAGCATACTAAGGATTTTGGAAACATTAAAAGAAATACTAATTTTACTGCCCATTTGGGGAAAACTTTTTGGAAAATGTGCAAGAAACTTTCCAAGAATGTTGTTAACGAAACTATTTACCAAAGTCTAGCCAAGACCTCTGGCGCATTCCACATACGCCCCGTAAGCCAGGCGAAAAATGGGGAAATAAAAGCCACACAGGTGCACCGGCTACATGGAAAGTAAATTGCATTTTATATATTTTAATTCGCACATTTATGGTTTGGCAAGCAAAACTAAAGTTGGCATAGTCAAAAAAAGAAAAAATGAAAAAGAAAGCGAAACGAGAATGAGAATGAGAACGCAAACGAGTCTCGACTAAAATCCTAAAGAGCATCTCTGCTCTTGAAGCACATTCGCAAAAAAGCTGGACAGAAAGGCGAAATTATTATAGGAATAATATGCACTTTATGTGCCACACAGAGAGCGAGCCACAGGTCGAACAAGTCCATATCCCTCGCTTTTAAACTCCATTTCCATTCCACTCCAAGTCCCATTCCACTTTTGCCAAAACAAAAAAAAACTCCTAAACGAGCCAAGAGTCGGAAGCCGAAAGCCGAAAGCTGAAAGCCAAAGCCAAGGGCATTGCAGGACCAAAAAGGATATGGATATGTGTATATGTGCCCAGCATATTGTGAAGAATAGTACTTCTGGACATGTTCGTTGCGGCTGCCCAAGCAGACAATTCCATATTTTCTTGCGGTCACACCACCGGCAGTATGACCGAATAGGCAATGAATTCCAATTTCAAAAATTTAAATATTTCATTTAAAGTTTTAACAAAAAATGCAATACACCACAAGATGTATAGAAAAAAACTGAAAGTTCTTATTGGAGAATGTAGCTAATGTAAAGAAGTAAATTGACATTGTTTCTGTCATTAGTTAAGTTGGGAGACATATTTATCATTAAATTATTTGAAAATATGTTAGGCAAAAAATAAAATAAGAAACTGATGCTGTTAAATAATTAATATATGTATATACTGTTTTATTTAAAATTAAATCTTTAAATTTGGTTACAAAAACAGCCCACACTGTTTCAAGTTTAATCAATTTAGGATAAGTAAATGTAACATTCGTTTTGTTAGTGATGCATACATAGCCCTGGTCACACATATTTCTAAAGTCTGGCCACACTGTCTACGCTTTGCTTTCCCTTTCGCTCTCACTGGGCAAACGAGACAAGAAACCAGTCGGACGTGGCTTAACTTTAACAGTTATGTGTTTTTTTTTTGCTGCTACTGCAAGTAAATTTGCATGTGTAACGGTCAGTCGTCAGCTGTATAACGGCTGCATTGCAACCCAGTAACATCCGTCCACTTTCCAAACGCCCATCGCCCAACCAACGCAAAAAGCCAGAACAGAACAGCTGACAGTCCTTGTGTGAAAAATGTAATTTCAACGTTATCCTGACGTAATGCCAACGTTATCTGCTTGCACACGCCTCTCAATGCGGCAGAACGAGAAAGAGACGGCATGTGGAGCGGTAGAAAGAGATGGACCACAGGTTATGCATATGTTGTTGCCGCTTTGTTTGCTACTTTTCTCAGTGTGTGCGCGGTTTGCACAGAAAAAAATGTCATCAGTTGTCAATTACATATGGAATTACCCTTTTAAGTTGCATTCTTTCCCTTTTTTCAACATTATAATTAAATAATTTTAATGAATTTTATTTGTTTCAATTGAATCCCTGATTAATAAAAAAATTGCATCTTTGTGGTTCTGCAATTATCAAAAAAAAAGTCAAGAGATTTATGCTTATTTTAATCAAACATTTTTTATATTAATCGAAAAGTCAATTTACAACTTAACACCTTATTGATTATTCAATTGCAGTGGTATGGATTAATTAAATACATAATTTAGTATACATGTAAATAAAAAAATGTATAGAAAGATAATACAAAAATAGTTTCTGATTATGGGAAGATTAAAATGCAACAAAAAAAATGTATCAACTGTAAATAAAAAGAAATAATTAAAATTTGTCAATAGCATTGACAGTCTGCCTTGGTTTTTTATAAATCAATCAGTTCTTTTTTTTTGTAATTAAAGGAACAATAATAATTTTTTTTGGTAAATAACAGGCACAAATATATTTAAAATTAACCAATTTTAAATCCCTTTTTTTCGACTTTATCTTTTGGATCAGTGCACTTTGGCTATTTACTTTAGCAGTTAACTCTGTCACACATCTCAGACTCCCTCTCTTTCTCTCTCTGATTCTCTGTCTCTTTCTGTTTGCCTGTGGCCATCTCTGTCACATTGTTGGCAACAAATTTTGGTTTATATTTATTGCATAAATTTTGATGGTCATAAAATGGAATTTGCCATAGACGAAATTGTTTTGAATTTTAATTTACTTGTCAGTCCGGACAGGAACAAGAACAATAATAACATGGGCAGCTGTTGGCAGACAGGTGCAAAAGGCAATGTAATAATAAACGAAATGGATTTTGGATTGTCAGCAAGGGTACGGAGTAGGCCAGCGCCCATCACCCACAAATCCTTTTCGAATCCTCTTAGTCCTGGTCATTATTAATTGGCAATTGTGTTAATGCAGCAAATGAAAGAGAGGATGTCAGACGGAAGGTATCAATCTTCTGCCGCTGCTCCTCAAAGAGGGCGTATAAATTGCACTTTGATTCCGCTCCAAAATAACAGCCAAATGGCAAAGACAAAGCAACTGAAAATACTTGGAAAATGTTTTTGGTAAAAGTTTAAGGGCAATTATAAGTAAATATAAATATGCAATGAATTCGGACAATTACGGCAAATTGGCAGTGAGACAAAGGAAAAACAGAAAATATAAAGTTTTAGATAAACAAAGGGGCAGCAAATACAAAAAGTAATGCAATAGAGTTTTTAAAAGTTTTCAAAGGAGAGTCTTAAATTTTTAACAATTTTAAGATGAAGGATTTTTTATGCTGTAAAATAATTATTTAAAAAGTAATGTGGCTCTCCAAATTTGTTTTGCATTTTAAGCCAACTAAACTATTTCATTTATTAATCACAATTTATTTGCCCAACTAGATGGATTATTGAAACCCTTCAAGACACATCTAGTTCCACTTTTTTTTCATGTAATCCATTTTTTTGGCTACAACAGAGTTCTTCTGTTTGCTCAATTTTCGGGTTAATTCAATTTGTAGTTTATATATGTGTTTTATCTTGTACATCTGCACAAGAAATGAATTTAATCCCAAGCCTGGGCCTTTTATTTGCCATTTACTTTGAGGAGCCATGGAAATCACCACCCACTTACTCGCACACCATCGTGCCCTCTCTGTCGCCCTTTTTTTTGTCCCTTTCAATTGCTTAGTGCTAATGTCAAAGAAAGTCGACCGCCTTTTGTTGACTCCTTTTTTGACTGCCAGTCGCCATCGTCACTTTTAGTGTTAAGCTAATTTTGTCAGTCAAGTTACTTTTGCACTTAAAAAATAAAGGATTTTGGAAAGATAAACTTAAAGAACAAAATTTTATTTAAAGTTGTTATTCAGAGAAAAAGTACTCTGATTAAAATTTGTTTATAAAAGTATAATACTATTCACAGAAAATAGTACTCATAATGAAAAAAATTGGTAAAAATTAGTTAAGTTTAAAACAAACAATAACTTCATCAATCATAAAAGTTATTAAAAAGCACTACATTTTGAAGTTCGTTTAGATTTTTAATACCATTCAAATCTTTTTTTTAAAGGTATGCAAGCAAGCAAGCAAGAATATTCATTTCAATGAGTTTCTGTCTCTTTTAAGCTTAATTAAAATTACCCACGCAGAAGTTAGAAAGAGAGAACGATGGCGACAAAGAGAAAGAGAAGGAGAGAGAGAGAGGAAGAGTAGGAAGTGCTTTTAATTGTGTCCGATTACACTGTCGCACAGGATATTCGGTCGATTTGTTCAATAACCGTATCCAATGACTTGCTCAAAGTTGGAAAATATGTAAATGATTTAACTTACCTCTCAACGCAAATAATCACACGCATGCATGTATTTGTGTGTTCATAATTGGAAATAGTTTGGTTGAGTTTGGTTTGGTTTGGTTATGTAAAGTTTTTTTACCTGAAATAAAAAGGATACGATATTTGCATGAATATTGGGTTTAATTAATACTGGAATTTCAAAGTAATTACATTATATGTATGTGTGCAAGCAAATGATAATTGGTAATGGAATCCGCTTGCAAGTAATTTCGACAATTTCCTAGCAATAATCTGTAATTTGCGTACCGTTTTTCGACAGCAGGGAGTTGAATCGATTTTTTGCCCCCTCTCCCCTGCCCCCTCCGTTTGCATAAACCTAATTAGTTTGCCCACAAAGAGCCAAAACAATGGGAATCCCAGTCACATCTTCGATTTGCAGGCTCTGTATAATCCACATGACCAGTGGCAAACTGGAGGAAAAAGCAATGGGAAATCGAAGAGCAAGGAGTGAAACGTTTGAAAGGACTGCAAATATTTTCATAGAATTTATGGTTGAACTCTTATGTTTCACTGTGTGGCTAAGTCAAGTCTTAAAATGTGGTCATAGCAATTTCTGCCCAAGAGCAGTCATTATTCGTACGGGATTTATTTAAGGTGAAGAACAGTGAAGTCTGCATATAGGCAAAAATTAGAAAACTACTCCAACTTGATTAATTTTACGGATAAATTATATTAACTTTTTAAATCTTTAAATTTGTTTTTATGCATGGTTCTATATTGTTTTATGTTTTAATTAAAAATTCGTTTTTTTATTAAGATTGTTGATAAGTTGGGATCACCAATTTAAACCAATATCTTTGAAATCAAGTTTAAGTAAGTTACATGTCTGAAACATAATGCAAATTTGAAACAAGTTAACATTAAATATTTAGTTTTAGAGCAATAAAATACTTTATTATAGGCCATTAGATTAAAATATACGATTTAAGAATTTTTTTTCTTTTATTTTATGTTGTATTTACGAAACTCCTTAATGGAACTTTAAAATTAACATTCAATAATGTGTAGGATTCTAGAAGCTTAGTTTTAGATTACCAATAGTGACGTCGTCCAAGTGGACTGACAATTGGAACTTCTGTGGAGTTCGTCGATGCCGTGTGCCCACTGTACTTACATTTGGACATTTGTCTGCGACTAAAAAGGCGCGCTTCGCTGCACTTGAAATGAAGTTGTCTGTGTGCTGGTGCGTCTCGATGTCAGTGTGTGTGCGTGTGTCCTTTGTGCAATGTCTTCGTGCTCATGTCCTTTCCGCCCTGTCTATGTATGGGTATGCAACTCTGTGCATGTGTGTGTGTGTGTGTGCTGTGGGCTATATTAAATATTTTTTCTGCTCGCATTCAAAGCAATTGCGAACTGCTTTTCATTTGCAGTCATCGTGTTGTGTGTGTGCGTCTGCAACTAATCTCATAAATCCCAAAGGTAAATATACAGAAACAAGGAAAAACGCTTAAAAAGAATTGCACAAAAACTTCTTCACTTGGTGGCCATATGTACATGTGTGTCACATCAGCTCAAAAGGGGGAAAAAATAAAGGGAGGTGGTTTTCCGCCTGGCTGTCACTCTATATAAACAAATGCACCTCTATTTATATACATTTTTATTTACTCGCATGCCCCGAGTGGAGATGCATTTTATTTCCATTTAATTTGCGGTCTGCAGCGCTCTGCAACTAAATGTTTTCGACTTTGGACATACTATGTATTTATCCTTGATACTCGAGCCAAAATAAAAAAAAAGAAGAAAAAAACATGTAGAAACGGGAAGAATATCTCGGGGGAATTCACAGCACACAGCTCAAACACTTCAGATGCAAATATTCAGCCGGCAAATTCCACCGAGACATTGACTATTCAAATCGATTGAGTTGAGTTGAGTTGAGTTGAGTTTTTTTTACTTTCGAGCACATAATCGAATAATTTTCGACTGCCTCGGTGGGGATTTGGCCAAATGTAGTATACGAAAGTATAAGGAGGCCAAGAGCCATTCTTTGTGCTCATAAGTTGTACAAAAGAGCAAGTCAAAAGCTGGCTTAGCAGGGTTATCAGGTTATCAGCTAGGCGAGAGATATGCAGAATGCGACTCTGTAGCAATTTATCGATTTAATTACACAATACTTGAATTTAGTTTAGCTGATTAAAAAGATTGTGCGTAAATAAAAAGAGCCCATATTATTAAACTAGATACATTTTCACTTGCGTTTAAAGTAATATAAAAAGTAACATTTTTGTTGATTTAAAATGATTTACGTGTAAAAGCCAGCGTAACAATCAGGTATGTTTTTGCTTTTATCTTTCAATTTCATTTTATTTTTCTACTCCATTTGTTGCCCAAGCCATTTTCGATTGAACTACAAGGGGGAAAATTTGGGAGTCTGTCACTGTGTTTATGCGATGGCCATTTCCGGCAATCCTTTTGTGAAATTTTCATCTATTCTCTTACACACGAAAGTGTGCATATGCATATGTAGCTTAATTCTAAATTGTAAACGGTTATTAATAGCTTCAGCTTCATTATAAATACGTTCTCCTGTTCGGGTAAAAGTACTAATGATCAGCTTACGTTATGATACTAGTAGAGTTGCCAGACATTTATATTATTATTGTTTCAGGAGTTCCTCTGTATTAACCTCAAGTATTTGCAGAATTCATGATATTCTTAGCATAAACATGGTTTGCGTTTGGGCATCAACCCATGTGTTGGGCAATGTCAACACCTCCTCGCTGAAACTGAAACTTTTTTGTATCCCCTTAACACCCCCCTTTCGACAGTTGGGTGTGTGGTGTGTGCGACTTATTTGCTGAGTGACACACAAATTCGGTTCGGCGACAAACGCTTCGACTTTGACTGGCACAAAGTTATTGGGTTTGTGGGTGGGTTTGAGTTTGGGTTTGCGTTTCCCAAGGATGTTTGAGTTGTTAAGCTGCTTTGGGGCCCTCACATGTGCTGGAAAGTGGTCAAGAGCGTTGTCCATTCAGTGTTCACTTTGTTGTCCTCCTTTTATCCGCTCCTTTCGCAGTTCCTTCGTGCCCATCCTGTCATGTTTTCCGTGTGTATTTCTCTGCAATTTTTATGCGATACTAAATTTTGTGTGTGTGTGTGTGTGTGTGCTGTGAGCGGCGGAAAAACGAATCTGCAATGTGCAGCATCATTTAATGGTTGAATACATGTTTTATTTTTTATTTTTGCTGGCGCCAGGAAATGCTATATCGGGATTTTGTCGAAAATAGCAAGCGATCTTAAGTGTATGGCAGGTTAAATTTATGGAGTTTGAGACGATTGAAATCGATTCTTGAGTAAAAAGATTAATACGTTTTGTTTTGCATGTACGACATTCTTTATGAATGGTTTATTTTGGAACTAAATTGTGACATTTTATAAGGAAATTAAAGAGATGTTTTCTAAGTTTCTGTCATTATTTTTTAAGATATACAGGTTATAAAACCAAATTTTTTTTTCAACTTTATTTTTTTTAAAATTTAAAAGCTCTTGTAATTCTAAAAATGCAATACAATTATTCAAAACATTTCCTAAATCAATAATAAATAGCCATTTAAAAATTAAAGCATTTTTGCTTCAAATATTTTCCCTGGTTACAAAACACATTACTTCATAATTTGTTTTTGAATTATATAAAATCGTTTTTATTACCGTAACGGAACCGCTGGTAAACTGCTTTCACTGCTTGCAATGCTCTTTTAACCCCCCAATGACCGCTTGCTCGTTTTCTGTCTCGGATTTCGCCCCTAACTTGTCACTTTGTGGGGATTTCTATATGGCTTTTCGCGTTTGTTTCTTTTTTGCTCCTTAAAATTATTTGATACACATGCGAATGGTTCCTTACATCTTGCTCATTTCGCTCTAGCCCTCTCACTCACTCGCACACATCATAAATATGCTCGCACAAAAGTGCCGTTTTGTCACTCTACCTCGCTCTGCATCTCATTTCCTCCACGCTTCCGTCTCGCTCGCACTTGCTGCGCTTGTTGTTGGCCTTGCATAGAAATTACTTTTACTGGGGAAATGGGATTTTCGTTGTTATTCTTCTGGTTGCAACACTGCGGTGATTATGCGACGCCAAAGCAATTTTTGGCCAGAGCGAGAGGGGCATAGTACGGAAGAAAGAGACGGGTAATATGGCTAATGCTTTCAATCTTTTTTGGAATTCGTTATGCAAAGCAAACAAACAACATTTATATACTAAAAGTTAGTGCCAAAGCATCCCTGTTTTTGGAATATTTTAAAAACATATCTTGTATCTTAATAAATCTGAAAGATTATTTTTACTTGTGTTTGCTTTAATTTTTCCATTTTCCTATTTTCCTTTTCGTTGCATTTAATTTGATTATTTTTTTTACATATTTGTGTTTGCAATTTGCAGTATTCTCCCGCACAAAAGTTGCATATGCAGCACACGTTGCGTATGCGTGATGTCAGCAATGATTAATTAATGAAACAAACAATCGAGTGCGCAAGCGAGGTGGCTACACAGATAAAGAGCGGGACAGCTATAGGGCATAATCATTAAGAGTAAAACGATTAAATGCTCAAAAAATAACGACAAAAAAGGCATTATAATTTAATTTTAATTTGGTATTCACACGCATCGCTTAGTTATAGATCCACTAGGTACAGTGAAAACCAGTAAGGATGAAGGCTTAATAGTAAAAAATAAACAATTTCATTTATTTCTTCGGTAATCGTAACTAATTACCGTTACACGTGAAAAATAACAGATTTTCCTAACGATATTTTTTGCTTGTTTTTTTTTGTTTTTTTTTTTTGTGCCCTAATGGCTGGCCGCAAATTGAATAATTGCATGAGTTACACACAACGCGAAAAAAAGACGGAAAAACCAACCAAAAGCTTGTTAAATTTCCCACGCTTCTTGAAAGAAGCAACAAAAAAAAATAAGTAGCATCAGAAAAACGGCGACAGAAAAAAAGAAAATTGCGGGGAGGAGACTGCACCCACACACACATTCAAACAAAATCATGATAATTGAATCAAATTGCATGTCAACAGTGGATTAGCAAAGCGAGAGAGTAGAGGGAAAAAATTATATAAAAATTGCATTGAAATGTTTATTTGAGAAAGTAGCAGAGAAATTGTTGCAGAAACCGCAACTTGTCCTTGTTCCCACGCACACACTCCATATAGGTTTTATATAAAACAATATATATATATATATATATCTATATTTGAGGCTGAAAAAACCAACAGCAAACAAATGACAACACGAAGAATAAAAAAATCTGGAAGAGAAGCCCCCACACTGATAAAAATAAATATCTGACTATTGAGTACAAAATTGTACATGAAATATTTAAATTAAATATGAAAGGCCTGATTTAATATTAAAATATTTAAATTAATGTGAAAAATAACAGTTTTTAAAAAATAACTATTTGATTTTAATGCATTTTATTTAATTTAAATGTTGTTGAAATTTAAACTACATTTTTAGATAGTAAAATCAATTCCGGAAGTAGTAAAGTATACAATTGCAAGAAATTGTAATATTTTTATATTTAAAATAACAATGGATAAAAATCAAAACGAAAAATTAAGTTGGAAATATTTAGATTTCCAATTTTTTTTTTAACAGTGAAGTGAAAAGCGCGGAGAAATGGGAAAATAAAGGGAGAAAGAGGTAAAGGAGCAAAGGAAACGGAACAGAGGAAGAAAGGTTCGTTGGCAGAATGGGTTGATGTGCTTGCTTCTCTCTTTTCTAGCAAAAAAAAATGACTGCTAGACTGGGTTAACCCATGTCCTGATGGGGCACACTTCGGTTACTCTCCCTTTCCCTTTCCATTTCTCCACCGCCCGCCTTTCTCTCTTAAAAACAATGAACTGCAAATTGTGCGCAAATTACATACAAAAAATAAACAAACAAAACAAAAAATGATGGCAAAAATATAAAGAATAAATAAACAAGTAAACAAAAGGGCAACCAAATAAAACCAAATAAAAGTGCGGCAAGGCAAGGCAGCTGGTAACTCCAGTGAATGAGCAGCCCCGAATGAGTCAGCAGAAAGAAGTACATTTCGCATAATGCACCACACATGGCGTATGCTTGATATGTGAAGCATACCAAAGTATAAACACAAAATTAATGGAAAAACCGCGAGCTGAACAAAAAACACGAAAATAATTTTCCAAAAGTCAAGGGCTTTAAGGAAAGTAAATAAATTATTTACCGAGCTAAAGAAACTCTGAGTGGATGACAATTAAAACGAATCGCAACTAATTTTCGGCAATAAGTTTTAATAATGTAGCAATAAACTTATTGTATACAATTACAAGTTTTAATATACAAATAAAAATGTTAATGGAAACAATTGTAACAAAAAGGCATGAAAATTATTTTAAGCAGAAATAGTACTTAAATTTTATAAACTCTACACAACATTATTTTTTTTAGTTAAATAGGTAATATTTCTTAAACTCGTGTTCTACCTAACTTAAAACAATTTCACAAATTCAAAAAAAAATTTTACTATTTTTCTTAAAAAATATATAAATAATTAAAAAATCACTGTTTTATGGGTGTACGAATATTTCTTCTTCATTCATTGAGCAAATTAATAAATACTTAAAATTGATTTAATTTTGCTAAATACACAAATAACGAATTCACCAAGAAAATTGAATTTAACTTAATATTATATTTTGCTTTTTTCTTGGTTGAGTTGAGTTAATTCAGCGAAAAGCAAACACTTAGCACCCTCTAAAGTTAAATCGGTTTAAGAAATCGCTTCTTGAGACATTAAGCAAATATTGAAACATAAATTTCAATTTGTGTTATTTATTTTTTTGAGCGATGTTTGTTTATTGCTCGGGCATATCAATTTTGCCGGTGAAAAACTTAATAAACACACACAGAAATGTGAGTCAGAATTTGGGTGAAAGGAGTGGGAGTTTGGAAAAAGTGCATTGGCATATTAAGCGTCTGTCTGCAGGGCACAAACTCCAACTCAAATACAAACAGAAAACAGCAAAACTAAAAACAGAAAACATAAATACAGAGAAACAGAAACAGAAAACAGGCAAACAGGCAACGTGTGCACACATTTTGTTTTATTTTTACGATTTTCACCATGTCTGAAAGTTTTCTTTCAATGTTTTCTGTGTGGCAACAACGGCGGCAAGAGGCAAAAGTTTCAATTTCAGCAATTGTTGAATTTTTGCACGCACAAGAAATAAAGATGAACGAACACACCCATGCGGGGTTACCTCTCGGCACATGCAACGATAATGTGAATGACCAAAGACCAGAGACTCTCAAATACCCAATACCCGATACCGAATACCCAACACCGAATGCCGAACACTGAAGAGCTGCATTATTGACAATGGGACTTAAGACGAACGCACCAAGTCGCAGAAAATTGCATTGTCCCAGCATAGTGGAGAAATGTTTTTTAGAAATTTAGCCAAATGCAAAAAATGTGTTACGTTTTAAATTAAATAGATTTCTAAAGTTTAAGCTTAAAAATATATTAAAAGTTTCAAAATGGAATTCGGCAAAGATCATTTATTGTCATAAATAACTTAACAAAATTTGGAATGATTAAGAAATCTTAATCTTAATACAGAAAATCAAAATTAATAATGAATATGAGGAAATGTGTATGAATTAAAATCAAAAAATACAAGGAAATGTAAATAATTTGTCATCAGGCAAAATGTTTAGAAACATTTATTAAAAATACAAAAGAATGTAAACAATTTGTCGACATACAAAATCAAATTAATTAAAAATAAATAAATTAGCAAATTTGATACAGAAAATCAAAGTCTTAATATAAAGAATTGTGTATAAGCTTTAATCAAACAATACAAAATAATGATGAGAATTTGTTGCCAATTTGACATTAAAAATACAAAACATTGTAGACGATTTGTTGCCAGAAAAAATAGCAAAATTCAATAAAAAAGTGTATAAACAAACCGAGACATAGGCATTCATCTACTCTGTAAATTAAAACCGGTTTGAGCAATTCAAGGCGTCGCCAATGGACCTTGAACCACTGTGGCCGGTGGGTCGGTCATAACCGGGCTCAATGCGAGCCAGTTGCATTTTCCATTGGCCATTGGCCACTGGCCATTGGCTCGAGTACGTGCTGGAAATGAGCAAAAGTCTCAATTCGAGTGCCTAATTAAATCAGCATCGCCATCGCCTCACCTCCGCGCCCACTTTATGAGGTCGACCACTGCAGGCGATCAATCGAACAACGATCGAACAGGCGATCGTTCCGAATTCAATTATTTCAATAAGCCAAAGTGTCAAAAACAAAGTGAAAATACAAAAAAAGAATCTCTCTTTAATTGACTGAAAGCGATCGTTAAAAGATATGCGAAAAATATCTGTCTGAATATTTGATATAATTAAATGCAAAAGGTCAGTTAAGAGTTAACTTTTTGGCTAATTAAGGCCACAGGGCGTATACTTGATTGATGCACTATAGAAAATAAATTAATTGCCATTTGATCCTTAGAGTTATACAATGTAAAACCACGTTTTACTTTGATTGAAATAAATGCACTATAGAAAATCAATTAATTGCAATTTGAACCTTAGAGTTATACAATGTAAATATATACTTTTTGTTTCAATTAACTTAACTTAAGTGCTAACTTTTAATTCCAATGATCAATGACCTTTTATATATAAAAAAATGATTCCCAAATTAAATATAACCATGATTTTAAACTTAATTCTATTTTCTACTTTTAAAACGTTTTTATTTCAATTAAATAAACTTAAATTCTTACTTTTCATTCGAATTCTTAATACTCTTTAAAATATTAGGAATACATTTCAAAGCAAAATACTTTACTATTTATTAAACAAAAAACAGAAAATGTTATAATCTATAGTTCAAATTTATATTACATACTTAATAATAATACAAATTCTGTTCAATTCTTAACCAATGACTTGACTTGACGATTTGACTTTTTAAAGTCCCCACATACTTTTTCACAATTTTCCTGTTGATTTTTCCTTTTTTCCGTGACACAGTTTCCTCCGAAATTCATTATCACTTTTCCAACTGGTTCGCCTTGTACACACACACACACACACACACACTCACACACACCCATCTAACCGTCTATCTCTCGCATTTTTCCCCCTTTCTTTCTGCGTATCAATTATGAGACTTTGACTTGGTTTAGCTTTAAGAGCCTGGCCAAGAAAAAGAAAAAAGAAAAAATAAGCAACCATAATAACCCAACAATTTCCGCTGTTTGGCGGGGTAAAAACGAGTTTTTCTTGACTCCTTGTGACTCCTTGGTTTTGGTTTTGGATTTTGGTTTTGGCTTTTCATTTTAAGGCGATGCGGTTATTAAGTTCGCAAACGGGAAACCGACCCCTTCCTGTTGGATTTGCATAACCTGCTGCTGTTTTCTGTTGATTTAACCCCTTCAAAGAAATGGACAAATCAATTTGCTTGACAGCCGCACAGAACACACAACCCACACACACACACACACACACACTTGGTCGAAACCGAATTGAGTGTTGATTTATTGGCCATGATCTGATTTTGAACAAACAAGAAAACCCATTTAGCGAAATGTCCAGGAATAAATAAACATACAACCGAAAAAAAACATAAGCAAAATAAGCACTGATAAAAACATTGAATAGTTAAAATAAATACATGACTTTTGCATTTATAATTGTATAATTAATATTTCAAATAAATATTAAATCATAATATTAAATAAAATGCATTTTTAAGGGCAGGATCTTATTTTAAAATATTTAAGTGAATGTGAAAAATATTAGATTTAAAAATGTTTCTATTGTATTTTAAAGTATTATATTTAGGTTAAATATAGTTTAGAATTAAATTAAAATTACCGGATATATATATGAAAAATAATATTTTTTTATTTTAAATTACTAAAAACCGCAATGGATAAAAATCAAAGCTACAACTATTTAAGTTGACTAAAAATTATTTGGATTTACTACGTTTTTTTAACAGTAAGGGGGGAGGGGAGGGGAGAAAAGGGAAGGGGAGGGGCATATCAAGTGGCGCACATAAATCTAATTGAATTAGCGTACGAAAATCAAATCAAAAGGCAAAAGAACCCCAAAAATTGACACTCTAAATCGAAAAAGAGCAGGCAAGTGTGAAAAGCATAGAGTTGAATGACCGAATGTGCCGATCGTTGACTTCTTTTGAGTAGCACCATATACTCATAGCTTGTATGCACATTTATATGCAATATTGGTCAAATTATTTGGCCACGACTTTGATAAATTCGATTGCAGACGACAGAGATGAATGAAAGGGTGCCAAAAATGGGTCACAGTATTTGAACAATCTGCTTTCCAGCGGTCCTTTTTTTTCAGCTTTTAACATTTTTTATATATTTTCAATGCAGACAACTATTTGCAAAATAAATCTAAAAAACCTTACAAATTTGTATAACTTAGGGTTTACAAATCCCAAATGTACCTACTTTAGAATAGGATTGTTGAAGTTTAGTAAAAGCAAAATATTAAAATGAACAGGAACGCATACAAATATTTACAAAATAAATCTAAGAAACGCCCTTAATAATCTGTATCCTAAGTACATATATTCCAATTGCAGCTCAAAAAGAAGTCTTAAAATCGGTGTAAAAGCAACTTGCAATTAAGATGACATTGCAGAGTGAACATGACTTTGAATTTCGGCAACTCAATTTAAAGTCAATTAAACTGTTCAATTGTTCATAAAACATTTGACTGCACAAACAGTGGGCCACAAGAGTCAGTCGAGCGGATGAAAACGCAGTGTAAGACCGCAACTTTTTGCGTTCTTTTGGGGGCCCTGAATTATTTAGCAATTTAGCCGATGGAAAACACAGTCCCCCACCCCCGAAATGTCACATTAACACTGCTTAGCAAGCAATGGAACACGTGTCTGACAAAAGAATCTTCTTCAACTATCCATCAAAAAGTGCCCCAACCACCCGAAAAAAGTCCCATATATGGTATCGACAAACACAGCTGCGGTGAATGTAATAGCACCGGAAAAATAAAAACTTTTCTTTTCATTTACCAATAAACAAATTGGTTTTCAAATAAAACCTTTAATAATGTATTAGTTTTTAACTTAAACTAAAAACTGTTGATAACTTCCTAAAATTTAGTTTCCAATATATTTGTATATTTGTATGTATAATTAAAAATTAAATTTTTTTTTAAATTTATTTCTAGTATAATTTTGACCGCAGCTGTATATTTATACCATTCTCTTCGCATCAGTCATGCCTCGACCCATCTCTTTTCCACGCCCCCTGCTGTCTCTTTCACACTTGCTGCGTAGACAAATGCTAATAGCATGGCAAATTTAATTTTCACACTCACTTTGTGCGTTTGTGCTTGGGCTTTGTGTGTGTGTGAGTGTGTGTGTGTGCGGTTGTGCGAGTGTGTGAGAAGTGATTTTGGGTATGATTCTTCGTCGCCTTGCGGCTTTAATTGAATTTGCAGCGGTTTTGTTTTGCTCTTTTATAAGTTACAATTTTTCGGCTCAATTATGGAAACGTTAATTCCATTTTATAAAACTACAGTGGGCATTCGATAGCTCGATTTTAGAGGGCGCAAAATCTTAAAGAATCTGAATTTTTGTTTTATTCCGATTGTGCTATATATAATAAATAACAAAATTACCAATTTAACTTTAACTTATTTGTAAAATGCTGTAAGCTTATGATAAAAATTTTAATTCAGTATAAAATGTGTGTCAAAATATTCATCGCCATAATCAACATTAAGTCAACTTAGTTTTTGTTTACCATAACGATGCACTGTTTTTTAAGGGGTTTAAATAAAAGTTATTTCAAATAATTTGATCTGTTAATGTTAGCGGCAGTTTGACATATTGGATCTTTACTGTACTGCTTCTACCAATGTTCAATGTTTTCTAGATTTTGATGATGCTTCTTTGCTTGTTGTTTCTATCTCTCGGCTTTGTTTTTGTTTGTAGCGAATTTTTGCGTATGCTGTAAGCGCCATTTAAGCCGTCTCCTTTTCGCCCGCATCTCCCGTCTCTTTTTATCTGCGAGTCTATTTGTTTGGTGTTATATATTTTGCCATGAATGCGTGAGTGTATATAGTAGGTGTGTAACTGTTTGGGTTTTGTTGTAGTGCTTTTAATCGCTGGACGGGAACAGAAACAAAAACTAAAAAAAAATGAAAAAACTTACATAGCATATTGTCTAGTTTGTTTTATTCCCTTTGTGAATTCCCAACCAAATTTGCTATTTTTCCTCCTCCGAAAAAACTCCTTTTTTCTGCTTTAATAAACATATTTAGTTTGCATTTGACGAGTATTTTAACAATGTTTTTGTTAAAGCACTAAATACTAATATTTTACTATCCTTATTTCATTTATATAAAAAATTGCAAGCCAAAAACAATACATCTCAGTGATCGATTTGCAAATAAATAAATTGTTTTGCTATAAACTTCAAAATATTATTTTAGTCCACATCAAATTGTGACTACTTTGATTTCCAAATACAGATATGTATACCTACAAGTTTAAACTGCCAAAAATGATTTACAAGCCAAAATTGGAAAATTACGTATACGCCCAGCTGAACAGCCTCATCAGCGTAAACTAAATATCATGTGACCGCTGTTTTGATTTAGGTCTCGCCTCGTCTCGTCTTCCTCTGTTACATTCGTCTAATTATGATATATATATCTGCATTGAACAGCCCTCCAAATTAGAGCTGTCACATATCACGCATACGACTAGGTGAACATCAAAATCACTCAAAACTGTCAGCGGTTGATTTTTGTGTTTTGAGTGCAAAGTCGTGTTTTTCGGGAATACTGCGATTTTCAGCTGGCAGAGTACATTTCGTTTCTAGACTAAATTATTTTGTAAAGCAGTAGGTTTTACTTAATTCACAAGTTACTTTTACGAAGAAAAAGAAAATTTTCTTTTATTAGCTTAACAACCTTTAACTTTCTTTTAATTTTATTTTGTAACTTAATCTTGATTTTATCTTCAAGCTTACATATTTTTGAAATATTCAATAGATTCATCTGCAACTAGAGCTGGTTTTTCCGGCCGACGGCATTGTGTCAAGATTAAATATTTGTGCCCTTTTCTAAATCCTTTTCTTGTCCTTTTTTCCATGCCTGAGTTTTTGTTTAACCGGTTTTTCCACTATCTGCATTTTCTTCATGTTGGGTTGGTTTTTCTGTTGTTTTTCTTTTTTTGTTCTGTTTTGTTTTCTTTGGGCGGTCAACCTGACATGTGAGCCACAGGCACGAATACAAATGCTTAAATTGTGGCGTATTCGGTAGCTGCAGGCTTTAATGCACCACACCAGAGTCACAAGACAGGATGGCGATGGCGATGGCAAAAGGGGGAATTTCCACATTTTCCCCCTGTTTAGTAGTGTGTGAAAAATGCGCGCCACAGCCAAACAAATTAACAATAACACTTGCAAAACGGAGAAGAAGAAATAAAATCCACACAACATACCAACACATACAAACGAGATGTATAGAAAAAAAAACAAATAAAAAATGGTTAGAAATTGGAACAATGACCGCCAAGTGCTGCCAACTCTCTTTCCCACATTGTTTTGGTTCATTCATACATTTTTGTAATTTTTTTGTATTAACGTTTGTTTGGTCGTTTTCGTCTGCCACCTTTTTTTTTTTTTTGTTTTTTTGGCTACATATTTAAAGACTTGAATTTCACGGCTGTGATTACAGACCCCTTTTTTTGGCCACACAAAGTTAAAAAAAAAGTTTAAAAGCCTTTAAATATGACTTGCAAAACTGTTTTTGAACTATTTTTGGACAAATCTTTTTCACACAACTTTTTTTCTTGGTCAGAAAAATATTTAAAAGATGCAAGATTAACAAGAAAGAAAGCAAACTTCGGCAAGCCGAAGTTCATATACCCTTGCAGCTATCGCAAGAATTAAATATTTTTGAAAACATTAAAATTATGATTTACTTGCGTATATGTTTAAAAACATTGAAGCTATGAAGATTTGCAGCTTAATTATTTGATTTTTCTTTTATATATTTTTATTATTTGTATGGGAGCTATAGGATATAGTCGTCCGATTTTGATGAAATTTAAACCATAATTCTGAAATATTTAACCATTGCTATATGTCGAAGAACTAAAAAACAAATTAAAAAACAGCAAAGTTATAATTTTTTTCAATTTTTTTTCCGATTGTTCCTTTGGGAGCTATATGCTATAGTCGTCCGATTTTGATGAAATTTTAATCATAATTCTGAAATATTTAACCATTGCTATATGTCGAAGAACTAAACAAAAAATTAAAAAACAGCAAAGTTATAATTTTTTTTCAATTATTTTTCCGATTGTTCCTATGGGAGCTATATTCTATAGTCGTCCGATTTTGATGAAATTTTAACCATAACTCTGAAATATTTAACCATTGCTTTATGTCGAAGGACAAAACAAAAAATTAAAAAACAGCAAAGTTATAATTTTTTTTCAATTATTTTTCCGATTGTTCCTATGGGAGCTATATGCTATAGTCGTCCGATTTTGATGAAATTTAAACCATAATTCTGAATTATTTAACCATTGCTATATGACGAAGAACTAAACAAAAAATTAAAAAATAGCAAAGTTATAATTTTTTTCAATTATTTTTCCGATTGTTCCTATGGGAGCTATATGCTATAGTCGTCCGATCCGGCTCGTTCCGACTTATATACTACCTGCAATAGAAAGACAACTTTTGGGAAAGTTTCATGCAGATAGCTTTAAAACTGAGAGACTAGTTTGCATATAAACGGACGGACAGACGGACAGACGGACAGACGGACGGACAGACGGACATGGCTAGATCGACTCTACTAGTGATGCTGATCAAGAATATATATACTTTATAGGGTCGGAAACGTCTCCTTCACTGCGTTGCAAACTTCTGACTGAAATTATAATACCCTCTGCAAGGGTATAAAAACAAATAAAAGAAATAAATTTCCCTAATAAAATTGTTCACATATTTTAAGCACTTCCAATCATGACATGTAATTTAATTACAATTTTGGTTGTATTTTAATTAGCAAATCCAAATCCAATTTATTCAATTACAACTCTGTGGCCGCAAAATTTAATTATACAAAATTATTAAGGAAGTAATAATATAAAAATGAAGCTTAAGCTTAAGCCGATTATTGGTGCTATTTATTGAACATGTTTTAAATATTACGTTTAATAGAAAAAAACTTTTGTAAGAAAGTTTCACTATGAAATTGACTCCGTTTTCCTTGCAGCCATTTAAATTTGCATGCTAATTTGATTGAAACTTCTGTTGATTAGCTTTGTTTGTCAGCGGATTTGTTTATGTTTATTTCAACTCTATCTGGATATTACTTTACTGTCTCTGTTGGGAGTATTCAATGAATTACCCGACGGCTGTGTTTGCTCAATTTGAGCATATTTAAATATAATTTGATTTGCCAGTTAAATGGAAAATGATTTATTAAATGTGCGTGCATGTGCAATTTTTTTTTTAATTTTACACAGTGTCTCCCCTTTTGCCTTCTGCTGATTGTTATTGTAGTTCAATTAAAATGTTTATTGTTTTAATTTGTTGCATGTTTTCACTAAAATTGCTGCGAATTATTATAATATGAAAAAAAGGTAAACAAGCAAAGACAGAAAGGAAAATTAATACAGTCCATTTTTATCTGCTGAAATTTAAATCAGTTTCGATAGCGACTCGGGACTATATTTTATTTATTCTTTATTTAATTTAATTGTATATTACATAGGCAAAAAAAAGGTAATGCTTTCTTAATACATTTACAGATGAGCAAAATAGATCGTCATTTGAAATTGCATGCTGTTCAATCTGGTCTTTTGATACATATATATTAATATATAAATAATATATATATATGTGCTTTATTAACTGAAACTGAACTCTCAAGCCCCTTTGTCTCCCGAAACGGTGAACAATTTGGATTTTGCGGTCACCCGGGTTGATTGTTCGTTAATTCGTTTGAATGCCTTGCAACCGCACTGCGCCTCTGTTCTCCATTGTTTCGATTTGGTTGTGGCAAACATCCCGTCGCCATTTTCCACCTACCACCCATCTCGCCAACTTTTCCAGCCCTCTTTTCCGGAAAGGAAGTGAATTTGTTGCACTTGAACTGCCCAAGAAGTGATTTGTAATTGCTTTCTTTTTTTAATTTTTCTATTGAGATTCAAACGCAACATTTCATATAATTTATTATTAAACCTTTATTTCCGATTTGTTTTACTTGTGTTATCATAATCTTATACTTTCCCTTTTCCTTTTGAGCTTTTGGTCTGCCAAGAATAACCATAGCTTAAACGTTTCCGCATAATTTATTTAACCCAAAGTCAAAGTTTCCCAAGCCGCTCAATGAGAGAGAGAGATGGGGAGAGTGGTCAGAGACAAAGAGGGAAAGAGGGAAAGAGGGAAAGAGACGGCATATTCAATTGTCAAGTTTATTATTGTTATTATCCGCATATTGTTGATGCTTTTGTGAGTCGTTGACTTTGTCCAATTGAGCTCGATGAATTTGTTAATTGCGTTGGTTATTGGTATTTATTATTAAAAATAATTCACAGTATTTGCCATTGTTGTTAATTTTATAATTATTCTTTGTTGTTATTGTTGTTGTTGTTGGTCTCTGGTGGCCTTTGAGTGGGCCAAATACTTGTGCGTATGCCGGCAAAAACATGAGCCGCAACAACGATTTTGACTACATGGAATTGCAATTAAAGGCCGACGCCCGCAAGGCATTTTATGCATGAAATAGTTTGACACGGTGGGTAAAAGGAACTTTACAAAATTAATTTATTAAAGTTGAAGTCAAAAATTTTAGCATTCGAAAACCGATAGGTTTAATAAAAATTTTGAACTATTTTTTTTGTTTTGATTTTATAAATTTTTTTTACGCTTGCTAACATATTTGCTCCACAGTTCAACGAAAAATTTAAAGAGCTTAACGTTTATGGAACAATTAGGAATTCATGTAAATAATTACATTTCCTTTTCAGGCCTGTTTACATTGACTTAAAAGCGGAAACAGTTAATCATTAATAATTTAAAGACTGCTTATGAAATATTGAAAATATAAATGTAAATTCCATGCACTAACAAAATTTATAAACGGCAGTACAAATGTGAGATGTTTTAGCTATAAATATTTAAGAGGTTTATCTATATCCATATTTTATATACAATATATGGCAAATTCAACTACAAATGTCTGTGAATGCAACAGTTTGCCACTTTATAATTTCTTTAGCTCTTATAATTACGCAAATAACGAGTAAAAAGAATTTTAAAAGACTTAATGGTATTACTGCCGACCAAAGCTTACATTTTTCATACTCTTTTTTTGCACTCCGAAAATTAAGCCCCCCGAAAACTTCCAATTTCCGAAACTAAGCAAATAGACGGCAGTAAAGTCAATGCAAGACCAAACCTGCCATCTCCCCTCTCGCTCCACACAGCTCCACCCATCTCTCTCACTCCACGGCACTGCCGTCTTTTTCACCATCTGCATGTGGTCGCCTTGGGTCATTGATACGTAAACGAAAAGCATGAGAAAATTGACAAATAGGCGACACTCAAATATTTGCACACTCAAAACCCACACACACGCACACACCCACACACACACTGGCTTACCAAAAAGAGAGGGAGAGAACTTGGGCGGCAGAGATAGCAATATCAGACAGTGAACTTCATTCAACGCTTTTACCTTCTTATCTTTTCCAAAATTTGAATATTTACTTGGGAACCGAATAGGAAGCAGATTATTTCTACACATTTTGCATATTTATTTGCACTGTATAAGCCGCAAAAACATTTCCACATTTAATGCGTGCAATTAATTTAAGTACTACATTATTTAAAGAACAATAAATGTTGCGAATTCGGCGAAGCTACAAAAGAGAACAGAATTCCGAAATTGTTTTATGGCCGACGAAAAAGTTTAGTTATGGAAAATTAATTCGTTTCCGAATGGGTAAGTACTATAGTTCACATGACTAAATCAGCGTGATTAATGGACTTAGCGAAAGCGGACAAATTAAATTTGAAAGAGAAATTTTTTCAAAGGGAATTTAGCTAACCCCTTGCCGCAGATCATTAAAATTCTAAAGGTTTTTAGAAGTTTTGCAGATAGTTTTTAAAACAGTAATATGTTAAATGGATTAAGTTTAAGTATTAAGTTATTTGACAAGGGAATAGTCAATTGAATTTAGATTAAGGATTTACGTATAAAAAAGAATTATGACAATCGAATGAAAATTTAAAGAATTAGTATAATAAAAAAAAACAGTATTTAAGTACAAGTTTTAATTCAAGCTTAATTTAATCGTAATATCTATAGCAAAGAATTTAAAACTAAAACTTTACTCTTGTAATTAAGAAATTGTTCATACCCAACAGTTTAAATTAAATGTTATAATATTTTATTTTCTATGACAATATTTTATTTTATTTTTTGGCTGCAACTGCATATTTATTTTGCCTGAAATTATTAGCTTAATCTTGCCATTGTTACTTACTCAAATGTTTTATTAGAAAAGCCAGGCTAATAGAGTGTTATCCGTCTCTCTCTCTCTCTCTCTCTATCTCTCTCTCTGGCCAGATGGCCAGATATCTCTTTCTGTGTGACACTGAGACAGCTTTGATTTTAATTGCATTTCCATTTTGCCCCTGAATCAATCGCCACTGACATTCGACTTCGATACTCGATACTCGATACTTGACATTCGTAATTCAATTGTCCAATTGTTCGCTACCCCCCTCTCCCTCTCCCTCCCCCTTTTCCCCATAATAGGGGGGGATAGAAAGAGATGGGGAGTTTGTCGAAAATGTTGATTCAATTATTCAAGGTGACGACGCATCTCAAATAATTGAGTTTCGCTTTTATCATTCGCTTTCGAGTTCCCTTTTATTTTATGCCATTTTACAATTTGATTACGCCAGACGTCCCCGACCCCGCCCATTCCGCCCACTCCGCCCACCGCCCATGGCAACATTGTCAACTTTGATTGACACCCAACTTCGACTGACAATTGACCGTCAACAATAAATTGTTGCATGCAAATTGTTGTCAAATCAACAAAATCGGCATGAAAATGGCACAAAAAATGGCACAAAAATGAACATTTTTGTAAAAACAAGAAAATTAAGTAAAAGCGAAAAAAAAAATAATTTGGATGAAAAATTTACACTTATTATTCACTTGCCTATTGATTATAATGGCTTTGGAAACAATAAAAAAATATTTCCATTTTTTGCGATGGAAAAGGTCAGATAAAAATGTGCATATTTTTATATAGAAAAAATTAAAACTAAATCGGTTGTAACGCTTTTATTTCATGTACAAAAAAAGTACTCAAATTTCTTGTTCTCCTTTAAATAAACTGATTTAATTTTAAACATTTTTTTATAAATTATTTTAATTAAATAACTTTCTTAAGCTATATAAAAACTTGACTCTTCCTGATAACCAAATATTCCACATCGCAGTAGTTAAGTGTAGCAATTTGTGAATTAATATACTTTGATTAGAATGTTTGTGGACAAATACCCAAACAAAGGCCGAAACACACAGAGATTTCGGGTACCATAAATAGAGCAAAACAACGACAATGGCAACGACAACGACAACAACAACAACCGGGTCGACCAACAACAAAAAGGCAACAAATAGCAACGATAATGTCAATTATTATTAACACGAAAAGCGCACGCACTCGATCCACAACCGCCACAGCCACGCCCCCCATTTTCCCACCGCACCACGCCGCCTTTTTTGGCCATGCATGAGCAATTTTCGTGGTCAATGGCGTCGAACAACCCAAATTCCCCACCCACTTCCTCTTTTGACCACAGGCACGGATGACAACTACAGTGAAGATCGACTGTGTTAGACCGATTTATGCCATTTCTAAGCACATTCATTATTTCAAAGAGAGAACACAAAATTAACTTGTAGTTTACTGACTTCTACAACATATTGCGTATACGCCCAGATGTTCATTGTTTTTTGGTATACAAAAGATAAGCGTAGAACATAACAACATTGTCTTATTTTAAGGCACATTCTTAACTTTGCTTCAAATAACGATAAGTATTTATATTAAATTTTTAATGACAACCAACTGACTTGCACAATAAGTTACGTATACGCGCAGATGTATCTAATGTTTAAACAACAAATGTTTAAATGTTTAATGGTAATAATTGTATGCTTTACTATTAATAAAGAAACAAAATGAATAATTGCTTATTTGCCATATGTATTAAATATTAAATAATGTTTAACTTTAGCAAAAAACAAAAGAATTAAATTGTTAAACGTTACAGCTTGGCTTTTTTTACTGTAGGTTGTGAGGTAGTTACGCTAGCGATACAATCGGCTACTGTTGGTGACCGGCACCAGACAACAACTGTGGCAACAACAGCAACAACCAGCAATAACCAGCAACAACCAGCAACGACAACCAACAACAACTGGCCACAAATCAAAAAATTTTTAAAAATTCTCTTTTTGGGCTTTCCATTCACCCCCAACAACACCCTATTTAATTTTGTATTTTGTGCTGTTTAAATAGCCGAAAATTGCCAACATTTAAATGCAGCCAAGTGCCACGCCCTTAATTAGGCGGCTTATATAATTTTGGAAAAACAAGAGGGCTGGAAACCCCCCAAAAACTAGTTTGTTAGTTCGACTGACTTCTGGCTAATTAATAGGCGCGTGTTGCCAACAATATGCGAAATCTACGTGGCCAACATGGTTTTTAACAAACTGTCCAAAAAGCACAAAACTTTGTCAAAAAAAAACAAAAAAAACATAGCCCCGCCGAAAAGTTGTTCAAACTTTTTTTCGGAACCTAGATTTGACTTTTGGCTTAGCACAGGTAAATAGTTTAGCACACCGAAAAAACAAACCAAACTATTGTTGCATGAATTTTAAACTATTAGGTATGAAAAATTTCTCAATTAAATAAGTATTAAATTAATACCATGAAATTATCAAAACAAGGTGGTTAAAAAAATAAGGCTTTAAACTCTTGTTTGTATTATTAAGTATTAAATTGTACTTATGCTATCTATAAATTATTTTCAAGACACACTTATTATTAAACTGAAAGTCAAAGACAAACTATACCTTAACATTAAGTTTTATCTCTAAAAGTATAGAAATAAATTATAATTTTTTTAGTACTAAATTGTTTACGTATTAAAAATCTGTTTTTTGTATGCCTATTTTCAAATAGCTCCGCCAACGAAGCTATCAACAGTGAGTGTGTGTGCTTTTGATAATTTATTAACCAGGCAAATGGAAAAATAGAAAACATTTTAATTGAATGTAAGAGAAATAAATTGAATCCGCCTTAAACAAAACCCTCATCGCATCGAGGGCCTCAACCAAATTAAAGATTTATGATCCCCAGGCAACAAAGAAGGAAAAAAAAGCACATCTAGACAAGACAATGAATATCAATTAGGGGGCAAGAAGGGGGTTAAAGCGGAGGGTTAAAGCGGGTTCGGGGGCGAGTTGGACCCCAGCTTGATTAGATCAGCGGGCGGACAAAGGAAAAATGGAAAAGTAAAATGAATAAATATTTTCTGTTGCTTCTAATTGACGTAAATTAATAAGCAGCAAAGTCACTGAAAGTCACATTCACAGAGCCCTCGAAAAGGTCAGAGGTCGGATATCTTCGTCAATGTCAAGGAGCAAAAGGTTCCGTATATCAACACTCGAGGACCAAAAAACGGCATAATCATTAAAAATGTAAGCACTCTCTCTTTAAATTTGATTTAAATTCCTTCGTTTTTTTATTTAGAATTTTTTAATTTGTTTCTTCTTTCGTTGGCCAGCATTTCATTTTCGTATTTTAATTTCTACTTATACTTTCTGTTCGGGCATTTCGTTTATTTTTATTTTTTGTTGCCTTCTGCGGGCAGCGGGAGTCATTAAGTCAGCTTTGTTCCGCCTCAATGCCGACCCCGCCCCCTATTTACCGCCTCCCCACCCCCAAAAGTGGGAGGGGAACTAGAATCAAAACAAAGGCAAACAACAACAGCACTGGAGAAACAGAGGAAAAATTAAATAAAAAATACAAAAAATGTGACAGCAATTAAAGCAGGAGTCTTCTTTTTGAGTTGAAAATGAAAAAAAAAAAAAAAAAAAAAAATATACAAAATGGGGGACATTTTCAATTGCAAATGAGACACAATCAGTTGAGGCTGCCTCCAAAAAAGCATAGGCAAAAGGGAAAGGAAAATAAGGAAAATATTCGACTAGAAAATTACATTTGGAAATTTCAGTGAAATTTGAGATATGAGCGATAATATTTAAATGTTTTTATTAAATGTTCATATTAAAATGTACAACTATTTTAATTTTATACCTATATATACCTATCCTTTTTTTCTTAACTTTATAAAAAGAATAAGAAATGTATAGCAAAAAATAAGATAGAGAAAATAGCAATTATATGCAAATACTGTAAAAATAATAAAAGAAGAATATTCAAATTCTATTATTAAAAGTAAAAGAAATATAATTTGTCAAACTTTAGGTAAATTTATATATTTTAATTAATAAAACTGGAGAGAAGTCCAATATATTAACGTTTTCTATTTTTTAAGGATATTTCAATTTATAAACTTCGTGTGTATTATAGTAACTCATAAAAGTTTGGTTGTATATTTAAAAATATTACTTTATAAACAATTCATAATTCTTAAGAATAATTTTATACACATTACTTATGCAAACTTTGAATTTCTTTATAATTCTTTGGCCAAACGGTGTCCAATAAAAATTGCATAATCGCGAAAAGATGTTTTCGGTACTCTACATTATCATTTCATTAATCTCCGCTGCTCTATTTAGGCTGTACTTAAGCATTAAAAATGAAGCAAAAAAACAAAAAAAAAAGGAGTGAAAAATAAAACAGAAGGCGAAAAGAAGAGAAACTCATAATTGCACGCTAAACGCCATTTGAGTGGACATTTTTGTAAAAAACAACTCCAGCAACAATGTCAAAGGAAAGCGCTGTGGGCGGAGAAAAAGGGGTGATAAAAGGGGGTGAAAAAAGGGGTGGAAGTGGGTGGCAAAAGGTGGCAGCATGGAATCTTAATGAGTGGGTGGCAAATGGCGAGAGCAGTGCACCAAACGTATACTAAAAACTGGGAAAAACAGCTGGAATGGCATAAAGTAAATACTTCGAAATTAAATTACCCTTAAATCTTAGGTAGTTATACTTTTTTTAACCCTTTTATGTAAACCTCAATACTAACTCTAAAAGAAAAACATTTACAAATGCAATTATTAAGTTGTGTGTGTACCTTTTAACTGAAGTATTTAATAAAATACTTTTAAACAAACACTTGAATGTTGTTTTACGTATTTATATTTCCATAGTAAGTTAAAAAGTAATTACCTGCAAAGAAAGAAAAAAAATTAGTAAGCAATTTTGAATATTTATATATATTTCGCTTACACAAAATGTAAAGATTGTTATTAAAATTCAGCTTTAATATTACAAAAAATATATTATATATATACCAAGCACCTGGAATTAGCAAAATGTTTATGTTGTAATTAACTTTAGCGATTTCATTGATAAAATAATAGATTAGTAAAAATATATATCTGATTATTGAATTAAAAATACTTAAGTATATTTAACATTTAAATTAAATATTAAATCATAATATTATATGCAATGCATTTAGAATTACATGATTTAATATAAAAATATTTTTAATATTGTGAGAAATATTTACTATAAAAAATTTTAATTAATTGAAAAATATTTGGATTTACTACGCTTTTTACCAGTGTTGTAAGCTTTGTTTATACTAATATAATGTTATATTTAATTAGCTCAAGCATTCGCTGCTTTTGGTTGTAATAATCGTAATACCCTCGTTATTCCTGGATGGCCCAAAGCTAAGTGGGCGCCAGTTGCAATAAGGGGGCGTGGCACTGGCGAGGTGGTTGTGCGGGTGGTTTGTGTGATTAACGGCGAGTTTCGCGTGTTTTCTCGGAGAGGTAAGAGTACTGGAAAAGGCAAAGGCAAAGGCAAAGGTGATGGTGCCTGCATCGGATGGAATGTGAAGCCAAGTTAATTTATAAACACTGAAGATACTTAAGGGACTACAGAGGAAGTCAACCAAACTGCCAACTGATGGCCAAGAGTTGAGCAGGAGCAAGTTGAAATCCCAGCCAGAAAGGATGAAGTTGCAATAGAAGCGAGGAGGAATAAGTGGCAGATGAAGTGCAAGATGATATTACGAAGTCACCTTGACTAAGGGGGCTATCAGTGTGTAATCAATCATTGAAGTGACTTCCCCGGAAAAATGGGGATTTCAATCTAGAGTCTCCTCTGGCAAGTAATTAAAAACTTTGAGCAATTTGTAAGGGGAGAAAAAAGCAAAGCAAAGCAAAAAAACAAACACTAGGCTTTAAGCTACATTGAATGCGATTTTTAATGGAGTTTTATAGAGTTGTCCTAATGGATTTCAACACCCAGAACAATTTATGCTGGTAATTTTTCCAAAAACTTTCCAAGGGGGGGACTTTGGCATTTTCAATTGGCCTTTTGCCATTTGCATTTCGCATTCGGCAGTCGAATCTGTGATTGAGCAACTCTGAGGCTGGGTTCTTCTCCTTCCCATAGAGAGTGGTTATATACTGTGTTTATGGGGAGCCATTTCATGGAATCAAATGCGTGTGTGTATAAACACCATTTCATGTATTGGGCCAAAGTTGACTATGAACTTAGACCATATGCGTGAAATGGTGAGGCGCAACCAACTTGACAACTTAACTTTTGACGGTCGTAACACCAAATGATCAAGTTTCCCATGGTTTCCCTGCTAAAAGAAATAGTGTGACCATGTTTTGACAACACAAAAAATACCTAATTTGCTGATCTGGCAACTCTGATAAAATCAATGCGTAAATTCGTTTTGTGCCGCATAAACAAGTATTCAAAAGTTCATGAAATTAATAGCATACAAACAGTAATAGCAGATAGTTGGTCAAGAGATGTGGCCCATAGCATATGGCAATATGGCAAATATAGCCACTCTTGCCACAAAGGTTGAGTGTGTACGTTTGCCTTTTGGAATCTATGATTGAAGCCAAGCCGGCTAATGGTTATGGCCAGGCTTTAACGGAGCAACTGGTTCTGCTCTGCCATCATCATTATCAGCTCTTGGCTTTGCTTGCTTTTTTTTGTCAGCCATTTGAATGTCATCTACACTGAAATTAACTATATTAATTTGGTACTTTAAATAGGAGTTGCAGACAAAAAATTCTTTAATAAATACATCGACTATATATAATTGTAGGTAAGCTTATTGGCAGTCCGTCTATTTATGGCCGAGTTACAACAAAAAGACCTACACACCTATTTGTTTGTAGTGAAAAGACCTCGTTTAACTAAACTGCATTCAGTTTAAATGTGTCACATGGCGAGAAAGAGACCGAATGACTGGAGCTACTTGAAATTTGCATTGCAAAGTTGTTCCCTCTTTTTCCATTTCTTCTCTATTTTCTATTTTGTGTGTGTGCGTGTGTGTGTGTTTTTCAGGTTTGGCCGGAAGGTGAAAATGCCGCCATTTCGCGTTGCGTGTGTCGACTGAGTGTTGACTTTTATGGTCATTGACTTGTCCACTCCTGCTGACTGTGGCACACAAATATTGCAGCCATGCTGCCGCCACGCCCATGCTGCTTCCGCCTCCGAGTGAGCAGTATTTTACAGGAGCTAATCAAACGATTGCTGGAAAAAACACTAATTCAATAACACCAATGCGAGGCCCTGTTTCACATTTTTAAGAGCACTTTTAGTAAAAAAAAACCTTTCAGTAAAACTTTGCCAAGCTTTTGATATTCACAAAGTATTTTTAGACCAATAAAAAAAGTAAAAAATGTAATCTTCTATATTTTAACAATGCACAAGACTACCATAAAAAGAATACTTTTTTATAGATTACGATAAAAAGATTTTAGCGATTTAAAATCACTAATAAGCTATTCTCATTGCAAATTTTAAGCTCACCTTTTGCCAAACGTTACTACAATAAGTTTTAAAAAAATATTAAATCCCCTTAACGAACTACAGTTGCTCTTTGATCTACAAAAATTATTTTTAAAGCCCCAAAGACTAAGCTGCTGTGATCTAAACCAAAATTTATAAAAAATAAGACATCAAAAATGAAAAAATGCACAGATCTTCTATTGAAAAACATTTGCTATTAAAACATAAGAGGGAGAAAAATATGAAAATCTCAAACTAAGAATTGTCTTTGAATTTTAAGATAAAAGAAGATCAATTAATTATATACCTTATATAAAAATATATGCAAAATTTTAGTATTTAGAGTCTTAAGCAATAATTTTTACTTTCTATTGGTTAACCCATTTCGATTATATTCCTTCACAAAGAAACTTTTTCGAGTAGCCACCATTCGACACTCGTATGCAAATTTAAATTGTGTCCAGTTATTCACTGTTTTTTATCTTTATTTCATTTCACTCGATTTAATTTTTTTTTTGGCGACGGTACCACTAAGAGCATTAAAGGGGCGCAGGGGCGGGGCCGATCCGAAAGGAGATGCAAAAATAACGTTAAATGTATAAATTCTCGCATTTATTTCATCGCATCGACGATGCAAATTCGTTTATGCAACCCGAGTAAAACAAAAAAAAAATAAAACAAAAAATTAAAAAAAAAATAAAAAAAGAGGGGTTTGTCCGGAAGGTTTTCCGCCGAAAGGGAGTTGCAAAAAAGTATTCATAAAAAATCACGGGCCAAATGGTTTTTCCCCTCGTCCAAAAAGAACACGCGTGTTGATGCCTATGGGTTTGAGTGCTTTTTGCGCTTTTCACCCAGAAAATTGTGCCATTCAATTAATTTTGCTGCTGTTCTTGGCATACAGTGCGTTTCGCAACAGTGCATCGCTCCAAAAATGAAAACTCTAATTTTATTATAACAAACTTGGCTGACAATAATTGATTGTAGAATAGTATTATTAATTATAAAATATATATTTAATGAAAATATACAAGTTGAATATGGCATTTTTAAAATAGGAAATCCACAGGTGTCCCATAAGGATGCAAATAAATTTTCATTTCTACCCAATTAATAGAGAAAGAAGCTGCACTGCGAACTCTTCATTAGTTGGACCAAAAAAAAGGACCAAAATAAAACTTGTATTTTTCGGCAAATTAAATTCGTTCCACTTTGGTGGAGAACCCAATTTAATGGTTGATTAAAAAATAATAATAAACAACGACGAAAGACAGCCCGGGTGTCCAGGGGGTTGAAAATCGATTTAATCCTTACTTCTGCCTGCCCCAAAGGCTTTGCCAAACTATTTGCTCAGCGCCCATCGACAATAAACGCAAAAAAATTTATATCTACTGTATGGCAACATAAAAGGGAATATTTTAAAACTTAATAATGTTTGGGGATATGACGGAACATTCAATGACAAAGGGTCAAAGTGCTGGCTTAATCGAGTTGCTATTAATTAAATCGAAAGGTTGCCTAAATGTGGGAGATATATATATATCTTTTTAAATTCTTTAATTTACAGATTTTCATGGGCCTTAAAATGACCTAAAATAATGGACTTTTTCATATATATGTTTCACCATCAAATTAATCAATTATTCAGGAATTTTTGAAATTTTTGTTTTGGATTACTTTAATACTTAAAGTTAAGATATACATATATCTTTAATTTGCCTACTAAGTTCAGATAAATTCTGATTTTAATGTGGTATTTAAAACTCCCTTTTGTTATTTAGCCTTAATTTCCAAGTTTGCAAAATGTCCATCAAAACCCCAATCAAAACCTCATTATTGACTTTGATGGCGGTTTACAATCGTTAGCCTGTTATTATTGTTTGGGGAACTAAGGGAGCCCCCTTTTTGTCCCCACTTTTCCCTTTTGGCGGCACACACCGTTTTTCTATCAACTTTGTTGGTTACATAAATTTGCATTGTTGTTGCTGTTGCCGCGCAGCAGTGTGTAATTAATTATTCAAAAACAATTAACTCTGCAAGCCGGCACTCCCACACAGCCAAAAATATACACTCGCACACACACACATACTAGCAAACATCGAGGACAAGCATTAGAAAGCACAGTTAGAATGCATAAAATATGCGGCGTTTGTATGTGTGTGTGTAAAGGTATGTAAAGGTATGCATGTTGCCATATTGTTTGCATATAGAGAGAGAGTCTATTCGCTGAAATAAACCCTCGCATTTCTCCCCATTTTCCGCCCCCTTTTTTCACCACCGGAGAAAGTTTACCAAAACCTGCCGAAAATTAAATTACATTTCAATTAAAATAGTTTCAAACAAAACACATTAGTAATTTTAAAATATGTTTACATTTCAGAACTAAACATATTTAGTCGACTTATTATAAAAAAAGTCAAAAAATTTAAATTGCTATTAATCGAATATTTAGGGATGGCGCCATATTTGAATTGGTACAATTATCTACTAAAATATTCAAATAAAAACAACGGATCACAAGGTCAAGATGTGTGAGCTAGATAGTTAATTAAACAAGTTACAAATTATTCGTCGATTTTTAATGTTAAAGAATGAAGCCAAAATTTAATTCGAACAAAATCGACGCAAACAATCAACAATATTTCCAAAAGGCTCAAGTCAAACCGAATTGTGTGATATCCAAAAACAATTAATTCCAAGCAGAACATTCAAGGCTTTCATCCTGAATGCCTCCTCTGTTTCACTGTTTGATTAGTAAGCTTATTTATTTATTAAACATGTTTCGTTATTGTGTACATATTGGCTTTCGCTTTTGTGGTCGGTCGGAGATGGAAAACGTAATGCGATACCAAGTATTAATTTATTATAACAACGTTTTGCGTTTAACAGTCATTGGAGGAGGGATTGCTAATTGATTCGTTTCGTTTAAAAACATACATATGTATGTATGTACATACATATTATGAGAGGACCAACTTGAAGTCGAGGGCAATTTGCCTGTCAATCCGACGGGAATTACTACAAACAAAATTGGCAAATACTTCTGTTTTCCATTTTAAATTGCATGGTCATGCGGTTGATGTCTGTTGCCAAAAACGTTATTAACCAAATGTTTCGGTTTCTTTTCCCCTTTGCTGCCATAATTGAAACGTTATCGATCCAAATGCAGTATTTATTTAAATTAAAATGCTGCAAACTGCAAAACTCAAAAGCATTTGCAGGTGTTCCCCGAAATGACAACCAAAAAAAAATAAACAAAAGAAACTAAACTGCTGCGCAAAAAAATTAAAAAGGGAAAATTTCCATTTAGATGCGCCACACATTCGTGAATGTGGAAAAAAACCTGGCCAAAGCAAACTGAAAATATTTTCGTTAAGAATTTATGAGCCACACAAATTAAGTGAACTTTGTGCAACATTTTGGAAAAATCCCACTTCCCACTCGCCTACAAAACAGAAACAAATAAACTAATAAATAGGTAACTTAATCTGTGGCCAAATTGAAAAGGGGAATTTAAAACGAGTTTTCATTTTACGGCGTCGGTTTCCCGGAATTTTCGTTATATTCACTTTGACTAGGGCTTAATTGGTTGGGATTTGAATGCTTTGCCATTAAAGCCTCAAATGAATCGTTGAAAATGCTGAGAAAATAAATCGAAATGCAATGAAGTGAATAAATTGCTGGCCAAACAAACTTAAATTGGCGATAGAAAACTTGAAATTGAAAAAAAGAAGCAAAATTAAACGAGAATACGAAGCAATGAATACTTAACGGAATAGGTATAATCTTGATACGTCATTTCTACAAATATTAATGGAATTAAATAAATACCTGTTAGCTCTTCGATTCCATGAAGTGATAATAACGATCAATGTTAATTAATGAGCAGCCTTTTACTATAACCAGTAGTTTTTGCAATTTAAAGTTATTATTTTACATTTTTAATATGCACATCCAATTGGTTTCGCTACAAAATTGCACAAAGATGACTGGATTTTTTCCAGGTTATCTACATTTCGATCTGCACATACTTCTAACAGTTAAATGTAAAATATTTAGAGTGGACCTTTTGTTTGCTGTCAGCAGAAATTTGTATTAATGTTCAAAACTCATTTTTTCGATCGATACACTTTAAAACTTTGTTTTTTTTTTATTTTTAAGCTAATTAAACTAATTTTAAAATATTTAAAGTTAACTCCTTTAGTACGTTCTTAGACCATTTAATTATCTTTTATCTTTTTGTAGTTTTTGGTCCACTCTAGTGCCACTCTTTTTTTTCCTTCTCTCTGCTCTCCCGCGGGCCCCAACTCTCTTGCTCTCCCCGCTATCCCCAACTCTCACCCAACGCTCTCCCCGTAGACAGTGCACATGCACTGAGAGCAACGATTGTCTGGCTGTTGTTGTTGTAATTGCTGTTGCTGTCATTGTTGCCCTTGTTGTTGTTGCTCGGTAGTATGTGGTTGTTGTTGCTTGAAACGGTGATCGCCGGTGCCTGGCACCAAATGCTGCACATCGGTGGAAGCGAGATAGAGCGAGAGAGGCGAATGAAAATAAATAAATGAAAGAAAGAAATACACAGAAAAGCAACAACAAAACGACGACACACACACAAAGGAGCAATAAAGAAATCAACAACAACCACAAGGCAGACAACGAGAGTGAAGAGCAAAAAAAAAAAATATATAAAATTGTTAATGCCTGAAAAATACCTTTGCGAGAAAGAGACGGAATACTAATGGCGGGTAAGGGTAGACATAATAAAATAAATTTAAAAAAAGAAAATCAAAAAAATCAAAAAAACAACCGGCTGACCTATGATGTTATTACCGGCATTCGCCTCCCGCACCTTTTTTGCTCCCCTCACCCTTTCACACACCGATCGTCTTTCTCTCTCCCTCTCACACTCTGCGAAGCGAGACGAAAGATGAAGAGAATGCAACAAAAACAAAGAATCATTGTGATAAAAACGAGAAACATCGGAGCTGAACTCTTTGACGATTTCAAGATAAGCCTAAATAAATATTATATGTAATTATTTGCAGGCAAGTTGGTTTTTCACATTTTTAAACACATTTTAATCTAAAAATAATGCTTATTAAGTGAACTATTAGAAAATGTATGTATGTATATAAAGTATTATTTTTGTGTCGACATTATATTGTTTTTTTAGGGCTAGCTTATGTTTACCGATAAAAATGTTAATGATTTTTCGAATATTTTCAAAGCAAAGGATTCAAGCTACGAACTTAAAATTGTTGATTATATTTTTGTAAATATAATTTTTTATTCCAATTCTGCAAATATAATAAAAATAAGTATTTGTGCCAGACAGGTAAAACATACAATTATTAAAATATGGTGTATATATTTTGTTTATATTTATTCAACTATTTTTTTTTTACTACAGTTGGGCAACTCTGAGAGCAAGAGCAACAATTAGAGCCGGCCGGCTAGCCAGAGGAAAAAAAGGCAGCCAAGCATTAAGCATTAAGCAGCGACTGCAAAAGCAACTGCAAATGCAACTGCGTTTGGAGATTGCAGTTTGAACTGGTTTTCACCTGAGCTTGTAAACTCGGTTTGGAAGAAGAAGAAGAAGGTTGGAGACGCGAAAAGCCGCTAGATTTGCCTACAAATTGACTGGGATTCCATTTCAGATCGCCTTGGCGACCGGAATACACCAATGAGCATATTTATTGACATTGGCATGCAATTTAAATGGCCGCGACAGTTGAGCATTGAGCAAATGCCAAACCGTTGGGCGAAAGTCGACAGCAGCGGTCACAACAATAGGTGAGTTGAATGAAAAAAAAACTTATGGACTTTACTTTATTTGTAGTGTAATTTTTGTGTGTTCCTCGTGTAAGTGTACTTCTTTAAATTGCCTTTCTTAGATATTCAAAATATTCAAGTTAAAAGTTAAAAAATAATTTTTATACCACTATTATTGCAATATTTTAAAGATTAGACAAAAACTTAAAGGGATTTTGATTTTTCTTTAGCGTGTCTTAGTAAACTTATAACATTTAATGTTCTATTTTTATTATTTTGAAATATTTTTGTCATATTTGTTGTAATGTTACATGTGACTGAGGCGCTTAAAAGTTTTTTTTATCTGATTCCAAAGGGCTTTTCCCTAATTTTTGTTTAACAGTTTAGCGTATCTTTGCTTAATAATGCATGGCATTAAAAAAATGTTTAAATATTTTTGTTGCAAAGTTTGAGACTAAGAGGCACCATAAAGGATTTGATTTTGATTCTGAAGGGCTTTTCTCTGCTTTGTTTTTTTTTGCAGTGTAGGCCTGTGTGTGTTTGCCTTTAGTGGTAAAGTTTGCCAAGAGCCTTTTGGGTTGGTCAAAGTATTAGCAAAGTTATTTGCCCGCAACGGGGCAAGCGACCGCAACAGCAGCAACATCAGCAGCAGAAACAGCAGCAACAGCAGCAGCAACAGCAGCAGCAACAGCAGCAGCAACAAAAGGCAACTGCAACACACACTGCAATTAACTTTGCGGTCAACAGCCACCCACTGGCCAACTGCCTTTGTGTGTGTGCCTGTCAGTGTATTGGTGAGTGGAAAGAAGAAGCAGTGGCTTTGGCTGCTGATGCTGCGGTTGCTGCCGGCGATGCTGCTGCTGCGGCCTGATGTTGCTGCTGCTGGTGCTGCAACTGATGTTGCTGCCGTCGTCTGTGATTAAAGGCCAAATGACAACAGCAACAAGCGAGTGAAAACGAGCTGCAGCTGTGATTTGGAAAGGTTGAACGAATGGCAAATGCTCATGGCATGAGTCTTCAAACTCCAATCTCCAAGCCTACACAGAAATCTATATAATATGTACCTTATAGAACGGAAAGCATTGACTGTTTTGAAAGGAACTATTATAAATTGTAATTAAATAATTCAATTTGTATTTTAAACTACCTTTTTTTTATTTTGTAAAGAAAAAAATACTAGTGTTTGTCTCGAATTACAAAGAAACAAATATTTTTTTTTATTTAATAAGAAAACATGTAATATTTCCCAAATATTTAAAAAGAAACATAAGAAAGTTAATTAGGAAACAGATTTCCAAAAAACAAAGAAAGTTTAGCACAATTTAAATAGAAAGCCATTAAACTCAAAATTAGAGTATCAATAATTGCCACAAAAGTCTTATAACCATACAACTTTAAATATAAATAGGAATTTTTAATATTTTCCGACTACCTTTCGATGGTAGGGTATCAACGACATCGTCGTCCACTGCTTTGAGTTTGCTTGCAGTGCGTTGAATTGCATTGCATTGCATTTCATTGCATGGAAATGGGTGTCACTCTGTAACTAGCACATTCGCGATGATGATAATGCATAATAATAATGATGATGATGTTGATGATCATAAGGCTGATTACGATGAGGCAAGCGACTCCTTAAAACTGCGGCATTCTCTCGCTGGCTCGTCATCAACAGCAGCAACAGCATTAGCAGCAACTGCAATATCACAGAAGCAACAGCAACAGCGGCGTCATATTGAAACTGGAATTTGAATCCGGTTGCCGGTTGTTATGAGGTCCCCACTCAAAGACTCTCCCCCCTCTGTTACCCCCTCAAATTTTGTTTGTGCCATGTTTATTAAATGCCATTAAAGCCATTTCTTCAGCCTTTGGCTTTTGCTCTTTGAATGGTAACTGCAGGGGGGTATGGGTTTTTGGGCCTACGAGGACACGGAAGTGTGCGTCACACTGTGGCAGAGCTGCATTGTCAGCAGCAGCAGCACTGCTCAAATGTCAAAAGGTACCATCAGCACCAAGAACGACACGAGCAACACGAGCAACATCAGCAGCAGCAACATCAGCAGCAGCAGCCAAGCGCAATCAGCAAATTGTATTAAATGACTTTATATTGCAATTGCTGGCCCTTTCTTTTTGATATATCTTTGAAGTACATATTGCATATAGTAGGAGAGCAAGATAGTCTCAGTAAATAAAAAAAACATCTTAAGATAAGGAAACTGTATCACATCAATTTAACTAAACAGTCAAATCTTAAAAAGCTGAGACTTAAAGCATTCAAATGGTTCTCAAAGTTTAAAAGTTAATGGTTTAGTTTAATAATAAGAAATCTTTAGAATTATTCATTTATTTGTTCAAGAAGCACCTTGAAACATATTTAAAATTGCAAGCTTATTATGAGTAATTTTTGAAGAAGGCACCTTGAAAAATATTAAACAAATTTTAAGAACCCTACACATTTTACCAAGTACATCATTTTAATTGGCTTACAATTCACGAAAATTTAACGTTTATATGATTTAAAATACCAAACATTTACATGGTAATCAAGTTTGACTAATGTTGATTTTATGGCATTTATAAGCTTTGCATGTTTTTCTGCCACAATTATCGATTTGCCCCCTTGCTAAGCCCAAAATCATGAAGCATAAACTGACAACTGGCTGACAGCCGGCTAAAAGCGTTGAAAAATGTTTTATTTTGTTTCTTTTAAACGGATTATCTTGTGAGTTTCATGACATTTGTTTAATTCCCCGGGAAATCGTTGGCTTGGACATTTATCAACGCTCTTTGCTCAGCATTCCCTTCACCATTTATTTTCCTACTCATTTTTCATTTGCCTTAATAAGCAATTTGATCGCTTGTCTTGACATTTACTGTTTACACATCTCATTTTTTTTCTGTTTTTTGCTCTACACACTGTAAATACTCATAGAGTTGCCCATGAAAGTCCAACATAATATAGTAGTAGTACCGCCTGCATCAAGGGCAGAAAATCTGAAAATCTGTGGCGCACATTAAAACGTTTCACTTAATTAAAATCAACGGCAAACACAGGGACCGCTGCAAAATGACCGCCCCCATATATGTACATATAAAGTATGGTATTCTGTAGAATACAGGCGCTAATAGCCAGCGATATGTGTGTGATTTGTGTGTGTTCGTGTGTGAGAAGGAGAGCTCTGACAAAAAAAAAAGAAAATAAGAATTCAGAGCACTGCCAAAGACGTGGCTCGAGAGCTTCCAGCATTTTTTCTACTTTGTGTGACTAACGACTTGAAATTGCGCTTATTAAGACTTCCTGATTCATAATTTCTGGCAGCACTAACGGCAACAACATCAGCAACAGTCACTACAGCAGCAATAACAACCATAAAATGGCTTACGAATGGGTATTACCCCTTATCTCAATGTAATACAGAAACAAATAAAATACAACTTGCTGATATTTGCATTGTACAATATTGTAGCAACTGCTGTGGAAACATTGTAAAATCAGTTATACAAATTTACTGCGAAAAAAAAAAAATTATAAATTAAGTCATTTTATTGCCCCAAACTAGTTTTTTACAACATTACTAAGTTGCTAATTATGCAGATGCTTTATCAAACTCAAGGGAGTATTTAGAGAGTTTTAATGCTTCAGAAACATTGGAAAAACAATTGATCAAATGTACTGGAAAAGGCTTTAAAAATAAAATACGAACTTGTAATGAATTAAAGCCACTTTATAGACCCAAACCAGTTTTTTACAATAATACATAGTTGCCATCGAGGCAGATGGTTTATTATGTGGAATACAATTATAAAAAATTTCTACGTCTTGCTTTTGTTTAAGTAAGAGGAATACGCGAATTCTTAAGTTCCAGCCATCGATGAGACAAGCTTTATCGATTGTATGCTGAAACATATTTTACGACTTTGGAACATCCAAAACTATTAAAAATAAAATCATTTTTCTTCGATACCCTGTATTTTAGGCGGCGATAGCAGAAACCAAAAGACAGCAAAGAATTTGCGGGGAATGTGGCGAGGGATTCGCTTTTCTCTCACCCCCCACTCGGTTTTCTCTCCTTACATTTTTTGCTCAACCTTTTTTTGTTTTGTGTTGTCTGGCTTTTGTTTTCGGTCTGTAACGATTTTTGTAATTTTATTAATTTTTTGTTTTGCCATGGAGGGCAGCTCGGTTTGAATCTCAGTGCCTTTTTATATACGGTTTGGTTTGGCTTTGGTTTTGGGTTTGGTTTTGCGGCCTGGCTGCTGACTGCTGACTGCTTTCTTTCGATTGTCTTGCCGGGGTTTCCTCGCCCCTCACGGCGTTCATAATTTTCGTAGGAATCGAGGGGGGAAATGGGAATGAGACTTGGAACGGGAATGGGAATGGGATATGGAAATGTTGGTCATGCTGCGGGCAAGATTTTCAAGTGACACGACCAGTTACCGCCACTCACACAAACAGTTCGCTTTGTGCATTAATTTGCTGGTGTGAAGTGCTAATCAATATATATATATGGAGGCGACAAATTAAGGAAATGCAATTTCCACACAGTGAGCCGAGCGGGAGGGTGGAAAAAGTCACAAAGTCTCCCTAATTTATAAGTCAAACATGTCGGGGAATTTCGAAGAGGAATGTTTTGCGAGTCAAAGCAAGGAGATCAATGACATTTTGAATGGCGCAAAAGGATGGTGGGATAGGCGAATGTTTGGAATTTTAAATGAAAATCTACTTGACAGCATTTATAAATAATAAACTTCAGTACCTAAACGGCATTTTAAATTAACAATGGGCTTTAAGTTAAACGCATTGACAGCAGCAGCCAAAAACAACTTAATCTAGTATTGTGTTTATAGAAGAATTTTATCTGTAAGATCCTTAAAAATATTTCAATTGTGTACAAAATTTTTTAATTTACTAGGTTTTTTTTTACCTTTTTTTGATATTAGGATATACTTATTTAAAATATATAAAACTTTAAATTACCTGGTGATCCATGGCGGTTGCGTGGTCCTTCGGTGCGCACGGCGAGCAGGGTTTCCAGGTTGCTGAGGGCCACAAGGGCCACTAGCAGCAGCGCCAGGGTTGTCAACTGGTCGCGCTGGCGGTGGTGCTGTGGTGCGTGGTGGTGTTCCAGCTCCAGCCTCGGCGCGGTGGCTCGGTGGTGCTGTGGATGGCGGTCGCCGATGGGCGAGGAGGAGGAGGAGGATGATTCTGATTCCTGCAGCGGGTCGGCGGCAGGGTTGTCACCCTCGGCGGGGTCTGGGGTCGGGGTCAGGGTCAGTGGGACTGTCGCCGGGGGTCGCCAGCGGGAACGCATTCTGGCCTTGTTGGGCGGCTTGCGACCAAATCCGAATCCAATGCCCACGGGCGTCGGATTCATTTTTGGTTCGTTGGTCGCTACCCTGGCTTCGCGGCTTCTTATCCTGGCGTTTTTAGTCCTTGAATTCGGATTTTAGATGTCGGTGACCCCTTTTCGGTGACCTCTACTGCTCTGCCAACCGCTCTTCTTCTTCTTTCTTTATTATTTTTAATTTTATTTTTTGGTGGGCTGCTTTAATGAAATAAGCGGAAAATTATCGCGTTTAATATTTGTAATTTATTTCTTTGTGGGCGTGACTGGGATCACTTGAAAGAGCAATTAATTAAATTTAATTCGCCCCGTCGGCCCGTTTTCGTCTTATTCCGTTTGCTCTTTTGCCTGCCAAACTTTTTTGCTTATGAAAGATAATTGCTGGCTCCCTCGCTCGCACTCTTATAGCCCCCTCTCGCTGTCTCGCTCGCTCGCTCGCGGTGGCCCTATCTCGTTTTAACACTTTTTACAATAATTGAAAAACTTTTTTCGGCTGCTTTATGTGAACTTTTGCCTTCGGCGTCTTTAAACTTTTCTCCTCTCTTTTTTCGTATTTATTTTTTTTTTTTTTTGTATTATTTTTTCGTTGTTTGTTGTATTTCAGACACTTGAAAAATAAAAATTAATATGGTGCAAGGGAGCTGGCATCCTGTCGACTGTTGTTGTTATTGCTGGCTTTCTTTTTTTTCATTTTTCATTTGATAAGGAAATTGCATATCCTTAAGAGTTTTCACTGCGCTCTTTGCACTGCAATCCTGCAAGAAGAAAATAGTGGGGAAAAAGTTAGAAAAATGTTTATTCAGAGTATTTTTCAATTTCTAAGTGAAGTACGATTCATTTTTGCGGAAAGTTTTCAATCAGGAATTTGCCCTGGCTTAATATTGTTAATTTGTTTTATAGAAATATTTTAAATGTCTAATTTCGCTTACAAATTTCACTGTTATGCAACTGTTTTTAATATCTATTCTCCCCCATTATCTTTAAACACAATTTGAAGACTGTGACTTGGAATCAAGTGCCATTACCGCATCGAAAGCAAAAAAAGGGAAAGAAGAAAGCGACGTGGAAACAAGGAAGAAAATAGAACATTGAGCTGATTACATTAATTTAAAGCACAAATGAATTGCTCGACGAAACGAAAGCGAAGAAGAAGATGATGAAGAAAAAAACTGAAAAACGTGGATGCGAAATAAATAAAAAGTAAAGTATTAAAAAGTGAGCAACAATCAAATACAATAGCTGGCGGAGATCATATTAAGGAGGGTTTCGATGATTTGGGATGCCTACACGGGTAAAAAAAAACGTGGTAAGTTCAAGTGTTTTATGCTCAATTTAAAAAATTTTAAGCTTTGAATTTCAACCATTACTGTTTTGAGTTTTTTTTATTTAATTTGACTACTTTTGAAATAGATTTTAGTAACCGAAAATTGTATTTAATTTTTAACTTAAATAGACATTTTAATCTAATGTTTTTTTTAACTAGTTCAAATATTTTAGTATCAAATCAAGGACTTTAAAATTGATTTTATTTATATTCTAATTTTGAGTTTAATTTAAATGTAACATACAATGTTTACTGTGTATTTAATTTGTATTTATTTTTATTTATTTATTTATTTATTTATTTTTCCGTTTTTGTATCTGTCTACCAGTGGAAAATCACGCACATCGTCTCCGAGAAAAATGTGGGGGACGAAAAGAAAGCCGAAAAGGGGGTGGTGGTTGGGTGGTTGTGTGGTCTGGTACAATAACAATAAGTGGGTGGTTCATGCGGTTAGGTCAGATTGAGGAGTAGGCCTGACGATGCCAACGAGTCAACAAAAGAAATTGCTAATGTGGGCAAATAAAAATGGAACAAAACAAATACAACCACACACACTCACACACACTAAGGCAGCCCAGCACACACTCACACACACACATTCCCAGTCAGTATTAGACAATTGAAATTGAAAATCAGTGAAACCTGTTTTCACACACAAAAGCTCACGCACGGCAAGCTTAGGCGCACAAAATTGCAAAAAAAAAAAATAAAAAAAAAGAAATAAAAAAAAACGAAATGAGAAAATGGCAAATAGAAAATGGAAAACAAAAGAGGAAAAACCAATGCACAGACACAGAGCCAAAGTTGGGGTCAAAGATGAAATGCACTCAAAGCGCAGAAAAAAAGAGAGCCAGGAAAAAAATATTATATAAATTGTCAACAACTTGGAGGAATTTTAATAAGGCGGAAAAATATATACATTGCCATCTTAGATATTTGCAAATGATGTATTATTATAAACACTTTCAAAAATAAACAAATCGAATATATGTTGGAAATTGATTAAAAATAATGCTCTAAAATTTAAAAATAAAATTAAAATAAAATATGAAACCCAGCTTTTATTAGCAGGAGATTTTGGTTTTTTTTTCAATCCAAATACACTTAAAACTAATTTCCTATACTCAAAGAGTCTTTCTAAACTTTTAAGAATTCTTTGTAACATTTTATATTTAAAGGTGTGTGTGGGTTTTTTATCTAGGACATATGGAACCATTTTGCACATATTTCCCTAGGCCTCGTTGAAAAATCACTCGCACCTCTGCCATGCAAGTCGCTGGAAAATGCAGAAAATTTCTGCAGGGAAAATCCAACAACGCCTATGGGCGTTGGGCTATCATCAACATGAGCATTTAGCCCGTGGCCCATCATCATCAGCGACATTTCGCTACCCAAATGAAAAGTTACGCAAATCAGCAGCAGCCGCAGGGATGCACAGAAAAAAAAAGTTGATACAAAATATAGTACAAATAAAAATCTGACTGTAGAATTCAAAATATAAATATTTCATGTATAAATTAAATATTAAATCATTATTTAAAATACAATGCATATTAAATTGTATGAATTAACACTCAAATGTTCTATTTAACGTGTTAAATATTAATTTAACTTTAGTTTTAATTATACTTGAAGTTTTAGGTAATAAGTCAAATGAAAAATTGTAAAAATGTTGTATATTTTTATATTTTAAAAACTAAAAACAGCAGTGTATGAAAATCAATGCGAAAAATATTTGAATTTACTACGTTTTCTTTACCAGTGTATCAATTTGATGTTCTCAGGCCATTGAAAAATGAAAAATTTATATTTCTTTATTTATTCGAACATGTTTAAAACCAAATTGAAACGGAATTTCATCAAAACTAGTATAATTTCTCATCAATTTTTTTCTGTGTCATGAGGGGGTGGTGGGTGGCCTATTGATGGAGGGGCGAGGTGATTTTTTTTTTGGCCAGGCCTTGCACACCTGTCCGTTTTCATTACGCGGCAGCCAAGAAATTGCCAAAGCCATTTTCGAAAATGGCCAGAAAACACAGAGGCGGAGGTGGGAAAAATGAGCCAAAGGAGGGGACATCGTCATAACTTGAAATGGAAATAGGGGCAGAGGACTGGAAAGGGAAAATGGCCTGCCTAACGATCCAATCACGCGACCATCTCAAAGCACGGCTCCCCCAGAAAATCATTTTGGATCTGGATTTATTGCACTCCCCGCTTGAAAACCAGAGAATCCCGCTAATGTTCGCGCTGAAAAGCTCTCAGGAAAAACAAAAAAAAAAATGAAAAAATGGAAAACTAGGGGGACGAAATGTGGAAGAAGAAGAAGGTGTGTGTGTGTTTGGTGGCTTAAAAGATATCCAAAGACGGCACCGCAAAATGTGTTTTTCGGGCATCAGGTGCGCATTATGTCAGGAATAAGAAATATGATAGCAACAAAACCAAAACCAAAATAAATATAAATATAAATACAAATTTACAACAATCGAAAGAAGAGGCCGTCGACAAGCCAATAATAAATAAAAATAATGCCATGAAATATATACTTCAAAGTAGAGAAAAGTTGCGAACAACACAGCAAAAACAGGCAGTCCCAATTGAAATATTTAAATTTTTTGTTTCACATTAAGGAAAAGTATTTCAGGAGGAGGAGTTCAGTGGCGAAGAAATAAAGCGGAAAATAAATGACAAATTGAGGAAGAGTCAAGGGAAAAAAGGAAAAGCGTTTTACACAAGGGAATTGGTTGACATAATATTGAGTTCCTACTCAAGACTTGAAGGCAATTTAAACAGACCTTGTTTAATAAACAAATTAAGTTCTCATTTAAAGTTATTTGAAATTTTTTTTTTAAATAAATGCACAAATTATTAAGATAGTAAGACAAAGGTTATTTATTTCTGAAACAAATTGTTGTGAGATAAGCATACATTTTGGATATTATTAATAACTAATAAACTTTTTTAAACTTTATAGTACTTCGATAAGATTTGTATATGCTTTAAGCAGACTTAATAAACAAATGAAGTTCCTTTATTTTAATTATATTTTTTTTAAGTAAATGTACTAATTATTAAGATAATTAGACAAATGGAAATTTCTTTGTGAAACATAATTTCGCTATTAAAATATACAATTATTTTTTTACTCGCCAAAATAGTTATATTTTTTCTTTTATTTAAAACTTTTGTTAAAATTTCACTGCCCTTAAGGTCACATGAATTGAAATATTCAATTGGAAGAAAAAAATGTTCGACCAATTTCCCACACCCAATTTTTCGTTTTTTTCTTTGACCTTCTGCCATTGTCAACCAAATGCTGATGGAGGTTGATACGCCTCCTGATCCCTGACCCCCGACCCCCGACCCCTGACCTCTGACCCCGACCCCGCGTTTCTTTGAGTTTTCCTTCAGCTGGGCAGCAACTAGTCAGCAATTTTCCACCGCCGCCCCATTTTTTTGCCGGTTCTCACCTTGATTCATCATTGTTTCGTGTGTTCTGGCTTTGATATGCTTTGATATGCTTTCATTGCGAGATTTGCGATTTTCGCATGGTGGAAAATGGAGGGACTTTGTATAAAGAGCGGGATGGTATTTTGTTGGCTCTGCTTTTGACAAATCGGGGCTAAAAATTCAATGGTTTTCCAACGTTTTTGCATGCAGCGACAGCAGATAAAAAGACGTTGTGTGATATCACAGAAAAAATATTCCATTCAAATAGGATTTTAGCATTTAAAAATATTTCCAAATGTAGATTCTAAAGTTTAGTTTTTGAAGTAAAAAAACATTATGATACAAGAGATGAAAATAGTCAATGAAAAAGTGGAAATTAGTATTTAAACATACTCCCATGTTTATATTCTAAAGCTTAGATTATTTACTAGACGGTTTAAAAAAAATAAATAAATATCTGATTATTGATTTCAAAATGTTATATTTAATATTTAAATAAAATATTAAGTCTTTAATAATAATACAAATTACAATGCATATTGAGTTGCATGACTTAATAATAACACTTTTTAATTTAATTTATTTTATTTAAAAAAAAAGGGAAATTGAATACAAAATATTTTTATTTACTATGTTTTTAGTATTAATATTCCTATTTAAATTTTCTAGATTTGCTATTTATTTTATCTATTATTTTATATCTTTAATTTCATTTTTATAATCTTAAAATATTAATAAAATTAGATAAAGCATTTTTAGGCTACTTAAAAACATTGTTCTGCTAAATTTTGTTGTACTGCGTTTGAGCCATGAGAAAACAGGTAGAGTCACCTTGTTCGCCCCTTTTTCGAATCTTCTTGGGCTTATTCTTTATTTAAGCAAATCTTTTTGCTTTCCTCTTTTTTCGCAAGCTTTAAGAAATTCTTCGCTCTTCATTCGTTTTTCTTGATGTGGTGACGACTTTTGCTGTTTCATTCTTCGGCTTTTCCTCGTTCTTCTGTCTTCTGTCTTCTGTCTTCTGTTTTTGGTCTTATGTCTTCTGTCTCTCTGGGTTACTGTTATTTGGGTTAAATATCCGAGTGAAAACTGTGTTAATGGGTGAAGTTTATATATATATCTGCATATGACCATTTATTTATGTTCGCAGCTCGCAGTTTTCTAGCTGAGTTTGCATTTGGCCAGCAGTTTTTTTGGTCAACGTTGCAGAAAATAAGTGGAAAAATAGTTTGGTAACTTTTTTAAGCATTTTGAAAACTCTCATAAAAAATTGTACAAAAATTGGCTTAGTTCTTGGTAAATAAATAATAAATAAAATCTTTTTAAAAAATATATTAAAATAAATACCAAAAACTTGACTAGTAGAAAATAAGAACAGAGTCTTTAAAAAATAATAATTCAGACTTAAAAAATGAATTAATTAAAATACTTTAATTTTGTATTGAACTTTTACCCTGAACTCTACTTAAATGAAGAACAATGATAATATGGTAAAGCATTTTGCCGATAACATTTAGGTAATTCAGCTTGAAAGGAAAACAGAACGAAAGAACCCGAAATAAATCTAATTCCTTGCCTTTCCATTTACACACTCGAACACAGTGCTGCATAAAAGTTATGCAACGGCAACATAAATCAATTGCCCTCGTCATTTTCATTTATTTATTACGATGTTTTTTTTTCCTTTTTTGTTGGTCATTGAAAAGGAGGTGCAAGGCAGCTTTTTTTCCCCGCACAACCCCTGTTAGCCCACCCCCTGAGCCCCCTTTTAACCCTTTTACACTGCCCGCCTCACCTGCGCGACGACAATGGTAAATATTTTTATTGTATTTCCTTGGTGTTTGTGTTGAGCTCGTTTTCCAGGGACCCCAATTGCGATTGCGATGCCGATTTCGATGCCGATCCGGATCCCGATCCCTTTTGCCACTGCTTTACGGCTTCGATTTCAATTTTCGGGCCCAAGGGCAGGTTGGGCTTGGCAAAAGGAAGTGACGAAGGGGGCCTGCCAACAGCCAGCCAGAAATCCCTTTTGCCACTTTTGGACATTGCCATTTTTCGCTTGCCACACACAGGCAGTTATACATCCAACTGATATTTATATGGTTGGCTGCACAAAGCGGGGTATGTTGAACTTTATTCCACATAGGTATATAACTTCTAGTATACTATTATTTTAATAATTATATGGTAAATAGAATATTAAGCAATGGTTCCATTCTTTAAGTTATGTTTCAATATAATTAATTATAAGATAATACATATTATTACTTTACAATTGTTTGTAACTTTGCATGAAATGATAAAATTGTAAAAACTTATTTCAAATTTTAATTATGGGTCTCAAAAAATATATATAGGAATAAAGTTTAGTCATTATATATAAACTTCATTTGCTTAAAATTTTCTTCTCCATGTTTTTTTTTAATTATATATTGGTTATCATGTAATAAATTTAACAAATTGTGAAACTAATATTAAATTTGAATATAAATATAAAGTTCTAAAAATTGATTTGCTTGAATTACACATTTTTTATCAATATTTATGATAAGGTATTATTAAATAGCCATTTGTTATATATAAATAAACTCTCTAGCATAAATAAATTTAAACTGATAACTAAGGGTACTTTAAAAGTCTTTTAAAAAGCATTTTCCCTGTTTGTTTTTTTTTGTAAGTATTTTTCCGGGTGTTTTACGTTGTTTGGCTGTACAAACACCAAAATTCTTCGAATAGACTCCGCATTTAACTTGCCTTTGAGCTCTGGCGCACTAAAAACGGGAAATTCGGAACAGAAATCGAAGATTTCATCGGTTCTTTTCTTGTTTTTCTTATTTTTCATGTTTTTTTTTTTTTAATTTTTTTTTTTGGGCAAAAAGGATGAGTGTACGTGAGACGGTTGAAAACCTTTCGGGGCTTTTCGGCACGATTATCCCTTTTCTGTGCACTCAATTTGCTGGGTGAAAACGCTGGAGTGGGAAATTCGTTGAGGTGCTTATGCCCTTTGAACCTTTGCCCACTGACTGAATGAATGACTGACTGAACGACTGACTGCATGACTGACTGACTGACTGAATGACTGACTGAATGAGTGAGTGAGGGAGTGAGTGACAGCACATCGCTGCTGCCTGGCATTAAATGGCTTTCCAGCCTTAAGCTATAGCGTTTCGCTTTTGTTTTCACACGGCATCGGTTTCGGTATCGTTGCTATATATACACCTATACACCCGTACACCATATTCTATATGTGATGTCTAGCCATAAATTAAAACCGAACAAATAATAGTTCCGAAGACCTCGAGAGCCGGAGAGCACAAGTCCCCAATACCCCAAATCCAAAATCCCAAGTCCAAAGCCATTAATCACAATCAGCAATCGGTTAAGGGGAGCCAAATCATGCCGAACAGCAACCAGATTAGTGCCAATAATAATAATAATGGGAATAATAGCTCAACTGTCATTCAAAGATTTATATACCCAAAAAACTTCAAAAGGGGGGGTGGGTGGCACAGTTTTTTCTCATTTTCCGTTTTTGCTCTTCTTTACAAAAACTGAAGCGGAAATTTACGCATCAACCAGCATAATTAATGTCCAAATAGCAATGGCAAAATGACAAAATCACAAAAAGATTGTTCGGCGGAAATTTCGGGAGCGGAATGGTTAATTACAGTGCAAGAAAGAAAGCTTTAAGATCAACTCAAGATTAGAAAAATCTCTTAAAATGTAGTAAGCGCTTTAAAATGCATGAAATAATATAAGCAAAGATACCAGACGTGTAAAATGAAGTCCCAACTTAACATGTCTGGCAACTCTGCTAGTAATATTATTTCAGCTTATTATAAGAACTTTTACCATCGGCAAGGCCAATAATAAAGCCAAGTGAAGACAAAAATAATAAATTGTCGTCAAAGGGCGAGAAGAATTTAATTGCAATTGGTAACTTTTACGTCCGGCGTTGCCACCTATTTTAAAGCGACTTAAGTTTGTTGCGCCTCACCATTTCACGCATTTGGTCTCAATTCAAAGTCAGCAAATACATAAAACGTATTGTCGCATTTTAAAAATGATTTCCCATTAAACATAGTTTATAAAATCGAATACTATCTTATATATCCTTCCAATTTCGCCAAGTGTAGTTTCAGATTGGCCCTAGACAAAGGTCAATTTCGGCCTCGTTGTTTTTCTTCATTTTTGTTTTGTTTAAAGGAAGTCGAAATGATGCGGGCCCCCAGAAACGACGACGACGCTGATGGAAAATTGAGGGAGAGGCAGTGGTGGAGGCAGAGGAAGGCGACGAACTGCATCCGGAAAAATTAGTGAGCGGAAAATGGGAAAAAATCTGCGCTCAAAGTGAAAGCCATAGCCAAAGTCAGAGTCAGAGTCAGAGCCAATAGATAGGCATACAGAAACCGGGCTGCAGTTGAGAGTGATGGAATGAAATGGACTTGACTCGACTCGACTCCAGTCGAGATGACTTGACTTGACAGCCGGCCCAGCTGAAGTGTCGAATGTTGTTGTACATTTGCCTGATTTTCACAGATTTTTCCCTTCTTGCCACTGGCTTTTTAAAGGTGCGACAGCCGACACACCCAAAAATAAATCCCAATGAAGATAGACAGAAGCCTCAGCCAAGGCGGAAATATGCTACACTGGAGTCTGCAAAAAAAAAAAAAATCATCAAAAAAAAATGAAAAAATGGGGAGGAGCAGTCACAGTTCCAGCCAGCTGCGCCCAATTTCAATTTCAACTTCTTCTTCTCTCTCTCTCTCTGGGCAGCAAAATAACAATTTTCAATAATAAAAATGTTGGCCAAGGGGAACGAAAACCAAAAACTGATTGAATCGCGGGGTAAAAAGGGGCCTGAGTGGAGCTGTTTTTGGTGGAGAGATGACGATCTATTGCTCAGCTGACCATGGTTGGCATCTAAAGTCAATCCAAACTCTAAACAAAAAGTAAACTGAAGCAAAAAGAAATCGACTGAAGATGTAAGTTTATAACTGATGGATGTCATGTGGTGTCTGGGGAAATAAAGCCAAAGAAAATAGTGACACAAGTTGGTTGGAAAATACCTTACATTTAAATAATCCGAAATTTAAAACTGGACATATTGATTAAATTGTTTCTATATCTAAGTAACATAGCTTACTTATTCTCCGCTAAATGAATCTCTTTGTCTTAATACAGTTAATTTTGTATTTATATTATTTCTCATTTGGTTAAATAAGAATCGAAATTAACTTATTACTATTAATAAATTCATTCACACTTTCTTCCAATGTTTTTGAACGAATTAAGCACATGAGCAACAGATGTTTTATCTAATAAATCAAGGAAGAAAACAATTTTGAATTTTATATTTTACATTATATATGGAATTAAAAATCATGTTCTCTTTGATAGGTCAAAAGTTGAAAGTTTAGCAAAGTTATCTTATATAAATTCCAATTCAGAATGAAACGATGGGAAATGCAGTTGGTATTGTGGAAATATTTGATTTGTTCTGATACCAGATATTGAATTGTGGGCAATAAATCACACTTGAAAGAGCACTTAAGCGAAAGAATCTCACTTAATAATTCTCGAATAAATGAAAATGGATGTATCACTTAAGTGAAAGTATATCACACGTCCAGACAACCCACATATGTGACAATAACAAATTTCGGTTATTTAAAAATAAGATTCCATGCCACTGTTTTCTGGCGGTCGCACAATCATTTCTATTTGAGGGGCATTTTTTTCTGTTCCTGCAATTGGTTTGCTCGTTTTTTTTTTTCTTTTTGTTTGTTGGCAACATTGAACTTGAATGTGTTTGGCCTCGGCAGTGCGTTCATATCGAATTTATTGGCAAACATACGTATACGTATACATAGACAGATTTTGAGTAATATGCTTTTACAAACACAATCCAATCAAAATGTACGTTTGGCAAAACAATAAAACGGACAATGGTGGATAGAAGCTAGCAGAACCAGAATCTACAAAATCAAATCAAATCCATTAGAATGCCATGTAAACGATTCGAAAAATGCGTGCAAATTCTATTAGATTGTACACTGGTACAAAAAATCGTAGTATATATATTTATATTTTTCGCTTTAATTTTTAAGTTATCGTAAACATTTTGAAATTTGTGCTTGACTATTTTGGTAATTGAATTTAATAAATAAATTAAATAAAATTAAATCAAATATTTAATATTATGATTTAATATTTAATTTAAATATTCTATATAAAATATTGTACAATACAATTTTTGTTTGAGTGTAGAGTTGTTTTATGCGTTTTTGTTGTTATTCCTGGCCACCTAATGCGATTTAATGGCCGCACATTTTCGAGGGGATCTGCCACTCCCCCAAAAATATATGGGAGGCACATATGCCCCATGCCGTTAAGTCCACATACAATTAATCACGGCTTGGCGCTTCTCAGCACAACAAAACAACAAAACCAAAAAAAATAAAGACAGTGGAAACAATTTGCCCTCCACATGTTTCATTGAAATATATATCCAGATGTTCAGACTCAGACTCAGCAAATGTTCAGGCACTCGTAAATTATAATGCCATCGATAACTGGATACTCTGTATGCAGTTCAGTTATTCAATACCTTTGATTTCACTTATGCTGAAATAAGCAATATGGCTCGATATCCATTTCTTGGGTTAGTCATAAATATATCGCATTGCAATGCAGGATGTCTGCAAAATGAGAAAAATCAATAAATTTGTTAATCGTGAGTCAGTAAATTCGAAAAGATTTTGTTTTGATTGTTGATTTAAAAACTACACCAGTAAAAAATGGAATATTGAATTCGAAATTTCATATTTAATATTTAATTAAATATTATATGGATTTTATTAAATATGGTTTGAATTTAAATTACGTTTTAAATCAAATGAAAAATTTTAATAAAAACCGGAATGGATGAAAAATAAAGCGTAAAACATTTGAAATTAATATTTAAATATCTGTGTTTAAATATCTGTAAATTAAAACATTTATGAAGTTTCAATCTTCTCCAAATATCTGGTAAATGAAGTAAACTTCAACTGAATTGGAAGAGCATTTCGTTGACCAAGTGCAAACACGAAATGAAGGCAATAAAAGCAATTTATTAAATCGTCACATGATCGCAGAACATTTTTGTTTGTTAACGATTGCATTTGTATTCTTTTATTTCATTATTTTTCAGTTTGTTTATTTTTTTTTTGCCTTTGGTTTTCTACCTGTCTGTCGGTTTTGCATATTTACTCACTCACTTATCTCGATGCGTTTACCATTTATGTTTCGAAATATTGTATATGAAAGAGAGGACTTGAAATGAAATTCATCGGCAAATGACCAAAAACCATATTTGTGTTCCTTTTTTTAATTTCCAGTCACGTTCGGTTATTTGCTTTGTCTTTTACACATTTTACGACTTCTAAAAGGTTCCGAAAAAATAAGGAAAGCTGCGGAGTGGCGGACTTCCGATGGCAATCGATATAATTAGCTTAACCCATTTTGGCGTGTTCTTAAAAAAAAACAAACATCAGCACAGCCACTTGGAAATCAAGTGGGTTTCACAAGATGCTTTTGCACAACGAGACATTTTTTAATCACGTGGTTTTTATTTAAACCTTTTATTCAGCAGAATGGCTGTTAATCTGCTAAATTGAAATATGTTAAAATATATTTAAATATGTTTATATTTTGGTTTTGGCTAACTAAGATACTGCATCTTTTGTCACCTTTCTACCCCAATGTTATGAATGTCGATATTTAGGCTCATTTAACTGAAAATGTACCTTCACTATAAATTCGAAACTTTCCAAATTGAGTGCATGTCGCTCGAGGGCTTCTAATTACCCCGCTTAACCCCTCCTTAACCCCTATTTTAACAGCCCTGGCACACATGCAAACATTGCAAACACAGATTTTCTGCGAAATGCGAAAATGGGAAAATGGGAAGCCATAGGAAATGATTGCAGGCCAGCCTGCATCGATAATTATTTTAATAGATCACCCTCGAAACGCGATTGTCTTCCTACTACCTACTACCTAGTACCTACTACCTGTTGCCCAGTTGGTCGCTTTTTTGCCCCTCGCGGCAACTGGGTAATGTGAGGTTTCGCTTTACATACGCTGGCGCACTTCGTAATTTTCAACTATTTTCCATTATTTTCCCTGGCCAAACACACACACATACACAAACAAACACAACACACACAGCTTAGGAAATCACTGTAGATGTAACCGCACAACAACCAAAATAACAAAAACAAGAGGACTGTCGGGTGTGCCGCCTATTAGATACCCATTACTCAGCTAACTAATTAAAAAAAACAATTCCATTTTAAGTGGCGCCATCTGCCGAACTGTAGGGTTCTATTTATCAAAATAACTACTGAAATAGAGGCCCGATTTGGAACATTTTTTATGAGTAGATGGATTTAGACGGAATAAACATATTCAGCTTATTTACTGTCCTCTACCCTATCTCAGAGTGACATGACAGGCTTTTGCGATTTGTGGGCGTTGGAGTGGGCGTGGCAAAATTTGAAAACAAAGTTTTGCTGCATGGACATAACTAGTATATGCATGATTCCATATGTCTAGCTAGTATAGTTGTCAAGATATCGAAGTTCAACTAAGAACAACTTCAAGCTAGTTTTTAAGGAACACAACATACTCTTCTACTCTACAAGTAACGGGTATAAAAAATACACAAAGAGAAAAACCAACACAGTGCGAAGGAAATGGGGAAGGCGAACGCGAAGACGACAAAAGGGTCATTCACATTGCGGTGTGCGTGGCCCCCCCGCTTTTTTTTTAAGGCCCGTCTGAAAGAGGGCTAAAAGAGGGGTGGGTTGTGGGTTGTGGGTAGTAGTACCAAGTATATAGTACCGGGGAATTACAAGTAGCGGATACCGGGCTGGCTTCAAAGCAACAGGCGAGAGACAACCAAACGGCAAACCAACAATGCCAACAAGTATCTGGATCTTTGTCTGTCCACGTTTGTTTGCTGCGGTATCTTGTGAATACATTAGCGACTCAAAAATGTGTAGAAACCAACGCCGCTGAAGATAGGTAAAAACAACAACAAAGTAACAACAACCATTCCAAGCCAAACATGTGCGAAAAGATGTTCGATGGCCGCTCAGAAATAGCAAAAATTGTGTAATGAAAGCTCGTCAAGCAAATCACTTGAGATGCAGATACGCTTAAATGGTCCCGCAAAGGTTGAAGATACTCTTGGAAATTGTTTTCGGGGGAAAAGTCCATCTGTTTATAAAGTTATTTTAGTGTTATTTGTTTTTTAAAAACTTTTATAGGTATGAACAGGGTACCATTTCTTAAATTATATCAAATTTAATATCCACAACTTTGGTAGTCTCCCTGAAGTCCTTTCTTATTTCATTTTTTATTTCCCCATAACAACACTCTATAAAATTTATAAATCACAGAAAAAAAAGCTTATATTTTCCTATACTTGGTATCCATATGTTTTAGTTGTCAAACAAACACTAAGAACAGAATTATGTATAAAATAGAACTAAGATTTAACCATCATCATTATCCAATATGTATCCACAACAATATTCTGCTTCATATAATAGCCCCACAATAATATAAGTAATTTGTTTAATCTTTAGCTTCGCTGCTCATATATTCTTCACTTCGACTTCTTATGCTTTTTCGTATTTTTTGTTTATTTTTTTTGTGGATTGGTAATTGTGGCCAGCGTATCTAAGTATCTGAGTATTTGGGTATCTGCCGCCTGGCGCTCGTGTATCCGTGCGGCCGTCGCTTTCTTTTTTCGGACAGTTTAATGAACACAGGAAACGGAAATCGTTTCGTGAGTGTCTGTGTGTGTGTCTGCCAAATGTGTTAGAAAGAGACAAAAAATATAGAGTGAGAGAGAGAGAGATGGACACTTTGGGGCCTTGGCAAATGCAAACATTTTCCATAATTCACGTCTCGAAAATTTTCCAAAACATATCTGTTTTATGTGAAAAGTTTTTCGGTTATGCCAGAGTTCAGTTTTCGTTTGATTTTCCGCTTGCTTTATTTCAGTTGTTCATTAATTAATTGCATTTGATTTTGCCCGCGCCGAAAGCGTATTAAAAACTTAGTTTTAAAACTATTTAAAACACGATGACTTTGTTCTGTTTGAATTTTTTTCTTTTTTTAGTTGTTATGCCGCGAGCGTTTACCGTGCATACTAACTGGCCATAAATGCGAGCAGCAGCAACAGAAGGAGCAGCAACTGGCCTGGCGGCAACACAAAAAGTTTCAACTCCATATGGCAGTGGAGAAAGAAGCAGCAACAGCAACAGCAACATCACCAGCAGCAACATCAACTCCAGCAGCAACATCAGTGCAAACAACATCAACAACAAAAACGCAATTAGCAGCAGTAACAACGCCAGCAACACTTACAACAGCAACAGGCAACAGGCAATAGCAACAGCAACAGCAACAGCAACAGCAGCAACACAACTTACAACAGCAACATATGTGCATAAGAGCAACATCAACAGCTTGAGATGAAAGCGGCAAGTGCAATCCAATTTATAAAATCATAAAACTATGCCCAACAAGTGGAAAATAAAGGAAATCCTGCACTTATAAAGTTTGTTTAACAATAAAAAAAAGTAGGAGAAACTTGATGAAATTTGAAGCGAATTTGGAAAAATAGCCCCCGTCACCCAAAAAAAAAAAACAAACGTTTCTGAAAGCATTTTAAAGGCAAAGTAAAGCAAATGTTTTTTATTTGATATGTTCTCACAAAATATTGGTTTTTCTGAAAGTTAAAAAAACTTTTTAAGCGAAAATAAAACTTATATTTATTTAGTTAATATATAAAATTATTTGTGACAATTACAATTACTGAGATTACTGAAAAAAAATGTTCTGCTTTAATAAAGTAATGAAAAATCAATACTAAAAGTATACATTTTATCCTCAATAAAAATTTACTAATTTAGGATAAATGAGAAATATATTTCTTTGAATTATTTAAATATAGGAACCTATATCGAGTCTGAAATAAAAAACTTGTGCAGAAACACAGAAGTGAAATGAAAACTAAAGCGAAACCGAAACCGAAACAAAAACCAGCAACCAAAAAAAGGGACAAATTTAAAGTGTTTGCCTTCAAGCCATAAACAAGAAACAATTGCTTTTTAGCAAATGAAAAAAAAGTTAAATACAGGGAAATGAATACATCGAAAAAAACTAGTGCAAAATGTGTTAAAAAAAAACAATATCTTTATTTATTTTTAGAATCAATAAAATTGTAAACTTACAAACAATTCTTACTAAGCAAATTAATTTATTTTAAATTTTGTAATGCCTTTTCTTTACCATCTTTATTGTTTTTAATGTATTTTTCAATTGCATCTCAAAAGATTTTAAATGCTCTGGAATAAGTTTTTTTAGCAAAATCATTAAAATGTATATTTATTTGTTTAAAAAGACATTGAAAATGATAATGGTAATATTTTTTCACTGCTTTAGTTTGCTGCTGACTCCTCTATCTTTTCCCGTTTCTTTGCTTTTTGTTGTTTCTATAATTTAGCTACCTACGTTTGTTGTTGATGAGGAGGATGCTGCCAGCAGCAACAATAAAAACAACGAAAGACAACAACAACAACAACAGCCAGCGGTAGCAGTATTAAAAACAACAACAAAAGCGAAGGGAGAGTTACGTTGACGGGCTCCCAAGCCCATTAAAACTGTACGTAAACCAAAAAATTAGGTTGCCACCAAACACACTCTTACACATACATACAGATAATCACACAGATACTCAGGCACCCAGATACTCACTTACACACACACAAACACACATGGCAAACTTTGAGTCACTTGAAAATTTTTGGATGCCAGACAACAACTCAGAGAACCGAACAACAATTGTAGTTTTGGGGGGAGAGCAGGACAAGGAGTTGTGGGTGTACTACAGGGTTCGGGTTCAGGGTACGGCGGTGCAGAGTTCGAGACCAGGGGCCCGCACCTTTTTGCCATATCTCTCGCATAGCCGAAAATAATGAGCATACAAAATTTATGAAACACATGAAACACCATGGAGGAAAGATGGATATGTGGAGATGAAGAGAGATGAACACAGATACGACGAGAGTTAGGAACACTACATATCGAAAAAAAAGGGAAAAAATTAAAATACAATTTTTTTTTCACATTCTATAGTCCTAAGGCTTTGCTTAAAATAGGTCAAGGAAAGAAGGACAAAACCTTTCCTCCAGGTATAGGTATTTACCAAAATTTAATTTGATAAAAATACATTTTCAATAATTAGTATTTACCAAATTTGAGTTAATACAATTTGTATGTTAATGGGCAACTTAATTATAAAAGTTTTGAGCTCACATTTCTGCGAGTGCATCTTTGCAGCATTGCACACGGCCTGGCATTTGAAATGTTTCTAGTTTTCGGTTTTGGCCAGATACAATTGCAGATGCAGCAGAGGAAGATGGGGTCGGGAGTGGGGATGATGACTGTATGATGATGATGGTAGAGGTTCCCCTGTCCGCATGTCCGTCAGTGTCCAAACTGCGAACGCGTATTCATAATGAGACTCCAATCTGACGGTTGTTATACCCTCTTTGGCCCCATGGAAACCAACCACCTATATGTATGCCGTACAATGCTCAGATAAATTGCTAGAAGTAGCTACTAATTTGCAGTTAGTCGTTTCACAACAACAACAGAACAACAACAGAGACAAAATAGCACAAAATGGAGTAGTCGTGGTCGGCGAGTAGATGGGAAAAACCGGCAGAAGACGAAGGAAAACCGGCAGAGAAAATGACGTGAAGTGGGGGGCGGGGTTTTTCCTGAAGAGAACATAAAGTAGAGTTTTCTGGCATCGCATGGCCAGCATTTGCCGCTCCATGCCGTGCGCTTTGACTGCATCTAATGACACTAATAAAGTTGCCCACTGATGATAATCTGTCTCTGGCACTCTACTACTACTCCGCTAAAATCCCCACCAGAAAACCCCTAGGAGCAGGTCCAGAACAGAAGCATAAGCAGCAGGATATAACTACAAAAGATATCCTAGCAGCGAGCAAAATAAGCTCGAGTAATGCACAAGATTCGCTTACAAAAAAAAAGAAAACTGCCACCCCAATACGACTGGAAAAGTGCCCTAAGAAATGCACATTATCAAATATATTTGTATTTATCATAAGATTTCAGATTAAGATTAATAAAAAACAGATTTTAAATAATAATAATAGTTGAAAATAGATTATCATATATTTAATAAGTCTAATTTGTATTTTAAAATATCTAAACTCAATTTTTGCCTTGGGCTCTTAAACAGGAACTCAATTAATTTAAGGAGAAAACATAAGAATACATATGAGAAACAGATAAAATACACTGGTAACTCTAATATCCAATGTTTGAGTAGTTCCAAAATATGGTTTTTATTTTGAAGAAAATGTACAAACAATTTGTTATATGAATTCGAAAATATAATAAAAATTAAAATGTAATATAATTAATTCTGTGTTGAATAATTATTTCATACCTTACATTTAAAATATTGCAGTAATTTAATATCCAAAATTGAATCTGTTATATATTTTATATTATTAACCAAATTTAAGAAGTAATATAAAAATTCAAATCCAATATAAACCTCTGTGCGGATTAATTTTTGTTCTTCATTTTTAGTAAATCTCCTGATAGACATAAACGTGCCAACTTTAATAAAGCGCCACAAAATACGCAAGAGAACTGAAAGCCAGCAAATTGATTGATCCCCAGATATGCAAAAATAAGCTAGCTACCCTAGCACTCCACCAATAAGTTTGCAGAAAATAAAAAATAAAAAAGTAACGAATACAACAAAATTAAGCTGTTTGCGGCACTCAATTCAAAGCAACTTTTTGCCCCATTGCAAGTTGGGCCAATAAATCTGCTCGCCTTATCGCAGGTGACTCCAATGTCTGCCACACCCGATCAGGTACACCTCTAAATATATATAGATATATTAAGTGCACTGATAAAAAATTGAAATTTTCTGACTATTTAATGTTTGAATTAATTTATGTTATGGAAAGTATAAGATATAAAGTAGTATTTGATTTAAAATTACTTAATTTGAGTTAAATATGGTTTAAATTTAAATTACATTTTTAGATAATAAAATCAAGTCCGAAAATAATGAAATGAAAAATTCAAAGAAATTTTAATAATTTTATATTTGAAGTCATCGTGGATAATATTAAATTTAGGTGCAAAATACTTGGAGTTACTTCCTTTTTTACCAGTGCACATAGATAAAGAGCAGGGGCTTTTGGGGGCCGTTGTCTTCGGGCTTGTTTGTCTGAATTTTGGGTGGTTGCCGCAGAACAATTTCAAGGTGCACTGACTGTAACAAATATCTTCATTTAACTTCCTTCTTGTTTTCTGTGTGCTTTTTTGTTTGAGGTAAGCATCTGGAGGTCCTGCCACAATGTCTGGTGCCTTCTTATGCAGCTGTTAAAGGTCCTGGGCCACCGTTATTTACATTTTATGGCACACAAATTTTTTAGCTCGACGGCCAACTGAAGCTGATGGCTAATTTAAGTTTGCTTTGTCCTCTGGCTCCCTGGCTTTGTTGTTTAGGCAAATATTTATGATCGACTTTTATTTGGCACTCGGGGCAAGGTCGCCGCATCGGCTTCACTTGCTGCTTTTCGCAGGCTTCTTCGTTTTACTGTCTTTTGACATTTTGGTTGGGTTTCTCAGGGGTTTTTTTTTGTAGATGGTTTGGGTTTTTTTAGGGGGTTTGCGCCCCAGCAAGTTTGCAAAAGTTCATTGTGGTTAGTTGGCGTTGGCTCTTCGCTTCGCCTCCATGTTGCACACACACACAAATTTGCTGGCATTGTTGCTGCGCTCTGGTATCAGCCACAGTTGCGATTATGTCTATAAGTTTGGCCAGTACTATTTTGAGTACCCCTCAGCAGCAGAGTATGAAAGTGTTTTGAGCTCGAAACAGTCCACAAATGTGGCTTATGAGTGCTTTGATTTGCTCAACATGGCTTGAATTCAATTCAAGACAAAACAGACATTTGATTAAATGTATAATGTTACCTAACTTATGTGCTTGTCAATTTTAAAACATTAAAACATATAAAATATCATTTGAATTTTGGGTTTATAGTAACCTTCGTAGATTACAAGTCTTTCTAATGCATTCGCAAAAATAGTTGGAGGTTGGTTCATTAATATTTTAGCAATGACTTTTTTCAGCATATTGAACTATTTATAAACCATTCTTGGCAAATATGTAGACATTTCTATATAGATTTTCGATCTTCTTAAGTAACTCTTCACAAAAATAATTTGAGATTCGTTCAATAATATTTTTTAATGACTGTTCTTTAAGCATATAAGCTTTATATTAATCATTATTTTCAATTATGCAAAACAAATGTTTGTTTAAATTATAGTTTCTATTTTCTTAAGTACATAAAATTATCATATGAATAATACTTGAAAAAAATACAACATTTTGTTTGGCTTGCAGTACTCATGTTGTATTATTGAATACTTTCACGAAATAAATACATTTAGACATGTTTCCCTTTTTAATTTATTAAACTCACGTTCACAGTACTATATTTTACACAAAAACGTGTCAGTAGCCAATAGAGGTAATATGAGCATTCGATTTATTTTTCCGTCAGTTTATTTTTTATGGCAAAGGGCTATTCTAGGGACGGTGAAACTTTTAGTTAGGCAACTTTTTCGGTACGCTCTCTGTTTTGTCATGTTACTTTCTGCTTTTCGGTACTTTTAATTTGTGTGTAAACCCGATGCAAACCAATATTTGAACTTTTGCCATAGCTCTCAGCCCGAAAAAGCGGACCAAAGCGAACCAAAGCGAACCAAAGCGAACCGAATCCGAAATGTCAGCTCATTCATTAACTTGCGCAAAGCAAAGCAACGCAAAGCCAAGCAAAGGTTCACAAGTTTCGTCTTCCCTGCTCGTTTTCATTATTCCATCGGACAGTAATTCAAATCCAAATGGCAGGCCACCAAAGTTCAGACTTTGTTCGTTCCACATTCCCTCCCCCGAAAACACACGTACGTAAAGTATGGCATTCGACCGGAAAATATATTCAATTACAAACGGTGTATCGGGTTTGGAGGAGCTGGAAAAAGTTTGTGACATCGCAAATGTGCTAACAATTGCTGATTCTGGTTCTAATTGATATCGGAGTGGCCAAAGGTGTATCGATATCTCCGATAACAGCCGGCAATTCAACTGTCGCCATCGCTTTTGGGGTCGCGAATTCAAAAAAAGTGTAAACTACGTATGACTGCACTTCCGATGAAAAATTGTCATAAATATCCAAATAAAAGGTGCAGGAAACGCAATAATAAACTTATTTAAGAATACCTTAACCTTTGAAGTTCTTTTTGATTTTTATAATAATATTGTATTTCATTTTTATTGCTAAACAAATATAAAAATGTCTTTTAAAACATTTATGTTCATTATTCAAATATTTTTTTGAAATTTTTTTAGTATTCATTTATTATTTTGTTTTAATTTAAATTTAAAACTTTTTTTTACCTATTACAGTTTTTCAACATCACTTAGCATAACTAAAAATATAAAAAAATCAGTTACCCAGTTTCTGATTTCCATCAAGTTCAAATTGAAAATAACCAACAATTGATTGATGGATTGCATTTACTTAAAAACAATGCCATTGAGTTTATAGAAAAGTTAATGATAGGCCATTGATGTTACAAATTATCTGGCTAATAAGACACTGACTAAACCGAGTCCATTGATTAATCAAGTCGACTTGAAAAGGCTACTGAAATCTCTCAACTACCAGATGGCATTAGTCACCTTTTGAAAACTCCAAGCCCCCAGATAATGATATCATTATTGACTTTGTTCGACAAAAACAATACAATCTATTGATCCCAGGGTACGAATCTCGACATTGACACATCAAAGCCACACAATTTTTATTTGTTTTGTTATTCAGGGGGTTGGCCAAATAATTATAGTCGAATTATCGTTGCCATTAGACGTATTCGGCCCATCTTCGCGGGCTGGCAACAATTAAAGCTACAGTGAAATATAAAATAAAATTAGCATAAGCCATTCACATGACTTCGACTTCGACTTCGTTCGCAGAAGCTTTTTATAAACTTTTTTTTTTTTGCTTTTTGCAAGAGAATAAGAAATAAGAATAACAACAAGCGCCAAAGCCAAAGCCAAAACCAAAGCCAAAGCCACGTATCCACTACAGATGCTCAACAACTTTAGCAACATTTCAAGATTTCTAATTTTTATTTGCCCCAGCCGCAGCCGCAGTTGTTGCTGTTGTTTCTAATTAAGTTTGCTGTAGTGCTTGATTTTTTTTTTTCTCGCTAAACTTTTATACACATATATTTTTACTTTGAAGCCTCGAGACCTGTTTTCGAACCTGGGCACCCGCAAAATTCCCAATTGGAGAGCGAGAAGGGGAAAACTGGAATAATTCTGGGCTCGGGGGAATTTCTACTCGAACATCTATATCTGTATATACGATATACGTGTAGGTATCGTATGCCGATTCGATTGTATCAGCATTATTGTGCAAATTGTGGCTTTAAATAATTAACAAATAAATTATATGTATGGATTAGAGTTGAGTGTTCCTGGAAAACACAATCTGACGTTTGTTTCACGTGAGTATCTGAACATCTGAACATCATCATTTACCCGAGTGCAGCTGTTAATTAATAAAAAACTTAATTATCTGCTGCCCCTGGAGTAGTTATATTATTCAAACGGAACTGGCTTTGGGATAAAAAACAAATTAACGTCGACTGGGGTCATTTAAATCGTGGACACCCGATGTGTTGACAGGTTTTCATAAATTGATAGTATTTCTCAAACTTCTTAGATGTAACAACACATTTTAGATTGTTTAATGACAGAAAAACCCCAATTGAAAAGTGATAAACAAAGCTTTAATAGTTTATATATAAGTCGTATTTTTTCCTACTAAGAATGAACTTTAGTGGTATTTCCTAAACTTCTAAGAAGTAAAAATATTGGTTTATTGTAGATTGTTAAATTTTCGCTTTAATGTTTAAATAACAGGATTTCTTAACTAGCATTTGTGACAGAAAAAGTATTATTTATTAGATTACATCGATATTAAAAACTTGATCCTCTGCTGCTAAATATAGTAAATATGTGTTTGTGGTTTAACTGCATAAAGAACATAATGTTATTAATTATCTTATTCCAGTCAGTTCACGGCCACAATAAAATAAGCGAATGACTACAAAAAACAAATGCTGTGAAAATTGAATAAAGCATTTGAGAATAAATCAAATTTTGCCAAAGTTCGAGGTCACAAAATTGAAAGCAAATATCTCAAGCCATTCAATTATAAATTTTGCAAATTAATCTTGGCAATCTTTTGGTTACTTCCTCATACATTTGAGTACCTCAAAACAAAAGGGGCTTTCGTGAAAATTATCTCCGGTATCTGCTACAAAATGTCGCTCACGTTTCGGCAATTTGTTTTCAAATTTCTGTTGCTTATTTATTTTGCACCAAAAACCAGAGGGAACTCTCCTTTTCCTTGGAAAAACAAACAAGAGCTCTGTTTGATTTCGATATGTGTAGTATGATCTCATCCAAATTCAAGACCCAAGCAAAACCACAAGATAAATAAAATAAAGTAAAATAAAATAAAACACGAAACATATTGCCGATAATTGCAATGCACGAAAATCAGCACGTTCTCGAAAAACGAAACGTAAATCTAAACGTAATGCGTTGTGCCGTTGATAAAGCGATGGAAATCAACTGCTTGATTAGCATTTTTGGGGCACAAATCGGCGCAGATATCGGGGCATATATAGCGGCGAAAGTGCCGCAATTGTAACTGCAATTTGAACTGCAATTAAAATGCACTTGTTCAAGAGCAATCTGTAACACCCGCCCGGGAATGTGATGTACTAAACGAAAAGTTATACAGCACAATCGAGTTTGAATTGGTTCGAAATCAGTGAATTTGTATGCCCAATGAAGGTTTAATTTTGTTTTAGGTCTGTACTACACTTAAAGAAAATATGATTCATAAAGGTAAATAAAACTTAGGAATTTCAAATAGTAAATATAGACTTTGATTACACTACAGCAGAGAATTGAAAGAAATAACAGGGGTCAAATATAAAATTGATGGAAAGTAGATAAACAAAATCGAAATATTTAGTCTAAACTTAAACCAATAATTTCTGGCAAAATTGATTAAATACTCATTTTTAATTTGAACACAAAAATGTTAAAAATGTGTGATAAAAACAAAAATCATAGCTCTTTAAAAGTACTTAGCCACAACGAGCAACTCTCTCTGCGCATGAAAACAATGCAATTATGCAGTGCCAATCAATTCACCATTTACAATGCCAATTTCTAATTAAATCTAATCAATTGAATAATAATCAATTAATGACTGGATTTCTCCCGGTGCATTTAGCCAATGCAAACGAGAAAAAAAAAAAAAAGATTGTCATGCAGATTACCTGCGCCTGCCCACCTGTCAATGGCATTTGCATATGGATTTGGGGACTTGTGAGTGGCAGCCCCTCAATCGGCACCCCCGATATCCTTGGGTTCCCCGGAATGGTTCCACATATGTTGGCTGGCATTGCAATTTGTCAACATGACAAATACCAAAAAACTGCAGTCGAGTTGACTTCCGGACGGACAAAGAGATAGGTTGGTTGGTTGGCTTGGCGTTGGGTTGGGGTTTTTGGCCCAGAGAAACACAGACAGGCTTCAAGTAGCGGCATCGTCTGATTGGCGAACGTTTGCTAAATGTATGCATGAAAAATGCATTAGAGCCGCCGCAGAAACAGCAGAGCAGCTGCAGTCAGGAGTCGGCGAAAATCGGGACAATTGGGGATATCCGGCTCGAAGGACCACGAAAAAGTTCGAAAAAGCTACCCAAATACAACAAGTATCTAGGTGTATATTGTTTTTGTAAACCAGTGATATCCTTTAGGTGTCAACTTGCCAATTAGAATATTTTTTGTTAATCTACAACAGTTTAATTACTAAAAATAATTTGTGTTTGCCCTTTTTAAGCATATCATGATTTTTTGCGACATTATGTAATACTACATTTTTATAATGAATTCTATAATGTTTTATATTTTTACATATTATTTACCAGGGATTTAATACAAAAATAGATTTCCACACATTTTTTTTAAACTTTCATTTGTTCTTTTGGAAAATCGGCCAAAAATAAAATTGTTTTCTTGTAAGTGCCGTTCGATTAGTAATTATATGACCAATTTAAATAGGTGTGGCATTCCACACTTGGAGCATTATTTATGTTTTGAAGAACAGTTGTTTTAAACAGAATCCCCCTTATATGCCACGTTGTCCCTCTTTACAGGGTGTTAGCCGATTTTATAGTGCACAGACGACATTCTAATGATGGCATGCCACACGGAACAACAAGAGGAGACGACGATGATGATGCTCCTGGTGCTGGTGCTGCAGCTCCTTCTGCTTCTTGCGCTGCAGCAGCATTTCAATTGCCATCAGGGCCTGGAAATGCATTAGAATCGAAGGTTTCAAGGAGGTTGAAGGTGCTCCCCGGCATTTCCGGGCCCGAAAAGGGGGCGTGGCTGTCATGTGAAGTGAGCGAGAAACAATTGAGTAAGTAGGTCTGTTATTCTGTTATGGAGACCCATTTTGCTGCGATATAAGTGGGTGGGAAATGGTGTGGGGAGGTGAGTGGACAGGTTTTGAGGATTAGGCCTGAAGAGGAATGATTCACCTTTGTATCGTGCGATACCGGAAAAGGATACTTATCAATTGTGAAAATTTAATTGTATCCCCTGGAAATGAATAATCAAAAACTCTTTGAACTCTAAATAATTTGCTGTATCACATATTTCCAATTCAATTTTATCTCTTCTAAAGTTTAAAGTTGGTTTGTTGAATATTATGGCCAAGTTGCTCGTTAAAATGCGTTCGGTTCTTCTTCATCTTTCTTAATCTTTCCTACCCCGCGCTCATCTCCACTTCAGATCTGAATTTTCCAGCAACTCCGAAAAGTTCTAAGTTAAATTTAGCTAGGCATTCATCAGTCTTCAACCGCCCTGCACTGAGAAAAATTTAATCTATTAAAAAAATACTCTCTTTTATTTAAAGAACAATTTCATAATTCTTTTCAACTTTTTTCTTAATTAATTTTTCTTATTAAATATTTTGAATTTTAAAGGCCTTGAAAAATGATTATAAGTTAACTTAAAATTTTAATGTCGCTTAGAATATGTATTTCTACTTTCTTTTTTTGTAAAATAACTTTAAAGTTCAATTTTATTGTACACTCCCTACAACAATAATAATGAATTATTCCATTATATTACTTATATACTTCTTTTCAGTACAGCAATCTTAAACAATAGCATTTAAGTTTTTTAACAGGGAGCTGATATATATATTCCACACGATTTATGCAACCTATATGAACTTATGTTGCTTATTGATTTTGAATGGCTTTCCGAATTGATTTTCTGGCACACCTTTTTTTCGCTCTGTGTGCCCCGCCTGCGCATCTTTTGAGCTTTGTTTGGGTTTTTGTGATAAGCGGGTCCCGCTGAGCTTCGTAAACTGCCGCAAATTTAAACGAGATAAATGCTGCCTAATTGCACACAGAAATGAAACTAAATACTGTGGGCGGTGGGTGAAAATTTCCAGGAGAAAGTCGTCGAGTGGGTGGCGAGTTTTAAAGGAGGGGGCACATCAAATTATAAACGAAAGTTTTCAAACAATTTAATCAGCGGCAACAAACAACAAGAACATTTCACACACACACACATATACTATAGAAAGATGCTGGCTCGCCCCCTTTAAAAATCTTGTAAGATCTGGATACAAATGCATTGCCATCGAAAAAAAGGACGGCAAACAAGGGGAAAATCAGCAAGTTCCTGGTGCCGGGCGGGGGGGTGGAAAACCCAAGGGGCAAGGGGGAAGGTGGTGTGGACACACAGTGAAAAGCGCAGAAAATGCAGCCCAACAACAAACGAGTTGATGAGCGTAAAGGGAATGCAACTAAAGTTGGGAGCAGAACGAAAACAAACAAGAAAAGAACCACAAATTAGATCCAGTCTTAGAAAAGCGACTTCAAGATGCCTTTTTCTGTGAAACTAGGACTCTGGGATTTTAGGTGAGAAATGATTCTTCATTTTTTGTATTACAATTTTTTTTCAACTGAGTTGCAAAGCTAGTTAAAACAACTCTTAAATAAAAGACCATCTCGTTTTGTTTCAGCAATTAAGGAAATATATTTGATAATTTTTCTAGAACTGTGTTAAATAGATTCTAGAAAAATTCGCCTTTTTAGAATATATTGTTTAAAGAACAATATGTTGAGATATAGAGCTTAAAGCTAAATATATTTCAAATAAATTTTTAAAATTGTTATGACCCTTTTAATGTGTAAAATGTAAACATCATATTTGTATATTGCATAACAAAATTGGGTACATTAATTTAAAAGTCCTAGAAAAAATCGTGTTTGCAAAAATGTTTCAAAAAAAAAAAAATATGGATATTTGGGAAACAATATTTCAGGCTTTTAAAATTGTTAGGTCTTTTTAAATTTGTAAAGTTCAAACATCATATTTATATAGCGGGTTGCATTTAAAAAAACTGCATACCAAAATTGGGTGCTTTAATTATTCTGGAAACAGAGTTACAAATGGCACAGTAAATCCACAATAAAGAAGGAGGTAGGGGGTGGCTGGGTGGGGACAACTTAATTTATCGCTCGACCGGCAAGCGACAGCTTCAACTTCTTCTAGTTCACATGTCTTCGTTTGTCTAACATTTTCTTAAAGATTTTCCTCTTCAGTTTTTCACATTTTTTTGTGTGCAACGTAACACGTTTTCCAATTAAAATTACAAGAAAATTGTTTTTCATTTTTTTTTGTTTTCTGATTTTCTGGTTGTTATTGTTTTTGCTTACCTGTCACTGGCAAAAAGAAGAGCGTAATCCAGAGACAGAGCGGGTGAGAGTGAGCGCGAGAGAGCGACAGAGTACGAGGGAGAGAGCGAAAATCCTTGTGCTGGCACTTCTCTTTCATTTCATTTTCTTTACAGATCCTTTTGTTTCTGTTGTTGTTGTTTGTTGCAGGTCTAAGCAACAGGTAAAATAAAGAAAATATGGGAAAAACAGAACCAAAACAGAAACCGAAAACGCAAACGCAACAGGCAAAAGGGCAAACACAAAAACAGGCATATAAAAGAAAACAAAACACAAACTTTGGCAGCACTTGAAAAAAAATCGTTTTTTGTTTCTAATTGACGAAGAAATTTTCACGCATGCGGTTATATTTTTTCTCGACGCGTTTTTCTTTTTATGGGTTCGTTTGTAATTATTTAAATTTAATTGCTGGTGTTTATTCGCTGGCGGGAGCCGTGTTTTTCGAACTGCGACGGCGCGCCTTTGGAAACCAACTGAAAAAATGAAAAAACTGAAAAAAACACAGAAATCAGAGAGCGTGAGGGAAGGAGAGTGGGAGAGTGGGAAAGAGCGGCGACGTCAGCAGAGCGCGAGACACGTATGTCGTTTAAGTCTTTCGTTTTGGTGGTTCTTGTTCTTGCTGCTGCTGCTGCTTCTGCTGCTGCGTTGGCGCAAGCGAGAGAGAGCGAGTTGAATTTCAGGTGTGGCAACCGGCAAAATCACAAAAAAAATTCTGATTTCACACAAGTACAAAAAAGAGAGAAGGAGAGAGAGAGACAGATACAGAGTGAGACGGGACGAAACATCATTATGATCTGTTGAGAACTTAATGAGAACAGTTTTACATATGAAGACTACTTGTTCTTGTTTTTGCATACCGATTTTCGGCCTATATATATGTATGCAGGTCTTGAATTCTTCAATTTAGGAGGCTTTAAGATAGAATTTCAACTATAGAAGTTAATAAAACTTATTAGGAGAGTTGAAAATCTGTTCAGAAGCACTGCTAATATTTTTCATATAGTGCAAACGTAGTCACAACACCGATGTACTATAAATACTACAAATATATAAGATTGCTGAACATGTAAATGTCATAAACTTTATAAATGAATAAATTATGTTAGTAATGTATGTGGGCTGGGCTTAAGGGGTCGTTTTAAGTTTTAGGAGAAAACATTGTCAATTAGAAGTTGGGAAATCTAAAAAAAATCGCTTATCAATGAAAATGCCTTGAGCGTTCTTATTTTCTATTTAAAATCTTTGGATATTGACTTAAATTATAATTTAAAAGTGTTTGAACTTAATAAATATTTATTTATGGCGGTAACAGTTGATTTTTTTATAAAGCCAGCAACATTTAATTTAGGCAACACGTGTCCTAAGAAATATTGTTTCAAATGTTTGAGGTAGCTAAAGATGACTTTGTTTGAATTTTCTATAATTTAATTCAAAAGCACTTTGTTTAATAATCTATCTTTAAAAAACTGGAAATATTTGGATTATACCAATAAAATCTGTGATCTCCGTTATAATCCCTGGCGGTTTTGTAGAATCGTGGTAGATTTGTTATAGATTTGTAATACTTTTCAAGCGCATGGCATGGATTCTTGGCTCGTTTTCTTCTCCCACTCTCTCTCTCTCTCTCTCTCTTTCTTTTTCTCTCTTTTGAAAATCGGGTCGCTGCTTAGTTATTCCACACAGGTGTAAGTTTTAGTGTATATGTGTCTGTGTGTGCGTGATACCTGTTTTGTCCACACACAGACACACACACACAGATTTAGACTCAGAGCCATTAAGAAACAGTCATCATCTTCGTCTAAGCCAAGTTTCCTCTTTTCACCTTTCCTTTGGCCATCAAATTCCGCTCTCTCGCTCTCGCCCCCTCTCTCTCTGATACCCTTTGCTCGGGTGGGTGTGGAAGGGAGAGAGATAGAATTCTCCACTGTCTTTTGTGCTCGCTTCCTAATCCATTAACTTGTCTCCTCTCGCCACCTCTCTTTTTCTCCAGCCCTCCCCCTCCCTCTATGTTCCTGCCCTGTCTTTCTTCTCCTTCTAGGGGCTCTGATAATTCTTCTTCTTACTCAACCATTAAATGATGACGACGCACTCGCAAGAAATAACAAAAAAAAAACCGATCAAAAACAAAATAAATCAAAATTCAAAGATTTTTATTAAAATTCAATCAATCAATCGCATAAATGACAGATCGATCTTCACAATGATGGATGGGTGATGGGCGGTATCGAATCTAAAATCTCAAAAATATCACCCACTCCCAGTCGCAACTTTTAAGTATTAATCTTGTAAGGTTTCTTTATTTCAACATTTCACATTTCATAATTTGCCAATTATTATTTTTTTTAATAATTGAAGAAGATTTAAAATTTATTTATTATGTAGTGGCTTTTCTTAAAATCAAAATTGTATCATCTTAAAGTACTAAAAAAAATTGTTTCAAGAAAAAAATCAAAAAAAAATATCACCTTAAAAATCACAATAAATAATATCACCTTTAAGCAAGATCTACATCTCAATTTTAGAAAAGATTTGATTAAAACGTCATTGATAAAAGCGTTTTCTAGACAGCTAAAAATCCACGCAAATTGACGACCAATTTTGGTGACAGGTATTTTCTTTGTGCGGCGTTGGCCATATAAATAATATGTGTATTTTTTTGCCACGCTCAGCGATCAGCAGCGACAACAATTTAGAAAATTAGTTGCACACTCAACAAAACTCGTTCCATTGGCTTTCTAACCGGCAATGAGGCAAGCAGATCATCGGTACAGTTAGGGGGTTTTTTCCAAAGGGGGGTTTGCAAGGGGGTTTCAGGGGGTTTTAGGGGGCTATATGTGGCAAGGGGTGGCGAGTGGGCCGAGTGACTCTCCCATTACATCTGCATATGTGGCATGCAATTGGATCTGCCTGGCATATTCCAGATTGCCATTCGATGTGAGTTGTGGAGTGCGCAAAATACGGAGAAAAAAATCAAGAGCTGAGCATTCTGAAGCGGGGGAACCAGTGTTGAAATGGCAACTAGAGGTGGCCACATACGCCTTCTATGTGTAAAGCTGGTAACCTAACTCATATAAACATTTTTTAAAGCGAATACAGATTTAACTTGTAAAATATTTAAATAAATGTTAAAAGTGTTTAAATTTGATTTCAAATAAATTTATAATCAATTGTCCAACTATGAACTATTTACCATCTATGTGTTTGACCATTTAAATTGGTTATATATCTACAATATTTGATATTATAGGGTATACAATTTTATTTCGAAAGTTTTGTGGCCTATACTCCCCAAAATATTGCAAACAATGTTAAAAATCAAATGTCTTACTTATATGCTGTTATCAAATTAGTTTCACTCCAAGAAACATTTTTAAAATTTGCTTATTTGCTAACATTTTTAAAATTATTGACTTTAACTGTTATTGACTATTAAAAAAAACTTTTACTGATGTTATGGCATATATTTTTTTTATTTACTATTTTTTATAGGCCTAAGTTATGAGCTATAAAAACGGGAATGTATTATCAGCAGATTAAACTAGAAAGTTCAATGGAAACACTATGAAACGAAAGACTTTTTGCAATCGAGTTGAAATTGATTTCCGAAGAAACAATTGTTTGTGGGAATAAATAATCAATGTTTTTCGGAAATAGTAATTGCTTGGGCTTCTGGAATATTTTCGAATATCTAAACTTGAAATATCGCCATGGGATTTCCTCAATTGCCTCTTCGTTTTTTTCTTCCAAATCTCTGGCACATTTTTCACTTTTCCAGCCAGTCAAATTTGCTCTCGAAGTGGCAAACTTTCGGCTGTAAGTGTTTCGGGTGTTGTGGCAAATATATAAATTTGTGAAATTGTCAGTGCCACAAACAGAGATGATTTACCGCCCCGGGGGCTCCTATGCCCAACGACTCATTTATCAAGCAAAAAAAAAAAAAAACAAAAAACTAAAGAAACCCGAAAATGAAGAGAGTTCTAAGTTGCGACTGGGATTGGGAATGGGAAACTTTCACCGGGTGTTTTATAAGAGATGAAGGTGGGGCGGGGGGTATCGTATTTGAGAATGTCTGGCTGGGAAGTCGTAGCAAATCATTTTCGTAGCCTCAGGTTTCGAGTCTCAGGGCTTTGGAGCTTATCCTGGCCAAGAGTAATAAACAAATACGTTCGCTGTTTTGTTTACATTTGCAATGCTTGCAACGTCTTTTCGGCCAGAGGTCTCGTCGTTGGCCAGACTGGTTTTTCTCTTTTTTTATTGGCCAAAAAAGGAAGTTGCTCGTAAAGTGGCGAAAGCCGCCAACTGACTGACCCAACAACAAAGTGTGTGCAAAGTATAAAATGCAAGCAGAAAAATCGTTAAATAAAATAATAAAAGCGCTTTCTTTCCGCTGCGTTTCATCTTCGATTCGTATATTTTCCTTATTTTCCATATTTTCTTCTATTTATTTTTTTAGGGATTTCGATGTGTTTCACTGATTTGTTTGTTTTTCATTTTTCTCTTTATTTTTTGTTTTGTGGCACAGCAAAAAAAATATATAATGGTCGAAATATTTACCACCGCACTCACTCACTTGGAAAAAAAAAACTCGAAACACTCAGCAGGAGATTCAGCGTTTTTTGGCTTCGGTATTGTTACTGTTCTGGACTGCCCACGCTGGACGTATCTGTGGACTTCGGATTCGGGTTCGGAATTAAGTCGGTATCACTTTGTCTCACTATAGTTGTCAGTTAGTAATTAGCATTAGCCGCGCTGGCTGACCGTTCACGACGACGCTCCGCGAGCGACTGACCAGCGGATGCCAGCGGATGCGGATCCAAGGCGCCCTCCAACCAACCGACCTCATCGAACCTGCGCCGGCCGTCGAGCCATCGAACATGTTGCGTTGCACCCGTGTCTTCAAAGCACAGGGGCGCCGCTTTCTAAGGGGGTGGCCCTTTAAGATGATTTAGTTTTAATTTCCCTAATTACCCATACACTTCTTTTTTGTCAGGTAAAAAAACTCAGTAAATAAACGAGAAATGACTAAGTGTGTTTCTTTAAAAACAATATACAAGGCCGATTTTTTATACTATATTCATATAAATTGCAAAGCTTTAGGAGCCGTATGATTTAGTCGTCTGATCCAGCCCGTCCCAACTTATATACTACCTGCAACAGCAAAAATACTTTTGTCAATGTTTTATCAAGATATCTTTAAAACTTAAAAATATACAGTGCTCAAGATCGAAGTAGCACTGTCGAAAATGTAAAGAGCTCCAGTATTCCATTAGCTCAGTTTAAAGATAAGATAAGATAAATGAGGAAGGCATTTTAAACAATGTTCTTTATTTTGTTTTAAGTTGCTTTCAAATATTAAGCAAAATAGACATTTAAATACATATAATTATTTCGAATTTAAATATAAGCCTAGCCTAAAGTTCTTTATTTTAGATTTTTTAAAGTTGTTTTGCTTTTTATCTGATAGGTTTTAGAATTCGAATTAAATTTTAAGCCATTTCTGAAGAACTTGGTTTCATTTTTATTTTATCTTAATACAATTTCAAGGTGTTAATGAATTTAACAAAAATATTAGCTATAAATATATTTACCTAGCAATAATAATGCATTTAAAATGAAGCCTTTGTTTAAGCACTATTGCCGTCTTGATTTTCTAAGCTTGGTGTTTTTGTTTAAAGGTTTTTTTTAACTTGATTAAAATTGATTGATCTAATATTACAGAATAATACAAAATTTCGTATTTATTCTCTTTTAAACCTTCTACGCCTTTGAGAAAACTTGATTCCAGTGGCACATTCGAACGAGTTCGACACGTGCAACATGTTGCATGTTGTGTTTTCATTCGGCGGCAATTGTTGCTGCCACAGTGCGTTGGTGGTGTGGTGGTTGGTGGTTCTAATTGACAGTTTGCCAGAACAACTTGTTGAGTTTATTGTTGTCTTAATGGGGTGCTTATCTGCCTCAGTGTAGTGTGCCCCACGATCTCGCGGATTATTGGAGGACAATTCCCCCCCTCCCCCCGGCTGCCCGGGCAAATTGACGATTTGAATATTTACATAAACGATTCTGATTACAATTGAATTTATTATTTAGAGCAGCTACTTAAGCCGCACACATGTGCATAGGTACGCACACATATACATATACATTTCTCGGCTCTCGCTCGACAAATGATATCTTTTCAGGGGGGCCCATCCAATGTTTATTTTTTTTTGTTCTTTCTGGAGGCGAAATCTGCGGCACGTCGAGAATATGGAGTAAACAATTGCCAGCCGCCGCTTGCCACCTGCAACATGTTCGACGGCGAACGCGGTTCGAGTTGCGTCTGCAGGTTGCATGTTTCAAGGTTCTGCAACAGGTGGATCCCAAAAAAAAAATTCCAAATCTTATAAGAACCTTATGTAAATAATGCAGATACAGCTAAAAACACAAACAAAGTAGTCGGTTTTATGTAATTAGGGGTTAATTTAACTACAATAAAAGCGTGGCGCTAATCTTTTATTTTAAATAAATAAAAAATTTACATATCATTTAACTGTAAACCGTGTTTTAACTGCTTAATATACTTTAAGCAAATTTAAAAGTATTATTAAACTACAATGGAAGAGTCATGGTCAATAAATTTTTGTAACCCTTGGACAATTTGCATGTTTCTTAAGAAAATAGGATTTTAAAAAAGAATTGTTAAATTCTTTGAAAAGTTTGCATTACAAAATTACCTTTTAGTTATCCAGTGTGGGCTATAAATTTTGTACTGTGTTTTTATGATACGAATCGTTTAATGGATTAAATTTGTTTAAAATACCATTTTGAAATCTTAAGCAGACCTCCAATGTTTATTAGTTATTTTAACAACAAATTGAATTTTAATAGAAAAATTATAATAAAAAAATTATATATAAATAAAAAATTATATATAAAAATAAATTTAAATTACTTGATTTAAACTTTTTTTTTTTTAATCAAAGTCATGGTATCGCCTTATTCAATTTAAACGAAATCTACATCTACTTTTCTTCTATTAATTCAATTTAATTTACCCTAACGAAAGCGTAGTTTATTGAGGAATTTGTATACACCTTTGGAGTGTATCTTAACTATTAACTGTGGACCCCTTTTTTCCGCCTCACTCCTCGGAAAATCGCTGTAATTGCCGTAAATGAACAGCTGTTTCGGCTCCTAAAAAACTTTTCCCTGCCTTCTGGGATTCCGCATTCTTGGAAGGGGAATCGTTCAAACAATTTGAGGCTTTCGCTTTCAGCTGAGTGAAAAGCTGTTTCGCCTATCAGGTGGCCAAAGTCGCAAGATATATACCATATACCGGAGAAATGCATTTGCAGGCAGGCCAGATCACTTTCAGTTCAGCGACATTACTGAACGTTACGGATTATAAAGAAACTTTGTTATCGCAGTGTCTAAATGGGTAAAAAAAAAGTAGAGTTCCTTCCAAATATACCCATTTGCACACTGCTAAAAAAAAGGTAGTAAGTCCAAGTATTTTGTACTCAATTTATTATCATCCATTACCGCAATTTTAGTTATTTTATACATGAAAATATTAAATATTTCATATGTGTTGTATTTGACTATTGTTGGAATAAATTTTAAAATCTAAAAATTTTATTTTAATTTTAACCACATTTAAACAAATCAAATATGAACTATTATATCTTATATTTTGCACATTAATTTAAATATTTTAATATTAAATCATGGAATTTAATATGATTTGTATATAATATTATGATTTAATTTTTATTTAATAACATTTTGAATTCAATAGCTAGATATTTATTTTAACTATTACATTTTTTTAACAATGCATTCCCATTCCCAAAATAAAAACATTTTCATTAAGATGTTCCGCAGTGAAAGGGGATAGACCAGCGAAAACAATTGGCAAATCGGAAAAGCAAAACAACTTTTCATGCATAGCCCAAGGCGTGCATTTTTTTCAATATTTATTAAGCCAGAGATTCTCGCGCGTTTTGAGACCAGGGTCAGCGACGAAAGCGTGACCCGCCCGAAAATAATCAAATTAAATGTATTAACCATCCAAAGTTGAACCAGCCGTTAAGCATGTTCTTGAGTGGCGGCGCGCCAAGGTTGGGCACTTGATCGCAATTTAGCTCGTTTTGTCAGCTTATTAAGTGACTGAAACTTTTACGGCTTACACAAATTAAATAAGCAATTAACAAAGATTTTGTTCAATAGAAGTTGTTGGTTGAGAATTTCACAAAATACAATCATAAATCAATAATATTTAAATTTAATATTTCAATGAATAAAATCATAAATTTATTTAGCTAAAACAGCAATAAATTCTTCACAACCAAATTAAAAAAGTTCGTTTTAAAGTTCTTTGTTGATAATTACTATATGCCAAATAGTAAGTATTTAATACATAATTTTAAAAAAATAAAATGTAAATAATATTTAAAAAAAGACCAAAATCATAAATTTGTGTACATGTACATGAACATGTACATGTGTAACAATAAATTCTTCACTAAATGTTTTTAGAAAAAATTAATGAGAGTACATTTTAAACAAGTCATTAAGTTATATAAAAGACCTTTTTTTATTCTACTACACAAATAGTCACTCAACTTACACATTTTTTTCCCGTTTAATACGATATTTTGGGTTTATCGTGTAAATCATCATGTAGTTCATTCCCAAATCGGGTTTTACTACCATATTGTTCCGGAAATGTAATGCGGTCCAACGGATATGATATAATGTCAATTATTGGGAGGGGCTATGTGCATGTTAATAATTGGAAAACTGACAATTACACGACACATTTAGGCTGAACGGATTACCGATTTTTTGAAAAATTAATTTTATACGTTACCAAGGGAATTACAGCGTATAACTAGTTTATTTTTTAAAAAGGCGTTTATATATTTAAAATAGAAACTTAAAATGCCTTTAAGCTTTTCCCCAAAGCTTTGTTTTAAGCCATATATGGTGGAAAACCATATATTTGATACTTTTCCATTATTTAATGTTAACATTTTTAAGCTTTAAGCTTTGCAGAGAGCTTTGCAGAAAGTGTATAACTGTAACTTTGGTTAACTGCCATTTAAAGCTCTCAGTTTTCCTTGAACAGTTATGTTAACGTCATGTTAACCCATTTTGAACTTTTCATAAAATGTTACACCAATGTTAATTTAAGGAAATCGTTTTCTTTATTTAATCTTTGTATTTCTTAAGTCTACTGCATGTAATCGTTTTAATTATTAATTTTATCAATGTTGTGGATTTTGTTCTGCATTTTCCTCCGTTTTTGGATTCTCACTTTTCTTTATTTGTTTGCTTTAGTTTAGTAATAATATTCATTATAAGTTACGAGTATTCTCAAACACAATAGAGACAGAGACAGAGCGACACACACGTTTTTTGTATTAATTTATATTATTATTGCTAAGACAAAAAATAAGTAACGGTCTATCAATGAATATTAACAAAAAAATGTATGAAAAGTGCCAGTTCGGACCATTTTTTATATAGGCTTTTGTGACTTTTTAATTTTTGTTCTTTTATTTTTTAAAAGATTTGAGGGTTGTATAATTTGAATATTCATGGTGGAGTATTAATTTGGCGGATACAATAGATTTACAAATGGGCTTAATGAGAAACTAGAAAACTATCCAGTAAAGGTGTACATCAAACATTTTTCTGGATTTTAAAATATGGCCACACAACTTCCGATTTTTGGCAAACATAATGGCGAAATACAAAGTACGTCTATTTTTTTATTATTCTTAGCTTCACCTACAAATTATATGTATAGAATATAATCTGCAATATATAGGTATATCTGTATATATTTTCTTTAAGTATATTTATTATTTAAAACTCTTTGTAACATTTAATAAAGTTAAACATTGATTGCTCTTGCGTTGTGACAATAAGTTACTATATAATCATATAATCAATCTGTCAGTATGTATACATATAGTTCATTTCTATAAATATATCTTTTGCGTCCTTTGTATCTCATAATCATTCTGCCAGCCTTGGGTTTCTTTGTCCCCTCGTCTCTTTGTTGATTATCCTTGACTATGTTTAATAATAAAAAAATTCTCTAGCTTTTCTGTTTTACATACGTCTCTCCTTTTATAAGTTTTTCTTCGTCGTCCAGCGACATTTTCTTAGGTGAAAATAGAGGCAAGGGATTTTGCCTTTTTGGGAGTTCTTTAGTTTCCCCCCTCCCCCCCTTTTTTTCCATTTAATGTTGGGCATTTTCCTTCATTTTTCCGGAGTGCTAAGAAGGCGCAAACTCGTTTTCCGTTTTCGAATGGAGGAACACGAAGAGTAAATTAAATATTCGAGTATTTTGTTATGTACATTCTAAATGTAATTATGACGAGGCTGTACCCTATGTTTATGTGTATATACTCTATAAGCAATAACAACATCGAGACCTATATAAAAAGAAAACTGCTGCGACTCGAGAGCCTGCTGATCTCTTCAATTTGAATTTCCATTTTCAGTTGCGGTAACTTTAATTAAGCTAGGCAATGGTCTAATATTTAAGAGGGGTGGCAAACGAATTAATATAAATTTAAAATTGCGACAATAAAATTTACTCTTTTTCCTTATAGATAAATATATATATTTGTTAAATGTACTGAAAAAAAAAAATAGTAAAAAATACCGGACTATTGAATTCAACATTTAGCACTCAATTTTTAAATTAATTGACATGATTTACTATTAAAATATTTTTGTGAATGTGGAACATTTAGATTTAAAGTAGTTCTTATTTGTTTTTAATGCATTTCAATTAATTAAATAAAACATTTTTAAACATATTATAAAACAATTTCAAATATTCTGAGGGAAATAAATTTAAGGCGTAGCTAAGTAATACATTTGTAACATCTTTACAAATAAAATATAAAGAAAGTGAGATCAGTGTCGGGAAAAAATATTTAATTTATTCTAAAAACTTGTCTTGTTCTTGGACACCTCTTCGTTTGATTTTAATGAATTGCCTTTTGTCACCCCACAACACCGAAATAAAATCAAAGAAATCTCCAAACTCTCACAATTTCTCGCTGGGGTTTTAGATTTGTTATTTTTTTTGGGGATGGCTACTCGAACTAAAGGCTGGCTGACCTGCTGGGCTGGGCAAATCAGCAGCAAGCCCAGTTCAAAAATAGTTTTAGATTGATTTTCAATTCGATTTATTGCTGGTTTTGCGATTAAACCTTTTTCTCTTAGCCTAAGGTTTTATATTAATTTTGTATATTCCATTTTAAAGTTTAATGTTGGGTTTTTTTCCTCTTTTGTTTTTAAGGTACATGGTACATTTGACAACTCTCTTGAATTTCGATTGCATTTGTTGATTGAATCAATCGGGAATAAATGGCATAACTGACGAATGGAAAAACAAGCTAGATCAAAAAGCACCTGAGGATATCCACTTCTAATTGAGTTGGATTCTGCTCTATAGATATAAAGTCTGTGGGATTGTATCTTAGTATCTTCATTGGTGGTTTCATCTTTTTCCATGCGGTGGTTCACGAGTCTACACAACATCCAAACAATGAGGAGCAACTAGGTCCTAAGTAAATAGTTATTTTTTATTCCGTTTTTTTTTTGTTTTTTTTTGCTTCGTTTCGCTAGTAAATCTAATTTATCAATTCCTGAATATACAATATATAGATTAAATTTCATGTGTCATTACAGTTTGATTACATAGAGTTGTATATTATATTTAAACCGGATGCTGATGGAACCTGTTGAGAGAAGAGAATGTATATGTGATTTATTTTATATTTCTTATAGAAAAACTTAAGTTTTGGTTAAAGTGGTCACTTTTGTTGCTTTATAGAATTTTTTAAAATAAGATTTGCTTTTTAAAAGAGATTGAATGCAAAATGGCTTTAAAATGATTTGAACATGCGTTTTTTAAAATGCTACACTGATATAAAAATTGAATAGTAAAATAAATACCTTACTTTACTAAAATAAATACCTTACTTTTAAAATTTAATTAACAATATTAAAATTAATTATAAATCATAACATTAAATATTTTATTGAAGGTGGAAAATAATAGGTTTAAAATAGTTCCTATTTTATTTAAATTAACCTTAAAAAAAAATCATATGAAATTTTAAAAAATTGTTACATTTTTACAATCTGAATTAACTATGTGCGGCGAGCACATGATGAAAATCAAAGCGAAAAAAATTTAAAATTGAGAACAAAACATATGTATTTACTCCTATTATTGTCAGTGGACTTTAATTGTTTTCTAGACTTTAATAAAATAGAATCTTTTTGTGTTGTGTCTTTTAAGTCTGTTTTTTGAAGTAGAGTTAATAGGAAATGGCTTTGAAATTAATTTTTAACGCTTTTTTAAAAGCTACTAATCAAAACCATAAATTGTAGAATCAAAAATCTGGATAGCAACTTTCCGGCAGCTATTAATCGTTTATAATTTCCGGCCATCTGTTCAGAAACTGTGCACTCTGAACCAAAGGACATTTGCTGATTTCAGGCCATTAATTCTGCCCAACACGATTATGGTGCTCAAGCGGGAGGACAAACTAAATGTTTGCCCACATTTTGCCAACCAAACGGCCAACGGCAGTCAGCCAAATGCTGTTCAACGCTGGCAAATGCAAAAGCAATTGCATTTAGATTTTCTATAATTAGTTTGTGGAATGGAATGCAAACTAACACGCGTTTCAATTAAGAAATGACACCCCACCGCCCCCTTAAATTAGCTATTATAGGGGGCGTGGCATTGGGCGTTGGTCCAGCGGACAAGTCATTAAAAACACGACCCATTTATCCATTTCTCCTTGATCATGGCATTGGCATTGTCATTGATGCAGCTGTTGCTGCAGAATATTACTCACACGCCATGTTGGCCGCGTTGGAGTCAGGGCTGCCACGTCCTTGGCCCCCATTTCCACATACCACCCACTATCCACCACCCACTTTGCAATGTCCTTGGGCCAAAGCTGCATTTCATTATGTGTGTTTTTATGTGTAATGTGTATAGCTAGCCGGATTATTAAAAATGCACACAGCCCATTGACAAATGCTAAAAATAAAATGCGAAATGTGCCACAAAAAAAACCAAGCCAGAACTTGGATTTCATGTTAACACCTCTGCACCTGCAATTAAATTCAAATAATTTGCGGCGAAAGTATCTTTAAATTATGAAATAAATATGACAGAAATTGTGGTAAGCTATTGAAATGTATTTCTTAAGCCCTTTTAATTTTTGTTTGGTGTTTTTATTAGATGGGTACTTTCAATTTAAAAATAAATACTTCCTTTTTGCATGTCTTAAAAAAAGTTTTAAAAGAAACTTTAAATTAAAAACGAAGTCATAATAATCAATATAATACCGAACGTTTCTTTCGACAACAAATGCTTTAGATATATTGGTTAAATGAATAAGCAGTATTTATATTTGTTGACTATCAGTTAAAAAAATAATAAATGTAAGTCGACATGACAAAAAACTAGCTTATATATTATTGTTGATTTAAAACTATAAATAGTTTATAAATTAAAATGCAATAAAAATATAACCATAAACAAAATACAACTTTATAGTAAAACCAAATAACTAATACAATCAAAATGTAATTAATTTTTTGTTTCGAAAAAATTTTTGTTCATCTGCACTTTGTATTGGAATAAAATATAATTTTTTATATCTGACTTTTTTTTTTTAATTTAAAAATTAACCAAATAATTTTTTTTCAATATTTCAATACTTGAATATTGTACTTATGATAAATGTGGATTTCTGTTAAAAAATATAAAATAATCTTCAAAACTAGTTTTGATTGCTACTTCCATAAGCTAAAGAAATACTATTTGCATGACCGCAGCTGTATATATTTTTGTATACAAAAAATCAGAAATACAACTTACTGTGGTTAATTGTTCCTTGTTTTTTTTTCGATCATCTAAGAAATGGAAATGCCATTATTTCGTGGAAGTGGTTTCGAGTTTCGAGTGTTGCGCGCTATCTTTGCTTTCCTTTGTCATTCTTCTTTAACACTCCAATTAAATATTATTTGCAATTATCCTTGCAAAAAAAGGGGTGGCAATTGTTAAGTCGCAAGTGTGGGGGTAGGAGTGAGGGGAGCGTTTGGGGACTGGCGACATTGGTGGGCGTGGCACGTGGCACAGGTGTTAACCGAAATTGCTGGCAATCAAAAATGGTCGCGATGCGTTTTTCACTGTTTTCTTTTCATTTCGTTTTATTTTGTTTTCTCTTGCCTTCTTTTCTTCTTTCATTTTTATATTTTTTTTTCTCCCATTTCTTTTTATCTTGAGCTGCAGTTTTTCATTTTTTTCGAAGTTTTATCATTTTTGTTTGCTATTTTCTTTTCAGTTTTCCCGCTCTGCCATTTTTCGTATGATTTTTTTCGTGCGGGTTTGCGGCTTGTTTGTTTGTTTGCTTTATGCGGCAGCCGCGAAAAGCAATTTCCCAGCGCGAAATCGGGATTGGGGTGGGTGGGTGGTTGGTATGTTTGGTGGGGAAGTTGTGTCGAGGAAAACAGGAATTGTTGTTAATAAGGTCCAGTTGCAGTTCGTGTGGCGGTGTTTGTATAGTGACCACCCACCCCCCCTCCTTTTGCCAATCCACCCAACCATCCATCCATCCATCCAACTAGATGTCCTGCGTGTCCTTTGGCCAACCGCTTATGTCTGCACGGGCACATTGCTGTCGGCCTCCTGGAGAACGGGCGCTGTCCAAACGCCGCTGCCGCTGCGCGTCTTCCGCTGCTGCACGATCCCGTCCATGATGTCCAGCTGCAAGTTGTGCACGCTGCCGCGATGGTCGGTCAGCGGCGGTCCGGCGATCACGCTGCCCCGGCGACTGCCACCACTGCAAGAAATGCAGGGTATTAAAATTCACATTAAATTGATTTTTTTTTAATATTCAAAAACCAGCAAAATAAACAATTAAATTATGAAAAGACATTTTATGCATATGTGATGAAAAGTAAGTACACAATTTAACAATTTTTATTCCACTGCAAGAAATGCGGGGATTGAAATTCACATTAAATTGATTTTTTTTTTAAATACAATAAAACTATTATACCACATAGATATACCATTAAAACAGGTTGAACAAATATGAAAAGACATCTTATAAAAATGTGATGCAGATATTAATAACTGTGAATAACTTTTTTTTTTAAATTAATGCTTTATTATTTTTCACTGTGATATCTTGTTTTGCACTTTATTGTAGGCCATTTTTTATTTATCCTTTTTTTGGGTGCCTAGACAAGGACAATTTGACATTTAAGCTGGGGCCGCTTCAATTTTTACTTTACTGCCCACATCCACATACATGTGCACCCATAGTAAGTGGTTGATGGGTCTGCGGTTATCACTTTAGCATAAATTATACGGCCCGTTGGCCCGTTTAATGTTCGGTGGGCTGCCATTTAGATGGCCACCACGGATACACAGAACTTGGACAAAGTCAGGTTGTACGATAAATGTGGTTACAATGTCACTAGCTTTTCGGCAGGAAAGTCGAGCCAAAAATGCTCTAAGTCACTAAAACGAAAACCAGACTAATAAGATAATGAAGTATAACTAACAAATATCTAACTGTTGAATTCTTAATTGTATACTTAATATTCAAAATTTGTTAATATTTTTTTTAAGTGCATTTTATTTAAGCTAAATATGATTTACATTTTTGTTAAATTTTAGGATTTTAATAAATATTTGTACTCTTATTTATTATTCATATTTAAAATAACTAAAAACCGCAATGGGTGAAAATCAAAGCGAAAAATATTTAAATTGTTCCACTTAAAATCTTTTTAAAACTTATTTTATGATATCTTTTGAGCAACAGAATAACGTTAAACAAAAATTATCAAAATAGTTTTAATTAATTTTAAAGTGGTATTTATTTATTTTCTTTAACTTTATAAATATCAATAATCTCCAAAGAAAATTAAAGTTTTGGCTTCACTTTTCTAAAAATTTGTTAATTCCTTTTTTCAGTTATTTTGCGATTAGAAAGTAATTCCTACCATAAATAGCTGGCACATAAAATCGTCATTCAATGAGGCCCCAAAAAAATATGCTCCTAACTATTCTTAATCCCCAAAATTTTATTGCATCTTCGCATTGATTGCCGGACTCGTTATTTGGCCTCATCATAAGGCAATGACCGGGCGCAGTTTATGACAATCTCATTATGCCCCCGGCAGTTCCCTCCCCGAAATCTGCTGTTCCATCGCCTGGCCACGCCTACTTCCGACTCCGCCCTCGCCTCCATACCCAGTCGTTTATCAAAATGTTGCTGTCACAGCACAAAAGCTTGAAAACACCCGACGGCCAAATTCAATTAGGCCCGGTACATAGAGTTTGCAGATGGGTAAAGGGCAAGAGAACTCCAAATAGAGGGCTAGTTGCACAGAAAGAAATATCGTGCATAAAAAATGAAATCATAATTTTTTGCAGAAATTTGACAATCTAACTGTGAATGCCATTCGATTGGAAATATTATTACGAATTCAACGGTGTATGGCATTCCAACATTTGACTATTATTTCCCAGAGTTTTGACCCAAAAATAATTAATTTTTAATTTTTGAAATAACTGCAAGGGTATATGAACTTCGGCTTGCCGAAGTTTACTTCCTTTCTTGTTTTAATTTAAAACTATGTTTTTCCATACTTAAAAATAAAAATTATTGTGTATCACACTTTGATTTAAACACAACACTTCTCGGGGCTAAATCAGTACCGAAAATACTTAATTCAAAGTAAAAATGTTTGGATTTACCATGATTTTTCTCTGGGTGTACTTATCTAATTGCGAAAATTTTAAATAGTTTGAAATTCATTTAATTAAAGTTTAGTTTCTATGACAATTTTTTGTTGGCTGTGTAAGGCTGCGGTTGAACCGCTTCACTTCCGCCGGCTAATGGCAAATGGCTAATGGCAAATGGCTAATTGCTACTGGCTAAGTTTGGTTTTTTTTTGCGTACCTGAAGGACACGCCGGAAATGGACTCGCGGCGATTGCGTCCGAATAGCGTTGGCGGCACCGCCGAAATGGTGACCACCGAGTGGCGCCGTCCGCCGGCCGAGGGATTGGCCTTCTGAGAGAGGGTGGCCAGGAACTCGACCTCCTTGGGACTGAGCCCGCCGGTCTCGCCGCCCACCTCCGACAGGCGGCGCACCTGGCTGGCGGTGATGCCCTCGGTGATTTGGAGCGAGGGCAGCGAGTGCTTGCGCCGCTGCTGCATGTCGGGAAAGGGGCAGAGCAGGTACGGGTTCACCGGCGAGTCCGGCTCCGAGTCGTCGCTGTTCGAGCGCCGAGTGCCACCCGCGTTCGGGTCACAGCCACCGGCCGCCCCCTCAAGGTCGTCGCCATCCTCGGCGGTGTGCGACTCCTCCACCACAATAAGCGGCTCCTGGGTGCTCAGATTGAAGACCGGCGTGAACGAGGAGCGACGCATTCTGACTGACCAGCTATTTCTGCAAAAAACAACAAAATATTGGTTTACTGTAGCGTATTGCACTCTTTCAAGGAAACACATGTGACAATGTCAATATTTTAAAGGATAAATATGTGACAATGTGTTCAATGGTCACTAGGGTGTTAAGGTTGAGCACTCAATACTTTAGATTATCTGAGATTTGCAACATATACAGGTTATTTTAGAAAGACATATAAAAAACACATATCCTTTCTTTTAAATCAAATCAACACTTCGAGAGCTTGCTCATTTGTTTTATTTAATTTATGAATTATAAAAAAAAAACATTTATCATTTGCCTAATATTAAAAAATGGTGAAATCACATCAGAAACCTGCTGAACTTACTCATTTAAATATTTAATATATTTTATTTAATAATTTTATTCAAAACTTTATTAGTTTGAGTGCCGCTAAAGATCGTAGAAGTGCTGTTGACATTTTGCGGTCACTGTGCGCGGGCGGCAGCTTTGCAGCAATCAAATTCGGTTAGCAAAAATTGAAATCAACTGCGAAAGTTAGCCGCAGCTGAGCTTGATTTTTGCGGTTACCAACTTTTTGTTTACTTTGATTGTGGGATTGTCCAATGGAGGCGTTGTAAAAATTCGATGGCAAATATGCAAAAGCCATAAAGACGAAACAAAAATAATGAAAACATTGAAAGTGTCATCAGATAAACACTGAATCAATTTGTCGCTCCATAAAGCTCAAATGGATTATGACTAAATTGAAGTTATTAGTTGTGATATGAGGCTGCATATGTAACCTAAAATAATATAAGAAATTTAGAAGTAAAAATAAATATCTGACTTTTTAATTCAAAATTGTATGCATAATGCTTACAAAACATTTTAAAAAAATATTAAATACAATTCAAATTAAATTGCATGATGATAAAATTATTTTAAAAAAAATTAGATTTAAAAAAGTTGTTTTTATATATAAATATATTTTATTTAATTTATATATGGTTGAAATTTAAATTAAATTTTCAGATATTAAAATCAATTCCAAATGTAGTCGAAAAATTTTAATATTTTCATATTTAAAATAACTACAATGGATGAAAATCAAACCGAAACATATTTAAATTGAGCACAAAACAATGAGAATTACTACGTTTTTTTTTCCAGTGATAATGATAAGAGGGAAATAATTTGTTTTGAATAAAATCTCTTTCGTTGTATTCGTTTTTAATACAATTTATACGACAGTTTACAATCTTTTACTACACGAGAAAATTGTTTAAATAATTACTATTGCATTATGGCAATTGTGGAAAATTGTTAACACTGATTTGAAAGTTAAGAGCTAAACTGAAAATGTGCATATAAATGGATAGCCAATTTGAGCACATTTAGAGCGGGTTAAAATCAACAGTAAGAATGCTGCCCACAATTATACTCCTGCTGACTAGTTGTTTGGCATTTGGAGCACTCATTCCCAGTCAAGTGAGCATTTGGATTAGTTTTTGTTAAATATATATAGTTATACCCTGGCAGAAGGTCCGTTTGTGCTTTTGTCCGCTTTCTATCAGTTTTAAATCTATCTGCATGAAATTTTCCTTAAAGTTGTCTTCCTATATACGAACAATCGGGAAAAAATTATAATAATTGTAACTTTGCTCTTTTGTTTTGTTAGTTCTTCGAGATATAGTAATGGTTTTGGTATCTCAGAATTACTTTTTAAATTTGATTAAAATGGGAACAATCGGAATGTTAAAATAAAGAAATTAAAAAAATAGATCTACGCTTTCAATTTTATTAAAATCAGATTACGATATCATATAACTTAAGAACCAAATTTAAGCTAGATATGTTTTCTTAGACAAATACGCTTATAAATCGAAATTTAACTACTTTAAGGAACATTTAATTTATGTAATAGCTTTCTTGCTTAATATATATTTTTATTTGTTAAAATTGAAAACAGAAAACCTGGACATATGTGCCACGATCGATTCAAATGACGACCAGCAATGAGTCGCTGGCCGGTGGCGATTGTCGACTGGAGCGAATAAGTCGCGGGGAGTACGGAATGAGTGGTACCCTGTACTTCAACATCGACGTGCCCAAAGACCTTGAGGCGGAGGTGAACATATATCGCAGCAGCGATGGCGGCGTCACCTACAAACTCGAACCCTATTCCGTGCCGCGCAGGGGTGCCTACGAAAATTTGAACACCTTCTACAAGGACATTGCCATGAAGTCCGCCGCCAGTTGTTCGAATTTTCCACAATTCAAGGACACTCTGGAATTTGTTACCGCACAAAAATTTGCTTACGAAAAGTGCACTATGGACACCTCCGGATTTCCCAACTACCTTTCCGACGGCTACTACAAGGTCGAGATTAAAACATACGGCGTAGTGCAGATTATCTGGGACGTAGTCGTCGAAGTAATGCAAAAAACCTTCTAGAGGGGTTACATATATACATACCATTGGCAGCATAAGTCATCTAATTTATATTCTTAATTTTTTTTTGGGCACAAAATACACTATCACCTTTATGGGTTACAAAAAGTATGCAGTGAAAATTGTAAACCTGTTTTTTGGAATGAAATATAAAGGGAAGAATATATTGTTGCATACTTTTAGACACTTTTATAAGTAACTTGAAAATCCAAGCGAATTCACTGATAGACCTATATTAGAAACACCCATTACAATCTCAATATGAGCAACGTTTTAATCAAATATTAAATCATAAACGTTTTATATACCTAAGAAATATGAATATTATTTTGATTGTGTATTTATTAGCCATCCCTTAAGTTGTTGTTTTCCTTTTCTTACAGTTAATTAACTTAAATTGGGCCTACAATTAATGTACTTAGTTTTAGCCTATACTTTATAAGCACACATAAAATTGGGAAAAAAACAAAGCGATCGTATAAAAGTTTGGTTGGGCTGGGCAGCTCTAATTAAAACCGGCAATTTTGTGGTACATTGCGATACTTATCAGCCCCTTATGGTAATTAAGTGACACTGTATCAGCAAAAAGAAAAAAAATAATGGCTGTATTGTTACCTTGTATTTTTAACTTCAATACAAGACCCAATACATTGTTCACCTTTATTCCCCAGTTTGCGCTTTAATTAGCCTTTGTGCATTATAATTACGTTGCACTAGGGACAAAGCGAATATCCTTGGGGGGCGTGGTCAGGATAAGGGCGGTGGCAAAGGTGGAGGTGGGGGCGTGGCAAATCCCAAGTCCAAAACGAAACGAAACAAATAGAAAAAAAAACTCGACTAAACGAAATGTCTCAATTAATTGAATTGAGTTCAAAAAGTAGGCTGAGAATGGAAAAATCATAAAATGTATAAGTAAAACCCTTTTGTGTGGCTGTGAAAAAAACAAATAAAAACAATACCTTTTCGGCTCCGGGACATTGCGCATACGCCGCTTGGGCCAAAGCCGATGTGAAATGTACCGAAAATGTAAATGAAATTGTTATTAAGCATTAGGCCCATCAGAATCACAAAAAAAAGGAAAAGGAATCCCATTCGTGTGTGGGCAACAAGACGCCGGCTTAATTCGAGGACTCAAGGACCAGAGATTCAGAGATACTTTGACAAGTCGCCAAGTCTAGAAGCTAAAAAATGGCCTGATTCATTGAGATAACAGTTACTCAAAGCTTTGACAATTTATCAAGCCAAATGGTTAAGCAAAACTCATTTTCCCAATTGCGCAGGTGAAATATTAGCAAAGATTAATTTGAATTCAAAACATTTACAAAAATTTAAAGTTATTTTACTTTTTTGTCTCATTTTAAAATTATATATCCGCTTTTTCAATGTAAATATTTATATGTATAAGTAAATCAACAAGGTTTTTAATTTAAATATATATAAATATTTCGACGACTACTCCCAACTGTTTAAGAAAATTTTTAAAATTATATGATAAGCATTTATCGCTACCCAAAAACAAAAAATATTTTTGGTAAACTATATTTTTGTAATATTTTGTATTATTTTTCCTTATTTTCCTTTTTTATGGCACTGAAGCAACGGCAAAAAAACATACTTTAAAAACACAAATATCTAACTTTTTTCTTTAACAATTAACTTGCTTCTATTTTGACCTCAACTGTAGATACTTTTGAGACAGTCTCACATCTCTGTGACTTTGCCTGCTTCACTGGCGCCAAAAATCTGGCAGTTGCCGGAAAAAATAGAAAAACACCCCCTGACTTTGGCCAATGTCAAAAATGCCCATAATGAGCGTCTATAAATAGCATAGTCGCTTGCCATTACGATTTGCAGTGATTTGATTCGAATTCGTAACGAATTCGGGCATAACCTCTGGGGGAATGCCCCCTTATCCCTTCATATATCCTTGGTAAGCAGCACGTAATTAGCAAAAGAGCCAACACGCACACACACACACACACACATACACACGTACGCCTTTAAGCCTGGTAAACAACAAAAGGAATACACACACAAAAAAAAAAGGAAAAAAGGGAAAAGATTGCCTCATTTAAATTTCCCTTTTCGCTTACTCGCGATGAAAATGAAAATTGACAGGCGTCTCTCTCTTTGTCTCTGTCTCTGTCTCTCTACGACTGTCTGGCTCTTTCCAACGCAATATAGCCATCTCTTTCGTGGCAGAGAAACGGATATAGGTTGTTAGGGGTTAAGGCAGCGGCTGCCGAAAAATTCAAATCGCTTTTTGTCCCTGTAGTACTAAGTACTCATCGTGTGAGCTGACAGATAGACCCACAAGGGAAAATTCCGGGGAAAATGCGAGGAGGCAAAGTGCGGGGCACTTTGGGGAAAAGTTCTGCTGATTACAGGAACTACAATGGAACGGAAGGCAAAGCAATCGAGTAGCTCAATTATGATATACTCCCTTTTTCGTCAAATTGATTCCCGGCAACAAGGTCACGATTCGGTTTGTCGGTTATATAGCTATATATACGAGTATATGCCTGTTCAGGAACTTTAATGCGATTGGAAAAGTTAGCGTTTATTACTGCTCTGAAAAATCACTAATGAAGGGTACGGGAAAAGCTTATCCTCAATCAAATAGAAAGCGTACAACGGTATTGTTTAAGCTAAGCCAAAGAAATCATTTTGATCTACTGAGAAACTTATTGCAAGTCATTAAACAAGTTATTTGTTATAGAATTGGGTTTCAATATGTTTAAGAAATATTTAAAGTAACAAAAAAATATGCTCGATTAAATTAAATTAACTGTTAAATTATTTATAAAAACAATTGTCTCTAAAAGTCAAATTTTTAAGTGTATTTTTGGAACAAGAAACTAGTTTGGAGTATGTGCCATTGAACAAATTACATGTTGGCTTAGAACAAGAAATCAGTAACTTTTTAAAGTATATACTAATCAGAGATAATATAAATTTTAATATATTGTCAAAATTAAATTTAATTTGCAAACATCGCTAAATAAGCCATTACTAATAAGTCTTATTTAAAAAGACAGTATGCATTAACACAGAATCCCAATTGAAGCAAAAAAGAACTTTATGTAGATTGTTTTAAATGCGATTCGAGGTGGGCTGAATTGCTTTGAGCATTCTGCTCCCTGGAGGCCACCGGAAAAGAATTTAAACAACGGATTTATTATGTATTTAAAAAAAGCGAATACTATACAGATTCCAATTCCAATGCGAATTCCCCGCGCGACCTTCAACATTTTTGCGTGGCGTGTGTTCGATTCGGGTTTTTTTATTTGGTTTTTTTGGTTGGGGGGAGGGGGCGGTAAAAGTGGGCAGTCAATTTGAGCAGCACTCAAACATTCAAATTTGATTTATCGGTGGAAAACGGCAGCGGGAAAACCTCGTACTGAAAACGCAATCAACTTCAAAATGGTTTAATTAGAACAGAATGTAACAAACCTAAGCGTGACCCTTGAATGCGACACCCCAAAAAACGGTCCCAGAACAGATGGGCGATACGGTCAATCAGACGCGAAACACCCAAATCAGACCCCAATCCCCAGGCGATTGAGTCGTCCCAACTTGCCTCACTCTAAGAAATATCGACCCACAGTTTTTTTTAAGGGGTTTTCTATATTAAATAAATAATACAAAATTCTAATATATTAAAAAAATATTATTTTACAGAATTTTATATTTTATATTTATTTTATATATATTTGTGTTATAAAATTAATAATACAAAAACTATCTTGATTTAAAGTGTTCTTATTTTAAATATATATTAATCCATAAAATCATAAATCTTTCGTTCGTTATTTAACATATTTTTGTTAAGCAGTCTAATATTTAAGATTTAAATCTTTTTTGGTCACTTCCTAAATTTGACAAACGTTTTTCTGCACTCAAAATGAGGTATAAGCTTAAAATAAAATAATTGAGCATTTATCTTTTCAGTGTAGCAAGCACCATGTTCTGTCTATGTTTACATTGGCAGGCTGTTCAAGTCTGTCTACAAAAAGCGTATTTCAATTTAAATTTATTTTTATTACATTTAAGCGGATTTTCAACGGACCAGCGTCCGAACGAATGAATAAAATAATTACTGTGACAAATTGCAGGACTTCAAATTCATTTGAAATGGTCAGATTATATTTATTTGTTTAATGAAATATTAATATTGTATTTATATATTGGTAACCTTTTTAGCAAGCCATCAACTACTTAAAATATGCTAAAAATGCGTTAAATTTAAAAATAAAGAAATGTTGCCAAGAATTCGCGTTCAAACAATTATGACAAATATTTGTCTATTCTTTCGTAGAATTATAATGATAAAAAGTTTTAAATCTAAATATAATTCTTCTGTTCATTTGTTAATCCCCAAAAAATATAATCCATGGCAGATATTATTATGAAAAATCAATTAAGTTCCGCGCAAACGTCAACAGGTTGCCAAAATATATTATTATTATTTAATTAGTGCAATGCATTCGGTAAAGCATGCAAACTCATTCTTCGCTTGTTTTCTCTCTAAAAAAAAATAATAAACATTTCATTTCCCTGATCAATTGCATGTGATAAATGTAGGCAATTGATAACAATTAATATAAATATATAAAGACTGCGGAAGTACCCTTGTAAACAGAATTTTTTATACAAAATGTTGCCCACAAATAGATATGTTTCCACAAAATCACATGAATAAATGGGTATGGTTGCATTGATTAAGACGGATGATCCAAAGACTATTGTTAATAAATGGCCAAGAATGTCAACAAGAGAAAATGTTTGGCCAAAAGCGATATTGACAATATAAACAAGGCTATAAATTTTCACCACTGCCCGTAGATCTAAATGACATGGGTTGGGTTCAGTGCTCAACGGTTCAGAGGTCACCGAACCCAAAACAAGTGCCATTAATTTATTATCCAGAGTGATCGACTTGTTGCGCTTAGAATTTTCCTGGAAGTTCACAAATTCACCAATTCGGTCTGAAATCTTTATTAAAATAGTAGTCGGATTCCGTAAGTACACTACACAAAACGTTGGCAAATTATGGGTTTTACAATTGTTTTTTAAGAACAACTCTACTTTTATCAGATCAAAACATAAGGCATTTCATATAACAATAGTATGTTACTTGTCGTTTAGTTTTTTAAACTAAGTTTGTAACAGTGTTTTAAACAGTTTTTATTTGGGAATTATGTGAAGTATTTTAATGAAAATAGCTCAATTGATTTGAAAACATTGTTTATTATTTGAAATAAATCATTTTTATGTAAATATTATTTTTTGGAAACGCCTAGCTATCTGGAAATGATACATTGAGCTCTCCAAATTTCATGTCTTCATCTAACGATCTAATTTTTTTAATGAAAGTAGTTCGATGGATTTATAAACATTGTATATAATTTAAAATAAATATGTTTTTGGGTAAATTATTATCTTTATTCCAAGTGCCTTATTCTCTGGAAATGATAAATTGAGCTCTTCAAATTTCATATCTTCATCTAACGCAGGCCCCAAACAATTTGCTGACCTAACCAAATGGACGAGGGAGAAAATTCCTGGGCAGTGACATTGGACCTGCGTCAAGGAAAAGATAAAGCGGAAGTGGCAACTCCATGAGAGGTTTTCCCATTTTCCGCCCTTTTTGTCCTGCTAATAAATGACGGCGCAATGATTTTGCGTGATTGTCGGCACGTGATGGCGCTGCAAATGACTTCCAAAGAGTGTGAAAACCATAAATGCGGAATGAAAATTTCCATTGCCATCTCGTCCAAAGCACTTTCGTCATATATTCTTTGAAGCTCAGTTTTTCTCGGTGGCAAAGTGAGGAGAAAATGTGAAAATGTGCTCGGGCCGACATTTATTGATTTCAATTGCAGGCGGCAACAGGCAACAAAATATCAAATGTTTTACAAATATGAACTCGAGTGAAAGGCACATAAATAAAATCAAGACGAGGGTCTTAGCCCATTGATATCCCATAATAAAGTATGAAACATGACTGCTGTCATTTAAATAAAATCCTTTAATAAATTCGCATCTTCTGTTTGAAACATAAAGCTTTGGGATGTCAAAGGGTTACGATAATAATAAGTGTCAATCCCAATATTTCTACCCATAACAATACTTTCTTAAAAAAAAAAATCAAATTTAAAAACAGTTTCTGTTAAATAAAACAGTTTTTTTTTAAGTCCTAACAACTATTGAATATTGAATAAGTATTGCCAACATCAGTTTGATACTCTGTTAAAAAAAGCGTTGTAAGCCCAAGTATTTCTTACTCAACTTTAATTTCTCTTTGATTTTCAGTCAGTTCGGTTTTTAGTTGTTTTATATATGGAAATATTCAATTATTTGTAAATATTTTATTTGACGTGTCTCGGTATAGATTTGAATATCTGAACATTTGCTTTTAATTTAAGCAATATTAATTTTAAACATAGTACATTTGCAACAAAAAGGACATATTTTTTATTTAGTTTTTATTAGTGTTTCTATAAAAGAACAATAAAATTGATTCAAAACTAAAGCATAAAATTATGAATATACGAGGTTAAAACAATATTTGAATAGAAAGCTCAGTTAAAATAAAACATAATTGGAAATTTAATTATTGTAAGCAGACAATTGTAGCATTAAATACAATACATTATATATAATATAATTATAATAATAACTAAATAATTTTTGTTTCAATAGACAGGTATTTGTATTCCATTGAACAGTGTAAACTTAAGCTGGAAGTGCAGGACTTTGAAAGGGTCAAAATGGGATCCTGGCCACTTCCGCTTCCGGTGGGCAAAAGAAACGAAAAGCAGCTTCTGATGGCCTGATTGAACGGCAACCAACACAAAAAAGCCAACCCAAAATAAGGGAGTCGCCGGGACTGAGTATTTAATCACGGATTAGTCGGAAAGTTTGTGCCTCCGCAGGACTCTTGTAATGAGTTCTGAGCCCAGGACTCTCAAGGCTTTACAACGAGCAGCTTGACAGGAGACAGGAGACAAGACGAGGAGGACACAAGAAGTTCTCGAATGCCGAAAGTTTTTCGTTTATCTCTGCAGTTGGCTTGCCGCCCTCAATTATTGTGCCGAAATTGGAAAACTGCAGTCTGACCCACAGATTTTCTTTGTTTCCCCCAGAACTATTTCACATCAATTTCAATTACTTTGCTGGCAAACTAAAATTTAATTAGATTTTTCTGTCAATGATTTGTAGTTTCCAAAGTACAATGATACAAAAATGTAATAAATATTTATTTAGCATTTAAATTGAATATTTAATCAAAATATTAAACATAATGCATTTTATATGACATGATTTAATTTTAAATTATGCATTTAATTTAAATTGCTTAAGCAAAAATTACATTTTTAAATATTAAAATCAATTCCAATATAGTCAAATGAAAATTGTTCAAAAATGTTAATATTTTCATATTTTAAATAACTAAAAGCCGCACTGAATGAAAATTGAAGCACAAAATAATGAAATTGAGCAAAAAATAGTAAGAACAAGTTTTTATTTTAAATAATTGCGCAAAAAAGCAGAAATAGTTTTCCTGTATTAAGTAAAGTACCCCAATGTTGTATTTAATTTTGTTTTTAAGGCTTGCTTGTACATCATTTACTTCACTTTTTAGTATATTAAATGAAGTCACGTGCATGAAACTCTCTTTTCATCTAGTTCTTCTTAATTTGACTTTCATTAAGTATATTATAAAATATTTTTTGATGATGATTACACTTATTAGATGAGAAGGTTCTCGTTTCTTTTAACTCACGTTTTCATTTTCATTTCCCTTTCACTTTCCATTTCATTTCACTGCGTTTTTGGGGTGCTCCCTTTTTATGGCCCATTGTCAATTTAAAATTTGGGTTTGACATTGTCCTCATTTGAGTAAATCAAATGGTTGTCGTAAATGTCTGGCATCTTCTTTATAGCCCCCCATATAAATCCTATTCTTTTTATCTGAATTCACCCAATCCGATTTTTTTTTTGCCCTCTTCCACAAAATCGATAAAGTTGTGCTTTATTTGAAATTTCCATTAATTCCGGCTCATCAAAACAAATTCTGGTATTGATTTTATTTTGACGATGTATTGCCTGCGGGAGTCTAATCCCAGTCCAGAATGTATGCCATATAGCCGTGTATATTGATATGCTCAAAGTGAATATTAATTTCAATTTGAATTGAAAAATTCAATTGAAAGTGCGCCATGGAAAAGCGAAAAGAAATGCGGCTTGTGGAAAGTGGAGGTGGAAAAGCGTTAACTCGGGTCTCCTTTTATTATGAGTGACTTTCAAGAGCCATTCCATTTCCATCGTTTTTTCTTTTTCCTTCTCTTTCTCTTTCTCTTTTTCTTAAATTTTATTTTTATTTTCATTTTCTTTTTGCTTTTTATTATTTTTTTTGGCCCGCTTAGCACATATTAATTTTGACCCACAAGCAAGGAGCACTTTTTGAAAAACAGGAAATTGCTCAAATTGAATTCTGTGATTTCCCTTTTTGGAGATTTTCCGCCTGCATCCTGTGGAAACGCTCAAGTGCATTTTAATGGATTTTTAGTTTTCGGGAGCTAAATGTATATATATAAAATGAAAATTTATGCATGCCAATGGTAGCTGGAATTCAATATCATCAAGTGTTATGCTTCTCTGTCTTCGTTTCTAATTCAATATTCTTTTTTTGTTGTTTTCTCTATGCTAAATATATTTTTTTAACAACTGAGTAAAAAAAAACTTTTAAAAAATAAAAGTAAAAACTTTTGTGACTGCTTGCTTTTGCTTTTTTAATAAATAATTAACTTTTAAATTATGGACTTTATTATTTATTTATTAAAGAAGAAAAGCTTAAAAAGAAAAGCTTTTAAAAAATTAAAAGTTACAACTAAGGTTAAGGTTAATTCAAATTGTTTATGTTATAAACTATAACTCAAACATTTCATTAGATTGTAAAATACATTACTCTGCCCACTTGAACGTATTTATTTCTTAAATAATAATATTTTGTTTAATTTAAATTAACTTATATATATATAATTCTTTTGTACCTATTTTATTTTGTTATTTTTATAATGCTATTACCTGCATATTATTTATCCCATAGATACCAAATGCATGAGCTTTCTCTATTCAATAGAGAATAATAAAATCTGTACACTGGTAATACGTAGAATAGAAGCATCGATTTAAGCAACGACATTACATTTAAATATAGAGTGCAAGCCTAGGAAGTTCCGGCAGCTGTGCCGCCCATTTCGAGACCATTTCATTCAGGGCGTTTCAGTGGGAAGCATCTACGGCGAACACGGCGTATACTTAATGGCCAATTGGTCCCGGGACCCAAATACGTCGACTACATTTTCATGACTTGCCTGGTTTTCCTTCCTTGTAGGCTTTTCGCCGCCCATGGCTAAGCCTTTGAGGCATTTTAGGGCGGGATAGTGAGGAGGGGGTTGTGGAGTTGGGGGTTCGAAAGGATTTTCCCAGAAGCTGTTGCTGCCGCTGCTGCAACGACACATCGTTATCCCTAATGCCTGATGGCTTGAATAAAAGCTTAATAAATATTGAGAGCACCCAACTTTCTGTTTTTTTTATTCTTTTTTTTTTTGAAGGACAAGCCATGACGAGGACAAGGAACGAGGACATCGCCTGCTCTTGGTTGTTTTGGTTGTCCTCGTCCGCTGACAGCCACCAAAAACATCTCTTTAAACGCCGAAGCTTTAAGTTACCTGGCCAAAATTCAAAGAAATATTGTTTTTCATTTTAAAAAGACACGCTACGTAAACAAATTGAAATATTGAAGTATTTTTATTAATATTATTTGGTTTATCAAATTAAGCTTTCATATAAATACAACAAAAGACATTTTATTTAAATAAAATTACCAACTTTAAAAGCATTTCCTTTATTTAATCTATTATGTATGAATATAAAATGTATCTTTTGATCATTTGTATGTTGTATAAATATAAATTTTGATTATTATTATATTCCACAATTATTTTTCATCAAATATTGCAAGTCAAATGTCTAACAAACAACACAGGAAATATTTTTATTATTGTTAAGTTAAGAATTTATCATAAAATTTATTAAATAAGGAAGATTTTGTATATTTTTAAATTAAATAAAAGGAATATTAATATATGATATGACACATATTTATTGATATAATCATGATACTCCGAAAAAGGGTATCACAAATTTACGATGCCTACCAGGTTGTCATGCGAGTGTATGTGTGTTTAAGTATGTATGTATTAGGCAAGACAATTTTTGTCATTTGTCTTAAAGCCACAAAGAAGAAAAAGGGAGACAGAGAGAGTTCCTTAAACTTTGCTTACTGTTTTCAATACGCAACAAAAAATAATGAAGAAGTTGTGGTCAAAAGGGGTAAACAAAAGTATTAATAATTTGAAAGCTCCTTAAATAAATAATTATATAAAATACCAAAAATTGAGATGATAAAATCAAGCTAAAGTTTTGGCATCTATGGTTTCCGCCGCTCATTAAATTTCTGCCATTTCTAAGATCCTGATTTTAAGGTCTAGTGAAAGCTAGAGAAGCACCTTCGTACCGAAATTCGATAATTACCGCTTTATGAAGCCAATATTTAGATAAGCACATTATGGGCGAAGAGGAGGAAAATGAAAAAAAACGATACTCACACACATACATGCCCAAAAAATACAGGGGGAAATTCTTGTGGCCATGGGCGAAAAGTCAGGAAAAGTTTTGCTGCACGGCGCTTCAAAGGTGAACAGCACCTACTGCTAATTGCTTGGAAAATGGAAAATCAAAATTTGCCGAAAGGAAAATTCATGAAAATTGTATAATGCTCGCTAGTTAATTTCCCCCATTTGACATGACGAATCGAAATGGAATCGAAATCAAATCGAAATATCATAGAAACACATTTTTGTGGTGACATTTTGTATGTCAATTTTCATATGCAAATCGAGTGGCGCAACAATAGGCAAACTTTGTCTAAGGCAACAATAAAAAACAAAATGATAAAATGGTGTGTGTAAGAAAGGAAAAGCGAACGAGGAAAAATCAACAAGAATATAAATATGCAAATGAAAAGGCAACGCAGATGTTCAATCAACAGTTGACTGCCATTCTCCATGGACTCGCCGCATAGCCAAACATACACCTAGTGCCAAGTCAATATGGTCTCCTCAAAAGATAACAAGGAAAAGTATTATTCATAGAATCCAATTGGTATTTAATATTATTATTTTACTAACTCAAAGTTGAAAACCAGCCTTTGAAATTGCTTGAAAAATTCAAAACTTTCGTACTTTATTAGCAATTTAAACACAAAACATTAGTTTACTATGCCCTTTTAATCCAAGCACATAAATAATCAAACTTTTGTAGTAAATAATGGTATACCCAAGCGATTTTGTTAATTTCAGCATTTAAAACTTTTATACTGGTTATCTTTTTTCCAGCTCACATTTTCCCTGCCGCCGGGCAACAGTAAAAGAGAGACAGGGGAAAGGTGAAAGGTAAAAAACTTTCTTTCATTTCACATTCTATATAGCGCACCTTCGCTTATTTTTCCACAGATTTGTACTTTCAGCCTGCTGGGGCAATCGTTTTATGCTGTTGACAGTTCAATTTTCCTAAAAAAAATTTAAGAAAAACTTTACTCAAATAACACTGTGGCCAAAACCAAATAGGAATTGGGAACAGTTCACTTGGCCACATTTGTGGCAGTATTATGAAAAAAAAATTTATGCGATGTATTTAGATTTTTACACAGAAGAAATAATTGGTGGAGATTAATATAATAATTATGTACATTTTTGAAAATTCGAAATAGCTAATTGAAGTCACAAAAAATAAGAAAGAATAAAAAGAAGAATATTTTAATCAAAACTTAGCTGTATTAAGATTTTAACTAATTTATTTTAGTGACTTTGATAGGTTTTCTTTTAATGAATTAATTAATTAATATTCTCTAGTGGTTCTAAACTCCTTTCGGAAAACACATGCGGCACCCAATTAAATCCTTAAACAACATGAGACTTTATGAAAATCAATCTCTACAGCCGTCGCAACAGCCTTAAAATTACAAGATAATGTTTTTGCATTATAATTGAAGTTTGTAATGTGAGGAGTTTTCGCAGAGCGTAAAACTTGGCGACACAAGTTGTCAAAGCAATCAACTTTATTACCCCGCAGCGCACATGTGTCGCCGTCTCTTTCTGCACCACCCACAAAATCCACCCAAAAACCACCTGCTTAATTTTATGTTATTGTAGTCAAATAATGTCCATGTGTGTATGTGCGTGTGTATTAAAAAAAAAAACCGAGTACTACAACTAAATAAATATAACTTTTAAAATAAAATAAAATGTATTTTGATTAGGTTTTAATTTAAATTGGATTTTCATTTCGAAATTGAATAAGAAATGCAGCTATTAAATTCAATTCCCGAAATGTTCATTTAATAAAATTAAATATTTCCAGTTTTAAAATATATAATTAAAAAAATTTATATAAATACATATAAAGCAATGGATGAAGGTCAAAGCGAATTATATTGTTTTTGAATACGAAATACTTGGATGAACTGCGTTTTTTTTACCAGTGTGTCATTTCACAGCTTCAGACGCTTTTTTCATTATTTTTCACTCATTTTACACGCAAACGAGCAACCAAACGGATGGGGGGAAAAACTGTTGCCACATTAAAATGCACATAAAAATCATTAACCCAAAGACGCCTGACAACGCCAGCCAGGCAATTGTGTTAATGGCTACCCCGCCTTCGCCCCTGCCCCGCCCACTTTTTCCGCGCATTTTCGCCGTGTTTATTTCGACATTACAGTTAACTCAATAATTTTGCCTACTTAATGCACAGATGTGCTTTGTCTGCCCATCAACAGGTAGGAGTTGTCACTGCCGCGCTTGAAAGCACTGTAAAAAATATATATATATACAATAATAAAATAGCGAAAATAATATTATAATATATATCCTAGGAAATATATAATACATATATAATATATATAACTTGACCTCGAGTCCTCTTACAAAAAAACTACAAAAAAGTGGAAAGGATGCAATAAATCAGCTTTATAATATAAAATAGTTATTAACTCACAATAAACTTTATGAATAAATCACTAAACTTAGCCTAAATATAGGTTTAGGCTTTAAATAAATTTAAAACATTTTAATTCTTTTGTAAAAAATAATACACTTTAAGTTTGATTAAGTCTCATAAAAGTATGCTTGATACCTAGCTTATAAAAAATCGTTACACATTTCGTTACTCAAATTTATTGAAATATGTTATTTAATTTTGTTAAATTAAATATTAAAGGATATGTTTATTTCTTTTAATATTAAAGGATATATTATTATGGTACAATAAAAAGTGCAAGAGACTTTGCATAGGCTTTAGATTAAAACCAAATGTTTATATTCTTTTTTTCGAATTTCGAATTTCACAAAAATAAAATATAATTTTTTGACCAGCTAAGTGAGTATTTTTTCGCTCAGTGCCTGGCGGGAAAATGTTGTTTTTTTTTTGGGCATCCTCAAAATGAAATTACAGTTATTTAAGTTCGCTGAGTTTGTTTCTGATTTTATGTATGTGTGTGAAGAAAATCAGAAAAAGGTTAATTTGCAATTATGTTTTATGTGTTTGCCTCGGTCCTTTGTGTATGTGTGTGTGTGTATAAAAACACTTGAGGCCAGGTGTCCATTTTGGGTTTACCTGTCCGCATTTTACTCTCTTTTGCTGTGCCACACTCATTTTGCCAGTTTCCGCTTTGATAATTTCTAAAGCATACTTTTTGGGGCAGAAAGTGAAAGCCCGTGAATGCGAATGCGAATGTGAAAGTGAAAGTGAAGGCAAGCGGAATGAGAACGAGAATGGGTCGGCGGGGAAAACACAAAACTTGGCGTCTGTTGTCGGCAATAAAATAAATTTCATTTAATATTATAGTTGTTGCTACTGTTGTATCGTACTTCTGCTTATTGTTCTTCTTTATGTTGTATCTCAATTGTTGTTTAGACATTTCGGAATCATAAAAGTGGAGAAGTTGAAGGAAAGAAAAACTTTCAAATGCTTGCCATATACCCTACACAAATTATTTTGGGAGTTAATACTTTGTCGTAGGACTTAGAAGTAGTAAATACTAAAAAATTAACTACCATATTTAAGGATCTTCAATATATCTGCTATAATTTTTGTATTACAAAATAATATATATATATTCAACCCTTTATAAATAATAACATTGAAAATTAATTACAATATTTTGGGATATATATGTTATTGCTTATTATTTATAATTTTTTTAAGAGAATTATATTTGTTCGGAGTATCTAGTGAGAGTATCAATTGATGTCCTGTTGACCCCATAACTTTCCCAGTCTTTTTCTCATCTTGTTTTTCTCCATTTCAATTGTTTATCCACGCACATTTCATCACGTATCCATTTGACTTTGAGACGTTCTCTAGCAATGAAATAAGTTGCGTGTCCTGCGTGGAAGACATTTGTTTCAGTGTGGCCAACGAAATGAATTTGACACGCGTTAATTAAGTTGCCTCCGGCCATTCAGTTTGTCCTGGACCACAGCAACATGCTCAACAGCCACAGTAAAATTCAAATAATTAAATCTCAAGATTGTTTATCGTATTAAAAAGAGGCAAGCGGGCAAAATTAAATTAATTTTTTAATTTTTTCCCATTAAATGTGTGACATTTTGGGCTTATATATGTAAAACACCTTTAGTTTAGTTCAGTGTTTTATCCAGATTTTCCTTAGATTTAATTTGTAATTAAAAGTCACTTTATAATTCATATGATTAAATCTCAAATAAATCAATCCTGCTTATAAATATCAAGTGGATATTCAGCGTTTTATCTAAATATGAATTATAAATAAATATTAATAAAAAATAATTGTCCCAACTTAAAAATACATTTAAAAACTGGTATCCTTAACTTTATAACGTATCCTTCAATTCTAAATAAGGTTTTCATGTGTAATGAAAAGTCACATAGCCACAGTAAAATTAAAATGATTAAATCTGAAACCAATTAATTCCTATTTTTAATTCCCAGAAAATATAAATAAATCTAAATTAATATTATATGTGAAATATTGGGCTTTTTTCTCAAGGAAATAATGCATTTTATAATTGTTATCTTTAACTTTTAATTAATATTCTTCAATTTTGAATAAGCTTTTAATTTGTAATTCAAAGTCAAGTTAAAATTATTATTGAATCCAATTATAATATGAGAGTGGTTTCAAATGAAACCAACTTTTGATGGTGATTTGGTTTGGTTTCATCTTTCAAATGGGACCTGTCGAGCGGGGATTCCATGCCAAGGTTGCAAATCAATTTGAGGCAGCTGACGCCGCCAAAGGGAAAAGCGGTCTACGGTGCGGTATGCAAATGAAATGAGCAAAAGGGCAAGTGAACCCTTTTTTAATTGCACACACGACGGGGCCGGAACAAAAAAAAAAAAAAACGAAAAAATGTGTGAGTGCTCTGCCAAAAAAAGGTATCCAGGGAAGCGTGAAAAACCGCAAACCGAAACTCAAAAACATTTTATGATGCCACACACACACACACACAAGGGGGCATTTAAAACGTATTCAAAATGCAAGTTTAAAGACGCCCCAAAGTATGCAAAGCACTGGCAAATAACATAAAATACGCACCGCACAAAGTATTTCCCATAAAAAAAGCGCCAAAAAAGAAAAGCCACTGAAAACTCAACCACAAAAGGAGCCCAGGACATAATCGCACCTCCCTATCGCACCCTTTACAAAGCACACACTCTTAGACACATACACACACACACACACACATCAATCCCGGCCCTTCTGTCTGTCTATGCCTGGTTTACAGACCCTCGAATGCAAATTAGCTTCCTTCGCGGACTGAAAAACCCTTGCCATCCTTGCCATGTATGCAAATGTGCCGCAAACTGGCTTACATTTCCACATTGCTCATACGCACCGGAGGCCGCCATGAGAACTTGCCCACAACAAGGACAGCAAACTACAAGAAAGAAAAAAAGGAAGCAAAGAGTTAAACGAAGCGGTTCAACGGGGACGCAGGGCTAAATAAGTGTTTTTTATTAATTCATGTTTAAAAATCAGGTCGAAATAAAACTGTTTGAATATAAAACGGATGCGAAAAGTTTTATGCGGGCTCCAAAAGGGATGTGTACAGAGTGAAATCTAGAAAACTTTTATGTCGACGCAGGAAGCAACATTAATTTCTGGTTAGATAAGCCTTTTTTACATAAAGCAAATGATAAATGCCATAAAAATGGGGGGATATCGCAGAAAAAGAGCTCAAAAGAGTGTTTTAAAGCAGGAAGATGGTAAGAAAACTGATAGATAAAGTTCGTCGCTCAGTAGCGGCAACCAATTAGGCCAGAACAACATACGGCCAACTCAACCGAAACTCACCCCCTGAATTTCCCTCGAATTTCCCCCGAATTTCCCCCGAAGGCAGATTTTGGCTTGCCAACCGAACGGAAGGATACAGCATCCAAAAATCTCCTTTGGGGGTGGGGCTGCCACTGCTCATCCACCACCCACTGCCCATTGCTCACCCACCTGCCACCCATCCACATTTTCCCAGTGAAGTTTATGCATATTAAACAGTTATCCAAGCGGAATGGAAGAGCTGACGGGAAATCTGGCGGGGAATGCGGGAAAATTCGGGGGGAAAGCTGGGTGAAAAGTGGGAAAATACGGGGGGAAAAGGGCGAAAAGGGCGAAAAGGGCGGAAAAGTGAGCGAGAGTGTGTAACAGGAAATGAGAGCCATGTGAGCGGAAATTCCACATTACAAATTATGCAAATCACATGCGCTTTGATTGTTTCACATTTTATTTTCATTTCTCTTAACCTTCGACTTTAACTAACCTGTTCGTTTTTGGCCATTATTTAGTCGGTGAAACTCAATTTGAGTTGTATATTGTTCAGCGAAGTGTTTGTGGGCAACGTTTGAGCAAGAATGGATTGCAACAGCAGAATACAGCTCCTTATAAATATTTATACAGCAATGTAAAAATAATCTTGGATTGTTAACTCCTCAGGAATTGAAAGCAATATTTTTCAATATTTTTAATTTATTTTTAATTAATAGTTATGCAAATTAAATTAATCAAGTTCCCAAAATAAAGCTATTTCATCCAGAAATATAAAACCTATCTTGGATTGTTAAATTCGCAGGAAATAAAATCAATATTTTCCAATAACTTCTTTTTAAATTGTCTGAGGAATAAATAATTTCATATTTAAACAAAACCTATTTCGTTCAGAAATATGCAAATAACTTGAATTTTTAAATTTTTTCAATTCCAAAAGCAATATTTTCTATCGAGTTTTCTTAAAAACTATTCTTAAATTGTGTTCTATGATTCTGTGAACTAAATAAGTCAAGGAGCTTCTCCCGGGAATAAATTCAGAAAATGTTTAGCATAAACATGACACTTAAAGCCATTCTGTTCATCAAAGGAACACCAATACTTTGGCTAAAAATAAACACGAGCCGAAGACAAATGAAACGAAATGGAACGAATCGAAACGAAACGACAGCCCAAATGTATTTCTATCGAATCTAAAAACTCTTCATTTTTAAATCGGAACGTGCCTCGTTTGACTTTGGTTTCGATTTACACTTGGTTTCATGTTGACCTTTTTTATGGCCAAGATTTAGATTCATTCTTTTGTCGTAAAGTGCGTGAGTTTTCCTGTTTTTATTGAACCCAATTTTGGCTGCTTCTTATATACATATGTGCAAATAAACACACATATACTTGTATGTATGTATATCTGAAGGATACGAAAAATTGGTCTTGGCTGATTTTGGCTTGATTTTAGGTACAATTTTGTCAATATTTCATTATGGCCTCTGCAACATTTTTGCTTAATTTATTCGAATATTTATGAGCATTCGGAATTTCACTAAAATCCCTGTCATCGAACAGGTCATATGCGCTGAGCTCATTTTGTTTTCGTATATATATTTTTCCATAAATTGCGAATACGCCATGAGGGCCAAGGTCAAGGACAAGGATCCATCTACTCGTCTCGAAGGTCCCACTCTAACATCTGCCATTAACTTTGTGTATACGAGAATGGGAATTGGGACCCAGGTTGGTTTGATTTCACCTTGAATAAAACTATAGGCTCATAATTGAAAGAGGTTTTGGCCCAAAATGTTTTGGGACTCCGAATAAAAGCTTTCTAAAAAATGTTAATTAGTCTTAAAATAAAGATAAAAGACGTGTAAAAAATGTTTTAAATAAATACAACATTTCTAATTCATTTACTCTAGAGACGTTTTTATTTTGCAGCAATTATTATTTTCTTTATTCCTAAACTAAATTGAATTTAAAAAATACAAATTACACAAAAAAAAAATATATATATATATACATATTAGAAAATAAAAATGTTGCTTGTAAAAAAGTTAAGGATTTATTAAGTACCTTTATTAGCTTGTGAAGTATCATTAAAAATGTTTTATTATAATAGTAAAAAAAAAGAATATTTCATCAATTTAAATCTTCCTTAATTAGCTATAGATAATTATGTTAAGTTATATATACTTTCATTAGCAGATTTTATTACTTTAAAGGTGTTTGTTAAACAGTTAAAGAACTATTAAATACCTTTATTTAATTTTTTTACTTTAATAAATTGTATAATTGTATGCTTTCATTATTATTATTAAATTTTTTTTTTTAATTATTAAGATCAATTTTTATTACATTTTTAAACTGAGATCTTCTTTTATTATTACTAATAGATATACACGTATATGCTTTCTGAAACGATTGTTAAAATGTTTAAAAGGTGAACTGTTTAAAGAGCTTTAAATGTTTTCAGCATTTTTCGCCACCTTTTAATTTTCCGCTCGGTCGAGCATTTAATCACCTTCAATTGCCGCTCCTGATGCGATCAACATAAGGGTACCCCCTTCCCATCCATTCGCTTCCATTCGCATCCATTCGCTCTTCAAAATGGTTGGAAGTGACATTCAGCAAAACTAGATTCGCTGTCAGGTTTTGTTGCTTAAGCGATTTTCACTGTCCAAAAAAAGGGGTGGTGAATAAAAACGACTTTGAGGGATGGGGAGGTTGAGGGTGAGGCGGAGTTGGTTGAGTGTGTTGAGTGGGTGTAAAATTCACTGGCAAAATGCAACAACTGCGTTGACAGCATTCTGAAGCCGAGATTTTGCGTGGAGGCCGCTGCCAGCTCTTGTTTTCATCGTCGCTTTTCTTTCGCCTCCCGGTTGCCTGCAATCCTTTCCTGAGCCATTTTCCCCATTTTCTTCATTTTTCTTATTTGCTCTCGCTTGCACAACTGTCATATTAAATACTTTTTCGAAATTGCAATTTAACTTTTATAGTAAGACAGGAAGGCGACAGTAGGCGGTGGGTGGAAGAGCCCTGAGAAAAACAAATACCGGGCGAAAAAAGTTACAGAGGGCCATCCCAAATAATGGACAAATAATTTGGATATAAATAATATAGTAAAATACCCAAAACAAGTGGCCAAAAATGTTTAAAGTACAATAATTTCATTTCAATTGATTTCATATTTATTTATTAATACATATATTTTAAATAAACAAATTAAACAACAAATTTTTTAATTAGAAAAATAGTTTTCAAATCAATCAAAACATATATGAAATTTTCTTTTTAAAAGAAATAGTTTCTTTCTGTCAAAGAAGAAAAAAGATTTAAACAACAACAATTTTAAATCGATTGATTTTATATTTTAATCACTATAAAAACATGTTGTTTGTCAAAGAAAAAAAAATAAAAAATAAAATTCTTAAAATAAAAAATAAAATTCTTTGAAACTTTTTAAATAAATAAATAATTTAAATTAAGTATTCCAAAAAAGATTTGGAAAGAAGAAGGATAAAGAAATATTTGTTTTTAATGTAAAAGTATTATATTTATAAAGCAATAATATATTTAATGAAAATAAATAAGGCATAATCCAAATTAAATAAAATTCAAATGTTTTTTTTAATTTTGCCTCATAGAAATATTTTATAGGCAGACCACACTGTAGGTCCAGTAACTTTTCTCATGAACAAACAAATAGTCCAGCAAGTTCTGCAGTGAACAAATCTACTGGCAAATGGCGTTCAAACCATTCGCAGCTTATCAATGCCAAACGGAGAAAGGGAGAAGGGGACGAGTGAAAACGGGAGAAAGGGAGAGTAGGGAGAATAAAGGATATGGAGGGGATTGCTCTAACAATATAAAAAATAACTCAACAGTTGGCAAGCGGATATGTGGCATGTGTGCGATGCGATAGTTTATTGAAAAGTTTCCCGCACACCACTTTCACCCTATTTACTTTCCCCCCGCCCCGTTTTCCCTGGCTAAAATTAAAACTTTCTCCATCGAAAAGTGGACGATAGAACAGGAAGGATTGTGTCGCAAAATAGTTTTCATTTTTTGTTTTTTACACTCTGCTGGTAAAGTAAATACTCATCCAAAAAAGTAACATAAAAGTGTACCCTCAAAAACGTGAAAAATAAATAGAAAACAAATTACTTAAGGGAAGAAAGTGAACCCAAAGTTTGCAGCACCAAAAATAGATGGCAAAGACAGCCAACAACATTTTCCAGGCAGGAAAATACGAGCACTTCAGTGCAGAGGAAATTTAATATGGGAAATTCATGGGCAATCGAAGGAAATCAATGGCAAGCAAACTCCAATTGAGACAACTTTACAGCCAATCAATCCAAAAGGAAATTAACCTCCAATATAAAACACCAGTGGAAATGCGAGGAAAATAGAGGAAATTAAGTGTGAAAATAAAGGAAACTATTTTATTAAAGCTTTTATATAGTTATTATTAGGGTTATTTTCGATTTCCTTATTCTTTTAAAGTAATGCTGCCAAGTATTGATCAAACATTTTATGTATTCAAAAACTGGCTTTGCTTTATTTAAAATTTTAAGTGTAAAATGTACACTGGTAATTAAAACGATGCAAATGCAAATATTTTTAACTCCAGTTTTTTGTATTAGTGTAGGGAGTAATGATACCAAATAACTAAGCAAAATATCATAAATTCAAACACATGGCTTGTTTTATTGAACTTGCTAAATGTAGTATTCGTTTTATTTTAGTTATATTTATCCCTTCCTCCATTTAATTAATCAGGCTTTCATGCTGTTAAATTCCAATATAAAATGTTTGAATCAAGTAATTGTGTGTGTGATTGCTGTGAAAAAAAAACTTAAATAAATGTTTGTGCTTTTATTCGTGAAATACGCCATCATAGACCGCATTGTCCTGCTGAGCGAGATGTAATGAGTTTTTTAATAAAAACTGACGAGGCATTGAGCACAGTATATAGCAGGACATAATGCCCACCCACTAGGTTCCCCACCCCTCACCCCTCCCCCCTCCCCTAAACTTTCACATTCATCAGAGCTCGCCATTGAAAATTCAAATATACAGCGTCACCTTACATTGGAAAATAAGGCAACAAGGGTAACTGAAAATTATGGCGGAAAATAAAGGAAAAGAAAGGACGTAGAAGTCGGAGAAAGTATGACAATAGAAAGGCAGGGAAAAGAATACGAACAAAAGTCAAAAAAGGTTTGCACAACTCAAAGTAATTGAAGCAAGCCTTTTTGACTGGCCGCTCTAGAAATAAAAATACAAAAATTGTTCCAAGACAGTGCGTTTCAGGGCTGAAAAATTATTAAAAGTATTTTTTAGAATGCCTGTTTTATAAATTTATTGTAAAATGATTTTCAATTTTTTTCCCTTATTTGGAAATGTGTATATATGATTCAAAACTAAAAGTCCTTTGATAATGATCAGTTTTTGGTCCCTACTTTTGGAAATTTTTTGAATTGGTTTTAAAATCCTAGTTATAATTCTATAACCCTTCAAAAGCTGTAGCTTTAAAATTTTATTAAATACAGAAAAATTGTGTGTTAGTAAAACTTACTTTCAATTAAGTTTGTTCTTTTTTTATTTGTAATCATGACTCTTACTGTTTGCAATTATTCAAAGTAACCATATGGGAATATGCTTATGTATTATTTATATCTTTTATATTTTTTCGTAGCTGACCGAATCAGTTACCTGGGCACTTGGGCATTTGTTGACCTTTTGCTGAATTTTAAACGCCATTCGCCGCAGGTGCGAATGTCGTGACTTGAATTCCCGGCCTTTTCTTGGCGCGCACCCAAACTTTTCTTCAATTCTCCTTCTTTTTTTGCGGTTGTTCCCACCAAAGAGGAGTGGCGGAAGGTCAACAGCCGCAAGGCCTAGCAATCAAAAAATAAGAATGAATTCTAACAACGAAACAAAGACGAGGGCGAAAGAAAAGAAAGTTACTTGGCGGAGAAATTTACATTTTATTTATTGATTAAATTTACCTGCACAGACAATCAGCCAGCTGAATTTATTACAATATTTCACCGCAACTTTAGTTCAAACCAGAGGCTTAAAAACGTAATTAAAAGCCATCTGTGTGTAATATATGGAATGTATGTGCGTAATATATTATCAGAATGTGACCCTTAGCCATCGGACTAATTAATTTAAATAGCTCATTTCACAGCGTTTCAGTTTTCACGATGATTAATCAAACGATGCAGCAGTATTGTGAAAAATATATTAGCATGAAACAAGCGGTATAAAAGGTAAATAAAAAAAATAGATTAAATATTCAAAATGTTGCAGCAATTTAAATGATCAAATTAAGTGACTAAGAAAAACAGTTCATAAAATTTACCACAAATTGTAAGGTTTTATATGAAATTTAAATTTTTACTCACATATTAATATATTTGTAGGAATTTGGTTAAGTCCAATTTTGTTGATATGCTTACCTAAAAAGAGATATACAAAAGTGTTAAAAACGTGTTATTTCCAAAGCTATACAAACTATAAAAACAACAATTTTTCATATCCAATAGTTTGAATTTCGTGTAACAATTTTTGTTTGGGTTTGCTATTCATTTATAAGCTGCATGTCACACAAACAATGACCATCAACTTAGAGAGTAATTCATTTAAATACCTATTTTTAGCTAGATGATTAAATTAACGTTGGCAAATAAATGACGCAGTTTTGTGAAAAATATCCATGCATAATAATATTGTTCATCAATTGGAAGCGTATCGCATTACGGGCCATGTAAATGCGGATGAGGACCTTCGACTTTCGCATCCTGCGGCAGGAAGTGAGTGGAAAGGGAGGGAAAAGGGGGGAAAAGGATAAGCAGGTTGCCCAAGCTCCGACCTTCGAGTTCGTTGCCTTTGATGTCGCCCAAAATGGTTAAAAATGCATATTAAATGTGTGGACTGAGTGGATTCATTCGACTACTTGACAATTAGCTAATAGGAATACGAATATAAAATTATATGGGTAGAGCGGGAGAAAAAGACACAAACTTAGGAATAAATAAAAAGAAAATAAACTGAAGGTTTTCCTAAAAACAGCCAAGTGAGTATTTTGTAAAATAATGAATTACTTCTAAGATTGTTAGTCTATAAAAGTTTTTAATTAATAAAATGTTTATTAAATGCCCCTTATATGCCTAGGTAAAATTCAACAATAAAAATGTAACTTGTTTAAAAATTGCTTAAGAATTATTTATTGTTGAAAAACTTAAAACCCTAACTCGAAAATTTCAAAAAATGAACAAGTACTAGAGAACGAAATATAAAAGCTTGTAAGAGAAAATAAATGATTTTGAAACAAAAGGAACAGCTGCAAACAATATTAAAAGAAATTTTTTCTTACATTTTTTCTTTTTTCTTTCTCTTTAAACACACTTCCCAAGAGTATAATATTTTTCAGTCAAAATTTTGCAACATAGTGAAGGACTTAATTTTACATCGCCAAAGATAATGAAATGCAAGATGTGGCACAGCTTTTTTGTTTTTGAATATAATAAATATAAATACATTTAATTTAAATACACTTTAATACAGTAATAAAGTTTAAGTAAGGCCTTTTGAATTTCATTACAATCGCACAAATAGCTGACACTGGAAAAATCAGTCCACTATATTTTCATTGTTATTAAACTTGTAACTCGTAATGCACTAGTTTTATTGTGTTGCTTTTTTTGTGTAGTAACTGCAAGAGTATATAAACATCAGGCTGAGAAAGTTTGAGTTCTTTCTTGTTTTCTCTTAATGTTCGTTTTGATATGAATTGTTGTTGCTATTGTTATGCTTCCATAATTTTCAGCTTCAAAGTTTCCATTTCTCATTTTTATATGCACACGTTAACAGCCAAATGTTGAAGGGTAGCAAAGAGTTATATGGTATATAACTTCTATTTAAATTTTAAAAAGAGAAATGTATAAAGAAAGCAATTTATCAATGCCCAAAGATGTAAAAGATTACTATGAATCTTTTAACATTTTAAGAATTCAATTATAATCAATTTATAATTGATAAATGATCTTTCATAAAATATTATTTTAAAATAATTTCTCTTATATTTTTAGACTTAAACTTTAACCTATTTAATCTTCAAATGAAAGTTAATTGTTTTTCTAATTTTCAGTACCAAATAGTGCCACAAAATAATGAAGTATTTAAAAAGGGTATTTCTTAAGGTATATATTTTTCTTTTTGGAATCTTATTTCATTTTTTTTTTTTTTTGAGCCAGCAGTTGCAGTTGGCTGGGACATGAATGAACAATAACGTAACGAGACTTGGGAAAGTTGCGTTAAGCAAATTAAAAAGGAAATTCGTTCTCGCACCCACCCACACACACACGCACTCATTCCGAAGGGTGCGGGGGGTGTGGCCGGATATTCGGAGGCTGGCAAGGATGAAGTTTTGTGTTTTTTTTATTTTTTGGGGGGCCTTGTCGGTTGCTCTGGCTATTCCATTCTTGAAGTGCGCACTTCACTCGAGTAATTTGCCACGACACGCGCACTCACACACAAACAAAAATTGTACACACACATGCACAATCACGCACGCACACACGCACCCACTCACAGCTGGCAGCCATTTTGACACACACACACACGCACATGTGCTGACATTTAGATTGAAAAACGAGCCAAAAAGCAAAGGAAACATATAATCGAAAAATGCTTCGCCAAGGGGAAATGATACAAAGCAATGCTTTCGTGTAGCTGCCGCCAGGGGGCGTTACAGGTGTGCATATGCACAGCAGCGGCCAAAATAATAGCAGTACGCATAGGGAGAAGTCCGAAAATGTTATGGCAATCTTAATGATTTTAAAAAATTCACTTCACTTCACTTAAAAGTTTTATTTGTCAATTTTATGACGAATTTAACGGTTTATGACACTGCAACTTTTACCCATTACATCCAAGGGTTTTGATACTAAAAACTGTTTTTATCTATCTATCCCCGATCGATTGAGAAAAATTAATTTTGTTTTGATACCAAACCCGATTCTTTAAAAAGCGCTTTTTGAAAATGTATTTTATGACTCATTTTTAAACTTTGGGTAAGGGGTTGAAAAATGTTAGCTGTGAATATCATTTGGTTGGAAATGTTATGATCAATTCAATGATGTATGACATTCTACTTTTTGATTATTACTTCGCAGAGTTTTGACATAAAAATTTATTTCTTAAATGTTAATTTGAATTTTTTTTTTTAACGGCAAATATTCGGGAAAAATAAGATTCATTAGCTGTGAATGTCACTAAATTGGAAATTTGTATTGCACGAATTTGTTATATGCATTAAACCATATCCTAAGCACGTTCAAAAACTTAACTTTATACAAATTTAGCTAATATTTTTTGACCTCCCCTGTACACATGTGTATGTGTTGGTGACCGTGCGTGTGGCAAGTGAAGTGAAGTGAAGTGAAGCGTATGCTAAGTTTTTATTGAAGTGCATACAAACAAACATGCCCGAAGGCGGTTCGTTCGGCCGGAGGGAAAACTGTTGACACTGCCCCCGTAGACTTTTCCCTCCCTCTGCCCCTGCCTCTGTACCACCCGCCCCCCGGCCCTTTGGACCAAGTTCGAAGCTTGTCGCTGGTAATTTTCCTGTGTTACAACAACAAAAGCGAAGGTAGATAAAGGAGAAGTGGCAGCCAAAGTAGATAAAGCCGCCGGAGTCGAAGCCACCTTAAATACAATTTAAAACCGTAGCCATCATGCTGAAGAACACTGCGAGAAAATGTGTACTAAAAAAATATAGTCAAAGCAAAGATAAATATTAAAGTCTATTACCCAAAATTTCGTAATAAATACAATTTTGTATATTTAAAAAATCATAAGGAAGTTAAAAAGTCAAATTCTAATAATAACACAAACAATAAAAGAATAAAAATGTATATAAATATTGTTAAAACAAAGAAAAAAAATAAAATCTCTTACCTAAAATTTCTTTGAAGAAATTTGATTTGAAGAAATCAAAAATATTAAATTTTAAAAATATATTGCTTATTAACAACAACCACATTAATATTTGTTTTATGAATTTATATAAACACGTATGCTCTTTGTTAATCTTTTTTATCATCATAAACGTGTCTTTTCCAACAATAATGTGGATTATCAAAGCTAGAACAGGTAGACAATGTTACGCGTTTTTACGTGAAAACCGGAACAGACAGTTTGGACAAGATAAAGAGACTTAACTGATTAATTAGTTCGACGCAATATCATTTTTTTCATTAAGTAAGTACTTGTAGATATCATGCTTCGCAATAAAAAGGTGGGTAAGAATTGTTTTCCAAATCAGTTTGGTGTCTTCGTCATTGCGAAATAGTTATCAAACATGAAATATCCCACAATTATTTTGTTCGCGCTTGCCGCATACGTTTTGCCAGCTTTGGCAGGAAATGACTATCTTTGGGGCGAGATTGGTGCCAATGACTACAAATTGGCCAAGGATACGGTTTCGAAGGCATTCTTCGTTGGTCTTGTGCAGACCAAGAAATATGTGTTCAAGCAGTCGGTAAATATAATATTATATGATATTAATTATATTAAAAATAATAATATGTGTGATTAAACAGGAGAATCTGAACGCTTTAACCATTACGGCCATTCGTGTTACCGACAAAAAGAAAAGCCATGGAGCAACTGTAGTACTCGCCAGTGGCGGTCCTGGATCGAAAGGTGCCACTCTTAAATTTACATCTGAAAGAGGCTATGGAATCAAGGATGTAGTGGAGATATGGGGTCGTTAAAATACATTCCCAAATGAATCCGTAAATAATGAGATCCTGTGCAACGAATCCTTATGTGCTTGTGTTTCTAAATATACAGCCAAGACGAGGCAAAAATAAGGACATTTCATGTCCTAGCAACTCTTTAAAATAAAGCCTTTATTATTATTTGATTAATAGACCAAGTCACCAAGGCAGGGATTTTATGTCTAAAACCAAAAAATCAAGCGATGTCCCTATTGCTTTAACAAGATAAACTTGGCCAAAATCGGTTAAATTGAAATTAAATCGATTTAAAATACCTTATTAAAAAAAAATGTATTCAAAACAATCAATTTTGAACAGTTTGAAAATACTCTTTATTGGGAAGAATATTTTTGTATCCGGCTCGAAGGACCAAAATGATGTAGGGGGCAGCTGTTGATATTTTATCTAATTTTAATCAAATTAGTTCAACAAAAAACTAAATCTAAATCGATATTGAATACAATTTGTCTCTGTGTTGTCAGGTTACATTGGTTTCACCAGAAACGCGGTAGGTAGAAAATGAATCCAAACAAATCAAGAGCCCCAACAGAGTTAGCAACAAAAGCGATAAAATATATATAAAGAGGGAAAGTGAGTCGAAGTTGAAATACACTTTGAGTGCTGTGTTGACAGACGACAAAAACTGTTTGTAAAAATAAACAAATTAAGAACAGTGGGCACAGCTGATTGCGAAACTATGAAGAAACTTTGCGAAAATTTGCTGTAGACTAAGAAAATTAAAATTGCTGACTTTTTGGGTTGGTTTTTATTTTGGGGTGGTGTTTTTAAGGGTGCTGTTTCCCCATTTTATATTCCACAGCCACTGATGACGGCGATGCCAACGACACAAAAGTTGAGTTCAAACACTCAATCATTTTTACACCCGACTATGCACACACACACACACACACACACACACACACACACACACACACAAACAGGCGCACACTCTTACACCAGCAAACATCTGTTGTGTCCACACAAACACAGACACACACATACACGCACAGAGACACACACACAGGTGCAGTGTAGCGTATTTGGCTATAAATAAATTTTCAATATTTTTCCTTCTCGCCAAAAAAAAAAAAAAAAAAAAAAAAAAGGGAAGGGAAGGGAAGGGAAGGGGCGGTGCTCGATGGTAGGGGCAGACATTTTGAATTTTCTATCACCATTTTGCTTATTTTTTTTGTGGCTGTCCCGCGTTAACTGAATTGCAATTGAATTTAATTATTTTTAGCGCAAACACGGCGGTGGGGAAAAAAAAGAATGCCAGCAACGCTTATAAAATCCTGTGGGGGAAATTTAAAATGTTTTCAGCTGCGCAACAAAGCAGAAATTATCTCCAAGCCCTGTGTATCAGCCAAAAAAAAGATATATATATTTATATATATTTATATATATATATATATATATATATATATATATATATATATATATATATATGAAAGCAACTCAATCAATGTGCTCCAACGACTCAATTTCAAACTAAGGTGTGTGTCAACACTTTCGGAAAAAAACCAGCCAGGTTGTTCAAAGCAGTGCGAGCGAGAGGAACGCTGATTGCTTTGTTTATTATTAAATATAAATAATGAAAAATCAATAGAAATTTATTTATACATATTCATCAATATGTATACGAATTGCGCCCAACCGAGGACATCGCCAACAAAATGAACAACATCCCAACTGACACACACAAAAATACAGCAGACGACAAAAAATAGCACTAAATATAAATTAATATCCAGGGTATGCTTTGAAGTATTTGCTCTAATTACACCTTTTTTAAGTTTCCTAACTAAACATTTTTAGAACCAACATTTTTAGTTTTTTTAATTAAATTTAAAGAATTTATTGGTTATAAATAGAAACAAAAAGTAAGTTAAATTTAATAACCTTATAAATAAAAGTATAAATAAAGGTTTCCTTTTGTAAAACATAGTATATATCAACAAACAGTTTATGGCTTAATAAAGCAAATGCCGAAGAAAAGTATTGTAGTTATTTAAATAATTCAATAATAGTACAACAAAAATTCCCTGACCTATTTTTTTGACACCAGTTGTACTTTTAGGCCAAAGTTCATGAGACAGGGCAAAGGGGTCAGCAGCCACAGGCGCGGGGCTTCTGTTCTGAGTGAGGGAATTAACTTTAGGATAAATTTGTCATGTTGTCGAACCAAAAAAAATGAGAACGACAAACACCGAGGGATAACTCAATTATTTATGTTGTATGCATGTGCATGTAGCCGGCTCTAAACGGATTAAAGGGTTCGGCCCAGAGGTGTTACACTCGTGACTGTTGCACCCACTTTTCCACATTTTCCAAACAATTTCGTACTCTTGAGCTGTCCAAATAATCTGCTTAAAACCTAAGCCAACTCTGACATATATCATTACACTTCTCTCAATATTTTTTTTATTAATTTATTTATTTATATCTCACTTACTTAAAATTGTTGCCAATCAACAAATACTTTAAAGTCAACATTGATATCACTAAGATAACTTGTATTGTTATGGCTTACTTATCTATGAGCTGTATACCAAATGCTAGATTGCCTTCAATTGCAAGTAAACTATATTACATTTAATAAAAATTTTGTCATTTTAAATGTTTGGTCATTACTTAAATATAAAGTAAAAAAAAGTACTTAAAAATTGCAAGTAAACTTTAATAAATTCGATACAATTTTGGCATTTTATATGCTAATTTAATAATATTTCAAGTCAAAACTCTTATTTCTCCTAATAATTGGTATATATCTAGACATACACACAAAACATAGAAACTAAACTTTTATTACATTAACTTTAAACCTTGGGTATGAAAAATTTAAAATTTAAATTTAAAAAATTTAAAATGATTTTTAAATTAATAACAGTAAAAGTATCAAAATAAAACTAATGTGGCTAAAAAATAAGGCTGACTAGTTTTAGACTCTTCGCTATAGAAATTAAACTATCAAGTATAGGGTTTAAAATATTAAGTATAGAAACAATACTTATACTTTAGTTTTTATATTTTAGTTATTATTTCCAAAACGCATTTATTAAAACTAAACTTTCACTTTTCTTTTGTGTATACAGTAAATAAATCTAAATATTGATGTACCGAGAGTAGTAATTTAATCTTTTTCCTACTCAATCACACCCTGTAATCCAATCACCTTAATAACTTTCTAACTAGTGGCAATGCAATGCAGCAGATAACAAAGTCAACAAATTGTTGAAAAAATGCCACCCAGTATCCCACAATAATCGGATTCCCAGAGCTCCGGTGGAGAATGAATATATCTTTTAAGTTGATTACTTGCCCAGGAATTCCAGCTGGATAAAACAGATCTTTGTGCAAATTGAACACTTTTCACCCCTTTTTCCGCTCAGCTTTGCCCACTCCCCAAAAATTCAACACTCAAGTGGCAATTAAGTAATAAGATTACAAGCACTCCATTTCGTTTGTAATGTTGCCAAACGTGTATTTAAATTAATTGCTTGAAATTAGAATTTTATTGGCAGTCGTCATGGCGAGGAATGAGTTTTTTGGATTATTCTGTTTGAGATTCACATCGATTACCCTGCTCCTTTGGCTTATATCCGCACTCTGTATAGTAATTGAATGAATACGCAATTCAATTTTCGTTGCATTATTCATGGCGATTTTTCGGTGGATGCCAGCATAATTGCGGTCAATTGAATTTGCAAATTGCCAATTATAATTACAGCAACAGCTACCAAAATGTAGGGGGATTTCTACATAAATTGAACTGAAAATTGTCATTTCAATTAACTGCAAGTCTGTCGCTCTTTTACACAATGAGTTTTGCCTAATAAATAAATTAGTTTAAATAATTGCGGGTCGCTGGAGGAATATTAAAAGGAGTGCGCATAAATTTTAGCCTTTAGGAAATTATCAAATTTGAAATATCAAATTAACCCCAAAATATGTTAATCCTTTCATAACCAATCTTGGCAATTACCGACCTCTTAATTAACTGCTAATGCATCAATTAGTTTTCTATTCTGTTGGTTTTCCATAATTGGTTGTCTTTTGCCCGCCCACAAATTGAGGTTCTCTTGATTAAATGAAGTTGCGATTACATAATCATCCATCCTTCAGCTATCCAGCAATCGGGGCAATCCATCTATATTTCAGCAATTAAAATGCATTATCAACTGTCAATTGCCTACTGATCCAAAATGTATGCTGCAGAAATGCTCAACTCAATTATCCCAGTTAATTGGCATATGCCAAGAGAGTGCTCAGTTATTGTTATTGAACATTTTATAACCACTGCACTGGGAGCAAAAAAAGACATCTCTAAAGTTATATCAACGTTAAGAACATATATTTGTTTTATTTTCAAAATTAATTTGCTCTAAAGGCTATTAAATTAGCTTACTTTAATTTTAAGACTAAGTAAATTCATTTTTTAAAACAGTTCATTAAAGTTCCCTTATAAATCATAAGTTAAAAATGCTTAAATTATATTTTTTCTTTCATTCAAAAACCAAGCAGTTTCCATTTCAAAATCGTTTACTTTCTCTTAAAAAACTTTGGTTTTTAAAATCTTTTATGTTTTATTTAAAATAGAAATTTGAATTATTAAAAAAATATTTAAGGGTATACATAAAATATTCATATACGAATAACTTTCAGTTAACATACATTTCAAAAACAAAGCAAATTTAATTAAATATATTTTTAAAACAATTGTAATTTTATTGCTTAATTAAATCTTGAAAAACTAGTAGCTTGTTAATTAACTTTTAGAGTATTCCTTTTTAAATTTTTAATTAAATTCTGCTATTTTTTTCCTCAGTGCACTTGTGGTTATTGATGCATCCCCAAAATATTGAAATTCGACCAATGATGATCATCATCAGATGATGAAAATGATTTGTCGTCAAGCCACTCAAATGCAAAGCGTTTAGACTGAGGTTATTTTGGGTGCAAGAAGGTTGAATGGGCGGATGGGTGTGCTGAAGGTCACAGTTTCCAGGGGGGAGTGGGGGGGGGGCAGACTATAACCCGCCCCCACCACCCTCTGTTGGGGCTTCATGTTTCATTTCATTTCGGTTTGTTACGCAATCAAAATGACTGACAGCTAAATATGCATATTCAATTAGAGAGCGAGCAGTTGAAAGGAAAAGGCAAACAGAACTGGGCTGGGGATTGCCTTTTGGCGATTCACAACCTCACCCACACACAAACACAATTACACACACTTACACACGCGCACTCGCACACAGACAAACAATACCAAAGAAAACACAGAAATTCACTGAGAATTTCGCCTTGAGATTCTTCTAATTGGAGAAAAGCAGACGAAATTGCAGTTGCTCAATTTCGGTGGTTACTTTGCTGCTGAATATTTCGGCTTAAATCAAAGAAGCCACAAAGTAAGTAATATTCAGTTGTTGTTTAAATAATAAAGCTTATTTTCTTATATTTCAGTACACTTACACATTTAACCTTCGACCTTTGAGATTTATTAAAAGTAATAAAATGCTAACATTTGCAAAACCATTTTACTTACATATTACACAAATAAAAACGTTTTTTGGTTTTATTTTTTGAGAAATTTACACTTAACAAATTGTAAGTATAATATTTAAATTATATATTAAATCATAATAATAATTATACTGCATGATTGAATTTTAAAAAATGTGTATATTTAAAAAAGTTTCTATTTGATTTAAATGCATTTTATTTAATTTAAATACTGTTTAAATTTAAATTAAATTTTAAGATATTAAAATCAAGTCCGAATATAGTCAAACTCAAAACAATTAAAAATTATAATATTTTTGTATATAAAATAACTCAAACCGCAATGGATGAAAGCAAATAATATTCAATTTGACTACAAAATATTTGGGATTAACACTTTTTTACCGCTGTACATTTTATGAAATTTAGTTTAGTTTTAAATTAGTTTTAAATTTTGGGAGTATGAATATTATTACTACCTTTCCCTTGATGTTAGTTGTTTAATTTAATATTGAAGGTAACCGCACTGGATTACAAGCTGTTTCCCCTATGAAATGTCAAATTGATCATTTCATCTGTAACTTCTTTTCTGTCCACTGCCTTTAGTCCTTTCTGAAGTTCTGAAGAGCGGCGTTAAGGAGGCGGACAACTGGCAACGAAGTGCTGACGAGTGTCCTGGCCACGGGTAATGGAAGCAAAAGGAGGCGAACAAAGGGCCAGAACCCCCTCAGAAAGCTTGAAGTGCACACACTTCTCGACACTTGTAACACACAGGGCTTAAGAGGGCAGATGGCCAAGTCAGAGGGCACTGCGTATTCCGGGAAAAAAAAACAGCTCAAGAACCCAGCACTTTAATTCTTCGATTTTTTAATAGTTTTTTTTAGCAACCAAATATTTAATTTCGTATTAAATCCTTTGTTTGCTTCTCAAAGCTATATATCATCTAAAATATATATATTTATAAGTTTTTGCTGTGCAAATATGAAAGAATGAAATGAACATTTAATGAAATTACAGTTCTAAAGTCAAAAACAATATTTGAAGTGTAAATCTACAAATTTTAAAATTATATAAACTTTTACCAGCTTTCTTTAATTTTTTTTTAGTAGTTTTAAACATGTTGTGCCTTTTTGGCAGCCTGAAACTGAGCCAAATTAAATACTGGATATAGCAATTTGTTGACCCTTAACCCTGTGTGTGTGTAGCAGAAGCAATTCCTTAAATAGAAAGACACACAACCGTGCGAAGCCTTAACCCTTGGCTGTCCAAATGGGTCATTAATTGACAGCGGGGTCCCCGATGCGAAACTTCATAACCGGAGTAGTTATGGGTTAAGGATATGGACACCCCCCATCGCCCATCGCCCAATGCCACCGCCACGTCCTTCAGAACTCATCACCTGTCAGACTCCTCGCTTTCATTACACTGGTAAAACAATGCCATTTTATATGTATTAATTTAAAATTTATTATTTTATTATTTTTCATTTAAACATAAAATTTACAACCTTGGGTTAAATAGCAAGATTTAATTTAAACCTTTCCATTTTTTTTATCAGTGTTCTTTCCGAGGTGTTTATACCTTATTTAGATCTAATTTCCACAACAATTTAAATACTAAATTATGCAATTGAAAAAAGGAATTGAATTTAATATTGTGAAAAAAAATTTTGCATTTAATAGCAAGATATTTATTTATACTTTTACAATTTTTATATCTGTGTATTCGAGTATCCGAGGTTCCGAGCTGACCACTTACTCCTGGGGGCCATGTGCGCTTTATGGCCTCGCCCACACACCACGCCCATAAATACGCCAGATGTGCGGGTCCCTAACGTCCCAACATCACCCATCATCATCATCATCATCTTCACCCATCATCATCATGATCATCATCATTGTCCTAAGCTGAATCTTTATTTCATTTCATTTTCAGCGCCATTTTTGTGCCAAGCTTGCGAATAATAGAAATCATAATGGAAACGCCAACGGGCAGGAAACGGAAACAGGACCTTCACCGCACGTGAATTATATATAATCGTCTGAAAATTGCAGTTAATTCTAGGAAAATAAAATCTGAAATATGTGCAATTTTCTTTGGTATAATGTATTTAATGTATCCATTGAATAATATCTGATATTTATTTACCTTTAAGAACCGATAAATCCATTTTTATCGGTTAAAAAACATCACATATATTGTTTTTAGGTTTTAAAAAGTCTATTCGTTAAATTGGTTTAGTTTCTTAATATTTTTTTATAAAAAAAAAACAATTTATTTTACAAATCAACAATGAATTTGTTCCTTGCAAACTTGTTATATTACTTTTTTTTAATTCGAACTTTTTTTGAGCTTAGCACATTAAAGTTTATCATCACACTTAATTTTTCTAATTGTTTTTCCATGCAAGGGATAAACTGATTTGTTCCAGCTCTTTAATTTCGCATTTCTCAGCGTTTAGTAAAGTTTTAAAGCCTTAGTTCTCCGGCCACACCCAAGTTGGCCAACACACACACACACACACACACTTTGATTGTTTTGCCTGCATTGGGGGATGCAGTGAAAATATTGTTGCCCCAGTGCGATTTTTTGTTTCCCCATTTTTCCGTTTTTCCCATTTTCCCGACTGCCTGTCGGCCGCTTCCTTTTACTTTGCCTTCCTGTTTTCCTTATATATGTTGGGTTTTTTTTCTAGGTTTTTTTTGGGTCCAGCGGTGCATCGATGTGGCCCCTTTTGACCTGAAAAAGAGAGCTATGTGCAGTCTATAAATCATCCAAACCCCACCGCAGATGCTTCCACAAGACACTCAATATATTTTTTGCCAATTTTTAGTTCGACCACCACGGGAGTAATGATCCCACGGGCAATAAAAACGAGGAGTCCCAGCTGGCGAAGCACTTGAAAAGCCAGGAATTTGAACTACTTTTAGTCGCCTTTTGAAACAAAATGAAGCTACAAAAGAACATGCATCGCTTACACTTTTAAGCCATTAAAATAAAGAAGAATTACAAAAATTCCAGAATCATTGAAATATAACTTTATATTAAGCTTCAAAACCATTAAATTCAACTATAATGCTGAAAATTAAAATATTCCAGAACCAACAAAATGGAATTTTTATACACAAGACGAGTTAAAACAGAAATAAATTTATTACAATAAATCAAATAAATTTAAACTTTATAAAAAACGGGCATAGTTTTGAAAAAGATAAATATTTTGTTCACTCATTTATTAGTTATTATGTGTCATAAAAAAACAATTTTCCATATTAAAAGAAAATTGTCCTTTAAAAACACTTTAATGGTGTTACTCAACGTGGTCAATGGATATTTCTTTTGTGTAAAAAGTTTATAATCCTATTATATGATTTCCCGAGCTTAGTAAGTTGCGCTAAGCAGTTCATTATTCTTCTTAATTCCAGTTTCTTTCATTTTTTTCTGTTATTTCTCTCAAAAGTTGGTTGACAAAAAAAAAGAGAAATGGCAGAAACCGGAAGCCTAGTCATAAAATTCGTTTAGCTGGCGACCAAAGGAGAAAGTGGACAATGGGATGCACCGGATGGCGCAGGAGCAACGAGGGCGGGCGAAGTGGGGGATCGGGGGAAAGCAATAGTCTCCGGGGAACAAAGGCGAACTGCAAATTTAGAACCATTAGGCAGGATGTTTTCGTCTATTGCCACTTGTCACTTGGCCGAACAAATTTGCAGTCTCAGTCTCGTCTTACACACAAATAAAATGGAGTATAGACAATTTAAAACTTCAGTTGTATCTTCATTTATATTAAAATAATTCCTTTAAAATTACGCCCAAGAAAATTGACAAAACGACAAATCAAGGGTTATAATAAAATATAATTGTTTGCTATTTGTAATTTATAATTCGTAATTTGTAGTATATTTATGAGATTTGAGTGTTTGAGTGTAAGTATTTAAATAGTTTAGTATACATTTTTGAGACCTTTTTTAAATAGTTATGTTCTTACATATCCAAAACCTATTTTGCTGAAAAGTATAAGGATTTCTATTTTAAGGCCCCACCTCTCACTCAAAGCCAATGCGGCGTATACTTGATAAGTGTTGTTTACCACTAGTGAGTATCAAGTAGTTTTTTATAAAATATATGCCATAGACTTATCTTTATTATCTACTTTCAGGTCATGTTGTTTATAGATCTAAGAAAATAAATACTCAAGTATTACAAACTAGTAAGTACCCTTTTTTGAACTACTTCTGCTTTGATAGAGTTTTTCTGCGAGGAAAAAAACGTTTCTAATACCTATGAAAGGTGTGACTTTTCTGGTTTTCTTGAAAATACTACGATTTCCCTATGCCCCGGCGGCGTATACTTGATAAGTGGTGGTGTGTGCAAGTAGTGTGTATCAAGTATACGCGGCATAGGCCCGGCGAGAGTTGAACATACTGCAATTGTAGCCCCAATGGAAATTGCTTTTCCCACGAGAGGGGGGCGGAATGGGTGGGGAAGGGAGGGATAGAGCCAATCAATGCGCCTGCCATAAGTATGCAATGTTCACATTGAAAGTTTCGAGCAAACAAGTTGCAAGTTGATATTTGCACAGCCTTGATTGTGGGCGGAAGGCGGGCACGCCCCCTTTTGGGATGCTTTAGGGGGTTAAAATCAATTTAGACCATTGTGTGCGGAAACAACATAAAACCAAAACGAAAACGAAACGAAACGCACTCTGAAAAACGAATTGTAATAAGCTGATTATCTTCTGCATGCATGACAATTTAATCCTTTTTGTCTTTCTCTCCTCCCAAGTTGCCAAACGAAGCAATTAAAAAATCACAATCACATAAAAGTTGATCCCATTGAGGGGTGTGTCACGCCCTCTCAGCTTAATGAGTGCCAAAAAAGGAGCAAAAAAGCTGCTGGTGTTGAATTTCGAGGTCGCAAATAATCAAGGTCCCAGCCTTGGGTGCAATGAAAAGACCTTTCATTTAGAGCACTGAAAAAAGCTTAAATTGAATAAAAATTCTAAAATAAACTGACTATAGAATATATAATATAATCTTTAAATATGCAATTTCGGTAGAAATGATACAAGGCACATACATCATCGCTCATAATAATTTAAAGTGCTCTTAAACATAGATTTAAGGCATAGAAAAACTTTTCTTTTAATTTATCTTAATGTTAAGGTAACAATGAACAAAATTAGGTTACAAAACAATTCATTTTATTCATTAATTTAAGTAAATTATCCATGAGATTTATTCCTCAACAAAAATAAAAAATCTCAGTAGTCTAAGCAGGCTCTGAACTTAAGAGCACTTATACTTAAGATGAAGAAGAACACTACTCGATTACACTATTTTAAGCACAAGAGAGAAGAGTGAAAAATGTGTACAAAAAGAAAAGGCTGCTTAATTTGAGAAACATTTAATAAACAGGTTATTAATGATGTGGATTAAAACAGCAACAAGCAAAGCACAAAAACTAACTGAATAAAATGAAAATTTTGTCTGGTTTTTCAGTCAATAAAAATGTAATAGTTATAATTGTAAACTGAAAACAAACAAAAGCTGAAAATAACTAGTAAATGTATTTAAAATATATATTGGCAAAGCACAAAAACTAACTAAATAAAAAGAACAATTTCTCTTGTTTTCCAGTCAATAAAAGTGTAATAATTATACTTGCAATATGAAAACAAATAAAAGCTGCTAGTAAATGTATTTAATTTAGCAAAAAAATGTGCCCTATCTCACATGATTTCCATTGCCATTTTTCTCCATTTCATGCCGACTTTGTTGCCGATTTTTGGGCCTAGTTATTGCCTTTGTTGCTGCCACATCAAGCGTAAAATATTTGGCCAACCACACAAGGACCCTCAGCCACACACACATTGTGTAATTAAAAAAAGGGCCAGGCGTACCAAAAAAAAAAAAAAAAAAGGAGCGAATATACAGCACGGCAAATTAAGCCCAAACTACTACACACATTTATCTGGACGGGTAATTGGTGTCGTTGCAGACAGACTTTTGTTTGAAGTTAAGCAAATAACTGCGGGCTAACCATACAAATATATACACGCTATATATCTATACACGAACAAAAAAACATTTGTAAATGAAAACTAATGGCCACTTAAAGCCCATAAAAGAATCTGGCCAAAAGTAAGAAGGGCATACGGGAAATTCGGGTGGTTAAAGCGAACCAGAGATTATCAAAAAAAAAAAAATCATACAAAAAGCGGCTACAAATCAAGTGTGGCCTCCACAAATCAAGTTTTAGGTTTTCCATCAAGGAAAATGCTACCCAATGTAAATGTTACCATGTTACATATAATGAGGCCGCCCGAAAAAGTAGGCTACAAATGGATTGCATTTCCAGCAGCCCTTCGGACTCCTTCAACTAATCGAATTAGTTCCGCCCACTTTTTGGGCAAAAGGCATGAATAAACTTAGGGCTTATAAGACTTTTTGTTACCCAGTACTACGAATGGTGAAATTATTAAAATATAAATAAAAACATTTAATTAATTTCTGATTTAATAAAATTAAACTAAAATTCGAGTTTTTTTCTATCCCATCTCGACTTTTCAAAAGTGTTGATGTTAAAAACATTCGTTAGTAATTCATAAATTTTCAGTAATGCGGGTAAAGATATATAACATAAGATATATAACATAAGCTTAAGTCACCTATTCCGATTAAAAAAAAAAGTATTAAATTTATTGATTATTGTATATTGTAATTGTAATATTTCAATATTTTTATTAAATATATGAAATACAATTTTGTAATTCTACATAATCTTTAAAATTTGAGTTAATATATTGGTCACAACTTTCCCATTTACAGCACCATTACGGGGTATCAAAAGTGGTACAAAATTGTGCACTTGGCAGTGGAAGTCGGGTAAATAGCATAAACGAATCAGCTAAAAAATGTTCGAGGAGCAGTGCTCAACGGATGCACTTATGCAGCTCAGTCCACTTGAACATTGATTCCCCCTCTCTCTTTCACTCCCTTTCCCCGCACCACATCGCCCTGTCTCTTTCTTGGGCAAGTAGACCCGTCTCTTTCTACTACTTCCTTTAACAAGAGCGCTCACTTTGCTGTCCGGCACTTTTATTTTTTGTAAATATTTTATTACAGCAGCTTGATATTCCTGCTTCCCCTAGTTTATATTTTTATTTTTAGTGCTAGCCATGGAAGGAAAGTGTTAAATTGATGCTGCGCTGCGTTTGGTGTGCAATCCCTATGAAATATGCACAGGACTCGCCCGGAAATTCCCTTTGAGCTTTGCCACTCACTAGCTCACTATCCACATATCTCCATTTCCAGGAAAAGTCAAAGAGTTAATCTCTATTTTCAGGAAAAAAAACAGAGAGATTAGACCAAGTACAATAAGTGTTAATGGAGCCAAGCTCATTTTAGAATGAGAATTGAGAACTAAACTAAATTAAACTAAAAGCGGACTAGATGGAGTAAAAATAATAACATTTAACATTTTTAATTAATAAAAAACAGGGCAGATAAAGTTTTTCTATAAGTTGTAGGTTGTCAGATTTTAAAAAAATGTATTCCTAAAGCAGCTTTCTTTAAAGATTTAATAAATAATTTAATTAGCGTTTGTCACTGGCAATTTCTGTTGTTCTTTTTTATAAACCCACCATAAATAGCTTTTTAAACAAATGAAATATTTTATTTATTTCTGTAACACTGAAAAAGTGCCCTAAGAAAATATAATTTAAAGACTAAATGAAAATTTATTTAAAGCAATTTGAAGTGTAATGAATTAAAAGTTAATGTTAAAATATTAATAGTTACCATTGCTAAAGCAGCTTTTCTTTGACAAATACGAAAGGCAAAACTCAAGCCAGCAATGTGGCAAGTTGACGACTTAATTTGATGACGAGCTGCGGAACTGTCGACCGATAACCGATTGCGATTCGAGGTGACAGCTGTGAAAGGAGGGAAAATTGAGGAAACTCTTGCGTATACGGCCACGCATTCGATGCAAATGAAGGGGCATGAATAAGTAAATGAACTATGTGCCATCCTCGCAAAACACACTCACCTATGCAGATGAGCTAGACTAACACACACACACACGCAGCCATTTTCGCGCCATTCAGGGATATATCTCATCTGCATCAAGTGCGTTGCGTAACAACAAAAGGGGAAAAAAATATAAAAAAAAAATAAAAGTGAAAAAAAAAACAAAATAAGCAAAATCGTGCAAAGTGTCTGTAAACATTTATTTCAAAAATTTATGAATATTGCTCTCGCTCGCCAGCAAAGGCAGCGGTGACAAACAACAATTCCTTTCTCCTTTCGCCCCCGTATTTTCCCATTCGGCTTTGAAATTGTCCAGGCAATGCCATTGTTTACCCGCTTTTCTCTGTGTGTATCTGTGTACGTATGTGTGAGGTGTGTGTGTGTGTGAGTTATTGTTTCGAGACATGATATTTTACTGTTTTGTTATGGAATTCAACAGGGTAAAACCAGGCACAGCCATGTACATTGCAAAAAGTCACTTAGAGTTCGCATTTTAAGTTACAGGTTTAAATAAAGCTGACTTTGTCACTATAGTGCTCCAAAAATTGTATAATAAAATATTTATCTGACTATTGAGCTTAAAATGTTTTATATAATATATAAAATAAATACAAAATCTTAATATTAAATACAATGCGTATAAAATTGACCGATTTAGTATTCAAATATTTAAACAATTAAAGTAGAAAAAAAAATAAAATATTTTCATTTTTATAACAACCAAAAACCGTAACGAAATTATATCAAAGCGATAAATATTTAAATTGAGGTTAGTTAGGTTAGTTTTAATTTCACGTGAATCAAACAAAAATACAAATGGCTCACTAAAACATTTACTTAGGAATTTTTCATAAAATAAAGCTTGGCAGAATCTTTTTAATGGTTTATAAAAGTCCTACAATGTGTCTTTTGGTGAATTGCTACCAAAAATAAAAGTTTTTATTGAAAAAAAAACATTATTGCAAAAAAATGTATACAAAATAATTTTAAAAATCAAGCTTACACCTTTGTTTCTTTTGAAATTTCGATTACAGCGCTGCTTTTTCATTTTATTCATACAAAAAAAACTTTTTACAAAAAGATAACAATCATTGTTTATTGTCTTAAACATAGACAAAGTAATAAACAATTACAATAATGGTAATGTATATAAAATGCAACAAGAACTAATCCCTGCACTAGTCAATTATAAACGAATAGAAAGACAAGAGTCCCATGCAATTTGTTTAAACTGTCAAAAGTTGTTTAATGCTTGGATGCCTTTGGTTATCCTTTCGGTTGCTTAACACCTAATTGTTGTGAACTATTTTTAGTTGTTCTACGTATTTGTATCATTAGGGGTTTTCTCTGTTTTCCGCTCGCGAGGAATCCAAATGTCGGGAAATAGTTTCCTCCTCGTTTTTCTTTGCCACTCCTTTCCCTTTTGGCCCCCTTTCTTTCATTTTTTTCTTGTTGCTTGGCGCATTACAAATGACAGCCGCCTGTCACACACATGTGCACCGGGGAGAAAGCCAAACACACACATAGACACACAAAGATGAACGGGGAGAAAGCCACATAGACAGGCACATGTGTAAAAGTCGTGCAAATACATACATGGCCATTAGTGTTGTGCTGTTGTCGTTATCATGCACAAAAAAGTTGTCGTCTCTGCTTAACTTTACGCTGCCTTACTCCACTTTACTTGTAGGTCTTTCTAAAAACCTCCTCCTTCCCATCCCCTGCTTAACACCCCATTGCCCCACTCTTAACCCCTCATTACCCGATTTGGCACAGTTGAAAGTATGTGAAACAATATCAGTACCATGCAACGCCTGTTAAAAATGTATAAAATATTCTTGTTGTACATATAAAATCAAGGAAAATAATTTATAATAATAATAATTTTTGGAAATTATGCCTTTTAATTGCCTTATTGCCTTGTTTATTATTATTAGAGTCTTAAAAAGAGCCTTTGAAAATAGCGCAATTATGTTTTCACAAAAAAAAAAATACTTTTATTAAACACAAATTGGATTTAAATTTGTTTTTAACTATAAAGAAACATTTCTAGAGACTTTAAAATAAACTGAAGAAAAGCCTTTATAAATTAAAAAAAATATAGTAATACAAAAAAAAAATCTTTTAATAAACCATACATAAACTTTTAAATTTTTTTTCATAATAAAGTTTATAAAATTCTAGATATTTTAAAATCTATAGAATTTTACCTTTCAGATTTGAATTAAGATATAATTTTACAAAAAAAAAAAAACTATTTAAAAAAAAACAACATTGGTTTCTAACTTTCTAAAATGATAAATAAAGTGGCAAGTATGCAATATGCAATTTATATGAGAGACAACGTACCTATACTTTTAGACACATTTTAGGTAATTTTGAAAACCCTTGCGTTTTCTGTGGCACCCCCGAATAATAGATTTAGCCACAGCTTTTCCCCGCCCATATCGTTGACAACTGCTGGTCAAAATGTTTGGTAGGAGAAACTTTAGTTGGTCAGTCAAGTGAATTACAAGCTCAGCCCTTAACCCTCGGCTCACACCTCGTTTTGGCAGAGTTTCCCGAGCCATTTTTCTTGTCCAGCCCGCACATTTCGCCTGTTAGTTGTTATTTAATTATCATTTTACATTCTTGTTTCGGGTGTGGAGAATGTTGTCATCGCACATGTTTGTAGAGCTTCGGAATGGGGGGTCAAAGGTGAGAGTTGGGGGGGTTAGGGGGCTAAGGGAGTCTCGACTCATCTGGGGGACTTTTGTCTGCGAGTATTTTTGGAAATCCTTTGTGTTAGTCCGCCCAGTATGCAAATGCAATTATAATTTCATATTTCAATTCGGCTACAGTGCGGTACATAATGGTAAAATCAGGGCTTTCTGATAGGTCGGGTGAAATTTAACATTGACATTGTATTTAATGGTTTTTGAGTTCTCATTTTTTTAGCTATTTTAAGTTAAATAATATACACAATTTACACTAAAGCTGCTTTACTATAAATAAATTTGATCAAAAATACAAATAAAAAAAAAACTATTACTTCTTATTAGTTTTTAATTTCTAATAAATAGTCTTCATATTTATATTTAATGCTTTTTAGGTTCTCTTTTATTATATATTAACATAATCAAAAATACAATTTAAAAAACAAATGTTATATTATTATTTTTTTAAAATTAGTTTTTATACTCTAATATATAGCCTTCAATATTTATAATACTGCAATTTCTTTCCTCAGGTCAATTTACTTTGACTTTGTGGTTTTTATGCAACAACAGTTCCATTGCAGTTTTTTTTTTGGTGTTTTCCAATTTCCCCCTTGGCGCATAATTATTCCCATTTTTTTCTTTTTTTCTTGTTCTTGTCATTTTTCAATTTCCTATTCTTTCCGAATTTTCCGTTGACTTTAAGTGTTCCTTGCCTTTCATAAATCGATTTTTCTTTCTCACTGGCTTGTCGTCGCTAACCAGTATTCATTCGCTTTTGGGTACTTTCTTTTTCCCAACTTTTTTATTTTGCAATTTTTGCTGTACTTTAATCGATCAATTTCACATATCATTATGCAAATTACCCAAAAGTAATTCACAAGGCAACGCAAAAGTAAATAGATTGTATTTCTTTTTGTTTCCTTTTTTTTACTGAGGTATTTGCACAGAGTATGGAGTAAATAAAGTCAAGAAAACAATAAAATGTCAACTTCAATCAATTTTTGGCCCAGAACACACCTTTTGAGGGCGTGGTCGAAAGGGTTTTCAGTTTTCCCCGCTCGATTTTCTTCATTTCCTCAAGAACTTGGCGAACATTTTAATGAGATTTTCGAATTCCAAAGAAATTCAAAACGTAGCTTATTCAACTTTTTCTATGTGTGCGAGACACACTTTCTTTCTTTGCCTGTGTTTGTGTAAGTATATGTGTGTGTGTGTGTGGGCTGTGGATATGTCTTTGTCTATATTTGTATTTGTATTTGTATTTGTGGCAACAGGCAACAAGCCAAGTTAATTAGCAAAAAGCAGATAGCGTCACACAAAAAAGGAGCAACCTAAACTAAGGCCATCTTAAGTTCTGATTGAGCAGCGAGCGAAAGTGGGTGAAATGCGGGTGAAATGGGGATAAAAGGGGGGATGAAAGGGGGTGAAAGTGTGGATAAAAAGGGTGGCCAGCTTGAAGGCCAACAAAAATGTTAGGTGGCTGAATTCTGCGGAGACCTTCACTTAAGTGCGGGTTTTTGATGTCGGCGCAAATTGCAAAGAAAATGATTTATTATCTGCAAAAGGCAATTAAGTAAAATTGCTTGAAAATTATTTGGCACCCACCACCCACCTTCCCGAAAAAAAGAAAACGAAAACAGTGGCAAAACCAAAATAAATACACAAATGACAGCAGCTCCTTAGCCAAATCCCGAAATGACGGAAAACAATTGAGCCAAAAACGGGAAAACTTGGTTACTGAAATTCCTTTAATTATCTTAAATGATTACAACAATTTTTTTTAAGATTTGGTTTTCAAAAGAGCTTTAAAAACTGGCTTTAAATTAATATATATTCAAAAACCAAACATGTACCTTTAAAACTAAGGGTTTAAAATAAAAAAACTAAATATTATTATTAATGTACATACTCTTTTAAATTTAATTTAAGAAACAGTTTAATCGATTTAAAAGTTTTGTTATTAAAACTCAGAACAATTCAATTGTTTCCAACAAATGTCAAAAACTATTTTTTTTACTTTTATTGCTGAAGGTGCATAAAATGCAATGGTTTAAGAACCTGTTTGGTCGCATTTTCCAATTATGGCAAAACAAAATTCCAATTCCAAAGTTTTGTGGAACACTTTGATTTTTAGCAATAATTGTGAGAACAAGATGGGAATTTTGTGACACTTTATTTTGCGTCAGAATTATCTCCTTTCCCACAGATTTGCGACGACTTTAAAATGCCTTTGCATTTCAAATTGGTGTATACCGTACCGCCAAAGGAACTCACCTTTCCCGTCGCTCCTCTAATTCCACCGCTCATCCAACATGATTTATAAGTCGAATAAGAAGGAGCCACACGACGGGCAGGAACAAAAACAAGAACGAATTAATTACGAATTCAAGCCCGAAGAGGTAATTAATTCACTTCAATTTCTTCCCCCTGGAAAGTTGGCTGAAAACCAAACCAAACCAAACCAAACTCGTCTCAGCCATTCTGTTGACAGACAAACAAATGCTGGGCTAAATAAGCAAACATGTGCACGCACCTAATAGGACATTCATGAATTCATTGCTTACATTATGCCAAAGATATTTCAAATATTTCTTTTAAGATTTTCCCACCGAAAAGTTATAATTGCTCAGGTATACAGGTATATAAAAGGAGTTTAAAATGCTACACTCGTTTAACAATAATATTTAGATTTTCTTTGGCATTTTGAGGAATTAAACAAAAATTGTTTAATCTTGATTTTTAGTTTACTTACAAAAAATGACAAACAAATTTGAAAACATATTTGCTAGGCATTTTAAAGTTAAAATAGTTATATACATAGTAACTAAGGATGAAGAGTTGGCCTCAAAATTTGTATATTTGCTTATATACCAATTTAAAAAAATTCCAAAAAGTCCCAAAACATAACTGTTATGCCTTTGCAATTTTAAATAGTAATACATAAAAATACTTATGTGTCTTAAGGTCAACAAATACTAATTGATATTAAGATATTTATGTATTTAAACATTGATTCAAAGATTGTAATTTAATTGGGGTTAGAGTTGGCTTAAAAATTTGTATATTTATTTATTTTTCAATCATAAGTTTTGGTAAGAAGACGGCCTGATTTATGTCCTTTGGTTTTCGGGTGGAAAAATGCCCTTTTCCACGATGAAATTCGCCATATTTACATTTGTCAAACACTCCACTCACCTTTGACTGCGGTCTTTGCTCTTTCTTTTTTTTCAAGCTTGCTCCGCTTAATCCTTCGCCGATTCGGAACGCAAATGGGATTCAAATATTTGCCACACACACTTTCACTTCGGCTCGGTCGTTACTTGAATTGGAAAAACCCTATTCAAAACGGTTGTGGCCAAAGCTCTAATTTAATTTCAATTTCAATTTCTTAGCTTAGCACAAAAACAAAAAAAAATTTGTTCAACACTTTCGAAAATTGTTTCGAAAACCGGAAAAAGCAGTGCGACTGTGAACTGTGACCAGTGACCAGTGACCAATGACCAGTGACCAGTGATTTGAGTTGCAGAATTCAGAGGCTGAGGCTGAGAACCGAACCGCACGAGAGTCTGTTGACGAATGAGTTGAAATGGGCGAACCGAATCCTTAACAGCGGCAGGACAACAAGTTGTTATGCCCTTAACAGCGCTGCTAACTGGCTAACTGTTGATTTTGAAACGGTTAACAGCGATGAAAGCTGCGCAAAGAAAAAGTTTAGCCGGTGCAAAATCAAGCATAAAAGTTGGAATGTCTACCGCCAGATGGCGACACTTAGTACAAAATATTGCCAAAATATTTTTTACATAATGAAATAAGTAAAAGATTTGATTTGTTAAAATAAAATTAATGAACATCGAAGCGAAAAATACACAAATTGAGTATAAAACAATTGCACTTAAAATGTTTTTCCATAAGTTAAAATAATATAATTTTTCAGATAATGGTTATAGATTGTTATTAGCCTAAAAGACGAAAAATTGAATCGAGATTCTGAAAAATACCCTTAAAAAAGGCGAGCATTCCATATAAGAACTACAAAGATTAATTTTTTTTTAAATTTTATTATGTTTTTTTTTTGTTGTTGTTGTAAGAAAATTTTTCCTTATTTATTGGTCGACTTCCTGCGACTTCTCTAGCTAAAAAAAAGCTCACTTCAACATCTTTCGTTCCTAACAGAAAAAAGAATGACAATCAAGATCGGAATTGGTTGGGCAAACACGCAAAATAAAACACAAATTGATTTGTAATAATAGGACTAATTTAAAATGTATCGTACAAATGGAAGGTTTTTTGTTTTTTTTCGCCTGTCTTACATCTCAATCAATCGGTATTTATTTCATTTTCGCTTGATATTTTCAATCTCTAAGCTGCTCTTCTTTTCTATATAATGTGTCTTCAACAAACGAAGACAATTTCACAAAGGAATTTCTTTAGGTTTCATTTTTTGTTGGCTTTTTTTTTGTCGTTGGAGTATGTGTGCAGTTGGGCATTTCAAAGTTCAAATTTCTAAAACAAAACTGTGGAAACGTTGCTTCGTTATTTTTTTCCTTTCGTTAAACACTAACAATCTCGCGATAGACGAAAAAAAAATTATGATAGTATCTCTAGAAATGATCGAACATGATAATAACATAACTAATTAATTACGAAACTGTATGCTCTGCTCCCTAAAATAGGATGAAAATGGTTTTTTTTTGTTGTTGTTGCTGCTTTGGCCAGCTGCCGCTGATGTTGTTGTTGTTGTTGTTGTTTCTTGGGCTGCTGCATTTCATTCGTTGGTGTTGTTGTTGCAGTTGTTGTTGTTGGTGTTGTTGTTGCAGTTGTTGTTGTTGTTGTTGGGATATGTGCAGTCTTGAGCGGATTGACTTTAGTCATCGCCGGCGGAACGCTTCACCTTTCGCTGCTTGGGACTCTGCTGGCTGGCGGCCTTGGGACTGGCCTGCTTGCCCGGCTTGGGGGAGGTCTTGGGCGTCTTCGACTTGGGCGGAGATTTCTCTGTAAATGGGGCAAATGGGTATTGATAAGTAAGTTTGAGCGAAAGATATTTAAAGGCAGTCGGAGTGGAAAAGTAGAAGAGCACTTTGAGAAACCCCATCCCTTTTATGACATATAAATATATCCTTTAAGCAGCTATTTTGCAAATAACAGAAATGGTTTATAACTTCATCTGCCAATTTAAACCATTTAAAAAATCATTGAAAAATTTGGTGATTTCTGCAGATTACTGCCCGATTTTTGCAACTTTTTAGCTTGCAATGCTTAATGGGATTTTTTAATTAACAACAATGGCCTATTAACTAACCATTCTTATTGTTACATCTGCCTATTTAAGCCATTTCATAAATTCTTTAAAAATGTTATGATTTCTGCAGTTTTGAGTGCTATTACTGCGCGATCCTAATTACTATTTGACTAGCAGCATTCTTTGAAGTAAAAGAACTGGCCTCTAAACTAAACATTCTTATAGTTACATTTGCTTATTTAGGCCAAGCCATAAATTCTTTATAAATCTATTCATTTCTTTAGTTTTGAGTGCTATTTCTGCCCGGAGTCCTTCCGCTTCTTTGGCTGGCAATGCTTACGCAGGGCTCGCAGCGTCTCCTGGGGCACCCAGTCGTAGTCGATGGTGCTGTCGTTGGCCGTTCCGGTCTCGATCACTTTCTTGGCGGCGGCACGCTTGCGCTTGCCGGAGCTGCCCAGCAGGTACTGCTGTCCGATGACCAGAAGCAGAACCACAATGCCCGCCAGCAGGACGTAGAGGAAGAAGGTCTCGCCGTCGAGGCCCTCATCGACCTCGGAGATCAGCACCGTTTCGTTGAAGACAGCCTCGTTGTACTGAATGCCATTGGCATCGCGATAGGCCAGGGCAATGTTCAGGCCAAAGGGACGGCCGGCAAACTGATCCGATGGCAGGAAGGTGTACGAAACGGTCGACTCGAAGCCCGGCTTCACCTCCCGGTTGTAGGCCACCGCCGAGAAGTTCTGGATGAAGTAGTTGAAGTCCATGGGATAGCGGAACGAGGCCTCCACCGTCTCGATCACGAACTCCTCGGCGCCCTTGTTCGTGAATCCGATGAGGAACTCCACGGGCTTGCCGCCGGGCAGATCCAGCTGCTGGCCGGGTGTGTACAATGGCTTCGTGAAGAGCAGATAGGTGTCCGCATTCGGCGAACTGCTGCTGCCCGTGTCGCTGTCCTCGTCCGCCTCCGCATCCTCGCCAGTCACAGCTCCCTCCTCGCTGTCCACGTCCACCAGGTCGTCCTCCACCGCCTCGGCGGCATAGGCACCGAACTTGTTGGCTGCAAAATAGAGACAGAAGTGGACTATTAAACTTTGGAAACAAAATAGTAGTAGCCTAAAAATTGTGCTTTTAATTCCACAAAAAAAATACAATTAAATATTTTTAAAAATATAGTTCTAAAAAATAGATAACGATAGAATAGATAAAAGTAGATTATGGGCCAACAATAGTGCCTTTAATTCCATAACAAATACAATTACATATTTTAATAAATACTTTGAGTTTCTATGAGACTTTTACTTTGGAGCACACAAATATTAAGCAGAACTTCAAATGGGTTATGAAATTTTTGGTCTGTGTTCCTGTCTTACAAGAATATATTACAAAATTTAATATTTAATTTAATTTAATATCTTGAACTCATAAAGTGGGTTGATAAAACAACCTATTAATAGCTAACTTTTGATGAAAAACAAGTCAAAAGTGTAAAACAACTACTTTTCAATCATCAATGATTTTGTAAATGGTTTTTGGTATATCTTGGTTCCAATAAAATAATATTTGGCTTCATAATATATCATCACCTTTCAAATCACTAAAATATACTTGGCTGTAAAGTCTTAAAAACTTTAACAACAACCTGTAAGACAGTATTTCAATGTATCTTTGAAATCCAGATTTTATACATATCTATTTATTTAAGTTGCAAATTAGTCTATAATGTTGGTATGATGTTCATGTTGTAAGTAGGTCATATAGTAATACGATTTTTGTGAAATTTGGGATGAAGACTTGGTAGAGTAGAGTTTGAGGACCTTGAATTGAAGAAGCAGTCAAATAAATCACATTTCTAACAGGTAGTTTATAAGACAGGTATGGCATATGGTTAACCGACTAATATGAAATTTGGCTATATTATGGGAAATCCTTTAAAAACACTATGCTACGGAGTTTAAAGCCTTGATCTTGAAAGACAACCGAGCTATATGTCCCATCCAAAACCCGCAAAATCACGAGTAAGAGCGAGAGGGCGAGATATGTAGGTATAGGTCTCATGCCAACTCAACAGTTTTTCGATGGGCTCGAGAAAATCTGGCACTGAAGATGAATGAAAATCGCCGAAATACGTTGATAAACGTGAGTTTTCTTTGATTAGAGTAGGTTAATGTATAATCCACGTAGCATATACGGATGCGCCACGTAGACGAAACGCGATTGTTGTTCCTTTTCCCAATGGGAATGGGAATGGGAATGGGAATGGAAATGGGAACTCTACTTACGCGTCGAGAAGGTGCAAATGACGATGGGCAGGACCATCAGCATTAGGAACATCAGATGCCTCATCTTGTTGGCTGTTTTTCCTTGCCTGATTTTAGCTTCAATTAAATACGCGGCACACACACGGAATTTCGGCTGGGAAAAAACGGGGGAAAAAAAAACGCACACGCACACACAACCTTCGCGATCGAGTGAAAATGAAAGAGTGACGAAAACGCGATGAATAGCGGCGAAAACAGAGGGCCGAATGGGCACGAAGGCGACACGAAGTTGACACGACTTTCACTGTCAAATGTCTACGTGGTGCCACGTCTAGGGTTGCCAGACCATCGCTATTGGGGCGGAGAGTTTATCTTTCGCTGCTAATTTTTCCTTTGAAAACCTTGTCTCTTACCAAACCATCAATTAAACAGCTAATTAAATAAATTCAAAAACATTATCACATACATAAAATACCTAATTGAAACAACTTTTGAAATATTTTTGTATTTTTCCGCCTTTTCGGCAACTCTGACTGGGGAGGCAGTGCTGCAAAACGCCACAGCTGTCAGTGCTCGTGTATTAGCAATTCATTCACTTAAAAAACAAATAACAAGAAATATTTATACAATTAGTAAGCCAAAATTAATTTTTTTATATGATTGTAATAGCCAATGACCATTTGCAGCCACTATTAGTACTAAATGTGGCGTTTAACAGCACTACTCTCCTATCGATATGTCACTGTTAGTGTGCTGCCTACTTAGCTAATTCTACTTAATGTGGCATTTTTCAATAATAAATTTGTAGCTATTTTGCAAATTCAAAATATATATATATAGCTTAAAAGGCATATTTTTGAAGTGAAAATGTTTTTTTTTTTAACAACGTTCGCTTCATACATTTAAATGAGCTATTTTATTTTAAATGAAATCCGCAATTTCCATATCGAGTTCATACGGTATTTACAATTTAAGGTATTAGAAACATTGGTATTTATTAAACAGAGACATAGTAAGAAGAAAAAATATGACAACTAGAAGTTTTAATAGTATTAATATAGAAACAAACATTTTATTAGGTTTCATACCTTAAAACAGGAAATTAATTCTTAAGGTGAACAGCAATGTATTTCGATTGCAACACTTTTAAGCATCACAGGTAATAAACAAGTTTTTTTAACTTTTAATTATATAATAACATGGTGCAGAAAAATAATATAATTTTAAAGTGTTAGTTTACTCTAAAGATAAAGACTTAAGTAAGCAACATAAGATGGGGATTACATTATCTAACAATGTAATTAGGATTTCGAATTTGTACATTCTTTAACAATTATCATTATGTTGTTTATATAAAATAGCTAGTTTATAGCCATCTCCTGATATCATAATAAGTACAAAAAAATAAATTCATTTTAGCGGGTATGAAGTTTTAGTTTAGTCTATGGTAAAAATGGTAGAAATTATAATCATTATCTTTAATATTAGTTCAATAGCTGGTACTTAATAATTTAGCTTTTTCATAGCCATCTTCGTTCTAATCGATAGTTGGCAGCCCTGCCCATCGCACCTATCGCATTTTTGCAAGCGCAGCCAACTTCACGTCGCCGCACCGATAACCGCTGAACTTCCTTTTTGCTTGCGGCTGTCAATTGAAGCGCAACTTGCACGTGAATTCTCTGCGAATTTAGCGACTTAATATGGACAAACCAGTTGTGTGGGCACGCGTCATGAAGGTACTGGGCCGTACCGGATCCCAGGGCCAGTGTACCCAGGTGAAAGTGGAGTTCCTCGGCGAGCAGAACCGCCAGATCATCCGCAATGTGAAGGGACCCGTTCGCGAGGGCGATATCCTGACCCTTTTGGAGTCTGAACGCGAAGCCAGGAGGCTGCGCTAATTGGCGACCCACTCGAGAAGGTACTACCCTTTAAACCCTTTAATATGTATATATATTATTAACAAATTACTATATCCACAGATCTTTTTACACACACACACTGTTTTTGCACGCGGCTGTTTTGTGGAGCGAAGGAAATGGCGTAGAAATTCTACGGAGGCGGCTGCTGCTGCATATTCGTTATAAACAAATGAAAATACACACCTAATTCGCCCGAAAATCAGCCAAAATGTGTTTTAAATAAATCTCGAGAGCATTGGAGCGCCTTTGTACGAAAAGAAAACCAATCAAAGCTGTGTTTTGGTTTCATTATGGGACCCCTTTTTTTTTGTTTTGTTTTTGTTCAGTGACTAGTGAAAATGGCCAAGAAAAGCGAACTGATTTGCTGCCAACTAAAATCTTTCTTGGAAAGCAAGCAAGCATATTAATTGGTATTCAATTGACAAAATGTGCATTGAGTGGACTGCTCTAAATCGATGTAAAGATTTTCTTTGTGCATTGTGCAATTTCTTTAGTTTTCTTAAAAAATATATACGTTTTTCTTTGAATTAAATGCGAGTGCAACTGAGTTGGGACCTATTGTTAACGATTTCCGTAAAGAAATTCGATTTGAACATGTGTAAACACGAGGAAGATCGCTAGTTTTATAGAGTCCCAAAATAATTGCTTATTTTCCATAGAAATTCACATAAGTTCATTCTCTCAATGCATGGGAATTTCCAGTTAAACAAACATCGACCAGTTTTCAAATAAAATAAATGTTTTACAAATCGTGTAGTTGAAGATGAAGATTTGTTTATTTTTTTAAACATCAACTTCTTGCTTTTTAAATGCTGTTAAACTACTAGATTTTCTTTGAAACTTAAACAAATTTGCTGAGTTTCTTATGAAATCGAACTAAACACGCTTATTTCTAGTTGGTCATGGTTAAATAACATATATGGTTTCCATGCCATAAATAGGGATACATTGTTTCAGTAATTAACTAGGTTTTTCTAGTGATTCCACTACAAAATCAGTGGAATATTGTTAAGTCTCTCGATTTTAGCCAAGCCCAGGGAAATTCGGGCTTCTGCATATTCCGGCATTATCAGAGCAGATTTGAAGGCCTCCAGAGATGTTTCACAAGCCATAAACTTGGGTTGCAGTTGGCAAAGATTAAGCTCCATATATTTGACGTGGTTTCGCAGTAATTCCAGGGATGCCCCTAGGAAATTCCGTACTTCTGTTAAGACTGCAGGCGTTTTGGTTTGATTTTGCTCTTGATTCAAGGTAAGGCACTCTGTCTCGAGCTGGTTAACTTGGACAGATATTTGCACTAGCTCAAAATCGAATGTTAATCTTTTAAATAAACAAGGAAATCGAATCAGATAAATTTGTGGCACGGATTTGCATTAAGCCACTTACATGCCGTCCCGAAGGCTTTGGTAAACATCCTGGCAAACAGAAAGCAGGCCAAAAGCGGCAGCTTGATTGGTACTATATCGAAAAGATATATTAGCTTGGTTTTATTGGTTTAAATTGGGTTCTTTACCCTTTCACCAGTCGATATCGTTGACTCAATTCCCACAAGCGATTCGCTTGATTCAATAATTCCGGTATATTAGCTGATTTAGCCGCCTGATAACTACGAAAACTGGATGCCAAACGCTTTAGCTGTTGCTCCAAGCTGGTTTTATAGTGCTCTAAACGGTCTGGCGGCAAAACCATCGCGAAAATGCCAAAATATGTAACAAAAATTAACTAATTTGTGCGGCACATGGCACAGTGTTAGTTAGCGGCAAGAGTGAAACATGCTGTGCTTAGGTGTTGGTAAACGTCCCGATGGCGATATATATCGCAAGAAATTATAAAACTTATAACTAAAATATATATATAAATAAATATTTATATCGAAACAAATTATTAAGAGCCATTTAAGTGTAAAACCTTTTTCAATTAAAATTTTTTAATTTTCTTCGCACAGAAAATTAATTTATAAATAAATACTTAATATGTGTAATTTGATATATATCGCTAGATATTGTAAAATGTATGCATTTATTTATTTTTAAAATTTGAAATACATTTATTTATGTCGCAACAAATAATTAAGTTTCAAACATTTAAATTAAAAATATTTTTCAATATTAATTGATTAACATATCTTTGAACAGAATACAAATGAATAGATTAATACTGATATATGCTTAATTTGTAAAATTATTAAAATTATTAATATAATTTATGTTGAAACAAGTAATTAAGAGCCAATCACTTAAATTTAAACAAATTTTCAATATAATATAATATAATATAATATAATATAATATAATATACTTATTTATTTATTTATTTATAATATATTTGTAATTTATTTTTTATAGAAATTACTTTGCAAAATTGTGAATACTTTTCAAAGGTTAAACCCCTTTTTTTTTACGTTCTAGAAACTTTTTTGCTGGACCGGCTGGCTGCCTGTGTTTTTACAAAACTATAATTATAAAATAATAATAAATTGCGTTTTCTAAAAAAAAACGATTCCTTATCTTATCTTAAAATATACGTAACGACTAAAGCAGAGCTTATAAAATTGTACCTATATATGAATCGTAATTTTCTTTGTTTAAATTCAGTTTAGTTTGAGTGTCGACGAGAAAACAGTTTTAGCATAATGAAAGCCCTATTTTCTGTGCTTTTTCTGACGTTTTTGATTTTGGAGGAGCTATCCTTTACTGTTGCGGATTTGCAACAAGAAAATTCAAACGAAAAAGGCGAATGTAATGGGTATTGTTTTTCAATTTTTAAACCCGTTCTCGATCATTTTGTACAGCTAAAACAATCAGGTGATAAGAACGACGAACTGAAGGGCAATATAAATACTATGGAAAAAACTATTAAGGATTTGCAGAGTCAGTTGGAAATGAACGAAAAGCTTCTGAATGTGAAAAATGAACAAATCTCTAGCCTAAGGAATCAGATAAGTTCGATTGAGACAACTCTTTCTGCAGTATCTAATCAGCTTTCGGAATGCCGAAAAACTGATGTCAATTTGAAAATTTCCGAGAGTACAGTGAAGATCAAAGATGAAATCTCGGATCTAAAGATTTATATTGAATCGATTAAGAAAACGATATCAGAAAGATACGATCGGAAGGAAAATTTACCAGAAACATGTCCCAGTGGTGGTTCCAATGGCATTTACGAACTAAAGCCTCGAGGCATGGAATCCTTTAAAGTGCCATGTGTTTCGCCTGCCCCAGGATGGACGGTAATTCAGAGACGTTTTGACGGATCCGAGGACTTTAATCGAACCTGGGCGGACTATAAAAATGGATTTGGGGACATTAAGGGCGAGTTTTTCATCGGACTGGAGAAAATGTACTTGCTGACCAAGACACAACCATACGAGCTTTACATCAATCTTGGAAAAGTTGATGGATCCAGTGGCTACGCTCGATACGATGATTTTAAAATTGGAAGCGAAGCTGATTCATATGAGCTTAAATCGTTGGGCGAATATTCTGGTACGGCCGGAGACTCATTAAAAAACCATAAGAATATAAAGTTCAGCACAACTGACCGGGACAATGATCAGAACAAATTAAATTGCGCTAAAAACCACGGTGGAGGTTGGTGGTTCATTGGTTGTGCATATAGGTATGAATATTAAATAAAATCAAACTATTACTTTAATTATAGCAATTTCTTTCACAGTTTCCTTAATGGCAAATTCTTTAGTGATGGTAAAAGAGAAAGCGTAGAAAGGCATGGAATATATTGGGGCTCCTTTCATAGCTACGACTACCAAATGTCACTTACCTTTGTGGAAATGATGATTAGGCCTAAATCCCTTTAAGTACAATTGTACATTTTTAAATAGTTCAATAATAAATAACCTTGTTATAGGATATGAATTTTAAGCCAAATCATTTTTGTAATACTCAATAGAATATTAATCAGAATTTTTTATTTTTTTTTGTGAACCAACATTTTTAACAAATCGTTACATAAAAAGCTTTTAAGGTCTGAAAAACATTCGTTAAATAAGGTCTGGCTGCATCTTAATATAAAATCGGGAGAAAGTATTTTTATTTAAGAAAATAAAAACATTTAAGCGTTAAAGAATAACTAATTATTTTCTTTGACTATTATATTCTTTATTTTCCTTGACTATTAAAATCTTGTTAGACCTGAAAAATATTTAAAATTATGTTTATTTGGCTGGCTTTTGAATATTGACTTGGGGGATTTAGCCGCCCAATAAATATCTAGGTATTTGGTAGTTGGAGTAGACCCCGGCGAATCGAATCACCCAGCCGATGCCATCGTAGTTGACCGTCTTGTGGAATCGGACCATCACTTGGCTGCGCTGGCTCTTGTATACCTTGGGGTTGTCCTCGCCACAAAAGCGCCGCATCTCGAGCTCCTCCCCAGACTCATTCCGCTCCAGGATCAGCAGATAGTCCGTGTGGCAGGTGCTCTTCGAGCCCAGGTTGAAAACTGAAAGGTTAGGGGAAAAACATTCAAATCAGGACACTTGTTTCAGGCAAGGTCTGTAAACGATGGAGCGGCTGCATCGTTTACAACCAGCCTTAAGGCTAGACTAGGGTGAAATCTTGTAAAAGGAGGATACTTTTTTATGTTTAATTCTTTTCTTAAAAACCAATTGTGCACTATAATACGACAATACAAATATGTTGTAGGTACTTTTCTCCACACTCACCCTCAAAATTGAGCAGTACTATATTGTTGCTGGGCACTCGGATGTTCCACTGGCACTCGGAGTTGTTGCGCACATTGGCCGGGTAGAAGGGGTTGGCAAAGACGCCCTGGGTGTTGTAGAACTCACCGCCGCAGCCTGGACCCTTTTCGGCGGGACTGGCCAGATAGGTGAGATCCAGGGTGGTCAGAAACGAGCCCGTCTTCATGTGCAGCCGCAGTTCGCTGGCCGAGCTGAACAGGCTCTTGCCCACATCCACAAAGGAGCACACGTGCTGCAGGGATCGATTGGTGCTGTCGAAGACGTCCAGGCTCTCCACCTCGCAGTCGTAGGTGCCGAAGACGAGCTCGTTGTAGTACAGACTCAGGGTGTGATTGGGCGGTGCCCGGATGGTGATGTCGCAATTGGAGGTCTGCGACAGACGCACCCTGCCCTGCAGTCCCTCGTAGTGGCGCTCGGCATTGGAGGTCAGTGACACCTGCACCTGGAATCCGGTCCGCCGCTCCATTCCCTTCGACCAGAACTTCAGATACACCTCGTTGGCATTCGCATAGTACGTGTCCGGCTTCACGTTCCCGCAGTACACGTGCTCCGTGGCGTAGTTGATGAAGTCGTGACCGGAGGTCTGGCCATTGAAGACCAACTCGCTGCCGAAGCCCTGCTCCACCAGTTCGGCGTCCTGGAAAATGTATTACAATGGGTATTAATAAAAATCATTTCTTTAATAATAAAAAAAAAATTAAATAAATATTAAATACCAAAAATTTCCACTTAATTCATAAATTAAAATATTGTTTAAAACTTAACAATAAACTATTAGAGGCGTTTCACTTTCAAATCGAATTTGAGTAAGTAAAGTTAATGAGTTAAGAAGGTAACTTTTTCGTCAAATCATTTAACCGAATTTAGAAAACGACCAACAATTAGTTAATTATTAAATATTTTAAAGTGCTAAAAGTATGATTAAAATGCAGATATTTAGAGAATTGAATCAAAAGTTATAACAGATAAACCACTTCGAAATAGAAAGAAAATAGAAAATAGAAAGCCAGGATTTTGATAGCTTTTTCGAAAAGTAATTTTTTTTAACGTCATTAAAAATTAAAAAAAAAAATCTATCAAAAATTTTAAAGCAAGATTTAAATTTGTTATTTTAGAGCACTGAAAGACAAGCTATAACAGATATAACATGTCAAAATTGGATGCCTGTAAGAAAAGTTGTGACATTAGAATTATAGGTTTTTAATCACTATTGAGAATTAAATTAAATTTTTTACATATTAAAAGTAATTCCAATAAAAGTAAAATACATTTTAAAAAATTGTAAATTTAATATTCAAAATAACTAAAAAACAGTGAAAAATATTTGCGTTGAGAACCAAATATTTGGTTTTATAACGTGTTTTTTTTTGCCAATGTAAGTAATGTATTTTCGTAGGGACACTCACCTCGCTGTTGTAGATCTTGAGGTATTCATCCACGCAGCTGCCGTTGGCATCGGGTCCATGGAGATCGAAGCTTAAGAACTGCACACTCAGTGGCACATCGCCCAGGATGCGCCAGTGGCAGGCCACTCCGTTGCCGTGGATGCCGCCCGACGATCCCGGCGGCGTCTCAATGGTGACCTGTTTGACTCCGTCGCCGGCCAACTGGTGGCTGGCACTGCCGCACTGCCGGGGCACCGCGTTGATGGTGAGCTCGAAGCCGGAATCATTGATCCGCTCGTCGGTGTGGAAGCGCAGGAACAGTGTGTGCCTGGTGGTGGTCATCGTCGGCGGCTGATCCTGACCGCAGAACTTGCCAATTAAGTCGGCAAAGGGTCCGGCCCCATCGCGCAGCTCCACGAAATCCTTGGCGCAATTCAACGACTGCTCCACATGGAAACTCTGGAAATTCAAACTGATCTGCCGATCCGAGCTCGCCCGAAAGACGATATTACAGTCGAGATCGTGCTCGTAGCCCGCCGCCTGGTTGCTGAAGTTCCGGAAAACATAACGCGTGTTGTCATTCAGTGTGATTTGCTCATCGCAGTTTCGCATCACTCGAACCAAAGCGCTGAATCCCCGCGACGGATCGCGATCATCCGAATAGCTGTGTATGATGCCCCGCTCCTCGGGTATACTAATCACGGGCAGATCCTCGTTGATGTGACCACAGAAACGACCACGTCTTTGCCGGGCATCTGGAATGGGTCCGGAATACAGCTCCACACCATCATAGTCGCAGTTCGTATGCGGCTCGAAGTCAAGCATTTCGAACTTGACCGTGAACTTATGACCCACTGGTGCCGTTAAATTCCAATAGCAATCACTGCCGGGTGGCACATTATTATCCGTATGCTGACGCGGCGATTGAATCTGTGTCGTTTGGGTAATCAGGCCACCACAAAGCCGACTGCTGTAGTTCAGAACGAAGCCGCGACCCGAGAAACTGCTGTCCGTGCGGAAGAGCAGGTTGATCGATTCCTTGGCCCGGTATGTGTGGCCATGTTTCACGCCACAGAGTGTGGTCTGTACGGGCTCCTTGTCCTTTTCCTTGGTGGTAATGGTTAGATTGTCAAATAGGCAAACCGAAATGGGTGCCTGTTCCAAATCGAATTGCTCGAAGGTGATCAGTACACCACCCGTCGAAGGATTTCTGGGCACAATGGTCCAATTGCATTGCAAGTTCTTCTCATAGCCCGCCGGGTAGCCCGGACTGGTCAGCTGCTGCCCCTCGTCATCATCGTCGTTGGCGAACAGCAGGCCACCGCAATTGCGCTGGAATTTGGCCAGGAAACCATCGCCCACCATTTGGTCGTCGGAACGGAAGATCAGGCGTAGGTACGGCGATGTGGTGTTGATCATATCCGGCGGAGCACGACCGCAAATGCGCTGCAGATCGGTCCAATTGCCAGTGGAGTCATTACGCTGCTGTACGAGAAGATAGTCCTTGGTGCAGCCCGCGCTGTCCTCGATGTAGAAGCGACCATGGAAGGTGAGTCCAATGTGATAGCCCGCCGTGGCCTCCACCTCCCAAATGCACTCCACATTGTTCTTGTACTGCTCACTGAAATCGATGGGCCGATACGGATAGGTCAGCTTGCCGCCGCATCCCGATCCGTACTTGATGGACACGTTGAAGGTGGCGTTGGGCGAGAAGCTATCCGCGTGGTACTCCAGGAACAGACCGCGCTCCACCACTATATTCACAGCGCTCGCCTGGTTGCAAAACACTCCCAGCGATGGCGAGCTCTGGTCGGGTCCATTGTACACCTGCACAGGATAGGAATTTACATCAGTTTTATGAATTTACATCATTTTGGGTTATGGCCAGCAACAGTTTTATGATTCTACACAGCATTTTTGACTATATCCTAACCAAATAATATGTTTTTTATTCAAAAATATCAAGCTGATTGAATAGAAATGTATATAAGAAAAGAATTTACATGAATTTGATGATTTTACATATTATAATAAAGACGTATTTTTTGAATATACAAATCTTATTCAACAGGCATTTATATTAGAAAAGAATTTGCATCAGTTTAAGGATTTTACATATCACAATTATTACGTCATTTTCGAAAATAACAATCTGATATGATAGTAACTTATATTAGAAAATAAATTACATCAGTTTTATGATTTTACATCTAATTTTCCTATCATAGTCAATACGTCATTTTCGAACATAACAATCTGATATAATAGGAATTTGTATGAGAAAAGAATATATATATTTATTTGATGATCTGCAATTCTATGTAATTTTGTTTTTTATATAAATTTGATCAAATATCAAAATAATATTTATAATTATTATTTCATATTTTTAAACTGATGTAATATAAAAAGTTATATATTAAAATACTATATTACCCTTAATACTAATAGCACAAAAAAGCTTATTCGGTTAGCAGTGGGATTTGAACCTGGACCTTTTTAACTGTAGTTAGGTAGTTAAGAAGCATGTGAAAGAAAAGGCAAACTTACATTGAGGAAGTGGTGCTGACAGGGGGATTCCTCGGATCCTGCTGCCGGAGCCGGCGTGGGCAGGTTGACCTGCAGCGACACCTCCAGCTGGATGTCCTGGGGCATCACCTCGTCCTCGCCGCCGGCATCCAAATAGGGTCCAATGGCCCAGGCACAGTCGATGGCCCCCACAATCGCCTCCATTCCCGATGGCTGCTGCACCGTCATATTGTCGCCCGGTTCCAGAATGTTGACGCCTCCGCAGTTCTGCATGTTGTAGCCCAGCACGAGATTGGACAACGAGTTGCGGGTGGTGCCAGAGACGACCAGTTGGAGGGGGAAGGGCACCCGGATGGATGGCGGCAACTTGCCGGGACTGGGCGGCGCATAGTTGCAGAGGATTCGCTGCATCAAAGCCTCCTCGTGGTCCAAGCGATTCATCTTGAGCGGTGAGAGCAGCGAGCAGAGATGCGAATTCCGCATCATCACGGAGGTTGTGTTGTACTGCTTCACCTGCAAGGAAGATGAATTGATCATTTTCTTGTGGGTCATCATTCACTTGTGAATGAACTCTTGTTCGTTTGCTTTGCTCGTTCATTGGCTCTCTTCTTGATTGGCTCTCTTCTTCATTGGCTCTCTTGTTCGTTTGCTCTCTTGTTCATTTGCTATCTTGTTCATTGGCTCTCTTGTTCATTTGCTCACTTCAAAAATCAAGTAAACAAGAGACCCCATAAGCAGAGGAGCAAATGAATGACAGAGAAAGTGATTCATTTAAAGAAATGAGGTATTGAGCAAAGTGAACAATAACAGTTCATCATGTTCATTTGTTCATGCATTTAGTGAAATGAGTGCCAATTCCCCACCGAACTCACCTGAATCAGAATGGTGTGGTTGACCTCCGGCTTGAAATTGTAGCTGCAGTGCACGGGATTGCTGACATTATCGCGCCTGAACTCCATCTCCTTGGCGACGTTCAGCTCAAAGGCGAACTGCTGGCACGAACTGGTCCCATAGGCACTGAATCGCAGCTTGACGCCACGACCGCGGCCAATGGGCAGCAGGAAGGTGTCGATGCCCATTGTGTTGTCCGAGGATATTAGCTCGGCGGGCGGATCATTGTTGTACCGTCCCAGGATGGACTGCATCCGATAGTCGTTGGCCACGGTGAGTCGACCACGGAAGGACATCAGGCCGCCGTTGCCGCCATTGTTCCTGCCATCCCCACCCGAATTGAAGTCGAGTATCTCCAGGCGCACCCGCCTGCCCTTGGGCACTTCCAGCCGCCAGACGCAGTGCACCGGACGGGGCACACCCACCGGATAGCCGGGTGTCTGGAGGACGCCCATCGAGGCACGTATCGTCTCACCGCAACGCGAACCCAGCGAACTGTAGACGAAGGCGAAGCCCTGATTCTCCGCCGGAATGCCGTCCAGAAAGCGATACCGGAACACTATCTTGTTGGTCTCGCCCATCAGGTGATGACCATCATCACCGCACATCATTAGGGTGTCCACGATGCGCTCCTCACCATCCAAGCCGAAGGCATCGATCTCCTCCAGCAGCAAATGGTGGCGCTGCGAGCAGCTGCCATTGGCCAGCTTGGGTATGTCCATGTGTGTGGTGGTCATGTCGATGGTGCTACCCTTCTCCAGCTCAATGGTGTACACACACTCGTCCAGCTGCTTGATGGCCCGGTGAACCTGGAGGAGTTCCCGTGGCGGAGAGGCTATTGTGCCCTCCGGGCTGGAGAAGAAGCCGCCGCATCGGGCCAACTGCACGCTGGCATTGAAGCCCTTGTGCGGTTCGGAGACATCTGTGTAGTAGCGTATCCTCAGCTGATTGCCGGTGGAGTAGAGGGTGTCCGGTTTGCGACTGCCACAATAGCGACCAATTTCCGGTTTCAGCTCCGTACTGCCATCGTTCACGAGGACGAACTCCCGCTGGCACTCCTTGCCGCCCTCCTCCGCCTCCACCAAATCGAAATCGCCCTGGAAGTGCAACATTATGCGATGTTCCGGCGGCGCCTCCACAATCCAAATGCATTCCGAGTGTGGGTGTGGCAAATTGGGATAGTAGGGTGTTGTTATGGTCTGCGTATCCTGACCAACAGTCAGTTGTAGGCGAGCGGAGCAGGCATGACTCAGCTCCTCGAAGCGGAAGGTCATCAGGAAACGGGGTAGCGTGGTGAAGTGGAACTTCACATAGGCCCGATTCGAACTGGTCTCCAGTACTTCATGGGCCACATCCTCGCAGTACTTGCCACGACCCAAGAAGGGTGAGTCTTCGTCGTTGCCATTGCGAAGCAGTAGGTAATTGCTGCAGTCATGGGCATTGTTGGCTCCATTGTTGTTGTTGTTCTGCAACTGGAAGTCGGGGAAGTCCAGCTTGATGCGCCTGCCCTGACGCACCTTCAAACGCCAAATGCAGTCCTGCGTTTGGAAGCCACCGCCAGCGCGTAGCAGCACGTCCGTGATGTTGACCTGACCCCTGGGAGCCGCTATCTCGGAACCGCACACGGTGCGCACAATGCCATTGAATCCGGTTTTGTTGATACTACTGTCCGTGATGAACTCCACCCGCAGGTAGGGCTGCCCGTGGAAGATCCGCGCCTTCGTTTCGCTCGGCAGGGTGCACAGTTTGGCCAGATCCGACCAGTTCTGCAGATCGCCACTGCTCGAAATGCGCACATAGTCCGCTATGCACTCGTTTTCCCCGCCAAAGACCTCCAAGTCCATTAGAATGAGCTGCAGAACGGCATGCACGGCCGGATTGGACGGGACCAGGCTCCAGGCGCACTTCAGACCCTGCTCGTAGCCATTGGGGTAGCCGGGCGAATGGAGGCCAATCACCGAGCGATCGATGGTCACCAACTGCTGGCCACACAGACGCGTCTGCTCCTCGGCCGTGCGATTGGAGCGCAGTGCCTCCTTGGACAAACGCTGCCAGGTGAGCTTGAAGGGACCTCTCTTGGCCGTAAAGTACAGCACATTCGTGCTGGAGCGAATGGGTGCCTGCACATCCGTTCCCCACGCAATGCGTGCCCCAATGTCCGAATAGCCGTCGTAGAAGCTCAAGTGCGGCTGATCCAGATCCCTGAGGTGACGCACTTCCAACACCACCACGTAATCCTTGTCCACGGTGATGCGCCAGCTGTACGGCTGCGTGTCCTGGAACTTGCTCGGGTAGTGCGGTGACTCGATGATGCCATCAGTGCCGTTCAACTCGTTGTGGTGCTCTAAGGGCATTTTAAAACGAAAGAAAACACTTTAACCTCATGTTTACCCAGTGATAAACAACGCCCAAGACCCGAATTAGATGCACTTGAATAAATGATTAAAAGAAAAAAAACATAAGAACGCGAATTCTTCAGAACAAGATGATTCCATAAAGAAATGTTAATAAATGGAATCATGTTAGAAAATCGGGAGCAACGTTCTGTAACTGCACTGATAGTTAAAGAAGTGGTAAATGACATAAAGCCCATGGATGTTAATGCACTAAAATTAATGTTTTTAAATAAAAATATAAACGCGAATTCTTCAGAACAAGATGATTTCACATAGGTCTTTATCATATCGAGTTTAATGAAAGCAAAAATCGGAGTTTGTGCGTTATTGCAAGCATTTGAAATATTTAAAACGCGAATTCTTCAGCAAAAGAAAATTTAACAAAGGTCTTAATAAAATGTAAGTAATCGAAATTATTAAACGGAGTTTTTCCCAATAAAAATAACAACGCGAATTCTTCAGAACAAGATAATTTCAATCTGGATTTGGAAAGCAATACTCACCGTAATTGTAGGAGGCCAGGAATCCCTCGCCCACATTGTCGTCGTCGCTCTTGAACTTCATCCAGATGGAGCCGCGCGAGTGAATGGCCCCGGGCACCTCTGTGCCGCAATATACCCCGATGAGTTTACCCCTCTCCGAATCCTCGCGCACCTCCAGATAATCGCGATTGCAGCCCTCCGACCTCTCCATGTCCATTGACTCCAAGGTGAGACTCAGGGAATTGCCCACACTGGCCTCCAGCATCCAGATGCACTCGATATTCGGCGGATACGAGCCGGGATAATACGGCGAACTGAACCGACCGGACAGGGCGTTGTACAAGCTGCCACACGACGTGTCCATGGTCATGTAGTGACCCTCGAACTCCTCCACCAGCTGCAGCGGCACACTGATGGTCAGCGCCTGGCCGTTGGAGATCAAGGCCGGCGGATGGGAGCGACAGTAGCGGAGGCGTGGTGTGCCCACCGCCTCCACACCCTCGTAGATCTTCACGCCCACCGGCATGCAATCGCCCTCCGTGGGATATAGGCTATTGGCACCATCGCGCAGCTTCACATGGGTGGGCGTGAAGATGACCCGCTTGTTGGCCTCCTGTGCCTGGAGCACCCACAGACAACTCTCGTTCCGCGGCGCCTGTCTCGCCATCTGGATGTACTCGAAGTCCGTGTCATCGATGATCATCTGGCAAGAAACGATGGTAAAGTACATTCAATAATAAATGAAATAATATTATTTTGACCAGTGCAATAAATATAAGCTTAACCTTCTCGCACTAGGATAGTAAACGAAAAAAAAAAAATAAATAATAAAAAAAAATAAAAAAGGTTGGGTTTTAATTAACTTCAAACAACTCTTCATTATTGCAAATGCTAAAGTGTACTAAATAAAAGCAAACAACTCTTCAACATTGCCAAATAGGCTGTTGTACTGCAAAATAATTGTATATATACAAAAAAAATCTTCCCGTCATGGGTATTGAACTCGGTGGGACCTATGTACATTGTCAATCAAGAATACAATGTAATGACTGTAACTTATACAACTCTTCACCTAAAGCTATACTGCCAAATAAAAAAGAAAATATCAACATAATTATGCATACATAAAAAAAAAATTCTCATAGGTATTGAACTAAATTATAAATTATATTTATCATTATTATAGGACACCTTCGTAAGGCAAATTTTCATTCGGAAATTGTCTTTATTTTCTTAAAAGTTTTACTGGAAAACTTACCGTTTGGCCACAGGACTCGTGGAAGTGAAGTCGGAAGCCCTTCCTTGTGACGGAGTCATCGCTGACGAATCGCACCACTGCCAAATTGGTGGCGGACATCAGCAGGGTGTCCTCCGTCTTCAAATCACCACAGAGCTTGAACAGTCTCCGACCCTCCGTGTCGTCCTCGGCCAGATCGTAGGCCTCCAGATAGTCCCAGGCGCAGTCGTAGCCCGACTCCAGTTCAAGGTCCTGCATCTCGAAAACGATCTTGTGATGGGGCGACACCTCCACCTGCCACTCGCAGTGGCTGTGCATCGGATAGCCCAGCGGGTAGTTGGGCGATTCGATCACTCCGTTACGCGTTGAAATTTTGCCACCACAAGCTAGGGAAAGTAAAAAGGGTAACCAGTAAAGCAATGATTTTATATTCCATAGTTATGTTGCAATACCCTCTTACTTATTATAAAATATTCATGTTGGATAATCATAAAATTCAAGAGCCTCGGAATGGATTTTTTTTTTAATATGAAAAAAAAAACGTTTTCCAATATTGAGGGTTTCTGCATTAATAGTCACGTATTTTCAAAAAAAAAAAAAAAAAGGAATATATATAATTTATCATTTAAATATTTATAAAAAGTGCAAGGGTTTTCCATTTACTCACATGCTTTCACAGTTCGATAGGTGGCTGAGAAGCCTCGTCCATTGTGGGATTCGTCCGAGGTAAAGCGCACGTGCATCCGGTACCCGGAACTGGTTATCACCAACTTGTCCGTAGAGCCACAATGACGTTCGTGGGTTTCCGCAATGTCTTTATGGTTGGACACCTTAAATTAATTAGTATTAAATAATATATATATTTATATGTAATCACTGTACTACAAATATTAAAGTTCGTTATAATATGGTGTAAGTTTATTATTATTGTTGTATATTTTGTTGGGCAGTAGACAACAAAATGGATTTCAAACTTCCTTAAAAAAAAAAAAAAATTATTTATTTTCACTCATCTTCTGAACTGCTGTACTACAAATTACTATATTAGTAATAAATTGGAATTATGCAATATTATTGAAATATATATATAAAACGCAGTAGAAAACATAATAGAACCTCAAAATTATTTATAAAAAAAATATAATAGTAATTATATATATTCAATGATCTATCATAATTGCTGTACTATGGAAGAATTCATTATTATTGATATATATATTATAAAAAAAGGCAAAATTATTTATATCAAAGAAAAGAAAAAAATCATCAATCTCACCGTTAGTGCATCCTTGGTGCAGTTGAGGCTCTCCTCAAGATCCAAGTTGGTAATCGTCAGCTCGACGGATCTTTCCGGTTGGACAGTGATTAGCCAGTAGCACTCCACATTGTTGGGATACATATTTGGGTGGTTGGGTGACTTGAATGAGCCACTCTCGCCGCGCAGCTCCTCCAGACAACCATCGATGCGGTAGTCCAACTGGAAGTTCACAGTGCTGGCATTGTGTATGACAGTCAAGACTTCTCCGCTGGCATTCACCGCTCCTGGGCCGACTATCTCCTGGACCTTCCTGCCATCCGCAACGTACAATCCTTTGGGAATATCAGCGGTTCCCATGTGCTCCTCATGCCGCTCCCAATGTGAGACCTCCAGGCGAATGGCATTCCCCTTGGGGGCCCGTATCGTCCAGCTGCAATTGACGGGTATGGTCTCCCAAAAGGGTTCCATGTAGTTCAGACTTTCGATGGTACCCCACGTGGCCGTTAGATTTCGCACGCAATTCGCATTGAAGGCCATGCGGAATCCTCGCAGAGCAGTGCTCGAGTCGGAATCGAAGGTTACGGTCACCTCACTGGACTCCATTTGAATGAGCCGATCTTTGGGATCATCCAGTTCCTGGCAAAGAGTTCGTTCGGCCATCTGATTGGGTTTCCTGCTGCCTGTGAAGATCTTTACGCTGTCGTAGTAGCAATTGCTGAGGCTCTCCAACTGCAGGTCCTCGAAGGTGAGCGAAACACCCGATCCGGGATGCATGTTGATCCACCAGTCACAGTGGGTCGAATGGGGATAGGGATTGGGGTAGCGTGGTGAGGTGATCACACCCGTATTGGAGCGTATGTGACCACCGCAACCGAAGGCAAAGACGCGCCATCGCAGCCGGAAACCGTGACCACTGATGGCGGCATTCGTGTGAAGGATCAACCTCATCTCATGCGTATGACTGGGTATCCTGGTGGGTATATTCCGACCGCAAAAGCGTCCAATGAGCGGTGAATCCGTGTTGGCGCCATTCCTTATCTCCAGATAATCCGAACTGCAGTTGCTCGACAATTCCAGGTCAAAAACGTCCAACTGAATCTCCAGCAGTTGACCCATTCCGCCGGTCAACCGCCAATCGCAGTGCAAATTGTTCGAATAGTTGGCGGGGAAATCCGGCGAGGTCAACTCACCACTGTTCGCATGCACATGTCCGCCACACTGTGCGGGCTCCTCGAACGTGAAGACCAATTCGAAGCCGCCCTCCGATTCGCTGTAGTCCGAGACGAACTTGACCACCACATGGCCTGCATGGACGATCAGGTCTTCGGGCACACGGCTATCACAGTATTTGGCCAAGGGTTTGGCCTTCTCATCGCCCGTCTGGGCATTCAGACTGTCGTAGATCTCCAGATAGTCGAAGCTACACTCCGACGAGCTCTCCGTGCTGAAGCTCAGCCAGTGCAAACGGACGGCCTTGTGGGCCGGCACCACAATCACCCAGTAACAGGAGGCGTCCGAGGCATATTCGCCGTCCGAATCGACGGGCATTCGGATGTGGGTACCCGACTTGTAGAACACTCCCCCGCAATGGTCGCTTCCCACGGGCGGATAACTCCACTCCAGCTTCACGCCACGTCCCGTGCTCCTCGCATCCGTGGTCAGTTGGATAACCAGATCGTTGGTCTCGCTGACAATGGTCTCCGGCGGCGGATTCTTGTCACAGTAGGGCCCCAGGATCCGGCGATTCTTTCCGTCATTGAACTGTGGAAATATGTGGATGGATTAAGGTGTTATACACACTTGTAAAATTGTATACCCTGTATTAACAAATTTTTTTTTTTTTTTTTTTTTTTTGTAACATTTGTTAGTAAGGGGTAACATTGAATACTTTTTGAGACTACCAATTAAGGGAAAAGGATTTACATAAGAAGGCTATATTAACAAAACGCAATTTGCGTAAAGAATTCATATATTTTTTTTTTTTTATTAAAACTTGTGAATACTGGTTTAGACGATTCAGAAGTGACGATTTCGACCCAGAAGACAATGAAACGTCTGGTCAGACAAAAAGTTGTTGTCAAACGCAAAAAGATATAGCAAAAGACCTCAGAGTTTAAAAACAACGATTAAAAATCGGGGCATATTTATAGGTCATGGGCTAAAAAGGTTTAAAACTCACCCTCAAATTGGTGGTCAGACATGAATCGTCGTCGTCGTCGCCGCTGCTTAGCTGAAAATCGATCACCTTAAAGCTGATCAAGCTTGTGGCCGCCATAAACGTAAAGGGGCACATGCGATCGACCCTGGTGACATTATTGGGATATCCCAAAGAGGCGATCGTTTTGGTGGCATCGTCTATTATCCAGGTACAGGCCAAGCGGTATTGCAGCTCAAATCGGCCAGCACGGCCATAGAACTTCACCCTCAAGCGATTGCTCTGGGAGGTTTGCGCCGGTGGTTTGCGGGGCGCATTTGGTCCGCAGTACTTCTGGTGCATAATGTCACCATCGGGGTTGGGTTCCCAAATCTCCAGGCAGTCCAGTGGCCCCAGCTCCAGACTCCCAAACGTAATTTCTACCGCCTCGCCCAAGGCCAATTGAATTTCGTATTCGCAGGAAATGCCTTCGGGTTCCGCATAATCCAACGTTGATTCGGAAATAGTACCCTGCTTGGTGGTGTAGGTGCCTCCGCAGCCGGGCAAACCCTCCTCCGCGGAATAGTGAAGCTGGAAGCCCGTATCGCTGCCATCTGCATCCGAGTGGAACTGGATCTCTGCCTGGTGGGTGGGCAACAGCAGCGGTGCCGGCGCTCCGCTGGTGCAGTACTTGGCCAACTCGCGTCCGGAAATGGTGTCCGTGATCTGGAGGGAAGGTTATTCAAGATTAACAGGAGAAAACAATAATCCACATTTTTAAACGAATTAAAAAAAATATTCTCAAATGTAATATATTAATATACTATAATTTTGTATTGAACATTAATGAAAAAAGAAAAAAAAAAACAAAAAATAAAATTCATAAAACTGTTTTTTTTTTTTTATAAAAATAAATAATTTGTTTTTCACAAAAGAAAACTCTTCTTTAAATGATATGTTAGCATATTTGTAGTGCAATAGTCCTCTGTGAGAGTTTTAATAAAAAATGAAACCCTTAAATGAGAAAACTCTTATATCGGATTTGATTTTTTTTTAATTTTTTTTTTTTAATAAAAAAAAATAATAACAATATTCAACTGCATTTGTGTTTTTTTAGAAACCCATTTCAGCAGGCAAAGTGAAACCGAACAAATAGCACAGGGTGGTTTTGAACCCCTAGAAATGGCACTTACCTGCACATAATCGAAATTGCAATTGGCATGCTCTTCCAGCTGCAGACTGAAGAAGGTCAGTTTGATGCGCTTGGTTTTGGGAGCCACCAGTTGCCACTGGCAGTCGCGATTCTTGGGATAGTTGCCCGGCGAACCGGGCGAGGCGAGGGTGCCATGGGTGTCGAACTCGAGGCGACCACCGCACTGCGGCTGCATTGAGTTCCAGCTGAGATCGAATCCCTCCTTGGACGTCGAGTTGTCGGACCGGAACCAGAGGTACAGCTGATTGCCGGAGGAGACGATGTTGCCGCCGTGTGGCAGATGACTGCCACAATAGCGTCCGATGATCTGGGCTGCCGCCGATCGGCCATCGTTGATCTGGAGCCAATCGAACCGGCACTCGGTGGCGTCCTCCACGTCGAAGCTGTGGAATGTCACATTTACCACCAGCGATTCGTTGGTGCGGATCACCCAGGCGCACTGGGCATTGTGCTCGTATCCGGTGCCCTCCGGCGGGTACCGCAGTCGTCCGCTCGGCGCACTCAGCATCCCGTTGCAGCTGCTGAATCGCGTCTCGCAGAGTCGACCCCTGTAGCCCGGTGTACACTGGCACACGAAGTCGTTTTGGCCACCCGTCACCGTCTGGCGACATCGGCCTCCGTTCTTGCAGGGATGCAAGTCGCAGGGACTCGGCACCGGCTCGCAAATCGGCAGGCGGAAGCCACTGGGACATATGCAGGTGAAGTTCGAGGGTCCGGCGTCCAAGCAAATGCCATCGTTCTATTGCAAACAGGAACCATAGTCATTATAAGTTTTATTTCAGGCATACAAAAACTTTTTTTTTTGATTTTGATTGTACTCTTCAAAAATAATCATAAAAAAAAAAAAAACAATAACGAAGAATTAAAAAAAATAATAATAATATTGAAAAAAAACCTGGGAACGTAAGAATTATAAGTTTTATTCATTATTTGTAATTTTTATTATGCTTTTCAAACATAACGATTATTGTAGAGAAAAAATCATAATTTTTGAAAAAATAAAATGGAAAACAAAAAAAAAAAAAGAAAATCATTATTTTTGATAAAAAGTAAATATAACAAATATACTTTTGGCTACCTAAATAACAAATTTATAACCCCTAAAAAATCTGCAGAGTCATGGTTCTGCAGTAAAGGTAGGCAATATAAGGCTTACCAGGCAGGGATTTCCCAGGCAATTGGTGGTCGTGCCATTGACGCAGCCCATGAGGCCATAGCCAGAGCCGACCATGCCCACTGGGCAACGACAGGAGGCGGTGCCGGAGATCAAGAAGCAGCTGGCTCCCGGATAGCAGGGATTGTTGCCCGCCGGACAGCTTCTCGGCGGTTGTCCACCACTTTGGGCATCGAAATCCTGGGCACTCCGCTCACACTTTCGGCCATCACCCGTCCAGCCCAGCGGACACTCGCCGCAGTGATACGATCCGTAGGAATTGATGCAGTCCACCTTTGGACTGAGACTGCAGCCCCCGTTGTTCGTCTGGCACTCGTCCACGTCGCGGCAGCTCACCCCGTTCCCGGTCAAGCCGGCTGGACAGGGGGCACAGGTGAAGCTGCCCGGCAGGTTGATGCACTTGGTGGAGCAGGGCGTGTGGGCCGCCGTATCGCTGCACTCGTCCACATCCTCGCCACAAACGGGCGTCAGGCCATTGGTCTTCCAGCCCGGCTCGCACAGGCACCGATAGCTGGCCTCGTCGGAGCTGGGCACACAGGATCCATGGCCACACAGCTCCCAGGCACTCGACTGCGAGCAGTCCGCCTTGCGCTGGCTGCAGTGCATCCCATGCCAGCCCGGCTGGCACAGGCAGCTGTACGATCCGAACTGGTTCTGGCACTGGCCGCCATTCTGGCAGCCCAGGTCGGTGCCCTCGTACAGGGCGCACTCGTTAACGTCCACCTCGCATTTGGTGCCCTGCAAAAGTGGAACATCAAAACATGTTATCAATGTCATGTTATTTATATACTGCACAAGTATACTTTTGAATAATAATCTATAGAATTCGCGTTACCATTTGTTCATTTATTTTAATTTAAGTTACCTACTTACTTACCTACGTGGCGAGTTGAATCTAAAGAACTTGCGTTGGTACTTTTCATTAATTTAAATTAATTAAATTTTTTTTAATTTTTCAATATTTTATTTAGTATGAAAATAACTAAATGGGACTATAAAAAACCTATTTCAGTTTAAAATTAAAACGTATATATATTGTTAAGCCTGGCCAACATATTCTTAAGTGATTTAATTTAATCTGCTAGCGTATTTTCTCATTATTTTTTCATGTGCTGAAGAAAGGGCGTCTTGGGTTTATTTTTATAAAATGATATGAAATTAAATAGAGAGCAATATTTAAGCACACGTTTGTACATTTTTTTTTTTCAAAGCTTTAAATTGCAAATTTAATTATAATCAATTTTATAAGAAACAATATTTAAACGGTAATCATTGACTTTTTTGTGGACAACACTTCCGACGCCCCTAAATACTCCCCTTTTTCTGTGTTATCAAGGGGAATTTATTTTAATGAGATTGTATATATACCCACCTCAAAGGCCGGCCGGCATTGGCAGCGAAAGCCATTGAAGGTGTTGTAGCAGGTGCCTCCATTGTCGCAGGGTCCACTTGCACAGCTGTTCGTCTCAATCTGTGTCTTCAACCGATCCACTCGATTCTCCACCGCCCTAAGTCGCGTCTGGAAACGCCGCATCAGGGCCAACGATCCGCGAGTCCTGTCCCAAAACAGAGCGCATTATGAAGGATATGTCTTTACAAGCATATTTAACATATTGGTATAATCTTTATTGAATAGTACAAAACGTTTGTTAAACAAATTTGATCAACGAATTTTATGTTAGAGCTCAAACTCCTATCCCATTTCGTATTTTAAACTGTTGTTTTGGAGCTGACTAAGAGTTTACAACCTATACCTTTTACATTTTCTTTCATATTTCATGTATAACCTTTCTTATCCATCCTATTTATCCCACTATCTTCTTTCTGACTATTATTTTCAAGTTGTCTAGGATTATATAGTAAACCTATACAGGAGGTATATATAATTTTGATTTGTTGATTAGTTATAAATATTAATAATAAATAATAATAAAGCATATGCTCAAACTCCTTCGTGACAATTAGATTTTCTTAAGGAATATAAGCATTATAATTGCTTAGCATATTTAAGAATAGACATTCAAACTTGCATCCCAAAATTTGCTATTCGAACTCCAACAGTTTCAGAGATCTGAATGGGTTTATTCACTTTTAATGCTCACCTGTTCTGCTGCAATCGTAGCTTATCATTTAAGCCATTGGGTCCAAAGGCTCTCCGTTGGAAATCAGCCAACTGATCGGACAGCTCTCTCACATCCACGAAATCTTCGGCAATGTTCCATTCATCCTTGGCACCGCCGGATCGCTTCTTGGCACCACTGCTGGCTGTTAAAATCTCCATCACATCGTACTCATCGTTGATCGTGAGCCGTGAAATTCCGTTCAGTCGAAAACTGATATTGCGATTGGCTCCGGACTCGAAAATCAAATTGCCATCTTTGCTTATAATTTTGGGCCTAAAAATGGGCGGTATCAAAATCTACACTGAAAAAACAATTTTTTTTTGCGGTAGTCCTTACGAGTTGACAAAACATTCGACCCAAGGCCAAATGTTTGTAATGAGAAGGATGGATAGGATTCTGCTTCCCGCAGATCCGTTCATTTCGTCACTTTAAAAAACAACTTAAAACAAAAACTTTAACACCAGAAAAAACAAAAAAAAAATAAGATCCGATCCGTTGGAATATCAATGTCAGACTGTGCTGCTCCCGTCGTTCACTGCATTTCAGATCAACTCTTGATGGTGCCAGGGGCGTTTCCAGAAAACGCCCATTAAACCCATTCCCATTGCCATGAAAATAAAATGAAATAGAAAATAGATAGACAGAGGATGGCTTTAAAATCGTACACACATATATATTTATATATTTTTCATTTTTTTGAGCAGATTTCTCAGCCGATTTGGGTTTGCTCTCGGTGCTGGCTTAGGGCGCTAATAATATCTATTACAATAGCACATACATACATAAATAAGTTCTTTTTTAGCTTAGGTTTAGTTCTTCTCAAAATGTAAAAACTACGGAGTTCCTTCTGTTGTTGCTCTTTCGATATCATAATCAAATTCGAAAGAGCCACGTTCCTATTGCAGATTTTTTCTTTGCAATTACACATTTACTGGTGTTTTTTCTTTTTCAATAACATATATAGAACAGACTCTCTGTGTGTGTGGGGGGTGTTGTTTTGTGTGTTGACTTAAGTACGGGCTGTGCTCTACATAGATTTTTGCTCTCGGTGCCAGGTGCAGTTTTGAAAGTCTATACATAAGTTCGCCGTGTGGTTTGCAAATGCACAAGAAATGTTCGATAACAAAATTCGATAACAAAATGACTGATCATTTGCTCTCAGGACACATAGAACTGAAGTTAAGTGTAAAACAGATCAGAGATCCTTAAAATTCAAATTCAGCAAAATGAAGTGTTGCAAAATGTTATTAGAATGCTCAAGAACAAAATATTAAAATTAAAATATTCTAGTGCAGGACAAAAAGTTAGGTTCATATTTGATACAATCAAGTCCAAAAGAATACATTATACATCAATAATGATTAGAATGCTCATGAACAAAGCTAAAATCTTATAATCGCCAAATTAAATAGAAATAATCTAGTGCAAGATCAAATGTAAAATCGAAATCTGATGATTAACAAGTCCAATATCAATATCATCAATAATTTAATTCAACTAATAAATTTAGTTGAGCTAGAGTTTAAGTTTAAAAAGCATTTCTGTGACATTGGTCTTTATACTTTTTAGGATGGTTTTACAATATGATTTCGTTCAGTGTGCTTGGTGGTTGTTCAGTTTTGGTTGGTTGGTTTGTTGGTTAGTTAGTGGTGTTGGTTATGATCGTTTTCGATCGCAGTTCCATTGTTCTGTGTGGTCTTCTTCTTGGTGGTGTATTCTGGCGATGAGTGGGATCAAAAAGGGAGAGCTTCTGTTATATCTTATACCTATGGCTTGCCATACAATTCTTTGTGGTTTCTTTACTCATTTTTGGCCATGGAAATGGGGCTGCGATGGTTGCTTCGCCTGCCGCCTGCCTCTACATAAAATACAAACTTGTTTACATATGCTTTATATAATTAAGTATATGTGTATATATAACGTAAGTGTGTATAATAAGAATCACAAAGATGAAATGACTTGCGTTTAGAGTCCGAGTATAAATAATAAAAAAGCTGGTCGCAATCAGATCCGAAACTCTGTGCTCTGAGCATTTGTTTTACAAGAAACTATGGTAGTAATAATAATAGAAATAATATTAATTACAATATATGGGTGCCAGGACACGCGCGTTACACGATAAATAAATATTAAAAATATACACTCGACAGTTGAACATTCTGCTTAGGTTGGGTTCTTCTCTTCTTGGTTACTCCTCGTCATCGTCATCGTCCGCCAGCTTCAAGGCCTTTAGCCTAAATCGCACACAAGTGTGCTCCCTCTTCAGTTGTTGGCGGGCGTTGTGACTGCCTTCGGTCGCCTTATGTGCTCCGATTTGTGATAGAGGAATTTATAGCTCGATTTTTGCTTCTCCGTGTGCTCCACAAAGGTATCTGGCGATTATGAATTTCATATTAGATCGAAATGAGTTGCTTTGAAAACGTTCACACCACACATAAAACTTTAACTTTAACTGGGGGTTAACTTTTAAAAGATCAACTTATCAAAGCTGATTAAAGGAAAATGTTGAATTTGTTTCAGAGGGTTCACACCACTCTTAAAACTTCAAATATAACTGGGGCCTAACGTTTGCAAGACATTATTAAAGGAAATGTCCTTTTAACTGGGGGTTAACTTATGGAAGATCTCTACATCTGGGAATTAAAAAAAAATTTTTGAAAGAAATTGCTTTAATGGGTTAACACCACACTTAAAGCTTTAATGTTAACTTTTATAAGATCGTCGTACTACAGATGATTTTAAGTTATTTAATAAAGGTTCAAAATTAAATAAAAACAATAGAAGTGAGCCATTTATCACAAGTTTAGGGTTTAAATTAATAGTAAAATACGCACCAAAGGAGACATAGCCCAGATTATCAGTATCAAGCGCATAGAAGAGCGCCTGCGCCTTTTGTTCATTTAGCTTGCCGCCAGCATGTCTCATTAGGCGAACAAAGCTCTCCCTGTCGATTCGCTGACTAGATTCGCTATAGAGCTATAGGGTATATATCAAATAAATAAGATTAAATATATATTTTTAATTTAGGACATAGTTTATTACGTGGATGAGGGCACGCAGGAAGGTCAACAGTTCGGAATTCTTCAATTTGCAGAAGAGGGAGCAGAGCAGGAAGCTCTTCAAACTCACTGTGCCCATGCGTCGCTAAAAGAAAAGAGATGGCGAATGCCGATCAGAAAGAGAGAGCTTCAACAAGATTTGATTTTTTTGGTACTTGCTTAAATTTAAAGGGTTTTATTGCATTATTCCTTCCTAAATTATTATTAGTTATTAAAAGCAGTAATTTTAAAGGCATTTAGAAATCCTGAACACCAAGGTTTCTGAATTTTTCTGACTAGATGATTTTTTTTAAATATAAATAATACACTTTTTTATATATAATACTGTATATAATATATAATGTATGTTATATAATTTTTAATTTATAATTTATATGACCAATTGATTTTTATTGCAAAACAACGTATTGTTCTTATTAAAAAATAAAAGTTTATTGAACAAAAGAAACGTAAAATTTATCCATTAGCAGCAAGATGTATACTATACAGCGTTGCAAATATCCGACTGAAGTTAAAATAAGAACTTACGTGATCGAGCAGGGCAAAGAGCTTGTGCAGATTGGTGTTTTTGAGATCCACCTGGAGCAGCTCGGCAAACGTGATGATGTCCAGCCTGTCTGTGTTGGCCAGCCGGAGGAATTCCTTGGTCAGCTCCGCATCGCGATGACTCTCGATCAGGCCCAGCTTCTCGATGGTCCTCTCGATCTCCACGATGTCGCCGGGAAAGGGGATCTTCATGTCGCGGGCCCGGCTCATCACAATAACGTCCTCGAAGGAATAGTCTGAGGTGGGTACTCCCAGGGCCCTTTAAACATATATAATTAATATTCCAAAAATCTATTTAGCTACGTTTATAGTCTATTTATGGCATAAACCAACAATAATTGTTATACAAGTAATATTAAGTTCTTTTGGCCAAATCAGTTTTCTTCAGAAAAGTTTCAAAAATATCTTAAAGACAAAAAAGTTACCGGAAAGTAATTGAATTAATATTTAATTATATTAAATGATTGTCAATATTATAAATTTTATATTCGTGTCAGGCTTTGTAATTATTAATTTACAAATACATAAGTAGCACTTAAAGCAACCGAATTTGTATGCTTTTCAATGGAAGTAAAGACTAAAACTAGAACAAAGCTGCTAAAAATAGTAACAACAAAGGAAATGGCCTATTTAACTTATACAAATTATGTATTTGCAATTTTTCCACTTACTTGGCCATCACCTCGCGCACATTGTTGGCATACAGATTGGCATCGGCAATTTCTTCCACCGACGGCGTGTACACGGGCAGATACTCAATCTCGCACCGGTTGTAAAACTGCGTCATCGTCAGCCAGAGAAGACGTAACCTAGATACAATTGGGAAATCGTTAATATTTGACACATACATGTTCAAATAGTGCAAAACTAGCATCATTTATTTACGCTAAACTTTCTTAAAATAGCACTATTATTACTACTATTAATTACTAATGGAATGTAAAGACCTGTAAAATTATTAAATGTACTACTTAACGACTTTTCGACTGTTTCCCTTATCAAAACTCCTTTTCTAGATATTCCACAATCCTTGGAATATAAGTATTGGACTTTAACTGAACCTAGGTTCTGCATAATGATATGACTAAACATTATTTTTGAAGCACTTTGAATTTCAAAGACCTTGAAATTATTTTTTGTAACATTTCAGGATCTACATTTATTATATTGCCACGCTTTTTATGAAATCTTTTTTGAAAAAGCAAAAACTTTGCTACTCACACGCCGGGTCCATCCCAAGTCCATGTGAAGGTGTCATATTTGTTGGGATATTTCAAGAGCACCGGTTGCACGGGAACACCGGGATAGAAGGCACCTGGCTTGAACTTAATCAGGGCGGTGCGGTTGGTGCAGGTGCCCTCGGCGAAGATGACCACCTGCGGCCAGTCGTCCGAGGAACGGGCCCGATCGACAATGTCCTTGATGGTGTTCTGCCGCGAATTGGGATCCTCGCGCTGCACATAGATGGGCTGGGCATAGTTGATGATGCGCCCCAGCAGCGGTATGTCCGCCGTCTCCCGCTTGGCCACTATCGAGGGCGGGCCACTGGCCACGACCAGGATGGAGTCCACGTAGGAGGAGTGCGGCGCCACCACCAGAATGGGTGCCTCCTTCGGTGTCGCCGCTCGTCCCTTCATCGACACATAGTGGAACGATCCGAAGGTGTACACCATTCGCATTCCTCGGGCCGTCATGCATTGCATATGTCTGAAAAGCATGATAGCATATTAAATATTTTTTTAATTAGTTAAATGTTCAGAAGAATATATGCTGTAAACTCACTTCCGCCAGCCGGTAAGGGGTTTCTCCTTGAGGTCATCCAGTGTCATCCCATAGAGACCAATGCAGGCGAACATCCACGCGGAGATCAGGGAGAGGACGCAGCCCACCACGCGGATGGGCAGCAGCAGCACTGTCAGCACATAGATCTGTAAAAGTATTATTCATTTAAATATTTATTTAAATATTTTTTATACAGTCAACGGCTGCATCGCTTACAACCAGCTTTAAGGGGGGAGCTAGGGTTAAGGCTACATTATATAGTATACCATTTAAAGAGTATTCTGTTCAATTTTAAACAAATATTTTACAATTTTTATAAATATAAATATTTTGTATATAATCCTTAATATATTTAAATCAGCGGTTACATCGTTTACAACCAGTTTTAAAGGAGGAGGTATCGTTAATTCGTGTAGTCCATTTAAACCTGAAAACGCAAACACCAAAAAGATGACCATCATTTGGTTTATTTGAAGTTCCGTGATTTACATTTACATTTGACCAACAGCTCAGAGAAATATGCATCTTAAAATCGTCTTCCATTGTCTGGAGTACACTTTTAAGACTATATTTACAACACACTATTGCTCCCAGACGAGAAGTTCATTTTGGCATGACAACAAGGTATCATTACACTCAAAAGCGGGCTTCTTCAATAAGTAAGTGGCTACAGGATGAGGGAAAGCCAGGCGGCCATCAGGCAGAATCCTCCCATGGTGGCATACGGCTGCATCCATTGCTCACCGGTGAGAGCGCGATAGTACATGGAACCGCTGAAGCAGAGCGTGCCCGTGATCATCAGAGTGCCCGTGAGCAGGGGATAGTGGGCCAGGGGCATGGCCATCATGGCAAAGGAGTGCAGAAAGTGGATGCGATTGGCCACATCCGCATACGCCTGCGAGTCCAGCTGATCCCGCACATCGTCCAAGTCCCTCAGCACATACTTGCAGTAGGCGCCCATAAAGATGGCCGATGCTCCGCCAATCCCGGCCAGCCTCACGAAATGGTAATGGCAACCGGCCAGGCAATACAGCGAGCTATGCGATCGCACATAATGATGCGACGATGGGTGCAACACCAGGTACGACTCCTCCAGCGGCATCTTGCGCATGTGCCATCCAATGCTGTCAAGGAAAGCCATGACCGTTGACAGGATCGTCTCACTGACTGGATTGCTCACGATTAGGTAGTCCAAAGCCTCGGCCAACGACATGGTGCCTGATTTGTAACTACCTGCTGCCACAATAATTTTGACGCAAAGCCAAAAATGTACAAATACAGTATACAGGGGATACAAATCACTATCACTATCTAAGTTTCAAATACATCGATAAACACTGCAATCGATTGTCGGACAATCGGCTTTGGAGTCGAAACAAAGCAGTAAGAAACAAAGCATACATATTATACTCAAAGAAATATATAAAATTAAATAAATTAATTTTAGACTGTAACCTGTTATTCAAATCACTAACTCTAGTGATATATATAGTTGCAAAATAAGCACCGATACAAACTGCAATCGATTGTCTCTATATCTCTAGAGTTGCATACAGACTGCCTAACAGTTTTTAAATCGAAAATTTTGATAGTAGAGATTATTCATAAGGTGACTTTGAAAACAAAGCATAAATATTATATCTGAAGAAATAATATATGTACATAAAAACTTTTAATGATTTAAAACTTTTCCAAATTTTAATTTATAAGATTAGGTTCATTAACACAAATCAGATAGCTTTGCTTTACTACTTTTTGTGTTTCTTTTAATAAGAAACTAAACCAATATAAGACAAGGCCTCTTCCTGGTGCACTAGTACTCAATCAAAACAGCCTATCACAATTTCTCAAAGCAACAAAAACCTAAAAATAATCACGTATACGTTATTCGCAAGCAGACGGCTATTAATGCAGACCTCCAAAATCAATGGGCCTCAAACATTTCCATGTTTACATTCGCCGACCGCCAATAAACGGCCATTAATCGTCGATTACTGATGTTTATCAGTCAAGTGAAGGCCCGCCAAAATACGCAACTGAACTTTGCTTGTCGATCCGGCCCTCTTGATAATTTCGGTTCCAGGAAACAGCATGGAAATAGTCTAGAAAAGCCCACATAATATGTCTGGGAGCTGACTTTATTTCAGCAATAATGCTCTAGCGATTATCGCTTAGTTTTATAATCTTTTCAGCTGGTGACAGTCTTTGGGTTTAGAGTTCTATTTTCATATTTCTAGCATTCCAAAGATCCCCTATTTTTATCTCTTCTAATAAAAACAAAACTCATTCAGATGCCTTTTGTTCGTATATATTTCAATATATAAATACAAGCAAAACAATGTCAAAAATCTTGGTAAAAAAAAGTGTTCCCCTCCCATTTTATTAAAAAAACCCATGACAATTCCACAACATACTACTTTCGCAGGACGCTTTTTATTACTATTTAATTAAATAAGGTAATATCATTTTATTTGATTGTAGTTTACTAATAATTTGAAACAGTAATTAAACTTTCAAAATCCAAACTTTTATACCCATAATTTGCCGTTAATTATCCGTAAATGATTCCGATACGGATAATTAACGCCAAATTCCTGCAAAAACATTTTTGTTAAAGTTAATGTTTAATGTTGGATAACTTTCAAAAAAATTGAGCTCCAAATTTGTTTCTTCCCCGAATTATTTGCGAATAACTAACGCCAAATTATGGTTAAAAAAAAAGTTTTGGATTTTGAAAGTTGTACTGCTAAATTTATATAAAACATATATAATATATACAATATAAATTATATAAATCAGGTAATAATTCCATGACTGTTGAATTGCTTTAGAGCCTTGATACTATTTTTTCGACCGCAAGTGTTTATGGCGACATGGCCAAAGTAGCTGCATGCCAACTCAGTGGGAAGCAGCAACAATGTCAGGGCCAAACGAGTGCCTTGAACTTCGGACGGAAGCGAAATGAAAGCGAAACTGGTTTTTGCATTGTGCACGCAGTGATATTACCCCCCTACACCACAAAATGCAAAACAAAAAAAAAACTTTATTTATTCATATTATGTTATTTTAGTGGGTCAATGGCTCAATGAGTGCAGCTGATCTCAGACTCTCAACGTTGTATATATAGCTATATTATACACACAAACCTGACTATTTATACGCCTCACTGCAGTTATCAATTTTGTAGCTGTTTGGAACAATTGTCGTTTATTGTTCAAGACTTTGAAACTTGACTCAGCGATAGCGCCACTTAGATGCGTCACTGAGATCGGTTATAGCACGATTCCTACTGATTATATAGTATTCGTTTACCTCACGTGATTGTTAAGTCATTGTATAATATGTAGGTTAATGGGAATAATTGAATACTGAGATTTAATACAAATTAAGAGCATTTAAAGTAACAAGAAAGTATACATTTATTTTTTATTATATATTAAATGTATTGTTAGCTCAACTTTTACCCAGTTAGTCTCTGGAAAAACATCTAAGGTTCTTAGTCATTTTACTCTTAAATCCCTATTTATTTATAGAACCCATAAACATATACTGCAACTAATGTCAACTTATGAGAAGCCCGATTAATCCCGTCACCAATGACTACTGCTCATTTGAAACACACCACAGACGGTGTGAATCAGAAAAACAATTTATCAAATAGTGAAAAAAAAGGTCTATGTTTGACTTTTAATTATTAAGCTTGATATGATGTAGTGTCAAAATGATAGAGGAAATGATGTATTAGAATAATTGATAATGAAAAAGTGCGACAATAGAACTCAAGTTTCAGAAATTAAAAAAAAAATGTGCAATCGAAAATCGACATATTTCCGCTTTTTTCGCCGTGCAACTATTAACCGAAATTAGACAATTTCCCGGGAAAATCTGCACTGATCCGTAAACAAGCCGAAACACTTGTGCTGTTCATTGTATTTGCTTTTGTTTATTATTGTGTTATTGCCAATCGCAGCAATTAGTGCTAAGTGCAAATAGCGAGCTTAACCAAAATATGGGAAGTATGGAACGTTACGTACGGTACGTTCCGTTCTATACGATATACATACATACGTATGCATATATTTAGCAGCTGGCGAATTCTCCGATATAACCCACGTGCAAGAAACTAGAAGCGTTTCGCTTTAAAACCAATAAAACCCCTGACGCGGCAATGGGAGTTAGCGATAAAGTGTCGGGTTAATCGATGGGGTGATACATATTGTTATGGGGTTTCAAGAGGGCTGGGAATTTAAAACCCGAACCTTATTACATGACCATAGCAGGAACTGTACAAAAAAACTCGAAGAAAGAACAAAGAAAATGTTAGATACACCATAAATATACCCGGTAATACATATTTCAAGCCTAATAAAAATAATATATTTGTAATTACTTTGAGTGACGTCATTGGTATAAGTTATTCAAGTTTATTTCAATGAACAAAACATGTGTCCTATCAGGGCGAAACTAATTTCAAAACATTTATGATTCAATAAAATTGCAAATTCCATTTTAAAATCTTTTAAGGGATGAACGCGTGGGTAACATTTGTATAGTTTTATTTTAGATGGAATTTGCAGTTTTCAGGGTATAATTCAAATATTTGATATTTGACTGTACCTTTTCCTATATATTTTTGCACTTATAGATCTTTTCCTTTTAATTCCTATTAATGGTATTTAATGGATTGCTAAGTTTTTAAGATGTTTAAGAATTACAAGCTTATAGGTTATATATATCAATGGGTTGCATAGTTTCTTGGAAAAATAAGTCGTGAATTTTTACAAAACGTATTTTTAGTCAGTATCTTTATGATTGTTTTGTCTATGTTTTTAATTTATGACTTAGAGGTTGTATCTTTAAGATACCCTATAAACAAATTATTGTATCACATATAAAGTGCTGATAAGATCTTTATATTGCTGAAATGGTTATATCTGTTTTCCGTTTTCTTTTTCCACCAGAATACCCTTTAGTAATGTCTTATCCCAGTATACCCATTCATCTCTTTAGAGCACCCATTAAAAAGGCATAATAGATACAAGAAAGAAAACGGGAATAAAGCGGAACAAGAGCCCCCCATATGATTTGGTAAGTGCGAGGGAGAGGCATGGATTTCTGTCAATACCAACAATAACAACTATAACGGCACACATGCCAAAAGAACCGGCGTCGCAGCAGCAGCAGCAGCAACAACAGCAACAATCCTAGTGGGGCTTAACAACAACAAAGAGAACAAGAAAATCATACGATTCTCGCTGCCGCCAGCAAAAAAAAATCGCTGACGTAGGCAGAGAAGTCGACAGAGCCAGATAAAAAAAATAGAGGAAAAAGGAGGTAAAAGCGGCAAAAAAAAGGAAAAAAAACAAAAACAATGCGATAAAGAACAAAAACATTGACCAATGTAACGGCATAAATGCATGTCAAGTGCAATGCGAAGGCGAGAGAGAGAGAGGAAGAGATGAGGCGATAGAAAGTTCTCTCCCGCTCTCACTCTCCAGTGGAGATCGCCAGGGGCGTACGAAAAGTAATACTTTTTAAAGCAATTCCGTTTCCTTTTTTCTATAGCTATTATGCGGATAGTAAATAGCAACGTTTTGAGGAAATCCATAACGTAAGCCCCCTTTGGATGCGCGCCTGGAGATCGCACATGTGCCCGATTTGCATGAATGAAAAAGGGAGATGGAAAGAGGGAGGAGAAAAAACAGAGGCGTGGGAGGTGGAGGGGGAGGGGGGTCTGGCTCACTCACCTTGGCCACCTCAATGTGACTGTCGATTTCGATGCGATGGACGAACGGATTTATGTAGTTATACCCCTTGGAGGCCCACGTATCCTCCTCGGAATCGCGTTTGGACAGGCTGGCGGCCACTCCCACATCTCCGACACCGCCCATCACCCCCGCCGGTGGCACTTCCTCGCTGCCCGATGGCTTGATTGTCGACGTTGTCATTGCCTCTTTTCTTCGAATTCACTTCTTTCTTCCTTTCACTTTAATCACACCACGCACTCCCGCACAGCGGTTAAAAAAATAAAAAATAATAATAACAATGATGGTTTGGCCTTCACTGGGACTTGACTGGTTTTCAACCGCTGCTTTTCGAGTGCTTTTCGTTTTTCAAATACGAATCGGTTTTATATTCGCGTGCCAAGCGGTGCCATAGATAAACTAAAATCCCGCAAACTAAAATTCCATAGTATAGTTATTCGATTCGCTCGCGAGCGGAACAACAACAAAATACCTTTTGCAAACTCTTCGCTGCGCAGTTTCGCAGCACTTTTTCCGCGGCGTCTCGCAACACTGCTGCGGCGATAGTGTCGATAGACACTGGAAAAAATACCAAAAGAAACACAACCTTCCTATTCTGCTGATCCGGCAACTATGGCTGTCGACTTGAGATGGCAATCATTGTGTGATGAGTAAGTTTAAAAAAAAACGTTATAAGTATAGAATTTCAAGTTTTATAGGTGGGATTTAACAAAATGATAATAATAATATATTACAAATTTGATGTAAGTGTTGATGATTTTAACATGTTAAATTTGACTTCACTTCTGGCAACGCCTGCTAAAGGCGCCTTAAATTTAAAATCTGAAAATGCAGAGCTCCTTTGACCGTTTGCCTTTCACGTGCTTTTGCCTTTGCCTTCCAGACGCAGCATCGCGCCACCCAATACTTTGTATGTTGTATGGCACGAGTCAGTCTAATCTGGCAGCAGACCCACAGTTCACGGTCCCGCCGTCTCATGTGTCCGAAACGTGTTTTTGGTTTTCGTCCAAAATAAAAATCAAACTTTACGATCTTCATCGAAAACGTTTCCAAGGCAAGACACCTTCGGTTAGTCTAGTAAACATACAAATGTCTAGGCTATTTGGGCTATGCTATAGCTTTATCAGCGGACCGATCCAACCAGTTTTATTCCGTTGCGTCTTATGGTTAGTTTCTCGAGATAAAACGGGTTTTTCGGTGATGTGATGATCACTTGCAATAATCTTATATTTTATAGTGTCGAGGGGGCGGCGAGGCGGTGTGGCGGCATCAACTGTTATACGCTTGCGCCGGTGACCTTGACGAAGTTTATTCGCCGCCCTTTACCCCGTGACCTTGCCCAACTCGATTCTGTTTTGCACGAAAGCGAAAGGAGTGCCGGATTGCAGGGGGACTTATGTATATAGTAGTAGTTTAGAGGTAGTTCTTTTGGTTGACCAAGCCCCCCTCCCCTTTTGCCTCCCACCGCCCACCGCGTAATCAGCCAACCAACAAGGCCAAACGAGCGATTTTTATTGACTGGCTGCGTTTTTTAATGGAGTTCTTATCCATTTATACATTTTAGTTTTGATATTTTTATTAACCAACACATGGATTCCAAATTGTTTGAATTTAAATTGTTCTGCACAATGTATTTAAATACAATTTTTAAAAATAAAAACAACCTGTATATAAAAAGACAACATCCTTATAAATATTTTTGGTTATTTTTGTTTATAAGACTTAACTAAGACTTTTTATATAATATATATTTTTTGTAGAACAACTTTTCAAAAATCAACTATGAACAAAAATCAAAAATATTTGATCTTGTTCTTTTTTAAATATGAAAAGCACATTAAATAGTTATTAATTCGTTTATTTTATGTTTTGATATAAATTTGTGTTATTTATTGTGAGGATATGTAAGAGCTCACAGTTTTTATTATACCGCCAAAAGATTGTTTTGATAACTATATTTTTTTTTTTAACTTAAAAAGCGGTACTTCTGTTCTTGCCATTTACTTTGTTTATTAAAAGTGCGTATGCCTATAAGCTTTTATAATAATTTATTTGTGTGAGCTATAAAGTTACGTATAACATAAACATGTGCGTTTATTTGTCTTTTTATATTATGTGGATATTTTTCGCTGAATTTCTCTGGGCGATTTTGAACATTTTTTATGGGTTTTTTGTCGCTAATTTTGTTTTTATCTATTTTTCCCGTTTAATGTGGTTTTGGATTTTTTTTGCCTTTTTTCTGTCAGATGAATTTTCCGGCTTTTGGCCAGGCGTCACGTGAAGTTATTTACAGTTGCCAAAAACGTATTATAATTAATGACTTTTGTTTATAAACCGAAGGCCGACGATTTTCACAAATTTTCCACGCGCTTTCGTTGGCTGCATTGACCCCTTCAAGTGAGAGCGAGATGGCGAAGAAAAGAGAGAGCGATAGAGAGTGGGCGACGTCATCATCATTGACGTCACAGTCGACATACTGAGAGAAGAGCTAATATCATACGATAAAATGCTGTAAAAAATCGATTATTCAGTACATACAACACAAAGGCGATGAGCAAGCGCACATGGGCAAACCCCCAATACAATCGCAGAAACACCCACACACGTACACAACGAGCATATTCAGTGTGTTTGTGTGTGATATGGGGCGAGCCCCCAAAACTGGATTCCCAAAACGTGTACTATTAAATGAAAGAGCACCGGGGGCGAAGGCGCAAGTATGACAGTTGAAGGTGACACCGGAGAAACAGGCAATGGGATATGTATAACAGTTCTGTAATCCCCACTTTGGCTGACGAAATCATTGGAATTCAAGGCGTGGTTGGGCGGTGTAAAGGGAACTGCCCGAACCCCTTACAAAAAATCCAACTGGAACCAGTTGAATTTTTTTTCTGCAGCTTTTGTCAAAGGGGTATTACCTTAAAGAACCTGTTATAAAATTCAGAAGCATAGCTGGAATTTCTTCAAGTCCACTCATCTATAACACAATAAAGTGTTTTATTTATAAAAATAATGCATTAAATTGCAGTACTTATTGATGACGATATCGGTGAAATTTAAGACTCACTTATTAATAATTTCACCAGTATTCTTCCTTTTGGATAATATGCATTTGTGCACACGTACACCTGTGATTTCAATAATATAAAGTTTTTAGCCTGTGAAAAGGTAAGTGTAAGTATTTTTTAAAATTTTTTAAATATATAATTTCTTAAAATATGTACAAATGCGTGTCACTTATTCACTTAATATGTAGTCAAATTTTTCTTTGTCTCTGTTTTTAATGTGTTTTTTTATAGATCTTGATCATTTACAAACGAAGTATAGCTGCACTTGAAACTCATTGCTCATTTTCAAAGTGCTGATTCATCGTGCCAATGCACCTATTTTTTTGTGGTCTTATCATACATATGTATGTATATCACCACAGACATACATATTCACATACATTGCATGTATAGAAAATTAAACGATCATATGTGGAAACCAGTACAGTAGGAACTCGTTTGTTAGCTTGTAGATCAGTAACAATTAAACACCTTTTTTTAGGGACCTCAAGGGGCATTTATTTGTGCAGCTCAAAGGTATTTTTATAACTTTAAGATTAAGTCATTGAAGGATAAGATATTTAACGATGACTGTTGCGGCACTTGATGGAATTGAATGACACGCCCCCTTCTTTGGCCCCCTCTTAAGTGACTTGGCCCCTCTTTCCACCCCTTCTTCCTACTCCCACCCTCTTTTTTTATTCTATTTCGCATTTCAGCAAAGCAATTTCCGTGACTGCAGATAAGAAAAAGAAACAACGGCGTTTGCCATTATTATAATGTAGCTACCTTTTTATGTACCCTAAAAGAGATTTATTTGAATTTTTCAGCCAGTTGGTAAGATCCTTAAAATCTAAATAAATCTTAAAGGTCCTGGATGCGTTTAAAGAAATATTACCTATGGTAGAACCTTCTTTGAGTTTTTAATTTATCAAACACATATGTATGTATGTATGTACATATATTGGGAATGTGCACTAATTAAATCCTACAAATCCAATTTGGTTTACTAAATTCTTTAGTTATTTACGTATTAGAGTATTTTTTTGTACATATGTTTTTATTTGATTATAGTTTCCTGTTAAAGGATCTCATAAAACGCAGATAATAATGGTGCTCTAAAAGAATATTGATTGCAATTGGGTAGATTAACATATTACTGTTTCAATTTTGTACTTCTAAATATGTAAAATCATTTCCCAAAAGGTGTTTATTGATTTTAAAGGGTATCCCTCACTTTGGCTTTAAATATAATAGTATTTTGTTTTTTTTTGCGATTGGTCTCTGTGTGTTCCTGAGTAACGGAACGTGTAACCAAGCCAGATAAACAATTAATCAATTCTGTCGCACCAGTTAACACACACTGACGCACGCAGACACACCTACACTTGGAAATATATGTATGTACATATGTACGAAAAGAGACGGGGGAGCGTCTTTCCATATATGTAGAAAACAAAACCTTCTTAAAATCGTCAAAAGTCACTGAATTTTTAATGCACTTTGCACTTTGAGATTTTTGGATTTTATTTTTGGAGCTTTATTGCCCCCAACTGGCGTAAACAACTAATGAATTTTATTATTGTTGCGAAATAATTTCGCAAGACACGTGCAGCACGGAGTGAGAGGGGGATAGACAAACGCAGAGTGAGAGGGAGTTGCAGTTGTTGCTTTGCCCCAAGACGTCATCGCACTCGCTCTCTCTGCCCACCTCACAGCCTCTCTTTCCCCCCAGGGGGCGTGTACCGTGGCTGTGAGTGAATGGAATATGCATACAGCGGGGTGTAAGAAATTAGCAATGCTGTGAAAATCCCCTGAGACATTTTTGGGAAAAACTTTATTTCTCACTTATTGAAGTGTCTGTTTTTAAGCTTGCAAATTATTTAGATTTTAAAACTTTTGACTGTTTTTTTAAAATTTGAATTTCCCAAAAACTAATGTACAAATTGTTTAGCATGATTTTCAGTTTCTATTTGTTGCTCTTCGACTGTTGGTGTCTGGTCTTGTATAACAGTTATGAGGCCACATGCCAGCACACACGTTTGCAGACATGCCCACGTACATACATATGTATGTACATACATATGTACTCTCACTTGCTGCAATTGCGGACGAGCCTCTTTGCAAAAAGGAAGAACAAAAAATGCTAGGCAAAAACAATTTTGCAAAAATGCAGCGACCAAATGAAATTGCACATGAAATCTAGTTGCAAAAAATGAAAAATCCATGGGCAACAACAAAATTCCATTGAACCGAGAGCGAGTAAGAAGAACTTCGAGCTTGGCGGCGCACGTACACATATGTACATACATACATATGTACAAACAGAAAGGGAGGCGGGTGTGAAGAGTAGCGAAGCGGGTAGACGATCCCCACGGACACTGTAAAAAACATTTATAAATAATAATATGTACATACATATACGACGAGGATGTTGACGCGTCGCCAAAACTCGAGAATTTCAAGAAACTGTAAAAGTAGAAGTGGAAAGGGGGGCGGTGGCGAGCTCGGCCAACAGCTAAGCAAACTGAGAGAGAAAGCTGCTCTCTGTCTCTCCCGTTTCAGCTGGAATGACACTGTTATAATGATACCATCAGAGAGAGAAAGAGAGCGCAACCCACAAGCTCTGCTCAAAAATGAGTGTGGGATCGGGGCGAACACGGATAGGGAAAGGGGGTTCAAGGAGCGAACCCAAAACGCAGACAGCAAAAAAATGTACCATCATAGCAATTTTTGAATGCGCTTCTTTCATCAAGAGGTTCTGTAGCATATGTATGTAAATATCCTTTCATGCTTAGAAACAGTAAATGGCTAACATGTCGTATGAGTAATATAATCTTATAATCTTATCTTAATTATGGTTTTCCATTAAATTTTAATATGGTTAAGTAAATACCAATTTGCATATCTTCGAAATAGGGTATATTACCAAACTTTATGTATAAGTATGTACATATGTACTATTTAAAAGAAAGGACGAATTTAATTATATTAAGACACATTAAAATAATAAAGATATAAAACAAGAATTGGTAAAATAATTAAAACCAAACAAGTCATATAGTACATTGTACCCTACAACGTGTAGGGTATCATCAAACTGCTGACGACGGCAAAACACCGCTCTCTCATAAGCGGAAGCGAAGAGAGCCACCCAGGCCCTTGTAGTTCCTCGTTTATGCGATGGAAACAACGAGGTTTTTAGGCTAAACCTGGGAATTATTTAAAATTAGCTTATATGAAAATATTAAAACGTTTTCATGTTAGGTATTAATTACTAATGAATAAACTTGTAGTCAAATGGTTTAATGAGAAAACTGTTAGTTAGTTATACACAAAATAATACAATAATGTCCCACATATGTGTATGTAATATAATGTAGTTAAAACACCTAAGCGTAGTTGTTGGTAAAGTTTTTAAAAATGTACGATCACGATATCGTATGCGCGATAAATTTTTAAATTTACGGTCACGATATTACGCATATGACATATTTTTTTTTTTACCGCATAAACGAAAATTGCCGCTCTCATTCTCTCATTTTCATATCGCATTTGTAGACCCAGAAATCGGCGTACATATACGCGCCATATCTCCAACCAGCCCGCCCCAAAACCGATTTTCAGTTTTTGACCTTCAAGGTTCCTTCACGACGCGAAAGAGAGCCAGCCGCAGTCGCAGTCGCGGTCACAGTCGACGTGGGCAGAGCGCAGCAGCAGCGGCAGCGAAAAGTGAGCAATAGTCGGCGAGTGGATTTAATTCCGTAAAAAACGTTTAAACGTAGCGGACGCGTTCAGCGGACAAAAATAAAACACGGAGAGCGAACGACGACGACGCGTTGTACAAAACTCAGAAAGAAACTCAAAAACTCAAACACTCGAGCGAGGAGAAGAGCAGAAATAGTCACTGAAAATTGCAGAAAAATCGCGAAAAGCCACAGAACAGATAAACGGAAAACTGCTAACTGCAAACTGCAAACTGAAAACAACAACGCTAGTGTGTAAATATACAAAATATATTTGTTGCACCATTTTTTTTTTTGGCGTGTGTGAGTGAGCGGAAAAAAGAATGGATCGGGAGCTGAACGGCGCGATGAGGAGCGTTTCCATAAATAGCGCCCAACAGAATGGTCACAATAACGGCGTTGGCGGCGGTACAGATGAAACGGACCGCGTGGGCGTGGCAAGGGGAGGCGTGATCGAGGCGGTACTGAGTGCAAGCAAAACTACAAATGCAGCAGCAACGGCGGCGGCAGCGGCGACGGCGGCGGCGGCGGATACTACAAATGCAGCGACAAAATTAACAACACACAGTCCGCAGCAAATTGCACTCTTATCCGCTGTAGAGAAAAAGAAGATGGTGCACGAGTTATGTCAGCAGCTGCTCTTAACGGACGAACAGGTTCAGGAGCTGTGCTACCGCATCCTGCACGAGCTGCGACGCGGCCTGGCCAAGGACACGAACCCGAAGGCGAATGTCAAGTGCTTTGTAACGTACGTGCAGGACCTGCCGAATGGCAATGAGCGTGGCAAGTTCCTGGCCTTGGACCTGGGCGGCACCAACTTCCGGGTGCTGCTCATCCATCTGCAGGAGAACAACGACTTTCAGATGGAGTCGCGCATCTATGCCATACCGCAGCACATAATGATTGGGTCGGGGCAGCAGCTCTTCGATCATATCGCCGAGTGTCTGTCGAACTTCATGTCCGAGCACAATGTGTACAAGGAGCGCCTGCCGCTGGGCTTCACCTTCTCGTTCCCCCTGCGCCAACTGGGCCTGACCAAGGGTCTGCTGGAGACCTGGACCAAGGGTTTCAACTGTGCCGGCGTCGTCAACGAGGATGTCGTCCAGTTGCTGAAGGATGCCATCGCCCGCCGGGGCGATGTGCAGATCGATGTGTGTGCCATCCTCAACGACACCACCGGCACGCTGATGAGCTGCGCCTGGAAGAACCACAACTGCAAGATCGGCCTGATTGTGGGCACCGGAGCCAATGCCTGCTATATGGAGCGCGTGGAGGAGGCGGAACTCTTTGTCAACGAGGATCCGCGCAAGAAGCATGTCCTCATCAACACGGAATGGGGCGCCTTCGGCGACAACGGCGCCCTCGACTTTGTGCGCACCGAGTTCGATCGCGACATCGATGTGCACAGCATCAATCCGGGCAAGCAGACTTTCGAGAAGATGATATCTGGCATGTACATGGGCGAGCTGGTGCGTCTAGTGCTGGTGAAGATGACCCAGGCGGGCATACTGTTCAACGGCCAGGACTCGGAGGTGCTCAACACACGCGGCCTGTTCTTCACCAAGTATGTGAGCGAAATCGAGGCCGATGAGCCGGGCAACTTCACCAACTGCCGCCTGGTGCTGGAGGAACTGGGCCTGACCAATGCCACCGACGGCGACTGCGCCAATGTGCGCTACATCTGCGAGTGTGTGTCAAAGAGGGCCGCCCATTTGGTGTCCGCCGGCATAGCCACGCTGATCAACAAAATGGACGAGCCGACGGTGACGGTGGGCATCGATGGCAGTGTCTATCGCTTCCATCCCAAGTTCCACAATCTGATGGTGGAGAAGATCTCGCAGCTGGTCAAGCCGGGCATCACCTTTGACCTCATGCTGTCCGAGGACGGTTCGGGACGTGGAGCGGCCTTGGTGGCCGCTGTCGCCTGTCGCGAAGACATCCTCAATAGCAAGAAGTAAGATCTGAATCTGGAGGAGCATGGAGGAGGATGACGAACCAGGAGGAGGAGGAGGAGGAGGAGGAGGAGCAGCAGCCGCCGGAGCAGCTGAAGCAGTCCTAAGAGCAACACACACACACACACAACAGAAGAGCAAAGAACACCTAGTAAACGGCCACGGTGGCGAATGCGTAATTACAGTAGAGCCTCGCTAACTCACAAGGGCCTTGCCAAAAAAACAAAAAATAACAAGCTGCCACAAAGAAAACGGAATCGAAAAGCTCCCCCCCCCAAAAAAAAATAAAATTGGGGCCTTTTTGAGTTAGCGCGGCTTGGCTTTAGTATTTTAATTAGGCAAAAACCAAGTTTTTAACAGAAAAAGCCCCCACTAAGAGACAGAAGATCTGTGGCATTCTATCTCTTTCTCTCCTAGTTCAAACAAAACAAAAAAAAAAGAAATACGAAAGACACTATGCTTAATGATTATGGATCGATTTTCGATTTTTGTTGAAGATTTGTTATGCTATTATATATATACATATATAATATATTTTACAAAACCATAATATACACACACACACAAACAACATAATGTATGAATATGTTTGCGTATATATAGTACAATTTGTGAAGCGAATTTCTTTTCGATTTCGATTGAGGCAACAAATTTTTGGTAATTCCCCGCCCAAAGAACCCCTCAAAATAACCCTCTACAAAAACAAAAAAAAACGAAAAAAAACAAAAAAAAAAACGGAGATACTTAAGAGCAAGCGAGAGAAGAAACTGTTATACTACTGTGCTACAAGCATTCTAGCATATCCTGCAGGACAAACGGAAAGAGAAACTGTAAGACCGCACATTGTTAAAGCAAAAACGAAAAAAACAACAAAACACAAGCCGCTAGAAGAAGAGACAGAGAGGGAGAGAGAGAGAGAGAGAGGAATACTAGGTAAAGCTAACGTGTCCTTTCTGTAATTGTAAATGTTTATATAGAACCTATTACGAAGCGTTATATGATAATACTGCATACATATATATTTACATAAATATATATATATATATATAAATATAATATATTTAGCCACTATATTACTGATTTTTTTTTGTAATGTATTGCTTGTCTTTGTTTAGTGAATTTGTTTGTTGTTAACACTTAAGCAGGAAAAAACTAAACAAAAAAAACTGTTTTTTTTTCTTTTGATATAGAAACGCACTTTGTGAGCTATTATTTATGTAATTGTACATTTCATCTAGTTTAGTGTTTAGTTTTTATCTTAGTTTCTAAATGTCGTCGAAGAAGCCCGCAATACAACCAATTTATATCCCCCCACCCCAACGTCCGACCCACAGAGCCCCTTAATTATATTTAATTATTGTTTACAAAAACAACAACGGAGAAAATGCGAAAAGCAAAAGGCAAATATGCGAAATGAAAAGCAAATAAAATTTGTTCTTAATTCATACACAAGTAATTGTTATTTATTTTCAATGATTCTTTTTGGTACTTTTTAGGTGTTTTTTTCGGTATGATTTGATCTATTTCCGGCATCATTTGGTTTATTTTAATCATCATTTTTGCAGCTGCTGGCCGGCATGCTCAGGCAACAACAACAACAACCACAACAACAACATAAACAATTCGCAATCATGGCAAAACGAAGATACATTTTTTTGGTCTAATAATAAGCAGAGGAAGCCTAAGAAATATGTTAGAAAGAATATATAGAAAAAAAGCGAACCAGTGTTTCTATTTTTCAACAAAAAGATTGTAAAATAAACTTAGCCCATGTTATAAAAAGATAAAACCTATAAAAACTCTCGTTATCAAACAGCGATTTAAAAATAAATTACGAACAAAAACTACACACATAAACCACAAATCGAATGCTTGGTGAAGAAGATGAATTTAGTAAATGATATTAACAAATGGAATGTTTGTGTCGACCGTGAAACAAATAAAAACCGATTGAACCAAAAAGGGGAAAAGAAAATCTAATGGAAAACAAAGTATATGCGTGGAACGTGTTCTTTTGGGTCTGTCATTGCGGCTATCTATTTTGTTTAAAATTGTATTCGCGTTTGATAGCCTCTGCAGTTTTTATTATTGTTGCTGCAGACTAAAATTATACATCATCAGGGGCAATAACAATCAGTCAGCACTTTGCTAGCTCAATTTTGTTATTTATATTACTTGAACATACCCTATACGCAAATATGGGTGTTTCTATTTCGCCAGAAGTATTGGGTAAGTGACATAGGAATTATTATTTTTATGTCCGCACTACACAAAAGGATTTATAATTTATACATTTACTACATATTTTATACACTTTATATATTAATTTTTTGTGGATATACCTGGGATCGTTTTTAAATAATTTCTTTTCAAACATATCAAAATTATCCGCAGAAGAGCAACAAGTTTTAAGTAAATTGGTATGAAATTAAATAAATAATGATAATAAATATAGTTCTTGTCAGGTACAGGTTTTTAAAGTTAGTGATTTTATATTAAATTTGTTTAACGATCAAATACGACCTTTTTTCTTAGTTACAGAACGAAAGTGTTGCTAATCTCCCCCATTTTTTCCAGGGTATTACCATCGCCGCAATCAGCCGGTGCACTTGAGTCTTACGTAGCTTTTCGCTGCTTTTGTAGTCCATTTTAAATTGAATCATTTGCAGTTGAGTTTTCGTTTGACGCATTTGAATTACAAGTGCTGGGATCCGAGGCAGACAAAAGGCTTGATTGAGCCATTGATCGCAAGAGGGAGGGGTTTAATGATGACTGATGAGGCGGTTGAGCAAGCCTTCGATAGCCGCTCGTGCAAACGCCAAAGTCTCTGTGTAATAAAATGGGGAAATGAACGGGTGGCGAGGGAAAAAGTACTTACTTTTTCTATTATAAAACCTCACAGAGCTCGAGTTCCGCGAAAGTTGTTTATAGAATTTGAAATGAAAACGATTCTCAGGCCGAAAGAGATGGCGATACACTGCATTCTCATTTAAGTCGCGATCACGTTTTACTGCGGCACAAACCCAATCTAAATATCTTGAATGCAAATTTCCATTTTTAATGCTTGTCTGCGGCTTCGGCGGGAATCCCAAATTGAAGATACCCTTTGGGTATTAACCAGCTCGAAAATTAGATGTTTTGAAGGCATTTACACGGTGAAAATAAATTTCAACTGATTTGGTATTTCTGTGGTATTTTTCTTGCCTAAGTTTGGTATATATTTCCCTACGTTTAGATATACTATAATGAAATATAAATAAATTCTTAAACATCATAAATTTGGCTAGCAACCTATCTGCTGATTGACACCTCTACTTAATTCTTGTTAATTCAATGGTATGACCATGCCAATCAAAATCTGTCGTAATTTACATAGGATGCAAGGTCACACTTCAATACATTGAAGATACCCCTTGGGTATTAACCAGCTCGAATTTTTCTAGCAGTATGCTTTTTAATGATTTATCTTTAAAGAGAGATTTCGAGTTTGGATATTAGTAAGATAAGCCATTAATCTTACACAAGGGAAACATTGTTCAACACGTTTTTACTGCTAGTCTTATAAGTCAATCGCTTTCAATCCTATCGCACTTGAAATTGCATTACAGTCGCCTTAACCCGCCCCAATGATTTTACGGCCCCACTTAGCCCCACTTAACACCTGATGCCCTTGACTGTCGCTCCGCCAACCCCCTGCCACCACCACCCCCTAAGCAACCCACTCAGCTTTTCTTATCTCTCACATTTCCTGGCTTATCAGTGGCTCACGCCCTTCAGATGCAATTGCAATTGATTGTTCGTTTTGGTAAAAAAATTTCTTGCGAACAACGCTGCGTATGCGTAATTTTATATAATGTAGCAAGTCTTTGCTAAGAACTTACTGATAAATAATTTTTTAAAGTATACTTTTAAATTCTCGAGATCTTTCGTCCCAAACAGTATTTTCGATCCAAGCCAATACAGTAAAGTTAAATAATTTATCAAAATATCGCGTATACGTCACGGTATCCCCGAATCAGGTGGGCGGTGACCACGCCTCACTGCGTCAGTTGTGAAAAGATTTATCATTCGGCGATTGGCGAGACACCGAAAATTCTTTCCAACATTTTTTAAATCCCTGACAGTTTTTTGTTGTTGTTGACATTTTCGCGTTAATTTCGCGGCAATTTTACAAAATATGCTCTGTATTTTCGGTGTGCCTGGCAAAATAAATATCGAAACATTTTTTTCTGAAATAGTTTCAGTGCGCGGTGAGCTAGAGAATCGAAAACCAAATACGCAATAATAAAAATCTATAGGGAAACGGGGCAGAGATTGAGGGCTGGCACATTTGCTCACTTGATCTGCAACTAGCTCGTTCTTCCCCCCCCCCCATTTTTATGCCTCGCTCTCACCTTTTAGAGCTGCTTTTGTTGTTGTTATGCAAATACTAAAAAGCATTTCAAACGATAGCAAAATGCAATTTTCGAAAGTGTGAAATGGAAATGCGAAAAAAGGCAAACAAAAAAAGGCAACAATCATGTGAGTGCCAAGCAACAAGAATTGCGTCTCGCCAATATAATCATGTTCAATATTTATACCCACAATGTTCTTTGTCTATATTGTTTTTATTCTATATTTTTCTATATTCTATACACAATTTACATGAGAACGATACCTACAGTGTTCTATAAAGATATTCGTCGTTGGTTGATTACAAAAATGATGCAAAACAATTTTGTTTTAATGCCTAAGACTCCATTTCAAATAATGTTATACTAATACCAATTTAGTTTTGTCAAAGTGTGACCTTGCATCCCTTTTGTAGATAAGGACAGATTTTGATTGGCATGGTCATACCATTGTATTAACAAGAATAAATTTGGATTGTCTTAGCAGATATGTTGTTACCAAAAATGTATGTTTTTGTTTAAAGGTGAATGTAAAATTATTTTTATCGTTTATAGAACTGCAGAAATATAAATCCAAATGTTTGCCATTCACTCGGTGGTAGTAAATTAAGCTTTCACTTGCGGATATGAAGGCAAACATAAATAGAAATCTTAAAGCAGGTCGGGAGACTTAAACCAGTTTAGACAAACGCAATGCACATATAATCATGGCAGCAATTTCAAATTACAGGAAGGAGCTGCGGCAATAGTAATGTTGGGGGGCTAAAAAGGGGTGGACCATTTTCTAGGAATCAACTGCCCAGTTGCCAATTTAGCGCGGTTTCGTTTCTCTGATGCCACTGCTCTTAAGTCAGGAATAACCAATCCTTAAAATCTATATAGAGCTCTGATACCTTATTATAACAAGTATATACAAATTTCATTAAAATTAGACCGACTATTTGATAAAAAACCACTTGAAATATTAAACCACCAAAGATCGCATTTCAGTTCTATTTCTGGTTTGACATTCTTTGTCATTCTCTTTCCCCATAAGCGAACTATATCTCAGATATCAAATCTTATCGTTTGGCAGAAAGATAAAACCGTTGATTTCGCACTTGGTAGCTTTGACTTGACAATTGCAATATTCTACGATTACCCAGATACGGCGAATAAAGATTTCTTAGTTATCACAATGATATGGGGTAATTGGAAAGAGTTAAAAGCATATCTTAAAAGATTAAGAAAAAACCTTACACAAAACCTCTATAATAAAATGGAAGACTGTCTGTCTGTTTAAATTATTTCACAAAAAAAAAACCAAAATGAATGCACATTTCGAGTAAATTCGCCATTGGGTTTTACACTTTTCTACACCAACATTCAACATTCAACAACCACAATCAACAACCATCCACAGATGGTTGCCGTCATTTCCTTCTGCGATCTTTTATTATTGATGTTGTTTTTAGCGAATAATTAGGGTTATTAGTTTATAACTCTTTTGTTTTTTTTTGTGCCACGAAAAACAATTTGGTTTGCCTAATTGTAGTGGCTTTTTGTGTTGTTGAATACTTTTGAGTGCCGGTGTCAGCGATCGTGTGCCTTGCTGGTAACTTGTAGCAATTAATTTGCTGCTAAATTGCTTTAATTACATCTCGATTTAATCCCTCAAATAAAACTAAAAATAAAAACTAATTATTTGTACAAAAAAAAAAGCCCAGAAAAAATGAGTAATTAAAATACCAGGGAAAGTACACACAAAAACAATATGAGATGCCAACAATGAGATGAACTAAGTTGAGTGATATAATACGGTTAATAAAGATGAAGATTTCATGGGGATCATCAATCATGGGATTGTCACCAACTTGTTTTTGAATTACGTAAAATCGTAAAGTGAACGGGATTCTTAAAATACTTTTTATAAAGGCAGAATGAATTTTAATGAATTTTATCTTTTGTGTTTCATTATTCCCTATGTTAAAAATAAATATATTTAAGTTTGTTGATAAATATTGAGTAAACTACAAAAACAATACATTTCAAAAGTATGAACTTTATTGTCCAAACTTTTTTATGTCTTACGTATGTTATTTTATAAAATTATCGAAATTGTGCAAGCAATATTATTTATTTATTTATTTCATCCTAACGCAAGTGGTTTAGTGACACAGTGTAGTGACAAAGTGTAGCAAATATTTTTTTTTTTAAGTTGGATTTATACTTACATAAATAAACAATAATAATCATAAACATTTTTGTCGGTTATTTGAAATACAACAGCGCTTACACAAAAACGCTTAAAAAGAAAAACAGCTAATCCTCATAAACAATAATAAAATAAAACGATTTCTATATATAGGAGTTCCTTTCTTAGCTCAAGTTACGAAAACAATTTCGACTAAAGCTAAAGTCTGAATAATATTGTGCCATAACAAAAACCAAAACAATAAATATATAATTGGAAAACTTTATGTTGTGTGTTCAAAGTGAGTTGATAATACGAAATCGAGCTACACTTAAAAGAAAACACTAAAAGTTTAGTTTTAATAAGTGTGTCATAAAAATAAACCACAGGCAGTATTAAAGTATAAGTTTTTTTTTCAATACTTAATAATATAATCTCTGTACATTTAAGTTTCGTAGATTCTTAGTCTTAAACTGTAGTGTAACCATAATTTTTGAACCATATAAGTTTTTTTGGTGATACTTTCGTGGCCTTAATTAAATGCTCATGTTATTGAGAAATTGTACATACCCAATAATTTCAAATTCATGTAATAATAGATTAGAAAGTAATTTTGTTTTGGTGTAGAGGGCTGGCTTAGAATCTGTCTAGGGATCTGTTTATTTCGTAAAGCACCCGATCGAATCCGGAATTCAAGGTAGCCATGGCAAGTCGATGTTCTGAAGGCCAAGACAAGGGTACAGTTGCCTCCGGCGATAGTGAGACCTTACGATGGTCATGGCCACTCAATTGATGATGTAAGTGAATGATTGAATGAAAGTCTCTAATCGCCAAATGCTAAACGAGCCCAAATGCAAACCAATTGAGCTCGGAACGAACCGCCAGAAACCGCCTGCGATTGCGAGTACCGGGGTATTTTCGTCTCAATTAATGGACGACATCTCGAGCAACTTGCTGGGCATACAAATTCATTTGATCCAGACACTTGAGTCAATTTGCAGACAGCCCAAACACGAGACTTTGGTTAGCAGTTCCTTTGAATTTGTTTGCTGCAGCAAGACGATCTATTAATGGAAGAATTGATGAGATGGGCAGATTGAAAGGCATCGCTGGCACAATTGAGATGGATGTCATTTGCATTGAAGGGACAGCAAAAAGGGGCGCTTCAATATATATAACCTCTGGTTTAATTAGTTAAGTGTTTTTCAGACTATTTATATAACTTTAAATTAGCTATTGCTATATCTCAGATTGATATTATAAAATATAAATAAAATAATCTAATATTCAAAATTTTTGTGGAATATTTTGTATCAATGTCAAAGTATTAAAGCCTCTGGTTAAATTCTTTCTGCTTTCAAATTACATTTTTAAGTTTTTTGTTTTTATGGTCTTCGTTTTTTTAACCTCCGGTTAAAATTGTTTTTAAAGGTTATGATTGAACTCTGAAGTGTTAACTACTCGTTATTTATAAAAAATCTATTTCAACTAAAAAGTTATAGTTGGAGTGTCTATAATTAGCATAAATTGTTGTTTATAGATGCAAGAAATGAGAACTCAATAAATTTCCATACTATGGGATCGATCGTGTGCAATTCGTGGGAGACTGGACGTGTGTGGTATAGATTAAACACCTTTTCTGGAGTGCTATAAACAATAACAACAGAATCGAGAGCTAGCAAAACAAATCGGAGCAAAACAAAAAACAAATATCGAATAGCGGCAAACGTAAACGTAAACAACTGAGCCAATTTCAGTGCAAATGGAACACACACAGCTCGGCTGATAACCACAGAGAATGCCAGTGAGACAACCTGGAATAGATCACGTTTCTGCATTTCTCATACGGGCCACGCACCCTACACCCCGAAACCCGAGGTATTCCAATGTCCAGACGCTTATGTAAGCCTACAAATGGACGGCGGTTGCAGAACTCACCCGGATCGGATACCTATATTTCTTGGAAACTCTACTGTGATAAGGTAAAGGAAAAGCACTTTCGATAAGGTAGAGCTAATATATACCTGGTTTTATATTCTTCTAACAAGTGCAACAAGACTGCAATTATTAAGTAAATTTTAGTTGTGGAGATACAAAAAGATACCTTTTAAATACAATATTGGCCCATTTTAGTATATTATCGAAAGGTATTTTTATACCGAAACTTGGCTGGTGTTTTTGTTTTCTTCATTAATTGCTCACCGCACTTACTCAAAACTGTATAATTTGAGAAAAAATTGCTGCAATGAATAAGGCCAACGATGTAGTGTCATAACACTTTTACTCATAACTCAGTTTCGTATTAATATTGATTACAGGTGACTAGCCAGACGACTGTGACCCATGTCAGCACTTTGAACCGAAATACAGGGCGCACTTTTACACCCTCTATACTGGTTCATTCATTCATTGGCCAACAAAACACACTGCCCACTGCACTTGCACCCAGTCATTTAGCAACTATTCAGCCAGGGCCATATATACTACGATAATTACCTGAAAAATGTACGGCATGTTAGCAAACGAAAACAAACAAATACAAAACACAAACACACAATATACAATACACCAATGCAATTCGAGATCTCGAACTGGATCTCGTTGTCTTCCGCTTCTCAATTGCTGTCTAAAACGCAGTTTGAATGGGGATTGCATAAGAGTACTAAGAGTACTATAAGATGGAAATCGCGAGATACATTGCGATTATAGAGTATTGACTGGGGATAAAATAATCTGGGATGGGGCTTTAATTGGCTTTTGGGAAGAAAAAATATATATCCTATAAATTTAGAACTAATATGATGAGTTTTAAAGTTTATAAACCTGTGACAATCTGTAAATGATGATTGATTTGATGAGTTTATACATTTAAGAAAGACACAATCATTAATTTCTAATCATATGACATGATCTATTAATTAGAATCATTTTCAAAGTTTAAGAAAAACAAAGTTATGTATAATAGTTCCAAACCTGCGACACTTTTTTTCCCTGTGTAATCTTTAGTACATCAAGCAAAACAACAAAATATTCCCGATCCCCGATAAGCGCAGGTCAAGTGGCAAGGCAATCTATATAAAGTCAGCTGAACGTACCCCCCTCTTCATATTTTTAACACCTCGAAGCTGAACCCATTTTGCTCTTTTTTCTGGCGTTATTTGTTGACGATTATAAACAATAAACATATTTATGATCGGTCATATAGAATGAAAGCCACGAGAACTCAACAATGGAATGTGTGCGAATTTTGTTCTACTGCTCGGGATGAGATGGAAGTGGATGTTGGGGGGTAAACCACTGGGTGGCCCCATGTCAAGCACCTTTGGAGTGTAATTAGAATTGTTGCCGAACCTCCAGTTGATAAGCCCACACACATCAAATAAAACGCCAAAATGGAAATGGAGCCAAGAGGAGAAGCAAATACTCTAAGTCCATATCTTTGGAAAGGTATGACTACTAAGTAAAAACTCTGGGTAAGTTATACCAAACAAGGTATCAAAGGTATCAAAGTTAGGAGCAGTGTTGGAAATCGGACTAGTTTTTTGGATCTAGGTAAGTTAGGTATTTTAGAACAAAAATACTTAGGGAAGGTAAAAGTAAATTATATGAAAAAGTTTAAAATAGCACATTTTTTATAACGATTTTTTTCTAATTAATAATTTTAAGTTAAATTATAATAAATAAATATATTTCCTATACCTAACATGGTATATGCCAAAGATAAATAGAAATCGTTTCCTAGGTAAGGTAAAAAGGTAGCCTTTTATTGTTTTAACTAAGTAAAGTGCGAGGTACCAAAAATGGTACCGATATGCGTACCTAGGTACAAGTATCTAGGTGCACCATAGGTATACTTGTACCACTAGGAGATACCTTTCTTAAACTTTAACCGAGAGGCAGTCAGCTGATTAAACTAAAAAAACATTTCCAGTTTTAGATTCTCACTTCCTAGGTTATAAATACGCAATAATCTTTGCATACATATCTTTTACTACCTATGTCCGTACGTCCACCAACTAAATTTTATAAAGATTGCCCGACGAAAGATCATTAAAACTAGTTCTGTTCATATAAGCCCACTTGACTGATAAGCGAATTAAGTTTTTGCCAAATGTTTAGACCCCAATGAATGGACCGCTATATATGTAGTTTATTTTATTAACTGGCGCGCTAGAAAATCGGTACCTTTGATTAACAGTGAAAATTTACTATGTACTTGTAGTGCGACTAAAGGCTTAACCATAATGATTTCTTACTAAACGAGTTAGTTGACTGTGTGGCTGATTCATCAGGTAACTTGAGTAAAACTTGATGAAGACCCACTACCTCAAGATAATCTTTTTTTAAATTTGGATAGAGCATGTGGTTTTAATCCGTTTTGATAAGCATATTGTAGATCTTAAAAAAAATAGCTAGCCAAGATTATATGCGATACAGTGATACTACGTTTCAATATCAAGCTTCTATATGCTAGGTATACGTAATAAGTCGTGCCCAAAACTGATTTACCATATGTGTATTTATCTACCCTTCCTAAAAACATTTCTTGTTGTGCTCAGAGATCAGACTATTCAATAAAGTCAATTCACCCCAATCGACGCGATTCCCAAACGAGTCCGATAGATGAAAGTGAAAGTGCAAAAGCCAGTCCGGCGATAATACCATTCCGTACCCCTCCAGAACCGAACCCCTGATAAGCACCAAACGTACCCGGACATGGGCTTATACGCGTACTCCATGTAGTAAAATCGCCGCTGCTATCAGGCAGTAATTAATTCAGTTCTTATACCCGTGCAGGGGGCATTATAATTTCAGTCAGAACTTTCCAAAGCAGTAAAATAGACATTTCCAGCCCTATAGAGTATATATTTTTGATCAGTATCACTGGAGATTCGATCTAGACATGTCCGTATATATTGCTTCCATAGAAACAATCGAAAAAATAAGTGCAAATATTATAACTTCAGATTTTATGAGCTTACATTGTTTTTAAAATTACGTTTTAAATTTTATTCAAATCTGATAATACTTATTTTAAAGGAAGCATACAAATCGTCATAGCTTCATTGTTTTTAAGCATAAACGAATTAATTTTTTATTATATTTTTAATAACTGCAAGGGTATATAAACTTCGGATAACCGAAGTTTGCTACCTGTCATGTTTTTTTGTAATGTTTTTTTGTAGCCATTTGTCCAGTCTTTTATATCTAACCAAAATCTGTCACCTTTTTTCAGCACTGAGTGGATTTACTATTTTGGGCCCGATATTGATAAAACCTTCTGCGATCGATTGGCCCCAACGAATATTGGCATTATTTTCTGTCAAGTACCTCCAACGACCATTACTCCCCTGGGACCGCTTATCAACTCGAAATATTATAAAAACAGGGGTAAAAAAAAGGGGGTGGGAATCACTAATCTGGGGCATAGGAAAACCAACGCAATCGATTGCCCAGAACTTTCCCAATCGAAGGAATTCGATAAGCCCTATGTTCCAGACTCCGATTCCGGATGCGGCATAATATTTTACGGCCATCGAATGCAATACGGACTGCGATCGCCGATCGATAATGCCGATATAATGCCAAAAGCCAGTAGCCTTGAGATCTCAAGTGCCTTAGCGGGGGTGCAGTGGGTTATATTCTGTGTTATTCTGATCACATTTTCGATTGTTGTGTTTATTGATCACCACTTTGAGATCTTAAATCATACGATGGTGACCAAATTGTATTGGCATTAAATTTCAGATTTGATAAGCTTTTTTCGCTTTAAATATTGCTTTCATTTTGTATTTTTTACTGTTTACTATTGACTTTTTCGACTCGAGTCTATTGAAATATAAAATATTCATTATGATGATGAAAAGCTTAACAAATTTCTATGTCTAAACAAATTAGGCTTTTATCGTAACTTTAAAATAGTTTGTATGGGATATTTGTTTAGTTATATCGTATCGGTTATTTGTTTGCTTACTATAACGGTACCACTTATCGTAACGGGTATTTGTTTGCTGGTAAACAGCCAGCTGTTTGCGTGCGTGGAAAAGTTTGGTAGCGTCGCCGATGCCAATCAATATCAATAACGACACTTAACAAAGGGCCAGCGACAGATGGAGATAAATATGTAGTCGCACAATTGAGTATTGTGTATTGTATTGTCGCTAGTTGATGGTTAATCAATGAAAGTAACTCAAATATGCAATCAATGGACATAACCTCAAAGGGCAGGCTCAAAAACACTCGCCCACGCATTAGAAAGAGAGGGGGGCGATTTGGAGAGAGAGAGAGAGAGGCGGGAGTAGAAATGTGTGTCAAAAAAAAAACACACACCCACTCTTCGAATCCTCTCCCAACAAAAAAATACGTGGGAGTGGCAACGGAAAAAGTTGATACAAAAACCGGGAACGATTGTGTAATCTTGAATTAGTATTTGAATAAGGTCCAATACGTATTAGCTATAGAGCCCATGAATGCCCGAGTATGGTAATCAGCGCGAACTTATCAAAGTCAGGCGTATGAAATTGCTGTAAGACACATGCCGTAGTTGCTGTTACTTCTTCTAGTTTTGTTTCTTTTGGTTTTGTTGTTTTTTCTTTCCATTGAGTTTTGCCCTTGAGTTTGTCCTTTTTGAGCAGAGCAGTACCAAAAGCAGCGACGCAGGCAGAGGCTTTTTGTTATACACGGCGGCGCATATAAACTGGTTTTGGTATAACAGTTTTATAAGAGAGAGAGGGAGAGAGAGAGCGGGGCTCTCATTTACGGCCCACACCGACATACCAACACACATGCGCAGGCCGGTGACGAGCCTCCTACGCGAGTGTGTGTGAGTGCTGCACGTGTTGCCAAACGCAGAAAATACGAGAAAAAAAAACGAAAGAAAACGTAACACTCGAGGGTTAAGACCATCATATATGTATCTCCTGCAAACTTTGTAGCCTATTTTGGGGCGTACTTCTAATAAAAAAACTAAAAATTTCAAGAACTTTAATTGAATTTATATAATATTCAAAGTATTTTAATAACTATGTTGAGGTTTTAAAAACAAACATAATCTATATAAGTTTTAATGCTGTAAAAAACAAAACGCCATCTTTCGGGTTTTTCAACATTGTAATTGTGGTATAATAATATAATGTAGCATACTTTCAATCACTTTTTTTGTCTAAATAATTTTGGGTTTATCCTAAAGTACTTTAAAAATGTATATCAAGTATAACATCACATTTCTAAACAAAATATAATGATTTGATTTTAGGTCCAACGAGTATAGGGTATTAAAAATACCATGACCCCACCACCACGTGAACCGTTTGGGGCAACAACCAAATTCTTATTCCGATTCCGAAACCCGTCGAGATGATGATGCAAGTACTTCTAATTATAGCCTAATGTTTTTGGGCGCCTGCGCGGTGTCCTGCCGAAAGGTTAACTTAAGGTGAAATGGCCACAGGTTGCTGCCCACGCACACAAAGACGCCGCACGTGTTTGTATCCATGTATGTATGCAAGCAGCGCTTGTGTTTGTAATAACTATTAACTGCATTTTTACTGCTTATGGCACTTAATTTCTGACATTCTGGCTGGATTTATTTTTAGAGCAGAGACCTACTACAGTTTTCCTAATATAAAATACCAAATACAGAAAACAAAAGGGCTTCCAAAAAGTTATAAAGGATGATATGGTACCACAAATAATTAAGTTGACCAAGTCAAGAGTTGTTTGTAAAACTAAAAATAGAACTCACAAAATAATCATTATTTTTAGAGATTAAATTATTTAAGACTTATATGCAACTCAAATGACAACTATTATCCCACCAGTTTTAAATACAAATTGTAAAAACCAAAATTAAACCTAAAAAATAAACTTAAAGTTTTTGTGACCATGATTTTTTTTGTTTTAAAAATAATTAGCATTGATTTTTTAAGGTTTTTCAGTTGAATTTCAACAAAGTTTCATTGCGTTGGAAAAAAGGTGACTTTCAAAATATAACGCTCGACCCAAGAAATAAAAGTGGCAATGTTGGTTGGTCTCGCGGGTCAAGATGGCAGCGCTGCTCAAATGTGGCAACGCCATTAATGGTATTTTTTCTACAGAGAACGCCCCTGTGGTATTTTTAAGAGCACGCACTCTGTCCACACTGGCTGGCGACAACAACAACATGTCTGTTGTTCGAAATCACCGCAAATATTGTTTATCCCCCAGTTAATAATTGTAACTAATTGTAATAAACGCTAAAATGACAACCGACGAGAGCATAATGGAGGAGATGCTGGGTAAGAATTCCCCCAAGTACTTCAATCATTCCAAAAACCCATGGATCTCGATCTCTTACTCATTCGCAGAAAGAGCAACAAATCCGGCAAAGAAAATCGACGAATTGGGCGTGCAAATGTTCTGCATTGTGGTGAAAAGTAATGCACAATTGGTCCACAAGGCCCAGGAAATGATTGTGGCCAAGGTGCAATCTACCAATGTGACGGAGGCAACTCGAGCGATTTCGGTGAGTTATACTTTTTTTTTTCACCAACATTTTGCTACACACACATATTCCATAGATTCCCCTCCCACACCACCCACTGTCCACTAACGGTAAAGGGGTGTATTGTGTGTGTGTTTGTGTGGGGGAAAAAATAAAACCCAACACACACACATATAATCATTGCCGGCACACCGACGCACAGTGGGCCGTAAAGTTGGCAAAAAGCTCACAGCACAAACACAAACACAAACAGCAACAAACACACACACGCACTTGTGTGGCTGCCTTCCATTCGCAAATACAATAATTGTTATCAATTGTGGCCAAAATGTATTGAACAAATACAGCTAAAATAATATGCAACAGTTAGTGGTATTTTCACATGTCAGGTTCGTTTTACTTGCTTTGTTGCTACTCGTTTATTAAAAATGCCATTAATGCATTAAATGCATTTAATTGATCACTTGTAATAATACACTTTTATTTTCAAAAGTCAGTTTCTCTAGCTCTTACTTTATTTATTAAATTATGCTTTTCTTTATCAACAAGTAGGTCCATAACTTATAAATATATCTGTTACTATTTATGTTTGGTTTTTTGTATATAAGCGACTTAATAAATAACATATCTTATTACTATTTAAGATTAGTAATATGTATATATAATTTATCAGATACTAAAACACTAAAAATATTCGTACATTATGAAGTACTAAGCCTCATAAAATAACTTCAACTTTAAATATATAAAAAATACCTACAAATTTTGGTTATATATTTAAATTAATCATAGATATCAAACTCTTTTAGTTGCTGGAGGAATTTTCTCTGTTTTAATAATATTATTTATCTAGTTTTCACATTATTCTTAACGACAATAATAAGTAATTGTTTAAAATGTTTTCCAAATCACCTATCACCTTTAAATTAGGTTTAAATCAAGGAAATATATAAATATACATGAAATTTACTTTAAAATGTTGGTAACATATATGAAATTTAATAATATTTATATTTATTAATCGCTTTCAGCTGCTGGAGGAATGCATGACGCAGTGCGGCGATGTCTTCCAGGACGAGGCCGCCAAGTTCCGGTTCCTCAACGAGCTGATACGCCTGGTGTCCAAGAAGTACAAGGGCGCCGAGACGCCGCACGAGGTGAAGCAGCGGATCATGGAGTGCCTGCTGCTGTGGACCACCGAGTTTCCGCAGCGCCAGAAGATTCGCGATGCCTACGATATGCTGCGCAAGGAGGGCGACATTGAGCACGGCACAACGGAGGCGGCGGTGGCCAAGAGGGAGAGTGTCCTGGGCACCATCGACGAGGCCATGTTCGCCAAGCTGATCAAGAGCAACAATCCGGAAAACTTCAAGCGGGCCAACCTGCTGCTGCAGTACAGGATGGCCCAAGAAGCCCGCCGCAACGATCTACTGGCCCAGCACCGTCTGGTCCTTAGCGAGGTGCAGGAGACGATGCAGCTGCTTAACCAGATGCTGGACACCTACGACCCCTCCAACCAGGACGTCAGCGAGACGCTGCACGAGCTCTACAAGAGCTGCAAGAAGCACAAGCCTATCTTCCAGCACCTGCCGCAGCTGCTGGACGACTCCGATGCCCAGCTCGTAGGTGGGTTCAGCTGTCATCGAGTGGTTAACATGTTGATGACATAACACCAATGCCCAGCACCAGCAGGGTTACAATTTTATTCGATTAAGCCCTTTAGAAATAGGTTTAGCTCGATATAAAGTCATATATTAATTTACTTCACATGGCTCAGCGTATAAGCTATTGAGTAAGATCTAGTTGATCCTTTGAAAACTATTTTATACAGAATTTATTATCTGTTTAAATCAACGCCCTGTTCAAATTAAGCTTCACATCAACTCTGGCTTTGAAAACTAATTTTTATCGAATTTGTTTTGTTATAGAATTTATTTTATTTATATAATTTTTTTTAATCAATAAACCATTTTTTGCAATTGATAGAATAGATAGGTAGAATAGCTTTCGGATACTTATATATAATGCAGAAAACACTTTGAGCTTTGGATTAACTCTGGTTTTAAAAACATGTGAATTAAACCTGCTTGTTTAAACAAGATTAATTAGATTTAGACTATGATTTATGAGAGTCACTCTTGGATAATCCTTCTTACTAATCCATTTCAAACTCGATTCCCAGCCGACACCCTGGATGCGAATGGTGCCCTGCTGACCACCATGCAGCGCTACAAGCTTCTGGTGCCCTCGCCCACGAAGAGCACTGCTCCTGCCTTGACCACCAGCACTTCAGCATCCGCAACATCCAGCGCTGCCAAGGGAAAGGCAACAGCAACGACCAGCTCCACAAATGCTCTGCTGCTAAACGAGCTGCTTGGCGATTTGCTGATCAGCGGGGGCGGCAGCAGTGAGAGTGCAACCAAAGCCAAGCCCAGCAGTAATTCCAATTCAGCCACAGCCACAAACACTGCCGATCCCCTGGCCGATTTGAGTGACATCTTCAGCAGCGCTTTGGCCGAGAGTGAGGCGGCCCAGCAGCAGCAGCAGCAACAGCAACCATTCCAGAATGCCATCACTTTACTAGAGCCGCAGGTCCTGAACCAAGGCATCAGCACATCAGAGGAATTGGCCAATGGCAATGCCAATGGCAATGGCAACGGTAGCGACTTCAGCAAAATACCAGGAACGGCCCGAAAGATGCCGCAGATCGATATGCTCAGCGAGGAGCTCTTCCAGCAGATTCTGCCCAGCCAGGAGCGGATGGCCAGCTTTAAGCGTGATCCCGAGAAGCTAACACTTAACGATTTGGTCAGGGAAAGGATGCAGGTGAGGGTGCCGGAAGAGGAAACGGGTGCTCCTGCTGCTGCTCCCGCTGATGCCCTAGATGATGACTGCTCGCTGCTCAGTGAGGATGTGGAAAAAAGGGAGGAACCACCCGTGGTGGCGGTAGTACCAGTTGTTACCCCCGCTAATCCAGTAGTTGTAAAGCCACTGAGCGAGATCCACGTGGAGCTGGACAACATCCAGGCCACCGGCGAGCAGCGCATCGTTCTCGACGACGACGACATGCAGCTAAGTCTGAACTTCACCAGCGAGCGGCCCGGCCATCGTGTGTCGGTGATTGTGATATCTGCCCAGAACAAGAGTCGCCAGCCAGTGCACGACTTTCAGTTCGAGGCCAGCGTAAAAAAGGTGGGTTCACCAAAAATAACTTAACACAAGTAACAAGTAAGGAGGCAAACTTCGGCTAGCCGAAGTTCATATACCCTTGCAGCTATTGCGAAAATTAATTATATATTCTTGAAATTAAAATTATGATTGACTTGTGTATATGTTTAAAAGCATTAAAGCTCCATTATTCGATAGTTCCTATGACAGCTATATGATGTCGTTTTCCGATTTAAAAAGAATTAAAATCGTTATTCTGAACTGTCAAATTATTAAACAGTAAAAAAAATTTTTACAAAATATTACAAAATAGAAAAGTTACATTTAAAAAACAAATTTTTTTTTAATTTTTTTATTTTATTTATGGCAGAAATTTTTTGATGAAATTTAAACCTTAATTCTGAATTATTTAATTTGATGCTGATCAAGAATATATATACTTTAATACACTCTGCAAGCGTATAATAAGCACAATCAGCTACTTAATTCGTTTTTTTGTAGCCCTGCAAGGTGCGCCTGCTGCCGCCGACGGACAGCCAAATGCCGCCCCACAAGCCCTTCCGCCCGGCCACGCCCATCAACCAGGTGATGCTCCTCCTCAATCCCACGGGCAAGGCCGTGGACGTCACCTGCATCGTGGGCTACAAGCTGGGTGACGATCCAGATCCCATCAAGGAATCCATTGTGGCCCAGGGCATCGATTATGTGGATTGAACCCATCAAAAAAAAAAAAAGAAAACAAAGACAACCAAACGAAAAAAGTCAATTTCCCCAAAATCGTAAATGTTGTTCCTTTCCATTCTGGTTTTCCTTATTTAAAAGATAGTATTGATTTCCTTGTTTTGCGTATTGTATGTATAATATATTTATGGGCCCTTAAGGTATTTATTCAAATTGCATTTTGCATACACACACAAACACACACACACACACGATTTAGTCGTAATATAATTATGTATCAAAGGTTTATATATTTAAATTATGAAAAAGTCGCTACAAAAGCCAAGCGCTCATTTTCAGAGGTATTTTCTCGTTTCTCTGCTGTTGTTGTTGTTGTTTGGATGATGCTTCAGTTCTGGTTTTGGTGTGTGTTGCGTATGTGGCGTCATCACTTCATCACTACGTTCGTCCCTAAATTTAACTGCCTCCGAAAATTGCCAAATTATTTGCCATAGAGTCTAGTGCCTTTCAATGATTGTCTCGCTTGGTTGGTTATTGTTTTATATATAATCCATTAACGACTGAATATCCGAGTCACTTCCTGATTTAAAGGGTTTCTTTTAAAGGGAAACCAGGGATTTTATGAGCATTGCTGGCAGTTTGATTAAAGAAATAGGAATTAGAAGAACAATATAACATTGCGTACCTACTTATTTAAATGAATCCAAGCTCTTCAAAAGAAAGCTTGTTTAAATTAAAAATTGTACACATTTTAGTAATGTTTACTTGAGCATAGTGAATGTTAATTTAAATTTAATAGGAATTTGGTAGTCAAATGTCAAATCTTCAAGTTTAATTAGTTTACAAGCTTCTTTTTAAACCGAAACTAAATTGAAGTTCGGTACAAAAATAGCAAATCTTTAACAGTTTTTGCTATGTTGTATTTAACCATTATGAAATTAGTGAATTTAGAATTGAGCTCAAACAGTTTTTAAAGCAAAACTAAACTTAAATGGCAAATCTTCAACAAGCGTTGCTGAGAAAAGGGAAATCAGGGCCCAACCTGGAGACAATCAACTTGGCAGGACTCTCACAAAGCTTACAAATTGCCTAGATCCTAGATCCTAGTTGCTAGATTCTAGCGGCTAGCTCTACAACTACCACTATTACTATTTGCCCACAATCTCGTCCTTGAAGGACAGGGCAGTGATGGCCTTGGTGTGGCCGGTGTACTCCCTGATCGGGCTCTTTGTGGCCAGCTTCCAGAGACGCGCAATGCCGTCGGAGGAGGCGGTGAAGAGCCACTTGGAGTCAGCGCTGAAGGCGGCATCCCAGACCCAGTAGTTCTCGATGCAGAGTTCGCGCCATTTGGTGAAGTCATCGGTCTTCCAAATGCCCACCGTTCCGTCGCCCGAGGTGGTGAGCAGCAGCCTCGAGTCCGGACTGAACTTGCAGCGCAGGATGTAGCGGCTGTGCGCTTGGATCTTCTTCGAGGGCCGCAGCGTGCTCATCTTCTGGTCCTGGCTGGTCAGCGACCAGATGTAGCAGTTGCCCTTGTTGTTGACCGCCGCCAGGTAGCGGCCGTCCGGCGATATGGCCACATCCTGTATGGAGGCGTCCACCTCGGGCACAATCCGCTCGTGCCGCTCCGACTTGACGTCCCACAGGAAGACGCTGCCGTTCTGTGAGCCCATGGCAATCTCCACCTGATTGGGATGCAAACAGGCGGCATTCACCGGCGCCTCGCAGTCGAACACTCGCGAGCAGTGCGGCGGTGCGGAGATCATGTCCCAGATGCGCACATGGTGATCCTCGCCGGCGGTGAACATCCAGTTGCCATCCTCCTGGAAGCCCAGTCGCGTCACATTCTTCTGCACGCCATCGAAATTGATCACCGGTGCGGTGCAGTTGGACTCCAGGTCATACAGCCGGATGCACTGGTAGCCACATGCCGCCAGACGCGTCTTGTCCGGCGTCCTGTCCAGCGCATTCACTTGCTATATGTTGGGATGTAAGAGGAATCATGGTTATCCAGGTACGTGACTTCCATATGGCTAACATACAGTTGCGTTCAAAGTAATAGCAGTTTTTTAGCTTATGCAAATAGCTATCAAAAATGGTTTGAAAGAAACTTCTAAAATTTTTTATTTAGATTTTCGTGAAGCTTATACTATGAACTTCATAAGCAAATTTCTATATTATGTATAATATTTTTAAAATAGTTTTATGAAACAAATACTTTTTTTTTTAATTTAAAATATAGATAAAATATTAAAATCATTTCAATATAAAATTCAGTTGAACGATTTCTTGAATTGTTGTATACTTCGGTATATTGAAATGTGAATTTTTCCGTAACAAACTAAAAGTTTCTTTTAACCTCGTTGTATTTCTTGTTGAGTAAACATTGTGAGAAATAAAAATAAAAATTGACCTCTGCCTAAGAGGTATGTTTGTTGAGCACTTTATATTGTGCCACTGCTATTATTTTGACCGCAGCTGTATGCCGCAATCGCACTATTCTCACCGAGGTCTCAACGAATCTCATCGTTTTGATGCAGTTCCCCGTGTGCGCCTGCCACACCTTTATCGTGTGATCGTAGCCTCCGGTGGCCAGGATCAGCTGCTGTTGGTCCCCCATTGTTTTTATTACCGATTAATTGACAATTTGCGCGATTTGGCCAGCAATGTTTTCATTTGGCAAGAATCCGCTTTTCCTGCCAGTGTGACCAAGGCATGACAACTGAAAAATGTCTATCACATAGCGGCGACTCGATCCAAGGTGGCGAACTTGGCTCTTAATATTTATTTAACTTGATGTTAACATTTTTGGATTTTAAAGGGTGCCAAAAAATCTAAATCTAGCTAAAAATATTTAAATGTATGCCACTTCAAAATCGGGATTCAACTGAACAAGATAGTTGACTAGAAACTGACTATCATTAATATGAAATATATAAAGCAGATTAAATTAACCAAGTTATGGGCTATAAAAGTAAAGTTTTGGAACACCTTACTGCAAGTCATTGTAAGCTTTGAAATATTTCACATTAAAATGGATCAAAAAGTGGATCATCATCAAAAGAAAAACTGTGCTGTTTATTATTAGAAAAAAAGCCACTAATGGAAAGCAGTTTCCGAGTAAACTTTTTGCAGGCTATTAAAATTCGTATGCAAATGATTATAAAATTAAATCCCAAACATTTTTATGTACTCCACTTAGATATTGGTTTTAAAAGTGACAAGCCATGTAACTTAGAAATTTCGGGAATGAACAAAACACGCGTTGGATATTGGAAAAGAAAAGGTTTATTCGTTGAATAAATTAGCAACTGGGACTACCAGCCCGGGACCAGCGTAACATACAAGGATGGGGGTTGGGTGAATTGGAGTTCTACTGCTGTGTGGCAGTGGCAGTGGCAGTTTCGGCTGCCGTGCGATTGGCCTCCTCCGGTTTCATGGCGGGGAACAGAAGAACCTCCTATAAAAGAAGAGGAACGAGAGTATATGTAAAGATTCTAAAGAAAAAAAAGAATGATAAAGCAAAGACGCACCTTGATGTTATTGGAGTCGGTGAGGAACATGGCCAGACGATCGATGCCCATGCCGAAGCCACCGGTGGGCGGCAATCCGTACTCCAACGCCGTGCAGAAGTTCTCGTCGACCATTTGGGCCTCATCGTCGCCGGCCGCCTTGTCGCTGGCCTGCTGCTCGAAGCGCTCGCGCTGCACCACGGGATCGTTCAGCTCGGTGTAGGCGTTGCAGATCTCCTTCTTGGCCACGAACAGCTCGAAGCGCTCCGTCAGTCCGGGCGTGCTGCGATGGTACTTGGCCAGCGGGGACATGATCTGCGGATGCTCGCAGATGAACGTGGGGTTCACGCAGAACTCCTCGATGAACTCGCCCACCAGTTTGTCCAGCAGGCGGGCAGTGGTGCGCGGGGCGGGGCACTCCACCTGGTGCTTGGTGCACAGCTGCGACAGGAACTGATTCGTTTCGGGCGTGCTGAATGTGTCCGCAGCCGGGAACTTCACCTGCAGCTTCTCCTCCAGCGTTTTGATCATGGACACTCGCTTGAAGGGTGGCGTAAAGTCAAGTTCCTGCTCCGGTCCCTCCGGACCCTCCGGGTGATAGATGACCTTGTAGGAGCCACGAATGGCCTTCACCATGCCCGAGACCATTTGCTCTGTGATGTCCATCACGTCGGCATAGTCCGCATAGGCCATGTAAAACTCGCACGTGGTAAACTCCGGATTGTGCGTGAGGTCGATGCCCTCGTTGCGGAACTGCCGTCCTATTTCGTAGACGCGATCGAGGCCGCCCACCACCAGCATCTTGTGGTACAGCTCCGGAGCGATGCGCATGAACAGGTCCATCTTCAGGTCGTTGTGATGCGTCACAAAGGGCTTGGCCGTGGCCCCGCCCGCAATCATGTTCATCATGGGCGTCTCGATCTCGAGGAAGCCCAGGCGATCCAAGAACTGGCGTACATACGAGATGATCTGGGGTTGGGGAAAGTTGAAGTTGGATGAGTGATTGTTTTATACTCTGGAATCATTCAGCTCACCTTGGCACGAATTTGGAAGTTCTCGCGCACTTTGTTGTTGAGTATGAGATCCAGGTAGCGCTGGCGATAACGCGTCTCCTTGTCCTTCAGCCCGAAATGCAGATGGGGCAGCATGTGCAGGCACGGCGAGAGCAGCTGGATCTCGGTGGGCATCACGGACAGCTCGCCCTTCTTGGTCTTGCCGGGATGTCCGACGACGCCGATGATATCGCCGCGCCGAAGCTTGGCCGTGTCCGTCTCGAATGCGGCCTCCGACTTGTAGGACCTGGCGCTGGCCATCACCTGCACCTTGACGCCCTCGCCGCGCAGATCGTAGAAGATGAGCTTGGCCCCCGACTCGCGGATGGCATGGACACGCCCGGCCACGCTCAGGCTGACATTCTCCAGCGTTTCGCCCTCTTTTAAGCTGCCCTCGTACTTGGCAATGAAGTCCTCCAGCGAGCTGCTCACATGGAACTTGTGTGGATAGGGATCGGTGCTGGGCGAACGCTTCAGCTCCTGGACAGCAGCGGATCTGAGTTTGAAGTACTCGTTGGGCGAGATCTCCTCCTCCTCCTTCTCGGCCTTCTTTTTGGGTGCTCCCTCCGCCGGAGCAGCAGCGGCTGCCTTTTCGGCCTTCTCCTTGGCCTTTTGCTCGGCCTTCAGGCGGCGTTTCAGCTCACTGGAAGGCAAGGATAAGGGTTAAATTCAATATGATACGATGTGATTATAAAAGCCTGGCCAACGAGGCGTATGAGTAACACAACGCACAGTTTGGTCTGCTTGCTGGGTTCCCATTGGCAGGGGCTCACGTGGAAAGCGCGGGCCTGCTGTGACCACAGCCTGCTCGATCTCGATGTGCACCATGTCCGCAGGGCGCAGCGGGCTAGCATTTTTTGTATATATTTTAGGCTTTGTATTTCATCAGCAGCCAAATGCAAAAAATAGAACTGGAACGTTGCCGCTTCGCCTTAACCTCAAAGGGGCTGCTGCTTCGTTGGCTGCTGGTTGTGTGTTTACGTATAATCACTTACTTCTTGGACAGTTCTCCACTTGCAGCGGCCATGCTGTTGCAGTTTACGTAGCTTGCTAATTATCTTTGGGGTTTATAACAAGCAGCGGCGACGGCGGCAAACCAAACCCAAAATACAAATGTGCCGTAAAGCGCCACAAAAAAGTAAAAAGTTTACAGCCAGGTTGGCCAGATGGTTGGCAGTGCAACGACACGGGGTGGCAGCTCTGGCAGGCAGGCAGGCAGGCAGGCGAATTACAACATACGCTAAGCGGTCACACTGGCTGGCCCCCCCCCGAAATATTTTTAGCAACAAATTTTTTAATTGACAATTTATAAACTAAAGCGAGCGCCCCGGCAGTGGCTGGCAGTGAGTAGAGCAGCACTAATGGCAACAGGCGGCCGCCAAATGCGCCAAAGGGCCAAACAAGGCAGCAAAATCAGTCGCAAAGCCAAAGTAGAGCAACTGCAGCTGTAACTGTAACTGTTAACCCTGGGCAGGGCGCGGGGAGGCAGGGTGGCAGTGGCAGCAGTGGCAGTGGAAGAGGAAGAGAGGTGGGGACGCCAAAACGGAGGAGGAAGAAGAAGAGCACATCTTGGGACATTCCTGGGACAAACGACGAAATGGAGTCATCCAATGCTGGAGCTGCTCCACTAGTGGCCCTAAAGCCTGTGGCAACGGACAGGAATCAAGTGGATCCCATAGCAGTCAGGTCGCAGGAGGCGGAGGACGACGACGAGGAGGAAGAGGAGGAGGAGGATGATGATCCTAAAGAGGAGGAGGCCTTCTACGACTCGCGCAATGGCAACGAAAGCGACGAACTGGAGCAGGCCTTCCAGAGTGCCCTGCAACTGGCCAACGATGTGCAGGTGAGTGTCAGCGTGGCGGAGGAGCAGCAGGAGCAGCAGGAGCAGGATCAGCAGTTAGGTGCCTGCGCTTTGGCATGTAAGTTAAGCCGAAGACCCATAAAACTTCATCACCTAATCAACCCCCACTTACAGCGCCCAAAGAGGAGCCACCGCCGGAACGCAAGGAACCCCGCCACCAGACCCTGCTCTCCACCAAATCCTGCGAGACGCCAGCCCAGAATGCCACGCTCTCGCCCACCAATTCCTACAATGGCAGCATCGGCAGCGATGGCGGCAGCAGCGTGGGCGGCGGCGCCCGCCGCAAGTCCTGGACACTCTCGCCGCAAAGTGGCGGCTCCACGCCCCTCAGCGGCGCCAAAAAGAAGACAAAGGCAGCCATAACAATCAACACCACTACAAATGGCGACGGCTTTAATCTGTGGGTGGCACGTGAATGCTTTGAAACGGTGCCCGCCGAGATGGTGGACACACTCAGCATGGCCGAGGTGGATGAAGAGCTCCATGAGCAGCAGGAGGAGGAGGAGGACGAGGACGAGGAGGCGGCTGCCGTGGAGAGTCTGCTGGGGGCGGCCGCTGCCCTCCAGGCCAGTGCCCATGTGCAGCGCCGTCAGCAGCAGAAGCAGCATCACCATCTGCGACAGCCTTCGCCGCCACAGCATCGACCGCTGGAACGCTCTTGGCCGCCGCGCGCAATCAATCGGGAGCTCAAGCTTCAGGGCGATGTCTTCCAGTTCGACATCCTGGACACGGACGAGCGTGGCCTGGCCGAGCTGGAGTTGGCCCAGCCGGGCAGTGGCAACAGTTCCAACAACTCACCCCTAAACACGCCACCCGTGCGCTTCAAGCCGCTGCTCAAGAAGAAGATCGGGCCGGATAGCTATATCAATACCATTAGCACGCAAAAGGTGCCGGTTCCGGTGCCGGTTAACCAGAGCTATGAGTTCCCCACCTTTCCCAGCAGCTCCTCGGCGGTGGCCTCCTCCTCGCCCAACAGTCTGCAGTTTCCGTATCTACGCCAGCACCGTCCACTCACCCGTGCCCTTTCCAATGGCAAGGCCACATCATCGGAGGAGCAGGCAGCCGCAGCCGCAGCCTCACCACGTCTCCTGCTCTCCCCGAAAAGGCAGCGCAGTCCGCCCTCGGGCTGCTCCACGCGCAGTGCCTCGCCGCTGGATCTCAGCCTGAGTCCCGAGCAGCATTCGCCCACCAGGGGCAGGGGAGTGGGCGGAGGGGCAGCACTTCAGGATGTGGCCATGCCAGCGGCGCCCGGAACTCCAACATTCCATGGCCAGCGACCTCAGCAGCGGCTGCTCAAGCGCGTGGGCGGAGGAGCCGGAGCTGGAGCTGGAGCTGGTGCACCCTTAGTATGTCCGCCCACGCCCACTCACCATGCCCGTCGGCATGCCCGCCTCCAGGCCGTCACTGCCAACTCCAGCCTGGCCATGGATGTCCCAGCAGCAGCAGCAGCCGCCTCTAGTCAATTGGATTACATTTACCTGCAGGATGGTGGAAGCAGCCAGGAGCAGGCTGCCCATCAGGTGCTGGAGCCTCCCGACGAGGTAGTGCACATAAGCAGCACCCGTTTGCCTTCCATACCCGAACGCAGTGCAGCAGCAGCGGCGGCTGCGGCGGCGGCAGCAGCAGCAGCTAGCTCTGGAGCAGCTCTAATCGAACCGGGCACCGTTTCCGGAAGCAGTGGCGGAGCCGCGGCAGAGCCGCCACTGCCGCCCGCTTGGGAGGCGCGCATGGACAGCCACGGGCGCATCTTCTACATTGACCACACCACGCGCACGACCTCGTGGCAGCGACCGGGTGGTGCGGCGCCCAGCGGCGGACCGGCGGGCAGGGAGCAGCATCATCGCCAGCAGCTGGACAGGCGCTACCAGAGCATCCGTCGCACCATTACCAATGAGAGCAGGGCAGCGCAGCTTTATAATCTGCCAGCCTCGGCTGCGAATAACACTAGTAATGCTGCTCCGGCTGTGGCTGCTGCTGTTGCTCCTCCGCCACCGCCCAATCCCGCCCAGGCCATCCATCCGGCCATCCTGATGCTCTGCCGCCCCGATTTCTACTCCCTGCTGCACACCAACGAGGCAGCGCTGGCCATCTACAACCGGAATGCCGCCCTCAAGCACATGGTGATGCGCATCCGACGCGATCCGCAGTGCTTTCAGCGGTACCAGTACAACAAGGACCTGGTGGCTCTGGTCAACACCTTCGCCCAGATGGCCCGCGAACTGCCCTCCTGCTGGGAGACGAAGCTGGACCAGTCCGGCAAGCAGTTCTTCATCGACCACCAGCACCGGCGCACCTCCTTCATGGATCCCCGCCTGCCCGTGGAGTGTCCGCGTGTGGTGCGCCATCGCCAGCAGCAGCAGCAACAGCAACAGCAGCAGCAGCCAGGTGTGGGCTACTACTACCCCGATCTGGTGGATGGCAACTGCCTGTCGGCCACCAGTGGGCACATAAATGCCAGTCCCGGATCCTCGGTGTCCGGAGTGCCGCCTTTGCCGCCACCCAGGCCCTCATCGTCGGCCACTTCTTCCACGTCCAGAGGGAGCCATGGACATGGACATGGCCATGGCCACAACTGCACCACGGCGGCGGCCATCGCCTGTGCTTTTAGCTTGGGCGGAGCAGCGGGCGGGGCCGCCGGAATGTCAGGAATGGCGGGAATGGCTGGAGTGGGGGCCACAGCAGCCGGATACGAAGATGTGCCCATTGCCTACAACGAAAAGGTAAGTTTATGGATGTTACTGAATTTCAACTCTGCCAGCACTCTGCCAAACTAAAACGATTCAACTTTTTGAGAGCTAATGCTTTTGCTGTTTTAAAATGTTGTTGCCATTTTGTTTTAATAATGGTTTTATCATTATTTTATGGCTTTATTTATTTGAAATCATTAACTGTTTGTGTCATTCAATTGAATCTCTGTCATATATTTAAGGTCATCGCCTTCCTTCGCCAGCCGAATATCCTGGAGATCCTGCGAGAGCGCCAAGGCCAGCACACCATGTCCCGCCCGCTTCGTGAGAAAATCAATATCCTGCGGGTGGAGGGCGTTCCCGCCCTCGAGAGATTGGGCCATGACCTACAACTGACCATTTTGCTTAGGTGAGTGTCCTAATTTTCTTTCTTTACTTGCCTAGAATTATTTCAATCTTATATGAACCGATGTTTGACTGCTTATAAGATGGCTTAAAGTTTGTTTCTAAAGTCTTTACAAATGTTGTATTACATTTTGGTATATATTAAAACATAGAGCGATAGAGTTAGGAACACGCAAGTTACTGGACTGTTCTTAAATACACTTACCCAAAATAATGTTTTTTATGTTTAAAATTCAATTTGGAATCATTAGATCTCTTTTGATATTTAATAAATATATATTTAATGCGATAGAGTGGGGAAATCCCAAGTTTCTGGGTTGTCCTTTAATACATTTGCCAATTAATTAATTTATATATAATATACACATGTTATTTGCGGTGGAGTCCCTCAGAGCTGAAGGCCTCTTGCAGCTATAGCTCTAACCACAATTTTTGTTAGCTCCTAGTTTTAACTATTAGTTAGCATTGTATAAATAAATAAATAAATATATGCGGTGGAGTTGGTGACAACCGAGTTTCAAAGTTGCCCTTAAAGACATTTAAACAAAGTAGTATGTTTTAATATTCAAAATATACTTAGGATCATTAAAAACTTTTTTGAGATGTATTAAACAAATACCAATTTAAATGCGATCAAGTTTCTGGATTGTCTACAAGTAAATCATATGTTTTTAATATTCAAAATTAAATTATTTCCTTGAATTCAACCTTTTGCTTGCGTGCAAAGCGTGATACACTGATTGTTGCACCGGCCAGACAGCTGGAAACCCTCGGAACTGCCATGGCGATGGTGCGATGGTGCTATGGTGCTTTGGTGCTATTGAACCCCTCGAAATAGTTCCACACTCACATGACGCACCGGTGGCCGCCAGTTGGTAGCTCCACCTGCACTTGACGAAGGTCCCAATGCTCCAAGTGCCCAGGCCGAATCCACCTGGCCTGAAATTGCATTGCTGCGTCATTTACTTGCCTCCAAACAGTTCAGTTTGGTTTGGGCTAAGCTTTTGGCTTTGGTTTTAAGCCAGTGCTGTGTGAAGCCAACTTCGATCGATTTTGGCGGCGGTCCTGCTTGAGTGCTCCGCATATCGCATATCGCATCTAGCATATAGCATATATAGCGTATCGCATATGAGTGTGCCAGTGGGCTTAATTGCTTTTGAAAACCGTGTCGAAGGTTGTTGGCTAATTTTCCAAAACGCCAAACACTAACTAACTTGGCAAGGCTGGCACTTGGCTTCTAATCTCATTGCTTATTGTCTAATTGGCCGTGTTTCTTCCAAAATACATTTATCGCTCGGCGCGTCGACCACAAAAGTTTAAGGAACTGCACTAACATGCAGCAGTGTGATGGTGATGGTGGTGGTGGTGGTGGTGACCTTAATCCTAATCCCAATCTCTCGGCGGCAACAAAGTGGAAAATGACGTCGACAGATTAACCTCTCAAATTGTCGATTAGTCTGCAACTCTGCGGCCACCAGAGATTCCGATTCCGATTCTGGTTCCGATTGAGCCATTTAATTGCATTTCAATTAGCCAAATTGTTGCGCTTCATTGGCTGGCTCCCCTCAACACAATGAAATACACAGCAATACTCGGCAGCACTCAGCAAATGAGCCGTGGGAGTTATCGCTATGGTTCGAAGCTGGTTTTGAGAGGAAATATCAATTGGCAGCGATTAGTGACTACATCTGGTAGATGTGACATTCCTGTAGATCAATGCCAATACAATTACATTACATTTCTTTTACAATCGCATTTCAAAAGGTCAAAGGTTATAAGAGTCACCTTATTTTACCGAACCCTTTACTAGAAGTGTCATAATTTTGCCCTAAAATATTGTTATCTAGAATAACAACCTATATATAAAATGTTCACTTATTTAATACTTTATTTAAGGTCCAAAGCCCGGAAATAAAACCGTTACTACAACATTTTTCTGACGGAATGTTAAATATTCGTATCTCAGTATTTAGTGCTTTTGTCTAGGACTAAAAACTATGAATAAAATGTTGACTTTAGAAATTCTTTTTCAAAACGAACCATTTAATATGGTATTTTAATAATATATGGTATTTAATAAATTCATAGCTTTGTGTCATTTTAACTATCTCGTATAATGTAGTAATATCTAGGATAAAAAACTAGGTATACATTTTTTCTTGCAGATTCGAAATAAATCATAAGAAGGCCCAATTGTCGTCTGTTGAATATTGCAACGTTAAGAATATTGGTTAACAAGCTTGTTTTGGAAAAAGTATAATCAACGATCGCATTGGGGCAGCACATATGACGTCTTCCAGAGCGACTTGCAATTGCACAACTCCGCTTAGATCAGAATCTCAGAGTCTTAGAATCCATAAACCCGAGGCAATCTGCACTTGGTCGTTAGTCATTCGTTTGGATGAGCTAACCCCAAACCCACCACCGCAAACCCCTTATTTCCTGATTCCAAAAGCTGTTGCGCCTCAATGAGAAATTCAAATGCCGACTAAGAGTAGGCAAATATAAGCAGCATTTCGCCAGTTTGTTAAATGTTTGTCGATGAATATTACCTGAGAATATAAAAATAACTGCATGCGATACGATAGTCAAAGTGGACAGAGGGTATTAATAGCAGAGCGATCTTGGGTTTTTTTTTTTGTTTTTTTTTTAGTTTTTTTTTTAGCTGCTTCGGTTGGAGCCACGCCCCCTTTTGTGAGCAGGGCAACGCCCTAAAGCCGCAGCAGCTGCCCCATAAATACTCGCCACACACTCGCCACTAATCCGCTAAAAATTCCCCTCATCACCCAGTCACACAATTTAACCCAATTCCAAATGTAGCATAATTTATCGGCCAAACAACTGGGGACTATAAAATAGCGACAATAGCAACTTTAGCTTTATCTCCAAGTCCAAGTCCTCTTTCGTTTTAGGCATTTTAGGGGGTGCGGCAGTGTCGTCATCGTCATAATCTTCACTATCGCTTTAGCAAGTATTATCAAGTATCATTATCATCAGCAATCGTCACCATTGAACTTCGTCGCCGTCGTCGAGGCATTGACAAGTTTTCAGTTGATCTTTTTAATGATCTTCCAATGGGGTACATCTAATTTCTAAGCTAGCTTTCCTTAAAGAAAGCTCAAAAAATCAAATAATCAATTGGGTGTGTTTATAAAATAACTACTATAAATAAACTATAAAAATGAAAATTATTGGGAGTTAACCTGTAAAGTTTACAGAATTTAGTTTCTTATTTCTGCATAATTATTAAATATTTCTTACAATATACCAACATTTTTACAATAGTAATTGAATTCTAAAATTTATAAATTTATGAAGTTTCCTGCTAATTAAAAAAAAAACATTTAGGCGATATTTTTACCTGATTCAAAGAAAAAGGTTTCAGTCTCCACAGAGAATTTTACTAAGAAATAATGTTTCTGTATTGAAGTAAATACTTGGGTCAAAAATATTAAGAAAATAATAAAATAATAAGGGTATTGCAATGTTCATTTGATTCTTTTTGGAGCAGGAAGTTACTTTGTGGAGTTGGGTTAACTGCTGTTTGCCGTTTAAATTTGACCCGTAGAAGGGAACGTTCGCTTTTTTTTAGTTATTGCCGTTGTTTTGCTGCTTGTTTACAGTTCATTGGGTTTTTGGGCGGCTGCGCATGCGTGCAGTTTCGATTGGGACATGGCAGCATTGTACACTGATAAAAAAATGGGAGGTAAAACTGAAAATTTTATATTTCAAATATATTTTATATTTAAATTAAATAACTGCTTTAAACTAAAGTATAATATTGTTTAAACTTCAATAACATTTTCAGATAATAAAATCAGTTACAGTTAAATAATTAAAAACCGCAATGACTGAAAATTAAAGTGAGAAATATCTAAATTAAGTATAAAATACTTGGATTTACTACACCTCAAAAGAATAATTGTCATAAAAACTAAACTATTGTTACATGAATTTTAAACTATTGGGTATGAACAATTGCTAATTAGGATGATTAATATCACAAAAGTATAAATAAAATTAATGTGGTTTACGAATAGACCCTTGACTACAGTTATAAAACTGAAACTAAAAACTAAAGGGGTTATATTATTTAGTATTGAATAAATACTTATACTTGTATACTGTCGGTAGTTAATTTTCAAGACACACTTATAAAAATTAAACTTTCAGTTTTTTTTGGAGTACTTTTTTATTTTTCCAGTGTAGCTTTGGAGCATTGAAACATTAGGGCAGGCAGACTTGGCGACATGGAGACTTTTGGAAACAGTGGCCGGCGTTTGTTTGTGGCCTATTCGAATGTTTTGTTGTGTCTGGGGCTTCCGTTTTGGGGCGTGCTAAATGCGGGGCGTGGCTTCAGTTATATGTAGAAAAGGGCGAGGGAGTGGGAGTGGGAGTGGTTCTCGTGGCGGAGTGATGAGCGGACAATTATAACCATGACCAACGCCACACAATCACCCACCCAAATGCCATGGGATGGGGCTGTGGCTGTTGCTGTGGCTGTCGTCGATCGTTTGAAGTGCACTCCTCGTGGGGGTGACTCAATTCCAATCGGTTTGTAAGCGAAGTCGAAACCGAATCCGAATCCGAATCCCAACCCGAAGTCATGCCGGGAACAGCTGGCAGGCGGTACAGTGGAGCCAGGTCTTATGGTTTTCGAACCTCTAAAGAGAATCTTAAGATTAAAGATATTAAGATGAAAATTAGCCTTTGAGCCAAAAGTTCCAAAGTATTTTTAAAACATTTTAAAACATATTTTATTTATTTAGTAAACAAGAGTTATTAAAGACTTTTATATTAAAGAACCTGCTAAGATATTAATTTATTGTTTGTTTACTTACAAAACAACGATATTTTTTTAAAAGAATTTTTAACTTTTTAACTATATTACAAGACATTGAAGACATATGTTTTAAAAGGCCTGCTGAGATTTAGCTTTTTACCATGCACCTAATTAAGACTTATATTTTAAAAGGCCAGCTGAGATTTTAATTTATTTTGTGAAACAAATGTTTCAAAAATGTATTTTTAAAGACTTCATTCCCTTAAGTCGCGCTTTGAATAGCCCACCCATCTGTAAACCAATCTTGACCCACTTTCTTGACCACTGTGCGATCGATGTGACTTGAAGTTCGGCGGATTCTGCTGGCTCTTCGGTGGCGTTTCATTGGGGCAGCGCTGCACCGCCTTGCACAACAATAAAAACAACAAATAAAAACACAACCCAAACCCAAACCAAAACCAAAACAGAACTAAACGATACGAAACGATGCGATACGAAACGAAACGCCGACCGAAAACAAAACCAGCGAATAATTAAATAATTTTCTTTGCGCGCTTAAATTGAATTGAATTTCATATTTATCGGTTCGGCGGCTAGACAAACGCCAGCATTCTGCAATCGTCGGTCATTGGGGTAGCACTAAAGCATATGGCATAGCACTAAAGCATAAAGCATATGCTTGGAAGGGAGTATAAGCCAACCCCGGGAGTTTGGAGCTCTGTTTTTGCTTTATTTTTGTTTGTGACATATATTTTTCTTTACTTTTTGTTTATCTGTGACTCCGCCGGTTTCGTTCCGTTCCGTTCGTTGCGACTTCGTTGTTTTTTCGTTCGCCTCTATCAAAACAGAAGCGTTTCAACGGCCGCCGCGTGAGCACACACATAATCGTCCCGTTTTTTAACCGCTTACGAACCGATACATAACCGATACATAACCGTTTCGCGCGAAATACCGCTATCCGAAAAGAAGCAATCGCCGGTGATCTCAGTGATGGTTAACCATTTGATTCGAAAGGCTTTTGGCGCACTACCAAAATGGGCTTTCTATCGAAGGCTGCCTACATTGTGTGGGCCGTGTAAGTAGATCATTTGGTCATCAGTAATCAACCCCTAAATACCATCTAGAAAATCCCCCCTCGTTAAGTTTAGTCATCGATATCGATGTGAAGTACCCTTAGATTACCGAGCAATCGGCTTTGGGAACTTTTTTGTTTTGCTTATTTTAAAAAGCGTATTAATATTCAAATATTTAATTAATATATTCTGGGAATATTATATAGTATAATAAATAAATTAAATTAAATCCGAAAAATTTTAATTTTAAATCACGAATTTTAAATAAGTTATTAATATTATTTCCCTGAAAGAATTGCAATGTGTTTTGAATTTTATTGTATTTATTTACTTTTCTTTTAACTGATCTTATTTTTGGATAATAATCTTTTTCTTAAAATATCTATAACCATTGGTTAAATGGAGAGTTTGTTTTTTTTTTTAATAAACTTAGTTGATTTTAGAATTTAATTAATGTCAAAAGAACTAGTATTTGTTATTTTTCAAGTTTTTAAGTCATTTAAAAAAAGTTTTGTTCGTTTTGAATTTAATTCTTATTTATTATAAGACACATCTTTACGGCCATTTAATTTTTTGTCAATTTGCTATTAAATCACTTGTTGGGTTTATACTTTGAATAACTTTATTTTGTTATACGACTTTGATTGTTGTCAAAACAAACTAGTATTTGTTATTTCACAACATTCTATATTCTGTTTAATGACTCAATTCAATAAGTGTTTACTCAAATTTTGCTTGGTGTTTGAAAATCACTTCCCACAAAAAGTCACATCGCATTGCATTGCATTGCATTGCATTGCACAAATGCAGCGCAGGCAGAAATAACGAGATCACATCCTGTGCTCCCCTAGTTGCATCCGATTTTGTTTACCATTCCGCCGGCAATGCACTTTTTATGCTTTCCTATCCGTGGAGATCGGGTTCCAGATTCGGATCCCATTTTATTCCCATGGCTGAAACTCCAGTTGCAGGAATGCTGTGTGGAATGCCGAGTAAACAGTTTGCACAAATTATGAGCAATTTCTGTTCAGGGTTGTGTGGGAACGGGAATGGGAACCCATCTACATATTTAAGTCAGTCCATTATTTCTAGTGTCCAATTGCAAAAGGGATCCATGTTGTGGCCGCACCAAATAACCCCAAGGATATACGTTCTTTTGGTTCAAGTGGTTTGTTTATATTACACAATTACTTCGTTGGACTGCAGACACACTATATTTTATAGCTTATCAGGAATAGATTTTCGTTTTTCCAATTTATTGCTTGGCCAATCGTGTTATGACAGAGTGTTGCAACTGTTTTAACGATTTTGGATTAGATTTCGTTTCACTTAAAGTTTTATATGAGTTTTAAGTGGGCACCAAAAGCATGTATTAAGGGGTATGCTTTAAAGGGTGTACAGTTTATATTTTTGTTTTTTTTTTTTCATAAGTGTGACTACTTTGTTTTCATTTACTTTCTTTGATTTCAAAATAATATCCTTTAAAGAAGTTAACTTATTTCATATATTTTATTATATAAGAAATAATATGCGTGTGAAGCATAAATAATCACAAAGCATTGAAATATTTCAGTGAGAGTTTGAATAACCCAAATTAAGCATTCAATCAGTCTGGAACTGCTGCTTGTTTTTTACGCCTTATGGAAACCAAATGGAAACCATCGAATGGGCCACCGAATACCTCACCTTAATGGGTTAAGGCTTCCTTATCGCCGCCTTCCTTATCAGCATATCAGTTTATCGTGATAAGCCCTCTTTTTGTGCCCTCCCCCCCCAATGCAATCCATCTGTTTTGGTGGTGCAGCTTGGAGTTGAAACCCAAATCAGTCGTTTGCCTGCTTCAGTTGGATTGGGAATCGATATTTAACCCAAAAGTTTTCTCCGTTGTGATTTCAGTTATATAGTATCAATTTTTATATATTTTTTTTCGATTTTTTCGGTGTGTCTTTTTAGTGTACTGCTAATTGAGAATCCATTTGGGATTTACAACCCATCAAATGGGTCTCTTTTCCAAGTTCGTCTACACCTTCCACATGTGGGAGAAGTACGTGAGTCGTGAGTCGCCACAGATTCTTAATACTTATGTTCATACTATGCTATATTTAAATGTTTTTTTTTACTGTTTTTTTTTACTGTTTTTTTTTACAAACCAACCAACAAACCGACCAGCATAAAAGCAATGGCGAGCGCTTCCCTTTCATATCATAACATATATTTCATGAGTGCTGGCGGCCATTCAAAATATTTAGCGAATAATTTCTGAAGTTGACGACGAGGGCAAATAAATGTGGGTAAATACGTTGTCGCGGTGGTGCATTCATAAATTGTGGATTAAATATGCAGAAGAATACTATAGTGTTGTGGGGGAAGTATAGTGCTTGATGATAGAATGGCAACTGGAGTGGCAACTATAGTAAAATATAAATAATATGAGATCTCTTCGTCAAGAGCTTTTTCGTTCCCGCATCAAGGCACTTATTTTATGCAGATTGTCTCTTGTAGAAAGAAGCTTAATTTTGAGGATATCAAGCTTATTTTTGTTTAAAGGCATAATTTAGTTTAATTAAAGTCAGAGAATCATATCTTATAGCTGCTATATTAAACGATTTGGCCAAACGAGTTTAAAGTAAACCATTTTTATTATAATTTCATGCGTTGTATTATCTTTGGGTGCTCTTCTTTTTAAACTAATTGACCTAGAAAATTCCTTTAGAAACGGATGAAGATTAAGATCCTTCAGTAAAGTTATATAATAAATTTAATAATTTGTCCAAATGAGTTTTGAATAATCCATTTTTGTTATTAATTTTGTAAATTAATTTAAAAATGAAATGATTCGCGAATAAATAAATGACACACAAAATTCCTTTAGTGATAGAAACTCTTCACTAAACATCTATATGTATATATACTTTACTTAGTAATCTGTTCAAATGGGTTTTGAATAATCCACCTTTGTTTTGATAACAAAAATATAAAATCTTTAAGTGCTCTACTTTCTAGCTTGTTGATCTATTTATTTCCTTAAAGAAAAGTATCCTTTAATAAAACATCTATATGTTATTAATTAAAACTGTTTCGAAAATTGCTGTATTAGTAGTAATATAATTATTATAGAAATGTTTATGTTGTATGAAAGGGAAAGCAATTAAAACGGAATAAACTCGTTCTTTTATGTATAATATTTCTTTAAATAAAGATCAGGTCTAGAGAAAATGTAATTCTAGAAAATAATGCGAGGGAGTGCCAGTGCCTCTTTATCACAACCAATCGCTCAGCATTTCCGCACTTTTGTGGACTTTCTTGCGCTGCAAAGTCAGTGACCGGCTGTCGGCTGTCTAGAACGATTGCATCGAGTGTTTATAAATATTCCCCACATTTCACAATAAGTGTGTGTGTTTCTTTGTTGGATAAGTGGGTGTCAACCACAAGCCACAAACCATTTTGCGATTTTTGTGTATTCTTTTTGCCATTTAAATCGCCATTAATTGCAGCTTCCTGTTGTTCCAATTATTTGCAAGAATTTTTCATTCAATTTGAAAGTAATTTGACACGGCATAGGCATACGATACTATACTATACTAAACATAAATGCGTAGTAACAGCCATTAATTTATCCATTTCCATTTTCATAGCCAACAGCCAACAGCCAAAAAGTATTGCTAATGAGCCCAGAATTGGGAAATTAGTCACTTCCGAGCGGGCGATAATTGCAGCCATAACTGTTGTCACTATCCATTCGATTCGATACGATCTATACCCCTCCCAAAAAAAAAAAATAAATAAATAAATATATATATATATAGCACCTACTACTGCGGTTGACCGCCATAATTTGCGTTATTAATTGGCCAATTTTCAATTTCAAGTTGAAGGTCGCAGACCAAAGCAAAAGCAAAAGCAAAAGGCGCTGCCAAATGGCAATTTAAATTATGGATTAACTACTTAGAATCGGAATAGTTAGTCGATGGATTGGTCTAAAAAAAAGCAACAACAAAAAGCTGGAAGGAAAAGTCTGACTGTTCTGGGTTTGTTTTTTTTTTTTAGCGAAGGTCGCCTTTTGACCTAATCGATTGCATTTGATTGGAAATCGATCGATTCTTCCGCCTCATATTTGATGGTGGGAAAACGTTTGATGGCCTTAGAAAGGGGCGTGGCCAGCTGGGAAAGGGGCGGAAGATAGATAGGCTCTTCTGAAATGTATTCCAAATGCATATTAATGCCCATGACAAATCACTTGGCCTCCTGACCCCTGACCTTTTGCGCTGGTCATCTCAAGTCTGATTTCATCATCGCACAAAATCGATGCAAAATGGGTCGACATCTCAGAATCGGTTCTATATAGTATAGTATAGTAAAGTGACATATCAGCCAGCTGCAAATCGTATGATTTTCACTGTGAACAAGTGTTTATAATTTTAATTTTCTGCTTACCATTAAGATCAATTAGTTCTCGTATTTTAATTGATAACTATTCCATTTTCTAGCTATTTTATGGTTTCTCTACTTATTTATCAACGATTTTGATGGCTACCACACAATTAATTAGAAATAATTAGCAGATTAAAGAATAAAATCGGTTTTCCAAGATTTAGGGAAAATACATATTTGTTAATAATGAAAAAAAAATATTGTTTTTCAGTCTAATTTAAATTTTTTTTTACTTAAAATAAAAACCAATTCGTTTTTGTATTTTAATTAATTACAATTGAGTTTTCTTTTTTATATTTCCTCGTTCACTGTTATTAAAGATTAAATTAAGATTCAGAACCATTAATAACAAAAATCTAAATATTAAAAAACAAGAAATATTTTCTAAGACTTAGGGCAAAACTAAATTTGTTAATAACATAACATAATAATATTTGATAATTTATTAATCAAAGATTTCCATCGCTCTTATTAAGGATTGACTTAAGATTCAACACAATAAATTAAACAAAATTATGAGATTTATATATATTGGAAATACAACATGTTATTTAATAATATAAGTTAATAATATCAATAAAAGATTTAAATGGCTTTTATTAATAATTTAATTCAAATTCAACACAATTGATTCAAACTGATTTTTAAACCTATAAATATAAGAAAATATTGTATATTTTTGAATATGCAGGGCAAAAGAATATTTTGTTACCAACAACGAACAAATGAGTGACCTTTTTAGAGCATTTGTTGGGACCCAATTTACTTAGATTTTCTGCCAGTGCAGCTCAGCAGTTCCATCCAAAGTCCGCAGCGCATTTATCTCCTTTATCAACGCACAGCACAGTCCATATTCGGATGGGCGTCCTTTCCGGTCTGTCGGATGTGTTTGTGTGGGCAATCAATTGGCGGATTAGAAACTCCATGAGCAATTGCCATAAGCGCGAAAATGACGGCATCTGAACTGTAGATTTACGATGTACGAGCAAGCAACCAAGCAACCAACCCGTAGCTAATCGCTTTTATCGAGTGCAACAAACAACTGACTATTTATCTATCTACTATCTACCTTCAGCCTGTTCGAGCAGGAGATCATGAGCTATGTTCCTATTGAAGAGCGCAGTCCGCAGGGATCGCCGGTGCTCAGTTCGCGGATGCCACAGCGGGCACCGCCGCCCTTCCGGCGCGACTTCGAGGCCAAGCTGCGCAGCTTCTACCGCAAACTGGAGTCCAAGGGCTACGGCCAGGGACCGCACAAGCTTAAGTGAGTATCAAAGCTATTTTCTTTGGGGGTTTCCAGGCAAAACAAGAAAGAAAACTAAAGTTTATAAACCTTTACAGCTATTACTAAAATCAAAGACTCTTTAAAACGAATATATTTCGGTGTGTGTGCGTGTATGTTTCCAAGCAATCAAGCTATGTCGTTTTTTCCGATCGTTTCAATGGCAGCTATATGATATCATTGTCCAATTTAAATCAAATTAAAACCCCTATTCTAAAATGGCATTACTATAAATCGAAAGTATTTAAAAAAATCAATTAACTATTTAATGCTAACAAATATTAAAAATGTCTTTTTTAACTATTTAATAATTAACAATTTAATACTTAACAAATATTAAAAATGCATCATTTACCTTTTAAATGATTAACAAATTTTAAAAGTGTATTATTAAACTATTTATTTCTATAAAAGTGTGAAAAATGTATTTCTTAACTACTTATTGATTAACAAATATTAAAAATAAATTATTTAACTATTTAAAAAAAATATAAAAAAATTTCTGTAAAATTGTAAAGTAACAAAAATAAAAAAATATATATAAGTATTATACAAATATATTATTTAACTATTTAAAAATATATAAAAAACAATGTTTGCAAGACTTGAAAGTAGCAAAACTAGAATATATACATAAATATTACAAATCTATTATTTAACTACTTAAAAATATATAAAAAACAATGTTTGAAAGTAGCAAAACTAATCTGTTGATGCATTCCCCAGACTCCACATCCGCCGCAGCCATTTGCTGGAGGACGCCTTCCGGCGCATCATGTCGGCGAACAAGAAGGACCTGCAGCGCGGCCGCCTGGCCGTGCTGTGGGACACGGAGGAGGGCCTGGACTACGGAGGACCCTCCCGGGAGTTCTTCTTCCTGCTGTCGCGCGAGCTGTTCAATCCGTACTACGGACTGTTCGAGTACTCGGCCAACGATACGTACACGGTGCAGGTGTCGCCGCTGTCGGCGTTCGTGGACAACTGCCACGACTGGTTCCGGTTCAGTGGGCGGGTGCTGGGACTGGCCCTGGTGCATCAGTACCTGCTGGACGCCTTCTTCACGCGACCCTTCTACAAGGCACTGCTGCGCCTGCCGGTGGCGTTGAGTGATTTGGAGTCGCTGGACAACGAGTTCCATCAGTCGTTGCAGTGGATACGCGACAATGACATCGGCACGGGCGTGGATCTGGGCCTCACCTTCTGCGTCACGGAGGAGCTGCTGGGTCGAGTGGTGGAGCGCGAGCTGAAGCCGGGCGGCAAGAACATCATCGTGAACGAGAAGAACAAAAAGGAGTATCTGGAGCGCATGATCAAGTGGCGGCTGGAGCGTGGCGTTCAGGAGCAGACGGAGTCGCTGGTGCGCGGCTTCTACGAGGTGGTTGACTCGCGTCTGGTCTCCGTCTTCGATGCCCGCGAACTGGAGCTGGTGATAGCCGGCACCGCGGAGATAGACACCAACGATTGGCGCCTGAACACGGAGTATCGCTCGGGCTATCATGACAACCACCAGGTTATCGTGTGGTTCTGGCAGGTCATCGAGCGGTTTAGCAATGAGCAAAGACTGCGACTGCTTCAGTTTGTCACCGGCACATCGAGCATTCCCTACGAGGGATTCTCCGCGCTGCGAGGCTCGACGGGACCACGACGCTTCTGCATCGAGAAGTGGGGCAAGCCGAATGCCTTGCCACGGGCCCACACCTGCTTCAATCGGCTGGACCTGCCGCCGTATCCCACGCCCGAGCTGCTCTACGAGAAGCTGCTGCTGGCCGTCGAGGAAACGAATACGTTCGGCATTGAGTAGGCATGTGATATTCGGCCAGCCTCGCCTTGTTGCAGCCCCCAAACAACCAAAACAACCAAACACTAAACACTAAACACACAACCCGAAAACGCTTTATTTCGATTTTAGAAGTTTTTTATAACTTGCCTAAGTCTAGGAATTCCATTGGGGTGTTGCAGAAATACCAGTTGTTGTCCCTGCCAGTGATTGAAAAAGTATTCAGGTAGTTTGAAAAGCTTGTTCAAATTATAACTTAACATTTGGTGTCCAGGAAAGTGGATGAAAATGTCTTTAGTTGGTTTCAACATTTGTTTACCCACAAAATCCAAATAAGGAACTAAATACTTTACAATATATAACTTAAAACTGGGACTGTAAATAAGAGTTTATTGAGGATTTTAATTTGAAAAAGACTACTAAACTACTTAATCGTCAGAAGTAACACTAATAACAATAAAATAGCTAAACTAAGAACTCTTGTCCACAAGGTTTTAAAATATTCAGCGAACTTGGCAAATATATAAAACTATTTATTCTTGTTTTCAAGTTTCGTAAAATAAAAATAAATTCTTGATTTTAAATATAAACTATTATTTGCTTTCCAATGCGAGTTTTATAAAAACCAAACAAAATGTAGGATTTTTTAAAGTAAAAGTCTCAAATTACATTTATTTACGGTGCCTGTTTTTTAATACGATTTGTTATCTGTTTTCCATGCAAATCTTAAACACAAATTATAGCTGGAGTTTAGTTCTTTAATTCATAATTATTTTTTTATGAAAAGTTAGTTGATATTTTATATTTTTTAGCTATTTCTAAAAGTCTTCTGGTATTTCTGCAACACTGAGGATTGTACTGTAGTTATTTATATACGTAGGTTAACCGTCCCCTTAAAAAAAAAAAGAAAAAGAAAAAATGCCTAGCCATAGACAGACTTGCTACTTTAGGCATGGCATTCCATTAGTTCGTAGACAATTTGCCTTCGCCTTCGTTTTTGCCGTTCACTGAATGGAAGTGTTACCTCAAGAGCAAAACGGCTTGCCAGCGCCGCCAGTCATTAGTTGTAAGACCTAAGAAACAAGCAAAAAGAAACCTTAACTGCACACCCCCGAAAAAAGGATAACTTCTAAGGCTAAAAATCCTTCGCTTGACTCTCTGCCTGATTTACTAAACACAATCGAAACGAATCGAAAAACGAAATGTAATGAAATGAAACGATGCCAACTGCCTGTAGAGAAATTTTCAATGCCTAATCCAATTAGCAGGCCCCAAAGAATGGAGAGATTGAGAGAGCAGAGCCACTCTAAGCCAATACTTAACTAGCTTATAATGTTGTCGTCTTAGCCTTAACTCGAATTCCAAAACCCCTAGATGTATGCATTCCAAAAAAGCGTATTGTGGATGTCAGTTATTATAGCCTATATTACCCTAACCTCTCTCCTTAAAATCCAGAACAAAAAAGTATGTAAATTGTTTTTGAATTTACAAACGCTTTAATTATTTCCATCGAAGTTGCCATGTGCATCCTCCTCCGCCAATTGACCAAATCTCTGGCCAGGATTGGGCTGCATATGACAGCTCCGATCGGGTCTTTATGGTATATTATATAGTATATATTATATATACAACAAAATGGCTGCTGTTATGCCAACAATGATTACAAATTGGTCCAGTGCGTTGCTTCGGCTTTATTGGTTCTTTCGGCGCATACAATTAACGATAATATATATATATATATATATATATTTAATTAAAACATAAACAAACAAATTCAAAACATAGCTAAACGAAAAAGCAAACAAAAATTACATTTTTAAGATTAGTATTGATCGAAAGAGAAAGCGAAAACGAAAAGATAACTAAATGGTGATTTGTTTACATGTATTTTTGGCATTAGTTAATACGGAAAGCGAGAGAGACGGACAACCAGAGTTGGAGAGAGATAGAGCGATAGACAGAGACGGAGTCAGTGAATGAGACAGAGATAGGATAGAGATAGAGATATAAAAACGCTTTTTGAACTACTTATTGATAAATGAAGATTGTTTTAATGAATTATTAATGTGCGTGTATTTATGAACAAATTAACTATAATTATAAACAAATAAATGTGAGCCTTTTACTTCAAAAGCAAATCTGTGGTCTTTATGGTAATTTTGGATATATTTTCATTTCAATGGCATAAATTCGAACACTTAAAATGAAAATATTGGTAACAAAATTAGTTTTTAAAATTCGATCTTGGCTGGCAACCTATTCTACCCATCCACAATATGTTTATAGAAACTAATTTGGTTTTAATGCGAAAATCGATTTTTAAAAGTTTGGTTTTATGGCCAATTTTCGCATATTTGAAAAGAGGGTACATCATCATTTTTTGCAGAAATTTAACAATCTGAAAAAATTGCCACTTGATTGGAAATTTTATTACGAATTCAACGGTGTATGACATTCCAACATTTGACCATTATTTCCCAGGGTTTTGACACAAAAACCAAGTTTTTTATGTGTTTTTTGTAATTTTTGGCGATTTTTCAAACAAAATTATTTCTGAAGAGTCTTTTTGTTGTAACTTTGCCAAAATAAGACCCAAAGTCAAAAGAATTGCTATTTTGAACAGTTGGCAACCTATGTCATCCATCCTTGATCGATCGAAAACAATTAATTTAGTTTTGACAAAAAAACCGAATTTTGAAAAACGTTTTTTGAAAAATTTATTTATGTCCAAATTTCTGACTTTTTTGTAAGGGACTAAAATGGGTTATTTTTACTATAAAAATAATAATGTAACACAAGCAGCATTTTGAAAAATCGATTTTTCATATTAAAACCAAAAAATTGGCTCTAAACCGATTTTATATGGGTAGTATAGGTTGCCAGCTGTCCAAGACAGTCACTTTTATGGCTATATCTTTAATTTTGCCCAAGTTACAACAAATGAACGCTTTAGGAATTTTTTATTGGTCAAATCTCCAACAACCAAAAAAAACACCTTTAAAGACGGTTTTTGTATTAAATCCTTGGGAAAAAATGGTCACCAGATGGAATGTCATACATCGGCGAATTCGTCATTAAATTGCCAATCAAATGGCATTTTTAATTAAACAGTTTTCAGATTTTCAAAAATTCGCAAAGAATGATGATGTACCCCCTTATCAAAAATGCGGAAATTGGCCATAACGTTAATTTTTCAAAAGTCTATTTTGAAAAATCGATTTTTCATATTAAAACCAAATAAATGGCTCTAAACCGATTTTAGATGCGTAGTATAGGTTGCTAGCTGTCCAAAACAGTCACTCTTCTGGCTCTACCTCTCACTTTGGCCAAGTTATAAAAAAAGGACGCTTTAGGAATTTTTGTATTTGTCAAATCTCCAAAAACCCAAAAAAAACACCTAAAATATCGGTTTTTGTCTCAAAACCTTGGGAAAAAATGGTCACTAGATGGAATGTCATACATCGGCGAATTCGTCATTAAATTGCCAATCAAATGGCATTCTCAGTTACAAATTTTTCAGATTTTCGAAAATTCGCAAAAAATGATGATATACCCCCTTATCAAAAATGCGAAAATTGGCCATAACGTTAATTTTTCAAAAGTCTATTTTGAAAAATCGATTTTTCATATTAAAACCAAATAAATGGCTCTAAGCCGATTTTAGATGCGTAGTATAGGTTGCTAGCTGTCCAAAACAGTCACTCTTCTGGCTCTACCTCTCACTTTGGCCAAGTTATAAAAAAAGGACGCTTTAGGAATTTTTGTATTTGTCAAATCTCCAAAAACCCAAAAAAAACACCTAAAATATCGGTTTTTGTCTCAAAACCTTGGGAAAAAATGGTCACTAGATGGAATGTCATACATCGGCGAATTCGTCATTAAATTGCCAATCAAATGGCATTCTCAGTTAAAAATTTTTCAGATTTTCGAAAATTCGCAAAAAATGATGATGTACCCCCTTATCAAAAATGCGGAAATTGGCCATCCTGAAAAGAAAGATCCCCCCAATCATTATTTCTTTAATTAAATCAAAGTTTTTCCGTTTTCTATATATTTCATCCACAATTTTCTGTTGTTACTTTTATTTTTTGTTGTTTAAACTGCAAAATGCAATTTGCTTTTACATCAAGTTGTATTTTGGTTTCTCGTTTGTCTTCGTGAAATGATAACACATATAGTACTATATATGTCCTTAAATATTATGCTAAGATTTCCATGTTTTTGGGTGTGTACTGGATCTTGGACTGGTTTTGCCGCTTATGTACAGTGTCTCGCCGGGATTTGGAGCTGGATTAGTAGCTAAATGGTTAACTGGATAAGTGGAGGTGTCTCCCTGCTAAGTGGTATCATCTTATCCAAGTGCGACAAATGCATGCGAGTATTCAATATGCGGGGGAATTAGCGGCTATCGGTTGCTAGTTGCTAGATGTTAGATCTAGTCAAGTCAAGAGTTGTGTGTTTGGTTGGTTAAGGGTGGGCTGGATCGATCGATCGATCGATCGATTTGGTGACTGGTTTTTCCGGTGCATTTTTGTGCGCAGCAAAGCTTTCTGAAAGCATCGTTACACATGCAACATTTTGAGTACTCGTACTAAGTAATTTTCTTTACACATCGTTTGAACGGAAAACAAAGGCTTGTGACTCTAGCTAAGTTTTACACATTACACTTGAAGAAATTTTGCTAGTTTTCATACATGTGTTAATACATAGATATATACTATATATATTTTAAATAAATTCTTTACTCCACTCCAAGCCAAGGAGCCCACAAAAAATATTTATAGTTTATCATTTGATTTCTTTTGTTTCGGATTAAATGCAGTATGATCTCTGTGTCAAGCATTACAAAAATAGAGCATTCCATCGATCTCTGGGTGGTGAGTATTCAGTTTTCATTATGCAATCTGGTTAGGTTTCTTGTTCTTTGTTTCTCTCGGAAAAGGCCTTTGAAAGAATTGAAAATGGTTCTGTTTCTGTTTCTGCTTCTGCATCTGTGATTAAATATTAATGTAGAGTGTAGTGTGACATGACAACTTGCTGTGTGTGTGTGTGTGTGAGGAGAATCTGTGGCTCCAATTTCGACTTGCATCTTTCATTCGGGTTTGATCACAGCTTTTACAATTCTAATGATATTCATGTGAGTGGTAGAGTGTGTATGGAGTGTGTGTGTGTGGGTGTGCGCGGCCAACTTTTAAATTCGCACCAAAAATACTATATATATATATATATATATATTTCGTAGATATTTACATGCATACATACATGACAATTACAAAAAAAAAACGTATTTATCTTTCTTGCAGATGTGTGTCGCAGTATATGCACTTAATTTCTTTATGTATATATATATGTAAATATTTATAATACTTTCGCAAAGATGCACGAAGAAAATGCATTCTGTCCGACATTACATACACATAATTACACTTAATATTTCGTTTTCAGTTTACTTCTGGTTCGAGAAAGCTGCCATTCTTTTGACTTGATTCATAATTTCATATAGATCATCTTGTTATTTAAAAAAGTAATACAAAATATGTTTTGGTTTTTTCCTTCATTTATTTTCATTACGATTATTATACCATTTTTTTGGATTCGCTTGGCATATGAAAAATGTAGGAAAGAAGGCATGTTAGATATATATGTTTCTTATTATTTTTGTGTTTTTTGCTTTTTAATACTCGTTTTCTGCGCTTTCAACTATTTTGTGTTTAGTTGGTAAAATAATTTTTAGTAAAATTTACTACTTGACTCTCTGTCTCTCTTTTTTTCTCTCTGCATGATACATTTAATTTCGCTCTATATATAAATATTTTTAAAGAATTAGAAAAAAAGGGCACAAAAAAGGTAACAACAAAAATTACACATTTAACAGCTTGGAGGCGAAGAATACTTTGTTTTTTTTTTTTTTTTTTTTTTTTTTGGGGGGGGGGGGGGGGGTTTGGGTTTTCGGGCTTCAGTTTCGGTTTCTTTGGGCTATTTTCGTATGCAACAACATTGAACAGTGCTTAAATCTGATTTCTTTTGGTATTTATATATATATATATAAATCTATATATATATTCCTATATGCGGTACGTAGATCTAGGCATATGCTATATAAGTTAAGTAAACTAGCTGCTTAGTTGCTTGTAGGAAATTCGCAGCTCGCTGCTCCTTGATTACTCTTTTTTGGGGGGAAGATGTGGGTGTTGAGATGGGAAAAATGCACAAGAATTGTCCGCTCCTTTGATTCTGACCCTCCGCCGGACGGTTCGTTTGGTTTGGCCTCCAGTCCAGCTCGTCCTCATCCTGATCCTCATCGTCGTTCTGATCCTTTGCCTTCGTTGTACTCCGTACTTCATCGGACTCTAGTTAACTTTGTCATGGTTAAACACTCTTCGCTGTTAATTTACTTTTGTTTTGCTTCTTGTTTTTTTTTTTGCTAATGCTGCTGGTTTTTTGTATTTTGTGTTTTGTTTTCTGTTTTTGTTTCTTCTTTATTTTTAGCTATTTGTTTTTCATTTAGTTTAAATTTAATTTAAATAATGTTTATTTATAAACGTTTTTGCTACACAACTATAGCATGGTATGTTTAAATATTTAAAAAAAAAATAATAGATTAACGTAAATTGGTTACTCTACTCTCTACACACTTTCTCAACTCTCCTGCTCGTGCTCCGTATAGTTGCTCTCCATCTCGTATCGTATCGCATCATATATATATATATAAATATATCCATATAACACATCATTACAGGACGAACATCTAGTCGAAAAGTTACACAACTTCAATTTTAGCAAAGGTAAAACATAAAATTATTCTGTATACAAGTGTTGTTTGTTTGCTCTCTTCCATTCAGACTGCCTAGCTCCTACTCCGAGTCCTGTTCACGCTCATCGAAGCCAGCCAGATCGACGGTCTGCAGCATGCCGCGCGAATAGGCGTACTCGATGAGGGCCAGGTGGCAGAACACATACTGATCGGGCATCTGGATGGAGTAGGCACGCTGCGATCGGATCTTCTCCACGGTGCCGCGTATATCCGCCGTGCCCACATCCTCCAGTCGCGATATGCAAATGTCCAGCGTGATGAATGTGCCTGTGGATCAAGTAGATTTTGAGTTACTTGGGAGATCTTGGGAGATTGGATTGGATGGTTAGTCACTGACCTGTGCGTCCAATGCCTGCACTACAGTGCACCACAATGGGCGGTCCGCGGGCATGGCCCGCCCAGGTGTCGCCCAGTGCGTTCACCAGCTGCGCCTGCTTCTCACGCACCTTCTGCAGAAAGTTTAGCATGGCCATGGCCGAGCTGGGCACGCCATAGTCCGGCCAGCTGGTAAACTGCCAATGTGAGACATTGCGTGTTTCGTCAGTCTGTTTGTAAAGAAAACACACAAGAACAAATCGTTGTTAATAACTCTTTAGTAGGAAAAGTATGCAACAGGTAGAAGAAAGTGTTTCCGATGATATATATTTTTAAAAATATTATACATATATGATAAAAGTGGTTCCATTAAGATTATAGTATATTCTATTAGCTTCATAAAAATATAAGAACAAATTTCAAAAGTTGTCTAAAATCTATTTTTAATAAGCTAAAAAACTACAATTTTCATGACCGCAGCTGTATGTAACTCTGAGATATGTTAGAGCTCACTAATTAGGTTGTATATGTTTATTCGGTTGATATCTATCAACTCAAACAAAAACTTTCCAAATCGAATTATTATTTTAGAAGTTATTAGCATAAATCTAACTTTTTGAAAATACAAGGTAGATGGCGCCACCTAAAAAACGAATATTTTCTCTGGGCATAATTATTTATTCAACGAGTCTAACTAATCTAATAACATAGTCATCTGGCAATTCAATTAGCCTACCTTTATGTTTCTCAATTCCAACGAGGCAACCATATAGTCCTCGTTGCACTCAACGCTAATTGTTCGCACATGGTAGTCGCCAAACTCTAAGGAACTTTCTTCAGTCGGCTCCCAGTACTGGCCGCATTTCACGCGTCCGCGCTCCATCACGCGCGTCGTCATTACTATAACTAAACAATGTTGCTCCCAGATCATGCGCCAAAAGTCCTGGGATGTCTTTGGTAATGGACCTGTGCAACAATATCTTTATTAGTTTATATTCCATATATATATATATATAGATCTAGAGAGTTTAACTCTGCCTCACCTTGAGTTGAAATATAGGCATTCTTTTGTTTGTAGCCATCGACGAAATTCGCATTTATGTAATCGGACGGCTCGTCGCCGTCTTCGTGTGCCAGCACCACTCGACTGTGATCGTAGCAGAGGACGTCTGTGTAGCGATTCTTGGTCAGGTTGACGCGCATCCTGCAAAGGATTAAGGCCATGTGATTGTTAGATATCAAGGGTTATTCAAATAAATTAGGGAAAAATTTAAATAAAACTATAAGACAACTTCTTCATTGCTGAATTTTAAATGAGTTCCATTTTGTTAGCACTAAAAAATGAAAATCAATCAACGACTCAAATTTAAAAACCCGACAAAAATGACTATCGTTACATTTTCTATATAGAAAATAAACTAAATTCAACAATGACATTCTTTGGCTTTTCTATTCATAATTTGAATTGCCAAATAGTTTTAATAAGCTAAAAGTTTTAACTAGAAAATATTTTAAAAATATATCGTAAGCTCATTGTAGTTTGGAAATAATAGTCCCTGATTTATTAGTTTTATTTTTTTTTTTTTTCAATATTAAATGCACTTAAGTCACTTTTCGAAATGCATAACAAGTTGTTAAGCATGCAAAATATTTGTTTTGTTATATTCAAAGAAAAGGTTGAATAATGTCAGCTTGGCGTTATTGCACTTTTGGAAATGTACTTCTATAAGGAGTTGTTGCATGCATTTCCTACACCCTGATCTCATTAAACCCACCTCGCATGCAGAAAGGTGCCCTCTGGCGCCCTATTCCGTATGTCCGCGTACTCCTTGATCAGCCCATGGCGTCCGCGCGCCTTCACCATCTGGACAATCTGATCGATGGGCTTGGGATCGCCCTCCTGTCCGGCCAGGCTGTCGTCGTCACTGAAGCCGGACGAGGCGCTGCTCGGTGGATTCTCCGACCAGAATTCGCCGTTGGTTGTGGTGGTGCTGGCACCAGCTGCTGCTCCAGCTGCGCCTGCAACTGTGGTGGTGGTGCTAGTGGTGTTGGTGGTGTTGCTACTACTGTTGCTATCCGCCGCACCACTTGTGTTGAGCTTGAGAGGATTGGATGTGGCTGTGGCTGTGGCCGAGGTGGCGGTACTGCTACTGCTGCGGTGGCTAGGACTCAGTCCATTGATTGTGATGTTTTCGTTGGGTTCAACTGCGGCAGTTGCTGCTCCTCCTCCTACTCCTCCCACTCCAGCTGATCCTGCTGATCCAGCTGATCCAGCTGGACCCACGCCATTGCTGACCGTCACCACGGTGGTATTGTTGTCGCCCAGTTGGTGGACGGCACTGATTATCGTGGCACCCGTTGCTGTGGCGGCGGCCTCTAGTTCCGTGCCATTGGTGGTGCTGGTGGCTGCAGTGCCAACGGAAGCACCACCAACCACAATATTGGCCAGCAGCTCGTCCTCACGATTCGTCATCGATTGGCGGCAGGTGAGCAACCATGTGGCGTGATCGACCTCCAGCGTGCCACCCAGATGAATGGGCAGCGCCTTGCGCGGCACGTGCAGCGCCAACTGCGGCACCGATACAGTGAACACTCGCTCGCGCAGCTTCTCGCGCACAAACAGACGCAGGATCTTAAAGGGTGCCTTGAACCACAGCGGCGCCGTCACGATCAGCACCTTCTTCAGACGCGCCGGATAGCCGCCCTGCAAAAATTGTTTAAGGAAATTGTTTAATTGTTTCCAGTACAAAACTTAATAAATTTTCAGATCAAAGCTTGTGTATAAGTATTGCCAAAGTAAATTAAAACAAAAATTTCTTAAGTCCTCAAGAGATTTTCTTTCTTAATTTATTACAATATTTGATTTATACTGCTATGTATATATTTAGTTAATAAAGGCTTTTTTTCCTAGATAAGAAGTGAAAATAGTTTAAAGAGCTATTATTCTGGGTATACATATCTAACCATATTTTATTATTAGCTTCTCCATTTATTATTATCTATTGTACTAAACTAATTAGCGAATAAAATTACGTTTTCCTAAAAGTTTTTAATGATATACTTGGTATTTTATTTTACTGAGCACCAATTTGCAGCACTTGTCATTTTAGTTTAACATTCAGTTTTCACCGAAGCTAGTTTTCCCAGAACTCGGCAGTTTTGATTTCGATTTCCAAGCTGCGTTCGACTAATTGAAGTGACATTTCCCCTTTCTCCCAGTTGATAAAACACACTTTAATCTATGCAGCTCCATACACTACCTGTAGTTTTTTCCCGGAATATTGCACTTTCTGTGCAGGGGACAGAAGTGAGGGGGCCACCAGTCAGTTTCCAGGGAAACCTTCTGGCATAAACTAATTTGGCCTGCACATGGCACGAGTTCCGGCTAAAAGGCTTTGCATTTACTAATTAACACGCAACGCAATGAATTGCTCTGGTTTCTGTTCCCTGATTGCCAATTGCGTTGCAAAATATGGGGTCAAAAGGGGATTTAAAAGAACAAAACTATTATAACTCTAGGAAAATGTCGAAACTTTATACTTTTAATCTCAGCAATCTGTTTTGCAATCAAAACTTTACCAAATTAACAAAACACAAAAAAACTTAAGACCCCTTTAAAACTACTGTTGACTTAAAAAGAAAAAGTTTTTTTTTAGGCAACTAACTAACGAAATGTTTAGATGATTTTAAGTTGATTTGTTGCTTGCTTTTAACTTCAAACGATACAAACATTTTGAAACAAAGGTAGTAAATAAAAGGTTTAATAAATTGTGGTTTCTAAAAGGGTATATGTTGCCCATTTATTTTGTTGGCTGACCAAACAGTACTGATTAAGTTGCAAAGCCACCGGGTAAAGCAGCTAAAAGAAAAATGCGACAACATTCAAACTGGGGCGCTTGAGCAGGAGGAAAAGTGGCTGTGGGGTTGGGGTTGGGGTTGGGAAAATACCCCGACAACCTTCACCCAGTTGAGCAAATGTTGAGCAAATTTCATTGCGGCATTTTTCGTCGATGGCACATTGAGATACAGCAAAAACAACAAGTGGAAAACTTGGCTGCACTCAAAGGTAAAATGCGATTTCCCAGAGAGAGAGAAAGGGAGAGATAGTTACGGTATATAAATGGTAATACAGCTGCGGTCAAAATAAAAATAGGACAACTTTTCATTTAATGTAACATAATGCTTAATTACCAGTAAACAAAATAATATTTTAGTGTTTCAAGAAAAATCAAAACTTTTAAGCTTCTTAAAATGTACTTTTCAATATACAGTGTTGTAAATGATTTTATAACAGTTTAAGAAATTAACTACAAACCATTGGCATGCATTTTGCGTTGGAATAAAAATGTTCTGAATATCCGAACTATTTATCAATTTACAAATTAACAAAAAATTTTTTTTTAATAATCTTTTAAAAAAGATTCAAAGAGCTTCATTTAGATTTTTGTATTAACTCCACGAAAAAAAAAGAATATATTTGATATCTATTTCCATAAGCCAAAAAACTGCTATTATTTTAACCGCAACTGTATCGAGAGATAAAAGAAGAGAGCGAGGCAGAGGGAAAGAGAGAAAGGGAGTGGGTCGGTGAATGGTTAGGTGCTTGTTGGTTTTGGCTTCTCGCTCTGTCTCACTATATTTGCTTTTGGGGTACATATCATCCATGCCATCATTATTTAGTTTATTGGCCCCAAAAAGCAGTGCAGCAAGCAGATTAAGGTCAGCAAGCAGTGGGCAAAAACAAAACCAACAGAAAGTGCGCTAAAAACAACAACAAATGCACTTTAATTAAACGCACAATCACAACCAATATAGGCACACACACACACACACACATACAAAGAGAGAGACCACCACGTTTGTGGAAAATTTAATTAAAAGTTCTTTTCGCAGTTTACCTAAAAAATATTGTCGTTTCTCCTCTTTTCTGCCTTTTACGCCATTGTTGCCCTGTGTTGCCTCAATAAATTCCTGTTAAAGCTCTAATTGGCAACATTTTCAATTCAGTTGGGTGATGAACTTTGCCGCCCCCTTTTTTTCTTCTTCTTCTTCTGCCAAAGATTGCATCATCATACACACACACGCACACACACACAAAGATGAAGGAGCAGAAATGCAGGCTTCAACATACACATACACAAATACAGTATTACTCTATAAACAACTTCCTTTCATCTACTGCTCCTTCTTCTTCATTTTCTCCTCCTTCTCCTGTAGCTTCTTTCGCCTCCATTTTGTTCATGCTTTTGTATTGCCTTCCAGTTTGTTTTCATATGCACTTTCACTTTGATCCCATCACACACACACACAGATGAATTCACCTTAAAGTACCGTTGCCCGCAGTGTTGCACAATATCTGCGGATGCTGCAAAGTAGGCAATGTTATTTATATTCTTGCTATTTAAGGATTTGAAAGTTCGACATTAGGTTTCAGAGTCGTTTATTTAACTCTTGTGGAAGGATAATATCTATTAATCTTCTTCAAGGGCCAGTTAAAAATTGTTGACAAAATTTTCTGATTAAAAAACACTACTGCTTTTTAATTTACTAAATTGCTTATTAAAACTAGTTTATGACCTTATTGTTCTTGTTAAGATTTGTGTTTCTTAGTGTTATTTAACATTATTTAATATTTGTCTTCAAAGAACAGTTGAAAATTAATCAAATTATCCCAGGTCCTTCAGTTCTACAAATTGCATATTGGAAATATTCCATAATTTCAGTTAATTATTGGATTGTCCTTGCGGAAAGTTGCTTTAGTGACTAATTTGCACATGAGAAACACTTTGTAACAATAAATAAATAATTATCCAATTGATCGCACTTAGTTTAAGGTGTTGCAACAACAGTGGGAATGTGTCCATATTACTTTTCATTATTTTAGTTTAACTTTTACTTTAATTTTTGGCCTTCCAAAAACAAGTGAAGGTAAAAGCAATGTCCTTCAAACGTCCAATTTGCATATCAGCAATACTCAATAAAAGCAATAAATAAACTGCTTTCTCTTGTTACTTTTTTCGTTTCCTTTACTCGGCCAATAAATAATCCAAGGTGCGTGCCTTAAAGAAATTCGAATGGTTGACAACAAGTAAAAATGAAATGTTGTACAACTTTTTTTTTTTGGCATGTGAACTTTTTAGGGGTGCTTATGAGTCATAATTGTAGAGATTCTTTTTTGTTTCGTATATTGTACTGTGTGTATTGAAAGCGAAACAAAAAGGCAAAAAAAAAACACAAAAATCGAACCCGGCATTTCAGGGTCATATACTCAGCTGTTCCCCACTCTCTGGTTATTCTCACATCCAATTAGAATCGAATTGGAGGGGCTGGCGGCGCTGAGATAGCAGGCAATCCAATAATAACAATCACAATGTTCAGTCAGCCACCCCAAAGCACACATTTAATTGACAAACACACACTTGCTCAAACAAAAAAAAATATAATATAAAAATACAACAAAACCAAGAAAAGAAAAAACCACAATGGCAGGTGGCACCGTGGCAACACAAACTGCTGTGCTCTTGGCCAGATTATTTGCCTTGAGGGCCAAAGAAGTCTGCGCACAAAAGTTGAATGAAACTTGGGCCAAACTTCAAGCGTCCACCTCCGTCGTCTCCGGATTTCACCCTTTCCGTAACCGTAACCGTTCCCGCCCCCGCCGACATGCCACGCCCCCCCGAGGAAAAACGAGAAGAGCCACTGAAGACGACGACGTTGGAGGTGGAATTTCCTTGATGAGGCTCGAGTGGGCAACTTAACGTGCCTTGGCATGCGTTTCAATTCCGACTTCATCCCCCCCCCACTTCCTTAAATGAATCCTGGTTACTTGAATGCCAGGAAACGTGTGTCTGTGTGTGTGTGTGTGTGTGTGGGAAGCTGGAGAAATTGGAGATATTGTTATATAAAGTTTATTCCGGGCTAAGGCTAAAATTAGCAACTTAGGTGGTACAACACAAAAGCTCCTTAATACTCAATTATGCACTGAGAGAAAATGGCAACACTATAATAAAATAACTTACAAGCGAAAATCTAAAGCACTGAATTTTACACTGATAAAAAATGTACTTGTCAAAATAAATAAAGCGAAAAATATTTTTACCAGTCTAGTAATCTATTTCAATAAAATGTTTCCTTGCTGAGAAATAGTTTTAAAAAAATACTTTCTTAATGCCATAATTCTAGTGCTGATATGCAATATTATTAAATTTCGGTAAACTCTTCCAAGTGTACAATGACTGAGCTCAATTGCCACAATTAAATTTTAGAAAAGACTGAGAAATATCTTCATATTTCATTCTTGCTTAATTGAAGGACTTCCAGGAATCTTATGCAAGCATCCATTTTTAGCTTAATTATAATCATGGTCTAAGTGAAATCCAATCAAAACACAAATCACACTGTGTGGGTGTTAAGCAATCAATTTCGACCACTTCTACGAATAACAGCTAATAAGGGCACAACCCTTGCTTGATTTGATTATATATTTCCAATAAGTCGCTGAAATCAAACCCTTACTTAACTAGAATTATAGAATTTCGTAAGCCCCTTATTCCTAGAAATTCATGAAATGCAGTTCAAGTGCAATCTATAAATGTCAATTGGGGAGGGGGATTCACAAGGAAGCCAATTAGCTAGGAACTTCTGCGGAATCAAGTATACGCCATGCGGCTCAAGACATCTGTTGAAACAGTGAATAGTTTTAGCTATTCCCTCTGTCCATTTCTCAGTCATATTCCACACATATATGTATATATTTTCAAAGGGGGCGAGGCGAAACAATAAGTAAATATGTGAAATTAGCCATGGCCAAAATTGGTAATGCGTTTTAAGCTTGTCGCCGTCTTTGGGCATGAAACGAATTTGTCGTCGGCGTTGGCCAAAAAAGGCGAAAGTGGCACGCACAGCAAACAAACCGATAAACCAGGAGGCAAAGAGCGAAGCAAAGGGCGGAAGACGAGGCCAAAAGACAAATGAATAAGCGAACGTGGGGCCAAAAGATCATGGGAAATGGACAGCGATAAGTTATGATTAATCAGCATTATTCAATTATCTAATTGAAGTCAGGCCAGGAATACACTTTTTGTATGTTAAACCAAAAATACGACTCAAAACAGAACATCAACTTTAAATATCTTAAAGTGTGTCTCTATATATAGATCATTTTCTTTCCATCTTCAAGTACAGCCAAACAACATAACAAAAATAAAACCGGCGGAGCAAAAAAATTTTTACAATGAAAAGAGGTTCAAGTAGAAAGCCAAAAAATGACAATATGTCAGGGGCAAAAGAAAAAAAGTTTAAGCCGAAAACACACAAAATAAATAATAAATATTATTCGGCTTCAGGTGGAACAGTCAGTCACACAGGCCGAGAAGACAAGAAGATAGATATATGCCGTGGGGGGAATCAATATTTGATGGCTCAGGCTCAGGCTAAGCCATGCTAATTGGAGAGCTCTTCACGCTGATTGACTGACTGACACATACACACACATGTGGGAGATCCCAACCGAATCGAGGCTTACTTGCCCGGAATGCTATACTATAAGGCCGCAAGCCAATCAATTGAAAATCCCTCGGAGACACGGGCAAATACTTAAAAACATTTGTCATAGAAAGGTCAGCTCAAAGGGCTGCGAATCGATAAATTTAATATTTATCATAAAGTATGCAAACCACTCTAGTTTGTAGCTTATCAAGGTTGATAAAAAAAGGGTCTCAAATGAATTGGTAATATTCACAAGTCAGGTCTGTAACAACTGATGCCAGTCGATTGCTGATAATTGAATTGATAACTTATAACAGTATTTTCGGATTCTAATTATCGAAATTTAACATTTTTTCACAATTCAAGCTTAATTTTATGATTTTTTAACAAATAACATCAAAAATTTCGATAAATACCCACACAAATTTAAAACCTGATTCAGACATGACCGCATTTCCGACACTTGCCGATTGAAAGCCTTTTTTGCCCATTGAGTGACCACCAACTGTCTTAAAGTTCTGATACGCACTGTAACTAGGTCTCATTTCTCTGGCATATAGAAAAATGGCATGAACGCACACACAAACACAGACATTGGGGGATATAAATCAAAAGGTAAGAAGTAAAAAGTGGCAGCAAAAAAAATTATGTGTACGCGCCATTGAAGCAACGCCAACAGCTGTGTTTGATTGCCTCCACTTGTTCCTCCTCAATCTTCGTACTGCTCCTAGTTCTACCTATGTGCGTATGGTTGGTATACCTACCAACCACTTCCACCACCCGGTATTATTGGCATATTGGCATATTGGCTGTTGTTCCCATTGTTGTTGATTTTTGTCAAGCTCTGTGAATGACAGCCGCAGCAGCTTTTGTTGCGCCAAAGAAAACAGCGCTAAGACACAAAAGTCGCATATCACTTGCCATTGATGGTCGACTGAGAACCCAAGAACCACGATATCTGCATAAGGCAGCTCGCTCCGTCAAGCCGGAGATTATAAAGGTGGTGTGCGAGCATTATCTTGAGATTTTTTGGCAATGGAAACAGTTTTAAACAAAGTTACTTATTTTCTTTGAAATAACTATCGCTTATTAATTAGTGTCGATAATTCTGGTTATTAATAATAAAATCTTAATTAGTTTTTCGTTTTTTATTAAATAAAGTAACTAATTTTCTTTGAAATATTTAAGACGGTTGAAATCGATTACTAATTACTATCGATAATTCCGATTATTGATGACTAAATCTAAATTAATTTGATAACTGTATCAATACACTGATTTAAGTGGATTACGTTTTTTCCCTTTAAATTTGGCACTGAGGATTACATACGGCTTATGTGTTCCTATACTTCTATTATTGCCTTCTCTATTGAGAATCATTGCTTAAAATCTATTTTTGGTACGTATAACCAGTTGAAGCCTTGTTTATTTTAATGACCTGGTCCAATTGCCAGCTTCTTTTATATAAAATTTAATCTATAAATACTGGGTTCCCCTTTTTTATGTTTGTGGGCTCAGCTTTGAAAGAAGGAATCCCCTGCAACCTAATGCAACCTACCTACCAACAATAGATTCGCATCCAGCCGGGCTAACCCAATTAGGTGACCTACTTTGACATTAGCTAATTGGACAATACAAGGGCTCAATCCGCAAGATTTCCGCCGCTTATTGATTAATAACCATGGAGTGGCTGCGATTTACTTAAGCACTGCGATCAACTAAAAACGTGATTCACTGCGAAAGCCCGGCTAATGAATCATAAACAAAATTCAAATTAAAATTAAATGTTTGTTGTCTACAAATAGCCAAAAAAAAAGCAAAAAATGATATTTCCTTGAAAACAAAAGACAGCGAAAACAACTAATAGAAATGTTTTTGGCGAGGTCTTTACAAATCAGTCAGGGGGCGACTCTCTGTCCATATATATCTTATATATAAATCATTGTATATCTACCCATATTCGAGTGTATATAGCTGTAGCTGTATCTGTATCTGTATAATCATGTACCTGAGTCGCGCGTTGGCGTTGTTATGGATTGTTGTTGAATGCCGCGTTGTTGCTATTGTATTGCTGTTGTTGCCGCCACCGCCGCTGTCTAATTATTCAGATTTTTATTGTAATATATAGTTTGGTTCGCACAATTAAATGCTAATTGCGTGCACTTCCAATTGAACAATTTTACATAACTTTTTATTTTGTTATATATATATTTTTTTTTTGTTGATTTGTCACATTACACAATGGCATGGATGCACATCCTCTCTTTATCTTCTTTTTTTTTTTGGGTAAACGGCAGACACACGGGGGTTGGGTTGGATTGGATTGGATTGTTGGGGGGTTTAACAGGGAAAAAACAAAACAAAAATATGCATTTGAGATTAGATTATTCGGTTTCGACTTTAGTTACGTTTTCTAGTCTTGGCCCTATATATTATCCGTTTGCACTTGCAGATACTTTTCTATATGGTTTTTCCCCGGCTGCGATCCGTGGATTTGTTGCTGCAAAATGCGTGTGAAACATTCAACAAACTAAAGTGAATTTCAGATACACACACATACACACACACACAGAGTGTTTTCCACTTTTCTTTGCACTTGAAAAAAAAAAGAATGTTTAAACTGTTTCAGCAGGAGTATTATTTTCGGTTGAGCAACAATTTTGAAAGCATTTCGCTGGCTTTTTTTTTGTTCAATTTTCAATGTTTCGATTTTCCTACGCCTTCTGAGTTGTGTCTCTTCTTGGCCGCTGCGTTTCATTGGGTTTTCTCGCTTTTCTTTAGGTAGTTTGTTTGTTGCGCGTCGTCGTGGAAAGCTGAACTACGTCTGACTGCTGCGGCTGCTTTATTTTATTTTTTTCGTTTCGCTTTGCTTTTTTTCTGCCACTTTTTTTTTTTGCTATTTTGCGGCTGCGTTCTCGGCGCACGCGCTCTCTTTAATTTGCCACCACCGAAATCGCCGGAAAAGAGCGGGTCAGCGGGTTGCTCTCGTCCGCGCTCTCTGGCAACCCTGGTTGGAAACCACTGGGGGTGGTTCAGGAGAGCGAGGGACGGCGAAAGCGCTCCCTTTATCCGAAAGAGCGGCAGCCGGAGTGCTAAGGGTTGCTTGTGGCGAGTGCAAGGTTGCATGCGATGCAGCTGCCGATTGCCCGCGAGTGGGTGGCTCAAGTGGTTGAAGTTACCGACAGGGTTGCCAGCTTCATTTAGGAAGCAGGAACTATTACTATGGCTTGAGCTATTTTTTTTTATTAACTATCCTAGTGCGAACTTTTTTTTATGGCACTAGTCAAAACAAAATGAGTTAATATCCATGAAAGAATAAAGAAATTATTTAAACTGCCAACAGGTTTTCCAATTCTTTTGTAGAAAGCAGGATATTTTAAGCCTTAATTTCTGAGCGCCATAAGCACTATCTTGAAAGCAGTAATACCTACATTTAAAAATCCTAAGAATATTCCATTACTTACTTACTGAGTAAAGAAGATTAAACGAAACCCATCACTTTATATGGAGAGCTACTTCAAATGACCAAAAAACCACATTCAAATGTGACCTCTGAACCGATGACTGTGCTTTTGCTATTTAATTTCAGGCATTTCCCGGCCAACTAGAAGGAAGTGACTACCATAAATAAACGAAAAATTCCAATTGCTTTGATAAGATAATTTATTTTTAGTTAACCCAAACTTGACGATATTTTTATAGAGCTGTTCTAAGGCGCTCAAAATCGAACATTTATTTTACGCAACTACGTCAATAATAAAGATTTTGTCATTTCTATATATTCGACAGGAGAGTAAAACGAAATGTCCCCTGTTCTTAGTCATAAAACTGTTTACTAAAGTATTTAAAAAATACATATGAATAACACGCCACTACTTGTTGAGCTAGTCATTAAAATGAAATATTGTACACTTTGTACACTGCAAATTGCCAAATATTCCTTTCTATATTTTGGAACATTAATTTTTGTGCATTGGATTTTCCGGAACCACTCTTGTAATACGGAAGCGGAGTAGTCCACGTACAATTCTCTTTTTTCTGAGCTGTATAAAGTATATATTTGCATTTTGAGACTCTGACTCTGGTCTGGTCTAAACATTTGCGTCAATGTCGAACGGCTGCGGCAACAAAAAGCACGTTGTAAAAATAACACAAAACAGCGGCGGCGGCGACGGCCAACGTATCGACAACAATAACAAAAGCGTTAACATATCGACGGCGTCATCGGGTATTAATCGTGTATTTAAGCCAACTGAGCCAATGAATGAACTTCGCGCCGCTTTTCCGAACGATCTATAAATACGATCAAATTATCGCGCCGTCAATCACTGTTAGATCAAGTGTTTGTGGGCCAAGTGCAGCAGCCAAAAAAAAAACACAACGAGGGCAACAAAATAAAAATGGGGAAAAATAGAAAACTACTTTCACACGCGCTCATCGTAAATGAGAAATGCCTTTTCCATATGGACGCACATTTTTACCGCTCTTTCGCGCTCGTATATTTCTTAGCAAGGCGGCTTTGCTTTGGCTTTCGGTTACAATCTATAACGTTCGACTAGAACACGTCAAATGAATTAGTTAATCAAGCAAAGGCGTAAGATAGCCACAAGCGATCGAGCGAAAAAGAGCGCGTCTCGAAGCTTTGCTCTCTTCCGCGCTCTTCCTCTCTCTGTGAACGTGTTTATGGTTTTCAAATTATGAACTATCGAATACGTGAAATTAAAATAGCCCTTTTTATCTTATTTATAAAAGGTATTAAGCATAAATGTTACATTTGATCACTTAAGATGACATTAATAACACTTCATATATAAAAAATATCTTATTAATATTACTAATATCAAATTTACAATGACAGCTTTAAATGCTAATGACTATTTTCCTTAAATTTTTTTCGCATAAACATAGTCTCTCTCTTTTTCTTCCCTACTCTCTGTGTAAAAGTGAGAGTAAAATAGCGTGGGCACATTCCACTCTCTGCATGTGTGTGTGTGTGTGGGTGTGTGCGTTATGATCTCCTGTCTTCAGGTTGCGACAACGCTGCGTATGCGTGATGGGCCCAATATATTGCGCATACGCGGCTTGGTACAAGCCAGAGTTGCCGTGTTTTTCCTCATTTCTTTTTAGCCCCATGACGTCACAGACACAGCTTTTCTTTGGTGCGCTCCATAAAATTAAAAAAAAAAGAATAAAAACAAAAAGAAAAGGCAGAGACACGCGCCAAAGAGAATGCTTATTGGGCACTCTCTCATTCTCCAGCACTTCCTCTCCACGTCTCTCTTTTCACCTCCATCTATCTCCCTCTGACCACTGGGCGTTTCATTTGCGGGGAAAGAGCGCGCGCCTACGCCGAATCGTTTTCATTGTTAACTTTATTTTGTGCGTTTTGATTTTCGTGGAAGAATGGAATTAATATATATGGATGGAGATGTATTGAAACAGTCGTGATCAGAAAAATAGCACTAGTAATATATTAGCTTAGTTTAAAAACTAATAATTTAATGATTATGTATTCTTACAGTCGTGCTCGGAAAAATAGCACTGCAATAACACTATATACAAAGCTTTAAAAGGTCACCAAACCTTGAATCTAAGATATCATAACTTATATTCGAATAATAGAAAGTGTTATTATCCGCAAAAAAATTAAAAATCTGTTTTTAATTTATTAAAATGGCATATCTAGCTCAGATTAATTGTATGCTACACATGGACAAAATTATTAAATGTACGTAACAAAAAGCTGAAATTAATTATTTTATAATCTAAATAGTATGAGATAATGATAGATAATAATTGATATTTGTCTAACCCCGTCTGTACAACTGAGTGGGCAGATTATGTATACAAATATAGGAAGGTAGATAAACAACATGTATATGTTTATTCATATATGTATATTTTTGTACCTGAAGAGGCTTTTTAGCAAATTGAGCGAAATGTGTCGGACTTTCAATGTCGGCCGGCGATTTCTCTGGGTCCCCATACAAACTCCCTCAAATTACTATTTTTATATATATTTTCGTTCCCGGTACGATCTCCGGTAACTGTACACTGTACAGTGTATAGTATATATAGTAGGACGACAAGTAGAACGCAATTCCAAGACAAAAAGCAAACAGCGAAGAGCAAAAAAATGTGGGACTCGAGCAAACGAAACGCAAATGAAATGGAAAACAAGGCGCAACAGTACAGCAACAAACTGGGATGATGATAGCTGCTACCTGTTGTTGTTTTTGCTGTGTTTTTTTGTTGTTGTTGCGTATGCAAATAGGACGCAGAAAGGGGATGGTGGGTGGTGTCAGTGGGTTGTCCCCAATCAAAATTACGTCTTACTTCAGTGTGGCTAAAAACGGAAGAAGGGAGTATAGTGCTCGAATCCGTTGTTTTCATCTTTCGCGTGGGCTGACGAAAACCACCGCCCACGCACCGCATGCTGCGATTGCCACTCCCACCCACAGATAACCGCCCACCGCCTACCACCCACCAAACATACATACAACCCCTTGTGCGTGGGTGTGTGCACTAAGTGGGGGTTTCTATTACTTTATTTCCTTTTTTTTATGCAGGCGCTGATTGTGTGCACTCAACTACTTCCTACAACAAGGATTTCCGAGTCAGGTACGACAGTAATAATTTATGGGAGTTCATGGTAAAAACAAAGCGCATAACTAACTTTTATGGGCGGAATACAGCTGAATAATAGAGAAATCCACAACAGTGCTCAAAAGAGGCCTACAAAACCACACTTTTCAAACCAAGTTAAAAGCCGAACAAAATAAGTTAACAAACAATCCTTATTAAAGTAAACTTATTCATATTTTTTTTGTAATTAACATACTTTAGATACAATAAACATTATTGTGCAAGTAATTTATATGTCCAATTTAAGTTAAATACTTTATTTTGTTTAAGTTTCAAATAATAGAAAATAAATAATTTTATGCGTATCCGAAAACTATTTAGCTGATTGCAAAACTATTATGTTTAAGCTTAAAAAAAAAAAACAACAAATATTATTATGCATAAAAACATGTGTCCAAATAAGATTAATACTTTCTTAAACAAAAAAACTATTTTACTAATTGCAAATTATTTCGTTTAAGTGTCAAGTAGATTATTATACAGATATTAAAGCTGAATGGCAATAAAAAAAAGATTTAAAAAACTAAGAAAAACTGGAGTTGCCATCTGCTTTTTGTAACAATACAATCGACATAAAATAACATTAAATAGCAGCCATATAAAACTACCCGATCCCACCCACTTCCTTTCAATCAACATGAAGCACAAAGTAAATATGAAAAATTTGACGCATGACATGAAAAGGCAACGAGACGAGACAGAAATTTTCAACTTGAAGACATTTTCCGCCGATAGAGAATCCACAGGCCACTTGGCACACAAAACTCGGATAGTTCGGATGCGCCGATGATACACTGATTCACAGAGGTACGACCAAAACTGCGCACATATGGGCAAATGTGAGAAACGCACAGCACAGTACAGCACACACACCAAATGAGCAATATCTTTTGTATTAATAGAGGCAGGCATGTTGTTTAATATTTTAATTTCAGGGGCCGCCGTTGTGCCACGCTTTGTGCTTTTGTGGGGCAAGCTGGGATTGTGTTGCGTTGACTTTTGGCTTGCCAAGAGCCGGAAGTGCGACAATGGGGCAAACTGCAGGGGGGGCTTTTGCTCTGATGACAGCCCACCTGGAAATCTGACGGAGTCTACTTCGAATTCTGCCAAAACTTTGCAAGGTAAGTGCATTTATTTGAAGCTCTTTTGCAGTCAAAATAGCACACTCTACGAATATAAGTTATGTTTTTGAGGATTCTGAGCAAAAGTGCTAAATAATAAATGCAAAAGTTACATTATAATTAAAGAATTTAAATGTCGTTTGTAGTCAAAATGGTAAACTTTATGGCAGAACTCTTCGAATTTAGCTTACACAAAAAATACTACAATTTGTTTAAGAGAATTCTGACCAAAAAATGTAATTAAAAAAAAAAATACACAAAAAGTAAATAATAAATGAATTTTAACAACCATTGATCAAATTTAACATAAATGGAACTATGCAATGCAAAATATTTATCTGTTAGCAAATACAAGTTTTCAAAGTTGAAATCAAACGTTTTAACTAAACAGCTTTTAAGATTAATTCAAATATAATTGTTTTTATACCTTTAGTGATATAATTATACCTTTCTCTTGCTTTAATTCAAGCCAAGAAAGGATTACAATAAAATGTACCATTAAATCGGAATGCTTAACAATTGTCTTTCGGTCTTTGTGTGACCAAACCTTCAACCAAGTCCACTTCCCTGCTCAGTTTCTTAATTCCTCTAGCTATTTCCCCAAGGCTGCCGAAAAGTATGCCACAATCGCACAATCGCACCATCGGAAACGGAAACTCACCTTGAGCAGCGTGAGAATCTTCTGGGAGAGGTCGTAGTCAAAGTTGGAATACTTGGAGCCGCTCATGTCGTAGATGAAGACGAGGCCGGCGCGCTGCGTCTCCGAATCCTGGAGCGCACTGTCCAGCTGGTAGACGATGCCCTGCAGCGTGGTCGTGTGCGAAACGCTCAGCGGACTGTGTCGATTGGCGGTGAACAGGGCGATGGCCGCTCCACTGGAGGTGCGTGCGGGCTACAAATTTGGAAGGGAAATAATTGTTAAGGAGGTAAATGAAGAGCATCTTAGGGCATGCACACTCACCAGGATTGTGAACTTGCCGGTCTGCAGCTCGGAGCGCAGGGGTTCCACATCCGGATCGATGTTATAGAGATACTCCTTCTGTCGTATCTGCTCATGCTGCTCGTACAGTGAGACCGCTCGCGGTATGTCGAACTTGCGGGCGTACAGAAACTTGACGGCCGTCGTATGTGAGATGTGGCGCCTCACAGGCGCCGCTAATTGCACCTGCACCTGCGGCTGTGGCGGCGGCGGCACAGCTGCTATTAAGTTCTGAGTGCTGCTGGCTGTGGAGGTGGAAGCTGACGGGGATGTGGCTGTCGTCGTGCTGCAGTTGGCACCCAGATTGTTGCAGAGATCAATGAATTGTTTCACAGCCTGCAAAATAGAGGAAAACATGAAGAGTATGAGATACTTGGTATAGTGTTTATTTATTTTCACAGATATCCATAAAGTATAATTGTTTTATTTTAAAATGAAGTCGGAAGGAATTCAGCATAAATTTAAATAGACAAATCCCCAAATATGATTATCTTATTACAAAAAAAACAAAAGGAACTAAATTACTTGTATTGTGTAAGAAGAGAATTTCATTTAATGTTCTTATTTATATTTTTGATTTCAGGCCTATGACAAAACTTAGTATGGGTAATATAATATTTGACAGGATTGTTTTCAGCAAACAAGACTATATTTCTTACTTTTTTTTTTAAGTTTATGGCAAATATATTAAGGTATTCATGTTTTAACGCTATATTTAGAATATACATATATTCATAAGATCTTTAGCGACTGGATTCCATTTTAAGTGCAGCTTAAACAGATTGCTTTACGAGCTAATGAAAAATATGATTCTGACAGTCGAAGTTAATCGCTTAAGTTCAGTATCTCTTGCAATATGTTCGAGATCTTAAAATATATCCTCATTAAAAGGCATTTGCAGTGAGAGAACGGGTTAGGCTGCAATGAGACCTCCATCATAACCAAGTGAATTTACGACAATTGTTTAAATTACGGAACTAGTTCTGCCACTCTGACCCACATAAAGTGGTCAACTGGTTTCCGCTTTCCGCTCTGTCATTGCCCATTTGATTCATGGGCATTCGATATTACTGAGAAACGGGTTGCAAATCAATAAACCCAAAGTCTTTATGGTCGGCGGAACTAGTTCAGCGCTGACGGATCGTTAATTTGTGCACTTTACGGAGTGATGCAAACTCTGCTCTGTGTTCTCACGATTCCGTGATGCTTTACAATTAGGCACGGTGATCATCTTTCAGTTTTGAATTAATGGCTGACGCCCATGATCACATCACCGCTGCTTACTTTTGTAGTAGTAAACCAATAATCAGGCATGCACATGGTGCAATCTACCCTATCTTCCTCGAAATGGTACGCGATTAAGTGGGCAAATGGGGAAATATCAACAAATGTGACACCTTTTCGCTTTTCCGCTTTCAATCGAATAATCTTTATCTAGCAATTTCCGCGAATGAGTTTCATTACTGCTGTCCAAATATAACATTCGTTATTATCTCTCTTGAGAGATATGTAATACATGCACTCTTTTGCGAGTTTCTGGTGAAAAGTGCAAGTTTCATTCATTCCTTAATGGGTCAGTCAGTCAGTCAGTCAGTCAGTCAGTCAGTCAGTCAGTCAGTCAGTCAGTCAGTCAGTCAGTCAGTCAGTCAGTATGTCAGTCAGTCAGTCATCATTGTCCGGGGTGTGTTGACCTCGTTCCCATCAAGGTTAATGCAATGCGAGCCATCCGCCAAAGTGTCGGATCAACGAAATTAAAGCATTATAAGCTTGTGGGAATTGCTCAATTAAAGCAATTCGTCATTATTGGCCAACCAATTGAGGCCTTTTTCTTTATCTCGCTTTCTGATGGTGATGGGATTTTCACTGTATATATACTACATATATTCACCCGTTTCTTCTTTGGATTTGGGTTTGGATTGGTTTCCAACCAGGTGCAAATTCCATGAGCAATTTCCAATTGCTTCATTCATGGCTTTGGGGCTTCTTCATTCAAGCGATTTTCTGCGCCAACTAATTAGACAATCCAAATGCCAGGCACGAGGAGCACAGGTATACAAACATGTGTGTGAAGTATGTATGTATGTACATACATGCGGCCCAGAACGGAACTGATTGGAACCGATTGGAATCGAATAAAAACCGAATAAAACCCACCTGTTCGCGGTTGCGACGTCGCTGATACAGATGCACCATGTTCCTTTTAGTGAACTAAAGTTCAAATCACTTGCCGATCATTCGTACTATATGTGACACCTGAACAAAATCCTATATATCCTGCTTTGTAGATTTGTTGATCTGTAGATTTGGAGGCTCTTTGAGTCTTCTCTTCCCTTTTCGCGACACGCCGCGTCCGAAGTTTCTTATGTACTGAAAACTGCACACTCGCGACCACTTGGCTTCGATCGCCGAGCAGAGCGGAAGGCAGCGCCGTCGACGTCGCAATCATCGTCATCGACTGATAGCAGTTACACTGCGAGAAAACTAACTGGGTTCCAGAGAGACCTTTTAAATATACAAATTCAGCACAATCCAGAGGTTTTCGGATTGTTTTTATTTCTTTTATTTCTAAGCAACCCAAGCTAACAAAGATCTTAGAGTAATTAAAAGTTAAGAGGTTTAGGTAGAACCCCTAAGCTATACATCTTTATGTAAATCATGTATGGTAATGTTCAAAGGTTCTTTTATAGAATATTTAGTTAATAAACTTTAACATTATATTAGAAAACAAAAAATTTTTTTTTGTTATTTCTTTTAAGATTAAAATTTTAACCCCTAATGATTTCAATCTTGGTTTAAGCTTTTTTGTTCTAGAGCCTTATTTTAGTAATATTATATCGAGAATTCATAAGCTATATCTTTGGGTTAATCATGTATTTTTTAGCTCAGTGTACCGCCGCTGCGCTGCGGTTAACGAACTGCAGGGGCAGAGAACACGTTGAGCGTTTTCTCGGAAGCGGAGACGCGGGCGGCGCCAGCGGAGGCATACCAGCAATTTGAGTCATGCGGGAGTCGCCGGCGGAGACGGAGGCACCATATGTCACCCTTCGACCGGTGCACAGTGGGCCAGATCGGTCGATAACGGCGATGTTTGATTAGTGCTGCGACAAGCGATAACTTATCAAGTAAATTGTGTTCGTGAGAAACGAGCTTTCATCTGGCAAAGTTCGCAGAAGTTCCCATTCAATGAACCATAGCCTATCAGCATGAATTTTGTCTAGAAGCTCACGTTCCTGTGCGAATTCTGATAAATTAATTTGTATTTTTCGCTTTATTGTTGGCATTGTTTATGGGGGAACCAAATACAGATAGTTTACATTTCCTTTGAAATGCGTCTTCTGAAGAAATGATTGCTTTCAATACAAACAAATTCGAGAAACTACTTTTTAGAAACTACTAGAAAGATTTGATCGCTTTTATAAAGCACTTTGAACCAGTGTGCGGGTCCAGGGATTCCTTTGAAGCGAATTCGGATGATGTGAGGCCCAAAAGAGAGGTGAGCGATGCTATGCGTCATCGCATTTATGATCCTCACCTCTTTCCCTCAAATCGGGTTTGTTTATCTCGCGTCTTTCTACGAATACATTATCGCATCGGAGTCTGGGACACAGGGGCTTAATGGCTTTAATGATCATGACATAAGATATTCAATTCGCTTCGCTCGTTTCGAAAAAAACTAATAAGATCCTGTCAGGAGTCGAAATAGGAATCCTTTATTCCGTAATAAGACTACTTGATTGGAAAAAGCCGTTCTCAAAACACACATGTTAAGTGGAAGTGTGTGTTTGTTTATGATTTGTCATCCGTCGGTTGTGGGTTTTTTGTTTGTTTATTTTTTTGTTAGTTGTTAGCTGGCCTAGGCCAACAGGTCACCAAGTCTTGTCTAATTTTAGACACACGCTAATGGCCCCGCGGGCGCTACTTTCACTTTTCCAGGGCGGGGATTACCGGGGGTAAAAAGGGGGCGGGGCGGCGACGGCACGAGTATGGTCTCGGAATCAAAAAAAAAAAAAAAAAGTTTTATCGGAGAGAGTCGCTCGAATGCCCCGGATTGTGACTAAGTTCAGTGGAATGGGTCAGCAATGGTTGGGCAGTCCAAAAAAACAGTATACGGTGGTGATGCTCTGATGTATCAATTTCAAGAAAATATCTTAATCAATCACATGCTTAATGTTTACAAGAGATCATTAGTTTGTTTTGTTCTGTAGAGGTTTTTAACATAGATGATTAATCTTCGGTGTTAAGAGAACACACACTCAAGGCTCTAATGAATTCAATTAAGATTTCTTTTTTATTAACTAAATGGTAATGTTGTACAATAAGCTGGTATATTTGGTTCTTTTGAACCCTATCTGCCAACTCTCAATTTAGAATAGCTGTTTAAACTCCAGCTTCTTATAGCCAGCACTTAAAATGTAGATTCAGGCAGGCATCTGAAAATAATGCCTGGAGAATTAGGCAGCATAAACAAAAGATTGTTTGTCAATTAGCTATGCTAAAGAAATATAGAAAGCAGATAGAGAAAAGGAGTGAGAGGCAGAAGGCGGAAGGCCTGGTTGGTTCACTCACTTCCGGTTTCGAGTTTAAGTTCTGGTTATGGTTATGGCTATGATTACAGTCAACGTAAATCTCTTGGCCATAGCCATAGCCAGTTAATAGAGCAACAAGCTTCACACACATTTCCCCCAAGCCTTCCAACTACTAACTGTGTTTGCATGCAAAGCAAAAGCGACAGACTTTGCAAACTGTTCCAATCCGTTCCGTTCAGTTCGGTTTGGTTCTATCTTGGAAACTGTAAAACCGCTGGGGGCCATGGCTAAATCGGTGTCTCCGATCGCTGGAGAAGAGTCTTCGACTGCTAGTGCGACTTGGAGTCTTTGCTTAACGGACTTTGAGCATGAAAGCCGATGGTTCTTGAAACAAAACAAAAAAAAAAAAAGAAAAATAGCCAGCGATCAGCGATTGGAAAACTCCTAGGCAGACAGTTAGATTCGCTTGGGGAAAGACTAAAACCCAAACACACATGCAGATTGGGCGTAGAAAGCAAAACGAGGGAGCTACTGTTGAAGTTCCACGGGGGGAAATACTATAGTTTATTGACCAGCCATATCTGACAGATCAGCATAGTTATCGCGCACAGATCACTCATCCATTTATGATTTCATTGCTGACTAATCTCTGGTCGGTCGTGAACAATTAATGTGTAAATGGAGCATTAAATCAGAATATATTTACGCTGAATTGCACTCGATCAATGAGTTGGCAGCAGTTTGGAAGTTAGGTCAGTTAAAAGTTAAAAGCTGTGAAACACAGCGATACAATCTTTTTCATGATTTTTTAGGTATGTCTAGAATTTCTCTAGGAAAAGTTAATCTAAAAATTTATATATTTAAAAATTGTTAAATGGTATTTCATGATTGTTTTGTTTTTGGCAAAATATATAATTCTTAAGACTTAATAGTCATTTCAAAATCATAACCTAAATGAAAACCTTTAAAAGTCGCATCCACACCCATGACATCTGTCTTGATTTCCCTTTTTCCGCACTGAAACCATTCAGTGGGTTTGAAAATGACCCTCGTCCTATAAACTTTCCACCAGACACCCTCCCCCAAGATTCTCAACGAGGATGGCCTTTTGTCATTATTTACGGCTCCATCCCAGCTCCTTTCGACGATTTCCTTTCACAGGATGCAGGATATTGCTGACAGATTGTTGTCTGAGAACATTGCACAGTCTCCCAGCAGGAAACGCACAGCGAAGGGGTTTCCAGGCGGGGTTACTTCCTTTCACACTTTCGCAATTGATTCGAAATGCTCTGCTAAAGCGCATTCATTATGCTTCCGCTTAATGCGCAGTCGCAAATTGGTTTACGTAGAGTGTTTGGAATGATGAGTAGCAGAGAAATGCTGACCCCAAAGCGGATTGCAATTGTGGCAACTTGCAGCGTGACAAAAGAGTGCTTAGTTCGGATTTTGCCGCTACAGTTCACCACGCTAAGCCCAAACCAACCGTATGCAGTACAAAACGTTGACTTAAAAATGGATTTTTTATGGAATTAATATGATTTGTTATACATCTTAAGTGTCAACTAAAAATACCATAAAATTATTATATTAATTTATACAATTAGGTCTTTAAAAATTATACTTGTATTTGTAAATTGGTTATGACATAAGGTAATGGGGAAGGTACAAATAAATTCTTGTTCATTTTATGATAAATAATATGATTTCTAATACATCCTAAGTGCCAAATTAAAATTCCACGAACCCCAAGAAAATTTATATAAATATACCTAATTATGTCTTTAAAAATTCTTTTATGTATAAAATGTCATAATGACATAAGATATACGCATGAAGTTCCAGCTAGTATTCAAAGTATGGTAAAGTCTGTTCATTTAGACTTTGTTTAAGAATATCCCCTATGCTGTTCAAACGGTATTTCTTCGTTGTCTACCCAAATAGCCCTCCTCATTTTTGTAGTCCCCCTTCTGGCACGCCCATTTGCATATGAACAAACGCTTTTAGAGAGAAATGCAAAGAAGCATCAGCGAAATTCCATTTGCATGCGAATTGATGTCGGGTCTACTGTTCGGCTTGTGTTTCTTGTGCGATGAGATGTGTTACATATGGTCCGAAACCGAGTCCCAAACGGAACTTGGCCAATAGCAAAAGAAATGCGAGGCGAAAAACAAAAGAAACCATCTGTTGAATCCAATCGGAGGGGAAAGGGAAATGGAACATGATTTCATACTTCCAAACAGCTGCTATGAATTTTCGGATTTATCTGTTAGCATATTTCATTGGAAGGATAGGTGAACAATTATGAAGTATGTGTACAATATAGGGAGAGCCCAAATTTAGTTATTTTTTAATTAAACAGAGACATTCTTTAAATTTAATAGAAAGCTTTTATTGTTAAAGGTAAATTTTAAAACATTATTTTATTTTATTTTTTTTTAATTTTATAATGACTTTACGAATAATCAAAATAAAATATAATGAATTTGAAATTATTGTTTGGACCATTTTCAAAGAACTGACATTACTCAGATTTATTCTGTAAGTCATTAAGATTTGCAGAGCAGACAACAAATTCACAATTAGCAATATCTTAAGTTGCTGTGTAGATCTAACACTCTTATTTCCCGGTGTTAGGCAATTTAGTACGAGTTTTGGGGAACTCTCTTTGTTCTGGCCCAAAATAAATTTCTAGGGCTTTTTTTTAATGCCCGATCTGATAACATATCTACTTGGTATAAGTAAGTCGAGGTCCATTCTTTCTCCCGCCATACTAACAAATCCAGCATCAGCGATAAGCGTGTGTTCTTTTGGCTTTCCCGGTAATTCTCAGGTGCTAAGACAACTTCAGAGAACTCTTTGTTCCATGCTAATGAACTAGAGAAGAGCTAAGCCAAGAGCAAAAGAAGACGCGGAAAAAGAACAACAGAAGAAACCACATCTCGAAGCTTACAGGAGAGAGGAATATGAAGACAGAGAGCAACAAGTTGAAAAGGAAAAGAAGGAGCAAAAAAACCTACTATAAATAGCCAAGCAAAAGCTAAAAAAAATGCAAGTGAAGAAGAGTGACTACACAGAAACAAAAACCCCTTTGCATCTAAACAAAAAAAGGGGTCAATTTAAACAGTTTAAAATCTATTTTGATTTGTGAATAATTTAACATCAATACTACATTTGTATATCTAAACTGGTATAAAAAGCTTCATAGATATATCCCACCATCGGACTAACAAATATGAGTCTAATTTTGTACAAAACTTATCTGATTTTTTTCTGTAATTTTGAACATCTCATAAATTTATTTGTGTGTACTACAAATGAGAGAGCCACACAAAAGAGAGAGTATCCTGAGTTGAGAGAAAAGCTTAGAAAGTAAAAATCAAAGCCATATGTGGAAAGGAGATGGATGTACACCTTGGCAATGCACAAAAAGAGACGCTGATGACAGCCGTTGTCCTGGTTACTCCTGCTGCTGTTGTTTTTCTTATCCTCCGGCTTGTCTTTATTCCATTGCGTTTGCTGCATTTTTAGGCATTTTAGGCAAATACACAACTAGAACGAACACACTATTGCACACACAAAAACAAATAAATAATGTATAATTTAAATCCACATCACAAAAAAACAGATACGAACGCACGGGGCGGATGAAACGAGATGAACACGCGTCGACTGACAACAAACAATGAACACGGCGAGCACGAACAGCGAAAACAGCGAGAAACGCAGCCAGCAGCCTCTGCTTGCGTCGACAGCGCGGCTGCGCACGCGCAGAATAAAAGAGGAGCGCACAGTGGGCGAAAAAGAAATTTAACTTAAGAGAAATATAGGTTGTGAATTTAAATTATGACTATTCCCTATATGAAGGAGTGGATACAAAGCTCAAACCTTGAAAATTCTAATTTCTTATTCATATACAAAAAAAAATGTTAAAAACAGTTTATCTGTTTGCCATTATCTTTGTAAAACTAGAGGAAATATATATTTGATGACTGTTACTTAATCCAATTATTGTTCTTAACTATATGTTAATATGAACTGCATATTATTTATTTAGTATGATTTAGTAAAGCAAAATTGAATGTTTAACAAATGTTTTGAATCCAGATACCCCACTGTGGAGCGGAGAGAGGCTGAGTCAGTGGGGCTGAGCTGAAGCAGCGCAGTCCGCCCCATTACAAGGCGTTGTTGTTGCCGCTGCTGCCACTGACACAATTCAATGTCAGCCGGAAAGAGAGAGAGAGAGAGAGAGAGAGAAAGAGAAAGAGCGAGAAAGAGATAAAGAAAGAAAGAGGGAAAGACGGGAGCCCATGTAAAAATTAAAAGGATGCCCATTAACAGTGATCATGATCTGTTAATCGCCAGCAAGTACAGTGGTACCTATCTAAGTCAACATTAGTATAACTTGAAATAATTGGGTACTTAAAAAGGCTTTTTTTTATCATTCTTCTATTTTTCCTATTTATTTAATATTAAACGTATTAATGTATTCAATGAGAGTGACTACAATATAATGTTATTTTGCTATTTTCCAGACGGATGCCCCACTGTATTCTAACAGAAGTGCGCAGCGGGAGCAGTTGGAAGCCGCCAATGAAAATGGTAAAAATTAAAAAATAAAAACAGAGAAAACTAACTAAATCAAGCTTAAGTCTTAATGTCTAAAGGCACGGCTCGCTGAGCGGCTTTTGGCTTAATTTAATTTATTTTCTTTGCACTGCTCATGACTTCTTATGAAAGTGTTAAGAAATTTCGCCGCAGTTTCGAGTGTCGTTGTGGAAAAATTTCACTTGCTTCGCGTACCGTCACACATATTGTATAGATATGCGAGTGCTTTTTGTTTTCTACCATTTGCGCATGATTATTGTTATTATTTTTCATTATTATTACGCTTTCTTGTGGTGCGCGCGCCTGTCTCGCGATTATTTAAACAAAACGCTCGCTTAACTCCGTCGTAGCCGTTTCCTCCCCCTTGACCCGCCTTCCCCCCTTATTTTTTTTTACTGGGAGGCGTGACATTGAGACAAGACAAAAGCCTCAAGCATCACGCTTTTGATGCTTCTGTTGTTGTTGTTGTTGTTGTTGTTGTTTTTGTTATAATATTATAATTATTATTACTACTTTTGTTGTTGCCGCCGTCGCGCGCACACATCAAGCTGAAAAACTTTCTTTTCGATGCGTTTTTATAAACAAATCCGCATCGAAAAGAAATCACCGCAGCTTAAACACACATATGTTAATACCGATGAATCGATCTGATTGCTACAGTCCAACTTCAGTAAGGGAAACCTATAACTAATTTAACTAACTCCTATGATTTGTTAACCTGTTCAACGACTAATGTGGTATTCTTTTAACGCATAGTACTGAAAACTGGCTGTCTAAATGGTGTTGTATTACTATTTTTATCAAGTTTGTTATTACAAATGTTTTTGTTTACCTTAAAAAAAGAAACTTTTTATTAGGATTTCATATCTTTATATATGTTATGTACATATAATATCTTGATAATTTTAAAAACCCTTTCTGTTAACTCGAGATTTAAATCTTTAACACTTTAGAAAGTTTTAAATTGATAATAATCTCTTAAAAGTTGTTACCATTAATCTTTTAAAGTGGTTCTAGTTTAGAGAAGTGCGACTGTATTTGGCGCCCTCAAAACGAGTTTGATCCACAAATTGGCCCCATTCCTCAAAGAAAGTGATCACAAATGGGATTAGGGGCATTAGTATTCCCCCGTCCCTTGTATCTAGTCGATTACGCAATGAAGCGAGTTTCGGAACCACCCGAAAAACCTGCTATTGCCTTTAGATGATGCGACACATTTCTCCAGTTGGCAATGGAACGTGACTAAGCTGAGCAATTGAAAGCATTTCATTTCATTCATCTCATTCTCCATTTCTCTAGCTAAAGACTTCTGACATAAGTGCCGCCAACTTTGAAGTGGTTTTCTACGAAGCTGTGTAATTTTAATTCTTGACGCACAAACAAATTTAAATAATAATTTGCAAAGAAAATGGTACTTTTTGCCCATTTGCGAATTATGTAATACGATAAGTGCTTATTTCTTTTTGAAATAGTTAAGATTTAATATCACAGTGCATTTATGTGATCCAGATAAATTCAAAGTCAAAATTTTTTTGATGTGAAAATATTTTATAAAATCATAACATTGAATTAAAAACACATATCAATACAATTTTGATTTAAAAATGCCGATTATTTTGTGAAAATATGCTACTGATATACTGATACTGCCTAAAAAAATTTTATTGATGTGAATATATTTTCGAAACAATTTGTTTGTAACTAAAATTTTCAGACTCATAATGATGTCTGCAAGTCTAAGGCAATAACCATCTAGAATCGAAGCGTTCTTGGCAGCAGTTTGAGATTCCATATTATTACTCCCTCCACTCCACCATAGACTCAATTAAGTCGGCCATATATCCATTACCCCCTTTCCTGTCCACTCTATTTTATGCTTCTGGGACAGGCAATGGCAAACTGCCAAGGGAGCATAACACAGCTTTAGAAAACGACAACAAAACAAATGAAATGTTGTCTTTTTAATTATCAGAAATGGCTAAAAAACTGCTAAACAGGAGAGCCAAATGTGGGAGAAACTAAGAGCAACATGTTTTCGGGCCCTATGTGGGCCAAAGAAATGAAAAAAAGCTAGCGCTACCTCTATATACCTCCCCCAAAACTCATTTCTTTTGCACAATGTAAATCGGTCAAACCAATCAAAAGCGAAAAAAAGCAACAATGCCCCCTAAGAGTTCTTTCAACTTGGTTTTTACGTGTTCCTCTAGTTTTACACATGGAAAAAATCTTAGTTATATGAATTATTAGTTAATAAATTATTCTCCTCCTCTCCAAAACATATTAAATATCTGCTTATGAAGTAATATTCAAACAAGTTACGTAAATTAACATGTAATAATAATATTTAAACAAAATCAAATACTTCAAATATTTTATATTTTTAAATTTATCGGCTGATTCAACAAAAATCTTCTGGAATTTAATACCATATGGTTACTCATATATAATCATCAATAATTTTGTATTTTTTCCAATCCCAAAACAATCTTTTTTCTCCGTGTACCATAGTTGTGATTTTTGTTAAAAATGATTAAAAGCCTGCGGCATTCGAAAGTGTTGAGGATGGGATCAAGACAAGTTGGGAGTCGAGAGTTGAGAGATGAAAGATGAAAGATACAGATGAGATGGGGACACACATGTCATTGTCAGGCCGTGGTCCAAATGCAATTGAGAAAATATCGCAATGAAGACTTGAGCACGACACAATGAGTTGAGAGCTGGAGCTGGAGAAGATGGAGTACAAGAACGGCGGAAATGAAAACTCAGACAATGGGACCTCTCCCCATTAGAAACTATATTTGTATAAGAACCAACAGCAGCAAAAGTAAAGCAAAGCAAAGTCAACAATTTTAGTGGTAATAGTTTGAAAGAAAGCCAAAGAACTGGGCAGAGCCAAAGAAAAAGTCGAAAAAGTTAGATACAGCGCGGTAGGTACTCAATAAGAGAGAACATAGCGTGGAGACTTAGCAACATTTTTTCCATTCGTTTTATGTTTAAAAGTGGGAAATATTTAAAACAAAATATTTCAGCTGAGAATGCCAATTAATTGGAAATATAAAAACGAAATCATCAAATTTTAAAGAATAAGTTTTGTTGTTATCCCAAAAATAATGTTTTTTTTTGGGCAAAAAATCGGGTTCTCTTTTACTTTTGGCGGAAAAAAAAAATTACTCTCTTCAATATTAATTTTTTTTTACCAATGATTTATTTTTGTTTTTTGTTTTCTAAAAGGAGCTACATTAAAAAAACTAAGTTTTTGGTTTGATTATTATTACATTTTAATATGGGATCATTATTTCAATTTTGATGTAAAAATTGGTGATTTACGCCCTTATGTTAAAAGTCCATATTAATCTAATTTTACAATAACCAATACATTGTGAAAACTTTTTGAACATTTCGTACCTAAAATTTAATCGGCAAAAAAAAATAATGAACTTCCACAGGGGAATTTGTCTTTGATGGTTAACTTTTTAGGCTGCTCAAATATTAGCTTATGACCTTATCTGGTATTTACTGTACTCGCGAAGAAAGCATTGCGGAAGCAGAGAGCAGGCCAACGTCAAGTCGAATCCACGCCAGCATCTGAAGCTCTAGAGGCGGAGCATCAGCGGCAGATTGGGATTCGGAATCAGAAACAGAATCAGAATCAGAATCTGAACAAACTGGCGACGGAGGAGAGCTGCTGAATCTCTGAGAGCCACTCACCCGGTCGGCGAGTGTACGAGTGTGCGAGTGTAGGGAGTTCAACAACCTGCATGATTGGCACGGAGACATGGAGGCAAACAACAAAAACGAAACACAATGCGCTAGCTGCACACTACACTACTCCTCATACTCCTCATCATCATCATCACCACCCATCGCCTGTAGCTCCTACAATCGCAATAGTTCCAATTATGCACAAGTAAATGGAAAATCGTAATAAACGGCGGACCAGGGATCTTCTGGCCACGATTAAATGGCCGGAGTCAGATGATAGCCAGACGGCATCCATTGACCCACTTCGCTGGCAAATAAGCGATTGGGTTGGCAAACACTCAAAAGGGGTAACAATGCAGGAAGCACGGAGATTAATGACCAATTGCCGAGATTCCGGGGGGTTAAAAAGGTGGCTGATCCTAGATAAACTTAAACTATTGCTTGATGAAGAAACATCTGTTTCGAAAAATACAAAATTCTTTTGGTTTCGAACCAATAGGTTAACATTATGAGGAGATGTTCAGTCTCCTCCTTTTTAAGAATATTTAAAATGACGTAGAGGTTAAAAAAAATGTTGTTCTATTTTCTTGTCTAAAATTTATGTATAAAATCTCAAAAATATTGTGTCTAATATATATTTCAAGGAAAAAAGCAGAAATCCTGATAAGGCTACTTTAAAAATCAATATCGACATTATACCTGGTCCATAGTCTTGTAAACATTCTACAACCTGCAATCCGTATAGGAAAGTATATTTAGACAAAAAAAAAATAAATAAATAAACACATCTTTATACCATTAGGCATAATATATATAAACAAGAACAAAGAACTATTCAAAGCAATTTCCACTTGTGTATCAATGAAATATTTCGCTGGCAATCAGACTCGTGCCTTTATATATGCCATAAATACTGTAGTAATCGGGGCGCAAATTGCGCAATTGAATTTTCCAGATGCAAAAGCTTTCCATCACACTAAGCTCAACAAAAAGTGGAATGTTTGAAGTGCCACGAAGTAGTTTCCCTTAGAAAATTACGTTTCAGATTAATCTTGCAACTCTTGGCCATATCTTTTTTAGTTTCCCTAGATTGTTGTGCGGGTACTTACAAGATATTTAGTTCATGTTGATTGCGAGTAAGTGGGCTAGAGTCTGTCAGACATTAAAAGCTACCTTTGAGTACTATATATTTCAACTCCCAAAGGTAAGAAAAAACAAGAGTGCATCGACTATAAGATACCCATTACAAAGCTTATCAATTTCAAAATGAATGTGCCCCAGAAAATAATCTAGTTTTGGGTGGCGCCATCTACCTTGTATTTTCAAAAACACATTAAATTAGAATTATGCACATAACTTTTGAAACAATAGTTTGATTTGGACAATTTTGTGTGAGTCCATAGATATTGACCAAATAAACTTATATAGATTAACAATTGGCCTTTACCATATCTCAGAGTGACATGACAAAATTTTGAAATAAACTTTGGCTGTGTAGGCAGTAATAGAATCTGCATGTTAAATCCCAAATCTCTGGCTATTATTGTTTCTGAGATCTGTATGTTCATACGGACAAACAGACAGACAGACGGACAAGAATATATATACTTTATAGGGTTTGTAGCACGCTCTGCAAAAGGTATAAAAACATTCTGTGGTCCGGGAGTCAGTCTACACCTTTTGAAGTTTTGTACTTTTTTGCGCATTCGTCGACCTGGGCTTGTCTTTGCTCTCCCCTATATCTTCTACTTTTTTTTTGCATGCCTGTTTATTTTCGGAATATTATTATTGCTAGGCGCTCGGGGCTCCCCAAAGAGAATCGGAGGGGGTGGTGGTGGAGAAATGGAGGAGCAGCCCCCCGTTCCAGTTTGATTTCGGTCCGGACGGGGCGTCTGTTCCACTTTGGGCAGTGGGCTGTGGGATTTGTGGGGTTTGTGGGCTGTGGGCTATGGGCTTTTTTTTTGTTTGTGGACTATGATAAGAGAGCATTGGGACTGGGACTGGGCTGACCCATTTCCACGAGCGTACACACATGGGCCCAGTTGCACAAGCGACGTTTTGTTTATTTTCCATTTTATTTTCATTCTCCGTTTTTCGTTTTTAATGAAAGTTATTGTGGCTGCTATCTGTGGCACAGCCACAGCTTAATCAACGCGGCTTAATCAACGCAAATGAGGAAGCCACATGCCAGCCAAACAGCCGGCTGGCTGGCTGGCTGAGCAAACGAAATCAAGAACAGGCATAGCAACAGGCTGCTGCCGCACCTCATTCTCTTATCCTCATATCCTCAGAAGCTCACATCCTAACATCCTCACATCTGCAATCCCCCATCTGCCCTGGGTTATTGTACTTTGGCTGGGTTCAAAATCCCTGCACAAGGATGCCATAATAAATCCAGGGCAACCGAAAAGGGCAATGATGGTGGGAAGGAAGCCAAGTCGGAGGACGTCGGGACGAGCAGTCGACTGCAATGGGACACAAATATTTCATAACTTTTGGAAGCGCGCTCGCAGCGCAGAGGTGACGTTGCAGGAAATGCCAGCAGGGGGTTTTCAGCAGAGGATTCTCGGAGAAGGGTTCAAAAATGTAGTAGAAACTAAACAGCTTAATCAGCTACTATTTAGTAAAATAAAATTTAATATTACATTATTATTATAAAACTGGAGGCGTATAACGTGAAATTCCATTAACATTGATAAAATATATTTCACTGTCATTAAAAAAAAAGTAATGATAATAATTAATTTATTATTAATTATTAAATTATGATGAAAATTGTTAAGCAAATGGTAATCTTTTTTAGAAAGGTTCAAAAATGTAGAGGAAACTACAATTTTTTATGTAGAAAAACTTGAGTTAAGCCCATTATCATTATATTTTTGATCATTTTTTAAAACGTGAAGGAAGTCATAAAATAAGAAAAACACATTATGGCTAAGCTGGATTTTTAATTAATTTATTAATATAGCACAGAAAATGTTTTGAATGCAATTCTTTAGATTAACTTTTAACTAGTTGTTTATGCGAGTCAAACCCTTTACAGTAAAATTTTTATTTTCAGGACAAACTATTACTCTTTTCTGAGGGAAATCTGTAAAAAAATAGACTTTAAAGGCGAGTTGAGGCCCCTTCCCAAAAAAGAGGTTCTCCGCCACTGGCGTATTTACTGCACAAATAAATTTATTTGTGCACATGGAACCAAACGGAGGAGCGAGCTGAAGACCAGAGAGCTGGGTGAAGTGTTGTCATTGTTGTTGCCCGACTGTCTGCCCTTTTTATGAGCAATTTGATTTATGCATCGAGCAGACAGACAGACAGCCAGAAAGACAGACAGATGAGGGTGGTGGTGGCATCCACAAAAGTTGGCAAATATGCAACAATGAAAACGCAACAATTTGTAGTTAGTAATGTCAATTCAAGTGAAATCAATTGTGCGCACAACAAATTGGCGTGAATTGCGGGGAAAGTTGGGGGAAAGCCATCAAAGGATGCCAGTGGGAGTTGTCATTTCCAGGACTTTTCATCAAGCGAAATGTGGATTTACACTTTGTCTTTCTTTTTCAAATATGCAGACATTTTAATTATAGCAATAACAAAACAATATAAACAATGTTATATAAAGCTATGAAGTTTTCTTATTAATTTGCTAACTAATAAGATTACTCAATCGTTAAACTTATTAAATATTAATAAACGTGTTAAAACCATTTTAGACACGAGCTTAATGATAAGAACTTGATTACACACACATTACTTATTTAACGTTTAGAAAAAAAAACAAAAAAAGTGAATTACAATCTTAATTGCGAATTAGAAAATATACCTCAATTTTGACCTTTTCTCATCTTTACACGTGTAATAATAACCAACTATAAATTTGCATGAATGAAAATTTCGCTTTAAACCAATTTGAAGACCCAAAAAAAGATTTCCAAGGAAATTCAAATTTACGAGGTGGGTGGAGGGGGGGAATCTCAAGAAGAAAATAAATAAATTATCAGGAAAGAACATAAACAACGCCACTTCCGATTGGCGTAGCGAAAATGCCAATGAAAATTTTCCAATGGGGAAAAACTGACGACTACAAAAGAATTTCGGGGTATACAAATAATGAACCCTTTGCAGAACGACAAATAAATTTCCAGGAATTATTTTCTTTGAATTTAAAGAGTAAAGAGAATTAAAAAGAAGAGGTTTTGAAATATTAGAATACTCTTTTTTCCACAACAATGAGTAATTTGTGGTACAGCTTTTACAGTTACAAATACCAATTTTAAAACATTTTTTAAAAGGCGCAGCTTATGAGCAAGAAGTAATGAAATTAAATAAGAGAGAAATGTGTAAAATTGCGTACAGAATTTGAAATTTTAATACCAAATATGTATTGCGAAAAATAAAAACTAAGGTAAATAATTTATGACTTGACTTATTTAAAGTCATAAATTAAATTATTAAAAAACAAATACACTATATGTATTTTCATAAAATATTTATAAACAATTAAAAAACTTTAAAGCTTTGGTGATATTTTTTTGCAATTATTACTAAGCGCTTAAAGAAATGAATAATAACTTGCTAAAATTGTTTATCTGCTCTAAGCAAGCAATCATTTGGCGAATTTTGAAAAATAATTTAAAAAATTTATTTAATTTAAAAAAAAAAGAAAAAACAAACGATTTGAACAAAGAAAAGAAGGAAATTTCGAAATCCCAATTAAAGTAATATACTCGCTCTATCTCCCTCCGCTCCCCCCATCACTCTGTCTCTCTCTTTCACACTCGTTAAGTGATTAAGCAAACAATGGCAGTGCAATTGTGTGAGTGTGTGTGTTTGACAGTGGGATTGGAAACAAAGATTTGTGCAATGCTGAATTGACCGGCTTAAGAGAAACACACACAGCTACTGCCATTTGGCGAAGGGAAAGCGTTTTTTCTTGATTCGTTTTTTAGTTTTTCCCTCTGCAACTAAACCGGTTTTTGACCCTTTTGCAGCAAACAATAACAACAACAACTTCACTCCGGAAATCACTTTCCCTAATGAAGTGAACCCACACACACACGCATCGTTGTTATTGTTGTTGTTGCTGTTGCAGTGATAAGAAGGCTGCCATGGAATGCGAGTGGAAAGGAGGGGCGGGGGCGGCACGTGTTAACCGACATAAACACGCACACTCACCCACACATTTGCAATAAATATTGCAATTGCGGAACATGCACACACATACCCTTGCGCAAAAAGTTTGCCCAACACACGCACACACAGGTCAACCCGCATAGCGACACACATACACAAACACGGAATACAGGTTGAAAACACGCACGCAAAATTTCGGTAAACGTTTCGTTAAGCCTTTCGGTATTTAAGGGTTTTGCGCGTTGCAAGTCCTTTTTCCCGCTGCCAACGGCTACTGCCACCTAACGTTCGCCCCTGGGTGGGCGTGTCAGTGGGCGGCAAAGCTGGCACAGAGACCCCGCCTCCCGCGCCAACGCGCATAAACAATATTTATTTGTTTGGAACGGAACACTTACGAATTGTTGTTCTTCTGCCTCCGACGCCATTTTTTACCGAGTAAATAAGAATGTGACCATGTCCCAGCCGCCCGAATATAACCAGCGACCAGCAGTATAAAATGCCCTAAAAAATCCATCAACACTTGACAGCAGGTTTGTGTCACGGCTGGTCTTAAATAATATAGAAATAAGGGTACTCACATTGTTATTTATTAAAGTTTAAAAAAACTCTATTTTAGTTTCACATGTTAATCTTCTTATTTGTAAGCCTTAGATTCCAAATTAAATGCATAAATAAAACCTCAACTTATTTTCAAATATTACTTTTTTGCTAAGATGATAAAAAGTGATTTGAGGTCACCAAAACCTAAATTCCTATATCATTGTTAAACTTGTTAATCCACGCAAAGTTGTACCCTATAAGCTATTTGCTTAATAACTATAATTTTTATAAAACCGCGTTCTTTAAGGACTGTATTACTTTAAAATCCCATTCAATCAATGAACTGTTAAGGGTCACCTTATTATTAGCACAAACGAGGCTTTAAATCTATTACAAAACAAAAAGTTTTCCGATTGATTGTTAAAAATTTTTAATAAATAAAACTAACTACACACAAAAAAATGGTTTCGTATGGGGACAAAAAAAAATCGTTTCGAGGCTTTGGAGCCTAGGCCTTGGATGGATTCTCTTCGCTGTTGGAAGCTGGTGTTATTTCCGCCTTGGTTTCAACAGGAGCAGGATCAGTGGCAGAAGTAGGTGCTGGAGCTGGAGCTGGAGCTGGAGCATCTGCCACCGGGGCACTTTTGGCCAGCTCGCCAGGAGTGGGCTTCTTGGGCGCAGGCTTGCCGAAAATGGCCTTCTCGATGCCCAAAATGGGTGCCTCGAAGGCCAGAGTGGCAAAGATCGAGGCGGTCAGGGTGATGCCGAAGTCATGCCACCAGCGGAGGATCTATAAATGCGATTTAAGATAAAAAGTTTTTAGGTTTAAGTTAGTGCTTAGGAACTTAATAATTGTAATAATTGTTGTAATATTTTTTGTAAAATTAATTTTTTAGGATTAGTTAAGAGTACCTAATCTTAAATAATTTTTAGGACAAGTTAACCTCAACGGTAAAGAAATTACCAATCTATACTCACCGCATCGTAGTTGGAGAAGTGGGTGTCCGTCTGGAGACGAGCGGCATTGACCAGCTGAACAATGCGATGGATCACATACATGCAGTAGGTGAGTCGACTGAAGCCGGTGAAGAAGCTCCAGGAGAGGAAGTCATTGACCAGGCCACCGTGCCCATTGTAGCAGGCCCAGACGATCCAGCCGATGGACAAGGCCCACGACGTCCTGCTCAGTGGCTCGAAGAAGGCGCCCTCAATGAGCGGGGAGTCGGGAGTGCTCGGCAGAATGCGCCAGTAGGGTCCCCACATGCAGGCCAGCATCGTTCCACAGGCCACAAACCAACCGGTCAGCACCAGGGGCTTGGTCATCGGAATCTGACGTCCGCGGTTCCTGGTGAACAGGAAGTAGCCAAAGATCACGCCAATCAGCCAGGTGGGAATACGCGTATGGGTGGGATAGTAGGTCAACCGCTGACGCAGATCCACATGATCGTCCTGCACTCGGAATAGCGTAAAGTCATTTAGCATGAAGGTGGCGAACGTGCCGCCCAGGCAAATAATCAGGAAGATCACGATGGGCACCAAGGCCTTCTTGCCCCATTTCCACAGCGGAATCAGGAACAGCGGTGAAAGGAAGTAGAGCTGGGTATCCACGGCCAAGTACCACGATTGGGAGATGCACTAGGAATGAGAAATCGACAATTCAAGATCTATTAATATAGGGTTTTGGTTTCATCGGTTTCCAATGATGATGAAATAAGTTTATTCCCATGTACTTATTCTAGTACTTAAGAATCAAGACAGTTCTCAGGTTTTAGTTTTCTTAATTAATGAGATAAGCTCACCCATTATAGAGAACAGTGATCACTTAGCTGAGATATTTAAGGTAAAAAGGTACAAAAAAAGAAATGATTTGTAAGAAAACCTCAAGAGGTGATGATATACAAGTAAGAATAACGAAAGAAGACTCACAATGCTGTAGGGGAAGGCGTAGTTCTGAATGTAGATGAGCGTGGCCCACCAGGTGTCTTCGCACCTTTTGTCCTGGGTGCCCAGCTTGAACCACATGGGTCCGGCGCCTGAGTACTTGTAGAGTGACATAATGTACAGGACGACGACGGCCACCACTGGAGTGAGTCGGATATACCGATGGAAGTACATCATGGGGATGTTCAGTTTGCCCTTGGTGCGCTCCAATTCGCGGAAGGCACCCCAGCACATCAGCAATCCGGACATAAAGAAGAACGTGTCCACGCAAAGGGAGCCGTTCTGGACCAACATTGAATAGGGGGTCTCCAACCAGGTGTAGAAGGCGTTCCTGTTGATGTGCGGCAGATCGTAGATGGTCATGTAGCCATGGCCGAAGACCACCCACATCATACTAAAGCAACGCAGTCCGTTAAGGCAGTGAATCACATTCGGATTGTTCACCTTTTTCACGGTGAAGATCTTGGGTGCGTTGGTCAGCACGGAAAAGGCCACCAGCAGTGGTTGCTTGGGGGCTAATCAAAGGAAAATGTATTAGAATATATAATCCGCACAATGTGGGCATCCTCAACCTACCTTTGTTGCGAGTCTGAATGTAATCGTAGACACTGCTGGCCACCATAAAGAAGACGATCGTCGAGAAAAAGATTCTATAAGGAAATAAAAACATTAGTTATATTATCTATTTTATATAAATATTTATAATACTTACATGGCAAAGATGTCAATGCCGCGTAGCTCGATGGGTGCATCGTATTTACAGCGCGTTTCCGTGACCATTTCAAACGTCGACTGGGTCACATCCTGACCATAAAAGTGGGAGACAACGTACTTGAGCAATTTATCGCTCTTCTGTGGACTGCATGTCGAGGGAATGCAGATGCCCAGCTCGAAAAACTCCGGATCCGTTTGTTTATAGCTAATACGACCGAACTCTTGCCCGCGTTTCTTCACCGAATCATAGAACGTGGTGATGTTCAGGCGCGCCAAGCAGTACTGTCCACGGATCTCATCGCCGTAGGTAGTGGACGCCGCTACGCACTCCTCGTACTGACCCATGCTGATCGTGTGACCCCAGAAGAGACCCATGGGCATACGACCCCATGTGTCCGGAACTGTAAGGAATCGGAAAAGATGGAGTTTCATTAATCATCCGGCTCGAAGGACCACTTTTGGGATTCCGTTTGGTATCAATTTAAAAAAGAATCTTAAACAATTGGAGAAAAAGATTTAATATTCCATCCTGCTCGAAGAACCACTTTTGGCTTAGGGTACTTTGTCCATTTAAAGATTTTTATGTTTAAAACGGAAAGAAACGTTTATTTCAACCTCCTGATCGAAAGCCCACTTTTGATTTTAAGTTCTAAATATTAGTCTGGTAATAATCCATCATAATCCAAAAGCCACTTTTAATTTTAAAGCATGTATTAATTTGAAGAAGTTCCGAAGTACGTTTTTAATTTCAGATAAGACCTTTTTATTTTGCACCTGCAGGCTCCATGCTAGGGATTTTCAGTAGCGATAAGCTGTCAGATTGAATGATATAGATACGATTAGTGGTGCGGTTGCTTGTGCACTTTACTATTCGTGCCTGATTTATGGATCTCGTAAATTGCATTCTACTTTAAACCGTCACCATCCGCTGATACGGACTTATATAGTAGGGTCCATACGTTGCAAGTTACTTCATCGTGAAAATTATGAATGAAATTGTGAAATCAGGTAGTAAAGACGCAATCAAATTTCAAGGGTTTTCCCAATCATAAAACCCAGGGATCAGAAAATCAAGTGGAATTATAAGTCTCGTTTTCTTAATCTACTAATCTCTTCTATAAATTTTAACGCAAATTCCCATGTAAAACCACTTCTCATTGTGGCCATGAAATCATGTTGGAAATTTCGCTGCCACTATAGCCAGATCTTATCGCTGGCAATTTAGTGACTGAATGGATTTGCAATTGAAATTATGGCACTCATAAAAGTGAAATCAAGGCGAAATTGAATTTATGAATGACTAATTGGGAATCATACAGTGAAGATAACGGGTAATGCAATAAGTAAAGTGTATTAATGGTAATACAAGAAAGGGTTTATATTACAAAAGTGGAATTTATGGGTACAAAAGTGGATTCATTGGACGAAGAATATCAAAATGTAAATACTGAATTGAAATTCGAGTAGGGATCAAAATAATTCATTGGAAAGATTACTTTATAATTTTATATGATTTACATTTGTGATGATAAGGATCAAAATGAAATTTTTAGGGTGGATCAATTAAACATAAAAAAACTTAAAAAAGAGATCTAAGACGTATATATACGAAGGAAATTGATACCAAAAGAAAAAGATCTAATTCACTTCAACAAGGGTATTGATGAATTGTATAAAACTGAGCTATACAAATAGTCTTTTGGAACCATTTGGTAATAACGATCACTAATCTTTAGAATAAAGCGACTACCATCAAATGATTACCAAGAGTTTTAATCACCTTAGTTTTGGTACTCATGGATTGGATAAAACTGAGCTATATGGATCTATCTGGAAAAAACCATTCTAAACAAAAAGTCCTACCGAGGTATTTGGTAATAACGAGCACTGATCCTTAGATAGACTCTAAGCTATACAAAAAGTTTTATGGAACTATTTGGTTATAGCGATCACTGATCTTTAGAAAATAACCAAGCTATTAAAAAAAGTCTTATTGAACCATTATTACTAGCGATCACTGATCTTAAAAAAAAATCCACCTTCACGTAATGCTTACATTCCAGAGCCCATTCCTCCAAATTGTCGATGGCATCCCGTATGCGGTTAATATCCCGGTCGCACTGGTCGTCATCGTAGGGTCCTTCCCTCGAGATTCGGCTCACCTGGGTGCCGGTCTGATTGGCCAGTTGGGCATGCTGGGAGGCCAAATTGAAGAACTGGTGGGCCAGACTACTGCTCATCGGGGTTGAGTGACCGGAGAGGAGGTAGCTGGATGAGGCATCCTGAGCGCCGACAGTCGCGATCAGCAGCGCGACTGCCAGGACACCGAAATGGTCCTTCATAATCCTGTGCGATGGATCCTTGGTTTAGGTACAGTGATCTCTAGAGAACGCGTCGCGACCACCTGAGTGTGGAGTGTGTGACTTAGTGGGCAATCGTCCAGAGATCGTGCGGCTTTTATAGGCGAGTTTTTTGTTTTTTTTTTTTTTTTTTTTTTTTGTGATTTTCAATTGGATTTTCACCGAATAGAACCGAGCGATTGGAGTGGGCACTTGAGGGCAGCGATGACCAAGCAACGGCCGCCCCTGAAGTCTATAAATATTGCTACTGGTCTTGGTGCCTGCCCTCCTCCGATAAGGGTAAAGCCTCTCCTCCAGCGTCTGCTAATCAATTGGCTTGCAGTGCCCACTTTATCGCCCCGTTAAAGTGTCTTATCTAGCTCTCGTTCTACCCGAACCCCTAATCACCACCTCCAAGATCGCCATTACCCCAGTATAACTACGACTGGATTCACTGGTTTTGGGGTTTGGATTCGGATTTGTGGGCCAAGTGCCCGACGTGCATAAATCCATGTCAAAGACAAAAAAATAGTAGATTGCAGACATTTCATCGTGCGACTCATAGACCGGCCTATATCGAAAAGACGATCCACCATTTAGATTCGGTTTAATTAAATTACCCGCTGCCAAGGACTTTGCACCCACGAGTCGCCCACCTAAACAGACAATTATCCGATCATTTCGGTTTGGTATAGAAAGTCAAGGCCAATTTGAGGAAGGTGTCCCTGAAAAAAAGATAAACCGAATGACTATGGCACTTTTAAGAATAAATATGGGATTTATATAAGGCGAAGTAGCTTATATTTAGCTTAGATTATTATGGTATTATGATGAAATGATTGAAATGAAATAAGATAAGGAACAAAACGATAGCTTGAGATGATATAATATGGTTAGAGTATGGTGAATTGGACTATGATAAAGTCACGGGTTATTTATTTTTTTAAACTACATTTATATTTAGGATAGATTAAAATGGTATTATGGTGAAATGATTAAAAATTAAATATGATAAGACGACGTATAATACATATAAATATATACATATAAATCAATTGCCAATGACACTTTGGAGTAGATAATACATATTTAATAAGGGAATTGTGTAAAGCAAAGTATGCAAAGAAGGGAATTAGGATCATTAAAATAAAGCGTTAATATAGCTTATATTAAAATGGTATTATGATGAAATGATTGAGAATGAAATAAGATAGGAAACAAAACGATAGATTGTGATGATATAATATAGTATAGTACAATGGTTACGATAAAGTCAGGGGTTATTTATTATTTCAGCCATTTTTATATTTATAATTATTAAAATATGATATATATGATATGATAAGACGAAAATAAAATAAACAACAATTTCGGTAGAAGGAAAAAAATAAAAATGAGTTACAGAAAAACAATATTTATGTTGGGTTAGGACGGTTCGGTTGTTTAATATACAGCACCATATAACTTCAAGGTTTTCCTGCTTCACTAATCGAAAAGAGCTTCCCCGAAACCACACCCAAAAATTTGGTTTAACACTTCCCAGAATTTAAATAATCTTATTGGCGCCCCACGAAAACGAAATCATTTCAAGGAGGTAAACAAAAGCAGTCGATAAACCCGGTGAGGAGCATAATCAGCCTTATTTCATTTACTGTATCAGGCAATCGTATCTCCGATCCGAGAGGCCACTTGCCCCATGTCTATTCAGATCGAGTGGTGGTGGGTTGGCATTCGTTTGTTCGTCGTTTGGATGACACTCACTTGAGATGGAGTGCGGAAACAATTGATAGGGAAACGATCCGTATCCGTAATTTCGCAAAAATTTTTTTATGGCGTGGGAACAGAGTATATAATGCCCGATTCTGGGTACTTGTCCACTTGTTGTCCCCAAATCTTATCTGCCAAGAACAGATTTCCCCGGTTACTGATCGAGACCAGCTGGCTGAGTTTGTTCCGCAGATTTACAAGCTCAGGAAAGCATTGTAAACTAACTGAAGCAAAACTTTTCCACATCGAGGGAATCTCAGCAGGATAAGATTAGCTTGGCTGGGTGGCAAAACTTTCGGAGGTAAAGTACAGGTTCAATACAGATTATGAAAAAGTGAATCACAGATCAATTACAAAATTCAGATTCAAACAAAAAATATAAAGTAATAACATTTGTAATGCTCTTATCAATTTCTTAAGTAAATATTACAAATATTATTAATAAAATTCTTCACGCAAATATCAAAAATCTTAAAAAAAATAGTTTGCTTTAAAAAGTATACTATGGAATTTTGGATTTTTATTTACCATTTTTTATTGTAAAGAAAAATATGAAGGTTATGTATTTATTTCTTTACTTTGAATAGCAAATTATGCTACAGTGCGAAATGGAATTTTGATATATTTATTTATTGCATAAGAACTGTATTAATACTGCGATTTTAAATTTGTAAAAAAAAACCAATAAGTCCAAAGGAGTAATTATCTTTTAGAAGCCCCACTCCCCTTCAACGATTACGTTATATATGATTATGATAAAAAAATATACAAAATAAATTCCAGTGCTCCGTAGGTTTTACTTTTCATTACAGTGATATCATTGCAAGGTCCGTTTGGACTTTACGACCCCCCGCTGAAGGTCTTTCGTACTATTCATTCCACTGGGGTGGACCTTAGTCAAACCAAACTAACACCTACCTCATTCAAATAAAATTCCTTTACTCTTTACTCGTTAAAAAAGTCGTTTAATACATATTGGGCAATAATCGTTGAATACCGTCTTGTACGAAAAGAGCTATTGCTCAGTCTCTAAGACTGTGAAGGTCCACCCTTGCGGCTATCAGAGATCGATTTCGATTCGAATCCACAAACGAGTCGGCCCGAAGCACACAAATCCCTCGAAGCTAGAACGTCAATTGGCCGGCACTTGAAACTGTTTTCGACACATTATTTATAGATGTTTTAGATGTTTTTGACGATGGCACGGGTTGATAGTAACGGATAATTCCCAGCAACGAACGCTCTATAAACCGCTCTATATAATATAAGAAGAGCGGTACGGACTTCGAACCCAAACAGCCGAAGTTCTCCCGATTTCCGCCTGGCGATATAACGTCAATGTAGGTTGCTACCAAAGACCAGTGAAAGTGGACCCATTTAGGAGCCATAAATCCTAGCCCCAAGAAAGTGAATCATCTAAGTAAATCGACCCAATAATTCGAGGGCTTTCGACTCGTAACACTCGATTCTGATTTCCCGAACCCAGACGCACCTCGTATGTTATCAAAAACTACGTTTCGCTTTTGAGTTATATTTAAATTTGGGCAAATATTCTTGGTCTGATTTAATCGACCATTATTTTTGGCCAGCTATCGGGTATGTCAGCCGTTTACATAATCATTAAACATTCTCTAGATTGATTGATGTGCACTTCAATAATTAAAGGTGATTTCAAATTTTTAAAATATAAATTACATATATTTATATTACAGAGATTTCTAGAATCTCCCTTAATACCCCCGAAGAAAAGCAACCAATATGGACATTCATTTTAATTTCATAATTTTTATTTAAATTAATTTATTTTACACTTTCAAGCAAAGTATTTAGTTAATTACAGTGTTGTTGGTTTTTTTATTTTGTTGTTTTTGTTTGCTTTGTTTTGTTTCGCTTGGTTTGCTGTGATTTTGGATCAATACGACAAAAAAAAGAAGGGAAATAAAGTAGGAGATAGATTGGTAGAAACAATAATAATATTAATAATTATAATCATCGTAATAATAGTAAAAAAAATATTTATATATTTATGTTTATTCATACACACATGCAATGGATGTGTATGCATGTGTGTTTGGGGGGGAGTGTGTGAGGGTGGGGGGTGTTTTGGGTGTTTTTGGGTGTCATTAAATTAATGAAATCTGATAGAAAAGTCAAAGTCATCTTATCAGCTTAACTGTCGCACTATTTTACAAGTAGGTATTATTTCATAACGGTTTATCTTTATCATTTATCATTATTGTTTATCGTTATCGTAATCATTAGCATAAACATTATCGTACTCATTATTAATATTAGTTATTAGTATCAATCGTTCTTTCGTTTTTGTTTTTCCCATTTGTTTTCTCTCTTGTTTTTGTTTTTCTTGTTGTGGTTGTGGTTGTTGTGTTAGAACTAGTTTTTACTAAGGCTTGGTTTACTTTACACTTGACTTATCTAACCTTCGCATCCTTTTTTGTTTTTGTTTTCCCCTTTTCTCGAGTTCTTTTTTTTTGTGGGTTTTTCTGGGTTTTTGTTATAAGAAATTACATTTTGTATGCATAATAATAAACGCGTTTAGCAAAGTGCTTCGTCTTCGGTTAACGTTTTTTTTTTGTTTTCTTTCTTTTCCGCTGCTACTGCATTTAGAATAAATGTTCATTTATAATTTACATGTGTTGGCTTAATCAAGTATATAATATATATATATATTTATATATGTATATTCCCCCGCTCTTTCGTGTGATCGATCGTACCTATATATAAATGTGTATATAGCGCTGGTTTTAGACTAAGACTTAAACTCTAAGTATCATCCGGTTAATGCGTTTTGTGTTTCTTCTATGTTCTCTGGTTTTCTGGCTTCCGGCTTTACTTCCTCTTCTCCCCTTCGTTCATCTTCTACATCATCATCATCATCTTTTTCATCATATATAATTGTAATCACAAATAGTTTTGGAATATGCTCTCTCTTTTTCGCTCTTTCCGCCGCTCTCTCCTCTCACACAAAACGGTTAAAAACGATAATTGATGCGTCTTTGCCACTCGCACTTTCACTCAGCCACTCGTTCTCTCTCGCTCTCTTTCACACCCATAACTTTGTTCATTGCTGTGACTGTGTGTGGTATAAAAACAAAAACAATATGCGTAGAAAAAAGACGGCAAGCAGCTCTCTTTCTCCCTCTCTCATCTTTCTCCTTTTCTTTTTTTTGGTTACTATCGTGTGTTTAATTAATAATTAAACGCTGCGCCCGCTAAACCGAACTTTTTTGTTTTTTTTTTTTTTTTTGTTTGCACCAGCACGCAGCGTCTGCGTTTCGAAGGCAGCGTCTTGTTATCGCAACTATTACCGATCAACGATTGTCGATAATCAATTACCGATCATTGTTCCATACGTTAAAAGTACAAAGGCATTCGGCGGCAGAGCCCAGTGACTTGAGTATGATTTCGTTTATATATAATATTTACTTTAACTTGCTTTGTTTTTCGTTTTTGTTTTTTGGTGTCTGTTTTTTGATTGTGTGCAGCGCAGCGTGGGTATCGAACTCATCTAGTCCATTTTTTTTTATCGGTTTTATCGGTGGCAGGCGCAGCTTTTTTTGTTGGTTTTTTCAATTTTTTCTTTTGTTGTCTTTCGCTTAGCTAAGGAAACTATGCGCGTTTCGTTTAAAAACACACTAACTAAAAGTATATATCCCGACACATAATGTATATATATTTGCCATATGTGTGTGTGGCGGTGTAGGTCTAAACATAAACGATATAACCGATTGTTTCGATATATGTATGCGCGGCTTACAAACTAGGGCATTGGATTTTACAAACTGTCGCGTACGTGTGACCTACTACACCTATCAGTAATCGGTAATCAGTAATCGTTAATCAGTAATCGGTAAATATATATATTTGTATATATATATATTGTGTGTATTTGTATTTGTATTCGTATGCGTGTGTGTGTTGGGTATTTACAATTAGTTACTTGCTGAAGTCGCAATTGAAGGCATTTTTATGCGCAGTGAATAAGTATCCTAGTATCTAAAATTTACAATTTCCCTCATCTACTGTCTCGCTCTCTCGCTGTCTCCCGTCTCTGTCTGATTCTTGGGCGGCGGCAACTGGTAGAAAAAGAAAACAGTTAGAAAACGAAAACAATAGAACACACATACCATTTTAGGTAAAACAAAAAAAAAATAAAAAAAAAATTGTAGTTAGACATGATATATCCGATTAGTTTGGGTATTCTCTAAAGACTAAATTGCTGAAATTCGGTCAGCTGTTTATCAGTTGTTCCATACAAATTCAACTTGCTGAAAATTCAGCAGTTTAGCAAAATTTTGCTGTATATTTCAGAGATTCAGTCGTTTAGGGAAAACCCAAATTGAAAGAGAACCCAGTTTGAAAACTACAGATTTAGTCTAATAGTGATAAACCTAAATCGAGTCGTTTTAGCCTTAAAGTCTATATAGCCTAGATGTGTTTTTTGTTTTGTTTTAGCGTTAATAAATAGCAATCGAACCTGCGTCCCCCGTAAAATTCCTACTTCCTGCTTTTGAGACAAATGGGGGTTTGTTGGCGCTCCTCTAATTCTTTTTTTTTTCTTTTGGCTATCACAAAATCAAATACTAAGTAAAACGTCAAGTTATATATAGTATGTACAGGTAAGGTCGAAATTAAAATGGATATAAATCGAGGAATTAGGAACGCGCACACACACACTCACACACTTGCACACACACACACACACACACATTGGTCCTTAAGACTAAAATTCTTAAACAATATAAACAATCAATCGTGAACAATTTGTTAGAAATTACAACACTAATTTGTTGTCCTACGTATGCATATATGTTTTGTAAATGTTAGTTCCTTAAATAGTTCAAGTACCCTAAAATCTGTATTCAAAGCATTTTGGCTATTGCTATTTTGTTGCTTTTGTTAATCATACTCCTTTCGTATCCCTTCCCCGGTCATCCTACTCCTTTGCTTATTTGTTTGGTGTTTTTTGTTGCGACTGTCCTGATTCTTGATTCTCCTAATAATTGCGTTTTCTAATCGTCGTCGAACCCGTCACCTTCCTCCCTCATCCTTTGTAATTTATTGTTGTCTGTCATTTAGAAGCGATTTTTTTGTTTGTTTTTTTTTTCGAATGTAGTATTTGGGTGTAGGGTGTGGGGTTTCCAAAAGGATGAGGTTTCCGATGCCAATGCCGATTCCCGATTCCGATTTCGATTTAGATTCCTATTCCGTTTGATCTCATTTGTGTATAAAAATATGTATTTACTCTATGCGTGTTCCCAATTTGAAGCTCCTATAAGGAGCACTTAATCATCAACTGCCGATCGCCGAACAGGCACATTGTCACTATAGGCTATATATTTCTTGTGCGGATGTGGATGTGGATGCGGATGCGGATGGTCGTCGGGTCGTTATCTGTCGTCCAACTGGCTTACAACACAACAAGGGTACAAAATATTTAATTCAACTTTACAACACTTCCTCTGCACTCTGTTCTCTTTACATACTTTAGACTTGAGTGCTGCGCTGCGGCGATTCATTCGTTTGTCACAAAATAATAAATAATATTACTTTCGCTGCTGCTTCTTGCTTAAAATTTAAGTCACTAAGGAAAGGTTTTTTAGCTTTAGCTTTCGCTCAACGTTTGAAACGTTGTTACATCGAGGTGTTTTGCTCTGCTCTTGCTCTGTTTTTCTGTTTTTTCTGTTTTGCGTGGGAACAAAAGGAATTGCATTCATTAATACATGGTGTGTTGGGTGTTTTAGGGGCATATGAAATATATGTTATATATATTTGCTACATCGCGCGATCTTACATAATGGAAATCGAATCAAGATGCTTTGTTCAAATTTTGTCCTAGACTTAAACTAAAGGCTTTATAGCAGTGGTGGTGGTGGGTGGGTCTTAACCTAGTTTACAAATTAAATGTGATAGCTGGTGTTGGTTTAATCATGATAACGCTATACATTTGGGGTGCAATGTTAGTTTAGTTTTAGTTTTAGTTTTAGTTGTAGTATTAGTTTAGTTTAGTTTAGTTTAGTTTAGTCATAGTCAGTTTATGAATCTTCATCTGGCCTTTGGCTTGTGGTTACCATCCATTGTAGCTGTTGCCGCTACTGTTGCTGTTGCTGCACTAGAGCCGCTCCACAAACTTGGTCAGCTGGTCGGAGGCGTCGGGCAGTGGTCCACCGGCATTGCCCACGCCCACGCCCACGTTGCCAACGTTGACGCCCACGCCCACGCCGACGCCCACGCCTACGCCCACATCCTGCGGCACACCTGGCAGCGGCGACTGATGGTGCATGCCATGGTTGTGCATGCCATCGTGCTGCGGCGGTCCCTGCGGCGCCGGCGAATGGCTCATCACGTGGTGCGGCGAGGGCTGGGCGCGGGGCGAGGCGGATGGAGCGGCACGTGGCGATGGCGCCGAGCGCGGTGATGGCGTTGGCTGGGGCGAGCGGATGGGCGGCGAGGCGCGGGCCGATTGCATCAGCTGCTGCTGCAGCGAGTGCGGCGTCGGGGGTCCCATCACCTGGGCATTGGGTCCGCCCACAACGGACGATGGATTCTGCTGCGGATTCTGGGCATTCGGCATGGCCACCTGCATCATCTGCTGCTGCTGCTGCTGCAGGGGCTGTTGCTGCTGCTGTTGCTGTTGCTGCTGCTGCATTCCGGGTGGCATGCCCACGCCCATCTGCTGCTGCTGTCCGGGACCTGGCTTCACGCCCACTCCAACGCCCTGTTGCAGCATATTGGAGGCAGCCGCCGCATTGGCCATCGAATACTGATCGCCACCGGGCACTCCGGCACCAGCTCCTCCTCCTCCGGGCACGCCCACTCCCACGCCGACGCCCACTCCCGTGCCGCCAGCACCGCCCGCATTGAAGTTGCCGGGTCCGACGCCGCCACCGCCGCCGCCGGGGAACTGCTGCTGCTGCTGCTGGCCGGGACCGGGTCCAGCGCCGCCCATGTGCGGACCACGCTGGCGCTGCGGATATGGTGGCGGGTACTGGTTCATCTGCATGTAGCGCATCTTGTTCCAGTTCTGGTTGGGCACCTGTGTTGGAGGAAGGTTTACTAAGTATAACAGATAACAGTCGCATTTTGTGGGGTAAATTTTGTTATTAGCGGCAAAAGGTTAAATAAATATTATATATTATAGAAAAACACTTCTTAAAAAAAAGTCTGAATCATTAAGGGAAATTATATTAACTAAAAACTTTTTACTATTTTAAGATTATAATCCTAAAGCTTTTGCCTCTTTTGCCTCTCTGTACTTACAGTATAACAGTGGCATTTTGTTGGGTAAACTTTGTTATTAGGGGTCAATGGTTGAGTCAAGCCTAATCATTAGAGCATATAAATATACATAATATTAAAAAAAACCTTTTCTTTAAAAGTAAATCCAGCTCTGCCAATTTAAACAAAAAATTTGCAAGTGTAAAAGCCAGAATCATAAACGAGCATTATATAAAATAAAAGACTTTTTACTATATTAAGATTTTGGTCCTCTGTACTAACAATATAACAATATAACAGTCGCATTTAGTGGGGTTAGCTTTGGTTTTTTAGGGATCAAAGGTTAAGTAAAGCCTAGTTATTAGCGCATATGCACAAATGGATATTATACATCAAAGGCTTTTCTTAAACAAAAAACCCTCTGCCATTTTATGCAAACAACAACAAGCAAGGGACATTATACATATAGAGTAAAAGAAATTCCTTTGCTGGCTTTTAATCGAACTCTGGTAGTTAAGTAGTCGCTTATTGCAGGTCACTTACCATTCCTCCTTGGGCGGAGACGCCTGGCGACATGTTGGGCGGCAGGTTCTGCAGCATCATGGCTGTGTTCTGCATGTTGGGCATGCGATGGGGCACAGTTCCGGGTCCGCCCTGCTGCTGCTGTTGCATTAGATTCACCTGCTGCTGCTGCTGGTTGGGATTCATCTGCTGCGGACCACCACCTTGCTGCTGCTGCTGCTGGTTCATCATATGCTGCATTTGCTGTTGCTGCATCACCTGTTGCTGCTGCTGCTGTTGCTGCTGCTGCTGCTGGGGATTCTGCGGACCATTGCCCGCCTGCTGCTGCTGCAGGGCGCCGCCACCAGGTGCTCCTCCTCCGCCACCCGCCGCCGCATTGATCTGCGACTGGTGGCTCTGCTGGCGCTGCTTGATGATGGCCGCCATTATCTGCGGATTCTGCTTGAGGATGGTGAGTATGTGCTGGTTGCTCTCGTTGGTGGGATTGTTCTTGATCTTCTGCATGATCTGTGCCAGTTGCTGGGTATTCAGTTGGCTGCCAGTGGCACCACCACCGCCGCCGCCGACGCCGCCACCTCCTCCTCCTCCTCCCGCTCCCGGCGGAGGACGGACGCCGCCCACAGTTCCGGCCATGGGCGGTGCTCCCATGCCCATACCCATAACGCCGTGCTGTCCACCGACGGGCATCTGGCCTCCACCCAGTTGATTGGGTCCGCCTAAGCCCATCATCTGCTGCTGTTGCTGCTGCTGTTGCTGCTGCTGCTGCTGTTGCTGCTGCTGCTGCTGTATCAGATTGGGCTGCATCAGCTGGCCGGGTTGACGCATGCCGGTGGCATTGTTGGCATAACGTGCCTGGGGATTTACACCGCCCGGATTGCCGCCGGCTCCACCGCTATTGCCACCCCACTGATCCATGGGCAGCAGGTGGTTGGCATTCAAGACGTTCAGTGAGCAGTTGCCAGAGCCGGGCAGGGCGGGACCACCGGCACCGCCAGCGGGATTGCCACCGCTCAGTTGGTTAACGCCGCCGACACCGCCCACTCCCACACCTCCAACTCCTACGCCAACCATGCCGCCCAGCTGATTGACCACATTCGGATTCGGTCCTGCCACGCCCATCGCTCGATTCATCTGGGGCGGCGGGGCCATGGCCGGTCCGCCCTTGCCGAAGCCACCGCCATGCGAGACCTGCTGGCGAGCGGCCTCCTCCTGCACCTGCTTGACCACCTGCAGCACACTGGGCGACGGCGAGTGGCCGCCGCCGGGCTTCATCCCGATGCCCGGCTGGTGCGGGTGCGGCGAGGTCATCCCGCCCATGACGCCGGCACCGCCCGAAACGGGCGAGGGCACTGCCACCGTCGATGGCGACATGCCACCAGCTCCCGGTGCCATTATGCCCGGCTGGCCCGGCATCACCTGTTGGCCCAGAGCCACGCCGCCGGACATGCCCACCACGCCGCCGGGTGCGGCGACCACCGCCGACGCCGGACCACTGACTGCCGCCGGACCGGGCAGAGCCGCTGGAGCCGCTGTGCGGGACATGAGCGCCACACGACGACGCAGCAACTGCTGCTGTTGGAGTCTGCAAAAAAAAAGAGTGAGAAGAGTAAGGCAAGTGTTTAATACAGAGGATACAAAGAGTCAATAAAAAAGGGGATTTTGTAAAGGGAGCTGTCTTATCCGTATAACAAGAAAGAAAGCAAGCCGAAGTTCTTATACCCTTCTTTGAAACATTTAAATTTCTATTTGTAATCGTTTATGTTTTAAAACATTGATGCTATGATGATTTTCAGCTCAGTTATTTGATCGTTCCTAAGGCAGCTATGTGATATTATTTTCCGATTTTAATAAAATTCAAAGCGTAATTCTATATTAATAAACCAGTAATAAATGTCCAAAAGAATTAAAAAAAATAATTAAAAATAGAAAAGTTACTTTTTTTTTCTTTTTTTTTTATATTCCGATTGCTCCCATGAGAGCTATATGTTTAAGTCGTTCAATTTTAATAAAACTTTAACCGTGGTATTTGTTATATTGCGAATGGGAATGTAGGTGTGAACAAGTCTTTTTCGAAATCTATAAATACTAATCTTGAGAATGTCATATAAGCTAATTTATGTTATGCCTCACAATGAAATGGTTCTCCACTTCCAATGATATCTTACATAAAAGCGCTTTATAGAACGAAACTAAGTATGCAGATATGCTTAGATGAACCTCTAGTAACATAATTTATTTTAATTTCAATAAATTCATACTGATAGATTGGAGTAAAACTCACTTTTGCTGGAGCTGCTGCTGCTTGAGCTTGTGCTTGATGTTGGGACAGAAGGGCACGGGGCACTTCTGCTCCTGACAGTGCTTGGCGTGGTAGCAGCAGAGGGCGATGAGCTGCTTGCAGATGGGGCAGCCGCCGTTCGTCTTCCGCTTGCAGTTCTTCGTGTGCTGGACGACGCGCTTCATCTTCTGGCACGAGGGCAGGCGGCAGTTGGCGTCGCGGCACTGACAGGCGTGCACCAGCGACTGGATGCACCGCTGGATGGACTGTTTGCGGGCCTCCTGCGGATTGGCCTGCTTGTGGTCCGCCGGCGCCGAGCCGTCGTCGATGTCGAAGCCGAGCTTCTCCATCTTGTGCGGATGGCCGACCTTCTCCTTGCACACGATGCACAGATCAAAGTCCTGCGAATGAAGTAAGGCACAAATATACATATTTTAGAAAATTATACAATTTATACAAGTTAAATCATATACTTAAGATCACAACTGACTCATGGCAAAACATAAATCAGACACAATTAATATCAATAAACACGAACACATGTAAAGAATGTCAGCATAGGTGGGCTTGAGTATATGACAAAGACCAATTTCATTTGGATTAGCAATGACTTCAACTTATTACGCAAATATTTATAATTTATTTATTATTTATAACCTTCAGATAAACCAAAGAATTTTACTTTCTTAGTGTCTTTGGATTAGCGATGAAAAAATAATGTAATTGTCTCTTACTGAACTTAATATTCACACAACATTTAACCTCATATGTAATAATATTTATTGATTTATAGTTAACAATGAACTGCTAACTTCACAATTCTATTTCTAAACTTCTTCAACACTTGTAGTTTCTTTAAAAATCAGGATGTACTTTGTTAGTAAAGAGTATTCTAGTACTGAAGGAGCTCAAGCTTAAGCAAAATTTCTCAATCTTGGTTTATATATATGGACTTTAAATACATTTCAGTCTGCCAAAGAATTCACCTTCAAACTAAGTGAGTCAGTAAAACCCAAGCCAAATTGCTCCACTTAATCTACATTTTTGTATACTTTACACATATATAAAAGCTATACATTGGTTTTCAGTGAAATTTCGTAATGATAAGGTAGCAATTAGCATGGCAGTACTCACATCACAGACGGTGCAATGGTAGCGCGTCTCCACCGCCGTCTTGCAGTGGTTGCAGGTGTAGACGAACTTGTCCTGGCCCTGGTTATGTAGCTCGTACAGCATGGACAGCGTGGAGAACTGGGCGCGCCGCAGCGATGAGAACTCAAAGTGCTTGTCGCGGGCGAGGGTGAGGAAGGCGTCACGTCCGTCCATCAGATCGCAGGTGAGCAGCGGATCGGGATCCTGGATGGGCTGTTAGATGGGCAACAAAGAATCACATATTAAATAGAGTTTTTTCATTGAAGAAAGCTCTGCTTAACTTACCGCCAAACTCGCTGCCGATTGCGCCGAATGCAAACGGATAACGAAGAAGACCTCCTTGTGCTTCTCCATGGTCGCATAAATCTTGGCGGAGAGATCGTTGCCCGACTGATGCTCATTGGACTTTTTGCTGTTCTTCCGCTGCGCCGCCTTCGATTTGTTCGACTTCTTGGCCTTCTTCTGGCCCTTCTTCTTGCCATCGCCGCTCACCTCGTTCTCCTCGATGGAGAAAAGCTGCAAGATTTCGGAAGAGATTTAATTAAGAGGTTTAAAATACATCACTAAGGGGGTATGACAATGTAAAATAAATCATTCATTGTCTATAACCAAAAAAGGAAATCATTTAAAATATATAACAAGTAAACAGAGAATAATAGGCAACAACTGCTCTTCAAACACTTACATTCGCTGCAGCCGCTGCTTCGGCGGCCTCGGCCTGCTTGCGCTTCTCCTCCTCCTCCTGGTCGAGCTCCTTGATGCTCTCCTCCAGGACGTTGGGCCAGAAGTCGCCCTCGAAGTAGGGCAGCTCGGCGGCGGAGCCCAGCTTGTCCTCCATGGCCTGCTTGAGGATGTCCTTGTAGTCCTGGATGATGCGCTCGATCATGCCCTTGTCGAGCATCTTCTTGTACCACTCCTGCAGCCGCTTGGGCTTGGGTATCTTCTGGTCCGTGGGATGGCAGTGGAAGATGTAGTCATCGCCCTCGGAGGGCGGACATGCCCAGATGTGGGCCATCGTGTAGCCCAGCTGCTTCACATAGTCCATGTAGCCGAGCAGGATTTCGTGGTATACCGCAGTGCGGTATTGTCGTGGCCGGAAGAAATGAACTGAATCCAGATAGGCAATGTACACACGCCGCGTATTCGGCGCCGGGCACTCCGATCCGTACTCCTGCACGTGCATGCCAAAGAAGCAGACGTCGATGCCGTCCACCTCCTCGAAGGCGAACAGAGCTTTGGCGCGGTACGGAAACTCGTTCATCATCTCGCCCTGCTCCACGAAACGTCGACGCATTCCGGGTTTCACCTCGACGCACTTGTCGGAGGAGCTGACCACACGGATGTGCACCTCACCGGCGCCCGCCTCCTTCTTCTTGAGGAAGTTGTTCACACGCGTCTCAATGTACACGCCCAGTTTGGTGGATGGCAGACGCTTCGCATTGAACTTATTCTCCTTCCGCTTCGAGTTCTTCTTTTTCAAACAGTTGTCGCACACAAAGCCGCCGGGCCAAATCGAATCCAGCCAGAGCACACAGATCTGGTGCTGCTTGCGTCCACATTCCTGGCAATCGACGAACGGCTCCAGCTCCAAATGATCGTTCTTCATCTCCTTGAACTGGTCCTTTTTGATTTGGCTGGATAAAGGGGAACACATGATGGGTTTGGATTTGGTTTTGGTTTTGGATTTGCCTGATTTCGAGGCGATTCTTTGAAAGTTTGAAAAAAAACACAATTGGATAGCCCTAGCTTAAAGGAAGTCTTTTGTTTTCAAGATTTACACAAATTTCCATATAAAAACAAAAGCTCATGGAATGGTTTTTAACGTACATAAGTAACCTACTAATATGGATGTGTTCAAAAATGTCTATATTATGAAGAATTGCTTTAAAAAGTCCCATTGAATCGTTTTAACATTTTAAGTTCTTACTAAATCTGTCCTATTATTAAGGATTTGATACAATTAATCGCCAACTGCTTAGAAATCAGGAAACAAAAATTATAATGATCGTAAGTATAGCTACTTCTCTGAAACGATCACTAGATAACTTTTTCAAAGATTAATATGGTCTGGTAATAAAGTATTATTGTTTAAGGATTTGATATGTATTATATTGTGATCTATTAAACTAGCTGTTTTCGTTTTCAAAACCAATGCTCAAAATGAACTTATGATCGCTACATTTTAGATATGATCATCAGATAACTGATAGCTGCATGTTGTTGCTAATTCTCAAATCTCTTTTTGAAGATAAAAACCATTCCTTAACTAAAAGTTGAATATTTAAAATGTTTTTTTTTGTTTGGATACTCACGTTTGCGACTGCAGTGGATCATCGCCCAGTGTGACCGTATCGCCCTGGATGTCGTTAAAGCACTTTTGGCAGTAGGTGTATCTATTTGAGGCGACACCGTATTCCTTTAGACTGATGTTTTGTTTGTTGGTTTTTTTTTGGTAGTTCGTTTTCAATGCGTTTTGTTTTTATTTTGTTTTTTTGTTTTATTCGATTTTAGTTGATTGATGGACGAAATTTGAAGATGGCAGCCAAAAAAAGGGGAACACAACAACACAGGCGTGTGTACAGACAGGTGTATGGGTGTACAGGTGTTCGGATGTACAGGTGTGCGTGCAAGCGAGATGGTTATATGCATTTGGTCAGTTGCAAGTGTGTGAGTGTGTTTTATATTATAGTTGTTTTTGGTTTTTTGTTTTTCGATTTTTGTTTTTGTCAATTTTCACACACATACACACACACCGAGAGAGAGACGGCACACACAGATACAAATATTAATAAAGACACACAATAATACAGTTATGAGGCGACACATATTATTGGTTTTTTTTTTTTTTTTTAGTTGCGGGGGAGAAAAGAATCAAAATAAACAAAAAAAAAAAGAAAGAAAGAAAGGAAGAGAAACAAAAAGAGTGATTTGTTTTGCATTAGAATTTGTATCACATAAATACAACAATTAAGGGGTTAATCATAATATCATTAAATATCCCAGAAGTATTACCATACTTAAGCGCATATATTGTACAAGTATTTTTTTTGATATATATTTTTTTTAACATTACAAGATCTATTGCTCTTTCAAATTCAGTTTTATTTTAAGATCTGATACTATGTCACCATACTTATAAGATAGATAAACTGGGATATTTAACCACTTATAAAAGATCTGTTTATCCTTTAAATTCAATTTTATATACAGATCATTTGTAATTAGCCACGGATTTGATTTTGGTTCGTTTTGCTCGGTTCTGACTACTCGAAAAATGTGGAATGTTTCAAAACCTCGACTTGGACTTGGATTGGGATCGTGTTGGATTGAATCCACAAATAGTTAATGGCCATGATGGATCAGGGGATGCATCAAGCAGTAGCAACAGCAAAAGCGGTTATGAAGGGAGCATTTCTAGGAAGGCGTGTGTTTGTTTATGTTTGATTGTGTGTGTGTCGTAGTTGTTGGTTAAATATATAGGCCTATATATTACTTTCATTGTGCAATGTGCAATGCATTAATGATTTTATTTACACAGCAACATTAGGGATAAAACACACACACACAAAAAAACACAGAAAGGAGCAAAGGGAGCAGAAGCCATCAAATTAGTGCACAAAACGGACATTTTAAATGTTAAAGATGCTTTGAACAGCCGTTGAACATTGATTTGGTATTGGTAATAAGGAGAGCAAGCGGTTTTTATAACTAAAACACAGGACCTGTTCTGGCTTTATCGTTTTGTTTTTCAGAATTTATCACATTTTGATCAAAAGTGTGTATAGATATGTATTGGAAAACCGAAACAGGCCTCTGCTCTGGATCACAAACATTTTCAAGAAATCTCTAAATTACATTTCACATCAAACAGAGAAACAGAAACGAAACGGAGCCAAAGTGTTTTTGGGCGATTGGGAGTATATGTAGGGGATCGTAATCGATCGTAATCGATCGGTTTCAGTGTGAAACATACCTGTTCTGGTAGCTGTAGTACTTGGCATCCCGCGGAATCGTGCACAGCTGCTTGCCATAGCAGCAGAGCACCTGTGGATTGAATGTGTACTTCCTGCCGCAGCAGTAGCCCAAGGCCTGCATCACAGGATCAATCTCTGCCTCAAAAACTTCCGAAAGCTAAAAGGTCAAGATCATTAGCATGCAATTCTCGAAGGACCAAATCTGATTTATCGTACCTTGGTGCAATAACGATACACCCGCGATGTCTTGCGATTATAGAGCCAGGCATTGTCGAACATCAGCCACACATCGTCCACATACTCCCAGGGATCACTGTACTTGCCGTTCTGAATGTTGGTGCGTATGGTGCCCAGGTCCATGGGCTTCTTCACGATCTCAAAGTAGTCGGGAATGCCCAGTGCCTGCGGATCGACGGGATAGCGAAAGGGCACCGATTCGGGCTCCTGCCGGTACAGTTTCTCCAGCGTGGGCAGCAAAGCGGTGCGCAGCTCTTCGGGATTGAATTCTATAAGAAGGACATGTTTATTGTGATGAGAAAATGAGGTATTGATCTAAAAATTTGTACACATATGTGTCTATTTTTACGGTATATAAACATTTAAACAAAATACATTTAAAATCTTTAGTGTTGACTTTCACTTACGGCATTTCTTCTTTTTATCACCCGCATTGGGTGCCAATGGCTCTGGTACGAGCGGTTTCGTTTCCGTCTTGGGCTTGATGTCCACAGCACTGCCAGCTGCTCCGCCATCATGCGCTCCGTTGATGTTATCCTTGCCACCGCCGAGACCACCATCAGCATGATGCTCGCCCGCCGTCGAACCGCCAGCCTCGTCCACATCCATGGCCTCCGTTTTGATCTTCACCTCGCCATCCAGACCATCCTCCGTCTTGATCTCCATTTTGATCATGCTGGTGCCATCGTTGTTCACATTCTTGCCCTTGCCACCGCCCGTGGAGCAGTCCATTTGCGAGCTATCGTTGTTGCCGCCACAGCTGTCGTCCATGAACTCCTTCTTGATGTCGTCATCCTGCTTGATGGAGTCCAGCTTGCCCTTGGAGGCCATGCCGCCGGCGTTGCCGCTGCCCCCACTGCCATTGGTATTCTCGCCCGACGGCGAGGGCGTCTCATCGTCGTTGTCCCGCGCCGCAGCCTCCAGGGCGGCCATCTGCGAGGAGAGACTGCTGGAGCTGCTCATCATGCGACTGCTCGAGGAGCTGGATGTGGTGGTGGTGGTGGTGGTCGCCGCTCCTCCTCCGCCTCCTCCTGACATCAGTAGCAATGGATTGCTGGCGGGCGTTGTAGATGATCCTCCTCCTGCTCCTCCTCCAGCTCCTGGTCCTCCTCCACTACTCGTGGCCATGGTGGCTGAAGTGGGCGTGGACACTGAACTCAGTGGCGTTCCCGAACCTCCAGAGGAAGTTGAGGATGTGGAACTGGCTCCCGCTGCAGTAGCTCCTCCACTGTTGCTGCTATTGCTGCCGCTGCCGCTGCCACTGCCACCGCTGCCACTACTTGCACATGTGGCTGCGGCCGAGGCGGGCGTACTGCTGGCCGCCAGACCGGAGGCCGAGGCACTGGTTGCTGGTACTGGTGAGGCGGGTATGTAGGGCGGTGTACCCGGACGATTGCTTAACGGCTGTTGCATCAAACTGCTCACCGAGGGCGGGTTGTTGTTGGCACTGCTACTGCTGTTGTTGTTGTTGTTATTGTTGTTGGAGGGCGTGCCTATGGAGGGTCCATTGGAGAGGAAGCCAGGCGATGGACTGGGCGCTGCCACCGTCACATTGGAGGCACTTGCTCCGGCACTCAAAGCCTCCAAACTTGTGGGCGTGGGCGGCATGTTGTTCAGCACACTGCCGGGCTTCTGTTGTTGCTGTTGCTGTTGCTGCTGCTGCTGCTGCTGCTGTTGCTGTTGCCCTTGCTGCATGGGCGAGCTAAAGCTGTTGCTGGTAGCCTGTTGCTGTAGGGGCGCTGCATTGCTGAAAGGCGATTGCGGCAACAGCATGCCCTGTTGTTGCTGTTGTTGTTGCTGCTGTTGCTGTTGTTGCTGCTGCTGCTGCTGTTGTTGCGCCTGCTGCTGTTGCTGCTGGTGTATATGTCGCTGCTTCATGATCTCACTCAGCTGGGGATTAGCTCCAGAGCCACCATTTGCATTGATGAACTGCTGCTGCTGCTGTTGTCCCGGCACCGGACTGGTGAGCACATTGCTTGTCTGGTAGGGTGAGAGTGCCGGGTTGACCACCATGCCGCCGGGACTGGGTCCCGGTGGTCCAACCAGCATTTTGCCAGCTCCCGAGTTTGGTGGCTGCTGCTGCTGCTGCTGTTGCTGCTGCTGCTGGGGGAATTGCATGCGTTGCTGCTGCTGCAGGGTGAGCATATTGCCGCCGGGCGAGTGACTGCGCATGGCCACCATGTTGTTGGTGACGCCAACGCCAACGCCCACGCCCACACCCAGAGCTGCTGCCGTTGGCTGACCCAGCAGACCGGATCCGGGACCCTGTGGACGCAATTGCTGGGGCGGCATCACTCCACCGCCCATGGGTGAGATGCTGGGATGGATGCAGCTCTGTGGAGGTTGCTGACCCTGCTGCTGCTGCTGCTGGGGAAGGACTACTCCGCCTGCTGCTGCACTGACTGCTCCGCCAGCTGCTACACCACCACCACCACCTGCACCTCCACCGCCAGCAGCTCCCTGCTGATGCAGCAACATCTGCTGGTGCTGCTCCTTGCGCTTCAGCCGCTTCTCCTCCAGCTCCTTCTGTATCTTGTAGATCTTCTCGGCCAGCAGGTGATAGTACTCCGACCTGGACTTGGCCATCTCGTACATATCCTTCTCGACCTTTTCCGCATACGAGACCAGGTTGTGCATGCGCTTGTCCTGCATGGTGGTGGGATCGGAGGTGGGGAAGATGGCCTGCACGAGCTTGTGGACGAGATGGTTGCGCAGATCGCTGGTCACCGATTCCCGCCAGTCCTTCTCATTGTCGCCGGGTGTGCCAGAGTTGCCACCGCCACCGGCGCCGCCACCAGCGCCTCCGCCAGTTACCGTTCCAGCGCCTGCATTCTGATTGGGATTGTTAGTGGTGCCGCCAACGCTACCGCCACCGCCACCCGTTGTGTCGGCTGGCATGAGGACACTGGATCCGGCTGCCACCTGGCCACTGGCTCCGCCGGCGCCTGCTGCTCCTGCTCCTCCGCCCGGCGCTGCACCGCCGCCCACCACATGGCTCTGTGGATGCACTTGGGCCACCTTCAACTGCTGCTTGTCATTGGGCACGCCTCCGCTTCCGCCGCCGCCGCCTCCTCCTCCGCTGGCCGCGGCATTACCGAAATTGGCATTGCCAAAGCCACCAACGTTGACGGAGAGTGGTGCCGGAATGTTGCCAACTAGCTGGGCGGGATTGGGTTGCTGTTGTTGCTGCTGTTGCTCCACCATGTTGGCCAGGCCACCGCGTCGTCGGTTCTGCTGCTGCTGCTGCAGCATCTGCTGCTGCTGCTGCTGTTGCTGTTGTTGTTGCTGCTGCAGGCTGTTCACATCGTTGGGCAGGACATTGGGCCCACTGCCGGGACCGCCGGGTCCTAGCACCCTAACAGCCGGCTGCTGTGCTCCCTGCATTCGGATCACGGGTGGCAAACCCTGCTGCATGTTGCCGGCTGGAACGGGCGAAAGTCCCACCTGGCCCATGCCATCGAAGCGTCGCAGCTCCTGCTGCTGTTGCACCTGCTGCTGGTGCACCTGCTGCTGCTGTTGCTGCTGTTGCGTCAACTGCTGCACCATGTCCGCTGGCGTCTTGGGGGCACCCGGTGTGCCGCCAGCTCCCTGCTGTTGCGGCAGCACTATGGCCGTGTTCTGACCACCGCCCGGTGCCACCTGCTTGCTGCCATCACCCACCAGGCCAGTGAGATTGGGCTGCTGCTGCTGTTGCTGCTGCTGCTGCTGCAGATTACCGCCTGCTCCGCCAACTGGTACGCCAGCCGAACCGCCTGTGATGGCCGCTGGTCCTGCATTTCCCGACGGTCCGCCACCAGGTGGCACATTGGCATTTTGAAAAACCGAATGATTCTGCCGAAAGGGATAGCAAATGATGCAGCCACTGTTGATGCACGTCTTGTAGTGCAAGAGTATCTGGCGCGAGGAGGCGCAGTGCTGCATGGTGCAGTCCTTGCTCTGCTTGCAAGTGCCCATATGGGCGAGCACCGTCTTCATGGCCTTGCAATAGTTGACGTTGCACACCTCCCTGTTGGGATTGAGGTTCTCCCTTCGATTGCATTTGTGCGCATGCAGCAGCAGCATCAATTGCTGTTGGATCTGTCGCTTGCGATCGTCGGGCACATCGCGATTGGCGCCGCCACCAGGACCGATCACCTGCCCGGCGCCCGCACCGCCAGCCACAGTGGGCACAGCAACGGTGCCGGCATTGGCCACTACTCCTGCTCCGCCGAGTCCGACTCCCTGCTGCTGCTGCTGCTGCTGCTGCTGTTGAGAGGTTCCCGGTTGTTGCTGTTGCTGCTGCTGCGGCTGACCCGGATGACCGAGTAGCTGGTTTGGTTGCGGTGGTCGAGGACCCATTGCCACCGTTTGTTGCTGCTGGCCCAGCATCTGTTGAGGATTGCCGCCGACCAGAGGCACGGAACCATCGCCGCCGAGCGTGGACATGGGCACCACAGTGCCCACAGGTCGATTGCCCTGCGGCATGCCCGGCACAACGCCGCCTCTTTGGGCCATCTGCTGGGCCAGGAGTTGCTGTTGCTGCTGCTGCTGCTGTTGCTGCTGGGGATTGTTGCCGCCGCCAGGACCACCATACTGACCCACACCATAGGGCAGACTATTGAGTTGGCCTATTTGAGGGATTTACAATAGTTAGCAAGGGATTTTTGAAAAAGACCAAACCAAACCAAACAGAGACTCACCCATTTGCATGTTGGGATTCTGCATGCGTGGTCCTCCGCCCCCGGGTCCATTGCCCGGTCCACCAGCTCCTCCAGCGGCGCCCATTAGATGCGGACCACGTAGCATATGCTGTTGCCCCACCATGCGTCCCATCATGGGACCATTTTGCATGTGCATGCCTTGGTTCGGAGTCGCGGCACCTCCGCCGCCGCCAGCGCCCACTCCGCCGGGTCCAACTGCTCCTCCTGGACCGCCGCCGCCGCCTGGTCCTCCTGGCACGGAAACGGCATTGATCATGCCACCACCGCCGCCGCCGCCGCCTGGCTGCTGCTGCTGCTGTTTCAGCTGATTGACCATGCCGCCCATGCCGCCGCCAACGCTGTTGGTCAGCACCATGTTGCCCAGATTGCCCTGAGCAATGGTGTTCATGCCTGCGAGAGATTGAAGCAAAAGAGGATATTTAGAAAAGCTCTTTAAGATTTACCCCTGCAGTGATGTTTTAGGAAATTTATAGTTTAATTGCAAACAGTGTTGGGCAAGTACAAGTACACAACTTTCAAGGATAATTGCAATAAATAAAGTAAATCAAAATATTTCGCACTAATTTATAAGGAAATCTCTGTAGCATCAGAAATATTTAATTAAAAAAAATTCCTATTGGTTTATAACTAGGAAAGGTGCTCCAACACTGATTGCAATTGCTAGAGCTCTCTGCATCAAGATCATCACTTTAGATGTAAGTCTCACCTGGTATGGCGTTCATGCCATTGTTGCCATTATTCGATATAGACATTGGCATCGTGTTGACCATGCCCATCTGAGTGCCCACCACCTGCTGCATGCCGCCCTGATTGGGCGATTGCAGGTTGGGCGACTTGCTGCCCAGCTGCTGCATTCCGGGCACCACCATGGCGCCCTTCTGGCCCTGCTGCTGTTGCTGCTGGAGCAGATGCTGCAGCTGGTGGGGATGCGGCATCTGGGGGATGCGGTTGGCGTTGCCCGTGCCGGAGCCATTGCCACTGCCATCGTCGCCGCCTGTGCCGGATCCGTTGCCGCCGTTGCCGCCGTTACCGCCGCCGCCGCCGCCGGCTCCGTTCATCTGGGAAGGCACAACGCCGACAACGCCCACGTTAACGTTCACTCCAACGCCAACGCCAACGCCAACTCCGCCAGGTCCTGGTCCTTGGGCAGCCGGTTTGTTGGGTCCGCCGCCGCCAGGATTTGGTCCGGAATTTGTCGAGTTTGTGGTCACGCCGGAGGCGCCACCGCCTCCATTGCCGCCGCCGCCTGCTCCACCGGTCAACTGGTCCGACCAGCCGCTGTTCGAGGACACCAGCTCATCGGGCAGATTCTCCTCCAGAAAGTAGGACATGTCCGCTGCTGGGAGATCAACGAAAGTTCGATTAGCAAGTAATTTAAAAATATGTAGCAGGGGATTTAAGGAATCCCCACATTGGAAAAGCTAGGACATCTCAAACACATTATGGCATAAAGTCAACAATTCAAAGCACTATTAACCCCATGGGGTTAAATATTTAAATTAAAAATTGGAAAAGCTAAGGACACCTCAAAAGTAGTATGGATTTATTTAAAAAAAAATCCTATTAAGTCCTATTAAATATTAAAATTAAAAAAATTATAACTTTAAACTTATAGTCTGTAAATAATACAAATAAAATGTATATTAATATTTATAGTATTTAAAAACCTTTTCCTAAACTCTTGCGTTTAAAGAAAAACAAATTTAAAACACAAAATGGTGAAATATAAAACTTACCTGCTTTAATTGAAATTTTCTTTATACTAAGCATTTTTTGGGGTTTTGCCCAATCATTTAAATATATAAACAATTGCTGGACATTCTGAAGGACATTCCTGCAAGTCCTTTAAGTTTCCTGTTTATTTATTAAATTACCCCCAAGAAATGTTTCTAATGACATATTATAATTAGAGCTGCCTTAAAACCCTAGCATAGGGTTTTGCAAATAATTTAAATATAAAATCAATTTCTGGACATTATATTATTTAATTGTATTGTCCTTGGGTTTGGTTTACATATTTATTGAATTCATTCCTTAATAGTCTCTAATGACATACCTATGTATATTAAAATAAGAGTTGCCCTAGACACCTTAGCGAAAAAAGAAAAAAAAAACAAAATGTCGGCTGGCTTGCCAAAAAAAAAACATCAATTCATGCTGGCTTATAAATCCATCTGTCAGAATGGCAAAAAAAAAAAAATGGACATCGGAAAATGGAAAATTCTGGGGCTACTCACTTGGATCCATTTTGACCCGCTTCTGGGGCGGTTCGTCTAAGTGATCGGCCATCATATAGAGTTAGTTGGATTGTTCGTCGTTCAAAGACGAAAACGCAAACGAAAACGAAAAGAACGTTGTTTGGAAACCGAGAGGAAATTGGAGGAAAAGCGTTGCTTGCTCCTCCCTTCGCCAGTAGTTCTTCCTGTTTTTTTGGTTTTTTTTCACGTTTTCTTTTTATTTGTAAGAGTTTTCTTCTGTCTTCAGTGTTCTTTTTTTTTTTTTTTTTTTTTTTTGTTGGAGCTCCGACAACGTTGAAGTTCGGTAGAGTTCTGATTTTTGTCAAGGGAGCGGAGCTGTGCTTCTTGATTTGTTCTTTGACAGTTGTTGCACAGATTGCCAAAAGATTTCAGTTTTAGTTTTTGGTAGTGTTTTTTAGTTACGATACTTTTTCAGTTTTGGACACTTTTGCAACACACGCACGCACATACAACACTACACACAAAAATGAGGCACTCAAAAGGCGTGACTGGCGAGGATTGGGATTTGGTATTGGTATTGGTATTGGTGTTGGTTAAGGATATTGATGGAGGCTGTTGCTGTTGCAGTTGTTGCTGAGGTGGTCGTTGTTACTAAGGATTTTGTTGTTCTGCTTGTGCTGGTGCTGTTGCTACTGCTGTTGCTGCTGCTGGTGCTGCTGTTACTGATCAGTAGTGGTTGCCGCTGCAACGACAGCAACAACGTCGGCGGCGCTATCGTCACCGCAACGACGCCTGGTGGACACCACGTCGTCGTCGTTGTCGCTCCGGCTTTGGATCCTCCTGCTTCTTCTCCTGCTCCTGCTGCACCCCCTTCTTCTCCTCCTTCCGCTTCCGCTGATCCTGGAGGACCGCGCAGCCACCACCGCCTCCTCGTTGCGGCGCCGTTGAGATCGTTGTCGTTGTCGCCGCCACTGGCGCTTTGGCCAGCAGACAACTCCTCCCGCTCCCGCTTCCTCAGCTGCTGCTGCTGCTGCTCCTCCTCCTGCTCCTTGACTTGTACCGCTTCCGGTTCGAATGCTTCCTCTTCCTTGTGCTTCTTTAGCTGCAATTTGTTGTTGCTGCTGCTTTTGTTGTTGTTGCTGCTGCTGCTGTTGTTGCTGCTGCTGCCGTCGTTGTTCTTGTTGTTGTTGTTGCAATTGTTGTTTGTCGAACAGCAGCAGACACACGCGTGCATTTTGTGTTGTTGGGCCCCAAAAAACACCAAAAGTTGACCTTGGCTGGGCGGGGGGCTGTGTTTGTTGCTGTTTGTTGTTTGCTTGTTTGTTTGTTGTTGCCTGCCTGCCTCCACTGAGCGAAAATTAACGGTTGTTTTTCGCCTCTCGCACTCTCTTCTTCTTCTTCTCTCCTCTTTTACTATCCGCCTTTTTCCGCTATCTTACATCTTTTCAGTGATTTGTTTTTTTTTTGGCGGCTTTTTTTCGGCTCCACTTTTCTTTTCTATATATATTTTATTATATATTATTTGTTATTAATATTTATTATTCTTATGCACTTGATACGGTTTTCAATTACAATTAAAAAAAAAAGCAATTCACATTGTTGGCTGTTGTTGTTGTTGTTGGGTTTGTTGTGTTACGGTTGTTTTTGTTGCTGGCTCTGCTGCTGCTGTTGTTGTTGTTGCTGATGTCGATGTTGATGCTGCCGCTGCTACTGCCGCCGTTTGCCGCTCTAACATTGCACATAAACTGTAACGCACAAAATAAAATGCTTGCCTATTAGATTTATTGAACACACGGAGGAATCGAAACCAATATTTATTTATTTTTTGAGTCGCGCGCGAGTGTCCAGCGAAAACGAAGGGGAAAAGGGAAACGGGAAACTAAACTAAACGAAACGAGACGAAAGGGGCGAAAAGGAAACGAGAATGTACTTTTCTCTCTCTCAGCTCTTGTCTCGCAATTTTATTCGGCAAATTCTACGCGCTGTACTCGCTGCCGACGTGTGGACGTGTGTGTTGGTCTCTCGCTCTTTTGGCGCACACCACGAAAATGAAAATAAAATAATTTATTTTGCCGCCTGTCCCCGAAACAAGTGCCGTTGCTGGTTAAATTATGGTAAAAAAAAGATGGGAGCCGTGGAGCTCACTGAAACTTAAAAGGGGGGATAATGTCCCTTAAGAACCTCAAAACAATGCAAGAGCCCTTAAAAAATATGCAGAAATGCCAGCCGGTTAAGCCTATTGCTTAGCGTTCAATTTACATTTAAATGGCCGAAAAAGTGGCCGTATTTTGGTTTTGCTTCCGCATTCGAGCGGCCATCATATGAAATTAAATTTGTTGGGGCTGGCGAGTGGCGAGTGGGGAGCGAGCGGGACGACACTAGTAGTGGGGCTGTTGGCTGACACAAAAGCTTTCACACACACACACACATTTAGAGTTTGGGGCGCGCGTACAGAGATTCTCACAGCGACGCCAACGTTTTCACCACACAGTTACACACACGCACGCAGACCAACGAGACCGTGGAAGAGCGAACACACGACCACGAGAGAGAGAGAGAAAGCGTGCGTTGGTATTGGTGACGAGCGGCGCAACGCATTGGTGTGCATACACACACGACGGGTAAGCGGCAGCGAGTGCGAGGAGCATTGGAAAAAGAAAGAAAAACAGACGACAGAAATATATTCCATTTTTTTTCTGTGTTCGCTCGTCGTTTTCGTTTCGTTTTCTTCTTCACGTCGTTTCAAAGTTTCTATTGCAGAAATTTTTTGTGTTGTCTCCGCCGCAGCGTTTTTCATTTTTCCCGGCCCGCACAAAAATCGCAAAATTCAATGATGCAAATCCGAAATTCGAGAAAATGCTGAAGAAAATTTGAAAAAATTTCCGGCCCAATTTCGGCCCGGTTTCGAATTTTCACAACACCTCCGATTGCCACGCACTAAATTTCTAAATATTCTTTGCAATTTTACCGATTTTTGATTTCGTACCAAATATTTTTCACATTTTCCGGCGATTTTAGAAAAATCCCACAAACTTTTTCGCAACACTAAAACAAAAAAATTTCAGTCCGCTTGTGTTAATCGTTCTCCGAGCCCAAATGTTTTTGCTTCAGTGTGACCGTTTTGAAACCGTCGAACAAACGGCAAAGGCCTCAAATCGCCGTTTGTCGTTTTGTTTAGTTCGTTCGTTCATTTGTCGCTCTCGTTGCTCTCGCGACCTGTTAGCCCGCTGTTACGGCTGAAAATGCCATACAAATGCCGCTGTTACCGAGCTGTTGTCGCCGTAACAGCTGTTAGCCGCTCACGCCACGCGCCCTTGTGAGAGCCGACTCGCACACACAGGCACACATATGGCGCGCCAGATAACGAAGCAGCGAGTCCAGAGATGAGCACTACTCACCGGTGACAAGCTCGCAGATATTTTTATGTGGCGGCAATCACAGATTGGGTCACGAAAATATTGGACACAAGACAAAGGAGAAAACAAACAAAAAGTTGCACAAGTTACAAAAAAAAGGCTAAAAACTCAAGTTTTTGGAGAATGGATTTTACAATTCTCCTTTACTTTCCAAAATTAATATGTTCGTAAAATGGAAAGAATGTGTTTTATGTTCTTGCTTTTTTCCAATTTTAACTGACATAAATTAAATGTTTTTCAAAATATATATGTTTTTTAATTAAGTGGTGTTGATTTATTTTCCGCAATGTCTTTCAGAAACTAAATTTTAAATTTCAAAAAAAAATAATTTCCCCTACCTCTAGTAAAATTGTGGATTGGGGCCACCTATGTATATTGTCGTATATGGATAGTTAAAAATTTTCTATATTGGTAAATGTATTGTTTATTTGTGATTTTTAATTCCTATTGATGTTTTTAAACGATTAACTTAAACAATAAATTCCAATTTACAAACCAAATCATATGCAATACAGACACCCACAATCAGTGATGTGAACATGAAGTGAGCAAAACATTTTCTTTTCCAAAAATATATCTATACATCCTCCAAGAAAGCAAGATTTATGTCCATTCTTTTCTAGTTTTATATTCTCAAAAGATAAAATAAAGTAACGACATTCAAAGGAGGCAAATAATCGAGTCACTGGACTTGCGCATATCTGGTGGGTTCAGTGTGAGCGTGTCGCCGCGAGAGACAATGAGAGCGAGAGAGAGAAAGCCGAAAAATCAACCGCCGCAGGATAACACTATCGTCGTCCTTGTCCGACGAACCGGTGGCCATGCAAACAACGCACAGAACAAATTAATTTTCAAATTGTTCAATAAATGCCCCACTAGCTGCCTATTTTTCCCCAGAATTTCGTTGTTTTGTGGTTGCCCTTCCGTAAACTTTAGAGCACTTTTTCGATTTTCGCGCGCTGTCCATTGGAGCGTATTTATTTACAATTTTTTTTTTTGTTAGCAGCCGCCGTTGTTTGTTGCACATACACAGCACACACACAAACGCTTGAACTCTGGCACACTGACGAACTCACACCGACACGTTGTCACCGAAACGAGCGAGATGGCAGTTTGGTTATACAGCGATCGAAGCGTGGGTGCAAGTAGGATGGCACGACTGGGACTCGAACGAGACGGGTCAGCGAGTGCCTCTTTTGCGATTGGGAATAAATGCTCGACTTTTTACACTAGATGTGCTGGTTATTATTTAATTATGCTATTTTTTCCGGGACATTGGCAATCGACTGCATTTAGTTTGCCTCAAAACACGCCATACAAACCGATTGATCCGACGATGTCACTTCTGCGCCTCGCGTGTACAATTTGCGCCAATTTCCCCCCTTTTCTCTCTTTTTTTCCAGCCCTCTCTTCCTCTTCTTCTTCCAAGCATTCGTCTGCGACGCAGCGCTGCCGCTCTAACTAATTGTTAGCTAGATGGCGGAGTGAGGCATTAATATAGCTATAATTTTTGTTTTTATTGTAAGCTCAATTATTTAGTTAGAAATATCCCATATTGCAGTGCTATATAAAGTTACGATATTCCAAGTTTTGCTATCGTAATGAAATGTTTCAAAATGTTCCAATAATTGCGGTTGAAACTGACCATAGGTTAAGAAAGTTTCCTTCATAAGGAAACAATTTGTATAATTTAAAGTCAATTTATCAATAAATAAACTAAAATTTTTAATACAACATAAAAGTTTTTAATTTTATCGTGAGAATAAGGCCGAAGAATTAAATATGTTTATATTTTGTTTCTAAAACAAATTGTTACTAATTTTAAATTTATTTTCAAGTTCTACGAAAACTTTCTGTTAACTATACAAGACAGATTTTTGGGCCGTTAACCAACAAAAGTTGTTTAGTTTATGAGATAAATCAAATGAAGATTTTGTTAAGCAAGGAATGCAGTAAGCCTCGTTAAAAAACTATACCTGTTTTTAGTTGAAACAAAATAAATAATAATTCATTTCTGAAAATCGATTTTAACCGAATAACTAAAGACACAATGGTTTGGAATTCAACTAACGATCTAGCAACGTTTTTAACCACAATGGCGCTTTTACAGTGTATGTAAAATTCATGTAAAAGTTGAAAAGTGGCGCCTCCTTTTGGCTTTTTATGAAAATAGTATGACCAAAATTAGTGGCTAGATGTCGCTTTTAAAAATTTTAAAAAGGTAAAGTTGTTTATTAAGTATAAACATATATTATATGAAAATATATAATTATGAAAAATGTAGACTTACTTATTTAATTAAATTGAAAGAAATTAAAGAATTCTCCATTTGCTTTTTATTCAATTTTAAACTGTATTTATAAAGAAATACTCAAAATTACATTTTAATACAAATTTATTGTTGCACTTATATATTTCTAAACTGAAAAATAAAAGAGAACCAAAATTGTTCATCAATAGGGTTTGATAAATTTTAAAAACCCAATTCGCTTAAATAATATTGTGCTTTACTTTAAATAAAAAATTATAAATAAATTTGTTAAAATATTTCAAATCTTCATGGGAAAAAACTCAAATTATTGCAAAATTTCATGACACTATTTTTTTTAATAAATATAGACTTAAATTGTCGAATTTTATTTTGATTTTTAATTTTCACCTGCACAGGTCGTATGTTCCGTTTAAATCCTCTCAGTTTATTTTCATTTTAAATATGCTTACTATTATTTCGTGACATAAATATTAAAGAAAATCAAATTTCCGGCTAAAGACTCCGCTTATTGAAGACTAAATAAATATTTTTGATTTGAAATCCTTTCAAATCTCATATTTTTTTTCGTTTTAAATATGTATACCATTATTTCATAATATTAATATCAAATACAATATAAATTGAATTGTTACCGACTGCGTTTTATTGGCTCACTTTTTTGCTTTAAATCTCCTTTGTGTTTTCGTTGTACATATGTTAACTTTTATTTTTTAACATTCATATTAAGACTCCGTTTTATTGGAGAATAAATGAACATTTTTGATTTCCACTTGCACGGGTCGTCTTCATTTTTCCCTTTGAACCTGTTGTGTCACCGACTGAAACAAAAAGCCGAAGGAGCAAAAGGACAAAGGAGCAGCGGCAGGTTCTAAGGACTCAAAAGAACAGCGACTCGCAATTTGGAAGCGGACCAATTAGTTGTCCTTTGTCCTGGCACCTTTGTCGCCTGCATTTCGCAAACACACAGCGAAATCACATCGATTTTTCCCATGGCCCATAACCCATAACCCATGGCCTTTGCTCAGTTATTGCCACTGTTTCAGGGGCCAAGGAGTCCTGTTTCGGGGTCGAGGATCCTTTCTTGTTTTACTTTTTTTCGTTTTTTTTTTTTTTGTGGGCCAGGGAAGGAGCGCAGCGGGGCGTGCGGTGCGAAGATCAGAGGAGCGGACCGCCGCGGGGCGCCCTCAACTGATGATCATTTCGACACCCCATTTGAGCGGCTGCCCGGCGGTTTCTTCTCTTCTCTTCTCCTCTTCTCTCCTCTCCACTCTTCAGCCAGCTCTTGTTCTCAATGCACTGCGAGAAATGTTTGAGAAACTATAGAGCGTATTTTCAATCGAAACTAAAGCAAAGAATACAAATTAAACTTTAATACAATACATTATTTTCAATTAAACAAAATACACTTAAAAAAAATGAAATGTTAAACCAACATCATAGTATTGAAAGTTTACTATTTATTTTGGGCCATTAAATATTATTTAAACAATTCAAATAGTAAAAGAACCCTTTATTTTGAATTATTTTTTTGGTTGTGTTATTATATTATATTATAAAAATAATGTTAGATTTCATTTCAAATCTTATCTGATTATCTTATCATTAATCTTATTTTAGAAGGTATCTTTGATGTACATTATCGACAATTCTTTTGCATATCTAAAAACACATTAATTTTTTAAATTAACTTTTCGGTAGCCATTTTTTTGATGAGTGTAGCAAACAAGTGCCTCGAGCTCGGACATCCAGAGATTTTTGTTGTGCTCGGGGCCAAGTGAATTCCCGGGAAGTGTTAGAATCCCCTTGTTTCGGCACTCTTTCTACGCTCCCTCGCTCCCTCGCTGCTTCGCTCCTTCTCTTTCTACCCCTATTTAGGGGCTGTAAATTGATGCTGTTGACATTTTTAGTGCAAAACGGTCCCCGAGGAGATCTCTAATATCTTGTTCGCGGTTCCCCCATCCAACTTCGACACACGCTTCGTCATAAAGGAAAAGAAAAAAACCAAAGAAACACACAAAAAAAAAAAAGAAAATAACACACACACATATGGAAGGGTAGTATTTATTATTGAAATTAAAATTTATTGTTTTATGCTATTGTTTTGCTGTGTGTGTGTTTTTTTTTTGCATCGTTGCCGCTTGATTAGAGAATTCCCTGGAAGTCCAAAGATCCCGATTCCGATTCGATTCCGATCTCGATCTCGAGAGATGGCCACAAGTGCGCCCACGAAAAGGTCAAAGGGGGTGTGGCATGACCTTGCGATGCGGCCTGCGGATTGCGCAATCTGTCGTCAAACAGCCGAGCAAGTTGGCTAAATCGAGTTGAAATGCGTATGTACTTTATATGATTATACACCTGCGGTTAAAAAAATAGTAGTATTACAATATAACGTGCTAAAAAAAACATATATCTAAGGCATAGAAAAAATATTCTTTTAATTTTTCATAATGTTTACTTACCAATTAACAAAATATTGTTTTTAAACCAATAATGTTCTCTTATATTTTGTATTGGTGCAAAAATGTTTTTTCTTCAATACAAATTTAAACATTTTTTTTTATTTTTACAAAAAAAAAAGTGGAACTTTTTATTTAAACCTTTAGTTTACAGTATTAGCCTAATGAAAATATAACAACATTTGCAAAAGTAGCGTCAAAACTATATGTGATCGCTATTTCCGTAAGCTGAATAGCTACTATTATTTTGACCGCAACTGTATGCCTAGCAAGAAGGGTGAAGAAAAATGGGGGGGCGTTATCTGGATCTACTGAGATGAATTCCTTTGCCAGCTGTTGCATCTCGTGGATAATAAGCAGCAAAAACCAGCAGCAGCAGTCTTAACTCCATAAATTCCACTTAATATTGTTTTAAAACTTTTGGCAATGACATATCTTAAAACGAAAATAGAAAAACAGGAGTAAGAAAATGCACTTGCGTTATAAAAAAAATATAAATAATATAAAACATGTACCTAATTAAAAGATCTAAAGTAATATATATATATATATAAGCACAATTGCCAAACGGTTTTGGGTACTCAAATAAAAATAAAGTTTAAATGTGTAGTTCCTTAAAAAAAGGTGTATAAATGCAAATAAAGTTGAGTTTTTTGTTTGTTTGTTTTAAAAAAACCTTAGGAAGGCATTTAGTCAATCTCTTACTAAAGAAGTACAAAAAGAAATTACAAAACTTAGTAACAATAGCAACAGCATCAAAAGAAAAACGACTTTTGCGAAAGTCAGAGATTGTTCAAAAGTCAAAGATAGTTAGCGATAGGTATGTTAGATGGGTTGATGGGTAGATGTTCAGCAACAAGCAAAGATATACAAAGTCAATTGGCGAGAAAACCCCGGAGATTAATCTAATCTCCGGCGTAGAACGAAGCGAAGAGGCTAGAAAGGCCAAAATATTTGCAGACAGTGAAAGGATTTAGATGCGAAAATCCCCATAAATCCAATTAACACAAATCTGCATAACGGGTTAAGGTTGCCAGGCCAGGGCTCTAGGGTTAAAGGATTATGGGTCCACTGCGCACCCGAAAATTTCAATTGAAGTTTCTTTGGCACTACCTGGATATATAGCCTATAACATATATACACCGATATCTGGCCTCTCGCTCGGATTACCGCAGACGATCCCTTGACTTTTCCTGCTAAGCGATCGTAAAACGTGGATTATGCATTTATGGCACCCCGCGCAGCCACCCACTCGCCTTCTCAACCAAAAGGGTGCGGTTTAATCCGAGACCACCAAAAACCTATGGGAGAGCCATATAGATGCACTCGAAAAAATAGGAGCATTTTCTCAAATCTACTTTTTAATTATGAACAGACATATTGGTTTTAGAATATTGCATTTAGCTTGTTAGTTTCATCAGGCATAAAAATTTAAATTATGGAATCCTAAAAAAAAAGGTTGAGAATTATAGTGTCAAAATTGTATGGAAAGCAACGCTGGGAGTGCCTTTAAGTTATGGCTTTACAAATAAGTCTATAACATAGCATTTAGCTTCTTAGTTTTATAAGTCAACTTCGATTATCTTAATTCGGTTTATGGAATCCCAAAAAAAAAGGTTGTGGCCATACAAATTAGTCTATAATATTAGATTTAGCTTGTTAGTTTATATTTTCTATATATCAACATTGTTTTTTTGCTGAGTGTAGAAGTCCAGAAGATGTCGCATTAATCTGCCAGGGGGAAAGCGATCAGGATTAAGAATCAATAATTACGATTCAGGCGTAACCAAGTCGGGGGCTAGGTAGCAAAACAAAACGGGGTAATCCACACTTTGGGTTCGTCCACATCCAGGATTAGAGTCGATCCAGCGAGAAATCCCGCGGATGAGGAGCTTTGATGCGACGAAGTCAAAACTTTTCCAGCTTAACCCCAGCTTAGCCATCCTGCGATTTCCATTTTTCTACCTGAAATCCGCCTTGTTTGGTGGGCTCGTCGCGGCTAATCAATTGATTATCTCAACGGATCTAAACGGATCGGATCTATTTCGATCTATTTTTGGGGACTGAAGGCTTGAAAGCAGGATTGAAGTGCTATCTGAAGTCACTTCCCGAAAATAGATTATTATCCATTTTGCACAATATTTTGACAGATTTACAGATATCCAGGAGATTTACAGATCACTTTTTCCCATTTCAAAGCAATCTTAAATGTGATTTTTAATATATCTTGAAAATCACTTCATTAGAAAGTGTTTTTTTTTTAGAAATAAATTTTTTATATTTCACTAGGATTGAGATCATAATGGAAAATATAAAACTATTCATTTTGCACAGTATTTTGAGAAGATTTTTAGATCACTTCTTTTAATTTCGTAGCAATGTTAAATTTGTTTAAGTGCTTTTATATATTGTTCATTAAAAAGTTTTTTTTTTTAAATATATTTGAGATCATAATGGTATAAGTATATTGTACAATATAAGACAGATTAACAGATACAAATAGCAATCTTAAATCTGATTAAGTGAGTATATTATTGACAATAATTTCATTAAAAACGATTCTTTTTTAGAAGTTTTTCAAGTACGCTTGACTTGAGATCCCATGAAATGTGTTCTTTTTTGTAGAGTACTAGTGTTATTTTAAATAATTTATCAAAAATACAATACACATCTTTAAAGTATGCCCAAAGTTCTGAAAGTCTGTAATTATTTATTCTCCACCCAAATCATAACGCCTTTTCACAGCTCGCCATTCCTCCCAAAGCGATTTTCCTACCTCACTTGACCTAGTGGTACAAAAAAGTGGGCGTGCTGGCTGGTGGGCGGCGGCAAGTAGATAGGGACAGTAGGAACTTTCCATGCCCGGTTTGCTGCCGACTTTTTGCTAATTGATTATGCGGCGACGTTGTGGCCCAAGGACAAGAACAGAAACAAGAACAAGAATAAGAACAAAAGCAAGGACAAGGACTCAGAGAAAAGGGCAGAGGGGAGTATATGAATATAATTCCCGAAAGGAGGTGGGCCGGGGGTGGAAAAGGGTGGAGGGGCTGGGCATACGGTCTCTTCAAGTCTAGTTGACTTCAGCATTGTCATAAATCTTCGGCGGGCAGGAAGAATGGCGGGGTAAGAAGGAGACTGCTGGCTCCTTGTTGTTGCTCCGGTTTGCCTCAATATAATTGTATCTTCCGTTTCATTACATGTTGCCCAGAAGTCCCAGTCGCCTACACAGAACATCCCAAGTTCGGGTATATAAGGTTCGAACATATTTGGTTTTTTTCTAAAGCAAAAAAGTAGCGATTAATAAACTTATACTTACTAATAATAATAATTATTATTACCTTGAGAGCCCACTCAAATTTTACTGAATATAGCACATCTTTATCTTGTAAAACCCCTTATTTCCTTGATATTTATTTTAAAAGAGATTTTTATAAAAATCGAATCATTTTTAGAGGACTTTTGATAGTTAAGAGAAGAAAGCAATGCCTGAAAAACCTATAAAACCAAACAATACCATCTAATCATTATTTTATAGTTTACCAAAATTGGTATCAATTTGTAAAAAACTGGTGTTATCTAGAGAATCCATGATAATTCTACTGATTATGCTATATTTCTTTTGTACAATGCCATTTTTCGCTGTTGTTCTGTTTTAAAGAAATATTCAAAAGTAAATAAAATGATGTTAAGGCATTTTATATTAGTTTATAAGAGGATCTTAACATTGCCTATTGGCGTACCAACTTTCATAGTAAAAACATAAGCTTTTCAGTGGGTATTATCTAAAGAACACCTCAATTGAAGTCCACTTGAAATTTCAGAGGGTAACTAGAAGGTCGATATGCCTTTTTAAAGGGCTCGATTCGTTTTGGGAGTCATCATTATCTTTTCACAGCAGCAGCAAATCGTAAAATTTGTGGCCCGGGCCCACGTTGCGTATGCGTAATAAAAAAGACGCCGCATAATAAAAAGGGAGCGACAACAACAACAACAATTGTGATTAATATGCGGCACACAATCATACACACACACACACGCTATCTTGTGCGAGCGAGAGAGCGAAAGAGAGAGAGAGAGCTGCTGTCTCCCTCTTTTGTGGTGGTGTTTGGTCAACGCCCCTTTAAATACAGTTATTTCATTGGGCCGCGACCACAAATTTATTAGTTTTTATTGTTATTGTATTGATATTTGAATTATGCCCGCTCCCCTTCTTCTTCTTCGTTTTCTTCTTCTTCTGGGTTCCCGGGAGTATAATGAAAAATTAAATGCCATTAAACAGAAATTTTAATTTAATTAAAATGATGAGCCATGCTTTTTTCTGTCTGCTTACTTTTGTCGAAACCAATTGAAGTACGTGCAATGGTGGGGGCCGAAATGGGTTAAGGGATAATGGATAATGGGAATTTAAGCAGATATTCCTCTTTATAATGAAGGTAGGTACTAGAAATGTGTAAGAAGTGGAGTAATTTTTGGCCATCCAGAATTGAGGGGGCAAAAATGGGAAAGTAAATTGTAATATGTGAAAATGTGAATTGTGTATAAAGACTGATTGAATAAGATAGTCCATTACGTAATTAAACAATCTTAAATAAATGGTAATGCCCGAAGATTTTAAGGTTGCCAATTTTGGGAAATTAAATTTTCAATAACTGTTAAAAACATTTTTTTTCCTGGTATTAACATTTTTTTTTTAATTTTAAGAATTGAAAATTTATAATTTTTGGCATTAAAATGGAAAAAAAACTGGAAATAATAGTTACTTTAAGACAAATGATCTTGAGGATTTCATGCTGAATAAATGTTGGTTAAAGGTAAACCAGATTTTTGAATTAAAGTTTAAGTTTGACCACAGGTACAACAACAAGTACAAAAACAGCGACATGGAGCAATATGAGCTCCAACAACAACAGCTTAGAAGAAAAACACCAAAGGATAACAACAACAACAACAAACACTAAAGGCATGCTCACCCAATTGCTTTGACACACAAACCCACACATAGAAATTAAAACAAAACGCCTGCGGCAGCAGAAGCAAAAGCAACAATAGGTAAAGAGAGCATAACTCTCAGGAGAGAGCGGGAGAGCAGGATGGTGGTGGAACAGAGGAGCTCCCATTGCCGGCCATAGAGTGCGAGTAAGATCAAGCTAGTTGCCCCGAAGGCACCGTTTTGTGGCCCAAAACAACCACCATGTCTGCCCGAGAGCAAAAGAGAGTGGGAGAGAGAGAGAGAGAGCGAGAGCGAGTAAGCAGCGGCACACGCACTCCAAGCTGGCTACACAGGCGTGAGGGCGAGATAGCAGCATTTCTGCTGCTCTGCCGCTGCCCTCTGCCCGCGCCGCTGCCCGCAGCCAGTGATTCGTTTTGTACGTTGTTAGACTCTCTCGCCGCGTTTTGGAATTCAGTCGGCAATCGTCGACGATAATTACCGGTGGTTGTATCACATCCCGCGCAGCAGCAGCAGCAGAAGCAGCAGCAGCAGACCGAAAAGACGCAGCAGAGAAGCCCGCTCGTTTTTCAATTCCATATATACGCACATCTATGTATATATATTGATATAAATATATATAGGGAATATACATTGGCGAATTTTCGGTGGCCTTTAATTTGTTTGTGTTTTTTCCGTGTTCACCGCGTGCATATGCAATTACGTGTGTGTGCCGGCCACAAAAGACTATAATTATAAAACTAAAGTGAAAAGCGTGCCATAATAAGTGCGAGAGCAATGTGCGAAAATTGCTAACGAACGCAGTAGCAGTAGCAACAAGAAGCAGCAAAAGCAGCAGCAGCAGCAGCAGCCAAAAAATTAAACCACAGCACATTTACGACGAGCCTTTCAACATGATCGATGCGGCCTGCAATTACTTGAATCCCTATGCGCAACAGCATCAGGCGCAGCAGACGCAGCAGGCGCAACAGCAGCAGCATCAGCAACATCATCTGCACATGCAGCAGGCGCAACATCACCTCCACATGCCGCAGCAACAGACGCAACAGCAGCAACACATGCAGCAACACTTGCCGCAGCAGCAACAGCAGCAGCAGCAATCGCAGCAGCAACACCATGATTTTCTCAGTGCCGCCGCCCTTTCCCACGCCCACGCCCACTCCCTCTCCGGCTCCAGTTCCGGCTCCAGCTCCGGCAGTTCGCCCATGTACGGATCCGGTTCCGGTTCCGGCAAGCCGGCCATGAAGCTGGAACTGCCATATCCGCATCCCTCCTCCACGGGCACCGCCTCGCCCAACTCCAGCATCCAGTCGGCGCCCTCATCCGCCTCCGTTTCGCCCAGCATCTTCCCCTCGCCCGCCCAATCCTTTGCCTCCATTTCGGCCAGTCCCTCCACGCCCACCTCGACGACCTTGGCGGCGGCGGCGGCGGCAGGCACGGGAGCAGGAGCAGCGGGATCGCTATCGGGATCCACATCCTCATCCGCCTCATCGCCCACTTCCACGGCCGCATCGGCGGCAGCAGCGGCGGCAGCAGCGGCAGCGGCAGCAGCGGACCTTGGAGCCGCAGCGGTCGCCAGTGCCGCCTACGGCTGGAATACCGCCTACTCCGGTTTGGGGCCACCAAGGTAAATATCCATATCCATATAATAGTCTTCAGACTTTAGGAGGGGATCTTAGGATCATTCAAACTACAGGTCATAGTTCAAACTTCAAGATTCAAACCATCCAACATTAAGATGTGAATATAATCTAAAATATTTAAAATCAAACTAAATAAGGATCATCCAAAGAATATAAACTTAAAGAACGAATCAAAGGATCATAAATAAAAAGTATTTATTAAAATTATCAAATTAAAAGTCAAAATATGAATACTATGAAGATCGGATCACAAACGTATATCAAAATCGGTTACAGTTCAAACTTTAAGATGAAATCGGCCATAGAAAACAAATATTAAGGCGGGAATAGTATATCAAATATATAAAATCATTAAACAAAGGGTCACAGCTAAAATCGTTAAATAGAATTATTCATAATATACAAAGATAAAGACGGGATTATAGGATCATCTATAGGATTAGACGTAGATTGAAGATTGATTAAAGATTAAGTACTTCATCATAAATATAGATCCCACATTCAGGCTGTTAATTAAATTATAGATTAATTTGAATACAGTACAATTTATGGCATTAATACCCGGGTTGATTTAAATAGTATAACGTTTATTGCAAACTTTGTTATTACTTTCTAATCAAACGAAAGGTTTCAGCTTCTAATGATAGGGAAAACGCGGTGATTAAAGCAATTAATTAAAACATTTTAAACTGCTAATGATAGTTGGATTAAAATCTTTGCGTACACAGAAGAAAAAAACATTTAAAATGGTTTATATTCGAGCTTTAATTTATTTATTTTATTCAATGCAATATTTACATTGTTCTATAAATAGAGTGTTGATGGATATATTCAAAATATTGTATTATATATACTATTACATATCGAATACAATATTCAAAGTATTATATTCTTAATTTAAAACATTCCGTGTTAGTTTATATTTTTATTTTTTTGTAAATGGGATATTGTCTATATACTATACCATATACATATATCAGAATAGTTAACTAATCATGTTTTTCCCCCGCTTTATTTTGCTCCTTCCAGAAGTCAGTTCCCGTATGCACAGTACGCCTCCGATTACTACGGCAATCCGGTGGGCATGTCCTCATCCGCCGCCTGGTTTTCGCACCAGGAGCGTCTGTACCAGCCGTGGAGCTCGCAGAGCTATCCGGGCTTCAACTTCGACGACATTGCCTTCCAGACGCAACTGCAGCGGCGATCCGTGCGCTGCACGTGCCCCAATTGCACAAACGAGATGAGCGGCCTGCCGCCGATTGTGGGTCCGGATGAGCGCGGACGCAAGCAGCACATTTGCCACATTCCCGGCTGCGAGCGCCTGTACGGTAAGGCCTCACATCTGAAGACCCACCTGCGTTGGCACACGGGCGAGCGTCCGTTTCTGTGCCTCACCTGTGGCAAGCGGTTCTCGCGATCCGATGAGCTGCAGCGCCACGGCAGGACGCACACCAACTATCGACCCTATGCCTGCCCCATCTGCTCCAAGAAATTCTCGCGCAGCGATCATCTGAGCAAGCACAAGAAGACGCATTTCAAGGACAAGAAGAGCAAGAAGGCACTGGCCGCGGAGGCCAAGGAGCAGGCTGCGTCGGCGATAAAGCAGGAGAAGCGTGAGAAGAAGTCTCAGGGCAAACCCTTGACCCCACCCGTGGAGTTTAAGCAGGAGCAGTTGGAGACTCCGTTGGTGAACTATGCACCCTATGCTAGCATCTACCAGGGTAGCAGTGCCCTGCCAGCACCACCGCCGCCACTCTTCCAGCAGCAGACGCAGAACGGGCAGCAAATGGGGGCCACCAGCTACTCCGTGGAGCCCTGGAGCAGTCGCAGTCAAACACAACCAGCCACTACCTCAGCGAGTTCATCGTCCTCGGCCTCATCCTCCAGCGGCAGTTCACCCGTGGCACTGGCATCGACGACTGGTGGAGCAACTGCCTCCGCAGCGGCATCCTCGCCGGCTGCTTCTGCCACCGCCACCGCTTCCGCCACAGCCCTGGCCCAACATCACTATGCCGCACTGGCCATGCAAAGTGAGTCGCAATTGGCGGCGGAATATGGCCTGACCATGAGCGGATTGGCCAGCGGAGCTAGCCAGGATTCCAGCTCCAGTTGTCACATGAAATCGGAATATGCGGCCAGCTATCCAGCTGACTTTGGAACGGGCACGGCCAGCTATGGCTATCCGCATCCGCATCCACATGCGCATCCGCATCATCATCACAATGCCTGGGCAGCGGCCTATCATCCACATGCCACTGCCTAATAATTCCCAAATTGTTATAGCTAAAACGTTGATAAGACAAATGCCATAAAGTCCCCATAACAAAGCAAGTGTAGAACATAAATATAACATAGTGTGTGTGTGTGTGTTTTTTTTTCAGTGTTTATTGTTGACATAAAAATGTATGTGAAAATTAAAGCAAAAAATAAAAAAAACTAAAACATAAGATATTATTATATATAGAGTATATTAACTAAACATATAGCTAGCTCTAGAACTTGAATTTTTTTCCCCACATTTTTTTTCCAACCTTAAGGTTAAGGCATTTTTTTTTGCATGTCTGTACATATACAATATATATATAAAGCGACTTTTAAGCCATAACATATAGAATGAGAGAAACCATCTAGTTGTGTACCATAATAATTGTTAATTGTCTTTAAGATAAATTATATACAACAGCAAAAAGCGAAAAAAATAACAAGGCGACAAAATCCCCACACAGAAAATCCTAACAATAAAAAACGAACAAAATTATATCGGAAAACAAAGCGAATCCAGTTTTTATTATTATACGATCCCGACGCACCCTTATGATGGGTTTTATTTTTGTGTTTTAGGGTTGTTTGATCTCAAGAAAGGGTGGTTTATTATAATACACATAAAGAGGGAATCCAGAACCCAGGAAGCTTCCCAACTTCCGGCGAACTTGATCTGCTTTGGGTGCTGATCTTTGGCGGCACTTGGATAATGGATAATGGAAACTTTTTCTAAGACACTCAGAAGGTTTACCTAATGAACCATTCACAGATTTATTTTCATCAATGTCTGCCATCACTTAAAAAAGTGTAATAACATGGTTAACTCGAAGAGGTCTTCATTATAGAATATCATTATTGAATTCATTTTGTTGATATAAAAACTCTTGATGATTAAATCTTTTCAATATCGTTTCTAATGTCTACGTAATAAAAATTAATTGTTTAAATTCCAGATTTTCCTTAGGAATAATTGCTTCCATTAATTGATCAGTTATATTTCTTATTTGGAAATAACTTAAGTAAATTTATTAAGCCTTTTGAAGAGCCACAAATATATTTTATTGAAATATTCCATATATCCAGAAATATGTTTTTTTGAGTGGCAAAAATCAGAAAGAAAATTTACATCGCCTTAGGCTTGCTTATTAATATTAAATTATATTATATAGTAAATATATAATATAATTTCTAATTAATTGCATTTTGGCAATTATATGGAATTGTTTCAAAGCACAAATTTTTGTTAAATGTTTTCATAATAACCCCAACCAAGTCTAGTTTTTTCTTCAACCAAAATGTGGTATAGATCTATAGAACAAGATACGAGCCACAAGATTCTTTCCACCTTTCCAGCTTTGCATTTAATTTAATCTCAGCTAGTCGATCGTAACTCAGAACTTGGGCATACATAGTATATTCAATCTGAGGCAATCAACCAATAAGAGTCCATTTAGATGGCCCGACTATCCCACTTTTCGCTTTTTTCGCTGGCAGCCCGAAATGAATTGCCCCAACAGGGTTTATAATTAAACGGGTGATTTTGTCCTGGCAGAAAAAGATGATGGCGTGAAGATTGCCAATCTGGCCGCAGATACAAGATCCAAAATCCGAATCCGATGTGGCCGCATAGGCTCAGATCGATTGCGGCGGCCAATATAAAATATTGATTTATGCTGCCCTGGCCGGGCATCAATCAATTTTCAAGTTGAGTGAGCGCCAAGCCCCCGAAAGTGCCACGCCCACTGGGGCATCACCCAATGCACATTTGCCTGTGGGATTTGCCTGTTGTGCAAGCGGTTGGGTTGACAACCCCGCTTTTGGATTGGTTAGCCATGGAGATCCGAAGAAAACTGAAGAGTTTCTACACCCAAAAAAAAAACAAAACATTTTGTTATGCAAATCTATTGAATCTCAAGCGATTGGTATGAAACCTTATATATAGTTGTATTATCGTCAAATATAACATTGTAACAAAATTCTTTCTTTTGACTATTTTTGGAATCGATTGTATTATCTGATATTTATTTATATAATTAGTTTTATTTTGGTATTTAAAATTCATCTTATTGGGAAATTTTTTCATACACAATTGTTTAAAAACTCTGGTAACAATAGTTCAGTTTCGATGACTATTTTTTTTTGGGTGTAAAGAAGAGGGTGTGATGCATGGGCAGCCCAACAACTTCACACGCACGTTAATCATACGCCGCGTTGGCCGCTTAAGCCTTCCAAACCTCCACCTTTTTTTGGGGCGCTCCACTAAATGGCAAACAAAATCTGATTGATTTATAACTGAAGTCTGCGGTCAGCAAAGGAAAATAAAACATAACCAAAAGGGAAAAGTCCGAAATAAGAAAAACAAAAAAAATGTATGTTCAACAAGAAATACAAAATAAAATCTTGCAGCTTAATGATGATAAATGATGATGTTATGATTTGTTAATTTTTCTTTGCGTCTCTTCGTCTGTTTTGTTTTTGTGTTTTTTTTTTTTTGTAATTTTTTGTATTTTTTTTATTGCGTAGAGGAGTTAACCCGAACATGAGGGATTCGTCTTTTTTTGTTTTGGTCGGTTTAATGGCTCGAAAAGTGCTCTCCATCAAGTCTTGTTCGGGCGAAAGTGTAATTTTAAGTATGGGTTGCAGAATCAATGGCAATGTTAGTTGGCCGGTGCCTTTTTAAATAGTTTTTGTTTATAGATTTTCCCCAAACGCCTAAAAAATTATTAACGAAAATGAAATGTGAGTTTTGCTAGGAATATACAAGTGTTCTTCCTCACAATGCTTTATTTAATAATGATCTAGTTATTTAACATATATTTTATAAAGACTTTATAGAATTTTTGTTGTAAAACATGGTTATATATTAAAAATATTTGTATTTATATTAATATTAAAGTAAATTGTTATACGGATTAAAGTTTTTAAGGGGAATTCTTTAAAAAGAAATAAAGTTCTAAAAATTCAAGTTAAAACAATATGAAAATATAACAATACAACAATACAAATACAACCATAAATACTGTTTCTGATCAATCGTGTTAGATTTAGTAGGTTTTCATTATTTTATTTTAATTTAATTTAAATTTTTATTGCGGAATTATTGCCTCTCATAAAAGTTCTAAAATCAAAAACTAAATTTACACTCAATAAAACTGAAATAATATGAAATACCCAAGGAATATGGGGATATTCTTCTCTACAATGATGTATTTCATTATAATACAACTTTATATAAAGTTTCATATCAATCGTGTGAGATTTAATAGATTTGCTTAAATAAATGTTTCCCTTAGGGGCCCCCTTTTTTTGTGTTTTATGTAAAGTACTTGCCCTGCGACCTGTTAGAAAACACAAATTAAACAAATTATGAAATCACATCACAAAATGAAGTTGCGACAATTGCCAGGACACAAGTAACCACTTGGAAAATTAGATCAGCAGCCGTGGAGTGAAGTTCCCAGAATTTGTGGCTAACTGACACCACACCTATGGCCACTCGAAAAATTCCGCAGGCCGAGCTAAAATCCAAGTGGCACATAACACATACTCGAGATGCGAGATTCGAGACTCGAGTAACTTCGACTTCTGGGCACGCTTCGGATCCTTGATCCTTGGTCCTTTCCTTGGGGTAACCAGATATCGCTCTAATTTTGATCGGGGCTATAAATAATCGGGCTGCTGGCGCACTTGACTTTCTCTCTTTCGTTTGACATTTTCCACAGAATCGATGTTTTGATGTTCGGCGCTCGGTGTTCTTAAGATCCTTAGGAACCCCGGTTTTCGGTCTTCGAGAGAGAGGACAGCAAATTGAGTTGAGATTACCTACGCTAAGCAAGCGTGTCTAAAAAAGGTCCTGCGGCCGAAATGATCGAACATGACTTAACTAGAAATGGAAAATGTTTTATGTTTCATCGGCACTTGGTATTTATTAGTTTTTACTTTTCACTTTTTCACATTTTTTTTCGGGGGGCGTTGGCGATGGGCGTGTTTGACATGGTCATCGGTGATTATAAATTTCGGTCGTGTCCTGCGGTCGAACTGCGAGTCCTGTGTGGGTTCTTTTTGCTTATTCTCTATTGTCCTTTGGCCACCGATCATTGCAGCATATGGCCTGTATTTTAGCTCGATGCGGGTGAAAAACAAAAAGTAAAAAGGAAAAAAGAAATAGTTAAGATGACATGTGTTTAAAGGATAATCGCGCAACAACAAGATCGCAATCTCGATTGGCAATACGACCGAGATAAACAGCTCAACGATGGCTTGACTTGGCCCAGAGGATTAAAAAATGTTTATGAATTGTGAGCCCCAGAATGTAATATCTTAATTTATGCCACCTATTAAGAGTCCTAATCGAGCGGAAGTATTTTTAAATATTTTATAATTCAGTAAAACATTTTGGTAGCTAATAGTAAACTGTTTTACATTTTTATATAAGGTTTAATTTATATATTTTTGTATATAAGTATTTGGCATTTAAATATCCAAGTAAATATTTAAAATTGTATGAAAAAAATACAAACTATTTGGAAACTTTTGAATCATATATTCTCCAGAACAACAAGTGGAAATGCATTAAAATAATAAAGTAAATACCTAATTTGAATACAATACAAATACATTTAATATATAAAATACGAAAATATCACAGGTCGTAGGAAATTTTTAATTAAACATATAGTCTATAAAACAACAGGGAAGAACATTAAAATACCCAAATAAATGGCTGATTTGAATAGAATATAATGCAAATCTTAGTGAATTTTAGTGTTCTCCACTCATTTGAATATTAAGTAATTACCCCATCGAGAACCTGCCGAATATCGATGTAAGCCCGAAACCCATTGTCGATTGCGGCACGTGACCCAATCACTGTCGAGCACATCAAACCGTGACAATCGTTAAGGATATGAAGGATTGAGGCTACGAATCGACCAGTAAAGTGGCCAGAAGGATAAAGGATATGTGTACAGTGAGGCCTGGACAGCCGGACAACTCAATCGAGGCGGCATCTGTGGCATACAAATTAAAATATTTATGTGTGCATTAAGGACACACAACACAAAATTGTGGCTGTGGCAGGAGCCAATGTGGAAAAAGTGCGACATATGTGCAGTCAATAAATTTTCCACTTTTCATGCTGACAGCACAGAAAAAAAAATACAGGGCCGCTAATGGCTCCACAATGACCAGGCGCATTTAATTCACAGGCGCAAGGACCCACAAAAAAAAAAAAAAAAAAATATAAAGGACTCGAGTAAATTGCTGCTTTTCTGCTGCATTTAATTTGATTTTATTGTTCGCGCTTCGCTTATTTGTTTTGTGTCAAAGGCTGTTTCTTTCGATTTGCTGCGGTTTATCGATATATGGGCAGCGCCCACTCCCGACACACCGCCCACTTATTTCCAACCACACAAAAACACACACACACGCGTGTGTGTTTTGTTTGCCGTTTCCTGCTGAATATTAGAGCACACATAAAAAGAATAAGTGGAAAATCTATTAAAATGCATTTAAATGTCTGCACCGTGTAGCGCCCCCCAACCACCAACCTGTCACGCCCACTCTTGGCCGCAAAAAGAAGGCAGTAATATGGAGTATATAGTGTGCACTATATATATGAATGCCGCATTATGACCACGAAAAAGCGTTGCGAATTGATTAGGTTTTCCCTTTTTCCCTTTTTCCCATTTTCCCTCTTTACCGAATTTTCCCCCTTTTTGGAGTGGGGTATAAATCGATTTGCTGCGCCTGCTTTTCAGTGTGATTTCCGCAGGGGAAATGTGGGCGTTATTAGCTGGATATCTCTTCCACTGGTTTTATATTCACTTTACTTACTCTTTTTGTTTTGGTTGCATTTTATTCGGTTTTTAAAAGTGTGCTCTCAATACAACAAATTTTATTCGAATTTCCCTATTAACTTATAAAGTTAATAATATGTAATAAGCTCTGTAAAAAACCATACAATTCAAATATTTTAAAAATTAAAATATAAATTCAATAAAACATATAAGTTTATTGAACTTCATTATAATACTTTTTTTAAACAAATATTCATAAAACCATTTATATACAATACAATCTATAGAAAATTGTCAAACAATTTTTTGAAAACTATTGACAATTAGACAATAAAAAAAAGTAGTAGTTACCTACCTAATAATAATTATTATAAGAATTATAATTTTATATATTCAAATATAGAAACCATTAAAAATGTTTTATAATATATGTTAAAAATATTTATATACATGTAGTATAAGCTTACAATGTTTATCTAAGGACTCATTTGAATTGTTACAATTCGTGTCCGGATTTTTCAGGGTTACAACTTTTTAGCTGGCTTATAACATTCCATTTCTGATGCCGTTTGTTTTGTGGACTGTCGGCGTCTGGCGCTGACGTGTGTGCCAACAATTACGCTTATATATCGCATACCCCGAAAAACACCTCCTGGAAATCAACTCGGTTGACATGTGTCGGACAGCTCCGGGCTGCAAAGCTTCAAGCTCCAAGTCCCCCAGGTTTTGAGTGAGCGTTTTTGCAATTATTATAAATCAAGAATTTGATTTATGCCATGTAACAAACTTCAGCAACGACTGCGAACTATTCGAGGTTATTTACGACCGCAAAACACTTACAAAGTGTGTGGCCCCATGAAGTCCGGTTTGGTTTTTGGTTTTGGTATTTTGGTTTTGGTTCTGAGAGGTCCGGGAACCTCAGTTCTCAGTTCCCAGTTCTCAGTTCTCAGTTCTCCTACCGACCTAACAACAATGTGTGAAAATATAATAAAATACAACCAAACGACGATCCCAAACAATGGACTTCTAGTGGGCAATTTCTATTATTTATAGCACACAATAAATAAACTTTTCTTACAATTTCACTAAGTTACGAGATAAGGCAACGCAATCGTTCTATTTTTGTAGCTAATTGCAAACTTAAATTTTAAATAAATTTAGAAATGTCAGATTTTTCTATATATGCAATTTAAAGTTAAATATTTTTGTATAATTTATAGCATTTTTATTTCAAGTCGTAAAGTAGAAATTGTTACTTATAAATTATTTATTTCAATGCCTTAAAATTGGACACATTTTAGTATTTTAGTTGTTTGCTAAATCATTTGATAATATTGACCACTAAAGTTAAACAAATTTTAAATTCCATGAAAGTACTTCATCATATTATTTAATATAACTATAAGTAGATTCATAAAAATAATAAATAAAATAAAAAAATAAAAATAAGTTATATTATTAATGAGTTTTTTTTAGAATTTTTTTGTTAAGCTTATCTGGCAAAATGTAAGTTTTCTCCACTTCAAAGTGCTTTAAGATATTATTTTATTGACCACTAAAATTGAACACATTGTAATTGATAAATTCTACAGAAAAATATTTTACACCATGTTTTGTAAATAGTTTCAAAGTAATAATAAATAAATAAAAAAAATTAATATTTTCAATGGGTTTTTTAAAGACTTAGCTTGCAAAATGTTATTTTTCTCCACTTTGAAACTTTTGATTGCTCTTTAAATACACTAATGAGCCCAATGATGAGCTCATGGAAAGCTTTTTCTCTTTTTTTGGTTGAAAACAAAAATCTATTTTTGGTTTTCCCACCCCGACATATAGATTTATATGTGTAATATACGTAAGCGGCTCTCGAAGTACTTATGCTACCCATTCCAGTTATTTGTTTGCCACTTGAAATCGACACTTGAACAACGACCACAAAAAGCTGGCTGAGTAAACAACAAACAAATTTGCATAAACTTTTTTATATGCGCTTGCTGCAAAAAAAAAAAGACAGTTAAAACATGGCCAGCGGAAGCGGAAATGGAATGGAAATGGAAATGGAAATGGATGCCGCACGGTCAGTAGAGTGTTCGATAAACTCGGGAACTGGGAAGCAGAAATCAGGCATCCTGAACTCCGAACTTGGCGCCAATCGCCGGACAACAACAATGGATAAAATGGATAAAATGGGTAAAAAAAGCCCACTACGCGAAGGCATAAATCACGGACGGACAGACGGACGGACAAACATTCCAGTTGAAGCAGCGTGTTTGCATTTTTTATGAACTTGTCGAACAGCAACACAATCATGTACTCGATATACATAAAAAATGCATAAAAATGAGAATCGCAGCGCCAAACAATTGGTAAACAATGGGGGAAATCGGATAAGGACCAGTATACATCATTGAGCTTCATCGCTTCGTTGCTGCCGCAGAGTTTGCCAATTTTCTGACTACTTTTGCAGCAAAATTAAGCAAATCTAACTGAGTGAACTCAGCGAGGATTTGGTATGTCTTAACCGAAATTGGTATGCGATAATATAATGCTCAAATAAAGATTTTAACAGTAAATTCATAATGGTATAATCTTGAAAAGTTGGTCCCAACCTACTAGAACTTGGGCTAAACTTAGTTAGGGTTATGAAATTTGGTATGTGGGGTTTTTAGTTCGTATTTTGTGTAATCAAGACAAAAAAAGGTTTAAAACATATATTTAAAATGGTATAAACTTGAGAAGTTGGTCCTAGCCAACTAGAACTTGGGATAGAAACTAGTAAGGGTTATGAAATTTGGTATGTGGGGTTTTTAGGCAATTTTATGTGTAATAGAGAGAAAAAAAGGCTTAAACCATAATGGCAAACAGAATAATAACCCAGCGAACTCGAGTTACAACTGAGCTATTATTGTCAAACTTGGTATTTTATAGAAGCTAATTGTATTACTTAAGTTTGTGTACAAAACAAAAAGATCAACTGACAAAGTCTTTAGAAAAAACCCATCTATATTTTTACTTAGGGGTTTTTCGAAGGGCATACAAACTTCGTTGGCAAAAATTGTTTCTGTTTCGTCCTTTTCCCCTCATTGAACAGGACGTTTCATGTGTCAAGCTTGGGCTTCCTGTACGGCGACACCTCCCCCCTTCTGCAATGAATATTGTATGCGATTTGGCGGATCGCATTTATCATCTTGCCGGAGCGGAAAAATTAAACACAACACACAACACACAGAGAAAAACAGCGTGGAATTTGAGAGACTTATGCGGCAGCGGATATCCTTGACACATCCTGTGTGCGCAATGTCGCATTGTGAGCACTTGCGGAATGAGATACATTTGATGCGATTGCAAATGCGATTGCGATTGCAATCTGGCATCGTTTTTGGGCATTGATTAGCCAGCCATCCAGCCGAACGATCGAATTTCAATCGAAATCCAACGACACCTGACGGGAAGTCTTCTCGGTTTTCACAGGTACTCCAAAACCCAAATCTCAGGACCATACCTTTCTTAATTTTTTTTTGTTATTCTATCACTATATATTTCATATCAATTGACATGGCGAAGGAAAGAAGAAGTTTCAGCCCAGCTGCCCGAACGTCTGCCATATGAAATGCCAAATGCCAAATGCCATTTTATGCTTTATGCTGGCCTCTTAACTGTAGTCTATAATTATCGAGGAGCAACAGAATGTAGGCAAGGAAAAGAAAATATTAAGTTGAAATATTTCATGCCCCTGGGCTGATTACTTGACCGGCCGCGTGTGTAATGGCAACTGATTTATCGTATTTGAAATATTTTTAGCATTGCTCCTGCTCCTGCTCTCATTCGTAAGCGTCTTTACTTCGGTGTCCAGCATTAGTCAGAGCCCAAGAATTATAACCGACATGTGGAAAAGGGTTCCCACTCCGTTTTTTCGGAGTCGGGTTCTCGGGTTCTCATGTGTCTTCCTTGGGCTGCCGTTCGGACAATGAAATGTGAGCAGGGCAGGGCCAAGCAAAAAAAAGAAAAGGATCAAAGTGAAGCAACAAGCCTGGCAAACAGTGTACGCAAATGCTAACTTTAACTTTAACTCTAACCATTAGCCAACAACAAATTATAAAAGGTCTTGCCAACTTAACGAATTTACCATTAAAATCAGTTTTTTAACATAAAAAAAGGACAAAATAAAGCTTCAAGCACTTAAACCAGTCTTGGTAAATGCTAACTTTTGTTAGTGTAAAAATTTCATTAGACAACAAGAAATTATTAAAGGATATACCAGTATAAAGAATTAACTATTAAGGACAGGTTTTTAATTAACAAATAAGGAAACAAAATTAGTGTTTTGTCAATAAAGAAATTCCATTAGACAATAACAAATTCTAAAGAGACCTATTTATAGGAACTACCATTTAGAAAAGTTTATAATTTTTAAGAAACATTATTTTTAAAGTGCCTAATAATTTTAGAAATATTTGTTAAAATAATGTTGCTTAAAGTAAATGGCTTTATTAAAGTTTGAGGCAATTTTTACATATTTGCATATATATATTTTTCTACCTGAAGTAAACGATTTCATTCAGTTCTTTATGCCCAAATTAACCATTTGAATGCTTCTCCCCGTCCTCGAAGTTATTTTGTGATATGCCTGAATGGCTTTTGGCTGACTCAGCAGACTCAGAAGACTCCTTTGGACTGACGATGGCGCAATATGCCTTTAATCAAGCCGCCGAAGACAAAGTAATTTCAATTTTCGAATTATTTCCAGCAAAGCTGAAAAGCTGAAGTTCCCAATGCTAATGTGTGGGTGGCATTTGGGTGGCATATTTGGGTTGAATTTTGGGTGGTTTCTGGCAACTGCGACAAAGTCACGAAGCGCACAGCGCGTGTATTTAAATTAGGCGCACATAATAAAGCCAATGAGTGATTTAGTTGAATTGCCAGCAATTGAATAAATTTTCCAATTGCCTGCATTCTCGCATTAGCATTAGAGGCAGAGAGAGGGGGTTGGCAGAAAAAGTCCTTGCCCGGCCCCATCCATTGAATCCTTTTTGCTCACGCACATCCTGGAACACAAAACGCAAAATCAGTAGTCGAACGTCTGTGCATTCAAATGAATGGACGCCGCCGTTCGCCCGGCAATTTCGTGAACCCTTTTTTGGTCCTGCGATGGGTTATTTGAGTTTGCCAACTCTTTGAAGTCTTGATCCCACCTCCCCTCAGTCCCCCGTTCCATCATTTTTTTTAATCCTGCCTCCGCACACAAAATGACTGTTTGTTGCGTTTCATGCGTTGACACCCATTTTTCAACTCGCTTGGCACACACACACACGCTTCACATCGTGAATTCAAAAGGATCCCTCACACACTGGTAATATGGTCCAAAAAAAAGTGGGAGCTCAAAAGGGTCGCCTGAATTTCTAAGGGACTCGAGCCAATATGGACACTACAAAGTTTGAAACGTGCGGCGGAAATAGTGCGGCCTAAGTTTAAGTTTGACACATAACAATGCCTTCGTTGTACTTGCAAAAATCGCATTTTGTTCCATTTAACTAAAATCAATACAAACAAAATTGATAAAAATAATAATAAACCAGAAACTTATTTTTAGCTAATACATAATCAAATTATGAAATATCTTGAAATTTCGAAATCTTTTCCAAATATCTTCGAAAACTTAAAGCATCATTTTTCAATTCAGCAAAACATATTTACAAATTTTTACAAAATTTTAAAATAAATATGTTTAGCAAAAAAACACCTTGTTAAACATAACATAAAATAAATATTTAAAATAAAAAAAATAACAATAAAAATAAATAAAATAATATATTTATTGCAGTAAAAGGTCATTAGGCAGTAAAATTGTATCCTTAAGGCGAAATATAGGTTCATCATAAGCATTCGGATAACGCAAAATATAAGTTTAAGTATCCTCATTAAAAACAGTTACAAAAAATGTTTTCTAATTTTTTCAAATATTTTATATTTTGAAATACAGTCGTAATAGTTATGTATGGCATAAAATAAATATTAAAGTTCGTTGTCATCACAGGCAGTATTATTTAACGCTGTAATACGAAATAGAGATTTTAAGCAACAGAAAATCAAATCAAAAGCAGTTCGAAAAATGCTTTTTTAAATCTAAGAAATATTGTATATTTTAAAACACAAGTCTTGATAGTTTTATGTGGTATTAAATAAATATTTAAGTTCGTGGCAGTATAATTTCAGCCTTTAGGTACTGCAAAATATAGGTTTCAAGTAACAAAAGTGTAGTTGTAATTCTGAATAACATCTTTTTTTTAACCAGAGTATTTCCGATTCGCTTTCGATGCGGAATGAAAGCGAAAGCTGAGGCCTCAACGCCCACATCTTGGCCAAGTGCGTAAGCAGACAGTTAATCTAAAAAGGGTTGATCACTCACTGTGCCATTTTATTTTGGATGTTTTTTTGTTGTTGTATTCTTCCCAATGACTTGCGGTGAACATTTTTGGCGAGCAGTTGCCAAAAACGAGGCGTTGGAGAGGGCCAAAAAAAAAAGAAAATAACGAAGAAAATAAAGGGGGAGGGAACGGCCCTGAAAAGTGGGTGTTTTATTGAAAGTGGCGCGCATGAGTGCCAAAGGGCCACAAAAGGCCTATCAAAACGAGCTGAGCTGAGCTGAGTTGAGCCGAGCTGAGCGATGCCAGCCAACCGAGAGTCCAGGTCCGATTTCTTGACTCAGACCCCTCGACTCCTCAATTCCTTAATATTCCCGTGCTGGATTCTGAATTCTGTATTCTGAATTCTGAATTCTGAACTCTGGATTCTGGCGGTTCAGGCGGTGGCGACACGCCCAGGCGGTTTTTATTTCTTAGAAATAAGTAGCTGCGGTGGACAGGAGGCCCTTGTTCCTTTGCCAGCCAGCCAGTCAGCCAGCCACTTGGGTTTTTGTGCCACTTTGCAGGGGTTCACTGTAGACCACAAGCGAATTATCAAGCCAATTCTGTGAGGCTTTTGCTTTGGGATACTTATTTACAAGTAATTGATATACATTGTTTAATTAATAACACAAAAATATAATTATAAAAAATATATTTAGTATTTACTTAAAATTCTGTCCTAAAATATATTCTCATTGAAAGTCCCAGTGTTCAAGCTACGAACACCAATGTGTACAACATTTTAAAGCTACAATGCATATACAAGTAAATACAAAATAAACAAGAAAGAAAGCAAACTTCGGCAAGCCGAAGTTCATATACCCTTGCAGCTATCGCAAGAATTAAATATTTTTGAAAACATTAAAATTATGATTTACTTGCGTATATGTTTAAAAACATTGAAGCTATGACGATTTGCAGCATAATTATTTGATTGTTCTTTTATATATTTTTATTATTTGTATGGGAGCTATATGATATAGTCGTCTGATTTTGATGAAATTTAAACCATAACTCTGAAATATTTAACCATTGCTATATGTCGAAGAACTAAAAAAAAAATTAAAAAACAGCAAAGTCATAATTTTTTTCAATTATTTTTCCGATTGTTCCTATGGGAGCTATATGCTATAGTCGTCCGATTTTGATGAAATTTTAACCATAATTCTGAAATATTTAACCATTGCTATATGTCGAAGAACTAAACAAAAAATTAAAAAACAGCAAAGTTATATTTTTTTTTCAATTATTTTTCCGATTGTTCCTATGGGAGCTGTATGCTATAGTCGTCCGATTTTGATGAAATTTTAACCATAATTCTGAAATATTTAACCATTGCTTTATGTCGAAGAACAAAACAAAAAATTAAAAAACAGCAAAGTTATAATTTTTTTTCAATTATTTTTCCGATTGTTCCTATGGGAGCTATATGCTATAGTCGTCCGATTTTGATGAAATTTAAACCATAATTCTGAATTATTTAACCATTGCTATATGTCGAAGAACTAAACAAAAAATTAAAAAACAGCAAAGTTATAATTTTTTTTCAATCATTTTTCCGATTGTTCCTATGGGAGCTATATGCTATAGTCGTCCGATCCGGCTCGTTCCGACTTATATACTACCTGCAATAGAAAGACAACTTTTGGGAAAGTTTCATGCAGATAGCTTTAAAACTGAGAGACTAGTTTGCATATAAACGGACGGACAGACGGACAGACGGACAGACGGACAGACGGACGGACAGACGGACAGACGGACAGACGGACGGACAGACGGACATGGCTAGATCGACTCTACTAGTGATGCTGATCAAGAATATATATACTTTATAGGGTCGGAAACGTCTCCTTCACTGCGTTGCAAACTTCTGACTGAAATTATAATACCCTCTGCAAGGGTATAATAATAAACATAAATATATAAAATAAATATTAAATACATATTCAAACATATATAAAGAATGTGTAACTTATATTTGTTTAAGCCTATATGCTGAAAAACTTTTTAAAAAATGTGGTTAATACATATTTGAGCATATAGAGAACATGAAACATTGGGTAGATAAATATAGTATGGTTCTTCTCTTTTTGGTTGGTATTGCTATTAATGAAAAGTCGTGCGCTTTAAATTCCAAAATAATCCCTTTTGCCTTGTAACTCTTGATCTAGCCGATTGATGCTTATTAAAAAAAATCACAAATAAGTCTCTAGCCCTTAAGTGCTCCTCTGTTCTTCACCATAGCCATATGTATATACTTGGCGACCTTGACGGGAGCTCAGGAGAGATGAAGAAGATGGCTTGGGAAGAAATCCCGAACGATGACGATGATAAGGTGCCGCCTGGACACAGCTTTTGCTACTTTTAACTTGACATCAATCAACAACAGTGCGGGGCAACGGCAACCGGGCTTCTGTTAAAGACGCACTCAAAATGCTTTTAAGTTTCGCGCAGCAGAAACTGCTGATGTAAAGATGACCCGACAGAAAACGGTGGGATTTCTCCACAAAATCCGTTGTTATTGCGGCTGTTAATTTGATTTCAAAAGCCGCCGACGCCGTCGATACGTGAATAGGCAAATTACGTACAGGTGCAGTGCGGTGCAGCAGCAGTCGGCGATCGAACAAAACGCCGATCCAACGATCCATTGAGCCACCGAAGCGGCGCACCATCGAACCACTGGAGTGCAACACCCACCGGAGATCTCTCAGATTGCAGGCAGCCGTCGCTTTCTTCGTGCGGCTTAATTGAATGTCAGACGGTGGTGCCACCATAGCAAACCACCAGTTGGCAGTGCACGCGTGACACGAAGGGTGGGTGAAGAACTGAAAGCTCCTTTAGTTCTATATTGGCCTTACGTTGGGCGCCTATTGTTGGTTTCAAGTTCTGTCATGGCCCCACGTTGGGCGCCAAACTTTCGTTTTAAAAAGGGGATAGGAATTTAATATCAATACACCTGAAAGCTAGTTAGGATGTCGAATAGTCGGACCTTATATTATTTCTTCTTAAGACCCAAATGATTTCCAGCATATCATTATCTATACTTTTTGTAGTGTATTAAATATTTAAGGTTAATTTCAATAAAACTAAGCCTGTCACGTGCACATCTCTATGTTCGACTACTGTGCCAGCTGCTGGATAGCCCAAAAAAACAAAACCAAAGCCACAGAGTCGAACAACCGAGAAAAATACAAAGAAAAAAAACTCTCTCTGGGCGTTGGGGCGTGCGCATTGATTGAATGCTCAATTGAGCGCATGAACCGGCGATCATTTTGTACAGCGCCCTCCCCCAGGACCGCCCCCTCGCCCCCTTCCTCCTCCCCCATTCCCCCCATCGAGCACTCAGCGATTTGAGCTTGATGCTTTGATTGATGGGTGTCAGCAAATTGGATGAGTCGTAGATTACGACGAGTCGATGAGGCCGCTGGGCTTCTTCGCATTTTAAATGCAATTTGTCGAGCGTTCGCGCTGCCTTATGGTATATAAATGCACTTTGACCAGATGATAATAGCGGATCGGAGAGTGGGAGTAAGGGGTTGATCCCTCAGAGAAGTTCTTGTAGAACGGAGGAAAATGGAGCAGTGCCTATCATATAATTGAATTTATAATTGTGTTTTATGGCACATTATTAAGTAGTAAAATGCAGTTTTTGTTCAGAAAATGACATTCAAAATTTTTGATTTGGCACCATTTTTTTTTTAAGTGTTTTCCCTGTTTTCATTACCATTTATTTTTTATCTTCAGTTCTGCTAAACCGATTTGGGTTATCGAAGGCTTGTTTTACTTAATACAAATATAACTATATGAGTTCAACTTTCTAATACATGGTATAAGGATAGGTTTACTAATATAGATGCTAAAGCTCGATAACGTTTGTAAAAGTAGTAAACACCATAAAATAATTATTAAAATATACACGTCTAAAAACCGAAAATATTTTGACCGTTTTATCTTGAACATGGATAATTAACGAAGCCATTGAGCTTCAAAACACAAGTGATAAATTTCTCTAAAGTGTTTTATTAAAGTATAGGAATTAAGTTTAGTGGAAAGTGTTAACATTTCCTGACCCCAAATTGTTGCATTTTTGTGTGATAACTTTTTGGCCACACCTCGGCAAAGCTGTGGCCATGTTTTCCGCTGCAGTTGCAACTTGCTTGCAAGTTTCTGTTTTCAGTTTTTTATTTTTTTTTTATCGGTTTTTTGTTGTGTTTCAGGCTCCTCACAGGCGCTGGGCACATACCAAAGACCTCAAGTCATTTTAAACATGGGCCCGATAAAAATCTAATAAAGTGCGCCGGCAACAGAGAAAGACGGAAGAACCAAAAGAAAGAGAGAGAGAGAGAGAGAGAGAGAAAGAGAGGGAAGGCACACAAGCAGTTTCTGGAAATTATTTTTTAATAATTTTTCTTTTGGTTCCTGAGCTTGGCTGCGTTGTAAAATATTTTTGCTTGATTTCTTGATTTTGCGAGTGTTGTGTGTGTGTTGGCGGCACACTTTGCACTATCGAATTGTGTGGATCTCGACGACGTTGCGACGTCTTCTTCGAAAGACTGGTAAAAAACTGAAAAAAACCGAAAGACTGGGGCTCCATTGCAGCCCTGACACTTGCAGGTGTGCCAGCCAACTAGAAAGATCAACTGGCTTCAGCCAGGTGAGCCAATGCGCTACGCGCCGCCACAAAATTAATTTCATGTTCGAAAGAATTTTTAATTAACTTACATGGCGTATGAGTAATATTAAATCATTGCTTACCAGGCCACAAAAAGAAGAGAGAAAAAAAGCGAGGGGCAATGGGAAAAGTGCAGTGCTCAAAACGAAGCAGGATACATGTTGCTTTATAGATTAAAAGGCTGAATGATAGCACCATGTTTGCAGAAAATGTGGAATTTTTATCCTTGTTACATTTCAACTTTTTTGGACTACAAGTTTCCACAAGATTATAGGATTTATGTTTTTTAGGTATATATATCCGAAGTTGAAAAACCTTTCTCTGGTGTTTAAATTTATAAAATAATTCAATGAATCCCAAAATACACATTAATGCCACAAATAAATGCTATTGTGACATTTTCTGTTGAAAATCACTAGAAAATGCTAGTTTAAATGAAAAGTTCAAAAACAATAATCGGAAAAAGGTTCAAAAATAGTGCTGAGAAGGGGGGTGGGGGGGAGCTGGTTTTGTGCATTGAATATGTTTTTCCAGCCCGGGCACGTGTCCTTCGCAGATAGCTTTACAGCCTCCCAGGAGGCAAACAATTTGCGCTCGTTACGCGGTTGAAATTGCTCTAAATTTCAACCACCCCAAAAAGATATATTATAGTATGTATTTTAAAATCCCCCCAAGCAAAAACCAACAACCCAAAACCACCCACCGCCCCTTCTTTCTTACTTATGTATTGTGTTTTGTCATTAGTTTCATTTTATAATTTATTAACGTCAACATTGTTGTTGCTCGGGGGCTCCCTTTATTTATTTTTGCTTTTTTTTGGTGGCCAAATCAGGCTGAAACTGTTTTTGAGAAGCGTACATGATGATGATAATGGCAGAGTGGCGGGCTCATTAGATCGGGGGTTGTCTTGGGCTTTGGCTTTGGCTTTGGCTTTGCCTTTAACTTTAAATGACCAACGAAGCGGATGCACTTTAATTTGACAACAATTGTGTAAATTGCCTCGTCATGCTGTTTGTCCTTTGACTTGGATTTTCTGTTTTTAAAATCCATCCACCCACACCCATGCCCACAGCCACAGCCATGGCCACCCACCCACACAACTGACACTAATGTGTCAAAGGTCACGTGGCATTCGTTTGCGACATTTGTAGATTTATCTTTCAGCTCAGCACTCTCATCGAAAGTGTGTGAAATGGGTATGGGTATGGATGGGTATGGAGTGTGTATGTGTGGGTGGATGGTTAGATGGGTGGTTAGATGGGTGGTTAGATGGGTGGTTGGATGGGTGGTCATGTGGGTGGTGAATGGGCGGTACTGGGGGGTGTGGTCGCAGCCAGTGCAACCCAAGGACAATTGAACTTGAAACCCAGAGCAGCTCGGCCTTAATGATTGTAAGCAGAGTAGAGAGTCCAAGAATAAAAGACCGAGTAATCCGACCTTTCAATGGGGGTTCCAAATGAGCTCTCTCCAAAATCCTATCCTTTAATGAGCTAATTTTCCCATATGTTCCTTAGAAATTACTTTTGATGAACATAAAGTATGGTTTGAAGAAAAGGTTTTCATTTATGAAAATATAATAAATAAAATGCCAAAAAATGTTTTTTTGTCCATTTAAGTAAGTCAAAATTCCAAACATTTTCCTTGCTGAAATTATATTTATAAAAAGTCACGAGAAATCGGGTTTTAATGTTTATACTTAAAATAAATTTACTTATATTATAAAATAAATTTACTTATATATATATATATCATGTAAAATATGTAATATAAAACAACTAAAGACAGGTAAACAGATTTTACTGTTTATACTTAACGCCTATTTTATTAAAAAAAAAAATTATAAAATAAGATAACTGTTTAAGTTAATGATAAAATTCTGAAATTGTCTAAGTAAATTTTTCTTAGCCCCCAACATTTCGCTCATTTCATTTCACCACTCCATTATTCTTTCTACTTATATGTAGATTAGATACCTTTGCCAGTTTAATTTACCATCCACACCTTGTTAATACGAAATTAATGACTGCATTAGATAGATTACTATACATTCCGGTTGCGCTTCGTTTCTGTTTTCAGTTTGCTGTTCAATTATTGAGTGACACGGCGCTGAGCAAAACGCTTTGGGGTCAGAGTTGAAAATTGGAACGGCAAGGAGCCATTGCCATCGATGGCTATCGGAAAGGAGTCCTTTCCTAATGACAATGCTATCCTTCGTAGGCGGTAGTTCCACGGCCTTGTTATTGTAATTAGACAAAGGCAGGTCTTTGGGGTTGCTTGGAACATTAAAATATGATTAACTTTGTGGTTCGTGCCATTGTCGTGTCTATTTAATTAGAACTCGAGTCCGGCTGCCTTTTGCTCATATATATATATATATATATATATATATATATATATCTATATATATATATACATGTAGCGTATCCTGCGCTAACTAATGACACTTGTGGGCCCACAAAAGGCGCTAATCTAAGTTTTACGTGTTCGGCGTTTACGCTTTTTGTGCCCACAAAATAGGCGGAAGACAAATGCAGGGTATCTCAAAGGGGAGTTTTGGCTTGGGAAGTAATTTAGGGTTTTTTTCAACCAAAAAAATTACCTATAAATTACAAATATACCCATTATTATTTTTTCAAAATCGCATCAAAAAATATGTTTAAAATTGTAGCCTGAAAAAAAAATGTAGTAAGTCCAAGCAATTTATACTTAATTAAAATATTTTGATTTGATTTTGTTTTGATTTTATCTTATTTATTTTAAATATGAAAATATTCAAAATTTTTATAAATTTAATTAACCATTTTTGCAATTTACTTTAATATCTGAAAATTTATTTTTAAATTTAAAACGTTTAACTTAAAAAAAGTACTTTTAAAACCTAAAATAACTGTAGTAAGTTAGAAATTAAAGAAAAACCATAGAGCTTGTTAAAATGTTAAATTTAGAAATCATATTTATCAAAACAAAATTATTTAAATTTCCTATTGAAGTAAATTTGTATATCATTCAAAAATATACAAGCTTTTTTTATTAGTTTAATTTTTAAAAGGACAATAAATTCACCCTGTTTGGTGAAATAATCTATCAAAAAAATTATCATAATACCTAGATCTTGATGAAATTATTGAATTAAGTAACCATAATTGTTAAAGTGATCTTTTATTTATTTCTATAGTATATCATATAAAATAGCATAGCCAAAGGTATCTAAAGTTCGTTTCCTTTGCTTCGTTTTTCTTTCCAGACGACCTACGAACTTCTATCTGGCAGATCTAATCATAATTATGTGATTTCTTTACCACTCCATGGCCACAATGGCCAAGAAAGTGTTCTTTTTGTGTGGTGTAATTTTTATTGAAATGAAACGAGCCCCCAAGGGCGGAAAACTGAAGTTGATCCTCGAAGGAGGCCACTTTGGCTGCATTTTGTTAAAAGGTGACAATTAATTTGTCAATAATGGAAATTGTCACCAGGGGTTGGGACATACTCGTATATGTATATTTTCCAGGTGCGGGGGTTTTCGTGCTCGTGCCTCATTTCTGTATGAACTGTGTGGACAATTGTTGTTAAGCTAATGATATATGGCCTAGTTGACGCTCGAGACGGACAGCTAGGTAATTTTAATTATATTGTCATTTGTATAAATTAAAGTATATAGTACGAGCACCTTGCTTTACCGCGATGGCCGCCAAGGGGTTAAGTTCAGCCGGCTTATTGATTAATGATTTTGGTATATTGTGGCCCCTAGCAACCCCTCAAAAAAATAAAAAAAACACCTTCCCATTGGCGTGACAACTCAATCAAAAATGGTTCGTCGATTTCACTAAATTTACATTTTATCGAAGCCTTTAATTATGGGAAACTTGCTTGTATATATATTTTCCGAAAGGGTTTTGCTCTAATTGGGCCCCCTTGGCGTATGCTTAATAATAGTCCAAAAAAAGTCTGGGTAAATTAAATTTGTTCTATATTCTATATACATTCTCAAGAGGGTATTTTCTGGGATAAATAATTAATGAAATGGAAAATCAAAAACGTTTTAAAAGGTGACCCCTTTTAGTCCATACACAATTTTGATTGCAGCAATGAAAATGTCATTTGATTGCTTTGATTACTGTGGGGTGACTATTATTATGGAAATTTAATTGAAACATAGTTTTTCTTTCAATACTTACAATTATAGTAGTGACCGAAAAAATAGTAATTTCTTTTAAAAGTCCTTTTGAAAATAAATATAAAGGAAAATTTACAACATTTTTTAATATACTGTAAAAAACAAATATTTTGTACTTAATTTGAACATTTTTCATTGCCGTTTTTTTTTTTGATTATCATTTTGTGTTTCACCATTTTGAGCATTGATTTAAATAATTAAAAATTAAATTCAAACTTAAAGCATTTGAAACTTAAATAAAATGCATTCAAATCAAATAGGAACTTTTTTAAATTTAATATTTTTTACATTAGCTTAAAAATGTAAATATTTAATCAAGCAATTTAATATGCATTGTATTTAATTTTATAATTTTTATATAAATATTAAAAACTCAACTTTGAATTCTATAATCAGATATTCGTTTTTACTATTCCATTTCTATATAAGAGTAAGCATAAGGGTTTATTTGCTGTAACATATATCGCGGACCTTTATTATTAAATTCAATTAAATTTTATTTAATTAAATTACTTTTTAAAAAAACAATATTTTGAAAGCATAATTTCTTGGACTCTTTTAATCATTCGTTTATATATTTTTTTTGCTTTCCCAAAGTCCAATATTTTTACCGTTCGAATTTCTTGTGCTCCCTGGCATACTAATATTTTATACAAACTCATTAAGATCTGGAGCTCCTTCGCTTCTTTCTTGGCCGACAAGACCCACGCATTGGATTAAAGTTTGGCTAATGAGAAATTTATATATATATATTTTGTGTTCGGCTCGCTCGAAAGCAGAATTCCCAGGAATCTTTCTGTGTAGAGGCGCGCAGGTCTTTTGCGAAAATGGCCAAAAAATCCGGCCAAGAATCGAAGCAAACTGCGAACTGGCAGAAGATGGGGAAAAATACAACAAAAATGGCGATAGAAATCGTGATACAATCACGTCTAGACTTTTACGAGTTGCGCCTACAAAACCAAAAAAAAAAAAATAAGAAAAAAAGAAGAGAAAAGAATTATAAAAACAAGAACTGCAGTCTGTCCGGACTTTTAGTTGGCAGGTCAAACGGGCAACGTCAAAAACTTGCGACGAGCCCAAAAACAACAACATCTTTAATCTTTTGGCCATGGACTTGGCTCTTCTTGGCCCAAAGACTTGACTTGACTTGGATTTGAAAACTTAGAAACATCGCGCCAGCAGCTGAAGATGCCAAATACCAGCACTGACAGAAAAAAATTACACCAAAAAAAAAATCTAAATAAATTTAGTTTTAAGTGTGTCCTGAAAATAAACTACAGAAAGTGTTAGAATATAAGTATTAATTTATTAGTAAATAATATAAATTTGCCTTATTTTTAAATCACATAAGTTTTATTTTGATACTTTTGTGGAACCAATTTAATACTCATCTACTGGCAAATTTTTGTTATGTACAGTAGTATAAAATTCATGTAATAATAGTTAAGTTTGTATCACAGTTTTTTTTTTATTATTTTTAGAACGAATTTAAATATCTAAAAATTTTTTTTTAATTAAAACCATATTAAGCTGTAATATATATTGCATTTAAAACGAATAGGACCCATTTGAAATCTAATATTTTTCATAATTATTCAAATACTTTATTATTAAGTTATGTAATTTAATATTGTATTTAATATTATGATTTTATATTTAATTTAAGCACTTTTATATTTTTTGTAGTCTATATTTTTGTAAGTGAGGGAAAAGAATAAATAAAGAACAAAGGCAGTGGCAGTGGCATAAAAATAGTGGTGGAAAAGGGGTTGCTCCGGGGGGTAAATGGGGGCATTCTGAGATGAAGGCAAATGGCAGGCAACGTCTGCTGCTAATTACAGGCTGCCAGTAAAAACAACAACAGCAACAACGACAACGGAGACAAGAACAACAACGACCACAGAAACAACGACAGCAACAAGCCAAAGAAATGATATATTTAAGTTGCTGCTTTATTTGCATTTGTCCCAAGTGCAAAAATTCAAAGAGAATGGTACACAAATAAGTCTTACACCATTCTTATATTGTTTTATATTCATTCAAAAATAAAAGGGAAAAAACGAACGTATTTGCCCTGGGAAATTGATTAAAGAATTTATTCTTATAAAGAACTAGGAAAATCAATCATCAATGTTTGCTTAATGCAATAAAAACTAATTCAACATTTGTTATAATTAATTATTTCAATCAAAATATTTTCTAATAACGTAACTGTAAAAACCAATATAAGTTCACTATATTTAATTTAAGAATTAAATATAAATTGAATTATAAATAATAAACATATTCAAAACAAAATAGGCTAATAAAGCTTACCAAATTTTGTAGAAAATATGACAATAGCTCAAAGAAAAAATTAAGTCTAGATGCTTAATATTTATTTTGACTTGTTTGACGAAATTTATAAATTTAAAATTAAATTAAATTGAAATGAATGCTCAAGTTTTCCACTAGTTCCACTGAATCAAATGCTAAAAGACGTCAACCCCTTCCGAAAACCTTGCTCATTTCACCAACCCTCATCAAATGGGCAAATTTGTTCATTTCCCACACAATTTCGGACTTGAAAAAAAAAGTGAAAAATATTATATTGATTGAGTTTTGGGCACCTTCATCTAAGGGGGAAAACATTTCATCCTTTCGCGCATTTTAATCACGCTTAATGATTTCTGGACCCTGAGAGCCTTTTTCTCGGCCCTTCGTCATCATCATCATCATCATTATCAGTATCAGTATCATCATCGTCGTCGTCAGCATTGTGGCCTGTTCGTCGATCAATTTCGATATTTTGTTATATACACTGATACAAAAATGGAATACGTATAATAAATATCTGACTGTTGAATTCTAAATTTTATATTTAAAATTTAAATTAAATAATAATATTAAATACAATGATTAAATTGCATGATTAAGTAGGATTTAGTATTAAAATATATTAACTAATGGTTCAAATTTAAATTACATTTTAAGATATTGAAGTCAATTCCGAAAATAATCAAATCAAAATCTAAAAAAAAATTATACAAAAATTGAATATTTTCATCTTTAAAATAAGTAAACATAATCCTTGTTATAAATAAATAATATTTTAGGATTTACTACTCTTTTTTTACCAGTGTGTGTATTTGGATGTTTGGGTATTTCGGTACGTAGGTGGCTAAAACACACACACACACGTTTCGTTACAGTTTCCAATCCTCACTCATGATGATCTCCTTTTGGCTTTGTAGTTTGCCGCATTTTTGAATTGCTTTTTTTCGGCTCTCAAAATAGTGGTTTTTTCTCTTCCTTCCTTTTTTTTCTTTTCATTTATTTTCTTTTTTTGTATTTTTTATTTCGGCCTGGCCTTTTGTGTTCTGACTGACTTTTCGAGCCCAGCTTCAACTTGAAGTTCGACACTTTAACGGCTTGTGCGGCTCTTTGTTTGGTTAATTATGCGCCGGCCCAAAGTGGCGCCAACATCGATGGCCAAACTGGGAATCTGTGGCTCGAGAAATGTTTTTTTTATTAATTTCCTTCGGGCTTCATTAATCGATTTCCACTCACTGAAAAGCGAAGGCCGCTGCCCAAAATCAATTATAATTAAATCTAAACCATATTTTCCCTACGCATTTTCACACGACTTGAAAAATGCGGGGAAAATTAATTTTATTCAGCCAAACAAAACTTTTTTGGTTGTAAGAATAAAGATTTCCCAAAGGGGAAAATTGAACTTAAGCTTATAAAAGTTATAGCTTAATTTGTTTTATTAATTATTTATTTTCTTATTCAATTATGCATTAACTTTAAGGGCTTAAGTTCTTAATTACGTTGTTCCTCGGTTGGTCTTAATATTAATTTAACTTTAAAAGCCTAACCACTTATTCTATAACTTAGTTTAAACGGTTTAAAAGTTTTTTATTAAAATTAGTTATGAACGCTGATGAATACGCTTGAAACAACAAAAAATTGTCACAGAAACTAAAATAATGTTACATAAATTTTAAACTGTTGGGTATGAAAAATTTCTCAATAAGATATGTATGTATTCAAGAAATATCAACATAAAACTTATGTGGCTTAAAAACAATGCCTTAGACTTTGGTTTTAGACTGTTTGGCACAGAAATGAAACTAAACTAAAGGGTTTATAATATTTAGTATTGAATTAATGCTTCTACTTTAATCCTGTCTGTAGTATATTTTCCAGTCACACCTATTAAAGCATTACTTTCAGTTTTTTGTGTGGTTGTGGCTAGCTTTTACCAAAAAATGGTATACTTTCTCACTACTTTGTTGGGTTAAATTTGCGAATATGCAGTAGCCTGCCTAATTGCCATGACCCAAACTTGAGGGCATGACTTATGGATGTCCCAACCGAAACTCCAGCCCTCGAAATGTATAACTTTTCTCACGAACCAACCGAAGACTTGTATTAGAAGAATTGCACCTGTGGGCAAGCCCAAAAAGATCATTTGTTGGATTGCTCCGCTTTAATTTTTTTCGGGGCTCCTTCCTGACATGGCCCGAAAAAATATCCTTGAGTTGGCCGTTCATCCAAGTCCAGTGATATATGTGTATCTGGAAATTCCGAGTATTTTTTGGAGCAAAGTGCAGCCCCTCTTTATTTAATACTTGCCCCTTTGTTTTTAGTTTTTTTTTTTTAGTTTTTTGTTGGTATTGCTTTTCATATATAAGACGCATAATTATGGGTTTAGCAGGGGCAGTACGAGAAACAGAACGAACAGGACCACAAAACGAAGAAATCATTTATATGAAAGATGAGCAGCAAAGTGAAGAACTTGCAAAAGGATGAGGAGTCGTCCAAGTCGAAGTCCAAGACGAAGTTAATGTTGCTGGAGGATGAAACCTGGATGTTGCCCTGATGATGAATGATTTGTAGACAGACAGCCACTCAAGAGTCCTGGTCCTTGCAGGCCAAAAAACGACCGCAGGACAAACAGGTGTCAAAAGGTGGCCCTTCATTCCCCCTTTGAAGCCCTTTTTTTTGTGCCCCTCGTTACAAAACATTTATTAGATTTTCCTGCTGGGTTTTCACTGCCTTCACTGGGCGTTCACCCAAATTGGAGCAAGCAAGCCGTGTCGTAGTTCAATTAATTTCATTACAAAATTGTTTCTAGCTGCAGCAGCAGCAAATTGCAGGCAGCCCTTGGTCAATTTGTCATAGCAATTGCTACCAGCTCTGCCACACTGCAAAGAAAAAAGTTATTCAATTCTAATATGTTTTACTAAATTTACAAAATTTTAGATTTTAATCTATTGCAGGTTTTACTTTTTTAGCATTTCATGCAATTTTTCAGTAAATAAGTTACTTTTTTTTGGTTGGTTGTTTGGAAGTACTTGAACACTGTTAAAAAAACCTTGTATGCTTAAAACTTTCTACTTAATTGAAACATAAGTCGCTTGGATTTTCATATATTCCTGTTTTTAGTTTTAGAATTGATTTTAAGATCTGAAAATTGAATTTAAGTTAAAGCTATATTATGCTTTTAAATCAAATATGAAATATATTTAATCTCATATTAGCCACATTAATTAAAATAATATTATAATTAATCATGCAATTAAACATGCATTGCATTTAAGCTCAAGATTATATATTTTATTTAAATATTTATTATGTCACTTTGAATCCAATATCCAAAATCTTTATTTGTAGTATGCCATTTTTTTGTCAGTGCATGTAAGCTGCTCAGTGGTAAACGCAGCAGGAGCGGAATCGATGTGATAAATGGATTTTTGGTCCCATGAATGAACTGACCTGCCGACTGCCGCGCCACTTGACTGTGTAATTAGTGCAGTGGCAGTGGCAATGGCAATGGCAATGGCAATGGCAATTGCAATTGCAATCGCTGAATGAATTTCGAATCCTCCTCATTTCTTTCGTTTTGCCATTCCTGGAAACTGCAACCGAATTTCCAGTTGTCCAGCCTAATGAGTTGCACATTTCGGGCACCTTCAAAGTCACCAGTCAGTCACCTGCAGCTCTCTTTAATGATCCATTTTCGATTTGGACTTGGATTTCGATTTCGAGCCCAGTTCCGAGTGCGAATCCGGGCAGCTGGGTGTCCATCGGATGCCCCTAATGATGTCAAATGGCATAGGGGCACCCTAATTATGCACTGCAAGTCGAGCAGCCATTAAGAACCAGATCAAAGAGTCCTCGGCTTTGTTCACACCGAAACCATTTGAGATGTCAGTCGTAATTTGTGTAATTTCTCAAATGGTTTACTTTTCGCAATGCAAAATAAGAGTAAAGATATACCTTCAAGCACTCTAAAACAATCAATTAAAAATATAATATAATATAATATAATATTGTAACTGCAAGATATAGGTCTTTTTGATTTTTATTGTTTTACTTTCAATAAAGAAAATTAATTTTTTTCTTAAAATCAGCACATATGCAAATAGCTATTTATTGGATTGCAGCTCATTAATTCGTTACACTATCCGTGAAATATTTAAGCAAATACCTTGATCGACTTTCCGCACGCTTTCAGGCCAAATAGTTTTGTGTGGCTTTTTTGCCAGAAAGAGAAATTACAACTATGGCCCGCTCTTACCGCCTTTCAGCTTTAACTGAACAATTTAATTAGTTTTGCGCTATTATTATGCATTAAAAATGTTTATCGCGTGGTTAAACAAACGCTTTTTCTCAACAAGACTTTGCTGGTTTTTGTTTTGTGTGGGCAGCAGTTTAAGCGGAGGTGATTTTGTTGAGAGCCGCCATGATCTTTTTAACCCTTAATCAGGAATCGGGGTCACAAAAACCCATGATAACAGGAAGTACTTAGAATTTTCATCTTAGTTCAATGAGTGAATTGTTAGCAAGCTGAAAATATAATATTAATATTAAATTTGTTAGCATATTTTAAATGCAAATTGTTAACACAAAAAAATTTACACTAAACGCATATTTTCTTACAAACTTAGGTATAGAGGTAACCCCCTTGAAAAATTGACTTTAATCGGTTAAAACTATGAAAGCTTTACATCTTTAACAAATTGGACAAGAAGAAAAACCGAAAAAATGTGATTATTATAAAAAAAATAACATAAATAACATAAAAATCTAAAAGTAAAAAAATGTTTTAGTTGTTTGTAAAGTATAACTTTGAAATTACATTTTATTATTTTAAATGTCATTACAGCTCATTAGTTTTGCAAATTTGCTTGACCTTATAAGGGTTAAACTTTGGCAAGTGCAAATCTCGATTGTTTTATTTTTTTATGTTTTTTTTTTGTTGAGGAGGAGGTGGTGACTCCATGACAACGTTGGCGTTGAAGGCGCAGACTTGAGCAGAACCAAACCGAAAGCAAAACTAAAACCAAAACCAAAACCCAAAACCTCGAAAACCAGACACAAAATAATTCACAAATTATGCGAATAAAATTTTTAATAATTCTCATGGCAACGTTAAATAAATGAGCGCAGAAAGCGGTCGAATGGGATGGCGATGGTTTGGAGTTGAAGTTTGGAGTTTGAGATGGAGATGGAGAATGCCTCCTTGAGGTCTGGTCTGCCCCATGTCTGCCAAAGACTTGCGACTACACAAAAAAACAAGAAAAAACGCATTGACTTTTCGATACCCCATACATAACTTAAAAATGTCATAATAATTATGATCACAGAAAAAAATTGGGCTTAAGGTAGCGACATCTTTACAAGCTAAGATCTTTTGCGCTCATACAAATGAAATCCTATTATAACTTAAATGCCCATAACTTCTAAGATCTTTGATTTTGCCAATTTTTGATGTGTAAATAGGTATTGACTGAATCGAAGGGGACATAACGAAGTTGTCGACTTCCAAATCTCTAGCTATAATTTATACGAACAAAGTCGTCTTGTTTATTTACTTTGTATTTACTTTGTTGTATGCATAATTTTCAACGAATGTAGTATACCCTTTAACTGCACCAGTAAAAGGTATACAAAAAAGTGGGTTGGCACAAAATCTTCAACGCGTCGGTATCTTGGAGCCCGTGGGCCATGCCATCTCATCCATAGAGCTCTGGAGTACTGGAAACTCTGGCGCTGGTGCTGCTGCTGCTGCTGCTGCCATAACAAAAGTCAAAGTCGTCAAGTCGTCGAGGTTAAAGATGCCGAGATGCCTGGAATCGAGGATTGCGGATTGCGGACTGCGGATTGAGGCAGGTGAGACCTCCACCTCCTTTTACCCCTTTTAGCCAGCTTTTTCCCCACTTTATTCAGTCGGACATTGGATAATGCCGTCGTCTTTTGGGTTTTTTCGAGAGCGTTGCGAAAATGTTTCGGCTCTTACATTCATTTTTTTTGTTCCCCCGTTTGCCGTGGCTTCTTTTCTTAAGCACATTTTCCCCTCGGTTTTTTTTTTTTTAGTCGGCATTTTTCGTTTTGAAGTTTTTCTGCTGCCTTGTGTTTTTTTTTTGGCTTTTATTTGACTTTCGCAGCATCACGAAAATTTAGCATGGCCAATGGGGTGGAGGCCAGGCCGCTTTTGACATGGAAATTTCACTCGGCCAAGTTTTGAATTTCACAAAAAAAAATTTTGGAGAGTTAAAAAAAAGTGGAAAAGAGCAACAAAACAGCGCCGGTATCATTAACCAAAAAAACAGTTGAAAAAATAACATTCATCCATTCGTTAATGGCTATGGTTTTATTGCTCGACTGGATTTTTCTCGCTTTTCGAACGCTTTTTTTGCGCTTAACGGGGCTAATGACACGCCCCCTTTTTCGATATATTATGCTATCTATAATTGTTGGGCTAATGAGTAAGCGGTGAACTTTACCAAATTGGAAGCTGGCTTAAAATGAACAACTCATAGATGGTCAACAAATAGACCAGACGCATTCATAGATATAATGTACAGCATCTAAAACAAGTGGCAAATTGTTAACTAACACACACAGAAAAATAATTTAAATTAATTTAATTAAATTTTTTTGTTATTGATCATAAGATTTCTATTTTTACTACAACTCCTTTTTGTATTGATTATTAAATTTACTAATTTTATTGTTCTTCTTATGTTTTTATTGTGTATAAGCTAGTGGCTAATAAACCTTCTAATAAAAATGTTTATAACAAGATTATTACAATTTCCTAAAGATAATTTATACATTTTCTTAGGTTTTCTGTTATTGATCATCAGAGATAAACTTTTCTTGCCGTGCTCTTTATGTGGCATTAGCCCCATCGACATGCAAATTAATCAGAGAGGCTGGCGCGGCTCGTTCGTTTGGGCCAATTAATTAGTCGGACGCTAATGAAAATCAATTTGCGCAACACTCGAAACAGGTGATTAGCCGGTGGGTTGGTTGAAATGGGTGGATCTGGCATGCGATCGGCACTGTCAATCATCGCGCTTTGAGATATTAGATTTTGGATTTTTGCATACGTTTTTTTTTGAGGCTGCTTGTCAAACCTGTCACAACACAGGGCATCTTTCTCATTCCGTTTAATTAGCTGCTGTGACATTTTTATGAGCTGACAAAACGAGGTAGATCCGTTTCTCTCTTCCTATTTTTTTTGTTTTTTTTTATTTTAAGCTTGCTTTGCTGACAGCGCAATAAAAACTAATTGAGTGGCAGTCAAAGGCAGCGCCAAGCCCCACCAAACACACCAAACACACCAAACACACCGTACAACCACCCACGCACCAACCCAACCCCTTTGTTGTTGCTCTTGCCTTGTTTGTTTATTGCTCATCGGCGGTTGTGTTGCTTTTCCCTGGGTGCATACCACCCACCCACCCTACAAAACACCCAACCACCCAGCCACCCAGTTGTTGTTGTCACAACGGCAAAGGCCACGCCTTTTTTGCGTTAATTTCAATCGAGGCGGCTGGTGGGAAAACTCTTACAGGGGACTAACTGCACCCCACTTTTCCATTTTCCCTATACACTCAAAAAAAATACAGTCTTGAAAATAAACTAGAAAGAAGCAGCTTTAAAATATAAGTATCAATTCAATATAAAATAATGTAAGAGTCTTAAACTGTAGTCCTTATTTTTAAAACACATAAGTTTAATTTTGATATTTTAGTGGCATTAAATCAAATAAAAACTTTAAAACTAAAAATCATGTAAAAATAGTTCCAATATTCTTTCACAATTTTTTTTTTCGCGTGTACCCATTTACCATTTCCCATTTTTATTTTGTCATTGTCATCAGCAAACGCTGCTCGTTGTTTGTTGGTTGATTTCTTTATTTGATTTTTTATTTCCACTTGCTGTTTTCCCCCTTTTTTCCCATTTGTTTTCATCTTCTTGTTTTCTCTCGTTTTTATTGAAACTTCATTAAATGTTTCCCTTTGTTGTTGCCATAAAAAGAAAAATAGGGAAGAAAAAAAAGGGCACGACCACGCCCCATTGCGATTTTACCAGGATAAACAAAGCTCACAGCTCAAAAGCTCAACATGGCGTATGCGTAATCTTTGTAATGAATTTCCGCTGATAAAAAAAAAACAGTTGAATTTAGGCAACTTCTTTAAGTGCCACGAAAATAAAACGCAACCTCAGGCCTTTAGTTTTAAAACGTTAAACGACCAAGCACATAAAGACTTTCGCGGAAAACGTTAACAAGTTTTTTTCTAATGGGTGATTAAAATGAACTTAAACTTTTTTATGTGCGAATTAGAAATGTACAAAAAAAACCAACGAAAAAAGCAAAAAGCAAATGAATTACGTAAAAATTTCTCTTTTATTGCAGTAAAGCTAAAACCCATTTGCTAATTTTTGCTTGCCATTAATTTTTTGTATTTTTTTTTGTTTTGGCATTTTAGCATTTTAATGCCGCTTGCCAGATCGTATGACAAGATAATGCCCAAGATATATGCGCCTTGTCAGACCCACAAACCATATACACAACAACACAACCCAAAAAGGAAACATACAAGGAAAAAAAAAAAGGAAAATGGAAGGAAGCAGAGGCAAAAATGAAAAATAAAATTTATTAATTCACAATAATAAATTGTTTTGTGTCTCTCGCTTTTCGATTTGTATCGAACGATAATTACAGGTTGCGCTGTAAGAAGAAAAATGTTTCTCTTTTCGTATCCCCAACTTTATTATACTACCTCCTGCATCTCCAAGTGTGTGTATACATATATATGTTTTTTATGGTCTGGCTGCGGACTTTTGCCGACTTTTTTGTGTAATTAATTGTGTGGACGAGCCAAAAAAAAGTACAAAAATAAAAAAAACAGGCGATGGGAAACAGAAATAAAAAAACACAGAAACAGAAATTACTGGAGCCAAACTAAAAGAGGGACAAACGAGTTTGACCAGCGCAATTTCCATTAGTTTTCCCTGACACTTGCAGCTACTGTTGTGTGCTATATACAGCTGCGCTTAAAATAATAGCAGTTTTTTTTGGCTTTTGGGAAAGGCAAATGAAAACACTAAAACTCTATAAGCTTAATGAGAAAAATAAAAAAAAGTACGCAGTTCAAATAAGTCTCAAATGTACAACAAAATAAAAAATTATTTACAACTTTTTTTGATTGAAAGATTATTTTGTATATATTTATTTGTTTGCCAATCCATTAGCCATTTAAATGAGGGTATTTAATGATTTCAATTAACTCTTCAAAAATGCTTTAATAGTGTATATTAAGAAGTACATTTTTAGGAATTAGAAATTAGGAATTAATAATAATAATAATTGTTTATTAGAAAGTAGGTAAGCAATAAGATAATTTAACAGAAAAAATTGTCTTATACCTTAAAACTTTTTTTGTTCCACTACCTTTACCTTGACCGCAACTGTTTAAATTTAAATTTCGAGTCTGAAATGGAAAATGGCACTCAAATTAATTTCGCTTAATTTGAGTTGCATTCAACTGAAATCGATTTCGATTTGCCCGACCAGAAGGGGAAATATGTAATTATGTACCTGCAATTACGCAATTAAACACGACAAATGCTAAATCTGTACGTTCGTCCCTTGTCGGGCGCCATCAATAAAAGAGCAAGTGTCAAAAGATGGGGTAAAAAAAGAGGATGGACAGTAGCGGCAGAACAGCAGCAGTCTGCATTTAGTCTAATTATGATAATTTCAGAAAACGCCCCGAGCCTGCAATCGATCAATTATACGACGAACAGCAGCAGCGCCTTCATCCAGTTGATTTAAACAATTTGCAAATTCGACATTTCGTCAACATGCTGCTGAACATCTCATCAAAACAATATAAAAATAATAAATAACAATAATTAAGTGCAATGAAGCAGCAGTCGCAGTCGAAGCAGCAACAATCAGGCGTCGTCAGTTGGCACGCAGTTCGCTCTCTTCTTTTTTCTCTGGGTTTTCTTTGGGTTTCTTGGGGCTTTGGTTGAGTATTACTAAGTTTATACGATGGCCGTTTCATGAAATGGGGGAATACGTGTGTGAATAAACACCATTGAATGTATTCGCTTAAGTTGACTTAAGTCAGACTTAAGAATTCAAAAATGCGAGAAATGGTGAGGTGTAACCAAATTAACTTGTTATAAATAAGGTGGCAACGCCGGACGCAAAAGTTAAAAATTAAAATTAAACTATTCTCGCTCTTTTTAAGGTCATTTATTGCTTTTGTCTTCACTTCTTTTTATTGTTGAATAGTTTCCTTTTTGCTTTGACAATGGTAAAAGTACTTATAGTAAACTAAACTAAGACATATTAGTTGGAAATTTTTAAACCTTCGGCATCTCTGATAGTATTATTTAATGCATTCGTCTAGGCTATTTTGATTTCATGTACTCAAAAATTCATAAAGTTCATAAAGTTCATAGCATAAACAAAGTTTTTGGCTTTTGCTGAGTTTCTGTGGGTCTACTGGTCGCCTCGGAAGTTCCTGATTCCTGAGTTCCTTGGGTCGCCGCCGCTCATGTTGGCACCCTCTTCAGTTTAAACACAGGTTTCGGTTTTGGGCATGCAGCATCCGCATCAGCATCCATCCATCGGTGGCATCAACGTTCGAGCTTAAGCAACACCCTCAACACTCGATGGTCGTGTGTAATCAAGGTAGGTAGTCATTATATGGTAAGTTGGGCCTTACCCTGGAATTTATGTATAGTATTGTACAATATGTTGGCGTTGATTGCGCATTTCTCCCTCTCAAAGCCCCCAATCTCCATCGAGGACCTCCAGCTTTTGAAGATTTCACCTTGATAGCTCTATTAAAGCGCCCGCAAATTAAATCTCATCTAAGACAAAACGTTTATCGAGGTGGGGAGGACTATTAAGTTTGGAGTTATGATGGATGTACAATTTGTTTGGTGATTATACAGAACCGTATGGCTACTTTTTAAAAAAGTTTACAACACAAAGAAGCTAAATATGTTCATGACAATATCATCACATTTAAGTAAATTGATTGAGGCAGGAATGAAAACAATTAAAAAATAAATCATCACTAAGTATGTTCTCACTTTTAAGATTTTAAAAAATTCAAGGAATGGGAATTTATAAATCTAACAAATTCTTCTTTATCTTGTTGCCAATATAAAATCCCTGAATATGGTTATCTTGTTCAGGATTATATGGCACATGTTGCCAAGTACTTTTCGCATATCTCACTTATCGTTACACTTAAATTGGCAGACCTTCAGTGGAGTGTCTGAAAGTGGCCCCAGGGCAGTTGTCTTTGGCTAAGACAACTCATCAAGATCGATTGATCATCATATGGTTTCAAAAAAAAAAAAAAAAAAAAAAAAAAACAAAACAGAAGAGTGCCCTGCACTTTCAGGATGCGTGCGGCTTAATTTGCTGCAATAATTATTGTTATTAACTGAACTGGGGCGAAGACGAAACTTTCAGGGTGATGAGTGATATCAATAAATTTGCTGATTGATTTGCGCCTTGGCAACCCCGATCGATTTTTGGACAAGCAGGCATTATCTTCGCTTCCTTCCGCTTGTTTTTGTTTTATTTTTTTTTATTTTTCGACTTGGACACTTAACGGCTACCGTGTGTCAGGATAAGCAGCTTTGGCAGCGCCTAGCGTGCTTTTTCCTGTCGCCGCGGGGCATCGCAAAAAAAAAACGTATGGGAGGGGACTTAGAGGGTTAGAGGGTACACCAGTTGTAGGATGGTGTAGTGCTCAAGTGAGAGGGGTTCAGGTTCGGAGTGTCTGCTGCCGCTGCTGTTGCTTTTTGTTGTCTGGAACGCAGCTCGGACGTCTACGACCCACTTCAAAGTGATTTACGATTCTGGGCCACGCCCTCGCCTAGCAATTTAGAGGAACGAACTTGGACTCCGACTCCGACTCCATACACACAGAAAAAAATACATATGTAAAATCAACACAGAACAAATTTGTATTTTACTATTTGCATAACATTAGAAAAACTATTCAGTTTTTAATGTATTTTGTTATTATATGAATTGTAGATTACCTATTTTTCAAGACAAATCAACATAGAAAAATGATTATTTTACTGTTAACAAAAGTGTCATAGTAGAATAACAATTAAAATAGCAGAAACAAATTTCTAAAATTCTAATAGACAAATTAATATAGAAATTGGTTATTTTACTATTTTCAAAAACGACAAAGTAAAATTTTTGTACATTTTTATGTAATCTAATAATTTGCATTGCATTTTTATTTATGGAAGAGTGTTAACTGTTAAATGGTTGGTTTTACATATGCATTTTTCCGGGTGTATCCTCTTGCTCTTGGCTGCTTTCGTTGTTTTGACGCATAACTTGTACTTTTACTCAAGCACCAGAGAGACAACAAACGGCAACAACCACAATCTCAACCGCGTTGCCAACAACATTTACATTCGCATTCATGAGCCCAGGGGTTTGGTGGACCCCCTTAACCCTCTTTAACCACCCCCCCGCCTGAACCACTGGATTTGTCTGAATTGTATTTTGATATCCGTAAAATAGCCTCGAGTAGTTGTAGTTCCTGGCATTCGGGGGTTACTTTTATTTTATGCCCGCAATACGTTCGCAATGAAAACCATTTTATTTGGCCGAGAAAGTCAACCACCAAATAAATAGTCGCCAAATGGAGCGACTCACTAATGGTGTAATTTCACTAAAAGTTTTACCATTAAAGTGCTGTGACTTTAACTATATGTTGGCATTGAATCAAATAGTACTTTTTTGTTTTATATACACAAATGAAGTAAAAATCATTAAGAGCTTAACCATTAAGCTGCTGTAATTTCAACTATATATTAGTTTTGGAACTGAAAATATTTGTAATACAGTTCACCAAAAGTTGTACCATTAAAATGCTGTGATTTGAATTATATAGTGGTATTTAATCATTTATTATTTTGCGTACATAGACTTTTCCATTAAAATGCAGTGATTTTAACGATATATTGGTACTTAAATTTTACATATTTTATTCACATTTTACTTCACAGTTTTACCATTTAAGTGCTGTGATTTTAACCATATTTTGGTATTAAACATAAATGAAGTAAAAGCATTAAACAAAGTATTAAAAGTATTTTTTAAACATACATAAATAAATCATTCAAAAATCTATAAAAATAATGCCGAATGTAATATATTATGCCATTTTGAATGTATGTTCAAATTAAAATGAATACAAATGGTTTATGAAATTGCTCGTGTCAGGAATTATAAAATGCAATAATAAATCATTTAAAAAAAATAATTGTTCAGTTTTAGTAATTCAAAGCAAGAGAATTTAAATATCTTTTTGGAATTTCTTTAATAGCAATTAAGTGATGAGTAAGACAAAATAAAACCCAATATAAATTAGAATGAATATGCCTTCATAAATCAGGCAATTTTGGACACTTTTTGCAATTCTGAACCAATTTATAGCGATCTCGCAATATGCTAATCAATTTGAGCGATTTTATATTGAGGGGGAAAGTCATCATCAGCTGAGTGAAACTAAAAAACTAAATCCATCGTCGTGATCGTCATCATTTCGAGCGTAGCCTGTCGTCGCCTGTCACTTGTGGGTGTTGCAAACAATTTAATTAAAAAGCGCAATAAAAAAAAACAAAGTCGTCCACGACTGTGTGCAATTAAAAATTAAATTCTTAATTAAATGCATAAAACTTGACGACTTCGAGGGCCATTCAGGCGGCGCGGGGGCGTGGCAGCAGAACTTTGAGCAGCAGAAAATTGCAAAATGGTTTAATTAAGCGAAGCAGAAGCAGAGGCAGAGGCAGAAGTAGTGGCAGAAAGTTTCTCTCGACTGGCTGACAATAAGAGTGTCATTATAATTGTTGACAGGCACAATGAAGGAAAGTGCAAATCATCGCCAGGACCTCGTCGTCGAGGACCTTCCCGCAAATGGGCAAATGGGCGAATGGGCCACGCCCCCAATGAAGTTGGAGTTGCAAAATTGTCGAGCGAGCACGAAAGTAGAAACAGAACGCAGACAGAAGACTTCGTGCAGTGCGTGCACTGAATTAATAAAGTCGTAAATAAAGTCGTGCTCGAAACCGAAGAACTTACAGGAAAAATCCAGAGAGAACTAAAAAGAAAAATGTTAAATAAAAAAAATTATAAAAATAACTAGATATTTAAAAAAAAAGGATTAGAAAAAATAATTAATTAGAGGCAAAATTCATAAAGAACTAAAAGAGTTGTTTTACTACATTATTGGATTAGTTTTTGTATAAGTAAATAAAAAAAAAATAAAATAAAATAAAAATAGATAAAATAAAATAAATTTAAATTATATTAATAATTGTTAGTGAAATACAATGTTCCAATATATAGTTTATTTTTAAGAATTAAGTTCTAGCCCCTTGATTTCCTGCTATTTTGTGGGCTATAGTTTGTGATAAATGAATTACAAGTTGTATGTAACTTAATAAACTAAAGTGCCATATCTCTTAGTCAATCTTCACTGTCGCCACACACATGTATCGACTTGATGTGAGGCAATCAGGGCCACTCAAAAAAGGCAACAATGCGGAGTGGTAGCCACCCACAAGTGAAAAGTGGGGGGAAAATAGCGCGGCGGGAAAATGTGCGTTTGCGTGAGAGAAAGAGACACAAAGAGGCTGTGCGACAGAGACAGAGAGATCGAGTGCAGAAAGCTGATTCGTTCATACAAATCTCAGCGAAAGAGAAGGAAATTCCACAGTTTTCCAGAGGCGGGGTGGGAAAAAGGTGGCAAAAATGGGATCAAAAAGGGGGGAAGGGTTACCCCATGCAATCAGTCAGCTTTATCAGTTTGCCCAGCTAACTGACGAGATGCACCACAACGCCATGGCCACGAGGAGTCAGGAAGTTGCTTGGCCTTGCCTGTGACTTTGGGCCCACCCCCCCGCAACCTCACCCCTCACCCCCACTTAATGTGTTGCATTTGTCCTGCAGCGGGGTCGTGAGTCCCGAGTCACTGCAACAAAAACACCACAATTGGCCGGCCTACACTCCGAAAAAAAAACAAAAACAAATATTCTAGAATTCAAATAATAATTTAAGAAATAGAAATAAGAAATAGATATATACAGATTTTTTATTGAAACATTACATTATTGTATGAAACAATATTATATTATATATATATATATATTATTTTCCCCCCAATTGATTGGCCTACGAATTTTCCCGCTGTGCAGAGGGTTTCCCGCGGCCAGGAGACTTGTGCTGGGCACACTTTTACTTCCACTTCCACTACCACAGACACATACACATCCACTTCCACACCATCCACCTCCATCGACAGTTCGTAGTATTTCGACTTTTCAGCTTTTCAGGGGCTGGCGTTTTTCGGCTGCCTGGGCGTTCTGTTTGCATAAGGCGCCCAGGAGCGGCACGCGGGGGGGCGGATCGGGGGGTGTGGTTCAATTAGCCGGCCTCTCAGCTGCAGCTCACAAATGCAACAGCTCTTGAGCGGGTTAATATCGACTTGGTCCCCAAAATCACGATTAAACGGACCAATATAAGGCCAATTTTAATTCGAAATATATTCTTTCTCGTTTATTTTCCGAAAGTGTGAAAATACATTTATCTACAATAGAAATTTTGCATATTTTAGGTCACAGAAAATTTGATGATTTTTAAGATTGTTTTAAAATTTGCAACAAGATTCTTTTAAAATTTCTGTAAGTGTAAAAATAGTTTTCTTTTATTATATTATACTGAAAAATATGTATAAAATCTAAAAAAAGATTCTATTTCAATTTAAAACTAAAGGATATTAAGATGTAAACCCAAATTGTTATTAAAGCTGTGAATAATTTGCATTAATTATTTATTTCCTAATAAGCAAATATTTGCCAAAGGATAATATTTCATACAATAAAACTACAAAAATATTTAAATGTCATTGTTTTTTGTACCAAAAAGCATAATTTTTGGAGTATATAAGTAACATAAGTTTTAAAATGTTAAAAGTGTGCACAATAATAATGATGAAGGTTGTATTTGTTAATAAATATACTTCACTATATAGTACTATAATACTATTTCAAAAATATGGCTTAAACTTGATTTAAATCGGATAAGTTTTAGATTTGTAATGTTAAACAGCTTGTAACTACCTTTTATTTTATTTAAGAGTGCCTTTTCCTATTAGAAAAAAGTTGCAACTCTAAACGATTTGTTAATAGTTTTCCCAGAAAATGTATAAACGAAAACAAACCATAAGTTAATTCTTTTGGTTTACCCTTAGATGAAATGCTTGTGGGAAATAAATATTTTCGGACTTTCTTTTCATATCCGAAGTCCAGTCTTAATACTTTCCAAATAGCTGACCAAATTTGCTTTCCTTTTATTCGGTTGTTTTCAGGGTAAGAAAACTCGACCACACCCCCTTTGACTCCACTCCCTTTCGCTTCGACTACGATAGCTGCGGCCGATATGCACGAAAAGTCGAAATGGAAAACAATTTGTCATTTTGCGTGAATTTCTATTTGGTTTTTCTTGAATATATTGTGTATGTAGGGGTAGCCCTTTTTATACCCTTGCCGAGGGTATTGTTAATTCAGTTGAAAAGTTTGCAACGCAGTGAGGGAGACATGTCCAACCCTTTAAATTAGATATAGTCTTGATCAGCTTAACTTTTCTTGATCTTATCCTGTCCGTTTGTCTGTCCGCTTGTCCGTTTCTATGAAATCTTGTTTCTTAGTTATAAAGCTTTCTCGATAAAACTTTATCAATAGTCTTCCCTCTATTGTAGGAAGCATATAATTTGGAACGGTCTATATCATATAGGTCCCATGGAAAAAAATTTAAAAAAATAACCTTTACTGCCTTTCAATTTATTTTAATATACTTCCATAAACAGTACTATTTTAATGTTTTAAAATTACGGGTTAAATTTAATTTAAATCGGATATCATATTGCTGCTTTATGAAAGATCAAAACACTCAGCGAAAAATCATACTTTTATTTAAACAAATACTTTGTTTAATAAAATCTCTAATTTTTTTAATAGCTGCAAGGATATGTAAACTACGGCTTGTCAAAACTTGTTTCCTTTCTTGTTTTTATTTTGCAAACCCAATTTCTTATACTCCCTTTTTCCATGTTTTTTTGTTATCCTTTATTTTGGTTAGTCAGTTCTGGGAAAACAAAAGTCGCGAACATTTAATTGAACACGGTTGCCTTGCATTTGGTTTTTTGGTTTTTCACGCAGGCACGCGATGATGAAAGAGAGGGCCGCAGGAGCGTCGAAAGAGATGGCAGCAGGCACGTGTCTGCTGCAGCAGCCGTCCCGCTCGCACAGCGGCCATCGCTCTAATTATAGGTTAGGCCCGGCCGATCAGCGATTGGCTAAGCCGGCCATATAGAGGGGGCCGAGCTATGGAAACTGGTTTCTCGACGTTCGGGGTTTTTATGAATGAAACTGGAGGGCACAAAAACAGTGGTGGTGGTGGTGGTGTTGGGAATTTTTTGGGAACCACCATCTCTATGCATATATGCATATGCGTTGTTGGTGGTGGTTTTGCACTCCTGGTATTGTCTGTACGGCTGTCTCTGTTACACGCCTGGTTAAGTGTGGCAGCTGAACCCCCAAAATGGGGTATCCCCATCCCGCTTGCACCACTGCTGCCGGCAGCGACGTCGACGGAGGCAGCGGTGACGGCGGCAGCAACGGCGGCAGCGGCGACATTTAGCCAAGCTTTTTGTTCGCGTGAAACAGTTGCAAGCCTTTGAACGATCAGCGACGACGGCGTTACTTTTGGCGCGGATCAAGCAGCGACACTTTTTTTTCGTTGGGCAGGCGCCTCCTGTCACCAAACAAACAACAAAAACAAACAAAACAACCAATCAAACAACTAAACAGCTAAACAAACAAATAAACAAACAAACAAGCAGCAAACAGACAAGCTAAAACAAACAAGTGTGCATTTTTGGTTCGAGTTTCCTTTGATTTTCATCGCTTACATTTCTTTTTTTGCCTGTGTTCCTTAAACAAAAAATATAAATATATAATATATATATATACAGAGAAAATATTGTAATAATAAAATATATATATATATAATATAAGCACAAAAGCCAGCAAACATTGAAATCGCAACATCAGCGAACAGTAAACAACAGCAAACAACAGCAAACAAATCAGCCGACGGCCGAGTGGTTAAAGTGCAACGCCGACGGACTCGAAAAAGATATCAGATACAGATACAGTTAGAGATAGAGATACAGATTGAGATACAGTTACAGATACGGATATCTGGGCGCTGGGCTTAATAATCCTTTGGCGATTTGGCTCACCTTCGCTTTTTTTCTGAGTGCGTGTGTGCTTGTGCTGTATATTGTATTGTGCTGTGTGCTTGCCAAAAACCCATAGCCATATATTGTCCATATGTCCTTAATGTCTTTCTCCCTTTACCCAAAAAAAAAAAAAATAAATAAACCAGTGAGCCTGTTCTGCAACAATAGCCATAAAGAATATACAAGATAAACAAAACAAAACAAAACGAAACGAAAAACAAAACTAAACCAAAAATCCCCGAAACAATTGTGAACCCAAGTGGGCAGAGAAAAACAAAACAAAAGGCAGTCGCCACGAAAAAAAGACACCATCATTGTGCGCCTCAAATTGACAGCAGCAGCAACTGCGGCAGCAACGACAACTGCAACTGCAACTGCAGCAGCAGCAACTGCAGCAGCAACATCCGCAGCAGCAGCAGCAGCAGCAACAGCCACATCAACGACTAAAATGCTAACGGACATGACCCCGACCGCCGGTCAGCTCTACGGATCCCAGATTCCGGCCATGGGCATGAACATCACCAACATCGCCACACACTTGCAGAAGCCACAAGTTAATCCGGTAAGCCGATCATGTCCAAATCTCCTTTTGAGATACGTATCTCGCAGATAGGTCACTCCAGTCCAGATGCTCAATCGAAGATGCATCTCACTTGGCAATTATGCGCACTTACCATTACTTTTGACAAAAACCCTGTCTAGATTGTAAAAGTTAGATTTTGTGTCAAACGAGATACAAAAGTATCTAAATGAATAAGATAGAAGATACAATTTGGAACAATTACCCATTAGTTTTATGAATCCATATCTAGATTGCCAAAGTTAGATACTCTGAAGGTTGATTTTATGATGTATAGATACAAAAGCCAATAAATGAGATAGAAGATACAATTGGAACATTTTGTAGCATAGAGATACAAAAGTATCTGAATGAATACAAGAAGATACAATTTGCAATGTTAGATTATAGAAGTTATATACTCTTGTTTGATTTTAAAATAAAGCGATACTTATACCGATAATTATAAATAGATACATATTTTTGTATCTTATTGAACACGTTTTTGTGATATACAAAAGTATCTTAAAAACAAGAATAATATAAAAATAATGAGATCAGTGTAGATAATAAGAGTTAGATACTATCTAGTAAGATTTTCTAATAAAGAGATACAAAAGTATCTATCTATCTATAATTGTCACTTCAGTAAGAATTTCCAATAATCCAATGATTAAATATCTTAGTCAACTCTTGAAAATAGAAGAATAGATACCCCCTAGACAAAAGATGCAATTACTACTATCTACTAACACATTAGAAATAATTTCCATTCATCTAATGAATTAATATCCACCGCAAGAAAATTAAGAATATAAAAGTCAGATTTTGCGCTGATAGGAATACGGCAAAAGATACAATTATTCACACTTACTATCACTTTAGAAAAAATTGCTAGTCATCTAATCAGTGAGAAAATATTCTTTAGAACCATTTTAAGTAGTTCCCTTACTTTAGATGCAGTTATTTTTCTTTTTGAACAAAAAACCATATTTTTAAGTCTACAGATACAAAAGTTTTAGCACTTTTTAGTCACACTAACTAATGAACTCCAGAAAAAGATTTTTAACCTTTGTGTTTCATTAGAAGCAGATACAATAAAACAAAATATTTATGTTATCTCTTAAAAATAAAGAAAAATAATACAAGCCACATCTCTTAATAATTTATAGTGACTTCTAATAAATTATGTTTTCGAAACCAAAACGGTGGCAACTATACCATAGAAACAGGTAAAAAAAAACATACTAAGTGCCTCGAATTACACCCACATACATACAACCGCCACGAGTATCTCACAGATACACATGTGAGCTCATTGCGGACAAGTGGCTGGCAGGCATTTTTCGAGTTAGTCATGATTTGATGAATGCATCCCACAGATACGAGTACTTGTGCATTTAAGCATAAATCATTGGCGGACTTGAATGAGTGTGGAGAAGTCGTTTTATGGAAAGTATCTTCTAGATATTGCGAAGAGTATTTTTATAATACTGTGCAGCTAAAAATTCTCATTTAACTTCTTTGTTTTAAAGAAAGTATCTGCAAGATAATGTGCTGAAAAACACTATTATTTAATTGTTTTTATAGTAAATACATTTTGTTAAGATACTCTGCTGCTTAAAGTTCCACTTAATTTCCTTATCTTTTACGTCAATATCTAAAGGCTATAGAAATAGTAGAAAATATAGGTTGTATGCCGAAGTTCAGTTTTAATACTTACGGTTTTATAGAAAGTACCCTTAAAATATACCCCTCGTTTATTTCTCTAAAAAAGTATCTTACAAATATAACCTACGTTTATTTTTCTGTCTAAGGGATCTTTAAAATAATGTGCTGCTAAAATCTTCCATTTAATTTTTATATTTTATGGTAAATATCTTTTGGATACTCAGCTGCCAAAAATCTGTTTTAATATTCTTTAAGCATCCTAATGATAGTCTTCTCTATTCATTTCTCTAACTTTTTCCTCCAAAACGCTCTTGTTTTTTTAATTTATTATGAGTTAGATACTAAGTTTGCCATACTTTCTCTGTAAGATACTGCTGTTAAAATTTCTATATAATTTGCACAGCATATGGCCTTTGCAATTGTCGTACTTGTACTTATATTTCGGGCAAATCAACCACTTACACGGCATTAGCACTGACAATAAACAGCCATAAACAAACAATGACAACAGACGCCGCGGATGCGGATGTGGATTGGGTTTGGGTTTGGGATGTGGATGTGGAATTGCTATTTGGATTTGGAATCGTATCCAAGGAGCTCACAGTAGCGCACACCTTTTGTCAGCCGCTCAGCTGGAATCCCTTTTTTGTTAGAGGCGATGATTGCGACTCGACGGGATGAGTTTGGCTAGCAAATCGATTGGATGCGGCTTGTTCAGCCCTGTGTGCCAACGGATTTCACGCTATGGGCCACAGATACATAGCTGCAGATACAGATACTGCTGATACAGATACATTTACAGATACGAATACGAAAGGGAAAAACAGACCAGGTAGGCGCCGTTTTTCGGTTTCAAATCAATTATTCAGGCTCACTTGAGGTGTGAAGCTAACGATGGAGTGACTCTGTGCCTATTTTTTGGCACTCCGGAGATCGTATTTCCACGCTGACTTCTCGACTGCTCGACTGCTCGACTTCTCCTATTATTTCGCTTATCGCAGAGCGGAAGCAAACACTTAAAGGCTAAAAACCATCAGCATTTCATAATGATCTTCTGGCCCCGATCCAAAATTCGCTCATCAATCTCGTCCGGCCTTTGATCTCAACCGAAAACTAAGACAGATTTCCGCTAATGATCGTTTTGATGGCTCCTCCGGGCTTTTGCCTTTGCCTTTTGCTCTCGATTTCGATTTCAATTCGGTTTTTCAATTAGCAGATTATGTAAACTTGTGCTCTTGCCATATGACACAATATTGGGTCGAAAGTCAGTAATGCCATAATATTTTGTTCGTTATTTATACACAATCGCTAGGAGAACCTACAAATGGTAATAACAAAACCAAACCAACTTTAATGCTTGTAATATCACATAGGTTTTGTTATAAGCCTAGTTAATAGTTAATATATAAATATATTTAATTTCATAACTAGAGGTTAGGACTGGTGGAATTTGTGAGATTTTCGCCCGTCGGATTTGCATGGCTGGCTGGGAAATTGCATGACACTTTTAATAGAGTCAGCAACGCCAAATGGACGCAATGTGATTGAGGCAATGGCAATCTGGTGCCCCTGGCCACCCGTTTTTTTTTCCCTTTTTTTTCTACCCAAAGTGCAGACGCCACGCAAGTGCGTGTGTGTATTTTCCAACCGCAGAACGAAACGAGCTGGCTCCTACAAAACTGGCCTCCAAGCTCCAAGTTCCAAGTTCCCCTCTCAAATCTCGCATCTCCAGTTCTCCTTTCGGATCTGCATATATATTGATGGGGGAGAGGAACGAGAAACGTTTATTAAAATTAATACCACATCAATCATTTAACAAACGCGCCTGTCGGCCAAGTTCAAAGCGCTGCCTGCGACTAGACCAAAAACTCTTTGGGGCCTGCTTAAGAAAGTTACACATGCGCATTGGTTTTAATTAAAAGCGTTTAGAAGAGCATCACAAACACAACAAAATATAAGAAAAAAAATAACAACAGGCGCAGAAGAAAGATGATAAATTACCAAGACAAACTGAAATTAACATTTGTGCCTGGAAACAAAGAGACAGCCGTGTGGCTAGCAGATCACAGAAAACCAAAAGAAAAAAAGCTCCACGAAGGGATTATATACAATATACATATAGTATATTGAAAGCCGCTGTTAAATTATTGAAAATCATGCAACGATCCGCGCCGTTTTCCCATGAACAGCAGCCTCATTTGTTCAGTGTGCGCTCTGCGTCGGCATAATCAGCATAACAAAAGGAATTAAGCAATAAAATATTAATGAAAATACACTGGGTAAGATCGCCGCGTCATTGACTAATTTGTTTGTGGTTCTCCGGCTTCTTTCTCCGGTCGGTAAGAAGGCGCCAGAGATCTGGAAGGCAGGGAGTGGCCAGCGGTAGCCGTGACAGGCGCCCCATAGATCGTACACCCGGAGAAAATTGCCTATCGAATGGGATGTTGCACTTCAAAAGATATTGGACAACTTTTGAGGGATTCCTGTCTTGAAGAAACTTTGCTTGCGTGTATAAAACAACCTCGGATTAATAACCATTGAAATTTATCTGGTACTTACATTTTAAATAAGTTAACAAAGTTAAACAAACTTTCATTGACCTTTTGTTAAGTACTTCCTTATACAAATGCTAATTATGCACAACATTTTTACAAGCATCTTATGATTACTTAACCCTCAATATTTATAGTTAAACACGTTTTTATTGACCTTTGTGGAGGACGTCTTCAACATATAATATAAGATATAATTTTAAAGGAGAAAACATAGTTAAACACCTTTTTCTCCCAGTGTTCTTACCTCCTTCGGCTGCTCGACATATTTACTTAATATGATTTGGCTTAATGAATGCGCTTGGCTTTTGTGTCTGCCCCTTTTTGCTACCCTGTAGCCATTCTTTTTCCCCTCTTATTCCAGTCTGGGCATTTTTCACCTTTGACAAAGGCTGAGCCCGACGCAATTAACTTGCGTCATTTGGAAAATTAGTTGGCATGATGCTGCAAAAAAACACACAGGGAGTCCAGAAAGGAACAAGGTCGCTGCTGCTTCAAAAGCGCCGCTTGAAAAGCATTTTTCAATTTGGTTTTTCCTTTTTTTTTTGTTGTTTGGTTTTCAATTACAAAGACCACGCACCAAAAATTCATGTGCGTGTTAGATATGACTTTCTGACTTGCAGTTTAGACTTATGGCCATAAAGAAACATAAGCAACTATGGTGAGAACACGCTGCGTATACGCAACGCTTCGAGCCACACAAATTTGCATGCCAAAATGGGAAAAACTGGAACTGGAACAGACCCTGACCAGAATTCGTACAGAAATTGCTTTACAAATAGTATAATAATATCCAATATGATCAATATGCAGCAAGTGTTTGATAATAATTTTGATGGAGCAACAGTACACACTTGCATTTTTAAATGCCTTTTAATATATTTATAAACCTTCTGGGGTAAACTTTACACGCCCCAAAGGGCTTAAGCCTGGATAATTGAGATTGCAACACGTGTTAACTGCCAGTCAAGTGCCGCTCCCCACCGCACATTGTAATAAACAATTTAAATGCCAAATAGAATTTATGCTAATTTATCGCTCTCTCTGGAAATGGGAATGTTTTAAAAATGCTAATACTAATTGAATTTATATATAGGTATATATAAATATACTATATATATAAAATGGTTAAATGCTACGTTTTTACCCCTTGTGATATTCGTTCGTTCGTTCGTTTCTAATGGTGTTATGGCACTACATTGTTGGCCTCATTCATTGACGGATTTAAGCCTCCGTTTTGTCGTCAACTCCAATGAATGAGCAAAATTGTACTTTTTAAATACAAATTTTGCATCTTTTACATCATTGATGTATCGGCCCCGGTGGTATTTTATCGAATGGTATTTTTTTTACCCAATTAGTATTTTTACTATCGGGTTCTGTCAATTTTCTTCAATCAATTTACCTAAAATCGTAAAGTTTAAAAAAAATTAGCAATGAATGAGGCCAGCAATGTAGTGTCATAAGCCCATAATGAATATGAATATGAATTTGAGTAGTCAGTGGGGCCAGCAGCGAACGAGTGATTGACTGGACTGGACTGGACTGAAATGGACTGCAATGGGCTGAAATGGACTGACTGACTGGCTGACAGAATGACTGACTACCGGACCAAGTGCATATTAGATGGCCCGGCAATTACCTGCCGCAGCGCCAGCCAACAACGGCAATCACTCAATGCTGAATGGTCTGAATGCGCTTCTAATGAGTTAAGAGTGTGGACTGTGGAGTGTGGAGGGGGTTGGCTCTTACACCTTACACTTTGAACATTCCCAGGTGAGACTCTTTGACAGCACCCTCTTTTTCAGTTCTATTATTCACTACTAATTTGAACTGACATCGAATACGCTGCAGGTGACAACCGCTGACAATCGGTAGGAACTCTTCGGTAGGGCATTGAAAACCAAGAGGGGGCGGAGCGACACGCCCACTACAACCCTCGGTTATTTCCACATTTATCATGTAATAGTTTAACTCCCCACTATGGTTGGGTTTTTCTAATTAAATGGAGTACGGCCAATTATTTGTTCGAAAATGCTGTATCGAGTTCTATTAAAAAGTTAATGCAGATATACGATAGGTATTTTCATTTTATAAGGCAAAGCTCATAGTTGGCGCCCGACCAGGGATCTTTGCTTCATAGGAAGCTTTTTAGGATTGTAGATCACCTTAGTTCAATGTTAATTAAAGTTTGAACTCATTCCATAAGATAAAGCTTTTTTAGCTTGAAGATTACCTGTTGGTTAAACTTCAGGTCATGGTTGCTTTTAATAATTTTATAGCTCAACGTTTTATTAGCTTTATTCAGTGCCAACTAATTGAATAGTAAGCCCAATTATAATTGAATTTGTTATTTCGATGAACTTAAAAATTTTAAATTACAAAAATATTGAGAGGAAATAACTAGAAATAACCAAAAGTCTATAACTGAATAGAGTTAAATATCTAGTAACTAAGTATAGTAATAATGCACACAAGGTATTGTTTATCCGTTTGGCTGATATCAACCGCAACTTATGGCCACTTTCTTTCTGCGGATGCCATTATAAAGGTTTTGGCTGGCACTACTCATTTTTCGAGGGGCAATTTTCATCTGCTTTTCGCTGGCTAAGTGCAAAAGCGTCGATTGCACAAGCCGCAACGTCGCTCAGCTCAATAACTTGTTATAAATTTTGTTGACACGAAGTCAAAGCGTTTAAGCAGCGTTGATTTGAATGCAAGTTCATGAGTTAATCTATTTTAATGCCCGGTAACAACAACCAACCAACCAACGAACGAACATGTTTTGGGAACCGGGCACGTTGTCTACACATCGATCGCCGCCAGATACTATACTATACTGTACTATAAACTGGTCAAAAAAATATGTGGTCAATCTAAGAAGTAAATTTTATATAGAAAAAAAACATTTTTTTTAATGATTTAACTATTTAAAAATTTTATATAAGTTTAAACCATATAAAACTTAAATGCATTTAAAATCTTTTATTTATACCATTTTATACTTTTGAATATGGATACATTAAATATAGAAATAAAAAAAAATTTTTTTTTTTATATATATATATAAAATTTAGAACTCGAACTTTTTATCAGTGTACCATACCGCATAGCCCCCCTTTCTCGGCGCACCTGGAGCTACCCTCCTTAAGCAATCAATCGATCCAGCCTCGCCTCGAATTGTTTGATCGTGTTGTAAATTTCTGCTCGTACCCAAGTATTTTCCAACTTGGTGACGGCAATGCCGGCGATGGCCGACTCCAAAAGCCCGGCTGAAAAAAAAAAAAAAAAAAAAAAAACCGAGACTGGGGACTCAGAAACTGGCCTCATACGGACCCAGAGCGTCAAGTCGGGGCAAGACATTATTTATTTATATGTATTTTTTATAAAGCCTTGTATAACTTGATAAAAACAAAAACACAAAAAAAATACAAAAACGACGGCTGAGCCAAGTCGCAAGATTGGGTTACGTTTAAAAGTTTTGTGCGCTTGCAGAATGAAATGATTTATGGTCTGAATTACAGATAATTGTGATAATCATACCGAAAAGGTTCGGGCGCAGTTCGCATTCGCAGATATTTCTCGCTCGTCTTTCGCTGCTATTTTGTTGTTGTTGTTGTTTGTGTCCTGGAATCGATACAGAAATCGGGGCAACAAAGGGTTAAGAGAGGTAGGAAAGGCAGCCATATAAGTCGAAGGGATGCGTGTCTAAAATGCATAAAAGATTTCATTTCGCTAAAACCAAGGGGATTGAGGTACTTATGAAAAGTTGATTAAACTTGGGACCCTCGAAATATTTGGGATCTAAAAATATTCCATGGTTACAAAGCAATAGAAATAGGAATTTAAGATTTTGAATTTTACACCGACGTAAAAATGTTATGAGTAGAATGTACAAAGTCTCCCAAAAATGTATACTTAAATTTGTTATGAGTAAAAAGTACAAAGTCTGCCACAATTGTAAGTCTATGTACTTTTTATTAGGGTTAATAAAAATTGTAAGCAAAGTGAGGTAATCGGTCTTGAAATTTTACAAGTTGTACAGCAGCAAAAATATTTATTAAATTTTTTTTTATAATATAGAGGTTTTAAATATGAGGGGACAAAATATAAGAATGTAAAGAATTTATTTAAAAACTATAGAACTTATTTCTCGATAAACTTTAAAAAGTATAGTTCAAAAATATAGAATATATATTGAAAATGTATAATTATAAAATATATTTGAGTGCTAGTGGAATTTGTTTTTAAAGCAAACCAATAATTTGTATATCTTTATTGGCATCTACCCATATCAAACTCCATCTTGTTACTCTATATGTGTGTCCCAGGATATTCTTGACTTGTTCACCTCGCCCATGAGTCCTTTTCAGCTGAGTATCACTTAGTCTAATTCCCCATACGACTATGCATTCTGCATAACAAAGATTTTTGCTAATTTCTCGACAAAAAAAAGAAAATAAAAGAAAAGAAAAGAGCACAATGAAAGGAGACCAAAGCGGAGATAATTCCTACACACACGGAATTATGAAGAATGAAGGGCCACAGAGCGCCCAGATATGTCAGGAGATTTTCGGCTCAGGGCAACTTAACACGGCACACAAAATAGCAACAATGTGTGGCGAAAAAAGATGATGATGACGACGGCGAAATATATAGCATACACCACACACCAAACACATATATATATAACATATATCCCTAAGATGCAGTTTGTTTTCGTTACGGCTATTTAGTGCTTTGGCCTGCTCAAGCGCCTCGGTTTTCAGGTTTTTGGTTTATTTGCTTAGGCGGCTTAGGTCCGGGATGCCAAAAAGGAGGATTTATCCTATACCCATTCCCATTCGCCAAGAAAATAAAATTCCCCTGTGTTTGCTGTGCATTTCACAACTTTTTATGTGGTCATATTTCTTGCAAGTGCTGAAGTGTGCCTGACTGACATCCCAGGTTGCTATGTTTTTGTGATCTTGGGGCTGTGCATTATAGTGTGTTTGTTGGGCAAAATACATAAGTTGGGGGGGAATGACAGGAAACGAGCGCCGAGCCGTAAAACGCTTCAACTCCTCGGCATGTTTAATTGCCGTTAGTTTTAACACTCGCCAGGCGAATATCTCATCGAATGTCAAAGGCAGCCCACAAAACTGTTGCCCGCGAACGTTGCTGGGTCAGCTGATATTCCGCTTTTGCCTGATTTATGTGATGGGGCGATGATTTACGAGGAGGGCCCAGCATCCTCCATTCCAATTGAATTAAATCCGGCCAAGAAACAGCTATCTAAACAAGTGCTAACCTTTCTTGTCCGTTACTGTCCGTTATACGGAATTTGTACCTATTGGTAACTCAATTTAGGATATATCTTCTTAAGACCCTTGCTAAATAATTATTATGGTCTTTGGCTATCACCCAATGTCTTCAAATCCTTCATTAATTTAATTTGCCCTTGCTTGTCCTTTACTGTCCGTTAGACAGAGTTTTTGCTCTTTGTTTACTCGGATTTACAAAATAACTACTTAAAACCCTTTGTAAACAATTCTTATGGCCATAGGCTAACAGAAAAGTATCCTTAAATCCTCAAATTGACTAAAACCAAATTAAATTAAATTATTACTTGTCCGTAGCTGTCCGTTATGTAATTCCTCAGATTTTTTGTATATAAACTTGACAAATCCACACTTTCATTTGGCATTATATATTGCTGTAAATCCTTTTATAATGCACATACACCTTGGCCTCACGCACTTAAATATCTCTATTAAATCCCTGAGGAATGCTGTTAAATTGGGTATATCATCTGAAAGTCAAGAGTGTTTCCTTTGGTGTTTACACTCTGACGACGACTTCTGTCAACACATCCAAAAGGGAAATCTCAGCCGGACGGCCAGCTGTAAATATTGTGTTAAACATTAAATGAAGTCGTTAAAATCGTTTAATGATGCACTCGTTAGTCACTCGCGTTGACAACTGAGGTGGTGGTGGTGGTGGTGGCCTCCAACTGGGGGAGAGTCACCCTTTATCCTCCTTTTTTATTTTCCGTATTTTTTTTGGCTGCTTGGCAATCTGGCGCGTCGGAATCAACGGGCATGACTTCAGTCGGCTGTTGTCAAAAGGAATTGAAAGGATGTTTGATGGCATGCTAAATTGACAAATGCATGCAAAACACTTTTCGGCTGCCGCATTTGCGCATACCGCCTCATTATTCATAGCTAGTAAAACTCGCATGTTGCCGTCGTGCGGGGAATGTTGCTGCTGTTGCTGTTGCTGCTGTTGCTGCTGTTGCGTGTAAGTTGCCATGCAATTGGCAGTGCCTCATCCCGATTTAATCCCACTGTTTCTGGGGGGGCAATTAGCCATGGGTATGGGATGCCATTTCCTATGGCCCTTTTTCCAATATTTACCTTGACTTCAATGGGGCTTTATGTGGGCTGCAACAAGTGCTGATATTGCCATTGGTATTGCCTTTAATAGTACTGCTGCAGCTGCTCAAAGTCAAACGGTTTTGGGGGTCTAGTCATAAGGTCAAACTGCGCGCATTATCAACGCTGCCACAATGGCAAAATCGGCAATGACACTGAAAAAAATTGGGATCACACAATTTGTAATGAATATATTTCCAATAAAATGCTTGTTAAATATCTTCGTTATGATAGAATGTTGTATGAACAAATATGAAATTTGTTAAAAATAAGACATTGTTTTTCTTAAGAAATTAAAATAAGATCTTCAAGAAAAAAATGCTTACAACATATAATATTTGCTTAAATCTTAAATCGATTTTTGTAAAAAAAGTGTATAAATATAAAGAATATACAATCAATAAAAAGTTATCTTTGTAAATTGTGTAGTTAAAAAAAATGAATTAACGGAAAGTAAGGAAATATTCAAAGAATACTTTATAAAGAGACTTAATTTTTCGAGTGTAACAAAGCAGGTATTTGTATATTAACTAAAATATATAAAAAAAATATATATATCAAAAGGAAATGGATGGTAAAAGGATATTCCAACCTTGTGGTAAAAATTGTTTAGTTTATACAAGTCAATCGATATAAATTGTTCAAACTCAATTTAGTTGAGCTCCTCATTTCTTCGAGTGTAACACAGCAACATTATGCTTAAGCGCTGCAAGCGGTTCGTGCTTAAAAGCGCGCGACACACACACAGATATTCCAGGGAAACATTGTTGCTGTTGTTAGGCCCGCCAGCAACATGCAACATGAGTTGCTGTTGTTGCTGTTGCTGTTGTGCTGCCTGCTTAAGATGTATCTGCTGTGATTACCACCAGGCGAGCGTGTACTTAAGCATTTTATATGCTTTTTTATGCCATCTTGTCCTTGTGCAACATTGAGAGAGTTGCGGGTTGCCAGTTGCGGATTGCAAGTTGCTAGTTGCCAGGGGAGAGTCCGAAATTGGGTTTATAACTTTGCGCCGAGACGCGCGCGTTGAAATGGCGTTGATGATGTTCATGTTTCATGTTTGTGGCTTGATGAAGCGCAACGATTATCCCCAGCAACAACAGCAACAACAACTGCAACAACAGCAACAGCAACAATATCATCCAGCAACACGGGCTGTAAAAATATGCCACAAATTGATTGATTTGCCACGGCACGAAGCTGAGCCAAAGACGTTTGGCCACATTGCAAACTCGTTTCAGTTTCAATTTCATTTTTAAAGGCATTTTCCCCCTTTACTCTTTTTTCTTTTTTTTCTTTTTTTTCTTTTTTTTCTTTTTTTTTTATTATTTTTCATTTTTTTATTTTTTTTATTTTTGCCAACCAAAAGTGGGCGTTCTTGTTGCTGGCGTGCCAAAACACTATCTGAACATGGCGACAAAATATGCAAAGCAAAGCAAAGCAAAACCAAATGCAATTGAAACGCAACGAAAATTGTGCAACGCCTACTTGCAACTCGGATGCAGGCTCAAGTATTTATTTTTACATTTTTACATTTTTTTTTGCTTTTTGCTATTCGTTTCGATTTTATTTTTATTGCGGAACTGCCACACAACAATTTCCCAATTGAAATGTGTTGCCGCTTGACAAATAAGTTGCATGCAAATAGCAGCAGAAACAGCAGCAACAGCAACAGCAATTGCCACTGCAAGATCAACGGCAGCAACAGCAGCAACAGCAGCAGCAGCAATTTGTATGCAATGAATTAAATTCCAGTGCACACAATTTTCTCAATGGCAAACTGGCAGCGGGGTTTTCCATTGATGAAAATCACCAGGCTCACCTTTGACCATCTGGGTTGTTTGTCAAGTTGACTTGACAGCAGCAACATCTACGGCAGCAAAAGTAGCAGCGACAGCAACTCGAAGAGCAGCACCAACATTGGTTGCAAGTGGCTGGAAAAATCAAAGAACTAAGCTAATTAAATGGGCACACAAAGACATTTTCAATTTAATTTAACTAAGAAAAACATTATTAAATTGCTAAAAAAAGGTTTTTTGGTGAACCTGTTCTTGAAAACTTTACCTATTGAAAAACTGATTTTTAAGAGCTTAACCTTCATATTTAATAGAACAATTCAAGAATTAAGCGAATTAAATGGGTACAGAAAGAAATTTTCAATTTGATTCGTTATCACTTTAGTTTTAATTTAACAAAGTTATTATATTAAAGATATAATATTATAATTTTACCAATTGAAAACAGATCTAAAATTGGACCATATGGTCTGGGTTGTATTGTGGTTTTTAACCACTGTTGCCTTGTTGACGTGACAAATACGTTTGGAGCCAGCCGCTTGTCCAACAAATGCAATTAGTTAAATGAATTTTGAGCCAAGTCTCGGTTACGCTCGGCCATCAAAAACGTTTACCAACATCAAATTGAAAACTCAAAATCCAGCTGACTGAGCAACTGAGAGTTTTCCCACATTCGTCAGTTGACGAGGCAACTGGGAAAAGTGGTAAAATGTCTGAGGGGAAAGCCGGTCCCAAAAAACTGAGAAAATGGCCCCGAGGGCCAGCAAGTCAAACGCCAGACTCCGACTCTGTCTGTTCGAAAATTGTGGGTAATTTTCGGGGTTACCTTCGCCCGGTTTAACATTAGCGTGTGTGCAGGTTGTAATTTTCTACTTTGCGCCTAGAAAACGAGAAGAAAGCTGGGGGAAAATCGAGGGAAAATGGGGGGAAAACCTTTCAAGAGTCAATCGTTATGGCCATGGATTCCTTGTGACTTGTTAACTGCTCATAAAAGGCCAGCCAAAATCGAGATCGAAAAGCTCTACACTGTTAAAAAAAAAACGTGTAAAATCCAAATATTGATATTAACAATTTAAATATTTTTCGCTTGGTTTTCATCAATTTTTAGTTATTTTAAATATAAATCCCAACAAATATATTATTTAACTAATTTTTGAATGGTTTTTAATTTGTGAAAACTTAATTTATTTAAATTAAATCTAAATCTCATATAACCCTTATTAATTAAAATATTTTAATTAAATCATGAAATTTAATATGCATTGTATTATTTTATTATTATTTTAATTAACAGTATATAGTATATAGTGTATAGTGTTTTTTATATTACATGTACTGCTGTCACTTCCTAATGGTATAATGAGCTCTACGATACGATCTCTAGTGTTTGTTGCGTTTTGTTAATTAGCCATTTAATGCCCAATAAACAATGGCAATGCCATTAGCCAGAATCCGATTCAAAATCAGAGACACAAACACGATTTTTGATTTATTGAGTCATTAAATAATAATCATAATTTTCTTGTTTAGCAGAGGCTATATATATATGTATATATATAGATAAAAAGAATTCTTGTTTATTCGGCATTAAATGGCAAATGTTTGTATATATTATTTAAATAACTCTGGGCGATTTGATTGATTATGTGTGCGATTCTTATATTTTTCTTTCCTATGTCTAGTTTACACCTATGGGTAAATTTAGAGAGGGCTTACAAGTATTTTCTACTACTTTACACCTATGCTTGAATACGAATGCCTCTGGCCAAGTCAATTTATCAAAAAGAATATGCTCGGTTACATCTTCAGCCCTCGCAGATTATGAAATTAAAATTTATAAAGACACTAATCGATAGAGGTGGCTTACTACTACTTTGACTAGCCATCATTAATCAAAGTCAGCCCACGGGGCTCTGATAATCTTCGTCTGCGTCTGAGCTTTTCGGTGGACAGTGCCAGCGAAATAAATACAACAAAAACAAAAAAAAAAATCAAGCAAAGAAATTGACGCCGAATAAAGAAATCAATAAGTCAAATTGCCAGCCAACGGACATGGGCATTTTCATTATTTATTATTAAGCGAATTGGTGCAACCTTAACTGCCAAAGCAATTGGCTACCGGTCTTCTTCCCTTCTTTTTTCAGTCTTTTAGTCTTTCACTCCTTCGATCTCCTTCGAAATGCCGATGCCATTCGAAATGAATATGCAAAAGAGCCCCGGCACAGCGAGAATAAATAAATATAAAATAAAATCGTATGCTGGGGAATTGTGGATTTTAAGGGGGGAGGGGGAGGGGGACTGGACTGGGACCGACAAAAAACCGGCAGCATTTTGGAGCTGATGCCCAGACAGCTGGACAAGCCCTCTTCACAGCGGGATAGCGGATGCGGCCATATAGTATGCATATGTTTATGGGCATGGAGGAGGGTCAGGAGGAGGCTACAAACCCAACCCAACATAACCAAAGCGAACCAAACCAAAGCGAAGCGAACCCAGCCAAACCAGGCCCCATTCGCTCTTATTTAGCTAATTTAAATGAGCTGCAAACAAGCGGCCATAAAGATATTGGTTGCAAAAACGACTTTGAGTTGCTCTAAAACTTATTTTAAAGTCTGAAAATTAGCCAACAAACATCGTATAATCCTAAATATACAAATTTGCATTTAAGCGAAATTAAATTTGGATTTTATAAAAAATTAATTTCCTTAAATCAAAAAAAAAAGTAAAAATCAGCTTAAAGATTTAAAAAATAGATGATGCGAATAATAAATTTGTAAAATATAAAAATTTAAAAATTAGCCAACTATAAATTATAAATGAGGGAAAATGGAAGTTGCACAAAGTTTTTTAGTTCGAAACAAATTTTAATACGCAGAAATTTAAAAATGAATTAATTACTATATTAAAGAACTTGTATAAATCAGATTCGAAAATATGTTAGTAAAATAAATCAGAATTCAAATCAGATTCGAAAATAATATAAAGAATATAAAGGGTATTTATACCATCCCCAATCGAAAAAGGAGAACAAAGCAAAGCGAAGGGCTGAAAACGATTTTATGGGATGCGTCTTGCAATTTATCAAACATTTTGGGTAGGCGGCAGCAGCAACAACAAATTGATTTGCATAACCAATTATAAACACATTCCTTTGCCCCTTTTGCCACCATCACCACATCCTTTCGACTCCTTGTTCTTGTGGATTTTGCCTCTGTTTCTGTCCGAGTCTTTTGTTTAACACAAATTGTCGCACTTTAGCAGAACAACAAAGTCCAAACAATGGATGCATGTATGTGTACATAAAATATGTACCATATATATAGTTAATTTATTTGCCATTGACACGAACCACTTTTTGTCTATTTATTCAGCCATTGTAGCTGCTGTTTTTCGTCAGCTTATTTGCTTGGCTAAACTGACCAGAACAGATATAGATAGAGATATGGAAATAGATATAGTTGTGTGGCCCAGTTTGATATCAACCGATCACCGCCTATTTAGCACAGCAAAACATACACTTTATATGGTGGGATATATGGAGCTGTAAAACAAATCTGATTGCACATTTTACAACCATTAATCGAGTCACGTCAACTGCGAACTGCAGCCAAATGGCTTTTCACATGACAATTGTACATTAGCCAAAAGGTTTTCAGCAGTCTGCTTAACAAACTAGAGATTTAAAATAAGAAATTTAAACAAATTTGTATAAATAAAAAGCTTTACAAGGCTCATGCTTAAGCACTTTTTATTAAATATGTTTATGTAATTTTTGACATTTATGTAGGTAGTTTATTAAGGAGCATATGGAATTAAGTTAAAACATTTTTTTTGTAAAAGTGTTTTTCTGGGTTTTTGAAGAATTGTCCAATAAATAAACACCCTCTTTATTGTAACATCTTTGTTTCTTCGTTGGAATTTAAGATTTAAATAGATGTTTTATTATTTTTATTATTATTCAAATGCGGTTTGTTCCAATCCTTAGGATTTTCTAGCTCAATCTATTCTATCTGTCTATTTGCATAGGCTAAGAAAACAGCAAGAGAGGTGAGGTGTTTTGTGTAGCCCATCACTTATTAAACACTCGTCACTTTTAATTAAAAGTCGCCGCCTGTTCCAGAGACTTGTTGGCCAAGTCCCGACTATTTGTGTGTGTGTAACCCCTCCCCCTATGTTCAACTTTTCCAGGGGCTGCGGGAAAAGGGGGACGGTGAAAGGGGAAAAGGGGGACTGCAGCTGCATGCCACTGCAATTTGCAATTACCACAAACACGCGGCGCAGGAACCAACGGCAGCAACATCGCATGGCAAAAGTTTTGCAATTAGAACACTTTTCGCGTGGTTTTAATGATAACACAGAGCTTGGTTGAGAAGTGTAAAAAGGGGGGAGGGGGCCCACTGCATTGGGCACAGGCGGGTGGGGGCGTGGCAGGAAACTAGCTTTTAAGTGTGTCTGCACACGGCCAAATGCGCGAATATTTCGAGGGAAAAACGTTTGCAGGTTTGGATTTTATTTTATTTTCTATTTCTATTTTTTTTTTTTTTTTGTTATTTTAGGCCTACGTTCTTGGCATAGTTTCGAAATCAAGTGGAAATATTGTTGGTCCTGCATTGTTTTGTGTGGTGGTGGTCAAGTGGCGAAAAAAGGACAATGGACAATGCTTCGTTTTTACAAGAACTCTCTCATTAGAGCGCAGATTTAGAGCAAATGTTCATTGTCCTGTATTGGGAATAGGTATGTTTGGTGTGCAGTGTGCAGTGTGTTGTGTTGTGTTTTCTTTTGCTTTAAATCAGGCGCTGGGCACTAGCATTAAAGGATTTACAGGATCAACGCATGGATTTCGGCGCTCTCTTTCTCACATTTTCTGTCTTTTTCTCTCTGACATCCTGCGGCGATAATCACAGGATCACAGGATCACCCTCTCTCTCGTTCATAGACCGCTAATTTGTTACAAAAATTGCACATTTCGATGTTCGCACCATGGGGTCGAGAATCCGTGTCCCTAGTTTCCCATCCAAGCATCCCCTCTTAGTTTATTTTATTTAATTTTTTTTTGTGGCCCATCCATCAACGCCATTTGGCAGTTGCCTCCTCTTTTTCCCTCCCTCTCTCCCTCTCTCTCTATCTCTCGTACTCGCTCTGTCTCTCTTCATTCATTCTCTGGCGGCCTTGCCCTTTGACCTTCGTCTCCTACCGCGCCATATCGAGCATTTAGCGGTACTTAGTTCATCCATCCACCCAGCCTCCTTTATCCCACCCCTCTGGCAAATCTGTCAGTCTCGCTCTCAGTGTGCGAGTGAGAGGAAGCTAGTAGTGATATAAAGTACAGTCAATGCAATCAGAAATTGTGTAAAGTGTTCCCAACTCTAAGTATTTAGGATGTATATTACCAAAAATAATATCAATTTCAAAATAATTTTATTTTAAGCTAGGGAAATTGAAGTTATGTTCCTATATTTTATATTATGATTTATTATTATATTATTTTAATAAGAAGTTAAAGTACCAATAATTTCAGCTATTTTTATGTTTTTAATTATAGTTCAAAATTGTTGTGTTTTAGTTAAGTTTAGAATCTTAAATTTCTTTTATCTAAAAAATTGCGTTTTATAAATATACAAAATGTTGCAAAATATTTGCAAGCGATTGTCTCGTCATAAATATCAAAATCAAGTTGGCTTTCAATCAAACTCATTATGCTAATGAAGACACACAGCTGCGCACGCCTACACTCACACATAAAAGTGGGTTTAAAACACACAGATACAAAACACGCTCTCACAGATAAAGAGAAGCGATCGGTAGATGACTAAGTGAATGAGAGAGTGAGTGAATCGAGCTTGAGTTGAATCGACCAACTTGCTCTGGGGTTGCTTAACCATTTATTCATCCCTCCTTCCAACCATCACTCTGTCCATCTAGCCATCCGTCCATCCATCCATCCATCCATCCACCCATCCATCGATCCATCCATTCCATGCCTGACCATCGACATGAACATCGACAGCTTGTGGCGACGTTTAAATTTGTTCATACTATAAACAAAATGAGCTGAAGATTCTATCTGTTCGTGTAAATATTTGTTAAAATTAAGCTTTCAACTGAAAAGTTTCAAAAATTTTAATTTTCGTATCGATGCGATCTTGAAAACCAAAAGCCCCTCAGTCCATCCACTATCTTGTCAGCCATGATCTATATGGATATTAATATGCCATATATATATATAATATAGTTTCTGATTGATGCCATAGATCGGCGGATCGTTATAAAGCTGACAACGATTAGTCTAATAGTTGGTAATTTGATTTGATATAAGCGATTACCCTACGACTGATCATTAGATATCAGCTGCCATAACTTGGGAAAAAGCAAATTCGACATTGTTGGGCCCGCTAATTTGTCAGTTAGATTGCAGCGATCAAAGTGATCAAATTAAATATATTTTATTATGGTCAAGTGGTGACAAGAGATCGGTAATTGCCCTATATATATATATTATCACCAGGAAATGATGGATCGATTTTAAAAAGATTTTTAAGAAGTGCTTGTACTTCTGTGATTTCATTTCACTTAAGTCTGTTCGCGATTTTATTAAATAAATATCAAGATAAATATTAAATATTAAAAAAGGGTATTTTGGCTTCGTCTGGCTTATAAATCGACATCAACATCAAATTTTGTTTGCATTTTTAATGTGTTTTTTTGTTGCTTAAATATGCTGCTGCTTTTGTGGCCTGTGGCGAATGTTTTGTCTCTATATGATGGTGTGGTTTTTGTAGTTTTTTAGTATTTCTGTTGTTTGGTTTCTGTGTTTTTTGCTCAAATTAGCCCGCAGACATGGGCAGACATGCAAGCCGTATGGCTTATAGCGTAACTATATACTACAAGCCGCAGGAACAACACCTTCGCGAGCTGCACACACATAATTCAATTAATTTGATTTAATTGCCGCAATGAAAGCTGCGCATAAATTGCATAAATTAGCCAGAGAAGTGAGCAATGCACCGGCAATTAAACGACCACATAAAAAATACTCATAGCTAGCTGAATATTCTCAATATTTTTCTTGGTTTTTTTCTTTTTTTTTATAGAGCTTAGAATGCTGGATTAAATGCGAATTTATGCCCTTAAAAATGCGAAACAATTGGCAGCTCCACCCCAATTTTATACCCCTTCTTAAATTATAGACCCCCGGTTTTTTTCGGAGGGTTAAAATGTGAGCTCACCGCTTTTGGCAAATATCTTTTTTTATTGTTGTTGCCCCGGCTAATGACGTTGCAAATTTGTGGCCAATGTTGTTGCTGTTGCCTGTCAGCGTTTATTTTGTTTGAAGTCGAACCTTCTGCTTACCCCCTCGCAAAAATAAACCCCCCAAATGTGCTGAAAGTTGCGAGTTTTATGAAGTTTTAAGCAGGCTCTAAGTGTAATGCGAGTTGAACACGTCAACAGGGGAAGTGCTGCGTTTTGGTATGGGGAAATGTGTGAAGGAGTCAAGGATGTGGTGGGTTAATGCCGACAAAAACCAAAAAAAAATATGGGGAAAGAGGGTTAATCCAATTTACCAAGTGGTAAAATGATTCCAGGACAGGATTCAATGAGCTAGTAATTTTGTTTGGATTACTAATTAAATTAGGTTTCTATATAACTAAATTGCTAATTTAAAATTCTATTTTTTCCTTTTTAAATTTGTAAAATAATTAAATTGTGATATTAATATTTAAAGCAAGCGGAAGAACCATTCCAGGTGGGGTTTCAATGAGCTAGCAATTTAGTTTAGGATTTTAAAATGAAAACATATTATCATGATAGTTTGTAATATGCTCATCATATCAAAAAACAATTAAAACCAACACTTGGTAATGATTAATGAGCAAACAATTTCGTTTAGTTTAGTTTGGAGAATTTGTATAAAGTAGGAAATACAATATTCAGAACCTTATATTTAAATATAGAATTTCAATTCATAGTTTTGAAAATAATTAAGCCCAATTAAGTTGATCATTATGAAATTTTATCTAAATTCTATTCACATATCTTAAGCACTCTTGCTGGAATAATTGAATTATTTAACAAACTGGATTTAATGGCTCTTATTGCACTCCCTGCTTATTTTCTTTTTACTGCGCCAGCTAACCCCTTTATTTTTCTGGACAGAGCTCCCCAAGCCCAACCACTTCGAAATTGAAAACATAATCAACCCCAATTACTGGGCTTTGGGCCTGAACTTAAACACCCAAACAGGCCAAAGCACTCACCAAGTTCGGGTTCAAATTAATTGCAATTCGAGGCACATTAAATGTGACCCCTTAGGATTCTTTTGGCCACATATATAGTAGTCGAGAATGTCATGTGGCTCTAATGAGCGGTCAGTTAATCATGATATTTAAGTCGAGGGAGCGGAGGGGGCGGGCCAAAAGGGGGGCGTGACAGTTGCCCTTGGAAGCGTCAGGGGGTGGAAAAATGGGGGGTTGGGTGGTTACACCAAAAGCCAAGAACATCAAATTAAAGTATTTCCTAAATTAAAATCTTATAAGCGAAGTTCTCTCTCTCTCTTTTTTTGCTTTCCCTCTCTATATTTCCGGCCCTTTCAAGCTGCCTCTCTGCGCCTCTTTCTGGCTGTCTCTCGCCATCTCTTTCTGCCCTCTTATTGCCGCACATTAAAGACACTTTAATGCACTTCATCAATTTGGGTTATGACTCCACTTCGCCTTCAGACGAATCTCTCAGTTCGCAATTATCGGGCCAATCCAAAAATAAGTGCTTACATAGACTAGGATATACCCTATATAGCATAGGTGCTTACTCAAAATAAATCAAAAGTAAGTGATAATGAGCTAAGTATTTTTTGAAAAATGTCTTTTTGATAATAAAAGATAATATTTATTATATTAATATTTCTTAATATGTATTCGCTATACTACAAATTACTTTATAAGTAAAATAATGGTATAAATACATTATTATGGTTAATAAATAAATTATATGAAATAAAACTTCAAATTTATTTTACAACAAAAAAAAATTTATATTCCAAATAGGGAATTTATGGTTAGCCTAACCTCTTGGACAACTTCCTCCCTCTACCTTTTTTTTATTTTTCAGAAATTTCTCAAAAAATAATAAATAATAAAAAAGCAGCAACGAGTCAGCAGATAGGGATAAAACAGAATAAAAAAAATCTATATAACGCACAAGAGAAGAAGGATGAAAAAATAATAATAAAAATTATGATGAAAAAGTCTGGAGCTTTGGAAACTCCATTAATTTTTGCCCGGCTACTTCTGCTCTGCGCCGTTTTTGGAGCGTCATTGTTAATGAGTTTTCGTGTATGGCTTACTTATGGGCATGGGCATGGATCCTCAGAGGACCAGGCCAGGCCAGGCCAGACCAGAACAGACCAGTTCCAAGGAACTCCCGGCCCAAGACAAAGTTGACCAGGCGTTTTTTTTTGTTTTTAATAAACTTCTGGGACAGAAGCGACTCGGTTCCCACGCTGTTTTTAATTTGCAAAGGCTCCTCTTCTCGCCAAGAGAATCGGAGAATCAAAGCCATTAGTTTACACTTTACATGCTAATGGCAGGATGAGGGGTATGGATGGTATACCATACTATATGTGGTATATGAGGTCCGGTCCCTCATCCTATTTGGGTAGTCCATAAGTTCATAAGTCGAGTGCCTCGAGCCCTGCGCTTTGTGGCTTCTGAATGGCAAGAAGGCGAAGGAAGGAGCTGCAGCCGAAAATAAAATCAAAACCAATGAACTTTTTTTAATTGCCTATGAAAATTGTATCTGCTTCCACAAAACGATTCTCCCCCAATTGTTCGAAAATTCTCCGCCGATTCTCCGCTGATTCTCCGCTGATTCTCCGCCAATTCTCTGCTGATTCTCCAGCGTATTCGGTAGCTCCCTCTTCTCTTCGACAGACCGCAATTTAAAGTTTCTTTAATACGTTCGCTTTGTGCCGTTTTTATGATCTTTTTCGTTCGTTTGTTGTTTTATTTGCATTTTGGCGCCGGAGTTTTCGACTGCAGTTAAATGTGTATTTTTTTATTTCATTTTTGGAGTGGGTACTGATGAGGAGCGGCTTTTTATTCCCTTTCATACACAAAGTTTGGGGATTAGCCGAGATTGATTCCCGTTGATGGATGGCGATAATTGTCGGCCACGATAGTTGATTTTAAAGGGGCCTCTTTTATGGGCGAGAAAAAACTCATCAGGAGTGTAAATGGCAGCGATAATTGGAAAAGGCTAAAACTGGACTGGCCGACACGCACTTTGATGTCTTAGAAAAGTGTGGAATAATTCTCAAAAACTTAATTGGCATTCTCAAATAACGACTTTTAGTACGGGCACATTATATATAATTATCATGCTGTTAAATAATAATAGAATACATTTTTAAAGAGAATTAATGGCTTGGAAAAAAGGCAATAATATTGTAGCTTTTTATATACCATTACACCTGAAAACTATTCAATGTTGTTTTTGTATTTAAAAATATCAACATTTAATACTTCCTTAATTCGAACTTTACTAACCCAAAACTTCCTTAACTGTAACTTAGCTAACTCGAACTTTCCTAACTTGAGCTTTCCTAACTTGAACTTACCTAACTAACTGGAACTTTCCTCATTTAAGCTTCCTTACTCAAGCTTCCCTAAATCAACATTTCCTAAAAGTATTATCGCTAACTTGAACTTATTTAAATAACTTGAACTTACCTAACTCGAACTTACCTAACTCGACTATGCGTTGAGTTTGTTTTATTGACAATAATAAGTATTGTAATAAGTATTTATTTAATACCTTGATGCGACAAGAACAAGTCTTTCTATTGATTCTGTAACCTGATGTCTCCATAACTGCAACTAATTTTGTAAGTTCTACTTTAGGTAACAGAAGTAGGACCAATCTATAAACCCAACTACTTCCCACGCGAACTAGATCAACAAACACGAGTGCAGATATAGCCACGCCTTGATCCGCCGGCTCCAAATCGAATCGGATCACAATACTATAGTTAACAATTTGTTTGGCACTCTCGCACCCTAGGGGGCGCCACTTGGCGCCAGTCGCCGCACCATCCTCTTCTTCTTTGGGTCGAAAAACCATCCATCCCAGCGGCAAATTAGCCACTGCAACGCCCCACCCATGAGGAATTGGACCCTATAGCCGACATACTATATATATATATATATATATAAATGGCCTACACAATGCAAACTGATGAATAATGAATTGGTCTTCGGCTGAGACTTCAAACGGAGAAGCGACGTCGACCACAACGAATTTAGATTTTTCACATTTTTATTGTTGTTTGCCGACACGGCGATGCAACAGAATGCATCTGTCTCTCTCTCTCTATTTCTCTGCCCCTTTCTTTCGGATTCTCCAATTCTCAACCGTTTTTCTATGGCTCATTGTAAATCATTAGTGACGACACCTGCTGTGAAAATTATGACACCGCCTCCGATTGATGTGAGCCCAACTTGTTGCCGCTCTGAAAAACGAACGAACGAACTCCGAATGAGATGGCTAGTTGGCTGCGTGAAAGAGAGGGGCATAGGGTGGGTGAGAGAAAGAGAGGGAAGAAGGGAGCTGAGGTAGATAGAAGGTGTGGAACCTGCAGCGCCATTTGCTGATAGCACCCGCTGTGATTTCGACCAAGGGAATCCGAATCCGAAATGGGAACTTGGGAATTGGTCACTATACAACCTTTGCAACGTCAACTGGCGACATTACCTGCTGTGTTGACCAAATTTGTTTAGCTCGCGCCTTTTGAAGATAGGCCGTTTTTTTTCTTTGATTCTGTTTTCACCTTCGGGAAATGACATCCGACTGTTTTAATTAGGCCAACTGCATGACCTCCTAAGGCGGCCAACAAGATAAACATAAAAAGGGTATAGGCGAAGTTGTAAATCAGTTATGAAATCAGGTTAAGATAAGCTGAGGATGGAATCAAATGAAGATTTCAATTAATAATGTTTTCATGTCTCCATTTTCTGCAAAGCCTGAAGGACCATATTTAAGTGTTTTATGACGAAGGTGTAAAGTTAAGATCAAATATGGATAAAAGTTGTAAATCAGTTGCAAAATCAAGTTAGGATAGGGTATGGAAGGAATCAAATGAGGGTTTTCTTTAATAATACGTTTATGTCTTTATGGTCTGCAAAGCTTGGAGGACCATATTTTATTATCCATTAATAATGAGAGGAAATGAAGTATTTGATTATGAAATAATAACCAAGATCATAGGGTGGCTAACAAGAAATACAAAAAAAGGAAAAAGGAAGAGGATAAGTTGCTTTTCAGTTTTTAAGTCATATAAAGATAAGCTGCAAAAGAAATCAAAGAAAGATTTCAATAAATAATATTTGTATACTTAAATTTTCTGCAAAAATCTAAGGACCATATTTCACTATCATATATAATGAAAGCATAAGGTATTTGCTTATGGAATAACAGCTAAAGTGTAAAGTAAAGATCATAAACTGACCTTTACTATTTTGAAGGCACTTTAAACCGCAGCAATCAAAAGCCTGATCGATTAATCAAATCGAGTTGCAGTTTAATTTGAGCCAGACTTCCCTGACTGACTGCCTGACTGGCTGACCAACTGACTAACTGACTAACTAACTGACTAACTAACTGACTGACTTGCCTGCCCCGATATCATTTTGTATAATTTATCCAACACACACAGCCATTACTCATACGCGCAGTTGCACGACGTTGAAATTGCTCCAATTAAGTGTGTGCTTTTTCGTTTCGTTTGGAATTGGGCCTGTGTTTTTTTTAGTAGCTTTGGACTGAGAGAGGGGCCAAAGTAGTTCGGTGGCCATCCAGATATATTGTATATCCCAGATCCAGGGGACCTCACGATTTGAATGGGTGATGTCATTAGGCTGCCAAAGCACCTGTCCGTTGCAGGAGATGAGCAGACTTGCAATTGAAAAAGCGGCAGCGACATAAACGTGCCACAAACCGAAATCCACTGGAAGTACGGAAACGGCAATGGTACATACACAGCTGCGGTCAAAACAATAGTACTCTTAAGCTGCTGAAAATGGCAATCAAAAATTGTTCGAAAGCTACTTTTAAACATTATTTGTATCATTTCGTAAAGATATTACCTTAAACTTAATGGAGAAAATATAAAAATCCACATTTAAAACAGGCACAATATTTTAAAATAGTTAAAAAAAGATTAACAAAAAGAAATTTAATAAATTAAAAAATGGATCAGACATTAAATGCATTTTTATTAGAATACGAAGTGCAGATAAACGGGGAATTATGTTTTCATTCTTAATTTTTTCTAAAATCATAGCTTGATATTTTAATATATTTGAAAAAGAATATTAAAAATAAAAGAAAATGTCTCCCATGCCTTAAAGCTTTTTTGAGCACCTTACCTAGTCTCGGTACTATTACATTGACCGCAGCGGTATCTAGAAAGGTGGGCGGCTTGAAAGGGGGATTCCCCAGCCGCCTCCCTCTCAATTTCTGGAGTGGCCAATTACTGGCCGAAATAGCAGCTTCCGCGGTGGCTCTCTGATCCCGATCTCTGCTTGATTGCGGGTTGCCAAAGCAATCTACATTGGATGGTGCTGCACCACTGCACCACCAATGCACCACCACCCCCTTTCAAATCGCCATAGAAACGGTAAAAGCTCGAAACTGGGCAACTGTAAATCGACCGACTCGAGTGTAGTCAGTAAACTATTAACTTAATTTTTTTGGACAACTAGACGAGGCCACGTCTACTGGGCAATGGCAACACTGCACTCAAACAAATAATTACCTCAAAGCAAAAACATAACAAAAAGAAAATGTTTTCTTTAAATTTAAAATATTTTGGAATTAGATAAAACCAAAATAGAACATTTTATTAAATGCAAGAAGTTTTTTAAAATTTTTTTTACAGGGAGTATATACATATTTTATATATAAATCAAATAAGTTTTAATATAATTAAAATTTTAATAAAAAACCTTTAGCGTTATAAATATTTACGTTTCTAAAAAATAGAATACATAGCCATTATTTAAAAATGGTAGTGCTTAAACATAATAATGACATAAAGTGTTACAATTAATATATTTTATTTTATTTGTCAACTAGGCCAGCAATTTTTATACACATTTTTTTAGTGCTTAGAGTCTTGATACAAAACTAAATAAATAGCAAACTCCAATTAGCGAACGGGAAAAATTCAAATTGACTCATTTCCCCGGTAATCGATTGATGGCAGATTAATTTTGGATCAGTGTACTATATATCGAGGCTTGGTCGAACAACTTTTACCGTATTGCCAAAGTTGTTCAACTTGTTGTTGACAATTCTGGCGTTGTTGTTGCCGTTGTTGCCGTGTTTGGTTTGTTTTTGGTTTTGGTTGTTTTACCCAGTTTTGGTTGTTCGCTGCGGTAACTCAAGCAGCTGGCAGGCATGAAATGTGTTTGACGAGGATCGAGGATTGAGGATCGAGAAGAGACCACAGATTGTAGAATATCCTTCCATCCTTTTATAGAAATCCTCGACCTTCGTCAATCCCACAGCAATTTGCGGAGTGAGAAAAGGCATCGAAATGAAAACAAGTGCCGGGAGTCGCCGCTAGACAAAAAGCGGAATTGAAAATTAGTTTTGGCCAAGGAATCCCCAAAACGAGCCGACTTTTAATGACTTCCTCTCAAAACGGACTTCTAGATTATAAATGTCTGTGGGAAAAGTGCTTACAAAAAGTCGAATGTGTTATACTCTGGTATGAAAGAAAAAATAATTAAATAATTACCACTTGAATACTTTCACACAGTTTGCAGAGATAAATTCTGGAAATATAGAAAATAGTTTTATAGTTTAGCCAACTAACTGGAAAAGAAAGCTAGAAGTTGTATTTGATATAGATATATTGATCAAAAAATAAATTAAAGTTTTATAACTAAAATAAAATTTTTACAAAAAAAAAGAACATATTGAACACATTTGAATTCAAAACTTTATATTTATTATTTAAATTAAATATTAAATCATATTCGTAAATACAATGCACATTAAATTGCATGATGATTAAATGTTCAGATATTAAAATCCATTCCGAAAATATTCATATGAAAACCTTTTAAAAAATTGTAATATTTTCATATTTAATTGTTGCTTTAAAACCGTAATGGATAAAAATCAATGCGAAATATATTTAAATGAAGTAAAAAACATTTGAACTTATTACATTTTTTTTACCAGTCTATGTTTCTTCTTCAGTCTTCCCCAAGTTCATTTAACCCTTCTGGAGTCCAAAGTGTATATCCAAAATGCCAGAGACCATAAAAACGCGGCTCATTCGCAGCGCTAAAAGGGAATTTCAGTTTTGATTTACGTGGCGAATTAATTTTGTGGGTTGCTGTTCGCTTTCTGGCCCTCTGTCTGCCCTTTTGCCCTCCTTCAGCAGACATTAGAAACCGTTGAAAACAAAGCAAAACCGGGCAGGAAGCGAAATTGAGCTCGACTAATTCGCATTTAAGTAATTTGCAAATTCGCGCGAACGGTTGTTAATTAAGAAATGCAAGCATTCCCATGGGAAATATTTACTAGAAGTTAAAAAGGATAAGTCAAATCAAGTGCATTAATTGATTGGCATGTTTAAAAAGAATTTTCATTTAAATGGCAAGATAACACCACGCAATTCATAATATTTATAAAAAAAGAATACGAATTTTGTTAAAATAAAGAAAAAAAAAGAATATATTTTTCTTGGTGTCTTAAAATTTGTTATTTAAATTTAAGATACCTTTATAGACTTTAAAATTATTATAAATTATATTATTTAATGAATAGGTTTAGGGAAATATCCTTATAGACCCCTAAAAAATTATAATTAAATCCCTTTTTCTTATGTATTTGATACACACAAAAGATTTTACAAAATATAATGAAACAATTTCATATATGTTATTTGTTGCTTTAAAATTGTTTAAAAGTGTTTAGAATAAGTCTGTGGAAACACCCTTTTTGACCCCTTCAAAATTATAATAAAATCCGTTTTTCTTATGTATTTGTGGCACCTTTTTGATGGAACTCCCTTTCTGTTATTCTTGCAGGATCATCCCAGCCTGAGGGGAACCCCGCTGGCCATGTTGGCCGCCCAGTGCAACAAACTCTCCAACAAATCCCCGCCCCCTTTGGCCGATGCCGCCGTGGGCAAGGGCTTCCATCCGTGGAAGAAGAGTCCCAATTCCCCGGCAGCGGGATCTAGTGGAGGTGGCGGAGGTGGAGGAGGTGGTGGTGGCCAGCACTCACCGTGCGCCATCTCGGCGGCCAGCTCGTCCAGTTCCAGCGGCTCCAGCGGTGGCCACTCCTCCAGCAGGAGCCTCTCCGCCAGCGCCAGCACCATGGTGAACATCACGGCTAGGTAAGCACACTGGCGGCGCACAGCGGTCCTCCAGCGGATTCTCAAGGATTGATAGGGGGTTAAGCCAAAAGGACACTTGTCTAGTTAGGATCTCAGTGAGTAGGGTAAACAAAATAAATAAAAAACCAAATAAATGAAAAATATCAGTAAAATAAAAGCTACATTATGGCTAACACACAATATTTAGTTAATTTATATTGGCATGGCAAATTCAAAGAGCCTCCAGGGTAATAAAATATAAGGCAATTAAAAAAATGCATGATGAATGCAGGGTTTTGAAAAATAAAAAAGTCAGTTATATTTCTATGTAAGGATAAGATTATAAAGGTTTATTTTCAGTCTAAGGAAGGCAAGGAAAAGTGTTTATCAGATATACATATATATTTTAATGGTAAGATTAGATAGCTGCTGTGCTTTCAATGATCCAGAGAGCACTGCTAAGAGTACACTGCTAAAAAATGGAATAGTAAAAATAAATATCTGACTATTGAATATAAAATTGAATATTAAATATTAAAATTATATTTGAAATCATAGTTTTAAATACAATGCACATTAAATTACCTTATTTTTTAAACTTAAAATTTCTAAAAAGTTCCTATTTTAGTTAAATGAATTTTATTTATGTAAAATATGGTTTGATTTTAAACTGACCAAAAATCAAAGGGAAAACATTTAAATTGAATAGGAAATATTTGGACTTACCACCTTTTTTTTACCAGTGAAGTGAGATATTAGATAAATTTTCCTAGAAAGTCTAGGTTAGTTAGATGTCCCTTGGCGCCGCTCTAGATCCCTGGAATCCCTGCTGGACCTGGCTGTGCGCTGTCGCCGACAGCAGCTGTACCCTATACGACCCCTGAGTAATTTCAGCATCTATCCTTACAGTCGCCCCCTGGCCTCCTCCTGCGCGGCGGTGGGCGGCGGTGGCTCCGCCTCCGGATCCTCTGGCGGCTCCAGCGGCTCGTCGGCGTCCTCCTCCTCCTCGTCGGCGGCGACGGCGGCGGCGACGGCGGCTGCGGCGGCGGCCGCCTACGGCAGCGATCTGTACTTCCCCAACGCGGCGACGGCCTCGAACATGGACAACCATCACATGCACCAGGGCCTCCTGGGCAAAGTGGAGGCGGCCGGAGCGGCCGCCTTCGGGGGCGTCTATTCGCGCCATCCCTACGACTGGCCCTTCAATGCGGTCGGCCACAAGGAGGCCAGCGTGAACTCGGGCTGGTGGGACATGCACAGTGCGGCCGGCTCCTGGCTGGACATGGGCGGTGCCGCCGGCATGCACTCCACCATGGCTAACTACGCCAGCGAGAACTACAGCTCCGCCCTGAGTCACTCGCTCTTGAATTCGGGCCAACACCTGCTGCAGGACACCTACAAGAGTATGTTGCCGGGTCAGGGTGTGGGTGTGGGTGTGGGCGTGGGCATGGGTGGCTTCTCCCTGCCGCACAGCTCTCCGTCGGCGGCGGCGGCTGCAGCGGCGGCCACGGCAGCGGCGGCTGCCGTCAGTGTGGGCTCACCCCAGGGTGGTGGCTCCAATTCCACGCCCTCGCCGCGCTCCCAGCGGCGCTATGCCGGGCGGGCCACCTGCGACTGCCCCAACTGCCAGGAGGCAGAGCGCCTGGGTCCAGCCGGCGTCCATCTGCGGAAGAAGAACATCCACTCGTGTCACATACCCGGCTGCGGCAAGGTGTACGGGAAGACGTCGCACCTGAAGGCTCACCTGCGCTGGCACACCGGCGAACGTCCCTTCGTGTGCAATTGGCTGTTCTGCGGCAAGCGTTTCACACGCTCCGACGAGCTGCAGCGCCACTTGAGGACGCACACCGGCGAGAAGCGCTTCGCTTGCCCCGTGTGCAACAAGCGCTTCATGCGCAGCGACCATCTGGCCAAGCACGTCAAGACGCACAATGGTACGGCCCAGGGGGGTCGGGCGGTACCGGCAGCGGTGGCGGTTCCGCTTCCGGTTCCGCTATCGGTATCGGTATCGGTGCCAATGGTCTGAAAAAGGGCTCCTCGGAGTCGTGTAGCGACTCGGAGGAGGCCGCCAACCAGTCGGGCGAGTCCAACGGGCTGGGCGGCGTGGGCAGTGGCCCACAGACGGGCGTCGTGGGCGGCGGCGGGGGTGGCGCTGGCAGTGGTTCTGTGTCCGGATCCGGTTCCGGTTCCGGTTCGGTATCGAGCATTGCCACTAGAAGCGGTGGCTCACCCATCAATTGTAGTGGCAATTCGAGCACCAGCACCAGCAACAGTACCAATTCCGGCGGTAATTCACAAGCCGGCAGCCATCCCGGCACCCCCACTTCGTTGCATGCGCACAGCGCCAATGGCACGTCCAGCAGCCTGCTGGGCGGCGGTCTGCACCTGGCCACGCCGCACCAGATGGTCGCCGCGGGCGGTTCGCCGGTGATGTTGCAGCATCAGCAGCATTTGCAGCAGCAGCAACAGCAGCAGCAGCAACATCATCATCAGCAGCAGCAGCAACACCAACAGCACCAGCAACACCAACACCAGCAGCAGCAGCAACACCAGCAGCAGCAGCAGCAACAACACCAGCAACATTTGCAGCAGCAACACCAACAGCAGCAGCAACATCTCCAGCAGTTTGCACAGCAGCAACAGCAGCAGCAGCAGCAACATCACCACCTGCACCACCATCATGCCCACCACCTGACCAGCAGTGGCTCACCAGGTCTGGATGCCAGCCACCTAGTAGACATCAAGCCACCCATGGTTTGAGGTTCGCTGGGACCCTTCCTGTTTACCAACTAAAAAAAATTGGGGGCAAACAAGGAACAGGGTTCCATTAAACCTATGGCAACAAGCAACAATTTCTTTGACAAAAAAAACGCTGGCCTTTGTATATATAGCCAGCAGTGAACAACTTAACTGTACATATACACTAAAAAAAATCAGATGAAAAGAACAAAATATGTGTCTATTGCGCTAAACTAAACAAACATACATATAAACCTATTGCTTATAGCCTATTATAGCCTAAGCCATTTCTAGAATATCTAGTTGTTCTTTTTCGAAACAGAAACACAAACAGAAAAAAGAAAAAAACTTTTTTTTTAATATTTTTTTTTTTTTTGAACTAGACCTATGTATATGTAATTTTTTTTTAATACATACTAAGCCTATGAAATATTAACCAAGAGACAAGCTTCGAGCACCCAACAAAACAAAAAAAATTATGCAATTCTAAACGAAGATATAAAATATATATAAATATTGAAAGCGGAGGAAAACATCAACATAAATATATTTCTAGTCCAATTATGAAGTGTGAGCGAACCAAAATTGTAAAAAAAAAAAACAAAAATACAAGAAGAAGAAAATTAGCATATGTCCCCTCAATTATTTTTGCTAAACCCAAAACGGAAGGAAAAAAAGATCGACGATCGACGATCAAACAAACACACACATACCCACACACACACACAATCGAGGATATCTTAGACGCTAGTGCTTTAATCGAACCCAACTAAAAACCCAAGCTAAACCTTAACTAAATGTGTTTTTGTTGTTTTATTTGAACTAGGCTTAGAGCAGATATTTAGATACTTAGCACACACACACACAAAAAACAAAACACAAAACACACACACACAGCACAGATGCAAAAAGGACTTTGGCCAGTCCTCCGAAAAAAACTTAGGTCGCATCAGCAATTTATCATCTTCGATTACTTTTTTTTGTCTATGTAAATTAATTATTTAAAATACGAATAAACTATTTAAATTTCATTCAAAATAAATGTACAACAAAACGCTCGATTTTTAATTATTTAAAGGGGAGGGGGTTAAAATGTGGATAAAAGGACAAAAGGGAGTCTAATCAACTTTATCAATTTATTATCTTCAATTACACAATTAATCATTTGACATAAACTATTTAATTTTCTAATTAAATATATGAACAACAAAATTCTCAATTACGAATTATTTAACGGGGGTTAAGATTTGTGGAGAAAACCGGGTTCTAATTCAATTGGGTTACTCAATTTTTATAAGGACTTTGGGCAGTCGATTACGGTTTTTGTCAATGTAAATTTATTATATAAAATTAAATATTTAAATTTTATTCAAAATTAATGTACGAATTTAAATTGTTAAACGGGGGTTAAAATGTGGATATGTGAAGAAAAGAGCAGGTCTAAATAAATTTGTTGAAACCATTTTTACTTTTGTGTCTATATAAATGAATTATTTAACATAAGAATAATAAATATAAACTAAAAAATTTCATTCATAATAAATAAAACGCTTGGCTTGTATTTATTTAACAGGTGGTTATGAATATATGGAGAAAATGTGGGGTCTTATCAATTTTTATATGGACTTCATAAAGTTATCATCTTCACTTACTAAACTAATTATTTAACATTAACATTTTAAATTTCATTAAAAATAAAGTTAAGACATAGATACATGCATATAACGGGGTTCTTAATCAATTTGGATTAGATTAGATTTAGATAACTTAATTCTTGTCTATGTGAAATAAATATTTAAAGCATGAATAAGCTTTTTTCAAATTTCATTAAAAATAAATGTAAAACAAAACGTTCGATTACGAATCACTTAACGGGGGGTTAGGATATGGATAAAGGGGGCTCTAAATCAATTTGGTAAATCAATCTTTGTATCTGCAAATAAGCATAAAATATGTTTATCTGATTGAGGGTGGCTAACCCTCGAGTTTTATTTGGGGATGCTAAAGGACTTCCTGTCCTCCAGCACTCATGCCAATTCATCTGGTCGTTAACGACTTTTAACGCTCTCAATCTCGACGAGCGAAAAGCAAAAAAAAAAGGATGTGAGTGGATGGGTGGCCAAAAAGGTCGACCCCTGGATGTCCTGATGTGTGTGGGTGATTTAAATTTTATTACCGTGGACCGAGCACCCTTGCAAGTCCTCGCAAATCCTCGGAACAGATTGCCCGTCAAGTGGGTGCAGATTGTTTCCATCGTTTCCATCCCCTTTTAGAAATTGTTTGGAGTGGATTAAGCTGCGCAGTTATTTTACCCGCTGGTATTTTTGGTGTTTTGGTGTTTTGACATCCTCGGTGGGGGTGTGGTCGCCCAAGGGGGCAAAAACAATTTGCCAGGGCAATGAATTCAAGATTCAAATGAATAAGGATCTCTGGCCGAGATGGCAAAGTAAATGCCGATGAGGGCTCTAAATTAGGGAGAATTAATGGCAGGTCCTGGTTGCTCACTTAAAGCGTTTCGCAGAGCCATAAAGACCAAATATCGGAAATGTAACGGACTGCATTTAAGTGGTGGGTATTTAAAAACAAGATTATTTTTAATAAATAAAATAAAGAAATAAAAAAACAGATTACACGTTTATCAATAATTTATAACTACAAAATAATGTTTTTTTTAAATAGTTTTTTAATACATATTACGCTTGAAATTATGAGGATTGTAAAAAGTTATAAAGATTTAATATCAAATAATACTTTCTGGTTCTTTAAGGAAAGTTAAAGGTATTAAAATAAAATTATATCATAATGTCATCAAAAAACGAATTTAGAAACAGTTAAATTTTCGAAGGAAAGAAATTAAGTTATTTATAACTAAATAAGAAGTAATAAATTGTTAAATATGCAATACTAGATTTATTGAACATAATATTATATTTTTATTACAAATTTGTATATACTGGAATATTTAATAAATATATATATAATGTTTTAAGGCAGCCCAAAGGGATTGCGAACTATTGAAGGCATAAATCAAGCGCAACTTAAAGTGTGTGTTCCCCGAAGGATTCTTAAGTGCGGTAAATTGAAATGAGCCAACTCTACTCTTCGCTCTTCGAAAGTCCTTGACTCCTGTATTCCGGGTATTGTGTGTCACATGGTAGCTGCATCCCGCTGGGCTCCTCACCAAAGACCTCCACCCACTCCATCCACTGCTCAAGGATTTGGATTTCAAAAGAGCGCCAGAGCAAGTTGTAAATTAAAATAATGAAAAATACAAACACACACTGCCTGTTGGGGAGGGGGGATGTGAAAAAAGAGATAGCTATGAACATAAAACAAAGGACAGGACATGCGTTTGGCATCGGCTTGCAAAGGACATGGGCTGGCTGTAAGTATGCATATATATATTGTGTAGTATACAGCTTTGGCCAAAACAATAGTAGTTTTTCAGCTGAAGAAATATCAACTGCAAATAGTCTGAAACCAAGTTTTGATAATCATTTTTATTCCAATAACATGTGCAGATGAACGAGGATTTATGGTTATTTTCTTTAATTGTTATAAAATCTGTATATATTGCAGTATATACAGAAAAGTGCATTTTGGGAAATTATTAAAAGTTTTAATTTAGCTTGAAACACTAAAAAAATTTAAAAGAATTAGTCTCATTTTGTTTATTGGCAAGTAAGCAAAACAAGTTAAAAAAAAAAGGTTTCTCTTTGCCTTAAAGCTATGATTTCCAACACTTTACCTTGTCCCATCACTATTATTGTGACCGCAACTGTATTTAGTGGGTAAGGAGCTGAGAATAAAACAGAAAAACTGAATAAATCAGGAAACGGCAAGGTATATCTGCAGTTGAGTGGGGCAGAAGGAACCAAAACGAAAAAGAAAATGAAAACGAGAACGAGATGATGATTAACGAGCGGCACAGCGACGCTGACAAAATCATTAGCAGCAAAATTTAATTAAAATATGATTTTCACACATTTGAGCGGAGTTAGGCGCCAGAAACGAGATCCTCATCAGTTCCCATGCTCCAATCTTCAATCTTCAAGCCCCAATCTCCAAGCCCAAAAAAACCCCCATCCCTAACAGAAATTGTCAACGAGGAGATGCCAAAAGGCATCCCAAGAATCTTTTAATGGTTGCTACGCCCCCCGCCCGCCCCCGTTCACAAATCATGTTCACACATTGTTTTCATTAAGGAAAAAAATGAAGCGCGCACAGAAAATATTTGCATACCCTGTAAATAAATCAGTGAAATGGGGTAAGCCCAACTAAATAACTTGATTACAGAAACTGCACATTTTTTTTTGGGCTATCGTGTGAATTTATACAAAATTTTGACCTATGAAATAAGGATTAACCCAATAAATACTACACAATTAATATTTAATAAGCGACGATTATAGCAATATATAAAACATTATAATGATTTAATAAAAAACCAGTAAACAAACCTAAATTTGCTAGGACATGAGAATATTATTTTTTTTTATTATTCTATGTATTTTTTTAAATGAATTCTAAACTATTCTCAATTGAAATAAATTATAATAACAAATTTTAAAATTAAATAACAGACCAAAACAAAAAATTCTTTTGTTAAGAAATGAACATATCATTTTTAGAGCAACTAAAGAAACAGACCCAAACTAAAAAGTTTCAATTACGAAATTAAAATTTAGTTTAAAGGACAACCTGTATTCGATTTTATTTCAGCATTACAATGTTCAATAATAAATTATTCCAATAAGTAATAATTAAATAGTAAAATTTAAATGCTGACTGTATTAATTATTATGATTAAGGACACATTTAGCTGCCTTAGATAAAATCTGAAAAATGTATTAAATATTAAAGCTTATTAAATTAAATATGCTACCTGAGCTTAATTATCTGAAAAAATATATTAAATATTACAGGGCACATAACGAGTTCATAGCGCCAAGGAATTATCATTTAAATCTTTAGTCGTCGCCTGAATGGAGACAACGTGATTTGGAGTTGTTGAAGTTATTCAAGTTGTTGAAGTTGTTGGCAGCATCTCCGTTGTCATGTTGTTTCGACATCTGTTTGCATTTGACACGATTATTTATGTTTATCGCGCGTTAAATGCGCGCTATTATCAGCATAATAATCGTAATTAAAAGCCAACTAATTTATGGCAGTGATTTATGCCGCGGTTTTTTGAATTCTCAAATTCCAGGCATTCCCTAGTTTCCTTCGGGTTCCTTTGGCTTTTTTTTTATTCCCTCGACAACCTCGACTTCCTTCTGTTTTACTAACACACACTCTCGCACTTTTGACTTCTCAATTCGGTCGGTCGGGCACTGCGCAATTCGGCATTGTGGAATATCCCGCTGGGCCAGGATAACCGACCAGGCCAAAGGATACCCGCTGGGTGTTTTAATCTCATTAACTGTCGACGCGATTTCAACGCTTTCCCATTCCCATTCCCTTTTTGTGACCTCTGATTACAAATGTTGTGTTGTTGTGGCTGCGATAAACATTTAAGCAAATTGCATTTGTTATCCTGCGGTTTCTATTTTTCACCGCGAAAAGGGAACGGGGTCACGTGCCCCTTCCTATATCATACATATATCATTATTTGATCAAAGAGGGATAGATAATTTATTAAACACAAGGATACGCATACCATTTTTTATATATTTTTTGGGATTAGTTGACATAAAAATGGTTCAAAAAATATACCAATCCTTAAAATAAAATTATTGTAAAACCGATTTTATTCGAAAATTTAGCCACAAATATTTAGAGAAATGAAACTTTGAAATCGTTATCCAATTTAACAAATTATTTGATCTTGAAGGGCAGTTTCGGTTCACATATTCAAAATAGGTTCTAAAATTGAATAGGAAATATTGTAAGGCAGTTTATTTGGATATTTGGTAACAATTATTTAAATTAAAGCCTCTGTAAATGCTATAAAGATGTGTTAAAAAACTGCAAATGACAAAACTATTAACTAAGGATATTATAACTTAGTTATTTTATACATCTTATAAAACTGTTTGTATTTAAGGATCTCTAATGAGGTTACCGAAATGATTAATTACAACTAGTAGCGGGGTTTTTAGACAAGCTTGTCAACCTTTAAGGTGCGCTAGAAAAGGCTTCTCCCATTCATTTGCAGTCATTACGAATTCCCCACAGGTTTCCCAGCAAATGGCCTCAATTGTTGCCTTTTTAGCCACTAATTGCTCAATTAGCCGCTTGGCCCAGCCACATGACACAGCCCGAACCGTAACCACACCCCCTCCGCCCCCTTTTGTCCAACCCCTTAACTCCCCACCACCAACCACCACCATTACCTTTATATGGCAATTATTTAATGTACTATCTATCTCTGGGGCACTTCAATGGCAATATATATATATAAGATATATATATATATATATATATATATATATATATATATATATATATATATATGTATATATATATATATATATATATATATTCTTGTGCGGCACTCCCCTTTAGCTCCTAATAAGTTCGTTAGCAACTCTTCGAATTGGTAATATTTAATTTCGACTGCGTCTCCAATTGACGAACCTATCATTTCATTTTGGACTGCGTGCGTTTGAGCGGAAGTTCAACCGAAAGGGTTGAGTTCCCATTCCTTTTCGGCTGAGAAAGTGCAAGTACAGTGAAGCCTAGGTCAAGGGGGCTTAAAAATAAATTTTAAATTAGTGGAACATCTTCTTGTGTGATTCTAGATCAACGTTTTGCTGTCAAAAATTGGGTTTTGTATAGAAATTTGGTAATTTTAAGAAAGCGTATCTTAAAAATAATTTAGAGTCAACAAATCCTTAATTCTCAGGGTTTTAATAGAGAGATTCAAAGGGGTTATATCATGATATATTCAAAATAAAATTTTAAATCAGTAAAACACAAACGATTGGAAATAAATTTACTTCTCATTACTTTTTAGGATTTTAATAGAACAAATACAAATAGAACAATACAAACTTGATTTGATTTTGTAAATTTATGCTTTTCTACTGTTTCAATATAAAATATTTAATGTTAAAGAAATTTTTTCAGATTATGCTGAGTTTAAACCCTAACTTCGTATTTAATTTGAACAAATAAAACATTTGTGTATTATTTTTCTAACATTGCTCAAAGCCCATTTGCACTGTACTGTATGTAAATAATTGAGCGCGTATTTTGGGAACTCTGGAACTCCAAATGCCATTTAATTGTGGCACGCAATCGATGGGAAGGATATTAGGGACCCTGCCAGCAGCGCCTCCATTGATGGCAGATAGTTGATAGTTGTTGCATTTAATTACGTCAGATTGGATCTGCTCATTGGATCGGTTCATTGCAGCCAACTGGCAGGAAGAAGGCTCCTCTTTTCCCGAAGGACTCGCAAGGCCAACAAAAAAAAAGGACAAAGGATCCGCAGGAGGATACACAAAGAGTTGAGTTGAGTTGAGCTGAGTTTGTGAAAGAGAACACTGGGAGTTCCTTAACCTCGACGGAGGACACTTGCCGGCTGAGCGTCAAGTATCCTTAGACAATTACCTGGCCCGAGATGATTATCTGCTAGAGTTAAATTCGATACCGTCTATTAGCCTCGTTATTATCCTTTTTTCTGCGCCCCAGTGTCTCCTGTCTCCTGTTTTCTGTTCCTTCAGTTTTGCTGCTGCCATTTGAAGTGGTATCGTGTGTCAGACTGAGCGAATTTCCACTCATGCACTGGCAACATATTTTGGTAAGTTTAAATATATCCTACTAAATTTATGCAGCTGGAAGCTTATGGAAGCTTAAGCTTATGGAAATAGCAATCAAAACTAGCATTGAAGCTATTTTTGAAATTCAAAAAATTTCACATTTATCATAGGTATAATATATAAAAATATTTTTTTTTTAATATTGAATACATATGTATGTATGTATATGTTTCGCTTTGATTTAAGCTATTTTTAATATGGAAATATTATTTTATGTTGCATACATTTACTTGCCTATTTGCGGAAAGGATTTTATTATCAGAAAGTGTAATTTAAATTTAAGCCATATTAAACTTAAATATTTAAAACTTATAATTAGTACTTTATATAGTTCACATATATTCAAAAATTGTAATATTGCACTTGAATAATTTCAATGTGAAAATAATAATTCTAAATTTTATATATTTTAACTTTATCATTTTTTTCCGTGTGAGTTCGCTCGTCTGGGTGCCAAATGAGTACCTGTTTACGGTCCGATCCTGGAGCTCCCACGCTGCAATAATAGTTTCCATTCATGAAATGGGAGATGCCGAAAAAGGATGCCAAAACCAAAAAACAAAAAAAAATAGGGAGCCACAGGAAGTGCGAGAGTGTCGAGCTATTTTGTCCATCATCCGCACATTAGATGATTCTAAATGCCATTCCTTGCTAATATAAGTCTTCGGTTTCACCAACAAAAAAAAATAAATAAGGAAAATAAGGAAAACCAAGAAAAAAGGTTGGCAACATGTGTTTTTCGGTTGGTTTTTATCAGATTTTCCCGCTTACACACAACTTGTCCAATTCTCACAATTAGCCCCATTCCATTCCACTTTGGTCTACTCTTATTTTTCCCATATCGGGAAACGCCCACTTGTCAACATTGCATTCGTGAAAACTCAAAACTGAAAACGGAAAACTGAACTGAAAAAATTAATAACTCTACGCCGAAAAGCGGAAAACGGATCAAAAATTCCACATGTCCACACACAGCTGGCATTTAAAAAAATGTCCGTGCTTTATAATTAATATTTTTCAAATGAAAGGTATTACAATTAGTTTTGTTCTCCTTTGTTTTTTTCTTTTTTTTTGGCTCAACATGATGTGTCCTCACGGACATTTTGCGGTTTGACGCTGCTGTCGTGTAGCTTGTTAAGACCAACAAATAATTATGGTAAAACAATAAGTAAAAGTTGGTAACAAAAAGCAAAACAAGGTAGACATTCGAAGGCTCAGAAGTCGGAAATCCATTGATACTCTTGCTGGTATTGGAAATATTTGCTAGCATTAAATCAAACAATTTACTTTAAATTGTATAATGAAAATTAGAAAATAGGTTCAATAAAATTCACTTTAAATATTGTAAAGAAGTTTATAAAATAGGCTTAATAAAAATATTTTAAGCCATAATTCTTCAACTTCTAGTTGTTGTTGACTAGTGTCTTAATTTATAATTTAAAAAAGCATAAGGCTAATAATAAAGTAAAGTTTAATTTTTAGATAAGTTAAAATCAGAACTTAAGTTTAATTAAAACAACATTTATTTCTGTATAATAAATACCTTAATTAGTTTCGAGCTTTTAGAAAAATCTAAATAAATGCTTTAACTCTTTTTTGTTAATTTGAATGTAGTCTTTTTCTATCAGAAAACAGAAAATACTTAAAAGTGTCTTGGCAAATGATGAATTATATTTAATGTTTAATTTTATATTCTTAGCAATCATTAAAGTCGAGTTAAGGTTCACTAAAATAGCCAATGCCAACAGAAATATATTGTCAGCCAAATGAAATTAATTTCCAAATATAAAACTAATTAAAGCTATAATATTATAAATTTTACTGGCAATTAAATTAATTAATAAATTTTCAATTCATTTTCTCAATAAAGTCAATGCTTTTGTGAAACAAATTTTGTAATCAAACATATAATACCATTTACAGTTTTGTTTTTCAGTTCAGTTTAAGAATAACTGATACATTTCTACAAGGATTTTCTTAAAATTTAAAAAATTCTCGTTTTTGATTGGAAAAATGCAAGTACCCAGACAGAATAAGAGTGTCCTGGGAAACTATAAATCGTAGCACACATGCCTTTCGCACCACAGCCGCAGGACATTGTCAATTATTCAGCAGGCTTCGATGGCCTCAACAAGGTGCCATAATAAAAAAAAAGAAATAAAAAACAACGATGGCATTAATAATTATTTTTTCTGTTTCTTCTATAGTACACATATAGAAATTATAGAGCTGCCAAAGTTTTCGATGTGCCTCCACTTTTCAGCTCCTCGTCAATTGTATGTCCCTGAGAACCCATGCCAGTTGTCTGACTTACAGTTTACAATTTACAATTTACAATTTACAATTTACAATTTACAATTTCCAATTTCCAATCGCAATCCTAGTAATTCAGGCAGTACTCCATATTGTGTGTATGTTCTGTCAACAGATGTGTGGGTTCCACTGCATATCGGCATTAAAGCATAGAGGCATATCGCGTGTCGACTCGATCCTCGCCTGCAGTCAGCGGCTCTGCTTACGTAAATATAGTATAGAATTGTGCAACAAATTGCCGTCGTTGGGATTCGTCAAGCCGCCCACCTGGTCACCTGTTTTATGATTGAAGGATTAGCGAAATTACCATACAAAAATTTTCTAAAACGTTGGGAATATTTTAAAACTAATTTTCTTAATTTAAATCAGCTCTGAACAAAGAAATTCAATATAATTTGGTTTGAAAAAAAGCAATTTATAAATTATTTTAAAAAAATTTAAAAAAAATAATATTTCATAAAGTTTTTGTGAAGTAAATACGTTTTAAATATTTTTTAAAATTTGGTTCGACTGAGTTAGTCTTCAAAAACTATTTCTTAATTATTCCAAAAACTTAACTTTCGTTGTTTTTATAAGCCAAATTGTAAACCTTTTACTAAAATTGTGTAAATCAATATTGCTTATATTTAAGTATATAATTGCTATTTTTTAATTATTATTTTTAAGCTATTGTGACTTACGCAATATATTTGACTCTGTACTTTTAGCGTTAGGATATTATTAAATAAAATAAAATGAAATTAAACTATGATAAATTAGATTGAAATGCTGTTTTTGTAATCTCATTTAATTAAAAATTTTACAGTATTTGTTATGTTAGTTATTATTTACCATTTTTAAGTCAGACATATCATAGCTGCTGCCCTCGTGCTTTGCTCACAAATCCTACATATCCCCATCCTGCCATCCTAATGAAAATCATTTGTCGAGAGCCGTTCGGGCAGAATAATTTGCGCCGGAAATCTCTGCGTTGACTGTCAACCGTTCCGCCAGCTAATTTAAAGTAAAGTTCGGCAAAACATCGTTAGAAATTCGAGTAATTTAATTTGCCAGTCACACAGAGGACAATAAACTGAGGGAAGGAAAAACCCCGTTGGCCTTTACGCAATTTGGCATTAATCAGGGCAAGAAATGTGGGTTCGAGTTGGTGGAGTGCTGAGCTACCTGGACTCCCGTCGACCAATGTCCTGTCTCGAAAAAAGGGGACCTTTCACAACCCCTTCTACAGATTTTACTATATTCTATTCCTATATTCCACTGCTATCACTTTAAAATGACTACGACTCATGTCGTTGGCATTCTGCTCGGCCACTCGTTTCTAAGACAAGTGGTTATTAAGTTTAATGATTTAATTAGAAAATGATCGGCAATTGGCGTTTTGTGCGCACTGGCGGTAGTTAAATCGAATTCGTTTCGTTTCGATTCGATTCGCCTTGCAATTTGCCAAAGGCCGCCGCACAAATGTCCCCGCAAACTTTGTATCTGAGTATCTGACTATCTGAGTGTCTGACTTTCCACACATGCACAGCTTTGTTAGAAATAATAATAGTCCAAAGTTCTGCAAACTACACATATCATGCATATGTGATATAATTGGTTTGTTTAAAGAACAAAAGCCTCAAACTTCTAAACATAATAATTGTCCATTAAAAAAAATGTTCAACTTTAAATGCCAGTAGATGTATTTCATTTAAAAAAATCCCTATCGGAATATTTAACCAGTTTTCTAATTAATTCTTAATCTTAACAAAGACAAATTCAACGAGGCATGACATTTCAAATATTATTCTTTGTGAACTGATTTTTATTCTTTAAATCATGTTACGACGTTTTGAGGTTTGAAATGTTGACTCAACAAAAACTTTATTTGAATGTGTTCTTATTAATTAATTAATATTTAAATTGTTTACTTAAAAACTTGACATTTAACAAACAACGTTTTTATTATGTCACTTTTTTTTAAACATTTAAACTACATAAGTTTACCGCAAAATTCCGTCAATCATTTTACTTTTAAAATGTAGGTTTTTTTCTTCAATTAACAATAAAGTAGCTATAATTTGAATGTAAACAAACTTTAGCCTATTTAATCGGTTGATTCGAAAGGGAATGGGAATTGCTATTTTAATTGTTTACTTAATGTGTGCAATTTACCAATTAATTGTTGCAACTCGAGACAAAGTTTGTTTAGGCCTTTGTTGGCCCCTTTGCCCACTCCATATATATCCATTCAAAGGAGCCGCCTTGTGGCCAGTAAGTTTTCAGTGTAATATAGACTTCCAGGAAGTAGTTACTACGGGTGAGCAAACAAAAAACAAAATAAAATAAGAAGAGATACAGATTCTTCTGGCCGCACAAAGGACCGGCCATCAATTGGCCAGGCAAAAAGTGCAAGGAAAGACAGTGGAAACAAAAAAAAAGGACAAATAACAGACAGAAGTCAAAGTCCTTTATGAAGGCTTCGGAGTCGATTGTTTGCCCAAGTAATTGATACGCTCACTTTGCCAAGGGGACAAATTCGAGACAATAACACGCATAAATGTCAACTTTACGCAACTGACAATGAGTTTGGGTATCGGGGACCGGGGATCGAAGTTCGGGGATCCTGAATCCTGAATCCCGAATTTTGAATCCTGACTTCTTACAATGGAAATGCGGTCGACGTCGAGGACAACGCAGCATGCGACACAATTTATCAATTAAAGGAAATTGGGAAATTCGGAAATTCGGAAATGCTGCCCTTTACCATTTCCCTCCCATTTGTTGTGTGCACTGATAAAAAATTGAATAGGTAAAATAATAGTAATCTTCCTATTGAATTCAACATTTTGTGTTAAGTATTTAATTTGAATATTTAATCGTTTTATTAAATGTATTTTCATTAGTATGAAAAATATTAGATATTAAGAAGTTTCAATTAAAACTATATTTAATGAATATAATTATTACAAATTCAATTTCATATATACATTTACATAACTAAGCAAACAAGTCACGAATCACAAAATCTGAATGTAGCTTTTGGTAATCTAAAAGTCAACTTAAAATTAAATTAAAAATGTAATTAAACTTTGTAGCACTAGAAACATTTATAGCAAACCAACAAACGTTTTCTTTTTTTTACCAGTGTAGAGTGTGTGTGTCCGAGGCCTTCTAATTACGCGACATGCGCTGACAAATTTTCACAAATCACAGTCCCAAATGGAAAACCCCCCTAAAACTGAGCATTTTGCAGGACAATGGCATCGAGGCTCGTAAATCGCCATAAACGATGATAATGGCTGTCAGTTTTCGGTCGCCTGGCATTTGTCTGATCGATGGATCGTTGGATCGATGGAATCGGTTGAATCGATGGCATTGATGGCATTGATCGGCCAGATTGCAGTTGGCATGATGCTGCATCCCCTCTGGCTAACCGCAGAAGTGTCCTGGAAGAAAGGACTCAGCACGCACAGCATGTGGTCCCCACACACACACACATTCACAAAAACCCAAGCGAACGCAACGCAACCCAACATCAAACCAAACAAAACAAAACAATAATAATATAAAGGAAGGGGAATATATATAATGTTAAAATACACAACTTTAAATTGAAAATCGCGCCTGATGTGTTTGTGCGTTAATTTCGCATTTCGTTGTGTTTTGTCAAACTTTTTAATTGCTTAACGAACTTTCAGCACAATTGGCATTTATCCCCGTTTTCGGGCGACTTCCTCTGAATGCACCGCCAAATTATGAACACTCCAATGAATCCAAAGGTTCTCCTTTCCCCTCCCCCTTCCCCTCGATATTTTGCATAATTCATAATTCGATTTTGTTGGCTTTCGGGCAAAACGAATCGCCTGAGTAGCCAAAGTTTGCCAACATTTGAGCTTAATTAACATAATATGCTATTATTATAAAATAGTTTTATTGTAACACGATTCGAATGATTAAAAGGCCAGGCTTCCTTCCTAACAAACAAAAATTATACATATTTTTAAAACAATTTTAAGATATTAACCATTTTTCCAATATAGCAAATTTATGGAATCATATTTTTTTTTTAGTTTTTAAGACATTTACATATTACATATTTAAATATTTATATAACATGAAGTGGTTTGAATGACTAAGAAGCTATGATCAAAATTAGAAAAATTATATGTATACATAAAGAATATTCCATAAAAATATATAAAAGAAAAAATAGTTTTTAACATATTATATTTACATACATAAATCAAATGCCTTTAAATAGAAGAAAACTTGAAAAAATAAAATATCAATTCTTTTAAATATTGTTGTTCATTTCGCAAGCTCTAAGACATTTTTTACCCCCTGATTTTTGATTACTGGTTTAGATAAACCTTAAACTATATACCGACAAATGGAAGATTGTATTACTTTATGTGTGATTTGTATACAACATATAATTTGTCCAAACATCGTGAAAAAAAACGCCACAATAAATCGAATAACAAAAGAAATATGAAAAAAATTAAACGTTTGTGTGCAAAATGTTCGACAAAACGCTGACCAAAGTGGGCGTGCCCCGGCCCCCTGATTATATTACAACCATAACGAAAAAAAAAATAATAATAAACAGACAACAATGAGCAAAATTTAATAAACATTGCTCGTCGCGTATGTGATTACGGCAAATAAACGAAACGAAAACGAATGAGAAATTATAATGGAAAATGTGAAAAATGCGAATGGGACAATGAGCCGACCAAATATGGTATAATATCCAAACCATATGACAATGGCTGAGTGAAGATAGAAAAAAAATATGCAACAAAAAAAATAGAAATAAAAAACTGTCAACGGAACGAGTGCCACGCCCACTGGACCGCCTACTCCTGTAATTACGCGGTTAAAGTTAATAATCAGTTTATATATGTATATATATATATATATCTACAATATTTTGTATTATTTCTCATGGATGATACGCATAGTTGGAGACCGTGTGCGAGCGAGAGAGCAGGGCTAGCACAAGGGTGCGACAGAGAGGGCCAGATGGCAACTTAACCCCTAGGCTACCAGCCAACGATTGTTTGTTGTGGCGCACAGCGACCGCCGATTGGCTTTGGCTTCGCTTTTCTTGGCCACCAATCTGTTGTTTGGCCATCTGCCTTGGGCCCCCAACTTTCCATAGACCTATTTGTTCGTTTTTTTTTTATTTTTTTTTTCATTTTTTCCATATTATTTCCACCATTTTTTCAGCTGGCCATGCTTGATGGACCTTGGTAATCGCCTTTGCGGTCAACGGAGAAGTCAAAAACGGTAGTATCACAGGGTTTGCGTGCACTTTTCTAACTGCCATTTAAGTGCAAATTGAAAAACGCATTGGTAGAAAAACTAGAACTAGAAATAATAACCGAGCGATGTGCGTGCAATGGAAAAACGTCAATGGGGCAGAAGAGCATTTTCATCCTCATCTCGTTGTCACGCACCTGGCAACCCTTTTTTATTGTACTGTTGTGCTCTTTTTTGTAATATTTTCATTGCACTATTTGCTGCGCGACACACACGCACTTTTCTGTGCAACGTGCCACTTGTTCTGCCAACTTGCCATCGTGTAATTGCGATAAGTACAGGCCAAGTCGAAGCTATTGGCCACAAATGCCGCAGTCAGTCAATCGATTCAAAGCGGATGCAGACTGTTCCCAGATGTCCACAGTTGGCACAAGATTCTGTTCGTTGGGGTTAACAGAATAAATATCTAATGTACTTGTGGCTTATATGGAAAAAAACTCAATATGTTTAAAACATAAATTAAATGTTTAGATTTTAAAATCAATTTTGAAAATAGTCAAATAAAACACTTTTAAAGATTGGAATATACTTTAATTAACTTAAAACTGCAGTGGAAATGCGAAAATAAATTGAAAAATTTGCATACACTAGTTGACAAAACATTTTAGCTACTTAAACACTTAACAAATTTTAATGGATTATGAACATAGCTTTTTCAGATATTCGTAGCTTGCGTGTAACATTTTATTTTTAGTTATATTAGAGAGATATTTTTGTTGGGAACGACTTAACCTATTTCACATTAATATTATTCTAAAACTACTTACTTAAAAAGATTCCAATCTTTGGTATATAATGTTAAGTATAACAATATTTTCTTTACACATAATGTAACTCATTAACTTCAAATAAAATGTACTTAAAGATACATAAGAAGAAATTTAGTATCCATAACTTTTAAATATCTTGCATGTTAAAATCATTATGTTAAGCAACAAAAGAAAACTAAATTAGATTAAGTGTTATATTAAGAGTGAATAATGACACCTTCATGTGTGAATCATAGTGATGAAGAGCTCTCAGAAACAGCATTAGCACACCCCTTTTGGCATTCCCCCACTTTTTTCGGGGTATCTAAACGGCTGTCATTCAATGTTGATAACCAAATCCCATCGTAAACCAATTCGTAGAAGATTTCTGGGTATGTGCCCCTTAATCCTTCCCATTAGGCTGTCATAACTGGGTCCCACCCACAACAGAAACTCCGCCCCAGGATGAAATTCCATTAAGGATCTGATCCGCATTAGCTGCCAATGCGGAAGCAAAAAAAATACTGCAAAATGCGTTTCTATGCCAAATTTTTAAGTGTATCAGCGCCCACACAATTACGCAGCCAACTGGCCACGCCCCCTAAAAGAGGGCGGAAGGGCGGAACGGGTGTGCTGCATTATGAATATATATTCTCGTATATATATATTTGTATGTGTATATCCTTAAAAAGGATTACGAGTACAACGCGCAGCTGATTAGGTTGACACGTTCCAGGCAACTCTTGTGCTTGGTTCTTTTCGTGTGATTTTGTGTGGATACACTGGAATAAATTTGTGCTACCTAAATGATTGTTAGCAGATTTATTTGTTGCTTAAGACTATTTTTATTTACAAATCCTTAGTTATATAGAGTATATTTGATCTACTGTTAGTAATCATCAAATTTATCACTTTTATTTGGTTAATTTATAAATGAAAATTCCTTACCTTTGTGGAACTATCTAATAATATTCTAAGATATATAAATCTATATTCATAGTTACTCATTAAGAAATAAAAGTAATAAAAAATTAAAAAAATGTAATCAAGAATAGTATTCAATTTTTAGAAACTTTACTTTTTTTTAAAGTTCTTAAGCAAATTAAAAATTAATTTATGTTTAATGGCAGTTTTATAATTGATCGAACATTGACATATCTGAAATTGATCAAATCTGGCAAGTAATTTCCAAATTTTTCATTTCATATTTAACTTAATAATAAAATTATAATATGAAATAAATTGCATACTAAATTGCATGATTTATGAATATAAAATTTAAATTACTGTGGGAAATATTATATATAAAATGGATACTTTATAGTACATTATATTTCCATTTAATACGTCTTAAATTTAAATTTAACTTTCATATATTAAAATCTATTTCGAAAAACGACTAATGAAATATTAAAAAACTAATATTTTCATATTTAAATATGAAAAATGTGTAAAATGGGTATGAAGTACTCCGATTTATTTTTAACTGGTGTACAGGTAATTCATGTTTTTTTTTTGCTGTGCAGTAAAGGGAACCTGGCCAACGGACAATGGACACAGGACACAGGATAAAGGACAAAGGACATGGGCGATGCTGGACAGCGAGATGCAGGGCGGCGCATTTCGAAGGCGGTGGCGGAGGCGTGACGGGCGTGCCAATTGTGCGACGAGCGACAAACGCGAGCGCTCCTTTAAAATGCTCAAAATGCAGCAGAGCAGAGGCTGGAAAACGGGAAAAGAGGAAAACAGGAGCGCTGCGATGACGAGGTGCAAAACCCCGAATGCGGCCACGCCCCCAAAGAGCAGCGGCCAGGACCTTCGACAGCCGGCCCATTTCTGGCGCGAGTTTTTATTATTATTATTATATTTTTTTTTGTTTCTTTGCCTTTGCTTTTTGTTTTTGCATCCCAAACAGAAAAAAAAAGAAGGTGGAGGCAGCGATTCATTTGACGGGCGGGCGTGACACGCCCACTCAGCACATGGGTATGGTGAAAAGGGGGGAGGCAGAGGGGCAAGGACACGCTGCCTGTCACATGTCAAACCGGAAGTGTGCGAAAACCAAAGGCAAATAATACACTGCTGCAAAATGGTTTAAGGGTACATTTTTGGCTAATTGGCTTAGTGCAGCGAATTTGTGCTCTATAATAAATAAAAACCAAAAAAAATATAAAGAAATCTTTAAATAACTTATACCAAAACTTCAGATAAAAATAGAAATTGTAAAAATTGTATTCCATTTCAAATGGGTTAATAAATATAAAATATAGTTCATTAAGTTAATATGGTTGTATAAAAACAAAGTGAATATTTAAGAATCTTTAAATAATCTTAAAAAGGTTGTAAAAAAATATATATTTTGTTGGCAATAAATTCAAGAAAGTTATCAATTTACTGCTTCTAATTGAAAAAATTGATTTGTTTATTTTTAACAATTTCTTTGAATACACTAATTATAAATACAAATATTTATTTAAAAACCGAAGGGTCTAAAACTGTTGTCTGGGCCTATTTTTTAAGTCACATAAGTACTTTCGTTTTATTAATTTAATACTAATCCCATTCGGAAATTTTTCACACCAATAGTTAAGAATTTATGTAAAGATAGTTTAGTTTCTATAGAATATTTTTTTGGGTGTAGAATTCGTAACTCGCTCTATTACTGGAATTCTATTAAGCTGTCTGTGATTGTGATTTGTCGTAATTACGCAGGACCTCGCTAGCTCGTGTTGTGCACCCTTTTTTCGGTTTTCAGTTTTCGGGCATTGAGTTCCACAAATATAATTATACAGCCCGGCCGGAAGCGCTTTCACAGCACCCAAATCTCAGCTTGATGCTGCTGCGACTGCGTTCTGAGTGTCCTGGCGAGCGGAAGCCATGTCCTTGATTCACTAACTCACTGATGGATGGATGGATGGATGGATCGGTACATTGCGCAGGAGCCGCGACAATCTGAAAGTCTAAAAATCTGAAAAACTGGGTGCTGAACCGACGCACTATATAATTATCGCAACAATGCGCCGAGTATCGTTTTTCAAGCATCCTGTCCCCAGTTTTCTGTGTGTTCTTCTATGTCCTTGCTGCAGCTGCCTCGTAAAACAGTTGCCAGTTGGCAAATAATTTGATTTCAAAAAAATTATTATTATCGAGTGCCCACATGGGTTGCAAACTGAAAAACGTCGACATTTTCGCGCGCCGTGTTGAGTAATTGAAAGATTGATTACCCCGGAGGGGGTCAGTCGAAGAGCACGTGCTAGGACCTCTCAGGATGCTAAAAGGTCCTTCAGCATAGTGCCCTCAACTCAAATCTCAAGCTGTGTGCAAATAGCAGGATGATTGATCCGCCGGCGCTGTCATGATGGAAAAGTCCCTAAAAATATAAAGGAAAATGCTCAAGGCTATTTTTCAGGGACCATAATCATTATTAATGATAAAATTAAAATCACAATTTATTAATTATTATTTAGCAAACAAACAAAAAATAATAATTTTTTTTATCAAAAAAATGTCTGTGCAGCATTTTCAAAAGTTTGTTAATCGAATCAAGACAAGCCAAAATAAAACTCAATTCCGGTTTAAATTTTGTTTTTTCTTTTTTTTTTAAATACAAAAAAAAATGTATTTATTCAAATTAATAATAATTATTTTGTAAGTAGTTAATAATAGTCAAAAAAAAAATGTTGTTTTTTTAAAACTCTAAGATGCCTTTAATTTGTATGCAAAATGTTATAAAAACACGCTTATAATAATACTATTTTTTAAACACTTAAAAATATTAATTCAACAAGGAGTTAAATTATTACTAATCCAAATATTCCGTTTTATTTAAGTCATTATACAGTCATAAGTTAGCCTTGAGATCATTATTTAAATACATAACATTATTCAAAGCACGAATGTCAAATTTGGAAATTAAGTAAGTCCCTTAAATAAAAAATGTAAAAATTTCTTAACAATACATAGTAAATGGGAACCTTCTTCAAACCTGTATATTTATATAAAAATAGTACAAAGGTTTAACTGAGATTAGAGGCTTTAATTATACATTTATTATTTTAATAAACCAACATTTCAGTTTTATTTAATTTTTATATGAACCCTTAATTCAACAGTTTTTCAATTTACACGATTAGGGCTGCATATAAAATACGAAAATGCATATTTAATTGAGATCAAAAAGTAGCTAGAAAAATGCAGCAAACCCAAAATTAAGTTGCAACTTTCCTCTGTGATTTTATTTGGTTTTTTTTTTTAATCTGTAAACCAAATCTAATGTCTCTATTCGCTTATTTTCGCAGCAAAAAGAAAAAAAAGGAAAACCGCAGTGCAGGCAATTACTTGGCCTAAACCAAGTAATGATAAATAATTAAGGCTAAAACAGAGCCAGATTAATATGCATTTATTCACACTTTGGCGGGGGAGCCAGTGAAACCGAGCCACTAAATGTATCTGGCATCTGTTTTGGCCCAGTTGGATTGTTGGATTGCTTGGATTGCCTGGGCACGAACAATGCCAAATGGAGATGGAAAATTGCGAATATCAGAGTATCAAAGTATCAGAGTATCACTGCAATGCAGTAGCAGCACAGCAACTACAACAAGCACAACCAGTTTGCTGGGTAAGTAACAATTTCCACGAATGCCGGCCAGAGAACTTAATAATACAACGAAATCCATTTAATAAGCAACTGCAAATGGCAGCGGCACAAGTGCACAGCCAGCAATCAGTGTTGGCCATAAAACAGGGCCTTAATGAAGGGGCTTTTGTAGCTGCCAAAGGGGTGGGAAGGGGTGAAGGGGGGTGGCTCTTCCACTGCAGCCATTCCAATGTGCGATGATCGCTTCCTGTCGATAAGATGCGCCTAATAACAATGCTTCGATGGCCCCAAGTCTGGAAACTGAAAACTGGAAACTGGCCACTCCAGATCCCCAGATCGCCAGATCCCAAAGCCTTCGGGCCAAAAAGCTGGCCGATGGCCAAGAGTCTTGGCCAATGCTTGTAATCACGCTCAACGGCAGCAAACAAAATTCCGCAAATTATCATAAAATTACAATAACAACAGCGAGTGGGCACTCGATCGGGAATCAGGCAGAGACAAAAAGCCAGCTTGGCCGGAGGTATCCAAAAGCATCCCCAAAGTGGTCAAGACGAACTTCTTTATACCCTCAAAAAATAGCAATCAAAAACCAAAAAGATGTATTGAATATGTAATAGAATAAATTAAAATAACAATAGATGATAATAATTTAAGGCACTATCAATCTTATAATTTATTTCCATATCAGAAAATTCTAATATTAAGCATTACCTTTCTTTTTATTATAAATAAGATTTTTAATTTAACACTAATTTTTTCTTAACACTAATCTATGTCAAGATGTAAATATTTATTTAATCTTTAAAGGACAAAAATTATAAGAAATTCTTAATGCAAATTATACTAAGAATCCATTAGATGGTTGTAAAAATGGAATCAGTATGCATTTTATAACATTTAAGATTTTTAACATCTAGTAGATGGTTGAATAGTTTACTTATTTGCAAAATTTGTATACATTAAGATTCTAAGTAATAAATCCATTAAATTTTACAATAGTTTTCTTCAAAAAGTCATTACAATTGAGTTGAATTGAATAATGAGTCTAAAACATCTTTTGAGGACAAAAGTTTTGACGAAATCTCAACTCAAATAAAACTAAAGTTTTGAGAAATTGTATTTTTGGTTTTCGATATGATTTTGCATGCTCTGTTTTCTATTTACAAAATTATTATTTGATTATTATTCCTTTAATTACCTATAATTCATTTAAAAAGTGAACTTTAGAATTTTATTGAAAACAATTACCATCATTATCTATACTTAATTTAATATATTTAGTTTAAGAAAATCTCAACTCAAATAAAACTTTAAATCTATCAGATGAGCATAGGTGATTTTCCATGTTCTATTTCCTATTAGCAGAAATTTTTGACTATTACATATAATGTATAAAAATAGAGTATATATTTTATTTTATTTATTGGAATTACTCAAAAATCTTTGAAAGAAAGTGGCAAATACATTCGAGTTATGGCAATGGCTGCTGCTTAAAGTGTAACAGCAGAAGTCAATCATCTTGGCGGAGCATCTCAACTATAGTAACCAGTTCTCCTTATTTTTTTTTTTTTGTCGAAGGGGGGTAGACTAATATGTGTCTGAGGGGCTTGAGTTTGCATGCCAGCAGCAAATAAAACGCAGCACACACGCACAAAATGGTAAACAACACACACACATAGAGCTTTTGACGGCCATTGCTTTTGCTGCAATGGCGTACGTAAGGGGGGGTATTGTATATTTTTTTTTTTTTTTTTTTTGTGTTTTATTTTCAAGCGAACTACTGACTGCAGTAACTTTGGCAACGTTGTTGGCTTCGTTTTTCGTTTTTTGCGTTTTTCGCTTGCGTGCCAAGTGGCAATCAGTCACGTTGAAAGGCGTTGTCCGCGTGTTGTTGCTGCATGTTGCTGCTTGCTGGTTGCTAGTTGCCGCTGTAGATGTTGCCAGTTGCCAGTTGCTGGCGGGGCCGGTTTTTGTATCGTTTTTGTATTATTTTTTTCTTCCAATCCAATCGCGAAACGCCGCTCCATCTCGTTCTTTCTTTCGAACGCTTGGCGATTGTTGCCATTTTGCTGGCCCAAAATGCGTCATTTCCAGCGAAAAGAAAGCTGCTAAAACGTAATCACACAACAACAAAAAATACAACAAAAAAAAAAATAAACAAAAAAAACACAAAAAATTAATAATAAGCTCAATTACGAATGCCTTGGCTTTTCGTTCTCTGCAATTTCCCGGGGGCTGTGGCATTATTAGCTTACCTGCGAAATGGCCCGCTAACCGTTAGTTCGCTCTTAGCTCTTAGCCAACTCCATCGATTCCGGCCAATAGCCAATATCCAATATCGAGTATCGATTCCATCGCAGGTGCCAATCGAGTCTTACGTGATGGAATTCGTTTCCAGTCGCTGGTTTTTCAGATCAAACAGATCTCTGATTGAGTGCCAATGGGCTGGACTTAAAGTGCTACTGAGTTTCAATTGCGGAATGCCTTGCTTTACAATTTGTACTTTGAGTTTCAATTAATTTTAGTTTAATTAGTTTATTTATTTAGTTTATTATAACTTTATTTATTTTATTGCAAAAACAATTAAAACTAAAACTTATCTAAGCAAACACAATTATATTAGCATCACTTTTAATAAGTAAGTTTTCTTATGAATAAACTGAAATTGTTTGACAGTTTGACAAGTTATTTTTAAAGTTTCATAGTGAAATATAAAACCTTATTTTGTTTTCATATTTTATTGTTTTGCATTGATATTTATATATTACTATTATTGCAATTATACTTTACATTTAAATGTATTAACAAAGTTTTCTAGAGAATCATATATTTTTTTCATTAATTTTTATTTTATTTGTCTCGTTCCAATGAACACTGAAATTCTACATTTAATATTTATATCATGCGTTATAAGTAAACTCAACTCTATTCTTTTTTCAAAAATATAGTTTTCATTAAATCTAAATTAATTAAAGTCTATCTGGCAAAACTTAACCTTATTTCGATTACTACATTTTTCCAATTTAATTCTTATAAAATTTATAATTTTTTGCACGTTCCTAAACATTTTTAAAATGGTAAAGCGTGTTAAAACTAATGAACAGTAAATATCATTGATTTAAAATAAATCAAATGCCAAAAAACAGCTGAACCTAAAAAAAAACTTGTTACATTAAGTTTATTGATGTCTTTACTCTTAAATATCTAATATTGTTCTAAAGGAAAGGTAAAAAAAGTTTAATAGTCAATTGACAGAATCAAGAATATTTTACATAATAATCTAGGTAATATAATTACCTACATACATTATTTTTAATATCAATAAAAATGTAACTAAATGTCTGATTAAGTAGGTATTTGCACACTTCTTAAATGCGTACACTTTGTGTCCTTCAAAAGAATTTTTTCTTGTTTTTCCACCTGTTTTTTTACTGAATCTCTAGAGCTATGGACACCCAATTGGTGCATCGGATCCACGTGGTTCCGCTGGAAAATATAATCCGATGGCGATGCCGATGCCGATGACGTGGCCCAATTGGCGGCGGAAACGCGGCGGAAAGTCACAGAAATTGCTGCGGACAGTTGGCGCTTTCCGCTTTTGCCATCTTTCCCATATTTTGCCATATTTTCCCATTTCCCCTGTCCATTTCCCCAGCTCATTTCATTTCCCCCTGGACTCGAATGGATTCGCTGCGGGCCCCTCAATTAAAAGGTGTGGAAAATGTGGAGTTCACATGCAAAACAACAATTTAAATGACCAAAGGCGCGCCCAACCCCACATTTTTCCTTCTTGCAATATGGAAATCCAGATATGAACACACACATATATTTTCTTTTCTTTTCTGTAATTTTTCTTCTCGCTCTCTATAAGTGGAGCAGTTCATTAATGATCATGTAATATACAAAACGTATGGCGGGCATATCGTATGTTCAGGGGCGGAGGGAAAAAAAGGGGGGAAAAAAGGGGAAAAAGGGGATCCGCTGGCAACAGGAAATGCAACAACACGAAGGCAGTAACGAGGAAAAGTCAGAAGGCTGGAAAATTGCATGCGATTTGAAAATTGTTTGACGATTAAGAAAGAGAAGGCTAAACTTTTGGGGCCAAAAAAAATATAAAAGCAAAGAAAATGGAGAGCCAAAGCCAAATGAAAATTACATTTTAACTGGAGTTGAGGAAAACCCCACCCCAAAAACAAACCAAAATGGCGCGCATGTTTTCCCAGAAAGTAATTAATGCGGGCTTTTCCGGCTCTCGAAGAAAAAGTTACCCAGTGGGTTCATAAGTCCGTGGAAAAACACATGATATAAGGTAAAACGATCTAGCAAAACTAGTTAGTTAGACATTTTTTACAATTCCTATGACTTGTGGAAAACCCACAACATTATTTTTAAAGCGCATAATGTGACCTATTGGATTTCGACTTAAAATTAAATGCATTTCAATGTTTGTGTTTTCATTTTTTGATTATATTTTTTGACATAAAGACTTAAAACAAAAAAAAAAGTTGATACAAGTTTTTTTTTAGAAACAGTTTTGAATAAAAGATAATACTACTCTTTAAGCCTAATTGCGGGAGCTAATATATTTTGTAATGCTTCTAATTTTTAGACAATTTATTATGAATTGAAAATAGAATTTGGTGACTTTCTTGTAAAGGTCTCAAAACTGAACTCCAATAACTCATAAATTGACGTATTAAATTCTGATTTGAATGTGAAAACTTTTAAAGTGTTTGTAGTTACATTGTTTTGTAAATTTTTGTTCTGAGTGTAGGTCCAATTTTTTGTCACATTTTTTGTCATTTTAATGATGTAACCTTCTTAAAAATAAAAAAATGAGTGAATAATAAACAGTTTTGAATGAGTTTTAAGAATACTCAGGTAACATATGTTATAATATAATTATTTTTAGACCATTTATGATGAGTTGAAAATGTAATTTGGTAAACCCGATTTATAATATTTTTTTTTAGAATTTCTGGTGAACTTATAGTTGTAACCCTCAAGAGACCCGCAGGAATACCCTACTGTTTTGTACTGCTGCTCCTTTTGACTGGAATTTTTTCATTCTTTGCGTTTGGCGCTCATTAAAGTGGAGCTACCGGTTTTCGCTCTCCCTCTCCCACTCCCTTTTTTCGCGACAGCCCGTCTCTTTCGCTCGCATTGGGGAGCCCGGGGAGTTGGCCAGTTTACATGGCCAGTTGGACTTGGCCGAAAACACCTCCCCTCCGCCCCTTTTGGCCAATTCGTTGGCCATTTTAATGGCCGCCGACCGAACGTCGCCGTTCGTTCTTTTTTTCTGCTACTTCTTTTTTTTTTTTTTCTTGTATTTTCTTGGCCATTTCGGGGTGTTCGGCCAACTGCAATTATTTCGCTTTTTTCTGCTCGCTTTTTTTTGCAAGTGTGTTGCCTGCTCTTGTTGTTCTTGTTGCTTTTCTTTTAGCGCAATAATTTGCCTCTCTGTGCATTAAATGGATTTAATGAATGCAGTCCTATTAACTTTTTTTTCCCCTCCAGTTTTTCCTTTATTTTGTTTTGTTTTTTTGCTGCTGCTTCTTCAAGTTGTGCTGCTTCTGCTGCTGCTGTTGTTGTTGCTATTATTAATAATAATTGGGCAAGTAGTCGTCGTCGTCATCTGAATTTCAAATTCGACTTCAACTTAATTTTTATTGCCGCTTTTTGTTGCTGGTTTTTGTGCTTCCGCCGATGCAAAAAGCGAATGAAATGCGTTCGCTGCAAAACTGTTTGCGGCGCCAGGGGGTTAAGGGGGTGGCTAAGAGGGGTTAAGGGGGCTTCCCCGAGACAGGTTCAGGCTGCCAAAGTAATTGCTGCTGCAAAAATGGCCGTCCCAAATCGAAATTATGCGCCATTTGCCCGCAGGAGATCTCGCAAGAAGAGCAGTTGCCTCCGCAGAATCTGCATACATTTTTTTATATATTCATAAGCCAGGCAATCGTTACCAATAAAAAAACAGTGCTTTTTGAGCAATCAATTACTATTTTTTCATATATTTAAATTAATTAATATATTTAAATTTAAATTAATTAAAGACCGTAATTATTAGTAGAGTGCAAATACTCCTTTAGTCTTAATAATAATAAACAGAACCTTTTTATTTTTTAAACGTTAAATAAATATATGTCATACTATTCCTGAAGAACACAAATTTGCTACATAAAGCACTTAATTGTCTAAGAAAACTTCTTATAAATATATTTATTTTCGATTTTATAATAATGAATAAACAGTGTATAGTACAATGATTATCGAAGTATTAGTATTCTAAGAATAATTCCTATAAATATTGTTGTTTATAATTTTATAATAATAAGTAAACGATAAAGAATAGTTGTTTTGTATTTTAAAATTAATCCTATTCTTAAGATTTTATAATAATGTTTTTGTTTATTCAAAAAATTGAAAATTGCCATTCCTCTGAAGACTCCCCATCCATGTTCCTGTAAAGTTCCTCGCGGGCAATCGTTTTCTTGGCGCTCTCTTCTGATATTTTTCCGAATCAATGGCAATCGATGCCCACTCCCAGCAATCCAATCAGCGCTATTTGAAGGGCGGGAAAATGCCATTCAGATCGCAGCTGCCCGTGGAAAATGATGAAAAAAGACGGAAAGACGAGAACTTTGGGCCAAGCACGCTCCACAATTACCCCGTCTCCGATTCGATTAGTGTCCTGCGGTGATAATCGCTTAATACAACAACAGGGAAATGGCTGATAGACTGGGAAAATTCGGGAAAACTCGGGAAACTAGGGGACTTCAAAGGGGAAACTCGGTAAAAGGGCGCCACGAATGGGGATCACGTGCTCTTGTTTCTTGCACCAAAAAAAGAAATGATTAATATAAGTATTTTAAAACTATTTTTAGTTTATTTTCAAGTTACACTTATTAAAGCTAAACTTTCAGTTTTTTTTTTTGTGTAAAGAGAAAGATAAATAACCCAGTAAAGCAATTAAAAATAAGTATAAATTGGGAGATGTTCAGTTTTTCCTTAAAATAAATATTTTAATTTATATTACATCATTTACTGAAAATTAGTGATTTTTATAATTCTTAAATTCAAAATTGAAAACCAAAAACAAGCTACTTTAAATCATTTATAAATTTGAAAATTATAAAAAACGTTTATCAGTTTTTTTTTTTGAGTGTGGGAAGCTGGCTGCACCTATGTGTTTATAATTCGTTTATCCAAATCAAATGCCAAGGGTGGGTTTCGTTTACCATATCCTTTGGGTTTCCAATTTTTTCTCTTCCCCATATATATATATACGTATATATTTTTTTATTTGCCGGTTGCATTGTTGTTTTCCCAGTTCATGATTATTATTGCGTTTATTACGATTTCCATTTTCGGGCCGTGTGGCTAGGGGTGTGGCCAGGGCAACGCCCCCTTTTATATATTTCATATGCAGGAGAAAAAAAAAAGGAATTTATATATATACACTAGAATACTTTTTCCCGTTCCGGTGTCAGGCGTTTTTTTTTGTATAACAATGACACACGAGCGACCCTCTTTGCGGCACCTTTTCCACTTCCACTGCCACTTCCTCTGCCCCGAAAAAATCCACATTCCCCTAACCATTTCACCCATTGCAGATCCTTGTCTTGAAGCAGTTTCCATATGCATTTTCCCCACTTATGTATTTTTGTTTCGTTATTTTTCTTATTTTCCGTAATAATTCATAATTTCTCTCGGTGGCCTGCAACATGTAATTTGGCAGCTGATGCATTGATGGCACATCGTTAAAAGACTTGCAGCAGTTGCAATTTGCATGACGGTCGCGGTTATTAGGGAGGATGCACTTGACGTTGAAAACCTGGACATGGATATGGAAATGGATGTGGATGTGGATGTGAATGTGAATACCCCAGATCGTTGAGATCGTTATGCAAATGGTCTGGATAAAATGGGGATCAAAGAGAATGGAGGGTTTTATACGGGTTCGGGATCAAAGGAACAATCCGATATTGATCATCTGAGCCTTATTAAATATTATCATTGTTCTAACTGCTTGTGAGAAACATTTTCGTCATATCATAAATATAATTAGCTCATGAATGTATCATTTAAAACTGGCCACAAAATTGTTTAGTATTTTTTTGGGAAATTTTCAAAGCTTTTGATATATTAAATTGTCACAAAATGGTTAAAACAAAAATATAAAATTTAAATGCATTTTAATTAATGTATATAAATTCAAGCTGAATAAAATATCTTTTTAAACATTATTACTATTACTTTCCCTTGTAAATACATTTTATTTAAAGTTAGAATTTATTTTTTATGTAAATAGAATTATTTTTAATTGCATTGATATACTTTATGGAAATTTAAAAACTAATAACTGCTAATTAACTCTTGTTCGGGTTTGTCTATATTAAAAGAGCATACTTTTTCATTTCCCTTCCCCTTCCTTTCCCCTTTCCCCTCACCCCAGAAAAGCAGCGCTTAAAGATCAGTCGAGTTCGTTGCCTAAGTCTTTTGTTTGCTTCTGAAAATTTTCCAAGCCAGAACAATTTGAATACGGCTCACGTTATAATTAAAGGCTATAAAAAAAACCGCCAAATGGATATGAATATGAATGGCTCGCTGGTATTCGTTTTAGCCACTTTTCCAGTTATTTTTTCTGTGTTTTATTTTTCTTTCTGTTACCACTTTTTTTTTTTAATTGGATCAACAAGCTGGAAACGAATGCGCGCTGCTGATATTATGCATTCAGTTCAGTTTGGTGGAACTCTGTATCACCTGCCCCCCTGACCACGCCCCCTTTTTTTTCCTTTTGGCCACGCCCCGCGCGTAATGTGGGTGCGAATGGGAGTGGAAATCGAGAAATCGAGATGCGTGGTGGCTCGTTGGGCTAATTCCGCTGCAAAGGCAATTATCCAGTCATATATATATGAATTTATGAGACCTCGCCATACGCCCCATTCTAATTTTTTTTTTTGTTTGTTTGTACCCACGATCCACGATGCGGGCCCCTAGATTCGACGACTCCAATAATTAAGTGCAATAAAAGGCAATTAAAAGTCAGCCTAATTAACCCCCAACAAACAATATGCAAAAGAAGCCGGCTTAGCATTGGATAATCATGGTGGTGAATTGAATACACATTTTTGGGAGCAGCGCCGGAGTCCTTGGAATTGTATATTTAATTAAGCATTTCTGGGAAATCAAGTTAGTCAGCGCATTGCTTAATAAGCTTTATGTACAACAAATAAATAAAAAGATAGAAATGGATAAGTGTAAAGTGCTCAAAAAAATTCAATTAAGGCATAGCACCTTTTATCTTTTATTTTATCATAATGCTTAGTAACCAACAAACCAAATAAGGCTCATAAAATTTGATATTGATACTTATTATTAGTTTTTAATTCAATTTAATTTAAAGTTAAACTTAGTTACTTAAAATTCACTCTTCAATATACTGTAGCAAATGGTTTTAAAACAATTTTAGTAAATAACCCTAAATTAAGGTTCATCTGCACTTTGTATTGAAATACAAATGGGTTTAATATATAATTCTAATGATTACTATTTATAGAATAATGTTTGGACAAAAAATACTCTTGAAATGATAACCAATATTAATAATTTGTTTAAAATGTCTGCAAAACTAATTTATTTGTGTTACAGCATAGAAATCGTTGATAAGTAAATAAAAATCTGTTTCAACAAGAAAGAAAGCAAACTTCGGCAAGCCGAAGTTCATATACCCTTGCAGCTATTGCAAGAATTAAACATTTTTGAAAACATTAAAATTATGATTTACTTTCGTATATGTTTAAAAACATTGAAGCTATGATGATTTGCAGCTCAATTATTTGATAGTTATTTTATATATTTTTATTGTTCCTATGGGAGCTATATGATATAGTCGTCCGACTTTGATGAAATTTAAAGCGTAAATCGAAAATATTTAACCATTACTAAATGTCGAAGAACTAAACAAAAAAATAAAAAACAGAAAAGTTATAATTTTTTTTCATTTATTTTTCCGATTGTTCCTATGGGAGCTATATGCTATAGTCGTCCGATCCGGCTCGTTCCGACTTATATACTACCTGCAATAGAAAGACAACTTTTGGGAAAGTTTCATGCAGATAGCTTTAAAACTGAGAGACTAGTTTGCATATAAACGGACGGACAGACGGACAGACGGACAGACTGACAGACGGACAGACGGACGGACAGACGGACAGACGGACATGGCTAGATCGACTCGCCTAGTGATGCTGATCAAGAATATATATACTTTATAGGATCGGAGATGTCTCCTTCACTGCGTTGCAAACTTCTGACTGAAATTATAATACCCTCTGCAAGGGTATAAAAATAGTGAACTGGAATCTTTATAAAACTAGTATAGGAAAATATTTTAATTTTGTATAGTATTTGCTTATACAGTTCAGTATCTTGGGCATAAAACCACATTTGAAGCCACCATCGAAGGACTTCCGATCGTCAGCAGGCTGACCGCAAGGATCACTTGCTCTGCGGTTTCTTTGCGTTACACAGGTATTACATGCTCCAGTGGAAAAACAGTTGTCCAGGGTCAGTTGCAAATGGGTTTTTAAACGGTCCGACAACCGCAGAGATCCCTTTTTTCTTTTTTTTTAACAACAAGAAAAGGCAAGACAGCGTGAAATTATAAGTAAGTTTTCTAGCACGCACACGAGATTGGAGAACTCGGATGGGAAGGGCGCTTGGAATATCGAAAGGTAGACCGATCACGCATAACGGATCTTTTAATTAGGGCCATAAACGCGGCCCAGGGAATCAATCAAATGGGTTGCCAACAATCGAAAATCATCGCGGATCGCTGAAAGATCAACAAACCTGATCATAGCCTCTTTCCTTTGCCCCCCTTTGTATACTTTACCCACCAAAACGAAGGAGTTGCGTTTCAGTTGGTCATAAAGACGATATGGCCAAGGGATCGATCCGCCGATCGGCTCGCTAATTATGCGAAATTATTGATTATTGCGGGCTTTTCACTAAACCGCCAAATTGCGTGTACGTGCATCGCAACGACGACCTTGACAGTTAACTCGATCGCTTTTACCTTTTTACCTTTTTACCTTTTACCTGGGAACACTGGCCCAAAAATGTGCATTTGGGGTGGCAAAGGAAGAGAGGTGGTGAAGAAGCCGATAAACCATCAAATTGGTGCCAAACTTAACAGCATTGTATTGTTTTAATGCATTTAATTTCAAGAAGTTGAACTTAATAATAACTAATCTTCTTGGAAGTGCTTTTACTGCTTTTTAACAACTCCAAAATATTTTAAAATCAACTCTAAGGTATAAAAGCATCAATAAAATATCTGTACACTTTAATGAAATCAATTAGTGGACTGTCAAAAACTTTATAAGCTTTATAAAATATTTTGATGGGATTTGAATTTAATAATGCTTTTTATCAACAGACCTCATAAAAATTTGTATTCAAACAAAAATTTAATTATTTTATTGCCATAAATCCTTCAAAAGCTTTGTATATAGAAAAAGCAATCAGTCATATAAAAATGGTTTAGAAAAATAAATTGAATTCAACATTTTAAGGTTAACATTATTTTTAAAAATAAAAATCACAATCTTAAATAAAATGCTTATTAAATTGCATAATTGTAAATTAAAGTATTTGAATCAGTGTGGATTTATTGATTGTTTTTGTCAATAGACTTAATCGAAATTAAATCTTATTTAACCTTTACTTAAAGTCCCATAATTACAAACCTTAAAAAACACGTATATTGAGAAAAAAAACCTGATAAAAAACTATGAAAATATAATCGATACATATCAAATCTTTATTTATTGTAAAGGCTTCAAACATGCATAATTTGTGAAAAATATGCTATGAAAACCAGTTTTAAGAGCAAATACTGCAGTAATTTAATAACATAGCCTCGAGCGAAATTCAAATCGCGCGCACAGCCCATGGCGCCCCCTGCCGCCTGCGGCGACGAAACACAGCTTCCACTGCCCGCCGCCTAGGGGCGCTATTCACTATGCTGCATCCCTGCCTCGCCGACAGCTGATTGCCCCGATAGCTATCTCCCTCGCTCTCTTTCCATCCACGCCGTCAGTGTAAAAAAAACACAGCGGACGCCTTAATATTCGTAAATATTTGTAAATAATAGAAATTGCTGGGCAATCAAAACTAACTTAGCTTAAAACTTATTTCGACAGCTGCAGCTGAGTTCAGCGGATAGCATTTAAGCAAAAAACGGTGAGTTTCAGCAGCCGCCGGCGAGAAGTGAGGTTATGTCCGGCTGGCCCAAAAATAGTTGTCTGCATATTTTAATTGATATACATCTGATATATGTTGTATTTCCGATCCCGCAGATATATCGCAGCAACAAAAATGCCGCCCAAGAAACACGATGAACCGGAACGCAAGCCGCTGATCGGCAGAATCGGCACCAATCTGCGAATCGGCATTGTTGGCGTCCCCAACGTGGGCAAGTCGACTTTTTTCAACGTTTTGACCCAAAGTGCCGCCCCCGCGGAGAATTTCCCCTTCTGCACCATCAAGCCGAATGAGAATAAGTATTCCCCCAACACCCCCCACCCCCCTGTCATCTATATACACCATATATATATGTGGTAGCTGCAGGCGGCGGCAATTTCCTCAATCATTGTAATCATCTTGGAATATAATTTTTATGCCAGCGATGCAGCAATGGCCTGCAGGAGCAGTCGCCGCCGCTTCTAATTTCAAATTGCTCTGTCGACTGGACCGTCTAAAATAGCCACAGTGGAGCCTCGATAGGAGAACAGGAACCAGTCTTCGAGAGATGGCTAAAATATACACAATATACCAACTGTTCAACAGGTTTTGAACTTCATATATCCACAGATAGTGTGTTTAACAGAGCTTGGACCTTCTAAAATAGCCACAGTGAAGCCTCCATAAGAGGCTCCCTTTACAACAGGCGAAAACCCTTCAAAAGATGGCTAAACTAAGCCCTTTCCCATATGTTCCACACGTTTTGGATTCCATATATCCCGAGAAAGTGTGTTTAAGAGGACTTGGATCTTCTAAACTACGCACGGTAGAACCTCCATAAAAAATACCCTTTTAAAACAGTTACCTAAACTACAAGATGGCTAAACTAAACACAATACTATCTGTTCTATACGTTTTGGCTAACGTATATTCAGATAAAGTGTCTTTGAAGGGAAAAGACCTTCCAAAACAGTCACAGTGGAACCTCCATGAGAGAGACCACTTTAAAACAGGATAAGCCTTCGAGTTTAGCTGCTACCTATAGGTACAAGATGGCAAAACTAGCCACTAACTACTATTGTTTGCCATCTGTTGTGCAAGTTTTCGTCTACAAGTGACAATACTATTAAAAACTATCAGTATGTATATAAACCTTGAAAAAAGCAGAAACCTTTAGCAGTTTACTCAAGTGAACTATGCTATATCTCACTTTTATAATATTTATTGTTCAAGGACCTGAAGTTTCGCTCTAGAAAAATTAGTTCTTTTAAAGACAGTACACTTCTTTATTATTAATCTCAAAAACTATACTTAATAATGTATTTAAACCCTGAACCAAAACAAAGTTATTACAAACTTATATTTCATATATGCAGATAGACCCTAAGCATTGGTCTAGTTTTGGTTCACATAAGTCTAGGAAAATGGTTGTCAAAAAGATTGTATACTTTAACTTATACTTTCTGAACTGTAATCCAACTTCAGGTTATTTTAACATTTAGGAAATCGCTGCATTAGTTAACAATGTTCCACTGTCCTTCGAGTTGGGGGCGTGTCGCGGCCTTAGCAATTTTATCAGATCCAGTTTGCAATATGCAAATTGCCCCCGCCTTCGGTTCGGTCCGCTTCGGTTTCATTTTCCTGGGCTTTTTATTTGTGAGCGACTTCATTTTGGTTTCGCTGCCCCTTTGCGGATGGCGCAAAATTATACAAAATTGCCATGATTGGCCGTCGATGCTGCCGGCCTGCCAGGCAGTCAGTCAATCTGGGCAGGATTTTGTTTTTTATATATATTTTTGCTTATTTTATTTTCGTTTATTTTGTATTTTTGCATCGCGCAGCCAAATAAACCCGACTAACATGCATCTTCCCCTTTTGTTTTTCCCGTGCTGCCTGCCTGTTTGCCTTGCCCACACGTCGTGTTCCGGTGCCCGATGAGCGATTCGATTACCTGGTGGAGTACCACAAGCCGGCCAGGTGAGCTACAAATCCAGAATTCCCTCATTTTTAGTTTGGCATGGCTTTGAACTCATATATTAAGGCAGCCATATAATTAAAACAAAAACAAATAGAGAAACCAATTTTATTTGGCTTAGCGAGGAAAAAGAAAACATTTATTGATCACACACAACATGCGACAAACACAATTACACATAAATTAAATTCTTTGCTTGCCAAACTGCTTGTTAAGTTTACAAATCGAAGAAATATATATTTTATATGGATTAGCGATGATTTTATTATGCATTACATTACATACATTATATATCATACATAACATGCGATACACAAGGGGTAATCAACACTTATGCCTTATGGCAGTGGATTTAGCAACAAAATTATAAAAAAAAATAAAAAAAAACAAGAACAATTTCATTTGGATTAGCCATTAAAAAGAAAACATTTTTTTAACACACACCATATGCGCTACACACAATCACACACAACAAGTTCCGGAACTCGCAATTTCCATTCTTTGCTTGCAAAACTGTTCGTTTAAGTTCACCATTCAAGAAATACAATTAATATGAAACCCAAAAAAAAAAATTACGAAAACTAGTGTGGTGCCCGCCTATCTGAACGTCGTGGACATCGCCGGCTTGGTGAAGGGCGCCGCCGAGGGCCAGGGACTGGGCAACGACTTCCTCTCGCACATCAGCGCCTGCGATGCCATCTTCCACCTGTGCCGCGCCTTCGAGGACCCCGATGTGACCCATGTCGAGGGCGAGGTGGACCCCGTGCGCGATCTGGAGATCATCTCCGAGGAGCTGCGCCTCAAGGACGAGGAGAATCTGCTCAAGAATCTCGACAAGCTGGAGAAGGTGGTGGCCCGCGGCGGCGACAAGAAGCTGAAGCCCGAGTACGATTCGATGCTCAAGATCAAGGAGATCCTCATCGACCAGAAGCGTCATCTGCGCTTCGAGGACTGGAATGCCCATGATGTAAGTGCGAAAAAATCCACGTCGAGAATGTCATTTAAATAAACCTTTTTTGATATTTGCTTTTGTTGTATTCCTTTTCCACGTATTTTAAATATGCTTTAAAATGGCAATGACCGTATCTTAAATTTTTTTTTGAATTTTTAAAAACTTATAAATATCTTTAAAATATTTTTTGACCTCTTAAAAGTCAAGTTTTAAATATTTACTTTTTTAAAACATCTATATTTCTTAGAAATATTATTAATTAATTAAAATGTTGCTTATTAACTATGAATGGTTTTAATTGTTTCTACTGCTATAACATGTGTTTTGTGTTTGCTGTGCTCTGTTTGTATAAATTATGTTTATAACTTTATTTTATTAATTGTTATTTCTTAAAAGAAACATCTCTGTTTCTTAGAAATATGATTTATCAATTCAGATTTTGCTTACAAACTATTACAAACTTTACACTATAAACTATTACTGCTATTACATGTTGTTTGTGTTTTTTTTATGCTCTATTTGCATAAACAATGTTTTGTATATTTTATATACTCCCATAATCAAAAAAGACATTCTTGTAGATTTTTTCGTGTGACCCGTGTGGATTCGGCATCCCGTTCTTATTAACGCTACCACTACGCCACTCTTTCAGATTGAGGCGCTGAACAAGTATCTGTTCCTGACCTCCAAGCCGGTGATCTACCTGGTGAACCTCTCCGACAAGGACTTCATCCGCAAGAAGAACAAGTGGCTGCCGAAGATCAAGGAGTGGATCGACAAGAACGATCCCGGGGCACTGCTCATCCCCTTTTCGGGTGCCTTCGAGCAGCAGATGTCCGAGAAGGACGAACTGGAGCGCAAGGCCTACGAGACGGAGACCAAGTGCAAGAGCATGCTGGAGAAGATCGTTGTAACGGGCTACAAGGGGCTGCAGCTGGAGTACTTCTTCACCGCCGGACCGGATGAAGTGAAGGCCTGGACCGTCCAGAAGGGCACCAAGGCACCGCAGGCCGCCGGCCGCATTCACACCGACTTCGAGAAGGGCTTCATCATGGCCGAGGTCATGCACTTCGAGGACTTCAAGGCCGAGGGCAGCGAGGTCAATGCCAAGGCGGCCGGCAAATACCGACAGCAGGGACGCAACTACACCGTCGAGGACGGCGACATCATCTTCTTCAAGTTCAACGCCGGCGCCGGCCTCAAGGATGCCAAGAAGAAATGATACCGTCTGGCCATGCTTATCGCCATGTCCACCGTTCTGTACATTAACTTGATCTTATACTCCCAGATGTTTCGCTTCGCCAGAGGCTAGCTCCTCATTTTCCCCCCACGCCCATCCCCTCCCCAATCAATACCCAAACATCCACACTCATGTTCGAGGCCCGAAAATGCATTTTGAATTTCCTTTTTTTTTGTACGCTATGTAAACACGCTTATGACACACACTCAACCGTTGTTTCTTACTGTTTCTGGCGGGATTTCTTTGCAGCTTTTATTATTTTATTTTTGTATACGAATTTTTTTTTTTTCTATGGTAAAAATAATTAGAAAGTGATGTCTTTTTACTGTAACTATGAATAGCAACTTAAAATGCAGCTTAATTATTGTTACTTTTTTTTTTTTTTGATAAGAACTCTTTTTTTTTTTTTTTATTGTGAAGAAAATTAAGGAACTTATGTAGTGTTTCCAATAACATACTATTAATCTGAATAACAACTTATGCTATAGGATTTGTTTACAGCTTTTTTTTCGATAAGAAATTTATTTTTATTATAAGAAATTAGTTTTTCAACTCATTTTTATGGTGAAGAAAAATTAGAAAGTAATGTATTTTACTGTAACTATGAAAAGCAACTTAAGCTACAGGATTTGTTGTTTTTTTTTTTGTGAAGAAAAATTCGGAAGTGTTCTTGTTTTACCTTTATACTGCATACCGCTACATCTATTTATTTTTGTTAAGAGAAAACAAAATATTTTTTTATTGCATTGTGTGCTGCGTAAGACTTAGTTCGATTTCACACTTGTGAAATGTACAGTTATTGGGATTTTATTTTGGTATTTATCTATTTTAAACAGGTAAAAAGTAAGGAGTTCGGAGTTGAGATACTTGGCTGTGCTGAAATTAAACAGCTTATCAAATACAAAGAAAGCATTCTCGTAGTTGAATTTGTTTCTCTTGAGAAAAACCTTATACCCAAAGGAATAGATTGATAAACTTGCAAATTTATTGTAAGCTGCACATGGACTTGTATACTTTCTACAAAAATAAAGTAGCAGATATGGTGTATTTATAAACTTAAGCTTTGTATTGAAATGTTTTTGTCTCTGCTGAATAAGCTAATTTTGTTCAAAACTTATCAAAAACTCTTCAGATTCTGGAAATGGATTCCCAACAATCCCAAAAGTAGCCTTTTCTTTTAAGGGTTACACTGTTGTTTCCCCTTAATAAACCTATAGATCTACGCCTTGTTGTGCTACATTTTTGGTCCTTGCTTAAAATAAAACAACGCGTATTGACATTTCTTGGGCCACTGACAATCTCGGCTTTCTATTGCTTCGCTGGGGTGAAACTTTTTAATCATGCTGCTGGAAACAAAGTTGCTGAAAGCACCTGTGCAAACCGAACCAAACCAAACCAAACCAGAGCCAGCAGTAAAATCGGTCAAGTGCAAGGAGCAGAAGAGGCTCAAAGACTGCGTTTCTGCATTTGCTGCATTTCTGCATTTCTGTGTGGCGATGTGCTGTGCAAATGCAGCTGCTGCTGCTGCTGCTTCTACTGCAATCCAGTACACAAAGGTTCGGTTGCACTGACTTTGGTCGCAGCGGCAACTTGCTAAGCACATAATTTGGTTTACCGCATTGCCAAACATGTGCCGCCAGAAACACGCACATTCCGTCCCGCCCAAAATCCCATCCTCGAAAAAGCCCCCCTTTTTGTTGCCTACTCTGGGTTCTGTTAATCTTTGCCCAGCAACTTTTCCTCAGCACTGTGTGCAAATCTTGGCATCTAGTGTTGATTTTGAAATTCAACATTTATTTTATGTGCGGAAAATGGGTGTCACAGTATTTGAAACTCAACAAAAAAAGGCATTTGCAGATTCTGAAGAGTTTTTGATAAGTTTTGATGTTAATTTGCTTAGATTTTAGAAACAAAATTTGTTAAGTAATTTTTTGCCTGATTTTTCAACCCATTTCATCCTCAAAACCAGTTTTTCAAGTTAGCCAAATAAGCTTTTTTAAAATCTCATGTTGATTCTGAAATTGAACAAATATTTTATGGTTTAAAAATGGGTGTCACAGAAATTAAAAATCGTTTTCAGCTCTATATTAGTTTTTGGTAATATTTTATATATAAATATAAGAACATAAGAAAATATGTAAGCATATCATTTTGGGGCCTTAAAATGTATTTATACATTTATATCTTAAATTATTTAAAACTTTTGAATATTAATAAAAATTTTAGAAATTATACAAATTTTTCTTGTTATTCACAATCATATTCATCATATTTCTGGATTTTTTTCAAAGGTTTACCAAAAATGCAATCTTCAACAAAAAACACTATTGGTTGTTTTAAAAACTGTAAAGAATGTTTGAAGACGTCGTGGATAAGTACTAAACAAGGCTTTTGTATATGTAATTTAAGTGCAAAACTGCTTCTAATTTTACCTTGTTATTTCAGCCATCGGTGCCACTGTGCCTTGTGTGTGTGTTGGCTGCAAAAGTTTTTTGCGTGAGCCCCACAACTTTTCATATGAAATGTGCAAAATTACACACTCCTCCGGCCAAGAAACGAGCCGAGAAAAATATTTGGAATGTTTTATTAGCTCAAAACTAGCCAAAAAAGGGGGCGTTGTGTAAGGTGAAATGGAGAAATGGAGAAAGGCAATTCCAGTGGATTTGCAGTTAATTAAAGTGTAATGTCTGCCCATGTACGGCTGGATTGGTCGGATTGGATCGGATTGGATTGGATGGTGGAGGAGCACAGAAAAGTCAGCAGGAGGGTGCCAAAACGTTGACAAGGCCCATCAGAGGAGCGTGAAATATGACCACTTTAGAGTCCGGCCAAAAGGGCCGTTTGCCGTCGAAATGCTCGGTCCTCAACGCACGTCAACAAAGGGGCCAAACACAAATCATTCGGCAAACAACAAGTCGGCAAAATGGCGATTTTCAGGTGAGCGAATCGAGCGATACGCTTTGGGTATATTAAAATGCTTAGATAAATAATATTTAGGGAACAAGAGAAGTAACTAAATTAAGTTGTAATATCTTATTTAAGATATATTAAACATTTTCCAAAAGATTTTTCGGAGAACTAAATTTATTACTTTTGTATACATTTATTTAAAAGTAACAACAATTATTTACAGATTTAATTTAACCCGAATTAATTATCTGATGAGCCAGTGAGCCATGTTAAAATTATGATTTATTACTTTCGCTTACACTTATTTAAAATTACCTACAATTTTATAAAAATTTCTATACATAACAAATATTATAAAAGAATATTTAGAGCACAAGGGATTAAACTCAATCATTTATGATCTATTTAACATTTTGCAAGAGATTTTTCGACAAGTTGTATACAAAATTATAATTTGTTACTTTTGTTTACAGTTAATTACACTTAATTAAAATTTATTTGATTGATATTTCTTTTGTCAGCTAGCTTTTTAATATGATAGAAATAGCATCAGAATAAATCTAGACAATTTAATTTATCTCCCTTTAAATTAAGCTTTATTTTTTGTAACGTTTACTGGATCGTTTATGTATAACATAAACAGTGGTTATCGCCTTTTTTTTACAAGTTTACCATTAACATTATGGTTATTGCATTTTTTACCTATTACTTTTTTATGTGCAATTTAGCTAATTTTTAATGAATTTCCTCCAAGTTAAAGGGAATTCTCCCGATCTTTTTGAAATAACGAAAACATAGCCAGCTAGTCGTAGATGCGTGGCTTATTGTTGTTTTTCTTGTCCTATGGCTCCGTCATTCATGCACTTAGTTCAGAAAAATTCAGAAATTCATTCAATTCAATTGAAAAATGGCGCTAGGAATATTTGACGCATGCGAAAGGGAGGGCGTTAGATGGGGGCGGTGGGTGGTTAGGGGGGCGTGGCAGCATCAGCATCGGCGTCAACATCAACTGTCACTTGCAGGGCATCGTGGGCAGCAAAGCGTTAAAAATGACTGTCATAAATTAATGAGCGACAGCGGCGTTCGAGTGACGCATCGAAATTGAATTGAATATATATTTTTCGCTGAATTGGCATTCATTATTCATTTACAGCAGCTGTCTCTAGACATTCGTATTTCATGATTTAAACATATATATTTTCTTCTATTGCTGAGTACCTTTAATTGCCTGCTAAAAAAGTGCATTGCACCAAAGCAGGCAACTATTTTACCCATCTTCTCGTTGACGCTGTCGCTGTCGTCTCAATTTCAATCCCAATCTGCCCATAAACGTGACAATAATATAAATCAGCAGATTGTGCTGATGTTCTCGGTGGGCTTCCACAATCTTAACGTCATAATCACGTTTAGCCGCCCACCACCAGCATGGCCACCACTATCATCATTATCATCATTATCATTATCATTATCATCGGCTGCAGGACCCCATCATCATTGTTCCTGTCGTCTATGCCGGCATTTAACTTAATGCTCACATGCGACGACAGCGTAAAACGATTTGAGACCTGGATTAGATACCAAGCTGCAGCAACAGGAGTTTACAGGGGGCGGAACAAGGGGTCAGGGGTCAGGGTTCATGGGTCAGGTGTTAAGGGGTGGCAATGCCGTTTCATGGAAATAAAGCGTGTAATTGTTTTGGCAGCTGCCGAAACGTTTTAACAGCTAATTAAGGTGCCATCAGACACAGGAAAATTAGATGAGAAAGACGAGAAAGTAGAGAAAGCTGCGGAAAAAATAAAAAATAAAAAATAAAAAGAAAAATAGTCAAGCAGCAGCCAGAAATTATCTGTCTCTTTTTTCAAACATTCACTGCAGCTTATTACACTTGCTTTCAAATCAATTGATCGACTGTGGATAGTAGAAATTGTGCTACGGAAATCTCTTACAAAGTAACGAATAATGAGAAGTCCATTCAAATTTGGCTTAAAGTGATGTCTGCAACAGCTAAATATGTATAAATTTATTTTATATAAATATATAAAACACTTATAAACAAGGTTCATATAGATAAATGTATTAAAAGTACAAGTTATGGACTTTGGAAGTGAGCTTAGAAATGGTTAACATGAAAATGGCTCAAAAATATGTTCAACTTTAAATTGGGAAATTTTGAATGCAGATTAAATACTAAAACCACAAGTTTTAAGTTAAATATTTAGACTGAATTTGATTGTTTATTTATTTAAAATATATTTAACTTTAATAAAATGCACTTTAAATAGGAACTTTTTTTAATCTTATATTTTCCGCATTATTACAAATATTGTATTATTAAATCATGCAATTTAATGTGCATTGAATTTAATATTAAGACTTGTTATACAATTTATAGTTGGAATTTTACTTTTTGAATGGTTAGATATTTATTTATACTATTCCATTTCTTTGTTAGTGAACTATTATTTCTTAGAACTATGACATTTTGGATTGAAGTGGGCCAAGTTATTGGCCCAGAAATGAAAGACCTGATCTAATCCAAGTGAGTGCCCCGCTGCACTTACTTGCATATTTCTTTCAGGACTGTAGAGTCCCTAGTTGCCGAGTTGGCTTGGCAAAGCCGCAGTCGGCAGAGCAATCTCATTAACACCTTTCGCCGGGGTCGCGAGCAATCTCGAGTAATTAAATTCGTCGGACGGAAGCCCTGTCGTTCGCCCTTACCTTTAACACTAATAAGTGGGAGATCAGCCGGCGGTTCGTGGGTATCCAAATGGTATCCGTGGGTATTTTTTGTTTGTCTCCTGAAATGAATGTGAAATCTGAACGCTGAAATCCGAAAGTCGAAAGCTGAGAGCCGAAAGTCAGCGCTGGAAAACAATACATTAAGCGACTTTCAATCTCCCAGTGGGTGGTTTCACAATACATACACTTGCGGTAAAACTAATAGTTACTTTTTAGCTTAAAAAAATTGCAATAAAAAATTGCAATCAAAAATTGCTTGAAAGCTACTTTGTAAATTAAACTAAATGGGGCGAAAATGAATATCCACATATAATATACGTAAAAAATATTTTTTTTAAATTAAAAAAAAATGGAAGAACTAATTTTTTTTATTTGTAATGACATAAATGGATCAGATATTACCAACAATTTTATTCCAATGCAAAGTGCTTGTTTTCCTAAATTGTTACAAAATCATTAGCTATAGTATATTGAAAAGTGAATTTTAAGGAATTATTAAAAGTTTTAATTTTCCTTGACAAAATTTAATAAGATTTTTAATTACTCATTTTGTTTATTGTTAGTATTGTACACTCAGAAAACTAAATTGCCCTAATTTTAGGACCAAATTTCTGTAAGCAATAATGGATAATCCATGCTTTAAAAGTTATGACTTCGAGCAGTTAACATTGTTCAAGTACTATTATTTTGATCGTAATTGTAGCTGTGTGTGTTGTGTGGGTGGTGTGTGTGTGTGTGTGTACACACTCGCACAGAGGGACGCGCACACACGTATGGCACCGGAAAATGTGTTCATTTCCGGTGTCAGTGTCAGAGGCAACAATGGGGCAGCTTCTCGCCAACTTTTGCCCGCCGTGACTTTGATGAAAAATCGCGAAGCTGACGCTGCCAGTCGACCTCTGAAACGTGTGTGTCACTAGAGATGGCAGAGTGACGATATCTGTACAAGAGGATCTTTAAACTTTGATTTAAAAGTATATATATATTTTATTTAAATATTACACGTCTGAAAGAAAATAAAGATGCTTGGAATATTCCTTTTAAAAAGTCAAATAAGGCTGCTTATAGTTTTGTTTTAAATATCATTTTAAAAAAAAACGAAATTAAAATATTTACAATATTATTGAACAATCTAAAGCAAGTTAGGTGTATGTAAAACATATTATAGCGGATATTCATTTTTTTCGACTATACTTTTTATGCAAAAACTCAATTTAAATATATAATTTTTAAACAATTGAAGTTGTCACTTTAAGACATGGAAAGTGCATAAATATGTGAAATACTGTAGCTACTGCTTTAAAAAAAATTTTCATGGCATTTAATCTAACTTATTTTGTATATAATTCGATTTCAATTTGTTGCTTTAAGTGTACAAAATTGGACGAGTTTAGATTTTTTAAATCTATAAGAAAATCTTTTGGAGACTGCAAATAGTTGGCCATCTCTGGGACTCGAACACACACACTGACACACCAACGTACTCACACACACTCGACTCCCTTATGTGCGATGCACTTCATTCAGGCGAAAAGAGAAGAGACATCATAATAATGTGGCCCATGTGGAAAACAAAGCAAACAAGCAAACAAAACCCAACCAACAAGTGAGCAGACAAAAGCAAAAAGAACCAGCAGAACGCCAAAAAGTAGGCAACACACACACACACGAATACCTATGCATTCTCACAAATACACTGCTAAACAAAATGTAGTAAACCCAAGTACTTAATTTAAATGTTTTAAGCTTTGATTTTTAAACATTGCGGTTCTTAAATATGCTAAAAATTAAAAATATTGAAATTTTGTTTGGAATTTATTTTAGTATGTGTGCGTGCGTTTAAATCAATATGGAACTATTTTAAATCTAACCATTTTCACAATAATTAAAATATTTAAAAATAAAATCATTCAATTTAATATGCACTGCACTTAATGCTATGATTTAAAACTTAATTTAACATTTTTATTTCAATATTAAAATATTTAAGTTTACAATTCCATTTTTTAATCAGTGTACACACACACACACATACACACAGGTGCCCAAATGCAGCGTATATATTTTTAATTTCCTGTTATACATGTGCATTTTATGAAAGAAGGAGGAACAGCAAATATGGCAACCGCAATCTATAGTTATGATATATACCCCCTCCTACATAGTATACATGTGTTTGTGGTTTAGGAACCCATAATTAAAAGTAGCACAGGTACAAAGAACCCCGTAATGGAAATAATGCAATTTGTCGTACAACAAAGTCACTCAACAACTTATTAAAGCTGCATGAAAGCGGGGTGCCTATATAAATGATTGAAATCTCAATGGAATTCCTTTGGCACAAAATACCTATATTTGAACACCAACAAATATTTTCAAGAACTTCTTTAAATTTATCTTTTAAAGTCTTATACAAACTACTCAAAATAAGTCAATTGAATATAAAATAATACTCTTGGGTAGTATAGTCTAGATACTAAATTATACTATTTTGTGACCAAATTAAATGAAATTACAGTCAAACATCAAATGTAACCACTTTCTGTCACTTTAAATAATGGCTTTGGCAGACTTCCATTTATTAAATTAGGTTATTTCAGTTTGTTCCAATTTATGGCCAATTATACCTGAGTTTTGATTATTGCTTATATATTTTTTTTTAAACAGAAATCCATGGATTTATAATTATTTTGGCAATAATATTATATATATATAACAAAAATCCTATAAACTTATTAGTGTTTTGGACTTTAAATTGAAAATAATGGTCAAATATTTAAATGTCATATTTCGTTGAACTTGTATCTTATTAAAAATGGGAATTTTGGGAAAAAACAAAACAGTTTTTTAAAGAGTGATGGGTATTGTTTTTTTTATATTTTTTTACATTTTTTATTAGGTAAAAAAAAAATGGAAGTTGATTTGTTTTTTTTTCTATAACCTACTGCCACTAGAATAAGCAACTTATGTTACAGTGAGATTAGTTCGTTAGCTGCGCAAAAATTAAGCCATTAAGCTGTATTTTTTTTTTGGTCAAGTTATCAATTTTCTATCAATATTTTCAAGACTTTTCTTTGTCTTTAAATTGACCTACCGCATTGCCTTTAATTTCTGCTTTCCCCAGCAGGCTCCTTATTAAAGTTTTAATTCGCTTTCCTCGACTCTTCGATTGCATTTACCGCGAGTGTCGTCGGACGATCTCAGGCATGACTAATAAGGAGCCAAGTGGGGGCTTTTCATGCTTGACTGGGTCATCGATGGAGCTGTTCGAAGACCTCCCTGCCACGCCCCCTTTACTGCCTTGTACGCCCTCGAATTGCGATGGCCATGGCCATGTGTGTGTGCTTGCTGTAAAGTTATTTATGGCCAACTCCCTTTGGCTTCCATATGCCTGATTTATGGCCGTTATTGAAAAATTCGTAGTGCAGCTTTTAATTATGAGGCGAGGTGCAAACAGAAAATGGCGAAAATTTACACAAACACATATAGAGAACAAAAAAAAAATACAAAATAAAAATAAACAACAGAAGACAACCCATTGAGAGGGCCGAGTGCAAATCCCCTGACAAACAAATAAATTGGAAACTGGGCAGAAACTGAACCAGAAATTATGTGACCCCCGAGGAAATACTGTGAAAAATAGCGAAAACTACGAGTGTCACGGCTGTGAAATTAGTGTTTATTATTTTTTTTTTCTACCAGAATGTTACTCGGGTGGCGCCGTATGCGTTTTAATTTGCCGGAAATGAAGCGGGCATAAAAAAGCTACCTCACACAAAAACGAAAAAAAATTTAAAAAAAAACAGAAATGCAGAGAAAAGAAGCAAAGGAGCTGGAGACAAAACGAGTTACATGGCAAAACACGCGCCATTGCACAAAAGTGGGTGGTAAAAAAAAAGAGGGAAGGGGGTGGATAAACGGGCGGAGGGGGAAGGGGTGGCCCAAGGACGAGGGCTTGGTGCCGTGTGACATGCATGGCGCAAGTGTTTTAACACAATTTAATATGGCCCGACGACGACGACAGGGACAACGGGAGATGACACTGTGCGGAAAAGCGAGGGAAAAGCGGGGAAAAGCAGGGAAAAGCAGGGGGAAAACAAGAGCGGGAAAAAAGGAAGACGGAGCGGAGACAACTTTTCCCAGCGATGACATGCACCAGAGCCAGATAATGTGAGCGCTCGACGAGGCCCAAGATGGAAACAACGCCCAGTTCAAAGCCATCTCAAAAGAACACTGGAAAAATATGTTGCCACACAACAACTAATTCATTCAAAAACTGCACAATTGATAGTGCAAAAAATAATAGCTTGAAAGTAATCTTTTTGATTTTACAACTTTTCAAAATATATTCCAATAAATTTGTTTAAAGCAAATAAACTCAAGTTTAAAATAACTAGTGTATTTATTTTTCTTTTCTTGTTTATTTTTCTTTTTTTTTATTTATTTGTTTATTTTTTAACAAATGTTGTTTCGATTTCAATTCTTAACATAAAACCTTATATTAATTTAAATCAAATACTTGGATCTTTTAAAAAATATATTTTAATATTAATAACCATTTCCCAAATATAACGATAATAATTATTAAAACTTGAATTTATAATTATTTAATAAACGAATTTTTATTCCAAGCTGTAGAATGCATTTTTCAACCATATTCTCTACACGTTCGCAAAAATTTTTTTAAAGTACTAAGACTTTAAACTTTAAGTATTAATAAAAATGATCAAATTTTTGATTTTTGTGTTAATGCAAGCTTTACTACAATCAAACATTTATGTAGAGAGAAATACTTTTTTTTCATATATCCAAAAAAAATGTTTAACGTTTCTCTCAGTGCACCCAATTGAGAGCCTGGCAAACGACAACGTTGTTGTTGATAATGTGCATGGTTGGCTGGGAAAAGGGGGCTGAAAAGGGGGGCGCTTACCCATGCAACGTTATTAAATCATAAAGCACAAGCTGCCGCCGCCGTCTGATGTTCTCTCCCACATTAGGGCCTTTCGAAAGGAACAAATAACAATGAAACGCTTATAAATGGGTGTTTTAAATTAACCCTGACTCTGGAACAATATGTGGTACATACGTAAAAAATATTTCTAACCAAAATAAAATGCCAGCAACATGATAAAAATGAAAGATGGGTAATAATCTTTAGAGTTTTTTGAATTACTAGTAGTAAACAGGGTTTTAAAAAATCCATGTCTTGTTTATAGTTTTTTTTTTTTAAATGTCGTGTGTGTTTTTTTCCAGTGTTTGATTGAAGAAGTTGGAAAACTTTCTGGGAAAAAAGAAATTCATGAAGGGGTTATCAGAGTGACTAAAGTGTCCATTTGTGCGAGTGTTAATTGAGTTCAACAATCCAAGATCAGAAAAAAATTTTGAAGACGTCGGAGAAAAATAATTCAATGCCCATAGAGCAATAATCGCATTCAAGGTCGAATTGCGGAATAAGCACATTAAAACAATGGAACAAAAAAGTACTTAAATTATAGGCAAGCATAGACACCAATAATAATCATAACAATAATAGTAAGTCAAGACATAGACACAGCAACGCACGTCTGTATGACTTTTCATTACGTCATTTTATTTCTTAATGAATCAAATAATATAATCCCTATCGCATCTTCAATTTATTTTTAATTACAAAAAATTATTGTTTGGGTTTTTTTTTTAAGTATATAAAGAAAGCTTCTTCTTGCTGCCTTAGTCGATGACTTTCCATCCTTCAGTATGGACGCACCGCGCTCGATTATATTTGGAATTATTGTTTTGACTTTCGTGGGACAGATTGCAGGGCAGGACATTCAGGACAACGATCTTCAGGACAACATCCTCCCAACTATACTATTACCGGCCTTAGGCATTCCTTCTCGAAATTGGAAATGGAAAATCCGTATAGCAAACCAAACGGGTGTTCATCAAAGAACTTCCCCCTAACCTGAATTTACTTAATATATATATTATATATGTATATATATTAGTATGAATTTCAAATATCACTATGCTGTCTTTAGTTTTCTCTTATCAACAAAAATATAATGATTTTTTTTACAAATATTTTAATTATTATTATGCGTTAGCGTTGTTTATTATCATTATCGGCGAAACGTATAATTTAATGAATAAATTATATATTTACTAAATTAATATGAATATAGAATGCTTTATATTTTATGTTTACTTTGCCTGAATTCTGATAAAGTAGACACAAGAGTTGTGTATATATAAATATGCACAATCAGTCGAGAAATCAAGTAAACAACGCAAAGTATGAGTCCTCTACAAATATCCCAGTATAATTGTAGCTTTCATTATGATTGCAAAATTTTTTCTTTAAATTTTGAATGATTTTTCTGCTGTGGAGTATTATTTTTCATCCAGAAAGTATGGCTATTCCGAAAAAGCCCCAAAAGAGTCGGACTCCATTGGTCATTAAGTGCGATATGACCCATAGGGGATGCGTATCCATAAATTCTAGGAAGGAGGTCAGAACATAAATATGGTATAATGTTTGGGAGTTTAGTAGCACCGGACATTTTTTAAGATCCGGCTCGAAGGACCAAATTTTATTTTAGCGTGAATTGTCGAAGTAAGTTGCTTTCAGTTGTTTCCAAAAATAATAATAATTGCTGGGATGATAATTTTCACTTGTTTAGCTTACAGATTTCCCGACACATCTCGAAACTCTAGCTAAGATCAGAGAAGCGGTCTTAAAGGAGCGCAGTAGAAGAAGCCTCGCGAGGCACCAAGATTTATACACCAATTTGCCAAGTTGTATTGTAAAACTAATAAATTGTCGCCGCTAACTTGAATAATGTGTGAGAGTGTGTTGTGTGTGAGTGTGTGTGTGTTTGTGTGTGGGGCAAGTGCTGTGTGGAGAAAGTATCTGTGTGCGGAAAGTATCTGTGTGTGCGGAGGCAAGGATCTCTGCGTCCGCTTCTGGAGGCGGCACAATTATTATCCTGCTCGGTTGGCTGGCTTTCCTGGCAGCCAAAAGAGCGGGCCGTGGCATAACTTTTAAATAAACTTTCATAATTTTGCATACTTGAGATAACAAATTGCATGTTGCAAGTCGTTTCCGCCCGCCCCATATACCGCTCTCTTTCGCTCTGCTCTTCGCACCATCTCTTTCGCTTTTTCTTGGCTATGTGCATTTGTTGTTTGGCTCGTTACTTGTAAACTTTAAATTAGATTGTTTCTTGCCTTGATATTTCCATTTCAGTGTCCCTATTGCGACTCGGACTTGTGTCTCAAGTCGTGTTTTAATTTTCACGTCGCTCTCAGAGCTCGATTGACCTTTGAACTCCGATCAGATTGGCTATAATTTTCGCGATGCTTATATATACATATATTTAAATTCGTTATCGTTTATGGTTTGACTTTTTGTATTTTCTATATTTCTTACAAAGTGTATGCTCTGTATTTTTGTTTAATTACATTTATTTATTATATTCTTATATTTAGGGTTTTGAAGTATTTATGATCTTGTCTTTTAGAAAAGTATTTTTTTATGAACTCAATAAATTTAGTATTTCAGATAAAAATAAGTATTATATTTTGTATATATTTATAATGTGTATTCAATAATTTTCAATATTATCAACAGTCGACTGGAATTTTTGCATTGTGTATAAACACCAGTAGGCGAGACCGACTTTTCTGTTCAATTCGAGTCCAGAGAAACCCTTGAAATGTGTGTGCGGTTGAAGTGTAATTAAATTTACCAAATAGCAGTTTAAACACCAACCGATTATATTAATTTCATATCATTGCTCGGCATACCCGTACCGTAACACACGAAAGGGGCGGTGGGGTCAAAGCAATTAGCAAACGGTGGGTGGTCCATTAGTTACACACACCCGCCTTGAGGCCAGACAAAAAGGCAATTAACAAAGATTTTGTGGCCAATAGTTGTCAACAGATTGTTTAATTTGTGCCGAGTGGGCCAACAACAAGAGCAGCAAAGCAGCAAAGCAGCAGACCAGCCCACTGACCAAATGACCAACTAACCAAACACATGCTGCGACACAGACAATATAATGTCATATTTAACACACACACACAGTCCTTGCGCTTCTTGCTCTTCTGCTTACGTCCCTGATTGGGGGTTGGCTTATATTAAAGATATCCATAAAGTAATTTAAAATATATTCTCCTTCATCGTGGCTTAAAATAGCTTAATTTCAGAAAAATATAGCTTAGCAAAGGAAAACAAACACAAGTGAAAAGTGCTTATATAAGCTGATGGAAGAATAATATTTACCATACCTTTCAAAACTTTTAAAATTTGTATTGTTGAAATATGGGTATCTCATATAAGATCTTAGCTAGCTCTATAACTGACATTTACAACAAATTTAAAATTACTATAGATTTAACCTAAATAAATATATTTTATAAATTGGAAATGATAAGAATATCATTTAATTATTTTACAAGTATCTAATTTGCTGTTTTATTTTATAACACTGTTTATCTTATAGTGTCAGTGTCTTTTACTAGTAACAAGTGAAGCTGCTTGTCATGTGAAAACTCGTAGCTGAGAAAATTCAAGATAAAGTAAATTGACTCTCGGCGTTTTGTTTTTCTTTTGAGAAAAGTTTAAGGAATTCTTAAATATCATCAAATATATCTAGTTAAATACTTTAATTATTTGTTTATTTATAAAAATCGTATCAAGTTTGCGATAATTTATTTAAAAAGCTTAGTATCTTAGAATCTTTCGAGATCCGGCTCGAAGGACCAAATGTTTTTGAAGCGGGAATTCTCGAAACAAGTTTCCTTGAGTTCTTTGAGCCATTGGGCTGTTACTGGAATATTCAGAATTGAGTAAATTGACCCTCGTGGGTGACTCAATGGGAGTTTTGTTGTTGTTTCCGGGGCTAACCAAGCCCGTCTAACCCCCCTTCAAACTCGCTGCACTTGGCAAAGTTTTGGGCCAGAAAGCCGCACCAAAAGTGGCCCCTTTGCAGGCCCCACCACCCATCGAAGTGCATGTCAATATATGTATATATGCTTACATAGTATATATATATATGTATATATATATAGAAAGAGTGTCAAGTCGGAGACATGCATAACTGTATAGATATGGACAAAGATTGTGAAGTTCGTTGCTGTTCTGTTTCAGTTTCGGTTTCAGTTTCGGTTTCAGCCTGAGCATATGTCTTAATTTTTGACCGAAGTTTGCTAAAAACCCCCCTATTTTCCGTCCGAGCCACTGCTGCCATTCTGTTGTAGTTGCCGTTGTTGTTGGTGTTTGAAATAAACTTTAATGAGTTTTCTGCTTTTCAGCCACAAAAACCACTTAACCGGCACATATGCAAGCAAGAGGGTCGGGGAAAAAAACGGGAGGCGAACCGAAGCAGCCAGGGAAGCTGCAGAAACTTTAGCTGGCTGCGAACATTTTTGGCCAGCCAAGTTAACATTTGGGGCTTTAAATATATATATGCAGATGTACATATATATTCGTATATATATCTATATACATACAAGCAATGACCAGCGGCTGGAAAAATGAACAGAAAAAAGGCGGCTGCTAAAAATTTGAGCGCATGTAAATTTTTGTGGGGCAGGAAAAACCGGGGCAAAAGGATTGCGGTAGAGGACTGACTGCCCAACCGACATTTATGGCCGGCAAATTTCCCGCTTAGTGCTAACCAATCAAGTGTGGCAAGTGCAGTTCCATTTTCTGGGCCAGCAGTTCTCAAACTCTGAACTCTGAACCCTGAACCCAATCTCAATCCCAATCTCAATTCCGACCTGTCGCTCCAGCTGCCGCTTTGTGAATTTAATTTGTGACGAACGACAACATGTCGTATGAGTAATGCATGCACTTTCAGGCCCCAGTCTCTTGTACTTTTTTGCTGTTAACCAGCTGAATTCAAATGTTTCTCGGCTAATAAAAAGGTCATTCACTGTGTGCAGAAAAGGCGGTTGGGGGCGTGGCAGGTCAGCATTGTCAAAGTTTTATGAGCGGTCAAGCTCGCGCATTTCAAGCGTCTTTCGCTTAATTACATTTGCAGCACATTCAGTTTTGGCTAGTTGAATACCCTGAAAATAGAAGGACTATTTGGTTTGGTCGAAGTATTGTGATAATTAATATTTAAATACTTTAAATACTTACCAACTAAGAATGTACAAGATGTTTTTTAAAATATATGTAAAGACATCGTTTATTCTTTTCATTTTTTTATATTTTTAAATGCTTGCTTAAATTTGATTTACATTTTTAAATAAATATATTTTTCAGTAGAAATAATTTCTTATAGAAATATAGAATAATACTTTCAAATTTCATGCTTAAATTTAATTAACACTTTGATCAATTATATATTTCATAGGACATAATTTATTTTACTTTAATCATTTCAACTATATGCTTCCGCTGTAGGGTATATTAAGTCTTTGTGGCAAAATCAGATGCCATTTTTTGCTGGCCAGTTTCATAACTCTCTCAATATGTGGCTGGGTGCCCCGAAAGTCGCCGCATGGCAGACCATGTACAGACATCTGTCGGCGGTGGTGGTGGTCATTTCCTCATGGCCAGTCCCTGCCGCCGCGGTGCCCCTGATTTTTCGCAGTGTTGGTCCTGCAATTACTTTGCGGCCAAAGCCAAAAACTAGATGTGGACGCGACGCAGCTGCCGTTAGCATAAAGTAATCAAAAAAGTTTTGCTTTATTGTGGGGCAGCCCACTCATCATCATCATCACCATTGAAGCTGAAGCCGCTGAAATGCCATACTTTTCTATATCCCCTGTCTATATAATACGTTGTATATATAGCTAATCTTATTATTTTTGTTGCAATGCAACCTTGAGACAGCTAAATGTCCGAATGCAATAAAAATTTGATAACTTTTGTTCACCGATTCCTGGGCTTTTGTCTTGGTTCTCGTTATTTCTCGGCAGCTAAACTTAATTGTACACTGACTGGCAGCGAAGAGGAGGTAAATATAGAGCCAAAGCCAAGGCGACGTATAGAGAGTGCTGGAGCGATTTCGTATTATTCGCACGTAATTCGATGAAATTTTAATAATCCAGCTACGAAGGTAATAAAGAACTTTTGGACATGTGGGCCTGAAGGCCGTTTCCTGTCTCACGTGTGTGCTAGTTTTTAATGGGTAGCGGTGTATGCTGAACGCATTTTTATTAAATTAAATTTTGTCAAATTTTAAGGTTAAAGTTTTTTGAAAATAATAAAATATTTGAGCCTTAACAATTTTTATAAAGTTTTAAAAAGTTTAATTTTCTTATTTTTTTGTTTGACCAATATGTCAATACTTAAATTTACAGTATTTATTGTATTCCTAGTGCAAGAGCTTACAATAAAACTTTAACATTTTAATAATTTAATTCAATTCATTCTCCTAAGTAGTATGATATAAAAATTGCATTCACTCTAAATGGTTTTACCAATACAAAAATATTTTTCATTTATTTTCCTATTTTTATGATATTTAATTGGTCCGATTTAATTAATTTTTTAAATATTAAACCCTTGACTTATGTCGAATTATATTAAAAAAAAAATTGAGAAACAGTTCATTATCATTTTTTTTTATAATTTTTTTTTTTAACATTTTTTAATTTTGTAAAACTAATTTGGAGTTTTTTTTAATACGTTTTTATAATATTCTATTTTGGCTGCCAGGGTATCCACCATTCGAATCTCGCACCTGTTGATGAGCCTGACACCTGCAGGTCGCACCACCCAGCGACTCACCCACTGCCTCACTATTGAACAACTTGATTGGGCTTTTGACTTGATTTCGCATTGATTGCAATTGCAATTTTAGCTTTGCCTGCGCGGATGTGAGTGGGAGTGGGGGCGGGGTGGGGTAAATTAATTAAAATTACTTACCGACTGGCAAACATTTCACTTGATTTCTCTCTTATTGGGCGCCAATTAATTTGCTTAAATTTTCGTGCCAAGCAAAACACGAGCAATGCTAAAAATTTAATTAAAATTGAGCAAACAAACAAACATTCGACGGGGCAGCTAGTTAGAGCAGTTCAGTTTGGTTTGGTTCGCTTCGCTTCGGTTCAGTTCTGTTCAGTTCTGTATGTCCACTTTGTAGCCAGTTTGGTGGGGAATGGGAAAACTCATCCTTCGGCAGGAACAAGTGCAGTGCAAACACATGACGCATACGCCGTGGCGGCCCAAAAAAGCGAATTTCATTTGTGGCAAATGGCAGCAAACTAAATTGCTCAAAAAAGAGCCAACACACACAGGCACACACACAAACACACACACACAAAAACACACACTGAGTGAAACTTAAAAGCATTTCTCTGGCCAAGACTGGCCAGAATCTCGACACTCTACACTCGGCACTCAACACTCCACTTCCTTGGTCTTATTAAAAGTTGCTGGCATTCTTGTGTTTACCTAGCACAAATGTCAAATCAGATGGAAAAATGCGCACGAAATGCAGGCAGAACGGAAGTCAGGACTCCAGAATGCTGGACTCAGGTTGCCGCTGCCAGATACTTTTGCATTCGCAGGATGCGAAAGGAGCTGACAAAATTATACACGCAGTGTCCTAAACTACGTTTTCAATTTAATATTTAGCAGCTTAGGTTCCACTTAGCTAAAAGGGTTGACATTCATTTTTATGATTTAAAATTTAGTATAAAGGATTTTTTTGCAATTTTAAATACCATATTTGTAAATACATGTTTACATTGGTATTTCACTATATGAGGGGATTAAAATATTTTTATTTAATGAAACATTACACCAAAAAAATGGCTTTAATGCTTTGATATTATCAGAGTGCTAATATTAAATACCAGTTTAATAATATATTTATTTTTAATTACCATAAAAACATATTGTTTACTGCATTAAAGTAATTAGAGTTAATCCCTAGACTGACTTTTAAATCGCAAATTAATGAGATATTGATAACACATCGTTTTTAATACACCAAATGTAACAAAAAAATTTAGAAAATTCTTAATTTTAAAAGTAATATACAATTTTTACTTAATAAGCTGATTTAATCTTTTAATTAAGATGTAATTAAAATAAACTATGCGTATATTTTGCAAACTAAATTATAGTTTTCCCCCAGTTTAGCCGAATTTAATTGCAAGGCAATCCGTTGAATGCTTAGCATTTGTTTTGAAAGTCGCATTCGGCTGGCAGTCAATAAAATCAGATCTTCAATGGCACTTGCCAGCATTCCACTTCCACCTGACTATGCTAGGATTCAACGAACTCTTAACACCTTACCTCGTCCTTCGTCCTTAGTCCTTTTCCTCTTTGTTGTTGTTGTGGCAGGATAGCCACGTGTTTCCAGGACTTTTGCTGGAATGTAAACACAAAACGTAAACAAAACTCTCCGAGAAGCCGGCTAAATGAAACTCACCACGAGGAGAGTGATTTCGGTTCGGCTTTTCGCTCGTTTTCGTTCGGCTGGTGTCCTTTCGGTTGTTCGGCATGCCTTCGGCTCGGAACTCAACGAAGGAGCGCAGGCGCCAATGGCCAGTTTTGTAAGCAGGATGCGAGGCCAAGGGCCGCCGTGCTGCTCCACAGCCAACGGCATTGCTGAAGGACCCGATCGAAAGCCGAAGGTCCTTTCGGCTGCCGTTTTTTTTTGCCATCGGAGCCGAGGGCCAAGGACTCGAGTGCGACTTCTTCAGCCACGCAACAGTTTTGTTTGAAGCGTCAACACGTGCGGTAGTCAGTCGTCCTTGGCCCTGTTTCCCTTTTTTGTCACTCGAAAACAAATTAAACCAAATCTCGCAGCGGGAAAAATAAATTGCAAAGTGGAAAGCGAGAGTGGGCTTAAAACAAAAAAAAAAAAAGAAGAATTAAATTAATAAAAACCTATTAAAGCGATTTATTTTTGTTGTTTTTGTTGCGTGCCGCCTTTAACTCAAAATTAAATGAAATAAAAGCCAAGAAGAAAAGAGCAAATCGGGGCGTAGAATTAATCAAATTAAAAGGTAAAGCCAATGAAATTTCCCCAGCAACTAATGAGAGGTTCCCACAGAACACACACAACACAAACCCCAAAAAACACACACACTTTCGGGGGCTTGACTTCTGTCAAAAACAAATTGCAACCGCAACCGAATCAAAGCGAAGCCGTAAACAAACCATGGCCAAAAAAAACGTGGCCCAAATCAACGTAATTTGTGCTCATTATAATCAAACAGGCAAAACAAACTCACTCATGGTTTTTTTTTTGTCCCCTCTCGTCGCCTAGTAATTTTCATTAGCCAGTTTCGAAACGCCCACCTTTCGCTATGCCAGGAAATCGAAGACAAAGCCAAACGCTTGTTGACTAATCGTTTCTCGATTGCGATTTCAAATGGCAACTTCGAGTGCCGGAAACGGAAGTGCAGTCACCAGGGGAATCCCCAAAGATTTCCGTCTTCCAAAGTGTCAGCTTCCAGTGGAGTGCATTTGAAAAGGAGTTTCTAATTTGATATTCATTTTACGCTGTTCCGTAGTTTGTGCATAAAAAAGTTGGGTATTGTTTCAGAAACCAAAATAACGGGGACTCACTTGTGTTTCCAAAATGTTTGTAAAGAGTTTTCCAGCATTTTGTTTGGTTTTTGGGTGGAGTGATTATTTTAAAGTCTTTCTATTTTGAATAGAGTAAAAAAAACAATTCTAATGACTTTAAATTAAGCAGTTAATTGTGATTCTATATTTTAAATCAAATCAAAAAAAAAAAAACATTGACAAAGACTTTAAATTAAGCAGTTTTAAATTCACTTGTAAACCCCCAGTATCACAAAGAAATTAAAATCATAAAAACAAAGTGCTTAAAAAAACAAAATGAACAGTCAAGACAAAAAAATAAGTTTGCCAAGTAAATTAATTAAAAGCTAAATTTAAGTGCACTAAATATTTTTGTTTAGTTTTATTTTTTTTTTACCGTTCTTTTTTTTGGGAATATGCATTTTGTTTAAATAAATTCTCTGTAAAGTTTTGTAAAAGGTTTGTGTTTTTTTTTTGTAAACCTTAAACGTTAATTCCCAATGAATATAATTAAAAAATCGTGAATAATTTGAGTAGCACTGTTAGTTTAGCAAATTGCTGATCTTTCAATAACATCACTTGTAAAATACCCAACTTAACAGCCGTGATTATGTGATATTCCATTTCAAATCTTGATAAGAGCCGACCACTTGAGGGCTAATTGATAATTATTATTAATAAATGAGTGATTTTGATAAGCGGCAGTGCTGATGGCTTTAATAATGGCTTAATTGAGGCGGATTAGTTAACGCGAAGCGATTGTAATCAATGGGAAGCGGACTGCTCGTTATGCGAATATTTGTGGCAAATATATTCCATCAAATTTTCATCAATCAAATGGCCAATTTTTGAGCAAACAACAACAGTCTCTCACACACACACAATTTGGGCATAACAGAAAACAAAACAAGACATTGCACAAATATTTGCAAACAATTTCCCCGAACGGCGTCGCCATCAACATCATCAGTCTGCCGACAATAAAATCAAGCTGGCAATTTATTTGCCCATTTTTCTTTTTTGCATGTTTTTCATGCCGTGTGCCAAAAAATAGCCAAACGAAATCAAAACGAAATTAATAAAAAGAATTTTCATAAAAATTTGTTGCGCACATGCAGAACGAACCGAACGAACGGCTTCTTTTGATTCTGGTTCTGATTTTGAATCTGAATTGCAGTCGCCAATCAAGTTGCATTCAGCCGGAACTCTGAATCGACACAGGCTTAGAGTCCTTTGTTCTGGCTGAGCTACTCCTGCAACAAAATACTGCATTAGTTTGCTATTTCGGAGCCCCATTTCACCAGGTTTATTTGAGTTTTCCAAAAGCCAATGGCTGTGAGTGGTTCGCTTTCGAAAGATTTCAATTTTGCGGGTGCTCTATGAGCTTAAACTTTTAGTTTCTGTCAGGATATTAAATAAATATAAATTAAAAAAAGAAAATTAAAGACAAAAGAGTATTTATTTCAACAAATTAATACAATTTTATAAATCAAAGAGATTTTGTTTCAGGAAACCAAGAAATGTTTTAGATGCAATTCTTTGACGATAAATTTAAGAACTAAATTGAATTATAGGTAAATTTCAGCTTTGAAATGTCATTTATATTTTGCAAACGAATATTAGGCAAAGTTAATATATGTTTTAAAAGCCCAGTTATTTTAAATTAAGAAATACTTGGGATAACTGATTTTTTAAATTAATGCACAGAAGGAAAAAGATTTAAAAATTAATAAATTAATATAAGGATTACAATCCAAGCAATGTTGTTAGTGCAAAGGATATAAATTGGATAATCTATTTTTAAATAAATACACAGAATTAATAATATTTAGTTACCTGATTTTTTAAATTAATGCACAGAAGGAAAAAGATTTAAAAATTAATAAATTAATATAAGGATTACAATCCAAGCAATGTTGTTAGTACAAAGGATATAAATTGGATAATCTATTTTTAAATAAACACACAGAATTAATAATATTTAGTTACCTGTTTTGAATGTTTTGAATAATAATAATAATAAATGTAATTCAATGAGTTCGCTAAAAAACCTTAAAATAATTATTTTTACAAAAATATATTGTTCTGATCTATTGTAATTAGAGAAAAGACAGTAACTGTAACTTAAAATACTGATTTAGAAAACCGTACAATCTGTCGAATATAAAAATGAACTGATTTGATATATGCAACTAAAGAGTAATTTTCAATATTGTTAACAGAAATGCTGTGTGGTATAATATTTAGAAAATGGAAAAGTTACATAGGAATCTCCAATAAGAACTAAAACTTAAATACCAATTTATCAAATGAAAGGAATACAATTTATTTGTTTTCCGTTGCCGTGATTTTATGGGGGACATTACAAATGTCCCCTTTTCTATATTTCTACTTTTTTTGTTGTTTATTTTTGTTTTTTTTTTTTATCCATTTGCGTGTTCATGACGCAACATTTGCGGTTGTTTATGTTTTTGAGGTCGCATATCGTGGTTGGCCAATTGTTATGCGCGTTTCGTTTAATTGCACACACTCACACACACACACAAAAGCCAGTTTTGCGGTGACATCGTCGTCGTCATCGTCCGTTTAGGTGTTAATATTTCAATTAGCAGTCGTTTAGGTTTTACGTATGGCCAGGAATTTCCTCTAATGCTTCACGCAAGTGTTACGCCGAAAGTCGTAACGCACGACATGGCACGCCATTGTGTATAATTATTATTCCCCGTCGTCTTAGTTTTATAACCGATTTTTGCGGCCAAACACTTAACGTTTTCCCCAGATTACAGCACACACATTTTATATTGTGTGCATCATCTGTGCCGATCTGTGACCAAGTGTTAGTAAAACTAGAAGTAGCAGTAGCAGTAGCAGTAGAAGTAGTGGCAAATCCCGTAAAAGACCCGAAAATAAATTGGCGAAGCCAAGCAAACTAGTTTGATCAACTTGGCCGGAAAGAGGGAAGTTCTAAGGCTGCGCTGTCGCAAAAAGTAATTAGTTGTGAAAATCTGAAAAGGCCAAGGAGTAAGGGATTCGGCTTGCAAAAGTTTAACTGCAGATTTCGTTGTGAAATGTTGGCGAAAAATGGAAAAAACATTCATTAATAGACATGGAAAATGTAAGTTTGTCGAAACATACATATAATAGTACAATTACAAATTGTGGATACAGCAAACGAAAAAATGTGGCATATTCTTGTACAAGGTTTCAAATATTAAAAAATATGTTTACACAAAAATTCAAAGGCAATAAAAGAAAATAAACGAATATATAACATTACAACCCTTCTATTAAAATATATTTTAAGAATTAAATAAAAAGTCAAATACAATATTATTATGTCTACATTGATTTCAGTAATATATGTTCGTTAATTTTTTTCCAATAAACAACACACAGTGAACGATGTATTTCCAAAATTCTATTGTAATCTCAGTTTCACCTGAAAATACGATCTCTTTAGGCCGTTATTGCGGACAATGGTCTTCTGGTCGACTAATTGGTAAATGAATTGATTTGAAACTGAAATAATTGCTTGCGGTGCTGGCGAACAAATAAGTTTAAAATGAAATAAAATAAAATAAAATAAAATAAAATAAAATAAAATGAAGCACTTATTTGAACCTTCAAGGAAATCGCCATACATGTGTTTGTATAGCCAGGGCAATGCATTTAATATATTTACACACATATATGTATACTATATATATATGTAGTTGGTAGATTTAAAAACATTTGCTTATCATTTTTATTATGAGTTGTAGGCGGCGGCGGCGGCGGAGGCAGAAAAACTTTTCAATAATGAATATGCAACAGTACTATAAATGGCCAGCGAGAGGTGCTTTCACTCTATGTGTGTGTGTGTGTGTGTGTGTGTCTGTGTGCGTGTGTGTGTGTGTTTTTTTGAACATTTTAATATGCATGGCAGGGCCCGACACATTGCGAAAATGAAAAGAACAAAAGCTGGGGGGCAAAGGGGGGATTTTTGGATCTGAAAAAAAACGCGGGGTGCGGGTGCGGCAATGGAAAAGAAAAACCACCGGCGGCAAACGAAATAAATTTGTCAGCCATTGCAATATTCTTATTCGCGGGCCGCAAATGAAACCGGAATGGAATGGTACGGTATGGAATGGAATGGCTCTGGACCTGGTCAATAAATAAATACGCAAAAGTAAAATATATATACAGCTGCGGTCATAATAATAGTAGAGCGGCAATGTAAAGTGCTCCAAAAATGTACCTTTGGGTCATAGAAAAACGTTCTTAAAGTTTAGTTACTACTAAAAAAATTAAATTTAAAAAACTTTTGATACTGTTAATAGTTCTGTCGTTTTTATATATGCTCCCAAAGTTAGGTCAATAAACATTAAAACTAGCAATAGTTTTATATGAAGTCCATTTTTTTAAATACTCGAGCTAATGATTTTATGTGCACTTTGTGTTGGCATAAACATATCTAAACAATTTTTTAAATCAAAAACATTTTTTTATTTTTATTAATATTAATAAAAAAAAAATTATTTTTCTGAAAAATGTGGATTTACACTTATGCCTACTAAAGTTTAAAGAATTTCATTTCATTTGTATGTACTATATATGAGGGCAGATGAAAATGCAACGCATACAAGGCTGAAATTGTGCATGAAAAATATGAAAAGACATTTTCGGTTAACGTATCGTATCGTAACCCACCCAAACCAGCTTTTCCCCGCGTTTTCCCCTCGTTTTCCCCTCGTTTTCCCCTCGTTTTCCCGCGTTTTCCGAGCCTTTTGCCAAGCTGACAATAAATGTCATTTAGTTGCGGGTAAAAAGGGCTTTCGAGGTGCTGCAGCTGCTCAGCTGCATGGCAATGCCAATAAAATTTATTTAAAGCAAATTAAGGATCCAATGGCCTGCGAATGATTTGTGTTTCTGGATTTCAAAGTACAGAGTACACAGTACAGAGAACAGAGTACAGGAGACCTGCGGCTAATCGGAAACATGCAGATATTCCTAGGGGATTATGTTTCATTTACAAGTTAAGCCCAATTGTCAGTAGTCCGAAATAAAATGTTTTCAATAATTTAGGGCTTTCATCGTCACGTTTTTGTTGTTTTCCGATAATTTGAGGCCAAGCAAAAGGTCAGCATCGAAGCCAGAAAATAAATATCGATTAAAGCGACAAAATTAAAGACCAAATGCTTTTTAAAGCCCCCAATTCAGACAGCCCATATGGACCTGCCTTAAAGCCCAAAATAAAAGCAATGCATTTAAGTCTACCACCATACATCTGCAACATAAAAAAACATCTCAATTATTTATGGAATAAAATGCAGCACACAATTGTGCTTAAACTCTCGTCGCATTTTATATATTGTCGTTGTTCTGGCCCAAAAAGCGACTTATTAAAATTCAAATAAAATGTGTGCCCAATGTGTAAACTGTGTGACAAATGCCTGAAATGCTAGATAAGGCTGCATTCAAATTGCATAATCTGCTGCCATTGTTGTGCGTCTTCAACTTCGTCTTCGCCTTCGTCTACTGGAGTTGCTTTTTCCCAGCAAGTTAATTGAGAAGTGCAGTTTAAATACTGGCCTACACGATAATTGCCCAAGAGGAAAGTGCTCGCAAAAGTTGGCAAATGAATTTCACTTATCACAACTGACTGATCAAATGGAATGCACAGTTTGTTTGTGAAAAATGGAAATTCGAGAAAATAATTCAAACCGAAAGTCGTTCAATAACAAAGATCCTTATTTTTAATTGCTGTTTGTTGCACTTCATGAAAATTCGACCACAATATCCAGGTAGTGTTAAGCTTAAAAATTGGCTATCAAAAAATAGACATTTTTTATTTTTTGGCTATATAATATGCATAGACAACATGTGTGTTTTTTCCAATATTTTATTTGCCTATATTGGCAATACATTTTGAATTATTTAACATATTATATTTCCCCTTGGCTTTGTTTTTTTTATTTTAATCAAAATTGCTTCACATATTTTTTTAAGCATTTTTAAGAATGATTTGTTTTTATGTGTAACTATTTGTGCCTAGTAAAAATTCCCATATTTAATGTTATAATGTTATAAAAAGAACTGTATTTTATATTTGATTATTTAAATTTACTGCATAAATCTTTTCGTTAATTCAAATTAAAATGATTTTATGCATTTTTTTTTGGTATTTTAAAAATGATTTGCTTAAAAAGAATTTTTTTTTGACATTTAATATTTCTACATTTAATTTACAAACACAATAAGATTGTTATTCATTTTTGATAATTTAATTGCTTTTTGATTCCTTCAAAATAAAATGATTAAATGCATTTTTCTTTTGAGTTGACTCATTTGCTCAATAAACCTTTTGTGGTTCCAAATTGCAAAGAATAGTTGTTCTATTTTCAGCAAATTGGCAGTAATCCTTACCTATTTGATTGGTTTTGAATTCCGTAGCCTTGCGATGGCTTCATTAGCTTCGATCGAGGATTAACTCGCATATGCAAACATGTGAAAGCTGGGGGAAATTTTCAATTACGCCCGTGACATGACATAAAACGTAAATTAAGGCAGAAACGTCTAAAACGGAGGGGAAAGACGAGGGGAAAAGGGGGTGTTACGCTTGATTTGCTCTGACATAAGTGGAGGTCCTGTTTGGACTGGTCGCCTTATTGTTACGCCTACAACGAAGCCATTCCGGCATTTCTGGCATTCCAGGCATTCAGCATTCGCCATTTGCTTGCTCGAGGTTTTTCCAGCTCATTCTGCTGTATATAGTGTGTGTAATACTTTGTTTATGGCACGAACTTTATGAATTCTCTAATACATGAAATCAAAACAGCCGAATTAATTAAATAATATAATCAGAGTTACCAGACCAGTCTCAAGTTAACATGTCTGGCACCTCTGCTGGTATTATTATTTTAGCTGATTATTAGTCATTTTTTATTGCCAAAGCGAACAGGAAAACTATTTAACAATAAAACGAAGTAAAGACAATTGCAACTTTTAAGGAATGAGAAGAATTTAATTCAATTGTTTGTTTATTTGTTTTGATCTTGAGTCTTAGCCAATTTTCGTTTGGAATGAAATTCATTTCATGAAATGGCCATCGTATAAACACAGTTAATGTGTATATTGTGTGTGTGTTGGCCAACAGCGACGAGTGCATGTTAAGTGCCTTATTATCCTGTTTATGTAACCGTGCACTTTTGTCCCCGGGAAAAAGCGAAGAGAACCGAAGTCACATGTCCCGCTGCCGCCGTTGTGTTTTCCATTTTCATGTTTTATTCAGGCCTAGTTTACAAATTGTCGCAACGGCTTCTGTAGAACGTGGCCAGCACGAAAAGTATTTTTTGAATACAAATAACTTAAAGCGGACATTGGGACACTCGGACATTCGGACCAAGCTAAATTGCTCAATTCGCCAGAGAACTTGTTGCCTTTATTTTCCGGCCAGCACTTTTCGAGTAAATAATTCCGGAGCCCCCAGAATAGTTTCAAGTTCACTTCGTTCTCGAGGAGAAACTTCAGGCCAACAAAATTGAGGTTTACGAAAATTTCTTGCTGTCTTTCGGCTCCAGAGTTTAAGCTTAATTAAAGTGTCTGCTTTTTACACTTTCTGGAAAGAGAACAAGTTAAGCACATGTTAATAAAACTAACCGGCATTAAATATTTACTCGGATGGCAGGCAATCTCCTGGAAACTGGCAAAAAACATCTCTATTTTTAGACGACGAGAGTGACATGATTAAAACATTTAATTAGCTCAGAAAAAATTTCAAAAAATCTACTTTTTCTTTCCTTTAATAATTATCAACCCTATATTATAATCAAGATATTTAAATTTAACATTTTGAATTGTATAGATTTTTCATTAATAAACCCCTATTTAGATTTTAATAACCATATTAGATTGTTAATAAGTTTTTGCAAATTTTAAATTATTTATTATTTGTATTCATGATTCTGTTTTCTTATTATTTAAATACATATATATCACTGAAAAAAAATATAAAACATTTATTATTTAACTTTTTAAATCTTTTTTACTCTTTTTAACGCTGCAAGTTCAAAAAATAATTATTATTAAGTTTTGCAAAATGTCTATATTTCGAAAGTTAAATAAAATTTAGCATTTTAAGATATGGACTGTGAGTATATTTTTGTATATTGTTAACCAATTGCCAATGGCGCTGATTAGCCCATAAAACATGCAAGAAAAGGACTTTCCCCGTCATATACACAAATTTCTGCCTGTTTTCAAAGGAATTTGCTGTTTAAGAAAAAATTCTTTTGTTATTTCGCAGCCTCTTTGCAAATCCTAGTTTCTTTTGCGGAAATTCGTAATCGTTGATCGATTGAAGTCCTCAGCATTTCCCACTTCGATTAGCAGCTGCTGTAAAGTTTGCCATGACCAAGTTTCTAGGGCCACTGACTACGTTTCTCTACTTTCTGCACTTTCCATCACCCCAGCAAGTGTATTTATCATGATTTAGATCCGGACGTAGAAAAACTTCGTACACTGATATAACAAATGGATTAGTAACAACAAATCCATGACTATGGAATACCAAATTTTATATTTAATAATTTAACTAAATATTAAATAATTATATTTAATATAACGCATTTTAAATTGCATGATTTAATATAAAAATATTTTTATTAGTGTTCAAAATATTATTTTTAAAAAAGTTCCTATTTGATTTAAAAGCATTTTATTTAAGTTAAATGTAGTTCAAATTTAAATAACTTTTGAAAATAGTCAAAGGAAAATTTTAAAAATATCTAAAAAATGGAAAATTGATAACAAAATATTCCTATTTAGTAAGTTTTCTTTAGCAGTGTAGTGTAGCCGGGATATTCCGGGCATTGGCGTTTGCTTGCCTTCGCGCTCTCTCGAGCACTTCAGTGCAGGCTAATTACAAAAAGTGAAAACACAATTCATTTTCCTTGTGGCTTATGCGTTTTTCCTTTGGCCGCCACGCCCACTTTTTCCGTCGTCGCCGCCTTGCAGCGTTATAAAAATGTTTATGGCCGACGTTTGTTGCCATAAAAATGCGAAGTTGTCGGGGCTACCGTTGCGAATGCGATTACTTGACGACCAGAAAGGTCACTCAGCCGTGTCCTTGCTGGCACACCACCACCCACCGCCCAAAAAACACATCCACCACCACCCACACCCATGTGTGTATGTGTGCTGGTATTTATGGCATTGTGTTTGTTAATAACATTTGCAGCGAGTGCATTCCATCTCTGACGTAATGCCCCCAAAGGGCTAAAACACCTCACTTTTGCACCCTGCACCGTTTATGGCCAATACAATTGCCGCCGCATACTCTGTATTATAAAATGGGCGTATGTGCTGGTACCAATTTGTGCTTTCGACCTAATAAACTTTATAAAAATTGCCGCGTTTTCTGTGTTTATGAGGATATAAATAACTCAAATTAAAATTTCTGATGAATAATTGTCATACGAGGCTTAAAATAAATTTTAATTATTTCATTTTAGCAGAAAACAAGTTTGATAAAAAAAAATATACATGTTTAAAAAAAAAAAGATACTAAAATGTCTTAAATTGTTTTATTTCGCAAGAAACGACATCCAACATTAGTTTCTGGCTTAGTAGGTAAATAAAGCCTTTAAGAAAAGTCAAAATTAAAAATCATTGATGAACATTTGTCATTTGAGGCTTACAATTAATAGGTACTTTAAGTAACGTTACTTTGATGTCGATTTCTTTACGAATCCCTGTTTTGTTTTTCGCCATGCCCCTTTTTGAGTAAAAATAATATTTCTAACTGATTTTGATCTGCCATAAACACTCTGGACTTTGTGCTCCTTTGTTTGCTGGATACTCGGTGCGTTGCCACACTCGAACTCGAATTTGAAACTAGTTGTGGCCGTGTTGTCCTAATTAATTTAAGTTCGCTCCCGCAATCTAGGCACCGCTCTACTCTTCTCTTGGTTTTTCTTTACAGTACTTGGCCATGCAATTACGCAGAATGCCGTTTGCCTTTTAAGTTGCATATTGTTCGGCGATCGGAGGAGCGGCAAAGGCGGTGGAAAAGCGTGGAAAAGCGTGGAGAAGCGCGGAAAAGCGCGGAAAAACGGACGTTAAGCAGTGACAGTGGCAGTAAGTTACGGGCCAAGTTTCGCCGGAGTCGCCTTGTCGCTGGCGCAACTGGCATAACTCAGAGCTGATGAAATATGGAGCTGCAGCAGGTCCTCTGCTGCACACTGCTCCTGCTTTTGGCCCGGATGCAAGGTGAGTTTTCGTCTTTTCGTCCCTTTTCGTCCCTTTCCGTCTATTTGGTCCTTCAAGACCATCAGCAGAAGAGCCATGCCATTTGGTTAATATTTGCCCGCTGTCAGCGCATTCGCTTTGATCTAGTCAAAAATTGAATAATTTGCTCCCATTCTCAGTGCACCCTCCCCCCACACTTGCCACGCCCCTTTTTCGGGTCAGTGTCAACCGTGTCAACGATATGCGATATGCAAATTTTCCACATCAACCTGACACGAGCTTGCATAACTTGCAACACTGCAAGTTGGGCAAACAACAAGTAGAACAACATCAACACGAGCAGCAGTAATAGCAACATCAATGCACTGCAAAAAAATACTAAATATAATTGGGCTGTTGCGTAAAGCTTAAGGATATATTCATATTAAAATACTAAGCATGATCGGGTAAAAGCTTAAGTATATATTCATATTCAAATACTAAATATAAATTATTTTCATAAAAAAATGGTATAAAAAAAGTAAACATCTGCTGTTCTCTCACCCAGAAAAATAAAATCCTCGATTTTGGGAATATGTTCTTATTTTAAGAAATAATGAACTAAAAATGGCCATAAAAGTGAACCTGACCAAAATGACCTCAAAAATAACTTAAATAATTTTTAAGATAAACTTTTCTAAACATACATATATGTTTTCGAAGTCCATTGGTTCATTTTTTCTTGAATTATGGAATTTATTTCCTAAAATCAAGGAACTTTATTTTCTGAGTGCAGACATATGATATAAATAGGTACTTTTATTTATTTTAAAAATAATAATAATAATTTGAATTACTTACTAAAATGCACTCGAATGTATTTTTAATTACAATTGAGTTCATAATTTAATAATGATAATAATGATGTTATGAAATAATTCGAGTTCAAACTTTAATCGTGTTAAGAATATGGTTATCATATGGCCAAACAAAATCAAATTGAACAAGCTTAAAGTTTAACTGGCAATTTTGAAAAGAAGTTGGTTAAGTTTTATTTTCCGTCGTGTAAAATATCCATTTTAAAATAAGCAATTTATAAAAAACAAGAGAAATATTAGCCAAGGCATGATCTGAGTATGTAGCTGACCATTTTTTTTGTAAGTTCTCTAATTCTTTAAGAGTATTCCATAATGAATATGTATATAAAATTCTGCAGTGCACTTGCTGGCAGTCACGTCCTCCGATAAGCTTCCTGTGCACTTGAGGTTAGTGCCGCCTGCTGCCCTATCAGTGCCACAGATCTGTCATCGTAAATTCAACATTAATTGCGGACGAGGGTTGCCACCCACCGGCACAGATAATGAGCAACAGAATAAATAAATAAATTGCAGCTAAAACGACGGGGAAAAGGAGAAAGGGCAGCCCGAAATTACCAGAAACGGATGCAAGTGACCAAAAAGTTTGCACATTAATCGAGGCCACTTAGGACAAGTTTCGAAGGGGAAATCAGAGGACTTAAGGGACACAGGGGACATCTGCATCTCTGCTCATTTGCATTCAATGCAACTCAAATCGATAGATGCAAATGCGTAAAAGTTTTCGCGCCCGCACACAAAAAATGAGAATCCATTCCAAATTTGATCAAATTTTAAATTAAATAAGAGGGCGGGACGGAGTGAATGCGTGGCAATTGGTGCTTAAATATTGAGTCAGTTTTTAGTTGCCAAATTAAATGGCAAAAACACAAGAATTTAAATAAACTAAAAGTATATTGAAAGCATTTAAGAAGATAATAAATGTGAAATGTGCAATTCAAGTTCTTGGTATTTTATGGCAAACACAAATGAATTTTAATATTCAAAATATGTAGTAAATGTATTTAAGAGAATAATAAATATTTAATGTGTTGCAACTTAGGCGCTTGGCAATATTTTTAAATAATAATTTTTATATTTTCTGTCTGTCCAAAGGTGATTTCGCATTTGACCCCACGGCTATGACCTACAGACTGTTCAAGCCGACACTCATAAAATTTGCAACTACTTAATATTTACTTCTATAAATTGACTTTAAGGCTCGCCACAGACATATATAGCACTATATATATATAATATATATATATATAGACAAATATATAGCCGACGGCCGCTTGAAAATTCAGCACGTCGGTAAAGGCTAGGATAGCCCAAAAAAATATATAGATATATATATAAGTATAGGAATAAGGAAAATATAACGAAGATGAGAAAGAGGAAAAAAAAAATGCAAAAAGCAGTTGCAGGGAAAAAGAAATGTTCATGCAATAAATTCACGTTGAAATTTTGCAATAGTTGCGTCTGCGAGTTGCAGGCAGTAAACGCTCGAGGAGAAGCTCCTCTTCTTCTTGAGGAAATAAAATTGAGAAAGGGGTTTGAGGGGGCTTGAGGACCCCTTAAATCCATCCCCCCACCAACCAACCAGCCCACTTTGAGTTGAGTGGTTCCTGCTGCTGCTTAATTTTGCAGCACCTCCTGTGCTTAAGTAAACTTTTCCAGGGGTGTGGGTGGTGGTGGTGGTGGTGGAAAAGGAAAGGGGAAGGGGCGGGGTGGGAAAAGTGGGGTGGCAAGTGGGCGTTTTAGGCCACCTTGGTTGGCCAGCGATAAGCAGGCCGCTCTCTGCACAATTTTTGTTTGCCCCATTCGATTAAACTAAACATAAATTTCATGGACGATAAATCAGCCGTGAGCGTTGGGACAGTTGCACCTGCAGCCTGCAACTTGCAACTGATCCCCTTTTCAGGGGCGTCGAGGGGGGTAGGGCGAGGGGGTATGTCTGGCACGTGTGGGAAATCAAAAGAGTGCTGCCAGAGACGGCCAGAAAGAGATAGGAGCAGAAGCATCCACCCAAGGCTTAATAAATTAATTCGCTCTCAGTGAAAATGCATTAAATAATACCCTTCATTCGACAACTTACAAGCCCTTATACACTGTCCGCAATAAATTTAAATTTATTTGAAAATGGGGGTCGAAAATGTAAATATTTTTCGCTCTGATTTAAATCTATTGCGATTTTAAGTTATTGAAAATGGCTATTTTCGAAATCGATTTAAATAAGAAAAAATCTTAATAAAAATTTAAGCCAAATTTTTATCTTAAATATGCATTTAAAACAAATAGGTCCCATTTTAAATCGAATATTTATTTTGTACAATAGTTTATATATTTTATTACAAAATTATGCCATTTAATATGCTTTGGATTTATTATTAAGATTTCATTTTTAATTTAAATATGAAGTATACAATTTTGATATTATTTGCACTTCATTTTATTCATTGTGCTCTATTTTTTCTCAGTGCTTACATTTCTCTTCGAGGAGCCACTATTTTGGCACGAAAATCATAGGGCAACGCGAAATTGAACGAACCATTTCTAAAATGATTTTTGGCTAGGTCACAGCTGCCGCTGTCGTCTCGGAAATAAACAAAATTCCAAGGTAACAACAAACTGTCAGTTAAGAGTTGAATGCCCTACAGTGCGTTACATCAGAGTAAGGCGGTCTTTAAAGACAATTTTCAGGCAAAAACTATCAGTTAAGAGCGTTTCAACAACAAATTAAAAATAGTTTTTGAGGCCATAAAATTGATATTGATATATTTAAAATTGATATTAAGATTGTAAGTTTTCATTAACTGTGTTCTTTGATGTTTCGCTTTGAAATGTTTATTTTTAAAGCTGTATATTTTGGGTTCAACTTAAGGGCATCGTAAAAGCCATTTCTGTATCAAATTTCTGTTTGATTTTTGTATTTCAGACAGGATTTCTTAATATATTGGCTTATCTGTGGTCAACTCTGTGCCGCTTTGCTATAAATATACCTAAAAAGAAAAAAAAGAAAAATTCTTCTGCTGCAGCTTACCTGCTCTTATTTGGCTTTTTCTGTATTTAATTTTTTTCCTCTTTTTTTTTTTTTTTTGGGCGGGCCCACCAGTCGGCTACGTAATGTGGCACGTAGCTAGCAGAGGAATGGATCTTCGGTCATCGAGAGTGGGGGAGATTCCAAAGTTTGTTAGCTCCTGTGCAATGGCCATAACAACAAAAACAACAGCAGCAACAGCAACAACATCGCTGTGAGTGTGTGTGTTAATGCTAAATTAAGTTGCTGCACGTCGGACCATGTACGTTTGTATATGTGTGTGTGGCTGGTTGGATTTTCCGAAAATGGGAAAATAGGTGGGAGGCTGGCTGGCTTGAATGCTCAACCGCCGGCAAGGCTGTAATCCCAAAAACATTAAACCGGCCGCGTCAGGACATTGATTTTCGCTTTTGCCCAATATTTAGCCAGGTCTGCTCCTTATCTGTGCCTGCTAAGCTCCTCCTCCATATATATTTCATACAAAAACACCTCTTAAGTGTGCAAGAAAGTCGTGACGATCGGACCTCTAATATTACAAAATTTCTGATATATAATTTTATGACGAAAACTTAATATTGATTCGGCTAATTTAATTCAAGTTTTTACAATTTGCTAACTCGGTACGCTTAAATAAATTATTAGGCTACATAGGATAAAAAAAGATTTTTTTAAAAAACATTTATAATTTGGCAGCAAAATTCAGTTCAGCAATTTTAAGTATTAATTTATAAAGGGCGCTTCGTTACTACGTGGAAGGTGCAATACATAGTAGACTGCTGTATTAGTGGAGGTCTGATCTTTATATATGTATATATAAATCTGATGTTTATGGTTATATAGTATTCCGATTTTTATGTATTAGTAGCCTTCAGTACACTTTTGGTGCCCTTCGCCACTACGCGAACAGCCGTACATAGTGATATGTCCTGTACTTTTCCATATATGCGACTGCTGCTCCATTTCCATCTCCATTCTGATTCTGTGCAAATGAAAATTAAATTTGAAATGGAAATCATACTTTTTCTTCACTTATTTTTGCACTGTTGTACTTGTTGTTGCCTGTTTGTTATTCTTTCACAGCATTGTTTTTTTTTTTGTTTATTCTTTTTTTTTGACTCGTGTAGTTTGGTCTTACTTCAGATTTTTCTGTCCTATGAGTGTGTGTGTGTGTGTGTGTGTGTGTGCTGCATTTGAAAATCGTTTTGATTTGGTGGTGGTGTGTGAGAGTTGGGCAGTCTTCCAAATAACAGATGGAATTATGATTACAAACTTTTGTACACGGCGGAAAAGCCTTAAAAATGTGGTTGCAATGCATCAATAAAAAAATCATTTTTTTATGAGAAATAAATATATATATACATTTGTATTTTGCAGTAAACCAAACTAATTGCAAATTAATTTTAAATTCTTGTTAAAAATTGTGTCATTATACAGACATGCCTAAAAAAGTATATTTATAAAATTTTTACATTAAAATTTTTATAATTACAGACTTAAAAAAATGCTTTTTTAATAAAAAAAAACAAGGATTATTTAGCAATTTTCAAAATATAAAATGGTATAGCATACTTTTAAGAGTAAGATACACATAAATTACGTATACGTAACTGTATGGAATAAAACAAAAATAGCAAACTAACAATATGATTTTGAAAATTTTTTTTTTTACACTTAAATCAAGCAACATTGGTTAATCTTTCATAAATTAGTAAGTGTGATTTAAAGTAATTATAAAATTAAGAAACTTCGTATACATAATTGCTAATTATGGACAAGCAAAATACAACCAAAATATATTTTAATATAACACATATAATACTAAATATATGTTTTACAACATGTGTTAATAAATTGATTTTTTCTTGTTGTGTAAATCCTTTTTTCATGTCCCTGTCTTAATACTTTTTTTTTTTTGCAAAAACTAGTGTAGTATGAGTTCCGAAAATATTGTCTCAATGTGGCAGCAAATTCCTCCTCACTGTGGAAATTGTTTATTTATTGAGTTAATCAGGGAGTAGAAGGGGAGTGGAGGGAGGGCAGTGAAGGTTGAGTGGGTGGTGACTCCTCATGCATGACCAATAATCCTCGAATGGAGACATAAAACAATGGCCGACGAGCATAACATAATTTCCAGCACTTAACCATGGCCAACTGCTGTTGAACCCCATCTCCTGATTTCCGCCCATTTGGTGACACTTTCCACCCACAGCCACCCACTCATCCACCCACCTTTTGTCCTTTCATCCGGTTTTTGGCCTCGGTCGAAGTTGAAGTCGAAGCGGGTCATGCATTTTTCCGCTTTGCTTGTTTTCAAACTGATTTCAATCTGTTTCTGCTGTCTTTCGATCTTCCTTCCTTCCTTCCCCTCGACCACACCCCCTTTTTGCCCTTTTTCGCCTTTTTTCCGCCTTTTGTTTCAATTGTTGCCGAAAAGTCGTTGTTTTTTTCTGTTGCTGTTTCTGTTTCTATTATTGTTGCCAGTAGTAGTAGTCCACAGTCGCTTGGCCTGCCGGTCATCATCATCAGAGCCTCATCGTTGGCATTTTGCTTTCAATTTGTGGCCAGAATTGAAAGAGAAAACCACCCTTCAAGACCGCCTCCCCTTGTCCCCGAATCGCTTAACTTGCCACGCCTCGCGCGCTAATGAAAAGCTACTCCAGTTGCCAGTTGTCCACGGATGAATTTTCGCTTTCTTTTGAAGGTACCGCCACTACTTTGTAAAGTCGCTAACGAGAGAATAGTATATGAAAGAAATTTCAAAAGTTTTCCATCTTATCTTTGCCACTTATATTACAACATATAACTGAAATAAAATTCTGGCCTTGAGGAAATTTAGCAATTGGTGACCATCTAAAAATAACTTTAAAAGATATTTTTGTATTCATTTTTAAAAATCCCAACGTATTTATTTAAATTATTGCATTATTGCACGTTATTTAATTCCAATGTCTTGCAATAAGAATACCTCAACATTAATTGTTTAAACTTAATTTCCATGTTATATTCATTCATATTTTCTCTAAATATACCTCTTTTATACATTTTATTAACTTTATTTGTGTTTTATTTTAAATTATTTTGTTTTAAATTATTTAAACAAAAAATTTTAAAACACTATCTTGAATTTTAAATGACATATTTTCTTTAATAAGCATGATCAACCTTTTTTTCGGCAAATTTTGCTTAGTACAATATAGGCTTTGACAAATTTTATTAATAAATATCATCGAATATTAATCTAACAAATTTAAAAAATGTTTTGCGTTAAATTAATTTTAATGAGCTGACTTTAAGATTAAGCTGTGCTATGTATAATTCTATAAAGAGCTTGCCAAAATAAAATAAAATGTAATACAATATTTATATTTAGTTATTTTTATACAATTTTCGATCACCTCAGGAACATTGCCTATTAATTGTATTAAGATATTGAACATCAAGGGCATATCGTCTCCCGACTTTCCGTTTATTGAAAATTTGCTCTTTCCGTGGACCCATTTTGCCACCCTCCTAAACATTTTTTTCTCTTTCTTCATCATTTCGTATTTTTTTTTCGTTTTCGGGTTGAACAATGAAAATTAGCAGGAGAAATAATCAAGTGCAGTTTTAATTTGCACAATGGCCCAGCATCATTTTTTTCCAACTCTTTCCTGGGGCTTTTCTCCGCCATTCTTTTCGCCCCCCTTTCCCAGTTTTCCACGCCCCCTTTTTCCCAGTTGTTCCTATATTTTTTTCTCGGGCGCACAAAAAACAAAGGAATCGCAGAGACAAAGGACGCTTCTTTCTTTAACTCCCAGCCGCTTTTATTCCCATTTTATTATTTTTGTTCTTTTTTTTTTTGTGTTTTAACCCCCTTCCCCACCCCCTATAATTTTTTTATGCACTCTGTCTCTGTTTTGGGTCCAGTGCGGTCACAAATAATTGGCCCGATGCCGCTTTGACGTTTAAATTTTATTGAATGGCAGCTGCAATTGGCAGTTGGCAGTTTGCTGGCCGAGAGTTTCCAGTTGAGTTCTAAGCTCGCTTAATTGTTCCCAATGGTTGGAACAATGGCATGGCAACAATGGCCGTCGGAAGTGGGCGGTTGGGTGCCTAGGACGGGGGCGTGGCAATTGTGCCTGCATAATTCTTTTACGCCTCATCGATGAGCAGAGTATAAAAGGGGGAGGTAGGGAGGAAAACAGAACGCTGAAAAACTTGGCTAATAAATGATCCCGGCCAGACATAATAATTTTCCCAACTCCCAGCACAGGGTGCATGTATATGTATGTGTGTGTTACGTATACGACATGGTTTACACACACACACCACCGTACATGTGCATTATTCACGCCTCATTTGGCTGTGCCTTGGGCTTTTCGGAGGGGATGGCTAATTTGCCTTTTAAAGTGCGACAGCATTTTACGCTTAATTTGGCATTGATAACATTTCGCCCAAGACACCTGTTGTGTGCGTGTGTATGTGATTCTGTAGGTTTTAGGCCTTAGTAGGAGTGTGTTTGTGACCCTTAAAACGGCCTACACATTTTTCAACTCACAGACGCAAGAGCACAAAAGCACTTCAGCAGCAAAAAACAGCAACAATCATAACAATAATCATAACAAAATGCGAGAGACTGTCTGAAGTGGCTCCTCTGTACAGTAACCCCTCGTCGCCAAACGACCCTTAACAAGTTTAAGGAAAAAGCACAGTGGAACCATACTGATTACTTGATTTTTTAAAAATTATTATTTCAATAACTTATACAAGTATAAGTAAGTAAAATACAAATTAAATCAACAAAAAAAAAAAAAAAACATTTTCACCTACTTTTTTTTGTAATACTAATGTTGTTAAGGTCATTAAGAAGATATACAAAAATATTCAATTTCATTTCTGGCTAATTTACCAATTACACTAAGTTCTACTAGAGCATTTTAAAAAGTAAAAATATTTAACAATATTTCGAGCCTGTTTTTGCACCTACAAATTTTGTTAAGTATTTCTTTTTAGTTGTTTTATGGATAACCATGGAAATTATTCTTAATAAAACCATAAATAAATTTCACACCACGGTGCATGGAAAAAGGAATCTGGCAGGCTGACATTGATACGTCGCCAGTGCGTGCTGCTAAAATTTTATGATGTGGGCCAGGCCAGGCACTTACCAAAGCAACAAAGCAGCAAAGCAGCCACCCCCTAAATTTTCCCGCTTTTCCCGCCAAGCTTTCCGCCCCCCGGGGAAATGGGCCGCCCAGGTGACGGCAAATTGATGCTGTTATTGTCAACGGGCGTCGTCTGCTGCGTCCTTCGTCCTTGGTCCTTTGACTCCCTAAAAGGGGGGGTGTTTGGGGTGCCAGAATACCAAAATGCCAAAATGCCAAACGCTGTCAACTGTCATTTGGGGCCTCCCATATCGAAGTTCCCCTCGGAATTCCACTGTGTCATGTCAGGCGGCCATAATCATTGACATTCATACATAATGGACTCATTGATATTCGCTGGCAACGACAAAAGGTCAAGTGGTGACCCCCACCAATCCACCACCCACCCATTGTTGTGCTCTCGTTGGGGTCATAACGGTAATTGCCAACAAAACGAGTGATTAACCTGACAATATGCTCGCACACACGCATGTGTAGCTCCATCCAACACACAATGCCACGCCCCTTTTGACCTTGCCCATGGGCAAGCCATCCGCAGTCATAACCTTTCAGTTCTCGCAGCCAAATGCACTTGCATCCATCCCATGTGTGTGTTTTGAGCGAGGAAATGTGTGACTTTGACACGGCACAATGGCATCGAGTGGGGGAAAAACCAGCGGAAAAGCTGAAAGAAAAACTGGAAAACGTCCTAGCAGGTCAAATTCTCAAACCAAGCCAAGTCAAGGGGACAACTTTTAGTGCAGCTACACTAGTAAAAAAAATGTAGCAAATCCAAACATTTTATACTCAATTTAAGCAATTTACGCTTTGATTTTCACCCATGGCGGCTTTTAGTTATTTCAAAATATGAAAATTCTTAAATTATTTTTCATTAGACCATTTTTGGAATTAATTGTAATAACTAAAAGTATTTAAATTAAGGATAAAACATTTAAATCATATAGGAATTATTTTAAATCTAATGGTTTTCACATTTATTGAAATATTTTAATATTAAATCATGCATATAATATGCATTTTATTAAATATTATGATATTATATTTAAATTATATATATATTATATATTAAATTTTTAAAATTCAAAAGTCAGATTTGTGTTTTTACTATTTAATTTTTGTATCAGTGTAGCAACGAGCAGAAAGCATTTAAACCGAGCATTAAATAGGAGTGGCGACCATAAAAAATTTCCCACAAAGCTAGCTGGAAAAACCGCAGACTGCCCGGTGGAAAATTAGTGCACCCAAGAAATAACTAAAACCAAACAACATTAAGCGCAGAAAAGTATACACAATTATCACATTTTATTAGCAAGTGCTTTTTAAAGAGTCTTCTTTAACTCAAGGGAAATAATTTAGCGAGGCTGCCATATATGCTATATTTTTAATACTTTAAATACAATTTTCAACAAAAATTAAAACATTAAATACTATAAACCTTTCTTTGTATTATGTTTAGTTAAGTATATCATATAAAGAAACAGATACTTTTATGTTCAAAATAAATATACATAAATAGATCCCTATTTAGGTTCAATGTTAATACCAAAAATTTACAAGATACTTAACTTGTACAGATAATCCAAATCAATTAAATTGAAAAGTTAAAAATTAATTACAAAACTGCAGAAAACGTATTTAAATTGTATATAACATTTTGGCATAACAACTAAATTGAAGCGTAACCTTTAACTTAAATGTTTAAAATACTGAAAAAAAACCTTTTAAAATAAAATATGCTAAATTTCATTCCATTTATTTTGTCCATAATTATTTACAAGTTCAAAAATAAATAAATATATAAAACAGTTTCAACATTTATTCCAAATATTTATTAAGAAAAACTACAGAAAAAAGGCAAAGAAAATAACTTATGCTAAATTGCATTCAATTTGTTGTGGTCCTAAAAAATGCATGGTAAATTTGAATATTTGAATGTCGTTGTTTATGCAATTTGAACTCGAACTCGAATTGCCACTGACGATTTGTAGGGTCATCATTTATGCAGCAATATGCTGCATTATTAACCGATTCAATTATTAAGTGAGCAGAACTGCAGTCGGCCATTAATTATTCGTCGTGTGTGGAAATACACAAAAACGATTTGCGCCTTAATTGCCGGCTGAGTTTCACTCGCTTTTCCTCACCTGTCGGCCACTTTTCACCTTTTCCCTGGCCCGCCCCAGTCCACTTTTCCTGCCGCTCCATTTCAAATGTCCGTGAGGCGAGCAAGCAAATCACTCAAAGGGGATCAGCAAAGGCTCGCTTTGATTTCCAGACCCAACAAATTATTGAGCAGACAGCCGGGGGGGTGAAAGTACAGGGGAAGAGGTTGGAAAAATCCCCAAAGGGGGGGAGGGGGTGTGGAAAGCGGTGGAAAATCAGGGGTAGGGCGACTGAGATTGGCAGGCGATTGAAAGAAGTCGGACAGCTCTCTCAAAAAAAAAAGAAAAACAAAGTTTGCTTTTCAGAGTGGCCGAAAAGAGTGGCGATGAAAATTGGGTGAAAACTATTTCTAAAATATTTAAAGCGGTTAAAGTTGCAGTTTCTTGTGGTATGGATAAAGATGTCGATTTTCTGGCAGATGTTTGAAGTTTTTATTAGCTCCTCTATTTTTTAAACTTTATGTTACAGGCTCAAATATGTTCTCATTTTATTTCAGAAAAAAAACATGAGAGCGTGAAAGAATTAATCAAAACACATTTGAATTTAAGTATAGAACGTATTACATAAAAAAGAATATATTAAATGCGTTCTTTATTTTAATTCATATGTATTATGACCCACTCTTTCATGTTCTGATACATTTTTTTTTTGCTTGAAATTAATTTTCCACAAGTTTTTTCCATGCAATTTCGTTTGAACTTTCTTAGAACTTTTTAATTTTAATAAAATAATCTTTGACATATTTTTATTGTATTTTTTCTAAAAAGTTGTGTACTCTGAAGGATTTTCTGCAGTTTTCTTAAAGTTCATAGGTTGTCTAGTAAACCTTCTTATCAAATGCTTTTTTCTTTGTTTGTTCCTCCAGCTTTCAATTACTTGCTTGAATTTAATTTCAACAAAAATTACTAACGTAAGTTAGTTTATTTAATTTGGTTGCCTAATTCTAATTCGGCCTTTTCCTTTTTGGCCAGGTGCAGTGGCATGCGTGACGAAGGCAGGAGTCAAAGTTTCCCCTCGTTTTGCCTCGAACGTGCAACTTTGTGGCTTTTCAACGCCTTGGACTTTTGAATCTGCCGCCCATATTCCAATTTTCCCAACAGCGAGTGTGTGTGTATGTGTGTGTCTTTGAGGCTAAATTAAAATTACAACTTTTCGACTGCATGTTGACGATGTTGCTGCTGCTTTGCGTGTGCCCCCAAAAAAGACAGAGAAAAAGCCAACACACACACAAGAAACACAAAAAACACAACCAAAAGGCTGCCTAATAAAATTGGCCCAAGTACGTTTTGTAAAAATGCCAAAAATTTGCTTGAGAAAATTTCCAACTTCCGGCACGAACACAAGTTGCAGTTGTAGTTGTAGTATTTGTAGCAGTTGCCGTGTTTGTTTGGCGAGATTCGCATGCAAAACATGTGTAAAATTGAAAGATCGACTGGCCAAAAAGGAAGGAGGCTTTTCGGGGGAAAACCTTTTCCTTTTCCCTGGCCTTTCCTTTCGTCCGGCTGTGGACGTGCCAACGTCATCGTCATTGGCCACTTTGGTCAAGTAACGAAGTCTTCTCTTTCCTCTACTTGCCTTGGCCAAGATATGCTTGGCTGGTCAAATTTAATAGCAATGCGATTTGATTTCCAAGTGTCTTCAGTGGCTCTGATTCTGGGATTCTTAGATTCTGATTCCGATTCCGATTGCGTTTCTGCTGTAAATGCAGATAAAAACTGATGACAACCAAAGTCCCCGAACAAAGCAGCAATAAAATCTAAAAGAAACCAGGGCTATAATTGGCTAATCTTGTTAGTGGTTCAATTTTATAATATGTTTTAAGTATTTAGGATTCTGTTATAATATATATTAAATATTTATGATTTTGTTAGTGGCTAAAGTTTGTAACATTTTTGATTTTGTTAGTGGTTCAAGTTTTTAATATGTAATAAGTATTTATTATTTAAATTATAGATATATGTGTATATACCAAGCCTTTAATTGACAAATATTATTAGTGCTTAAAGTTTATAATATGTATTAAATATTTATGAGTTAAAAGATAATTGAATGATACATATATTTTTCTAAGTAGAGCACACCCTTTTAATCGCTTTAAATTTTGGCTTTGTAATCCATTTTTCACCGGCAACTTTTAAGCCCATTTTAACCCCCATTTAATTCTCACAACTTTCAATCGAAACTTTAAGCAACTCATCGGTTATTTATACAGATCCCCACGCACCGCCCCCGCCCGCCCACTTGCAAAATAAATAAGCCACAAGGTCGTGGCAGCCATATATATATGGTACTATAGTACGGGAAAACACAATCACAGGCAGACTGAAATGGAATGGCAAAAAAATTGGCATAATTTCCTTTGGCTTTGGCAACAAATCAAGAGCATTCAAGGTGCTGCGGCCACATTAGCGCCACCTGTGTGCGCTTAGATGAACTAGCAGGCAGGCGCATTTTCCCGTTTTCCTCTTTCCGGAAAATGCGAAATGTAATTTTCAGTGGGCTCTGGCTGAAAAATCAGCAGACATCGATTTCTTGCCAGCCAAAACCCCATACGAAATGAAACTGAAACGAAAATAAATGCCAATGGCTCATTTATCATGGCCAACACACACGCACACACTTCTTCTGACTAACACACACATACAGCTGCGGTCAAAATTTAAGTAGTACAAAATAAAATTTTAAATATCTTTGATATTGTTTTAAAATTAAATTTCCAGTATACTGTGCTGATTTTATAATATTTTAAAAAAGTAATCATATGTCTTCGTCCATCTGCACTTCGTAAATCAAAATGTTTGTAATGGTGGTCTTCTTTTTAAATTTAAATTTTAAAAACATTTGTTTTTGAAATCTTTTCTACAAATATTTTAAAATAATATAATAAAATGTGAAATTTCATATTAAGAAAATAACTATTCATTTTTGTTCATCTCCACTTTGTATAGCAATAAAAAAGTTTGTAATATATGATCCATTTTTTTTTAATTTCAACATTTATAAAAAATTGTTTTAATAATTTTGTTTATAAATATTTAAAATTTATACCTATGATAAATGTAGATATATATATTTGCCCCATATATTTTATAGTATTAGCTTTACGAAACTATAAAAAAATGCTTATTAAATTTGATTGCTTTAGGATAAAAGTAACTACAATTCTTTGCCCGCAACTGTATATAGTGGCCCCTTTAGGCCCTTGAAAATGGAAGCATTCTTTGCAGCGCCCGCCGCAGGAGGAAACCTCGGAGAAAAATGTGCCACGCGGCTAATGAAGAATGTGTGTTCTTCGACGACGCTGCGGGAAACTTTGCCATCCCATACCCTTAAGCCACCATCCACCCACCACCCAACCACAGAGGCCACCCTTAACCAATTTAAGCCCCCCCGCCCCCCTGGTAATGATGATTTCAAAAGAATTGCAAATGTTTGGCCAACATTTTGCGGGTCTCTCTGGTGGAGATATTCAAGGTCTAACCCCCCATCATCGTTTAACCCACTCACACCCGCTGTTTATTCCACATTCGTTTCGGGGGGTTAACTGCATTATGAGTGCCCCAAGGTGGAAGGAAAAATCCAATTGCAGTGCAAAGTGAAAATTCATTCGGAAAACATTAGCTTAAATCGAAGCGAGGGCATGTGTGTGGAGTGTAATTTGAATACCCACACAGCAAGTGAATAATAATTTATGGGCACTGAGAGAAAACCAATGGAAAAGCTTGGGCTTTTAGAAATTATATGATTTTATATAAAATAAGATATCACATTTGTATTACTCAAAATGGAACATTCAAAATCTAGAAGTGAGTTCATGAACTCTTTTCTCGGAGGTTTTCCTTGCCTTTATATTCAGTCAATTGCAAGACAAGTCTAATGAATATAAATGAATAGAAATGTATAACCCCAGCTTCGACTTTTCAGCGGTCGAGTTTTCGAGAGATCTACTTCAGATTGTTCGCCTGCCTGGCCATGAATTATGAGAAAATAGGGAAAAGTTTTAGATAAGTATTCGAACAGCAGGTGTCCTGGAAATTTAGAGTTAAATAACACTAAAAATTTAGAAATTTTGATTAATTTATTATAGGTTTTAGATAGTTATATAACACAGCATAATAAAATCTAAAAAGGTTTAATGAATCTGCTTTAATTAAATGTTTTATTTATTAAAGTTCCATTTTGTTAAACTATTTTCTTTAAAGCTTTTCTTAAATTTTCAATGGCATCCAAAAACTAATACAAATTTACATTTCTAGAAGCCATAATTTAAGCAATCGGATACCGATTTGAGTTTGTGTTCAGAATTTTATCAATATAAATATTAAGCTTCTTATGTCAGCAACATTCATCGAACTGACTTATTTTAAAGCCAATATGCTTAATATTATATGATTAAATGATTTTTTGGAATACATATTATACATGTTACCCTATAAATTTCTAAATTTCCTGAACCAGTTCACCCTGCACAAATTTGAAGCCGCAACACGCTCACTGCCCATTTTAAATGGCAGCAGCCGAAAAAGTGAACAGCAATTGGCAGCCAGAGGAGAAGGCTTCACAAAATGCGAACAGAAGGGTGGGTGCACTGAAGGGCGGTGAAAGAGCGGAGAAATAGCGAAGTGCAGCTAGTGAAAGTAGCAATTGGAGGCAAAAATCTGTTGGTGGGGGCGAGTGGAGAGCTTGAAGTTTGTGCACCCAGTTCCACTTAGACTAATTAACTGCGCCGTCACTTGGCTGCTGCGATGCTGTGCTGCCTGCCCGTCCGTTTGTCCTCCTGTCCGTTTGCCCGCTTGACCGTTTGTTCTTCTGTCCCTCCGTCTGCACGTCGAACTGTCCGGATGTTCGCCTCCCCTATATCGTTGACAAGCCAAAGTGCCCATGGGCCAAAATCTCACAAAAATCTTGGGATAAAGATTTAGCTCTCGGTTACAATTTGGAGATTTGGCTTTAAAATGTCTGCTTAATTTTCTTAAAATAGTTCATTTGGTGTAAAACAAGATTAGACAAATGAAAATATTTTCTAATACCGCTTATAAAAACTAAGCTGCCAACCCAAATTTCTTAACTATTAATATTAAACCATTATTAAAATTATTTGAATTTGGACCAAAATTTCTTAACTATTAATATTAAACCATTATAAAAATTATTTTAATGTACGCTTCATATTCTTAAATTTTACATCAAATTTGAAAAGTGCTGACTTAGGAAAATATTTCATAAAAAAAAACTATAAAATTTAATTGTCAAACTAAATTTCTTAATTATATTTATTAAGCTTTTATATTAAGTTTTAAACTTTAAATACATTTAAAATCGAGGAAACGGGCCTTAAATTGTTTTATCTTATACAATATTACCAAATTGGATTTTTATAATAATTGAACTAAATTTTTGTATACAATCAGTAATTGAATCTAATAAAATAAAGTGGTAAAAGAAGTATCTACTTCTTTTTAGCACATAGTTTTGTTAATTTTAATCAAAATGAAAAGAGTTCTTTAGAGGGTGTATTTTGGAAATCTCTTAAGTAGGCGGAATTTGGAACTGTGCTGCTTCCTCCTGCTGCTTTCTCCTGTCACTTTCGACCCCCTGCTGATGTTGCGGTCACTCAGCGGTGCAGCTGCAAGTGAAGCCGGAGACTGTGGGGCAACATCATTAAAACTCTGGGAAAAGTGGGAAAAAGGGGGGTATGCTGGAAAGAAAATGGCACCAGAAATGGGCTCGCTTAACTTTTCACTGTTTGCTCTTTTGCTGGCCATTTGGCAGTGACAATTTGAGTGCCATCGCCCCTGGATTCTCCATGCTTGGACACCTGGCAGGACTCTTGGATTGCTATTGCTATATCCACAAATTCGGGGGCACATCTATGGATGCAGGTGCCCCAAAGTATGCACCACAATTTTTTTTTTTTTACCGAGACAGGCAGCTGCAAAGAAGCCACCTTCGTTTTCCCCGGGGATTTCCATTGTGGCACTGCTTTTCTGCTTTCTCCCCTCGTGTGGTTGTGTGCCTGTGTCTTGTGTAACCCAAATGAGTAGAATGTGTAAAAGGCAACTTGACAATAATGAGTGCAGCAACAGCAGCAGCAGCAACAACAACCTACCAAAGTTTAAGTGCAAAGCCAGTCAAGAAATGTGGGAAACGGGAGGGGAAGCCAGCTTACTGCTCTCGGAAGCAAACAAGCAATGTCAGTCAGTTGTTCAGCTATTTTTTGGCACTGCGAAAATGTACCAACAAATAATGTTCTTAAATAAAAATAATAACAATGGTAGAGTGTTTGAAAAACTTCCTTAGGAGAGTAGGAAAATTTTCTAAAAAACTAAATTACCTAAAAAGGTGTCTAAAAGTATGCAATGAAAAAAGAACGTCGTCTTTCATAATGAATACTTTACTTACTTAAAATTTCCATTATCTCCTAATTAAGTTTGCAATGGTAAATTACAAAAGTAAAGTGTTTGAATAACTTACTTAAAAGAGTTAAGCTAATTCTAACAAACTCTTTGGAAATTGTTGGGGCTCTAACATTACCTAAAACATTAATTTTGCTGTGATTCCTTATTTTTTGATTGCATACTTTTAGACCCCTTGCGGAAATATTTCAAAACACTAGTGATTTCTGAGTTATTTCGTACATATAGTTAAGTTTTAGATCTGTGAGCGTTATCTATACATTTTCTAGTGGTGTAGCCATCTCATCTCACCTGCCTTTTTATCCGAAAATGTTTCTCTGTAGCCAAAGGCAACAAATCAGTGTCAGTGGAAAATTTACGCTTAAACCTGACATTCTCTCTTTCTACATTGTTTTTCCCTCTCTCTCTTGTAGTGGCGACAGCCAAACTTTTGCTAATATTTAAGTGAAACCTTTTTGCTTCTCCTACCATTCCATTTTTCCGCAGCTTTTCTTCGTTTGAAGTGAGTTTTCGTTTGCTGCTGTTCTGTTTTCTATTTATTTTTTTTTTCAGGCGATTTTCTTTGTTTATTTGTGGACTTAGCGAATGAGAAACTCCGGCGGAGAAGGTGGATGTGGAACAGATCACCGAGGACTAAGCCTCACCACCTGTTGACAAATGCAAGTCCCCCATCTCCTCCGTGTTTCCCCAGTTTAAAACATTCTTCCATCACCGCACACACACACATATGTATATGTATATATATATATATATATATACAAACCCATGGAAAGCCCAAGCTTACAAAAAATGCAAAGCCAAAGTGACTGCGGTTACTCTCTGCAATTCTGGTTCTTTCCCCGGAAAACTGTGTGCAAAATGGGACTGGAAAATTGGGGGGGAAGGTAGGGTTACAAATGCATGTGTCAGCTGAGTGCACGAAAAGCTCAGCCCAACACGATTGTGTTAAGTCTGTTTCGTTTTTTGATACCCTTATTTAGGAATGTGTTCAGACTCGATAAAAGCTGAGTCTATAGAAAGATAGGGTCTTAAAATTATTTTAAAAAGGTGTCCAAAAGTATGCAACAAGATATTTTGGAACCGAAATTTTAAAGACCAAATAATTTAATTGTAAGTTTTTATTTTTAAGTGTTTTAAATAATATAATTTGTTACACATTAAAAATAGATTTGTGACAATTATAAATTAATTTATAACATACTTATTGTCTAAATAAAGTAGAAAAACTTTCCAATTCAGTCATACATCAGGATACAGGGTATCCACCCCGTAGATCACATGAATGCATTCATTTTTTGTTCAAGTTACTTTGGTGTTCGGTTATTGTTACCATTGCCGTTGTGGTCGCTGGGGACTTTCCGATTTTCTGCCGCGCCTATTGGCAGTTAGAGTAGTGACAAAAGCTACAACGGCAATGAAAACAACGGGTACCGAAATGAGCTCACAAAGTTTTCGCTTTTTTCCGGCATTTTCTTCGTTTGGTTTTCAGTCTTATTTTCTTTTTCTTTTGACAGGTGTTTTGCGTGCCATATGTTTCCGACAAAAAACACACACTCACCGAAGATGCAGGTGTCACTTGGGCGAAGAAAAAACAGATGGGAATAAACAAAACAGGGATTTCGTGGGGCCTACAAAAAAAATATTAAAAAAAAAGGTTTAGGGACATTTTTGATTTCTTTTCTCTGTTGTTGATGTTTTTTTTTTTTTGAAACTAATATTTACTTTTCTTTCAGCGAGGCTATTATGCTTCATTTGATTGGAAAGTTTTCCTACTTTATTTTGGATATAATTTGTAATGTTTGTTTTAATAACTGAGTCTTATTTCGAAAAAAATCAATTAAAGTTGGTATATTTAAAACACTTAAAAATAAAAACTAAGAAGTTTTTATATAATTATATATTATCTGTACTCTTTCGTCCTTTTGATTTAATTTCTCGTAGTATTTCAGGTAGTTGCTCCAGGGAAAATAGGTTTTTGTTGAGAAAATCGGCCTCCTTACCATCCGATTGATGTTTGATTATGGCCACACCCCGACTACGCTATGCCCTATTCCCCCAACCCCAAAAACCTGTAAAAACCCCCCACCCGCATTGTGCAAATGCACTTAAAGCGCAAATGGAAATCGAGAAAGCAAAAAGAGACGAACAAGTGTGGTGGGGAGGCCACGTTGACTGGCCGCATAAAATTTTAGTACTGTGTACGTAATTGAAATGGCATTTACCATTAGCCAGGCGAAGGGCAAAGGGAGTGGCTAGAGGAGGTCAGGGGTCAGGAGGCGGAGCAAGGCGTGGCAGCGGACAGGATACGGACAAACGAACAATGCGGACATGCGGATACACGAAAGCAAAAACCGAGTCGACAAAACTTAATAAAAATCAAAGAACGAGGTGTGGCTCTGTATTGTGTGGCAAAAGGGGTGGTCAGTGAGTGGTGGGTGGTCGGTGGGTGGGTGGCAAATGGAAATGCTTACTTGGCCAAGCCAAACGAAGACCGAAAGAACCAAGCCAACCCAAACCAAACCGAACGGAACTAAAAAATGAAATCGTAGCGATAGAAATTAAAAGCCAAAGCTGTCCACAAAAACAGAGGCGTGTAAGGCAGCCCAAAGAGGGGGGGGGGGGGCTTTTGAAAGGGGGTGTGGTAAAAGGGGGGGTGGTGACGAGCGAGCGACATTGATTGAAAGCTTTCACTTGCTTGCGCTTTTAAAACCGGAACCACCGTCATGTTCCTCCAGATCACTCTCCCCTTTTTGTATTTCCCATATCCTTCAACTTTTTGCTCCTGATTTCAGCGAACACGCCTTGGGCTATTTGCATATTACCCCAGCCCCCCCTCCTTACCATAAATCATAAAAATCAAATGAATTAGATGCGGTGGAGAAGGAAAAGTGTGTTCAACACAATCAATTAAAACACAAATAAACGATTCCTTTTAAATATTCTTTCCTGAAAAGCAAACATACATGCATCTTACTAATTAAGCTTAATTAAATCAAAGGGTTTCTTAACTAACACTATTAAATAGTGTAGAACTTTTATTGATTTCCAGTACTTGAAAGAACAACCGAATTTAAAAAATTTATAAAAGTGATTTAAAAACATATAAACATCTTACTAATTAAGCGTAATAATGTCAAAGAACTAAAACTTAACTAACATCATTAAATAGTAAGCCATAGTTATAGGAATTTTTAATGATGTCTAGAACTTGTAAAAATACGGTGCGTCTACTTGATAATTCCTAAGGAATTTATGTGATATCAAATCCATACTCTTGATAGATGTTAATTTACAAAATTTTTATTAAATTGATTTTAATACCGATTACTTGAATGGTTTATTTTAACAACATTTGTATTTAATTTTGTACATTTGCTTTACTTCAAAAACAGTGCGTATACTTAATATTCGAAATTGCACAGACTACAAGGTAGATTAGTGTAAAGTAACCTCATGTTTTTATGAGCTAAAATAGTAAGCTTTAAAACATTATTAAATCTTACTTTCGAAGTTGAAAACTACTATTCTTTCTGTTTTCAAAAAGTAAAACCCTAATTCCTACAAAAAATGTATCCAAATAAATAATTTACATGCCCAAAAGCCTTGTTAACATGAAGATAATTCAAGGCCACATTGATTACATTTACATAACCTTGCTCAGCCCACACATATTCATTATATCGCTGGCCATATAATTCAGTTTTGTGGCCATAGCCATATCCTTTTCGTCCAATCTGTTGTGTTGACACTTGTTTTTTGGGTTGTCTTGGGAAAAATTAGCATATGTCTTGGAAAGGGAGTGCCAGAAAGGTTTGGTTTGGCTTGGTTTGGTTTTGGGGGGACTTTGTAACATATTATGATAGTGATAGATATAATCAAGTTGGGCAAACATCAACAAAATATTAAGTTACCCGCGGGCAGAGCCTGATGATGGCCCCATGTCTCCATGTCTCGATGTCCTGATATTCTCGTGTCCCTCACACATGGCGTGTGTATTCGTTCGCTTACAACTACAAAACTACAACACGCTCCTCACAACAACAACAACAAAAACAGTCAGCTAAAATGGCAAAAAAAAACTCGCGACAGCGTGACTAAAATGCGCACGTCAATCCTTTTTTGCCTTAATTTTTTTTTTGTTTTTTTTTTTGGTTCAACCACCCACACACTCCCCTCTACCATTAATCCACCCCTTTGTTCTTGTTGTTGTTTATTGTTTATGTTTTTTCGAGTTGTTGTTGTTGTTATTGTTGATTTGGGCGCGTCAGAAGTCGGCCATGTTTACGTGCTTTTTAAATAGACAAGCGACGACGACGACAGCAAACAAATAGAAAATGGCAAAAACAAAAAAGCAAAACGCAAAATGCCAAATACCAAATATCCAACGAAAAACGAAGGCAATGCAAAGAAAACATACGACACTAAAAAGCCGGAAAATGGGAATATATTACATAGATCGAATTGTATAATACTCTGTTACCAACTTTTGAAATACATATCTATTAATTTAAAGCCTTTTACCCATAAGTTGTACTTTAAAACTTCTGATAAATATATATTATATTACTAAGTGTTTCTAAAATATGTCCCTTCACTGATAAAAAATGGGATCGTAAAAATAAAGATCTGACTGTTAATTTCCAAGTTGTATATTCAATGTTTAATTTAAATATTAAATGCAATGCATATTAAATTGCTTTTAATATTAAACTATTTTATTTAATGTGGAACGTATAAGATTTCAAATAATTTTTATTTTTGATTTAAATGCGTTTTATTATAGTTTTAATTTAAATAAATCTTCAGTTACTAAAATCCATTCCAAAAATAGTCAAATAAAAAACTTTAAAATTTCATATATAAAAAAACTAAAAACAGCAATAAATTAAAATCAAAGCGATAAATCAAAACAAACAAAACATTTTGTTTAACATTGTTATAATTTACTAACTTTAAATTGATTGTTTTGTACAGTTTAGATCCTAAGCTTTTTTTTCTCCAACTTTCGTATTTATTCAAATTTTCTTGCAAAAAATTGACAAAAATTAAAAATTTTCATTAGTGAATGCCACTTGACTTGACAAGAAATATTTTCCAATAAAACCCGAACTAGAGCATCAGAAATCAAAAGAAAAGAAGGCAAATAACTGGCTGACAGGAGAGGCAAACAATATTGGGCGCAACTAAAGTGTCGCCATTAATTTCCTGCAGGAAGCACAATGCGAAATACAAAATAAGACTCAGCATCGAAACTGAAGCTGAAATTGAAATTGAAATGGAAATTGAAGGCCCCGAAAAAGGAAACCAAAAGGAGATGGCTGGCGACAATTAGCACGCATTGGCCATAACCATAAACGGCAAACAACAATTAGCAGCAACTATTTTTGCTTATTGGCCCTAAACTAGAGGAGCTTCCAACGGGTGAAAAGGGGGGGACCCAGACGGGCCAGCAGACAGAAAGTTGTCAACGGCAACGACAACGACAACTGAAATGATAAGAAAATTTCATTTGTAATTAATACTAAAAGGCGCGACTGCGAAAACAGAGGGGGAAAACTGAGGCGGGGCGGGAAAATACGAGGTAGCCACAAAAGCGACAACCACAAGCCGAGTACGAAGGCTAAAGGATGCGGGATGCGGGGTGAGGGGCTGGCGGGGGCGTTCAGACGGCTCTGCTGCCATGGCATTGCCTGCACTGAGAGAAATAGAAAAAAACATGCCAAATCCATGGAAAGTCTATTTTACTTATTCAATTTAGAATTTTTTTGACTCTTCTTAACAAGTAAGCTAAGAACATTTAATTCAGTTTCTAAGAAATGATTAATGATATATTTATCTATATATATATATCTATATTTTTTATCTGTCTAATAATATTCATAAAATTCAAAACATTTTATATAAAATTTTTTGATGAACAATGAACAAACTTTCAGCTAAACAAATAGACTTTTACAAAGTAGCAATTCGGATCGTTTTAGCCTTTTTCTAGCTAATTTCCGGCCAAACTGGCTATTTTTTGTATAAAACTTAGATTTTTCTAGCTGATTTACCGCCAAAAGAGCTACTTTTTCTAAAAAAAAACTTGGCTTTTTCTAGCCGATTTTATAAAATTATTCGAGGACCTAAAAATTAGCCTAAACATACGAAGACCCAACAATTTTCAATTTGAAAATCAATAGAAATATTAAATACTTTTTAATAACTATTGAACGGGGCATACGATCCAAGCAAGTTAGGTTTCTTCCGACGCGTATTTTCAACAAGAATGAAACTATCTTAAAAGGAGCTCTGCCGTCCATAGTGATTATTTAAAAAAAAAGAAGTAAAAATATTAGCATAAGTTATATTAGTAAATACTCATTAAATGATAAATACATTTTGATTATTTATTAAATACAATTTGGCATGTATATCAATATTTTAAAAATTCAAAACTTTTATATATTTGTACATTTAATAAACGTTAATTGGTCCGAGGAAAAATTAATGGAATTTTTTTGTAGTGCATTCTGGACTGGTGACTTTTTGCCCTGCTCTCTTGCCCTGTCACTCTCTGTTGCTTTGTGCAGCCATAAAAATTTGTTCAACATTTTGTTGCCTTTTATGATTGCGAATGCGATGCCAAGGAGGAGTGGAAGAAGGCCAACAGAAGAGGGTCAAAAAGAATAAGAAGAAAAAGATGGAGATGGAGATGGAGAAGAAGCCAACAGAAGGATCAGATGTAGTAGGGGGGAAAGGGGAGGGGATGTGCAGCCAGGTGAAAATTTATAAATAGAATTCAATGAACAAACAAAACCAAAGGAGAGTGGAAGAAGCAGCGAATTGAATAGAAATTATTCGAAATGTTTTTCAGCAGAAAAAAAAGGTGAAAAAAAACTTTTGGTAAAGTGTGTAAATTTGGGAGACTAAAAACACCTAAAGCTTAATGGCAAATTCGGAATCTTGGACACTGAATGTTAAAATAAACGCAGCTCTAGTTTAAATGGGCTTTAACAGGTGTAATTCATAAAACGCCAAGATAAGATGTTAATTTTTATCACAGAATACCTTAAAGCTGTTATTAGTTATTTTTTTGTTTTTTGAGTATTATTTATTTAAAACAAGTTGTTGTTTTTCATGGTTTAGTTTAGTTTATTAGGATTCGGGTAACCAACATTTTTGGTTTTTGGATTTTGGTTTTGCTGCATTTTGGTTTGCATTGGCTGCATTAAAACGAAATAAATCTTCAAGTGCGCCACAAAAATTACGAATGGCAAAAGGGGTTTTATGAATCTCAGTGCGCAACATTCCGGCCACAATTTATCGACAGCGGGTTAAACCAACCGCCCCGCCCTTCGGTTGTCAAAGGGTTAAGAGCCGAGAATGGGCGACTGCAATGACGCTGAGCATTTAGAAATCCATTAATTTCAATCATTGCCCATGACTTTGCATTATTATTATTATTATTGTTATTACTCTCGTTGATGTTGCTCTTGTCGTTGCCTTTTACTTTTCGCTCTTTCCTCGTCACAAGTTTTCAAGGTTTTTTTATCCATGCTTTTTTACTTTCAAAGGGGTAAAAAAAAGCAGGGAACTCTGGGTTGTTATGACCTAAAGTTTGCCTTGACAAAATAGTTTTATTTTGAAATTTGCTTAGGAAAGATCTAGCGATATATTCAGTTACAAAATCAATAATAACATTTAAAAAAAAAAACTTTATTTTCAATTTATTTAGATTATATAGAACATCAAAATTAAAAAGAAAAAAATTACTAATATTTTATTTGGACTATTTTTTTTATATATATTTATAAATATGATTCCTTTTTTTCACTTTTAAAAATTTAATTTATTTTTTTTTTAAATAGTTGTCATAACAACAGAATCTAGCCTATTTGTGCCTACAATAACTATTTTTCCCCGAAAATTCGTTAGCAAATATACCTCTTTTTACCTAATAACACCCTTCAGAAAGTTTCACAAGAATATCTGGAGTGGAAGTCGAGTTCGTTGGGGTTTTTTCCCCGAGAACGAGTAACTTCTCGCCGGAAACTACAGTGCATTTCGCACTGCACTTTGTGGGGAAGCCGAAGGACCAAAAGGAGATTTTTTGAGGGGGTTCGTAACGCGTTTTAATGACTCAACATTTCTTGACTTTGATTCGAGTCGCGGAAGGAAAGAAAGAGTGCAGGTTGCTTGCTGGTCGAGAAGGGGTTGAGTGCTTCTGGCCAAAGGCATTGGCCCGCTTTTTGTCGGCTGTCAAAATAACAAAGTACTTCAGCTGCATTCCCGCCCAGCCAGAAAAAGTGAGGTGGTACAACAAAAAAAAAAAACGCCAAAAGCCAAAAAGGCAAAAAGTGTCGATGAATGTTAAAGTTAACAAGTGACGGAAGTGAATTTACAGGGCGAGCAAAAAAAGAGCAAAGCAGCCGCAAAACAAAAACGAGCCAACGTGAAACGGCGAACAAAAAGCGAAAACCAACTCGAACACGAAAAAATTAAAAGGCAAGTAAGCAAAAATCATTTCCACAAAGTGCAGGACACGAAGGACTCGCCGTAAAAAGTTTCCAGCCAAAACAGTTGATGCCCTATCATTAAAATAGAAGAAATTTCAGCTGTGAGCTTAATAAATAAGTTGCTTTTGATGATTGTAAAATTACACATTTTGATTTGTTTGTTGGGAAATATTATATATTCGTTAAAAAAAAAAATAAAAAAACATATATATATATACATATTAAATATACATTTGTGCTTACAAACAAATCTATAAAATAAACCACTTGCTGTCTATAACTATTTGATATTAATATCTAAGAGTTGCAAGATAGTTTACGGTATGAATGATATTTATACAATAATTAAATCAATGTTATGATTAGACAGTTAATGACTTGAAAATTAAACAAAGTTTATTAAACTAAAATATTTGTATAAGAATATATACAAATTAAATAAGTATTTTAGCTATAAACAAAGATGATGACAAAATAGTCGAATAAAAATACCGCTGGATATAAAAAGAATTAAATTTTAATCCTAATGAATATAATCAATAAATAATAAGTGAAACCATTTTTAAACTTTCTTACAAGTCTTAAGTCGTAAATGTGAGAAATTCCCTGCAATCTTTTAGATACTTCCCGGTATAATTAATTGCGTTTTTTCCCCAAACATTATAAGGTATTACCGCTGAGTATATATTGACCCAATCAGGATCTTTGACATGTTCTCGCGGCTTATACTCATCAACTCGAAATCGATGTGGAAATCTGATGCACTTTCACCGCTTTCTCTTTGCAGTTCTGCTCGCCGTCAGTTGGGAGGATTGGTGGACATACGATGGCATCTCAGGTAAGCTTTTCCGTCAAATCCCGCCCCCCTCACCTCCCCTGCATCCTCATTTTTCCACGGCCACCTTTAAGTTTCATAAATACCAACAACAAAGTAAATTTTAATCAAAGCTCAACAATAACCACGGACGGAAGCGGAAAGTAAAATTTTCAGCCAACGAGCAGCACGCGTCGCTACAGCAACAAAGTTGGCTTGAAAATCGAGCAGGAAAGGGTCGCGGAAAATGGGAAAAGCCAGGGCGATTGTTGTTGTTGTTGTTGTTGTTGCCGGTGTAAAACGATTTTCTCAGCGACTGAAGCTGCACGCGTGAAATGCATGGAAAAAAGGCCAAAGGGAAAATGGGTTGGGAAAGGGGAAAATGTGTTGGGAAAATGTAAAAAGAGCGGAGTGGGGAAATAAAAGCAGAGACGAAGCCGATTTGCAGCTGTCAAATGGAAAGGCAGACAAAGTATTCAAAGACCCAAGCGGAGAAATAGAGAACTTTCCTTTTTTCGCCATTGTCTGGCGTTGAAACGTGATAAGCAGTGGCAGTCCAGACGTGGAAAGAGAGAAGGGTATAGTAGCATGAGAAAGAGAGGGGTATAGAAGTTGGGGAAAGAGACAGAGGCAGTCCCGAAATGGAGAACAGTTCGCCATGTGTCACTACGAGCGGCGAAATCGGGGCAAAGGTCCGTGGAGATTAAGTCCAGACAGGACAGCAGACAGCCGATAACCGTTGCTCCTTCTCTTTCTCTTTCTCCCCTTCTCTCTCTGTCTCTGTCCGTCTCTCCCTGTACTTCTCACTTCGGTGGAAAAGCATCTTTCTTAATCTTATTAGAGAGACACAACGGCGACGCCATTTGCACAAGACAAATGCATAAATAAGTTCAAGTGCTTTGAATTTTGAATTGGATTTGGCGAACAGGGAAAAGTAGAAAGTGCAAAATGCAAGATAGGTGGCAAAAAATCAAATTTAAAGTGACAAAAACAAAATTCAGCACGAATTTCAAATGATTTGCTAGGAGAATTTTTAAAGCGGTTAGAAAACCAACTTATATTTTACCAACTTCTACATGTTTCTTAAAGTTTTATCGATATACATATTTCTGTAGAGTGCTATAAGATATATTTATACAAACTGATTTAGTTAAATGCATTGAAAATATCAACTGCAAATTTTTTAGATACCAAAATGTTCTTTAAGACTTAAAAAATAATTTTCAGCTTGAACTTAAATATTTGTAGGCTAACAATAAATTTTAAAACAATTTTGAATTTTAAATAATAACGAAAGATAGAATTTTGTTTGTACTATGTAGGTTATCATAGAAAATATAACCAAAATAAAGTGCTTTTAAGTAATTTTGAGTTTATCATATTTTATATTGAAATCCATTTTTTTAATATAAAAAAGAATTGTGTATATTTTGTAGTAAGAGTCTAATTTAAAATTAAGTAGAAATATCAAAGAAATATCTTAGAACTAAATTTCAAATTGATTATAATTATGTAAAAAGGAACTGCCAAGGGAGCCTTTTTTTATTTTTGTCATCTTTTCTCGTCGTGTAAAAGCCTGGAAACAGGGGTGTCTTGTAACACGTGTTGTCAACAAATTGCAACCGAAATCCGAGGCGAACTTTGTGTCTCTTTTGGCATAAATAAATTTACATAAGCATTGCATGCATGTCGGCTGAAGGACTCCGAAATCGCTTGTCAGGGGCGCAGATGCAGATGTGTGTGTTAAAAGGGAGGTGATTTGGAAATCGATGAGGCCCCGAAAAAGACGACTAAGCCTCAGCTGCAGTTGCAGCTGCAACGTGCCACTTGTTTAACGTGATTTGCACTCGCAACGAGCCAAATAAAAGCGACCAAACGGAATCAAACGAAGCGTGCTTCATGCCACCGCCTTTGGCAGCACCAGTAGCTCACTGAAAAAACACCACCTTCGCTACACCACCCATCGTGGATCAACATCCACATCGCACATCCACATCCAGTCAGCCAAGCCACTAATGTTGTTAATGGCTGCTAAAATCGTTTGGCAATTGCCTCATTGCCTCATTGACTCGACTACCGAAGCCAGACCGCAATTTAATAGACTCGAACTCGAGACTGCAACATCCTACTCGGCGCTATCTGAAGACTTCTGCCTTCTGCCCCACGTTTATTCCCCTTCCGCTAAGTGCACTGGTGATGAGCACGTGACACGGGTGAAAAAGTCTCCTTAAAAAATCTCTTTATTTGCCACAATCAAATATGCGCATACATTTCTTTTTATTTTAAAACCTGAAACTACGAACTTATCAGTTGAAATAACAAAGGTCTTAAAACAACTTAAAAGGGTGTCTTAAAGTATGCAACATAAAAAGAATGTTGTCTTATTAAATGAATCCCCAGGATTTTCGGAGTCATTATATATAATTGCATACTTTAACGCAGCAATTTTATTAATAAAGTTTTCTTTATACTAAAATTTCATGAATGCTTTAAAATATTATACAAATAAATGAATTGTGTTTTAAAAAATTAAGCTTGTCATATTTTAACTATGTTCTTAATTTAACTTGAAAGGTTGTCTTAAAGCATGCCATATAAAAATAAAGTCCTCTTTTGGAATAAATCCTAGGGACTTGCGGACACATAATTTTTCATTGCATTCTTCTAGGCACTTTCTTTTTTAGTAATATTTGTGACACCCCTTTTTTTCTGATTAGATCACCACGCTCTAGAGAGTTAATTGCTTAACCCATTCACGCCCGTGTGGCATCTCCAGTTTTTCATCATCAGCTCCACTGGTTAGTTTTCCCAGTCTTTGGATTATTTTCCGCGTTCCTCATCCCCTTTTATTTTATCCGCTTTTCTTTTGGCTTTTCTTTTGGCTAATGCGATGGCGTCGTTTGAGGTCAACAATCGCTTAAACGCGAGTACGTGGCATATCTATGATTGAAGCTCCTGATTGCGGCCTCGCAGCGAACGTGTTGATTCCCATGCATCTCTGCCTCATCCACCCCCCTTTTCCGCTGACTACGTGTCGTATACGCAATGCGACTGCAGGCGAAGCATTTCTATGGTAGAACAGAGGAGGGGCGAAATTCTGTGGGAATGTGTGCCATAAATGGGATTACTAGTGGCTGGAACGGAACGGACTCGAATGAAACGCCCAGAAGAGGTTTAAATAATAGGTTGATCCTTGAGCAAGCAAGCGAAAAACATGGCAAATAAAAGGATAAGCGCAGCATATAAATAAAATCCATAAACTCAACTAAGGAGAGGGTATTTGAAATGCGGAAAGCACCTGTTAGAAGTTAAACAAATCGAATAAGTTATCTTATTTCATGAATTCTTAAAGACAATAGTCCCTTCTTATGCGATACAGACGAATGCATAAAAACAAGCAGAGATGCCTGACATGTCTGGCAGCTCTGCTAGTATTATTATTTTAGTAATTTTACGATAAGAATAACTATTTAACAATACAACTGAGTGAAGCAAAAGTAATATATCACCCTTTAGAAAGCAAAAAAAATTTCATTTTAAATTGTTTATTGGTTTTAAATGGTCATTGCATAAACACAGTCACAGAGTAAATTAAAATGGAATAGAAAATACTTTAAGGAAATGAAATTTTATAATCTGCTATATGAACTGCTACTAAACTTTTTTTTTTTTTTTCGATTGAGTCGGAGAACTTAGATGCAAGCCAAACCAAAATGAAACACTTTCAATTGCTGAAAACACAAGGGCCATAGATTATATCAACTCAACAATAGCAACACGAGCTGGCAAAAGCAATGACTTGCCCTGAGAACTGGCAATAAAAAAGCTGGCCTATTGTTTTTTTTTTTTTTTTTTTTTTTGGGGGCAGCTCAGCTTGATTTCATATTGCCATAAATTAAGCTGCCGGGCCAGATAAAGTTTGGCCAAAGCCAAAAGGACAGGGACTGAGACTGACTCCGTAAAAGTGGGGCTTGGCTGGTGGGAAAACTAAGCAAACCGCATGGAAATTCAGGCAGCAATGGGGTATTAGATGGCTTAGTTGTGTGGCCAGAATCAAACAGACGCAGAAACCAAAAAACTAAACCGACGCAGACCAGCACCTATGCATCTGCAGACAAATATTGTAATGGTCACCCCCTTGACTTTTTGCCCCCTGTTTCAGCCATTATGCAATTTGTGGCAGCTTTTTGCAACACCTTCTGCCTGCCAGCCAACAACCAACAACAAACAACTAAAAATCCACAATTGTGGTCGGCTGGGAAACTTTGAACGGAGTTTGAGGGGGCAGTGGGTTCATAAATCTCCATGCCACCATCCTGGACAGGGATCGATCCGAAAGTCTGTCTAATAAAGTTTCGTTTTCGTTCTCGTCCTCGATCCAAGGTCCTGCCTTCTGGGGCCTCATCAATCCGGAATGGTCGCTCTGCAACAAGGGTCGTCGCCAGTCGCCGGTCAATCTGGAGCCACAGCGCCTGCTCTTTGATCCCAACCTGAGGCCCATGCACATAGACAAGCACAGGGTGAGTAAAGAGATCGCGACACTGCTAAAAAATATGTGGTAAATACAAATATTTTATTGCGGTTAACCCCTAGATATCTGGACTGATCACTAATACGGGTCACAGCGTCATCTTTACGGCCGGAAATGACACGGTGGCCAACTACGACGGCATGCAGACGCCGGTGAATATTTCGGGGGGACCGCTGTCGTACCGCTACCGCTTCCACGAGATCCACATGCACTACGGCCTCAACGACCAATTCGGATCGGAGCACAGTGTCGAGGGGTATACGTTCCCCGCGGAGGTGAGATATATACACTCGAGAACTATACACTGAACACTGATATATTTTATATACCCCCCACTGGTGTGTCACTCTCAATTTCCGGCCTTGGGTGAGGCCTAAATTTAGCATGGGACACTTTGACACTTGCTGTGGGGCCATGCTATTTCGGTTCGTTGCCTGTCAACAGATTTCCAGATTTCCAGATTTCCCTCTTTAACAATTCAATTGTGTCTGCCTTTTTTTGTTTGAGGAGGGGGCCTTGAGCTTTGCAACTTTTCTTGCGTCATTTCATTGCCATCCCAGTGGCGCCAGTGGCTGTAAACTTGTTAGCCCGCCCGCTCAAATATTTACACAGATAAACGAGCGGAAGTGTATTTGATCAGCATTTAATGCAGCAAATGTCGATTTGTCGCTGGCAAAAAACAAACACACAAAAAAATAAGAAAAAAACCATAAGAAGGGGCGAATATAAAATAAATGAAAAGAAGTCAAAAAAGTCAAGAGCTCGGCTTCTTTGTCTGGAGTTATCATCATCAACGCGAAGATGTCGTCGCCAGGTTGAGTTCAACATGTTGGAGATATTTGCCCCCACTTGTCTGGCGCTTTGGTTTGACGCCGCCAGCCTCCGCTTTTCCACATTTCTACTTTTCCGCTTTCCCGCATCATTCACACTTTTCCGAGGAAACAAAATATTCAATCAAGACTTCAGTTTAGAAAAGGTACTTAGGCAGTAGTGATTTTATTATTTATATTAATTGCTTTCAATATATTTCTTTTATGAACTTTTAAGATTTCATGTCAAATTTTAGAAAAAATTTTAATTTAGACTTTATTTTGCAAAGGTATATGTTCTATTAAAATAATGATTATATTATTAATATTTCTTACTTTTGGTATACTTCAGGGATAATTATTCTTCCGTTAAATGAGTGTGAATGATATGGAAAAGTGTTTTTCCAGTCGCCTTTTTGCAGCCTGCTGCTGATGGCTGATGATTTTGTATTGTTTTATTTGTACATTGTTTCTGGGGAAGCAGGAGGGACATATTTATGTGTCAGATGGCAGGCGTTGTTGCGACTCGCTCAGACACCTTGTCTGTTTAACCCCTCACCCCCCCTGGTTTTCCACCCCCTTTGGTTTTCCTCCTGCAACGGAACGGAACGTACACATGCGTGCTCCCGTCCCCCTTGTTTGCTGTTTGTTAAATATGATTTAACCTCCCACTCGGAGTCCTTGTCTTGTTCATTTTGATGTCAAGTTCACACACAGGCTCGCTTCAGTTGATTTGCGAGCACGTTATTAAAAATATGTAAACAGCCGCGACATTCAACAAAGGATTTCTTTTATCAAACAGAGAAGGAGAAGAAGTTCTCCTTTTCAGTGGGTAATTTATGGCCTAAGATTTATAAGTAACTGCCTCTAGTGCTCACCATTGACTTCGACTACGACTTCGTAGGATGTGGCCAGCATTCCTAATCCCTGACAAATTCCACAGGCCAGATGTCCATTAATTAAAACACATTTCTTCTGGCCCCAGCTGTTCCCAGGCGAATTAATAAATGTCTAGTGTTAACGGAGTCATAACTTTTGCCAGCGAACAGATTGAGAAATTCCATTGGGTTATTTATGGGTATATAAGTTCAGTACATTGTTGTTTGGCCAAATACCTCAATTAGTACTTTTATTGGCCATCAACAACTGCGTGCAACAATTTACAAAATTTGAACAAAAATCTTAAAACAAAAAAAAAAAAACAGTAAATTAATTCTGGGATATGTATATAAATTCAGTTTTCATAAATCCTTCTACAAGCTTTTGGAAACTTAGAAAGATATAAAATAGAAATTAGTACCAAAATAAACTAACTTTTTGAGCATACATTTTATTGCAAATTAACTGAGAATAGAATTTTTAAGGTATTCTACTTAAGAATCGAAAACTCAACAAAATCATAAATTCTACAAAACACGTTTTTCAAAATTCGTTTTTTTTGTCAAAACTAAATTTATTGTTTTCAATCGAACAGCGATGGATGGCATAGGTTGTTCTAAATAGCAACTCTTTTGACTTTGGGTCTTATTTTGGCAAAGTTACAGCAAAAAGACTCTTCAGAAATAATGTTGTTTGAAAAATCGCCAAAAATCCCAAAAAACACATTAAAAACTTGGTTTTTGTGTCAAAACCCTGGGAAGTAATAGTCAAACGATGGAATGTCATACACCGTTGAATTCGTAATAAAATTTCCAATCGAATGGCATTCACAGTTAAAATATTTCAGATGTTCAAATTTCTGCAAAATAACTTTTAATGAAAAGTCAGAAATAATGGTCAGAAGTTGGAATGTCACACACCATTGAATCCGATCAAATGACATTCACAACTAACAATTTTTTAGTTCGCGAATTTTCGAAAACAATGATGATGTACCCCCTAATCAAAAATGCGAAAATCGGCCATCAAATCAACTTTTGAAAATACGCTTTTTAAAATCCAATCGAATGTCATTTACAGCTGAACATTTTTCAGTTTGTCGAATTTTCGCAAAAGATTAGTTCTGCTACACAATTATTTTGACTGTGCATTTTTTATTGGCAAAGTAACTCGTTTGGGGGAATATTGTACCTCTCATTTATAATATTTGATAGACTTTGAGCCCTTTAAGGGCAATTTTTGCATCTGCCTTGGCTGCCTTCGGGCTTAAGTGGCCCGCCGCCACAAAGCAAATTCCCGAAATCAAGAACACTTCTTGGCGCTTTTTTAAGAACCTTTCACCGGCAAAGAGTCCTCCGCTGCGGAGGGTTAATCCGTATCCCGGCGTGCGTCTGACTGCTCCTTGGACCACTTGACTTGACTCAAGTTGACTCGAGTTGAGTTGAGTTGCGTTGAGACGGGTTGAGTTGAGTTTCGGCTGAGTGATGTGCGACACAGTTTTCGTTTTCATTTTCAGTTTCAGCTGCAGCTGCAGCTGCAGCTGCAGCTTCAGTCCCATTTCCATTTGCGTTCACGTTTTGGTCGTGCGGCGCTTTTGTCAGCTTTTCCTGATTTTCTTGCTTTTCCTTTTTCTTTTGCTGCCAGGCAATCAAAAAGTGAGCCGCAGCTGCCACAACAAACTGCAGACTACCGACTGCAGACGACAAACAAATAACGTTATAAATCTGTTGCGTGTCAGCAGTTGGTCTGGATGCGGATGCTGGCAACCTTTGACCCCCCGTTTTAACCCCCTGATGCCGTCTGTCGACTACCGACTACCGACTGCCAATGTCAACGCAAATTAATTAGAAACCCGCCCAGGGGTGAAGCCACGGAGCTCTGCTTTCGCGATGACAAAGTATGCCGTGTATTTCGGTTAAATTACTTCGACTGCCGCATTTCTTGCCCCAAGTTGCCCCCAATTTTCCCCGCCTTTGGGGACATTGAGAACCCGACAATTCACTGCTCAGCCCCGATTTGCACGCTTGTGCCAACAATCGGGTGATTAAAACGCATTCTGGCAGTCTGTTTTACCAGAGTGACAAACAATTGACAAACCGAAATGGGAGAAATGTCTGAGACACCCACTTGAAAGCTGTTTTTAAACGCATCTGAAAAAAAGAAAATCTAAAAGTAAACTATCAATGCTGATTTTATGCTAAATGAATACAAGATAAACACTTTGATGTCTCAAATTGAAATTAATATGGCTATGTATTTTGACTAACTTGACATTTGAAGAAAAGCAAAAAATATAAAAAATTGCACACATTTTAGAATTTTAGTGACTTCCCATATAAATTTAAAACAAAGATTTACAATAAATACAATGCACTTGATAAAATGTTTTACTAAATAACTAATTTGAATTTATTTTATACAGTCTCTTACTTTATTAAGAATTTTATTTGAAAAATTGTTTAGCAACTCAAGCCAGAATCAACCGAACTTCCCCAGTTCGTAGTTAATTGTTTTCAAAATCCTGTCCGAAACTATGAGCAATATTCCGATATAGCCCCAATTAATGTGTGGAAAATGGGGACAGAAACGGGCAGGTGGTATGCCGTATCCTGTTCCCCGGAAGTTGCCAGTCTCCGGCCAATGTAAGGCGTATTCCGGCCGTAACGAAAGCCGCCTTAATGGGCCCCGCCTCGGAATTTGGGAATTTGATCTGCCTTAATGAATTCGTAATTGGCAATTTTAATTAATCCCCATGAAATCCGCACAAGATTGCAGCCGTGTCTTGGATTTCGCTAGCCGGTTGTCATTGGATGCCACACCCCCACCCACACACACATACACCTGAGAGGTGTGGAATAAGGGGGCTTGCGATTTTCCTGGGGTGTGACCATTATTTCTATTTGCAATGCACAGTTGCCTGATTTTGATTTGTTCGGGGCCGCGGTAATTTAGCACTTATCTTGTGGCTAAAATTTCACTGGTTCACTGGTAAAAAAACTTACTAAATTCAAACATTACTATTTTTGCAATAGAGTTTAAAATCTAATAATTGAATTAAAATTGAAACTTCAATAAAAATCATTTAAATCAAATAATAACTATTTTAAATCTAATATATATTTCATATATATTAAAAAAATTTAATGTTTAATCATGCAATTTAATATGCATTAATATTAATTTCAATTATTATATATAAAATTTTGAACTCAATTGTTAGTTATTATATGTACTATACCATTTTTATCACATATCTATTTTTACTAACCCCTTTTTCTATCAGTGTTTGCTTTGGTTTTGCTGTGATTTAGCGATGCCTCCGTGAGGCCAACTATCGCTGATTTGGGGCGTGATTTGCCAGCGAATTTCACCGCACTCATCGGTGGGCGCCCCCTTCTTAACCCCCTTAAACCCCCTTAAGCCCCCATTCATTATGGTCAAAACCCCATCGCCGTTGGCAACCAGGGGCAACAACCCAAAACCAAACGACCAACAACCGGCAATGGCTTAACCATTAATTTACGCGCTAACCATGAAGTACTTAAATATACAAATGTATCTGTATCTGTATCTCTATCTGTGGAAGTGGAAGTGGCAGTGAAACAGTGTGCATCCGCCCACAGACACCCACAAATGCCTGAGTGACTGAGTGACTGGGCACGAACGAACGCCAAAATATTTGCTGCTAATGAGGTCGTGCTGTAATTTCAGGACCACAACCCCACCCTCAACGAAAATGTCGTAGTATAGTATAGTATAGTAACCCCTTTCGGAAAATCCATTTAAAGGATAACCAGCAGCAGCAGCAGGCTGCGATTAAAGCGCGCCAAAAAAAAAGGCGCTTCCACCTTTTAAAACGCTACTAAGTCGTTAATGGGGCCTGAGTGGATTTTCAGCGGGCGGGTAATGAGTTCGGTGAAGTTCCTGATTGGATTATGATGCCAGGTGAGTCAGGCAAGTCAGGTGCCGAGGTGCCACGGCGCCAAGACGACATTTAAAGGCGGCTGTCTGGCTAAGGGAATCTCGAAAGTGGCTTAAATTATGTCTAGCCTGGTCAAACGGAGCTGATTTTGTGGCTTTTTAACTAATTGGATGTTTTAAACTGGCTGTGACTTGAATGTTTAACAGCTTTAATAGCACAAAAGTATGCCTAAAATTAATAAGTAAAAGTTTGTTAAGTCCTAAACATATAATTATATATATTGCTAATATTTAAATTGCATTTTTTTCCCTATTATCTGAATTATTATAATTTATATAATACTAATAATTTATATAATACGTACTTTTAGACACTTTCATAAGTGATTTAAAAAACCGAGTGATTTCTGAAGAAACCCCCATCAAATCAAAACAAAGCAGTTTAAATAATATAGAAAAACCTATGTTTTATTTTATTAAATTTTAAAATTTGTATTTTTTTTTTTTACATTATTATTGAGTTTTATAAATTAATTATGTTTAACAAAATTATACATCTTAATTGCATTTTTTTTTTTACTTAAGTACTTGCAGATGCAATAAAATTGAATATAAACTGCTTTATTCCCTTGGAAACGCATTAAAATATAATATGGCAGAAGAATGCTGTTTACCCTGACTTAACAGTCTTGTTATCCCGCCAAGCTACCTTTGCACTCTCAGCGTTTCCGTTTGGTCGCGTTTTCAAAACGCCAGCAATTCCTGCTCATTTCCCAGCTTTTTTCCGCAGCTCTTCTCTATCTTTTGTGCCTTGCTGCTGGTGCTGGGCATAATTAGCCGAAAGTGCTACAAGTGCATCGGCAAAGTGCTCCGGTAAAGTACAGACGACCATGACAAGCAAACTGCGGCCAGAAATGGAGCGATCTGGGTCCGGTAAATCGGCTCCATCCTCTGTTTTTTCGCCTCTGTTTTTGGCTCTGCTGTTGCTGGTTGCTGCTGGTTGCTGCTGTTGCGTGTTTGACAATGTCCCCAGTGCGTTGTTAAGCTAATTTGCTTCATTTGTCTAGAAAACTGACACAGAGGGGCAGTAGTTGGGGGCTAGACATGGGCGGCAAAGTGTTGACATGAGGCCATGTTCTCGGCCTAAACGACCAGGCTCCAGCTACTATATCGCTCCTGCTTCTCTGGCCAGGGCCAATATTATCGTGCCCGGTCAGTGCAGCACGAAAGTCAAGTCAAGCGGCTGAAGGACCAAGAATGCCTTCGTCCTTCGTCCTTGGTCCGTGGTCCTTGGTCCTTCCACCTCCATCTACATCAACATCGCCCCAGCCAAACCAATAAGCCCACTGCCTCGGAAAATATTTGTGCACAGTGGGTTGGTTCTATCAAATAGATTGATAGGTCCAAGGCAAATTATGGGAAGTAACAATTTTTATAAAGTAATTCAAAAAGCTAGTGAATTCGGTTTAAAGTTGGTTTTAATCTCAAAACTTTTGAGGTTGTTTATTATGGGTAGTAACACTTTTATAAATTAATTCAAAAACTTTACAGTTTCTGTTTCATTTGTTATATGTTTTATAATTATTTTTTATATTTGCTCACTGGTAACATACTTATTTTTAAGTAAATGTATATCTAAATTTATTCTTATAAAAATAAATCCCTTTTCGATCCGATAATCCCACTGTGCAGCGCAGCTTATTGACTGGTCTTGTGTGGTATGAGAGAGGTTGATGAGGCAGTAGGACCCACTGTACTGGCTGGCCGGGCAAAGTTTCACCAGCTGGCGTCGCGCCGGTCTCTTTGACTCCGTTGCCTGCTGTGGGGTTAAGGGATGGTGGAGGGGTGGGGAAAAGGAGGGGAAGGGGGTTAGGGACTAAGGACCACGGGTTGTGGACAGGACTATACAGACTAGGCTCTCCGGTCTGTGGAATCCATGCAGTGAAAACATGTGTAATTGATCTGATTAAGTTGCCTTTGCTCTGCGTGCCTCTGTCTGTATCTGTGTGTGTGTGTGTGTGTGTGTGTGTGTGTGTGTGTGTGTGTGTGTGTGTGTGTTGGCCATTCTGTTCTAGACATGTGTGTGTGTGTGTGTGTGTGTGTGGGCCAAGAAATATGCCAGCTCCTCTGGCTTTGTCCAAACAAACACTAGAATGAGGGAATGGGAAATGGAGATTGGAGATTGGAGAATGGGGACTCCCCTTAACACCGCTTAGGCTTTTGGCTCTTTGCGTTTTGGCCAGCTTGTTGTCCGGCTATTTGCTGGTACTTACACTATTTCCTCTCCTTGTTGTTGTTCCTATTTTTGTTGCTATTGTTGTATTGTTGTCTTTATCCCTGTATCGTATTTGTTGTGCCTGAACTTGCATTTATTTGCTTTGCCACAGGCCTTGGCTGTTTAATGAAACGGAAATATAACATTTTAGTTTGCGGTCAAATATTGTATAATATTTTCCCCCTCCTCCTCGTCTTGTTGTTACGCATTTGCCACTAAGCACACAACAACAAGAAAAAGAGGGCGTTGTTTATTGCCTTTATGATTAAATTTCATAGATATTAGGCCGAAGGTGTGAAGGCATAAGAAGATGAGCAGACTAATGGTTAATTTAATTTATACTTTGTGGCACGGGAAGGCCTTTCAATTGATCTATTTACTAATCTTATTTTAAGGTCCAGTTGAGCAGAATTTATTGGCCAACTAATCTTCTAATTTTTTCTTTAATTTAACAATAAATTAATTTGTGGTAGGAAAAGGATAACATTTTATAAAAAAACTAATTCCCTAATTTCTTCTTTAATTGAACAATAAATAACCATGTTGTGAGAAAAGAATTACAACACAAATAGTCTGTCCCCATTTTGATAGTTTAAAAATTATTTTTTGTGTTTACATTTTTAATCACATACACAAGTGCGCCATATGCTGTTCAAATGGCAAAGCTCCTCGGCTAAATCAGTTGTTCAGTTTGCTCATGCAGTTAACGCCTAGAATTCACTCCTATTTTTGGGATTTTAAGAAAATATAAACTTTTTTGTGTGAATGATCACAGTTTATACTCGGACTGTGACCAGTCCTTGTAAAGGAAAAAAGAAGGGGGAAAAAGATAAGGACTTCCCCATCTTCAGTTTGCCATGGTCTCGTCAAAATTTCATCTGCATCTGCATTCCTAAAATATACTTAAGTATATGTACATATATGCAGGGACAGTGCGTTTCGCAACTGCTAAATATTTGTGCCTTTGTTTTACAATAATATGGCATTTTTTTTCCTATTGGTAAATTTTCTTTACATATTATCTTTTTTTTAGTTTTCGAGGTCTTAAATCCCATAATTTATACATAAGCCTCCAAATAGTTTTAACTCTTTAATAATCTGCATTTATATAGTAAAAAATATGTTATGTTAATTTTGTATATAATTTTTTATAAATAAATACTTATTTAATATTAAAAAAAGAAACGAATGGCTTATTGTATTAATTTTAAAAATTTAATTGTAATTAATTCCTCTTATTAATTTTAAGTTTTATACAATTTTATGTCTTGAATAATCTGCATAAATATTGTAAAAAATAGCTGTTAAATTTGTTTGGTATTTTTAAATTCAATTCATTTATTTCAAATTTAAAAATAAAGAGATATGAAGAACTTAAGAACAGTTTTCAATGTCATAAAAATATAAATTGTATATAAAATCCTTTTGTCTAGTTAGTTAGTTTGCTGTATGTTTAGTTTCGAAACGCACCTTACTTGCCGAGTTCTTCATTTTTGATAGAAACTTCTGCTTTGCATTAGTTGCATTGCCATTTTGCCCCGCCCACTTTGCCGCCCACTTTGCGCAGCTCTGGCAATTGCAACTTCACCAAACACTCGGGGAAAAGGAACTTTGGGAAATTTTAATTTAATTTAATTTTTATTTGCCTTGCTGGGCACACATTAAAATTGCAGCATGTAGTTTTTTAATATTTAAATGCACGCCTCACCGCCCATCATTTCAGACCGGCTCCTTTCTCATTTCACCAGCCATTCTCCTTTGGACCGTGCAATTTCCAGAGCAAAAATAAGAGTTAAAAGTCGGCACAGGACATGTGGCAAGTCCTAAGGGAGAAGGGGAGAAGGGGGTGGGGATACACTACTATTAACTGGCCAGCGCCTTCCACCACGCCCACATGCCCATCAGTATGCTCTCTCTGCTATTATTATTATTATTATTATTATTTTCACTATTGTCTGCAGCATTTCCTTCCGTTCGGTGCGTCTGGTTTGGTCTGGTCAACCAGCGAATGCACTCACATCTACAGGCCCTCCCTCACACACACACTAACACTCACAGACACACACACACACACTCACACACACTGAGAATCACACACAGAGGCGGAGAAACAAACATATCCCAGACCCAAATCCCACCGAAAATCCATGTACACATGGAACACAAGCATACAAACAATTGCAGGGGATGTTTAAAAAGTAAGTTTTAGTACAAAAAAGGAAGTTTTAGTACAAAAAATTCCCAGAGATTGCCAAAACTTAAAAATATTACAATAGAGTTATAATTTTAATAAACTATACTAACCAAAATAAGAACACAAAAAAAAAAGACTGAAAGTTTAGTTAGTGTCTTGAAAATAAAGTACAGACATTACAAAAGTATAGGTATTAATTCAATAGTAAAATATATAGCTCCCATACTTTTTAGTATCATTAGTCTTAGCCCTTATTTTTAAATTACATAATTATTTTTAAACAAATAATAACAGAACTTACATCCTTATTTTTAAAGTTTTAAAAAGATCATTTGTTATGAAGAAGCAAACTACAAGCACAATGAATATAATAAAAGGCCTTATTTATTGTATACAGTAACGAATAATGAAAAAAATCGTACATCCTTGATTATTTTTCCAGTTTTATCGATAACATTTGTTATAAAGAAGCTTTCTCGATAACCAATAAACGCTATGTGCAACCCTCGCTTCGAGCATTTGCTTTAGGATTCGTTTTGTGGTGTCGACTCCTTCCTTCCCCTTTCTACTTTCTCCGCTCCCTCTCTCTCTCTCTCACTCTTTGGGCTGTTCTTCATCTGTAGGCGTTTTGTTGTCGACATGAAACAAAAGTGCAAATGCATATATATGTTATGTGTGGTTGTGTTCGTGTGAGGAGAAAGTGGGGGAAGTGAAGATTCCTGGCCCTTTTGGTGTCTTGGCTAAAAGCAAAATATTTGCCAGTTTTGTTGCCTGATTTTCTATACAAATGTGTGTTTGTGTGTTTGTGTTTTAGTTTGCCCACGTGTTTTAGTGTTTGTGCTTGGATTTGTGCGCATTTTGTTGATAGTTGGGATTATTTTGGGGGCAATTTATGCAACACAAGGCGAAAGCTTTCGTTGACCCCTTGTTGGTTGTTGGTTGTCACCGCTTCTGTATGCATTTGGGCTTAAATTGAGCAACAATAAAGTTTTGGCCACAGCACACACACAAGAAATAAAGAACGAAGGCAGCAGCCCCAAAAAAAAAAGCCAGTGAAAATAAGAGAAATACTCCAGACCTAAACCATATCTCTCTATTTCCCCTTTTCTTTTCGCAGATACAAATATTCGGATACAATTCCCAGCTGTATGCAAATTTCTCAGATGCCCTCAATCGCGCTCAAGGCATTGTGGGCGTCTCCATTCTGCTGCAGGTAAGTAATCCCCAAAGGCACTCCAAAATTATGAGCATTAAATAAAACAAAAAGCGATTATAAGTACGATAATTTAACGACTTTTATCATGGACTTTTGAGTGCTGTTAATATAGGAACGAATATAAAATGTATTTTAGGTATTTTTTGTTTCTATTTGAAAAGGAAACTTGATGCTTGTATTCAGAAATTCATCCCTTGATTCAAACTACAATTGTTTCCATTTAATTTGAGTTAAAGTAATACCTTTTGAAATTCCAAAAATCAACTCTATATTCAAACTACAATGGTTTCTGCTTAATTAATTTTTAGTATTTACTATTACGTACATTAAAAGGTTTATAAAATTTGAGAAGCTTTAAAAAGATTCTTGGAGGATTTTACTGTAACATTATTTTCTAAATAAATGGATATCTAAATATGAATGTATTTCTATAGCTTGGTGACCTTTCGAACCCGGAGCTGCGCATGCTCACCGATCAGCTGGAGCGCATTCGCTATGGCGGCGACGAGGCCTTTGTGAAGCGACTCTCCATTCGCGGACTGCTGCCGGATACGGATCACTATATGACCTACGATGGATCGACAACGGCGCCGGCCTGCCACGAAACAGTCACTTGGGTGGTGCTCAACAAGCCCATCTACATTACAAAGCAACAGGTTCGTAAATCATTATCTAAAAATCGAAACAAACATTTTATTACCTTGCTAAAAACATTATTATTATCATAAAGAAGTTACTTAAATGTAACTAGTATAGCGCAAAAGTATGCTAAAAAAAATGTTAAATTTCAAATAATCTTGGCTGAATTTTATGCTTGAGAAACTAACTTGTTTTGTTTTATTTTTAAGATTGTTTAGGGTTCAGTTCCACCCAAAAACATTTATTTTTTAACCTAAATAACTATTTTGTTTGTAGAAGACTAAGTCGTTGACTAATCCCAGAACAAAGTAAAAGTCAGTAAGTAATTTTCATTTTTTCCAACCGAATTCATCAAGTTGCTCCCCCCACCGACCCCAAAAACAAAAAAGAAAAATAGAAAACATTTTGAGCGATGAGCACCTTAATGTTTGTTAATTAGTATACAGTGCTCCGATGTTCGTAGTGCGTAGTCCGTAGTCCGCTGCTCCTTCTGTTTTATTAGCTAATTTCATTTAAGTTTTAAATTGAGTTGCTGCTGGAGGAGCAACAAAGTGGATAGTGTCCATAACTCAAAGGAAAAGGCGAGGAGCAGAAACAGAGGGAGAAAAAATTTAACACAAATGTTTATTAAGTGCAGCGCTGTAATAAAGACGCCAGCGATGTGGGGGGTTGGGTGGGTTTGAACCCATACCTATAGGTTGCTTGGTTTGGTTTCTCTGGAGCGGTTGAATGGTGGCCAGCGGCATACGTGTAAACAATGTAGGGGACACATACACACACATACACACACATACACAAACATACACAAACATACACATGCATACGCGACTGCAGCAGGCAGACTCATAAAAACTTCAACAAGCTCAATGGCACCCATGGGCACATGATTACAACTTGTGGCAGCCGTGGAGGACTCCGGTCCACGATTCTCCGGTAACGTAATTTACTGCATACCCAGTGAGAGAAAGAGACGGCGAAGGAGTGGCAGAAAGAGATGGCGAGAGAGGAAGTGAGAGAGAGAGCAGACAGCACCTTGCTGGCAAAACATAATTTACCAAATTAAAGTAACACCAGCGGACCGGCAAAAAGAGGGGTGAAATGGCGGGAACTGAAAGCACAGGAAGCTGCGCGACATGAGCTAAAAATTGCAATTAACCCATTAACGTGCGCTCTGTCACGGCCGTAAGGGCAAAAGGGAAGACGATGGGCGACCAAAGGGTTAAGGGTATTCAAACTGAGTCACTGCATTCAAATGGCTTATAACAAGGGTTTTTCTAGGTTTAAGATCACTCTTAAAAGCTGCAAGCTAAAAAGAATAATTAATATAAATAATAATAAAATAAGTAAATAAATTATTATTTAATTAATTATTATTACCTTTACTTAAATAAACTTATTTAAAAGTTTTGAAATCTCTTTATATTGTAGAATTTCCAAATATACTAGCACAACTCTAAAATTGGTTATGGTTTGAAAGGAATTTAACTTTTGGAGTATTTCTAAATCAATACATCTTTATTTCTTTTTTAAATTTAGGCACTTAGACACTTTTTTAAACACCTAAAATCCCTAGAGATTTTTGTAGAATTGCAAAATATACTTATACAACATAAAAATGGGTTTTTCACGAAACACTTTCAAATATTTCATGATTAATAGTCATTTAACATATGGTATATATTTCTGGTTAAAAATATCTGTAAAGTAAATACTCTCGCTTTAACTTTAAAATTGGAATCTATCTTAAATATTCCCTGGGTTAATAATCATATATCTTATTGCATATATTTCTAATTGAATATATCTTATATCTTATTTTAATAATACTTCTAGACACTTTTTTGAGTGACTTTCAGCCTCTAGAGATTTTTGTATCAATCAAAAAAATAAAACTTTAAATATTAGTGTGCAATGAAAATCAGTCAAATATTCCATTTGCCAACAGTCCAATTTCAACATATATTGTATTCCCAGTTGAGTGTCTCTTAATTTCTGTTTTAAATTCAGGCTAAGACCATCACATGTTTTTGGCTTAAAATCTTTATTTTAAAACCACAATCGAGTCGGAAGCGGGGCCTTAATCCTTGAGTGCCATTTAGTGTTGCATACTTTCGGGAGAGCCACACACACACACACGTATGCCCTACTTAATTCACACTTGAACGGGCACTCCTGCTTGCCACCCATTGAATCCTTAACCCTCTGAAGCCCCCCGCTCTCTTCAATCATCAACATCAGCACGGCCAACGTTGTCGTGAAAAGCGATTTTGACGGAAGTCAATTGATAAACAGATTGAGTAGATTAAGTGTTATTGACTCGTTGTTGTTGTTTATGTTGTTGTCGTTGCTATCGTCTCATCGATACTTTTAACTGTATGTGTGTGTGGGTGTGTGTTTGTATCCTTTGCGGTTTCATATTTTCGAGTTTGTTTTTTGTTTAGCAAGTGCTTATTTTTAGGATTTGCAATTTGTGTCAAGCTTGATTTTTCGCAAAGTGCGGATCGATGGACGTTGTGTTGTGTGTTGTGTGTGCGGAAAAGTTTATAATTATGCACGTTAAAGGCTTCACAGACTAACTGTAGGCGGATGGATGGATAGTTGGGCCCTCCAGCTTATCTATAGTACATCGGTGGATTGGCTTATTGTCGAGCCATTGTTGATCTACTTCCGTGTCTCGAGGATGTACAAAGAATGGCAGTAAGCACTTCACAACTTCTAATTACCCTTAAGGGAATGCAACAAGAATGGATACCAAAAGTCCCTTAATATTATACTCTGAAGGAAAAATAATAGAACTAATGGAAAACTAAGCCTATGCATTTTTTGGTGTTTGATTTTAATTTAATAATAAATATAAATGCTTTGTTTTTTTTTGTTTTAAAGAAAAACTTAATAAAACTAAGTCATTGCATGCCTACAAACTACTTTCAAAGTATATTACTCATACGCAGTGTAGGCAATTTGTTATTTGACATGGCAGCATACGTGACGTATGAGTAATTATTATTTTGAGGAATCTTGAAAGCCATGTTGCAGGGCCTAATATAATTAATTTGAAAACATGTTTCATGTACTTTATTTAAAAAACGGAACACAGAACTTAATTAATGTAACATATTTAAATGTAAACACCTTTTGACTTATGTTTACAGCTGCATGCCCTGCGCCGCCTGATGCAGGGCAGTCCCGACCACCCGAAGGCGCCCCTGGGCAACAATTACCGGCCGCCCCAGCCGCTCCTGCACCGCCCCATCCGTACCAACATTGATTTCAAGTCGACGAAGACGAACGGCAAGGCCGCCTGCCCCACCATGTACCGCGAGGTCTACTACAAAGGTGCGTATTGCTAATGATTTAAATATATATTAAGAATAAATCCTTAGAAACTAAAGCTAAAGCTTCAAGGCAACAAAATAAACAATGTAAACGGAAGCATGAAATAGGAATTTTCAAATAATTTTTATTTTGTATTTCTTGTACTATAATACCATTATTTGAAATACTTCATTTAAATATATTTAGTAAAGAATGGTTAAATGGTATTTTAGGCCATATTTAAAATAACAAAATAATAGCATGTGCTAGAACTAAAACAAAGCCATTTTAAAATAAAAATAGAGACATGGTGTATTTAAAAAAAGTCTAGACATTGTACGATCAAGCAAAAACACCTCCTAACGAGGTTAAAAAGTCGTTAGCATCGCACATTCAAACATAGAAAATTTCTGGTATCAAATTTTGTGACCAAAAATGATTAGATCTTTTTCTAGCTACTTTCCCGACAAACTAGCTAGTTTGTGTAGAAAATGAACCCTTTTCCAGCTGATTTTCGGCCAAACTAGCTACTTTTTGTACAAAGTTTAACCTTTTCTAGCTAGTTTTTCATAAAGTCGTAGAACTAACCAAACACATCATAAATAATGTAAGGATCCTTAATACAGCCATACATTTTATTTAAACCGTCAAAAAGGGGCCTAAATTTTAATTTTTAAAAATCCAGAAACATGTATTTTACTAATAACTTTTGAACGGAACATCCGATCCAAAAGAATTTGGTATCTTTCGAAGCGTACTTTAAACTAGAATGAAACTAGGCTATCAATAAAAGTGGATCATTTTACTTAACCATGCTCTTTTTAAGAAATATATTAATTAAATAATAATTGATTAAAGAAGAGATTTTCAAAAGAAAAACAAAAGTTTGACTAATAATTTATAAATCAACTTTAATGCTTTGAAATGTGTTTTTAAAAATAAATGATTTAATTGACTTAGCTTATTTTTAAGATCATACATTTATAGTATTTAGAAACTAAAGTTCATGCTATGAATTCTACATTTTAATCTAAATCATTTAATTGACTTTACTTATATTTAAGAGCATTAGTTTGAAGTATTGTCTAAATTCTTTTATAATCTTCTACTTTTATTGACCTTTCGCAGCGACCAGTTGGAAACAAAACTAAAAGTCAGTGACGTGATGGCGCAGCGTAACGCATCGTAAGCGTATGACGTAAGTAGCGAGCGGCGTGCAACAGGAGCTTCCACTAAACATACATATACACGAAAAGGACACGGAAAGGATGCAGTAAATTGCAAGGCAGAAATTATGGAGGACATGAAAGAACATGACCACATTGGAATCAGCGCAGCAGCAGTGGCCAAAATTGGCGGTCGCAAATACACATATACATATATACATATAAATAGGCAGAGAAATAACAAAGAAATAATATGGATAGCGATTACGATTACGATAACTAGCATTAAATGTGCATTTTTTTGTCTCCCCCCAAAAAAAAATCAATCAGAGGTTACTTTTTTTTTGTGTGTGTGCGTAGCGTAAGTACAATAACGATAGCAATAGCGATGACTAGTATCTATAATTACCCACAATTCCATTAAGGCCATTTGTTAAACCAAAAAAATACTGTATATTTTCAGGTTGGGATGGTGAAAAGATCAAAATAATATACAGAATACGAGGCATTAAGCAAAACCCACCCAAAAAAGACAGACTTTAATTCACGACCATATCGGTGGATATATAAAAAAAATTTGCTTATGCCCCCCAAAAATGTGTATAGAGCGGCCTCAGCTTGTGTGTTTGTGTGTGAATTAGCTAATAACATTAACAATAATCAAGTGCTAATCTATATGAGCACATCGATGTGAAAAAATTACCACAACTCCATAAATATTTATTGCCGAATCGAATTAACGATTCATTTTTGTCATGGTTTTTAAGTTTCAGTCTAATACTCATAATGAGCGTGTATAATTATAGCATTTTTAGTTCTTGACATTTAATCAAAAAAAATAAATATTTGCTTTTCACCAACAACAAGATAAACATTTATATTTTTATTATATTTATCTTGTCGATTCAAAAAACTAAAAAACTATTTAGCACAAGGCGATGTTAAATTTACTGGTAAAAGAAGAAAAAATGCTTTGCTCTAATTACTTAATTTTTACCTGCTTATATACATTTATATTTATATTGTTGATTCAATGATTCAATCTGTAATGTCAAATGGATGGTTACATTTTTCTATGGGAAAACATTATAAGAGCAGGCTTTATTTTTAAACTTATAATGTTAAGTGCAAGGTTACAATTTTTAATGGAATTTTTATTAAGCAAAAGGCAAGCTATATATATACATATTTGTTTTACAATTTAAGCTTGATGAATTTGTATTGGGTCAAACAAATTCCCCGGGGACAAACATGCTCGCACATTTAATTGCAATTTTAAAATTATGAATTTGGGCATTTTTAATACGTATGGTAATCCCGATGTGGAGGCACTGCCGCAAATGCGTGCATTTTGCATTTTAAATGCACTTGACCGCAGCATCCACTGCTTGTGTAACCGGGGGACCTTATCGAAACCAACTCAACCAGGATTCACCCGCCATTCATCCCCCATTCACCCCTGATTCAGGAGGGGGATGTCGGGCTGTCGCTTATCGAACGGCAAATGCAACATGAAACCACAAAATCTGTTGCGGTTATTTAAAATCACGTTTAAATGCGAAAGTGCTGGCTGTCTCTCGCTTCGCTTGCGAATTTTGGCCAGCATAAAAATCAACTTTTCTCTGGCCGAAAGGAAAATGATTACGTATACGCCGCGTGGCACAGGGACACATAGTTGAGAACTGTGGCATATCAGTTTTTTTTGTTTTTCATCTGACCCTTCTAAATTTCCCCCAGCAAAATCACATAATAATTTGTATAAATATTTGCATTATTTGCACAAGTTGGCATTTTTGCAGTTGTTTTTGTGTAAACCGGCATTCAACTGAAACTTTTCAAGCTCTTTGTTTCATTTAGTTGCTGTTCAGTTTATGCATTGTTTTTTTTTTTTTTTTTTTTTTTCATTGTTTTGTTTGGGCTTGTGCATCGAGGGATTTGCCATTGGGAAATTATGACTTAAATTAATACATGGCAAGTGTAATTTATTTGAACGAATCAAGCGGCAGCTGCTGCCGCCGTCTGATACCCTGCAATTTTTGGGGGGTCTTTGAAGAATATGTGGCTTTAAAGCTAATTTATTATTGTTTTTTTTTTGATTAAATATAAAAAAGCTAAATTTAAAAATCTAAAAAAATAGGTCAAAACTAATTTAAAACCAACTAAAATCTTAAAAAAGGGTTTTGAATAAAGTATATAAAATACTGAAAATTAAAGGGGGCTTATTTATTTGTATATTTTTATTGACTGAAATAAAAAAGCTCTATTTAAAAATGTACAAAATAATTCAACACTTTCTCATAAAAAACCAAAAAAAAACAAAATTTAAAAAATCTATTTAGGGGCATGTTTGTTCTTTTTTTTTATTGAAAATGGCTTAATTTTATTAATATTAATAAATTGGTCTAAATTTAGAATACTTTTACACACCTTTAGATGGGTTTTTGCTTAGATACATTTTTTGCAGGGTATGTAAAATTCCCAAGAGCCACTCTGGTGACCTAATTAGCCCGTCCAGGGCATGCTTCGGTCCATCAGTTTATTTGCAACAAACTCAATTCCAACTTTGGCTGACTTTCAATCAATCAAATGGTTTGGGTTCGGGTTTTGGGTTTTGAACGAGGCGGTGCAACTCTGGCCAAACTGATTTGCGGTGAGTTGTTCTGCACGAAGTTATGTTGCAGCCAAAGGGGGCGGCTGGCAGAGGGGGCGTGGCATGACCACTGAATCTGGCCAGATGGGGCTTACCCGACACATATACATATATATATTGGCAGTCAGTGAGCTAGTGACAACCGCAGACTCCGTATGTTGATTGCAAAATGCAGGTAAAATTAACTCATTTTTTAAGATAACAAGTGGCTTAAGTCTCTTTAATAAATTTATTTTCAATGCCCCTGTAAAGGGTATCCACACGCTGTTGCATATTTTTCATTCCATTTTTTCGCAGCCATAAAAATTGCGGCGAAAAGATTTATATATATTCGAAGCTGGAGTATTTGTTTACATCATTTCATTTTCATGCATATTCTGTATGCGATTGCAGTTGGCCATTTCGGCTATTGGCCATTTTGGTGATTATTTTTAATACATTGAAGTTGTGGTGGTGGGTAGTGGGTGGTAAACTGATGGATGGGGGGATTATTCCAGAGCCAGATAAAAGACAACATCGATCATGACAGCCATTCAGAGCAGACCTGCAAATATTGCAATTTGAAAAAGTGACAAATTCGCTGCCATTTATTTTACTGTGGAAATAAGCTTTAAAATATGTGAAAATTCGTCCGCGCATTGTCCTGTAAAAAATGCCCATAAAATGCCCATTAAATATAGGTGCTTAATAAATATATAAAAAATAAACAACCAAAATCAGTTAAAGTAATTTATTTTTATCTATAAAATATTGAAGACAATTTAAGTGATTTGGATTAACAATTACTTAAACTGATTTATGTAATGAAAACAATCATTTTACTTTATAGTGTAATATTTTTTTGTAGCTAGCTTAAATTTGGGTAACCAATATATTATTTTGAAATACTTTTTGTGTTCTATATAAACATTAATGATTTAATATTAGAATTTTATTAGTTGATGTATATTTTTGCTACAAATTGGTATGTATTATTATTATTATTATTTTTCTGCTTTTCGATTGTGTGTTTTATTTAAATTGTAATCATAATAATATTTGTAAATTCCCTATCATATTTGATTTTGTGTTTTATTTAATCTACAAATAATTTGAATTCCCTATTACATAAATACATACATTGTATATGGAATGAAAATTTCCATGAATTCGCCATTTTCCCATTATCTAATTCGACTTTTTTTTTCTACGCCCAAAAAATGTGTAAAATGTTGCAATATTTTTATGAGCAGCCATCAAAAGCCTTGAAATTGCAGTGTCAGCGGATTAAAGCTGCATGGGGAATTAAGTATTGCACAGATACAAAACATAGTTGCCCATAGTTGCTTCCGACCTACATCGTTCTCATTCTCGTTCTTGTTTTCAAAACCCGAACCTGGGAGATGAGCAAGGCCAAACCACTTTACCTCGGTCGGTGACTGGTTATGCAAATGGCCCCCCTTAAATAACACAACCTAGCCATAACCCCCATTGCGTATATCGCCGCTGTCCACACAAGACTAATTAAATTATGGAAATTAAATTGAATCGAGCATATTTGTTGTTTGCAGTTCATAAATTGCGCTGCTAAAATGTCCGGAGCAGCTAATGTTCCGCCCCTTCGGCCGTGACGGCATGTAAATCATTTCACAATAAAACGCATAGCACAGCAGCAACAGCAACTGCACAGCAGCAACATGCACGGCAGCAACACACTTAATTATGACATCATTAATTTTTAATAATGACAATTTTGCGACAATAAATCACTTAACTAACACAAATGCGCCCAGCAATATGCATGAAATTAGTAAACTTTAAACAATGCCATGTGCGTGAGGGGGTGTTAGGGGGTGCTAAGGGTCATCAGAGGGCATTGGGGGGTTAAAAGGGGCATCGCTGGGTAAGCAAATAAACAGATTGACTGTCCCCATTGCCTTGTCCTGGCATTGACTGATGGCAGCCAACCCGAGGATGCGAGGATGTTGCTGTGGGGCTGCTGGGCAACTGCAATTGCAATCGGTGAGTGCCGTGCCGTGCCGTGCATGGGATGAATTTAATTAATCTCGCTACCGTCAGTTGCACACAATTGCAATTAACTTGCAACACTCGCATAATTACAGGCGACCTCATGTTTTGCTACTTATCAGCATCAACATTGACCCAGCGACAGCAACAGCCAGCGGCATTCGCCACAAACAGTGATGGCACCATGCGATACCCTGTAAACCAACCCTATTAATATGTACTTCCCAAAAGCTTCAAAATGTGCAAGTTTATCTAAAACAAAGCTTGTTAGTATATGAACATTTTATTTAAAGTTATGTTTACTGATTAATTTTTTTGAATTTATATAGCATGTCTTATTGGTTATTGAAACATCACCCAAATACAAATTTTTTATACACCTGAGCACCTAAACTATTAATTCTTGTTGGATGTCGAAGAAACAATTTCTTCACCGTTTTCGATTTCGATTTTCGATAAGAGCTCATATAGCTCATAATATTTTGCAAAAATGTACCAAAAACGAACATTTTTAGCTGTAAATGCCATTCAATTGGAAATCTTATGACGAATTCAACGATGCATGGCATTCCAACTTTGACCATTACTTCCAAGGATTTTTAAACAAAAACCGATATTTTTAGAGAGTTTTTCTAATTTTCGAGAGTTGTAAGAAAAGACACATTTCTTAAGAGTCTTTTTATCGTAACTTGGCCAAAATAATGGGCACAGACATACAAGTTACAGTTTTTTGCAGCTGAAGACCTATTCTATTCATCCGTGGTCGATTTTGAAAATTTCTGAAAATTTAATTTTATGGCCAATTTTCGCATTTTTAATAAGGGGGTACTTCATCATTTTTGGCGAAAATATGAAAAATGGAAAACATTTTAGCTGTGAATGCCATTCGATTGGAAATTTTATTACGAATTCAACGGTGTATGACATTCCAACCTTTGACTATTACTTCCCAGGGTTTTGACAAAAAAACCAAGTTTTTAATGTGTTTTTTGGGATTTTTGGCGATTTTTCAAACAAACTTATTTTTGAAGAGTCTTTTTGTTGTAACTTTGCCAAAATAAGACCCTAAGTCAAAAGAGTTGCTATTTTGAACAGCTGGCAACCTATGCCATCCATCCCTGATCGATTGAAAACAATTAATTTAGTTTTAACAAAAAAAACGAATTTTGAAAAACGTTTTTTGATGAATTTATTTATGTCCAAATTTCCGACTTTTTTGTAAGGGGGTATATCATCATTTTTTGCAGAAATTTGACAATCTGAAAATATTTTAACTTTGAATGCCATTCGATTGGAAATTTTATTACGAATTCAACGGTGTATGACATTCCAACATTTGACCATTATTTCCCAGGGTTTTGATACAAAACCGACTTTGAAAGTGTTTTTTTTTTTTTTTTTTTGGGTTTCGATACAAAAACCGATTTTTCAATGCCTTGTTTTGGGTTGTTGTAGATATGCCTAGTTTTTTTTGCTTCTTTCCTTTAAAAATATTAAGCTCTGTAACTAGCTTAAAATGTTTTAAAACTGTTAGAAATTTTTGACTTTCTCCAGTAGTTTATACTCCTTTTTGTGGTTTTTTAGAGGGCATAACGGGCGACAAGCTTGCTCTGACACATGGCCCACTCTCCATATCTTTCCCTCTCTGTCTGCCTGTCTATCTGTCTCATCATCTATCCATGTACATATGTGTGTGAGGGTGTGTGAGTGTGTGTGTGTGGGCAGTGGTTGGCTCATTGGTCATTTGGTTGCAGCTCGGTTGGTGTTAGCGGTTGCTCGTCATCGTCATCATCAAGCTGTGTTGCTGCTGTTGTTGTTGTTGTTGCCGATGTTGTTGTTGCTGCTGCATCCGACTGATTGCAAATGTTGTTGTTTGTTAATGCCTGTAGTGCACAAAGCTGCAGCCTTGTGGTCAAGTGAGGCACCTGCCGCAGTCGCAACATCACCATTTGCCACCCATTTCAACCACCACCCACCGCATCGCCACCCCGCCAATGTCACTGCAAATTAACATTTTGTAACGCGTTTCGGTTGCTGCCGTGTTTTCATTTCACACTTTGCCCGAGTGTGTGTGTGTGTGTGTGTGTGACATGCATTTGACACAGGAACTGGACAAGGCAATTGCCCAGGAACCAATTGCCCACATCCATCCAACAACACCACCCACCAACCAACACCCACTCTTGTGGCAAATTTGTTGTATTTGCGCCTGATTGCCAAATCAAATATTTGGCCCACACAGCTAAAAATAAAACACCACAGTGGTCTAAGATTTTAAGTTGCAAAAGTTATAAAATAAATATGAAATATAACAAATATAATAATTTGAAACTTTAAATTAATGTTTAAGTTCGTTTTTTCGAATTAGACTGCCAAACTATTTTATTTAAAAAACCATTCATATATTAGTTAAAGCAAGCAGCAGCATATGTATTATATTATTTTGAATTTTGTAAAATTTCAATTTTTCTGTTTTCAATAATGAATTACGATTAGACTGTAAAACTCTTTTATTTAAATAAAAATTAAAATATATATTTATCAAGTAGTAAAAGTAATATACATAAAATAATATTTAACATACTTAACTTGTAACATACTTCACATATATATACAAATTTTATTTAAATGTTTGTTGTTTGTTTTTTTGTTTTCAATAATTTAATTAATAATTTTTTGGACATGCCGCTTAACTATTTAATTTAAATAACTAAATATATGTAAAATAATGGCGAATTTAAAATAATTTGGGAAAAATGAAATTAAACATTTTAATAAATTGTATTGTTTTTATATATTTCTTTTTCATATAAATAAGTTATTTTTCGTTCCAAAACCATTTATGTTTCTGTGTACCTTGTATGCCAAGGGTCAGCAAATAGGGGGCCGACCGAAAAGTGTACGAAGTGAAGAGTTTGGCTTCCATTTCACACGTAAATAAATAATAGACTTCCGAAAGTAAAGGGCGAAGAGGGGGCACAATTCTGGATTTCAATTTGGCAAAAATTGTTTAATTCGCACAAACAAATTTGACCCGAACTGTGCTCACAATTCGCTGATTGTTGGGCAAATTCAGTTGATTTCTTGTTTGCCTATATAGTAGGCCTCAAAATAAACCAAACACACACACACGCACACACAAACGAGCCGGAAAATGATAAATTTTGGGTCAAGCACCCAATTACCAATGATAATCTATCGAACTAGACGATATCCCAAATGTAACTAGGCAGAAAAGCACACACTCTCTGTAAGGTTTATATACACACAAAAATGAATAAATAAATAATGAATTAAGAGTTCACTTAGCGGCGTAGACATGTACATTTTTTTGGAGCAACAGCAACTCCACCGAATTATCCTATATATAGTGCATATAGCGTAATTAAACATATACGAATATAGCATATATTCATCACATAGTGAAACCAACTAACTGCTTTGTATGTTTAACGAATTAAGTAGCAAAACCAAGGCGAACACCAAGTGTGTACTATAGTGTGTAAAAAAAAGGAAAGCAAATTATTACTATATAGCTAAAATCAGCTTGCCCCATTGTTGTGTGTTGAAATCCCTCGAATATAGTGCTACATACCATAACGACATGTGTAAAAAGATTTGCAGGCCACAAATTATATATATAATTATTATATACATACGTCAGTAAAACTATATATATATATATATATATATATATATATATAAATTATATATATCTGTGTATATGAGAACAACAAATATACGAATATATATAGAAACGTTTCCTTCTATTTTCTCTCTGCTCGGGGGCTAATATTTGGGGGCACGGGAGGAAATTACCTGTAACAGCACAACAATTACTTATTTCCGAAAGCCTTCACCTTTAACGACAAAAGGACCAAGGAGGCGCAGTATAATGGCTATGTGGGGGCGTGGCACACAATGTCCCGCAAAAAAAAAAAAAAAAAGCTAATTTCCGCCACGCCCACCGAACAACAATAAAACTGCGCTGTTGTCCTTCTCATAAGAGGCTCAAATTAAAAACGATATTGGCAAAAAGGAAGGACACTTTTAAATGCCCTGGAAAGTTGCTGTTAAGAAAGAGGAAAAAGGTAAGTAAGTGTTTGCTTTGTGGAGATTATGGAAAAACAACTGAGACTTCAATTTTTAAGGTCAAATTTAAAAAAAATACCATTTGTTTTTAAGCTTTCAAAATATATTTATAAGGGTAACTATTTATTTATTTACTTCAACAACAATCAAATAATCAAATATGTCTTTTAATTTTCAGGACATTTATTTAAGAGCATATATTTATTTATTATTTTTGTACATACTTGTTTATTTATTTTTGAGTTAAAAAAATCTAACCATTTTAATACTGTATTTAATAACAGATTAGATTACAAAAATTTGCAGAATCGTATAGCGTACCCATAAACCAGAATGATCTCGAAAATGATCCAACTGGGCCATGTGAATCCCTGGACTCCGTTGTGTAATCAAAAACGATGAGCACAGGCCAAACAACAAACAGCAAACAACAAACAACATTTTATTTAATAGTTTGCTTTGCACAAAAGGCGGGCGGGCCGCCAGGAAAATAAATAAATATAATAATAAGATGATAAAATGGATTTTCGTGTTGGCCGACTTTATGCGTTATGCTGCCGAGTGCCGTCGAGACGATAAAAATCTCTTTCATTTCCCATTTGAATTTGCTGGCATATGTTTTTTTTTTGTCTGTGGGGAGGCTGTGTGTTTGGCCGTCTTATCAAGGCATAAAAAACGGCGAGGAAAAGCGACAGGGAGTAGCGAAATAAATGCCGGATATCCTGGCTCTGGTGCGCAACTTCCTCCTCTGTTATTTTTTGTTTTTTTGTTGTTGTTGTTTTTTTAGCCCCCAGAATGCGACAGCGAAAACAGGCGTGTTAATGGGCAGCGGCAAATTTGTTAAACAAACGGGGGGCTTTCGCTTCCGATGCCGTCTAAGTCCTTGAGATCCCAAGTCTTGGCTTTAATAGATTTGCCGGATTTTTTCCGGCCGGGTTCAATGGCCATTCTTTGTCTGCCTATCGATTATTTCCCACCCTCACCCCGCCTCGTATTCACCCTCTAATTTGCGGTTGCCGTTTTCAATTTCACGGGCAAACACAAAAGCCAAAAAAAAAAACAAAAAACAAAAATCCAACAAAAAAATCTAAAAAAAAATCTAAAAAATCAAAAAACAAAAATCGGTGAAAAAAGAAAAACCGCTTGATGATGACGTTCCCAGACATTTCACTTTTCCTCGCCTGCAATCGGATTACACATGCAAAACAAAAAGGAGCCAAAAGGAAATGCCCCCCGGAAAAACAAACACTAACACAAACACAAACACTAACACAAACGAATCCCGTCCAGCTGCATTTTCAATTTCGATACTAAAAAGCGCCACAGAATCAAATCGAAACTCGAATCGTTGGCCAGCGGAAAAGTGGAAAAGCGGAAAAGTTTCGGAGAGCCAAACTACTGAATGCACTTGGATCGGATTACCGAATTTCCTCGACCTTTCTGTCGAAGGAGATGTGTGTGTAAAATCATATTTAAGCTCACAAAAGAGTCCATTTGGTTTATCTAAGTTACAGCAAAACTGCAATATTATGTGTATAGCATTCATATATAAATATGTGAGTTTTGAATTTTATTCATGCCTAAATATAAAATACACAAAGCAATTCCAAGTTTTACTAAATTTCATTGCAAATGCTAGCTAAAATCTACATCTACAAGTTTTTTATATCGACAGCATGTGAGTTTTGAATTTCAATTAGAAATAGGTAGCTTATTTGTTTAAATCTAAAATAAACAAATCAATTTAAAGGTTTTTACAGTCATTTTGAATTTTAGCTAAAAATGTAAATGTTTAAGCTACAAATTAAAATATATAACACAATTACGAGATTTCTTTTTTAAGGCAGCTAGTAAGTTTGGAATTTCATTTTAAAGCTTTAAGAAATAATTTACTCAAATCTAATAATATACAAAGCAATTTCTAGATTTTTAAAGGTGCTACATGCAACTCTTAAATTTTATTTCAACATTTAAGCTAAAAGTGGCAACTTATTTAGCTGTTAAAAACAAAAAACAATTTCAATATATATTGTTAAAGGTATTAATTCAGTTTTTAGTTAGGGTTTTGTTTATTGATTAATACAGTTAAAAGAACAATTACCAACTATATAATTAAAAACAAATAAATTTAAAAATTAAACGGATGTTGTATTTGTCAAGTTGTTCCTCAAATTTATCAAATAATATTTATCAATATTAGACAATTCAACACAAAATAGTTAGCCAGTTTAAGATTGTTATGTTGGTTTGTTATATGCAATTTTCAATGGCTAGCGTGTATTTTCAGGCCTGTTTCGCTGTTTCTTGGCTGATTAGTTTGTGTGGCCTGGCAACTTTGCAGCAGCAGCACACGGACTTTCGATTACCGAGCACTTCCTCCCGAGACCACAAAGCAAATGGACCCCAGTTTTGCTTTCGGTCCACAGGGCTGTCAAACGCGTGGCCGGCAAATTGGAAATATGAAAACTGCAAACTGGGGGATTGGGTATTGCGGATTGGAAAGTGGGTAGCGATGGCGGTGGCGGTGGCAAATCAACAAACCGATCGAACTCAGGTGCCAGCCAGGTGCCAGATACAACCAGAACCAGAAACTGAATCTGAACCTGAATCCGAGTCCAAATCCGAGTCCTGCCTCGGAAGCCGGATGTTAATGGCCAGCAGCTGCAGCCGGAAGTGGACAAAACCAAAAGCAACAACAACAAAAAAAAAAGAACCATAGAAAACAACAAAAATTTGGGGGCCAAACAAAAGAGGAAATTAAAATATGCAGACCGAAAACCGCGCGTTTTGAATTTTCGCGCGTTTTTTGGGCCGCGCACTTTTGCATAAATTCCGGGTGTATACAGTATACAGTATTTCTGTGCCATGCCTTGCACCGCCCACTTTTTAGGTAGCATCAGCGGAGCGCGAGTGCCATGTATCATCAAAATATGCAAATCTCGGACATTGGGACTCGGATTTTGGGTTACGGACTGCGGGCTATAGGTTACGGGTCAGAGGTCAGCGGGTCAGGGGTCACGGGTGCTGCCATTCGCTGTTTGCTGTTTTTGGGTCCTGCCCCTAGGAACTACTACCAGCAGTAAATAATGCCAAATACAACGGCTGCTAGTGCGGTGGCCAGAAGTCATTGCCTCGGGCTGCTGGAATTTATACTTATGCATGTCCAAATCCAAACCAGTGGTGCCAATCGTTGAAATAGGCTAGAAACTAAAAATAATTGTCGAAATCAAGCTATATTAAAATTAAAAAAAAAAAACATAAAAACACATTAAGGTTTTAAATGATAGTAGCTATAAATCCAATTTAAAACATTATTATTCCTTAATTTTATACATCTATTTTAATCCCAAAATAATGCTACACCTAAGTGTTTTAAATTGTTTGACCTTTTTATAGTTTTAAAAAAGAACAAATATTAACTATTTTAAATAAATATAAATTTTCCTTAATTTTATACAAATATAATTTTATAATAATTTGGCTTTCAGATTTTTTTAAGACGGTTTTCACGAAAAGAAAAAATAAACATCCATTTAACAAAAGGAGTATATATGCACATTTCGCTGGTCAAACAAAAAAGCCTTACTCTAACCAATATAATAGGGTTTGATTCACAATAAATGTGTTTCAAAACCAAAAAGTTTTATTTTAAGCTTAAAGCGTTGCTTAATGGTCTCGAAGTTGCCATAAAAATTACTCATTCCACACGTAAGCCAGTCCGAATTGTGTGCAAACAATTGTCTTTACCATTTCCAAATGAAATGAATTGAAGTTCAAATATGTAGAGCAATTAAGCAATTTTTTTTTGGATGGAGCGCTAAGTTTAGAACTCCTTTTCACCCAAGTCTACGCCTCCAAGCAACAGTACGTATGAGTGATTTTGCAAGCAAGGCGCAGACCCTTAAACGCAATTGTTTTTCAACAAATTTCTTTTGGAATTCCTTAATTGCATCAAAGCGCATCTCATAAGCGGATGAATACAATATTTAAATTAAATTTAAAATTGTCATACTTGTTTGGTCCTCCCTTTGTACATATTTACTATATATATCAAACAGATACAGGTGTGGCTTATTGATATCAAACATAAGAGCATTAAAGAAATCTATTGAGTGTACATATTTAATTATTAAGGACATTTTTAAGTAATGCCAGGTCTATGACTATAATATAAGCTATTCAAATATGCTAGATCTAGACTAAAATAGGCTATGCTGGCAGCACTGCTCCAGCCCATTCCACCCACTCAGCCAATCGGTCACGTTCCCGGCTAATCAGTGGCGGTGTGTCCGTCGGTAAATGGGGGGTCGGTCAAGGGGGTCAGGTGCTTCTGGACATCCGTGAAGCAGATTGGAACAAGTGCTGATACATTCCCTGTAGGGCCAACTGCATGGCAAACTGCTAAACTAACCACTAAACGACTGACTTAATTGCCAAACACCCAAAAAAACAGGAATATACGCATGCAAACATTTTGAAAAGCTTAAAGACTTAAAACATTTTAGAAATTAACATTGCTCGACAAAAAAGTTCTAAAAGTAAATAGTTAAGTCAAAAAAATTACTTCAAACGAAACGTGTAAGCAATCAACACTTAGTACATTAAACAACAAATTTATGTAATGTTAAAACAAAAGTAATCTATCCTTAAAAAGAATTTTATGGTTTGTTCTTCAAAATCTATTAAATTGTTTGGTCTTTTTATAATGGCAACTCAATTGCTAATTTCTATTTGCCTTAAAATATTAAAAACAATTATAACTATTATATTTTCCAAATTTTCCATTATGTTTTTTTAATATTTGTAAAATTTTTCTGCCAAATTTAGCTCTGCGAAAAAACTATTTATAAATAAAACAATTTTCGTTAATATTGTAAAATCAATAACTTTTTGTTTTTAAATATTTGATATAGGTTCACGCATATTTTGTGATATATATATTTTGTATTAAATTATTGCAAAATTCAATTTGACTAAAAATATGTCTAAGAACTATGATTATTATTGTTTTTTAATTTATATTTTTGTCTTGATATAAATAAAGATAATTAAAGTAATGAAGTGCTTAGTTTAAAAAGCCATCTAATAGCAAAAGGAAAGGGACAATTTATTGAAGTAATACGTTTAAATGACCCCATAAAACATGACTTTCTCTCTTCATACGTATAGTAATACTTGCAGCACTTGAGACTCTGGTATTAAATTTTACCACAAATACAATTTCCTCACAGTCCGGCCACCTTGCACCCCGTTGCTACCATATACATATATATGGCCAGATTCCGCCACGATTTATGCACATGTTCGGTGTTCGGTGTTCGGGGTGCAGTCGTTTCGATACAGTGCGCCCGCCTATGGGTTAAAGGCGACCGACCGACCAGGGGCATGTGGCAAAGCGATTTATGCGCTGCCAGATAGAAATCGATTGAACCATGTGGAAATGGAGGTGGGGCAGTGGTGAGTGTTTAGATTGAATGTAAACTGCACTTATGACAATGAACAAGTGACCCGGTTGCCTCAACCCCCGTCCCCGCCCTCTTCCCCTGTGTCACGCCCACCTGCAATGCCAAGGGGCAGAAGTCGAGCAAAAGAAAGGTTCAGGTTCGCAAAACTGCGTGTAAAACAGGCTACAGTGGGCACTCGACAGAGGACGGCGTTTCAAAGGATCTACAATAAGTGTAAGTGGAGGAGACTTAAATAGATTTTAAAGGAAGTCCTTAAAAGCCACTTATTAATGTATTTATTATCAAGCCGTTTGTTTATTGTGCTGTGAGCCTTATTGATTTTGTCTTTATATAATTGACAAAATTATTACGGGAATTCATTTGTAAGTAGGGCCAAGAGGTAAAAAAAAGTTTATTAATTGGAATATCTTAATTTCAATGGCTTAGTCAAGTAGCTTAGTATATTAAGGTTTTAATCGCTTTTTTTTATTTGTATACATATATGCATATTTGATTTGTAATTTACATTTTATAGATAATTTGAGATTATTGAAATTCGTTTTTAGTTTTGTATAAAAATGGTCTTTCCAGCATCCGTTTAAGTTTATACAATTTATTTAAAATAAAAATCTAGGTATAATTAATACTATTCTTTTAATGTTTGATAAATAATTTATTTTGTATTATTTGGATATAAAAAATTGCTTAAAATATTAAGATTTACCTAGGAACTTATAGAACAAGCTACATTGACCTTACAAATAAAAATAGATAAATAAGAATAACTTTCTACAATTAATTGTTACGATAAGAAAAATGTTTTATATTTTAAAAAAGAATACATTTTTATTATGTTTGTTTTGAAATTATTTTTAAATTGTTAGGGAAATAGGTTTTAAATTTAACGCATTTATAGGGCTATGTAATAATTATTTAAAATATTTTGAGACAATTTGAAGTGACCTATACCCATAGTGTGACTTTAGTGCCTCTTCAACTGATTTCAGGTGAGGGGCCCGCCCCCTTTTGTAGCGTTATGGTTCCATTTCAGCCCCCTAAAAGCGCCTCCCCCCCCTTTAAGCCCCAACGCCCATGATTCCATCGAGGAGCAGTCCGTTGGCTGCAGCAATTTCTATTTCTTTTTATGATTTATGGCGCTGAAATATTAGTTTTGCTTATTTCATACAGACGGGGGCGGCCGGTCGTCTCGTGTGCCACGCCCCCGCCTTTAACCCCCCTGGTATGCGGACCCGGGGCTGCCAGGTGGCAAGTGAAGAAGTTGCAAAAAGCAGCCACGTCTGAGTTGCATAGCTCATTTTGTGTGCGTTTATAATAATGGTGGATACAGAAGGGGAGGGGGGTTGGGAAAACTGGTAGGGGGGGTTGGAAAAAACTGGCACATGCTGCCTGCCACCTGGAGAAGTTCTACGTTCTCCATTCTCCATTTTCCATTCTCAGGTAAAAATGTTTCGATCGAGCTGCGTTGCCATCTTGCAATTGATGCAACAATCCTTTGTATCTGTGTACTGCAGCTGTGTGTGTGTGTGGTGTGTGTGTATGCTTGTGTTGAATGTGTTAATAAATTGCCACTTGCAGCTATTTTGCAGCCATGGCAAATTGGCTTTTATGCAATTGGCAATCGCTTCGATGCCACAAAGTATGCAAAGCCCAAACTCACTTGTCTCCCTCAACTTTCGCTTCTAGCTTCTAGCTTTCTGCCTCTCGTTTCCCGTTCCACTCACTTGGTGTTCAAGTGTTTGCCATAAAATTTGATTATGACCTCTGCTAGCTGCCCTGCTAACCTGTATCCAGTATCCAGTATGCCCAAGCCACTCAGTCATACGCAAATTGACACAGGAAATGGAACAAAGAGGCCATAAACAAGTTACGCTTGCTGCACCAATAGCGATGATAGCGTGAAAAATATATAACAAATAATTAATAAACTTACAGTTACGCAACAAAAAATAAATGTTGTTTTTTGTTTAATGGAAACAGCAATAAAATAAATTTAGGAAGAACTTTTGAAATTGTTTTGTTTTTTATTAAAGTGAAGCTATTAATATAAATAAAACAAGGCAGATATACAAATTCACATTTCTCATGGATATAATATTGTAAAATATATTAAATAATAAACATATTTAAAATTTTATTTTAAATTTCAAAAATCGATCAGTTATCAAGAATATTTTTGTATTGCCAATGACAGATGAAAGGGATGTATGGTAACTTTCTTAACTTTTAAAAATGTACTATTTACTGCAGTATAATAAAAAGTGAATTTTTAAGGAATTCTAAAATTGTTTTTTTTAAAACCTCATTAATTTTTAATAAACTAAAACTTATGACTTATAGTACTGGCACTTTCTATATTGAAAATTATAGACGCAAAAGATATAAATTTTGTGGGTGTGGTAAGCCATAAATAAAATGTGCATTTCTAAACACAAAATATTTTCCTTTTTTGTCTGTGTGGTAAATATATTAAATTATTTTTTTAGCGCATTAATTTAAGTTAACTTTGAATTTTCGTGAGTATGACTGTCATACCTATTGTTCTTTCTGTTACCCCCTCGAGTTGCATGTCAATTGTCGCTTTGACTTTCCTTTCCGCTTTTCCTCGACAGGGGCGGCTCATTAAAAACGGCGAAAGTTTAGGGCCTACTAAACACTTTTCCCCTCAAAAGAAAAACACGCACACAGACTTTCTACCTTTTTTTTTGTTTGCCAAAAGTAAGGGAGTGTTGGTTGTTATGCGTTTGCCGGCGCAGTTAACATATTCATTTTGTCACACCTCGAAATATGAGCAAAGACAAAGGGGAAAACCTTGGGGGGAAATGTCGGAAAAGTCGGAAAAGCTGCTGCTTGGCTTAAGGTGCGTGTCAATGGGCTGATGTGTTTATTTGCCAGGCCAAGCAGCGATAATCGATGTGTGTGACAATTAGGGCCTGGCACAAAAAAAAATTGCATTTTTTTGTCAGCGGGAAAATTTCAGATCTTTTCCCTGGAGAAAAGTCTCTTTTGCGAAGAAAGAAAAATGCTTAAGAGCCCTTTGGGGCGCAAAATCGAAGTTGGCGTTGAAAATGAAATTTAATTTTATGACTCATTATTTTACACACGCACACCTCGCACAGGAGGGGGGTTTGGGGGCTAAAGACACCCACTCACAAGCGTAGAGAGCACATAAATATCGTTTGCTTGGATAGGAGGCCGTTAAATGAGCTCCGTGAGACATTTTGCGTTCCGCCTCGATTGTCAACAACCCAGCCCAAAAAAAAAAGAGAGACCCCCCTTTAACCACCCCACCCCGCCCATGTTAAGCCACGTTTTTACCTTGTTTATTTGGCTTATTTATTTCGCCTTGGCTGCTGTCGTTTTATGCACACTTTTACTTTTACTTGCCCCAACAATTGCCTTTGTGTCTTCGAGTGTGCGTGTGCGTGTGCGGGTGTGTGTGTGTGTGTGTGTGTGTGTGGTTGTGTGTTGGCGACACTTGTGTGTGCGTCATGCAGGACCCCCTTACTCGGTAATCAGTGGGGAGTCGTGTCTATTTAAATCGAAGCGAAATCAATTTCGGCATTCGCGTTTTATGCACAAGGCAAACATAAAATGCGCGCATGAAGAGAGCTTAACCTGTGCCCTCTGAACCCTCTACCCCCCCTTTTGGGTGACTGCCCCTGGAAACCACCCTCTTCCCACCCCCTCAGCCCACTTAAATAACAAGTGGAGCGGGAACAGCAGGCTGAAGTGGTTCCAGTAGCTGATGCATTCACATTTGAGCACATTGTTGACAATTGAAATGTGTTCTGTGTGTGTGTGTGTGTGTGTGCGCTCGTGTTTGAACTGCTTAACGGCAGACATGGGCGTCGTTTCCAGGGGGATTCGATTGTGATGGCTGGGAGTGGGTAGGAACCCTTCTGATAATCAAGCTAAACTTACAATTGTATTTAAGAAAAATAGTAGTGGATAATACTTAAATATATATCTCAAATGAATGAGTGAACTATTGGATTTCAGAATTAAATTTGGCACCCCTATCTTTTGGTCTTTGATATTGCATTTTATAAATAGAGTTTTAAAACAAATAATCATGCCAAATTACAACTTGATTTGAAGGGTTGGACTTGGCAGGAATACTATTATATTTTAGAAAAAATTTCTGGCACTTGCACATAAACTAAATTTGTTAAGGTGTTTAAAATGGGGATCAAAAATGCATTACAAAAATTGCTACGGTGATTAATTTAAGCTTAATTTCCAGACTACTGAATGTTGAGTTTAATTTTTTGGAAATTAAAGGAAGGTCACGTAATTAAAACTTAAAATCTACTAACAATACCTTTTCTAATACATTTTTTTTCTTAAATTTGTAAAGCTTTCCAAAATGATAAGCAATTATGTGGAACAAAAATTGGCATGCTCATTAACTTAACCTCAATTTCAGGTTTTACAAAAAATTTTGGATTTAATTTTTGAGAAATTCGAAAACGGTAACAGGACAACTAAAAAATGTTGAATTTTATTTTTGAGATATTTGAAGAAATTTAAATTGATAAAAGTTTAAAACTACTGGCAATCACATTTTTCTAACTTTTTATTTAAACATTTTTATACCCTTGCAGAGGGTATTATAATTTCAGTCAGAAGTTTGCAACGCAGTGAAGGAGACATCTCCGACCCTATAAAGTATATATATTCTTGATCAGCATCACTAGGCGAGTCGATCTAGCCATGTCCGTCTGTCCGTCCGTCTGTCCGTCTGTCCGTCTGTCCGTCTGTCCGTCTGTTTATATGCAAACTAGTCTCTCAGTTTTAAAGCTATCTGCATGAAACTTTCCCAAAAGTTGTCTTTCTATTGCAGGTAGTATATAAGTCGGAACGAGCCGGATCGGACGACTATAGCATATAGCTCCCATAGGAACAATCGGAAAAATAAAGGAAAAAAAATTATAACTTTGCTGTTTTTTAATTTTTTGTTTAGTTCTTCGACATTTAGTAATGGTTAAATATTTCCGATTTACGGTTTAAATTTCATCAAAATCGGACGACTATAGCATATAGCTCCCATAGGAACAATCGGAAAAATAAATGAAAAAAATTATAACTTTTCTGTTTTTTAATGTTTTGTTTAGTTCTTCGACATTTAGTAATGGTTAAATATTTTCGATTTACGGTTTAAATTTCATCAAAGTCGGACGACTATATCATATAGCTCCCATAGGAACAATCGGAGAAATAAATGAAAAAAAATTATAACTTTTCTGTTTTTTAATTTTTTGTTTAGTTCTTCGACATATGGCAATGTTTAATTATTTCAGAATTATGGTTTAAATTTTATCAAAATCGGACGTCTATATCATATAGCTCCCATAGAACTAATAAAAATATATAAAATAACTATCTAATAATTGAGCTGCAAATCATCATAGCTTCACTGTTTTTCAGTATATACTGAAGTAAATCATAATTTAAATGTTTTCAAAAGTATTTAATTCATGCAATAGCTGCAAGGGTATATGAACTTCGGCTTGCCGAAGTTTGCTTTCTTTCTTGTTAAAGCTGTTTAAAATATTTAGAGTTTTTATAAATATCTAAAGGAAATATATGTAAATAGTAATTGCCTAGTTGATCGTTGAATTTTTGATGTCTTTTGATGATATAGTCCTAAATTTTGTTTAATAAATGTAATTAATTATATTTTTATATAAATCCATAAATACAGTTCTCAGTAAATGGACCCTTTTTTTTGGTGTCACTGTTCAGGCGCCAGCTGTTCCACCTGTGCATGTGTATGACCTTCTGCCTGGCACACCCCCCTCCCCAAACACACCAAAACCCCTTCCAAATAACTGTGCTTGCCTGTGCAAAAATAATCGCATTTCCGATTCGCGATTTGTGATTAGCGTGCGATAAACATTCGGCTGGATCCTTTGTGCTGCTTGTTTTCTTTATGCTGCCACCGAATTCTACTTAATCGGGTATATCCCAGACGTACCTTAACCCTCCCCTGGCAACCAGCAGTCCTTAATCCTCCCTCCCCCCGGACTTCTGTTCACTCGGGCATAAATATTACACGTTGATTTCAAGTGAATTGGAAACTTTTATTTATTTACTTTTCGCATTCGCATTCTTATTTTATTCTATTTATTTCTCGCATTTCGAGCGCATTTTGTTCGATTTTTGTTTATGCGGTGATAAAAGTGTGCCACCCATTCCCATACCCATTCCCCCAACGATGACGACTTGAATTTTCAATTAAAAAAACTTTGCATTGGGGTGTTGAGTTGGGGACATTTCTGAATGGTTATTCATAAGCACGCTGCCGGGCCATGAATCAATGCTAAAAGACCAAAGTCCAAAGTCCAGAGGGGGTTCAAGGGGGGTGTTAGGGGGTGCGAAGGGGTGCAAGAGTGTCTGGCCAAGTGACAGTCATTGTAGCTGAAATTATTCCACTGAAATGTTATCAGTATTCCCTTTAACTTTGGCCCTTTTGGGTGAAGGGTTAGGGGCTTGGGGTTTGTGGTTTGGGCTTCAGGTTGGAGAGCGTGAGAGCCAGTGTATTTTCCCAAACGTTTTTAGAGCGACAAAAGGATTTTCAAAAATAAAACCTATTTGATTTTTAAAGTTGAAAAAAAAATACTTAGCACTAGTTGACAATATTGAAAGGCATTTGTCTATGTTAAATTTATGAAGGAATGTTCATAGGTTCTGAGATCAAAAACTTAAGCAAATATGCTTCAATTCAGCTTTAGTTTTAGGAAATATAATATTTTTTGTAATACATTTTGGTGTATAGATATTGAAATTATTTTCTTATTTCAGTGACTCACGCTGCCATCGCTAGGCCCTTTTGAATAGTTTCATGTTGCTGACGGAGGCGGCAACATTATCTCCAGCAACATTATTCATTATCGTTTACCAGTTGCCCCGCCCACCGCCCCCCGCCCACGCTGCTTTTGGCCATTTGAAGTCGGCGGTGACATTGCAACAGATACTTCTGCTCTGCCTCAAGTTTGGCTTCCTGCCACTGAAATCACTGAAGCCCCCTCTCACAACTTAACCTGCCACGCCCATCCACCGCCCACTTTTAAGTCACAACTTTGGACAAAGTTTTGCGTGCTGTGAAAAAATAATAATAAAAGACCGAGTACTACAAAACAGGGCACAGGAAGGCAAAGAAAATAAAAATAATATAAAATAAATGAAAAGAAAAGAAAAGCCAAGCAAACGCATCTCGATGGGCAGGAAAACTTCCGTTTCGAGTTGTGGCCTGGAAATTGGCAACTCCAATCAAGTGGAAGGTTCCCATGGAATACCGTCCAATAAATATGAAATTAATCTGCCTGAGTATAAGAAGGAAATAACATTCAAATGGGATAACATTAAAATAAGTTGTAAGCTAAAATTATAAAAAAATGGAAAAGCATTACAAAAATGATTGTTACAATTTTTAAAAGTTTTTTTTTTGGTAACATTTTAGCAAGAATAAATAGTAATTTATGAATTAAAAGTATATCTATTTAATATTAAGCTATTGCAAAATTTTTTAAAAACTAACATATTTTTCTGTGCCTTAAGATATATTTTTACAGAATTAAAGATTTGTTAGAGAATATATTAAATATATTTAAGCTAAATAATATAAAGTAAAATTTAAGGGGCAACAAGAGTACGAATCCTTATAGATTTTAGAAATTATTGTTACTGTTGACCATGCAGCTGCAGCATTTCAAAATTCGTATCCTGCGTGCGGACATATCGCCCCGGTTTTTCCCCTTTTTTCACCGCTTTTCCTCCGCTTTTCCCCTCTTTTCCCACACAGATTTTCATGGCTGGCACAGTTTGAGCCTTGAATATTTTGCATTTATGCAAAAGGCAGCACAAAAACGGAGATTCTAATGGAAGACGCAGGCCAAGGCGCCATCTGCCATGCCCACTGGGCAAAAAGTTGCAACTTTGTGTTGCGTGCGGTTTTTGCAGTGACATTTTCGTAGATTTCGCTTCGGACCTTAAAGGGGAAAATTTGAGACTTGAAATAAATTACATATATATAAAAATATATTTTTTTGAATTTATTTTGGCAACCAGTTAGCAGGATACTTGAGTATGCCCGCTCAGCCAAAAGCGAAAGTCTACAAAAAAATCTTTTCCCATAAAATAATAATCTCTTGGGACTCAAAACCGCAGCCACATTATTAATTGCCCATTTTGTTACGCATCCAAATAGGTAATAAGTGGATATTGCCTAGATTCGATACTGGGTTTTGCATCCATATCGGGGTTTCTCCCTAAAATCTTCCGGGGAAATGCGGTGACTTGGGAAAACCAGAGTAAGAGACTCCCGCCGAGTTATCAGTAAGTCATGAATGGCTTAAGCAAATAATATACAAAATAGTAGTAGGAAAAAGTGGAAATACTAGTTGATAAAAAAGAAGGTAACAATAAATCAACAAAACATATGCATAACTGTTTTTCTCTTTCACAATAAATCAATACAATATATGCATAAAGGCTTTTTTAATAATAGGTTTATATTATGTTTAAACTAAATATCATTTGAAACTTAATAACGTTTTTTATTTATTTTGGGTCTATAAGAAAACTAGTAATAAACAAAATAGAAATACGTTTAAAGAAAATTTAATTTCAATAAATTGTACTTTTATACAATTAAGATATTTATGTTTAATATTAGTATTAGTATTAGTATTATTATTGCACGGATTTTTTTTTAATTTGTATTTTTAATTTTATTAATTATTCATAATAGGTATTTTACATTTGTAGAAGCAAGCCGATTTTTCTTTTGTTCTATTACTTTTAAACTTTTTGTTGAATTTTTGTTTGACTTTGTTCTTTATATATTTTTATTTATATGAAATTAAGTTACATATAATTAAGTGTAAGTAAATCGAATTTTATTTTGTTTTAGTTCGTTTAATATTTATGTTGACTTCTTTTTTGATTTAGTTCTTGAAATATTTTTTTTGAGCTTCTATATTTAGACCTTTTTTTATTTTAAGTCAATAAACACTAGTTTATTAAATTCAACATATGTATGTCTTATATAGTTGAGTTTTTTTTTTTTTGATCTTCTACTTAACCCTTTTTGTATATTACCTAGATCAATAAAACGTAATGTAATTCAGTCAACATATTTATGTCCTATATAATTAGATATAACTTATATACCGTATAAGCTAACCAAATTTTCTGCTGATTCAGTGCGTTTAATACTTTTGTTCAGTTTTCGTTTGGACTTAGTTCTTGAAATATACTTTATTGAGCCCCTCTATGCAACCTTCTTATCAATCGATGGAATTGCATTTATTTTTAAAATATTCCCCCAGAGAATCGAATCACTCTCTGTTTCCCAGCTTTGCGGCCTGATAACTGCTTGCGATTCCAATCGCAAACAAGTGGAGAGATGTGTTGTGTTGTGTGTGTGTTTTTTTGGATTTAACGGCAGGCGAATAATTGCGAGTGTTTTATTTTTATTGAGCGGCGACTGGAAGAGCGACTGGAAGGCAACGGGTTTTCCCGCTTCACGGCAATCATTGAGAATCGATCGATCGAGCGATCGAGCGATCGAATGATCGTGTAATCAATGCAGCTGGAAAAGCCAAGCTCCCCGAGTCTCCGAGATTCTTTTCATAAATCCGAGGGTCGCGATGCGAGGCCGTCGTTTGCCGTTTGCCAGAGATCAGTTGATTGCCAGCCACCGGGGACTCGAGACACTTCGCCAGCGACTCGAGAATCAATCAGAGCGTTGAATAGCATTTGATCTGGGAAAATGGCAAAATTGCAGCTCTTGTTTACAACCCTTTTGCTGGCCTTTTTGTGCTCTGAGGCCCAGCAATTTGGCAGTGAGTTGGCTTAAGATCAAATCAAAACTGTAGAGTTCTCCCTTAAATAGAAACCCCTAATTTTCCAGAAGCCATCATGCATTTCGGCAACTGCAACTCGGCGGAATTCGGCAGAGGCACCTGTATCGAGAAAAAGGACTGCGACTTCTACGCCGTGGATAAACTCACGGATTTTGCCAGCAAACAACAGTGTTTCTCCCGCCAGCGACCAGATCTGGTAAGTATATAACATATACTATAAAGTACCAGATATATAGTATTTCCCAGCAAACACGTTCCCCACCATCAACCAGTTTTCACGCTCCGTGGGGATCTTCTTCATCTGCCATATGCTAATTACTACATTGCCAACTTACTGATTAATTATAATTTATTAGCCTCACGTTTATGGAACACACATACTTCTCTTCTAGTAATTATTATTTTGCCACCCTTTGTCTACACGTTCAAGTAACTTACACGTTATTTTCAAGCACTTATCAATAAGTAGACAATGTTAGAAATGGGAGAAAGATTTCTTTTCATAAAATTCTAGCTAGCTTACGAATTTTCTTCTGTTTCAGTTCGTTTAATATTTTTATTGACTTCTTTTTTGATTTGGTTCTTTAAATATTTTCTTTTAACTTCTATATTTAACCTTTAGTTGTTTATATCAATAAGTTGTACTTTATTAAATTCAACACATTTATGTCTTAAATGAATTTTCTTCTGTTTCAAATATTTAAATACTTTTGTTCAGTTTTCTTTTTGATTTAGCTTACATATTTTAATTTTATTTAGCTTCAGCAACTTATCAACCCACTTCCCCTAATTTCGCCACCAGGTTTGCTGTCCCCGCGAGACGAACATCATACCGCCACTGGGTCCTCGGATCGCGAATGACACCACCGCCGGTGGGGTGAACACCAGCTCCAGCACCCATATTGTGCCCAGCACCAGTACGCCGTTGAGACTGGTGGCCCGGACCACGCCACGCCCACCCACGGGCGTGGATCAACTGCCCCAGCATCCGTACTGCGGATCGGCCTTCTCGTTCCGCGTGGTGGGTGGCGTGAACACGGGCCTCTTTGAGTTTCCCTGGACCACGCTGCTAGAGTATGAACTGCTGGGCGGTGGCAAGGACTTTGCCTGCGGGGCCTCCTTCATAGCGCAGCGATGGCTCCTCACGGCGGCCCATTGTATACAAACGCCGGGCAGGAATCTCACGGCGGCAGTGTTGGGCGAATGGAACCAGGACACGGATCCGGACTGCGAGAATAACCTGAGTGGCGTGAGGGAATGTGCTCCACCGCACATTCGCGTGACCATAGATCGCATTCTGCCACACGCGCAGTACTCAGATAAGACCTATGTGAATGACATAGCTTTGCTGCGATTGTCGCGTCCTGTGAACTGGCTGCAAATGCAATACTTAGAACCCGTTTGCCTGCCGCCACAAAGAGGCAAGTTGGCCAATCGACTAGTAGGCTCAGCTGCCGATGTTTCGGGCTGGGGCAGAACGGAGTCGAGTGGCAGCAGCAAGATCAAGAGGAAGGCCATGCTGCATGTTCAGCCGCAGGATCAGTGCCAGGAGGCCTTCCTCAAGGAGTCCAAGATCGAGCTGACGGACAACCAGATGTGTGCTGGCGGTGAAATCGGCGTGGATTCGTGCAGCGGCGATTCCGGTGGACCACTCACCGTGGAGGCCAACACCCCGAGGGGCAATCGATATGTCTACCTGGCCGGAGTGGTCTCCTTTGGTCGGGATCACTGTGGCACGGCCCTCTTTTCGGGGGTCTACACTCGGGTCAGCAGCTACATGGACTGGATCGAGGACACCATCAGGGCCAACCGCGTTTGAGCAAGCGATTACACACCCATATTGTGACATTCGAGGACATTAAAACGAATTTTTTTCATATTTATTATAATTTTTTGTATTTAAATCGCATTGTGGAGAAAGAACCCTAAATGATATTACCATTTGATAAACACCAATATGAGATGAAATCTAAACAATAAATTTTCAATATTGAAATACATTAATTCACCCAGAGAATATATATATATATGCAAATATATTAAAATTTGCTTTATTTTTGCGCAGCAAAGTTAGTGTAGCAAAACATGCTCCTCTAAATCAAAACAAAATTAATTCAGAATTTAAATGAAATCTAAAATTATTTATTTTATAATGTTTTAATGGCATGGGATAAATTCTCTCTTATAAATCTTGAAATATTTTACAATTATATCGAGTATAAATAACTGTTTCTCTTTTATAAAAAGAAAAACAAATATATACTGCAAAATAATGGTATAGCAAAAATGCACTCAAATGCTAAATCAACTTTAATAAATTTATTAATTCATTTATGTTACTTAAACATTATGGGGTTTTTGTAATATTGTAAAATAGCTAATTTGATTCTTTTTATCATGCAGAAGTACAGAAAAATTCTATTACATTTGATTGATGCCCTTGCGACTCCCTTACAAATTTGCAGACAATGACGTTCTATATAGTACAAACTACGCCTATTGGCAACAGTGCGTATGAAATGGTTAGGCAGCTACCTAAGGTATTTCCCCGTTGCGGTTTTCCCTCTCTTTTTATTTGTCTGGCTTGTGGGTCGTCACATCACTGACGTCACTGATTTCCGGCGTGCAATTTGCTAAGCATGTCCACACAATCTCGATTTCTGTTTCAGATTAAACTGTTTACTCATGACACCAAAAGGCTTAAAATGATGGTGAGCTATGCAGGTTCATTTCTCTGAGAAAAACCGCATTCTGTTTCTCTAGATTTTGTAGATTTGTTAGATTCTTAGTACAATGCAGCTTATCTAACTAGTACAAATCAAACAGAAGCAAATGCAACGTTTGGTTGGGTCTAAAAATATAAAAATATTCCTTTAAAAAAATGGTATTTCTTTCTTTTGCTACTGATCTTTAAATATTTCATACCATTACTAAGTAAATAGCTAAATGAATGTGTGGTCTACAATTCATAGTGAATCATTGGAATAACGCCCTGTTTTAGAAATGATAAACCAGTCATCTATGGAACTTCTTTTTTATATGACTTGTCATCTTTGGTATGTTCTCTTAAATACTTTTAACTTTGAGAGTTTAGTTAGACACTAATTAGGTTAATAATAATTTGATTTTGTTATCCTACAGTTGAATAACTTCTTAATTTTTTAGCTTAATGCTAATATTGATTTACTTGTTGTTTCAATTAATTTGATTGCATAATTTTTACTTAGTTATAATAATTCTTTGGTAATTTAGAGAAGCACTTTGACACACTTAGTTAGACGAAACGAATTTGTTCTTGTTAGCATACAGTTTATTAACATTGATTAAGCAAAACAAAAACAGTATTTTTTAGCATTCCAATTGATTTAATTGCATATTTTTTTATTTGTTAATTTATGCAACTTGACGCTCATATTGATTTTTTATGTTCTTGCATGGATTTGATTGCATATTTGAGCCATGTTTGACAATTATTTAGTTTTGTTAATTCATAATCAACAATTTATCTGATTGTCTTACATTTTTGGGCAGGTCTAGAATACTTACGTTTCTCTGGCTCACAAAATATTCCAATTTATTGCAAATACCATGTCATTCTACTTTTTGTATAAATATCTATTTCAGGCCAAAGCAAACATTGGTGGTAATAATAGGTTTAAGCAAACATTGGGGTAATTCTTTTTTTATCTTTAGCGACAACAGTATATTACTTATCATTATTACCAGCTACAAAATAAATAATGTAATAAATACTTCGACGGTCACATTGTGACGCAACTACGACTAAAATAAGTTAGCTTACGGACTAGTTTGGAAAAAACAAATAAAAAAAAAGAGTAAATATAGGCGGGGAGATTGTTCCGGCAAATTGCGGACTTTTAGTTGCTGCGTCCGAAGATCACGGCCCGGCGACACCGATCCCGATGGTCCCTCATTTTTCCCGCCGGACAAGGCCGTGTCAGTTTCCGGGACACGAGGAGCTGTCCGGTGAGTGTCCGGCTGTGTGGACTGTAGAAGACCAGGCGCCGCGCTTCCGTCGTCGACGAACTGCGGGCCAAGATCATTGTGAGCACGACAAAGGTCAGGATCAGCAGGCGATGGAGTTGCATTTTTACTTGGTATTTATCGCTGATTTTTGTAACTGGATCTATTCCGTTCTGGTTGTATTTTGCGTAAGTTCGATCCGCTGCGAGTCGCTTTTATGACTGCGCCCGCTCTCCGGTGTTGTGCCCGCCGATATTCAACGTCGATAGCCAAAGACGGCGACCGCCGGCCCGCAAATCGATAAGATAAGCCCCCAAAGGCATTCCGCTGGCACGCGATAAGATATTACCCATGTACTGCACAAAAATGTATGCACTGACATAAAAATTGAATAGTCAAAACTAACTATTAAAATGCTAATTTTATACACAATATTTAAATTAAATATTTAATTATAAAACAATATATATAAATATAAGATTTGTAATAGTTCCTATTTTAATTAAATGCATTTTATTCAAGTTAAGTTATTTTTAATAATTTTTTAATAATATATAAAATGAAAAACTTAATTGAATAGTCAAAATATATATCGAACTATTAAAACCAAAATTGTATATGTAATATTTAAATTAAATATTAAATTATAAAAAAATATATATAAATATAAGATTTGAAATGGTTCCTATATGAATTAAATGCATTTTAATCAAGTTAAGTTATTTTTATAATACAAAACATGAAAAATTCAATTTAAACTTTTTTTTTTTAAAGATACATGTTCATTAACGATTTTGTGAAATTAAAAAATAAAAAAAATTTAAGAGCTCGGCTTTAATGGCGTAATTTCTGGAAGTTCCTATGAAAAAATGTATCTGCGGGTTAACTGCATTAGAAATAAACAATAAAAAATATGTGTTTTAGTTAAGACTATAAACAAAATTTAACTATAAAAGTAAATTATAATTATAATTTTCACAAAAAATGCTAAATTTGTTAAATATTTCTCGACGGTTTTGTACCAGTGTACAATGTGCCCATTGTCTGTGGGTCGTCCCTGGATCGCCCCCACATTAAAGTACTCCGATTCCATTGGCTGCTATTTTCGATCCTCGTAATGACGAAAGCGCGCTGGAATTTACGAGTGTAGTAGAATTCCACTGTCGTGCGTCGATGCGACAGCCCCGTTTAGCCAGAAGTCAGCAGAAGAGGGCACCTCGTCACCGGGTGGATCACTGACCAGCCCACTTATCTCATGACGCCCCATCCGGTCGCCAGCTGTCATATATCTTCTATATAGTCCCTGCCCAAGTCAGCCCGAAAATATGCACTGTTACCCACTCGAGAATGGTGTAGAATTAAGAAACTCGACTTGTCGAAAGCAGGGAATTCAGAGTCAAATAATTCGCAAAATATATAAAATCGAATAGCACTCACAGTCAAAAAATGCGAAAATTGGCCATAAACTCAGTTTTTGAAAAAATGCGTTTTAAAATTCGATTTTTGAATTAAAACAAAATATTTGTCTCTCAATCTTCGAAGATGGACAGTATAGGTTGCCAGCTTTACAAAACACTACGTTTATGGCTATGCCTTTTATTTTGGCCAAGTTACAACAAAAAAAAAAATTTGGAAATTTTTATGATTTACATATCTCCAAAAACCCAGAAAAATATATCTTTAAATCGGTTTTTATATCAAAACTCAGGGAAGTAATGGTCAAAGGATGGAATGTCATACACCGTTGAATTCGTAATAAAATTCGTAATAAAATCGAATGACATTCACAGTTAATGATGATGTACCCCCTTACAAAAAAGTCAGAAATTTGGATATAAACAAATTCTTCAAAAAACGTTTTTCAAAATTCGGTTTTTTTGTCAAAACTAAATTTATTGTTTTCAATCGAACAGCATATGGATGGCATAGGTTGCCAGTTGTTCAAAATAGCAACTCTTTTGACTTAGGGTCTTATTTTGGAAAAGTTACAACAAAAAGACTCTTCAGAAATAATTTTGTTTGAAAAATCGCCAAAAATCCCAAAAAACACATTAAAAACTTGGTTTTTGTGTCAAAACCCTGGGATACAATGGTCAAATGTTGGAATGTCATACACCGTTGAATTCGAAATAAAATTTCCAATCGAATGGCATTCACAGTTAAAATGTTTTCAGATTGTCAAATTTCTGCAAAAAATGATGATGTACCCCCTTACAAAAAAGTCTGAAATTTGGACATAAATGCATTTTTTAGGTTTACACCACTAATCCAGCACATCTTGAGCGCTTGTGAAATCGGAACTTCATTCAGTAATTGAGTCCAACGTCGCTGACATGTCGATAAGCGATTTGATGAATCTGAATCGAATCCGAATCATCTGATTAGATGCCAATTTCATTCCAGCCCCTCCGCCAATTGCTACGTCAGGGCAGGTACAAAGTTTGCCAATATGTATTGGCCGACATGTAATACATAAATATTTCCCAATCTTTGCGAGCAGTTTGGCACATTCGAGTGATCGATATATGGATACACCCATTATTGCTCTGACGCATAAAAAAATTCGCTTACTCGCAGTGAATGAAAGAGGGATTAGGAGAATTGATGGGGCTGAATTTGGTTATCAAAGTTTAGCAAAAAACATGTATTCCATGACTTGCATTTTAAGAAAAAATGTTAATTGATTTGAAAGTGAATAGGTTAACTAAAATATGGTAACATCCTCAAACTTATGATGTAAACATTTTAATATTGTTTTTATAAAATGAAGGCTACTTAAAATTGCTAACTTATTTTTGCTGTTGATCAACAGCGAAAACAAAATGAGGGCAATTATAATAATAAGATTGCTAAATATTTAAAAGGGTTTTACTTTTATTATTTATTGGCTCAATATTGTGTAACTTTATTGCTAAGTTAGTTAAAAAATTAGTATTTTGTAACTCCATTTGATGTAAATTTATTAATAGTTTAGTATATAATATATAATAATATTTAGTTTGAAATAAACTTGTTTATTTTAGCTTTATTTTATTAAAAAGAAAAAATTATTTAGTTTTTATTTATTTTTTTATTTTTTATCTATATTAATAAGTTATTTAAATATATGTATAAATTAAAACAGTCTGACTTCTTTCTGGGATCATTGGCTTAAAACCAATTAGCTAGAAATATAACCAAATGAACGACATCTACCTATCTAAAACAACAATTAAAATTCACTACCTGATATAATCAAGCTTAGAATACGGTAACAGCGATATTAATTAAAGCGAAAAGAGTCATAGGCCACCACCTGTTGCAGGTGATACCGATTAATGCCCGATAATTGCGTTTGCGTCCAGTCGGCATTATAATTGTTAAATGAAATATTTCCGATTCCACTCGAGGAGCTGATATCATAAACGCTATTATAGAAATCCCCAGCGGAGAACATATTTAAATGATAAGAAACACCGAAAAAAATAGTAAATGGAATAGTAAAAATAAGTAAATTAATATTGACTTCAAAATTTTATATTTACAATTAAATATTAAATTATAATATTAAATAGAAGGTTAAATATCATATTTTAATAAAAAAATATTTGAATTTATGTGGAAATTATTTGATTGCATTTTATTTAAGTTAAAAACGCTTTCTATTTAAATTTAAGGTATTTAAATCAACTGCTAAAATGTCAAATACAATAAATTTATATATTTATATAAAATCACTTAAAACCGCAATGCATGAAATATAAATTAATTGAGTACAAAATATTTGGATTTCATATGTTTTTTTTATTATTGCACTACCAAAATTCCGCATTGCAGCGCGACCTTCAATGGAATGCAGCTTAAAACTAATTAAAATGTACACTCGAATTCAACAGTGGGTGGCTTGGTGTTTATTATTATTATTATTAGTATTAGAATGTATAGCGTGCGAGGCAGATAAATAGCATAAATAAATAGGGTTTTTTGTTGAGAGAGTGCCGAGATTCGTTCGATGATGATGGTTGATTCTTCACTTCGGATCAGCATGGATCACTTTCGATTCAGCAGCGCACGCCATCTGCAAGAGACAGATATGAATTGTTATGTTATAGCACTGCCGTGGAGGTGACCCACTCGGTGTATACGTAATGCGTATACGTGATGGTAACGTGGTATAGTACCTGCATTGTAGGCAATGATGCGCCGGCAATTGCCGCGATGATCGATCATGTGGCACTGGGGGCATGCCTTCTCCATGCCATGTGTGGCCAGAATCTGGCCGCGATGGATGCCATTCGGTTTCAGGAAGATCACGCGACGGGATTCACTGGGCGTGGGTGCACAGAACACGATCACGGCCCAAAAACACAACGAATAAAGCAGCAGCTGGTGCATCGACATCTTCACACTCTCTTTTCTATATATTATATATTATAAGGGCGCGATTTGACAAAAAAAAGTAAGTTGAGCTAAGCAAGTGGCTTGCTCCAGTGCCGGCAGTTAACTGATTTTATACGAGTTTGGGGTAGCACTTCTTAACTACTCTCCATCGCGTTGATAAATAGCCCGGCCACAGGGTGCTCTCGCCTTTCTTGGGCCCCAAAAAGAGCCATGGATTCCCCCCCAAAGGCGACTCATCACCCTGTTTCTGAATCTTATCTTGCCCTGCCGTTTGCAATCTGTGTGTAGTAATTGAGTGGCCCAGCCAGCACACTGATTTCGATTCCCGCCCGATGCCAATGGAAAGTCGCTCGGTTGCCGACCGAATGGGTTTTGTATCGTTGTCAGTATTTGTATCGGTGTCTACTACAGAGCCACTCATCACCCAGAACCCAAAATACAAAACCCGGACCCGATAATATCATCATCGTTGAGCCCCATTGCATTTGCATAGGACGTGGCCACCCAATTCATAGGGAAATTGGAGGAAGGGTTCTTTGCTGCAGATAGAACAGGGGATTTTTCGACGATTTTCTCAGAAGTTCATATGATTTTACCTCAAACTACCCTATCTAGAAATTTAAAAACATTAAACTCACAAGAAGCGTAGGAAAATAAGTTCATAATAAAACTAATAACGCAAACAACAGGATACAAATAATTTATTTGTTGCATTTAATGTAATATATGTAATATATATATAAATATATATTTGCGTAGACCAAAAATAAAACAAACTTATAGTAGTGATGCAATATCAAGAGGTCAAAAACAAACCTCTAAGGCAAAGGAAAACTTTTATTTTAATTTATCTTTATATTTAGTTAACAATGAACATGGTTAGGTTTAAATAACTTTGATATTGTTTTAGTTTGTCAAGAAAAATTGAAACTGTTTATAATTCTATAAAATTCACTTTTCAAAATACTGCAGTAAATCATTTTTAAGAAATTTAAGAGAAATAATCATGTATTATTATTATTAATATTTTTAATATTGAAAAACTTTATAAATTAAAAAATTAACAGATTTATTTTTGAATATTTTTGAAAAATAATATACCTATGATAAATGTATGAGCTTCATGAAAACAAAAAACAACTAATTTCAAAAGTTGCTTAGAAGCAAGCTTAAAAAACTTATACTTTCATGTGTAAATGAATTATTAATAAGTTTTCAGAATAATTTAAGGATATAAAACTTTAAAACTATAAAACTAAATATTTATCAATAAACTCCAAGAATTTTTATAATGGTTATAATAAAATGTTTTAAAACAGAATACTGTACGAATTATAATATTGATGAGTGATTAAAACAATTAAAGTATCTAATCTAACTAAATAAAAAGCCCCTGCTTCAACTAGTTAGATTAACACAGAGCAAAACCTATCACAAACTCTCCGAAAAACGTAAGAAACCGAACTGAAATAGATAACCCTACTATATATTTTTAGAGCTGAGTAAGACGTGGGTTAATTGGCCTGTGCTCCCCATAGTTTTTGTATTTTTGGGTGAGTTGTGAGTTAGTGATAATCAGATAGCAGATAGAGCGTTATGAACTTTGACAAATGGATCCAGGGCAGGCACCATATTTTTCAATGAGCCATTCGAAATTCCGTGTAAAATTTGCTGGCCAATTTTGGCCAATCATCGGCGCTTTTTGGAATATGTGGGGAGTGGGCTTTGGCTTTGATCACGCGACTGCCCATTGAGTGTTTAATGTTTAATGGCAATTACGGAGCGTACAACGTCACAGATCTTGAACACTTACCCTGCTTATCGCACACAAGCGCTGAAAATTCCCGAAAATGTGACAGAATAAGGGTCTTGGAAGACATTATAAATATATCGCGCTGAGTCAGAAGCTTTCCTCGACACATTGTTATCTCTTTTGGCGGCTCTTGTATTCCGTATCTAGTATCTTGTATCTTGTCGCTCATGAAATGTATATTGTATCTGCGGTATCTGCAGAAACTGAAACCAAAAGCCCAGTATTTCATCATACTCTTCGTGAACGGCGACACGTGATGTGACGTAGTTTCGATTTCATGACGAGGCGCAAGGGTTAATGTGCACCAAATGTATCTGGGGTTTTCTGGATCTTATTCTTATCAATTTTCTGAGAAAATAGAATGGAACTAATAACAGTACAGTACAGTACAGTAATTGCTTTACGTAAATCAAAAATTTCTGTTCGAAACCGTTCAACAAATTAATTAAAATTTACTTAAAGATGTGAATATATTCATGAAATGGGCCGATGGCAAGTGGCTAACTATTTTGCATTTAATTTTACAGCATGTTTGGAAATAGGAAATTATGAATGCGTAGAAATTGTTATCTTGGATGAAAAGGTTATTAAAAATATAAATATTTGATTTTTACTATACTTAGCTGATACTGCATTTTAAGAAAAAATAACATTTTGATTTACACATAAAAATATTTTAAAATGTTTATTCATTTAGTAAAACTTTATAGAAAGCTTATAAAACTAAACTAGTGTAAGATTTGGCGATTAAAAAGTGTTAAATAAAGTGTTATAATAAAAGTGTTTAAGAAAAAAATTCTATACAAAAATTAACGTACAGGCCAAAGTCTGAAATCTAGTAACCAAGCAGAGCCACATAATTTTTGCTTAACATTTGGCTATGTATATTATATTATTTACAAGATCTGTAGACAGTTTGTTTAGGTTGTCACTTTAATCTCCTTGGACGCACATAAATAAAAATAAAATAAACACACATTTAAAATTAACTTGGCCAAGTGGTGTATGCCATTTTTAGACAATCTAAGGGGGTAAACAAATTAAAATTAGTAAAGTATATATTACGTCTTTTAGTGTCTTAGAGAGCACTCACTCTTCTGCAGCGGCCGTGATGATCGCGAATGAAGCCATGTCGGCAGCGATTTCCCCGCGTGTCGAAGAGCATGCCCTTGCCCACACTGCCGGTGGTGTTTTTGGCCACCTCCGCGGACTGTGAGCTGTTCAGCTGGTTGAAGTAGATCACCTTTCCGGAGCCACCGTACGAGGGGCCTAGCAGCAGCGCAAAAACGAGGAGCAGCAGCAGTGGCGATCGCATCTCGCCGCCAAAAGTCCCAATCGCACTGAGCTGTGGGGCTATGTTTTCTGATTTTTCGCTGGCCCGACGATCCAGCTTATCGCAAGCTGATTAGCTTGTTTGTTTACCCAGTGACACGAGTTTCGGAATGTCTCGCTGGACACTCTAGAATCTCAGCCAAATTATCTGGTTTAGTTTGGGATAAATACTGCCTACTTTTAGGCTGTTCTGGCTATTTATTCCCAAGCAAATGTTAGTTGCCTTAGACAACAGAAGCTTTGGATACTATTTCCTTAAATTAAGCACTTTAAAATATCATTATTATTATTACAACTTTACATTAATAACATTTTTATACTATAACAAAATTGTTAAGCTGCCACATTTATTGTTTTAACTAATTTAATTTAATTAATTACTTCATAATAATGACACTAATGCATTGAAGCATTTTCACTTTTTAAGCTGCCTAGAAATTTCAACAACTATCCTGCATTTTAAAAAAACTAGGACTATCTAGATTTACCTTAAATATGAAAATTATTTAATCATATTTGCTTTTAAACACAAAACTACACCATTAATTTGTTCTCGAGTTTAAGGTAGTTCGACCTCAAAGATTAGTTAAAAATAAATAATTTAAGAGCGAAAGGTTGACAGACCTTTTTGGCAAACCTTTTTGAATGGTTTTAAGTGAGCGTAGTCCAAAAATGGGACAAATGTCGGACTGTGACAATGTAAAAGCTTGTTCGTAATGGGCTCGATCAAAAATATTTGCTGGCACAATAAACACATTTTATAATGTGTAAGAAATTAGAATTTTTACTCAATCATTTTTTATAGTTTTTATTGTAGACTCAAACTCTGTTATTTAATAAGATGTACAATGGGGCTTCAGTTTTATATATTTGTTTTATTTGCATTTGTTTTATCGTCTTACATCACAAGGAGGAACTCTAGTTTGTCTGTTCTCGTACTGCCCTTATTTCCTGACTGTTTCTGCGTTTCTCTAGAGCAATTCTCTTCTATTTGGTTGGCTTTTTTGGGTGGATTCCTTATGTGGCTTTCTTCGGTGGCTTTCTTGGGGATTTTGGTGACTTTCTTCTATCGTGCGGTGGCGCCCGGCGCTGCTCGATACACACAATTGTCGGGATCCACGGTGATGAGCTCTGAATTGCAATTGGGAACATAACAAATGTTTTTTTAGTTTATAATTCCAGTTTCTATTCAGTTATATACATATAGCATGGCACTACATTTAGTAGTCTTAAAATGGATTTTATGACCTGCTACTCCCTCTTTATACCCTTGCAGAGGGTATTATAATTTCAGTCAGAAGTTTGCAACGCAGTGAATAAGACGTTTCCGACCTTAAAAAGTAAACATATCCTTGATCTACTAATCTATTAGTTTTAAATCTATCTGTATGAAACTTTCTCAAAAGATGTCTTTCTATTTCAGGTAGTATATAAGTCAGAACGAGCCGGATCGGACGACTATAGCATATAGGAGCAATCGGAAAAATAAACGAATATAAAATTATAACATTGATGTTTTTTAATTTTTTATTTAGTTCTTCGACATATAGTAATTGTTAAATATTCCAGAATTACGGTTTTAATTTTTTTAAAATCGGACAACTGTATCATATAGCTCCCATATGAACAATAAAAAATATTAAAAAAGGAAAAATTGTGAAACAATGTAATTCTCTATTTTGTAATTTGTTTTTTAAATTCTTTTTAACTTATTAATAACTTGACAGTTCAGAATTAGGCTTTTAATTTTTTTGAAATCGGAAAACGATATCATATAGCTGCCATGAGAACTTCGTCTAGGCGAAGTTTGCTTCCTTTCCTTTTTATTTTTTTTCAGTGTACTCACCCTTGGCTGCATCCTTACCGCAGCTGCGTTGGCTCGTGTTCCTGGGCCTGCCCCTGGACCTGCGTGCCCCAGATGCCTGCTGCTCCTGCTGCTTCTGCTGCTCCTGCTGCAGATCCCTTTCGTCCTCGGAGGTAGACTGGAGGAGTGTCCTCTGCTCCGCCTGTGGCCGCCTGCGCATCGTGGCCTGCACGACACTGGTAGCGGCTGCCTGGTGGTGATCCTCCTGCAGGATATTCTCGCTGGAGGAGTGCTTGGGCGGACGACGACGTCGGTGGCGCATCTTCTGCGAACTGAAGCTATCCTCGCGGATGACCAGGGTGCCCGCCTTGCTGGTTCGCAGGTAGTATCGCGGCGCCTTCGCCACCTCCTCCTCCGTGGCGAATTCCGGCGACGAGTGGCGCCCCTTGGACAGGCTGAATCGCTCCAGGATGGAGCTCTGCGACCGCCGGTAGCGTCTCTTCTCCCGCGGACCCGAACTCGAGGAGTTCAGGGTGGAAGTCGAGGGCGGAGTGGGGTACACCGGCAGATCCTCTTGGCCAGATTCCTGGAACTCCTGGAAGCGCACTCCGCGCAGCGAACTGGAGCGCCTGGAGCTCACCGATGGCTCCCAATTGGGCAGTTCGTGGGTGCTGAAGTCTATGCAGCTGCCATGGTGATGGCTCCTCTCCCTGCTCGAAATGGGCGTGGCCGAGGGCGTGGCCTCTGCTATTCGCAGGCCATGGAAGTTGCGCTCCAAGCTCAAATTGGAGGTGGCCGAACGCTTGCGTCTTCGCTGGGAGTCTCTGGACGTGAAGGTCTCCTCCTTTTGGCCATCGGCATTCACCAGAAGATTGCCGGAGTGATCGTAGAGCAGAATCCGCGGCAGAGCAATGTTGCTACAGCTGCGAGAGGTGCTCAGCTCCCAGTTCCAATGCGATGGCTTCTTTAGCTTGAGACTTAGCAAGTTGGCCAGGGGATCCAAGGCCTCCTCCACTGAGAAAAACAAAAATGGCATTGAAAACAATGAATTGAAAATTTAATATTAAACTTATAAGCCAAATACTAAATCATTTAATACAGTGAATATTTTATTGTTTGATTTATTATAAAAATATCTAATTAATATAATCAATCAGTGATTGAAAACAGTTACTATTTGACTTAAATTTATTGTATTTAAATAAAAAGTAGTTTTAATTTAATTTAGATTTGCAGTTACTAAAAACATTTACCAAAATAGTCAAACTAACAATTTTAATATGTTCATTAACCATTTAAAATAACTAAAAAAAATCAAAGCAAAAAATACTTAAATTGAGTAGAAAATATTGAAAGTTACTACGTTTTTTTTACCAGTGTCCTCTTCCTGCAAGGCATCGTCCCCATCTTCAGCTTCCTGGGACATTGCAGCTCATCAGCTGGTTGCCCTTTGTTTTATTTGTGTTTTCCTTACGGTTTCCTTGGGTTTCTCTCTTGATTTTTGATCTTTTGGGGTCTCCGTTTCCTTCCACCTGTTGGTTGTCCGTTCTCTTGTTTGAACTGACTTTATCTAATGCTGCTGCTGCTTCTTCTTCATTCACGGCTGATCTTTGGCTTGCTCTTTTTTGTTGGCCTTTGGCCAATTTATTGTTTATCTCAACTATGTGTGTACAGGCAGCATTCGTTAAATGATTTTTTGTTTTTAATTTATTGAAAATGATGTTCTTAACTATTTTTTTATATGTTTTCTTTTCTATACAAGTTTAGCTATTTTATTTTATTATTAATTTATTATTATTATTTATTTCTGTTTGTTGGACTTGGTTTGTCTATATGACCTTTCCTCGCTTAAATTATTTAGTTTTGTTATGTTGCTTTTAAAAATGGTTGTTGTTAAGTAATTTATGATGACACAAGTTTAGGGAAATATCTTTTAAATTTTTAGTTATGTATTTATTGTTTCATTTTTTTGGTTTTGGTTTGCTTATAATGCTTTCTTGATTTTAATTTATTGTTTTATGATTGTTTAATTATGGCACAAGTTTAAGGAAATAAATCTTTGGAATCTTTAGCTATTTTATTTATTTGCATTATCATTTTATTGCTTATTGAATTTCATTCAATTTAATTGATTTGTATCATTGAAACTTGAGCTATTTGATTTAATATTTGACTTTTTTATTCCTTTGTCTGTTGGATTTAGTTTATTTTCAATGGTCTCCCTGTATTTCTTTTAACGATAATAATTTATTATTTGATTTACTTATTATTTGCGTAGCTGGTAGCCTGGCTTCACTGTCCTTCGCTTTGGATGCTGATGCTGCCCACGCTTCAATTATTTTTGGCTTCTTTTTTTCAGCATTCCCTCTCTCTTTTATGTTCTGCTATTTTTAGTTGATCCGCTCCCAAAAGCGTTCCCGTTCGCTTTCTCAATTTCCCGACTCTTAGGACTTTTCCGCTGGTGACACTTGAATGTGGCACACACTCTGCCACTTTATAGGGCACAAAAAAAACAGGGACACAAAAAGAAAACACCACACACAAAAAACAGAGTTTTATGGGTTGGCAAACCAAAACAGAGAAGGGAAAACACAGCGATCTTTTCCGCAGACAGATAGTAGATATGTATGTGCCGCTCTCCCGCTCGCACTCAGAGGCTTCCCAGCTCGCCGTCTCGCTCTAACTGGCGTCTAGCGTCTCTTTCTTTTCGGTGCCGCCGATCAGCTGCGAACGCTTTGAGTTCCGCCCGCCAACGTGCCTCGTAGCCAACTGTTCGATTTGGCCGCATCTCGCGGGCCCAAAAAAAAAGCACCCACCCCGCCCATTGCGCCCCTCCCTTCTGAAAAGCCAACCCCCCACCCCCTGGGATGACCCACTGGCAATTTGCATATTTCACGCTCTCACAACGAGCATTTTTTCGGAGAAGATCACTAAAAGATATCGCCATTTAAATACCCTTGAAATTTCACATATTGTATAAAATATGTTTTTAGATTCAAGAAATCCTCATCAACCATATTAAACAATTTATTGAACTTTTTATTTACAGATTAAAAACTAAGCTTATAAGCACAATGGCCAACAGACCGATTTAAAATTATTTAACATTTTACTTTTTACATTTAGTAAATAATATATTAATTGGAAGACTTTAGAAAATTATCTTGTAAAAAATATATATGATTTCTCATGAAAACATTAGTATCAGCTATGTGTAAACAAAATATTTATAGCTAATCACAATTCAAATGTTAATATGATAAGGCATTATAAACAAACAAATGAACATTTAAAACAAATTTATTTTCCCAAAAAAAAAATGACTTTGTAATGTGACTTTGTATGTGTAAACAAAATATTTATAGCTAATCACAATTCAAATGTTAATATGATAAGGCATTATAAACAAACAAATGAACATTTAAAACAAATTTATTTTCCCAAAAAAAAAATTACTTTGTAAAAACGTACAAAAAAAGCTTTCAATCTATGTAATATATATATATATATATATATATATATATATATATATATTGTAAATACAAGAAATGGTATTTTGTTTTCCTACAGAAAAGAATTACCTCAAAGTGACATCAGCAATCCACTTAATCTTCCAAAGCATGTCATTAATTAATATTTTGGCAAATATTTTTGAAAATCCCATACGCAAGGCCTGACTGACCACAGATCAAAGTGATGATGCCCCGTCTCCAAAGTGTATGAATGTTTTCAGTGTGTGTGTTCCTCACAACATTTTTGTTTATCTATCCCGTGCCACGCCCCTTGCCGCCCACTTTTCGAACCGAGGGAAAAACACAGAAACACACATATTTCGGTTATGTTATTGGGAAATGACTGAAACATATGTGGCCGCCGTCGCTCGGCTAATTTGCACCACCAAAACATTTTGCCATTGAAAAATGACAAACAAACAGGGGCAAAAAAAAGAGGGAAAAGTGTGTGGCAGAAAGAAAGGCAGAAAAGGTAAAGCGAACTGGGGAAAATACGAATATGTATGGGGAAAATGACTTTTCACGCATTTTTCATCATCGCAGCGAGACCATATTGATAGCCGAGGTCCTGGCACTTGCGATGAGTCAGCTGCTCGTCAATTTGCAACCCCAAAAGGTCCGATCGAGGGCATATCGATTACGCAAAGATCCCACTATTAACTAATAATATTTATCTAGTTGTTTGTTACTTAAATTTACATTCGATCACGCAAAAAAGGCATTTCTTCAATGCAATTAAAGAGTTTATAATGTAACACTTATGTCTATTTTATAAAAAAAACTGTATAAATAAAAGTGGTCCTAAATATATATATTATCTTTTTTGATTAATAATTAAAACAAAAATATTTCTTTATATGTATTAAAAATTGTGTTGTATTTTTTAATCTTATTTATGCTGTAGCTTAAACTATGTTTTAAAATAGATCTGTTAAATATATGGTTTTTTCTATATTATTAATATCATTAAAATATTTTGAATATAACTTTCTCGGTTAATTAAAATGATTATTTATTTTTAAGTTTACTAAAATTTTGCGTAAAAAACTTAAAATGATTAGCATCTAAACTGAAAATGTTCCACATAAATATTTAATTTTAAATGTTTATATAAACTAAATATTTGTTTGGAACTTTTTCAGTACAAACATTTTGGTACCAATATATGTATGTTTATTTATTTATTCATTCTACGCCTCGATGATTTCGATGTGCCCCATATGACTGGCAGCAGAATGCCCTGCCAAATTTCGGCATCTGGCCTCCCCTTTTCAAGGGGGCGGAGGGCTGTGGGCAGCAAAGGGGGGGGGCATTTAGCCAAGCTCGTGGCAATTATGTTTGCGGCTAATTTGTAACGTGTCCGTGGATGGAATCTAATTTGTGCGGACATTGATGCATCGTCACGAGGCAAGAGCCGCAATTAAACGGCGCAGTGCGAAAGTATGCAACACTTTGCTTGGCATGGGTTCAAATCTTCCCCCTCCCCTCGAACCGCTCCCCCGCGCCACGAGTCCAAGGTCAGAAGGTTATCGCATTTGATAAGCTTTCGCTTGGCTCGCTATTGTTCCATGCGCAAAGCTTGCTGCAAAATAGTTTAGCCGCAGACAACGCGATGAACACATCCCGATCCCTGCTTGCAATTCTTCTGCTCGGATTCTCCTGCCTGGAGAATCTGCAGGCGCGCTCTCTTCCGGACGGAGAACGGCATCGGTTCGTGCGCAGACGCATCTCGCCGGACGATCCCGACCTGGAGATCATCGAGGTCAAGGAGGTGTACTATGTGCGCAGGCCCAAGAAGGTGGTCATTCCACTCGACGAGGACGAGATCGACTGGCGCATTCGCTGCGACTTTGAGCCAAATCTTCCGGAGTGTAAGAAAGATTATAATTTATACAAAAATAGTTTAAAAAAGTATTATTGATGCCATTTCTTAGGTAGGGATTTAGTAAGTGTAAGAAAGTGAATTCATGCAACGTATAAGATTATCTTTATACAAAAATAGTTAAAAAATAAAACTTCTACCTATTCTCTTAGGTAGGGATTTAGTAAAGAATGTGGTGCCCAGCAGGCCAACTGCAACCACTACTACCACCACCACCACCACTACTAGGGCGCCCACAACCACCAGAAGCACCACTCATAGAACCACCACTACTCCGGAACCACTGCTGGATGAGTCCATGGAGCGTAAGATTCGCTGTGACTACGATCCCACACGGGAAGAATGTGAGTTTAGTTTCAAAGATATATATATATATATGCTCTGAACTCTAAATGAGTATTTTTCTAATTTAAAGGTGCACCTTCAACCACGACTAGTACCAGAATTTCAGATTTAAATGAAACTGAACCGGAGCCGGAACCAGAAACTGAATCGGAACCGCAACCAGAAACTGAACCGGAACCGGAACCGCAACCAGAAACTGAACCAGAAACTGTACCTGAACCGGAACCAGAAGATCAGGAAGAAGAGACCGGAACTGATTCAGAAAACGATATTGAAAACGAATCCAATCCCGAAAGCGAAAAAGAGTCCATAACTCCACCAGAAGAAGAAGAAGAAGTCACTGAGGAAGTCATGGAACTGCCAGAAGACGATGGTGAAAGCGTAGAAGATGCCGAGGATCAAATGGATCAGGAGGACGAGGCCGATGCGGAGGACGGGTACGATACCAACTTTAATGACAGGGAACCCCATTCAATTGGAGATCATGATGACGGCGACTGGAACTAGATCTTAAATGGAAAATAGCGCTTGATAGGAGAAGTTTGATTGTTCCATCTGTTACCTTAATTGGGTGTCAATAAAATTACAAATTACGGCAGTTCAAGTGCTTTTCCTCTGTATAATTGTGTTTCGAGGGTGGATCGATTTTGAATTCAAGACAATACTTTAAGTTAAATTAAAGTTCAATAACACTAAAACGCTTAACTTAAATTTCAATAACACTATAACGCTTTCTTTTTCTGGGTATACAACATTTTTAGACAATATTTCTAACTTTTGATGTGCATTCTAATTACACTTAAATGCTATAAATAATATTTAATTTATTAAAAGTAAAAATTTTTAATTATTTAATTATGGAAGATTTATTTATTTAATTGATGTTTAATCTAAACCAATATGCTAAAAAAATATAAATTAATATAAATTTATTGAAAACAAAATCAAACCACAAGGTAACAAGTAAAAAAAATTTTAAAAAACTTTTATATATTAATAATTATTGAACAATTATTGAAAAAGATTTTATTCAAAAGCTTAGAAAAATAATGTTTAATTACAATTTTTTGTTTTGTTGTGTCCTAAAAAATACAATAAATAAATTTACCAAATCCACATGTTTTGCCTTATGCCTTTTAATTCTTTAGTTTTCATTTTTTTAATTTACCGAGTAAGAAACTTTACATATGACCGGAAACTGCTTGAATTTCCAGCTCCTTCGAAAATCCCCTTTTAAACATTTACTAGATTTCTCTGCGAGAATCTTATGGCCTCGCCAATTGTTTCATAATCACTAGTAGCTCGTGCCATTGTGGGTCAATTCCAGATCAGTTCGTCTGAATAGCAATTGACTAGCACATATACTACTGATATATATATGTGTACGAGTATGCCCAAGTCTATAATCTATTTATATACCATATTTGTCACAGCTTCCGGCTTGGCATGAAAAAAGTGCGTATTTATTTGGGTGGTTTAAAGGTGCGTAATCAAAGTGGCTTGAGATGGGGATATATATATAAATATATATAATATATATATATATATATCTCAGCGAAGGGATTCATTGCCCTGTTTTTGTAACTATAATATAATTTGTATCTTTGTCGAGTTATGCTTAAATCAGCGCACAATTGCAATGATTGTCGCTGTTCGCCAATTGAATTAAGGAAAATGCGAAGCAAGTGACACACAAAGGCGATGTGACTTCGATGCGAATAAAATGGGTGGAAGTGGAGGCGCCCCAGGTCAGTCTCGCCGGAGTCATCGTTCAGTCTGGTACTTGTGTGTGCGCATAAGGCCAAAGGAACCCCAAACACTAAATACATATATATTAAGATGAATCATCTGCAAGGATTTCTATTTTTCGTCCTGCTGGCTGGAATTTTCCTGCCAAGTCAGGCTGGTCTCTTCGACTGTGAGGATAAGATTCCCGGACTAAGCGATGTGAGCGACAAAATATCGGAGATTTCGGGCAGTAGCACTAGTTCGGAGCACGAGGTGCGCGACTTCTTCAAAAACGTGGGCTGTCACATCAAGGAGGGGGCCAAGAAGCTGGGCGAGCGGGCCAAGGACCTCGGCACCGAGATCAAGGAGGGTGCACAGAAGCTGGGCGAGAAGGCCAAGGTCCTGGGCAGCGATCTAAAGGAGCGCTTTGACGACCTGCGCGACAAGCTGGCCAAGGACTCGGCCGAGGAGATGAGCAAGGATCGCGGCTTCCTGGCCAACGTCGAGATCATCAATCCTGACATCCTCAAGGGCGAGCAGCAGTGTGGCCACGGACACATCCTCGACGCCTTGGGCAACTGCAGCAAGTTGAGGAAGTAACCGAATGGTGGGAGCACTCGACTCCTGCTCCCCTAAATGCTTAAGTTTTTTATGAGTTTTTTTTTTTGGTTCGTGTAAATAAAAAATGAAAGTGAAATACAATCCATGAGTTTTTTTTTCGGGGAAATGCCAATCAAGAATTTTAGACTTTATAATTAGATATAATGCATATTAAATTGCTTGATTAAATATTAAAAATATTTTAAGTAATGTGAAAAATATAATAATGAAAATTTGAGCAAAACAATATTTAAATTGAGTATGACACAAGTACGTACTACGCTTTTTTAAAAGTGTTTTTTTACCTTTATTTTAATTTGTTTTCACTTTTTTTTTAAATTGGCCTGATTCAGCTGTACCTGTGTTAATGTTCCCTTTTTGATGATTCATATGTATGCAAATGTGAAGCCTATTAAAGATAAACTAGCTTGGCAAAGCCTTTAAGATGTGATTTTAAAGATTTAGACGAGGTAGACAAATATATGTAAATATTTTTATGTTAAAAAAATACATAAATATTACACATGGCTTTTACTTACTTTATAAAATATTAAATGAGTTTTAAATGGTATAAAGGTATTGGAAAATAATTTTAAATAAATGCCATTCTTTTAAATAAATAGTATGTTTTGATTAGATCGAACATATATAAATTTTAATAAAGCAAATCAACAAGAAAACCCCATTTTAAGCTGGTTAGTGACTAAACCAATAAAATATATGTTCTAGATGCTCCGGATGTTTTGTTAGACTTAACGAGCCACTTGACAGATTAGTCACCTTTGCAATTATGCAAAGTAGTACCCATGAACCTTTCTCTATCCGCCTTTTTGTTCTTTCTCTGGCACATTCTGGAGAATTCTCCAGCCTTTTCCATTTCTCTGGAAATTCTCTCTTTCTCTGGGCCTCTCTTTTCGCTCGCCTCAAATGCATTTCAGTTGCCCGACGACTTTCTCGCCTCTGAAAAAAAGCGCAAAGCCAAAGACCCAGCCCAAAAGCCACCAGATACTACACTACTATAAGCTTATACCGAAGAACTTGGTCAGGTGGCTGCGACTGCGGCTGCAAACGGGTTTCAGTTGAGTTTGGGGTCTCAAAGGCGACGATACACGACATTCGATTCGAGACAGACCGCGATGATGACTAATTCCCTGATTATGGCCGTCTTTTTGGCCACTTTGTGCCTGGGCATAGGCCAAATCCAAGGAGCCTCCATTGTATGCGGCTCCGCGGAGACGAAGTCTCTGGAGGATTCGGAGGCGGCGACCACGCCCAGTCCCAGCGAGGTCAACAAGTTCGTCCACAGTCTGCAATGCACTCTGGAGAAGGCCAAGCCCTGGATAGCCAACATCGAGAAGGAGGCCAAGATTCTGGAGGAGAAGGCGCGCGATGTCACCAGATCGCTTTTCCAGCGCATCAACATGCTGGTCAATGTGCTGGCCTTGCCTTCAAACTCCGAAAAGGATAAGGATAAGAATAAGGATAAGGAACCAGAGGACGTCCAATCCTCCACAGAGGGATCTTCCACTTCGGGGGCTTCTAGCTCTAGTGTCAGTTCAAAAAACGATCTTAAGGAGGAGCTGCTGACCACTACTTCGCAACCAATTCACATGGACTGGCTGGAGGATCAGGCCAACGAGGTGGACTACATACCCGAGAAGAGCCAGTAGTGTACATAGATAAGCCATATGCCTAAAAATATTTATATTAATTAATAAAGATGTTTGCTCTTACTGGAAAGTAAGCCAATCCTATACAGACAAAAAACTAGTGCAAATCCATAAAAAAGTGGGTAATTTGCAATGTGATATTTGCAAGTTTCAAGACCACATCAATACGAAATTTCATCAAAACAATCATTTTTTCTTATCATTTTATTGTTCCTGTTAATTTTAAAAAAGCAACCATTTAATTTCAATTTGATAATTTCCAATAGTGTGAAATTAATATTGAATAAATTCGTAATTTTTTTCTTTCTCAATTTCAACATCTTTTTTTTCTGTGTACTTAGAACAAGGACAACATACAACTGATTTTCTTGAACGGCTTTTCTAATTGTTACTTTTTCTTAGACAGCAAATATTTAGAATTCAAATTTTGGACACCAAAAAAGCCAATTTGGTGTCTGTTTTACAAAAATAGAAATTTTAAAATAAAAGTTTTTATCGCTAAGTACTCTTATGTACTTTTATCACTAAACCATTTGGGTTTCTAAGAAGTGAAAAGAAAACCTTTTCATTACGCATGACTACTTGTTTACCTATAAAGTATTAAATTTAGCATAACTGGAAGCCCGAAACTTGTTCTCAACACTGAACACCGAACACCAATTGGGTTAAAGTTCTGCTTTTGTGACTCACCGCACTTGGGATTCTTTCCCGACTTTCTCTTCTGGACTTTTCTCGCCACCGTGGTCACATTGGCCAAAAATAAACAAAAATAAACAAACATAAGCAAACTGAAGCCCTGCAACTTCGGCTAACCTGTGAGCCGGTTTTTCAACTGTTTTTCAACGGATCAGTGAGTGAATCAGTGAATAAGGCTCAAACTGAATGGTTTGGCTTCAATTGTCACCTGCCAGTCGTCGGTGAAGATGCAGCTTCTGAGCACCTGCGCACTCCTGATAATCATCATTATGGTCTCCATATCGTTGCCCATTAGCAAGGGCATGGTCTGGTCGGGATTTAGCTGCTCGGCGCGGGATCATCGCGGCTGCTGCTACAACTGGAGGAATCCCAAGCGGCCGAAGCCACCATGTGCCCCCTAAATGAGAGACTAGAGTTTAAGGCTTCCTCAAACCAAATAAAGTCAGGAATAAGCCCAAGCCACAAAAGAAATGGCAGCGAAGAACAAACGGTTTTTATGTTTTTATAGTGAAAGTTACAAAATCGCATTTAAATAAAAAATAATTGGTATAAAACTAACACTTTGTGTTTATTTATTAAACTGTAAAAGCCGCAAATAAACTTAATATAAAAATAAAATTAGACTTCTTTGTTTTTAATTAAACTGCCCAGAAAGCGCAAAAAAAGGGTGTAAATAATATTTAATTGATTGGTAAAATTGGGTGTTTAATGGGCCTATCTAAAACTATGCCAAAAATAATAGTGGCCTCGTGACTTTAATTTAAGTTGATTATCCATCAATTTGGCTTACAATTTGTCCAAACAATGAGTAAATATTTACAGTTTTTGTTTGCTTTAATAACAGCAGATTATACCAATGTCAAACGCTTTTTTGTAATTTTGTGTGTTTATATTTTTGTGGAGCAAAACAAAAGAAACAATCTAATATTTTATAGCACCACACTATAACTATTTATTTCTCTGATTTTTGCCGTGTTTTTGTTACGGCACTTTTTAGCATTTTACAAATATGTTCACATGCTGCTTAGTGCTTTCAATAAAAGAAACAAGTTTTGAGAATTTACAATACATAATTTTTTAGGTGACGCTATAAAAGTAGCAATTAAAATCGATATTTGAGCGAAGACAATTGTTTATTTTATTATTATTAGAGATACATTAATTAATATTTAAAAGTGTTGGAAAAATTTATTTTTAGATAGCTCTAAATAAGATAAGGCAAACAGAGTTTATATTCAAATTTAATATGTTAAAGAAATGTAATTATATATAGATAGCTTTTGATAAGATAAGATAATATAAATTTAATAAATATATACAAAATTCACATCCTAGAAAAAAATATTTTTTAAGGTAAAGTTTTTAAAATGACTGTCTTATTTTTCCCTGTGCACAAGAGCTTCCATTACGGCGAAGCTAGAGCAGTTCGCATTGAGTGAGCGCACGAACGCAACTTGATTGGGGTCTATTTCAGCCAAAGGGGGGATCTAAGGTCTAAGGGGCGAGGGGGGGTGGTGCCGAACCGGTTGGCTGTACCGAGCCGAGATTCCAGATCGTAGGCCGCCGTCTCAGAGCGGACCGAGCGAGCGATCGATCAGTCGCGTTGTGAACCTGAAAACGTCGAGATGAAATCGCTGGTGGTGTGCTCTTTGCTAGGATTGCTGCTCCTGATGGCCGCAAATGAGGTGCGGGCCGAGTGCGACGAGGCCAAGGCGCCCGAGGACAGCGACTTCAAGCACTTCTTCAAGAACCTGGGCTGCAAGGTCAACCAGGGGGCCAAGGATGTGGCGGAGGCGGCCAAGCCCTACGCCGACAAGATCGGCGAGGGCGCCAAGGAGTTTGGCAGCTCGGTGGCCCAGAAGTACGACGAGCTGAAGCACAAACTCACCGATGAGGCCTCCACCACCCCCAAGGTGCCCGTGATCTACGACGGGCCCACCGAGAAGGTCCTTTTGGCCCCCATCGGAGGACCCAGCTCCCCGGCTCCATAAGGTCAGTCTAAGACCCGTCTCAAAAACCCTTTAACTAGTTAATATACAATTTTTAAATTTTCAGAAAACTCCCACAACTGGAGGACTTTGTTGCATAAGCTTTCTTTGTTTTTTACTTTTTTTTCTTGTGATCTTTACAAATAAAAAGCTAAATCAAGTGATGTGGAATTCGTGACCTGTATGTGTTTTGCGACTTAATTTGATGCTGATAAGCGGGCATCGCTGGTTATCAATGTGGAGCTAATTAAATCGGACAGACAGCGAAAAAACAAAACAAAACTTAGGGGATCTTTGAACCTTGGAATTAGGCAGGCATTAAAGTCAAGGAAACTATGCCACATAATCTATGCAAACCAAAAAATATATATTCACAAATAAAAGCATAAACAGACAAACAGGGAATCTTTGAACCTTGGCCAGCCAAAAATATATGCTTACATACAAAAACATAAACACACATTAATAAAATTGAACACAGAATCTAGGAAAATCAAACTGAAGAAGATTCAATTAAAATCTAAGCAGAAAATATGAAGGCATTTAATACAGTACAAATATTTTATATTTTATATATTTTATTTATTTTATATACCTTTTATAAAATGAATATTTTTGGCAGATTTTTAATTCCAACAAAAGTACATAATCTAAGAAAACCAAGGTGATAAAGACTAAATTAAAATCTTAACAGGAAAAAAAGTAATTTAATAAAGTAATAATATTTTATAGCAGAACCTTTTATAAATTTTATATACACAGCCCTTCAATTCCAACAAATGAACATAATCCATGAAAATCATGATAAAAATAAAATCTTACCATAAATTGTCTAATACAATAATATTTAAAATTTTATATATTTTATATTATTACCAACCAATGCTATATTTTTTACAGCAATACAACTCCAAACAAAAGTACATAATCTATAAAAATAAAGGTACAAAATATTTTAAAAAAAGTTGATCATGAAATAATAGCTTAAATATTGTGTACTTTATTTTAGAACCCAATCAATTTTGTTGGGTTCAATGTGCTTTGTGTCTCAAGAACACAAAGTGATTTAGTGGAATTATTGGGAAAAACGGGGGAACAAAAGCCGAGACATTAAGGCAATTAACAACTAAAAAAGAAAGCAAACCGCAAGGTATTTACATTTGCGAAGTAATTATTCAAATTCAATCCATTATTTCTGAGAACTGAAGTCGAGTGCAGTGGCACCCAGTTGACAACATAAAGGCAAACATCGTTGCTCCCTTCAAATCGTCAACCTTCACTCACTGTCGAAATAAATTATATAGTTGAGATGCTGCTGATCAGTCACCATGACGAGCAGTTCGTTTATTTGGCTGGTCTGTAATTTATTGGTGATTTTCTATCGTTTGCATAGGGAAACTACAAAATACACAGAATATCATGGCAATAATATATGTATTTTGCAGTGATCTAAATTTGAGTGTTAAAGGTATTTTGTAAAAGAAAACTATTTATAATTTGACAAAAGAACATCTGACATGCAATGATAAGATAATAAATGTGTTTAAGTTAGATGAAACTTTTATTTCTAAATAAAAAGCATAAACATTTGGGGATTAACAATTTGTATCTATTTGCCGCTCAACTAAAATAAAAATAAAATAAATATATTGAGCCCTGCGTCATAAAATGTTTGTAAATATGTAAAGTCTGTGCCCTTTAATCCCGAGTAATCTGAGTTATTGTCAGGGTATTTCCCGCTTAGCGGCTGAGTGCATACACAGGTAAATTGAATAGGAACTATAAATATCAGAATATTGACTTTAAGATTTATTGTAAAATAAAGTATTTTGATTTTAAATAGTTTATATTTGATTTAAATGGATTTTTTTAATTTAAATATGGTTTTAGTTCAAAATAAATTTATAGATATTAAAATCAATTCCGAAATTATTTAAAAACAACATTTAAAAAATGTTTTATATTTTCATATTTAGAATAAATAATGGATGAAAATCAAAGCGAAAAATATTTAAATAGAGAACAAAATATTTGGACTTACCACGTTTTTTTACCAGTGTAATATTTTTTATTACCCATTGACATTTGTCTTGTCATTTGGAGCTTGTTTACATTTCGGTCAGTTTCTATTTGATCGACTTGCCTTCGCTCGGCTAATTTACTCATTTACTCACTTACTCATTTACTCATTCACTTATGAGCGCGGATGTGCCAATGTCAAGTAGCAATAACAGTGCTTTTTGTACTTCTACAATGAATGCCAAGACATTTTCAGAATGCCAAGTAGGATTTCCCGATCGATTGATCGAATTACGGCTTGTTTTTCGCCACTAATTGAATGAGATCGCTGGCAAATTACACGATGATTGTTACGCAAGTGAGGGGATTACTCATAATGTCACGTAGTTTCGGATGAGGCTGCTTAAATTTGAAACTTCCGCACTTGGTTGCTATTCAGTGCTAGAGTTGAACTGGCTGTTAGACTAATTGTTCTATTGTGCAAATTACTCATAACTGCACATGCGTCGCAGTGCCAAAACCCGAAACAATTAAGGCAATCAGCATACACATCCAGCTGACTCACATGTCGGAATCGTCAAATAAAAACTGCCAACCAAAATAAACACTTCACATAAATCAGATTATCACTTTGGGTTTTGAAAGCAGAGCTGAAATGGGAGTGGGAAATGGGAAGTGGAGTTGGAGGGGATTTGTTTTCAATGGGCTGCAGTGCCAGTTGTTCAAGAGAAAATGACCAGAACAATATTTTCAAAGCAATTCACAGTTGTGAATTATTCTCATGGAATTGGTTTCATTAGAGGACTTAACACTTCAAATAAAATAGGCCATACATTTCGGAAACTCGAAAACAAGTGTATTTTCTATCTCAATAATTATACTTTTTAAGTATTTTTTAAAGAAATTCTGGTTGTAATTTGCCCAACAAGTGACCCACAACTAAAATACCAATTGTTTGTTGTATCTGACGACCTAATCCTTCGATCCATTTCACTTTTCGGTTGACTACGATAAAATTATTTTTTGCCAAATTTTCACATTTTTTGAAAGGGTTACATCATCATTTTTTGCAAAAACTTGTACAAATTTAACATTTTAAGCTGTGAATGTCATTCGATTGGAAATTTTATTACGAATTCAACGGTGTATGACATTCCACATTTTGACCATTATTTCCCAGGGTTTTGAAACAAAAACCAAGTTTTTAATGTGTTTTTTGTGAGTCTTTTTTTTTGTAACTTGGCCAAAATTAGACATCTAGGCATAAGGGTGACTGTTTTGTACAGATGGCAACCTATTCTACCCATCACACTTTGTTGGCTGGTAATACAATTATATATAGCAACTATTCAAATAACAACATATATACACTTAAGCAGCATTTGGCTGTTGCCATGCCATTTAACAACTTGAACTGAATGTGTAGTTTCCCAATGAACACGCTATAGTATTCATCCGCCAGGATAATCAAACTGTGGAATAAATATTAAAGTGTAGGCGAATCTGTTTATCTGAGAGATATTCCCCCCTGGCGGCTGCAGCTGCAACTCCTCGCCACTTTCGATAAGTTTCCGGCTGGCGAACATTCGCCTGGTATTTTTTGGCTTTGCCGTTGTTTTCCCCCGGCAGAAGTTTGCAGACAAGGCAGGTTGCTCATACGCACAGTTGCACCACACCACCACCATCACCACCAGGCTGTTTTTGTGGCGGGGAGGGGGGGAACTATGGGAACGACAGTCATTACCGCCAAAGTTTTGTCGGCCAGCGTACTTTCGAGACAGCCATCTCATGGGCATCGAATTATGACACTTTTAGTGGTTTCTGCTAACTATGCGGCGGCCAAGGGAGAAAGCAGAAAGGGAGAAAGCAGAAAGGAGAAAGCAGATCCTGCAGAGGGCAGACAGAGACCCAAAACTGTCTTTGTATTTTAGTAAGTTTTGCCTTTTGGATTTGTTTGCAACTTTACTTCGATTTCAGCCAGTACAAAGTTGCAGTCATGTGGGCGAGGAAAAGATGGGGGTCCCTTTTTGAGTTTATTTTCACTGGATTGTGTATTGTGGACTACAAAATATATATTTTCCATTTACTTAAAAAAAATTATAATTTAAAAATGTTTAATATATCTATATAAATAAATCTAGTAAAACTTATATTTTTCTTTAGTTGACATACATTTATTTTCAAATTGGTTTAACTATGAGTTAAGCTATTAGCAAAATTGATAAAAATACCTATAGAAAACTCTTGATTTTATTTTCGCAGAAATGTGTATTGAGTAGTACAAAATTTAAATTTTTCCATATCATTGTATGCTTGTTTATTTTCAAAACCATTTAAAATTTAAACAAATCAAGTAATACCTTTTTTTTTCTTGACTCACACATTTTTTTAATTATAGTTTAAGCTATAAACAAAACCACAAAAAACCATCATTTTATGTATGTACTAGTTTTTCCCAGCAGCTTTTCCGTCTTAAAATGTTTTCGTTTTCGTTCTTTTCCTTCCTTTCGTTTTGCTGTTCGTTTTTCTCTTTTCTTTTTTGCGGTACTGCTTTTTTAACTTAAAAGTTTATCAATAAAATAATGACAGAAAACTTTTTAATTTGACACACAATCCGTATGCGTTTGGGGACACTTTCCCAGCCGCATTTTGTTCGATACATTTGTGGGGAGAAGAGCAAATAAATAGGCAACGGTCGTCATTTTATCACAGTGATAACTATAACTGGAGATGTGGGCGTGGCTCAGCCCTTGAGACTCTTCAGCTTGTTCTTCTTTTCGACGGCCAAACTGTTGGCGAACTGCTTGTCCGCCTCCGACTTGTACTCAGCCAGATTGTACTTGGTGGCCTACAAAATGGAAAAATATATGTTAAAGACTTAAATAATTGTTTGGCAATTGGGCATACTTGAAAAGACTGGTTTTGTGATAGAATATTATTATGATATTATTATAGGATAATATTATAGAAATATATATATTTTTTGATGTTTGTTTGTTTTATTATATTAGATAAAATGGGAACTCCGGTTAAGGCCACTGTTACCCTTTGACTTAAATATAAATATTTTCAAATCTGATTTATAAATTGTCTTTTTTGCTTTTCTAAACCATTTGTTTAGAAAATTATTTTTGTTTGTAAATTGTTAATAATTCATTTGTGTTTCTATTATATAAATATCTATAATTACCAAAGAAAACTTACGTTGAGGGCAGTGTTGAACTCGCTCATAGCCAATTTTTGAAGACCCCGGTAGTTTCTGCCCAGGATGCGACCCAGTTCGTAACGAGAAATCTGGAAGGCCTCCGTTGTGGTGGGTTCCTCGCTGTTGCTACCACTCTCCTCTCCACTGATGGACTGTGTTTAAGAGATACATACTCCATATAGAATTTAATCTTAAATAATCCAATCCAAAACTCACAGTTTTCTCAGTGGTAACCCTGGGACGACTGGTGGGTTTATCGGGACCTGGGTCACTGAACTGTTCGTTAACAGTATTGTATATATCGTTCAGGGTATTTCGCGTATCCGTATATTGCTAGAAATTGAATTTAAAAAGTATTAAAAAATAAGTAAGGTAAGATAAGTACAACTCACATCCACAATGAGGTTCTTGGTGATGACCATCTTCTGAAAGAAGTCCCAGAAGATTCCGCGTTTGTGTCTGATATGTGGAGCATTCTCGAGGCTGTGATCCTTGGCCAGAACCAAAACCAGTCCCATTAGCAGAATGCCACCAATTATCAGGGTTTTATTTGCCATGAATTGCATGCTGTAAAAACACAAACGCTTTATTATTGCAGTGCTCTTTGCGTGATTAATCCATTGCAAATTGCATCGATCATTGGCAGATTCTGTCAACGGCCAGTGAAATAGCGACAGCAATAGAAGAGACACGCCCCCGCAGAGGCGGTGCATAAATCATGTTCGCCGACAGCTCTCAAAAAGGAGAACAGCGGCCACCGAAAGCGAAATTGAAATGGAAATTGCTAGGGGAAATGGGAAATGGGGAATATAGCGAAAACAGAGGTCAATAATAAAAGGCGTCGCATTTCAACGAATTGCATCGAAGAATTCACCAAAAAATGCTTCGACTGGGAGTTATACAAAAAGGTTCTATTGGTTTTAAAATATATTTAAGTTTATAAAACAATCTTGATTATATTTTATTATCATTCATAAAGCAGCAGGTATCTTACGCGGTAAACTTTCAGTTTTAATACAACATATTTTACTATTAAAAAAAATTTAAACATTTATATTATTATTACATGGACCGCAATCAGTGATAATAATTATTTTTAATTAATTAATTAATTTGTTTACGACCAGAAAATAAAATATTCATCAAATTTTAAGCAAAATTTTTGGGGATAACTTGTTTTGTGCAGCATTGTTGATATATATTGTTTTGTTAGCTTATTAAATGAACCTTATTTAAAAATACTTTTTTTTTGTTATTATTAAAATAAATAAACATGGTAATAAAAAAAATATAGTTGACTTTAAGCGGAATTTTTGCTTGGTGCAAAGGTTGTTCCCCCAAAGCAATATAAACTATTTTTTGAGCGATTAATAATAAAAGGGTAATCATCTGATTGTGATTATCTTTTTTTCAAACAAATTAATAATTAATATTTACGGTCCTTGATTTCCTTCTTTCCTAAGGTCTTAAAATAATAAAAAAAATTGAAAGTGTAATAATTACCTCTATTGCAATATGGAATTTAAAAAAGAGTTTGGCTAATGAAGAAACATCTAAAAGACTTTCAAAATAAACTAAACAGTCTTCATTTTTCTTTTTTTTCTCAAGTACTTTACTCTTTCTTACATCCTAAACAAATCTGCAGCTTTATTTAAATAATTGTCCATTTCGTCGCGTGGAAAATGGGAAAACAGTTTTCCCCTCGGCATAATTGCTGCAGGACGGAAAATATTCAGCTCCCCTGAAAGTATGCAGTGGAAATTGTGTGACAATCAAATTTGCAATATTTAGTCAACTTTTGCGCTGCTCTGCGAAACTCCATCGCAAATTGTGTAAAATACAGACTTTTTTCAACTTCAATGTTTATTTTTAATGCGCGTAATTAGGAAAATTGCCAAAGTAGCTTAATAAATTTTTACATTTTAATTGCATTTCAGCCGTTTGAACGCAATACGCAAAAATATTCAAATACCATTTAATGTCACAATGCGGCCGTGGCTGTGTGTTTTTGCCGTATTTAAGCCCCTTTGGCCCAAAAGAGTTAATAGAAAACAGCAATTGGCCACCGCCAAAGGCCAAAAACTGTCCGCTTAATTGTTTGCCCATAATTTCCAATGCAATGCGAAAATAATTTAAATTATTTCAATGCCACCCCGGCTAAACAAAACAAAAAACCGAGGAAAAAAAAAGGGAAAATATACAATGATTATATTATATTTGCTACATTTTGCAGCATTTTGTGCCCGATTATGCCGCAATTGAAAATGCAATGACCTCTTCAGCCGGAAAGAGGGGTAAAAGTGCAGTACGCAGTATTGATGAAATTATGGCCAGAATAAATTGCGCAAAATGTGTAAAAATATTATTAAAATCATTTGTATCACTTGCAGGGCTTTGTTGGCTTTCTTCTCATTCCACTTTTGCACTATCGTTTGTTAAATTAAATGTAATTAAAGCAAACTACATTTTTGCATACACAAATTAGGTAATGTAGTTGCTACTTCAATATAGGTTGTCTTTTCTTGGTGCTCAACTTTTGGAATATTTCTTTCCGTGTGGCTAATTGAGCAGCTTACGGCGGAATTGGCGCATTTGATTGGATTGTTGGCCATTTGCCGGAAACGTTGGCACTTCATTTTCACCATCACGCAGAACAATCTGATTGATGGGGTATCAATTTTCCGCCCACGGGGTTGAGGGTCAAGCCAGCTGAAGAGTATTCCCAATCATAAACTGTACCACTGAAATTACAGCGTACGGAGTTTATTTTTTTATTATTGTTAATATTAAGAAGAACAACTTCGTATTTTGTTAGCCTCATAATGTGTTTCTCAATTTTCAATTATTTAAACAACAATTTCTCAAGAAGAAGTCTGTCACAAAAACTCCTCTTTATGTATTTATATACTTTAAATTAAATTAAATAAATTATTAATATTTTTAATTTAACCACTTTAGGTGGTATTTTTTAAGCCTCATTAAAGTTCTTCTTATTTTTTATATATTTTATTAACATAAAGGCAAAGCATGTAATAACTATAACTAGTGTTTTTGGGTAACAGATAATTTCTTTAAGATTGGTTGGTTATATATTTTAAATAGCAGAGGGTTTGTCATTTTCCTCACATTTTCCCGCTCCGATGGCAACCAATTTCGGACCACCCATGACCCCCTTTACCATCCTAAACCCCCCATGAAACCAATCCCATCCTATTGCACATGTAGTATTCTCCGGTATCGTATCGTTGAGCGGAGGAGAAGTCAATTGCCTTTGGCTCTCCGTAGACAATCGTTTGATGCTTTAATGCTACTCAAGAGCTCAAACTCTTTTGCCAGGCGAATGATGATGCAGCAACAACAATAATAACAACAACAACGCCAGCAAATTGCCGAATAAAAAAAGAAAAACACCGAATAGCAGAGCGAAAAAAGTACTTGAAGTGAAAACTTTTGCTTTTTCGAGAGCGTAAACCCCCCCGTCACCCCCAAGCCCTTAGCCCCAAAAAAGCAATGCCATAAAAATGCATGGCTCACACACACACACACTCACGCACACACGGTAAACATACACATATGCATATCTTTATTCCCATAGATTGCCTGTTGTAGCGTAAGGCAATCAGCAGAAAAAGCAGAAGGATCTCCACCCGCTTTTAACCCAACCGAGCAAAAAAAAAAAAAAAGGAAACGAAACGAAACGAATCGGTACATATAACAGACAAACATTTCATTGAGTGGAGTCGAGTTGAGATGAGTTTTGCGAAGTGGGAAGTGCACTTGAGTTTTGCCAGCGTCTTTGGAGCCCAAGCCCAAGCCCAAGTTTCACTGCATCGCATGCCCAATCCCAAAAATTGCTTTGCATATGTGCGAAGTGATTGCCTAATTGCTAAAATTCATTGCACAGATTGATAGTGGGATGTGCAAAAAGCAAAAGTGGAACAAAATGAAAAAACCAAAAGGGGCAGAGAGTGTCCAAAACCAAAAGGGAAGCTGTGAAGCCCTTTTTGAAGTTATTACGGCCAATTCCAAGGGAAGTGGACAGAACGTTGCATACAGTTCCATTCAAAATATTAGTACTCGGACAAAATCAAAATGATAGGAAGGACACATTTATTAAATTTAAAAAAAAAGTAATTAATATTTGCATAAATATACAAGCAAATAAATATATGAAATAGTTTTATACTTTACAGAAATTTATTTGTAATAACAACAACAAATCTAAGTATACAAAAATAATTGGTTCAATAGAAAGTGATGTGAAACTGATATACTAAAAATGGATTAAATAGAAGCTCTACACGTCAAAAGACATCCAAATTGCTTGATTCCAAAGCTTCGTTCAAAAGTTATTTAAAAATACTTTTTTTTTAAGATTTTTAAAATCTAAAATTTTTGGGCCTAGGCTTATCAGCTATAAAAAACTGAACTTTGTACAAAAACTAGCTGGTTTGGCGGGAAATCAGCTAGAAAAAGCTGAAACCTGCATAATAACTATATGCTTTGGCGGGAAATCAGCTAGAAAAAAACTAAATTTGTGTGAATGGAAACCTTTAAAAAGTGTATTTATTTAGTCGAATGTTTTATAATTTTTTGTTGATCGTCACGAGTTTTATACCTCGATAAGATGTGTTTTTGTTTGATATTATTTATCTCTTATATTTTTCAAAACAGTTTCAAATAGAACGACGTTATCACTAACTGGTAAGGGATTATAGAACGGACCTTGCATTTTCAATAAGCCCTTAAATAGGATATTTGTAAATTTTGTTCTTAGCTTTGGCCTTATCTCACCCCCTATGTTTTTTTCGGCCATATCCTTTGTCTGTTTTTGGGCCATATTCTCCGTCTCTTACGACTGGCCCATTTCTGTTTGCTTTGGAGAATTTGTCTCCGCCCTACTGCTTTCTTTTGCCTTTCTACGCTTTCTTCCGTCCACCTGGACCCTTTTCTCATTGCCACTGGGCACTTTTCCTTCAGCGTGTTGTCATTATCAGCATCTTGGCTGCATTTGTTGTCGCTGCCGCTGCTTGGAGCATTTTAATTATGCCCTAATGGCGCATAATAGCTTTCCCTTTCCCACCGCCCACCACCCATCTCCTGTCTCTCTCTGGCTGCCCCCCTCATTACGCCTGGACCAACGGCATTGGCATTTTTGGCCGTCCCGCTTCCGTTTTTCGCAACTTTGCCCGTTTTCGACTAGATTTTCAGTTTAGTTTGTCCACCCTACCCACTGTTTCGCCCAACCCCTCATTTCCCATTTCCCCTTTCCCACCGCTTTCACTCCTTGTTTTCAGGTAAATTTGCACCGGCCCGCAGCTGGGAAAACCCTTTTATCAATGCCCAAATATCCTGTAAGACGGAAAACCCAAAATGTGAATAATGAACTAGTCAAAAACTGTAAACAACTTTTTTTTAATGAATAATATTGCAAAAAACAATTATTCAAATTACAAAACAATAATTAAATATTATAAAAAAATGTCACCTTGTTTATATCATATATTAAATACTACCTCATATTTAATTAATTTAAATGACAAACAAAAACTATTCAAATTACTATAATAAATGTGTTTAAGCTGAAGTTAAAATAGGCCTTAGCTTTCCTTATTTTTAAATATATATATTTTATTATGGTATAAGGAAAACATGCATTCAATTTTAAAAAATACTGTCACCTAATTAACAGCAAATCTTTGATACCATACTCTACCCCTTTTTTTGGCCAATGCCTTTTGGCTTTTTCCACTATTTGGATGATGGCATCGGCACCCCATTTTCGTTCTGCCTTTCTTCTTCACTTTACTTACTTTTGTTACCAGTTTTTCGGCAATTCTCGTTGCACTTTAGTGCACGCTTTGATTATTTTATTGCCCATCCCCCTAGAACCCCCCCTTCTCCTGTTCAAACTTCATTTGAAATTAAAACTTTTTCGGCTGTGGAAGCGAGATGGCGAACGGCAAAATCGCATTCTTGATTATGTTTTCCAACTGGCTCATCAACTGGCCAACAAAACTTTGTAATTATATCAATGAGTGGTGGTGGGCGGTGTTGGGGAAATGGGGCCATGGCATTTAAATCGGACTTTTCGATGGCTAGCCAAAAATCAATCAATTTTCGTCTCTGCTCTCAAAATATTTTTGCATGGCATTTCAATTAAATTTGATTTGATGCAATGCAATGCAATGCGATTCGATTCGTTTCATTTCGATTCTCAGCGCTCTCTCAAGCATTGCCTTGGATGCACTGAGAGAAAAAATGGAGAATTATTTATTTTTAGATACTATTATTTACTTTAATACAGGAATTTAACAACTTACTTAAGATATGTTAAGCTTTAAACTTAAACAAAAGGTGTTTAAAAATTAAAAAAAAATATATAAATATATATAATATATTAATAATTTTTGCAACACAAAAATTTTGTAAATATTTAAAAATGCAACATAAAATTAAATGTGCATGTGATTTTGTTGCGAGCCACAAAAAGAATCTAGTTAAGTTTTTTTTAGGCTTATTTAAATTATAAATCAAATATAAGATTTAAGAGAAAAACATCTAAAATTATATATAAAACTTGAATATTTTTGTTGGTTAGCTCTTGCTAAAAAAAAAAGAGTCTTAGATGCACACAACCAAATTAAAAGTAGATTAACAAAGATCTTAGGCAACTTTGCGCTTGTTTGATTTTCTCTGTGCTGCCAAATTCTCATTATGTGCTTGTGTTGGTAAACACACACTTGAGCAAAGGCGAACACACTTGGGAGAAAGGGGAGAAAGGGGAGAAAGTATGAAGAAGTGCGGAGAAAGGGTTTTTCCGCCTGAGACAACGAAAGCAACTCAAACTGACGATGTGCCTGGCATATTGTCCATGTAACTAATGATACACATACCCAACTACACTCATACACTCACACACACACACACACACCGACAAGGAGTAAGCTCACAAGAAGCGGGAAAAAGAGAGGGCAATACAGACTGAGCGAGACAGAGAGTGCGACAATTGCTGTCTTGGATCTCGCCTCATTTTGCATTTGCATGCTAAGTACCAATTAAACGAGACTTAAGAGCGATTTAAATGTCCTCGATATGTTGCCATTGTGTGTGTGTGTGTGTGTCAGTGTGTGGAGGGCATGCGTGTGTGGCCAAGTGTATGCATGTGTGCTCGAGTGGGTGTCCCATGAAATATTCCCCAAGGGGCTACAGTGATCCTTAAAATTTAGACTACATACAACTTCAGTAAGCTATAAAATTAAATAAACTTAACTTTAAAATTAATAAAATAATGTATCAATATATTAAATATATATATATTCTATATTTTTTAGTTGGTACAAAAAAATAATTATATCGAAATATTTGAAAATGAGTTCATCATTTAAAAATGGCAATATGTTTACCCACAATTAAAATACAACAGTTCTTATGTTTTAATTGATAAGTTTTATTGTGATTTTTATGATAAAACGTTTGTAAAAGATTTGAAATCACTGCACGGCATATAAACTTTAGAATATTTGCCAAATCAGTTTAAAACACACTTAAAAATTGAATTTTTTTAGTTCAAGTTCAGGGATTCAGCTTTATTTGACAAATATATTTTAGAATATTTTTCAATCATTTTAAGACATTTAAAAACAATTAAAAACTTTCAAAAATAAAAATGTTTAGTTAACTTTTCTTGATTTATTTAATTATAGATTCTGATTATGCATTATTATTTCTGTTTTAAAAAAAATGTAGTAGTACAGATTAAGAAGACATTAATGCCCACTTAAATACCTAATTTCTGCACTAGAAGTTCTGGGTTTCCAAGAAGGGAATGGTGTAAAAGTGCAGTCATTTCCCCCAACCTGTAGGCATACTTTTGCAGCGCACTGTGGCGCCATGGTGGCAGCATAAATTATGCGAATCGATGGCATCTTATCAACATTTGTCACTGCCGCACACTGGCGCTCGACTACGCACACTGTCACATTTGTCCACCTGAAAATGCATTTACCCCGCCTTTCCCCTTCTTCGCCTTCTACCCTTTACCCCCGATTTCCCGATTTCCCCCCAATTCACATCCAGAATACAGCATTTTCCGTGCTGCAATTCGATTTCCATTTTGGCAATTTCAGAGTTTCGATTTCTGTTTTTGGTTTAGTGTGTGCATTGCTGTGTGTGTAAGCGAAATTATCGAGTTACATTTTGGCAATTTTTGTTGATTGCACACATGAACCCCTTAACCCTTTACACCCCCGCCCCCGCAATGGCTTCAAACCGTTGAGTTTCGCAGATTGGGCCCCTCGTACTTGGCATAATGTAATGAAAAATAAATAAATCCAACGTGGCCATAAACCTGAGCAGTCATAAAATGTGCGTTTATTGAAATTAAAACCTGGCCAACAGGGGTTAATAGTGGAGCGGCTAGGGGGCTTAGGGGGCTAAGGGGGATTAGGGGGTTAAGGGGTAGGTTAGGTGTCGAGTCGGAAGCGATCATAAAACTAAAACAGAGACACAAACTTGACCGGGGCAAAGTCTTGCATAATAAATGCTAATAAAGCTTTACGATGATGTTGGCTAGATAGGAGGATGGTAGGTGGTTCGAAGCGACCCCAGCTGACCCAAGGACACACACACACCCACAAATACACATATGTATGCTAACCCCCTGTTCCTGTTCGGGCGCCACGTAAAAGTTAAACAACACGAAATTCCATTAAGCGAATGGATTGCCATTCATAACTGTCCTCGGGAATGTGTGTTTGTCTGCCTGTGGGTGTATTTTTTGGGTGTGGGTGTGTCGGTGTGTTGGTGTGTGTTTTCTCGTGTAAACAACACCAACTAACAGGGCTACAAAAGTTGCTCGAAAATGAATGGCAACCATTTATTGATATCCAGAAGGAGAAGGGCAAATATTTCCCAAAAAAATATAAACAAAAGGGGGCGAAGGCATACGGTAGGCATGGGTAGGAAAATGTGCGGATCCATAACCTTTTTTGTGTTCATTTTATATTTTAAAATAGGGGAAATTTACTTATACTTTTGCAACGTAATGCTTATATAAGCTATATAATAAATTCAAGGAAAATAACTAAGTAACATATGTTTACTAAACCAAATAGTACAAGAATTAAATTATAATCTAGTTGAATGCCAACGAAAATCGGAATCTTGATTCCATTTAATATAATCAAAGCTAAATATAGGGCTTCAGCTGAATTCCGAGCGAGTAAACCACAGGCGAGCACCAAAACAGAACCGCAAACACCCAAATACACACAACACACACACCCACACACACACATGCATAACTGAGGAGTCCACACACACGGAGGCAAAGAAACGAACAAACAAGGATACAGTGAGGCCCCCCTTTCGCACACCCCTGTCGCATTGCTTTCATGTGTTTACTTTGGACATCGCATAAAGGTGACCAGACTCTGTGATATGTCATTTATTTTCAGCGCTGGCCGCGCCCGCCATTTGTAAACTCAACCGGAAAATTGCTTTTCTCAGCGCGTACCCTTTTTTTCCGCCAATTTTCTCTTTAGTTTTTCCCCTGCTAATGGCTGGCTACAAAAAACTAAGGAAAACAACTAGGGAAAATACAAAATATGGCATTCAAAATGGTTTGGTTTTGTTTGGCTTGGCTTGGTTTTGTTTGGTTTGGTTTGGGGGGTGGTGCAAATAAAGGAATTTAGAGAAAAACTGTTTACAGTTGTAATTAAATTCGCAATCGAGGGGGCCTTCTATTTAATTGTCTGGCATCAACATTATTTTAAGTGGCAGCGGGAGCAGGGCAGCGGGGTGCCTAGCCAGCCATAGGGGGCGTATACGTGATCGTCGAGGCGAGCTCATAACTCATAATACGTATACGCCCCATCGTCTTGGGCCCCGGCTACGTGCCAACTGTCAAAAAGCGGCATCCTGCAGCGAGGATGCCCAGCAAGTCAATAAATAAAACATACATATTGATATGGCCATGTTTTCGTAGGGAAGAACTTTAAGTTATCCTTCCTATTCGTATATATTTTTTAATCCACCCCCTCTGGGTAGGAACCCTGCATTCTACGATTGCTCTTAATTTTTCGTTGCAGCTGCATAAACACATTTGTTGCTCTACCGATTTTATAATGCTCTGCCATATCTCCACTGCATCTGTCGGTTTCCCACACCGCCAAAATAGGCGATAAACGAGGGCAGAAATATGCCAAAGGCGGGCAAATGAAAACCGAAACTAGTTGAGATTCCAACTCAAGTTATGCACATAATAAACCCTGCCCACGTCTTGCTTTGGATGCCTCGCAAAGTGTTTTCTCTCATAAAAATCTGTGGGTATTTACTAAGCCAAGCTTACTTGTATCTTAGCTGAATCATAAGGCTTATCAGAAGAATACAAATGTATGTAAAATATATAATTTATTTATATATAATGTATTCTAAGGAAAGTATACAAATACATATCTGTTCACATATAAATACAATTTAAGAATTTTTAAAGTCAATTAATATACGTATGCTTAAATATAAATATACAAATTAAAAAAATTTTTGAGTCGAAATGGTACAAAATATATTATATATTAATACATATTTTAAAAAAGTAAACAAAAAAATTAACAAAATTTGTACAGATTTTGGTGTATCAATTTGACAAAATAAATACATTTTTAAAATTTTTTCAATAGGATCATTTTAGCTTTTTTCTAGCTGATTTTAGCCCAAACTAGCTAATTTGTGTACAAATTGTAGCCTTTTCTAGCTTGCTTCCCGCCAAACTAGCTATTTTAATATATTTGTCGAATTATAGCTGCGACCAGGCAGGCAAATGTTCAATATATGTTAAACGTTTTTGTTTGCCAATATAAATATTTCCATTGGCTAATCAATTTGTATCTGCCGCCATGCCGATGACGCTCATAAAATGCGCTTGACAAAAAAGAAACACAAAAAACCAAAAAAAAACAATAAGCAATAAAAATAAGCCCTCAAAGTGGAATTGAGAAAAAACAACAATAGCAAATGCTAATCATGAACCAACTATCAAGCAAAGCGCGACCTTGACTTTCATACCAAAAACCTAAGCGACAAACCCCCCTCCCCGCCATTCCATCAGCCCAAGGTCATTCGCAGCTCTTGCCAAACTCCAGTGGATTTCTCTGATCATTTTCGGCTGGATTCTTTCGGCCAATTGACGATTGTCGCTTTTGGCCGCAAATGTACAAAACCGGTAAGAAAAGAAGACAGTCGACATTGACAGGTGGTAATTGATGGGCGAGGGCCGAGTTGTTTCTTCGCTTTTTGGCCCAGCGAAGTTGGCTTTTGATTAACATTCAATTGGTCAACGAGCCAATTGAATTTTTTGTGGGCCTTTTTTTCGGGGGGAGTTGCTGTCGGTTTCACAGAAACTATGATTAATTCGCACCCGAAGGTAATGGTGTTTTGCGTTTGGAAATATGTAAACAACTGTATTGACTTAACAAGCAAATAAAGGTACTTTGGCAATTTTTATATCTGTGTAATTGTAACAAATTACTTCATAGACTTAAACTATGCACTTTTTGATTCTGAAACATTTTTATAAGATAAGGTATATAAGCTTTTAAACCTGGCTTGAATAATAAAATGTCTGCAGATTGCAATCTCTGATAAAAATAAATACATACCAAGTATTTTTTTAGATGATATATCTACGTACATCAGTTCAATTATTAATCTTTTAATTGGGATTTTCCGTAAGATATTGTTTTAACTTATTTCAATAACTAAAATAATTTAACATACAAATAAAGGTTCTTTTAAAATTTTTATATAAGTATGTGCAATTGTAACAATTTATTTATTTATTAATTTTAAGCTCTTATGGATGTTGAAACATTTTAAGATGATGAGATGTATAAGTCGGAAAGCCTTGTTTCATTTTATAATAAAATTATTGAATGTCTGCAGCTTGCACACTTTTTAATGGAAAACAAAGATTAAGATATATTAATAACAAATATAAATGTTCTTTTAATTAGAACAAAGCATCGTTAATTTGGTGAAAGTGTATTTCAATTACAGGTGTTATCTTAGCATATTTGTTAGTTAGTTTACTTATTCAAAAACAATTTCCTTCGTAGTATAATTAATTTTGATTGATTTTTGCTGTAGTTTCGGGAAGTTTCTCGTCTCAAGTGGCAGGCAACATTTCCTCAAGCTGCGTAACTGGAAAAGCCCCCTGTCTTTTTTTACCCGAGATGTGGGGCCTATTAATTTGCACAAATTGCACATATTCGCCACTGCATACTGCCTGTTAATCTCCCTCGCATGTTGCATAACCAACTGCAGTGTGCCGATGCAGGCAGCAGTTTGAAGAAGGGGCGCCCCAAGATGAGGCAATTGGGTCACTATTGTTTACACGCCGCTGCGCATGCGTCGCTGCCTTCTCACTGCCTTTAACTGCCTTCAAAAGAAGAAACCGCAGCAAAACCGATTTTAAATTCACCAAAAATTCAGCCCCAACCATTTGTTGTTTATTCGCTTTTTTATGGAATTTTGTTTCTGTTGATCTCTCGGCTTTTAAGCATTTCAAGGTCGTTGAAGATTTCGTGGGACTTGTTGACTCTATCTTGTTATCTGGGCGATGTGCGATGTTCACCTGTCGAACTCCATGAGACCCCAAAAACTGGAGCAAGGGAAACCGGCTTTAAGTGGTTAATTGAGGCACAATTAATGCGATGCATTTATTGAAAACTGCTGATATATGTATGTTTTTACAGCCTTTTGAAGGTGTTGTTGTGACTTATTAAGATTTCACTCGATGAAATCATAAAAAATTAATTTCGACATGGTTAAAATCAATTAGTTAGATTTTTATTGAAGTCAATGTTTATACATTGTTGAATATTTATTACAGTTAAATGCAGAACACATAATAAATAAATAGTCACAGAGTATTTTTAAAAATAATCACAGAACAGATTTTATTTTTAAAAGAAATTCTATTAATGAAAAATTAAGTGCTCACAGTTTATGATTATTTTTTTGAAAACTTTTGTTATTTCTTTAATTAAATAGTCACAGAGTATTTCTGAAAATTGTCACAGAACGCACAGTTAAAAAAATTGTTTTAAAAATACTTCAGCACTCGAAACATCTTATTATTTAAAGTGTTTAGAGTCAATATGGCAAGTACTTTGTTTTTCTATTTACCAATTTTCATTACACACTTTTTCGCATACTTTTTTCAACACACACTCGTTAAAATCCTTGCCCAACACACGTTAAAAGGCAGAGGTCAGCCATGGGTTAATGTTTGCGCCGCTTGCCAAACTCACGCAGCCCAAAAAAAAAATAAATTCCAAAATATATTTGTAACTTGGAATGCAGCACCGCGGCAACAAAAAAAAAAACCAAAAAAAGAAAAAAATACAATAAAAAATACAACAAAAATTATAGGAAAAACAAACAATGAAACTCACTTTCACGTGGCCCGCTAATCAATCGGCCAATCAATCGAGCACTTCAAAATAGATGTATAACACTCGCTTTGAGAGCAATTGAATTGGTAACCGAAACTTAAATGGGTTTGAAAACAAAAAATCGAAATCGAAACTGAAACTGAATTTTATTTTGGCCGGCAACTTGTTAACTCGGTTACTTGGTTTTGGCGCACGCGAAAGAGAACTAAACGCGAGCGGCGGCCAAATTGTTTAAACTTTATGCAGCCTCAAAAACACTACAGAAAAAAGCATAAAACTGACGTCGCAGTCGACGGCGGCAGAGGCCGTTTCAAAGAGCCAAACGAGGCGGTACGGAGCCCAAAACCTGAACCGCACCGAGACGCCGGCACAGTGAACAAACCACAGAAAAAATATAATTATTCATGCAAATATAAGATTTGTGTAAATAAAAAAAATGTCAATATTTTAATATAAGATACAATTTAATACACAATATTCAAACAAATATAAAAACAAATATTGAAAATATATAAACAAATATTTAAAATCTTGTTCTTGTTGAAAATACGCTTTGATAGACGCCCAACTTGCTTAGATCCGATGCTTTGTTAAAAAGTGTTAAACAAATAGGTTTTTCTAGTATTTCTCAATTTAAAAATTGTGGGCTCGGGATCCTCAAATATTTTATGAAACCAGTTAGTAAAAGCTAAACTTTCTACAAAAAGTAGCTAGTTTGGCGGGAAACCAGATAGAAAAAGCAACAACTAGCTAGTTTGACTTGAAATCAGCTGGAAAAATGTTTAGCCATTTCTCATCAAAAAATTTGATACCAGGGAGTGTCAGAGCTATTTTTGACAGATTACAAATAAATTAAAAGGCATATTTTTTATATTTTTTATATTTATATATTATTTATATGATTTGTAACAAATTTTAAGGTCTTGCACTTCTCCGCTTGCAGCATGTGCATTGCTGGAAAGAATGCGTTTTACGGTATGCGCATTGGGTTTAAATAATATTAGCCATACGCCACCTAGTTGTAATTTTACTATAAATACTTATGATATGTAATTATTTTTAAAGTATTAAGATCATTTTTGGCCAACGGCAACCACTGTGCCAAGTCCGACTTGAGAAGTGCAGTCACCAAGACGTCGACTGAGGCAGCGGCAGCGCTGTCCGCTCGAAGCTGTAAAGTAAACGCTGTAAACGGCACAAGCTGCAAATGCTGCGGAGCACAACAAAAACAACAGAGAGCCACGTTAAGAGCTCAGCTGTCGCGGCTAAATGCTGCTGGCATTGCATAACACCTGGGTAATGGACAACCGCACCATGGGCCTTGGCCAGAGATCAGAAAATCAGAAGTATGAAACAGAAATCAGGGGGCCCCTGAAGTTCAAAGTCTGATAAATGCAGAACTTTTCTCAACTCGAGAATCAAGAACCCATTTAAGAGGGCCATTAAAGGCAGGCCAAGCCATTGTGCTATAAAAAACAAAGGCTTTAAACCCTATCAAAAATATGTTTCAGCTGGACGACAAATAAATCGAAATAAAATAAAATAAAATAAAATAAACGCCCAGCGAATACTCAACAAAACACTTACAAAACGTTTGGGCAATTTATAAAGAAAGAAACCAGCCAACCAGCAATTTGTTTTTTAAAAATGGTAAGCGACAGCAATGATTTTTTAGCCTCCTTTGTTGCTTCTGTTGTTTATGCAATAATCGCACTAATTGAAACGTTTTGTCAGGAGCCACAGCAATAACAACAATAGCGATAACACCATCAAACACAGAGACAATACCCCTTTCCACTTTTAATTGCCTTCGTTTTTATGATAGTGCAAAAAATGAAAAAAGGAAATGCTTAAAAGCGACACATTTTTTGCACTTGCTTTTCGGATAAAACTAATCATTTTTTTGATATGTTTATCACAATGGCAGCCGCCAAAAAAGAGACCAAAAAGCCAACAGCTAAAAATTAAGCAAAATAAAACATTTTCACTACGGATGTAAGTTTGGGCACCGACATTTAAAAACCGGAACCGAAATGGCAACAAGTTCATTGAAATTTATTTAAACACATATGGCCGAAAAGGTAAATAAAAATGGGTCTTGAACTGGGAATACATATTGGGAGTAATAAAAAAAGTATATAAAAGAAATACAATTTTAAATATAATATATTAATATTTAAGGTTTGAATCATTTCAAAATATAATACTTAATTTTATGGCAAGCTAATTCATTTTAAGCCAATAGCCTAATATACCCACCAAACCAATATAAAAAACAAGTCATTGGAATACCCGAAAAAACCTTTAAAAAAATGTACTGAATGTCAATTTGTTATCCATTTTCAGCTTTTCCATAAATTGCGGATAAAGTCCTGTACCAATTTGTTTAATTTTTTTATGTCATCAATTAAGTAATTGTGTAGACTTAAGTTGAGTTGGATAATTGTTAGCCAAAATGCACAAAATGGCCTTAATTAAGACCTCCTGCTATTGTGTAAGCAAATACATTTTTTATTTAATTAGAATACTGTAAATAAAAGAACACCCAGTGACACTTTTGTAGATAAACTTTTATGGCATTAAATGCACAAATGCCGACACCGCCCACATGCCACGCCCATTTGGGTGCGTGGGTAACAGGACTTGGCATACATTTACAGGAACCATAGACTGTTTTTGGAATTTTTAAACAGGCAAATAGACACAACAATGTAGTTCAATTAAACTAACAAAAATTTTTACAACGAAAACATAATTTAGGGAATCAAAAACTTAATTATACTTCATTGTTTTAGGTAAAACTATTAAAAAGTAATAACAAAGGACCATAACTAAAGATTATTATACCACTTTATATACATTTTTTGTTGTTAAGAAATTCAATCATAAATTACTCATAATTGAAACTATTTAAGCCGAATTTAATTGATAATTTAAGTCATCAAAAACTTAACTATGTATTTGCCTATATTATGTTATTATTAAAAAAAAATTATAATTAAAATAACATCATCAAGGATAGCTTTTTTTTATCTACTTTCGTTGAAAAATAATAATGAGAGATCAGGAATATAAAAAATTCAATCTAAAATTACGTATAACTGGAAACTATTTTAGCCAAACTGAAGTTAAAAATGTATGCGATTAAAGTTTACCCATATGAGAGCATATTTTATCCTTTTCAAAAAATCATTTTGGATTTATTAGGATCCCTATGGGCCCTGTATTGTGCCGTCGTATTTGTGCATTTGTTTTGGGCATAAATGAAATATGCATATCGTAATATGCAGTTGGTAAAATGTCGGTTTTTGGTATTTGTTAAAGTATTTTGTCGGCCTTTCCGTATTATTGTTTTTGCATTTGCTCTCGATCCACCTGACATCTCCCCCCTCCTCCTGTCGCCACGAAAGTTTATTCCTCAATATCCCTGCATATTTAAAATATATTAATTTTCCAACAGCAGCACAAAAAAATTTATGCCAAACTCGGAAAACAAAAACAGTTTAAGTTGAATTGCAACTTTTTGTTGCACTCTTTTCGTTAGATTTCAATTTGATTGTCGAACTAAAAGTTCTCCTTCCTTTTATTTCCGTTTCCGTTTATTTTTTTTATTTTTCTGTCGCTTTGCTTTTCATCCATTTGCCACATTTTTGCGAAATACAATTTTGGTCAAAGCTGGGAAAATTCCTCGAGTTGGCAATACAATTTCATATTTGGCAAATAGCTTTTAATTGGGTAAATTATAAGGCATTTCGGTTACAGGTTGCAAAAATTGGTTTGTTCTAAATATAATTATTGACATTTCACACTGGCCATCAACCAAAAAAAAACTTTATTTTCTATGTGCAAATGTCTTTCTTTTGGATGTATGGGTTATTTATTTTATTTATTTTCATATGAACACTTTATGATTTAATTAACATTAAAAATAATTAAATTGAATATGATAAAATATACAATTTTAAAGCACGCTTTCATTTTTACTTTGGGAATTATTTAATAATTTTATTTGTCAATATTTCCTTTAAAAAATAAGCTTGTTAGAGATTTAATAATTACATTGATTTAATTTTATTAACTTAAATTCATATGTTTAATTTATTTCTACGAAACTTTCCATTCATCAGCATTTGAATCCTCTTTTCCTTCCAGGACTTCCAGTTTTCACCTGTTGATTTTTCCTTTCTCGCTCTCTCAGTGACAAAACTCCCCACACTGAAGCCCAACTCCACCACATTCCACAGGACAGCCGAAGTGAGCTCCGTTGGCCATCGTCTTTAGTTGCCTTCGGCCCTTTGAACCGGCAACATTCTCCTGGTCATTTCGACGAAAACGATTTTCCTCTTGCTGGAAAATGGGAAAAACTACTTGGAAATGGGCTGGCTTTTGCCCCACTTCATAACAATGAAAATATAATTTTAGTGCCTAGTAAAAATCCATGACCATGGATAAAATCGTTCGTTGCGCTTCCATTGCTCGCTTTTCCTTTTCCTCGCTTTCCTCTTTTTTCATTTCCCAGTTTTCATTTGCGTGCAGCCAAAATAGGGAGCATCAAAAAAAAAAAAAAAAACAGACACAAAAATGTAGCCAAAAAAAAAATTTTATTATAGAAAAACCACGCGGGAAACTATGAAAATTTAGCTGAGAATGATATTGGGGCCAGTCAAATTTAATTTCACGCTTTGCTGGTTGGCTCTAACCCCCTCACAAATATTAATAAAAATGAAATTCTAATAAACCATGTTAGGGATATGTTTGGTGGCAAAAATAAAGACAGGCAAAAAGAGGTTTTCGAGGACTAGATGATTTTTTCAATAATAGTTTTAAGGCATGCACCCAAAAAAAAAAATTGTCATAGAAACTAAACTATTGTTATATGAATTTGAAACTTTGGGATTGAAAAATTTCTCATTAAGATATTTACTCATCTTATTGAGAAATTTTTCAACAACAAATTAAATAAAATACAAGGCCTTAGACTACAGTTTTAGACTCTTTTCAGTGTATTTAGTATTTTATAATACATTTACTTTTTATACTGACTATTTATTTATTTTATTTTATTTTATTTATTTTCCAGACACACTTTTTAAAACTAAACTTTCAGTCATCGTTCGGTGTGCTCAAAATAATCAGCTTTATGTTTAGGACTTAGAAGCAGCTTAAAAGCATTCAAATCGGATTATTTTTATTATGCTTTGGTATTGATTTCCGAATAATTGTGTTGTTGTTTTACAATTTAAAAGTATACGAAGTAGTTTTTTGCCCTTGAACTAACCGAAATTCGCTGACGGAATTTGGTGAAAGTTTGAGATGAAAGTGAAACTAATTTTTATTTATGAAGCGGAGTAAGAAAAAAGGAAAGGAGGCCTGGCACAAAATTGCACAGCATTATGCCGAAGCAAATTGCCAGCACAAAGAGGCAAACTAAAGAACACACACAAGCACATGTAGCCATAAACAATGAAATTTGTTGCTCACTTTTATGAGTTCCTTCCCTCAACCACCAGAGAAAGTGGGGGGGAAAGTGGGAAAAGGGGAAAAGGGGTGGCAGCATCAACATACTAAACTCGCCTGTTGGCTGTTGAGTCCTTTTAGCCAATTTTAGTGTCTTACAATTTTCCGCATTGTCTCCGTTCTTGTCCTTATCCATTTCCTCCTGCTCTTGATGGCCATCCCCCTGCCCCTGCATTTCCCACCCCTTTTCCGCCCACATTTCCTTGGCCACTTTCACGCCACTGTCATTGCTAAGCTTAAGTTGTAGCACCATTTCTGCCCGACTCCGTTTGTTCCTTGTTGGCCTTGCTGCTGTTTGGTTAAAAGCATCCTCTGTGCCAGCCAGAAAAACCATATTCACTGGCAGGAGACAATGCAAAGGGGGATTTCCCACGTATTCGAGATGGCTACGTGACGGATGGGGCGATTTTGAAAAATGTTAGTTACGATAGTTACTTGTTAGTTAAAAAGAAAATGCAACCTATTCTGAATGTTTTACAATGTAAATTTATATAAAAAGTGAACAGGTAAATATTTCAATCGTTCTGAAATATATATTTATTAAGAGTTTACTTAGAAAAATTTTTTTTTTGTATACAGTTTTGATTGATTTAATATATATATATAAACTTAAGGTTCGCCTGGATTTTCTATCAAATTGGACAAGTTAACCTATTTGGAGTACCTAGTTTTAATTTATCTTTATGTAAAAATTAAAAAAGGAAAAGAATGTTGTTGAATTTTGTAATATAAAATCTTTTAGATTATAATTCAATAAATATTGCCTAAACAAAACTAACTAAAACAGCTTGTTAATAAAAACAAGCTAACTAGCTTGTTATTTAATGTTATAAGAATTTTGAAGACTTAAATTAATACTGGATCAAATTTGAAAAGACAAAGACAAATTGTAAATACTTTCTTATTTATATTTACGTAAAATTAAGTAGAAGTAAATTAGGAACAATTGCTTGTTATTAAAGATTATTAGCTTGTTATTAAACAATCCATGCCATGCAACTTGCTTATAAATATATAATCTTTGTAATCTTTGTAAAACCAAACCGAAAATGATTTTTTAATAGTTTCTTTTTGCAGATTAAGAATTCTTTTGTTTGCAATTTATTTCGACAAAATGTTAGCTAAGGAATTATCGTGGTATTAAATAAATGTATACAATAATTGCCAACTCTCCATCGATCACGGTTTCATCAGCAACGGTTTCCCACCACGCCCACTTCCGGCATGCAGGGGCGGACAACACGCCTCCTTTTAGAGGCGTTCAGCCTGATCGGACCTCTCACTCTTTCAGAATCATTCCCAGTCGTAATCCGTTGCGTTTAGTTTATTGCCGGCCATTTGTTAAAAAAATAAAGAAGAGTGCAGGGAAAGGAGAGGGGAAAATAGGGTTTATGATGCGCACCGTTAAAAAGTTATTAACTAAATTGTGTGCGCTTGAAATTGAATGCCGGCCAGAGGGTCGGGGGTCAGGGGAATTTTCCTTTGTCCAGCCGCTTGCTGAAATTTAATCACCTCAAGTGCTGGGAAAAGTCCTGGGAAGCATGCAAACAAGCAAACAAGCGGAATTTTTGCGGGATCAGGGGTCAGGGGTCAGGTGTGCAAATGGTCAGCGGAAAAGTGCAACTGCAAAGGCAAATGATAATCCAGCAAAGGTTGCAACTTGCAACACAATATTTTAGTGTCACAACAAAGGAGTCCCTAATGAGAAAGGCAAAGATTTAGGAAGAGAAACAGGATACCAGATTACACTTAAGATCTATTAAGGATTTTAAAGAACTTAGAGAACAAATAAAAAGTCCGAACATTGCTTATTTATTTGATTACTTGTTTTCAAATTTTTTTATTTTTATTTTTTAATTTAACTGTTAAGTTTCTTCACTAACTCTGAAACAATTGGTATAAAAACAAATCTAATTAAATAAAATATTAACATGGGAAGTCTACAGGAATGATAATAAATTTAAAATTAGAATTTAAAATTTTAGTAAACAGTTTTTCTTCATATATTGCTATTAAGCAATGTACAACTACGGTGAAAATATTTTTAAACCTAATTTAAAGATTAATTGAAATAAATGTTTTACGGTAGGTTTTTGGGCACTACTATTATTATAACCGCACCTGTATTTTATATGATTTAATTATCTGTTGTTCATCACTTCCTAAAAATGCATTTTTGTTGTAATTCCATTAGAGCTAAAATTTATTACCACTTGGTCCTTCTTACCGCCTAATCGATCCTTTGATGGGCAGTGTCAAGTGACACCCTTTCGCCACTTGAAGCATGCTGGCATCCTTTTTGCAACGCCTAGTTTCTTGGGGCAGCGACAAACAAGACATACGATGGCCTCCTGCTGCAATTTCCCCTAGCAGTCCCCGAGGGGTGGCACATAACTTTTGTCAGGCGGCCATGTTGCAGCATGCCGCACAACGAGGGTTGCACTCAGAAATGTTGCTGATGGTCAGCTGGGGAATGCACAAAGCGGACAAGAAGCGATACTAGTCAGCGGGGGGAGGGGTAGGGGGCTGGGAAACTTATGGGAAAACTACACTGTCAACTTCTGGGAAAAATTCGCAAGCCCATTTGAGCACGCGAAAATGCAGCATACTTTTAGGTTGCGTAAAATAAATGAATTCACAATCATTAAAGATCAATTTATAAAAGTGTTTCTCTAGAAAAAAAATACTTAAAATAGATAAAATTATATGGTAAACTTGAAACGATTTGTTTCTTCAAATTGTGACTATTTTTTTGTTAAGTCAGTATTTACATTACAAAACCAATAAATGGATATTAATTAAAACAGATTTAAAATTTTTTAAATTATTTCGAAAAATTTACAAAAGTATTTCTTTGTGAAAACAGTAGTACTCTACGAAAATATATTAACAAAATAATACGGTAAAATAAATTCAAATTTGTTATTAAAAGTTTTAGGCTTATTGTTTTTAGTCAAAAAAATTAGTTGTACACAAAATTTTGTTAAATGCTAAAATAGATTAAAAATTCTTTGAAATGTATGAAACGTTTGCGAATAGAATATAAAAGCCTTTAAATAGTGTCTTCAAAATTTGCATATGTTTTTACTTGCTTATTTAGAAATGCGAATTTAAATTGAAATGATTAAATCAATAAGGGGATAAGTATTAAAATAAATTTAAGTCCCAGCCTCTCTGCTTGAAGACCTTTGTTTCGACTTAACTTTAAAAATTTAGCTAAGAGACATTAACCCAAGTCCCTTTTCCTTGGAGTGCACTTTCAGCTGACCAACTTGCTGACTTGACCAAGTTTTTTCTGGCTTCTGCTGGCTGGCTTTTTTTGTAGTCTCTGTCTGTTTTGGCGGATATGCGCTCTTAGCGAAAATTGCATTTGGCCAAATGAGTGGAGCTCGCAAAGCAGAAGAAAAAGAGGCAGGAAACCCCAAGGAGTCGGGAGACCGGACTAAAAAAACCAAAGTCCAAGACGACTCTTAATATTTCATCTTTCATGCTCATTTGCACTTATACGGAGAACCTCAGTGGAAAATGGGTTGGTGGAAAATAGGAGTAGGGGGTGGTCTGGTGTCGGGGTTCGTGGGAGAACAATCCCAGGACCACACGGCGTGTAATCAAAAGAAAACGTTGCCGCCAGCCGATGTTTTTTTGGCACACTAGAAAAAATGTTAAATACATTTTTAAAATAATTATAAAATGTGTTTTGGACAACAGTACGTATGACTGATATACTCTGACCACTTCAAAGTATATCACTCATACGTACTGTTGTCTTTCAACAAAAATTGAATTCTAACATTTACTACGTATCATTCGAGAATAGTTAATATATTGCGCAACGCCTAAGCTAAAACTTAAAATAAAATGATAACATTTGTTTCAAATTAATATGGTGAAAATAAAGTTTGTTATTTCGCTTTGGTCAAATGCTCCCCTTTTTTTGTAAGTCTTGTTTTATTCTTGTGAAAAATACGCCTCGAAAGATACTTAACTTGCTTGTATCCAATGCTTCGTTCGAAAGTTTTTCAAAAAATATTTTTTCTAGTATTTTAAAAATTAAAATTTTTGAGCCTCTGTTTGTCGGTTTTTTCGGGCTTATTTAAGGATCCTCGAAATAGTTTTGTTGTGTTATACATTTTTTTTTACCACGTCTATTAAAAAAAAAATAGCTAGTTTGGCGTGAATTTAGCTAGAAAAAACTTAAGTTTGTAAAAAAAGCTAGTTTTGGGGGGAAAAAGCTAGAAAAAAACTAAAACGGTCCTAATAGAAACATTTGACTTTTGCAGTTTTATGACATACACACACACATGTGTGACGTGTGACTAGAAATTTGAGATATTAAATTATTTGAATTAAGTAAAAGCTTCGAGAAGTCAATTATAAATTCTGTTTTTAAAAATTTGTTATAACTGTAATACTTTTATTAATATAACAATTGAAATTTATATGGTATACATTATAACCATAAATATAAAAGAATCTTATGGATAATCTCGCTTTTTATTCCCTTGTAAATTGATATCAGATGTTATTTTTTCGAGCTGTGCAATTCGGCTGCTCCTTCTTGTCTTCCCGCCGCCTTTTCCGTGCTTGGCTCCGGTGTTCTGCAGGTTTTTCTCATTGACGACGTCTTCAGGAATTGGGGAGTTGGACGTTCAGGTCGGATGAGGACGGCACCTGCTGCGAGTTATTTACAGCCACTGGAGGGCATTCCTTTTTTCCTCAGTATTTTTCATTTTTTTGTTGTTGTTGTACTTTTGTACTGGAGCAGGAGCAGCTATTACACATTGCCGGAAGCATTTGAATGTGTTTATGTGTAAGCGTCTATCGCTCAAGTTGCCGACTGGCCCCACTTGCCGTCTCTTTCTGGGCCCCTCTGGCCATCTCTCTTGCCTGCCCTCTGCCCCTCTCTACCCCTCTCTATCTTTTCTCCAGCTCCTTTCCATAACAGCAACTAAAATGTTTCCGTTATTAAGCTAAAGAAACACTTAACTTTGCGCCAGGATCAGCAAGGACGTCAGGTGCAATGAATACAAGAATAAGAGAGAGGGCTAGAGAAGAGGGAAAGAGACGCACAAACGCAGTGCGAAAGGGAGGGCCATAGAGTAGAGGACCACGCGGATACACGAAACTTTTGAGGTGTTTAAAACGTTAATTTGCTTTAGATTTAACAGGCATTTCAGCCCTCTCCCTCGCACATCCGTGGGTGTATATGTGGTGTGTGAGTGTGGAAGTGATTTTCGCATTAACGCTTGCCACTTTGGCGGTTCGAGTCAACGGAGCACAAAAAACCACTCCGTTCCTCGTATTTTTTCCCCGTCATTTTACACCTTTGTTTGCTTGCTTGGCGATAAAGTGCAATAAAAACAAATAAAACAATATGGAGCGATATAGTGAAGTGACCCAACTATTAGATACCCGTTACTCAGATAACCCAATTTTTAAAAAAAAATTTGCAACCAGAAAACAATCGCGTTTTAGGAGCCGCCATCTGCCGTGCTGCGTGATCAACACTACAAGGTATTAAAACGTTAAAACTATATTTTTCAATAATTTTTAAAATAATAATTAGCTGACACAGTTTGACGATTTATGGGCGTTGTATTGGGTGTGGCAAATATCTAGAGCCTTAGTGTTAAATCTTAAATCTCAGGCTTCTAATAATTTAAATTATATATAACTCATATCTACCTTTTTGCGAACTTCAATTTGTAATTAAAAAAGAAGTCAGGGCTTAAGTTCTATATAGATATCAGGAATTCAGCTTCTTCTATTGCTCTAAAATTCCCGTTACCTTGCTCCATGCTTTAGTACTTGACCACACACATTCTTTGGTCCTTTCTTTCACACCTTTCTTTCACACAAAATTAATGCTGAAAAACAAGTTATATCCCAAAGGAAGAAAAAAAGTTTAGGTTTTTAAATGATTTTCAATTTTTTTATCTTTTTAAGCAAAGACATAATTTATCCTTCATTCAAAACATATATAATTTTGGCTGTTTAAAACCTTTTTTGTGAACATTTAGGTTTTTAGATACGAATATTAAAAATTTCAATTTAACAACACAAGTAAACATGAATGTATGTAATAAATAAATAATAAGTATGCAAGTGCTTCTTATTTATGTCAAATAAAAGAGCTATACATGGTAGAATTCTTCAAAACGTTCTAGATTCATTTAAATATGTTATATCTAGCCTGAAATAGGCTAAACTGGCAGCACTGCCCTTGGTTTTCCTCGAAATCAACTTTCATAATTAAATGGCAAGTCCGAACTTTCTATTCCCGGTCTCTCTCTCTCACACTCTCTCTCTCTCACTCCCTCCTTATCTCCCTCTCTCGCTCTGCCACACTCACACACGTTCATGCATAAAACAATTTAACACTTAACGTGGCCAGGAGCTGGAAATAAAAAGCGCATAACTCATGCGAAGAAGTCGTCGGCGGCAGAGACGCCGGCAGCGGCGACAACGGCGCCATAAATTTCAAAAACAGCTACAAAACAGGAAGCAGCAGGCGGAGCAACAACAGCAACAACAACATCAACAACAACAAACAACAGGATCATGGAGGAACAAGGAGCACCAGGAAAAAGAAAGAAAGAACAACTCGAGTGGAATGTACAACGGGATAGCTGCACTCGGAAAAATAAAGCAAAAATATGTTCGTATATTTAGCCAAACATTTGTAAACTTAAGTAATCACACTCAAAACTAAAATTTTTGAATTTTTTTGTTCATAAATTAAACATAAAATTAACTTTTATATTTTCCAAGGCTTAAAAAAATTCGACCTACAAATTAAGGTTTGCAATTTTCGATTTTGTTGTCTTTTTAAATTAAATGCTAGATTTTTATTTATAAACTTTTTTCAAATTCAAAAGGGTTTTTATTTTAAGTGTAGAGAGAGGGAAGGAGCGAAATAGAGGGAGAGGGCACGGCCGCAATGGACTGCAAAAATATTAACTACCTTTTAGCAAAAAGCGGGCCAAGCTGACGTCAAGTTTTGTAGAAAATTATGTTTTACAATGCGAAAATTGAATTTCAGTTTATTGTTTTCTGCTGCTTGTTTTTGTTCGTCCATTTTGTTTTTGTTTTTTTTTCGCATTTTTGCTTTACGATTAACTGTTAAATGCAGCCGACTTTTCACCGTTTTGTGGCTGCAAGTCAACGACTTTTCCACATGTGTGTTTGCTTTTCTTGTTTTTCATTTGTTTGTATGCACTTTACAAGAACATGGAGAAAAGCGGCTGCCTGCCAAATTGCACGGAAATGTTTACCACTAGGGATGGTGGTAAAAATAAGACGATGTTAAAAAAAGATACCTATTGAGCTTTATATTGTACTGAGTAACAGACGGCATTAATAATACAACTGCGGTTAAAAGAAAACAAAGCTTTTTTTGCTGATGCAAATAGCAGCCAAAAATAGTTTGGAAATACCTTTTCATATATGTTTTATATTTTTGTAAAGATTATACTATAAACTAAATAGTTCAAGCATATCTCAGAATATTTTTTAAAGATTAAATGTTTTTAAATTTGTATTTAAAATATGCAAATATGCACTATAATACAAAGTGCAAATGAACGAATATATATGTATGGTTATTTTATCAATGCTTTGAAATCATTTACTACTGTTTTGTGTGTTACAAAGTGCATTTAAATCATTAATTAACTGATTTCATTTTCCTTGAGAAACTAAAACAATATCAATGGTTTTTTAAACCTCATTTAAACTAAAGGAAAAGTTGTCCTATGCACTTTGAGACCTACTACTACATAATTCCACCGCAGCTGTATGTATGCCTTGAATATATTTTAATCAATTTACTTTTAACCAGATACTTTATTGGGATTCCCGTTCCAGTGAAAAAAAAACAGCACACTTAAAGGCTGGGTTTATTTGTTGGGGGGGCCACATAACACTAACAAAACACACTAGGAACTAATTCACGCACAGCGATCTTTTCTCTCTCTCTCTCTCTCTCTCTCTCTCTCTTTCGCCGCCGCCAGCTGTTCGTCCAGAGGCGCAGCACAAGGGGGTTTCCATTTAAGTTTCCGTTGACCTTTGGCCACCTACCGATGACCTTCGTCCCCCTGCCGCTGGCCATGCGCCCCTCTCCGCTCAGGAAATTCGTTTGACGCCTCTGCACGTAGGGCTGCTGGGGGGCGGTGCGGAAGTAGAAGCTCCCCTGCGCACGCCTCTGCGAATGGATGCCGAAGCGCGCCTTCCGGTTGCCATCGCAATATCCGGCGGAGAACTCCCGGTAGCTGCCGCACTCGAGGCCCACGAACGGATACTCGGGATCCATCGACTGGCGGAAGAAAATCGCCGCCGCCGAGTGACTGCAGGCAATGGGATCTACGGAGGAACATAAACAGCATTAGGAGGTCCTTACTCCTTACTCCTTATTGTATTGTATTATTTTAGTATTCCTACCTAGTTTCTTTTGCATTCTAGAAATTAGTCCCTATTTATAAAAATCATTTAGACAGTGGACAATTTATAAAAATCCTGGAGTTTTATAGTAAGAACAAGAAGAGACTACTAAAGATTTGATTTTTGCGGTCTTTTCTTCCTGAAGCATTCCTGAAGCTATTTTTCCCCATAAAAAAGACCAAAAATTAATAAAGTACTTCTACTTTCAAGTCACTCACTGGTGTTCTGCATATCCCTCAGATTGGCGAACATCTTGCAGTTGGTCTGTGGGGCCCTGCCGCCGTTGGGATAGAAGTCGGCATGTCCGCACTTCAGACTCGTGCCCAAGGAGCCGCCCGAAGTGTGCAGCACCTGGACGAACTGGGCATCGCCGGGATCGAGGCGGTACTTGGGCGACACCTCGGCGGGCAGCGAGAACAGGGGTCCGGCTGGATCCAGCCCAATGATCTGCTCCACCCGGCCCTCGAGTACCGCTCCCGCGTAGCCGGCGGCATGGGCGCCCAAACTGTAGCCCGCCAAGGTGACGTTACTTCGATGAAAGTGATTCGGTCGCAGCTCCTCCAGTGCCATTATAATTCCCGCCACCGTGAGGCCCACATCGAAGATCGACATGGAGGCGGACTTGTAGTCATTCTGCGACAGATTTCCCCAGTCCACAACGCACACATTGTAGTTCGAGTCGAAAAGGGTCCAAGCTGGGTAAGAAATTATATATAATTATAAGATATCAACAAAGTCATATATTATTGAGTATAAATATTTCAAGTGCACTGTAAACATTTATTATATTATTAAATATTATCTTGCCAATAGTTATTTCTTAATTTTTCCCTGTTAACCATTTTTTACTATTTAAAATAAAGTATATTAATACTTACTCAGCAAGAGTTCTTGCACCCAGTCCTTACTTCCTTGGTCGTTCCATCCATGCAGAAACAAAGCCAACTTTTTGTTAGGATCCAGCCGCCGAAATCCTCGTAGATCGCCCAGTTGCAGATTGAAGTGCACTTCATTGCCGAAATCCTTAGCTGATCTGGAAAATATTCAAAACATTGTTATCACTTAAAATAAAACTCTTTTAAATTGAAATAAGCCTACCAGGTTTTTATCAAAAGGATCGATTGTTAGATGATAATTAATATACTTATATATTAATTAATAGGAAGATGAAAATGTATCGTTACAATAATAATAATAATAATAATAATAATAATAATAATAATAATAATAATAATAATAATAATACTTAAGCATTTAACCTTATGATATGTAAATAAGCTTAATTTAAATTCTTTAGCTTTATGAATTTTAAAAAATCACTTAAGTTTTTAGATCTTTCATCAAAAATCAAAGAATATTATTTGTATCTTTTAAGATTTCATTAATAACATGAATCTTGTACCATGAAAAGATCTTCTGAGATTAAAAAAGATGCAAATGTATCGTTTTGCTAATATTTTAATCTTTAACTTTATGATACTGTAAGTTCTTAGATCTTTTATCAAGGAATATGATTTGTATGTTTTAGGATGAAATTATGTATCGTTTTAAATAGATAGTAAGTATATTTAAAGATGTAATTTAATAATGCTGCTAAGATAATCTTTTAGTTTAGAGGTTTTTTCTAACTTTGGTAGCATTGTGTGGCAATCAAGCACCCACTTACATGGTGCGGCACTCGAAGACGATGCCGTGGTTGAGATGGGCCCGCTCCAGACTGTTGCGGAGCATTGTCTCCTGCAGATAGCGAAAGGCCTTCATCATGGGGCTCCAGCGGTGGAGGGCCTCGATCCGCGGCACATTGCCTATCGGGCCGAGCAGGCAGCCAAGGAGCAGCAGCCGGGTCACGTGACCTATCATGCGGTCAACGGGAGAGTCATGCACCGCCACAGAATCACACGGAGCACTGTCCTCACCAGCACCAGAAAAAAAGTTAAAACAAAAACAAAACAAGGGGAAATGATCTTCGGAACACGGTAGACAACACGCTTTCTGGACCGCTTGGTTTGCCCCGTGGCTGGCTACTGAAGAACTCGACTCGCTTGTAACTCCAACAGACCCGTGAACACGATGATCATCATTCCGTTGATGATCGTGATGCAGACGTACACTGGTCAAAATCACAGACCAACCATTACCATTAATAAAACTAAACTTAAATCCATTATCATCGTTTAATTAATCTGAAAGAACTATGAAATAAATAAAGGACTTAGATTCGAGTTATTAAAGTTATCTTATCAATACTACCTTTTTTATTTAAAATATATTTTCCTATTTTGAATCAAGATTGCTAGAATTACTTTTTATAAAAATAAATATAATATTGTATTTATACTGGCGAAAATTATAGGCAAACTATGATTTATATTACAAAAATATCCCAACAGACGTTTTTAAAATGTTAGTTTCTTAAAATGACTACAATTCCTGGCATATAGGTATACCATATATAATTCCACAATCATCGTTTTAGTGAACCTAAAATAATTTAATAAAAAAAATAGAAAGTAAATAAAGTAAACTTTTAATTTTAAGAGATAATAAGTTAAAATATCATTTTACATCATTTAAATATGGGATAATAAAAATATTTGTACTGGTAAACATTTTAAAATACCGAAAAAAGTGGAATACCTTCCACTAACATAATATTTGTCTTTGCAATCCAAGTTAGCTTACATTGAACACTAAATTAAGACCTAAAATATAGATCTGACTATAAGTTTCGAGCAGTGTAGCTGATGCTGATGACCCTGCTCTCCAACAGCTCTCAACATCTGCGGCGTTCTTGGCAGCGTGTTTGCACAAGTGAAAGTACAAAAAAGCTTGTAACGACTTTTCGACTCTTTCGATTTCGATTTCTTTCGGCCGGGAATTCGGCTTTGGGTTTTGGTATTCGGTTTTCGGTTTTGAATATTTGGCTTTGGTATTCGGTACTCGGCACTCCACTGATCTTGACATAGAAGCCCATAGCCCATCAAACGGTAGCCACGAATTTCTGACTTGTCATGGCTGTTTATAGTTTGTAGTTGGTAGTTGAAAGTTGGTAGTTTGTAGTTTATAGTTTACTTTGGCAGCTGAGCAAACCGTACCGAACCGAAATCGATAGTAAAATTGAAAAAGACAAGGCGGCGCATTCAGGCCTCATCTCGGATCGAATGGGTTAATTTTAGTGCTGTCATAAACTTCAGAGGGAGTCCAAGTTTCTGGGGACACGCTTTCTCGATGCAGTGAGAGAAAGGGTTAACCTTCTATTAGCCAACATATGTTTTACAGTTTACAAGTCGAAAGCTGAACCTTTATCTTTAAATAAACTTACAGATTTATATGATATTTTAGTCTCTATCTTTAAAGTTATTATTTAAATCATCATATTGTTAAGTATGTATTTATATGAGGAAATTATGTTATAATTGGATGGATTGATATTTAATGAGATAAATATTATGACCGCGCTAGGCTAATACCGTCTAATAAAATAAATAAATCATATGTTAACAACATTTATTTTTATAAAATATATTATATAAGCTAAACTATTTACATGTAAATAATATTTGCAATAAGTAAACATTTTTGAAGCTCACATTTTTGCCAGTGTTTTTTAGAGCATTCCAAATGGCGCAGAACTTACAGACTTTGACCCAAAACGCTGTTTTTTTATGTCGCGCACATAAAATATGTTTGGCTTACAAGAGATAAACCATAAAATAATACCGCCTATTGGCCGCTTTTTGGCCGAGCTTTCTAACCAATACTAAATGTGTTAAACGAAAGCAAAGAGAGAAGAACGCTAATGATGCGCAAGTAAAGTGCCAAATGAAATTCGTTGTCTTCGCTCTATTGTTTTTCATAAATTGTTTTTTTTTTTATGGGAGAGCCACAAAGCTTTGGAGCGTCTTTTATCTCTATTACTATTCCGTCTTTCTTCTGACTTTGTTTTGGCAATCTGTACTTTTGCCAGTCGATCAATTTGCATATCTATCTGTATCTGTATCTTTGCTTTGCCATCCACCTGTATTTCTGCCGTCTATTTCTGTTTATCTGGCCTCAATGTCAACTTTATGTTCGACACTATCAATCCGGCCGAAAAAAGAAGTTTCGAGCGGGAGAAGAAAGACGTAAAAGTGTGCAGATTGGAATGTATCTCAGAGTCTGGGGAATGGCTGATAAATGCTTGGAACTGAATGAATCGACAATGATCGATGCTAAAATGTATGAGAGAAAAATAGATAGCAACACTACCTTTGTTTGTTAATTTATGTGGAAAAGATTTATTTGATACAAAAATATTTGAGTTAAAATAAAAAGGAAATACATTTAATAATAATTGTGTTACATTGCGAATATGTGAAATTATTACAGTGATTTTAAGCCAATGAATTTTTATTTGAGTTCTAGCACAGAAAAATAGAAAAAAATATTTGATAATAATGATTTTTGTAAGTTTCAAAATAATATATTGATAAGAAAATTAAATTATTTTACGTTCACAAATATTAAATATTAAAATTTCTTATTTTACTCAATGATTTCAATTGGCATTTAATAATGGTTGTGTAACAAATGCATGCTTGCTGATAATATTCATATTATATTTCTTGACAATATCAGAATTAATTAAAGTGAGTTTAAGCCAATGAATTTCATTTGATTCTTAGCAAACTGGTAAAATCGCTTATTCCGTTTTAGTATTCATGAAGGATCAAAAGTTTTTTTCCCTCCCCCAAAGGCTCGCCTCCGCTTTATTTTCTTCGAACTTCTTTCATGCACTTTGGAGTTTGGCCCGCCTTTGTTTGGCCATTTTCTTCATGTGTCCCTATCATTAAGGCAGAGTGCGGCTTAATTGTTGCCACAGACAATGACTGGATTGTTGAAGGGGCTAGGATGCCCCCAAACGAACCCCCATTTTCCCACAAGTGCGTTGCCTATTAAGCAGCAGCATCATAATAATAATGTGTAACAACAGGAGCAACAACAACAGCTGCTGGCAATAACTTTTGCATGCATATATTCGTACACACGTATATATAGATGTTTGGCTTATGTGTGAGTGTTTGGGGACGCATTCAAAGCAATTTCCACAATTTTCGTATTGTTTACTTAATTAATTCTGCACAAAGATTTTCATTTGTGTGTCTGTGTGCGTATGTGTGAGTGTGTGTGAGTATGTGGAATTCGCAGATGTTTTGTGGTTATTACAGCAAACCAACAACACTCGTTCGACATCACATCACCCCCTTTCCCCCAGCCACCATCCAATATCCATTCGGGCAGACAAAACGCGTAATGAGTTTATAACATTTAATGAATCCACAGCCACATCCACAGCCGCAGCACAATGCGGCGTATGCGTAATGCGACAGCTTAAAGGCTCCTTAAAGTATGCAACAAGTCGCAGACGAGTGTGGATAATTACGAGGAATTTACCGGGATTTTAATTAGATTAAATGCATAACAGACTTTGTTGACAATTACCAATGGCTGCAAATGTATATTTTCATTTATAGATCTAGGGTTTTATTCGTTAAAAAACATTGAAAGTAACTTATATATATTAATCAAAACTCAATACTGATGGATTGAGCTCACCAAAAAATATATTTTTAATATGTAATAACTATTCTAGACTTGGTTTAATCAGCTGAAAAGTTGGTTATTAATTTATCTATATAATCTTTAAGGAAATTTACAAATTTTGGCTGCAAATTTACCAAAAATGTTCTCATGGACAATTATTATATTACAGTTTATTCATAATTCAAATAAAAATATATTTCTAAAATATTTAAAAATTAAGTATTTTCAAAACATAAAATAATGAAATTAAAGGTAGAAAAGTTTATGAAAATTATACCCAAAAAAAAGCTTTTTATTCACCTTTAAACATTTAAATCACTGAATGATGTGCATAAATTGGAACACAATTGCTTATGATTATAAGGCAAACAATTTAAGGTAACTAAGAGTTTTTAAGCCTTTTGGTAAGCAAGTAGTTTTGATGACTTTCCACTTTCGCAATGGCACGCCCCCAAAAATGGCCCTTTCCCGCGATTTCCAGGCTTAAAACAGAGCGAGTTCGGAGTTCACGGTGTTCACATGTCAGTGGAAGTGGAGTTTTCTAATTTTCCTATTTTCCTATTTTCCCGCTTCAATTTTAGGTCTTTTAAAGGGGCGTTGGGTGTGGCAGCAGCAGCAGCAGCATTGACTTTCGATTTGTTGTTGTTTATCCTCCACGAAGGGAAACTATTTTACCGCTCAATTGATTTTGCAATTTATTTGCGCGCATTATGCGAAGGAGTAGGAAAAAAATGGGGGTGTCTACTATATATATAAAGCATATCCGACAGGATAGATGTTGATACTCACACGTGTCCTGGGCCTTGAAAACTTAGAGAACGGAGCCAGGAGCAAAGGATACTGCTCTGGCATTTTCAATTCTATTTACTCCCAATAATCATCATCAATGTCAGTTTCGCTAGCACTAAAATGAAAATAAAAACAAGCCAGGCAAACAATTTTTGTTATCCTTTCAAGTACTCGATACTTGACTAGCTCGCAGGAGAAACAGCAACAACAACAAAACGTCAACAGGATCATTGCCAGAAGCCGACAGCAACAACAATGAATCGCAGAAAGAGACAGCAGGCGTGGTGAAGGAAAGAGAGGGGGCATAACGACGAAACGCATTGAGAGTTGATGTTTATATCGATTGCTGGCAATTTCGTGAATTACAACAGACAAGCAAACTATGGGTGGCAAAAAACGGTAGAAAAAGAGTGGTACACTGCTAAGAAAACGTTGTAGATCCAGGCACTTCAAACATAATTTGAATATATTTCCATTTGATTTTCATCCATTGCTGTTTTTAGATAATATAAATATGGAAATATTAAATTTTATTTAAATATTTCATTTAACAAATTTCGAAATAAATTTAAGTTATTGAAAATATATTTCTAATTGAAACCAAATTAGACTTAAATACAATATTTTAAATTTAATATTTTCACTTTTTTAATATATGAACTTTATTCAATTTATTATGCATTACATTTAAAATTAAATTGTAATATTTAAATATATTATATATTGGATTTAATAACCAGATATTTTTGTTGTTCAATTCCATTTTTTTTTCACTGTATCTATAGTGGAAAAGGAAGGGGGCTAGAGAGCGTGGAAGAGAGGCACTCACGGGGGGGACACACTTGAGACACGTCGTCAGCGACGTGAGCATGTTGCTGTAGTTTTTTACCCTCCCTTCTTGCTCCTGTCACCTTTTTTAACAGTTGCCGTTATAAACATAGCAAAAAAATGTTTAAAGTATGAAAAATAGATACAATTTTCTGCTCAAAATTTTAAGTATTTAATTGTATATCAAAATGTGTAAGTAATTAAATGAAGCCATTTAAATGAAAAAAACTCCTTCCTCTTAATTGTTTTTTGATGCTAATTTAGGATATGAAAAAAACCTATTTAAAAAGGGATTGGTTTAAAATATAAATTTTACTTTATAAAAAATAACATTTAAATAAATTACAGGCAAAATGATTATAGAAAATACTAAAACAGTGTTGTAATTTACATTTACATTTTTCTGTCAGTGTAATTGTTGTTGCCGCTGTGTTGCCATGTCGCTGCCGTTTGTTGAATTGCTGGAGTGGCGGCGGCTTGGAGGACAAGTAGTGTCGGGGTCACCAATTCAGCAGTCACCAGTCGCACCAACGACACTATCACACACACGCACTCATGCACTAACACTCACGCACATACACAAACGCAATGAGAAGTCACGAAAGACAACGAAGCGGGACGGTAATCACAATATTCCACGGTTCAGGCGACAAAACTGAAGAGTTTAATAATATTAAATTGGAAAATGGCTTACATACAAGTATTTATTTTAAATAAATAATTGATAATATAACCAAATTTTGTTTATATGACACATGTATGTTTTATATTGTTCTTTTTCGTGTATATGTTAGCAGTTTAAATTTTTTAAATCTTGCACTTAAATTTTTTAATTCTTCAATTGGTTAGTTCATAAAAACCATTTTTTGAGTAATGAAAAATGAGCTCAAATGTACGTTTTTCTGACCATTTAATAATTGCACCAATTGTGTGTTTAAAGAAAAATTATTATTTTTTGAAAGATTAGTAAATTTAAATGGGTTGTATTTAACATTTTTGCCAACGTATTTACTAGTTCCTTTTCTTATAAAAATCGAATGGTTTTCCATAATTTTATTCGCGTGTTGCTAAATTCCGCTGCTGTGTTGCGATTTTCCACGCCTGATGCCTTGATACTTGATACTTGACTCTGCTCTAGTTCCTCATTTCATTTTGTTTCGTTCCGCCATGTTCACCCAACCACCTCACTCACACACACACACAAAAAAAAACTGCACTCGGAGACAAAACTAAAACAACGAATTACGTTAAATCAGTTTTTATACTCTAAAATGGGGCTTATGGTTTTTGACACACCCGAAAAATTATATTAAATTTTTAATAAAATAACATTGTATTTAAATTTCTAATTAACCAATTATTTTAACTGGTTTTTAGTGCTTTAATTGAATGAAAGGACCAGCTTTGGGAAATTTTAAAACCAATATTTTTTTATTGTCAACATTTTATTCAACAGCATACTCGTATTTATGCTGTAATTAAAACTAAAAAATTTGTGTACATCAAATAGCTGAAGAAGTTTAATTTTTAATTATTTTAAGCTGTAATAAAATTCCCAAGAGTAAAAATTCTTAGACATTTACGTAAATGTTCATAATCATCAAATAGCATACGTTTTAAATATATAAGTTTGTAAGCCGACAAATATTAATTTCATATTTATTTATTTAAGGCTGATATAAATATCCCAAAATCAAACGAAATCCTTTACGTGAGTATTCATTGCTTTGACATAACAAACATACACAAAATCCCCTCATGTTTAATTGAAATGCCTTCAAAATAAATGTGTTTATTCAAAAGGGTATACAATGGCTGGCCATTTGGGGAGTCTGCTGTTATTGCCACTGCCACTGCCACTGCCAGTGCTCCCTTCGCTGGATTGTCTGAATTGTCTGAATTGCCAGAGGTCCTTTATCCTTTATCCTATATCCTCGTTTTTTACGCTGACGCAGGAAAGTGTTGCATACTTTTCGGCTGGCATTTGTTTTTATGCGCACGTTTCACGTTGCCCCACGTTATGTGCCTGATTGAAGTTTGTCTCAGCTTTCCCTCCCTCAATTTTATATATATTTTTTTTCTGTTTTTTTGTTATGTCTTTTAAGGCTGGCGAAAATATTGAAATATTTCTTGGTGCAGCTCCAAAAATTACGATCGCTTACATCATAAAGAGTGTTTTACAGGGGGTGATTTCGGGGATTGGTGGCAGCTTAGCGACAAATCCGCTTGTCGGGCTCCCAAATACAAACACGACTGTAAATACAAATCCAAATACATGCGAATACAACTACATGTGCAAATAAAAATTAACAACAACGAGTAAGCAGCTCACGCGCTAAGCTCGCATAATTTGCACAAAATAACAAACAAACTGCGGCGCACAAGCACACATAACATGCTTAAAAATAGATTACAATGGTATAAAGTTAACAATGCGAGGCGACCACGCCCCCACTGAAAGTCTACCTTATATAAGCCAAAATGGGTGGATGGAGGGGTGTGGATTATGGGCGGGGGGGATGGCAAATAAATTCACCCGCGGGTCGCTGTAGTAGCGCTAAAAACGCAAACAAAAATTTGCAGCTTTCTATCGCATAAATAAAGTTTAAAATAAAGTGCGAATGAAGAAGCGAAAAAAAGGGGGGTCATTGGAGGGTTAAAGGAAGCACAACAACCGCAAAGTTCACACGCAAAGGCGTGTGCCACGCCCCTCCCCCTCACACAAACACACAAAACAAACGTCATTTAAAAGTTATTTGGACGCTAGTTGGTGTTTATGTAAAAGTAGCACTCGACCTGCCCGAGGCTAAAAAATCCGGGTAAAAACAGGGAAAACGCGGTGGGAAAATGGAGAAAAGGTTGATAGGGGGAGGAGGAAAAATCGGGGGTGTAAAGGCTGCACTGGCAGAAAAAATTTAGTAAGTCCAAATATTTTGTATTTAAATAAAATTTTTTTCGCTTTTATTTTCATCCAATGCGGATTTAACTTACTTATTGTAAATATTATATATTTTTTAAATGTTTCTTTGTATTAGTTTTTAGTTTTATTTAAATATTTTATTTTATTTAAAAATAACACTTAAATCAAATAGCAACTCTTTTAAATATAAAATTTCCAAATTATTTTAATATTAAATCAATCAATTTGATATGCATTGTATTAAGTATTATTACTTAATATTTTACTTATTCAATATTCAGATATTTACTTTTTATTCATAATTTATTTAACAGTGTAAAAAAGGGTGGCAAAAATTACAAGCTAAAAAGGAAGGAGAAGTATCAGCGGTTGAAACAAAACCAAAACCAAAAAAAAAAACAAGCCGAAGTAGAAGGCAACTTCTGCTTTGAGGTTTTGTTTAAACAAAGTCACACCGACGCCAACACCTATACTCACACACACACCCACACACACAATCACTCACACAGCGGCACGCGAATGAGCACGCACATACAATGAACTAAACGCTACGTGCTGATTACTGCTAACGCAAGGATTTTCCTCACACACACACACACACACACACACACTCTCTTACACATACGCACACAAGTGCATTTAAGGGACAGCATCAGAGGCAACAAAGCAATTTGCAGGACGAGTGCCAAGGAAAAATGAGGGGAAAAGCAAAAGGTAATACCCTCTAATTAATAAACAGTAAATAAAATAAAACACTTAAATTAAGCACTGGCATTAAAAATTTCTTAAATCATTTAAAAAATAGATTCTAACAAATTTATTAATAGTTCTTTAAAATGTAAATAAATATTTGTATTATGAGCTATGTGCTATGACAAATATTTTTTCTATTTTACATATATTAAACGTTAAAGTTGGAATGGTTAATTGCTTAAATACTATTTTACAGAATTTAAAAATCAATAAAAAAATATTATAATAAGGTTATTATTATTGTTTATGTTTTATTTATTATTATTTATTACAACCATGAACCTAGGCATTATACATAACCAAAAAGTTACTATGATTAAGTCCCAATTTCAAACTTTTCTTTAAATAAAATGTTTTTTCTTTTAGAAATGGATATAGCCCATTTTTTTTTGACTCCAACAATTTACAGGGTATGGGAAAAAGGCGTCGCCAGAAATTACTGCAGGTCCTTATTGTTAGTTTAGTAGTTGTTTGCCAAGCATTTCACACGCGACACACGCACAACACCCAAACAAACAAACAACACACACACACGCTTAGGAGGGCACACACAAACACATATGCAGACCAGTTCGGACAGCTCTTAACAAAATATTTAGCATGTGAGTAAATTTTAATGCCAGCGACCATTTTGAATTTTGAAAAATCAACAGAACTGCAGGCAAACAAACCATAAAACAAGCAACAAAAAAGATTTGGCAGTCAACAAAAATATTTATTCAGAATAAATAATAAATATATAAATCATGCAAAACATAATACAACGTAAGCAAAATTAATAGCTAAAATAGCTATAAAATAATCAAAAAATGTTTCTGAAATGTAGTAATTCTTTTATAAGACCTAAGGATATTCTTTGCTTAAATTACAAAGGTATATGTATAAGCTTATTTGAAAATTACTTCTGCTAAAATGCGAAATAACTCAAGCAATTGTCAATTAAATTGCGGTTAAAATAACCATGAAAACATTTTATATTAAAACAAATTTATAGTTAAATATTTCTTTGCAATTAGGCATTAATACATAAGACAAAATTATTTGTCTTTGAAAGATATAAAAGTTACTTTAAAAATGTGGTGAAAACTTACATGAAAACTTTTATGACATATTAGTATATTCGTAATATGGTTTCATGGTTATTTTATCCGCAATTTAATTGAATTCTTCAAGGAACTATCCTTTTGTTATCTCATTTGGCCCGTTTTCGCCCCAAAAACCAGCAACTGAAAGTCAGTCGAATGCAAATGTATTAGGCAAACACGCATATGTATCCAGGCACTCGCCTGTGTTTCTCTCAATATATAATGGCGCTTGAAATCACTTAAATTAGCCTTCAGACTGCTCTCCATGTTGTCCCTGATAATATGGCTTATAATTCGGGCAGACAAAAGCACACACATGCTGCTTGCTAGTTGCTGTTTGCCCTTTGATGTTTTGGCATTTAATTTGTCACATTTTGGCGCCTGGACGAGGCCATAAGATTGCCCTGGCCCTGGAACCAAAAAAGGGGTGGCACATTAATTGGTAATTTGATACAATTTGCATTGCTTAGTTGCGGAATTATTTTAATTGGGTGTAATTTTACGGACACACTGATGGCCCAGACCGCAGGCCAAAACTCTAACAAGCTGGCCTATGTATTTGGTGTTCAGTATTCAGTTTTCAGTATTCAGTTAGCAGTATTCAGTAACTATGTGAGGTTAAGCTGTGCCCTCGAACCCGAAAAGCATCTTGAGGGATGCCTTTAGATCGAATAATTCCCGTTGAGAACAGCTGATTGGGATTGTTGGTTTGTCCGCTTGTCGGCTTGTCCGCTTGTGTCCGCTTAACAGAATTTGAGCCAACTACTTGCTTAGTATTGCCGCTGTCAACCAGAAATTTGGCTTAAAGGTGCGGCATCGGGTTTCTCTTGTAGACAGTTTACACATGGAAACCTTTCAAATGTTTAAATATTTTGTGGCAACCTACATTTGATTTTCTTTCGGCTTTATTTTTTTGAAATTCTGTCATATTTTTTTCTATGTCTTTGTAAAATCAGATAGTTTTATCTACACTTACTTGAACTTAACCTTTGCGATAATATAGTTTTTAAATATTTGTTTTTTTAATATCTCGTTAAAGAAGTTTGGCAACCTATAAATATAAGTATAAGTCTACCTTTCCACAACTAAAAATCATTTTATTGTTAAAAAAATATTAATTCAGGTAACATTAATAAAATGACTTGAAGTGCATATAATTTTTAAACTTGTAAACTAATTTTGATTGTTTTTAATTATACCTAAATATTTAAGGCATAAAAACTTATAAACTTGGACTTAACTTTTGGAATATTATGTAGTTTTTTATAAAATTATTTCTTTTAAATATATCTAGTTGAATAAGTTTGGCAACTTCTAATCATTATATAATTTCAAACTTTTATGTATATATAACTTGATTTTACTAACTAGTTTTTTTTCAGCTAAAATTTATTGAATAACTTGAAGTTTTGATAAATAGATTGAAAATTTCTTGCATATTTGTATAGACATACTTCTTATATAATGATTTATAATGCTTTTGTTAATTTTTTTTAATATTCTTTATTATGTTTTTTATAGTCTCTAATCACCTGTAAAAAATTGGCTTAGTCTTCTTTTGGGATCAACTGCATTTGGTGTCTCTCTTTCGATTTGGCGCTATCCCTTTCATTTTCAGTTTGGTGGCAGCTACTGTTGTTGTGCGTCGACAAGCGGGCAATTAGCTGCCATTTAGTGCTGTCCGAAGTGCTGTTGTCCTGTTGTCCTGTTGTCCTGTTGTCCTGTATTGTCCTTTCACCCCCCGTGATCCCGTGACCCCGTGACCTATTCACTCAATTGACCCTTTCTTGTCGCTCTGCAGTTGACGCTGTGGGGCGACATTGGCATACCGAAAGTCAGCAGCCCAACAAAGCAGGCCCATTTTCGCAACTGGCCTGGAATTTCCCACCCACTGGCCACCGCTATTTGTACCCCTCTTCCATTATGTCGTCAAACGCCATTGACAGGCATTTAAAAAAGGACTCGGTGGATTCCTGAAATCCTGTGCTCCGCACTCTGCTATTTCCTCCAGCTATATTTGCAACTGTATCTGTATCTGAATCGGAACCTGCCTATCAGTATCTGAATCTGCCTATCTGTATCTGTATCTGCCCATCTGTAAATGTATCTGTAACTGAATCTGCATTTGAATGGCTGACATGAATTCGGCACTGATTGATTGATTGACTGCATGATTTATTGGCTATTTAGTTGCGGCAGGAACAAATTAGCTGCATAAACCAAATTCTAAATGCTGCGTAACCCCCTCTCACCGTTTATTTGTGAATGTGTTTGTGTGTGTGTGTGTGTCTTTAGGCACTTAACAAACTTTTGCGTAGGCAAAGTTTACCCAAATGCAGGGGGGAGGGGGCTACCCCAAAAGTGGGCGGGGCCACTCTAAACAAGCAATTGCAACTCATTAAGCTTTGGCTCTGCCGCAACGTCAAAGTTTTTAGCAGGTAACCAACACAACGAGGGCGGTTCGAAGAGTTGCTATATTTGCATTTTTTTTAACACTAAAAGACCATTGTATATGAGAGTATTGCATACTAATTTAAATAACTCTCGCCTTTATTTTCATCCAATGTTCTTAGTTATTTTAAATATAGAAATATTACAATTATTATAAACATTTCATTTGCATTGTATTTATTTTCGGAATAGATTTTAATATGGGAAAATTTACTTGAAAGCCATATTAAACTATGTTAAGCAATAGGTCCATTTTGAAATCTAATATATTTTATTATATATATTATTATAGCAATTACTACCCAATTTAAATCTTTTATTTCCCATATATACTTTAATACTTGAATATTGAATTGTGCAGCTTAATATTAATTGTTTTTAATATTATGTTTGTATATTTAATATAAATGTGATGTACAACATTTTTAATTCAATAGTCAGATATTTGTATTATCAGTAAAGTAGTTCGGTTATTTACATAAGCCACTTTTTCTATTATAATTCAGTTTTATTTCCTAGGTCCTTACAAGATCAAGATATTTGATAAGAAAACGTATTTCATATTAGTATAACTTTTTAAATACAAAAATTAAATTTCAAAAGTCTCTAATTGAAGAATATTTTCTTTAAATACAAAATAATATACTTAATATATAAATAACCTATCAAACACCCCTCTCTGAGGTCTAGACAACAAAAAACTAACGTTTTGTCGAGCAAAATCAGCAACAGCAATAACAACAAGTTGGTTTTTCCCAGTTTTTTTTGTGTTTGCCCAGCTCTTTCCCTTTTCTTTTCTTTCCCCTTTTCGTGCAAAAAAAAAGAAACAAAAAAAAACTTTCTGCTCTTCTGGTGGAGCTATCCCTTTTTCATCAACCATTTTCCCTCAACCCAATGGGTTTTTCCCCCGATCGTTGTGTAATTTGCACCTATCGATGCTCAAAGTTTGCCGAATCGAAAACGCTAGAAAAACGAACTATTTTAATGAAATGCCGAATGATATGGGGCCTCTTGCTTTTTGCCGCTTAGGGAAGCAGACTGGATTGCCCATCTATCTGTCGTTGCATTGGGAGAAAATGTACTCCAATTTCTTTAGATTTTATGTCAAAATAGTTTATAATTTTTTATTACGTACTTCATGAAACTTTCAGTAAGAATTTAAGTACCTAAAAGTGAGCTCCATGTTTCACAGCGTTTTAGTTTAGTTTAACATTAATAATTTATTTTGCTTTGTTTAACATTTACATAATTTTTTTTATATAAATTGTAATGGCTTACAAAGCCACTAATTTTCTTTAAATAGTCTTAGTTTTTATGAATTAAAGTTTTAATTTTTTTAAAAAATTTTAAATAATTTGAAAGAGGAAAAACAAAACAATATAGGGAACAGATTTGATAGATTTTTGAGGTAATGGAATATTCAGTAATTTTAAATGGTGCAATTTAAAAAAATCAATATATGAAATATAATTTGAAAATTGTAAAAAAGTAACAGTTTAAAGTTAATTATAATTTTACTGTAAGACCTCTTCATAAATAATTGAAAATGTACAAATAAAATGCCTTTTTAATGTCTTTAAATTTTTTGTAATTATAATTTGCAGTACTTGGTTTTGAGTGTGTGTTTATTTTCCTCCATTTTCCTGCTGTAAGTTCGATTGCTACCTGTGTTTTTCTTTGCCAATAGACTTCACATTAAATTTCACTAATAAAGCAAACAATGCGTGGCATTCAGGGGCGTATTTAGAAGTTAGAGGCGGGTCGGTTGATGGTTTGGCTTGGTTTGATGGCAAGGTGAACGGCAGATGAGAAATTGTTACGAGGAGACTATACTCCTGTCAGTGGCAGTCGCCCGAAAAAGCGAGGCAAACGTGCAACACTCATACGTCATGTTGGACGAGACTGAGACGAGAGTGAGTGAATGGTGGAGAAGAGGGGTGGTTGGGAGTGGGGGAAATGCGAGGGGAAAAATGCGAGGGCAGCTCAACGGAGCAGCAACGAAACACGCACAATGTAATGGCATTTTTATGTTGCATCACGTACTGGTCATAAGTCATGTTTAGAGCACTGACTGCTGCTGCCGTCCCCCATTTTCCACCTACCACCTCCCCACCAAGCATTTTCCACCTCCCCCTCAGCCCCCTCCAACTCCAACTCAAATGAACTGTAGCTAAATTGGCCCTGTCCTGGTGAAAATGTCCAACTGTCAGTCAGTCGGCGGCGGGCAGCTTAAACGGATATTACAAGGTGTTGGCCAAACATTGACCGTACATGAGCTTAAAGCAAAATTAACTAACTAACAGGGGGAATCAGTGGGTGGGGAGTGGGCGTAGCAGGGGGGCCTGGGAAATTGGGTCTTAAATGCCGCTTAAGCAGCTTTGCTGACCAACAAAACAAAGCGCGACAGTTTGCGGTGGCTGCAACTGAAGACGCTGGTTGCTGGCAGAAATGTGGCCAAGAAAAGGTTATAAAGTGATTTTCAAACAATTTCAAATCACCTCAGTAGAAGCACCGAAAGTGTAGTTGAAATTTAATGTTTTTTTGGACTTAAAAACAACATTTTTTAATGCTATTCGGTTCTCAAAAAGCCAAAAAAAGACACACAGCCAAAACAATGACTGGTTTGTGCAGCTGGTGACCTATACTATCCATCCCTGGCTGATTTAGAACATTTTATTTTTGGCCATTTTTTTAATTTTTAATAATTTAATAATTTTTAATAATTTAATGATGATGTACATCATTTATTGCCAAAATTGGAAAAATTGAAAAATTTTTAACTGTGAATGCCATTTGATTGGAAATTTAATAACGAATTCAACGGTGTATGACATTCCATCGTTTGACTATTACTTCCCAGGGTTTTGACACAAAAACCAAGTTTTTAATGTGTTTTTTGGGATTTTTGGCGATTTTTCAAACAAAATTATTTCTGAAGAGTCTTTTTGTTGTAACTTTGCCAAAATAAGACCCAAAGTCAAAAGAGATGCTATTTTGAACAGATGGCAACCTATGCCATCCATCCCTGATCGATTGAAAACAATTAATTTAGTTTTGACAAAAAAACCGAATTTTGAAAAATGTTTTTTGAAGAATTTATTTATGTCCAAATTTCTGGTTTTTTTGTAAGGGCGTACATCATCATTTTTTGCAGAAATTTGACAATCTGAAAAAATTTTAACTGTAAATGCCATTCGATTGGAAATTTAGTGACGAATTCACCAAAGTATGACATTCCATCCTTTACCTATTACTTCCCAGGGTTTTGATACAAAAACCGACTTTGTAGATGTTTTTTTTGGTTTTTTGAGACTTGTCAAAAAACAAAATCCTAAAAAAAAGTTTTTTGTTGTAACTTGAACAAAATTATTTCAATTTATGTCGATTGTTTCTCAATGTTTTAATAAAAAAAAGCAAACTGATTTATTTTTTAGGCTTTTGGTCATAAAAATAACATTTTTACCGAATTTTTGTTCTAACTTTACCAAAATAATAGGCTCTGCAAAGCTATCTAAGCTATTATTAATAATCATAATTTTCAGTGTATTTATTAAAGCTGTTATTGATTTTTTATATTACTGCCAATACTTGATAGCTTTAATCATTGTTAAGTATCGCCTTTAAGCAGCATAGAGCTTTTTAAATATTTGGGCAGCATTTCTGTTTTTGGGGCGAACAAATTGTGCAGGCAAAACTTAAACGATAACTTCAAGTCGGCCATAGTTTTCAGGGCCAGCTCGTAGTTGGTTCTTCATCAATTTGGCCCTTCCCCACGAAATATATATAGAAAGCATTCAAGACAGCAGACATCCAGGGCCATAACATAATGTTGGCCCCTTTGGAAAAACACACCCAAAAACACACCGCCCACCGACAAAGTTTTGATTTATTTTCCCCGGCATTTAGATACAAACAATTTAGCTGGCCGCTGATGAGATGGGTGGGTGGTGGCCCACTCCTTTCCGCCCTCGGAGGCTGGGGGGCGTGGCCCGGAGTCCATAGTCCGTACACAGACCATCGACAATTGGCAGCAGCGAGGAGCGATAAATAATTTCAATGCTGCGGTTGTTTCTTTCACTTCCTTTCACTTCTTTCATAATTCCAAAGGGCTTTGATCAAACGTCATAACCTAAGCCTATTGGGCAACGCCCACCCAGCCACGACAACCCGTACGCCCACCACTTGAACTTCGAACTCATGCCCTCCCCTTTGCCACCAGCAGCCACTTTGACTGCGAATACTTTTCTGCCTTTTATGATTTTATGATTTACGCAGATGGTTGTGTTCTCTCGGGCGCCCTGCTAAACTCAATGGGCGCATGCTGGCCTTCGATTTATGAACTATTCACAAAGTTTGGCCAATTCTCCCAATTCTCGCGCATTTTTCATTAAAAGTTATATCATCATTTTTTGGAAAAATTTACAAAACTTAAACATTTTTAGCTGTGAATGCCATTCGATTGGATATTTTATGGTGAATTCAACGAAGTATGACATTCCAACTTTTGAGCATTATATCCCTGGGTTTTGATACAAAAACTGATTTTAAAAAGTTTTTTTTTTGGTTTTTGAAAATTTTGTCATTTGTTATAAAACATTTCATAAGAATTTTAAGTTGCGGACAGATTTTTATTCAAATGGATCCATGATCATTAAGTCGACAAGTTAGTAATTGATGTAATTATAAATTTAATTTAATTTATTTAATTTGATCGTAATTTAAACTTAAGCTTACAGTGTACAAATAAATAAATTGTATTTTATACTTTCTATTTAATAAAATTAAAATTAAAAATTCTTTATAGTTAAATTCTAAGGTATTAATCCTTTCTGATTAAATAAAGTAACCTTACCTTATTTTTATGTTAATAATTGTTTATCTTTTTAAAAGTTTAAATATTGTATTTATTTTTAAAGGGTACCCATAAGCAATCTTTTCGAATTTAGTTTTATTTTCTTCAGACTTCGTTCGCTTTGAGGTAAAACTCTTTGGTCAATTCCTTTTTCTCATCCATTTCCCATTTTCCGGGTAGGTGTGTTTTCCTGGTCTTTGTTTCGTGGCTGTCTGATTAATGAATTTGATAAAAAAGAGTTTTCCAGAGTCGCCCAAAGAAAGATGGCCGCACATTTTGCTAATTAACATGAGCTGCCGCCGTTGAATTTGCGAATATGCGAGTGTATACGCATTTTCCGGGGACATTTTACTGGGACATTTTCATTATGGATCGGATGATTTGTGCGCGCCGATAAGCGCACCTTTGCTAAAAAACCCAACAAAAAAAACAGGGGGAAAGCTTTCCCCGGTTATGAGCTTCACCCAGCTATTGATTCGAGATGGAGACGGTGTGTTTTTTTTTATTAATTAATTAAGTGGCTTAGAGAGCAAGGGCTGTGGTTAGGGAAGAGCTGGGGAAAATGGCTTCCTCAGCTGGAAATAAAATGGGGGAAATGGGGAAAAGGGGAAAAGGGGAAAAGGACCACGAGACTCCAAGATAGCTGGACAAATGCTGCTACAACTCCCAGGCAACTCCTTCTGATCAAGTGGGCCCCAAGGACTCGTAAACATGGTCAACACACTAAACGTGTTCTGGCCAACACACACACACATATAGTATCAAATACACACACAACTACTAGCAGACAGTACGTGAGGTGTCGCCCATTTTTGAGTGGAGCCAAAAAACTTTTTCACGCAGCATAATTTTTTCTCGCCCCGTTTTTTTTCCCCTCTAGCATGTGCGAAATGTAACACTTGTGCGGGGGCAAGCGGAAAACGCTGGGAAAGCGGGAAATGCTGTCTGCCGACCAAGGAACCGCAGGACAAAACGCTCTCGAAGGACACCGCCTGATAAAGCTGACAGTGAATAATTCAGGCGGCTCGCAAATGAATGCGGCCAAGGCGTATGTGTTACATTTCAACTGCAGCTACACTGGTAAAAAAAATGTAATGGTAAAACTAAATATCTCACCATTAAATTCCAAATTGTATACTAATATAATATTTACATTAAATATTAAATCATAATACTCTCATATATACAATGATTATTAAATTAAATGATTTATTATCAAAATATATTGATTTCAAATAGTTCCCAAGTGATTTCAATGCATTTTATTGTATTTAAATATGCTTTATATTTAAATTAGATTTTAAGATATAATAATCATTTCCGGAAATTGTACATACAAAATTGTAAAATATCCAAAAATCGCAATGGAAGAAAATTTAAGTGGAAAATACTTAAATTGAGTGCAAAATATTTGGATTTGTAACGAATTTTTTACCAGTGTACACTTTCGCCCAGCTGCTTATAAATGCATTCACAGATAGCACATTTTGGGTACTCCAAAATAAGTGGCAAATTCAATGTGCCACAATATTCTTTGCTTTATTTACCTTTGAATGCCTTAAAGTCACTTGAAAAGGAAAGTGTACATGTATAAATTAAATGAAAAATAATAAATTAAGGAAGTGATGCTATTTATGTATTTAAAGCTGCTTGAGTTTTCGAAAACCATTTATTTGTTTATAAAAAAGATCTTATAAGGTAATGAAAATTAAATGACTAATTTGTATAGGTCTCTAGAATTTCTAGATTATTGTTGCTAGGTCTGTAAACCTAACTTTTTTTTACCTTTTACTTTTTATCTCAACAACTGAAAATAAAATAATTAAATGCCTCTTCGTGTAATTTTAAAATTCATTTTGTGAACTATCGAAATGGGAAATGCAATGTACTTTATAAGTGTGTAATCTAATCTATTTATTTAATTGCTGATCCCTTAATCACAGATCTCCCGCATTCATTAACTTTAAACAGACGAAAACAAGGGCGAGATAAACACTTTATAGAGACGTGCAAATTGCGATTGACGTGGATGGCCATTCGGAATGATGGTCGCATGGGTATGGCTTGTTGGCAATTTGCATATGCTCAGACACGCACTCACATTCCAATTGGAGAACGGAGAATGGAGAAAGGACTGCCGTGGGAATCCCCGTTGGACGATGGCCTTAGTCCTGCATTTGCACGTGTCTTGGACATAAAATTCGATGCCATCCCCCCTTTCCCCCCATTCCACCATTCCCATTCGATACGTTTTTCCACACCATTTTTCCTAGCTTTTTCCTTACCATTTTTCCCACCCATTTTCAGCTGATTCAGCAAACGAAATTTCAATGGAGGCGAGCGTCATTTGCAGCAATTGCAGAATGTATCTTTCGGATGCGAATGTATCTTTTGTGCCCGTTTATGCTCGCCAGTAATTGTTATGAACTTCATTCCGGATCGTTGGCATGTGTGTGCGTGCCTGGATTTTTTTGGTAAAATGAAGCGTTTGCAGATAGCTATGCCTTTCTGCAAATTGCTTTGATAATTGTTAACATCTCATGCGCGGCAACTTAAAAGGGGGATTAAGGCAGACTAGGGGGGGCGGTGGTGGCAATCTGGGCGTGGCACTTTACACGGCAACTTGTTATTTTGTGGTTGACTAATTGCAAGTGTGTGCGAAAGGAGTTCCAGTCCGAAATCATGTGAATGAATGAAGGGGGGCAAAAGGGGTGCCAAAATGGGGTGCCAAATGGTGGGCGGGGGAAAGGACAAAAGAGGGGGGGAGAGAGGGTCTTATATGGTCACAGCGGAACATGGCAACATGAGCAGCCAGGATCAGAGGCAGACCCAGATTCATACCCCAAAACCAGGAGCCACTTGCTCGGTGCCGACACGAGATTTATGCTGCCAGTGATATGCCCAAACAGGATGTCCACTGAAAGAAAAACATCTATAGACTTGCCCCAAACATCATATATATTTCATGGTTCCTTAATATTGAAAATATTCTTTTTTTGTCAGTGTTTCTATAACAATTATGCCCAAGCAATTGTGGCTTCTTCTTGCTAAAGAAGAAGAAGTTTTCTCACAGTGTTCAGCAGTTTTCAGGGGCCTTTCCAAAATCCAATGCGCTTTTCAGCAGCCGAGAACTAAATCAACGGCATTTCAGTGCTGGCTCGGATTCGTAGGCTGAAACGGTGGCGGTGGCATGGGGCGTGGCACTTCCTGGCTTGGTCGGTGAGCATACAGTGCGTATGCGTGATGCTCGGGAGCTCGGAAGGACGTGGGGGGGTGGGGGGCTCTAAAATATACTTTGCCAGCTCCCGGGTTATGGTTTTTGCGGTTGCATTTTGCAATTTTGCAAATGATAAAGTGATCCAGGCGAAGGCAACATGGCAGCACCACCCAACCTTTCGCTTTGGTGGGTGTGTGTGTGTGGGTGTGGGTGTTAGCGGCAATGGTTCAAGTGGTCACGGCATGACCACCGCCCAAAGATGAATGAGCCATTGGCCACAATGCAATGGAAACTGTTGCTACACGACTGCAGTTGAAGCCGTAGCTGTATTTTGGGGCGGGATGGGGGAAATGGTGGGTGGTGGTTGGAGCAGCTCAGTTTCCGTTAGAGAAGAGTGGGTGGTGCAGCGGGTGCCGAGGGGTTGTGCAATAGAGGGCACAAACACCGCACATAAAACAATCAGGCGGCGACCACAGGCTGACACGAAACGCCGGAAGGAGCAGCAAAATGAAGTCACAGCACCAGGAGCTGAGAGTCCGAATCGGTAAAGGAGGAGCAGCAGGATAATGGGTGGGATAAAGGAGAAGGAGCAGCAGCATAATGGGAAGGACCAAGAGAAGGACAAATACTTTGTTTATGCTATGAATTTCATGAATTCTTGAACACATGAAATCAAAATAGACCATGTTTGTGCATTAGCAGTGATACCAGACGAGTAAAATAAAGTTATAAATTAATTTACATGTCTGGCAACTCTGCTAGTATTATTATTTTAGCTAATTATTAGAACTTTTGTACTGGAAAAATATTTAACAATAAAACTGAGTAAAGTTTGAAGTAATAAATGACCTTCGAAGGGCGAGAAGAATTCAATTTCAATTGTTTACTTTAACGTCCGGCGTTGCCAGCTTATTTATAGCAAGTTAAGTTGGTTGCGCCTCATCATTTCACGCATTTGGTCTGAATTCATAGCCAACTTTCGTGTGTCAGCCAATACATATGTACACTTTTTTGTGCCCATTTCATGAAATGATTGCTAGAAATGGGCATCGTATAGACACAGTTAAAGAGAATGGACCATCAGCCAGCAGAATTCTTCCTCCAATGGACAGCGACAAAGCGGCGGACACAATTCATGCATGAGTGCATTCATTGCCGGCCTTCTAATCAGTTTATTTGCCATTTGGGGGAAAGTAATTGCAAGTTGTTGCACTCAATTACAGCTAATGTGCGATGACCGGACCGAACCAGCGAGTGCTCACTGTAATGCGATTGACTGAAACAAACATAATTAATTGGGCCGATAACAATTGGCATATTACAATGACTTTACTCACGATTGATGCGTTAAATAAGCCACATAAACATAATTTATTAGAAGATGTTGTAATTGTTTTAAAATGGCAGACTGTATTTAAAACGATTTAAGCTCATTGTGGTCCGATAACTTACCCTGATTAACTGTTGCATTAATTGGCAGATAAAAGTCGCTTAATATGTATATGCAGGGGATTTATTAAAGTTAAACAGTGGCTTATTTGAAGTATCCTATTTTTTTTATTGCCTAACGCCTTTTTTCATTCCATAATAATATAGATGCAGTTCAGATGTGTGCAAACATATAACTATAATTTTATATATTTGCATTTACATTATATTAAATTAGTTTAAAAGTAATTTACCCGATAATTTTTAAATGAAGTAAACCAAATTTAAATCAAAATTAGCTAGATTTAATGTTGAAATTTTTCAATAAATAAAGTATTTGATTTAATGTGGAAAATATAAGATCATAAATCCTACTTCTTTATCAAATACATTATATTTGAGTTTTAAACAGTTCCGAAATTAGTCAAATGAAAAATTAAAAAAAAAATTTATATTTTAAATAACTTTAGATTCAAATTCATATGAATAAGCGAAATGTATTTAAATTGAGTGTAAAATACTTGGATTTACAAGGGTTTTTTGTTGATCAGTGTGCACAGTTATATATTATATTTTTATAATATATAATTGTAATATTATTTATAAAATTTTGAAATCAATGTCAGATATTTATTTTTACTGTTCAACTTTTCTTATCAGTGTAGGCAATTATCCCGCTGTACCCAATTCAAACACAATATTTTGGTGTCATGTTACATACATTTGCATTTCGCGATTACACAAAGGTTTGAGTTCGAATTACAGAGAAAAAAACAGTGATATTATTATTATTGTTATTATTGTCTGCAGAGGCAGTGGCTCTACAACTTGCTCTTGATTTGGCGCAGAATGGGGAACTTGTCGTGGCCGGTGCATCCGCCGCGGAAGTCATCGAAGCTCAGGTCGACGACGGCGATGCCGCCGAGTCCCTCGCGCTTCACATACTCGGCCTTGATGGCCGCCGTGTCGGGGTCCTCGTAGCCCACCCACACCCCGTTCTCGCCGCTGTCGTCGGCGGAGCGGTAGGCATAGCTGCCGAACCGCTTGGTCGGATCGCCCACCTTGCGCAGCGGACCGTCGGCGCCCTTCAGGTGCTGATTGGCCGGATTGGGCAGCTTGGCGCACACCTCCGGCCAGCTGAGGAGTCCGGGAATCTGGGTCTGCGGTCCGGCCGGAGCCACGCCATCAGCCTCCGCCACCGGCGGCAGTCCAGTCAGGCCCGAGTCCTTGGTCAACTTCCAGGCACGCCCATACGTGGCAATGCCCACATTGATCTTGGCGGCCGGCGCACGGTTCTGGGTCCAGTACTTCACCTGGTAGTTGACATTCAGCTCGGGGTTCCGCTCGTTCAGCTCGTAAATGGGGGCCGGGAAGTCGGCCACCTCGTTGTTGCGCTCCGGCGTCTGGAAATCGTAGGTGTGGAGGTTCACATAGTCCAGGTTGTTGATAATAGCCGGCACATCAAAGAAAACTAGCAAAGATATTTCAAAAATTCATCAGTTATTAAAGAATATATATATATAATCCAGCAAGAAGAACTTAAGTTACTTTCAGTTTTGTAAGCAAGTCTAATTTAAAAACAAAGGAACAAAACACGTCTTATACAGAAATATGTGCTTTCAAAATCGATGAAAAGTTGTGTAAGGCTTATACACCACTTCCAAACATCCATAGCAATTTATATAAAATAGTTTTTAAATTAACAAATAAGACACTGACTTAAAAAGAAGGAAAAGGGTAATCTTAGGAACAAGACAAGAATTAAATGGAGCTTTAACAATTATTTTCACCTTGAATAAAATATTTTCGGTACTGATTTAGCATTGAGGGGTGTTTTGTTTAACTTAAAGTGTGTTATACTTTCATTGGATAAACCATTTAAATATGTTAATGATAACATTATCATGATTTTAGTTTATTTTAAATAAGTTAATATTTTGAAAAACAACGTTATATTCAAGCATTATAATTCTTAATTTTACTATGGGGTTTTTCTCTATAAAGTGTACTCACGCGAGGAGTTGACATTGGGCTGGACACTGAGTCCCAGGAGGTAGCCGTCGGGACGGAAGGCGTTCTTCAGCTCGCGGACCAGCGCGGTGAAGGCCTCCTTGTGCTCCTCGGCCTTCTCGTCGACCACGTGATCGCCGCTGAAGATCTTCTTGAAGCCCTTCCAGAACTTGCCGATGCTGCCGTGCACCTTCTTGGCCTTGTTCTTGGGGAACTGCCAGCCGAGGTCGAGGCCGTCGAAGCCGTAGGTCTTCACCAGCGAGTGCGCACTGTTGATGAACGGAATGCGGGCATTGCTGCTCTCCAACAGCGTCAGGTACTTGTTGTTCTCGGGGTCCACGGTGTCCTTGTCGCCGCCCACACTCAACAGCACCTTCAGAGCCGGGTACTTGCGCTTGAGTCCGGTCACCTGGCGGAACAGACTGCTGCCCAGGTCCAAGTCCAACTTCTCGTTGTTGCTGACCAACTTGTTGCTGGTGGGGTTAATGCCGGCATATCCGTAGATCAGGTGCGTGCAGTACTGCAGCGCGGGCTCCAGATCGCTCAGGATCAGCTTGGAAAGACCTAAGTGGCGAAATATTTAAAATATATATTTAAGTTAGTTCAGATTGTTTGTTAATGACAACTACATCAAATCAAATTTCAACAAATTTAAGAAAAAAAACCTGCTTCCTCGTTCATCTGCACTTTGTGTTGGAATAAAATATTAAATCTTTAATCTCTGAAATACTTTTTATTCCGGCGACAATAAAAAAATATATATATATATAAAAAAATAAAAAAATATATATATATATATATATATTTTTTGGTCAATAGTTTTTAATTGTTTTTTTTTAATATTATGCCTATGATTTATATTTTGACCCATAAGCTTCATTGAAATATAAAAAAACATTTCGAAAGTGGCTTCTAAACTATTTTTGATTGTAATTTTCATAAGTTGTAAAACAACTATTTTTGTGACCGCAACTGTACATGTCAAACATAAGACTATAGGGCAAGAAATCACTAGGGCTTGTGAAATATCTGAAGAAAGGCGTCTAAGAGTGTGCTGTGAAAAAAAGAGTTATTGAGAACAAATTTACTCAAAACATGTTGTTGCATACTTTCAGGCACATTTTTAAGTGTTTTCAAAACCCCATTACTCTTACAACATTCTTGACAACAAACAATCAGGAAACCACAAACCTTGAATGGTCTGCTCCGAAAAAAAACTCGTATAAATATATTTTAAGTGCCCGTCAAAAACAAAAAAAAACATTAATAAACTTGGGTGCGCTAAATTAAACTGGGCTTGCATCATCAATTAGCGCCTTGAAGGTGGCACCTCTGGACATGAGTCATTGTCATCCATCGAACACAACACCCGATGCCAATTTCAATTAGTTTTCCTCTCTCTCTCTATATGCAATTTACTTAAATTGGTTACAAAATAACAAACTTCCCCCGTGATCTTGTGACCCACTGCCAATTATCAGCGCAAAAAAAGAAATACAATTTGATGCTTTTAGCATGTGCCTATGAAAAGGGAAAATCATCTAATTGAATTGCCCGAGAACTCTCTATCTTTCAGAGTGCTCCATATAACCGATAACCCCAAATCTTATCAGCTATGTACTAAATAGGGAATATGTACAAAATATATATAAATATATATAAACTTACCCTCGCGAACGAAGCTGCTGCCATCGTAGTAGCAGAGCAGATGATGAGATCCGGCGGCGGAAATTTGGCCAATGGCCAAAGATCCCACCAAAAGGGCAAGCAATGCGTAGAGCTTCATGGCTGTAAATAAGAAAATATTATAGTTTAAATTTAAAGAAACTTCTGGAAGAATCTAGCCTTTACTGTTTTTTTTTTTTTGGCCGCTACTTGTTAAAAACTTTACATTAAAAGCTTAATAATTTAAGAAATCTCTTAAAATTAGTTAGATATTTTAAGTATCAACTATAGATTTTACAAATTATAACAAACACTCTATTTAGAAGTGTTTTATAAATGTTTGTAGAATAAGAAACAAACATTTTATGCTTAATAATTGAGAAAGTCTTAGAAAGTGTAGATTAATATTTTTAATATTAACTAAACACTTCACAAATCATAACAAACACTCTAATTAACATATTTGAAAGCAATCATCAAAATATAAATGTGAAAATTGTAAGAAAAGGAAACTTAAAAAAAACGGTACATTAAAGATAAAGGTTAACTGTGATTCTGAAAACAACAAAGTGAGAAATAAACACAAGCGAAGAAGCCCAAAGTTTAGATTGCATCGGTAATAATTAAAAATGTTTAGCAAATAAGTTATATTTCCAGTTCCACCTAACAATTCGTAACAATATTATCACAGGCACACAAAAAAGCACAGATCACAGAAAAAAATACAAAAATATACAAAATATATACAAAAAAGTGGCTCCACTGACTTGTTGTGCTCGCATTAAACGTAAAACTGAAACTGTCCGGCGATCGAGGTGATCCCAACTTTAAGTGAACTCGTTGAGAATGCGAAACTGAGCAAGACGAGGTGATGAGAAGATAAAATTGGGGGGAGAGAGAGACGCCTATAAAGATGGGGGAGAGACGGAGAGCGAGGGCAAAGCGAACGCAGCGAGAATAAAACTCGGCTTGAAAACACCTACACACAGCCGCGGTCAAAATAATGTCAGTTCTTTGGCTCATGGAAATGGCAATCAAAAATAATAACATTAAATATTAAGTGGGGCATAAAAAAATACACTTTTATCATAGCTAAACCATTATTAAATATTATACAAAAATATATAAATAGATTGTTTTTATATTATTAATGTAATAGAAAATAGATCAGATATTAAAAACAGTTTTATTTCAATGCAAAGTCAAGATAAACGAGGAATTATGACTTGAAGGAATTATAAACAATTTTCTTTATTCTTGAAAAACTAAAACAATATCGAAGGTTGTTTAACCTCACTTTGTTTATTGCTAGTTATGATAAACTAAAAGTAAAGTTTCCCTCTGCCCAGTACTATTATTTTGACCGCAGCTGTAGGAGGGAACATAGATAAAGAACACTGGCAAACAAAAACAAATAAATTAGAAATGTGTGTGGAAAAATAAAAACAAGCCAAGCAAAGCTTCGAAACGAGGGTCGACTCAGAAAAAGATATTGTGATAAATCATTATCATAATGATCTCGACGATGGTTGAATAATAAAACAATTTCCAGCACTTTACCAAAATGTAAATAACCTTCACTTTATAAGAACATATTTATATGTTATTACAATGTTGGTCGATCTACAGTAAATCACCTATAGAAGATCACTTAAGATCTCAAGATTTTCAGCTAAGTCATGACTTAAGTCATTTGTAAATATATTTACTTAGAAAGCAGTTAAATTAATCAATTATGATTTTAGTATATTAGGTCGAAGAATCCTAAATTAAAGAAACTATTTTCAGTTTTGTTTTCATTGAATTTCATAAATAATAAAATAATTACAGTAATTAACAATTTTAATTTTTTACCATCAAATCTCAATTTTGTTCTTATTTATTCTGTCTGTCAAAATTAAACTTAATCAAAAGAAAATTTAGGTAAGTTGTCGACATTTTCTCAATATTAATAATTAATATTTTAAGCACTTCAATATTTTATACAATTTTTTTTATAGCATTGTTAATAAACTTTTTTACAAAAGTAATTGAATAAGTATAAGTTGTAATGTGTTTTATTCACCTCAGATTTTCCTTTAATTATATACAATTATTGAAAGCTTTGTTTTAATGGCTGATATATTTAATTACACGTCAAACAGCATTGAAGACGCCTTATCAAATTTCTAAGCTTAATCTTTTGTGTGTTTTGTTTATCTTGCAGTACAATATGCTAAAGTTTCGTTATTATTCCGCAATTAAATCCAGCTTAGACGCAACATTTTTGCCAGCGCCACAAAGCTTAGTTGAACTGCTCTCGTTTTTGATTTTCACTATTAAGTGATTAAGAGTGTGTCATAGTGCTGTAATGTGTTTTTAGTTTTGTATTTTGTATATTGTGTTTTATTTTTTGTAATTTGTTTTTTCCTCTGGCAGAGCCTGTTTTTTGAGACCCCCCCCTATTGTGATGTCATCATTACCGGGAACTGCTCGAGCAATTATACAATCAGGCCAACGCGTCGGGCATTATTAAACCTACTATATATATACCTACATATATTCCCATTAAAGCGGCAGCGGCTTTATTTCTTTATTTTTTGTACTCTTCGCTGGACGATAAGTTTCCGAAAAAAGAGCGAAATAAAATATTATATCGCGCATATAAATCGCAAATTGACAAAGTAAACTCGCCGTCTGGCCTTTGCTCTATTAATTTGTGTAAAAATTGATTTTAATAAATAAACACTCTCCGTCGTCGTCGTTAATTTCGTTTTCGTTTTTCGAACTCAAACTCAAACCCAAACCCAAACTCAAATGTTTACCCATAGCATTGGCAATCGGTCGACTTTATCAATTTATGTCAGCGGCCAGGAAGGTCAAAAACACACAGATAGAGACTCCGTCGGCTGTCTCATATTTAGTTTTAATTTGCTGCCCCATCTCCATGGCCTTTTTTTATTCGAGGGATTTGGCCGGGGATTTTCACTGGCTTTGGGCTCGGCTTTTTGGGTTGGGCCAGCTAATGGGCTGAGTGGCTGACTGGCTGACTGACTGACTGAATGTCAACGGGCTTATAACATCGGTTACCCAATGCCAATGCCGCCAAAATATTTACACCCATCAAGGGCACTTCGTTTCCCCTGGGAATATATATTTCGTTTCACACATGCAATTCACTCAATTTACATTGCTGGCCCGAAAATATGCTGCATTTTTGCAGTGGAATTTATCAGAAAAGGCTGTAACTTAATGATTATTTAGCATTACTACTTACTATTGATCACTGCTAAAAAATACGTAGTAAGTACAAATGTTTTGTACACCATATTCATATTTTTCGCTAGAAACATAATATTTGTTATACAATAATTATTAAAAGTATTTATTTTTTAAAAAGTATTTTTGTGCCAACTATCTACATCTGACAATGATCATTGAGTAAAATGAGAAATTAATCATTCATTATTTGTGACCGCAAACAATACTCAGATATATGTTGAAGTTATTTTAAATATTTTCGCTTTACTAACTTTTACTAATTTTAAATTTAAAATATTAAAAATATGTGATACTATTCAGATGATTATTTATAAATTTAATCTGTAAATTTAATTAAAATTTAAACTATATTTAATTTAAATAAATGTATTTAAGACAAATAGGAACTATTTGAAATTAAATACTTTCCACATTGATTTAAATATTCTAATATAAAATTGCATTTAATATTATAATTTGATGTTAAACTTAAATATTAATTTACATTTTGAATTCTAAAGCCAGCTACCTATCAATGAACTCATGACTCATACACTTTCTTTTTAATTACTAAAAATGGCATTCAAAAGCCAACACAGTTGTTTTGCGATTAATTGTGAAAGGTTTTGCAAAAAGCAAGACAATGTATAATAAAAATCATCAATTGACCATTACCATGGCACTGAATAGTTATCCCTGTGAAAACATGACCATGTGGAAACCAATTTATTTGGCACGCAAATTCACAAACAAAGGTAGACATATCGCGGTATTTGGTGCGTTTATTTGGAATTGTAATTAAAACCACCTTAATCAAGTGTTCTGAGGGGGCGTGGCAGGTCAAACAAACAATAATTAAGTAACAAAAATACTGCCCGCTGCAAATACACCAACATACATATATAAAAACGAGAGGCGACAATGGTCAATGATTTAACAATAAAGTGCAATAAAAAGCACGGGAGTTCTCGCACCGAGAATTCAATGAATTTTATTTATTTTTATTATTAAACGTGTAATCAGTGAGAAGTAAACAATTAAAAATGTTGATTTCACGCGCTCGCAATTCGAATTTTATTTTTATTTCACGCCCTTCCCACACTCTCTTTTTTTTTTTTTTTTTTTTGCACTTTTGCGGAAAATGTCGGTGTTTGTGGGTGTCTGTAATTTAAACCAATTAAACACTCACCAAATAAACAAGCGGCAACAAAGTCCGCCAGTTTCGCCCCACCGCAATTTTCCAACCCGACTTTTCCCGCGTTAAGTATGATTTACAAAATGGCTGCGTGCCACAGAAATAAAGCCAACTGGAATGGCGAAAAAATGCACCATAAATAAATTTAATACACAAATAAAAGGAGCGAAAACGATAATCAATGGTCGACCGGCGATAAATGAAAAATGCAACAAAAATGCCGCTGAAAATGAACGGGAAAAGCCACAAAGGAAACTCGAGCAACAATTGAGAAAAGAAACACGAAACGCTATGAAACCGAAACGAAGTAATCCCATGAATCAAAGAGTTTACAAATATAAAACCCACAAAAATAAACCCCGTGACTTGAATGAACTGCAGTTAAAAAAAATGGTAGAAAAAATCATGTAAACTTAGTTATTATTTGAACAACATCAACTTAGTTTTATCTTTCATAGTTAAACATAAAATATTAATATTAAATTCTATTAATTAATATTTATCAATTTGTCGAATATGTTTGTTTATTATTTCTATGAGGCTTAGATCTTTTAATCAATAAAATAGTTAATTTTTTTAAGTGAGAATTTATTTCTTTCAGTTTAATAGGAATTGTAATTACTTTTTACTTTAATTGACTAAATTTATTATATACATCTTTTGTCTTAATAATTGCTTCTTTAGTAATTTTGTTTAGAAAAGAATATATAAGATTAGATATTATTATTATTGTAAAAAAAAGTATTTGTTTAAAATAATATTGGTATTAATTAGACCTCATTTAGTTGAATTTTATTAGGATGTGAAGGGTTAGGATAAGTATCTCATTGTTTAGTTATTTATGTTTTGAATTTAAGTTTATAAATATATGTGTTCCATTGTTGTTTATGACTTTCGCACAATCCCAAAATTTAATAGTAAATCCATAGCTAACATCCCTCCTCTTTCCCTGATTTAAGTAATAAAAATTCTACAATTTTAATTCGCATTCCTTTGTGGGTTTGTCATAAATCGATTAATTAATGTTCTGTCCGTGGTAGTTAATTTTTCGCCTTTTTTACTGTCTGTTTTTTGTTGTACTTTTTTTTTATTTGCTCTAATTAAATGTGCAGCATATTTAAAATGTCCGGCTCTGTCATTGAAATTAATCGTTTCTTTCCCCTCTTTTGTTGCATTATTATTTATTCTTTCGCAGCAATTTTTCAGCGTTTTTCTTCTATTTTTGTTTTTATTTGTATTTTCAGAAGTCGACAGAAATATCGACTTGGAATTGCAGCCATTGTTTTTGCCTTGGCTCTGTCATAAATCCATCGACAAAATAAAAATTGCATAAGGAATAAGAATACGAAAAAATGAACGGGGAAAGAAAACACACAGAAAATTGCAAATAAAATTACGTGAAACAGACGCAGACGACGCTGGCGACAGCAGCCAGAAAAACATATATATATATATAAATGTATACATATATATATATAGATGTATAGCCAGGACATTCGGTATATATACATTTATGTATTTTGCATGTCGCCTAACTTATGTTTGTTTGTTTCGCTTCTTTTGCCTTATTTTTGTGCCCTTTTTTGTGACGTTTCGGGATCATTGCATGGCTGAAAGGCAGGCAGCAAGGGGTTAAGGGGGGCGTGGGTAAAGGGGGCGGCAGAAGTTGAGCCTGGCATAAAGTCAATGATGCACAAAACTACGAGCACCAGCTCTGGCAACAATGAAAACTGAAGGAAATCCGCGCTTAAAACACAACGAAACGATTTTGCTCTTCAAAAAGTTGTTTAAGAAATTCGAGGGTGCCAGTTATTAAAGTATTGAAAAGTAGGATTCCTTTGGATTTACTTGACTTTTGACTTTTGTATTGCACCATATATATGTTTATTTTTCAGACCCATATTAATGTTTGAAAAAAACGTTTTTAAAAGGTGATTCAAATAGTTATAAAAGTGTTTAAAAGTATGTAACAATTTGTAGAGTTCCCTTGGATTTATTTCAAAAGCAGACTTTTACTTTTGTATGGCATACTATTGGGAACAATAAATATTAATTTAAATATTAATTTTTAAGGCGCTTATTAATGTAAGAAGAAACCATTTCGAAAGATGTGTAAGCAAATATTATTTATATATAAAACTTTTTAAAAATATGCAATAACATATTTTAGGTTTAAAAATTCCTTTGGACTTAATTCGAAAGATGCATTTTACTTTTATATTGCATACTTTTGGGCAATGATTTAAACTCACATTAAATTTGTCTTTTCCAGACCTGAACCGTATAGTAATGCCAACTTAGAAAGGGTATTCAAGGACTATGGCATATCTGCATATGAGCCAGCAGAAGGATGAACAGAGGCAGTAGCTGCCGAATGTTCTGGGCATGTGCACATTGCGCATATTGCCCCATCGCACCGGGACGAAGCGGGGAAATTGCTTTATCATATATGCATATATATATATATATATATATATATATATATATATATATATACATAAATATCTGAAAAATATTGTTTAATGCAGAGCCAGGGCCAGGGAGTGGGATAATGGATTAGCCGAGTATCTGGTATCTGGTGGCTGCGATCCGGAACCCCCACTGAATGTCAATGCCTGGTCCTTAAGCAGTTTTGATCGATGACTTGGTCGCTGGCTCACGCACTAAACTGATTGACTGACTGCCTCCAGCAGCGATTGACTAACTGACTGAGTGAATGAGTGGGCACGGGGGCTAACAAATGATGTTGGTATCTTATATCTCAGCCAGAGCCACAGCCACAAGAGCGAAAAAGTTTTCAAACCAAATTGCCCCAGTAGGTCAGTGGATTGCGGATGGATAGGACGCATAGATAAGCAGCAATGTCGAAAGTTTTGATTGAAATTAATAATTTCCAATTGGCATTTTAGGCGGCACTTTCTGCTTATCGCCCTGGATCCCTGGATGCCTGGATCCCTGCATCCACATCGTCCTTGCCATCGAATGCCAGAAGTTGTCAATTTGTGCCAAGTCTGTTGCCCAGCAATACATCTCTCCATTTCTTCCTGCTCCTGCCTTCCTGATTTCCCTCACTTTTTGCTGCTCCACTGGCGGCACAGTGGTTGAAAAAGTGTTATGCTTAAATACATAATGTTTAAATGGTACTTTTTCAGCCAATCTATGTTACATGGTGAATTAAATTAAAAGCCCGCTATTAAAATTTTTTTAAATGTTAAATGGGTTTAATAACATCTTTTTTTCGTTTTGTTTTGCTTAAGAAATTACTGACTTATATTTAGGTTAAGAACCATTTAAAAATAAAATATGTTTCATTTAAATTAAAACGTGACATTTTTTGTGCATAATTTTAAGGCTTTAGGTAGTAATTTTCTTAAATATATATATAGAAAGCTTATCGATCATTTGCAGGTCTTTATTGTTTTCTAGGTGTAGTTACTTGATTCTTTTACCAGTGTGGTGCCACCCTTAACCTCCACCTCCATTTCCTTTGGACTATGGACTATCTAAACTAAAGTCTAAATATCCTGGCACGCCTGAATTGCTTTCTTCCCTCTTTTTGTCGTTGTCGTTGTGTAGTTGTGTAGTTGTCGATGTGGCAGGAGGAGGGAAAACTGAACTCACTGCCAGTGGATGGATGAAAGTTTCCATTGCTGTTGTCTGCTGCTGGAAAGTTGGGCTAAGGGGCAGTGCCTCTATAGCCGGATATCGAGTCAGCAATCCTCGCTCATGATGTTGCTGCTGTAGTTGTTGTTTATCGTGACATATTTGCGGGGTGGAGGAAAAGCGAACGAAAAGCGGGAAAATGGGGAGGTAAAGCAGTGGAGCTGCCTGCGGAAGTATGCTTTTCTTTGGCTTGTTTCCTGTTGCCGGCTGGAAGCTCGCTCCTGTTGCAGTTCCATACACACACAGAGCAACACCCCGGAAAACATCTCCATCTCGATTTCATTTGCTTGCTGCTTAGACAGCGGCGGGGAGGGGGGGAAATTCAGTGGGAAATTGAGGGGTATTCCCTCCATACTGTCCGTAGTAGGGCATTGAAAATTTCCAATCAAATTCAGTCAGCGTGAAACCAGAAATTGCGCCCCAACTCAGTTCACGCTGCAGTTCTCAAGATCCTTAAGGGGGCGAGGTTTTCAACATCGCCATCGACATCGAGAACCGCAGGAGCAAAAGTTTCCCATCCAGCAAACAGCAAAACACTTCAAAAAATGGCGCACTGCATAAATTTCCATTTGCATTTCCCCCCCACTTAGCCAAAAAAAAACAAAAAAATCGAAAACCAAAAACCGAAAACCGGAAACAAATACTTCTGGTATAAAAATTGGGGGAGAAAACACAACCAATTATAAGGTGATAAGCCGGCGATCGACTTTAAGCATTTTAATCGATTTTTAGTTGTTGCTTTTTTTTATAAAATACTTTAATTTGTAGACTCCACTGGTTAACTTTTTTAAAACCAAAATGCATTACTTAAATATTTTAAATGTATGTTGAAAGCATAAAAAACATAAAAGTCTTTAGAGTTTAGTAATAGCACAAAAAAGTATTGCTTAAACCTTGTGGTAAAATTATTTAATTTTCTTAAGCTGTTTATGGACTATATTTAAATATTTATAAAATTTAATTATGATTTATACAAACACCTTTACAAATTAGTTTAGAACAAAACAATTTTGCACATTTTTTTTTGTTAAAACTTTTGATAACATTTTCTAAACAGTTTTTGTAGGTTTTAATAGCAAAACTAATAATTAATAATTAATGATTTGATAATATGTTTGATCAAGTTTTTGTAAGTTTTTTATTGATTTAATGGTTAAATCTTTTGGCCAGAAAACTCATACTTATCCTCCTACACATTTCCTCACCTGCACTCTGTTTCCATCTGTTTTTGGCATTCAAAGCCCGATTTTCCACTTTTTTCCACACTTTCCATGTTTGGTGGTTGCTCTGCCCATTTGCAGCTGCCTTTTCCAGCGAAACGCACTCACCTTTTGTGGTTGGCAATGGCTGATTAGCTGGCTAACTCCTTTGTACCTGGATTTTTGCATCTATCAACTCAATTTGCAAGGACCCCCACCCCGCAAATCTCTTTCCAAGCGATTGATTGCCCATCTTAAGATTTGCTCATCTAATTTCAGATTCAAGCAGAGCATTTTTGCCGCTGCGTTTTCAGTGCGGCCAACTGTGCGTATGCGCAATCCAGTCGCTGTGGATGGAGGTTGAAGAGAACTTAAGCAATGACCATTCATTCTGCTGCACTGAGTCCGACTCTTGAAAGATGCATTGCAATTGTTTCTCTATTCTCTGTACTCGTTTTCATTTCCATTTTTATCCTTTTTTTTCTTCTTTTTTTTCGCTGGCATCGCAACGATTTTTCTTCCTCTGCTCCTCTGGCGGAGCCATTACTTTTGCTTTAACTTGCACTTAGCCGCTGACAAAGCAGCTGCAACTGGTCGTCCAAGGGGGGGTTTCCAAGAGCGGGGTTCCAGAGGCGGACCATGTGCATCATTACTCTTGGCAGGCATGAGTTGACAACTCCAGTGCCTGGGTATTGGCTGCCATTTCTGGGCAGCGCAAGAAAAGACAAATATTGCACATGTCATTCGACGTGAGCGAGTATGATGAGCTCGATGAGCAGGACCAACAGGGCGCTGCCAGTTGGCAACATAATGTTTTTTTCTAAAAACATATATAAAAAAATTATTATTTAGCAAAAAAATCAATATTATAAATGTATGTTTAGGAAACTATTTTTTATTATTTAGCTAATCATTATTCAAAAAGTACAATTACAGACATCTTACATTGTTAAACCTTAAATAAGTCAAGTCACACAAATACAGGTTGAGGTCACCTATGTGAATGTCGGGATCACCTAACATCATGCTTAGCTTAACAAAGCTAAATTATTTGCCATTCACCTACATTATTGCTTAGTTGGCTAATTTTTTTTTTAAATTTTTTTACTATGTTTAACAAATATTAAATTTGAACCATATTTAAACATTACCTCAACTTTTCAGGGTATGAAAACAATCAGTGGAATCTGGGAGAATCTTCAAAGAATTTCCATTACGAGCATCTGTTCCGGGGGAAGCATATTTCCAGCTAGATTTACCGATAGTCTTTTGTATGCTCTCTCTCTCTTTCACTTCATGTATGGCCATCTCTATCACAGGCGGTATGTCCTTCTCTTTCTCTCTTCCCCGCTGCGATTGCCTTCTGGATTGACAACTCCGAGACGACTTTGGGCTATGACTTATTCATGTCAACCGCTGACAAACGGCGTCCTTTGTGGAGGGTCCTTTTGGGAGAGGTCCTTGGAGAGGAGCATGGCATGGCAACCATGAGGCCTTCAGTCAGGTACAGATGCACTGGCGGGAACTGCAGAAATCACTTTTCCCAATCCCAATGCCATTTGGCGTTGGCATACTAATGAACTGTCACACGCACAAAACCGCCTTAGCCTGTTTTAGAGGTTTCTGAGGTGATGTCTCACTCTTCCCCACTCTCTCCCTATCTCTCTCTCTCTCTCTCTCTCCCTCTATAGCCATCTCTCTCGCTGGCAGTGCTGCTCGTCTCAAGTGCCCATATATCTTTCAGGCAGTTGGGCGCTTAAATTACACTAAATCACAGCCAAACAAATTGAATTTTAAGTTGGCCATAGTAAAACCGCAATGCAGCCGCCTTCTGCAAGGAAAATCACTTGAAAAGGGGGTTAGGGTCTTAGGTCGGAGAAGGGGGCAGAACAGGAAAAGCAGGAGCCAACAGAAGTCCTTGCCAAAATGACGAAGCAGTCTCCTCTTTGCCGCTCCCCCAGGTGTCTTTCATCTTCATCTTATTGTATTTTTGAGGCAACCACTTGCCCATCCAACATCCACCACCCCCAACAGACATTAGGCTGACAAACAATGCGGCCATCAGCCCATCAGCCCACTAGCCACGCCCCCTTTGCCAGCGTGTTTTGGCCAGATTGATGTCAGCCAGCCAAACACTTGAAATTGCAGTCGGTGGCCAAAAAAGTAGAAAAGAAGCCCATGGAAGAATCCCAGCAGCACTTGGCTATGCAAAAAAAAAAAAAAAAACACATACACACACACACAAAAAACAAGCAGACTTAAAAAAAAACCAAAAAAAAAAATAAGGAAACGAGTGCCTGAAAATGCAAAGAAGCAAACTCGAACCGGAAGCAAAAGAGGCTCTGATTTTGACGCTGGTTCAGGTGACTAAGTGAAATTATAGAACAAATTATGCAGCTTCGAGGAGCACAGGCGTCAGCAGACGACAATGGGACAAGATTATGGGAAGAAAATAGGGCAATATTATGTTAAGATATAATAATAATGGTATATCAAAAAGTAATAAATAAAATGTCAAACCCTAAAAGTAGAAAAAAGTCTGTTAAATTATTTTGAAGACTAAAATGTCAAGTAATATAAAAAAAAACATTAAACTAATACTAAAATAAATAAAGAAAAATTAATAATAAAAATATAACAAAATGATTTAAAATTATCTAAGTAGATATTTGGCATTGCCTTACGAATTTTAATTTGAATTTTTAATTTTTAAATGTTAAATTAAATTCTTTAAGTTTTATTTATAAGAAATCGTTATTTTTAATTTAAGCTAATTAGAGAATAACGTGAGCTTAAGATTAAGATTTGAATTACTTACAATATTTTTTTTTATTTGTATAATTTTATAATTCTGAAACTACTTATTGTTTAATTTTTATTTAAGCTAATTAGAGAATAAAGTGTAAGGCTATGTTTTATTTTCATATCTTTCTATAAACAGATTTGGCTTAAAATTATTTACAAATTTAATTTTAAATAAAACAAAAACTTTAATTTAGTTTTACTACGAAGTTGGCTGATATGTCTAAACTTTGTTCCACAATATGGGTATCTTGTAGCTATTCCGTTGGCTTCTTTTTCTCTGACCCTTTTTTAAGACGCCCCCGCCCCCCCCTTTTTCCGTCAACCATGGGCGGCGTTGACTAACGAACACTATCAGTTAAATCTTGAAATTGCACTTGGCAAGCGTTCAACATGCCGCACCTTCTTTTGGCCACCTAGTGCACCACCCAGTGCACCACCCAGTGCACCACTCATGCCACTTGCCACCCGGAAAAGCCAGCACCACCCACCGCATTGGCGTGGTTGACATGCAAACATGCAGCCAAGGACCTGGACCTGAACTCCACTTAGCCGCGCTGTCCAGGTGAAAAGGAGGATGGATTTTCCGCCAGCGAATGGGGAGGGGGAGGGGTGGGAAAGTGTGGAGCAGGGGTAACATTTCAAATTGCTTCGCATTACACGCCGTTCAAGGCGCCAAGGATGTCCCTTGGATATCTTTTGTGGCCCACAATTTTCATTTCATTTTTCGTTTCGTTTTTTAACTGCTCGCCGCAGATGCTATCAATATATATCTTGCTCTTCTTGGGGCAACAAAAAATACCAAAAAATACACAAAAAAAAAAGAAAAAGTAGCAACCTCCTCTGTTTTCTTTTGCCTTGCCACAATATTTCTCCACAAGATTTCATATCATTTATCAGGCTCGACGACAAATTTGTCATTCTGAATCTGTCAATTTCTGCTTTATTAATATTATACGAGGCCAGCTGGCCACGCCCCCCATTCGCCCTCAATTTCGACGCGGGTGGTGGTGGGAGGGGCGGTGTGGAGGTGTTTTCACTTACGGAGATTTGATGAACCCACCGACCGCAGAATTCGCATCTGAATACCACCCACATCCACATCCTTAGCCTCATTTTCAGTTTCATCTTCATCCACATGTCCTTGGTGGGCGGTGGTTCCTGCGGTGGGCGTGGCTGTCAGGCGGTTGACTTGCCGTTGACAGTTGTCTCGGCCTCAGATTCAGTAGTCACCTGAGTGGGCGGCACAGGACAAAGGGGAGTGGTAGGATATCAGACGAGCAGAATGCTTTTGGCCCAAAAGACCAAAAAGAAAAGGACGATTTATTGCCTCCTTGCAAATGTTCGCATAATTCAGCAGATGAGTTTTTAGTTGACAGTTCGAGAAGGGGGCGGGGCGGGGTCGGAAATGTCGGGGGCGTGGCAGCGGGAGGCCCAACAAAATCAGGTCCATCAAAACTAATTGAGTTGGTAAGACAGTAAGCTTTATATCTGGTGCAAATTTATTTATCAAGTTAACTCTAGTTAGTACATAGAAATAAAACATAGATAAAACAAATAGATAAATGTTTTTTTAATATTTTTATTATTTCTAGACTGAAAACTTTGCCCTTTTTTTGGAGTGATGTTTAAAATCAATAAACGTTTACTTTTTAAGCACCTTTTAAACTTGTAAAATAATTTACATTTTTTTACAAAAATTGTATATATTTTTGCTTTAAAAAGAAATACGAAAAAATCACTAAGATATGTTTTACCAATCCAAAAAACTCTATAAGGATGAAAGGAAACTGAAAAAAAGTGTAGCAAAATGCTAATTTAATAATGAAGAATTTTGTTTCTTAGAATAAAACTTTTTAAACATTTTTAGTTTAAAAAAAGTGGAAATGTATCTATGTTTTTATCAAAAAAAAATCTTCGTAATATTATTAAATAAAGACTTCTCCGTAAGACTACAATTTTTTTAAAACTATAAAAACTATTGCCCAATAAAATTATACTTTTGCTGACCTTCTGATCGATTTGTATTGATTTGACCCCTTTGGCAATCTCCACTGTACCCAAAACCCCATTGCCATTTAAAACATGTAAATTGCCAAACGATTTCTAATCAAATTGAGCAAAGAGCTGTGAGAAATTTAATGCCATAAACAGACTTTTTGGCACGGCATAATTTAGCCAGCTCGAGTGTGTGTTTTTGTGTTCAAGGGTGCATGAAAAGCGGGAAAAAATCACCTGGCAGCAAGAAAAAAATTGCAAACGTTTACGCCTGTGAATTTTATTGATGGCATAAATAACGAAATAAAAAGGACACCGGAACGAAGGACGGAAGGCGTGTTAATAGCAGGTGGAAATGGGGCATATGCTCGGGCATCCAGTCCGGCAATCCTGTATTTACTATATATATATATTTCGCCAGCTGCTGGCAGGACATTGCCTAATATGGATGAGCATTTTCCCAGCCGCAGCAGCCTTTTTTTCCTCTTCTATCCTATGTCCTCCGCATATCAATTCCTTGTCTTAAATTGACATTTTTCCGGCCTCAAGTTTGTCTAATAACATAAACATGCCGCACACACACGCACATTGGGCCTGTCCATCGTCCTTCGTCCTGAATTCATCCTGCGCCACTTTCGGTCATAAAGCAATCAAAAAATAATTCAATGAATTTTTATTGCCGAATTATGTTAAAAGTGATTTGAATGCGACAAATGCTAGGGCCATTCAGAGGGCAGATAATGATGATGGGAGAAGTAAGAAAAAAAGGACAAAATGAAAATGGAGGGGAAAACGGTATTGTTAACAAATGAAATGTATATGCTTGTGACACATTTATTGCACAATTTAACTTTATCACACCAAATGTCAGTGCTGAAATGTTAAAGCCCTTAAGAGATTACAATTTTTAATTACACTTTGCCACTTCCACCACTAAAATATATTTCCGAACAAAATTAAATGCACAATTCAAAAGCATATTTGCATTCTCCTCATTTCTGACACATATCCTTTTACGCATCCCTTTGGCATTCACTGCTGAAACTTTGGCTCTTCATTTCGGCTGGCAACATTTTCCCTAGCCAATTAAATTTTTGTTACTGACTGACGGAAAAGAGCTGCCAAGGCAAACACCTCAAGCTTCGTCCCCTTTCCCCCCACCCCCTTGGATCCTTGAATTTGAAAGTGTATCATTAACAAACAACAACAACAACAACGACGTTTGGCATAATAGTTTTCCCTGTGGAAGGGGGCAAATATTTTTGGCTTGGCAAAAAGTTGTGCCGCTTGTTGTTTCTTGGTTGTTTTGGCAACAACTTTGCTGTTGACAGTTCTATCTCGCTCTTATCTCTGCTTGTTCCTTGTCTCTTTCGCACTCGTATAGCCATCTCTTTCGCTGGTGCTTACATATATTTTGCATGAACTAAAGCGAAGCCTGTGCAAATTAATTTAAGCGCCACATGCAAAGAACTTGCACGCAAAGCAAAGTCTTCTTCGCACCTTGTCACTGCACCTGTCCATGTTCTATTCCCCCTCGCTTTTCCATCCGCATTTCCACCCGCTTTTCCCACCTACTTTTCATCACTTTTCCCTGCTTTGGGTCTGCTTCTATGAAGTATGTTGGAATTGAGTGCGTGACACGACAACAATGTGCCCCAACTAGGAATTAACTTTAGATCTTATATGAGGTGACAAAATAAATTTAATCTTTGGAATTTAATGCAGAATTAGGAATTTCTGTTTTTTATTAACAATGCAAAGGCAAGAAACACTGGATATTTAATATCAATTAAGTAAATAGTCAGTAATAAGTTAAAATAACAATTTTAAAAACATAACTAACATAATTGCTAACAAAAATAATTCAAATCATAAAAGCAACGATAAAAATATAAATTTTAAGTACTAGTACATATATTAAAATTTATGTTAATTTTGTATTTTTGAAAATTTAATTAATTCCTCTGTTATTACACTGTGACTAGTGCCTTATTAATAAATTATAAAAATAAATAAAAATTACTTAAAAACGTGACTTAAAGAATTGTGTAAAAAATAGATCAATTAATTCAATTGATTATTGTATACTATTTTAAACCTGCGAAAGTAATTGCAAGACTGCCATATTTGCTGTGTCACTTCTGACTGTAAACAAACTATATTTTACAGCTACAAAGCAACACACTGCGTATACGCGTTCGAAGCGTATCCCACATTAAGTATAAGTAACGTTCACCGTCTTTGCATTGGCATCACTGGCAGAAAACAGATGACATGCCATGCCTATCCCACCCTTAAAAATCGGGCGACTCGAAAACTTTTCACATATTTGCTTAGAAAACTGTCTGACATAAATCATATGCAGTCGCACACCTTTCCTGCTGATTTTCCTTCCCTTTTTTTTTTGTTTTTTTGCACTAAATGGGAAAAGTTCAACTTAATTAGCGTTTACGCTGCAAAGTTTTCCTGCCTTCTTTTGATTTAATTTTATTTGCTCTTTTTTTTTTTTTTTTTTTTTTGAACAGGTCCCCTGGAAATCAGTTAAATAAGATTGTCAAACTCGAAGCGGCCAAGTGTAAATAAGGGTAAAGTTATATATATGATGATGGCATGGAAAAGTTGCTGGAGGAATAACAACAACCAAACAGAGCAAGTTTTCTTTTTTCTCTGGCAGTTTTCTGTGGCGTCTCTCGCATTGCGCTTTCTATTTTACTTAAACTTGGTCAACAACTTAACACGGCCAAAACAGCAAGTGTGTGTGTTTTTCTGTGTATGAGTGTGTGTGCTTGTGTTTGTGGCACTTACGCAGGACAATTGCATTTTGGTAACGGAAGCGAAAATTGCTTCAAATGGCTGCAGATCGGAAGTGGAAGTGGAAATGGCCGCCAGGCAAAATCGCTTCCACAGTTCAGCCAACTTAGAGCTTTGCCATCGAGTAAGTTTTTTTTGTCCCTCGACTTGTTCAGCTTTGTTGTGCTGTTGACGAATTCACAGCTTGAAAGTAGCTGAGAGTAGCGATAAACAATAAAAACTTTAAAAGCTTATGCTAAACAAAAAAAAATATTTTTTAATAAAATCCCATACAAAATGAAGCATAATTTCCTTCTATGCAACAGTTTTTTTTTTATTTATATTTTGTGAAAAACTAGCTAGTTTGGCGAGAAATTAGCTAGAATAAATGAAAATTTGATCAAAAACTAGCTAATTTGGCGGGAAACGAGCTAGAAAAATATACAACTTTTATAATTGCTCTTACATTTTTGTATAATATTTATTCTTGTTATTATTGTTCTTGTTAATCTTGTACATGTATAAATATTTTATTATTTTTTGACCTTTTCCAATAATGGAACTAAAAGGGTATGTTGCATCACGGCCATATTAAAGTTTGGATACTCCCAAAGGTTTTTTTCTAGCTAAACTGTGAGCTATGTTCCCATTTATCCAGCCACGCCCTCTTCACACACACAGTGCCGCCCACCCACAGTCAATAGCAATTGCAATCCAAATCCAAAAGTTCCACGCCAGCAAAGACCAACTTGCCAAACGAACTTGGGCTAATGTGCCACACTGTCTGTGTCTGCTTGATGTTGCTGTTGCTGTTGCTACTGCCTAGTGTTGCTGCTGCTTCTGGTGGCCCCGTGGCTGTTTGTTGGTAGCTGGATGGCTAGATGGCTAGATGGCAGCATTATGCAGGCTCGCCCGAGCACAAGACACCAAAAACCAACAATGGCAGTGGCAACAACGAAATGCAACAAGACGAAAGGAGTTGAGATTGGGTTTGAGGTTGAGGCTGGGGCTGAGGATGAGGATGAGGGTAAAAATCAAATAAATAAACATTCATGTGGGGGAATGTGGCAGGGGCAGCATGGAGAGAGACCCGACTAGAAACCATTGTCCAAGGAGCAGGGAAAGTTGCTTTTTCCTGCCGCAAGGCTGCTTCAAATGTTTTATAGGTGATAGAAAAATATTTTGCGAACGTGATGAGAATTTATCGTTTGCCATCGCAGAGGCAGCATCAAATGGACTAGGCAAAAAAGGCGAGTACAGTGGTATCGACAACAAATCAGCAGCAACAGCAATAAGGACTCTCTTCTGGCGAAGGACTAAGAACAGTCGGCAAAATATGGCATCCTGGGTGCTGGCAAACGCCAAACGCTTAAATAAACTGACTGTAAATGATATGAGGTTGCCGCCTGGTTGCCTGCCATCTCATCTCGAGTGGTAAACGGGTGAATAAGGGGTAGCACACCAGACTTTGGGCCTAGATGAACTCCCATTGGGGAGCAAGGCCAACTCTCACTCTGTAAGCTGCGAAAAATGTATATTTTTAATAGTTTTTGATAATCATATTTCAAAAAATTACATCGAGTAAAACAAATTGGTTAAGTAGAATTAAATTGAATTTTTATGGCTGTGAAAAAAATATTTTAAAATATATTTTAAGCTTAAACCAAATAGGATAACTAGAATTTAATTTAATTTATCAAAGAACCGAAAAAATAGGATTAGGGAACTATATTTTGAAGGATTTCATAATATTACTATTTAATATTAAAGGATCCTTAAAAAATATTAAAAGATCCTCAAATTGAGTAAAACAAATAGGTTTGCTAGAATCTAATTTAATTTTTTTGGTCTGTAACTAAAATTTATTAAAAAATTTTTTAGTCGCTGAACCAAATAAACAAAATTTTAATAAATTACTTTTAGCTGCGAAAAAAGATCTATTCAATGGGGAAACTATATTAACTATATTTTGCTTTTTTTAAAAATGTCTTAGAAAGGTTCTAATTTCAAATTATACAAAATACTTTTATAATTATGTATATAAACATGGCTGTTGAAAATATTTTAAATTATATTTGTTTGTTATATTTGTTGTATTAAATTCTTAGAAATAAAAGAATATTAGTTTTTGCAAGTGTACTTTCTTAACACTCTTCAGTCCTTCTTGACCCCCCGCTTGCCATCATTTGTGAGTGACGTCTGCCCGGGGCCTGTAGTTTTCCTTAGCCCACCATTGGCGGGTTAATTAATTTCAATTAAGTTTCTCGCTGCTTTTCCTGGCCAGAACAATGTGAGTAGTTGGCTGGATGGCTAGATGGCTGGAGCAAGTAGAAAATTAGCCAGGAGAGAGTTAACAAATGAAATCCACAAAATGCAGTCGAATCTATACCGCCAATACTACAGTTTTTTGCTAGACAATATATGTAGTTGAGTGTAGGGAACTTCTTGGCAATTAATTCAAGTTATCTTCTTTTTGTCGAGCTCCGAATTAATATTCATTTGAAAAGGTTGAAGACGGGAAAGAGTAAGGCCCCTATTGGAAGTATTTGCAGTCGAAGACAAAATGATTCTGGACCAAGGACTGACACATTTGAAGAACTTAACAAACCGTAAGAAATGGACATTAAACGAATGCTTCCTCGGGCGGCGACTACTTCTTGTATCCTTGATTGTATTGCTATTGGGTGGCAAATTCTAAGGGGCGGTGGGTGGTGGGTGGTAACATGGGGTTGTGTGAAGGTCGCTGGCAGGTCAACGTCTCCGTCTCAGCCAGCAATTCAAATAAAGTCCTCGACAGCAATGAACCTTTACAAATTGAAACGATGATCCTTCTGGGGACGACACGACGACATCACGACACATTTTTGACACTTGCGGTGGGCGTACTCCTCTTCTCTGGAGAGGGGGCGTGGCAGGGGCTCCATGTGAATGTTGTTGACTTTTTGTTATTTGTTCGCTTGTTAACTTTAAACGCTGTAAATGGCTTTGAAAACTGGCAGGACACAGTTCAAGATACGGGACAATGAGCTCGGATGATCTAGAGATGGTCCAAATACGAATTTACTAATCGACCATTGGTAGCTTGATACCCAAATGTAAATTAAAGTCTATATAAAACTATTTGATGGGGCTTATCTTTTATACGAAATATGATGTTTCGATGTCCTAATTTTAATATTAAAAACGAATACCATTTTCCTATTTTCAAAAATTAACAAAACACTGAACTACAGCTTAAAAAATATCTCTTAAATATATTGAATGGACAAAGCTACTCATTACTAATACAAACTAATAAAACCAATGGTTAGAAATCCAGAAAATGATATATGACTTAAGCAAACAATATTTATCCAGTCCAAAGTGGAAAATATTTAAAATGAATACGAAATATTTGGATTTACTATTTTATTTTTCTTGGCAAAAAAATACAATTTTTTTTCCATTGCATATTTATTTTTTGTAGACCCTTCGTGACTCACGACCCTTGAAGGAATGCCATCGTTAGAGGAGAGCTTGCCAATGTTTGTCCCAACCAACAAATTGGACACAAATAAAAATGCTATTGACACAGTTTGTCAAAATGCCAAACTGTCCTTTGTCCTTCGTCCTGTGTCCTTTTCACTTCTGGGGTTTGTTTTAGGGGGAGGTGGAGTCGGAGTCCCCCTTTTGTTTGGCCATCGAAATAAGCTTGATAGAGTTGTTATGGCTGCTGCCATTTGTGCTCATCGCCGTTGATTTGTTTTGGCTCCTCAAGGGACCCGATGTCCTGGAATCCCGATGTCCCGATGTTCCTGCCACTGCCACTACTGTCCCACTTTTCGGGTTAAAAGGGGCCAGAGCAAGTCCCGTCCACTGGAGTGTATTAAATGTTTGCTCAGAAAGCCTTTCTCCATTCGCCTTTCGGGCCGTGTGACAATGACGAAGTGTTGACAAATGTGTTAAGGGATTTGCGGTCGGTTGGATGGGGTCCACTGGCCATCGATGATTGCCGAGTCTATGGCTTCTGATTTCGCTTTAAAACTTTACCCAGTGATCCACAGACTCATAGAAATAAGCAACGCAATGTTAGCTTAATAAATTATAAGCCTTAAAAATAATTTATTGAAAAAGCCTAAAAATGTTTATTTTATTGAAGGCCAAGCAATTGTGAAATAATATTTATGTTGCTATCCATGTTTTACTATATTAATAATAATATTAATAATATTTGTATTGCCTTTAATAATTCCATGTTTTACTATATAATCATATATATATATATAAGCATATATATATGCCAGCAATAATGACATATAACATTTATGTTGCTTCCATAAATATTTCCCTGTTATATTCTATAATAATCTTTGCTTTAGAAACACAAAAGTATATATAAAACGGAGAATATAAAATGGTTTAATTAAAAACTTTATTTCCTATCTCTTCTTTGGCAATACACACATTAACAAATAAACAAAAAAAAATTATTTTGTTTTGTATTTCTAAATATTATGCTTATTACTTAGGATGAGCCATATCGGACCACATTCTGCACCCTGAGCGCAATACCTATTAAGCAGGGCATTATTGTGCCTCATTCTCGACAATTTCCCACCTGAGGGGCATTACTTTTCCAGGTGGCCGAGTGTACTACTATACGTGTGCACTTTTCGGGCATTGCCCATTGGCCAAAACTGTATTTAACGCTCAACAAAGGCCGCATTAAGTGTCCTACCAGGGCGGCCGCAGGCAGAAGGGATAAAGGATAAAGGAGCGCAGGAGCTGGAAAATGGGGACTCAGAATAAGGAGCTCTGTGAGTCTGCCTGCCTGCATTGAATTGCATTTAATGCATGGCCAACATAATTTTAATGAGTTTTTGCTCTTAATCCGTTTGCAAGATGTTGTCAATGAGCCTGCGGCTCCTCTTCCCCGTTTTCCCCCATTTTCCGCCTTCGCTTTTCCCACTTTTATATTTGCTTCTTTTTTTTTTGTGCACTACTTTTGTGGAAATTCTTTCATAATGCGCTGCCAACAGCCGCCTGTCAACGTGTGAGTGTATGAGTTTATGTGTGTTTGCTCCATGTTTTCTTTTTCTATCTGCAGTGCAACAATTTCCCTTGTGGCCGCCAGGCATTTTCCACCCCCATTCCCGCTGTTTGTTATAATTTTCCGCTCTTTGCAGCATTTTAATTTGATTTTAGCCGGCAGAAATGGCGCCATTTCGCTACTCTCACTTACTTTTGGTATATAATCATTTTTCATTGGCGCATAGGAAAATCTAGGCAGAGTATTGCAATAGTTGCCAAATGCTGGATGATCTTTTCTTCTCCCCAGGCATTTTCATGTGACACTTTTTCGCTTTTCGTTTGTTGGCACCATTTTGTCTGTTACTCGTGCCGCCTTTGGGCATTTGCAGTTTTTAATCTCGCTTAAGTCGGCCCACCTGAAAACCCCCTTTTGCAGAACTTAAGCTCAAGATCTGGGCTTAATGCCCTACATCGAAATGATTGAAATGCCAATTAACCAATAACTGCTCTTTGTGTGCAATTGCGGAATGCCCAAGAAACCAAGAGGCCAACAAGCCATTGTATTCGAAGCCGAATTCGCAATCAAAGCGCATTTCAGGGCAATGCCAGGAATTTGGCCATAATATTGGGCCTCCAGGAGAAGACATTTCTGGACTCGAACTCTGGGCACTGCTGCCTCGGCCTGCGGTTGCCCAGGATCGAAGCCAAAGCGATGAACAACAAAATAATACACTTATTTGATAATATATGCCCAGAAGGTATAAGTTATTTTAACAAAAGTTAAAGTTAATAAAAAATAGCTGAAATGTGAAGGATTTTAATATGTGAAAAATCACATTCTATTGTTTTTTGTGTAGAAAAGAAAAAAATTTTAAGATAAAAAAAAATAAATGCACCAGATTGGCTTCTCACCATTAATTTCCAATGATTTGACCCAAAAAACGATCAAAATCGATGAAAAATTAATTTTATGGCCAATTTTCGCATTTTTAATATGGGGGTACATCAAATTTTTTGCAAAAATTTTGAAAACTGAAAAATTTTTAACTGTGAAGGCCATTTGATTAAAAATTTAATGACGAGTTCAACGATGTATGACACTCCTTTGACCATTACTTCCCAGGTTTTTGATACAAAAAAAAAGATATTGAAGGTGTTTTTTTGAAGAATGAAAATCCAAATTCCAAAAAGTCTTTTTGCTGTAACTTGGCCAAAATAAGACGTATATCCAAAAGAGTGACTGTTTTGTACAGCTGGCAACCTATACTACCAATCCACAATCGGTTTTGAAAAGTTTATTTTGATTTGATACAAAAAGCGATTTTTAAAAATCGAATTTTTGAAAATTTAATTTTATGGCCAATTTTCGCATTTTTGATAAGGGGGTACTACATCATAATTTTTTACGAAAACTTGAAAATCTTAAAAATATGAATGCCATTCGATTGGAATTTTCACGACGAATTCAACGATGTATGACATTCCAAGCTTTGACAATTATATCCCTGGGTTTCGATAGAAAAACCGACTTTAAAATGTTTTTTTTTTTTGGGTTTTTGGAAATATGTAAAACATGAACATTTCTTTATGTTTTTTTTTGTTGTAACTTGACCAAAATAAAAGGCATAGCTATAAACGTTACTGTTTTGCAACCTATACTATCTATCTCCAAAAAATTGAGAAAAATATATTTTATTTTGATACAAAAACCGTTTTTTAAAAATCGAGTTTTTGAAAGATTCGTTTTATGGCCAATTTTCACATTTTTGATAAGGGGGTACATCATCAATTTTTGAGAAAATTTCAAAAACTGAACAATTTTTTGCTTTCAATGCCATTTGATGGGCAATTTAAAGACGAATTCGCCGATGTATGACATTCCATCTGGTGACCATTTCTTCTCAGGGTTTTAACACAAAAACACATTTCTCAAGGCTCTTTTTGTTGTAACTTGGCCAAAACGAGACCTTACTGTTTGACCTTTTTTTTTTTATTCCATGTTGGCATTTTCCCTTATGCATAACATTGCATTTACAGAACACAAATGCCAAAGACTTATAACTTTCCGGGAATTGATAGTAAAGAGTATACTTTTTGGAAATACACCCTGCCAGCACCGCGAATACCGCTTGTAATCACTAAACATTTGCCCAAAAAAGCTGGTGGGAGGTGGCGAAAAAGTGTTGCATACTTCACCGGGCAGCGGGAAAATGTAAAATATTTTCAATTAATTCGTCATAGCTGGCAGCCACCACAATTTCAATTTCATTTCAAAATTTTGGCGAGCGCACAAAAAAAAATAGAAAAGGAAAAATTAGAATATTTTCATTTGAATCTGTCTCGCTTTCATCTCGACGCGGCCACGGTCCAACCCTTTACAATGGCTTTCATTTAATTTCGGCCGCCCCTTGTTTGTGCAACACTTGAACGCACCGAGGAGCCGGTGGCCCCCAGCCAAAGGATCCAAAAGGATCTAAAAGTATTCCGAAGTATCCAAAGGCAGCCGTGTGGTGCGGCAAACTAATAACTTTCTCCTTGGCTTTTCCGGTTTTTGTTTATTCATGAGTTTGATTTCTGTGGCCGGCCAAGACTTTTGTAACTTTTTGAGCCGCTCAGGTGAAAGTTGAGAAGTTAGGGTGACTTTTTGGAAGGGGGATGGGGTTGGGGGGAGAACCTCCTACAATCAGCAGGGTTAACCCATTGAGGCCTGCAAAACGCATAATTATTTTATTTGTATTCGGTCACCGTTTAATACACATTTTTCACGTTTTTTCGCCTCTTTTTTTGCGTATTTGTTTATTGGTGTTTGGCCTAGAGAGGTTTAACATTTAATTGGTATGGGTAACCAATAAGAAATGTAAATTCTTTGAAGCTAACAATTTTTTAAATGGGTTTTTATTTAAAGGAAAAATATTTTATTTATATACCCTTGCAGAGTTATATGATAGTGACCTTAGATAGAAGTAGAAAATAAATTTCAATGTTATTTAGCAAGTGTTTTGATTTTATTTCTTCAACTGGTCCAAATATTTTTTGTTAATAATTTAAATAGTTTTCTTTAAAATTAATTAATTAATTTTTTCTTTAAGTTGATTATTATATCTGAAAATTTATTTTAAACTTAAACCATATTTACGTAAGTAAAATGCATTACGATCAAATTGGAAGTAGACAGATATTTATTTTTACTATTTCATTTTATTATTATTGAACAGTGAACACATATAGTTTGAAGTTATAAAAAATACAAACGTCTAGGATATTAAAAAAAAATTAGAAATTATATTTGAATAGTAAGTTAAATGGTTTATACTAAATATTTTTATACTTTTTGACTGCCCTTTATTATCTGCTATCTTACAAACCGAAAATATGCTATGCATATGACCAGTTTTCACTTTAAATACTTTATATAAAATAAATGAATATTTAAATAAATAAATGAATATTTGCCCGATGTCATGTCCATTTTGACGCACTTAAATCTCTCAATACATTCCGCAGCTTCCACATTTGTGTTATTCCATATTGGCATGATGTGATGGTGAAAATGTTTGCTGCTTTTTTCGGCTTAGCCGGGGAATCCCCCAAGTGGATATTGAAATGGTTGCACTGCACTCTCCGCAAATCCCATCTGCCAGGCTATACATATAGACATATATATAGGGGGTGGGCGAAAGATATAGGTGTCCGGCATTAGAGAGAGATGGCGACAAGAGCGGGCATTACACAAAGGCCTTTTTGGCCGATAATGGAGCTTATCTTGGCGGGGATAACGTAACGTAGCGCCAGCATAAAGCATAAAGCCGTAGGCAAATACACAATTTGGTGGCCGAAACAAACAAGCACGCATATTTATAAATATCTACATATATTAATATGTGTGTATGGGTGGGTGAGTGTTTGAGTGTGTGATTGTGTGTGTGTGGGAAAATTGTATTATGTGCGGCATAAATTCGCATCGTCTGCCATTTGTGCGAACGACATCGACATCATTGACATTCATTGGATTTGGTGGCCATTCGCACCTGATGCTGACTACACTGAACAAAAAATTTGATAGTAAAAATAAATAAATGTTTATATATTATTTAAATTAAATATAAAACTATAAGTTCTATGCAAATTAAATAGCACTATTTTATATAAAAATATTTCAATTAATGTGAAAAGTGTTAGACTTAAAATAGTTGCTATTTAATATAATGATTTTTAATTCTTTCAAATATGTTTTAAATTTAAATTAAAATTTTGAGATAATAAAATCAATAACAAGTCAAATGCACAATTTAAAAAATCTCAAGATATTCATATTTTAAATAACTAAAATCCGCAGTGGATGAAAAATATTGAAATTGGTTACAAAAGAAAATGGAAGTACTCCGTTTTTTTTACCAGTGTACCAGTGCAGGTCCCCTCAGACCCCCCCTTTTCAACCTCAACCCCCCGCCCATGCACAAAGTGTTTTATGGTTATTCAAATGCGGCCAGTCGACGCGACCCCATAACCGTAAAATGATTTGCCAGCCAGCCAGCAGAACAGGTGAAAGTGGGGTGAAATTTGCAAAAGGGGGCGAGGGGGAGGGGGTCCATACCACACAAGAGGGTCCCTTTTAACCGCCGCCAGGCGGAGCCACTCATTATGCGCTGCCGCTTTATGGCACCCCGAAATCTGTGCTACGAAAATTGTATTAAAATTTTATTATGTCACAGATAGCGCAGCACACAACATATGCAAAGTGTCCAAAAAAAATAAGACAAAAGGCAGGTTAGCCCACCACACAAATTGAAATGACCATAAAGTCAAATGTAAGTATGTGGCTTAAAGTTGGCAACTTGAATTTACCAAAACCAAAATATATAATCACCATCTATTTTTTATTTTTGCTCTCTTTTCTTTCGTTTGTGTGTGTGTGTGTGGCATTTTAGGCGTTGTGTTTTTAAAACACTTCCTCTGGACACTCTATTAAAATGTAATTATTCATTGCTAGGCCGTTGCCACTTTGCACCTGACAGACCGCACTCACACACACACCTGTTTTGGGGGGTGTAAAACCCCCAAACCATTTCAATTTGGCCTTCTCAAGGGAACTCAACTGAGGTTGGCTGCCAGCATTGCTGTTTAGCATAAAGAATCCCTTAAAATAATTACAGTTTTCAAAACTGTTTTCGGGGGGAAGGCTACGCCCCTCTGCTTCCGGTTTTTCCAGGGGTTTTTCCCAGACCCCCTTCCCATTTTCCCCTCTTGAATTTTCCCCTGTCATCGAGCTTGTTGTGTACAAATTTTTAGTGCCCTGTTCGTCGCGTTGCTTTGGCATTTATTAGCCGTTTCAGGGCTGTTGGCTGGCATTATAAAGTGGGGGGGAGAGGTAAAGGTGGCCAACAACAAGTGAAATAAAATGTTAAACAAAGGCAAACAGCAAAGCTTGGCCATATTTTTAATGCGCCACCCCCATGCATTAAATTAAATGATGTGAAAATAATGTTGGTGTTTGTGTTGCTGCTTCTGTTTCTGTTTCTGGTTTTTTTTTTTTTTGTGAGGGCAGCGCGCCAAGGCAGCAAATGTGCAAATAATTCGAAATAAAGTGTGACCGAAAGGCAAGTGGGGAGAACATTCTGGCATGTCCTTGGCAAAGCAGACAGACAACCACATTAATTACACACAGAAACTCGAAACACTCACACTCACACACACACACTCCCGCCTACACACAAATAATTTAACGCACATTACTCAAATGCAAAATAAGTTGTTTGCAGTTTTTTTTTTTTTTATTCTGTGCTCGTGGGAAAAGCTGCTCCTCGACTCGGCATTAGCATTTAATTTATTTCGATTCATCTATGTCGCACAGCAAAGTGTGTTCTACTTTTGGGTGCTAGAAAAATACCTTAAAGTATTTAATCAAATGCAGAAAACAGAACAAAATATTGTAACGATTTTTTAATTTAATAAGCAAAAGAAGTTATTAGTTTAAAAATTCTAGAACATGTATCATAGCACTTACAAATTTGTAAGTATTGTTATGTTTTAAGATTTAGTATGATTGAGCGATGAGCACAAAATAATGCTGCCATAAGCTTTAAATTGCTTTGTTTTAATTATACTGCCAAATTATAAATATTGATCAAAACAATTTTATTTTAGAAAAAATTAAATTAAACTTAAGTTGTCAATAAAATAAATAGAAGCTTAATATATTATCAATAAAATAATATAATATGATAAATGTAATACATATAAATATACATAAATTATATTTATAAATTTATTATAAAAAGCATATTTTTAAGTTTAAGTTTACGATTACACTATAATAAGGATAAAAAATGGACACTTTTTCGTCCTTGAAAAAATTAAAGTCAACCTAGGAATGGTTAATAAAATTTAAAGTAGTTTAACAAGTAGTTAATGAAAGATGAAAATTTTATTATTATAAATAAAATACAAATTAAATATACGTAATTTCATTTTCTTATATATTTCTTTGATCTCAAATCAAGACGATCTTTTAAGTCAAGCTTATGAAAGCCTTATTAGATCTAATTATTTACAGAAACTTAACACTTATACATATTTTCTCTCAAGTAACTAATTCTCTCAAATATTTTCTTTAATTTTCAAGCCATAGCTTACCACTGTGTTGGCCAAAACAGACCGCAGCATTAGCCAGACAAGAGCTAAAAACAACAAAAACGGTTAGCTGAGCAGGCAAGTAAGCAAATTATCATATCAACACCGTAAAACAAAACAACAGGGGAGCGGTGGGCGGTGGGTGGTGGGTGGTGTTCGTGGTAGGAAAACCTTTAAAAGATGTGAAAATGATGCGGCCAAAAGTTCGCACGCAGGGCAGAAATTTAAATAAATCTTAAATGAAATTCACGACAAATGGCATGCAAATTTGTCTGGTTTTGGGATGATTTAGGGGATGAGGGGGTTGGATGGGTGGGTTAGTCCTGCGCCCCCGCCCTGAAAAACCGGAGATGGCCATTGGGGTCGTGTCCCTGGCATTGTGGAATTTTTCAGGTGAATGCCTTAGCAGCACCGGTCTAAACAAGCTCCAGGGAGACAAAGGTCGCCGAAAAAAGGAAAAATGGGGAAAAGGTGGTACACTGATCAAAAAAAAGGAATAGTAAAAATAAGTATCTGTTTCATGAATTTTAAATTTTATTTTTAATACATAAATTACATATTAAAGCATACAATTCATATTAAAGTGCATGATTTAATATCAAAATACTTTAAAAAATGTGGAAAATATTAGATTTCAAATTGTAGCTTTTTAATTTCACTGCATTTTATTTAAATTTAATATTGTTTAAATTTAGATTTTATTTTCGGATATTTAAATCTATTCCGAAAATAGTCAAATTCAAAATTTTAAGTAGCTTAAAAGCGCAATGAATGAAAATCAAAGCGAAAAATATATAAATTGAGTGCAAAATATTCGGACTTACTACTTTTTTCAGCAGTGTAAAGGAGGCGGAAGGAAGGGAGTCTAACAAATCACCTGGCATTAGGTCGAGGCCTACCTGTGGCCACCTCCTCCGCCCACTTTTCCGACCTTCACCGGACATTCGTGCCTAATTTCATGGGCTAGCGAAGGACAGATTGCCGCATCATTAGGGAAAGAAGGATGAGGGCTTGAATCGGGCATTTTGGGGGCGGGGCATCTTCAGATGTAACACAGGTTTGTGGGGTAAATACTCCATTATTTACACATTCGCACAGATAAAAACATTTGTAAATTTGTAAACGAGCTAATAAGCAACTGGTTAAATTCGCAAGAATTGGGTTTATAAATTTATAAATTAATTTATTAGACAACCTAACCCTTCAAGTATAACTTATTATTTACGAAAAATTACAAAAAAAAAATAATAAATAAATAAAATAATAGCAAATATAAAAATATACAACAAAATATATAAAAAAAGGAACAAAACAGGAAACAAATTTTCAGGGAAGAATACATAAATTGACAATTTTTAGAGCGACTAAACAATCTTTTGATAGGAGTACTTAACTTAGGATGTAGCTTTTTAAGCCTTTACTAAATGAATATATATATATTTTTTTTTAATTACCTCTAGTTTTCTAGAACTTTACGCTTAATGTGTTCATTTATGTGACATTGATTAAACAACTTGTTGTTCAAAGTTCTAGATGAGTAGAGGCATTTATTAATATTTAATGTATGAACTGAGACTTAACTCTTTTTGAATGTCTTATTGGATTTATTTAAATGTATTTAGATAAGAAGATAGTCTAAGCAGCTAATACTATAAGTTCCTAAGTAAACAATTGCCACATTAGACTACATATTTTAACAAACGAAATATATTTTTTGAATGCTTAAGCCCCCTTTATATAATCATTTGCTTAACAAATCACCTTTCTATTTCAAAAAGCTAAACCTAAACACAAACAGAACTGCGACAGTGGATCGTGTAAGTTTGCATAATGCACTTTGCCGGCTTGTTGCCTTATTCAGATGACCCACCATCAATTGGTTATGTTCTTGGCCCGGAATTATCCTGTCTGAAGTCGGTGTCTGCCCAGAGGAGTTCCATCATTAATATCGGAACAAGCATAGCTACGACTACGACTCTGATGCTGGCAAAATAAAATATGGCCAAAAGTGCAGCATGTCAGGCATGTCCCGTCTGTCTGTCCTTCGGGGGAAAATGTGGGAAAAATGTGCGGAAAATGTGGGGAAAACAGGGGGGAAAAGCTACAGTCCAGCACTCAACATGCTCGGTGACAGCATTGAAAAGCATCTTTAAGATGCAACGGAGGACGTTCTGCTGACCACTTGGCAAACTGTCACTCGGGGCCACCCCCTTCTCATTTTCCGACCCAGGTCCATTTTCCCAGCCATTTTCCAACCACTGACCAACTGTCTGCATGTCTCCATGTCTCCATGTTTGTATCCGACTGGCAGGTTGATTTTTTCCAGGACGATGCATTTTTTATTGGTTACATCGTTAGACAAGTGAAATATGTGTGTGTGTGGCAGTGCCATTGTGGGTAAATATCCGTCTGTTCTACGGCTAAGGTATCCAAATAGCAAGAAAAAAAACATCAAACAGCTTTAGTGATATTTTTAAACTGCATTCTGGCACGCAGAATATGCAATTAAATAATTACTTAGTAACTTCACTTGTTTCAGAATGTTTTAATAATTAAATGGCAATTTTATACGATTGAAATTTTTTTAATATTTATTTAAGATATTGAAAGCATATGTTTTAGGTACTGTTAAACTATAGTTTTAGGGAAACGAAGTGGCAATTTGGAAAAACTCTAAGGTTGATCTTCAAATTATACATATTAAATATAAAATAATACAAAAGTATCCCATATTTAAAATTAATCATAAACAAACAAAACATTTTTTATAAATTTTCAAAATTAGAAATTAATTTTCTAATTTTTTTTGAACGCAAAATTAATTAATTGGCAATAAAAAACGTTCAAAGTTTTCATCACTAATTATAATAACTAAATATATTTGTGATCATTTTTAAGCTCACAAGTTATTACGGTTTTTTCGTTATTATCTTATACATTTTTATTTAAATACCACTTTGAGAATTTAGAATAAGAATAAATTAAATCTATACAATAAAAGAATGGGGGAATATTGTTGAAATGGGATGCTAGTAAGTATAATAATAAAGAAAGAAACAATCTGAAATACTAATTGCTGTGCCCAAACAATTTGAAATTCTCCAAGTGTTTGAATATTGAAAGGCGAATGATCCCCAGACCAGAGCTAAGGCCATATGCAGTGCAGCCAGCAGTACCAATATAATCCAATCACAAAGCGCCGGGGCTGATTGTTTCCGAAACTAATTACCTTCCGGTGGACGGCAGCTTTACGAGCCAACAGCTAAGGAGTTGCAACATTAGGGCATAAACTCCGCTTTACGACTGCGACAGGATTAAAGTCCGCACCGCACTTCGCCTGCCGCCGAGGCATAATAATAAATTTCATCAAGTCACCAAGTTTCGTAATATGCCACACGTATGTCATTAATCTTCAGTTTTGAGCTAAATTTGATGAATTAGTGGCCAATGGACGGACCAAACAGGGCGGAGAATGAGTGAGAGTGGAATGCTGACAGGATATACAGGAGCTGGACTCAAACTGGACGAAGTGGACGGAATGGACAGAGTGGACAGACTGGAGGCATTAAGCTCGCCTGGCAGCTGACGACAGCCAGTGCGGCGCTGCCCGGACGTATATCAATAAAGCCGAGCCCACTGAAAGCCTATAAGACATCTCCGCACACACACACATGCGGAATAGGCTGGACCCAAACAGGTAGGGTATATACAAAAAAAAAACTGAAAGTTAAATTTATTAAGTGTGCCTTACAAAAAACTGCAAACTGTATTAAAGTATAAAAGTATGAGTATTAATTCATTACTAAATAATATATTCCCAATATATACCGAAGAGTTTTAGACTGTAGTCTAAGGCCTTATTTTAAGACCACATAAGTTATATTTCGATACTTTCGTGGTATTAACTTATTACTCAGCTTATTACGGCATTTTTCACAACCAATTGCTTAAAATTCATCTAACATATGTTTATTTTCTGTTAAAAATATTTTATTTGGGTGTACCAAAATTTATTAACTTGAATTAGCTTAAAATATTGTTAGTCCAACAAGTTTAGATCGTTCAGAGTTTGCTGAGAGAAAAGTTTACTGAGTATTTTATCATAAATCGTTATATAACTTAGTACCTTAAATAATTTTCCAAGTAACGATTTCACAGATCAAAGACAATAATTTAAAGAACAATAAAAAATTTAACTACTATACCTAAAGTATAACAAATTTGATATGAAAAATGTCATTTGATAGATTTGTAATTTCCGAAACTCAAATTTTTCTCCAAGTTTTAGTTTTTGTTTCCTTGCCAAATAAGGTTCACCCAAAAATCACACACACATTCACATTTGACATGTCCTGCCTTTGATTTGGGTTCAGCACTCTCATCCTTCAGCCTTGTTCTATATATTGCTCTTTCTACCTTTCGCAGAGCAAAAGAAGTTTAACTAAAATAATAAAAGTCAAACTGTGTACAAACAGCTTTGGCCTTAACGACATGTGTGCGTGTGTGTGTGTCTGCGAGTGTGAGTGTGTGTGTGTGAGTAGGCGTGTGTGTATTGGTGTGCATGCGTCTGGATAAAGTTTCATCAAAGAAAAGTTAGTCCTGGTCCTTTTGCCGGTGTGCGTTTCAGTGTGCGTGTTGCGTTTAATTGATATGCTAATGAGTGAAGTGAAAGCCCTCGATTTGTTTTCTCACTGGCTTTGTTTGCCTCGGTTTGGCTGGCATTTAATTTGCCAGCAAACAATTAGCCGGGAGAAAGTCTAGCTGAAAAGGTGGGAGGTACAATTTGTCGGTCCAAGGAAAGCCATGAATTTATTCATGATACAGAATTATGAAATTGATTATTTATAGAATATATAAGGTTATTGTTTAAGTTTAGTAAAGAATATATTAAATTATTAAAGAAAGACTTACAATTAAGAAATAAAATAAAACATTCTTAAAATTAAAGTTTAAGTTCTTAAAAACCAACAAATCTATTTTAAAAACTGTTTGGTTTTTTAAGCAACAGTGCAAAGGCCAGTTTTTAATTAACTGATCTTTGAATTGGCATTTATAACCTTTCATAGCCACGGTCCTTCGGTTATCCTCTATGTTTTCCACCGCTTAGCAATTTCCGTTGCCATTTGGCCACGTTTTTCCCTGCCACCATTTTCATAATTAATTCTCATGCAAGTAATTAAAAATGCCAACGGCTCGCATTGTCGTGGCTAGTTTTTTTTTTTGTTCTTTGCTGTTTTTGTTGTTTCTGCTGTGATTGCAATGCAAATAATAGCAGCGGGAAATTAATTACGCGCTCGCATAGTCGACAAATGTAAAAATGTAGAAATCCTCACAAAGAAACAACTACCAACAACCAGGAAAATCCCTGCGAAATAGAACATACAATTGTATTTTCCAGCAGTCGCTGGAACAATTGTTATATATATGGTACACGGGTGTACGGGTTGGATAATCTAAGGTGAGTTTTCCCTCTGGCTTGTCATTCCATTAACTACTGAAATGTTATTTTGATCTTGGAGATTTAGGAGAATTTGTTCTTTAAAACATTTTCAATATTATAAATTGTTTACAAGATATATGGATATATATCCAAAAGCCTGGAATTTGAATTTAAACTAATTAATTGAATTAATTAGTTCGTAAAAATACAGGTTCATTGAGTTTGCATTTTGCTGTCTAGCGCAAGTAAGTTTGTATTAAATTAAATCTGAAAATAGAATAACTTTAAATAGTTAATTTGCTACATTACTACATTTTGATGCTAATTATATGTATTTTATCTGGAACTTCTCAAAAACCCCGCACAAGTGAATCACGCTTCTTAACAAAACAATCGATTATCCAGAACAAGTTGAAAATTATAAGTACCCAGCGTATATCTAAATAAAAATTCTCGATGCCGGGGCCTATTGTAAATTTTTTAATATAACAATAACATTATATTGACATTGCATTAAGATTTCATTAATTTTGTCTAACATTGCTTAATCTTTGACGACCCTATTTAGAGTTGTTTTTGCTTGATTAAATAATCATTAAAACCTTAAGAATTAAATTTAATAGTTCATTCATCACAGAGATAAACTAGTTATATATAAGATAAGGATAAGGATAAGGATAAGATAAGATAAGGACTCGCACATAGAGGGAAATGCTTTTTTAATCCTTCTTATCAGTTTTTATTTTTTTTTTTTTTTTGAACCCGTTACCAAATATATGTGGGCATTTCAAAGTCATTTGGTCTGTCGGTAGATAATAAACTGGAATTCCTCATTGTCCGCCAGCGCTGCGGGCTACAAAAGAAAAGCGAAAAAGTGGCAAAAAAAAATGATATAAAGGGTTGGAAGAAAGGAGAAAGGGGCAAAAGAAAGATGAGGATAGAGCTAGAGAGAAATGGCTGCCATTAACATTTGCCGTTTGCCGTTAACATTTCATTTAGCTGGCAAACGTTTTCTTTCTTTCATTTTCTATTTGGACGCCGCTTATTCTTTTTCTTGCCCATTTTCATCTTTTTTTTGCCAAACATTTTAATTATGAGCACACTTTTCAGCACCATTCGCCCCCTTTAACCCTTAATCCCTCATTGTTATTGTAAAACAAACGAAATGAACAAAGTCATATGTGAGTAGCGTAGTAGTACTATATAAGTACAGACCAACAATAAAAAAAAGAAAAAAAGGGGGCGTTGTATTGTGGGCGGGCGATCGCCAAATGAAAAGCAAACCAAATGGACATGTGGCCCGCGCATTTTGCGGTTGCCTTTCGAAAGGGGATCTAAAAACAGAAGGAGTGGTGGGGTGGGGGGGTTGAGAAGGGGTCAAAAGTCACAGTAGAAGCAGAAGTCTAAGCCAAAAGAAAAGGCCAACTGCTGCTGCTGCTGGTGATGATGATGATGATGATGCTGATGGCGATGATGATGACGGCTATGATGGCTATGATGTTGGTCGCATTGTTGGCCACCGGCAAAAGAAGAACACATTCACCAGTGATGACAAAAAAAAATTCTGTTTTATTTATTTATTTATTCATTTATTTATTTATTTATTTATTTATTTATTTATTTATTTATTTATTTATTTACTTATTTATTTATTTATTTATTTATTTATTTATTTACTTATTTATTTATTTATTTATTTATTTATTTATTTATTTATTATTAATTATTTTTTTAGTTAAGTAAGTTTTCTTTCAATAACTAATTTTTAAATATATTTTTTCTAAATCAAATAAAATGTATTTCTTAAATTTCATTTCAAATAAAATGTATTTCCTTAATTTCATTTTGTGCAATACATTTTGTACAATATTTTATATAAACAAATAATATTTCCCAACGTGGGAGATCTAAATAGAAGTATGGAAGTATTAACTATTTTCTATAGTAACTAAAAACAATAAGCTCACACAGTGTCATCACTAAGGCAAGTGCATTGTTTGCCGGCTTGCAAGTGTGTGTGTGTGTGTGTGTGTGTGTGTGTGTGTGTGTGTGGAGCTTTTCGTGTGTGTGTGACATGTTAACGACGGCGCTCAAATGACTTTTGTGCGGTTTAAAACCGAACCCAGAGTCAGAACCCTGACCTCAGCCGTGGAGTAGGGGGTGGGGATATGCCCCTTAACCCCCTTAAGTCCATGTCCACCCCCCTTAACCCCTTGGGGCAGCCCCTTGGCAAGCCATCATTGCCATGGCCTCGCTCTTTTGCCTTGTTCACTGGCAGCATTTTTCAATTTTATGGTTTCCAGATGAAGTGCGTTCGACCGTAAGTAAATGCCGGGGAAACCCCCCTTTTTTTGCCAATTCAAGCATCCCCCTTCCCCCTCCCCCATTTTCCCCATCCATTGCGTCAGCTGCAGCTGTCATTGTTTAGCTTTTTGCCCTCGTCGAGCACACAAAAAATGGGATTCCCTCCGCCCCCCCCACCCCTTTTCACCCCATCTTCCTTTTCTATGTTTTTGTGTGCCGCACACGCATAAAGTTGCATTTCTTTTTTTGTGGCTTTCTTTTTTTGGCACAGACTGCTTAGCCATTGGGCTGGACCAATTTTTTTCGGGGATTCTGTTGGCCAGTTTGTTTTTTGTTTTCCCGTTTTGCCAACCGAATCGTTATGAGTTATATATGGCACACTTGGATCAGGGGAAATCGGGGCTGGAGCACGATGATGATGGTGATGGCCAGGTGAGCGGGAAGATTGAAACTAACTGAATTGCCCAAGCGGCTGTGAACATTTCGTTTTAATTAAGAGGTCACTCCGGCAAAAGAACAAAAAAAAATAAAACGAAAAAAAAGGAAGCAGAGAAAGTAGAGAAAGTAGAGAAAGGGGAAAAAGTCCAGGGGGTTAGTTCAAGTTGATCCGTCAACTAATTGAAGCAAACTTTCAGGCTTCGCTGGCCAACGACGAAAACTATTGCGAAAAAAACGGTCAACAATTGGCCTTTATTTATTTATGAACAATATTTAGTTGGAAAACAAATTAAATCGATTTCGTTAAATACCTGAACAAACAGTGTTTATGGGAAAAACATATTAATCTTTGAAGCACTGAAAAAACCTAGGTGAATTTAACTAAGCAATTGTTATTTTATTTTTATTTTTATATGCCAATTCTCTATAAATTAATGGTCCTTTATAGGTATGTGAATATTGCTTCGACTAATAACCTTAACTTTAATTTTTCTCCGACTGCACTTACTTATTGCATATGCTAATCCCTTTTGAGCCCTTTTTGCCTTTGCAATTGGCATTTATCAAAGTTTTTTTTTTCATTTTTTTCACTCGTTTTTACGTGGCATGCTGGCTCAGCCACGCCCCCTGACCCCAACTGATCCCTGACCCCTGAGTACCTGACAACCTGACCACACCTGCCGCCATTTGCGGTTCGCTGTAAATGCATTTTTAATGCATTTCATTCCGTTTTTGTTTTTTTGTCTTCCACCGCCGCTAAAAGGAAATGCACATTTAAATAAAATTTAATAGATATGTCTATTTAAATATTGAAGTTGGTCGCGGTCCGCTGGCCAGTATAATTCTCAATATAAATAAATCAGCGTCCGCGCTGCGCTGCGCTGCTCATAAAAAGTTTGTCTTGGGCCAAATGCAATAAGAGCCAACTTTTCTAAGGCGCTGTCCGACAAATCTGGTCCATGCATCAGCGTTGACACTTTCCGTTGACTGCTGAATTTCGCTATTGCCTTTTTGGTGAGTGGCAACAGCAATTGCACAGCATAAACCAAATGGAATGGCGACAAACCAAAAGGAATGAGGAACAAAATAAGGATTCTTGTCCCTTGACGAAAATAGGTTGATGGAAGAAGGGAATGTTAATCCTTACCTTTGGCTACAAAAATTACAAACACTAAAGATATACGTTATTAAATGTCAATATTTAATTTAGCCTAGTTGCATTCATGCTGAAAATAAGCTTTGCATGTCACCTAACTTACAGAGCATCGTTTAAAATTTATTCAAGAACTATGTTTTTTCACAGTTTTGTAAAACCAGCTATTTTTTGCTGAAATTTAGCTAGAAGAATTTAAAATTTGTACAAAAACTAGCTAACTTGGCGGGAAATCAGCTAGAAAATGTCCGAATGAAAACTTTTTAAAGGTGTTAGTCGAATGTTTAATAATTTTTCGTCACAAAATGTGATCGACACTTTTTTTTATTTAAGGAAAAAATAATTTTTTGATAAATAAATAAGAAGTAAATTATGATATCTTGGATTGCTTTCTTGGAAATTTATACGCTTAATACATGTACTGAAATTATAAAGATAGATAGATTCTTAAATATTGTCTGGGTAATAGTGTTAAATTCTTAATATGCCCAATAAGAGAAATCACCATAATAATTACGCAACCAAAAGGTAAACGAGATGACGGCATCCTGCGGATCCCCTGAGCAATCTGCCTTAACCCCTGAGTGCCCCTCTGTGGTCGGTTCGCCCTTTGTCAGCCTTTAACACGTTGACATCTCACGGGGCTGCTCTGCTCAGCTTGCGTTTTCTCGCTGTCAAGCTGCCTCCTGTTATTTGTTGCAATTTAAGTGACTTGGAATTGCAATTTATTGCTGCCGGTCTGAAGGGGAAAATCAGCCAGTACCAGTGCGTCCCTATGCCCGCCCCCATTTCCCCCATTTCCCTCTATAGCCAACGCCTCCCTTTTTTGGGCTGGAAATAAACAAGCTGGGAAAAAAAAGGAAAAGAAGTGAGGCGCCAGAGAAATATGAGAATTTAGTGTAATGTTGTTTTTATTGCAACTTCATGTGCGGAATGCGTAGCAGGGCATTAAAGTGTTGTTGCATACACTTAGCCACCCCCTAAGGGTTCAGGTGTGGGGGATGGCGTACCGGAGATGGCGGAAAAGCCAAGTAAACTTTCCCCGAAGGACGATCAAGTGACGATTTCCGTCTTGGGTTGCAGAAGATTGTTGGATTTCCTTTTAGATTTCTTCTATTTAATGGTTGTACATCTAAGATGCTGGGAATGCATTTGTTTTAACACTGGTTAGCTAATAAGGACTTTCTAAAATGGTAAATATATATAAATATTAACAAATATATATATATAATATAAAAAATCAATGATAATACAAAAATAAGGGTCAAAAGTTGGAATGTCATACATTGTTGAACTCGTCATTTAATTTCCAACCGAATGCCATTCACAGCTTTAAATATTTTACTTTTGCAAATTTTAGCAAAACCTTAACCTTAACAAAAATGCAAAAATTGGCCAAAAATTAATTTTTCAAAAACTCGATTTTTAAAAATCGGTTTTTATATCAAAACAAAGTTAATGTTTCTTAACCGATTGTGGATGGGTAGTATAGGTTGCCAGCTGTACAAAACAGTCACTCTTATGACTATACGTCTTATTTTGGCCAAGTTACAGCAAAAAGAATTTTTGGAATTTAGATTTTTGACAAGTCTTCAAAAACTCAAAAAAAAACGCCTTCAATATCTTTTTTGTATCAAAATCCTGGAAAGTAATGGTCAAAGGATGGAATGTCATACATTGGTGAACTCGTCACTAAATTTCCAATTAAATGGCATTTACAGTTTAAAATTTTTGAATTTTTCAAATTTACGCAAAAAATGGTGATGTACCCCCTTATCAAAAATACAAAAATTGGCCATAAAATTAATTTCTCTAAATCGACCGGGGATTTTTTCATAGTATAAGTATGTGTCATAAGCTGCACAAAACAGTAAATCTTATGGATGTACGACCTATTTTGGCCAAGTTACAACAAAAAACACCCCTAAAAAATGTTTTTTTTTTAACTTACCCAAAAAAACATAATTTTAAGACTTTGTGCTAGTAAACTCTTATATTTTTTTTTAATATAATACAAAATGTTCACTTTTATTTAAGGCTTTATTTTTTTGATTAACCAATCAATTGCTTACAAAACACAAAATAAGAGACAGATAAAGAGAGAAAAATCACTTCTATTATGGACGACCAGAAGTCCATACGCCTTGGACATTTGAAATTTGATTGTTCTTTGTGCCGAGTCCTTTGTCCCTTTCTTTTTTTGCTTTGCGCCCTGAAAGCGATATTGTAAATTTCTTTGTATTTGTCAAGCCAATTGAAAAGTTTGCGACAACTTTGTGTTGATTTAACACCCCCCAGCACACATAAGACAACAAAGTCACAGGGCAGGCTGTCTTTCTGTCCTTCCGTCAATGAAGTGGGAAAAGTTTCTTGGCCAGGACATAAATAAGGAATTGTATGGTAAATGGCCGGCAAGGAAAACAACGTGGAAATAAAGTCGAAACAAGACGGGGAATTATTTGAAAAGAAGATGTGAAACGGAAGATACTATGTTTATGCTATGATTTTCATGTGTTACCAGACGTGTACAATTAATGTACAACTTAGTTTACATGTCTGGCAGCACTGCTAGTATAATTATTTTAGCTGATTATTAGAACTTTTGCCATTGTCAAAGCAAACAGGAAAACTGATTAACAATGAAGATGTAAAGACAAAAATAATAAATGACCTTTAAGGGGCAAGAAGAAATTAATTTCAATTGTTTACTTTTACGACCGGCGCTGCGACCTTATTTATAGCGAGTTATCATTTCAAACATTTGGTCTGAATTCATGGTCATTGATTTTTTTTATTTATCCCATTTCATGAACTCAAATGCGCATCGTATAAACACAGCAAGAGTATGGTGGGTCAGAGTTGGTGGCAAGTGACCACACAGTGATTTACGCTCATGAAATTGAGTTGTGGCGCAAATTATTTATGAACAAAGCGCACACACAGGAATAACAAACAACGGCAAACGAGGATTGTACTATAATGTCCTGGGTCCAGGACAATATGCAGTTGGTGGAATCGGTATCGAAGTCCTTCCCCAGAGGAATGTCCCTTCTGCGGACAGCTTAGACTCGACTCGACTCGAGCCATGACCAACTTTTTGCGCCCCGAAAATAATTTATTAGCGGCAAACGAGCCAAAGTTTTATGAAAATTCAAAAAAACACAGGAACGGGAACACAAAAACAAAAAAATAAAACACAATCACAATCGAAACAAAGGCCAAACAAGTGCAAGTTGAAGTTGAAGTTGAAGTTGAGGTGGAAGAAGTTGATGAAGTACCCAACCCAACATTTCATTGTCAGCCGAGTTTGCCGAATCGTGCGCTTTGTTTAATATTTTCAGACTCTGTCAAAAAGTTCGGGGGGCTCTCGCAATTCGAGTGAACAAATTTATTTACTATCATGTCCACCAATGAGTCGGGAATAATTTTTGGGCATGCTCAATATCTGGATTTGTTTGCTTGGGTATGTATTTATTTACGAAACATGTTTGCACTTGAATTTGCATTTTGTGTATAGTACCTACTTTTAGCCAAAGTAAACATTTTACATTGGAATTTCTAAACAATAATTCACCACAACGTTTCTATTGTTCTTAGAATCTATTATATTTCTACAACTGGATCTTTGCATAAATTAACTAGATTCTATTGTCATTTACTTAACATTGTTTTTATCCGATTCTGAAAAAAATAATAATAAATAAATAAATTAATTTGTAAATTTGTAACATTGAGATATTACTTTTCAGTGTGACTTAATTATATGAAACAATAATCTTGATTTATTTATTTGTTGATAACTGTCATAATTTTACTCTTTGAAAAACTAGCTATTTTGGCGGGAAATCAGCTAGAAAAAGGTAAAATTTGAACAAAAACTAGCTAGCTTGGCGGTAAAATAGCTAAAAAAGTGGTTTTCGAATGTACACATTTTCTAGGAGTATTAGTTATATAATAATTTACAATAAATATTTTCGAACTAAAATTCTTTCGCATCCTTATAGTAAGAGTATCCTTTGTTCGTTGCGTCTTATTTCAACCCAAGTTTCTCTTGTTATTTATTGAATTTGGCACACAATTGCACAGGAGCTTATTTGTCCCATTCCTCTTCCACATTCAATTGCTCTGCCTGATAGTTATGAAGTTAATTCTAGGTGGGTGTTGGTGGGAGGGGGAGGTGTTGTCAAAGTTTTCTTAGACTCGTATTTCTTAAGCCAAAGTGGGAGCTAGGTGCCAATGGCAGTCGCATTACGCATACGACCCGTGCTCTGCCAGGCATTACGTATACGCAGTGCGGGCAGTGCGTTCGATATCATTAGCATTGGCAATTGCATATGGTACTATGATACTGCTTGTATGCTTATTTTTAGAGAAAACAATTTGCGTTGCTTAGCAAAATGCCCTCCGTTTGTCGACTTTGTATGCAAATGAGCAAAACGAAAATTTCTCATGATAATATGCCATTAATGAGCGGCATTATTTCCCCAACTCCCCACTGTGTATGTGTGTGTGTGTGTGTGGTTGTGTGCGATGTGTTGGTTGCGCATTGTATGCCAATTAATTGAACATCGCTTAATGCGAAATATATATAATAATTGCAATAATTAAAACCCGTTTGCAATCAGCCAAGCAGAGCAATTTCAGAAGTGCCCCACACAAAACAATAGCCCAACAATTCTCCAAGTATCTTGAACTACTAAATACTCGACTTTTATTGTAGTCTATGGCTAGGGAGTCTTTGCGATTGAATTTTCTGCTTCCAGTTATCTGCACTACTTCTTTAGCGGTCGGATGAGCATGCGAACGTAGCTGAGCGAGCCACTGGGTCCTGGCAGAAAGGTCTTCCACAGGATGCCCTTGAAGTAGCCAATCTCCTGGCCGTACTTTGACTGGAATGTGCCAAAGAGGTTGCTGCAAGCAAGATGGTTTAAACAGTTGATTAGCAACACATTAACATGTTATTTTATGAATCTATATCATTTTTGTATATATTAATATACATTTTGTTTGTAAATTAAGTTTAAATTATCAGGTGCCTACAGTAATCCCCGAGAGAATTGGGAAACCAGATGAATTAAAATGAAACCAGATGACCACAAGGTATGCCAGGCTGACTAAACAGGTTTACATATAGAAAGCTATTTGGATTTTACAGACCTATTTTATTTACTTGCTTTATAAAATGTTCGTTACAATTTTATGTATACTCTAACTGTCAAATAATTAAAGTTGCATACATATTAAAATTATTAAATTCCAAAGATTGCTCTTCTATATTTTCCTATGCATCTATATTTAATGAACCCTAGAAGGTAAGCTAATATTTTTTATATTTTTTTTTTTAAATTATACTTTAAGTATTTAAAAGATGCAATGAAAACTTAAAAAAAAGTATGAGAATAGCTTTGAACAAAATATAGAAAAAGGCTTAAGCTTGTTATTATATTAAAATTAGTAAGTTCGAAACATAGCTCTGGTCTCGTTTTTATAACTAACTTTATAAAATAATGTAATAAGTCAACATATTTTGCACTCAATTTAAATATTTTTCACTTTGATTTTCATCCGTTTCGATTATTAGTTATTTTAAATTTTAAATTATTAAAATTTCTTTAAATTTTTCATTTGACTATTTTCGGAACTAACTCTAATATCTGAAAATATAATCTAAATTAAGCCTTGTTTAAATTTATATTTATATAAATTCAATAAAATGCATATATTAAATCTAATATATAATATATATTTTAATGTTCTATTGAACTATGGGGTTTTTCTCTGGGTGTAATTCATGTTTGTACCAGTGCAAGTATTTCCTATGGCCTTCCACTCACCTCTCGAAGCACTCTCTGCCGTACCACCAGGCTCCTGCGTGGGTCCTGGCGCAGTTCTGTCCATTGTCGTCGTTATCCTGATCGTAGGTGGTGAACTTCTTGCCCGCGTGGTAGCGCAGCGAGTCGCCGGCATCCCCATGGTAGGCGCCAAGGACGTAGAGCAGATACTTCTCCGATTCGCTGCCAATACTGAAGTGATCGTAGAGGGCGAAGCGCTCCTCCCCGTTCTTGTTCCGCATTATGATGAGCAGCTCGTGGTGCTCGCTGTTCGTCAGCAGGTGCAGCTTGTCCAGGCCGATGAAGAACTCCGAGTTGATGGACCCAAAGCCGCTCTTGTAGTCCTTCCACTCCTTGTTAAACTCCTGGCTGCCATCGAACCGGTAGGCGATGACCATCCAGCCGCCATTCTTCACCTTCTGGTCGCAGCTCGCGAAGAATGGCTCCACGTCCGGCGCAATGCGGATCCGCACCTGGCCGTGCTTCTCGTCGTGGCAATTCCGGGGCGTATCGTCGGTTGGCGTAGCCAGGGGCACCGGAAAGGTCTGCACACTAGCCGGCAATGGGCGGAGCCTAAAAAAATAGGTGTTTTATTTATTTAATAATTTCAAGTGTAACATTTTTTGAGCCTAACAAGTTCTAAAATATTTCGAAAATCAATTTTTTCAAATATATTTAAGTTTCTGTGGCCTAAATAGGCATGACATAAATAAACATGTCAGTCCTTAAGTTTGTTTAAGTATATATAATAAAATAACGTTTTGTAGAAAAATAAATGAATAAAAGACCCTGTACTATTAACGAATGTCTATTAACGAATAGTCTTAAAATAAAATAATATTAAAATTATTACATATATAATCACATTTTTAATATTTAATAAATACTCCTAAGTATAACATTTTCCTTAAGAATTTAAAAGCGCACCCTACGAAGTATAAAATGATTGGTATAAATATTTTAAATTTATCTTAGGATTAATTCATTATTATCATTATTCATTTTTAATTTAATTTATGAATACAAATATTAAAATAACGCTATGTAGAAAAATATATGGATATAGGTCTCCTAAAGGGTCGTCTAAAATATATGTTATTTCCATTTCTTAATGTTATTTAATAAATAGTCTTTCGATTTTATTGGCTTACAATCTGGTGGTGATGAGTCCTGAGTCCTGATTTTTGTACTCCTCAATAAGCTGCTGCAGTTCATTAAGTTCAGTTTTAAGCGTTTGCAGCTCATCGGTCATCAATTGTATGCTTCATTAATGTTTAAATATTGATAAAACAAAATATCTAAATATATATTAAGGCAAACTCACCGAGCAGCTAGGCCACCCAAAGTACTCACCGGACAACTGGCGGTGTCCTGAAATATGGAAATTAATTTTTAAGTAAATTGAATATGAGTACAGTGGTCCAACACACACTTTTTCAGCTAGAAGAAAAGGCTCTGCCGAATTTCTCGTTATTACGGAAAAGTGTTTTCCTGGCAAATTACTGGAGGTGGAATTTGCGGTGGTGCTGAGGCAGGCCAATGCCGTGACGAACGCCTCCAGCGCCATGCCTGTCTAAGTTTTTTTTTTGTATTTATATTTAGATATATATATATATATATTTTCCGATTTCAGCTTTGAATTGTGCCAGCGCGACAACGCAGTTGCAACTGCTCGTCTGGACAACTGACTAAGTAAGTTGAATCACTAGCTCACTGGATTAGTTATTAGCTGTTTATTTATTGGAGATGTCACAAAGTCACTGTGATGCGAAGATCACTGATCCATAAGAATAAACAGAACCTGTTTTTTAACATTTGTCAGGGTTCCTGAAGCTAAAACTTCACTTGACTTTACATATAATTACATTTTAAACGAAACCTGAAGAATAAATAACATAATTAACCTACCAATTAAAATATTCCTTTTTAAACTTAAAGAATAAATAATTTATGTATGTTGTTGGATAAGTATTTATATATTTATTCACTGAGTTTTGTTTTAACCCAAAAATCAAAGGAAATCTCTGCATTGGTAATAAAATATATAAAGACATCGTGACTAAACAAATAATTCGTTTACAAAATAATAAGTTAGTGTGGTATTATTTTTCCCATATTTTAGTTAGTGTTGTTTACTTGCGATCACTTGATGCGAAAGCACTGCCCAACACTGGTCGATTCTGCTTAGCATACCTGTTTCTCAATGCTAATCAATCAAGTGACCTTTGTTTCCATTCGCATTCGCATTCGCATTCGCATTCGCATTGTGGCTAAGATCGGGAGCTAGTCAGTCTGTTAGTCAGTTAGTTAGTCGGTTAGATAGGTGGCCAGTGATCGGCAGTGGGAAAATGTCGCAGATTTTGCAGCTGGACGCCTTGGTCATGGCCATGGCCTGTCTTTCCACCACGCAAACGGATCTGGGCGGAGGTCTGATGGTGCCGCCCTCGCTGGAAAATGCGGTGAGTTTCCCAAGAATCTGGGAAAATTCCCTCAACTTTGAACTGTATTTGCAAGGGAAAAATCAAACCAGTTTCTCGTAGTTAAATTACAGATTTGCATACGTACAAACTAGTATAAGCTGTATTCCCCATTAAAAGTGTATATAGTTTACAATTCAATAGAATAAATACAGATTAAAAATACAAAATATTGATGCATATTTTACGGTGTTAATAGCTAATACCTTGATTAGGATTTATTTGCATTGTTGTGCTAAAAGTGTATATAAAAGAAAGATTTAATTTAAAGGTTTGGTTTAAAAATATAATAAATCATTTTACGGTTTTTGTTATGGAGTTTAATTTGCATTGCAATGCTTACAATTCCCTTTCCTTTAAAGTAAAACCATTTAAAATTTCTATATAAAGTAGGAAATTTTCGTAACTGAAAGTAGAATGTTATAATCCATTCAAGAACTTTCTAACCACTACCTTGATTTAAGTATAAACATTTCAACTCACAATCAAAACCATTTGAAGTTGACAATCCTTTTAAAAGTATTTTAATTGATGTGATTTATGCCCTCAAGAGCGCCAGTAGTTGTCCTGTTTCGGCCTTGAGTGGACTGACCACTCGCCTGCAGTCGCTGAGCAGGGAGATATCCGGCGTGAAGGACCAGATAGGCAGTCTGCAAGAGCAGTTGGTGGATCTGCGGAGGACAGGAGGTCCTCCGGCCGTGGCACTCGCCTCGCCCAGTGCCCTGGGCTCCCGACTGTGGGTATATTGTGGTGGCTTTAACAACCCAAATAATAATTCACAGAGACTTAAACCCCGACAGCCAGGACTTTGAGCCTCAATTGCTGGCCAGTGGCGGTGCTCCACCTGCACCAAGTACGCCCGCAAATTGCGTGAAACAGCAGCACGGAGTGGTGCTCATCCGCCTGAGATCGAATGTGGAGCCCTTCTTCGTGTTCTGCGATCAGAAGGTCAGAGGTGGTGGCTGGACCATGGTGGTCAACCGGTACGACGGCAAGGAGGACTTCAATCGCAAGTGGGCCGAGTACCAGTTCGGCTTTGGCACCCTCACCACCGAGTTCTTCATTGGCCTGGACAAGCTGCACCAGATCACCAGCAGCGACAACTACGAGCTGCTGGTCCAGCTGCAGAATCGCAAGCAGGAGTTTCGCTACGCCCTCTACGATCACTTCAGCATCGGCAGCGAGTCGGAGCAGTACCGCCTGAATGTGCTGGGCAAGTACCAGGGCGATGCCGCCGACGCACTGCGTCAGCACGTGGGCAAGAAGTTCAGCACCCAGGATCGGGACAACGATGAGAGCGAGCTGAACTGCGCCGTGCAACAGTCGGCTGCCTTTTGGTACGGCGCCTCCTGCAATCTCAGGTGGGTTTCCATTTCATTTGCTACATTACAACTAAGGAATAAGCATTTGCAAAGAAGCTAGCCGTGACAGTATTTCAGCGTGTTTTTTTTAGAAAATCTACCTCAAAGTTAACAATAACTCGAAGAACAATTAAGTTCATTCATAAACAGCAAAGTTATCAACTTAAAAATTAGCTTTTCCATTTAATTCTATTGGAACCCTGGGTCACAATTATGGCTATACGTCTAGTCTTGGCCAAGTTACAACAAAAGGACTCTTAAGAATTTTGATTTTTGACAAGTCTCCAAAAACCCAGATAATGCGAAAATTGGCCAAAATTTTTAAAAATCATCTTTTCCTCTAAAACAAAATGTATTATTCTAACCTGATTGTGGATGGGTAGTACAGGTTGCCAGCTGTGCAAAACCGTCACTCTTATGCCTATACATCTACTTTTGGCCAAGTTACAAGATAAAAAAAAATAGAAATTGGTAATATAAGATTTTCTGTGAAATGCAGATTATTAAATTTTCCTATTTCCAAATACCAAAACAATTAACAATAAAATCGCCAAACAATTACTATTTAAATAAATGCTAAGCCATTTAAAGTTTTAAATACATAATAAGCCTATGATAAACATCGTAATTGTTCTTACCCTTCTTTTTCTTGCAGTAACCCCTTTGGACTTTTTCAACAACTTCTCGAAAGAGATTATGATGGTTTCAAGGGCATTTTGTGGCGCGGTTTTCTGGATGGACCCAAGGGCTCTCTGAAAATTTTCCGCATGATGGTGCGACCCCGCGCTAGTTAATAAATAAGTATGTAGTTTATTTCATTGGTTACACCAGTCACACATTAACAAAATACCCAAAAGGCTTATAAAAGAAAACAAAACAGAAAAAAAAACAAACAAAATATAAAATAAATTCGATTTAGATTTCGTTGAGCTTTTCAGTCTCTTCGGTGGTTGTGGTGGTGCGAACGGTGGTGGTTGTGGTGGGATCCTCGGAACCCTTCACCACCAGGGCATCTCCAAAAACTGGCTTGAAGAAAAGCACAAAGCGGGAGTACCGACGAGCGGAGTTCTGCAAGGGATTTGATTTTATAAAATATGAATGTATTAAAGAAAATTTAATGAATGCTTATTTTCTAGAAGCGCTTTTATATATTTTCAAGAAAATAAGTTTATAGTATTAATAAAATTTAATATAGGCATATTTCTGGGAAAAATACCTATTCTTAATTTTTCTTCTGATTTTACATTAAATGATAAAATTAAATTTATAAATAAAAAATACCAGTTTAAAAACCTAATACTAGAAATAAAACTAATATGAATTCCATTTCTTTTCTTCAAAAAATAATCTATAGTTTTAAATAAGAAACAAGAAAGAAAGCAAACTTCGGCAAGCCGAAGTTCATATACCCTTGCAGCTATCGCAAGAATTAAATATTTTTGAAAACATTAAAATTATGATTTACTTGCGTATGTGTTTAAAAACATTGAAGCTATGACGATTTGCAGCTTAATTATTTGATTGTTCTTTTATATATTTTTATTATTTGTATGCGAGCTATATGATATAGTCGTCCGATTTTGATGAAACTTAAACCATAATTCTGAAATATTTAACCATTGCTCTATGTCGAAGAACAAAACAAAAAATTAAAAAACAGCAAAGTTATAATTTTTTTCAATTATTTTTCCGATTGTTCCTATGGGAGCTATATGCTATAGTCGTCCGATTTTGATGAAATTTTAACCATAATTCTGAAATATTTAACCATTGCTTTATGTCGAAGAACAAAACAAAAAATTAAAAAACAGCAAAGTTATAATTTTTTTTCAATTATTTTTCCGATTGTTCCTATGGGAGCTATATGCTATAGTCGTCCGATTTTGATTAAATTTAAACCATAATTCTGAATTATTTAACCATTGCTATATGTCGAAGAACTAAACAAAAAATTAAAAAAAAACAAAGTTATAATTTTTTTTCAATTATTTTTCCGATTGTTCCTATGGGAGCTATATGCTATAGTCGTCCGATCCGGCTCGTTCCGACTTATATACTACCTGCAATAGAAAGACAACTTTTGGGAAAGTTTCATGCAGATAGCTTTAAAACTGAGAGACTAGTTTGCATATAAACGGACGGACAGACGGACAGACGGACAGACGGACGGACAGACGGACATGGCTAGATCGACTCTGCTAGTGATGCTGATCAAGAATATATATACTTTATAGGGTCGGAAACGTCTCCTTCACTGCGTTGCAAACTTCTGACTGAAATTATAATACCCTCTGCAAGGGTATAAAAAGTGTTACTTTTAGATATATGAGAGATATATATCAAATTATATTTTAAAATGTATACGTTTCTGGATAAAACTTTTTCCATGTTTTCCATTGAAAATCTCTGAATAAAAATCTGCAATAAAATCCAGAGAATGCCATTACTTACCAGGATCAGTCGAGATAGAGACTTTGAGATATTGGTGACCGTCAGCAGGGACTTGTTGAGCAGCTCCGAAGGCAGTTCCAGCGAGGCATCGCTCATGATTTCGGCGGCATCGCTCAGGTCTTTGCCCCCCGCCCGACGACGCCTCTTGCTCTGTGAGATAAACATATATATATATAGATAAGCGATGAGAGTTCCAAATCGAAGACCCAATATCCAAAATCCAAAATCCAAAACTCCAAATCTAAAAACCCTCCATTGAAACCAGATGTGTGGTATAAATTTGTTTTTTGTTTTCGGTTTTATTCGCTTTTGTAAAGTCGTGGATTTCTCTATATAAATGTATAGTGTATTTTTTTTTGTTTATGCCGAATATTTACAAACATGAAACTTAACTAGGGTGTAAACAAAAAAAAATAAAAACGATTTGAGGGGGTTGAAAGATGGGGGGTAACAAATAGATCAACGATAAATTACAGCTCTCATTTGTTGGCCTTGGTTCGTTGGTGCGTATTTTTTTGTTTTTTTGTTTGTGTCTAGTAGCCCGCCTCATCGGAGTCCGGAGCTGGTGACGTCACGCCGGCAATGCCATTCACTCCACCAGAGGATCCCTGCAGGATGGGGCCGGAAAAGCCAAGGAACTTGGACACCACATTGCCGAGGCCGGCATTCGCATTGCCACCGCCCGACGAGGAGCCACTGAAAGCGGTAATGGTGGTCAGCACACCGGTGGTCAGGTCATTGGCTATGTTGCCAATCGAACGGATTTTCGGCGACACCACAGCGGTGATCAGAGTCTGAAAATCCTTGATCGGCACCGGCGACTTGATGTCCCACTGCTTGTTCTTCTCAATATTCGATCGGTCCAGCTGCTCGATCACCCGCGTCTTCGTGTCCAGGAAATTGTCGATTTTCTACACATATATATATATATATATATTTTTTTTTTTTAGATTTATTTTGAACTATATTTGTGAAGTCAAATTGCAGTACTCACGCCAAATACAAAGCCGAGCACAGCGTTCTTAGCCTCGAATGTGGCTTCGGGCAGTTTTCTTTTGTTGCGCTCCTGGACACCTAACACCTCCTGGAAATGGAAATCGAAGTGGAAAATACAGAATCACCCACACGGGAATGGCACTCTAAATGCCAATAAAACATTTTTCCTCATTTGTTTTGTCTTTAAAGCAAAACGGGTAAAAAAAGGGTAGTTAATCCAAATATTTACATTTTTTTTGCTTTGATTAACGTTAACTAACTAACGTTAAAGTTCATTTTAAAAATTTGTAATTGAAATTGGAAATTGATTTAAATGTCTGAAAACTTTATTTAAATTTAAACAAAATTTAAATTAAATAAAAAGCTTTTAAATCAAATAGCAAATATTTTTTACCTAATGTTTTGCAAATGATTTGAAATGAACATTTTTGAAAATTCAAATCTGCTCTAAATTATGAATTATATGAAAATCATAATATTTCTTTAGGAAGTTTTATATTGCTTTTAAAGCTTTTTCTTGCTTAAATATAGTAATTTCGTGCGGAGTTTCCGAATTCTACTGAGACTATAAAACAGAGTTTAAGAAATAGTATAAATACTCATTTCTTGCAGTCATGTCTTATGTCGCCTAATTGCCGATCAGACATTTTCGGACTTGTCCGGCTCTAATCGATTGGATTCTTTGCCTAATTACACCCAGATTGGTGAGTACTGCCAGTGCTGACTTCAAGTTTAATTGCTGCCAAAGAGCGGGTAAAAAAGCACTCGACACTGGGGGCCAGTTAGACTTGACCCAATTTTCGGGGCTGGGGCCTAAGAAAAAATTAGAAAAAAAAAAACAGAAAACAAAAAAAACACTCATGCACATACATAAGTAATTATATCAGTTGTGGACTTGGGGACCTTCGCTCATTCGGTCATTCTAAGCCGACTATCGTCTATCGCCACACGTATATGTGGCACTTTGGGACCGCTTCTCAATCGACCGCCGCTGGTCCAAAGCACTTAAAATTCACCTCGTCATTTGGTCAATATATATGCACCGCGATATCGGAGCCGAAATCAACACATTTCCAACCAAAACGCATAGTCCAGTCCCTCGGAATCGAATTTCGAACTTGAGTGTTTTGTTTTAATGCATTGCTTCTCAAAGTTGCAATTTTACGACCTTTTTATATAATACGATAATATCTTTTGAGCGTCTTATTATGCCATGAAATATCTTGATTTGGATATTAAATTTTCTATATATAATATAAACAATATTACAACATTAAGCATAGATCTTTTAATTCTCAAAGTCAAAGGCACAAAATATGTATAAACAAGCTATTGAAACATTTGGCAAAATTTTTTTAAAGTCTCAGTGCGACAAGGCAACGACAGTTAATCAGCTTGAAAACGTTTAACAAAAATTCGCCTTCAACCCACAGATTTCGATCTTAACTAATATCTTGAAAATTATGCAACTCATTTGGCGTTTTCGGTTCATTGTTCTGCCATTCTCCCACTTGAGAGTTTTTGAGAGATTGCCCAACTCGAAAACGCCTAGAGCAGTCCACATGGTCTGTTTTCTGTTTTCAGTATTTTTTTTGGGGGGTTTCGAGAAGCTAAATAAACTAGGCGATTTATTAGTTTAACAAAACGCTAAACACATTACGCTCTACTCCACACCTTTTGTTTTTTGGTCCGTTGAAGTGACAAACAAAAAGCGTGAGCTATGATTTATATGGAGCAAAATCAGGTCAGTTGTTGAAAGCCGAACAAGCAGTTAAGCGAAGGGATTTACAACAAGTTTAACTACTACTTCAATGGAAAAGTGGGAAAATGTTGGCTTAGATAATGCTTAGTTGTCGCATAGATGGGGTAACTTTTTTGAAAATTTAAAATCAAATTACAAAATTCGTTTTTTATATTTTAAAATATTTCCTGCCTGGTAATCATATTTGTAATTTACACACTTTATGCAATACCTAAACGGCATATATTTTAAGTTTCAAATATTTTAAGATTATTACTTAGGATCAAAGTATACAATTTCATAAAATTGTAAAATCAATTTATTCTTTAATTGAATATTTAAGTATTCCTAATTGTTTTAATTAGCTAATTCAAAATTTAAAACAGTTTCAAATTGATTTTTTTCAGACTGCCATTACTTTTTGAATGCTGACTCAATATGAATTTCCCATTTCCCATGCAATTCCAACAAATTCAGTGCTTTTTCTCACCGCAAATGGTTAAATCAATTAACACGAATAAATAATATCTTTGAACCAACTTTTTGGAGGCGCGGAAATGTTTCACAATGCGTGCGAATAAGAGGAAGCGAGAGAAGAAGAGGTGATGAGCCATGAAGAAGCTCCCATCATCTCTCTCTCTTTCTAGCCGCATCAGACCTTCTCTTTCTGTCCGAGGCGTTGGCTTTCGGTTTTTTTATTTGGATTTTTTGTTTTTCGGCTTTTTGGAATGGTTTTGAAATGTTAACGTAGGTCGTTAACAAGTTTTGTCGCCATCAAGGTCGTCTGGTCTCGAATGGCCAACGAATTTTGGAATCGAAATTCGGTTGTAAGACATTTATTTTTCTTGGCTCTTTAAGTTTTGCATACGATTTGCATACGAGTGGACCCAAAAAAAAAGTGCCCAGAAGTCAGTTCAATGCACCACAAAATTAGCAGCTTGCACAATGTTGAAATTTGCAACAAAAGAGAGAGGTAGATATATGGGAGAGAAAGAGATGAAGAGATAGGTATAGAGATAGAGAGAGCAGTAAAATGTTACTTTCATGCCAGAAGACAATCAAGTTTAATTTAATTTTCTCTCTTTGATTTTGTTACAGACTTCCTTGTTGGATTTTTGCATTTTTCTAAGAGGGTTTTAAGTTTTTCTGGCAGTGTTTGTCGACTTTTATGTTCGGATTTTTTTTTTATTTTTTCGAATTTAAATGGGTTTTTCTCAAAGGGATTTGGAGAGTTTTGGATTTTTTTTATGTTTAGATTATTTCTGGATTTTTCTTAAATGGATTTGGGTTTATTTTCTTTTTTTTTTTATTTTTCTCAGGAGTTTTGGGTATTATGTTCTGCTCTTTTGTTACCTCTGCATTGATGGGATTCAAATCGGGATCGCTGGCATCCTGGAAACTGGCCTCCACCTCCGAATTGGTCTGCTGTGGAGCGGGGGCGCCCATCGACAAGGCTAGCAGTGCCGCAAGCACGGCCATCGATAGTAACAAACGGCTCCTGGTGAACTGCATATTTGAGTTTTTCTGCAAAACAAAAATTGTATATTTTTAACAAGGCTTTTGGCAGTGGAAAATATCGATGTTATTTTTATTGGAATATTGTATATTGTGTGTACCGCAAGACAAGAAACAAAAAAAAAACCACAAAACTTTAAGCTCGAAATTGACTGGAAAAAAGCAATGCAAAGCAAAGTATAAACAAAGTTTTGGTTTGTGTTTTTATTGTTGTCGTTGAGAGGGAGCCGCGCCGCCAGATACGCGATACTAGCACGTTCACTAACTTTAAGCAAATGACTGCGGACGAAAGTTACTTCAATGATTTAGCAGTGGCCAAAAAATCGGTTACACAGCCCACGGCGCATGCGCAGAGCTTTTTGTGTGAAGCGCCGCAGCGCAGCGCAGTCCACTCAAAAAAGAAACACACAGACCAAGCCACAGAGCCAAAATATCCATCGAAAAATCCCCCAGAGCGACGCAATCCGGCCAAATTGAATTTTATTGCTGCCGTTGGATATACTTTGGACATGTGGGATATGGCTGTGGATGTGGCTGTGGATGCAAGACGTCGACTTCGACAGCGGCGGCGACGTTGGCAGCGATTCGAGCGGAACGCCGGCGCCAAAAATATAAAAAAACACGTTTTTGAGCGCAAATATAAGTAATACTACCGAACGGAAAGCGCTCAATAAAGTGCAAAACCAGACGCCGGAGATGTTAAGTCACCGGTGTTGTTGTCTTGTTAATGGTGTTTCTGCAATGCGCTTTTAATTTGTACTCTTTGGCTTTCAATTAAGGCACACGCACACAAACACATAAGCAGGGGAACAAGTCGGTCATACGCGGCGTATGCGCAATGTATTATCAAGCACTTTTCGGCAGGAATTGTCGTTGGGTTTTAATAGAAGGATCCTTAGGGAAGGGTCTGATTCTCCAAATTTGCGTAGAATCATATATTTTATGATAGCCTTCCCATTGAAACCCACAAAAATATAGTATTTTATTCTGGCAACTAAAATAAAAATAAACATTATATTATATTTTTGTATGTTTATAATTATAGACATCATTGTTAAGCACTGTTCGTTCCAATTGATTTTGCAGTTTACATTTTCAGACTTTATGTTTTGTTTTAAAATAAGTATTCAACTATTTATGTTTTAGTATATTTTTAGAAATTTTAAATTAAGCACATAAATCGTTAACAATTTATTGAAATGTAAGCACTACTCATTAAAATTGATTTGGCAGTTAACATTTTTAACAATTTTGGCTTAAACATTAAATTTTATTTTTAATAAATTAAAAATTATGGTCATAAATCGTTAAAATTTTATTTAAGCACTGCCCATTAAAATTGATTTGGCAGTTAAAATTTTTAGACTTTACTTTTTTTTTTAAAATATGGATTAAAATATTTATGTTAAATTATATTTTGATTAATTTTAAATTATGGTCATAAATCCTAGAATATGTTTTTAAATTAATTTTCCAGACATAAAAAGGGTTCAATTTGTAAAGCTTAAAAAAATTTATTAAGTCACTGCAAATATGTTGAAATTTGTACATACTAATCGTATAGTTTTTAAATGTACTTAGACTAAAATTTTGTTATTTAAAAAAGCTTTCGACCAATAAACCAATAAATGTAAAATAAAACAAAAACTCCCCTAAAGCAATTAAAGCCGCCATCCTTGACTCTTACGTTGAGTAAGAATTTAACTTTTGCTGGATTTACTAGTAGATCAAGCCACCTCAAGTCGAAATGCCTATGTAAAATCGCATGTTAATGCGCTTTTTACGATTAATAATCAGCATAAATTAAAAGTATTTATGGCTAGAAGTAAAATGTGGTCGTCGCCGACTGGAGAACAAAAAGGCGAGCATACTGCAAAGAATACGAGCTAAGGAAAATTAAATCAAGTTGCTCGCCTTCGGACGCCAGAGGAAAACGGATAAATTGGAGTCAAAGTGCGCGTATCGAATTCAGACGAAACTTAATAACTGGAATTGAATGTCGACTGCATGGACTGCACTCCAATGCGATCCAATCGGCTTCTGATACGATCCGATATGATACGATACGATACGATACGATTCAATATGCCATTGCATGTATAATTAGTCAAGTTCTGAATTCGTAAACAATTAACTAAATAAATCGCCTGAAATTCCAATCACAACGAATCGAATTGAATCGAATCCAAGTTGATTAAGTCAATTTTGAAATTTAAATTGGGCCTCTAAACGGATTGAGATCATCTGCACTCGACTTTAGCATGTTTATTATGCTTTGCGGCTTTTTGCAGAGAAAATTGCTTGTGGCACGTAATGTTGGAAAAAGAAACTCTTAAAATATACAAAAAAAAGAACATTAATGTTCTTTTTGTACAAAAAAAAAATGTTGATGATAAAACCATTTTTTTCCATTGACTTATATATTTTGTATCCCATTTTATATATTTTTTTTAATGTTTACATTAATAAATGGAACACAAAAAAGTGCCAATTATGTAGGCAAAAATTATATATTGTTTTTGATAACAATTTGAATTCCATTTCTATGGAATACAAAAACATTTTTTTTATATTAAGAAAAATAAGAAAAAAATGTTAATAAGACATATATGATAACATAAAGTGAATACATATTTTCTGAGTGTAATTTCTCAAAATGCTTGAAGTTCTTTAAACGAAAGTTTTATGTTGAAATCCTTGAGGATATCCCCAGTTATTAAACCATCAGGCTCATTTAATTGCAAATGTCACTGGGCGCATGGTAAACCTTTCTAATTAACCCCTGTCAGCCAATTAACCCGTTTTTGCCGGCAATCCGGTACTTTGCTTATCAATATTCAAGGTCATTGGAAACGGGACTGAAACATAATCCATAGTCAAGATGTCAGTTAATTTAACTTTTTACTTTATTTATATTTCCTATTTTTTATATGAAGACTGACCCAGATAAAGCAAAATTTAAACGGCAAATAAAAAATACAAAAATATATATAAAAATTTCAACAACGAAACCGCAAAAAAAACGAAGACACAAAATGCAAAGTGCACGCTTGGTTGTCAGCGTTTTTTTTTTTTTGTGGGTCACAAGGTCGGGAGATGTCTCTTCTGAGGTCTCCACCTGCAGCTCCATCTTCATCTTCATCTCAGCATCCACATCCACGTCCGTCCTCGATCTTTTGAAAACCACAGATTGTAGATCGCAGATCGCAGAACCTGTGAGCAGTACTATACATGCTCGAGTGCCTCTTACTTTGTGGCCTTAGCTAAATGAACTTTCAATTTTCTTGTCGCCGCAAACGAGACTCGCCTGCACGGAAGCCCTTGAAGATGATTTCCCAAAATTAAAGCCACATTCTGACCCATTTTCACTTACGCAAAAGTAAGTCAGCCAGTGCGTAAAGAAGTAAGAAATTAAATTATAAAACAGTTGACATATACGATATAGCCCTATTTATATTTAAATCTAAATTTTCCCACGTAGTAGCCCAAATATATGTTACCTAATTAAAATATTTTTCATTTTGATTTACATGAATTGATATTTTTATAGTTACTTTAAATTTGAAAGTATGTATCGCAAATTATTTTTAATTTTTCATTTGACTATTTGCGGATTTTATTGTCTGAAAATTTAATTTATATTTAAACCATATTAGACATAAAGATAAAAGCATAAATTATTTACATTAATTAAACTATTTTAATTTCAAATTACAATGCATTGTTTTTTATATTATGATTTAATATATAATTTAAATATTAAAAACATAATTAGGAATTCAAAAGTCATATATTTATTTTTTTAAGTATTTAATTTTCTTTGCATTGGAAATAAAGGTTCTCTATATTTATATTAACATTTCCCTCATTGGGATTTTATTTAATTTTTGCATTTAACAGACTCAATAAATAAATCTTATTTTAAATCTAATTTAAAGTTTTATCTTTATTTATATCTTTAAAATTTTTATTTACAATAAATTTGTTTCGAATTTTATTTAATAATATAAGTAAGCTTGCATGTGCTTACCTATATAATAATAATGTAATTAACTCCAAATAAATACAAGTCTTAAGTTTTAATATATTATATTTTAAATGAAAATATAACAAGCTAATAATATTATAATCAAATTTTTTTGGATTATAACTTCAATAAAAAACAATGGTGCTTAAGTAATGTTATTAATTTACTCAAACTAAAAATTTTACTGAACTTATCCATTTTAAATACTTTAAGCTTCAACTGTCTTTACAAGAAATTCTGACCTTTTGTAATTCAATAATAAATTCTGCTCTATTTGGCTAAACTTTAATGCCACTTGCACGCTTTTAATTTGAATAAAATCTCTTGAGTCAGCGACAAAAAAAAACCGATCACTTGTTCTGCCTAATTTGGCAGCTCAATTAGCAAATTATCCATGAAAATTCAATTGCAGCTCGTTGCCGTTGAGGCGCCTCAATTAGAACGCTATAGTTGATGGCTAGCCCCTCCAGTAACTCAGTTGGCCAATTGGTCACTTAATCAATCTGTCAATGTGTCAATCTGTCCATCAGCGTTACAGCGCGTGTCATAATGTTTATGACAGACGGCAGACAACTCGAAAACAGAAACAACTAAAAGGCAGGCGCACTTTGTCTTGATTTTTATTAAAAAAAAAATAAAAACAAAACGTGGCAGAAACATGGCACACATAGCATACCGTTTTGGCCTGGCCAAGACCCCAGAAGCGCCCCAAATCCTTGCCCCCTGAACCCAGATCTTCATTGCATTTCCAGTTTCGTCTTTGGTTACAGTTTTCATCGGTGGTTAAAAAAATGTCAGGGGGCAAAATGGCAAAATAGTGGGGCAGACAGACGCATTAAAACAGTACTAACCAGTAGCAACTTGTTCTCTGGAAATAGTCAAAAAGTCGCTTTAAATATACATACCCTTCGCCGTCATGTTGGGGCATAATTTGCCATTGCCCAATCGTTATGCAACGCTTGTCATTATGCATTATGCGATTTTATGTTTTTTTTTCGGGCCGCGGCATTAATGTCACCTGCTGCTCATCGTTGTTCTGGCCACGATGACTTCGCTAAGTGCACGCAGGAAAACCAAAAAAAAAATTCCGAAAAATATATGCAGCCAACGAGTAAGAGGTTTTAGGGGGGCCCCCACTATCTTTACGATCGAAAAGTTGGAAGTTACAGGCGGACGGCCGGCCATAACCATTAACCGTTTACATGCCGCCCGGCTTTCATTTGGGCCCAGAGCGCGGCTCGTTAACCAGGTGGCCAACAGTGCAGATGCACCACTCTATTCCGCATCCATTTCCATATAATATATGTATGTAACTCCGCCTGCAATGGGCCTCTAATGAACTGCTGATGGCTTTGCGCAAGTCTTTTGCGGCCAATGGCCAAGTCTATTTGACATTTAACCAAAGGAATTGTCATTGGACTCTAGGAATAGAGTTGAAAGCCGAAAAGAGTCAAGAGAAGGGTTAAGAAAGCCAGTTAAATGAACTATATAGTAGGATAAATAATAACAAATAACAATAACAATCAATAACAATTTAAATTAAGAAATGAATTTCCTTTAAAAATATGTTAAAAATAGTTTTTTATGCATTATTTAAAACAAAAAATATTATAAAACTTAAAACTTGGAGTCCAGGAATATTGTCCAATGACAATTTATTTAAGTTTTATAATATTTTTTTATTTTAACTAATGCATAGCTGCCGAAAATTTCACAGAAAAAGGTTAACAAATCCGGAAACATGAGTTTTATAGCTAAGGGAAAAAACACTTAAATAACCATTTTAAATATAAAATGAAATTCCTTTAAAACCCCGTTAATCTAGCAAATTGTTAATTGTTGCATAAGAACTACAAAAAATTATAAAACAAAATATTAAAAATTAAATAATTTAATTAAAAATTTAAATATTAAAAATTATAAAAACATAATAAAATTGTTATTGGGGGCAGAAAAGTTATTTAAAAAAAAGTAAAGCTGCCAAAAATTGCTCAGAAAAAGTGCTGAAAAATAATTATTTTAGATGATGTAACTTCAGTTGTATTCTTAACAATTTATGGCTTAACTTTTTCGAATATTAATGCCAATTTGTTGAAATTTCGAGCAAAAACAATCTCCAAAAGTGGCAATGTGCAAAGGAAACCCCACAAAGAATTGCCTGCCGAGATCAGTCGGCCTAATTGGGCCGCAAATGCAATGCTCTTAATCGAAAACGAAAACGAAAAACGTTAATTTAGTTCATATTAAGACCACGTTTAAGCCAATCCTTCACATCAAGAGCTTTTGTTTTGTGCCCAATAGCCGGGTCGAATTTAATTGGAAAAGGCGTTGCCAATTTGACCATTCACCGACTCAGTTTTCGACTTAGACTCAAACTCGAACTCAGAAATCAGAATTTGTTGAGCGAACTTTGTTCTTGGCCAGGCTTAAATGATTCGTTTTGGCACAAAGGTTGCTGGAGATTCTGATTCTGATTCTAAAGTCAGGTGGCGTTTATTTGTTTGTTCAGCCATTACAGTAATTATAGTATTAATAAATCTCGCCACTGGCGACCGACGAAGGTCATCCCATAATAATATCATTTTGGCTTTAGACTTAGACATAGATTTTTTTTTGAAAGGCATTTTGAATCTGATCACTTTGCTTAATTGCCGTGCAGAACTTGGCGCTGTTAAATGAGCCGTAAATTGGAAATCACTTCTAAGCTGAACGTAAACGCAAAAGGCTTATGAAACTGCCAATCAAATAATTCAAGAGTATTAAAAAACACTATTTTTAATAGAGAAAAACAGCATATCAACACATTAACAAAAAGCAGCCATTCATATACCAATTTATTAACTGCCCAGGGAAATACTATCGTAAAAAATGTGTGAAAATTCGTATACTTCAAGATGTGCGCTACGGACTTTAATGCTCATAATTGAAACATAAAATCTACATAGGGGTACAAGGAAATTTCACGATTTACATAATAAGCGGACCAAAAAGGGGGGCATTGTTTTACGACTAATTTGATAAGTTTCCACGCTTACTTATTCGATATCGGGTTGCCCCAATCGATTTGCATAACTCTCCCGCAAAACAAACCCAGAAATTTGGAGCGTCGTCTGGTCAATAAACTTATTGACCGACTTAGATTTGACACCTGCACATATATCTCTCTATTTATACACACTGCTATAAAAAAATTTAGAAAATTTAAATATTTTGTGCTCAATTTAAATACTTTGCGATTTGATTTAATATTGTTTAAATTATTTAAAATAATAATTAATTATTTTATGATATCGTTATCATATTAAATCAAATAATTTGCACAATAATGAAAACATTTTTATATTAATTGTTACATTCAATAATATTATTTAATATTTAATTTATGTATTAATTATAACATTTTGATTTCAATAGTAAGATATTTATTTTTACTTTACCATTTTTTTATCAGTGTAGAGACGCCCCCTCGCCGGTTTGCCTTCGGCAGATTTCCAGCGCGACTGCTCCACTTTCATGGCGTTTACTTTCGCTTTTTCCCTCGTTTTCGATTTTTTATTTCATTTTTTTTTTTTGGCCCAGCCATCATCGTTGGCTTTTGTTATTGCTTATTGCTTATAGCTGATGGCATTTAGCTTTTGGCCCAGAGCGCGTTGATGGCTGCTGTGTCTTGGGGCTGAGGCTTATCTGGCCAGAGCCATCGACTCGAACGACCTTGATACCGTTACCGGTTTTTGGTTTTGCTTTTGGTTTTGGTTTGGGCCAGGCCAGGCCACTCTTGCATGGTCCACAGACCAGTTAGCTCTGATTATAATTCATCCTCAATCATGGCGCCAGACAGGGGTCAGGTCGCAAATGACCAATAGGTTGGCAGGTAGTTAACCCCGAAAATTCATAGGTTCAAAAAATCTTGCGGCCGCCACTTGAGGTGTTTTGAGAACATTCCCCATTGTCAACTTTAAATATAAACTCTATCAAAATGTTTTAAATAGCATTTAACTCAAAACAAATGTAATTATAAAGACTTTTTTAAATACTATTAAGATGCTTAGCAAAAATGCCCTCTTGGTAACATTAAAAATAAAATGCTACATAACTTATAATAATAATAAGGACTTACTTAAATACCAGACATAAAATAAAATAAAATAAAATATAACAAATTCTTTATAAAAGAAATATTCCTTAATATTTAATAGCTTCCCAAATTGTTTATTTAATTTTGTAAATAATTTTTCATGAAGTTTATTTCCTCATTTACTTGTAAAATCGAATATCTTAAGTTCACAAGTCTTCAAAAATTAAATAAATTCATAAATAAATACAAATTTGTATAAAATAGCATATCAATCAATAAGTTTTTGAATAAACTTAAATTTGCTTTAGCTAAAAAAACTGAAAAAAAAATATATACACATATGATACATTGAAAACAAAAGTTTCCGTCGTAAGAGAACAATAAAACTCTCCCTTTTTTGTCGGCTTACATACAGTATTCGTTAAGTCTTTGGCTTTTGTTAATTGATTTATGAAGCAATTAACGCATTTGAGTCGTCACTTTTGCATTGTTGACGTCGGCGCTGTTGCCAAATTTCGGTAGCCAAAGCGATTAATGGACGGGCGCTAATCAAAGGCGCCCCCACCCCCCTTTCGACCCCTTTTTCCGTTGCCCCGCCCCCTTGGGTGCTGTTTGCTTTTGGAACAGACCTGACCTATGGCCAGCATTTCGAGTTGAGGCTTAGCCCAGTTAGCAAGTTCGTTGCCTAAGTCTTTCGTTTTGACACACATTTTGAGCTGCGATTTTCGCTTTCCTGCTTCTTTCCTTTTTTTTGTTTTTGTTTTGCCATTATACGTTAACTCACCCGAAAAAGTGTAAAATAAAGATGCGTCTTGCCAAACTTAATTGCAATGCGAACTCGCCGAAGCACCAAAATATATAATTGAGTTCATTAACAATTTCAAAATGCAAATAAACCAGCACAAACAGCGTAAAAAAAACAAACCAACAAAAAAAAACAAAGCAATAAACACAAACGGAGGTTTTTCAAATTAAAAACGCGACAACTAAACGGCCCGCAAAATGTCACTTGGTCTTGTGAAAGATTCACGCATAACTGAAAACTGAAAATCGCCGCTGCAAAAGCAGCCCACTTCAAAAAAAAAATTAAAAAATAAATAAAAAAGGGAGAGAGAGAGGAAGAGAGCAGGCGGAAGCGAGAGAGCGAGAGAGGCAAAGAAAGTAAGTAAAAGCATTTCAATGGAAACCTGTAATCAGTAGAAAGTGACACAATGCCCGCTCCACTGGCCAAGTAGTCAAGTAGTTGGCCCACGGAGAAAGGTGCGGGGAAAGCGCACAAAAAGCAAGAGAGTGACTCAAAAGAGAGCCAGGAAAATCACAAAAAAATAGGTTCGGCCAAAACCAAGTATGAAGTGATCTACAAAACTATATATCTCAAGTTTTATATCCCCTTTTTCCAAAGAATTTATATATATATTTTACATTAAAACGTAGAAATTTGAAAAACTTTATAAACGGTCAGGAAAAATTAAAAGAAATTCTTCTTAGCACAGTTTTCGAAATATGTATCTTTAGTATTTCAATCTATCATTTTGATAAGTCATACGTCAGAAGTAACTAGCGGGTATAATGTTGTATATTATGAGCAGCCATTTGTAAACTTTATTCTCAGCAAAATGCTTGAAAATCAAAGGCAACTAATGAGTCTTATTTAATAAAGAATATTAAAATTAACAATCCATTGTTTATTATATAGAATCAATTGTCAACTATATTCTCAGCTAAATCCTTAAAAATCAGAAGTCTTATAAAAAAGATAATTTAAAAATAAAGAATTTAATGTAAGTTATAAGCAATTAATTGTCAACTATAGTATCCCTAAAAGTCAAAGGCAACTAATGGGTATAATAAAGGGTATAGTCTTATTAAACAAACAATTTTTAAATTAAGAATTCTTTGTAAATTGTGAGCAGTCAATTGTCAACTATATTTGCCACCACAAGCCCATAAGCCGCACTCCAAAGTTCATTCCTCTATGCTGCCCCCTGTGAACTTTTGTTTTAGGCAATGAACTCTGAAGCTGTGCCCCCTGAGTTCACTTGGTTTTAACTTCCGCTTTTTTTGTTCAGCGCTTTCGCTTTCTTTCTTTCGACCCAGTGATTTGCCCCACCGAATCCTTGGGGGAGTGGTTTTCTCTTCACCACTCCAGTCCAGCTCCAATTCCCATTCCAGTGGATCTCTTGCATCAGATGTCCGAGTGGTTACGCCATTTGATTTAGAGAGCCCCTCTGTTTTACGCTTTCTTAGCTGCCCAAGTGACCAACACAACAAGTCTTTCGCTTTGTTTTTTTTTTAATTTCGTTTACAGACTAGCAAAAAAAAAAAGAAAACACAAACAATTAACGTAACTATTACTATTATGTGATGACTTCAACTTTAGCTGGCTAGAATGGCTCATTGTCGTAGTAGGCGTGCCCAGATCGATGATGGTGCTCCGCCGGTTTGGCATGATGGCCCATGCTGCTGCTGGCGAAGATGTTCTTGGCTGCACTCGAGGCTCCTCCGGCTGCCCCCAGTCCGGCGTTCAGGACCAATCCCAGGGCATTGCTCACCAAATGCGAGGCCAAATGCTTCACAAAGCCACCGGAATCAAAGTTACTGGCCGCCGCAGCCGCCCAACCGCCGCCCCCTTCCTTCTTCTTGCGGGGGCGTGGCAGCTCGGCACTGCCATGACGTTCCTCCGAACCCTCCTCCGAATTTGGCCGAAATTTGGCCTCCAGAAAGCTGGTGATCAGGTTCTTGGTAAAGGTCAAAGGTTGCGGCGGACCCTCCTCCTCGGGATCCTATTTAAATATAAAAAGAAGTTGTTTGTTTTACTATCTCAAAATGTACAATCTTTCAAGGGTTAGTAACACAGTTAACAGGTTGGGAGCCAAAAAGGTTTCAAGAACAAAGCATAAATACTGCGCTGAGTGCGGCCAACACAGTGCCCAAGAAGTTGCCCACAAACTGGCCATTGTTGATCTGCAAAAGAATTAAAAAAAAGAAGAAAATAAAGCAGGAAAAGGAACATTAAATATCGAGTAAATTATTTTATTTATTGACAACAAAACTAAGTTTTCAATAGATTATTATGTGGGTCAAAAAATTGTCAATTAAAATTTGTTTCCAATTTGGTTCTCTTTTATTCCAAATATTCTAAAATAATTAAAAAATTAAAAATAAATATGCCAGGATGTCAAATAAATAAAATATTAAGATAATAAACAAAATATTTTCGGTAAGTATTGCGAAATGTTAAAAGTCTTCACAAAATATTCCTTTTGCTTCTTACCAAATTGCTGCTAAAAATTTGCTCAAAAGTTTGTTGTTTTTTTTTTTTTTGCCTAAAATCCTAGTTTTCACAAAAAGGCACAATTTTTTAATTAAATATATATATACATAAGAAACATGGCCATAAAAATTAAATGTCATTCCTCGTTAAGCCTCAAATCAATTTGAATTCAAGCTTGCAACAATTTATGTTCCAGCTCTGCGCTTAATTTTAAACAAGTTACAGCAATTAAAGTAAAGTTTAAGCAATTAAATTGTGTTTTGCAAATTGTAAGCGAAAAATAATAAAATTAAATATAATCATCACAAAGAAATATAAATATCTAATTTACATAAAAAAAAACCAAGTAGTGCTCTATAAATTTGAAAAAAATAAAATAGTTTTTTTTGATGAAATATATAATCTTAAATAATAAACTCACCGCTCCCCCACCTCCAGACAAGCCATCCAATGCTGTGCCCACATATTGACCCAGAACGAGACCAAAGTTCTTGTTGCCACCGAGAAGGCCGGAAATCAGCGAACTTCCGGTTTGAATCAAGCCTTGAACGTCCAGGCCACCAGGCTGAAAAGGATTATTATTTATTAGGAAGATTATTTGGGGAAACTTAATCGAGACTTACGCCAAATAAGGTGGAAACCAGGCCAGTGAGGGCACCGATCAGAGCGCCCACATCGGAGCCTCCTTCGCCCTGAAAAAAGTCAATTTCAGCTTCACTTTTCATGCACAAATAAAACAAAACTTGGCATTGATATATTTCACATTTACTAAACATTTGAATTCAATAGCAATAAATTTATTATACTACTTGTTTGTTTGCAATATTTTTGACTATTTTTGGAATCTACTTTAATGTCTTTAAATTTTTTTTTAAATTTAAGCCATTTTATCAAATCATGTAGTTTAATGCATGATTTATGTCATTATGTCATTTAAGAATACAATGTAACTATTTATTGCATTTACTGGATATTTTCAATGTTTGCTTTTATTCACGCCACTGAGACTGATAATGATCATGTTTAATACTATATTTATATTCAATTTAAATATGAAGTGTGAAATTATAATTATTACTTTACTGTTCCATTTTTTTTATCAATGCTGCATTTTAATATTTATCCTTTTACTCACGCCACTGAGACTGCCAATGAGGCCCACCAGACCACCTCCTCCGCCGCCACCTGCTCCGCCCTCATCGTCACCGGCTCCAAGATCCCCGTCGCCAAGGTCATCGCTGTCATCTGTGGCCAATTCCGAGGAGCCGGTGCCCTCCGCCTGCGCCTCCACCTGTTTCTCCGGCTTGGCACTCGTTTTGGGTTTACCTTTGGCCTTGGCTGTAACATTGGGCGCCTTCGAGGAGGCCATTGGAAAAGGGTTAAGTGGGCCAAGTCAGTGTTGGGTTGGGTTGGGTCTTCAATCGGTTAGGTCGTCTCATCATCACCAGGTTAGTCACAAACTGTGTTTAGCATTGGGTTTCCCGTGTTCTCACCTTTACATTTATTTCCAGGTCATCGAGATCCGGGGTTGAAGGCTCTATTTTGAGGCGCCTCGCCGGCTGTTGCTCCAGCATGTTTTCCTGAAAGTCATCCTGGAAGCGCAAGTCATGAGCCTGGCATTAAAATATCAATTTTTTCACACTTAAGACATGCATTTTTTAAAGGTTCAAAATCTAACATAACATATCTAACATAACTAACTAACATATTCGCTAAGAGGTTGTGTAACATAATACAGATATACTTTTGAAATGACAATACAAAATGAAGTTTCATAATTATAATCTAAAATCGATTATCATTTGAATTTATATTAATAATTAGAAATTATTTTCAAGTAAAAATTAAAAATGTGTGCTTATTATGTATTCGAATTTGCTTAAACAAAAAACATACGTCGTATTTCTTCCTCTCTTTGCATTTACATTTTTCATACCCAATAGTTGAAAATTCATGTAACAATAGTTTAGTTTCTATAACAATTTTTTTTTTTTGCTTGAAGGCCCACAAATTGAAATATTGTTGTTTTAAAGTATATTTAATTTTTGCATAAGCTGTTAGGGCATATAAACTTTGCTTCCTTTCCTGATTTTATATTAAATTTTGAAAGTCGGAATATGAAGTTTTAAATTATTCTTTTCTCTTTATATTTAATTTTATTTTTCTAATTTAATTTATTTATAAATTAATTTCTTTTTTATTTAATTGGGTTAGGGAAATACCTCTGACAGTATGGACTTGATAATCCTCATTTCCTCGGGCATTTGTCGCTGCTCGGCCTCGTCCTGTTCCTGCTGCTCCTGCTGCTTCTGCTGCTGCTGTTTCCTTTGATCCACTCCCTTCTTGATCTGCCTTTTGTGGAGCACCTTTTGCTTGGCCCTGCCCAGTAGGCCATCCTCGGCAGCATGCTGCAGCAAGTGCTGCAGGGCCAGCTCTATTTTGGCCTCCAACTCGTTCTTCAGCTGCGGCACCTGCCTGATGATGTGGCTCCTCAGTTGGCCCAATCGCTGGCCCAGTTTGGGCTGATCCGTGAGATCGGCGGACAGTTGCTGGTTGAGCAGCTCCTCCTCCTTCTGCTGCTGAGCCATCTGCCTAAGTTCCGCCCGGAATTCATGGTCATCCTTGGCCTGTGATACCACATCCATTACTCGCGTTAGGATTTCCAGGGCCCTCTGATCGCGCAACAACTGCTCTTCGATGGCATCGATTTTGCCCATCATGACACTGCCACTCTCGGTGAGATTCATTTGCAGCAGCAAGTCCCGGATGGCCTTCACCAGGTGCTGCTCCATTTGCTCCTCAGCCTGACGGGCTCCATTTAGCAAACCCAAACTGGTGACTGCCCGCAGTTCCTCTTTCGGCAGGATGCGTTCTAGCCGACGATAGGCGGCAATGGCCTGTACATAATGCGACTGCAACTCCATTGGTCTGCTTGGTCTGCTCTCCACCGATCTGGGAATCACGATCAGGATCAATCCCCAAATCAGAAATCCGATTATTACGAGCTTCTCCATTGGCCGCCGATTGAAAGAAAACTGCGACCAGGAACGTCGCTCCACTGGCTCATATAACATTTTGGCATCGCTTGTATAGCCTTTCGTTCACGGTTAGTTGGGCGGTGGGCGGTGGGCGTGGCAGAGAGATCCTCCCACTACATCCAAAAAAAAATCAGTCAGAGGAACGTAACTATTGTTGCATGGAAAATGTCTCAATAAGATGAGTATTAAATTAATATAATGAAAGTATCAAGATAAAACATTTAAAAATAAGACCTTTGACTACAGTTTTACACTCTTTGGTAATAAAAATTAATCTAAAAATTATTATTTAGTATCGAATTAATACTTATGTTTAAATGCTGTTTGTTGTTGAATTTCATGCATTTTTTTGAGTGTAGTTCCGCCCTCGTTTTGTCGATTGTGCAATGGGTCAATCGTCTGTGGCGCTTGATCAGTGTGGCATATCTTCAATGCATTTTTGTCGTAGGCAAATATAACAATATCTTAACTAGGGGGCGGTTAGTGCCTTATTCATAAACTAGTTTACTCCTTCAGTTGGAACTAGTTTTTATTACTCAATTATATAGCCCTTTAAAGAGATTTAAGCAAAGAAGTTATATACTATGTACTTTCTTTTATAAATGTAACTAACATAATTAAGCAAACAATTTACGAGTCACAAAAAACTAAACTAAACTAAAAAAATAACCAAAAACTATATTAATTTCAAAGAACATACAAATATATATTTTTATTAGTTAAGACCATATAACAAAAATATTGTTTTACTTATGTTAAATCTTAGCCTTAAGTAGCTTTTATTTAGGAAGCTATAAATAAATGCCAGAAACATCAAAATGACTTTAATTTCCCCCTAGGCCAAATTATTATGAGGTACAATTATGTTTGGAACTTGCCCAGAAATCCAATTTAAAGCCTGACCAGAACATTAGAGCCTACAGAGGCCACAATTGCCAGAGTTCTCACCTGCCCAGGAGTAGAAGCCCCAATTAGCCGCACATTAGGCACTTAATATATAATAGACACAGATCGGAGTCATTAGCTAATTACCTAAGGCGACTGACTGACTATTTACCCCTTTCAGCCCTTTCAGCCCTTTCGGCCCGAAAGGTGATTGAAATACAGGCCTTATGTAAATGGTAGAAAAGCGAAATGCAGGTGTCGCACTTATGCGTGACTGTTAATTAGCATCAGCCATTAGATAAATGGGAGAGATTGGGCATCAGCATCTGGGACGACGACGACGTAATGGTAAACATGGGTTAAAGCCGGGTAGTAGGTACACTGGGAAAAACATTTGTAAATCTTTGTAAAGTATTTCATTCTCAAATTAAATATTCGATGCATGAAACAGTTCATTAAAATTTAATTATTTTTGGGACTTTTTTTTAATATCTGATAATTTCATTTAAACTTTTCATTTAATTTAAGACAGTGTCTTTTTGACTTTTATATGTCACTTTGACGTTGATTAAAACCATATTTAACTTAAACAAAATGCAATTAAATCAAATAATCAACATTTTGTATGTTACACTACACTGTTATACACTAATTATAATATTTTAATTCTAAATCAAGCAAAATAAAATAAAATGTTGAATTCAATAGTCAGATATTTATTTTTGCTATTCTCTTCAGTGTAGTGGGAAGTAGGTAGTACAAGTCCAAGCCGCAAAACGTCGGCGGTGGCTCGTTACGCTCGTTTAACCTTTCAAGTGCGCAGAGATCGGGGATTGGGGGGTTAAGGCAGGGGCATATAGGGTTAAAGCAGGGGGATTGGATCGGCATGACATAAGCATTTCAACGCAATTCCAACTGTTGAAGCGTGCCTTTCTTGGGGTTAACTTAGGCAAACAAATAAAAACACACAACTAACTGGGGAAACAACCCAATTTATAACTTGAAACAATTATTTGTTTGGTAAAACAAATTATTGTTAACCAAGCATCTTAATAAATCTGCCTTGAAACTAAAGGGCGCATTCTATCAAGACAAAAAACTCATGAAAAACACATTAAACTCTACTTCTTTTATCAAAAAGTTAAAAGTTAAAACACTTCTTTAAAAGTTTATAGATTAAAATTAAACTTAGCTTCTGAAAAGGTATTTTAGTTTTTAGATGTTAAAGTCTTTTGAAAACTTTGTAAAATTTTCAAAAACCATTATATTTTGATTTTAAATATGTGGCAATTAATAGTAATTCAAACAAGAAAGAAAGCAAACTTCGGCAAGCCGAAGTTCATATACCCTTGCAGCTATTGCATGAATTAAATACTTTTGAAAACATTTAAATTACGATTTACTTGAGTATATACTGAAAAACAGTGAAGCTATGATGATTTGCAGCTCAATTATTAGATAGTTATTTTATATATTTTTATTAGTTCTATGGGAGCTATATGATATAGACGTCCGATTTTGATAAAATTTAAACCATAATTCTGAAATAATTAAACATTGCCATATGTCGAAGAACTAAACAAAAAATTAAAAAACAGAAAAGTTATAATTTTTTTTCATTTATTTCTCCGATTGTTCCTATGGGAGCTATATGATATAGTCGTCCGACTTTGATGAAATTTAAACCGTAAATCAAAAATATTTAACCATTACTAAATGTCGAAGAACTAAACAAAACATTAAAAAACAGAAAAGTTATAATTTTTTTTCATTTATTTTTCCGATTGTTCCTATGGGAGCTATATGCTATAGTCGTCCGATTTTGATGAAATTTAAACCGTAAATCGGAAATATTTAACCATTACTAAATGTCGAAGAACTAAACGAAAAATTAAAAAACAGCAAAGTTATAATTTTTTTTCATTTATTTTTCCGATTGTTCCTATGGGAGCTATATGCTATAGTCGTCCGATTTTGATGAAATTTAAACCGTAAATCGGAAATATTTAACCATTACTAAATGTCGAAGAACTAAACAAAAAATTAAAAAACAGCAAAGTTATAATTTTTTTTCATTTATTTTTCCGATTGTTCCTATGGGAGCTATATGCTATAGTCGTCCGATCCGGCTCGTTCCGACTTATATACTACCTGCAATAGAAAGACAGCTTTTGGGAAAGTTTCATGCAGATAGCTTTAAAACTGAGAGACTAGTTTGCATATAAACGGACGGACAGACGGACAGACGGACAGACGGACAGACGGACGGACAGACGGACGGACAGACGGACATGGCTAGATCGACTCGCCTAGTGATGCTGATCAAGAATATATATACTTTATAGGGTCGGAGATGTCTCCTTCACTGCGTTGCAAACTTCTGACTGAAATTATAATACCCTCTGCAAGGGTATAAAAATAAAGATATAACATTATGTGGTTAAATTCAATAAAATTATATACTTTATTTTATGTTAAAATGTTTTAATCAAATTTAATAATTAATAAAATAATTATCAAAACAGTTCATGAAGGAAAGTAGTTTTTCTAACAACAAGAAATGGAAACATAAGTTTTTATTATTTAGTTAACATTATTTTAAAAAGCTTTGTTCTTTTTTTTCCCTGTGCATGAACGTTTAAGTACACATATCTTAGTGACTCCCGAAAAAAAATATAAAACCGCAGGCCCCATAAAACGAGCCCAAAGCCAAGACCATAATGATATAATTGTTCCACTATGTGCAAATGTTGTGCCCTTTAATGCTTCGACTGCCCTCAGATGGCTGCTTTTAATTCAGCCATCTAATGGCCACGTTACGATCTGATTTAGTAAGTCACTTGTATTCATGGCATTCATGGGGCGATGAGTCAGATTCATTAAAAGGTTGAACCTTTGATGTTCAAGGATGAAGATAATAGCAAAGCATACTAGAATACATGAGCTTCTTAAATTATAAAAAAAAAAAAATCATCCCTTTTGGAAATCCAAACATATGTAGATTTAAGTTTAGCTAAAAAAAGCTACTCAATAACTTTTAATCATCATATCAAGATGGTTTTAAATATTCTATTAATTTACTTAATTGGTAGTGTTCCTGCTTGTTCCACTAAAATATCTTATCAAGATACCGAAAATATTCTAAAAATGTGTACCTTGAAATGTTATTGTTTATATTTGAACATGCATGGCCATCTGTTGGAAAGACATATTTTAAATACTTCAAGTCACTCAAAATCACGTTTTAAAACATGCCAAAACCGTGTGATAAACACTTCAAATGCAACATAAGCCGAATATGTTAAAAGTGTTTAAATTCCGATCAATCTTGCGCTTAGCCTTCAAATGGAAATAATTTTTTTAAATATATTTTTGGGGCTGAGCCAACTTAACTTGTTAACTGATTTCTTTGACACTTCTTCACTTGTAGATGTCATCGTTATTTTTTTCTCGCTTATCTAGCATAATGTCTGGCAATTTTTCCAGCGGAAAACCCTTTTCATTTGAACCGCAACCGGAAGCGGAAATGAAAATGGAATGGGCAACGAAAACGGAAACGGTGACCACACTTTATCGCTAATGAGCCATCGGCACTTGACATTGTACCCGGTAGAACTACGATCTCCGACAATTAGGGCTTATTGACAATTGTCAGAAGCGAGACAGAAAAAAAAGGCCAAGATATTCGAAACTCGATTCGTATTTGTGTGTGTTATTAACACATATATTTGTGCAATAAATAATAACCTTGCCAAATCGTTTGACTTCGTTTCGCTGCCTGGCAACATATACTATATATCAGCCAAACACACAGAAAAATAAAAAACAACGAACACTGATTAAAAAAGGAATAGTAAAAATAAATATCTCAGAATTGTACATTTATAATTTAAATTAAATATTTAATTCATATTAAAGTATTTTAATAAATGTGGAAAATATAAGATTTTAAATATGATTTAAATTTAAATTTAATTTTCAAATAGTCATAGACCAAATTTTAAATTGAATCCAAAATATTTGGCAACTTTTCGATTTTATAAACTTTGCACTTTTTCTGCGTTTATTTAATCTCCCAATTGATTCGTTTGTCTATGAGAAATCGCCGCTCGCACAGTGAAAATTAACATAATAAATAGCGCCATAAATGTTCGAAGCAAACTAGTTGCTGCAATTTATATATTTTTTATTCTTTTTTTTAGCCCCAGGTCGATTTGATTTCGGCTTAGCAGCCTCTTAGCGCTTGTTATACAATTGGTTTAGCCTCTAAGCCATAATTTGCTGGAATAGATTGGTCCAAACAATGCACTGGCCATCAGAAGTCCTTCAGGTTAATTTCTGCTAATTGGCGGACTGAAAACTGAAAAAGATACACTAAGATATGGCCTATCTGGCATCTTCAAAGACAAACTGGTTCGACCGATCGTTATTCTTATATGGTAATTCTGGGATTAAATAAAGGCGAGAGTTGACTTGGCTCATAATGAGCCAACACAAAAAAAATGCAATAGCTTCGGGTTAAATTTTATCCTCAAATAAGATCTATACACTGCCCTGAAAATTTAGAACTCGTTTAAAGTGCCATCAACAAAAAAACGTTAAAGTTTATTTGTTAATTCCCATTGCAAGAAGTGTGAAACTTATTATTCAAGCCAGTATTCGCCGAGTCATTGATTTAATTTCTATGATAATTTTAATTTAATTTGTGTGTACATATGAAATGCAATGAATTTAATTAGTGCGCTAACTAATATCAAATTCGAATTTTAGATTAAATGACAGGCTTTTGAATTATTTGGTTTTTTATCTACACTAACAAACATATGTAAAAGTAAAAAAAAATATATGACTATTGAACTCAATTAAATATTTAATCATAATAATATAAACAATACATATATATAATTATTGGATTTATTTAAAATATGTTAATAGATTTTGAAAATATTCGATTTTAAATAGTGTGGCTAAATGTGGTTTAAATATAACTTAAATTTGTAGATATTAAAATGAATTCAAAAATATTCAGACGAATAATTTTTTAAAATTTTATAATATTATATTTAATAAAGCTAAAAACAAAACTTTCAAATTCTTTATCAGTGTTCCGTAAATAGTTCTAATATTTAAGAAAAGTCGCTTATCCAACTGAAATAATTTATAATTGAAAATTGTAGCATAAAATAAGTATTTATATTATTGCAGGCATCCAGCTAAATATATCCAAATTTAATCAACCACTTGTTGTGAAAATCTCGTTGAAAAATTATGTAATTGGCAGCCGTTGCTTTTCGACTTTCCTGTCAGGATTTTGATTTCCAGACTAATGACCCAATTCGCGCTGCTCTCCCATTTACAATCGCCACTTTTGTTAGCGCAAGTCATGGATTTAATTATTTACAGCAGCGGTTACTCATATACACTGGTAAAAAGTAAGCAATTAAAATATCCATTGTAGCTTTAAGTTGTTTTAAATATATAAGCATATTGTAAATGTGCTTAAATTTTGCATTTGACTTTTCGCGGGATTGATTTTAGTATCTGAAAATTAAATTTTATCGATAGTTTTATTATTTAAAAACTAATATTTTCCACATTATATTCAATCATGCCATTAGGTATTGAACTTTATATTATGATTTAATATTTATTTTAAAAATAAAATAAATTAAATAAAAAATGTTCAAAAGACATTTAATTACTTTTCCATTTTTGTATCAGTGTAGGTAAATCACCAAATCAATCAAAAGCCTGACATTTAATCAAAAATTCGAATTTGGATAGGTAGCGCTTTAAAAAAGTTCAATGAATTTTTACCTACATATTAATTTGTTCATCAGTGTATTTTTAATTTTCGGCCAATCACTGCCATCAAAGCCAGACAGAGACAGTCTAAATTTAGGCAACAGCTGCCAGAAGGCCTGATTGATATACGCCAAGTCATGGCGTTAAAGAGTGGTAAGTAATATTCTTGTTTGCTGACCTCTTTTAGTGTCACAAAAAAAAAAGTTATTAAACAAAGATGGAAAAAACCTGATCGATATCACGTAATGTTTTTTTGGTTTTTTTTAAAGGGGTACAAGTCACCTAGACAGCGCTGATAAATCATGAAACCACCGTCGTGGCCTTTCCTTTGCCGCTTTTTTTGATTTTTTTGCTTTTTTCACACCACGCCCGTTGACACGCTGCCACGCCCTCCAGCCGCCTCCGCCCCCTGCCTGAGTAACTCAAAGTTTTGAGTTTTTTTATTGCTGGGCCACCACGTTCGGTTTGCCAATCAACTGAAAATGATGGCCAAAACCAAAAGCCGCCGCAGCCGCAGAGTTGTTAACATGTTAACTTGGCTTAAATGCATTATGATTTTTTTATTTTGTCTGCCTTTCATACCAATACACGTGCATTTCCCTGCCGCAAATTCGCAAAGTGTTTGAGTGGATAATGCGAAATTTTACGAGCTCATCGGCTGCCGAAAGTCCGACATCAGCATCTGCCCATCCAATATATTTGCATATATGTATATATATGGAAAAATCCATATTGGCAAAGTGGATTTGCAGAAAATCGGGTGGATTTGGGCTGTTGGAAACCATGCTGGAGATTATGGATATTGATATTGTCCATGGATATTTGGCTTTAATATTGCACTCAAATTACGGACATTCAATTCAACTAGGTTTCTTTTCAAAAAAAAAATGTGTATTTCTTTTAAGGGCGTAGTTCTCATTAACATATTTTTTAAAGTATTTCTTAAAGTAAAGTTTTAAAGAAAAGGAATAATTAAAAGCTAGAAACTATTTTTATTTTGCATATTACTCAAAAAATTACTCAAAACTCTTCAAAATAAAAACACAAAATATTTATGTTTTAAGTTTCCTTCAAAATAAAAACACTTGCAAACTGTTACTTAACATTAAAAGGAAAAATATATAAGAAACGGTGACCTAAATCATTAATTTTATTCTTCTAAAGTGTAGGTTTTACTTTTAGTCCATATCTTCGTTATTTTTAATCCAATTCCAAAACCATATACATCTTAATATTTTAAAAAACGTAATTAAAATGTAATTTTTATGTTAACTATTTCTACATGTAATACACCTTTGAAATTTGTAATTAGCTTTTTGATTATATAATTTTTATATTACAATTTTTAATAAATTTCAATTTTAATTTTTAATAATTTGTTGTCCTTTAAAAACTGTTCAAAAGTAAATAAAAAATAGCTTATCTAGTTTTTAATGCCAGATGACTGTTCTAATTTGACATTCGATGATCCAACTCTTTTAAACCATATTACAACATTCTAAAGATAAATTGTAATTATTAATTTCTTGAATAATATCTGTAGTATGAGTACAACTACCAGCTAGAGTTTTAATCTTCTTTTTTATTTTCTTTAAAAACATTTCCTGTAGAGCATCTGATATTCCATTACTCCATCCATTACATTTACCAAGAAATCCCGAAGTGACAGCTTCCTTTTCACGACAGAAATCAAGTTGTCCGCTTGCATTTGGGGCACTTTGGGGCTCTGATTATTTGAACAGTTGGACAACTACTCGTACTTAATATTAGTAATTGTTTGCAATTAGTCACCGACGGAGGCTGAGAAACTGAGGCTGAGAAACTAAGGCTGAAAACTGAGCAACTGAACAACTTTGGCAATCGCTAATTTATGCAAGGCTCGGCTTTTTCTGTTTTGGGAACGTGGAACGTGACGATTGATATGAGTGAGACTTCAATCCGGTTCAAAGTCCGGGCCGTAGATCATCATGTAGCTGACGTCCAGGGTCTTGGCTGCCATTTGCTTGCGGATTACTCATAAAATCGAAGAATTAAGTTCCTGTAATGGACGAAAAACGCTGGCAATTAAATCAAATACGAAGACGAAGAAGCCAGAGAAAAATACTCCGCACAACCTTGTTATTGTCTATGGGCTGCCATTAAAACTCGAATGGCAACAGGCAACAAGCAGCAAGCAACAAACATCGAACAATGGCAGTGATGTCTTTACATTTAATTGCACCATTGGGCACAGGGCAAAGTGAACTGTCGTTCCACCTCTCGAATCTTCATCATCCTCACCATCTCTGCCTCCAAGTTGTTCCATTTAAAGCGATGTCAACGACGCCACAATTAATTGATGCGCCACGAATTGCTGTTCAATGGCAGGGACACCAATGGTACACCATAACATTCCATACCATATAGTCGTTTTTCAGGGCCCTTTTTGGCCCCCAAGAAGGTGAATTAATCGCACAGGTTGGCCAGCTCTTAAAATCTGATATGGCAGCTTGAAGCTGTGCTGAATATAACTATTTAAGTTATTAAATAAAGTTTTATAACGTTTATATGCTTGGTTTTGGTTTATTTTTAAATATTTAAGTCATACATTTAGAAGAGCTTTTTCTTTGCAAATTAATCCACAAATCTTTAAAGGCACGCTTTTTTAAAATCGGATTTCTGCAAGAAAAGTTATGAATTTAGAAATGCTTATTTGCCAAAGAAATCTAAAATGATTAAAGTGTATTTCAAGAACAAAGGCAATCTAATTCTTTAAACTAGGATAGTTATCAACACAATATAAATTTAATAAATCTATAACTATTTGTTTATTTATTGTAAGTAAGTACCAAACAAGTCACACAAGTATTTAAATATATGTAAAAAATAAAACATAGGGCACCAAAAAAAAAACCCACAATTTAAATACTTAAATAAATAAAGCAGCATTTACTAGAGAATACTTTGCATTGTCTCGCATTAAGGGGTTCAAAGATGGGTTCGTATGCAAATGGAAAACGCCCAAATTGGGCGTGGCACTGCCGCGACAACAACAAGAACGATACAGAGTCAGACAATAGAGTCTGAGGTCCGGTCATTAAAGCTAATTTCGTTGTCATTTGCGATTTGGCAGCTTTTCCATTTGAGTTTGCCTTTTGCAAAAGCGAACGACCCAAGCAACTGAAACTAATTTCATAATTTCTGTATTTTTTTTTTTGTTTTGTTATACCATATTTATGCAAAGCGTTGTCGCTGTATGTGTGTCAAAATCTAATTCACCTTAAACTGATTTCGAACGCATGCAACTTTTAGTAAATTTAGTCAGCTTAGTGACTGACTGATTTTGGCTCTGCCTTTCGAGTTTTAGTTTTAGTTTTGGCTTCAGCCTAAGCTATTTCTGCTGCCTTTGCCATATACTTTTGCAATCGACGAGATACAGTATCTGGTGCTGCATCAGCTCCAGTTGAGTTCGGTACCAAGCGGCGTATGCGTAATTTGTAGCCTGCCATGCATGTCTGTCTGCCTGCACTTCCACACTTCTTTTTTTCTGTTTTTTTTTTGGTTATTTTTTCAGCTACTTGGTCGTTAACCCAGGGCAAAAAAAAAAAAAAAAAAAAAAACTAAAAACTAAAGACTGAAAACCGGTTACCGGTTATCCTTCACAGCGGCGACAGTCCGCCGCCGAAGGTAACGCATTTCCATCGGCTTCGGAGGCCCAATACAAAAAGCCAAAAAACCAAAAAAAAATATTTATAAAAACCATATAAAAGAGCGATGCTCGAACCCATAATCAAATCGAAGCGAATCGAATCCAATCGAATCGAGTCGCATTGAACACTTGCTTCCGGTTCACACTGCCAGCACAGTGGTCTCTTTAAGGAAAAATGTTATAAATACCATGTAATAATTATGCTAACCAATAAAAAAATGGCACAACATATATTAATAGGTACTTCATTTAAGTTTATCAAATTTCATTGTATTACTTAAATATTTAAGTACTTTTAATAACAGAGTGCAAATCATCCAATGTGAACAATGTTTCTGAAAGTACTTAACAAAATTATAAAATTGGATACAAATTAATTATCATTATATACAAATTTGGAAAAAATATTGATATTTTTACGGTTATGTAAATCAATAACTCGTAAGCCAATAAGAATTTTATGTTGCGGACCACTGTAGCGTATGAGTTGGAATTCCATTCACTCACGCACTGAAAACTATCAAAAATGTCGTTCACTACGAGCAACTGCTGCTGTTTCAGCTACTTGAGAAGGTCAAATAAAGGCTACATCTTCATCTTCATCTTCATTCTTCCATTATTATCATTAACACTACGGCGATCATCATGATCGATCAGTCAAGAACAACTCAAAACTGTCTAACTGACTTAGTGGCTAACCACAGTTCGGCGACATTGTCTTGCGGTTGGTCAGTATTCGAATTCGGTTATTCGATTTTCAGTTTCTTTACTTCTCTATTTCTTTTCCAAGCTTTTGTGCTTGGCTGAAGGTTTCTGCTTCGGGTTATCTTCAAGTGGCTTTCGGCCAAAGTGCATGGCCAACATGACAGGGCGGAAATTCTGCGGCCAACCTTTGGGCCCAGTTTCGCGGATCTAAAAAGCTAAAAGGTTCCACAGTCCATAGAATTTGGGCGGAACACAAAGTTCAGTGAACTTGCTTGAACTCCTAAGTGCTGTAAATTTTATCAGGAATTAAAAGAGTTTTTAAACCCTGCATTAAAAAATTATGCTAAATAACAGAAAAGCTTTCTATATCAATAAATAAACTTGAAGTGTTTTATCAAATAAGCTTAAATACTTTTTATAAAATACATAAGTTAATTATTTTTATCTCTTTCGAAAGATTTTGTTCACATTTCAATTTACAATTTACATAATACAAAAATGTACATTATTAATTTTGTTAATAATTTTATTAATATTCTTACTATTACTATAATTTATTTTTATTTACTTGTATTAACTCTTTTGTAACATTTTTTTTCCTAGATTAAAAGTTACAAAGAGAATGATATTTATTTTGTATATCCTAATATATTTAAACATAATAAAAAAATGCATTATTAACATTCTTACTATTAATATTATTTATCATTACAATTCTTAATATTATAAATATTTTCCAAAAATTTAAATAAGATTATTTAAATTATATCAGAAACGTTTGTATTGTGTTTTTATTTACTCTTATTTCTCTTTTATTTCTTAATAAAAAAAACCAGCAACATTTTTTTCAGAATTCAAACATATTTTAAACTAATTTAAAAATTAAGGAATATGCTAATTCTGAAAAGTGTCAAGTCACGACTTGGCGATAATTTTCATAAATATCCATGGTTGTTTTGTTTTCATGGCAATGCATTCGGAATGCGGAATGGTAATGGTAAATAGTTAATGGTAAATGGTATATGGAAATGCAATCAAATGGAATCAAATTGAATTGTCGATTGTAGCCGGTACTCTGGCAAAATGGCAATCGATTATTTTGGTTTCGCAGAGGGAGCAGGGCCATAAAACTGCATCATCGAGATGCGCAGCTGCAGGAGGTTGTGTAAGCCACTCTACCACCAAAAACTTACCAAAAATAAAGATGGTAAAAGTGGTAAAAATAGACACCCAAAAAAAAATACTGAAAATTTAGTTTAAATAAGTGTGTCTTTAAAATAAACCACAAAGAGTACTAATTCAATACTAGATAGTAGCCCCATACTTTTAGTTTATTTTTTATAACGTAGTAACACATTTGTGTTATTAATTTAATACTCATTTTATTGAGTATATTTTTTATACCCAATAGTTTCAAATTCATATAACAGTAATTTAGTTTCCCTGATTATTTTCTTTTTTTTGGGTGTAATTTATATAAGATAAAGTTTTCAAGCCTAAATTTAATGGGCCAATTTCAGCCATTAACTTAAAAAAAAGAGCTTGAAATATTAAAATTTAAGAAAAAAATATATTAAGCAATAGACAGAATTCTGTGAGGAATTCAAGAACCAAATATTAATCAGTCAACTTAAAAAATTTGTTTTTTTTTTTTTGGGTGTAAAGATGGTAAAAATGTTGAAAATAAAACGGGCTTTGTAGGCTCTATTCCTGGCCACGGCCCACTGACAAACTGACAAACTGAGCCAGCTGATGGAGATTGACAAACTGACAAACTGGCAAACTGAAGCTGGCAGTCACGAGGCGGAAACTTTTCGCGTAATCGTGTTGTCGAAAAAAAATGGGGAAAACTACTACTACAGGAGTACCGAGTGTAATAAAAAATAAGAAAAATAAAAATAACAAGATATAAAAATAAAAATACAAATACAAATACAAAAAAGAAAGAGCACTCAAAAAGTCTGGTCAAGCTCTCGACTCGCGACTCAAGATTTACTCACTTTCTTTTCGTTTCGAGCGCAATTCGAGCGTTTCGAGCGGCTTGAGCGACTCGAGCGGCTTGAGCGGCTCAAGCGGTAGGGGCAGGGACGGCCTGGAGGCGGTACGACTGTGAGGCGGTATCTTGGCGGCGCCGCTGCTGATGCTGAGCGCGCTGCCGACGCTCGCCGCGCGCTTTGTCTCGAGCTTTAGTCGCTTGTGTGTGATAAAATCACGTTAGTAATCAATTGCAGGCCCAACAGCCCAGACCACAGAGCACAGAGCAGTCGCACCACCGATCCACAGATCCACTGATCCACCGATCCAACAATCCAACGATCCACGCAATTGTTGCAGCCGATATCTTAGCTTCTTTTTTTTGGGCTGTTTACCTTTTTGGCAGCCAAAAACGCGTATGTATTTTGACAAAAAAAAATCAACAACTAAAAAAACGTGGTGTGCTAACAAAAAAACAAAATCATTCGCGAGGATATAAAACAAAAACCTAAAAAACAAACAAAAAAAATTTAAATCAACGGAATAAAAACACTCATTTAAACTTATGTATTTTTTCTTTATTTTTTTGCTGTGCTTAACAATTTTTGATGAATTTTGGTTTGTGAACGAAAACATGGAAAGCCCCCCCATACAAAAAAAAACACCGCAAGAAATTTCGAGATTTAACAAAAATAAGCGAAAAAAAATAACAAAAACAAAAACCTGACGCGTGTGCTGAACTATTTTCGGTTTTGTCTCATTTCTCATTTGCTGCATTCATTTACCTTGTTTCGATTGCCCAATTAATGCGAGTTGGTTAACACAAAAACGTTTTTGATTGCCAATTTCCAAGTTGCGTTTCGAGAGGTTTCGTGTGCAGTGCTGAAATCGATTCGCCGAGGGGTGGAGGGAGGAGGGGGGGGGGATTTGGCAAGGGGGGTGCCAAATTAGAGCTATAATTTTGGATGCATGTTTTCAAGATTTCTGTAGAAACGAAAAAGGATATTCATATTTTAGTCAAGAAGTTTGTTTAAATTTAAAAATAGGTAATCTTAAGATTGCTTAGAACTTTTGTGTATTAACTTTATTCAAAACTTCCTTAAATATATAACTTTTCCAAGTAAAAACAAAACAATGGTTTTGGAAGAAAAGGCAAAATTATAGTTTTGTTTACCAACTCTTTTAAAACAAAACCAGTATGCAATTTCCCAAAGTAAGAATCCCTAAAAACCCTTCAAAATATCACCCATACGCAGCGTTGCTCTGAATGCAAGCCAAACAAACTACTTTACCAAAATTATAGTTCTGTTTTAGAAGTTATATTTTGACATTATCAAAGAAATCTAGAATTTCTTAGGCATTTCCTAAAGTTAGATTCCCTACATACCCTTCAAAAAGAACACCCATACGCAACGTTGACCTGAAGGCAAGCCAAAACAAGGCCAAACCTTAATGGCAAACTTTGGCACAGGAAGTGCACTACTTCAGCCTCTAATACGCCCCGTCACTTGGCTTAAATTATATTTCGAAATCGCCCAGAAATTCCACTCAAGCCGTTGTTGTTTTTGTTTTTTTCTTTTTTGGGGGGCTTTGCCTTTTAATTACGACATGTCCATGTCGGAGCATGCACTCATTGCCAGATGCGGATTTTTTTGTTTTGTTTTTTGTTTTGTATATTTTTTTTATGAGTTTTATGTTATTTGTGCAATTGCCAGCAAGTCGTAATCATAAAACGTCAAGTTCCGTATGCAAAAAAAGCAACAAAATGGTATATGTCAAGTCACGTTGTTAATCACTGATCACTTTTCGGACAATTGTTAGAAGCAAATGGATCAAACAATCAAACAAGCGAGAGAGCTGGAAAGTAAAAGCAATATCAAAATCAAAATCAAAAGCCCAAAAGATGACATAACATCTGGGTAGCTCGGTTAATGCCGGTTTTTCTCTTTCTCTTCGGCTTCTCTGTTGTGATTTTGGCGCTTACGCCCTACTTAAACGGTTAGCAGTCTTCGAGCCAAGTTAAGACCAAGAGCTGACCATCAGCCATCAGCATTGCATGTCTCTCCCTTTTTTTTCGTGGTACTTTTTGTTATTGCCAAACTGTTTGACTGATTGCTTGACAGCAAAACAAAACAGCAAAAGCAAAAGCGGCCAAAACAAAACGGCCCAAAATACACTTTCAAGTTCATTTCTTGCATGCCTCAGCTGAAGATGACTTGGCTTTTGGAGTTTCCCCCAGTTAATTTGTGATACCGAAAAGCTTTGCCACGAAATTGAAGCCGATATAATGTATTTTGCGCTTTCAAAATAATTAATGTATTAATTAAAAATTTGAGTCTACTTTGTTTCTCAATGAAAATTTAATAAAATGTTTCATAATTCTAAAAATCGTATATAGTTAAATCTGGCTGTATTACAATTTCAAATTATTACTCATGTCGGCCAAAAACCACTTATTTTTAAATTTAATAAAATTGTATAAAATAAACAAAGATTGATATCTTATATATCCAAATAGTATCACACATCACAAGAAACTGTGGCTATCTAAAAGTTGGCAAAATGCAAATATAAATCCCAACGATATATAATAGTAATAGCAGTGGTGACCGATTCCGCAATCAAACGTACGTCTAAGCTATTCAAGCTGTCACCAAGTGATCCTCAATTGCCAAAGCCCCAACCTTTGAGCCCGCAATGCCATCTCACATTCGTGTCAAAGTCTAATAAGGCAATCAGCGATTCTAATTTGCGGTTCCCCCCTACTATGTACTTAGTTTCACTCATTAAATTCTGGATGGCTAATAATTTTTTGTTGCCTAGTTGACCAGTGAAAATACCCCTAACCTTTCTTCAATTAGAGCTACGGGCTTTGGTTTGCTTTTAATACACAATTTTCTCACAATTTTCTCACATATTTGTGTGTAATTACGGATCATGCCTTGCTTTTCGCACCTGTCTGCCTCTCTTTTTCCGCCCTCGGGCCTTATTCAATTTCTTTTTAACAAAAGCCCAGCTTTGAAAGCTTTGCCCATAGAAATTGCACAAAATAAAAGGCAGCCACACAACACAACACTGAAATACATAAACATATATTCACACAGGTTGCTGCTGGCCAAATATAAAAAGTGATAAAAATAAAAAAAAGAAATGAAAAAATTACATAATTTTTGTTGTGATTTATAAATTGCTCACCGTTGCAGCATACGGCTGGCATTACTCATACGCCGAGTTGCCCAAGAAATGTTCAATATTTAAACTTGACCAAACCGCCGCCTTAGTTGGCCATTGGCCATTGGCCATCGCCTATTGACAATTATCGTTAGCATCCGCATCGTTTTCGGAAGACCTTGGCCAGAGTATAGCCAGCAAACAAATCGTCGGAAAAAATTGACAAGACCACAGAGACTCAAAATCAAACATGCTGTTTTTATCCGATTTTTTCTGTTGTTTTTTTTTTGGCTTTAATTTCGTTTTTAATTTAGTTTTTTGAAGCTTGCGCGATAAGAGAAGGTCACCATTTTGGTGACCTCTATCGATTTGTCTCCGCATTATCATTAATTAGCATGCCCTCTCGTTCCAGCGCACCCACACACACACACACTCTCCCAGTCCCGCTCACACCCACACGCTCCAGAGAGAGAGACAGCATGAGGCAGCCGAGCAGACATCAAATCGTGGCGCTCGTCCTCTGCAGCGCCGTCTGCCTGATTAGCGCCGTCCCGCTCCCACAGCCCGCCGGCAACCAGGAACTCGATGTCCTGCAAATTCCGCTAGCCAATGGCAAGGTGAGTACGAAAAGTTCTGGACTAACGGGGAAACAGATTTTTTATAACTTTAACCACTTCGTTGATTCAACTTTAGATTCAACGAAAAAGCTCCTAAAAAATTTAAAAATCTCCAAAATCCCAAAAAACAAACTTAAAAAAAAAAACAGTGTGTGAAAACCCGGAAAATAATGATCAAAATTTAGATAGCCATATATCGTTGAACTTGTCATAAAATATACAATCGAGTGCCATTTACAGCTAAAAATGTTTAACTTTCGCAAAAAATTGGCCATAAAATCAACTTTTGAAAAAACGCTTTTTAAAATTCGATTTTTGAATCAAAAGAAAATATTTTTTTCTCAATCTTTCGGAGATGGGGAGTATAGCCTGCCAGCTATGCAAAACAGTAACGTTTAGGGCCATGGCTTTTATTTTAACCAAGTTACAACAAAAAAACAATTAAAAAATGTTCTCCAAAAACCCAAAAAAAAACATTTTTAAATCGGTTTTTCTTTCAACGCCCAGGGATATAATGGTCTAAAGTTGGAATGTCATACATTGTTGAATTCGTCGTAAAATTTCCAATCGAATGCCATACGCAGCTTAAAATGTATACATTTGGCCAATTTTCGCAAAAAATCATGATGAGCCCCCTTAACAAAAAATCGAAAAATAGTAAAAAAAAATGTTTTTTCAAATCTACCGGTAATGTATCCATAGCATAAGTATAGGTTGCCAGATGCACAAAACAGTCACCCTTATGGTTGTGCGTCTTATTTTGGCGAAAATACATTAAAAACTCTTAAAAAATATGTTTTTTTGTACATATTTTCAAAAATCTTTGGCATGCATCATAAATTCAAAAAATCGTGATGTAAAAAGGCAAGTGGTTTTTTTAAAAAAGAAAAAAGCTATAAATTTGCAAATTTTTGGCTTGTTTTTCAAATTCTTCAAAGAACTATCTATATATAGAAAAATGTCATTCCCAAGAATCTGAATACAAAACCAATATTTACATAGCTGGCTGTATCAAGATAATGATTAAATAGCCAAAAGTCAAGCAAGCGAGTGTGTAAGGCAAATATTATACAAAGCTTTTATAGAATTTTTCCCAGGCAGGGGGTGGTGCCAAAACAAATCGAAAGGTTGCCTTACAACTATAATTATTTAAGACGTGAAAATGTCGGTACGCAGGGAGTAAAATTAAACGAGTAACTTGCAGCCGGAGAATGCTGTAGTAAAGCAATTTGGGCCCATAAACTGTTGCTTAATTTCCCTGGTTAAATGGTGTTCCCCAGTTAACAGTTAATGGAACTCTTTGAGCGACTCTCGTTAACATTCGGTTGGCTTAAAGTAGCGCGTGCTGCCGCCTCAGTTGCCCTTTCGACCATATATTTACTTGACAAATTTGCACTTGGATTGGCTTGGCTTGGCTTGGCTTGGCTTGGCTTGGCTTAGGAAGCGGCCAAACATGTTAAAAAACTTCCTTTTACTTTTCGGTTTAAGTTTAAGTTTGAGTTTTAGTTTCATTTTTTTGTTTTCGATTTTTGGTTTTTGGCCAATTCGGGTCTCGGGGTCTCGGGGTCTCTGGGCCCGTCGAACCTGCGTGACTGGATCAAAAAAGCTGCTGCAAAAACACTCAAAGAGCGGACCAGTTCCAAGGAAGTTGGCACACTTGGTACCTGTTTCCTCATGTCTTCACTTAAAACAAAATTGGAATAGTAAAAATACATTTAAATTGTATACTCAATATCTAAATTGAATATTAAATCATAACATTAATTACAATGCATATTAAATTGTGTGATTTAATACTAAAATATTTTCATGAAAGTGCAAAATATTTGATTTAAATGTGATTACAATTTAATTTAAATGTTCAGATATTGAAATCAACTCCGAAAAACTCCGACTCAAATGAAATATTATAAAAAATTTTAATTTTTAAAATAACTAAAACAGCATGAAAACCAAATCCAAAAAATATATGAGTACAAAATGTTTGCATTTACAATGTTTTTTTTTGCCAGTGCTGTATTTTGTTCACTTTTATTTTTATTTTGGCCTCAGCTGGGTGTTGGCCCGGCTGCTGCAAAAATAAAAAACCGGACTACCAGAGTTGAGCAAGCCCCTGCAACTCTGTTATTTTATTACTTAATTGCCGAGCCAGACATTCGTCGTATTCCCATTCCCAAACCCATTTCCATTCGATCATCGTCTCAGATCATTGTATCACTGTGGCCCGGCAAATGGCAATTAGCACCCCGGACACCCAGCCCCCTGTTAATTTGTTAGCCAAATGAAAAAGCTGCCCAGTTTTTTAGCATTGTTTTATGTCATTTTATGGCTTTCACTTTGTGCAACATATTTGCACAAATCTCCGAAATCTCAAGAAAGCCCGAAGGCTTTGCCACAACCAAAAAAATACAAATAAAAATCAACGGCGCAACAATTACCAATCAAAGTTGCTGGCATGCTATTACATATTTTATATTCGTGCGAAATCCATAAATAAAGCACACAAGTTGTTTCCTGGTAAGAAGTCATTTTTTCATTGGTTGTCAAGTTAAATAAAGAATGACATAAAGATAAATACAATAAATGAAGTAGGTTCTAAAGTACATTTTTAAAGCATTTACTTTTTTCTGATTCCCAAATAAAAATAAATAATTTGACATTAATAGGCCTCACCGTTTATACATTTTTTAAAACTTAAAACTAATAGCTATTTTTATTTAAGTACAATTTGTACTTGTGCTAAGCCCATAAAATGGGCTGTGAAATATTCAAATGTTCCGAGGTTAAACGACTTTGAAAAGCAATCTACTTAAGAGAATGCTTCACCAGCAATATATTTTAAAAATAGTTCTTAAAGATAATACTTTAAATATATGTCGAAAAGCAACCCATTTTTTACTATTGAGACTGAAATGTAAAATGGTTTAATTTAGGGGTTTTGTAACTGCAACTTACCTCAGAGTGTTGAGCAACTTTAAACTGTGATATCATGCAAACATAATATATATTTTAAATGCCTGCGCACCCACGCCATGTTTACAATAACATCTTTGAACATCTGCTGAAAGGCCGAAAAAAAGCAAATGTTACACAAAGTAAGCATTTGTTGTTGCCCAATTTGGCTCTGTGGTTGAGGGCAAAAACTGGGTCAAAATATAGCCCACAAAACGCTGATACGTTAATGAAGTCGATATATATGTATATATATATATTTAGTTTCCCCAAAACTCAAAACCCAAAACCCAAACTGATGTTCATCTCGGCGTGTTGACATGCCTTGCGCCATAAATCATTTAACGAGACGATAACAATGGCGATTGAACTAGCTTGGAGAATTGGAGAAAAAAAAAATATATATATGTACTATAAATAGGCAGAGCTGAGGACAATTTTCTTTGCAACGTCAACTGCAATGATATCTCCATTGTTGCCACTTTGCTTGAGTATTTTTGTTTGCTTGCCTCTTTCTGTCGACTTCTTTGGCGCCCAGCACGTGTCAAAGATGATATAACAGCAGTCGGGGAAAATGGAGGGGAAAACTGCGAAATAACTCCACTCTACTACGTGTATTTAATCCAAGGCACTATGATCCATCGAGCTGCAATTACGGGAAAATTGCAGTTTCGGTGTACTATATTTATTATGGCCAACCAATTTGGTGGGTTTTTTGCTTTTTTATGTTTGATAGACAAGATTAATAGACTGTTTTCTTTTAAAAATATAAGTTTATTTGTTTTTACCAACAAGTTTCTCAAACTTGTTTTCATTTTATTTATATAATTTAGTTCTTAACTTTATATTCATTATTGTTCTTCGTCTTAAATATTTAATTTAACTTTTAAAATTTTTATTTCCTGTTAATTAAATTCAAATTAAATTTAATTTAATAGCTAATATTTCTTACAATTGCCATTATTTACAAACATTATTTCCCATTTGGTTAACTATAAAAATGTAATTAAAATATTTGTTATGGCTAAACTCTGTTTTTACGCTTTTTTCGACACATTTGCCATTATTCATGATTTATTTGCCATTAATAGTAATGCCAACCATGAAATGAATAAATATTTTGTGATTCCTTGCCAAGTGGAAGTCTGCTACCTAGTGACAGACTTTCCGCTTATGTAACCGGTGGCTGCTGCCCCTTTCACCCCACTCCCCCTTTTGGCACCACCCAACTTAACACCACCCAACTTCTGCACCACTGCACTTCAACTTCCTCTCTTTGCGCTCTTGTGAACATATCACGCATACGCCGCATTGTGCGACAAGTAAAACGTCAATCGCAATCCGCTGTAGTTGTTGCTGTTGCTACTTTTGTTGCTGCATTTGTTGCTACTTTTGTTGCTGGCAATTTGTTGGTAGCTGCATTTTTGTTAAGTGGCAAACGAGACGCGCTTGCCTTGTCTGCCATGTCAGTCATTCAGTGAGATGGAAGCCAAAGCCAAAGACAATTTATACACAGGGAGTACAAGCTGCAATCTGTTTTGAAAATGGCTCTAAAGATATGCATGCTGTCTTGTTGGCTTGTGCGATTAGCCACCGCTTGAGAATAATTAAAGCCCGATAGTCTTGTGACTCATTTGATTTATTCATTTTCGAAATCCAGTTTCGCCCATTTTTCAATTTAATTTAATTGTGTCGCGTATTTTTAATTTTATTAGTCGCCAAACAAGGCCTCAACTGTCTGAAAGCCTTTACCCCCTTTGGATTAGCAATGGGCGTGGCATTAATCGGCTTGGATAAAGAAATAAAGCCACTGCGGTCATGACACGCACTGTCGCTGAGGTCGCACTTGCAATTAAATTGGCATTTCGATTGGTTTTTTAATGGAATGTTGGGGCCAAAGCGCAGTACTAATGCTCTATTAAAATTCATGTTTTTTTAATCAATTAATTTGATTAATCCTATTTTATATTATTAGTTTTTTTTTTTTGGTTAATTTCTCCTATCAAACTTCAAATAGTTAAATGTGACATTATTTATATATTATTATTTAAAAATAATTGCACTTTTAAATAAAATCTTTTTTAAACACTGACTTATCCAGCATAATAGGTGACCCATTACACTCAAAATAATATTTAAATCAATGGATAAGCTATCCAAAATTATAAAATATAAATATACCAGTTTGCATGGTTAATTTATGCGCAATCTGTGAGTTATCGTATCTAGTTTATTTTTTAACTCAGGGGCTTATATTTGTTACTGCTTTGACTATGACAGTAGTTTGTGGCATTTTTATCGAGTCGAGAGTCGCCTTAAGTTGGTTAAGGTCAAGGCAACTGATATGTCCAAGCATTTTAAAAATGTTTTCTCTCTAAATCTTTTTTTTTTGTTTAGCTTTTTAGCTTGTCAATCGATTAGCGTTTTGTTTCGATTCAATTCGCTTTGATTCTATATAAGCCGTGTCTTCCGCCTTGGCATAAGCTAAAATTGAAATTGAAAATGAAAATGAAATTGCCAGCATACTGTGCAGACTGCTTAAAATTCAGAGCATTCGCTTTAATGACGTTTGCCACGAGGCAGCAGCTTCTGGGCCTGAACTCATTTGGAATTCATTAAGATGTCCCATAAAAACGTAACTTTTGCCTTAAGTACTATAGTTGCTGGTGAGTCCGCCTCCCTGGGCAATATCCAAACAATTGTCGCACTAAACTGACACTGACAGACAGCTTAAAATATGATGAATATAGTACTTCAGTACTTCAAGAGAAGAGGGAGTTCGAGAGTTGGCAAGTTGGCTAGTTGGCTAGTTGTCCAAACTAGCAAAAGTTTATTTTATGCTCCTCATCATCATCATAATCATGGTCGTCATAATGCTGACTTCCGCCCGCGTGTAAAAGTCAACTTCCGCACTGACTTTTGAGTCAATTAAACACTGCAACAGCAGCAACATCTACTTTTCAGAGGCATATATATACATATATATTTGTTTCGAATTTCAAATCTCTTTTGCTTTTAAGTAGCATTCCCGAGAGTTGGCTGGCTGTAAAAACGTGACAATTTTATGGTAATACCCTGCCAAATTCCAAATAATATGATTAAGTGGCTTAAAGATGTGGTTTCAACATGGTTGAACACTGATCACACATACAAAAGACAATAGTAGAATATAGACAATTGCCTCATTAACTTCAGGTATTGTCCGAGTTTATACATGGCGAAATATGGTAAAGAGTTGACAAGCTAGATTGGCTACAATGGAAATGTATTATAAATATACATTTAACAAATTGTTGCAATTGTATAAGAAAGCAGGAAAACTTAATTAAAGTTAACAATAGTAAATTGTTGATATATTCAGAGAGCAAATATTCGGACTTATTTTTTTCAATTGTTTAAGTAAGTAGAAAGCAAATCCTTTGCTTAAAATGAACATGTATAATTTGTTGATATATATTTAAGAACAAATATTTCAACATATTTATTTAAAATTCTTAAGGAAGCATTTTCCATTACTTAAAATTTAAAAAATTTTGTATTACAAATTGATTGATATGGTATATTTAAAGTTTAAATTTCCGTTTTCTTTTCTTTTAATAAACAATAATACTCTAAATATTAATAGAGCAAATATTGTAAAATGTTAGGGTAAAAGTAGACAAATCTTCTATTTATTCCCGCCCTTAAATAAAGCATTTTCCCAACGACCAGACCTCGTTGTTCATTAAGAGTATTAAAACTTTGAATGGCTCGTGGACATTGTCCGATATTGAAATGGTTACCCAGCACAACCTCTTTTTCCTTGTTATTTTTGTATTATTTGTGCTTTGTTGTTGTTGTTGTCGAGGAGCGAAAGAAACTTTTCCAATTGTTAAAGTGTTGATGCTATATTATTAGATTGTGCTGCTTTTGAGCTGTTTGGAATCCCTTGCACCTGGTGGCACCTTGACAATTGTTGCACCAAGGAAGTTGCTTTGGCTTTGTGCTAGTGCTTTGCTTTTGCTTTTGCTTTAGCTGCTTAGTGACTCGTGCTGTTGATTGTCCAAAAGTTGGCTGCCATTCATCCACCACCGCCCACAAAATGCAATTTTAATGCAATTTGAAAATTTATTGTGCAATATTTTCTTAGCTTAGACAGCTTATTGCTGTTGTTGTTGTTGTTGTTGCTGTAGTTGTTGCTGTTGTGCAGTTGGCGATTGCCCATTAACGTTAACAACTTTTTATCCAAGTCATTTTCGCCTGACTCTTGGCTTTTGGCAGCACCACCCACTGAAGCAACACGAACCACTCAACTGAACTAAACTAAAATAAACCAAAATAAATATAGAAGATCGCTTTTTGTAAGCCACTGCAATATACCCAGCAAATTACAATTTACACTTGAGACTTGATTACACAAATGAGCACAAAAAAGGAAGGCGGGGGTTTTGTGGGGGGTTCAAGGGGTGCCACTGGCAGCAACTCATTGTCCAAAGTGAAAGTTTTGTCAATTTGTGGGCACTTTGGTGCCTTTTGTTTTTCCTCGCTGGCCATCTGCATCATCTTCTTCATCTTCTCCCGTGTTTCACTGCCAGCTTATGCAACAGATGTACGAAATTATATATAGTAGGTATTATAGTGTATACCTTATGCCTCGACCGCAGAAAAAGTAATTCACACTTATAGTAAAACCAGTCATTCCCAACCTGAAAGTCAACTGCGTTTCAAATGGCTAAGGTCACGAAGAGAGTCTTTGTTTTAAGTGCGCTTTTATTGCTGACTATTGGTACACTGCAAAAAAATTAATAGAAACAGCAAAAATAAATATCTGACTATTAAATTCAAAATATTATAAAGAATATTTCAATTAATGCATATTAAATGGCTTTTTTTTAATATTAATATATTTTAATTTATGTGAAAGTTATTAGATTTTAAACAGTTTTTATTCAATTAAATTGTATTTGATTTAAATATATGATTTCAATTTAAATAAATAATTAATAAATTAATTCCGACAATGGATTTTTTAAACGATTTTAATATTTTTATATATAATTTAAAATAACTAAAGTTCGCATTGGTTTAAAATCAAAAATATTTCAATTGGGCATAGAATATTTGTATTAGCTGTGAAATATTTAATTGTTAAGTAAATTGTGTTAGTCATAAAGATTTAAATAATTTTTAATAGTAAATTGATGAAAAAATAATTTACTTACAACAGAAATGTAAATACTATAAAGTGAACAGAAGCTCTAATAAGACGTTTATTTATTTTAGTTTATTTTACTTGGGCACAAAAATCATGATTTATTACTGAAATTAATATTTAAAATACACATTTTTCTAACTTAAACTCATTTTATAATTTGTTTCTTTAATTTACCCTTGCAGGAAATCGATGTCTTGACATTGGGCGCCAAAGACCAAGAAACATTGATAGCCGATCGCAACAAACGAACGATTGGACTGCTGCGCGAACTGTTCCCCGATATTACCAAGGTAAGAAAACCTATATATATATATGTATATACATATATATCTATATATAAACATTATCCATTAGCCGACCCCCTGCCCCTGTCTCATATGTTATACTTTATATATATATATATATAACAAGCCAAGCCACTCAGACACTTTTAGCCCAGGGTTATAGGGCCCCCAAATGAAAACCATATACCCCAATCCCTGTCTATATGAAAGTGTGTATTGAATTTGGCGCCACCCGAAATGTTTTCCTCACATAGGAGATCAATGTGCAGATCAATCGTCTAGTGAATAATGTGTTGCAACGCGTTGGGCCCGTGGTACTGGGCACCGTCCTAAATCCGGCCTTCGATCGGGGTCTTCATCCCAGACAGCCAGCCAAAGATGATGTGGATGATGATGAGGATAAGGGTTCCAAGGACTACGATCAACTGCCCGAGGATCTCACCCAATTCCAGGCCGATAGCGAGTTTGCCAAGGAGGGCGGAAAATGAGCAAAACAAAGAAAATGAATGATAACATAGCCTAATGCTTTTCCCCAAAACCAAATATCCACTCCTCCTCTCCTGGAATTGTGTACCTTCAAATGTTGCATGTTTTTTTCTTTAGGCTTAGGAAAAAAAAATAGCACTGAACCACCCAAAAACAAACAAACAACAATCACCTCCTGAGCATGCCAGCACCACCCAGTAGCAGAGGTTGAACCACCAAACGAAACCAAACGAAACCACCACCCACTCTAAAACAAAAACAAACACGCACACAAACACACTCAGACATGAACTATATAGACAATAGACATTGAGTTTTTCAGCCAGATATCATCCCAAACAATTGGCCAAGATCATGATCAAGAACCAGAAAAAAAGCAAGAAATCAACATCAACTCATGTGGAAAATGCACCAGAATCTCATTTACCAATTGCAAAAAATAGCCCATGTATTATTTGTTGATCTCTCGCTGATCTCTCGCTAGGAAATCGACTCGATAGTCAATCGCATTATAGCCCAGGTGATTCGGGTGGCCGGTCCCGGTCTTCTGAATAGCATATTGGCCGGAAATCGCGGTGGTGCGGGTGGTGCTGTCGGCGGCAGTTCGACGCCGGCCTCCGATTTCGATGCCGATTTCGATGCGGATTTCGATGACGATGACGATGATGTGGCGCCGTCGAGTGGTAGTTCAAGTAGTCCTGCCACGAGGAATGCTGCTGCACCACCAGCACCACCGAATAGTAGTGCCAACGAGGTGGAAGAATCTCGGCGGGTGAAGATCGATTTGCCTACATTTGCACCACCAACTGGAGGATTGGGAGAAGCAGCGGCTTCAGCTGAATCGAAAGGTGATGAACGTACAACCAATCAAGCATCTTCATTCCCAACAACAACAACCACCACCACCACCACCAATCCCAGTAATCCCGCAACAACAACCACCACAACTAGCACGCCAGTTGAGGATTTGGTCCAGTTATTGCCGCGCTCTTTGGAGCCAGCAACAACCGATGATCCAACTCCAACTCCATCTCCAGCAACGACAGCAAGAACAACAACCACGACAAGAACAACTTTGCCTGCAACAACCACTACTAGCACCACTTCTAGCACCACTGATTTAACCCCACCAATAGAATCCACCACCATAAATATCCTGTTTCCCAACAACAATAGCATCGATGAACCACAATTGCAAATCATAATTGAAGATATAAATCGTTTATTAAATTCTACCAATTATTTTATTACAACCAGAGATAATCTAACAACAACAACAACAACAAAGGCCACCACAATTGACAACAACAACATTACGAAATTATTGCCCGTCTTTGATTGAGCACTGAAAGTACAGAAAAATATATACATATATATATAGAAAAGGCAAAATGGATTTGAAAGCAACAACAACAACAACAAGAACAACAACCACCATCATCACAACAACAGCAACAAGTACAAGTACAACAACCATCAAAACAACAACCACATAAGGATGAAGAACAACAAGAGAGCATCAAAGCAACCTCATTTAGAAAAAACATTTTCAATTTTTGATTTGGAGACAACATCATTTAGAAAAAGCATTTTCGAATTTGATTTAGAGACTTTCGCTCATCATCGTCTAACAAATGGAGTTAAAAACTCGAAATCGAAAGGGGTTTTAAAGTGGTTTGCAAAATATTTTTCGAAAATTATCAATAATTGTGCTGAGTCAGAGTATAAATATTGTCAAAAATTGTATAATTTCTTTTTTGGAGAACCTTTTTTGAACTACCTTAAACCGATTTAAAACCACTAAACCCAATCACCGTAGAATTCACCCTCTGAATCGCTCCGCACATGTACTATAAAAAAACCCCAGTTGTGTAATATATTTTTGATATATACCCTGTAGGCCCCCAAGTTCCTCCATTCCCCTTGACCAAACCCCAAAAAGCACCAATCGCATTGTATGTAACTCAAAATTGAACCATTAAAGTTAACTAATCTACCTACCCTCCCCCAAAAAATACAAAAAAAATCCCCAACTGCACCACCGAATCCAAAATTCGTATGCGCACCACACACACACATCGATGGTTGTTGTAGCAAATCGACGATCAGGCGAACCGCATTATCTCGAAGCTGTTGAGAACTTTGGGACCCACGGTTCTGCGTACCGCCATCCAGGGAAACACCGCGAATGCGGCCAGGACCAGTTTCGATGCGGACTTCGATGACGACGACGATGAGAGCTCGAAGAGTGGCAGCACCAGTGGCGGCAGCAGTAGCACCAACACATCCGATTCGGATAGTGGCACCCGTGTGACCATCGAACTGCCCACCTTCGAGCCAGACGATGACAATGAGATCGATGCGGAGAAGAGCAGTAGCAGCAGCAGTACCTCCACCACCTCAACCACCGAGTCCACCTAAAGTGCGTTTTATTTGCTACAACAACTGTGAGATACTCACAAAAACAAAAATATACAGAGAAAAAAAATCAACAAAATTGGAGACCTTTTCATTATCAAATGGATTATGAACAACAGAAATCTCTAATTGGAAATTATTTTTAAAAATGTCTACAAGTATGCAACAATATTAAATTTATTAAATATGCAGTTTTAAGCCCAAAAGTGCATTTTCAATGCATACGTTTAGGCACAGTTAAAATGATTTTAAAACACTAGTTATTTCTTTCTTAATATAATTTGATATGAAAAAGTCCAATTGCCATTTTGGTTTTGATATGCTTAAGCTTTTTTCTCTGTAAAAAAAGCACTGTTGAATTGGCTTTTAAAATTGGTTTCTCTTTCCCCCTTCAAATTTCTCCGCGCAGCACAACAACAACCCAAGCAAACACCCTCTACAGCAAATTGAAATAAAATTAAAGGAGAATGATGAAATGAAAGTGAAGTTCTCATTGAATTGGCATTGTTAACCAACACTTGATTGTTTTGAAATTACCTTTAGCACACTGGTTTTCAGCACATAACCACACTCACCTGCCTTCTCTCTCTCTCTGTCTCTCTGTCTCTCTGTCTCTTGTTTTTCACTACTGTTGTCCCTGTCTCTGGATATCTCCCTCTCTCTTTCTCTCCTAGTCATCCTTTTCTCTTTTTCAATCTGCTCCCTCATGCGCACCCCCATTCCACTTAGGTTAGTAGGTGTTTTTTACAAAATAAATTTATATATTTTACATCTATAATGTATTAGTTGTGTAAGACATTTTTTAATACATTTCCAAATATAACGAAATACTTTGTATACCCTTGTGCCTTTTTGCTCAACCCAGAAACATCATTTATTATCAAGTTCGCAAAACTCTGTGCTTGGTGTCTAAAAGTAGGTGATATATATTTACATTTCTGTATATACCACATTAAATATTTCCCTGCCTGCTTTAAGACACTTTTAACAGGAGTTATGAAATTCATAGAGATTTTCGATAATTCTCAAAAATTCATACACACTTTTGGTGCCCAGACAGACTCGATAAAAAGCGTGTGAAAACTCCATTAAACTCATTTGTCGCTCCCGGAACAAAGGTGAATTATAGGTTGGATTGGGTGTTTCTTTTCTCACCACAGCACTCGACTGAACACTCACCATACTCACGAGTGCATTTACATCGCCAATTATCTCTCATCCCCAGAAAAATTCGATACTCAGTGTACTCATTTCCGCACTCATTTTCGCCGACTTCGTTTTTCCGCCCGCCGCAGAATAAAGAAGCAAAAACAAAAGAGTTAACAGGGGATTTTCATTTATTTATTTTTTGCTGGCCGAGAAAGAGTTTTATTTGCCAGCATTCTAGAAAAATAAAAAAAGATTTTAATGCTTAAAAAGTTTACCAAAGGAGCGTAATCGATAGTCGATCACCGATGTCTGAAAAAGTGGATTTCTAGACTAAGCGCTCCACTCTGTCTCTCTCTCTATCTTTTTCTATCTGTGCTGTCTCGCTCCTTTTGTTTTTCTCTTTTGCTTATTTTTGTATCTTTTTCTCTTTATTTTCATGTTCCATTAAAACCCGATTCGATTTGTGCAATGCAAATAACTCACCACCAAAACAATCAAATCAAATCAATCAACAAAAAAACGAACAACGCTCCACCGAAAACTGATAACCGATAACTGATAACTGATAACGATAACTGACAACCGCAAATGTATACACAAATACATCGAACGCATTTATGCACGTATTTGATAACTGCCCATCAAACAATCGATCGATTTCGACACCTCAATCGACATGTGCAATATATCAAACAAACCACCTAACCACTCTGTCTCCACCTAACCTCACATTCACCCTAACTTCGCAAACGATGACATAACCTCACTTGTGTTGAACTCACCACACCCGAACACACTGAAAACGAAACGAAATATACACAAAACCCACACACACACATTACACGTCGCCGAATCCTACGCTTTGCCTATCCCTCAACCCCTCGACCTTGGGCCTTTCACCCGCCACCCTTTGAACCACCCACTATCCCCTCTCACCCCCTTCCCTTTACACGCACATAATCAACTCCTAAACTCCAAAATGTCTAAACCAACAACACCCACAATAAAAAAACAATGCAACAAATGCCCTACCAAAAAAAATATGAAAAAAACCCATAACAAAACCCGAAAAATTTAAAATCGAAAAGAATGGAGCTACCGATACCCAGATCGACTTGTCAGCCATCAACAAACAATTGGAGGAGACGATCCGAGTGGCCCGTCAGGTGAAGGAGGCGGAAGCAGCCGCCGCCGCCGTGGCCGCCCAATCCCTGTCACCAACCTCCGCATCCTCCGCCTCCTCGCCGATCGCCCAGGCGCCCATTCCCCTGAAATCCAACGAACCCATCCAGCTGAGCTTCAACAACGAACTGCCCAGCGTATCGCCCTCCGCCGGCGTGGATGTGAAGGCGCTGAGCACCAACGATTTGCAGCTATCCGAGTCCAAGTCGCCGGCGATCGATGAGCTGACCCTCGACTCTGCGGAGGAGACCGCCGAACTGGATGATCGCAACAAGAGGTAAGTGAAGGATTCCACAAGCTCCCCCCCCATTTTTGATGCCCAACTGCATGGCTTTATATTTAATCATTCAAAAATGTTCAACATGATCCTTTAATAGATGAAAATACAATCCCAACACTTTACTAATTAAACACTTTCCTTACCTTTTCATCCCTACAACAAATCAACAACAATTCAACAACCAATTGAAATACTTTCCCAAATCAACATCAATGAATTCAAAACAAATAACCAATATATAAAAAATTCAACAACAAATCAACCACACCTGAATTGCACACAACAACCAACCAAACCCAATAACAACAAATGAACATCTGTTCAACAACAAAATAAAATATTTCAACAATTTAAAAAAAAACAATAATATCAATAAATCTAAACAAATGGACATAAATACAAAATGTACCAACAAATCAACAACAACTAAATCAAAATTCAACAACAACAACACTGAACAACCAATCAATTGGAATTGGAAAAAAATCTAAAACTAACCAAAAATCAAAATTCAACAACGAATCAACAACACTTGAAATGCACTCAACAACCATACAATTCGAATGGCCTGGCCTCACCAATAGTAATCTGTTCAAAAGGTTCCTCAGCTTCGGCGGTGCGGGTCTGGCCGGTGGCTCAAGCGGCGGTGGTGCAGGTGGAGCGCCTAGTGGAAATGCCCTGGGTGGAGGCTCTGGCAATTTCCTGCTGGATGTTGTAAGGGTGAGTACTACCTTAGTTTTTCTTTGCCCCTTAAACAGTTATTTTATTAACAACTTTTTTACCCCATAAAACAGCTCTTCTCGGGCAGCGTTCAGACCCAGCAGGGCGATGAGGCGGCCAACTCGGTGGGGGGTGGTGCCAGCAGTGGCAGCAGCGGAGGCAGTTTGGGCGGGGACGCTGATGCGGATGGCGATAGCACCCGCAATGCCGACGGCTACACCGAGGGCATTCCCGGCCCAGTCACGCGCCTCGTCGTGCTGGCCAACCGCGGTCTGGCCAATCTCGTCCAGGACTTGATACTGGTGAGTGCTTAAGATTTCTGAATTGAAAAACATTACAAAAACCAAATCAGCAGAGTTTTCAAGTCACCTAAATAAGATCATAGGATCTTCAGAAGGTCAGACATGCTTTTGCATACTTTTAAAGATGTAGTGAAAAAGAAGCGAATAAAGAAAGACCTAGTAGTTTATAATTATTAAAACGAAAGATCTTTAAATGAAGTCTTTTAAGACGCCTAATAGTTACTATTATAAATATTATATAATATATTTTTATTATTATTATATAACAATATTAGGACCAACTAACCCATCTAATTTTCTCTTTCTAGCGCGTTGCGGCCACCAGCGAGAAGTTCGTGAACTTCAAGGCCAAGCTGATAACGGCGCTGATCTAAGGTCAAGGGTCAGCATCAGCACCGATCGGCCACGCCCTCGCCCGAATTAGTCAAGTCACCAACCTGTACAGAGTCAAATGCAACAGATCACCCTCTCTCTATCTCGCTCCCTCACCCACCCCCGACTGTCTCTATCTCCCTCTGTCCCGCCCCCAAAACCCACACCCACACACACACGCCTACTCACTCACACGGAGACAATTTTGTTGAGCATCAATTCGATCGAAGAAATTTCCCGGCCAATGTCAACATATATTTTTTTTTAAATTTTTAGCAAAATTTTTTATAACAAAAACGTATTTAGTTCAAGTAGCTAAACAAAAAAAAAAACAAAAACAACATACAAAAATAAGCAAAATTGAAAAAAAAATCACACACACAAATCAAAGAATTTTATTTATATATCAATAAAGAAAAAAGAAAATTAACGCGAAACAACATTTATATGTATATGTACTATATAGAAGAAGATGAAGAAACGCCTGATACAATTATTCCAGCCCTAGTGCTATCTCTTTCCCCTACCAACTGTCCATCTCTTTTCTATTTTCAAACGGCTTTTGTAAATATTTTGCTATTTGTGAATTTCCCTTACCACTTTTCATGATCTTTTCCATATTTTCCCTGCCCTTTCGTTTGTGTATATTTTGTGTTCTATTAAAAAAATCATGACTGTGGTGTTTTATTTACTATTATTTTTAATTATTATAAACGAAAACGAAACGAAGAAGAAGAAGAAGAAGGATAAGAAGAATGCAAAGAGGACGAAGCAAACACGTCAAGTTTCTATTAGATGAAATATAGCCGAGCTTAATGTTTTTTATTTGCTGTTGTTGGTAAAAGATCCCTCGAAATAACCATACACACACACATTAAACACAAAACACAAACACGCACGTTCACATTCACTGAAGCATACTCAATTTATAAACCGATTCGATATGCCAATTACTATATACAATATATATTTAGATCCGTTCTTGTTCGACTTCCCTGTGTTTCCCCCTGGATTTGTTTGTAATTCCCCTAATCCTAAGCGAATTGTGTTTTTTCTCACTATGATTTTTTTCTAGCCTAGCTAAGTGAAACTTTCGAAAAATGTGTATAAAATAAAAGTAAAATGATTATAAAAACTTTGTGTTCAGAGTTTTTATTTAACAGGCACCACTTTTTTGAAAACCCGCTAGTTTGGCGGGAAATCAACTAAAAATAGGTACATGTTCCAAACCATTACATAAGGATATGTACTTTCTATGGTTAAAAAGGTATTATTTATTTAAAAGCTATTTTCTGTTCATAGACGTAATTACTTCATGTCAAATAATTACGGAATTATAGTCAAAATTAGGTTTTTGTGTTCACATTTTAGCGAGTTTTTTGAAAACGGCAGAAACGATTTCTTTTTATTTTCGAGTCCCTATAGCTTTTGAGATACAATACACTTTTCTTTTATAATACCCTCTGCGTTGGTATGAAAACAAAAACCTTAAATTATCATTATTTATAATTTTTATTAAAACGGTGCTCTTCATGGGCCATGTGCTGAATCCTAGATAGTTGGACTAATTAAATAAATTAAAGTTATTTTTTAAGATTCTACAAATATTTAAATAAACACCTTTTTTTATTTTTAAAAGTGATCATTAAACATGTTAAACTATTTATGGCAAGCAGTTATGCCGAAATAAAATGCGTTTAATTCGCTTCATAAATTGCTTACAATCGGAAATTACTCATTTGGAAGTCAAGCATACATATATTTTATGATCGAGCCACTTAGGCACTGGAAGTGATTGCAAAATATTCCGAAAATTAATAACCAGTGTGAGAAATACTTTTCGGGCAATTAAAAAGCGTTTGCAAATATTTGTACAATTTAGCAAGTAGTGAATTAGTGAATTGGCTGACTGCTCACCCTCTCTCGTTTATATATCTGGATAATCCATCTCGGCGCATATTCCACCACCACTGGTAAAAATATAGAATCGTCAAAATAAAAATCTGACTATTGAATTTAAGATTGTATGTTACATGTTTTTCAAAAATGCGTTATAAATTTAATGATACAATGTTCAAAATTTTAATAAATGTGAAAATATTAGATTTAAATTAGTTCCTTCTTCCTATAATTTCTATAAATATAGTTTAAATTTAATATAAATATTCAGATATTTAAATTAAATCTGAATATGGTCAAATAAAAAATTGAAAAATTTTTGAATATTTATTAATTTAATATTTAATAATATTTAAATAAAATACAGAATATTTGGATTTGCTTCGTTTTTTTACCAGTGACTAAAAACTGTGTGTTGCTTGAGTGAGCAATTGAGAAAGTGAGTGAATGACTCAATGACTGAGTGACTTACTGGAACGCATGCGTGGCATGTGTGCGGTCCAGAAAAACACAAGCAAAAATAAAGGAGGGTAAGGTCAGCAGGGATGAGGACTACTAAGTGCCACTTCCGTTTTCCACACATAAAAACAAAAACACACAAATTGGCCCAACAAATCGCCGATGGACAAATGGAGATGGATACATGTTACTTATCCTGCGATCGCCGGCCACTTGATGCACAATTAGTAGTGCACAAGTGCCCGGCATTCAGGCATTGTTTTGACAAGTGCACATATTTAGCGTTTTCGTTTTGTGTTCATGTTATTGCTGCCCATTCCCATCTTCACGCACAATTTGTCGTCACCAGGCGATGACTTAATTCATTTAGCAGAGCCAGAGAACTTGTAAATGCTATTTGGCAGTGGATATAGTCGGGTATTCTTCTGGAGAATCCGCTCAGTTGCTCGCCAATCGCCGCAGAAAACGGATGGCGATGGCATTGGCTTTGGCTATGGCAGTCTCATCAACACCATCACCATCATCGTCATCAGCAGCCAACTATTTGATGGCATTCCTTGCCCAGGATAGTAATAGTAGTGGAAGTGCAGCCAGTGCAAGTGCAAGTGGATGCAGTGGAGCGACCGCCGATTCGGAGGACTCCCAGATTGGTCAGGATGCTCAAGTGGATCAGGTGATAGGTCAGGGGTCAAACAGGAGGCGACCACCGCGCCAGAAAATCAACGCAAGGGAGCGCTACAGGACCTTCAAGTGAGTCTTAGTTTACAAAAAAAACGAAGAAATAAAAATTAATAAATTTGTTAAAGTCCTTCAAGGAAATAGCAAAACTAATTTAGTAAAGAAAATATTATTTTATTCTTATTTTCAAATAACAACACATTTATAACAATTTTCAAAGAGAAGACATATTAATAACATTAGAATCATCATAATCCAAATTAGACCAAATAATCCCATTTAATATAGGGACTAAAAATTCATTTAGAGCCGTTTAAAAGTTATAAGCAAAATAATTTAGATAAAAATATCCATAAAATATGCAAATGTACTATATTAACATTTTTAGGCAATCATGATTTAAAGACTATCTATCTATTCTATCTATTTCATATGAAGTTTTGGTTTTTGTATTGAAACCCTGGGAAACACTGGTCAAAATTTGGCATGTCATGCCTTACTTAATTCGTCACAATATTTCCATTATTATATTAATTTTAATAATTGATTTTCCAAACAGTGTGAACTCGGCCTACGAAGCTTTAAGGAATCTTATACCCACGGAGCCCATGAATCGCAAGCTATCAAAGATCGAGATTATCCGTCTGGCCAGCAGCTATATAACGCACCTGAGCAGCACCCTAGAAACGGGTAAGTTATAACAAAATAGTTTATAATTAAACAATTATTGAATAACATTAATTTATCGCAGGAACTGAATGCCAGCCTTGTTTACTGCACAAATACGACAACGAAGCGCTTGTAAGGAGGATTAGCATTTGCACCTTCTGCCTTAAAACCAAATAAGATTAATGATTTACGGGATGTGTTCTAATAATTTAAGTGTTTCTGGTCGTATCCATTGCATTTAAATTAATTATTGAAAAAAATTTTGAAATCAGCGACCAAGAGCAGCGCCATCCATGGACAATTGCTGGAACTCGATGCCTGTTACTCGATACTGTTAACGCTTGCAAACTTGAACTGCTCTCGTTTCTATTTATAACCTCTTCAATTATATCGATCTCTTAAGAGTTAATTTAAATTAAATAAAACAAAATTAATTAAAAACTAACGCATGTAAAAGCAACTGTTTTCTTTTATCGTCAGATAACTATAAAAATGTTTGCCGACCAGTCTACTTTTTTTAAAATTGCCACGAAAGTGTCGCCCTCTGCGCGGGTATTTTAACCAACTCAACAAGAGAGTTGCCAACTCTTTCAAAACAAATAACAAACCTCTAGCTAGAATGTAGCTAAAACTTAACAGGAAAAAATTTAATTATTATTATTGATATAATTTTAAATAAGACTTTGTATATAAAATCACATCAATTACATAATATATATATGGCCTGCGTAGTGAAAGTCACGTTAGTGTTTGTTTCATTAATGTACTTAATTGCTCAAACGATATTATCTTATTTGAAAAAAAGCTTAAAATTCAGGCTTTCAGAATAAATTGATTTAAATATTACCGCCAAGGTCTTGAAAATAGCTAAGACAAGTAGCTGTTTAAAGCAGTGCGCTAGAATTGCTTGACAAATCACAAGCAGTGCTTAGGTACTTCTCACGAAATCAAAACTGGTCACACTGATTGCGCCAAAAATAAAAACGCCGCACTGATAAAAGTAAGTAGCGCACTTTATCCGGAAATAAAGCACCTGCGATGTCCGCAAAACGTGTGCTGACACCTAGTAAAGCCGAAAATGGTTCCCTATTGCATAGCCAAAAGAAATTCAAGCAGCAGCTAGATTTCGCGCCAGATGAACTGGAGAACATCGATTGGGGCGACGATGCGGACTTCGATTTGGCGGCAGTTGGAGCTCTGGAGTCCATTTGTAGTCATAGATTGGATCTCAGTCGCTTTCAGCGCTGCGAAGTGCTGCAGTTGGAGCAGGTCTCTGGCAAACAGGAGCTGCAGTTGACCCTAAAGCGCATTTCTGGCGGGGATGCGGCCACAGGCGTCTGCCGACTGGCTGCCCCCTGGAATCACATGCGTTTGGCCATTGGCGATGTGGTTTCTGTGGCTGGCAAATGGCAGCCAAGTGCAGGCTGCTATGTGGTGGACAAGGAGCAGGGCTACTGCGTCTCGCAGCCGGATTTCTTGATATCTGGCACCACGGTCACTGGATCCCTCTTTTGCCGCCGGAAATCCGTGCTGCAGGAGCGTTTTCGTGGCCTGGATTCGGGAAATGCTGTGGTGCGTAGCTTTATCTCCCCTTAAAAATTATTGGTTACCCCCTTTCATGCCTCTTTTTAGATGCTGATAGGCACTCTGGTGCATGAGCTGCTGCAGAAGGTGCTGCGGCAGCAGCTTTTCCTCAAGCAAGACATACACGCTGCCCTCCAGGAAATGCTGATTAGCTCGTCCTTGGCCCAACTACTCTATGCCAGCAATCTCAGCCAGGCGGAAATGGAAATGCAACTCCTTAAGTTCATAGAACCCATCACTAGCTTTGTGGCTCAGTATGTCAGGGGTGAAACTCCGGCTTTCTTGGCACCAGAATCTTACAGAGGCTGCATACAAGAAATCCGCGACATAGAGGAGAACCTGTGGGTGCCCCAACTGGGCCTCAAGGGCAAGGTGGATGTCTCTGTCAGGGTGAAAAATGCACAGAAAAAGGATGAAATCGTACCCCTGGAACTGAAGACTGGCCGTGCCAGCTTCTCCATGGAGCACAAGGGGCAGCTGCTGCTCTATCAACTGATGCACTCGGCGCAGGGCAGGGAAACCCATTCGGGATTGCTCTTGTACCTCAAGGAGGGCCTTTTGAGCGAGGTGCCCAGCGGGAGAAACGAACAGAGGGATCTTGTATTGCTGCGCAACGATTTGGCCTATTGGCTGACCAAAGAAATAACCATTCCAGTTGACAAAGAGGCTGTGCTAGGGCAAATGCCACTGCCGGAACCCATTTACCATCACAGTGCCTGCGGCAACTGCGCCTACAACACCATATGCTCCAGTTTTGCCCAACACGATGAGAGTTTGCAGCTCAGTGAGTCACATCCGCTCAAGAAACTCATGCCGCAGCTTTTGGGACACCTCAAGCAGCCGGATCATGCCTATGTGCAGCACTGGTGTGGCTTACTCGCCCTCGAAGAGCAGCACAATCGTCAGTCCTCGCACTCGAGAGCCTTTTGGACCGAGGATCCCAAGCAAAGGCAAAAACAGGGCACAGCCATTGCTCATCTGCGGCTGGTGAAGGCCCAAAAGGTCATTAACGATGAGGGACGCTATCGCCAGAGCTTGGAACTCGATGCAGCAGCAGATGCCGGCCAGGATCTCAGCCTCAGTGGGGTATTTTCATGCCTTATATACTCTATTAATGCTAAATGCTTATGCTTAAATCATTTCTTTGCAGTTCGACTTGGGTGAATATGTGGTGATCAGTTCCAGTTCCCGGCTGGCCATTGCCTCTGGTTTCATAGTGTCCTTGCAAGCTCGCAGCCTGGTGCTGCGCCTGGAGCGCGATCTTAGCCAGCATTATGCGGAGGAAACCTTCGTGATGGACAAACATGAGTCGCAAAGCTTTGCCACCTTCAACTACACCAATCTGGGACTGCTTCTCAGCGATGGAGAACGCTACCAGGAGCTGCGTGACATCATAGTGGAGAAGAGGCCACCGGAGCAGCACAGGGTGGTGCCCAAGTTGGTCCTGACCAAGGGAGCAGCCATGCTGCTGCAGCTAAACAAGGTGCAAAAGATGGCTGCGCTGCGTGCCTTGACCACCAGCAGTCACCTGCTGATCAAGGGTCTTCCGGGCACGGGCAAGACCCAAACTTTGGTGTCCCTCATCCGATTGCTGCATCTATTTGGCAAAAGTGTGCTCATTACGGCCCAAACTCATTCAGCGGTGGATAATTTGCTGATGCGCCTGCTGCCCTTTGATTTGCCCATGCTGAGATTGGGCTCCACTTCGCGAATACTGCCGCAACTGGAGGGGATTAGCGAGGAGCGGCTGACCCGCGACTGCAAGACAGTGGAGGAGCTGGAGCAGGCTTTGGCTGGGCCAGCCATTGTGGGCGTGACCTGTCTCGGGGCTGGACACCCCATGTTCCAGCGGCGGCAGTTCGATTATTGCATTGTCGACGAGGCCACGCAGGTGCTGCAGCCCACTGTGCTGCGTCCACTGATGCACTGCAGCAAGTTTGTTCTGGTCGGCGATCCCGAGCAGCTGCCACCCATTATTCGGTCGAAGGAGGCGCGTCAACGGGGCGCCGATGAGACCCTGTTCCAGAGATTGGACTCGGAGCAGGCCACTGCCGTCTTGAGTCTGCAATATCGCATGAACAAGACCATCACGCGGCTGGCCAATGAGTTGACCTACGGCGGGGAGCTGAAGTGTGCCTCCGAGGAGGTGTCCTCTGCCAGATTTCAGCTGGACTTGGCCAGCCACACACCCAGGTGGATACAGCGGGCCCTGCAAACTCACATAGAGCAGGCTGTCACTCTGATAAACACAGGGGATTGTTTGGAACGGGGACAGGAGATGGTGGCCACCTGCTCCTCCCTAGAGCAAAGCTATGCCGAACACAAGGAGGAGAATCGAAAGCAGAGCAAGCGAAGGGTATCCAAGTATACAAACTACTGTGAAGCGGGCATTGTAATGCTTTTACTCAGGGAACTACTAAAATCCGGCTTCGAAGCCTCGAGGATTGGTGTGATAGCGCCGTATCGCGCCCAAGTGGAGCTGCTCAGGAAGCTGGCCAGCAAACTGGATGCCAACTTGGAGTGCAACACTGTGGATCAGTTCCAGGGCAGGGATAAGAACCTTATCATTTATAGCTGTGCGAAAACGGGAGGCGGCAGCTCCTCCGCCGGCGACATGGATAGATCCAGGGAGGCGGAGATTCTGGAGGATCAGCGTCGCCTCACGGTGGCCATCACGCGGGCCAAGAACAAGCTCATCCTGCTGGGCGATGTCCAGTGCCTGGAGCAATACGCTCCCTTCCGGCGACTCTTCCAGAACATCCCCCAGCGATGTCGCCTGCAGTTGGAGGATGGCCGCATGGAGTTCGCCTGGCAGCGAATCGAGGAGCATCTGGCCACGCTCATGGAGGCCTAGGTAATTACCTACTATTACTTATCCTAAATTGGTTTTTTTTCATTTATTTAGTTTAACAACCTTAGAGCAATGATCGTCCTTAAAAATGTTTAATTTCTGGCACTTTCTTGGGATTTAATTATGAAAAAGGCATGTTTTTGCATAAAATGTTAGATTGTTTTTTAATTATACCAATGGCTCGTTAAATTAAAATGCTAATCAAGATTAAATCTACAAAAAGTAATTTACTTGTCTTAATTATTTATTTACCCTAGAATAATAAATCGGCCCTATGTTTTATTTTTGAGACTTTCTTAAGATTAAATTATGAAAAAGGAATGTTTTTGCGTCAAATATAAGATTGTTTTTTTTAAGTATACCAATAACATGTTAAATTATTTATGCTTATCAAGATTAAATCTACAAAAATCACTTTACTTGTCTTAATTATTTATTTACCTTAGAATAATGATTCGGACATACATATAAATTTACCTATTTAAAACATATTTTAATAAGACATTTTTTTGATCTTACAATGAAAACTTGGAAATGGTTTTCATTGTGCCCTAATAACATCCTTTAGTATATTGTTATTAAATGGCATTATCAGGGATTTGTTTTTTTAGGATTTTTTGTGTAATCTTGTAGTCCGCGAAACTATTTTTCTTCACCGGATTATATATATTTGTGTGGCTCTCACCCATTCTTTTATCCATTCTGCATTCAGTTAGCGGTCTGTGTGTGTTCTGACTTCCTTGTTGGTTGCACTTGCAACTACCTTCTTATCTCAATAACAAACCCAATCCCAATCCCAATACTCCCCCCTTCCAAACGGAAGTTGTGCACTTCAAGGTCTGAGCTGCTTCTCTGCGTGCCCTGAATGTGTATATATACACTGATAAAAAAAAGGGAAAAGTAAAAATAAATAAATTGTAATATTAAATACATTTTTAAATTGCATGAATAAGTGCCAAAACATTTGAATTAATGTTTAAACCGTTTTTCTCCTATTTGTTTTAAATATGGTTAACATTTAAATTAACATTTTTGGTAATAACATCATTTCCGAAATTTGTCAATTAATTAATATTTAATATATATAATATATATTTAAAACAACTGAAAATCAGCAACCTGATGAAAATCAAAGCAAAGAATATTTAAATTGATTAAAAAACACTTTGGTTGACTATTTTTTTTTGACAGTGTATAAATACATTCAATGCATGCCATATGGAGACCCCAAAGAAGGGGTCTACTTGCAGCGGATGCATTTAACAGCCAGGAGCGAACGTGAGTCATCCTCGAGATGATTATCGTATCATTATCGTCAACGTCAACGTCATCGTCATCGCCATCCAAGCGGTTGTGTGTTATGTTCGCCTGGGCAAATGGCAATTACCAAATGTTAGATTGATTGCCCTCAAACGCCAGAAAGGCAAAAGCTTAAATAAAAACGAAACCAAATGAAATGAAATTCAATGAAATGAGAAAACAGCTCTTAAAATAGGAAAGAAATGAAAGGCAAACCTAAATTCAAATACTCTTTGAATTACTAAAACATTTTGGGACGTTTCGTTTATTACTCAGGCTTAATGTCAAAACTGAGATAAATTATTCCTTAGTATAAATCGGCACAATTTTTTTTTTAGATAACTTTAGCTTGGATATATAATGAGAACACATTAGCTTTTTATAACAATTTTTTTGCATCAACAACTAGATATACAACATTTATCAATTTTTTAATTTTTCTTTATACTATATATATAATATAAAAATGTACTTCTATAATTATTTTACAATGTCTATATTAAATTAAAACAAATACTAGTTAAATAAACCAAATATTTTTAAGTCCAGAGTCACACTTTTTTTTTTAGTAAACCTAAAAATAGCAAAATGGTGTTTCGATAATAATAAACCGAGATTTTCGAATATACCCCATTGAAGGGCATTCAAACAGCAAATAAATATCGGTGAGCAGAAAGTGGGCAAAGTCACACATAAGATTTGAGTTGGGAGTGGAGTGTTGCAGGAGAAAGAGCAAAGCCAAAGCGCAAAGCAATAACAGTAACAGTAACAGCCAAATAAATAGCAACAACAACAGTAATGGGCATTGGGCATAAGCAAATCGCTTGATAAAATATTTGAAATTCATTTCGTTGGCATTTCGATGACAGCATTTAATGCCTATTATGTAAACTCTTTTTTTCTGACGTCGGAATTGGAAGTGGGGAATTGGAAGTGGGTCCGAAAACAAAGGTCAGCCCCGAAATTATTGGGCACTGTCGCCCGCTGAATTGATTTTTGAAGTTCCGGCCAAACCCAAAATGTGGTTTTTTTGAAATACCCACAGAAACACAGACACACAGGCATGTGTGCGCAACAAATTAAGCCCATTAACCATCACCGATGAACAACGACAGCATCAGCATCATCACCTGTTGCAATAATATATCGAACACTTCAATCCCAATACCAATCCCAAGATGATCCACAAAAATGCGGCTCAAAACCTATGGTACTTTGGGCTGGCGGGCAAATAAGCAGAGGGGTATTTAACTTTTGCACAGATTTCTACGGAAATTATTATTATTATAATGGTATAATCATAAAGGCGGCATATATTACATTTTATTTAATCAAAGTATTTTTCTTTACCATAATTACATGAATTATTAAAGATTTACCATAATTACATAAAATATTAAAACAAATATTAAGAAGAATTAAGTTTTAATTATTTAAGATAAGGAATAAAATTAAAATAATTTAAGACATTTCTCATATAGCTAAAACAGAACTGCCCTAGTTTGTTATAATAAATACACATTTTTAAGCCAAAAACCCTATGCCTCATTTATTTCAAACATTTCACATTTAATTTTGAAAAATTATTTCTATCGCCTTCCTATTAATTTAAATTGCAAACATATTTCATTATTAATCTTTAAGCCACTTCTTAATTCCCTGACAATCAAATTACTTAAATATATTCATTGAATTAAAAGTATTTTTAGGGGAATCACCTTAAGCTAAGCATTTTTAAAAGTACAGCTTATGCTTTAAAAATCAAGCTTGTTTGAATGTTATTATTATTTCTAGTTGTCTTAGTTTTCAACCAAACGCAGAATTTCTTACCCAATCCGCATTTAGCTCGATTATGGCCAACAATTACTGACCGATTTCACTGCCATTTAACGCTAAAACCGCAAAAGTGTGTCCATAATTGATAATTTTCTGGTCTGAAGGCATAATTAAAGCAGCAGCCATTAGTTTCTATTGCTTTTTGTTTGTTTTGTTCGTTGTAATTTAAGGGCCCCAAGAACTGCGATTGCTGTGAGTTTTTATACCCCTTACTCGTAGAGTGAAAGGGTATGTTGCATTGGTTGAAAAGAGTGTCGAAGTCCCAAAAACTATAGATTTGTGATTTAGCATGTAGATTCTAGTCAACTATTATGTAACGTCACTCTGAGATATAGTATGTATAGTCTAAATGTGTTAATTCGGTGAATACATATCGACTCATACAAAAATGATCCAAATCGAACCAATATGTAGGAAGTTATTGACATAAATTAATTTTTTGTATATCTGAAATAGTACCCCTGCAGTTCGGCAGGTGGCGCCACCTAAACCCGAATATTTTCGGGGGCACACTTATTTTGAATTTTTTTAGCTGAGCAATGGGTATCAAGTAGTCGTGGTACTTGACCATAGCCTTTCTTCTTGTTTTTCCCTCTGCTGTTCAGTTGTTAAGTTGGCCAAAAGTGCCATGTTAACTGGTTTAACAGACGGCTTTTGCGGCTGCGCAGCAACTGGTTGGTGTTGCTAGTTGCTGCCGTTGCTGTTGCTGTTGCTGCTGTTGCTGTTGCTGCTGGCCTCTGTTATGTCGCATGTTGCTGGTTTTCTGGTTGCTGGCTGATGGCTGCTGGTTGCTGCTTTTTCTGTTGGCCACGCTTTTTGGCCACCAAACCAAACGAATTCAGTGCAGCGGCGACTCTCGAACGGTATTGTTGGCTTTAGCTTAAGCGGTAACCCGCCATTGGCCGTGCATACAAAATATATAAAATATATAGTACTAGCTACCACTACTCAGTTTTATTGTACACTTTTCGTTCGTGGCTTGGAACTTTTCTTGGATATTTTCCTTTATTTTTTGTTTGTTTGTTTTTGCCTGCATATTTGTTTTTTTTTTATTTTTTGTATATTTTTCTTGTTTGGTTTTTTGAGCCGTGCCCGTCGAGTGAATGTGGAAAATTTGCAGATAGTTTTTTTTACTGCAAATTGATATGTGTGTTCGGATTTAGTTATTCAGTTATTGGGCCAAAAAGAGCGCCGCCGACGCCGCCGCGCCTGGTCGAAAGTGAAAAACTGAATGCGCAGACGTGTGTAACAGTTTTTACTTTCGGCCTGGTTTTTTTTGTTTTTTGTTTTTTCGGCATCTCCAGTGGTTGTTGTCGTTGTTGTTGCTGGGAGGCAGTGGAGCATTTAGCCAAGATCTGTGCAGATTGCATAAAATACAGACAGGCAGCAACAGCAACAGCAACAACTACTGCAGCAACCGCATTTAGCCCAGTTTTCTGAGCAAATAGTTTCCAAAAAGCTAACGACAACAACAAAAAATCTCACACTAAATCTTAGCGTTATTTTTTTTCCTCCTCGTCGCGGTTGTCGTCGCGTTAAACTGAAATAATAATAACAACAACAAACGAGAGCAGCAGCAACAACAGCAGAAACAACAACAGCAGCATCAACAACAACATCAGCAGCAGCAACAACAGCAACATCTAGCCCAAAGGAGCCTTGTATTGCCACCTCGAGCAGCAAAAAGCCGCCAAAATGCTTCCGGTAAGTGATTGCCGCAACTGCAAAAAGCTGCGAAAACTGCGAAAACTCGACATTAACTGCAAAACTGAGAAATCATTTTTATTTCACTCACTTTTGTTGCCTTGCCAGTGCATTTTGTACGCAATTAGCGCAAATCTGAACCAAAAAAAGTCGTAAATATTTAGTCCAGTTCGTTTTTAGCCTGTATTTGTATCTGGATTTCCTGGCCACCAAAAATGGTGTGTGTTTGTAGGGGTGTTGGTTGGACAACCTTGGCAGGATCGTTGTAACCGAAAGTTGTTATCCTTGCCTAGGGCGAAATGTTCAGGAAAGATTGTCGACTAAACGAACTACAAAACAGGTTATTCATCTTCGTTCTCGTCGCACTAAATTATTCAGTATTATATTATTCGAGGCCGCGAATTTGATTTCGATTTCGTTTGAGCCCGGTTTGACTTGATATTAAAATGTCTCTCTTGGGTGATTGCATAATTAATGTGTGACACATCGCAAAGAATTCTTCTGGGCTTAGAGATTAGCTTCCAACTTCGATCGAAAGTGGAAGTTAGAGAAGATTTGCTAATTAATTTATTGGCTGTCTGCTATTTTATAACATGGCCTTTTGATTCAACAGTCATAAGACAAGACTTTAATTAAGGTGTGTTACGATTTAAAATCAATAAAATCAAGTTAAAAATACCAATCTTACAGCATTTATAACAACCCATTAAAATATGACTTCCTTATATATTAACATATGAATGCCAAAATTAAAGATTTAATTGCATCTTTTTGATGTTCTGTGAAGTTTATGGTTAATGTTTTTTGAATAAATGTAAATGATACTTAAAAAACTATGTCTTATTACATTAAACATTTCTTTCTAAAATTTGTTTATATAATTTTTTGCCAAATAAAATTTAATTGCCAAAAATTATATTTCTTAGCTAGTAGCTAGTTTTGTTGTATTGATTTAATTAAAATTTAAAATCTAAAAATTTATTTAACTCTCTAAGAAATCGAATGTTTGATAAGTTATCATTCAGGTGAGGAATGAAAAATACAAAATGTGAGAGGGCTGAGGGATGATGCACGCCTACATAAATTGGTCTAAAATCATTTTTACGATCTCGCGACTTATGTAATGGCGAAACTTTTACCCGATTAACACCTCTGAAGACGTCGAAGACGTCGGCGATTGCAATTCCCATGCTAATCGAAGCGATCGAGTGCAAAACTTTCAAACACGAAACCCAAATCGTCGAGAAAAATACATTGCACGCATATTAAAATATGATGGTGGATGGAGAATGGTGTATGGCTCTTATAAAGATCCATACCAAGCACTGACATTAGCTTTTACTTCGAAATATAATCGAAATGAGGCTGTACATCCGCTTGGACCTTCGATGAGGCATGGATTTGTGGCCCGAACCTATGATATTTCTCTTGGTCATGCAAATTTTCTGCTGCGCATGCGCCGAAAACTCGTTTAGGATTTTGTTTTTATGGTTCGCTTTTATTTTGTTATTTTTGTCAATTTTGCGGCTTGAACTTATTTTTGGCCACGTTTATTTATTTTCATTTTTTTTTTTGTTTGCTTTTGTGGGGGCGAAACAAGTTTGGCGACAAGTGCTGGCAGATGAATACTATCCTCTGAATACTAACCAAAAAAAAAAGTGTATAAAACCCATCATTTCGTTTGACGTCAGGCCGCAAAAATGCGTGTGAAGAGGAAATTGGCTTCGGTTTCGGCTTTTGTTTTTGTTGTTGTGGTTGTCTACACAACAGGCGGAAATCGAAGGCCCAACCCGAGAAAATTGCATTTTAAAATTCGCAAATTCATGCAACACAAGAGCAAAAGTTGCAAGTTTGTGAGTTGCAACGCCAACGCAGCCGCACCCAAAAGACAATGACAGTGAACTGAAACCAAGACGAGCCGATCTGGGATCCCACCCAACACAATCCAAGCCTCCATTCAGACGATCTTCCATCCTCCATCTCCCATTTGCTATATAGTATGCATTCATTAAGTCAGCCGCCCATCCAAGCATCTGATTTTCAATTCAATACCCTTTCCAATGGCTGGCTTGATTTTTACACAGATGTCCAACACAAAACTCTGCATTATCATCAATGCCAGATTTAAATCGATTGTATCAATCACATCCCTTTGAAAATATTATACATATACATCCACAAATAAGTTAAATTTGTCAAAATATTTTCGTTGCAAATGAAATTTTAATCGAAAACTACGTTTCTTTTGCTCTAATATTGTCACATTAAATTTTAATATTACTTAATTTTATTTTTAATTTATTTTGTTTTTTGAATATATTTTTGTAATAATTCACAAAGTTTTAGAAACGGTAAATTGTTTCAATAATAAAAGCCACGTAATTTATTTAAAGTTTTTAAATTCAAATGTATGCAGCTACATTTAAAAATAACTTATATATCAAAAAGTCTAGTAAACAAAGTGTGATTTACATGCATTAAAAGCATAGCCAATCTTTATAAAACAAACTTAAATAGCAATGTAATCAAACAATGAGCACTTCTGAATTAACACAAATGCAAAAGCCAATGATGCGATGTAATGTCATCTGCTGACGGCTATAAAGTCGTATGAATATTGGAACTCCCTTTTGCAAAAGTAAGCCCCTGAAGATGCTGATCTCGAATAAATACGTACAATCTGACCCCGGTGGTGGCACATCCGCCTCGCAGACGTGGAAAGGTTTTTTGTCAGATTGGCAAATCGGAATTCGCCAGGCGGCTGAAAGTGAAACCCGATGAGCGCAGAGGTAAAAAGTGAATGTATATTTATATACTGTATACTGCATACCTGCGGGGGGTGATGCGTTTTGGCATTTTATTCAAAAAGCATTATAGAAGAGTGTCATTAAGTTACCGGTTTTTTTGGGCTATTAAGTCGCCGCATTGGCCTGAAATTCCAGCATTCCCAGTGCAATCGCTTTGGTAATTGTATCTGACAGATGCACACATACACGTGCATTGGGATCTGCCTTCCAGCCTCATTGCAAAATTTGCCATTTTTTTTTGTAGCCCCCCCTCGTTACGTATACCGGCACCAGAGGGTTAAAAGGGGAGAGGGGGGAAGACCGGGGGTTAAGCTCCAGAGACCGCCGGGATGATTCAATTGCATGACAACGACAACAACGCTAACCAGCCATGTCTGCGAATTGTTGGGCAGTCGGGGGTTAAGGGGGGGTCTACTTTGGCTTTGATTTGGGGAACATGCAAATCATTAACACGTCGACAGGCCCAGGGGGTGGGCCCGGCACCCACTTTGATACCTGAGTCCAGGCTGCAACTTTTGCTATTTGGAAATCGCTCTTTAAGCTGGGCTTAAATTATGAAAAAATCATATTAAGCCATAGTAGACAATTTGAAGGAATTTAAAAGGGATTATCATTCATTATCATTCAAATTAGTATTTATTCTGGAGTTTTGAAATGTACATTTTATAAGCTATACAAAATATATACATACATTTATATTTTAAAAACTCTATTCACTCAGACCTTTTAACATTACTTTTCTATCGAAATAACTTGGCAATAAAAACTATTAATGTTTTAAAAACTTATTTAATCTTTAATTTATTTTTTTTTAAACAATTTAAATAATTTAAAATAGTATAATTGATTTTAATTTAAATGAAAACCTTTTCTCTAGCAAGCTTTGAAACTGTATAAAAAATACCTTGACATATACAAAACATATTTGTTTAACTTCTTAGCTATTTTGTTGTTTAGCTTATGAATTATTCGGGACTTCCAAATAGCACTTGGAACAAAGAAAAATAAATAAGCACAGTGCTTCTTTGGCGAATAAAAGCCCAGCTCTTGGCCAATTAAAAAATATATGTATAGTTTATATTCAATGGAAACACTTTCCAACCAAAAATCAAATTCCCACCCTTGGAGCACAGCCTCTGGGGCCTTTTAAATTCACTTGAGACGTAACTGTTAATTCGACTGACAGATAAAAAGCATATATATATATATAGCGAAAATACAAAATCATACGAATATATATGCGAGATGGTGTTTTAACGGACAGACACTCATGTATCGGTTATGCGGCCTGAAGGTCAACGTGTTTCGCGGCGGAGAAAAAGCCAAGCAAGAGTTATAAATTAATTTATTAAGCCAGAGCGCCGCCAAGCTGGCCAAGTTCCACTCTCCGCATTTAAACTCGTTTGCTATAGCAAATACCAAATAGCAAATAACATATAACAAAGCACTTGCTCAAATTCCTAAGTCTTGACCAACGGACTAACTGACCCCCAATTGGTATTTAAAAGAATGTGACTGCATTTGCCACACAAAAATATAAAAAAAAACCCACAAAAGGCCGTAACGAAACGGCTAAAAAAAGTAAATCAAAATGGGGAATGGGGGAATGAACAATGGACACTTTAATTGCCACAAGGATGGCGTCTAAACAAATGGAGAGTTTGACAGAATAATGTATTTAATTTTGTTGTTTATCAGGGATTTTAAGGCATTCAAAAAATATATATGACCAAGATTAATTCTTCATAATGCCCATCAAATCTAAACCAATTTAAAAGTTATTTCCTTAATAACATTTATTTAAAAATGAATTTGGTTCTTTAGCTTCCTTTAACTCATTGAAAATTCTTTTCCAACTCCAATTAATATTTTGTTGTTATCTTAAGACACTTAAAAAATATATAAAACCTAGATAAATTCATAATAATACCTTTCTAAATTCTTTCACAACTGCAATGTTTCTGCAGTTATTTCTCCTCTTTTCTCCATTTTTTTCGCCTTCTCACTTCCTCTAATTTCTATTTAATTTTCGTTGGCTAATCCAAACAATAACTACAATATCAAAAAATAATGAATATTGGTTATGATAAAAAAAAAAACAAAATTCAAAGTCATGTTTCGATCCAATTAAGTTGAGTCCGGCTAATCGGATGTAACAAAGGCATTATCTTTATGGCCGTCTTAACCCCAGACTGTTCCACTCTCAACCCATTGGGTTCCACTTCAGATGCTTCACGAGCCGCTGAAAATCATCCAAAATTAGCCAGTGCCCAGTGTTTTTTTTTCTTGTCTCGAGATTTTCATCTGCAACTCAACTTGAACCTGAATGTGCATCACGATTATGTTTTCTACTTTTCGGGTTTTTGTATTTTATTTTTTTTTTTGTTTGTTGCCCTGTTGCCGGATGCGTTTGTTTGTTTTTTTTTTTTTTTTTTGTTTAATAAATTCCACTGAACGAAATTGAAAGTGAGCAAAAAACACAAAACAACGGTTTATACTTAATACAAAACAAAGGTATAAATAAATTGTATACTAAAGCCGTGTTTAAAAGGGCATAAAAGTTACGCAAGATCGCTTTTTTTTTTGATTGAGCTTCTTCCGTTTGGCTTTAAGTTTTGGTTTTGTTTTCTTTTATTTGCTTTTCATTGTGGCTGAGATGACATAATTGGTTCAAATGGGCAAACGAAATGCTGGCAGCTCTTTTACAACTGTTTAATTTGGCCACCGGCTATAAAGTTATAAAAAAAAAAATAGAAATAAAAATAAAAATAAAAAGCAGCTAGTGCGAGAGTGCTGGTGCAGAAAAAACAAATAAAAGAGATGAGTTGGTGTATAACACCTGCCGTTAGCCCCTGCTAATTAAGCTTGGCTTGCCAATTATCGCTTAGGCCGCTGATGATGATAATTGCCAAGTAAATGCGGTGCCATTTTTGCCACTTTTTGTGTGGATACTCCTCCAGCCCTACTATTACTATATACACATATATATGTATATATGTGGGGTGGTCTGGCCGGCGACCAACTTTCGATTTCACTTTGGAGGGGGCCGTTTTCGGACCAACTTACGCACCTGAATCACGCACTAAAAAGCGTCGCCAACTTGCCAATTCGTAAGGCTATTGACTTGTCAAGAAATTGTTAAATAATATTCAAATATGTTTTAACATTGGCCATCAAAGAAAGACTTTTTTTTTTATTTAAAATGGATATTAAAAAGATTTTAAATTATTATTATTTTCAAACATAACAAACAGAAACTGAACTAGATTTTTGCCAAATTTAAATTCTATTTCATTATTCAAATTTAAAATAAATCCTTGTCCTTTTGCATATTTATATTAAATCAAATTTAATATGGATCAATTAACGAACAAAATTTCCCTTTTTTTCTGACAGATAAACTTTTAAAAATGGCAAATTAAATTAGCAAATAATTAATTGATTTCTTGTCTGTGTTTTATTTTTTTTAAGCTCTTTTGGTATTATGGTTTTCTATTCAATAGCTTTCACTACTGTTTTTTAAGCTCGATTTGTTTGCTTTTTATTTTTGCGTAACTGTATGTTGACAAATCGCTAAAATTTGATAAATGACAGTGGCAAAAACATTTCACTCAAGAAGCCGAAGAAACCAAAAATAAAAGTAATAAAAAGTAGAGAAAAGATATGTATATGATATTGCACTTGCAGTTTTCTGGTTTTCATGTCATGCAAAATCCGCTCGTTAATCCTCCGCCGAGTTTTCATGGTCACAACTCAGGTGTGCGATCCGAATGGCAATTAAGGTGACCGAACATTAATTATGGTATTAGCCTGACAGCTGGTCACACTGGCAGGGAAAGTTTATGGTTAAAAAAAAATTGATTGAATGAGAGTTGTGGGAAATTTAATAAAACATGTTGGACATTGTTTTAGGCTGACTTCTAAAAATGATGTAAAAAATAATGTTTGCGCTTTATGTTCAAATAATTAATTATCAATTAAGGTGACCGTGCCTTTATTAATGCATTAGTCTGGCATAAGGCCACACTGACAGGGAAAGTTTATTGATAAAAACAGTGATTCAATAGAGTTGTGTGAAATTTTAGAACAATGTTTTGCGTTTACTTCTAAAAATGCAATTAATAAATGTCAATGTCAATGAAAAACTTTTCATAAAACAATTCTATTAAACAGGACCACTCCTTGCTATCCTATCTACCAATTAAAGTCTTAGCATACCCGTTTTTAATGAAATTTTCGTAAGTCTTATCGCTGTTTAACCGCTTTGACTTTCGCCAAACATCTGGCATCAAAAGTGCCATCATCCCCCCACCTCTTACCTATCTTTAGAGTCCGGCAATTTGTGTTAATGGGGAAAATTGCACCATTAACAGCGACAAATGCAAATTGATAAGCGGCCAGTAGGCGAAAAACGGTTGAAGACTTGATGGCCAGATCCGATGTCTTGTTTGTTTTGACCAACTTGATGGAGCACCTGGAAAACGAAACCGAAACTGAAACTGAAAAACTTTGAAGACAAGCGCAATTGAACTGAAATGATAATGCAAATGGGAATGGATATTAATCCGCTCTGGCTGGATTTAAACTGACATTTCACGTTTTATTTGTCTCGATTTGATTGGATTTCATAGTTTGCGATTAGATGAGTGAGTCAGGCCACTCTAAACGGATTAGTTCCAGTTTCTGCGAATGAATCATCAATGTCCCGGAAGCTGGACACTCGATGAAATCGATTTCTATTGCTGCTTAGACCATTCAGGCCTTAAATTGAATTTTTACGCTGCAGCGCGCTCAAAAAAGGATAATATTTCGATTCCGCAGCAGAGTAGAACTTAAGCCCGCTAAAATGCGGCGAAATCGAAATATCGGGGATGGGGTCAAGGCGGCACAGATACTCTTGCTTTCAAACGTTTAGAATATTATCAAAATGTTAGGGAACTAAAAGTCTATTAATTACCGTCTATTGCACTTTTTAAAAATAAATATTTACACATGATTAAATAAAGCTTTAAATTTACTAACAAAATTACCAAATTTAAGTCAATTTATGGAATAATCAATACAAGTTATACAAAAATTATATTCGGCTTCAAAAATGTATACATTTTTAAATAAATCTCTTAATCTCGACTAAATTAGATATTTACATATTTACTTTAAAGAATACTCCTTAATTCTCAATAGTACCTAAATGATTTCCATCTTTAAAACTATTTGGAAATTCATACAAAATAAATCTAAATGAAAACAATTTAAAATCATTTGTTGCTAGTGATTATTCAATCATGACCATATAATTGTGGGCTTGAAATATAAACACATATTTAAGCATTCACATATATTTTTTGAGAACTTCTATATGACTTAAACATACATGTTGAAATTATACCAAATATGTTGCCCTTTCTAAGCTCGGTTTAATTATGTTTTACCTGACACGAAAATTGGACACTTAAATTGGTCGGGCCAAAAACCAAAACCTAACCTCCCAATAGATGCCAAAATTTTGCGAAAATTTGGCAAAAATCTCATTAAAAGGCAGTCGCAAAATATTTGGCGTGTAATTGGATTTAATGAACTACTGCCCATTGTTGGGTTCGTGACGTGTGGAAAAACAATGCTAAGTGATGATGATGATGAAACTGATGATGATGATGCTGCTGAAGATAAAAGAGAGATGGTACATCAAGGCGAAACTAGCAGACAATGGAACAAACCCAAGTGAACTTGAATTCTGCTGTTGCAAATGCAAAATGCTAAATGCAAAAATGCTAATTTTGACATCGATGCAGGCAAAGTGAGTGAGTGAATGGATGAGCATTGACATTGATCACGGCTTGTCCAAAGATGGCTCGAAGCGGGGATTTCTATTTGATTGGTTTGCTGCTCTTTGGTTTTCATTTCGTGGGCTAGTTTCACAATTTAATGTATCGTTTGATAGTTAGGCGGTTTATGGCTCAATTGTGTGAGAGTTGTGGAAAACCGCTTTTCATTTGGACTTCGTTTGCTGACCCATAATGCATTGATCCAGCGGCAGCCAAGTAAAGATGGACATAATCTCACCCCAACTGCACAGCATCCGGCGACATCAACTTTCGCTTTTCTCATTGATATCAGTATTGGTTTTTGGTCTTTGGTCTTTAGTTTTTTCGGTGGACTGCACTCCTGTCACGCCAAAAGGCGATTAAGAAAGCATAAACTGATGCATTGTGGATCGGCGGCTAACTGGTTCCCTAAGCGGCGAGTCAATGACTGGGTGACTTCTGCTCCGCAATTGGCAAACTCTTGGCTAACTATTGGCCAACTATTGGCCAACTCTTGGCCAACTCCACGCAAAGTGCGTTTTTCATTTTTGGGCCGGTCGGTCGGTTGGCTTTTCACTTGGCCAAACGTTTCGATTCCATTGAGGAAAGTGTCATGACCGATGGGTCAATTGGAGGAATTGGTCAGGGAGTTGATTCGGTACACTGATAACCATTAAGTTCAATATTTAATAATTAAATAATATATTAAACCGAATTCTGAAATACAATGCATATTTAAATGTATATTTTAATAATGCAATATTTCAACTAATGCGGAAAATGTTTGACTTAAAATATTTCCAATATGATTTAAATTTATTTTTTTATAATTTTTTTAATTACATTTTTAGATATTAAAATCAATTCTAAAAGTATTCAAATCAAAAATTTAAACAAATTTGAATAGTTTCATATTTAAAATAACTAAAAACCTAAATTGAGTTCAACAATTTTATAAATTATTTATTGAAAGCTTTAATATTTAATATTTATTAGGAAATAAGCTATAATTGTTTATGTATTTTTCTAGTTATTCATTGTTTTTGATAAATTCAGGCTTTGTTTTTGGTTTAAACAACTTTAAATTATTATGCTGTTCCCTCTATTTACAAAAAAACAATAAAGACATTCAACTTAGAGATTTTTTAATATATGTTCAATTTATTAAATCTTTAATGAAGTTGTTCAATTTTATTGTTATATATTTAACAATATTTACGCTTTGATTTTTGATTCATTTATAATTTGAAGGGAAGCAAAGGGTTTTTAATTGTGCATATTTCTTAATAAATATGTATCTCTTAATTATTAAAGAATAGAATTTTTTGGCGTTTTGGCAATTGATCTGTGCCCCATTTGTTTACCTTCTAAGACCGATTGTTATTGTTTTCTGCCGCTGGCCCTGATTCATTTTGGGTCGTGGCCTGAACTGTGCTCGGTTGCCTAATTGAAAATGCCTTGGTTTGTTGGACTATGAATGGAAATGAAAATGAAAAAAAAAACTGAAAGCCAGAAAAAACTAGGACTGAGTTTTTGGGGGACTGGGAAAATCTTTCGCACGCTAATCTCGAGATTGTTGGCCAACAATGCTCAACTTTCGCACGGCATAAATCCCGGCTAAATGCATGAGTTAAATGCATCAGCATTATCGCCGTTGATCTTTGGCATTGTGCTCGGTGGTTTTTTGGGTTTTGCCATAAGGATTTGCTTGTGGTTTTTCGATTTTATTTGTTTTTGGCACACCCACTCTGGATTCGAACTGGACAAGTGGAGTGGCCTGCTCAAATGTCAATACTTTTGTTTACTTTTTAAAACTCTTCATCTTGGCACACCCGCTGCCGCATGCAAAATATTAAAAAAAAAAAAAAAAAATAAAAAAACGGGGCGTATACGCAATGTCTCTTGGGCAGACATTGATCTCTGGGAGCCCGCTTTTGTTTTATTTTTTGGGGCGTTGACATTGCTCGACGCTCTTTGGTACCTGAAACGTGACATGATGTGCGGCACATTCTACGTGCTACGGAAATTTCCAGTCGATTTCCAGGCGGCAGCGGTACTGCAACAACAGCATACCCTCTTTGAATTTTAAGTTGCATTTCAAGAGCCCCGAACCGAACCAAACCGAACTCAACTGAACTTTACTGTACCACAAGAACAACAACAACAACGTTTTTTCCCTTTTAGCCAAGTCATGCTTTTGGGCTGTAAATGAGTGAGGTGTTTGGAGCTGGATGTAGTTGTAGATGTAGATGGCAGCTGCAAAGAGCTCAGGGATTACGAATAGCCAAAGCATTATCTGTGGAATTTTTGTAGTTTTGTGGAAGCCAAGATTGATGGCCAGCAGACCAGCAATTTACTCCAAAATATTCACACATGATTCACGGCTGTTCGAATGGCAGCAGCAGCACACTTCACATAAATTTTGCCAGCCAAAAAAATAATGAGTCATACATTTAATAGCAAAAATATTACCTCTTATGTTTTAAACTCAGAAAAGACGTAAAAAACCCTTAAAATCACACCACAATCATACAAATTACTGTTATGGTATTCAAAAGCATGGTTAAGTAGCATTAACATGATTAGTTTTCATAAAACATAATTATTTTGCGGCTGGTACAAAAAAAAGTGTTTAAATGAGGTGCTAATTAATTAAAAATACTAATTAATCACCAAATAAGCTTTGGATTACAGCTTAAATGTGAATAACAAAGTAATGTATCCTTGTGATTTATTGGATTAACATAATAAATTGAGATAATGATACTATTTATAAGATTAATTATTGTTTTGGCGGTTTAGTTGGGACTTTGAAATCTTTTATAAATGAGTATCAGGTAAATTTATGAACTAAAAAATTCACAAGTTTTAATAGAAAAGTTTGTATTTCATTTTAGAATATACTGGTTTATTTTTTAGGTATAAATTGAGATAATTAAACTATTTAAATTCATTATTAATTAGTAATCTTTTATAAATGAATATTAGTTAAATTTTTGAACTGCAAAATTCTCAAATTTGAATAGTAAATTTTGTATTTATTTGCAGAATTTAATATTTTAATGTTTTAAATATGAAAAGTAATGACTTCATTCGTGGGAGTGACTCACTTAATTGGGGCATTTTTAAGTTGGCCTGAAGAATCTATTGTAGACCCCTTGATTCATGTCTGTCAGCGGTGGAAACAAGCGATTTCTAATTTCTGAGCGACAGCTCAAGTATCCAGTATCGAGCATTGAGTATCTGTATTGGCGATTCGCTTCTCATGATCTCAAAGTTCTCAAAATCAAGTGGCGACCTGATCCCAATACAAAAAATGCAACGCGATTTATGAGGTTGTTTTTGCTTGGTTCGATTCAAGGTTAAATTCAGATCCAGATTTTATGCAAAGCCAACGTGCAACTGTGAAATTGCCTACCTATATATATACGCAATATTTGTGCATTTTTTACGAGTTTGTTTTTGATTTTATTTTTTCGTAATGCGATGCCTTACGTAAGCAACGGGCTCTCCAGCTGCTGTTGCAGTACATATATCTGTATATCTCTAAATATGTATATATAAGTGAGTATCTGTATAAATGTGCCACACACACTGGATCTCCCCAAGTGTTGCAACTTGTTGTCGCAGCAGCAGCAACAACAGCAGCAGCAACAACTTGTCCATAAATTGTACCGCCGCTGGGGCTGTAAATCCGGCCAAAATGATTCTCAATTTTGGCCCGCTGTGGAAGCTGCTGTTTCAGCGCCCTGCAGCAACATCAACACAGCAGCAGCAGCAACACACTTGTTCATTCCACATTAAGCCTGATTTTAATTGCCAACCGCTAGTTGCAATTAAAAGAAAATAAGGCTGGAACAAAAAAAAAAAAAAAATAAACTAAACTAAAACAAATGTGGCATTTGCCTTTAAGTACATGTGTTGCTGCTGTTCACTTTGCGTAAAATCGACAAATTTGTCAAACCAAAGAGTCTGGCCAATCAATGCGAAATGCGAATGGGAATGCGAATGCTCATGCGCATTGTACAATCCAAATTGTTGTCATTTCATTTTCATTTAAGTTGTTTAGTTTGTACATTTTCTTCGTTTTTTTTCGGCATGCAATTTTATGTAAGCAGCTGCTGCAGTCGCTGCCATAAAGCAATGTTAAGCAATGCGTAAGCGACAACAGCAACAGCAATAGCAACAGCAATAGCAACAACAACAACAACCACCATGTAAATGATGGCTATATATAAATGTAAATTGCCATAGCGTTCCATAAACATATCTTGTTTACCTATGCTGGTCCAATGACCCAATCAATGTCCACACACACATTTTAATACATTCGCAGTTCGGCGGTTAAATATATGCCATTACCCCTCCGCCAGAATGTCTTGAGTGCTTTTGCCTTTTTGTTTTTTTAGCTTTTTTACTTTTTACTTTTTGCAGCAGCAAAATGGGACAACAAGTATGCCGGATATGGATACGGTTTACAGTTTACGCTATACGATTTACGGCTAAAGGGGAAAGCTTCAAAGAGCCACCATATAAACGCAAACGCTACCCATTTGATGTTTTAAGCTGCAAAAAGCATTTTGCAAGTGCAATTTTGCCAGCACTCTTAGGAAAAACTCTTGACTTCAATTTGGGTTAAGAACTTAGAAGGTAGCCATTTTCAAGAGCCAATGAAAGTTTTGTTCTAAACTTAGCCGTATTCAAAGATCAATAAATCATTCTTAAAAAATTGTATTTATTGTGTTTAAACTAGCTTTTAACTTATGGTTTTGAATGTTACAAAGATTAATTATTTCATAATTTTAAATATATTTGTAATATTTTAAGCAACACTTTCTTTCTTTTAATATTACACATTAAAAGTTAGATTATTTCTTATTTCTGTTATTTATTCAACAACTTTCAAATCAATTGATTTGAAGCATTTGCCACACATTTACCTTACTCATTAATTATTTTAAAAATTTAAATAAATATTTTGGATTTATTAAATTATTGAAGCATTTTTTCCCATTCTTAAAAGTGTATAACAATATTTGTATATCATTTGATACTCATCATAAAGTGTGCTCATAAATTTTAAAAGAAAAACATTGATTTGACAACTTTTAGGGTCTTGTGTTCATGCTTTTTTGGTCAAAGTTATGTTTTTGTATCTTTTTATCTATGCAAGACAAAACAAGTGAAACTAGTTTAAGTTAGATTTATCGCCTTTGTGACTTGTGGACAAGCATTTAGCCTTCAAATATGGTATTCTTCTCAGAGTCGAGTATGTGCCAGCAAAAGAGGTTTGCACAACAGCAATTCTCTGGTTTTAAATTTAATGTACGACCTTAGTTTCTAAACAATTGGCTCAAGCGCCTTCCCTTTGGATGATTATGATGATGGCTTTTATTTATAGATAATTGTTTTTTAGCGAAAAGAAAGTTTCCCTGTGGCGGGCAAATGCAATTAGCAAAAACTTAACATACTGTACATATCATGCAGTATAGTATATAGAGAAATGGCCAGCTTGCTAATTAGTTATGAGCTGCGGCAATCCAACCTGTTCGAATCTCATCACTGGCAGATGTTTTTGATGTTTTTTTCGATGATGCTGATGTGTTGTCTTGACTTGATCAATTTTTTATATTCAGGCAACTGTGTTCGCTGTGTGTAAAATTCACTTCGATGAATGAACGATTACGTTGTGAGTGTGTGTTTGTGTGTGTGTGTGTGTGTCAGCCCAAGTAAAAATCAAAAAATAAAAAAAAAAACCGGCATGGCTCACACACACCACACACGCAAACGCAATCGAAGTCGAGTTTTTGGTACGAATTGCTTATGTAATCTGGTGTTGTTTCTCTTACGGTTGCTGACCAAAATCCGAAAAAAGATTTGGGCCCATTGTGGCTGCGGCCCAAAACTGTTGTAACACTTTGGCATTTTAATATGAAAATCCGTTTAAGATATTTATATGAGTGTGTGTGTGACTCAGTTGTGCTCCACAAATAATAATGAGTAGTAGCGTAGTACCGCTTCCTAGTCAGCTGCTTCTCTTATGACACAAAAAAAAAAAAAAAAAAGAAAAAAAAAAAACGGGGCGTGGCATTTGCATCTGATTAGCTCGACAATTTGCATATGAAATTCATCTCGACACATCACAGCGAGTGTGATTATGTAAGCCGCGATTTGATGAGCGACCTTCATGGGAACCAACAACCAACCACCACTTCTTCGAGTTCGTGTCTTTGAGTCTTTTGTTTTCGCCCAGATTTATGCACTCCACCGATCTCCGATCTACAATCTCCCATCTAAGATTTCCCCCTATCCATCGATGTCACTGTGTCAATGCTGATGGCCCATGGCGATCTGCGGATTTGCGACTGGTCTTTCGATATTCGATATGCTAATTGCCGTTGGCTTCCGCCTTGTGCTGCTTTGAAAATCTCAAAAATCGAATTGATATAATTGCCCAACGCTTATTGTTCTCCTTCCTTCATTTTTTTTTATTTTATTTTTTCTCTTATTTCTTGCAGTTCCGGCGTGGAGCGGCCTGGCAAACGTTCTTCCTGCTCTGCGCTCTCGCCTATTGCATAAATGGTAAGTCTTCCTTTAGCTTAATATAAACTAAACAAAAGAACATAAGTTAGGTAAATTTGCAAATAATAAAGAGGCTTACCATATACAAAAAAGAGTTCTTAGAATATGAATTAAATAGATTTCTTAATAATAAAAATAATTAACAGATAGAAAAATGATTTTTTACTCTGAATGCACTTTCTTTTTTTTTTTTACAAAATGTATTGTCACTTTTAGAAACAAAACGTAGGTCGTTTATATAATTAAAATATTGTATTATTTTTATTTTTTCTGTAATATAGCTTTTTTTTCATTGCAATTGTATTTTAAACTATAGAATACAAAGTTTAAAAAATTTGCAAATAATTAAAAGGCTTAGCATGCAGAAAAAATATCTCTTACTCTGAATGCGTTTTTTTTTTTCTTTTGTAAAATGTATTGCCAGATTTGTGAATACAAATAAGTTAGTTTATTATTTATTATTCAATTGGTTTGTTAATTTTAAATCGTTAAATAGATTTTTAACTTAATCAAGTTTGATTTTGTATAAGAACTATATTCTTTTTATATTTGTTTTAATCTTCTTATTTGGTATTACAAATATTAAAAAAAATTATATTTAGACTTAAGGAATTTTTTGCAACAGTATAAACTAACAACCAATTTAAATTATGCTGTTCAGACTGTCACTAAACCATTTTCCATTTTCCAACCCCCTATCAATTACGATTGTATCAAAAACAGAAGCCAGCAGCGAGGGTCGCGTGGTCTGCTACTACACAAACTGGAGTGTCTATCGGCCGGGCACCGCCAAATTCAATCCGCAGAACATCAATCCATACCTGTGTACACATTTGGTGTACGCATTCGGTGGATTCACCAAGGATAACCAGATGAAGCCCTTTGACAAGTACCAGGACATCGAGCAGGGTGAGTAAAGTAACGCAGACACGCCCCCTCTCCTTCCGTCGAGTTAATTTGACTCGCCTTTAATTTCCTGTCCGTCTGATGGTGCCCTTTATATATATCTTTGCATGTATATTTTCAGGTGGCTATGCCAAGTTCACTGGACTCAAAACGTACAACAAGCAGCTGAAGACCATGATTGCCATTGGCGGTTGGAACGAGGCCAGTTCCAGATTCTCGCCATTGGTGGCGAGCAACGAGCGCCGGCAGCAGTTCATCAAGAACATCCTGAAATTCCTGCGACAGAACCACTTCGATGGCATCGATCTGGACTGGGAGTATCCGGCCCATCGAGAGGGTGGTAAATCGCGGGATCGCGATAATTATGCCCAGTTTGTCCAGGAGTTGCGAGCCGAATTCGAAAGGGAAGCGGAGAAAACAGGACGCACGCGACTCCTTCTGACCATGGCCGTGCCCGCTGGCATCGAGTACATCGACAAGGGCTACGATGTGCCCAAGCTGAACAAGTACCTCGATTGGTTCAATGTCCTCACCTACGATTTCCACTCCTCGCACGAGCCATCGGTCAACCACCATGCCCCGCTTTATTCACTGGAGGAGGACTCCGAGTACAACTACGATGCCGAGTTGAATATTGTGAGTTTTCTCTTTGATTAAATTCTACCAAAAAGACCAAAAGCCTTGAACACTCAAATCAAGTTTCGGTTTTTCTGTCAAAATCCTGCAAACTATAGTCAAAAGTTGTAATTTCTTACCTTATTGATTGAGTTATAAAATGTCTAATCAATTTGCATTTAAAGCTTAAACATTTTGTCTTGGTTCAATTTTTGCATAAAATTATGAAAGTACAATCTTTCTATGCTAAAATGTTAAACCTCTTTGAATACGTTATTATTTTCCAATCGATTTGCATTAAAAGCTAAAAAATTTTTTTTTTTTGGCAATTTTTGGAAAAAATTCTGATGTAACAACATATGGCAAATGCGAAAATTGGCCAAAGAATTAATTTTTCGAAGCCAAATGGGGGTTGAAAGCTCCACAAAGCAATGTATAATTTAATTTTTTATAAAAATATCTTAAATTTATGCAGGACTACTCCATCAAATACTACTTGAAAGCGGGAGCCGATCGTGACAAGCTCGTCCTGGGCATTCCCACCTATGGACGTTCCTACACTTTGATCAATGAGGAGAGCACCGAACTGGGAGCACCTTCAGAGGGTCCGGGCGAGCAGGGCGATGCCACTCGCGAGAAAGGATATCTGGCTTACTATGAGGTTGGTTTTTAGTGCATTGGCCTGATAAAATGTTTACTTAACACCCATAAATCCCCGACCAGATATGTCAGACTCTAAAGGACGATCCCGAGTGGACGGTGGTGCAGCCGAATGCCAATGTGATGGGCCCCTATGCCTACAGGCGCAACCAGTGGGTGGGCTACGATGACGAGGCCATCGTGCGCAAGAAGGCCGAGTATGTGGTGGCCCAGGGACTGGGTGGCATCATGTTCTGGGCCATTGACAACGACGATTTCCGCGGCACCTGCAACGGCAAGCCATATCCTCTGATCGAGGCTGCCAAGGAGGCCATGGTGGAGGCACTGGGGTAAGCAAATTACACAGCTATGGTCAAAATAATAGTAGACAATGTAAATGGCTCAAAAACATACCTCACAGGCAATTTTTTAAAAATATTAAAAAATATTAAACCTATGCTAAATATAGATTTTTATATTGTCCCCAGTTTATAGTATAAGCTTAACAAAAATATAAAACCTAAAAGTATTTTTGATCGCTATTTCCATTAGCTTCCAAAAAAAACTATTATTTTGACCGCCACTGTAGCTCTTTTTTAACCTTACTGTATTCTAATGGGTTTCTTACCATTGCAGACTGGGCATCAATGAGGTGGCCAAGCCAAGTGGCCCGCAGAAACCCTCAAGATCTCGCAGTCGCGATAATGCCGCCACCAGGAACCGTCTGAACGGCAAGACCGATGCTCCGGCCAGCTCCAGGCGACCCAATGCCACTAGGCGACCAGCTATCAGCTCCACCACAACTCATGCACCACCGCCGAGCACCACCTTCAAGCTGACCGAAGCCGAGGGATCCTCGCTTTACATTGGAGGCAGGGCATCCACCACGCCACCACCGCCAACGACGCCCGATCCAGGGTCGGACTTCAAGTGCGAGGAGGAGGGCTTCTTCCAGCATCCCAGGGATTGCAAGAAGTACTACTGGTGCCTGGATAGCGGACCATCTGGTCTTGGCATCGTGGCTCACATGTTCACCTGTCCATCGGGCCTGTACTTCAATCCGGCCGCCGATTCCTGTGATTTTGCACGCAATGTGCCCTGCAAGACCAAGAAGTATGTGATTTTATCTAGTATTTTTATACCCTTGCAGAGGGTATTATAATTTCAGTCAGAAGTTTGCAACGCAGTGAAGGAGACATCTCCGACCCTATAAAGTATATATATTCTTGATCAGCATCACTAGGCGAGTCGATCTAGCCATGTCCGTCTGTCCGTCTGTCCGTCTGTCCGTCCGTTTATATGCAAACTAGTCTCTCAGTTTTAAAGCTATCTGCATGAAACTTTCCCAAAAGTTGTCTTTCTATTGCAGGTAGTATATAAGTCGGAACGAGCCGGATCGGACGACTATAGCATATAGCTCCCATAGGAACAATCGGAAAAATAAATGAAAAAAAATTATAACTTTGCTGTTTTTTAATTTTTTGTTTAGTTCTTCGACATTTAGTAATGGTTAAATATTTCCGATTTACGGTTTAAATTTCATCAAAATCGGACGACTATAGCATATAGCTCCCATAGGAACAATCGGAAAAATAAATGAAAAAAATTATAACTTTGCTGTTTTTTAATTTTTTGTTTAGTTCTTCGACATTTAGTAATGGTTACATATTTTCGATTTACGGTTTAAATTTCATCAAAGTCGGACGACTATATCATATAGCTCCCATAGGAACAATCGGAAAAATAAATGAAAAAAAATTATAACTTTTCTGTTTTTTGATTTTTTGTTTAGTTCTTCGACATATAGCAATGGTTAAATATTTCAGAATTATGGTTTAAATTTTATCAAAATCGGACGTCTATATCATATAGCTCCCTTAGAAATAATAAAAATATATAAAATAACTATCAAATAATTGAGCTGCAAGTCATCATAGCTTCAATGTTTTTAAACATATACGAAAGTAAATCATAATTTTAATGTTTTCAAAAATGTTTAATTCTTGCAATAGCTGCAAGGGTATATGAACTTCGGCTTGCCGAAGTTTGCTTTCTTTCTTGTTTTAAAAGTTGTTAAAATAATTTGTTGTTTTACTTTTTAGATCCACCACAGTGGCTCCAGTAACCTCCACAACACCGCTGACGACCACAGTGCGTTCGAATCGAGTGACTGCTGCACCCACAGCTCGTCCAGTGTATCCACGCACCACCACGAGCACCACAACAAGTACGACAACAACCACCACAACAACGCCAGCCAGTGTTGATGAAGATCTGGAGTACGAAGAGGACACCGATGAACTGTCGCCAAGCAAATCCACCGATGCCGAGGAGGATCCGCAGGTTATCAAGGAGCTGATCGACCTGATACGCAAAGTGGGTGGTGTGGAGCAGCTGGAGAAGCATCTGTTGCGCAACAAGGATGGATCGATCACGTTGAAGGAGAACTCTGCTAGTGGTGCGGCGACCACACCCTCTACGATCAGCAAATCTCTCTATGACCGTGTTCTGAGTCGACCTGGCACGTTGAGTTCCTTCACCCGCAATCGTTTGAAGTTCAGCGAAGCCACAGAGACGAGCACGGAGGCCAGTTCTTCGAGCGGTTCATCGAGTGGTTCATACTCCAAATACTCCTCAGTGTTGAGGGGTAACAGCCGCCAGGGTCCACAAAACGAGGGCATTGAAAAGTTGGCCGAATTCGATGGTTTCCTGAAGGAACGCAAACAATATGTGACCATCAATCGTCATCGATCTGCCAGTCAGGGAGATGAGGTGGAGCATGCAGATCTGCAGGAGGAGGAGGAGAATCTGTCGGAAGTTGAGACCACAACACGTCGTCCCTTGAGCTCAGTCACGCCCTCCTACACAAGTCTAAGGCGCACAAGGCCAACCACAGTGGCACCGCCAGCAGGAAAATCCGAGGAGGAGGCGGAGGCGGAGGCGGAGGAACAAACCCAGACTCAGGTCAAATCCTATGCCACCTTGAGCCGCACGCGTGGACGCACTACCACCTCACCAGATGTCACGGAGGCGGCGCCCAGTTCGACAACCAATCGGTGAGTGATGTGAAATTTATCTATTGTTCTTATAATTTAATGAAATAATTGCCCTTTTCTACAGTTACAAATACTTTGAGCGTTCGCGACCAACCAAGAGTGCAAGTGCCGAGGATGTGGAAGACCCAACCGAGGACGAAGAGGAAGAGTACGAGGACGAGCAAAAGGAAAATGTTACGGTACAGAGCAAACAAACCACAAACACACGTAAATACGCGAGCATCGGCCGCAGAACAACCACCACCACAACAGCAACACCAGAAACTACAACAACAACAACCGCCGGCACTGAGACTGCCAAGGCCAGCACAACCACCACCACCAACAACAACAAGAACCACTACAATAGCAGCAATAACAACAACAATGTGAAACTGAATAACCTAATACCAACAGAAGAGAACATCACAGCAACACCAAGCACCACTGCTCAATCCGAAACCACCACCACCACAACCACAACTAACGAAACCACTGAACCAAATGAAAGCACCTCAACCACCACCACATCCATAACTAACAACCTGCATACCACCACCACACCCACACCAATTGCAGCATCCACTGTCCCGACAACAACCAACAATGGCCTTAGCTCAGACTCTCTGCTAGCCACCGAGCTGAGCGAAGCCTCACCCACCCTCCTTCCTTCCGATCCTGACTTAGCAACGACAACAACAACAACCACAACAACAACGGAACCCGAACTGGACACCACAACAACAACCACACCGAAAACAACAACAACCACAACCACGGGCAACAGCGAACTGAATGACGTAAACAACGTGGACGAGGACAGTGAGGTAACAAAAACTAAGACCCAGTACAAGTATGCAACCACCAACCGTCGACGCATAACCACAACAACAACAACCACCAACAACAACAATGCAGAAGCAGCGAACGATGCTAGTCCAACAACAAACGGTTTGAGTAGTTTAAATAGAATTAGAACCAATCCGGGCAGAAGGCAACCCCAACCACAAGAACAGACCCAAACAACAACCACCGAACCAAACCTTTCTAGTCCCAGACCCTTTGGTTATCCCCGACGACGCACTCGACCTACACCCAGCACTAGCACCACCACCACTGTCCCCCAAACCGATAACGATAATGATAACAATACCAATAACGATAACGAAACCGATGAAGTTGCGCAAGTAGTGAAGAAGACACGACTATCTCCAGGGGATAGGTCCAAGGTGAGTGCCAGTCTTCCACCAACAGCAACCACAACAGCAATCAACACACGAACCAAAACCTCCTCACTGCACCACCAAGAATCCCAAGTAGATGTAGCTAACGGTAACGGTGGCAATAGCTTAAGGCATGAAGTAGTAGTTAGCTCTAGTTTAAGTCAATCCCAAAACCACAACATCGATAGCGATGTATCCAGCACCACCACCACCGAACCGCACGTCAAGTACACTTGGCGCGGGGTGCGAGGTCCTACATCTAGGCGTACAGTGGTTCCCAATTCTCTAGCTACCGGTGACGATAAGGACTCACGTCGCTTTGCCGGCAAGCAGTTGAACGCGGAATCAAATGTGGAAGAGGACCTTCCCACCACCACCAAGTTTCGCAGTCGTCGTTTAAATTCCGCCGAAGAAGAGTCCGAAGTGGCATTGGAGGGGCAAACGGAAACGACATCGCATGGTTCCCGCAGTTACCAAAGTATCCAACGCACCGCTAGCAGAGCCACCTCGGATGATTCTCAAATCCAATACAAGGCCATAACGCGCAATTCCGAAGGTGGAGCCACTCTCACTGCAGGCCGAAGTTCCAGTTTCGTAAGAAATCTGGGCGAAGCAGCCAAAACATCGTTGCCTCTGCATCAACCTGTAAGCAGAGGTGGCCAGATTGTAGAAAGCACCACCGAAGACGAAAATGTGGCTGCCGAGATAATCGATGATGAGAAGCGAGGAGAGACCAAGGCACCGGCTGGAAGTGAAATTACAGATGACAGCAACACGGCTACCGAACAGGAATCTCCGGAAATTATCACTGCAGCTGCACCATCACAGCCGGAAGTCACCACTCTGCCTTCAGAAACTTCAGATTCTAGCAGCTCAACAGAAACACCTGTTAGCAGCACCACCGAACAATCTGAGGAAAGCAGCAGCAGTTCCACAGAAATGAATTCCGTTGAAAAAGAATCTAAGGAAGCTATAGAAACCGTCAAGCTCTTAAGTTCAGACATCGACACCAAAGTATCATCGACAGAAGCTCCAATTAGCAGTACAGCTATTCAATCTGAAGACTCCAGCAGCAGTACTACCGAATCTAACTCAGAAGCTCTAGTAAAAGAAACTGCAACTGATATCAGCGAAAGCTCCACAGAATTACCTGTCAGCAGTACTGAATTACCAGAAAGCAGTAGCACTAGTACCAAAGTCGTTCCCCAAGAGGAATCCACGACAACTACAGAAAAATCAACCAGACGTTCTTTCAACCGCTTTAGCTCAACCAAAACTGAAACTGTGGCAGAAGAAGAAACAACTACCACCGCCGGCCCAAGTCGTCGTGTTATAGTGCGCACCAAAACCAGCACCACCGAAGCAGAAAGTGAAGCTCAATCGACCACAGAAGGGCCGAAAAGACGCAGTTTCTATAGAACCAGCACCACAGATGCACCTAGCAGCACCGCTGAAGTAGAAAGTGAAGCTGAAACAACCACAGAAGGACCGAAACGACGCAGTTTTTATAGAACCAGCACCACAGATGCACCTAGCAGCACCGCTGAAGCAGAAAGTGGGTCACAGTCAACTACTGAAGGACCAAAGAGACGCAACTTCTTCAGGTTTAGCACTACTGAGGCACCTAGCAGCAGCACAGAGGCACCTAGCAGTTCCACTGAACCAAAAAGTGATGACGAATTAAGTACAGAGGGTCCAACGCGTCGTTCGTTCTCTAGAAGTAGCACAACTGAAGCTTCAAGCACAGCCTCAATTGAAGATACTAATAGCAGCTTAATTGGCGTTGAGGCTGAAATAGACACAACAACCACTCGTCGATCGCTTTTCCACAATAAGACGCCGATCACCACAGAAGCCACAACAATAACAGAAGAAGCCGAAGTGAGCAGCACCACCAGACGTAGCCTCTTCCGTACCAGCAGCACCACAGAAGGCACGACAACAACCACCACTACCACCGAAAGTGAAAAGGAGAGTGAGACCACAACAGCCCTGCCAAGACGTCGTGTAATAGTCAGAGGTAGTTTTAGGCCACGCAAAGAGGGAGACCTCTCCTCTCTTCTAGCGGCAGATGCCAACAAAAGAGCCAGGAACAACCATAGCACCACGAGCACAGAAACACCTGATGGTCATTCATCTTCTTCCAAAGAAGAGGAAACAGAGCAGCAACCACAAGAACCGCAAAGAGTGGAGAAGGTATATAGTGGTCGCACTTCGTTGAATGGTGTCCGCAATCGCACCACCACAAAAATCGATAACCTGGGCAACGGAATCACCCGCACTCGCACCACCTACGTGCGAACCCTTGACGCGGGGCAAAAGGTGGTGAAGCGCATCCACACCAAAACCGTGGAGGAGAAACCAGCCGAGTATGAGTACATAATCGATGAAGTAACCCACCCACCGCCACCGAGCAGCACACCTCGCACGGTGACACGCAATCGTGGAGCCGTGCGCTTTGAGAGCAATGATCTATCTTCGCTACTGGCCTTGGACTTTTCCTCACGCAACAACCGCAAGAAACAGGACCAAACGGAAACAACGGTGACCAAAACGCGAAGACGCCTTCTCAAGAAACCCAAGGAGACCATCGAACACGAGGAGGTTGAAGAATTCGAGTATGAAGCAGGTCACGAAGTGGGTAACGAAGTGGAAGAGGCGCCACAAGTAAGCACCACAGCCAGGCCCATAATCCGTAGAACCAGACCGACGAGAGGCAGTACGACAACAACAACCACTGAAATACCAAACGAAATCGAGGCCAGCACACGCAGGGCAAGCTTTGCCTTTAAGCGCCCTACAAAGGCCAGCATAACCACTGAAGAACCAAGTACTACATCCACAGAACCCACCAGTGCCTCAGAAGCCACCCCAAGAAAAGTTCTTGCCTTTAGAAGACCCGTGAGCACAACAACCACAGCAGCTCCAATTGAAGATGAGTTTACAGAGGAAGCCATCTCATCCGCCATAGAAGCAACCACCAAAAGAGTTCTAGCCTTTAGAAGACCTGTGAGCACAACAACTACTGCAGCTCCAATTGAAGATGGGTCTACAGAGGAAGCAACCTCTTCCTCCGTAGAAGCATCCACCAGAGCATTTCTAGCCCGTAGAAGACCCGGGACCACAACAACAACCACACCAGCTTTCATTGAAGACGAATCTACTGAAGATCTGTTGGCAGCGGCCAAGGCGAAGTTTACAAACCGCCTTAGAACCAGCACCACTACGACAACAACCACTACGGAGGCAACAACAACAACCACCACCGAAGAAGATTTAGGCGATCTTAAAGTACAGCTTAGCAATGCGATCAACCGCTTCCAATCAGAGAACAAATTGGAAAGCCAGACAATCACCAAGGAAAGTGAAACCTCAGAAGACGAAGGCGATGAAAAGCTTTCTCTGCCGATTTATCATAGAAGAAAGTACTATCAGTATGTGAAGGATTCACCCATCACCTACATTGACAAGTCCCCCGCACCACCAGATATTGAGAGTGTTACTGTGAACATTAAACAGCAAATCCATGATGTTTTCAATGTGAGTGAAAATGAGACGCCAACTAATACCTTGGTTGATGAGGGCGAAGGCGATGACCATCGCCAGGCGATGGAGCAGGCCAAGGAAATCAATGCCGAACTCGGTCATTTTTTATTGAAAACCCCCGGGTCAAAGTAGGTCACCCGGGGGCAAAGTTGGTCGAATTAGGAGAGGAAACCCTAGATGATGATGAGATAACCACTGTCATCGATGATGATGATGATGAAGATGGTGTGGTTACCGAGGTGAAAACAAAATCCCAGCGACAGGGAAAGACCTTTAAAACACTTCCATTAGCAACAGACTCGAGCAACGAGACCTCCAAGATTGTTAGCTTCTCTCTTCTCGAAGAAAAGGAGAGAGGCGAAGAAGACGCCCGAGCTTTGCGAATCTACACAAGATTAAATCGCACTCGTTTGACCCTATCCACCAGATTGCAGGAAAAGAACCAAAATTATCCATTAGATACAACCACCAGAAGAAGCTACAGTGTTCCCCAGCGCTTCCGTGTTCGCTCAACCACGCCCACACCTTCGGCAACAGAATATAGTGAAGAAGACGATGAAGAAACGAACGAGAAACCACTGGAAGAATTATCCACCAGTTCCCAAAGAACCACCACCAGAAGAGTGTTCACCCCCAGAAGACCTGTCAATGCAGTGGAGCAGCCAAATTCTTCTGATACCCGTAAGTTTTTAATTTTTGTTTTATATTTATATTTATAAAACATTTTCAGCAGTAAAAAAATTGTTTTTTTTTTTTAATTATTATATTAAATTCCGTTACTAAAAACAAAAGTTTTTGATAAACAATTTTTGAATGAACAAAATTAAAAAAAATGTTTGAAAACTTTATGCCAATTTATAATTGCAACAAAAGTTTTGATCAAGCAAACTAATTAAAACACTTTTAATGTATTTTAGATAACGACAACGAAGATGACTTAAAGGTGAAATCAACTACAAGACGCACCTTTGCTGGTTTAAATAGATTAAGAGGTAGGGGAAGCACCACCACAACCACCGCCACAGAGGAAGCCACGGATTCAACCACCGAGGCTGCAACCACAAAAGCCAGAAGCACAAGGCAACCTTATGTGGGCATCAATCGCAGGGTTACGACTTCTACCACAACTGAAAAGCCAGAGGAAAATGAAAGTGATAATAAGGAAAATGAAGATGCAGATGAAGAATCAACCGAGGCCGCAATTACATCAGCCAAAAGCACAAGGCAACCTTATATCGGCATAAATCGAAGGTTTTCAACTTCGACAACCACAACATCCACAGAAAAGTCAGCGGAAAACGAAGTTGAAAATGAAGATGAAGAATCAACCACCATAATTTCTGAAAAGCATGTAAACGACGATATTGAAGAAAATAAGGTGGAAATTAAAATAACGGAGGAAAAAACAGAGAAGAAAGCTTCCGAAGAGGCTGAAGACAGCACCGAAGAACCCGAATTGGAGGCCCATATAGACGATGACAATGAGATTCCGCTGCAAGAGAGTGGTTCTAGTACAGAAGTCACTTCAACAACAACAACGACGACCACTATTAAGCCAGCAAGCACCACAACACGTCGGCAGTTGGTAATTCGTCGCCGTTTTAATGGCACTATTATAACAACAACAACTGGTGCCCCAGTTGCCGATGATAATCTGGAGAATGAGATCGATCCAAATGATACGGAGAGCTCAACACCAAAGGCGGTAACAACTCCACCAAGGCGGCAACTTTTGATACGCCGACGTTTCAATGCGACGACGACGACGACCGCAAATCCCAGTGCCGACAATGAAATAGATCAGGGCGAGGTAGTTACAGCGAAAACAGTAACAGCAACCACACGACGAACGCTTCTATCACGTCGCCGTTTCAATGCGACATCAGCCATCCCAACAACAACAAGCACGACGGGATCAACGAACGGCGACGAGATTAGCACACGTCGCCCGTACGCGGCCTTGAACCGCTCACGTAATCGCTTCACAACACCACGAACAACAACCACCGACGGTGGGGCTAATGACGACAGCGACAACGATGATGATGGTGATGATGATGAAGAAGAGCAGGTGGCACCGCCACGTGCTGTCTTTCTTCAAACAAACCGCCATCGAGCTCTCCAACCCACTCTTGAAGAAGTTGAGGAGGTACCGGCACGCAAACCACCCAACTTTGGAGCTCGTCGCACCACCGCAACACCACTGAGAATCAGCTCCAGTACAAGCCGCAATCTTGTGGCAATCAATAGAAATTTGTACCACCGGGCGGAGTCTGATGATGAGGATCAGGATGAGGAGGAACCTCAAGAAGAAGAAGAGGATGAAAACGAGGAAGGGTTGGATGATCAAGAAGAATCTTTAGATTCACAAGTCACAAGCACCACTGCACGTTCACGACTAAGTCAACTGCTTGCCAACAGGCAAAGACAACCACTCAGGACAACCACCCAAAAAACGACCGAGACAAAAACAACTGACTTGGACAACGAAGAGGATGGGAAAGAAAAGGATGAAGAAGATGACGATAGCTCCGTTGAGGTATCGAACACTAACCACACACTAAACAAGAACAATACTTTGGGGGGAGGCACTACTAACATTAACAATCTTACTAACCGTAGCACCGCACTGAATGTAGCTAGTCAACGTAGTAACAGCACCGTAGCCAATTATATTAATCGATTCAAGTCAAACAGTTTCACAAACAACAACAAACCAGTCACAGTCAAAGCTAATCTTAAGGCAGAGAGTTCAGATAATGATAACGATGATGATGGAGATGATAATGATAATGATAACGAAAATGAAAACGATGATGATAATAATGATGCTAGTCTAGAAAGTGAGGGGGAGAAGAAAGCGAATGGGGCTGGTTTGAATGCCTTAGGTAATGATGTTAATTCCACACGACGCTTTCAGAATCGTTATCAATTGAGCCGCACCAGAGGCAGCACCACCACCACTACCAACACCACAACAACAACAACAACCACACAAGAACAGCCCCCAAAATCAACAACAACAACAACCACCGCCAGACGATTGGCTTTTGGGGGCCGTCAACGCGCCCAGGTAACTAAACTAACCCTAGTCGATGAGCAGACTGAAGAGACCGAGACTAAGGGTGATGCCCACAAACAAGAAGAAGAAGAAGGAAAGGAGGAAGAAGAAGACTCCGCAGCAAGCACAACAACAACAACAACCACCAGCAGACCAACACCAAAGCGCATACGTGTGCTGAAATTCCGCAGACCATTGAATAGCAATAGCAATAATAGTACCACCGTAGATAGCACCACTAATAGCGCCACTGACACTAACCCAGACAAGAACAACAACAACACAACCACACCAACAACAACAACAATAAGCCAAAGCATCAACAGCACTAGCACCTCCGGCAACAAGCGTTTCCGCAAGATTGTGCGCAAATTGAGGCCTGTCGACTCAAGTACCGCCGCCAGTGTGGATAATTCCGATGAAACCACCCGTAAACCTTTCGTTCCCAGCCACACCAGATTCACGGATCAGGAAAATGATCTCGTAAATCTTCGCCAGCGGATCAAAGAGCAGCAGGCACGAGGTGAGCCACAAGATGGAGTGATCAGCAATCGATTTAAGACCTTGGGTCAGAAGGACGATCAGGATGTTTCGGAATTGCAAAAGTTGAGGGAGAAAGTGAAGGCCGAGCAGGCGCGGGGAGATGGTGAACAAGGCGTGATTAACGAGCGTCTGAAGAAGCTGCTAGCGGAGAAAGCCACCACCAGCACCAGTAACACTCGCCGCGGTGAAGAATCTTCGCCCGAAGACGACTCTTCATCTGGCGTTTCCTCTCCAAAGCCCTTCTTTAAACGCAAGCTTGTGGCCCGTAGACCATATACACCACCCTCGGCCAGTGGTGGCACCACCAAGGCACCACTTGCATTCAGCACCACCCGACCCACAGCGAAGTTCGTGCGCAAGAAGAACGGCCGCTTCGATCCCTTCAACTCGAGTGTTCGCAATCGTGGCGAGGGCTTTGTGAGAAGCGATCCACGGGGATCCCGTTTGCCAGGAGCCGATCGCTTTAAGTCTCAGGGAAATGGCGAGGATGACGAGGAGCTGGAAGAACGGCGTGAACAACCAGTGCAGAATCAGTTTGCCACCACTCTGCGCAGACCTTTTGTGCCCAAGACGCGACCAGTGTTGGACAAATCGAAGCCACAGCAGGAAGATGAGGCAGAGGAGAGTGAAGAGGAGGACGATGAGGATGAGGAGGATTCCGAGGAAGAGGGTGATGAAGAGGAGGATGAAGACGACGCAGAAGAGGAGAAGAAGCCTGTTGAGGAGGAGGAGGAAGATAATGCCCAGGACAAGCCCAAGTTCAATTCCCCATACAGGCCCAAGGATAACCGAGCTCCACCGGGCAGTCGTCCCAACTTTGGAGCCACCGGAAGTGCTGGCACCGCCGCACCACAAGCACCCACCGCCCCCGGCAATGTGCCCTTCAATCCACGCAATCGTCCATCAAGCTCCACGAATGCCAATCGCTTCGGCAGCACAAAGCGACCCCGAGTGATCAACCGACCACCAGGAGTGGCCTCACCCAACTTAACGCTGAAACCCGTGGCCGTAGATTACGAGCGCACCACACCGCTGACACCACTGAAACCGGCACCATTTATACCCAGTAATAACAGGAGCTACGAGAGGAAGTACACGGGTCCCTCCACAGAGGCCAGCGAAACTGCCAGCGAGAATTCGCTGATTGAAGACCTGAATATCGATGCACTGAATGCGAGGAACAAGAAGATCTTTGACAAACACAGCAAGAAGCATCCGGCCCTGAAGCCCAAGGTGGTTAAGGTGGAATCGGAGACGGGAACGGAGGTGGAAAGCGGTAGTACAGAGGTGGCGGTGGAAGAAGAGACCACCGTGGAGCAGGGCTTTGTGACCACCACACCCAGTACACCACCACCATCACCAGCACCACCCAGCACACCACAGTCAGACACAGCCACAGAACCCACCACCAACACGCCACCAGAAACTGAAACTGTAACCGAAACTGAAACAGCGACCAATGCTAATGAAGCCACTTCCATCAATTCACAGGATCAAACCATCTCGAGCACCACCCAAGCACCGCCGCCGGCCACCACATTGCTGCATGTGTTCACCCTAATCGAGGGGGAGAGCCAGCAGGAGGAGGAGCCGACGACGAGAAGGCCGCCGCCAACGTCGGCCCAACGACTCCATCCCACCATTCAAACGGAGGTGGTGCCCAAGCACAAGCTGATCGAGATCAATCGCATTGTGGAGATCAACTCCAAGCAGGCCAAGGCCGCTCAGCGCAAGTCAAAGGCAAATCAGGACTTTGGCACACTGCGCGTGGAGTCGCTGCCCCATGTGGAGCAGCTGGGCGAGATCAGTGTGGTGAAGTATGTGCATCTGGTGGACGGCAGTGACATTCAGATCAACGATGGCCACAGCACAGTGGCCGATTACACGCCCACCGAACCCAGCATCTCGTCAGCATCAGCTGCTGCCTCCGCACCTGTAAGAAATTCAGTACCCGAAGCCGAAGAAGGAGGAGGTGACGCCACCGATCGCAATGGCAAGTCCCTGGTTCCCGAAGTCCTGACTGCTGCTTTGGAGACCTCAACCATTTCGCTGGAAGGACTATTCGATTCGGCCCGCAAGGGCAAACAACTGAACAGCAATAGCATTGTCGGCGAAACGGAGGAGAGCACCACCATCAGCAGTAGCAGTGGCAGCGACACCACCGCCACCACACCGGCCCCCACTTACGTAAGACCCATTGTACCCCTCCTACGACCCGAGTCGAATGAGTCCTCGCCCCTGGTCATTTCGATAGCCAATCTCGATCAGGTGATACTCAGCAAGGTGCAAAAGTCGCTGGCCGAGAACAGTCCAGAAACCACTGTCGCACCCGAAGTTCCCAGCGATTCGAATTCAGCCTTCTCAGTGCGCCAGCCGCTGGTGGTGCAGGCCCCTAACACTCAAGATCAAACCATCGATGGTGCTATTAGTGTGAACCCTGAAAGAGTTGTACTACAAGAAACAACCACAGGGCCAGAAGACGATCAGGTGCCTGTTGAAGAAACCACAATCTTTGACATTGAAAGCGCCACAGAGTCACAAGTTAATACACAAACAACAACACCCACCAAAACTGAAACAATAACAGCCATGCCAATTGGTGCTGTTATTATGGGTCAGCTTGGTCTAAGCACACAAATAACAACCACCGCAGATAATGACAGCCAACAAATTAATACTCAAACAACAAGCACAATTAGCTCCAAAGCTATTGGTGGTAACACAACAACAACAACCACCGCAGACAACAACCACCAAGAAAATACTCAAACAAGAAGCACAACAAGCACCAGTGGCGCTATTAGTTCCCAAGTCATTGGTAGTAACAACAACCTAAGCACACAAACAATAGTCACAAACAATAGTCCCGAAAATACCCAAACAACTACCACAGTTAGTGGGGCTATTGGTGGCAGCATTGATCTGAACACACAAACAACAACCACCCAAAACACAACCACCACTGTGGGCAGAAAAGTTAGCGAGGCAGTAAGCTTTAGTTCCGAGACGCATGTTGTGCATCGCAAAAAGACGGGGCGCAAGGGGCGTGGCCGACGCCTGCGCAAGACAACAACGACAACAACAACCACCACAGAGACGCCAACCACGGTGGAGGCGACATTTGATGACACCACCACAGTGTTGCCGGAATAGGTCACAAAAACCCAAAAAGAAAAAAAAAACAAAAAACAGAAATTCAGCGTAGTTAGTTATTTCTAGTCTTAGCCTTTATCCAGAGAAGAGAATCTTCTGCGAGCTTAACCCTTTTGTTGCCGAACCGTAGATAATTGGCTGCGTTGCTTTGGCTTTACAACAACAACGGCAAACAAAATGAAGTAAACAACCATTTCGGCTGCTTAAATACTCTTTCCAAATTTTCCAGTGCTGCTGCTTTTAATTTGAATACTCTACTATATATATATATATATTTTTTTTTTTTTGCTATGTAAATTATTTAAACAATTCGTATTCTTCAAGCTGCCATACCTAAACAACAACAACAACACACATAAACATACACATATACATCCACTCACACACATTCGTTCACATATGCAGATGCGAAAAGTCTTTCCTTGGTTCACAAATATATAGAAATTCTAGAAACCTAGAAGTCTATGTCTAGACAAGCGTAAGCAACGACCCACAGTGGATACAATCTTGATCAACTTGAAATAACTTTAAATGGCTTTTATACCAGGCGCAGTTCTCTCTTAATTCTGTCTTCTCTTCCTTAATAATTTTTTTTCACTCTTTCCCTCTCTCTATCCGAAATACTTTAAGTCTAGCTTTAGTTGTAAAATATTTATGCACAACAATAAAATAATGAACAAAAAGAAACAACCCATACAAATTATTTTTGCCACAACAGAACACAAAAACCTACCCCACCCTTTAACGCCCCGAAATCTGCCAATGTATATATAATACATTTATATAGGAAAAGAAATTGGGAAAATCTTGTACATAAGTTCGTCAAAACATTTATTTTATAAAAATATATTTTCTTGTTTTCAGTACACTCACATATTCTTTATTTCATATACATTTACAAATATGTCTTAGTAGAAAGTTGAAATTAGTTTATTTACTTTTTGATTGGGGCTTAAAAATGAGGAATTAGGAATAACTTAAAAACTTGTCACATTAGTCAATTATATAATTTTGTTGGTATGTGATGTAGGGACTTTTACTTTTAAATATTTTTAAGCTATTTTATTAAAGCCACATATTTTCAATTTTTTTCTCAGGGATTTTAAATTGCTTGCAAGCTATTCACAAATCAGTTTCTTACCTCTATAATTGTCTTTAATTTGCAAAAACTACTCTTAAATAATCGGCATTTATTTCTACAGTTTCTTGTAAATTAACTGACATATTTTTTCTCGAATATCAAAGGTTACAGAAAATTATTGTTCAATTCTTCTGCATGTCTTGAGCAATTATAAATGCATTTATTTCCCCTGCCATCTCGCTTTGCGATGCTCTTTCAAAAGTCACTTGTAGAATCGCTTGTTATTTGCTTAGTCATTAGTCTGGGCTTTGTGCCTTTGTTAAATGTCAGCTTGGCCTTTTTTTTTTGTTTTTTGTATGAAGCGGTTATTACCAGATGCCTATTCATAAGTACATATGGTATGCACTGAGTCTGCATGTACTATGATACAAGCCTGTCTGGATAATCGGTTTCAACTTTCGATGGGTCCGCAAGATGTGCAAAGTCAGCAAGTCGGGAAAAGCAGCATAAAATAAAAACGAGTTCAGCTAAAACAATTTGCAAATTGCTGAGAGAGAGAGGTACGCCGCAGACGAGACATGTTTCATAATCGCCAGCTAGTCAGTGCTCCTCGCAACGATAATTGCCAAAAGTCAAATCACGCGCCGCATAACAAATACGACGACAAACTTACAGGCCGACACAAAAAAATCAGGTTGACAGAAACGTCGACGTCGTTAACGGATCAACAGTTTTTCGTTTTGTTTTCGTTTTTTGTGAAGTGGGCTCAGAGATTTTTCCTTTCAAAGTGCCCGTGAAAAATCCCATTTCAAAATAATAAAAAGCTCTGCACAAAGCAAACAAAAGCGCGGACAATAAAAAGAAGCCATAAAAGAAGATCAAAGGTGTTGCACTCAGGGTAACAGGCTTTTGTCATCATCAACACTTTGTTGAAGAGTGCAGACAAAACGTAAATAATAGGGAGTGTTTACACAGAAAAAGAGGTTAACGTAACGGATCCAAAGATATCATATAGGTGTGGATAGGATAGGTGTGACCACTTCAAAAGGCCATTTGTAATTTTCTATTTTTAAATTGGTTAATAAAAGAATTTATTTAATTTTGAGGAAGTATAAAAAGCAACTGATTGCTGTAGAATTTACTAAGTTTTTTAAAAAGTATTTTTAAATTTTAACGAATAAAAATTTCAAACCAGTAGATTTATTAACAGTGAAAAACTTTATATTTTTTAATTGGTTTATAAAAGAAATTTGTTAATTTTTTTAATGTATATTGAAGACTTGTTTGCTCATGATTTAACTAAGTTTTAAAAAGTATATTTTTAAATTTTAGTGTGTAAGCTTCATCAAGCTTAATAAAGTCAGGGTAAAACGTTAAAATATTTACTAAAATGTAAATGTGGAAATGAAATCTTTTTTTAAATTTGTTAATTTTTTGGAAGTATAAAAAAACCTGTTTGCTGAAGATTTTACATTTGTTTGCAAAAACTAATGAAAACATAATGATACTTGATTTTAATTTCAATAAATTCCAATACTAAAATATTTACTAAAAGGGTCACCCTTTCCTCTTTTTTTTTTAAATTGCCCTTGAAACGCTGCTTTCCCTTGGCGCGTTCGTGTCTTAAGTCTTTCGTTGGCCACTTTCACAACACTTCCCATCGAGAAGCCAGAAAATCCGCAGACGACGCCCTGCACGCATCATCAGTCTCAGTCCCATCGAGCTGACCAACTACTGGCTTGCACAATAATTAATTTAAAGCCCAACCAGTTTGCAGTGGTCAAAAAAACAAAAAACAACAAACCGAAAACAAGCAAACCGCGTGCGCATCTGCCAAAGAGAAGAAAAATTCATGAGGGGGATGGGGAGTTGGGGGAATTCGGATTATGCAATCACATTGGCATGCAGTTATTGGCTTGCCAAATACCATAAATTTCAGGCAGATAAACAGGCTTCGATCTGCGAATAGAAGAAGCCCATCAGCGTTATGTAAATACCCCACCCCGCCCCTCTCCCTTTCCGTTTCGGTCCATTCATATATTCATTGTCTTTTTGAAGGTGTGTGCGACATTGACATCAAAAATCTACTCGCCAGCAACTCTCTCTCAGCATTTTTTCCACAGTCTAACTTCTGTGAATGGAACTTACAGAGGCTACAATACTTTATTTCTAGAGAAAGAGTGTCTAAATATATTTTTTAAACATTTTTTATGAGAAAGTTTTTAAGGACTTTTAGCTGTTTTTTTAATACAGTTTTAATTTTACTTAAAAAATTATTTTTTTTCGATATAAGAGTTCGTTTAATAGTTAGTTTACTAATCAAAGTTTTACCTAAGTATTTGAGAAAAGAAGTTGAAAGTCACTTAATTTGGGTTAGAGAAAGTTCAAAATAAATTAATGTAAACTCTTGAACACTCTAAATCTTAAACAATATTTTACTCTATATAATTGTTCAGTTTTGCATAATTATAGTAAGTTCCAATCATAGAAGCTGGATTGTGTAGCTGCTTTCAATGTTAACCAGATTGGTGGACAAAGCAAAACTAGCACAAAATAATAGCCGAGCAGGTAACTTGTTATTTATTTTGCACTCGAACGTCCTTCAATTAAAATGCCTGACTGCATTTTTGCGGTTGTTGCTCCACTTATCTTGGTCAACTTGATCTTGTCGAGATGTCGAGAGAAAGCTCCTTTAGAAGGGTTTCTTTTCCCTTTTTCAAAACCCCAATCCAATAGAAAAAAAACACAAAAACACACAAACCCCAAAACAGTACTAATTTATTTAATGCTTATGTAGATTTCTTTTCTTTTTTATGTAGATTTGTTACGTATATTTTAACATGGTATTTTAAAAATATTATTATGATTTATTATTGTTATAGAACAGCATGTAGCGCGCTTTTGAATTGTTGTTGACTACACACACACAAATCGCCAGGAAAACGCACAAATTTTACAAAGCGAGTTGCAAAGAAAAATTATGAAAAGAAGAATATACTCTATATATAATTTCACTGAATGCTAAATTGAGTGTTGTTTTCTGTGTAATTTCATGTACTGTGAACTATGGACTATCGACTACCGACTGACAGCTGCGCCAACCGACGACTGGCAGCGTTTCGCGGCGACCGGTGTTGAGTGTCCGCCGGCGGATTATCAACTCGCCGACTTCGTCGTTGGCAGCGGCTGAAGTCACCACACAGCAGCCTGCAGAACCGCCAACGACCTCCAAATACAACCGACTGCGCAGCAGACCCTCAGCAGCAGCAGCAGCGGCAGCAGCAACAACAACAACCGCAGCAGCAGTAACTACGGTTTTGCCAACAGCAACATCTGTTGCTGGCGGGAGAACCAGCAGCAACATCTATCTGAACAAGCTGAAAGGCAAGAGCGGAGCAACAGCAGCAACAGCAGCATCCGGCGAGTCAGCAACGCTGACGCCAGCAACTAGCAGCACCAACAGCAACAGCAACATAAGCAGCAGCAACATCAGCAGCAATGACATCACACAAAAGCAACACAAGTTCCAGCCAGCCAGCTTCGCGCTGCGACGCCAATTTCAAACGCGTCGGCTGACAACCTTCGCGCCGGCGGCCAACGGCGATGAGAGCGGTAAGCACACTTGAAAAAAATATCATACCAATGACCCTATAATGAAAAAAGTCAGGCAACGAAAACTGCATGAATTGAAATTACACAAAAACTACTTTACGCCATTTTAAACTATTTTATTTAACATCAGTAATACCAATATAGAGCGGTAAGTACACTTGAAAAAAATAACATACCATTGACCTATAAAGAAAAAATCTGGCAGAGAAATAAATTTAAAAATAAATAACAAATAGAATGTATAATAATAAATAATATTAACAATATCAAATCAGAGTGGTAAGTGCAGTTTAAAAAAGTATTTTATAAATAAATTTTAAAAAAAATGTAATTGCAAACATTTATAAAATTTAAAATAAGCCTCCTTCTTTAAGCCTTTTAATTATTTATTATTTATTTTTTTTATTATTTACTAATCATTAAGATCCTTTCTAAAATCAACCATAAATTCTTTTTGGCTGTGCATAGGCCAAAGTGTTTTCAACTCTCTCTACTCATATTTCTTAGGGTTTCTAGTCGTGTTTTATATCTATTTTATCAAATGTTATTTAAAAGAAAGCATAAATAAGCATAAGAAAGCATTTCCCTTTCCCTGAAAAATAATTTAATGCTTTTAATTCATAAAAACAGTATGGTTTGTAGACCACTGAGATCCCACACTTAAAATTTATTTTGCATATAATATTTTGACAAGCCCAGAAAAAATGTCTTAAGTTGAATGACACCTACAAGTTATTTGTAATGATGCAATATCTGTTTTTGGGCGAAAGACTGATGGTTTATTTATTTTTATTTATTATTTTTATCTTTATATATATATATGATTGCTTTATTCGCTAGCCACCGATGTGCCAAGAACCCAAAATCCGCTATTCAAACGCCGCCTCACCCTGATTTCCACCACACCGCCGTCCGTTCGCACCACTAACGTGCCAAATTCTGGCCTGGAAACCACAACCACTTTGTTTTCAAGCGACGACGACGAGGATCAGGTGGCCAAGTCGAGCATCCACACCAGCCGCTTCAACCAAATTCCGGAGCAAGTGCGTCCGCGCGAGGACTACGAACTGGCATTGCCACCAGCACTACCGGCAGCACAGCAACCACTGAAGAGCACCAGCACCACGCCCGGCAGCACCGCCAGTGCACCACTGCCAGTTATTAACCAGGGCATAAGTAAGTGGTTCAAAATGTCATTTAAATGTACATACAGCTGCGGTGAAAATAATAGCACTTTTTAAATTTTTTTAAAATTTTTAAAAATCTAAAAAAAATGTATTATTTTTATATAATTAACAATTTAAATTGACTTAGATAAGCTGAACAAAAAAAAAATTGTTTTATTTTGTTAAGTAATAAGTAAGCTTAATCAGAAAATACAAAAAAAATTATGTTGTGCTTTAACATTAAATTTAATTTTAAATTTAATTTTCATTTATTAAAATCAACTTCTAAAATAGTCAAATGATAAATAAAAAACAAATTTTATTATTTTCATATATCAAATAATTAAAATCAAAGGGAAAAATATTTAAATTGATTATGGGTTTACTATTTTTTTTCAGTGTGACAACCTTTTACATTGGTCTTTAATTTAATTTTGAGATGTTGACCTATCAGTATTAATTGATTTTTATTCACATTCTAGGACGCCAGTTGATACCACGCCCACGTCGGCCGCAGTCGACCACGGCCACGCCCACTGTGGGCTCGTCCTTGGGGTCAAGCACACCGGCTGGCCACTCCGCACCGCCCCTCTCGCGTCGCCAACAGAGTCGTCGTCGTCCGCACAAATACATCGAGGTCTACAGTCGTCCGCCGAGCAAATCGGCCGTACTAACGGCCACCTCGAGCAGTCAACTGCTGGAGGAGCCATTCCCGGTGGTGGCTGTGAATCAGGTGGCCCAACGGAGACGCAGCGGCGGCATTGGACCCAACAAAAGCGATGCCACCAACACCAAGGTCATCGTCCATGGACGCGGCATCATCGAGTGCCGGGCGCAGGGCAATTTCCCGCATCCTCTCAACTGCCGGAAGTTCATTTCGTGCGCCAAATTCGAGGAGACCGGCGGCATTGTGGGCTGGGAGTACACCTGTCCCAAGGGTTTGGCCTACGATGGCATCGGCGGGATGTGCACCTGGTCGCCATCGGATCAGCCCTGCCGGGACTAGACTGATAAAACCATATCCCCAAATCTAAATCCATTCATAAACCCACCCAACGGTCATCTGAAAACCCTTTACCCATTTACCACCATGTTGTATATGTTTTTCCCCCAATTTCCCACAATTTGTGATTAGTTCTGCTGCTGCTGCTGCTGCTGCTGGTCAAACAACGACCAAGGTCATTATGGATGCAAGATGGAAAGTTGAAATTCTACGTTAATTATTCTTATTTAAGCTTAGTGATATCTGAAACCCCATTTTTTTTGCGCCTGCCAACTCAGTAGTAAGCAAGAAATATTATTGTCTGTAGTTCATGAACCACACCCATATATATAGCGCCATATATATGTGGTTGTGCGTGTGTATGCTGTATACCATAATGGATAATATGCTTTCTTTATCAAATAAACATATCGTGTAATCCAAATGTTTTGCGTTCGATTTATGCGGTTGCCTTGGGTAAAAGTGAAATATGTAGTATATATAAATTAAATGTAATCTGTTTATATTTCAACCACTTAGGATATTTAGTTAGCATATAGTGTATACAGTTAGTTAGAATAAACGACATCATTTCGCCAGAAAAAAGCAAAATATAAAAAATACCAAAACAAAATACATTTTTTCTCAATCGATCGGCTGTTCAAAACAGCAAATGTTATGGCTATGCGTCTTTTTTTAACAAACTTACAACAAATGGACTCTTAGAATTTTGTTTTTTGACAAGTCTCCAAAATCACAAAAAAAAACACCCAAAAAATCAGTTTTTCTATCAAAACACTGGAAAGTAATAATCACAGGATGGAATGTCATACATCCGCGAATTCGCCATTAAATTGCCAATCAAATGACATTCTCAGTAAAAAATTTTTCAGATTTTGAAATTTTCTCAAAAAATGATAAAATCATAACGTTAATTTTTCACAAGTCTACTTAGAAAAATCGGTTTTTCTTATTAAAGCCAAATAAATGACTCTAAACCGATTTTAGATGGGTAATATAGGTTGCCAACAGTCACTCTTATGGCTCTACCTATAATTTTGGCCAAGTTACAACAAAAGGACGCTTTAGGAATTTTTGTATTTGTCAAATCTCCAAAAACCCGAAAAAGCACCTAAAATATCGGTTTTTGTATCAAAACCTTGGGAAAAAATGGTCACCAGATGGAATGTCATTAATCGGCGAATTCGTCATTAAATTGGCAATCAAATGGCATTCTTAGTTAAAATTTTTTCAGATTTTCAAAAATTCGCAAAAAATGATGATGACCCCCTTATCAAAAATGCGAAAATCGGCCATAAAATTAATTTTTCAAAAAATCCATTTATAAAAATCGGTTTTTGTATCAAAACAAAACTAGTTTATCTAAACCGATTGTGGAGCGTAGTGTAGGTTGCCAGCTGTACAAAACAATGACTCCTATGGCTATACGTCTAGTTTTGGACAAGTTGACCAGTCTTGAAAAACCCAAAAAAAAATATCTAGAAGATATCTTCTAGAAGTGAACACAACTCCTTTTAATATTTTTAAAAAAGCAACCATTTTTTATTGCGAGGCAAAAATAAGTTTAATTTGGACTGGATTTTCTTAGCTAACCAATGACTATATAATTTTGAATTATTTTAAAAATGCAAAGGTTTTTTTATTTTGTGAATTAAAAAACGAAGCGTATTACAGATAGTGGATGGTGTGGTGGTGCAGCTCTGCGCTGGATGGGGATGGGCTAAGTGGTTCGCTCGCGTGAGGGGTGTGCGATCTGGTTGTCATCTAGCCAACACTAGCGAACTAGTTCTAGTTCTAGTGGTGGCGGTTTGCCTGACTGGCGGCGGAGGCAGAGGACTGCCTCCATGGCTGATGCACCTGGTGGTAGCCGGACTGGGTCTGGGCGGGAGTGCTGCGACCGAAGGGGCTCTTGGAGTTCACCTGCAGCATGTAGTCGCCCTGCAGATCAAAGTCGGTGGCAATGCCCATGTAGGCCCGCTTGCCATAGCCCTTGTTCTGCTTGTACTCCTGGTACGAGCTGGCGGCCACGGCGGGGAAGTTCCGCTCGTTACCCGGACGCACTGACTCCGCGAAGTAGCGGGTGGCACGCATGGCCGCCTCCACCACATTGTCGGCACCGGGCACTCCGGTCGAGGGTCCATTGGGATAGAAGTCCACGTTGGCCAGTCGCTCGCCGGTGCCCATGCCGTAGGCCGAGGTGTGAATGGCGTCCACAAAGTCAGCATCGCCACGAGCCAAACCAGTCAGCTTCTGCTCCGGCTTGCCATAGATTTTCGAGGCGTCGAGGGCGGTGATGCGGCGCAACTTGTGTCCCGTCTGGCGGGTGAACTGCCGTCCAGCCACGCCGGCCACATGGGCAGCCGGTCCGGAGCCAATCAGATGGATGATCTCCTGGGGCACATTCACAGCATTGGTCAGCTCAACGAGACGGTTGCCCACAATCTCGCCCAGGCGCTCAATGTTCAGGGTGGCGTACTGTTCGAAGTTCTCGATGGCATCGCCCAGCTGGATGACAATGAGGTCACCAGTTTTGGTATCATCTTGTTCACCGTTCTGCTTCCTGCCGTGCGATTGCTGCTGCTCCTCGCTGCTGCTCTTCTGATGCTGCTCCTCGGATGAGGAATCGGTGGTGGGATAGGGCTGGAGGTTGTAGCGCTGCTGATAGGCATTCACCAGCTTCCTGGTGGCCTTGTGCACCTGCGAGTTGCTCTGGGGCAGGCCCTGGATGAAAATGGTGACCTCGTCATCGCCGAACTTCTGCTGGCGCTTCACCGTCTCCACCAGGCTGTTCAAGTTGAACTCGATCTTCTGGCCGCGTTCGCCCACAATGTAGCCCTTGATCTGGCTGGGCTCGGGTGTATAGTCGGGCTTGAAGACCCGGTTGAACTGGGACAAATGGTCTGGGGATTTTCCAAGAAATTACTATACAGTCTTCAAGGGAGTTAAGGCCAACTTACAGAGCTTGTCCAGCAGTGTGGCACCCTCCTCCAGGCTCATCTCCTGCAGCTTCTTCAGGGTAACCTGGTTCAGCGCCGGCAGATCCTCGATTTCCCGGGGGCTCACCCAATTGCTGGGCTGCTGCACACTGTCCAGGGAGTTGGAACGGCCACCGGACTGGGGTCCAGCCATGGCCACTGCCACAAGGCAGGCCAGCAGGCAAAGGCTGCGCAGAGGATTCATTTTGACTTCCAAGTTCGACTGTTTCAGACACCGTACCAAGTTGTACTGCATGCTTAAAGCAGCAATGCGATGGCTATTTATACCCCTTCTAGGCACAAACTATAGTATAGTGCATGCGCCGGAAGCAATTGATTCAGCAAACGATTTCTGGATCAGCACAAATATTCGATTTCGTCGAGTCAGTGCCTTTGCAACACTTCTGATGAGCTCCATCATTTTTTCCCTCGCATAAACACGGCATATATTATGATTGGGAAACTTCTTTGTGCAGCACTTACATAATGTAAACAAAAGGGGGTCTGTTTTAAAAGGGGGCTTGACAAAAGCCACGACTTGAACTCATGCTGGGGTCAAGCTTTTTGTTTATTAAAAATACTTAAACAATTTAACAGTTTTATAGTAAGCCATTACGTTAAAAATAATTAATTTCGAAGAGCTAGATTTTTCTCTTATTTAGGCACAACCCTTTCAAATATAGAAACTTATTAAAACACTTATGAAAACTGTTTTAAAATTTTGATCACTTGACTTGATTTTTGTAGATTCCAAAAAACTATTTATTAAAATCATCTAGAACGAGAACAAATTCAATAAAATATATTTTCATAACAAGCCCTTAACAAATGTATAAAACATTTTATAAATTAAATTTATTAGTTGTAGACATTTCAATAAGCTTTATTGGCATTGCAAGAGAATATAAACCAGACCAAAAAAAGTGAAATGAATATATATAAGCAACAGCGAGAAATGGTTTCATATTTCGATTGCAAAATATTTAATAAGATAAAAAAAGGCAATGATATTTGAGCATTGAGTGAAATTGGAAACAGGAACCAAATTACTTTTTTTGATATATAAACAAGACAAACATATAAAACCAAATGACAATTCAGACATTTTAAATATATCTATGTGAAAAATGTTAAGTCCATGAACAAAGAGTCATCTCTGACATAGTAAACTACATGTGCTCCTGTCATCGATTTCTAAAGTCCATTATAAAATGTTTAATTATATGTATACTTGTACTATCTGGCCTGGAAACTAAAAACATTCGACACTCCACACTTTCCGTATCAACAATAAAAATCTGGAATCAATGAACTGCGATTGGCCTTGAATTGAAAATGGAAAATTAAAGTGCAAAAATAAAGTTAAATTAAATTTTAAAAAAATATATAAAAAAGAAAATGGGCCAATACATTAAAGAGTGCTTAAAAATAATTGGTTAAATTATAGAATTTTGATAGATATTTAATGTGTGTTTAAACAAAATCCGGTGGCAAACAAACTAAAGTACAATGTTGCAATCAGCGGAGCCTACAAAGTGATTACAAATTGAAATTATCAGGCGGCCGGTGCAGGTGCCAAGTCATCAGTGGGGTCAGCTAAAGGTAAGCCCGTGCCGACTTTGTATATATTGATATTGTATAGTATTTATTCCGATTCTGATTCCCAGGCCCCAAAAACCCTTGCTCAGCAGAAGTCGCTTGAAGCCGATTAAGCGGAAAAAAAGAAAGAGAGTCTGGAAATGGGAAATGGCAATAGCAACGGCAACGGGGTATATAAGCCACCCTTGGCTGTTTGAAAAGTCAGTTCAACTCGCTCAGTGTTGAAGTCGCATCCGATCCCGAATCCGAACCGGAACCATGAATCCCATGAAAGTGCTGAGCCTTCTGGCTTGCCTGGCGGTCGCCGTCATGGCCAAGCCCAATGGCCGACAGGACAACTCCGTCAACCAGGCCCTGAAGCCATCGCAGTGGCTCTCCGGATCCCAGCTGGAGGCCATTCCCGCCGTCGACGACCTCACCATTGAGCGTCTGGAGAACATGAACCTGGAGCGTGGCGCCGAGCTTCTGCAGCAAGTTTGTAAGTGTAAAAAAACAATTAGCACAGATATTTCTTCAATTTCTGTTGAATGAAATGTCAATGAGTATTATTTGAAATTCTTTTTAGATTAAATACACTTAAACATTTATCAAATGTATAGAATGTGACTAAGACTTAAAAACAATTAACACAGAAATTTTACAAGCTTCTGGGCTTTGAAAATGTCTGTAAATAGTATTTAAAATTTTTTTGTAGAAGTTTGAATTATAGAATGTAAATAACAATATAAATATTAGATATTCACACAAAAATGTTATACACTTTTAAGAAATTCTGTGCTTAAATTAATATTGATTGGAAACCGTTTTTCAGACCACCTGTCGCAGATCCACCACAACGTGGAGCCCAGCTTCGTGCCCAGCGGCATCCAGGCGTACGTGCCCCAAGCCAATGGCCAGAAGATCGTGGCCCCCCTGAACGAGATGGTCCAGCGGCTGAAGCAGAAGCAGACCTTCGGCGACGACGAGGTGACCATCATTGTGACCGGACTGCCCCAGACCACTGAGACGGTGAAGAAGGCGACCCGCAAGCTGGTGCAGGCCTACATGCAGCGCTACAACTTGCAGCAGCAGCGCCAGCAGGGCAAGAACAACCAGAACAACCAGGACTACCAGGATCAGAGTGGCGAGCAGAAGAACCATCAGCGCACCAGCAGCGAGGAGGACTCCAGCGAGGAGGTGAAGAACGCCAAGACCCAGAGCGGCGACATCATTGTGATCGATCTGGGCTCCAAGCTGACCAACTACCAGCGCTATGCCATGCTCGATGTGGAGAAGACCGGCGCCAAGATCGGCAAGTGGATTGTGCAGATGGTGAATGAGCTGGACATGCCCTTCGATACGATCCATTTGATTGGCCAGAATGTGGGTGCCCATGTGGCCGGTGCTGCTGCCCAGGAGTTCACCCGCCTGACCGGACACAAGCTGCGTCGCGTCACCGGTCTGGATCCCTCCAAGATTGTGGCCAAGAGCCAGAACACCCTGACCGGATTGGCCCGCGGCGATGCCGAGTTCGTGGATGCCATCCACACCTCTGTCTATGGCATGGGCACACCCATCCGCTCCGGCGATGTGGACTTCTATCCCAATGGACCCGCGGCCGGAGTGCCCGGTGCCAGCAACGTGGTGGAGGCGGCCATGCGTGCCACCCGCTACTTCGCGGAGTCAGTGCGTCCGGGTAACGAGAGGAGCTTCCCCGCCGTGCCGGCCAACTCGCTGCAGCAGTACAAGCAGAACGATGGCTTCGGCAAGCGGGCCTACATGGGCATCGACACCGCCCACGATCTGGAGGGCGACTACATCCTGCAGGTCAACCCCAAGAGCCCCTTCGGTCGCAATGCCCCTGCCCAGAAGCAGAGCAACTACCATGGTGTCCATCAGGCGTGGAACAGCCACAGCAACAGCCAGGACAACAAGGACTACCAGTAAAGTGTCAGCAAACAACCAAACAACCAAACAACCAGAACAACCACACACACACAACGACGCTTCAGGCGAAGCACTGTAGTCCCTAAGTTCGAAACCCAAATTGGCCCTTTCCTGAGTTCACTATGTTAACTATGTAACGAGCAGATCGCTAAATTCAACTCGCAAATAAACGCTTGATAAAGAGCTTAAAAATAACACTCAAATTTATACTGTTTTCGGGGGTTTTGAGCACTATTTTCCCGAAAAATGTTGGGAATTTATAAGAGAATTTATTTGAATATTAATCAAAAATGTGTCTAATGATATTTTATGGGTATTGTAATGTTATGAACTGATTTGAATGATTTCAAAGACACCGTTTATAAATAATTTTTTAATAATTTTAATAGTTTACCGTACCTTGTTAATTTAAATGAAAAAAATAAATAATGGTAAATGTACTTAAAGGTATGGATTCAAAAGGTTAAGTTGTGTACCCAAAATTCATCTTGATATGCAAACCCAAAACCCAAATATAAAAGTCGAGATTGTAAATTGGTTTTGTAAACTTAGATTTATTTTATTGTTGTCTGTGTTCTTGTGGTGTCGAATTGTGAGCCTGTCAACCGGTGGCTTTGCCTCAGATTAGAAAATAATTTCTTTAGAGTGAAATAGGGAGCGATTTCGCAATGTCAATAAACCTCAACCTGAAGCAATAACAATTATAAATACAGCCAAGAGTTTAGGATTTGCTTATTTATGTAATTTCGTTCTATTTATGTTATGCTTTGTGGTTTTGTGTTTTTCTCATTTTTTACTGGTTTTAGCTAAGTGCACATTCCGAATTGTTAGAAATATTCATTCTATAATACGTACTTGTTTGTAGCTCTTGCAGAGATCAATGCAAAATATGTTGGAACCGAAAAAGGCGAGCCGTTTGGGCCCCAAAAAATTGGTATAAGCACAGGCCAAAGTGTCTTAAACATTAACTACAGTCTTTCTTAAGATACCCAATCGCTATCTTTATGTACATCCCTCACATGTGTGTACATTCTTTCATATACTATATACTATATAAATATTATTTTTTTGTCTGCATTGGTATATACACAATAATCGCTTGTTTAAAATTAGTTTTGATTTATCTTTTTTATAACAATTTCATTGTTTCGATTTTGTTTTCTGTGAGTGGAAGCAGTTTTCGTTTTTTCATTTTGAATATTTGGTTTCCCAGCTACTTTAACTACGTTCATAAATATTCCTATATCATATCCATATTTAATTTAATTTTTATTAGCTTTGAGGCCGAACTAAAGCACAAGGCATTTTGCCGTTTATTTAAAATGTTTATCAAACGTTTTTTAATTCGGTTTTTTTGTTTAATATATATAGTATATATTTATTTATCTATATATAGATCGTTTGGTGCGCTCTACAGTGCAAAATATTTGCTCAATTATAAAATTGTTTCACAGTTGGTTAAATCTTTACAACAGAACCAAAGCCAAGATAAGTTGGAACGATATAATCGCGAATCTGGACTATTGGAGATCGCTTACTTTTGACTTATAATTTAATGTAAAAAAAATAATTTAAAATATAAAATAATATATTAAATCAATAGTATTGATATTATAAATATTAAATGTATGGAAAATATAAAATAATTCTATATTTTCTCAAGTTATATAAAAAAAAACTTATAGATACAAATTTTATATAATAGTGTAAAGCTATTTTTATTTAAGCTAACAGACCAACGGACATTTTGAAATGAAAAACATTTTATTTAGTACTCGGTAAGGGATCTCTTTCGGATTTTTCTTCATTTCTCAGATGCATTTGTGGCTCTAAGCAAACTGTATGCTATATATCTGAATCTAAGTAATCCAGTTGCTGTAACTCAGATGGCGTGTTTAACTAGGCAAAATACAATTGGGTTTATTTTCTTTTTTTTTTTTTTTTTTTGTCTACGAGTTCAGCAAATTCATGATGGTTAATAACTGACATGGTGTTTCATGTGGTTTATGGTAAATCCTTACAATGTCCGTTCAATTGAATTTGTATCACAGCAATATATTTGTTTTGGTTTATATATATAATACGTGTATATAATATATACTATATAATAGTGAACTGGGAGAAGCAGAGCGATGAGCAATAAATCAAAGTGGCTGTACGAGTATTTCGCTCTCAGGGATTTTTGTTTATGCACAGCTGCGGTCAAAATAATAGTAGTTTGACTATGCAAAGTGCTCAAAAACATAGGATATTTTTTTTTTTCATTTATCATAATGCTTACAAACTATAAATAATCTTCGATACTGTTAATATTCATAGTAACAGTAGGCTATAGTTAAAATTACATAAAAAATATAATACCAAAAATAAATATTACTTTTCAAGGGTCTCTAAATAATAATTTGTTAAAATTAACATTTCCATATTTTATATCAAATGATTTAAAAACAATTTAACAAAATAACCATTTGCATTCTCACTCATCTGTAAATTGGAATAAATTGGATTATGTTCTAAAGTTGCTTTTAAACTTTTTCTCATTGCTACTTCCATAGGCTTAAAAACTACTATTACTTAGACCGCAACTGTATGTATCATGTTGCAAGCTTTGATAGGAAACCGAAGTGAAAACGAGTGTTTCAATCGACAAGCTCTATATATGTATATATATATGGATCCTAGCTATCCGATCAAACCGCCAAACGCCACAGCAACAACAACAACCTGGGTGAGAAGTGTTTACTTTTGTACTCGAATGTGTCTCAAATCCGCTTGATGGTGGGGCCGGTAAAGAAGACGGAAACTTTGCGCTTGAATCGCTCCATGGTGGGCTCGTGCTCCTCCTCGTAGTCGTCGTCATCGTCCTCCTCCTGCCGCCGACTGTGGTGCTGATTGTGATGGTAGTGGTGGCTCTGGTTGGGATTCAGATGCAGGTGATGGCCAAAGGGTTGCAGGTGATGGTGCTGCGGCGGCAGGTGCAAACGGGGCGGCGGAGGCGTTCGATGGTGTTGGCCAAAGATGATGGTGCGCGGAAAGGGCATGGCCACATCGTCATCGTCCTCCACCTCCTGCTGATCGTTGCCCTCCTGACCCTGACCTTGACCCTGACCTTGACCCCCGCCATCTGACTCGCTGAAACCGGGATTAAGTATTATGTTCGGAATAAGCTCAATGCTGTCCCAACCATCTTGCAGTTCTTTAAGAAAAAATAAATGTTATTAGTTTTTATATTAATAAATATTATATTAAAAGGCAGGAAGAGTTAGAGAAAACATGAGGAAGAGAAAGAAAAAAGAGAAAGAGAGAGAGAAAAAAAAAATTTATTAGACACACTTTTAATAATTATTTTGTACTTTACCTCTTTTTCTAGGGATTTTAATTGTTTGTGTTGTTAATGTGTGTGTATTTTTGGGAGTGTGTGTGTTGTTTTTCTGAGTGTACGTGTGCAACAGTTTAACACAAATATTTACAGGCGGCGCTTCAGCCGAGTGACACTCGAAAAAAGCGGCACTTTAGCCCCCAAGCGTTGCACAGGGCGTATGCGTAATGCAAGCAAACAACTTTGTCTCGCTAAATAAGTGTGTCTACAGCTGTGTCCAAAATAGTAGTAATAAATATTTGTTTTTTTTAATTTTTTTTGGAAAGCTTTTTAGCAAGTAAGACAAACAAATATAATAGTAGTTAATGTAATTATAAATTTTGATGAAGAAATATAACAGTTTCTGTAAAAAACTAGCTTGAAATTACTCTTAAACTTATTCTTTCGAAATTTTTGAAAAAATGCAAATGGTTTTACGATTTTGAACACAGTTGTATATGCGTATATCTAGTAATTGTATTTATAATGTGTCTTTCTGTGTGTTTTGTGTGCATTTTCTATTGAAATCCAAGCTCAAGTGTTCTCAAAACAAAACAAAATTAAATACTCAACGAAACATTTTATACAATCCACTCTTTCAGTTTTTTAGAACATTTAATTGTCGTGCTTTTATGGGTTTTATCGTTGCAAATGCAAATAACACATTAATATTTAGTAAAGTAATGTACATACACGGTTACAACATTGATAAAGCTTTGTCTTTCGTCTAGGCATTTTACAATATTTATTAAGCAATATGTTTTTATTTATTTGTTGCAGTACAGCTTAAAATTGGTAGAGACCTCTAAACGGTTTTTGCATTGATTTCGGTTTCGTTTTCATTGATTGATTTTTTGGCTACAAGTGCAGGCTATCACAGTTAAAGTGCTTAAAGCTTTTTGTTTTCTTTTTGGTCTAGGACTGAATTTGCATTTGGGTTTTTGTTAAAGCGGAAATTACACTTTTCATTACTTAAGGCTATAGGTTCTATTTAGGGGATTTAAAGTTAAGTCAATGTGGGGGTATTAAGTAAATAAATACAAGCATCTTGTACTGCTGCTCTAACACTAAAACTTCACAATTAATGTAAGCAAAGTGAATTTATATACATTTGCTATAAAATTTCAGCTGCATTTTCTATTTGTTATGTTTTGAATCTATAATAAAAGCATTTTTTGGCTAGCTTTTGATGTACCACCAAATGTAATGTAAAATCCTACTGATTTAATGAGAGTTTACAAAACTGTTAGACCATTTTACCTAAACTATGTCTACAAATATATTACAGAACTTAATTGGACCTACATTCTGTTAAACATTATTATCAAACATAATTTGCATAATTACGAAAGCTGCTTAATGAATAACTATTAGAAAATTAATGACAATTTTGATAATCAATTTTCCATAATCAATATTTGTTTTTGGCCTGTAGAGCTTTACATATCAAATACATTTACGTATGCATTTCGTATGCTATTTTATTTACAGGTCACAGCAGCCGCACTAAGGCTATGTACATACATGTAGAATATATAATATGGGGACTTAAGTATACATATAAACAACATCCAACGGCAAAAGCAAACATTTCGCGTCCGGCTGCCAAAACATAAGAACTAAATGCGATTAAACTAAAATTTGATTTTAAATATAAACAATATATAGCAATATAGCAGCGGCAACAACAACAACAATAACAACAGCAATGCGGCAATAACGACAACAACAACAACGACACCATATAACATCAATATAGAGCCATAACAAAACTGAACAATGCAGGTAAAAATAATGTGTGAGTTTGAATAACTGAGAAAAACTGAGAAAAGCCAAATTTGAAACTAAAAAACTACACTGGTAAAAATACGTAGTAATGATTTTTAATTTTAGTAATTTGAATTTAATGGTCAGATTTTTTTTTTACTATTCCATTTTTTGATCAGTGTATTTTTCAAAAATACGCGAAAAATATTTTAAAAAATATGTGAGAAAAAAAGGTGAGAATTGTTGCTGATTTCTCGGGAATTGTTTGCTGTTCTATTCGAACTGGGGATGTTCTGGAGTTTTGGAGTTTTTTTGGGCTAAAGCTGGAGTTGATCGACTTATTCTGTACCCATTTGCGCCGACTGATAGCACTCCTTGGAGAGCACAATGCAGAGTCCGATCGCTAATATCACAAGGGTTCCGAGCACTATGCTGACGGCCACTATCCAAATGCGCGGATCGAAATTGTCTAGGTCGGGTTTTATAAGGCGTATGAGATCTGCTTGGTTTCGAGTGTGACAGGGACAGAGAGACACGAATACACACACACACAATTCGAGAGACAGAGAGATAAATAGAGAGGGGAGAGAGAGATAGATGGATAACGAAAATTACATCAAAATACAAATCGAATATACTAAACAATGAGCTATAGGTTACCACTTAGTTTAAGGTAAGCTACCAATCAAGTAACTAGAGTTGTGCCCACGGCCAGGGTTGCAACCAGTTTCAAATATATATATTTTTTTGTTAAAGAACTTTGAAGTAATATATAACAATATTAATGGTTTTAATATTTATACCATTTTAGTTTAAAGTAATATAGTAATTTTTAGTATATATATTAATAATATAGAAACCATTATATAATATGTTTAGCTTTTAAAAATCGTTCTATTTCAGTTGCAAACCTAACCATTGGGACCTTAATATATATATGTTGACAGCAATTGGAAATTAGGAATGATCAACTACCGATTAGAAATACATTTTACACATTTAAAGTAGAATCAAAGTTATACGAAAACAGTAGTCATATTCAACATAATCTAGCCTGAATTTGGACCTAGCCTAGCCTAGCCTAATAGAGCCTAAGAACTCTAGCATTTGAATTGATTTGATATGGTCGGGCGGCAGTGCCCGGAGTACTCACCCTCCTCCTTGGTCTCCGGCAGCGTGGTCACATTGGTGGTCACCACCTCGCCGCTGCCCAGCTCGTTGTTGGCCCATATCCGAAACTCATATGTGGTGTTGGGTGCCAGGCGATAGACCTCCATTTGACGCTAAAAGCATTACAATTGAGATGAAAAACAAGATGGATTTAAGCAAAGAAAATAAGGGCTACATCAGGAATCACAAAGTTTTAAACAATCACTTTTAGGGGTGTCTAAAAGTATGCAAAATACAAATTGTTTTCAATTCGTAAATGCATAGAGAACAGAAAAAAGATTAAATATAACATCTAATATTTTTATATTATTCAATAACTATGAAAAAAAATTAAAAGCGAAAAAAATTAAAATTGAATTTGACAGTACTTGGATTTACTATGTTTCTTTTGACAGTGTACTTAGGTAATACCCACCACATTAAAGGCTATGTTGATGGGATCCATCCTGCTCCAGGCGTGCTCGAAACTGGCGTTCGCCGGCGGCGTTTTGTAGGACACATTGCGGTACTCCGCCGTAAAGCTGCGTACCGGATAGCCCCCGGATTGGGTCTTGTTGAAGCGCCAAATGAGGAAGCCCAGTATGGTGGAGGCCTTGAAGTAGAGCTGCGACACCGGACCGGGAACCGTGCGAACGACGAGCTTGGTTCGCTGTTTCGCTTGGTACTCCACCTCCAACTCCTCCTGCTCCTTCTGCTCCACTTGGGTTTCCTGCTGGGAGTCCTTGGAGCTGCCATTCTCAACCTCCACTGGCTGGGATGCTTTCACTGGTAAAAAAAAAATGGCATATTAAAAATAATTTACAGCAACTTGACTGACTTAAAAAAAATAATGATTTTAAACAAATAAATATTTAATTGCATAATAAAGTAATGAAATATTTTTACAAATGTGAAAAATATTAGTTTAAAATTTAATGCTTAAATTTCAAATTCAATTTTCACATAATAAAATCTATTCCAAACATAGTCAAATGAAGAAAAATAAAAACTATATATATTTCCATAAAAATATACAAAAATATTTTTCAATTGAGTATTAAGTAGTTGGATTCACTATGTTTTTTTTACCAGTGTTCTCCTGCTGATTTTGCGGTGAGGTAGTTGCTGATGCTGCAGTTGCAGTTGTCGATGGGCGTGGCAGCGAGGCAAAGCAGACGTAAATTCCAGCATCCGTCGTGCTCACATTGCGCAGCACCAAAACACGACCAGACTTTTTTGGGAATTTTCGGAAAGTATTTTTAAGCAATTATCTCGGGGACTTTGTGGATGTGGAATGTCATCCAGCTCACCTGGACTATTGTGCTGTTGTTGCCGTGCTCTTTCACCCACATGATGTTGCCCTGGGCTATGCAGGGTATGCTCACATTGCCGCCCTTGTCCGTTGCGTATTCGTTGTACTTGATCGTCGAGCTGAGAACCGTGAGCACTGCAAAGAAATAATTAAGAAAATATATAGTAGAGATTGGAAAAACAGTTTGAATCAATAAATAGTATTGTTTTCGTACTAGAAAATATAAAAAATTGAAATCGGGGTCACCAAACCCCATTTACAGCTTATCATATCTTTCATACTATCATTAGGCATCCAAAACTGGATATACGATTTTCATAAATAGTAAAAGTATAGTGTTACATAATTAATATATAGTGGCAGAAGTATTTGTTTAAATTTTAAGCTATGTAGGATAATAAACAATACTTTAACGAAATAAAATACAACACGAATCAATAGATTGTAATTTCATCAACTTTAGAAACATAAAAATATGTCATTGAGGTCACCAGATCCCATCTTATATCATATCATTACTTTGCAAAAATCACGGGTCGCGATTGTTAATCCTAATGGCAAATAGCTACAAACTTGTGGAGGTGTACTACCACCTGGTTAAATAAGGAAAGTTATGTCAAAGTGGAACAATCGGGGTCACCAATAAACCAATTAGTTGCCCGATATGATCAAACCGGCCCTGCTTTTTGATTAATTGAAAGATAGCCTGCTTATAATAAGTTTATAGGGTTGTCAGTTGTTGGCCCAATGTCGCTGTGGCTGGATCGCTGTATAACCGGATATTTCCAGCTTTTTGGCCTGGTTTGCGGATGGAGTGGCAGTCGTTTGGGCCGTCTTCTGGCCAGCAGCTTCCTGATGCTAATACTTATTATACTGCTCGGCCAAATAGTGTGCTACTTTAGGGAGGAACAGTCGGATGGCGATTCAGTGTCCACGTTCTTTGTGAAAACCATTCAGAGCGTCAATGTGGCCTACAATATAATCCACGCCTGGATTACCTGGATGGCTTTGGTTCAGTGTCAGCGGGTTCGTCGACTGCTGGAGCAACTGCCTCTGGTCCGGGCCACCTCCTTTATGTACCGTCATCTGTTCGTGGAACTCTTTCTGGTTGCTTGTGCCTTAGCCCTCGTTAGCTACGAGTACAATAAAAATGGCATGTACTTGGAGCATCTGCGATATGCCTTCAGTTTGCAGGCCGTACGTGCTCGCTATTTGCAAATGATGCTGCTGGTGGATCGCTTGGATGGCCAGTTGCAGGAACTGCATCACAGGGTGACTGCGGGCTGCAGGGATTACAAAACCCTGCGATCGCAGTACGCCCATCTGGCCAAAGTGTCGCGTTCGTTGTCGCACATCTATGGCTTCTCGCTGCTCCTGCTGAATGTCATCTGCCTGGGCGACTGGATCATCGTCTGCAATGTGTACTTCATGGTCGAGTATCTGCAGACGCTGCCCGCCACCTGGCTCGTCTTCGTCCAGGCCATGTACGTGGTTATACCCACGCTCGTCAAGATCTCGGCCATGTGCGCTGCCTGCCATCGATGTGTGGCCAATGTAGGTAGAAAGTTTTAATTTTTTTTTTTTTAATTTTATTTGACAATATTAAAATTAAAATTAAGTAAAGTTGTTATTCTCAAAACCTACCACACTATTTTCATAAATATTTTGTTTTTAAGCTAAGATTTCTAAGATTATTTTAATTAGTATTAATTTTTAATTTGGTAATAAGTGGTAATCAGTGGTGAAAATGTAAAAATAAAGTAAAGTCGTTTTTAAAAACATTTTCCGTAATTCATAATTTTATTTCATTTATTAAAATAAATATCTTGTTTGAAAGCTAAGTTTTCTAAGAACATTTTAATTATTATTAATTATTTTATAATCATTATTATATTAAGTTTACCACTGACTTTACACTTTATTTGAAAATGTTAATTTATAAAACTGTGTTGTTTAACGGTTTCAATTTTCAATAAATTGTTTGAAAATAATTCAATCGCACGGTTTGAAGAATATTTGAAAAAATTTTGGGATAATGAATATTTTTGCAGTCCAAGCTATTGCAGGAGCAACTAAAGGATCGGCCAGGACAGACTCCTTTGGAAAGAAGTCAAATCGAGGACTTTGCCCTGCAAATCATGCAAGATCCCATACAATTCGATGTCTGCGGCATCTATCACCTCAACCTGCAGACTCTGGCTGGGGTAACCAAACATAATAATGTTTTGTATAAAAAATATATAAATTGATATTCCCTATTTTCACATTAGATGTTCTTCTTTATACTGGAAGCCCTCGTAATATTCCTGCAGTTCGTGTCAGTTGTCAGGCCGTAAATTATGGCGACTGGGCGATATATCGGGGTCAGAGGTCAGCGGTGGAAACATGCAACATGATTTGCTTGCCAAAAGACAAGAAAAAAATGGAAAAAAAGGAAAAAACAGAGAAATGCCTCAATTTAACGTTGTTGTATTTCTGCATGCAGAAAATGCTGAAAATGTTCCTGCGACACGCGAAGGTCATACACACACTGCTTACATATTTATGACGCTGCCTGTTTCCGCCTCTTTTTTTTCTCTTCCTTTCACGTTCGACAGGAAACAACACAAAAAACAACAACAACAAAAAAAAGCAGCAGCAAGAACAACAATAAACACCAAAGGCAACGTCATTTCATATATTTTATTTCTGGCTCTCAAAAGTCACATAGGTACGCAACTTGAGGAGGGGTTAAGAATGGCATTTCAGCTAAAAAGGGGGGCTAAAAGGTGTCAATATTAAAAACGAATGAATTATTAAAAGGTTTCCACTCAGGGACACTTTAAACTATCGTTACACCCTAAAGAAACAAGACATTTAATCATACAAATAATATAGATTGCAAAGAGAAGTCATCTTTTTTAAATTGAAATTAAGTGATAATTTTAAATTTTATACACTGGTAAAAAAAAATTAACAATATTTTTCGCTTTGACTATCAATTTGCTATTTTGAGTTATTTAAAATAACAAATTTAATAATATAAAACAAAAAAAATAAGTTCAATTCACTATTTTTGGAATTGATTTGAAACCATATTTAACTGAAATAAAATGCATTTAAATCAAATGGAACTATTTTTATTCTAATATTTTTCACATTAACTAAAATATGTTAATATGAAGTGTATTTAATATTATGATTTATTATTTAAAATGTAAAATTCAATGGTAAGGTATGTCATGTTACTACACCAATTTTTTAACAGTGAAAACTCTAAGTAAAAATGGAAATACCACAAGCTTTAATTTCTCTTGAGTGGCTAACTTAAAATGGATTAAACTTTAATGGCTGTAATATTTTGCAGTTTTCTATCTTGCTGGAAATCTGAAAAGTTCGCCGCAACACGAACTAAATAAGATTGCTTTTTTAAAGTTGCTCATTTTTTGCGGGTAGTCTCGAGCACAAGACAAACAAACAAACATTCACTGAAAACACATTTCCCGCATATACATACATGTACATGCTATGCATGCGAATAAAAAAAAACATAAAAACAATTTTGAGGTTCAACCTTGTCCAAGTTGGGTCAGAAGTAAGTCAGTCAGTCATTCATAATGTTGATAAAGTTGCGCACAAGCCAGAAATGGCCATAATAAGTTTGCACCGCCTGCCAGCAGGAAACTGAAGAAATGAAACAGGGGTGGTGGATGATGGGTTGGAAAACAAAAGTTATCCCATCCACACACACATGTGTGGGGTAATGGTTATGTAAGGCTGCTGGCCGAAAAGTATGCACCACCCCCTTGGAAAAACCACCCAGAGCACCATCCTTTGCTGACGTCAGTTAATTGATTTCAACACAAATCCAATGGAGACGCCTAAATTTACACAGGGAGATACAAATAGAATGATAAATAATATAAGAATAGACAAAACTTACACAAAACTAACACTAAAATCTATGATATCCGATTCGGTAAAAAAAAAAATATATATATATATATATATATATATATATATATATATATATAAATTGGCCATGTAAAATACCTAATTTTATTATATCAATTTGGCCAATTTACAACAAAAAATGTTTTATAAAAACTTTTCGGTTCGGTAAACAAAAATGCTTTAATTATGCCGAAAAAAAATAAATATTTTGGCATTAGCAATGAAAAAAGTTCAACAAAAACGAAAGCCATGTAACTATAAAAAGTTAAAAAATGTCCTCATAAAATTCACAATATTTTATACACCATGATTCTAAAAATTTTTTAATATGTAATATATTCAATAAAACTGCAAATATTATTCTTTATTTGCATCCTTATTTTAAATATTTGCTTTAAGTATATAAAGTATACTCTTTTTTTTGGAAATTTCACACAGTGCAAGGTCACTCAATCGGACTGCCGTTCAATCATTCACTTTTGTCGATGGGCAGGCCATCAATTGTGGTTCGATTTAATTAGGTCGCCCCAGGGTCTTTTTCTGATGTTAGCCGTGACGCATTTTGGCCAGTTGGCTATTTTTAGACGCCGCGGTTTGCATTGATTTTGCCATAAACACCAGCCAGCCAAGCAGAGCCATCAAAAGCCAGTGGAAAACCAGAGAAGCCACAACAAACGTAACCCAATCCAGCAATTTAACAGTCCGACCATCAAGAAGGGAACAAATCGGAGACAATGGCAAAAACAAGCATAGAAATTCGGGGAGAAATAAGCCCAAAAGGAGACAGACGGGCGGGCGACGACATCTTTTGTTTATTAACCGGATGCGGAACCCCTAGTTACCAGCCATTTGCTATTTTCCCGGGGAAAAGTCGGAAAATCAGAGTGGAAAGCAACAGAAAGTGCAACTGAAATGTAACAAAATAAAAATGTTTGCCAATTGGTTTAGCAACACGGCGAGAAGTGAAGGACTTGTGATGGTTTTTCTTCCCCTTTTTTTTCCACTTTTCCACATTTCCTCATTACCCGTATTTATTTGTATTCCCACGTTGACCAACCCAAAGCAACCACAACACCACTTCAGCACGCTTTTCATGGAACTGCGCTTTTCGGTAATTAATTATTTAAGCACTCACCTCAATTTGTGCCAAACTAGGAAAATGGCTAAGGAACAGTCGGGGTTCACTAAGTCCGATTTTTCGTTGCAGGGTTTTAAATTTATTTATTTTGTTTAATTTTTGTATGAAATTATTTTTATACAGCACTTTTTTGTAGTTATTTATTTACAACAAGGGAAATGCCTAAGAAACACTGGTTGCTCCCTAATTGAAATTTTAGGTAAGAGGGTTACAACTATTTTATTTTTTTAGAAAAAATACTTCAAAATAAAAAGAGAGTTGTTTTTTAGTATTTAAAGAATCAAATATTGGAAATTAAATGTTGCTAACCATATTTTAATTTTTATAAAAATATTTTAAATATTTTAATGATTACTTAAGGTTTTGTTATTTAAAATAAATAACAAGTTAAAATTGCATTTAGTAAGAGTCCTAAATAAAGAAACGGTTCTGTAATGGAGAATTGATTTTTTAATACATTTTTCTTTAATTATCTCTTATATTTAAATGATTATTTGAAGACAATGTATGTAAAATAAATGGCTTAACCATTCAAAAGTGCATTGAGTGAGAGTCATAAATAAAGAAACGGTTCTGCGATGGAGTATTAAATTTTTTATGTCCTAAGCTTGTGGGAATCCCCCCTCTTTTTTTCTGTATTTTCCCCACTTCGCAGCACGTTCCTTGTTTTCCTGCTGCGGCTATTTTGCATAATTTGTGGTCCCGGCAATATCCTTTAACCTGCTTATAGTACACGTGCCATATCCTCGGATAAGCCCCTCTGTTCGGCGATTGAAGCCAGAAGCAACAAGCGGCGAAACAAAAAAGTTTTGCTGATGGCACCCAGCTGGGAGATCGAAACTGAATGGCCAAAGGCAGAGTTTTAGGGTTCAAGGGGCAAACTTTTCAAGCACCCACTTTAGCATCTGTGCAAGAAATGTATCCATATCCAGGTTTTTTTTTGAAGAGCTCTGACTCTGAATTTAAATTGAATAAAAAGCATGTCAACTTCAAAGGGGTGAGCAATCATTCACGCATAAAATTTTACCCTTTAGCCGCATCTCTTTTATTTGCACATCAAATTTTCTGCCTCAATTAACAGTGCATTTAAAACGTATTTTAATATTTACATTTGTCCTTTTTGTATAAAAAAATAAAATGTATAAAATATGTTATTACATATATTTAAATCCTTATAGCTAAGTATTTTATGTATAATAACAAGCAATACATTGCTATTAAATAAAAGAAAGCACTTTCTATGGAGTAATATATAATCAAACAAAGCAAATCAAATTGCTGAAACTGACTTGCCTGTAATTCCACCAACTTTTCCCCTAAAAGTTATCCCATGTTATTTACCTCACTAGATGTTTATCCAATTGTTAAGCAACTAATTCGGTTTGCATACTCAAAAGCTATTCGCATTGCTCACGTGTTCATTTGTGGACTGACATTGAGGCTGGGAACAGCACACAAAGGTGCGTGACTGGTGAATAATGGAATACAGTAGACCGAAGCCAATTCGATTGATTTCACTTCGGCTAATGAAGTGTGCCCGCAAAACCTGTCCTGTCCTGGAAAATACTATCCTGGGAAATGGGAAAATCCGCCAGTTTTGAGTGGAATTGGGTGTTGCAATATTTATTACTCCCCCAGCGAGTGTCGATTGCAATTCGTGTCACCGGGAAACGCGACAAAAAAATAAAAAAAAAAAAAACGCACACTCCAGAGCCCTCAACACATTGGTTAAAATAAACAACAACATTGTGGATGGGAATACATTTGGCAACACGGCAAAAAATATCACTCGAAACTTGGTAATGGTATTTATTACATGTCCATTTTTTTTTAGAAAATATAATAGTGGTATAATAAATATAATTTTTCTGAATATTAAAGTGATTATTTCCAAGCCTACATTTTATTATACAACACAGTGTATGGGAATACATTTAACAACATGGCAAACGGCTATAACTCGCAACTTGGTAATTTAATTTAACAAGCAGTTAATTTATTTTTTAGGAAATAGTTAAATTATATTTAAGTAAGTTAAATATTTTTCTCTAAAATTTTAAGCTAAACAAATTTATTCGATATATTAAAGTGATTATTTTCTAAGCATACATTTTATTTTAGCTATATTTGTTTAAAACAGTAAAACGAACTTTATTGAACTATTTGATAAAACCCTTTTATTTTGGTAAATATTTTTACCTTATATATATGTATTTAAACGAATTTCATTGAGCTATTTATTAAAAAACTTGGTTTTGTATTTAATTCCTTCTTTTGTTGTTTCTAATGTGTGTAAATCTTTGGCTGTGTGTACTTATGCGACAGCCCTGACATTTTTATGGAACTTAATAATGCATTTGGCTTAGAACGACCACAGAATGTCCATCGATTCCAGCAGAGACAGCAAATGTGGGATAGAAGGGTAAAGAGGAAATGGGAAATGGGAAACTGACAAAATGCAGTTTAAGCCACAAGACCATTAAATTGGTATTTCATAAAGCTTGCCGGCATATGTGTGCACCACAGGGGTTAAGCATAGGGGCTCGGGGCATAAGGGGTTAAGGGGTTAAGATGGGGACACAAATGTCAGCTGCAGCTGTTGCCCTCAAAAGCAGACTATGCGATTATTCTGCTGGCACAACAAAATAATAAAATAAATGGCTTTACAAAAAACTGGAATACAATCAAATCGAAAACAAATAATAGGGTAAAGGTATGAACTAGGCAAATAACAACAAATAAAATAATCAAAAAGAATAAATTTATCTTAAGACAAGAGAGCAATAATTATTTGAAACTTAGCTAATTTATTATTAAATTTTAATATAATTAAATGAAAATAAACAAAGAATAAAAGTATAATAAACAAAGAAATCAATACTTATTTGAATACAAGCTAATTTTTTGGAAATTTCAATATCTTAAAAATAGTAAATATACAAAGAATAAATTTTCATATTCATAGAAAAAAATTAAGTATTAGCAATGAAAGCAATAAAAAAATACACGAAGAATAAATTTATCATCAAACAACCAAAAACAACCACTCTTTTTAATCACAGCTAAGCTTTCCAGAGAAACCTCAAATTGAATCAGCTAAAATACCACCGAATGTAATCCTATTTGCAATAAGTTTCAGCTAAAAGAAACTTAAAACTAACGAAAGGAATTTGCTTTGCTGCGGTTAGTTAAATTCTATGCTAAAAGTCATTACCGAAACGAGATGCCTTTCTAAGGACTTTACATTCCTTGCCTTCTAAAAAAGTTTGCATTGAAAAATAAAAACATTTCCTTGGTGGACGTGGCATTCTTCAATGGTCAAAGTGAAATGCGATCCCCCATGGTCAAAATGGCACGAATACGGCCCAATCAAACGACAGAAACAACTGAAAGGCAGACACTTGACTGCGGAATAGGGGAAATGCGAAAAACTCAACCGAGAGCTGAACAAAAGAGTGCATTCAGTGTTCTTGCTTTCCGCTTCCCCATTTAACTTTTATTTCCAGCTTGTTTTATAAATTTCCTTTTTTCCTTGGCCAACCGGGAAAAGTCTGAAGACTTTCACTGCAATACCCCGAGTCACTTTATTATTATTATTGCCAACGGGCAGAAATTCTGCACAGCCAACAAAATAAAATGCCAGGATTAATTAAAATTCATAATTAGTTGCATTTTGCATGCCAACGGGCCACGAGGTCACGACAAGAGCTAATCCAGCCTCTGGCTCAACTCGGCTTTTTCTACACAGCACAGTGGTCGAAAAGCAGACACAAATGGAGTATAACAACAATTAATGGAAAAAGAATTTTTTTTAATTTATAAGATTGATAAGACTGATCAAACTGATATAGAAATCATAATAATTACCCATTAAGCTATATATATATTTTTTGAATGTTAAAAGATATTTGTTTTTTTAAAGTACGGACTGAAATGGAAATCATGTTGTAACACCAATCAAACTATACTATATTTAATCGTTCAAAATAAATTCAAAATTTAAAAATATATTCCATATTTGTGGTTAAAGTTCCTAGTGTAAATATTTCGTCAAAAGGTTTACATAATCTGTTTTGTTTAAGTGTAGTTAGATAGCCGAATAATTAAAGTAAATTAATTCGATGATTAATTGCTTTTGTAAACCTAATAGTTTTTGTTTATGAATTGTATTTTTTGTTTCAACCACTTCAACCCACTGTAACCATTCTACGGCAATTCTCATTTCGCATTTTATTTGTTTTGCAGGAGAAACCAGCCAGCAGATGAAGGGTGACCAAGGGGGGTGGTGGGTGGTTCTTAAAGGACATGGGACAGGGAACAGGACCTGCTTCGTAATGACATTCCCGCCCATCGCCAATCCCGCCCACTTGTTGAACTTGTTGTTGTAGTCGCCCAGTACTTCTGGTTCCATTCGGTTGGCATAATTGCAAAATGCATTTCTTTATTGCCTATTTCTGGGGGCTTGATGTGTGCTGTGTGTGTGTGTGTGTGTGCAATTAGATCAGGACCAAACGAAAATAATCAAATATTGTGCTGGCGCTCCTTTTAGTTTTTCGAAAGCAAGCAACCAAGTGGAAAATCAATGCAAAATCAAATTCACACACAAACCCCAATAAAGTATGTGTGTGAGTAAGTGAATAAGTGGATGGGCACAGGCTTGGGTGAATGTGTGTGCCACACTCGTCCTTTTATATTTTTGGCATTGACATTGAAAATCGGCCCCCAACAAACCACACTTTACAAGCATTGTCTTTTCATACCCTTCGCCAACACGAGGGTTTTCGGAAAAACCTATCAAAAATAACATTGTATGTATAGAGAGTGTCTTAAAAATTTCTGAACGTTTGAAAGTGTTTGAAAAATTCCCTTAAAGTATGCTAAGAAAAAATACATATATTATATTGATTAAGATTTTTAGGCAAATCTACGCTTTGTATTTTTATAAAAACCTCAATTATTTAAGTGCACACTTTTAGGTGCTTTAACTATGTTTTTTAGAGCTCTTTAAAAGCTCTCATTTTGAATAAAAGAGAATAGGGCATTTGGTACTTCGACTTTGCCCAACAGTCCCAACAGTTGGCGACCCTTCTAATTGCACCTTCTAAAAATAGTGACAGTGCTCTTGTTGCATGTTTTTCGCTTTTCTCGGCGCTGCTGCTGAGTGTCGAAGTGCTGAAAACCGCAGTGTTGGGTCAACAACAGTGGGAAATTCACTTTGATTGGAGGGTTAGGTTGGGTTAGGCTAGGTTGTTTCTTGGCGCCATGTCCTTGACGGCAGCCACCCGATCTCCTTGGCTCTTTAATTTGCTGAAAAGTTTGCAAATTGGTTGCCGCAAAACACACACTCTCTATCTCGACAATTAATTCAAAAAAATCAATTTGCCCAAATAAACAGCTGTGGGATTTTTGTCTTGGCAAACATTACCGCCATTTGTTTTAATTAAAAGCAAACATTTTAAGCGACTAGCGGCTATTACCAAATAATGAGTCTGCCAACTGTCAACTGCCCCATTTTCTTTTTTTTTTTTTTTGTAATCGAGAGGCGTTCTTCGCTGAGGTTGCGCTGTTGCAGCAACAATTCAAGGATTTATACGCAATTTGCATGCAAATCAAGTTGGTCAGGCCGCTTTGGTGGGTGTGCTTAAATGGACTGGGATTTATTTGGGACCTGCGGGGTTAGGATTGAGCCCAAGCTTGGGGCATTTTGACTGAGATTTATTATCTTGTGCGACTGTGGATGGCACAATCTGTGCACAGATTCATGGCAAATCAACGGAAGCTAAAAACAGCTGCTGAAATAACCAACTTTAACTGATTGCAAAATTTCTTTAATTGCAGAACAGAAAGAAAAAGAAAACTTTACTTTGTAATATGGTTCTACTAAATCTCTAACGGTCTTAGTTTAATCTCTAAATAATGCTTAAAGTATGTCCAAAAGTGTTTAGTTTAAAGCAACCTTTAAGGTGTCTACAATTTATTAAATTTAAAAATAACTATTTATTTCACTCCAGATTTGAACACTCTGAACCTTAAAAAAATAATTAAATTTAGGAAATACATTTTGATACTTTTTCGGATTTTAGACACTGTGAAATACTGTCAATTTAAATATTTAATGACATTATAAAGCCGGTCCTGTTCCTCCTATTTGAGTACGCAAATAAATCCCTTAATTTATCCAAATTACCAACAAAGTTTAATCATAATTTAAACATTTCGCAGAGATCTCTGCGAAAGCCATCAAAATTTACCCTCATAAGTCAAAATGAAGGTGACATCCCAACTGGGCTCCAATTGGGTCAGCCAGCCAACTGGACACACATTAATCCCAATCGGACTGTAATTGGAATGGATCCGAAATGGGGGGAGTTATGTAAAGTGTCAAGTGCTTACCTTGGGTGAAAAATAATAGATTAAACGACGACAACGTTAGCACGGAGCTGGAAGTGGACGACATGCTTCCATAGCACGCTTTACATAAGCTCTAGCTGCTTGGTAGCCTAGTGGTTAGGTATCGCCCTCTTGCTTGCACCCCCTCTCTCTCTCTCCCTCACCCTCTCTCTCTTTTCTTTCCTTTTCTTTTTTGTTGTTGTTGTTGTTGGCCAAAGCCGGCTGCAAAGCAATCAACAAGGGCACACGAACGAACGGCAAAAATAATAAAAACAAAAGGCAAAACGGCGACGACGCGCCAAAAACAAAAACCAACCAAAAAAAAAAGTCCTTTCGCTGATTTCGGGTTTCTCCTATTTTATCCTTTCACATTTACAGTTACTCCTATCGCGTGCGTTCGCTTGGTTGTTATTGTTCTTCTTTTCGGCTCTCTCCTTTTCTCTGCCTCTGCCTCTTTGTCTTCGTCTTCTCCTCTCTCCTCTGGCTCTTCTTCTTTCGCGACTCCTTTTGACGTAATTTCAAAATACGGCTGCTGATTTTCGGGAATTTAAGCACTACTTATTATTGTTGTTATAATAAATATTTAGGCAACTTTTACTCTGTATGTATTTGAACTTGAAAAAAATATAATTTTATTTATTTAATTTAACTGCAGTTCGGTGTTCGGAGAAAGCTATTGTTATCGGGGGCACTGAGTACTGTTCGCCATGCACCGCCCATGTACCGTTGCGTTCGAGTTGCGTTGCTCGACTAAAACTGAAACTAAAGCGCTGTTTGGAATTTCCACTTCGTGCCAGGGACTCGGAAAATCGGAAAATGGCCTGCCAGAGTTTCGCCATCGGCTATTTAAGCGCCAGATCTGGCCATTTTTGCAGCACCAAGAAGTAGAAAAAAAAGTAAACGAACTACCGGAAATTTCCCAGAGATTTAAATCAATAAGGCTAAAGAATTTTGTAATATAAATATTAAATTCAATGTATAATGCATTATCTTTTACTTAGCACATTTTAAGAGACTTTTCTAAAGTGATTACAAATCTCAAGAGTAAGAAATAAATATTACATTCACATAGCACACTTTTTAGACACCTGAAAGAGTAATACAATATAAAAAGAAGAAGCAAATGCAACAAAAATTAAAAAATCGACGTTCTTTATAATAGAAATGCATTTTTTTCATTAATAAGAGCTAAAAATGAACAATTCAATTATAAAAATAATAACTATAACCCTATTGAGGTAAGAAAGCACAAAAAAAAATAAAAGTAATAAATAAAAGTGGTTTGTTATTAAGAAAGCTCGTTTATTTTTTAGTTCACTTTTTTACATACTAACCACTTGCAAAATATTTCTTTTTTTTTTTTTTGTTAAAATGCTTTAAGGATAAATTGTTATTTCGAAAATCATTGGATTAACGAGAATTTATATGAATATTTGTATTAATAGTTATATTTTTAATAGCATTTCAAAATGGTATTTAGCTATTAATTTCAACTTCAGTCAGCACTGACTGTCAATGGGTTTGTGTGCTCGAAAGTGCGAGCCATTGGTTACTTGGTGGTGTTCCTCCCGATCCAACTCCCCCTCATCCACCCCCCTGTCGATACAACCCCCACCCCACCCCCGAAAATCCATGATGATGTTGTGCAACTCTGCCTGAAGCCGTCATCTGTAATTCACCTTGGCAAGCATGTGAGAACACACATGCGATGCACACAGCATCCCATTTACCACCCTGAACCACCCACTCGACCACGCCCACCTCCACCAAAGCGAACAGCTGTCAATGGTTGTTTACAGAACAGTACAGAGTTCGATGACCCCAAACCGCCAACTTATACAAAAAAAAAAAAAAAGAAACATGTCAATATACATTTCATTTATATTTCGTCAATCTAAAAAAAATCGTTGGATATAATTTCATATTATATACATTTTTTAAAATAGATCCGTATTTATTCTATTTGTTTAGTATGATTTAGGATAGTAGTTGCGGATGTTCGTGTGTGATCAGATCGACGAAATTGAATTCGTTTCGTAAATGCATTACTACAAATGACTGATTGTTGCGAAATTATACTGATTGCATTGGGATGATTGATGATTGATGATTAATGATGAATGATAATTAATCGTAATTCGGGGTTTCCTTTGAGCCTATTGAAATCGGATGGTGATCCCCATGTGGGAATGTAATCCGTGTTTTGGTGGTTGGTGGTTGGTTGTTAGTGGTTAGTGCAAATGCTGTGAGCTTCTGGGCCAGTTGCGTGGCTGTAATTGTGATTGCCACCTAGCGGCGTTTGATGCGCTCAATGTATTTGGTTCTATTCAGGGCCCGACTGCCCGCATTGGGATCCATCATGCGGTTCCAGTCGGTCTGGCCCACCACGAAGCCGATGGCGCGCATCTTCTCCTGCGACCGCTTCTCCTCGATGTCAGCCCAACGAACCTGAAATGGAATAAAGAGGTTTTAGTTTAAAATTTTTGGATGGGAAAAGTGCCCTCAAGAAACGTTTCGTGGGGTCGAAAATAACGCTTGGTTCCTAGGGCTCATTTATTGTAGACTGATTTGCTTACCTTACCTTACCTTAAAATATATCTTACCTTATAGTTCAACGAATTTAAATTTACTTAAATTACTTAAATTAAATGAAATTAAGAAATAAAAAAAAAAAATATACTTTTAAATACCAATTTTGCACATATATTACATGAGCAAAAATTAAGGGCCAAATGACATTGATATTTAAAAAAAAGATTTTTGTAAAGATAAACAAAAGAGAGAGCTATAAAGCCTGCTATCTTCTTCTATTTCAAGTAGGAAATGCTATATTCTGTGTTTATTTACTAAACCCAAGAAATAATTTTCATAGAAACTAAACTGTTGCTACATGAATTTTAAAAATTCTCAATAAGATGAGTTAAAATAAATTAACAAAAGTATTAAAATAAAACTTGTGGTTTAAGGCTCTTTGGTATAGAAATGAAACTAAAAAGTATAGGGGTTATATTATTTAGTATGGAATTAATACTTATACTTATACTTTATAGAGTAGCGCTATTTCTCGACCCCTGTTATCAAGAAACGTGCTCCCAATAACTGCACTTTATCCAATCACTTATTAGGTACTCACTCGCTTTTTGCCATTGGCCGAGGTTCTGGGCGGTTCCCAATCCTCCAGCTGGAGATAGTCGGCCATGCTTGCCGTCCTGCGGTTCTGCATCAGACGCTTGGTGCCATCCAAGCGGGCTGAAATTGAGGATTTAGATTAATTCGGTTGGGCCAGACAAGGGTCAAGCTGACAAAGGACTCACCCAAATTGGCCTCGGTGTGGTCACATTCCCATTTGCTTTTCAGGAAGCCGCACTGCACGTGGAGGACGCGAAACGCGCACGATTCGGGAGGAGGAGCCGGATTAAACATAGTGCAATGGGAGAATTTCAGGATCAATTTAGAGGAGTATTTACACCGACACCAAGCCCAGACCATAGGCCATAGCCCCAAAACAGCCACCGATTCCCCGTTTCTACGTTTCTATGTTTCTACGTTTTTGCTGACTGACTGGATCAATTTTGGGCCAAAAATATGACTTGGCTACAAACTTATTGGTGTTAAAAAGCACTTATTCATATAAATGATCAATTACTTTGACTAATATTCGGTTTTTACTACATTTTAGTGAAATAAAAATGTGTATCTTTCCGAACACAAGTACTTAGTGTTGATATTAGATAAGGTTAAATAAAAATCAATTCGATAAAAATGTAAATGTCAAATTTTACATTTGTGAGTAGACAGTAAATACTTTAATTATGTTTAAATGTTAGGAAAGGTATGCTTTTAAAAGAATAGCACTAGAGTAAATTGATATATAAGTACCAAAAAGAAAAATACAAGTTAAAAAAATACGTTTAGAAATTAATTTAACAATACAGATGTCTAAGAATTGGCATACTTGCCCAAATAATATTAATATAAGTTAGGAAGGACACAATTTTAAAGAAATACAATAACATATCACAGCTAACATCGAACAAATGTAGGAATTTCAGTTGTAATTCATATTTCAAATGCTACGATATTTGTGTTTTACAAATTAGACATAGAAAGAAAACCAAGTTAAAGCAGAAAACAAAGAAAGAAAAGAACTTTGAACACATATTAAATTCTAATTAAAATTTAAACGATATTTGTACAACAAATTGGACATGAAAACTCCCATATTATATGCGCAAACAAGCTGGGTAATGCAATTGTAAACCCATTTGCCTCGCACATATGTCGCAAAATGAATCCAATCAGTCGATGCAATGCAATTACGTGGTAACACTTACATCGTTGGACGCGTCGGCGCTGTTACTGTCGTCCGTCTCCTCGGCAATTGCATCCTCGGATGCGGATGCCAATGATGATGCGGATGCTGATGGTCCTGCTGTGACCCCATCGTCGGCACAGGCATTGTCGTCCTGAAAGTGAAACGAAGCCGCCATAAATCAACAAAACGTTCGCTTCTTCGAGCAGCTTGAGCAGCCGAGTTGCCTTTACTATGAGCTTAAACGTATGGTTAAGGCTACAATTGCGCATATTTATTGCATGTCATAAATGGGGTTTTGGAATATATATCCCATATATATATGGATTCGGTTCTATGTGAAGAAACTTAGTCTAGGATTGCAGATATCGCTATCGTTTTGAATTTGAACTAGCGTTTTCTTTTCTTTTTTTCAGTTTGTTGTGAAAGAACTTGGCCTGGCCAGGTTGCGTTCCTTCTTAAAAACTATGGTAATCTTGACTAGAGTTTTTCGGTTCTGCCCGAAAGCCCCCACCAGCTGCTGAGATCCTGATCGCGGGTGAATTTTCATCGCACCACCGCCTTAGTGCTGCATAGTTACCGTAGCCATGTCCTCAACATCTTCCATCTCGACCACGTTCTCGAGCAGCGAGCTCACGTCCAGTTTGATGTACTGCAGCGGCGTATTGCACCAGTTGTCCAGCACCACGCGAATCTCATCCTCGCTGCGCTGATGCGAGTTCCTACCCAGGCACGTCTCCAGATCGCAGTGCAAGTCCACGATGTAGGGCTTTAATAAACACAGAAAACGTTTATATAATAATCCTTGCAATAAACACTAGTAGTTTGTCGACTGTAAACCCACCACAAAATTGGAATCTTTGGCGTGGCAATAAAATTCATTCAGCGTGCGCAACGAATTGTTGTTGCAGTCCACTATTATAAAATCGTACAGATTATCGCTGAGCGTCTTCTTGAACGATTTGATAAGATATTGCATGTAGGTCTCCTCCATGCTATCATCGTACTCATACAGAATCTCTTTTTTGGGTATCTGCAAGAAGTATTCGATTTAGTTTTAAATTAACTATATCAGTTAATGGTAATTGTTTTTTATACTAACGAAAAATGTAATTTTTTTACTTATTGATATAAACTTAGAAATAATATAATTGACGGACAAATTAACGGACAACATAGTTTTTAAATCATAAAATTTATAAATTTTACATTAAACATGCTAAGCATTTTTGTTTTAATTTTATATTTGTCTTAAAGTTAAAGTTTGTCAAAAAAAAAAATAAATTCATTAAAATGTATAAATTATGGATGATATATATTTTATATCAAAGCACATTTAACATTTAACTGCATGAAAAGCACTTTGGTTTGTTACTTGTTTATCGGACAAAAGAGTTTACGGACAAATTAACGGACAAGATAGTTAAAAAAAATAAATTCATTCAAATTGATTCATAATGGATGATATATGTAATACATTTAACTCAATTCAAAGTATTTCAGCTTTTATCTAAGCTAATAAATAAAAAAAAAAGTTATAAGATATATAATTCTTTGACGGCCGGACAATGCACAAACACTGAAGGTTTGAACAGCTCTCACCTTTTTGCCCGTTTTGGGACACTTCTCCTCGTAATCGTTCTCGATGATGAAATAGTCATCGATGCTGAGGATGCGCGGATTGGCGCCACCCATCTCCAGCTCCTTTTCCTTGATGAGACGAGCCACGTGCGATTTGCCGCAGCCAGGAGGTCCTCGCAAAATGATGCAGATGCGCTTGGGACGGGTCATGCGGCCGGGATTCAAGAGCACATCGTCCACGGAAATGGTATTGCGGTTCTCATTGGTTGGCACGGTCATCTCCAGATGGCTAGCCGTCACTGGGCTGGGAAGTTGCTCATTGGCAATGGCTGCCGAGGGGAATAGCGACAGGGTTGGTGGCGCCGGGACCAATCTGTCGCGGTTTGCGGTAAAGAATTTAGCCTGATTTGGTGGATTTAACTGCGGCTGCAAATTTCCCTGATTCCATCTGCTCATCGAAGGTGGCGGTGGGAGCTCTTCGTCGTCGTCATCGCAGTCCAGTGGCGTTAGATTACTAATAATGAATAAATGAATAGGACAATCAGTTTATTGATTTTTTCCAAGGACTTAAAACTGGTTAAAAAGTGTATTATACAAGGCTACCGCTGTATCGTTTATAGCCATCCTGTAACCATTTAAATCTATTTTTCCACTAATGATAAATTAAAAGAATAATAATTTAAATGAGTTATAAAGATCTTTAAGCTCGTTAAAAACGATGCAGCGACCGTATTGTACAAGTCTGCCGCTGCATCGTTTACAACCAGCCAGTAAAGCGTTTAATACATTTTAATTTGTTATTCTACTAATAATAAACGAAAAGAATAATAAGTTAAATTATAAAAAAAATAAAATATCTCAAAGCTCGTTGTAAACGATGCAGCGGCAGTATCGTTTACATCCAGCCTGTAAAACGTTTAATGCATTTCAATCTGTTACTTGACTTACTCTTCACCATCGGAAATATCCTCCAGATCATTGGGTTCATTTGCTGTGCCCTCATCGCACTGATCCTGTAAATCTGCGTGCATCTGCTCCTGCTGCTGTTGCTGCTGGGAAAGATCGTAAACAGGATTTAAGCCTCGACTTTATTTTGGCTGACCACCACTTACCTCATCCTGTTCGGGATTTGTTGACCCGCTTTCGTTAACCGTAACTGATTGGAGCTGTCGATTTTGATGGAACTGCATTCGCTCCTCCCTCTTAAGCTGTTTATTCTTTCTTTTATTTTTTCGCTTGTTATTGGTAGCACCTGGCCCACTAGGCCCTCCAAATCCTCCAGGCATTCCTCCTCCTCCACCTCCTCCTCCTTGTCCGATTCCCATTCCTCCTTGCATTCCCATGCGATTTGGTGCCGAAAACGAGGCGTGGCCATACTCGAAGGTCTTCATGGGTCTGTATTCCGGCATTCTGTCGGTGGGAGACGGACCGCCGGAAGGCCCATCGATGGGGTTACCATCGCCCGACTTGTGGCCATAATCGATCACCTTGGCGGCTGTTGTCGTGTTATTGGAATAGTCGAACACCTTCATCGGTCGATATATGGGCTGTTGATTGCTTTTGTTGGGGAATGGTTGTTGTTGCTGCAGTTGCTCCGGCCTTTATGGTTTTTTTTTTTTTTTTTTGAGATGATGTAAGTTGGGTGGGTGGTGCACACCAGTGGCGATTTACGTATACAATTGGTTGGTTACATTCGTCGGTTTTATTTTTGTGGCATTGTTTAGGAGTTGTTTTTTTGTTTTATTTATATTTTTAAATTTTTCGTTTTTTTGTTTTTTTTTTTAGAGGTTTTTAATGTTTTTTTTTTAAAAACCAAAAGAAAAACACTTGAACTTTTACTTGGGTTGAAATATACTAAAATAGTTGTGGTTTGTTTAAAGATAGGGGGCGTGGCAGGGGACGGAAGGACGGGTGCGCAATCTACATGTCCCACCGCCCAAAAAAATGCAGGCGAGCAAATATAGATACGTAAACTATTTGGCCCTAAACTTAGACTAGACAGAACTGCATTGCTTATAAATACCTTCCCAAGGGAAGGTTAAAAATATGTTTTTTGAAAAATTGCACCATTATTATTTTGGCATAAGCTTATTCAAAGCTTAAACAAATCGGACGACGTGGGCTTTATTTGGGTGACGGAATAACCAGGAAAGTTTAATAAGTAAACGGACAAAACCTAAAAGTAATCTTAGTATATTTTCTTGTAAATTGCTAAATAAATAGGTTATCATATAAAATTTTATACATTTATTTAATTTATAAGTTTAAGCATTGACAACAGACCACAAACATAAGTTTGGTTACTAGGAAAATTTGTAAAAGGTGGTTTCTTGATTTAATGAAAGTCAGCAAATATTGATAATAGACATATATCGGACAAAAACCTAATTTAATAATTAAAAATATTACAGCATTTCAGTTAATTTCTAATTTCCTTGTAATTTTTAAGATTTATACAGTTCCGAAAATCGGAAAAATAGAAGCGGACAGAACCAAAAGCAGACGGCTTATACTTGTAATCAAAACATCATCAAGTGAATTTCTTATTATTATAAAAGACCCCAATCAAATCGGTAAACGAAAAACCATAACAGTAACAAATGTAAAAACTTTGTCGAGTTTTTCGGCAGTTGAACAGAGAGCTTAAGACCGAACGCCTTTCACATAAGAGTATAATAGCTATACTTAAAACTAAACCAGAACCTTGTTGTTTAGCAATCGGAAATATTATAAGGATAGAGTGCGGCATAGCCAAAATTTCAAAACAGACGGACTATTTACCAAATTCGGACCGATCTACTGGGCTTTTGCAACATGTTGGTCCCCCAATAACAATCCTTTTGTTTTATCTTCCTTTATTGATATTTATTCCATAGTATATATTTAACATATACGATTTATATAGCTTCGCGCAATAAAAGAATTACATATTCCACTGTGCGAGACTTGGGACCGATTTCTCAATGTCATGTTAAGGCCTACAAATATTTCTCGGCTTGAAATAGAAAAGCAATAAAACACTTCTTTTCTATTTTGTGTTTCGTCAACTGACAAACTTTAACTAGAACACTGCCTCTAGTTAAGAGGTTTTAGTCAGATCAAATGTCCAAGCTTAACCTGACATTGAGAAAACGACCCCAAATGTTTGCTTTCAATAAAATGGATTGGAACTACGAAAAATTATTTAACTGCGTCAAGTTTTAAACTACTAAAAATTAAAAACAAAGTAATGAATCCATGACTCGGGCTATTTTCGTGTGTTGTTGCACAGCAAGCAAAAAAAAGAGAATAAATAATTTCAGATTTCGAGCAGCAAAATTATTCTCAGTACATATTGTTTTTCATATTCGTGATCTGTGGATGTTTGCAGATGTGTTTATCCTTAATACCTAAATGTAGGCCTTTGTCTGGCGTCTGGACTCTGCGATCAGATATATATATATCTTTTTTAGGGGGGGGGCTATGATCTGCCCTTTCGATAGCCGCCCCTAATTATCTAATCCCGATTTTAAGAGTTCAGAGCTCAGTTCCTGCGCTGCTGCTGTTGTTGCTGTTGGTTTTTACCGCCCTTTTTCTTGCTGCTCAGACAATGGATCAGATCAGACAGAGATCGGTGAGTGTGTATATAGCAATCAATACCAGCGGTAACAAATTCGTTTTTGTGTGTTTTTTTTTTTTTTTTTTTTTTTTGACATTTATATTTGAGTATTTTTTCAGTATTTCAGTATATAGAAGTAGAAGAGAAGAAGAGAAACGGGGTTGGAATCGAAATTCCAGCATTAACGATAACTAGAAAAAAGGCCTATCGCAATTTAACTACATAAAATTGGATGATATCAATACAGATAGAGCAAAAAGGGACAAAGTGTGGGAAAGGGGGGGGTTGAGCGAATTAACTCTCAATGGTATTTTGTTCAAAAACAACAGATATAGTTTATTTCTGAATTTTAATCGGTTTTAAACGGACATAATTTTCGGATATATTCTTCTCAATAAGAACATATAAAATATTTTGGTAATTTATATGAAACCGAACCCCCACAATATTTAGTAACCTCGGACAACAAATTCATTAAATTTATAAAAATTTATAGAAACTTGTGCGATTTCCCTCTTTGTCTGGGTGTATTTTATAAATTTTAACACTAAAAACATGAACTATAAATTCAAATAGCAACTGCAATTTATCAAAACATTTAATTAAGAAGTCTTTTAAAGCTAACTTGTCAATCATGCAGCCCTCAATTAACTTTGCCCACAAGTACATATGAAATAATATAATCTATGCAGATAATACGAGCCTCAAATCAGGGGAAATCTAGAAAAGATAATGTAACCACTTCTTTTTTTTTTTTTTTTTTTTGACAATCAGACTATTGATTTTGGGTTTGTAGCAAAAAGAGTTGAAAAGGGGGAAAGCGCCTTCTCCCCCCTTTCCCCCAATATTTTTTTGTCAAGACAACGTTCTATATACGTATATATACTATAGTTTAATATGTTTTAAAAAACGAGTTAATCAAGTCAAATAAAACTTAGAAAAGGATTTAGGACACATACCCGTCATTCCAGTTTTTCCGGTTGTTCATGTTGGGTCCTCCTGGATTCCCACCACCACCAAAGCTGTTGCGTTGTTGGAAATTCCTGGGGCCACCTCGTGGTGGCGGTGCGCCCAGGCCATCGTCGTCGAAACCGGGGCCACCTGGAGGTCCACCCTGCCGGCGGAAGGGATTATCACTGCTGGGTCCACCGCCGTTGCCGCCATTATTATTGAATCCCCTTGGGCCATTGGGTCCATTGCCTGGGCCAAAGTTGGGGCCAGGTCCGCCTGGACCGCCAAAAGGTGGTGGCCCACCAAAGTCATCGCGTCGCGGTGGACCAAAGGGACCGCCGCCGGGTCCGCGAGGTCCAAAGTTACGCGGCCCATAGTTCGGTCCAAAGTTGGGCCCAAAATTGGGGCCATTATGCCGGAAGTTGCCTGGTCCCGGCCCGAAATACGGTCCATTGGGTCCGAAATGCGGTCCCGGGCCGGGGCCAAAATTGGGTCCAAAGTTGGGTCCAAAGTTGGGGCCACGTGGTCCAAAGTTCCGGCCAGGCGGATAGAAACCGGGACCGGGGCCATTGTTGCCATCGAAGTCAACGAAGTTGTTGCCAGGCACTTGATTCGGTCCAAAGTTGTCAAACCGCGACGTTGGCGGTCCATCGTTGGGACCGCGTGAGTTGGGACCCGGACCCGCACCAGGTCCACCTTGATTCATAGCCTGTCCACCATGCTCCGCCGGCTCACTGCCACTGGGACTGTGGGTGCCATGAGAATCCTGCGATTTGCCGTCGTTGCCGCCATTCTTCTTGCGCTGCCACTCGGCGAAGGACAAGGGTCGTCCATCTGCTCCAGTTTCCTGATCTGTCGACTGCTGCTGCTGTTGCTGCTGCTGCTCCTGATCCTGATCCCTAACCTCCCGTTGCTGGCGATCGCGCTGCTCGCGCTCCTGAACATTGGCCACCGCCTGGGTGAGATTGTTGAAGAAGTTGGGATCTTTGAGCACATTGCTCAGAGTTTCGTTGGTCTTGCTGGCGGCATGGGGGCCTGTAGGCTGACTACTACTCTCCACTGCCTGGTCGGAGCCCACATCGAAGACCGAGGACGGATTCTTGCCGTCGGTGCCATCGGCCACCAAGTCCAGACCCGGTATGCCATCGCTCTTCTTGAAGATGCTTCCCATGGGTGTGTCCAACGCCGGCGGCTCATTGTCCTCGTCCTCTTCATCGTCATCGTCGTCGTCCAGGGAAATGGTGAATATGGGCTCCTCCTCTTTCACCTGCTTGGCGGCTGTGGGCACAGCTGCAGCCACACTTGTTTGTCGGCGCTTGCCGAGATTGCTGGAGATCGGAGGTGGCTGCGTTGGCGGCGCCACTGGCGGAGCGGGCACAACCATTGGGGCAACGGCAACGGGAGCGGCAACGGCAACATCGGGCGGCGGCAGGGATGGCGGTGCTACCGGGGGAGCTGGAGGAGCAACTGGCTTGGCTGGCTGCTCCTGGACTGGCTTGTCCATGGCAGGCATCTCCTGTATAGCTTGCTGGGCGGTTTGGTATTGATTCTGCATTCCCTGTGGGGGCGGTCCCTTGTTGAAGCCACGATTCTCATTCGCAAAGTGGCCAGGATGTCCGTGTTGTCTGTTGCCTTGGTGGCTAAAATTGGATACCTGTTTGGCGAAATTTGGACCACCACCGAATGTTTCCTTTGGCTCCTGCTCCTCCAAATCATCCTCCTCCTCATCCTCCTCCTGCCCTGTCTTGGCCATGCCCCCTTCTTTTGGCATAGAGTCGGTGGGTAATCCTCCAGAGACACCACCACCAGCACTAGCCATCTGCTGCTGACGACGTCGCCGCATCTGCTCCCTGCGCTCGGCAATGCGACGACGCTGCTTCTCGAACTCCTCCTCGTAGCGCCGATACTCATCGCGATCCGGATGATTGGCGTTGGCCCGCTTCCAGTCCTCGAACTGCTGCTCCCACTGGTCGAACAGGCGATCGAAGCTGGCTTCATCCAGATCGGGAGCCTGCTGTTGGTTGCGGTTTTGTTGCTGCGGCGGTTGATTCTGAGACGACTGCTGCTGCTGTTTTTGTGACGGCTGATTGAAATTGTTGCGCTGATTAAAATTGCCGCGATTCTGGTTGAAATTTCCTGGACCAGAATCATTGCCTGATCCTGATCCTCCTCCTCCGCCGCCGCCTCCCCTCTCATCCGAGTATCCCTGCATTCCCTGGTTGCGATTGTTATCCCAGCGATTGCTCTGGCGGCGATTGTTGGTGTTATTGAAGTTGCCATTGTTGTTGTTGCCAAAGTTGTCAGGTCCGCGGTTGGCAAAGTTATCTCTGCCTGTGTTGCCTCCTCCAGATCCACCTCCGCCAAAATTGCCACCAACCTGATCCTGGTTATTATAACTATTGGCATAGTTGCCCTGAAAGTTGCCCGTTCGCTGGCCAAAGTTGTTGCAATTGTTGCCATTGCCATCTGGGCCAAAATCGGACTGAGAGTTCTTGGTGAATGGGTTCTGGTTGCGTTGGGCAGCATTCAGATTCTGATTCTGGTTCTGGTTTTGGTTACCATCTCCTCCACCCATTCCTCTTTCGTCCGGTTGCCCCCAACTCTTGCGATTGTTCTGAAAGTTGTTCTGCTTATTGTTGTTGTTCCTCATTGGCGGTGGCTCCGCATCCGAATTGTTGTTCTGCCAACGATTCTGGCGGGGATTCAGCTGTGGCTGGTTACTGTTACTGTTTTGGTGCTCCTGTTGCTCACTTATGTTCGGCGGTGGTCCACTCATCCAGCGGTTTTGATCGCTGGGCGGTGGTGGTCCGCTCATCCAGCGATTTTGGTTCTGATTCTGTTGAATCTGCTGCTGATCTCCGCCAGATTGTGTTTGATTTGGCGGGCCATCCCAGCGTCGATTGTTGACGTTGTTGTTGTTGTTGACCTGAGGCGGTCCATTCCAGCGATTGTTGTTATCATTCTGCGGCGGTGGACCATCCCAGCGTCCTGGTTGTTGTTGTTGCTGTTGCTGCCCAAAGTTATCGGGCGGCGGACCACTGGTTTCCCAGGGCGGACGACCACTTCGTTGACTGTTGTTGCCCCACTGCTGGTTGTTGTTGTCCATGTTGTTATTGTTGTTTTGCAGCTGCTGCTGCTGTTGCGGTGGTGGTCTCTGCAGCGAAGGCGGCGGTTGCTGGAGATTGGGAAAGCCCTGGTTGTCCGGTTGTCCGCCACTATTGTAGTTCATTTGTCCGCCATACCGATTCGATGGCGGCTGTTGTTGCTGCTGTTGCATGGGTGGCGGTCCCGACCACATGCCCTGCTGCTGCTGGTTGTTGTCATTGCCCTGGCTCTGATTGGACATCTGATAGCCACTTTTGTGGGGCGGTGGCGGCGGCGGCTGGTTGTACATCTGCGGCTGGGCCATGATCTTGCCCGGCAGCGGCGCACCACCCACTGGCAGGGGATTCTGCATGGGATTCGGTGTGGTCGCCGGTACCGGTGAGACGGCCGACATGCCCTGGTAATAGTTCTGCGCCACGGGATAGGCCTGTGGCCCGGGCACAACAACAGCGGGCACAACGGCGGCAACGGGAGCGGGTGAAACCACGGCGGCCACTGGTGCGGGCACGCCCTGGACAGCGGGATTGGTGGCCACAGCAGCGGCGGCGGCCATTTCGCGCTTGTACTGCAATGGTTAAAGTTATAAGTGGATACAGGTGTATATACTAGATAGATGGATAACTAAAACCCACCTGCTCGCCGTACTGGGCATGCCATTTGGCGTACTCCGCCTGGTAGGTCTGCCACTGGTGCCAGTGGTGCTGCAGGGCGTACTGCTGCTCCGGGGTCATGGCCGCGTACTGGGCGGCCGTATACTGTTCGTAGGGGTTGCCCGCCCCTGTGGCCTGCCCACTGCTATAGGGGTTAAAAGCCATCGCCGCCGCCGCCGCCGCGGTGGTGGTTGTTCCAGTTGTGGCTGCCTGGGCAGCTGCCGCTTGTACGGATGGAGCAGCACCTCCTCCGCCGCCTGCAAGGGCGCCCCCATCGGACGGAGGCGGAGGGGGCGGGGCGTCGGGCAGGGGCGGCGGAACCGACGGCTGCGGCGGGGGGGCGCTCATCGGCGCCGCTACTGCAGCCGCCTGCTGCCAATGGTTCCACATCGCGGATGTCGCTTTGCTTTCTCGCAGTGCTGCAATTGGCAATTGGCAAATGCCTTTTCACTGAATCCCGGCGAAAAAGTCCGGTAATTTGTGTCCTCCGTTCACAAAATCAGCTCACAATCTGAACAAAATACGAGTGAAAACTTCGCCATTTTTGGCTTGAAAACTAGAGATGGCACTTGCCGCTGACCGAACGGCAGTGTGACCGTAGCGCAGGTCTGATTTCATTACACAAGCTATCGCCAAAAATATACCAAAATGTTGCATGGCATGTTTTTAGTTTTCGAAACAATTTCAATTGTTATGCTATTTTTATTATATATGAATAGCAGCGTAAAATTGAAGTCTATTGTTAAGAATGTAATCGATTTCTAATTAAAACCCTTTTTATGCTATTGATTCAAATCAAAAAACTTGCGTTGTAAGCAACAACTTTAATTAAATGTTTTTAAAGCTGCAAAGCTTTTAAAATACATAATCCGTTAGCTAGATTTACCTGGTGAGATATATGTAAATAGAAAGAAAGTTAACAATTTAATTGCAGTTAAGTTTGAATAAACGATTGAAAGTCTTTCCGGAAAAAAAAGTAGTTAAATATGTAAATTTTCGCACCGTAAAATAAAAATCAATTGCAAATAAAAACCTTTGGTAAGCCATTTATTTTAAATTCACAAGCAAATTAATTACAAGTTTACTGCAGATTTAAAATTTTTAAAAACAGATATGTTTTTAAAATTCATTTTTCATATGTACAAGGTGAGGTTTGCATAAATAAAAAAAATCTCTAAGACGTCAAAGTTTCTCAAAAATAGCGTCTAATATATAAATTTAAAACTTTAGACTTTAGCTATAAAAAATACCGTTGCTACCATCTCCAATAGTACGTTTGTAACGCTCTGGTCACACTTATATCCCGACACGTGCAGAATTGTTTTTATGTTTTGCCTTGCATTGGTTTTCATGTGAGAATTTACACCGCAAAATGGCCGAATCGAGTGGAAAAATCAAGTTCCTAGTGGCGGACACCACCGCCTTCATAAATGCCGTGCCCCTAAACGTGAGTTAAGGCTATTTTCCGCTGGGAAACACCTTGTAAATAGTAGTAAATACCGAACCAATCCCCTCCAGGAATATGCCGATCAGGTGCTCACCGTGCCGGATGTGGTGGCCGAGGTGCGCAACAAGCGCCAAATACGACGCCTCTGCGTGCTGCCCTTTGACCTGCAGGTGCGCGAACCCCGCGCCGAGAGCATCAAACACTGCGTGGAGTTCGCCAAGCGGACGGGCGACTATGCCAGTCTCTCGGGGATCGATCTGAAGGTCATCTCGCTCACCTACGAACTGGAGGCGGACACCGTGGGCACCGCCCACCTGCGCACGGAGCCCGTGATGGCCCAGACCATTGCCTCCAAGGAGAAGCCGGAGGAAATGCAGGATGCCAACAATAAGAGGATGGTAGGCTGGTACATGCCCGAGGGTGAAGAGGAGGAGGACTCCCAGGAGGAGGATTCCCAAGAAGAGGACTCCCAGGAGGAGGAGGGCTCGCAGGATCAGCAGGAAACGGACCCACCCGTAGACAATGTCAAAGCAGCCATTGAAGCTCAGTTGGCTGGCAAAGAACCTCTGCCCAGCCAGGAAACTCATCACGAGGAGGATGAGCCCAGTCAGGAGGAGCTGGACAAGCTGTTCGAGCAGCTCAAGTGCGCTCCCAGCGCAGAGGAAGAGCAAGAGCTGGCGGAGCTCCTCGTTGCCCAGCCTTTGGAAGATGAAGCCGAGGAAACAGAGCCACAGGCAGCCCGGCAAAGCCAAAATCTCGAAGAGGAAGTGGGCGACGATGGCTGGATCACGCACTCCAACATCAGGAAGGCCAAGAAGGCGCTGGAGGGCAAGGTGGAGACGGACGAGGTGCCGCCGGTGGCCTGCATGACCACCGATTATGCCCTGCAGAATGTGCTCAAGCAGCTAAATCTCCATTTGGCCGCCCTGAATGGCAGGATCATCAAGCAGCTGCGCACCTACATCCTGCGTTGCTATGCCTGCTACAAAACCACCAGCATCATGACCAAGGTCTTCTGTCCCAACTGCGGCAACAAGACGCTGAAAAGGGTGGCTGTTAGCCTGGACGAGAACGGGCGGCAGGTGATTCACATCAATACGAGGCGACCGCTGACAAACAAGTACAAGAACCAGAGCCTGCCGCGCTTCCACGGCGGCAAGCACTCGCGCAACCCCATCCTGTTCGAGGATCAGCCCATGCCGCGCCAGATGCCGTCGCGGGTGGCCAAGACCAAGACGAACGCCCTGGATCAGGACTACACCGCTGGGTTCTCGCCCTTCGTGCTCCGCGACGTAGACTCCAAGTCGGCCATGCTGCGCTCCAAGGGCAACCTCAAGGAGTGGGCCAGGAACAACAACTTCGAGGAGGACCGCCGACGCAAGAACTACAATCGCTTGTACAAATAGATGGTCGGGTAATATGCAGTTGGCAAGCTTTGCCCACTTCCTAATCGTAGACTTTAAATAATATGTAATATATATCAAATAAAACAGAAGGGATAACACAAATGTTTGAGATAAATGTGTGGAAAACCATATAACTAAGTTGGCATTTATAAAATCTTACAAGAATAACCAAGCTATAAAAGTGCAAATTTAAAGAGAACCTTTTTAAATATTTATACATTTTTTTTTTCATGGAAATACATTTTTTTACGTAAAGACTTAACTTTTCTTGTTTTTCTAAACTTAATTTTACTGCAAAATGTTTTAAAAACTTACGTGGAATATTTATAAACAGATTTTGAATAGAGATTTTGTTATTCTTTTATTTTCCAGCCTTACAAAGTCACTTTTGTGATCAACTATCTTTTTCACCATGTATCCATTTAGTGAGAAGAAAGCCTTCGTTTAAGAATCCATTATTTATTTGGCCATTGCAAGCATTGTATAAATGTATAAATCACAGCTTGACGCACAGTTCGTTGCCCGGATATACGGGCAGATTGAGTTCGTATTTGCGCTGCATGGCGGGCGGTACGAATCTGCCGCCCAAATAGTGATGTTCGCCACGGAATTGACGGGCACAGAGCTTCGGAGCAGTCAGGGAAATGAGCAGAGACGGTTCCAGATCGCATTCACTCACTTTTCCCTTCTCCACGTCCCAACCGCTGGGGATGTCCACACTGCAAGAAATACATATCATAAGTTTGGGATAAGAAAAGCTGTTTTATTACGCTGTTTTATCAAGAACTTTCCCTACTAAATGATCAAGTTATGCGCCCCTTTCTGGATCTTTCAGCTTTTCATTATCATGGATTTATACGAAATTTAAATGTGGCTCACATAAATGAATTTTAAATGGTGCAATTTATAATAGAAAAACCTCACGAAATTGAGATGATTTTGAAGAAAAGATAAGGTAAGTAAGGGGGAGAAATAAAGTGAACGATTTCAAATAAAAAGTAAGTAAAAAACTGATTTTGGAAATTTACTTTCCTGTTTCCTTCATACTCTGAACTGAAAAAAAACTGAATACATATTAGATATTACAAAGAACAATTATTTTTGATCACAAATCACTAAATCACATTTATAGAAGGCATTATATTTATAATATTAATCATTTTAATAAGGTAAATATAAATATGCCCTTTGAAATGAATTTGTTTTTTAAGTGGCGCCATCTGCAGAGCTACAGGATCACTACCAAAAGCTAACTTAAAAATCGAACAATTATTTACATTTATGCTAATAACTTCTAAAGTACTGGTTCGATTTGAAAGATTTTTGTGCGAGTCGATGGATATTGATCAAATCAACATATACAAATTAATAACTGGCCTCTAATATGGCTACTTTGAATCCAGATCCTTAGATGGACAATTACCTGGCAATCGGTAGTTTGGTCTGCTGCAACAGCTCCACGACGGCGGCGAAATCCGCTCGCACCGGTGGCTTGAAGCTGAATCCAAAGAGGGCGTCCAGTATGAGATCGTAGCTGCAGGATGCACTGGCCACCGACGGGCATTCCGCCACACTGGGGATCTCCATCAGGCGGCACTGGTGGCTGAGGCTCTCGAAGAGCGGCTTGGGCGTGGGCTTCGGATAGTAGATGGTGGGAGTGTAGCCCATCAGGGAGAGGTGTCTGGCGGCCACCAGTCCGTCGCCTCCATTGTTGCCGGGACCACAGCAGACCAGGATGCGGGGATGCTTCTCGGCAGCAAAACACTTGGCCACCGCGTGGGCACAGCTCAAGCCGGCCAGTTCCATCAGCTGGTCCACACTGAACTTGTACTCCGTGAAGAGCTCCTGGTCCACGTCGATAGCCTCCTTTTGATTTAGGTACTTAAGATCTTTGGAGTCCATCTTGTTGAAGGTGTAAAATCGCTTGTTTTCCCTCAGTTTGTTTGTCTTTTCTGGCCATACAAGTGGGTGGGTAGTGCGGGTGATGGCTCTCAAGGACACGCCAAGTTGCTGGCGAATCAGGCTCATAGATTGCGGCTTTTGATTTGTCTCTAATTTCTTGGCTAAACTAATTTTTACAATTTGTCGATCAAAAATAAACTTTGAAGTTTTCAAACAGCTGACGGCCGAGTTGCCAGACCTCTGGAATAAAGTGTTGACTCTTTGTCAGTGATGCCATATGTCTATCACGAAAAGTAGCTACATTTGGCTCAAACTTAAATAGCTTATATTAGGTTGCCAATCAGTCAATAACATTTATGTTATGCAGGTAATCCAAGTTCTTAACAAACATCGATTGGCCGTTGTTTCAATCGATTTTGGCATCCCCATCTCTAATCTTGTTTGTTGATCTGTGGATCGTGGTGGAAAACATCAATAATCGATGGCATCGATGTTTCTCCACCTCCAACAGGGAAATGTTAGGGAAACGTCGAGTTAACAGAAAGAGGGAGACGGGTTAGCATCGATAAGTCCAAGCTGTGAAAACCATCGATGCTGGCATCGATATTGGCATCGATAGTTATCCTCGTCAAATCCCCACCTCTAACTGTGTTGATCGTCGATCGAGTTTGTTGTTTTTCGTTGTTTCGTTTTTTCCGCTCCGGTTCGTTGTTGTTTCGTCGGCATTTTTCGTTATCCGTCGCGTTTCTTTTTGGCGGAGTGTATATTTTTGGTGGTTTTCGATCTGTTTTGTTTGTTTTTTTCTGTGAGTGGCACGCATGCGAAGGCAACAAAATCCAGAAAAAAAAGGTTGCCAGTTGCAACGCTTTTCGACGTCGACGCAGCGCAGGCGCAGCTGAACAACGGTAAATGCTTGACAAGTTTGTGCAAGTTGCGCGCGAGTTTGCAGGTGTTTGTTTTTGTTTCGACGAACGTCACCCCGCTCCCCCTCACGACTTCCAATCACAAATTAACTAATTTCGAGCAGCAAACAAACCCCAAAACAAATTACGACAAATCACAGCAAAAACATAAAAAAAAGTGATTTAAATACCACAATTTTCAAATACAATTAAATTTTACAAGCAAACAAGACCAAAATAAACAACAAATTAATTTCAAAAGGCAAACATGTGTTGAAATATAAATTAATATTTAATATGACCAAATTTTGAACTACAAACAATCAAAAGTTATTTAATTCCAAAAATTTGTCAAGTGAATAATAAAATAATATCTAATTGCTTGAAGATCAAATAAAAGTGCAAAAAAACAAAATTAAAATGATTAATTAATAAATCACAATATGTTGTAGGCTATTCTAAACGAAAAAAATTAACTTATGTACGAAATAAATGTTGTTTGTGCAAACAAAAGTGACTACAAAAATCATGCGCAAACAAAAAACGACTTGTTTCTAACAATTAATTACCAAAAAAACAGATTTTATTTAAAGCCATTTAACTAAATACAATTCTTTATATGAATTTGTATAAACAAAGAAAATAAATTATTAATAAATAACACAAAGTAAAACAAGTTATAAAACAACAAATTGCATGTGAAATTATTAAGAAAAAACCCCCTCAAGATATATTTTTGTTTATAATTTTTTTTGGTTGTATCTGAGTGTTTTTGGTTTTTTATTTCAAGAATCAAATGGAATTGGTTTTCGCCTCGGCAAGCAATTAATTGGAATTACATTCAACTGGAAGTGAGGTAAGTTTTTTTTCATGTTTAATTATGTTGCGACACGTTCGAAAAGAACTTTCACTGGTTTTACATGCTCAAAAAAGCGGAAAACATTTGCGGCTGGGGGAAATATTAACCAACATTTTTGTTACTGGGTGACAATTACTTTCGCAGTTTATTTTCGATTTGGTTCGGTATTGGGTTTCTTTTTCACCGTTTTGGTTTGCGCAGTGTGGAAATTTCCGGATTATTATTTGTATGTTGTTACCTGCCACCCGCATACTGATAAACTCCCTTTCTCACCCTCACACTGCAAGAAATAAGGGTCCATTCTGCTTCATTGCAGCGTAAATCGGAGAACTGTAACACACATTTTAGTTTTAAAATCATTACATAGCGAATAAACTGGTAATCGAACTCCTCACAGCAAAATGTGAAATATATAATAAAAAAAAGGTTTATATAAGTATTTTCAAGACTTTTGTTTATTTAAAAAATTTCTTGTAATATTACTTGTTGTATATAATGTTAAAAAAATGAGAATGGAAACACACAAAACAATTTTTAACAATTAGCTCAGGATAACACAAAAAATTATATTATCCACTTAAAATGTGTAATGCAGCATTTATATTGCACTTTGCGGGGTGACATATAAACCTATATACATATCTTGTTTTAAAATTATGGAAATGGCTCATAAATGCATGGGAATTTCGATGCATTTCTTTCCCATTTCCTCCCCTCTTCCTCTGCTGATGCAAATTTTCCGGGTCGTTGCAGCAGGTTTTTCCCCTCGTTTCCTTCCTTCCCCAAAAAGCGAACAGGTAAGCAAAAGGTGAGAGGTAAAACAAGGGACACCAGGTAAACGTAAACGCGATCGCAGAGAAGCAGGGAAAAGCAGCAGCTGCTCTGCTTCAACCATCAACCGTCTACCTTTTGCCTTTTGTTTGGCTCGCTTTTCCCTCCAATGCTTCTTCTTACCGGCTTCCTGCCAACTGACACAGTGGGTCGAATCGCTACATTTTACTGCAAAATTATCTATCTACTTTGAATGTATTAAAAAAAGAAATAATTGTAAACAAATACAGCACATTTACCATTTAAAGGTTCAGTTTTCAAGCAAACCAAAACAAAACAAAAAATATTTTATATAAAAAATTTGTATTGAGTGAAGTTTTGGTTGTTTTCAAAGCTATTTTGGTAACTTATTTGGCTTTAAGACCTAAAGTTATCATTAAGTAAGACATTTTTGGTACAAATTTCTATTTATTGCAACCTATTTAGCCTATTTTTTTTTGACCCACTGTCCCATTTTGGTGGTGCTGATTACCTGGTTCGCGCTTCTTCTTCTTCTTTTTCTGCCGCCGTGATTTTCTGTCCGTCGCATTGTTGTAGCTATTGTTGTTTATTTTTTCTCTATATTATTTTCCACTTCTTTCGCAGTTGGCTTTTATTGCTAAAATGTGTCTCGACAGGCGGTTTTTCTGTTTTTTTTTTTTGTATTTTGTATATATACCTATCTTTTTTTTGCATTTATTGTTTCTGCTGTTTAGTGCACTTTGTGGGGCTTCTTTTTGGCTTATAAAAGATAAAGCTGAAACGGCTAAAAAAAAGAAGAATTAAGCTGCAGTTGGCCTTCAACTAAACTTTGACTTCAACTTTGTCGTAAGTCGAAAATGCATTTCAATGTATTGAGTTGTCCGGTCTTTAAATGTTTTTATAGTGCCAAAGCTAATTGAAAAGCTTCTTATGTACACTTCAAAAAATACGGTTGCTTCAAACAAATTTAATTATAAAAATCAATAGTACACTAAAAATATTCTTCATTAAAAGAAAACGTAATTTATATTGCCAATCAAAATACATACTTATTCTCTGTGTGTCACTAGCAGGAGAAGTGAAAGAGACGGCGAGTTAGTGTGAAAGAAAGAGGCAGCAGCAGGCTTATCGTATTCACATGAGCTGGGGAAATGGAAATGAAAACTGAAAGTAAAATTGATAAGTTTAAATGGGTGACAAGTTGAATAGGTTACAAAACTAAGCTAAGTCGAACGAAAGAGAAAGAATATGGCAGCAGAAAGAGAGGGAACAAAGCTGAGGTCAAAGCTTAGTCATTCACTTGTTGACATTCTCTTTTTGCCGTCTCTTTCAATGGGGAGACATAAATATTTTAAGCTTGTCTATGCATTTCCTTTTCTTTTGTTTTGATACCCATTAATATAGGAGGTATTAAGAATTTAGCTGAATTCAACAATTAATTGAGAAAATAATATAAATATTTTAAACTAAAATATTTTTTTGAACTTATTATATACCGAGTAAAAATATTTAGAACACCCTTTAGCTGATGAGTATTGATGGGTATCAGATAGTCGATTCTATGATAGGCTCTTGCTTTTGCTGTTGAACCTTTGACCTTGATTGCATATCAGAGTTGTTGCCGTCGAGTGATTCAATCGTTTGTTCGACAATCGCGATCGCGACTGGCGCCTATCAAAGTTTATACCCCCATGTAATGCCATTTGTGTGTCTTTTTTGTGCCACGATTGTGTTTCAGAGGCCACTGATAAGTTTCTATTTTAATAAAAACAATCAAAAGAAGCAGCAACTGCAGTAATATACTAAAACATCAGGTTTTACGAACGCAGATCGGGGGCAATCCCCATTGGGATTAAGTCGGCTTATCTTTTATTGTTCCGAAGCGCAGCTTAGCGGCAGGTAGGCACTCAGAACAAGCATTTGAAGGTACAAATATAAAACACGAAAATACAAAACACGAAAATGTTTGCTCGCCGGACACCAAACACTTTTCAGCAAATTCATTGGGGAGTGCTAGAGGAGAAGCACAGGTTACTAGGCTGGTCAAAAAACATAACACTATATATATATTAAAAACAACAGACTGCCACAAAATTTATTGTTAAAGTTTTGTGGCTATTATTCCTAAACTAAATGTAAATATCTAATACAGATGTTTTAAAACGCACTACAAATAGTTATGTAAAACTTGTTAAACATTTGAAACTGTTGTATTAATATTGGATTTAAGATTAGAAGTTATATTTGTTTGTTACTTATCAAAGAAAACTTATTTGGGTTACGTATTTATTTGACAAGTTATTTCTTATCTGTTATCTAATAACAACTAATTATAAATATTTATTTTTATACTTTCCAAAGATAACAGTAGTAAAGACGTTACCAGTGAGCCCCAAGGGTAGGAAATTATTTTGAATAGTCGTTTTGCAATGAAAATAAAAAGTGGAAAGCACTACCTTTTCAAACAAAAAATTCATTTGCAGAAGTACTACAAAAATTTCGAACTATTAAAAGAGAAACAAAGCCAAAACTGAATTTTTGGTCCTTCAACAACTGTAAAAATATACTCAAACACACAAAAAAAAAGGGAATACTTTATTAAGAGGAGAAACCCAGAAAATAAATAGAGATAGAAAATGTACAAAACTAAAAGCCGGATGGATTAAATTGGGATTTATGCCCCAACGCACTCGTGGCATATGTAATGTACCCCTCTTCCAATTTTTGTTGTGTTTTATTTTTTTTTTTCTTGGGTCCCAAGAACCCTCTCTTCTTGTATCACCTCACCTGTTCCCCATTTATTTTTTCTGCTGTCGAGGGCGGGCAGATAAAAATGTTGAAACAATAACCAAGGTAATTCCCAGGAGGCATTGCCAGGATGCCAGTATGCCAGGATGCCAGGATGCCAGCGTATAACTGCCAACTTCTGTGCCGGGCTTTTCTGCCCGAGATTTGGAGCATTTGCAAGTATTTTTTGGGGGCGTTTTATTTTTTTGTTTTTTGTTTTTTCTTGTTTTGTCGAGCTGGACTGGGGAGTTTGTCGTAAGCAAAGTGATGTACATTTTCTGCCAGCTAGCTAGCTACCCATATGGAAATTGCACTTCCTGGAAAAACCGGGGCGCCAGAATGGTTGCGCATATGCACTTTTTGTGTAAGTCAGCAAATTGACTCAGCTTTCCGCACATTTTGCTGCAATGTGAGTTGGTTGGTTAGGGAACTCTTGGGTTTGGGGAAAAAATGGCAAAAGATGTTGGAAGAGATTTGTCGAATAAAACACAGAAAAACAGTAGGAGGAAAAGCCAGAGTGGATTGCTTTAAGAGATTTTCCCCCCATTTCAGATGTATTTCATTTGCCGAAACTATAATTCTAGAAATAATTCTTGGGAATAAATCATGGAAACAGAGATAAATTCAAGGTCACAACCTGAATGTAAAAAAATACTATAAAAAAAATATTTGCTATCAAGAGAAGTGGAAATTCGGAAGTAATTACTACTAATTGATGGAAAAATACAACTAAACACATGTATTTTTTAATTTATTAAAGTATTTAACTTTCAGAATAACATATACATATATTACACAAGATATTCTTAATAACATAATTTAATTCAGAGCCATTTAAAAGTGCATTTAAAGTGCAGTACGATTAAATGGTGCAATGAAGAATATCACGTCTTAAATATTGTAAAAAATAAGGAAAATACCTAATTTAAAATTTCATCATTTTTCTTAAATTATATAAGCTAACCCTTAATCCGCAGCTTGCTGAAACCTCCATTAACCGAAATAATTAATTATTATTCCCCCCATTTTTTTCAATATCGAGTATGTGTTATGAATTACTTTGACCACTTGCAATAATGAGATGAAAAACAATTTTATAGCTGTTGTGGATGTTTGTATTTTTTGTTCTCTGCTGCTACCAAATTGGAATTCCAATTAAATGGGCCTTGGACTGGGAAAATTGCATTAAAATCCCCGCGACATGATTCAATCAAACTGAGGAAAAAACGAATTGTTGCGGAAAGCCAGCAACAAAGTCAACAACAATAACGTATAATATGATATATGGCAAATAAAAATTTGTGTGTGGAAATGAATGAAAATTGCATAATGTGCGAGGAAATAATTAATCCAAAGGGGTTTAAATTGGTGGGCATGGAAAGTGGGAAGTCCCCTGGGAATACGTTAAAAATAAAAAAATTCACAGACGGCACTTCAAATGGCCTTGTCACCCCCCCTTTTAACCCACCAATTAACCCTATCAATTGAGATTGAGCCCACACAACGAAGCTCAGGCATTCATCGGTTGCATTTTGTAGCCCGCAAATTAACATGTTTTATTTATTTATTTTTTCTTTTTTTTTTACTGCCAACGCAGTTAGCCGTTACCTGTTTCAAAAAGGAGTGGGCCTTAAAGAGGAGGTGAAGCTCAGGTGAAAATTATGAATGAAGTTGCAAAGAGATGGATTGTTTACTATTAATAAATCAGTCACCAATGAAATAGCAAAAATATTCCGAAATCAATTGGAATTTAACCATAAATGTATTTAAATTGTATTACTTTTGTGGCAAAATTAAATCTAGTTTATAAAACAAGCCAAGTAATTTTGATATTTAATTTACCATCAATTACGTTTTGTATTTTCATTTGGTTAAGCAATTCTATTATGCTAATTTAGTTTCAATTTCATTTGAATTGCGAAACGTGACGAGTAAGGCAATAAAAACCTTTAAATAAAAAAAATTAAATATTTGATTTCAATTGTAACATTTCTTGATTTAGGTATTTATTCGAATGCTACAATTTATCATTTTTTGAATTTAATTTGTGAATTTAAATAAATGCCCATAAAATTCATATATTTTGTTTAGTATTGAACAATCGATTTGAATGCCTAGTGCATTTTAAAGAAATCCATTTTTGTTAGAGTTGCTTCAAATGCCATTCAATGTTCTTAAACTTGCCCTTAAGTTATTTTGCAAAATATTGTTTCACCTGCAAAATACCTTAAACAAAGTTTTAAAAGTATTCCATGAAAATACGAAAATCCTTGAATTTCGCGAATGCGGTTGGCGCTGTGTGTGTATTCACGATTTTTACGGGTTCGCAGGAATTTGTATAAAATGGGAACTACCACCGATGCCCACGGTAGGCAGCATGGATTGCAGTCCACCAGAAAAGTAATTCAGCAGACGAAGAACCCCATTATGAACATATTTTTAGTTTCAATAAAGTTTTCCTTTTCCAAACAAACAGAATGTTTGTTAAAAAGAAATGAAACATAACCGCAAAAAGTGGAAGACAGGCACGGAATTCCTTTCCACAAAACGGGTCTCCAAACTCCGACGTCCAACTGTAATTGAAGTTGAAACAGTTGAGCCAGTAAATTGTGTGCTATATAACATGACAACAGCCACAACAAAATTGCAAAAAATGAGGGAAATATGCAATTGCATGAAGTGCCGCCTGGGAAAATGGTTAAGGAGGGATTTTCAAAGAAGGGGTTAAGTGGTCAACGCACAGAGATAAATTGGGGAACTCACTAGGATAACTACCATATATATTTTCATAGTTTATTGTGCCTACCTTTAATGGATATCTGTCTTCAATCAATGTTAATTTTATAATATATTTTTAAAACAATTTTTTTTAAAGCGGTCAATATAGTTTTCTATATACTTTCTAACAGTAAATTGTAAATAGCTTTAAACATTTTTTTTTAATGAATGTTTTTGTATTTTACTAATTTTCCCGCACATAATATATGTATAACAATAATATAGTAATTTTTAGTACATTAAAATCGCAATAACAATTTAGTTTTCTAGCAGGGATGAAATTTATCATTTATATCATTGAAACCATTCCGTTTTTCTCTGTGTAAATGTGACATGTGCATTGTTTCACTTACTCGTCTCCACTGCTGCTTTGTCTCGTGTCAAGGGCAGAAAAGAAAGATATGAAGGGAAAAGGCTCTGGCACAGAGAAATAGGAGAATATCCAGTCCAGCCCTTTCTCTCTTGCGAGATGTCCAACTGCCGATGGCAAATGTCAGTCTACAGACAAGTGTAGGTCAATGCAAATTATGAGAATCGAGTGCAGTGGCTGCACAAGCGAAATCCAAGACAGCTGACAGACAGTTGGGGCAAAAGTATAAAGTTCGGGGAAGAATGTGTGACAAACACGACACATTTTCAGTAGGCCACCACTTAGTCGGATGAGCCAAAGGGAAAAGTATTAAATTAAATGTCAACTGGATATCGACTATCGACCAAACGGAATTTTCTATAGACAAAGACCAATAAAAAGAAGCTTGCTATATATATAGAAAACATATGATGCATAGAACTATTTAGCCTAAATTAACAAAAATTCAAAATGATTTGTGCTCGAAAAGCCCTAAGATTTTAAAGAATACAAACTAAGTTACTGTCTTAGAGCAACTTCCAGCTGAAAAGATAGATTTACTTCCCAACTCGGTGACCCTCGGTCACAGAAATCTTCCATTTGGAAATTGCTCAACCAGGCAGACAAACCACCTCCTCCTAGTTATTTATTTAATTTAACATTTTTCAATGTTGCAATTGTTTGTCGTCTGGTTTTTGGAGATTTAACAATGCAAACGAACCGATAAGCAAAAAAAAAAAAAAGAAAAATACGACTGAGAATCACAAAACCCACAAGCCGAAACCGAAAACCGAGAAAAAAGCAGCAGCACCGAGTACCATAAAATGTACGGTTCAATTCCATTTATCATTTACGCATGATAAGCCCGATAAGCACTCACTTTCTGCCTGCCACTCCCCCTTTTCCCCGCCCTCCATTTCCATTGATAAGCTTCGCATTTGTATCTGAATATCTGTTTATTGTCATCTAAGAGAATTCGAAATGCGTGAGCAGGCGTGAGCAGGACCTCAACAACTGCAAGTATCGAATTTGCTTTGCGCAAAAGTTGCTTTTGGCCAAAGGAAAAGTTTCGTGAATACAGTACAAATTTGTTTCAGTTTCTTTGCTTTTCCCGTTTGGCTTGAGAAGTTTTTCGTATTTTCTCGGTCAAGCAACTAAAACTAGAGCTGGCTAAATAGCCTTAAGCATTTGCCTAATCTAGATTTGATTAATTATCGCCTGTTACATTCTCTTGTTTAATTACATTTTGTCTATCGGTATTAATCGACTTGGAATCTAATTTAATCAGTATAATTGCGCATCTGTAACTCATTTGATTATTAATATATCGAACTAATCGCTTTGCTGCCTATCGATTATAATCGGATGTGGCTTAAAATCATTAATTATATAAATTTTTGCGTGTCTGGTGACTAAATTGATTTTTGAGCTTTGCTTATCGATTTGTTATACCAGAAATACTATCACACTTGGTTATCGCTTATACCACTTATTTATTGATACTGTAATCCAAAACACAATTGAACAATTTTAATTGATAAAAAAGATTTGTGAAAATCAAGTTTTTATCTGATTGATTACGTAATTGTTTACATTGATTGTGTCTTGCTATCATTTATCATATCAACTTAATGCCCGATCATCTGTTTGATGATGCATTTCATAAGTGGTTAATTAATAATTGTTTGTGGATTGCTTTTTATAGAAACTTTTTTGGCTTACTTTTTCGTTAAACGTTTCCACACAATTTCCACATGAATTTTAAAATGTTTTAATGTTTTCCATCTGCATTTTCTCTTTTTTTTTTAGCCACTTTGTTCTGCTGCATTCGACCGAACAAAATCACCTTGATTTTGTGGGTTAGTTAGGTTTGTTTTGGCTGAGATGATATATAGGGTTGGGTTCACTTTCGATTTCCCCCTTACCCATCCTCCATTTAACCCCTTTTCGCCCCTGGGGGCTACAAAGAGATAAAGTTTTTGGCCCTACGAATTGTGTTTGCTATTGTTGTTGCCCTATCTGTCTCGCTTCAGGTGTTTATTTTGCAATGTACCCATGTGTACCTATGTATTTGAATGTATATATAACTCGATCCATGTATATATGTGCGTGCTGCCTTTGTTGCTGCTCGTTCGTTGCTCGTTACGCTTCAGTTTGGAAAATCACGCTTTATTGCATTTCAAAACCGATTTGCTTTGGCCCATGACCGGTTACAAAAAAAATTCCCACAGAGCGCATAACAAAGCAAAAAAAAAACCATATATCTGTGGGAGATTGTTTTCCATTTTTGCATATCATCTTTGTTTTATTTTATTCATCTTAATTATCATAACTTGAGACTGATTAAAATAAATATAAAATGAAAATATAATTAAAATGAAAGCACTGAAAATCATAATGTATTGAAAATAAAAAATAAAACATTATTGTTAATTTTCAATGATCAGCGGTTAAAAATGTAGGTATTTTTAGTTTCATTATTTTTTTAATTAATGAGTATATTTTATTTGTTTTTCTCCGTGTATATGCACTGTTTACAACGATGATTTTAGTGCATTTCAAAGTCTCACCCTTATAAAAAAACAACGCAAATTTCCAGCTGAGTCTGGGAATATTTAAAATAAACTATCAAAATCAATTTACTTCGCCAAATGCGTAAAAATCATCAACTTTCCATAATTACTTTAATAGCCAGCGAATCGGAGTTGCTCTCTTTTCTTCCATCTTTTTGCTAAACAATTAAAAGACCATTTGGCAAAGGGAAGGCAGCGAGGGGAATCCCCCCGCCACGTGACTCACGATTCAAGGCAGAAAAACTGAAGCTAAAAATAATTATATGAAATTCAGCAAAATGACTAAACGATGAAGTTTCTGCCAGCTCTATCTCCCTTGTCTCTTACTTCTCCTTACTATTTTTTTTTTTACTTATAGTATTATTTTTTGTTGTCTTCGTTTTGGTTATATTTGTGTGCGTGTATGGGGTTCATGAACCTGTCGAGTGTTTATCAATTATTATTATGGGAGATTTGTAGGCTTGTTTGTGTCGGCGGCTCTTTTGGACATCACAGTAGAGCCCGGTTAGAAAAGGAACCGTATTACAACCATAAAATAAAGTATATCTGGCTCACACTTGTGGTTATTTAGTCTAATCAGTTAGCGTTACAATTTTTTTTGGTTTTTCTTTGGTTACAATTTTATTTGAAAACATATTTTTACAAAGGCTAGATCATAAAATATTTTATTGCCTTGATTAATTAAAGTTTAAGTGTATCTGGTAAATCATTTTGGTCATTGGGTTTAAAAAGTTCGCATTTAGATTTCTTTAGTTTTCTTTGGCAACAATTTTATTTAAAAACATAATGGAATTAAATTTTTTTTCCAATTTTAATGTTTTTTTAAATGTTAAAGATTCTGAAGTCAAATAATAACACTAATATATATATATATTACAGTTAATTTTTTTTTAATAATCCATGTTGCACATTGTAATCATTCAAAAACATATTCTGAAGAATATGCACCTGGTGCAGTGAACTTTTTCACAACTTTACTCCAGCAAAAGACATTGCACATAAAGTTCGGGGGGAAACAGAGCAAGAAGCTGGCGATGGAAAAATGAAAATGGAGAGGGGTGAAAACTGAAAAAAAGGGAGCAAAAAACACAAACTCGATTTGCGCACCAAATTGACTGTAAAATGTGCAATCTGCAAGTTAATAATCGCCAGACGTATGTGCCTGCAATTTGAGCAGGGCACAATAACAAAAATAAAATGCAATAAAACTGCAAAAATAATACGAAAAGCCACACCAACATGGGGCCAATTAAAACAACAATAGTTGGGCAGACGTATACGTAATATTACAAAAAAATAAACATACACAAAAATGTGGAGAAAACACAACTAAACAAGCCGAAACATAAACAACAATATCAGCAAAACATGTACGACAACAACATGTACGACAACAACAAAAATTGCAACACCAATTTTTTTTTTAACAACAACTATAACAGCAAATTTCCACAACAACAAGGCATCAGTCAAGCGGCAAATGCGAAAAAAGCACTTGAAAATGCTTTTTTCCAAGCCAAAGACTTTTGCCGACAAGATAACTTTTGGGAGTGTACCCAATACAGTCCGCGTCATAAGTTGTAAACTGAAAAAACTTGACGAAATCTAGAAAAGTTTACCAGTTTTCATTACTCATTTAAAAATGGATATGGTTGAAATTAGCAAGTACTTGTTTTACAAAAATTGCACCTACAAAAAATGGTCTACAACATTTAACAACAACCTTAAATATTATTTTAATAATTCTGAATACAAACAAATCACTTATTTTCACTATGTAAAAGCCGTTAAATTTTGAATAAAAATAATTTAATATTTTTGTCCGGGACCTTACCCTTTCAGGGCAACAAGAAAACGAATCTGAAGTGGCGGTAGTTGGAAAAGAAGAAGCAATAAAACATCATAAAGTCCCGAGACAAGAGCGCGAACCCGTTCCCAACAATCATTCCAACAATGCGGGCTCAATTACAAAAAAAAAAAAATAAATAAAAAAATAAGAAAAAAAAAGGAAAAAAAATAATTTAATTTCTGTTTGTATTGTTGTCATACCAAAATGGTGATGGAGTCTCCCAAGTGATTCATAATTTGTAACTGCCGATGAAACGAGGGATTCAGGATTCCTAGCAAAAATAATCAAATTATTAACTTTTTATATGGAATGAATACCGATTTTAACCGATTTTAAAACCTTCATAAGGTGCTTCAAATATGCTTGATGTCAAAATACATTTTACAATATATAAATAAACAATGGAAGTAAAACGGTGGTTTGCAAATATGCATTAAAAATAAAAACATAAAAACTTTTTTTTACGTGTACAAAATGTTAATATATTACGTAAAGGAAATTTTGGTTTATGTTAAATTAAAATAAAAATAACTTAAAAACTGTTTTTCTTGATTAACCAAAGTCTGATCAATAGTTTGTAAAAATCAGTTAATTTTTTTAATTCGTTTTTAATTTCTTTTTTGGGCAAAATGCAATTACAATTGATTAATGCTAAAGTTAAGAGAAGGGTAAACTGGAGAAAAGGAGAAAGAGGATGCGGCTGTCTGAAGAAAGTAACGCTTGTAATTATTTCTCCTTTGGTTGGGGTCTGGTTTTTTATTTTTTTCCCCCAGTTTTTTTTTCATTTTTTTTGTTGTTGCCCAATCTTTGGCAGTTAAACTTTTCTTGGTCCTGCTCCTTGCCACTTTGTCGGCTGCTTTTGCCTGCAAATGATGCTGTAATTTATTTGCCTTTGTCATTGCACTTGGCCGGGGTCTTATGTATGTATACTTGGCTACCACTACCACTACCATCATCATGTTCCTCCACTTTTCTCCTGCTGGCTTCTATCTTTTTGGCCACTTGTGGCAGTTTTGTCGGCGGATCCTCGTCGCTGCCTGTGAACGGGTGCTCATAAATTTCTACTGCTTGCATTTGCGTATGTTGCCCATCGTCGGCGCAGCTGCTGCTTCTTCGACTATCGATACACTGGGAAAAATTACATTTACATTTTTTTTTATTATGTCAATATAATTAAATATCGGTGTTATTTGCAATTGAAAATAAAAGCAATAAAAAATTGTTGATTTCTTTTTTTAACAAAGAAGTTAGTTGAAAATGGAATATCAGTTTAAGCATTACAAAATTCTTAAATTTTATAATATTTTTAAAACAAAATCCTTGACAGCTATTTTTTTCCTGTTTTTTCCATACTCCCACTTTTTCCTTCGCCTCTGTCTTGTAATTTATGTGCGGATTTTTATGGTTTGTTAGTTTTTGCAGCCATAATCCAACCTATCCACTCTGGAATCTGCCACTCCCCCCAACTCGCTGTCCTATTGAACACTTGCAACATCATGTTTACCTCACAATGGTAGAACCCCCCTCCCCCAACCACATCCACCACTAACGCCACCCCCTCTTTCCACGCCTCTGCATTCTTTTAGATTTATTTGTTTGTTGTTTTCCTTCCCCTCGTGGTTTTGTTCCGTTTCGGGTTTGGTTTCCTTTAATATGATTTACTCCATGCATTTCGTTGCTTCATTTGTTGCTTAACCTTTTTTTATGCAAATTGGTTAGGGTTTCCTTTTAAAGCGAAAATAAGAATTGGGTTGGTGTAGGTTAGGAATTGGATTTTATTTTGCTCTTTTGATTAATTCAATTTTAATTTAACTAATGAAATATATTTATTCTTTGCAGCTCATTCCAGGATAAGGAAATCGACTTGTTTTTAATTGGATTTGGTAAGTAGTAACTTTATTTTATTTTCAAAGAAATTTAATTTAAATGAGATCAACTAAAATAGATTTTCCAATCAAGTTTTTCACTCTAATAAAAGCACATTGCGAATTTTATGGTCGTTTTTACTTCATCAAATTTTGTGATGATTTTCTCGTCTCTTTTTTTCTGCCAAAATCAATTTTCGATTCGCACAAATATTTATTTTCTTTGTGCAATTTTGTCGCACTCTCCTCTTCTTGCAATATGCAAATCGAGTTGAAGATATTGCCGCCATATTCCTTTTAATATGCCATTGCATTTTGTCGCCTTCCGTCGTTTTCTTGAGATATTTTGTGTTAATTTTTGGCTTGCCGCCAAATCATTCTTCAGTTTGTTTACCTTTCGATGCAACTTCTTTGCCGGCTCCTTTCTATATTTATTTTCTTTTATTCGCTTTTTGCTCAATTCAATTTTTTGTTTTGCATTTAATTGTGTTTTGATTTTCGCGCTTGCCAAAAAAGGAAATTTTTTTTTGCTTTTGGATTTAGCGCACACATTTAAGTTGAACAATTATTTTTGTGATTTTATTTTTGTGTGTGACACACGTGACCAAAATTAGCGTCAAACTTTGTAGCGGGGGTCTCACTGTAATTGACTTTAATGTTTTGCCACGGTGAGAGTGGAGCAAATGAAGAACTTTCATCTTCGGTCGAAAAAGTTGCCATGAACGTGAATAGTTCTTGGTTTGGGCAAGAAGTTAGCAATGCTACAAGTTTAAGTAAACTATTTTCTTTTAAAAATGTTAAGATTTGAGCTGATCAATTTATTTATTTTTTTTTAATAAGTAGTTAAAACCTAATTTGTTTGCAAAATGTTTCCTTTAATATTCTTAAGGATTACCACATTTTTATTTCTAAAATAATTCGAACTTAAAAGTTAAATTAAATTAATTTCTTTCTTTCTTCTTTCTTAAGTTAAATTAATTTCTTTAAGAATTATCCCTAAAAAAATGGCGTGTCTCACGCGTGAGTATCAAACCGTATGAATAGTCGAAGGCTTGCCATCGATTCATTGCGATTTAAATCGAGACAAAAAAAAAGAGTTTCGTGACTGGCACTTGCTACTCCGACTGCGGTTACTTATTAACTTTTATGGACCATATATAAAGCGCAATTTTCCCCATTTTCAACAAGCCGCCAGCGGCTTGAACTCATCCCTGGAAAAACGGGAAGGGGGACAGGGGGAAAAACCAGTTAGGAATGGAGTTTGGTAAAGACCAAAAAAAAAAAGGCAGTTGCAAGTACCGAAACTTAAAGCAAAAGCAAAACTAAACCGAAGCAAAACTCCACAGACGAGTATCCGGAGAGTTGAATTTCTTTGTGGCCATAGCAATTTACCAAATATGTACCTTTCACTTTGAAAATCGTAAAATGTCACAAACTGTTCAATAAAAACACAAATGACAATAAAAAATCCGATAAACAAGCGGAGGAAAATGGCCGAAGAGACTGAGACTGAGACTCTTGGAGTCAAACTCAAACTCAAACTGAAACTCAGGCATCGGCGCAACGAGAGCGACAACAATGCAAGCCATTGCATAAATTATTGGAAATTTATGCGAAAATTACAGCAACACACAACTGCGGCAGCAAAACGACCAATGTCAGCAACGGGAATCGAAGATTTAAAGCCACTGCTGCCTGAAAATATCATGCAAAAATGTTTGAAAAAACATTCAATATATATGCAGTAACTATGAACACATTTAAAGCCAGTTTTTAGTGCGGTATAAAATAAAGCTGTTTTCTTAAATTTTTACTAACTAGGGTAGTTAATGATGACTAAGCCTTGGAAATAATTGTTATATTTTCGGTTTTAAAATATTTTAATAATTAAATTAATTTTAAAAATCTTTTTTGGTTATTAACCAAAAAACCAGTTCTTAATATATCTCAAATTTTGTAAGGTATTAACTACGGCAGAGAAATAAGTACAAATTAAAGACATCTGATTTCCTTCAATTCAATCCAAAATCCAAAATTCAATTTAAACTTCCACCTATTTTTTTTTTGGCTGTTGCAACCGAATGTTTTTGTAAAAATAGAGAGGCGATGTAAATTTACATTGATAACGAAATGGTGCGTTTTAAAAATTGTATTTTATGACCCGCAACGAATGTGATCCCCAATAGCAACAAACACAACAAAGGGGTCAACAAGTTGTCAACTTTTTATGATTATTTTTTGTGGCTTTTGTTTGGTGTGTGTGTGTGTGTGTGTGTGTGTGTGTGTGTGTGCAACCTTTTCTATTTGCATTTTCAAGTCGCTTTTCTTTATTTCTTTCTTTTAATTTTATGATTTTTTTATAAACTTGCCAACGAAGCGTGTGAAAAAGCCAAGCCAGAAAACAGTGGAAAAACGACTGTGCAAAGAAAAGGAAACTTTAAGCCAGCTAATGAGAAATAAAAGAAGACCTGGCCCCACACTCTTTGTCTTAGTTGATTTTAATGGGAAAAATAGGTGGAAAAGAAAAAACCGTTTCTTGTATTTGGTTAATGGCTGAGACAAAGTAAATTGGCCAAGCTCAAACACTGCTAACTAGTTGGAAAAAAACTAAAATATGAAAAATGTTATGTGATGTGATGCAAGTGCTGTTGAGCAGATTTGATTTAAACGATATTGCAAGGGAAATAAATCTTCAAGTTAAACAAATTCCCCATATCAAAATTGCTTTAAATATGCAATACTATTTTTTTTTTTAAATTAATTAACTATGAATAAAAAAAAGACTAACATATTCACATAACAGTTTTTCATAAATTTAATTATGAATAAAAAGTGTATTAACCTCTTCCCTTCACTTCAATTTAAAATTATATGGTTTTTCGACTGTTTTCATAGCAAAAAATTTAAACAGCTTTAAAGATTAACTCCGCCTCAATAAAATTATCATGAAAACATTGTTGGTTTCTCTTTTTGCATCTCAGTAATTTTCCTTAATTATTATTTTTGTTTTTGTTTAATTGCGTTCGCTGTTGTTTGGTTTTAAATACATATTTTTTCTTTCTGAACTTTTTTGCTCAGCTTTGTTTGCGTTTTGGCTTAGCTAGCGTTTGCTTTTCTGATTATTTTAATTCTCATTTCTCGGCTTTTTTTTTCTTGTTTGTTTGTTTCTTTGCTTTGTTTTTAATGGCTTTCCCACATTGTTGTAATTAAAATACGTTTAACGGTGTTTTGCATTTTGCCTGCTTCAAAGGAAAAGCCTACGAACTTGCTGCATTTCCTCAAGGGTTTTTCCTTGGGAACAAACAACAAAGTTGGAAATTGCCTCGTACAGTGCAAACAATTTATGTTTTGTCTCGAGTATTTTATGTGCAGCGAAACAATTTGAACTCCAATGAAGTCGGCAGCAATTAAGTGTGTGTGCAACCCCTTCCAAAAATACCCATATCCCCCCATAGTTTTATTCGTTGTTTATGCAGGTAAATACATATATACTCACATATATCATTATGCATGTGACTGCAAAAAAAAACAAAAAAAAAGTCCCAACAGCAACAGCAGCAATGAACATTGCAAGCACAGCAGCACCAATCAGCTGCTGTTGCTTCTCTCTCAATTAACTTTGCATGCATTTAATTGCTTGGACAACGAATTTAATTTGATCTAAAGAAACCCGGTGCATTATATAAGTATTACATATTCATACGGAAAACATAAGCCCACAGATGCAGCAAGTCTTAGAGAATTAAATGCTGAAATGGTGAATTTTCTTTCAGAAAATCAGAATGCCGTGAATTATAACAGTTAAATGGTGCATGCAAATCCTAAGAATTCTAAACCAAGCAGGTTTACAACTTTCTAAAGATTAATAAATACACATTTAAGTATTACAATACTTTTGAAATGTAGGACAATTTATTTATTCACAGAATTCCTTTGATTAAATTGATTTAAGTTTTCCATGATTTTAATTTTTAAAAAGAGTTTGTTAGGAAAATAAAACTATTAAGCTATCTATGTTTCTCTAAGAATTCTAGTATTAGTCAGTCATTTGAAAACCCACACATACTTCACACTTAACATAACTTTAGTCATTTCCTGCCCATTCTATTAGGCCTTTTTTGGGGGCCAAGTTAAGCCTGTGGGCAAACATTTCACTTTAATTTTGTCGCCACTTAATTTTGATTTATTTGCTCCTGTCATTTGGTGTTTTTGCCCTCCCACCCATTGCCATTTTTCCAGTTTTTCTTGGTCTTTATTTTTTTGTTTTTGTATTTGTTTTTTATTTTTTTTTGGGGACCTGATTTGACATTTAAATGCTACAACGTTTCGTCTGCTTTGAGTGTGTCTGGCTGGTTGTCTGCTGGTCTGTTTGTCTGTTTGTCTGGCTGACTGGCTGCTAACTTGGCTTTCATTTCCGTATGACCCAAATTTCAAGAGACGACAAATTGCCAAGAGAGATTTTCATTTGGCTTCTGTTTGGAGTCGCAATTGCCATTCACCCACGACAATTAAATGGTTTTTATGTTAACCTTTCGCCGACATTTCGCCTGCCCACAATAATATTAATTATAGTTTTTCATGCGCTCAGCTTGAATGGGCTTTCAATTAAAGAAGCGCGACAATTAATTAATTAATTAAGTCCCTGGGAGTTTTCGTGTGTGTGGTTTTCGTGGAAAACTGAGGGTTTACTTGTCATTGACTAAAAAATAAATGTGTGCTTATATGATAATAACTTCTATTAAAAAAGTTGAATACAAATAGTACCTTGAAAATTGTATTTAAAGCTAAATTTAGAAATTGTTAAATAGAAAAAAATAAAAGGCGATTTTATTGAGGGTTAACTTGTCATTGACTTTATTATAATTATGTAATTATTTGATAATAATTTCTATTTAAAAGGTTAGATAAAATAGTATCTTGAAAATTATAAATAAAGTTTAATGGTTAAAAAACAATGTGTTAATTACAAAATCCATGTTTATTGAGTGTTCTAGTAAATAAAAAAAGGCAAACTTAGGGTTGATTTGGCAATGACTTTAAAATAATTATGATTTTATTTGATAATAATTTATATTTAAATGGTTTTTTTAAAATAAGAATTTTATAAAAAAATTAAATGGATAAATAATGTTTGCGTTTAAGTAAATAGAAACTAAAATGGTTGCGATTTGAAAAATAAAGCCTATGCGTAGCCTTTATTCGGAAGCGATTCATTATCAGGGTTTACGCCCCATTGACTTTCGATAAACTTGTGAGGCTAAAATAAACCCCCTGTCTTTTTTTTAACTTTCTGAGAACTTTGCCCTCTTTTCTCCCTTTTTTTTTTATTCCCCCCGCGTTTTTGACTGCATCATGAATGCCGCCGTTGTTTTTGTTTATGTTGTTTGTTAGCCTTGTTTTTTGTTTGTTTTACCTTTTTTATGGCCTGACGCCAGGAGTCAGCTTCCCCTGCGTTTTTCACTTTATTTATGTTTGTTGTATTTTCTGTTTATTTTCTGTGTGTCGCCAAGTTCAAGCAATGAAATTCATAAGATGGTGAAAATCTGCTTTGCCACCCCTCATTTTTTTTTTTTTTAATGATATTTTGGCAGCCATTGTGTTTTCTTTTTTCCACTAAATTATGGGGCAAAGGTGTTCTGTTTTCCCCTCTAATTTTGATTTTTATGCTTAATGTTGGACTTGATGTATTTTCTAATTCGTTTATACACCTTTCTGTTTATTTGGTTCCCTTCGCACTGAGTTTTTGTTTGCCTTATCTTTTGATTGATTAATGGAGTTGTTTGTTTAAAGGGCTTCGGCTTCGGCTTTGGCTTTGGTTTTGGCTTTGGCTTTGGGTTACTGGCTTTCAAATTGAGTTTTTCCTTTCAGCCAGTTTTGTTATTATTACTTCTCTTCATTTATTTACCTTATAGGGCAATCGCTTTTTTGGTCTCACTTTTGAGATCTTACTGATTTTATTCCAAGGTTGCGCCTGGACACACGATTTCAAAGGGCTGCATTATAAGTCCAGCTCCAACTCCAGCTCCACCACCAGCTTTACGTAAAGCTATCTCAAGGTGAAGTCCGCAGCACAAAAAAAAATACAAAAACCAACCGCATAAGGTAAAATACGTATACGTATACAAATCCCCATTAAAGGGCATAAAACGCCAAGGTTGGCTTGTTAAGTTTTTTTCGGTTGTTTTGCCCGTTGTTTGCCGTTGTTGCTGCGAGTGCAATTGCAAATTAAAAATTGTTTTTTCCATAATTATTTCCTCTTTTTCTGCGAGCTACTACCACCACCCAGTTGATTGGCTTGTGTACGAAAAAGGTTGTCCACGATTGTGTCAACTTGTCGCTCTCGCTTTTCGGACACTGAGTAAATAAATAAATAAATAATAAAAAAAAGGAAGCCAAAACGAGACCAGAAAAATGTTTCCCGGTTATGCAATTCCGATTGTCTGCAGGCCAAAGTAAAACGGTTTTTGTTTTCAGCACAGGCGATTTTTAATTGTCTGCTGTAATTGCTTTCGAAAACTTGTTTGGTCGGACTTCAAAAGTATACATTTTCTAGGTCCTTTAAAGTAAGTTTTTTAAGTCATTAAATATGTATGTACTTTTGAGCTTTTTTATATGTTGTATTCGAATCTAAGCCCATTAAATTTAAATCTATAACTTTGCTTTCCAATTGAAATGTATATAAGTATGTGTATTTATTTTAGTAAAGTAAATTAGAGGTTAATTAAAGCTGTTCAAGTAAGTACTTTGTTTTAAAAATATCTGGTATTATTTATTACATTTATTTATATTTACATTTACATTGATGCTCTCAAAATAATAGCTTTTGTTTTATATTCTAAACCAAATATAAATTTTATAATTGTCTATGCTATTTTTTTATATACGCAAATACGAGATATCTGCACCATTTGTGGGGGTGTTGTTGTCCGAAATGAATTAGAGATGCAAGTCCTCGAGACAAACTCGATCGACTCAAACTCAAGTCTCAAGTTCCTCCCATTTTTTTTTGGCCCTTTTTCTCTGCCCCCACAAAATGTCACTTGCCACAGGGCTCTTCCATTTTTTTTTTTTTTTTTTTTTTTTTTTTTTGCTATTATCTATTTGACTTGGAAGTGGAGTGGAGTTGGAGTGGAGCTCCAAACTCCGTGTGTCATTTTTATCGCTTCAGTCCATGGTGAACCCCGAAGTGGCGCTGCATAAAATTGCCAACTACACAATCGCAGTCTGGCTTGGTTTTTATGACTCAGAAGTGCTTTACGCAGTGATTGAGTAGACAGCCGACCGCAGAGGCGATGGACAAGGGGGGGGGGGTAGCCAACTGGGGATCAGGTCTATATAGATATATATAGGAGCCGAGTATAGAGTATAGGGAGAATAAAGAAGGGGGAAATCTCTGCAAATCGAAATTGTGAAAGTTAAGCAAATGACGGCAACTTGTCGTTGGGTCTAAATAAATATATATGTTCCTCCAATCACCACCCACCCATCGTAAGCATTGGGGATATATATATATGAGCTTGATTCAGTGGCAATCAAAAAAGAGCAACCAATGAATATGCAATGTTCAAGAAAGACGATAAAATCACAGCGCAGAAAATGTATTAATTTATTTAATTTTAGTGTATTATAAACATAAACATGGTGGCTTATTGCTTAGAAACAGAAAAACTATTTCTTTTTCTGTAAACTAAAACTTATTTGTCATGTTTAATACAAGACTGTTGCTTTATAAATTGTACTATTTATTTCTTAGAAACAATGCAAATAATTGGTTTTTATATAAACCAAGGGTGAACATAATATTGCATTGTTATTATCGTTGTGGCATATTGGTTTTCAGTTTAGTAACTATTGCTTTACAAATTGTACTATAAACATGGTGGTTTATTTCTTGAAAACATTACAAAGTATTTGTTTTTGTGATTATTCTCCACTTGTTTTAATTTTTTCATTTATTAGACTTTGTCCATCAGCACTTTACTTTATTATTATTCAATTTTTAACTTTGCCTGAATATTGCCTTTAAGTTAGCTGATTTTACCGAAATTTAATGGTATATATTCTATGCTAATTTCAAATGTTACTTGGTTAGAATTAGTGCTTCACTTAACTCCATGTTTTAAAGTGTTATTAAGCCCTGTGCCGACTAAAGTTTCCCTTTAAAAGATTAATACGTTCGTGTTGGGATATCTGATCTGGGAACCCTTGTATCTACGCTTACCGCACAGTAATTTGCAGAAATTTGTTGCGTTGCCTTTAACCGAGATATATATATATATATATATATATATATATATGTATCTGCGGGTATATATACATACACCCAGAGAAAAATCATGGTAAATCCAAATATTTTCACTTTAAATTAAATATTTTCGGTACTGATTTGGTGTGCTACACTTTAATTTTTATTTTTAAGTATGAAAAAATGTATTTTTAAACTAAAGGAAAGGAAAGGAGATCTACAAGTTATTTATTGAATAAATAAATAATCATGACATTATTATGTTTTTAGTTCACTTTAAGTTAGTTTATTTTTTGAAAAACAATGTTGGGGTTTTTCTCTGGGTGTATATATAGTAGTGCGGCCATGATAGCCACTTGCCACTTGGCACTTGGCCACTGGCCGCTCTGGGCTGCACTTACCTGGCTTACCTGGCCAAATTCCCAGTCATTTGGGTTCACTCCTCCCTCCTCCGATCCCCCTTCTTTCTGCCCACAATTTCTGGAAGTTTGTGTTGGCCATTTCGGTTGCCGTTTTCGGTTTTTATGGCCACTTGCAACACACACACATACTGAGACATCGATGAACGAACAACATCATCATCATGTAGAAAGGTAGACGAACAGCTCGAAAAAGGCAACGAAACGAAAGAAAAATATCTGAAAAATTGATTAAAGTTCTTGCAACGCGCAAGCGGCATCAATTACCTGTTGCGGTTGGCTCTGAGGTTTGGAAACAGCAACAGCAGCAGCAACAGCAACGGCAGCAACATAAACAGCAGCAACATCAACCAAAATCAGGTGAAGGAGATGAGGCTGCGGCCTGTAGAAGATGAGGCACAACCGAGGCAAAGTTAAATATGATTACAGCGCTTGGCTTTTAGTTTCAAGCATTTTTCAATATATGCGATGATAAAAACAAAAAAAATTCTTTGTGGTTGCTTGTTACTGCTTTTGTTGTTGTTGTTGTTGTTGGCACAATCAAGCAAAATTTGTTGTTGCCGCCATTTCGTGAGTTGGCTTCGTGCCGCATCACAACACTCCAAAAAATATATGGTAATCAAAAAGAAGCTAATTTGGTGGAAAATTAATCATTCGGTTTTGAAAACTTTAGGGTTTTATTGAAAATTTAATTAACATTATTATGAAAAAAAAAGAGTTTTTAATCTAATAATATTTTGTTATACTTATGGTTTTGTTTAGAAAAAGTTAGTGTAAGACAGATATTATTTTTATGATTTTATATTATTTTTGATATTTGCTTTAGTAGTATAATCCAGATAGTCAGCTTAAAACCACAATCTTTCTCAGATCATTAAACTTTCTGTGTAATAGAGAATTTCCAGTTTTGAACTTGGGCCTGGCTTTTCTTTGGCTCTACCTCTTCTGAAATTTTTCTTGTTTTTTTTTTTTTTTTTTTTTTTTTTTTTTTTGATTGATGATATTACATTTTCAACTCATGTGTGTGTGTGCCCTTCTCTTTCCCACCATCTATGACCGTCTCTTTCCCGCTCTCTGGTCGCGAAGAAAGCGCTTAATTGCTTTTGAATGCTTTCCGTGAGTTGCATTTGCTGCCCGCCAGCAAAACACAAAAAAAATGAGACAAAACAAAAAGTGAAGAAAAATAAAAGAAAAAAAAGCTGGTGGTTGGGGACCGGCTCTCTTGTTTATGTAAAATATGTAAAATCATTAAGGCAAGAAGCACAGCAGCAGCAACAACTTCTGGCCTCGTCTTCAGCCTGTGTTCTTTGATGTCTTTGATTCTTTGGCCATTCTTCTGCGGCATTGTCTATGGGTCCACAGTTTGACAAGCACTGCGGCTAAATGCCAAGCCATCCAAGTAACAACAAAGGGAATCTTTAAAGCTTGGCACAGCCACTCGAGATGGAAACACTTGAGCGGAGGAGGCACCCACCTCCCTCAATTGTGTAAAAATGCCAGCTAGAAAATCGAAAATCTAACCGCAAAGTGGAAGACTGAGAAGAAACGGCCCAAGAAGAAGCCAAGGCAAGTCATCTCTTTGTAAACGAAATGCTCGAATAGTAGTTGGCTTTTAAAGTGTTTACCATAATTGAAAACCACATAATTTCATTTAACCCAAAGGATGAGCTTGGTAACGTTTTTTCTTTCATACATAATACATTACTCAAGATAATCTTTGAGCCAAGAATTTGATGAGCAAACAGAAAATTAAACTTTTGGAGAATTGTTTAAATTAAAATAAAAAAAATAAATACATTTTGGGATTAGTAATAATATAATAGCCAATATTTGATAGAACTTATTTAAATAATTGGTAATACTTATTTAAATATTTTGTAATACTCAAAATATTACCTTTTTTACCAAAACTAGTTGATTTCTTAGAACTTTATTTTTTTAAGAATTGTGAGAGGTTTTGAAGTTCTTAGCTAAAACAAATTTGTAGTTAATGTTAACTAACAATTTAGATTTAATATTAGTTTTAAATCATACTGCAGAGTAACTTTCATTCTTTCTTATGTGATTTATTTTGTGCATGGCATTTTATTTGGTTGCTGCTGATTTCAGACTTATATATATATAAATAAATATATATATATATTATATATATTTTTCTTTTTTTGAGAAAACAATAAAGGAAAATTCCCTTTACATTTTGCCACATTTTCAAACTTGAAGTAGCTGGTTAGGCTTGTGAAAAAAGAGGAAAAAAGCCAGGCAGAGAGACGACCATTTGCTGCATCATTAATGGAGCCAGTCTGGAGGGGCCCAAGCCTCAGCCTCACCCCCTTTGATCATTGGGTAAATATCAACAAGCGTCCGTCCATGTCTGTGACTAAAAGATTTTTTCAATTCCTGGAATTTAATCAAGGTGCATCTGCAAGAGAGCTGGGTAAAAAAAGAGAAAAATAAAAAAGAAGACCGCTGGCGGTGGTCGTTGTTGTTGCCCCTGTTGTTGTTGTTGTTTCTGCTGCCGTTGTTGTTGTTGTTCTGGCTATGTGGATGTGTCTGCCCAAATAGTTAAAGGGCAAGATAAATAAACGTCGTTGCCGTTGTCGGTCGGTCGACAAATGTGACGACAACGCCGACGAAGAAAAAACTCTTGCCTATAATGATGTGCCGATAATGAAAGAGCAAGTTAATGTTGTGCTGTTGCTGTTGCTGTGTGAAATCATTTTGTAGATGCGCGTGATGCGATAATATATCTCCACCCTTTTGCTTTTGCTTTTCTTTTATATTTTTTTTTTTAGTTTCTACCTTCATCTTTGGGACAAGAAAAGCAAGTAACTCGTAGTTTTGCTGCAATGACATTTAATTGTTGCAACACAGCAGCGCACCTGCAAAAAAAAAATGTAAAAAAAATACGGAAACATTTCACACGCTCAGAAAATCAAATGGAAACGAAAAAAAAAAAAAAAAAAACGTTAGCAAAAGCAGCTGCTTGGAAAGAATCTAATCAATTTACTGGCACAAAAGAAAAGAATATTGGAGTAGTTTTAGAAAGAGATCCGGAACGACAGCTGTTGGCTCCTCTATTGTTTTGTATCCAACAGATACAAGACAAGTCAGCACGAAATGTTTCTCATAATTTGCTAGGGGTTATTCGTTTACCTGCTCGAAACTGCTCAATTGTTCTCAAAGGATGCGACATGGAAACCGGTTGGGTTTCCAGATTTATTTGTTCAAATTTTACACCTGCAGAGATACAGATACAAGCATGTACAGATTAAGATACATACAGATATACATAGATTGTATATGTTTGAACTGCAATTACCACAAAATAATTGGCCACCCAAAAAGTAGATTAAAATTAATGATATTTGTAATTTATTATTAAAAAATAATTTAGCTGAAAATCATTTTCGCATTTCTCGATTGCCATTGAAAAGGGCAATCAAATGATTTTTGCGCATTGCCCTTATTAAAAATTCATCGCTCATTCAGAGGACTATAATAACAATGAATACATATTAAAGACCATCAGACGCGTGGATAGTGAGTGGATAATGTCGGCAGATTCATTCAGCAGATTACCCAACTGAATGAAAGGCGGCTTAATAATAATATGATAAGCGGAAAATTAAAATAGAGGCAAACAGCAAAATAAACCTGTGTCCTAGTAAATATTTAATGGGAAAAGTAAGGAAATTTAATATATAAGTTTAGCAGTTTTTAATCTTTTGCTTATGTGTGGAGAAAATATTATTGAAATATTAAAACTGTAGTGAACTTGGATAGAAGGAATTAAAGCATGCAATTGCTTTGTTTCTGTTTAAATTATTTAACAGGGAAATTAAGAATTATATATTATTAAGGCTTAATAGTTCTAAAGCGTTTGCTAAAGCTTTAAACAAATTTAAGTAAAATTTAAATTCGGATTTTAAATAAATTATTAAATCATAATATTAATTACAATGCGTATAGAAATTATTATTTAAGCTAAAAATTCCGAAAATGGCCAAATGAAAAATTTTAAAAAATTTTAATATTGTCATATTTAAAATAACTAAAACCCGAAAAATCAAGGCGAAAAATATTTAAATTGAGTTTAGTTTTTGTTTTATTATTATTTTTACTTATATATTTGATTCACTTCTAGCTTTTTCCACACCCACTGATTTGTGGAATTTCTTGTGCGCTCTTCTAACTAACGAGGCTAATTTGCTGCCGCAACTTATTCATTGCACTGCACTTGACTGACTCAGTCCACCCATTTATCCCCGCTTACCCCTCTTAAATCTCCTTTTGTTTTGTTGGCCATTTCCTGTCACGTCTCTGCCACATAAGACAGAGCCATAACAAAAACAAAAACAAAGAGGCAATACAGCAACTGCAGCTCCAACTGGTCAAAGAATTTGCAAGGAAAGTTTTGTTGACCTTAAAGGGAATCGAACGGGTGAAGACGGGAGCTTAGGGTTGAAAAGTGTGCCAATTGCCAGGGTCAGGGCCTAAAGAAGAAGAAGAAGAGAAGCGGTAGCCAAGTTTTTCTCACTATCTGTGTTTTTCCCTGCAAGCTGCATAGAGCGAAAAGTTAATCGAATTATGTGCAACAAAGTGGCAAAAGAAAATGGTCGACACAAAGTGAACTAAAGGGAGCTAATCACCTAGGTGATTATCCTATTCTGGCATCTATCAAGCAATATCTCATTTAGCCTTTCGCCTGATTTCGTTTACCTCTTAGTATGGCCATTTAAATTCTAGGCTATTCCAAAATCATTTAGAAATTATAAAGTTTGAAAATAAATAGCAATATTTATATAGATTTTTATATAGATATTCATTTTGATATTCATAGTATATTCAGATAGATATTCATATATATATTCAGATAGATATTCATATATATATTCATAAAGATATTCATATTGATATTCATGAAAAATAATAATAAAAAATTAAACCTTTTTGAATGTTCTTATAATTGATAAATACTTTAAAAGCAAAACACTTTTAACATCTGTAAAGACGATTTTTAAAGCTTAACAATAAATTCCGTAAATAGGAAAAGAACTCATTTAACTAAGTGGACTTTTTGCGTCACGGGATCTTCCCGTGTCAGGAATGGTTTTCCCTGGCTAATGCAATTATTGGCAGACGCACAAGTGGGTGAGAGATAATGAGCTGGAGAAAGGGGACAGCTTGGCTTATTTGCCAGGAGATCATCGCAAATGGCTTGGCAACTGGCAACCCGTTAAAAAGTCAGCTTTCAATGGCCCTTTCTCGACGTCTGTCGTCTGTCGTCTGTCCCTTCCTTCGTCATCCTGGTCGAGATACTCCTCTTAATTTTCCCCAAACCTCCGCCTGCCCTTTATCCTTGACATCTTTTTTTCTCATTAACATTTGCGCCCCACAATCAACGGCAGTCGAGACTGGACGACGGCGTTTTTTCGCCCGCTGTTGTGTCTGTTAACTCTTTTTTCTTTTGCCGTTGTTGCATCTCCTTCATGACACTCTGTTTCTACTCTCTTTCACCCACTTTCTCCATGATGATTCTGCCCGCCTCGGTTGGATAATATCCAAAGTGCACAGTGGTACGAAAAGTATTCTTAAATAATATGTCATTCAATAGATCTATCACAATATAACTTAAAAACTATTTTTCAAGTCTCTTCATTGATATTTGTATGGTATATTATTTAGCCTTTTTTGGATAAAATCTTATATAACTATTTTTTTTTGTTTTTTTAAAACCTTTGCAAATTATATGTAAATAAAATATAATATAGACACAAAAAGAGTTTTATTTTCAAATTTCATAACTTTATTGTATTACATTTAGAACCAAATTTGTTTGTTTTTTTTTTATCTTTTTTGACACTAGTTAATTATAATGTTTGGAGCATTTTCTCCTGAAAAAATGGCTTCGGGATTAGCTTTACTTAAATTCCTATAACTTTTGCCCCTTTTTTCTTTGCCGTAGCCATTGAAAATTTGATGATATTCTTCTGCTGTCTGTCTACCAGCTTAATTTTTTTTTATTTACTTCTGGGCTAAAATTGCAAACTGTTGCATATTTTTGTTCATTTTTCATAGCTTTTTTTGAAAGAAAATTGTAAAATAGTTGCATTGAAAGGATTTATATGTTGTGCTCTTTTATAATTATAGTTTTTATACTTACATATCTATAGATACAATGTAGTATTGTATCTAAGTGTATTTTATATATGTTTTTATTATTTTTTATATATGTTTTTATTATTTCAAAAGTCAACTACACATTTAAATTAAGCAGGGTATTTTAATATTCGATTTGTAATCAGCAACGTTTCGTTATATTTTTTTTATTATCCCAGCTTTCTGCTGCAATTTCAATTTGGTCTTTTGTTTTGTTCTGTGCTTTGTTTTTATTTGCTGGCTGTTTGTCATGGTTGATGTTGCTGTTGTTATTGCTGTTGTGCATGATGTTGCTGCTGCTCCTCGCTATGTTGCTGCTGTTGTAGCAATTGTTTGACAAGCACCACGTACAACACGCTCGTTTGGCCAGGGTTCGGTACATATGTATATATGGTACATATATGAGTTGGCTACAAAATTAAAAATGATATGAAATCAACAAGGGCTGTCGGAGGAGCTGGGGAAATTGGCAAGGCAGAAGATGCACTCGACCATGTTAACCAAGGGCCGAGAGCCAGGGAACCAAGTCAGTGAAAAAAGCAAAAAAAAAATTGTAGACCTTATGACCTGTACATACAAAGTCCGAGGCGGGAAATGAAAGTAAACAAAAAGACATGGAAATAATTAAGGGGATTGGATTTGGATATAACAGAACGAGATAAGGGAATTTAAAAAGAGATTCAAATTTAGAAAAAGGGGTTAGCATAAAGAATAAGTCAACAGGTGGAGACATAAACTATTTACTGAGTTTATGTTAGCTGCAATTGGTAAAGCACTTACTTGGAGCTTTGCCACTTGAAACTCAATTGAATTTGAATCGTTGAAATCGGTGTTTATGTTATGAATAAACCTTTTTTTTAACTCTATTTTTGAATTTACTTAAACCAAAACGATTTTGCACTTTTTGGTTAACCCCAATAAAATTAGTTCGGCACTTACTTTAAGGATCGTGAAACGTATGTATATATACATTTTTATGATTCTTCTTCTCTTAGCTTTTTGCTGACGTTCGTTAGTTGATGTTCGAACCCTCAGTGGAAAAGTCTGAAACTCCTTTGTCATTTATGCAGTCAGCTATATGAGAAAAATTCTTCATGCAACAGCCGCAGCAGTGGTAAAAAATAAAAAAATAAAAAAAAACGTGGAAAAAAACAGGGTGTGAATCATTCTTCCTCTTTATTTTTTTTACCTCTGCTATGTGGTGCATTCTTCAAGCATTTTCTTTGACAGCTTTTTTTTTACTCACCCTGCTTTTGTGTGTTTTTATATGACATTTTATTATGACGTCAATGGGTGGAAAGCGTTTAATTGACGGTTGGTTATTCTTTTGCTTCCGCTCCTGATTCTCCTATTTTTGGTTACAACTTTCAATTTAAACTTTTTGTAGATGTCCTAAGCAGAAGTGACTAAGAAGTGTATTGCGCACTTTTAATATATGGAATTGACAGTTGTATTTGCCTTTCGGTATGTGGAAAATAGCGTTATTGACGTTTTTGTTGCAGCTATTGTTGTCAATTGTGTTGCAGTTGATGCTCCAGTCTTGCAATTGATGCTCCAGTGTTATTTATACTTTTTATTCTTAAAACAGATGCTATTTTGCTATTTTGTAAAAGTTCTTTATTTTTTAAGAAACAAAAAAATGCATATAGAAATAATTGGCACAAACATATTTTGGTCCGTTTTTTTATATGAAGTTATTTGTTTTGGGAGCAATTTTTGGTAGCCTGAATACCAAGCCCGAATGGTACGTTTATACACTCTAGTTATAATATATATATATTTTTTTCTTGATAAAATTTTAGTTAATATGTAGCTATTCCTGCTCATTCCTGTTGCCAACAGAGTTCTTGTTTGTTTAGTTCCTATCGTTGTGGTTCCTGTTACTGTATTTAGTTCAACTTAAGTTGCTCAATCGCCTCCTTTTGCTTCCGCTGTGGCTGCAACAATTGCATCAACTGATGTTGCTCTTGTGACTGTAGCTGCCATTGCGGCTGACATATCCCATTACAGTTTCCGTTACTGGTTTTGGCTCAAAGGAGCTGCAAACAGTGCGACAGCTGCAACATGCAAAAGAGTTGTGGCAAATGTGTGCAAATATACTTGGTTTTCTATATGCTATATATGATTTTTACAGACAATAAATGCGACTCTTTGGCTAATATATATATGTGCTCTCCTTCTCTGTCTCTGTTGCAGCAACGCAAAGTGGTGGAAAATTGTGGCAAATTCAACTAACCTAGCCAACTGTCATTGTCTTTTGGCATTGGGCAAGATTTTAATTGAAAAAGTTTTGCCAACTCTCGCACGCAGCAGAGATGACTGTGAAATTGGCCAAGCTGTTTGGTGGTGTTGAGGTCCTGGACTCGGGCAATTCGCCACATCAGGAGCAGCAGCAGCAGCAGCAGCAACATCTGCAACAGCAGCAGCAACCACTGACTGCACCGCAGCAACATGTGCAACAACCACCGCCTCTGCCGCCACCGAATGCAAATATGAAGAGTTTAAAGTATTACGAGCATCTGCAGGCCACCTACGACTGCCACCACGATCTGATGGATCAGGATCAGGATCAGGATGACTACGAGGACACCTGCATGCAGCGCAATCATCCGTACAACAACTCCCAAAGGCCGCTTTTGGGTGACAGACGACCCCAGTTGACGGTGATGAGTGTGGGCAAGAAGGGCAAGTCGGCTATGGCCCAGCAAAATCATCCGCTGCCACCACTGCCGCCCCTAAGGACCTACATCTCACCCTACGTGCAGCAACAGAAGCGGGACAGCGCCAAGGGATTGCACGGGTTCAACGATTTCGATGCCCTGTCGCAGCAGTACAATCAGCATCTGCAGAGTCCACACATTGGCTATCCCTATGGCAGTCCACCATCGCCCACAGCTCAGTCCAGCGATTTCTGTTTCGATCGGCAGAACGGATTGGTTATGCTGCCCGGTGGAACCACCGCTCCCATCATCTCGAGCAGTTCCAGTAGCAACTGCAGCAGCTCGCACACCACATCCACCTCCTCGCCCACTAGGTATTACCCAGATCATCATCATCATCATGATCACCATGCGGCCAGCAGTAGTGCTCTGTTGTATCCCTCCCGATTCGAGGACGATTTCTGCATGCGTCGCCCAGCCGTCCTCGAGAGTTCCAGTTCGACACCCACTGCTGGATTGGGTGGACCCTTCATCTTTGGCATTGCACCGGAGCAACAGGCCACGGATTATGGCAGCAATCCACTGCCGCCAACGCCGCCTCAGCTGAAACATCAATCTGTGATTAGCCGAAGTCCTTTGGTAAGCTACTGTTTTTTTTTTAAAATACAACTTTTTTTTCCTTTAAGAAAATAGAGGGGTTGTAGAAAAAAAGACAGCTATAGCAAATTACAGTTCAGCATTTAATAGTTAGATCTAATTAAGTTATATTTTGATGATAGAATACATTCTTAAACTTATAAAAATATACACCGAGGTATGTCACTTTAAAATCGGTGTATAATTTGTAAGGTTTTGGCTTCTTCCTAGAAGCAGATGTTGGGTCACCCTTCTGCAAGTCGTTGAAAACCTAGAAATAGATAGATAAATAAATAGTACTATAATAAATCCATTCATTTAAATGCAGATTATAACTGAATTGATACAGAAATAATCAAATAAAAGTTCGTTAATAATAATGGCAATAATAGATAATAATTTGGTTAAAAATTTTACAATTTAAATTGATAAATGAAGTACTTCATTTTGCAATTGCTACTTGATTCCAAATTATTTTTAAGTATATATAACTGCCAGAAAATGGTCTTTATTAGTGATTCTTTGGTAGTCATGCCAGAGCAAGATAATAATAGAGTCGTCTCGAACCGAGGCAACAAATCCACCAACAACTGGACAGGTTTGTGAAAAAGCCTTGGCTAGAAAATGGATTTTCTTTGTTGATTTTCGTGTATTTTTTCTCACCGAAAAGTGGGTTGCGATGGTGGATGGGTTAAAAAAACTTTAACAATCGATTCTTGTTCTCTTCCTTGTTTTTTTTTCTGTACTCTGTTTTGGTGGCTTAAGAATTTACCGTTCCTGGCGTGTGGGTGTTGCTGCCGTTTGTTGCAATTGCTGTTGCAGCAGCAACACAAGCAACTGCTGCTGTTGCTGCTGCATTTCAGCATTTCGCATTGGGACGTCTGTCTATTTTGATAAGGCTGCTCTTCGCTCGCCACCTGGCAGTCCGAAAGATGGTCAGTGGGGGGTTAAGATGGGGCAGAAGCGAGTTAAACACTGATGCTGCTGCGAAGACAAAGACCTTCAATGTCTGAGCCAGTGTCTACTTGAGCTTTACATTTCAACTGCCAGAACCTCTCCTATCATCACCATTTTCCATTCCACATTGCCCCCAACGCCACTGTTTGCCCATTAAAGCCAAGAAAATGAAAATGTTGCACAAATAAAATGTAAGATCCTCTCCATTTGCCCATGCACTCAGCACGAAAGGAATCCTTTGCTGCAATGGTCGACTGGATTAAAACACATTTCGTAAATTAATAATGAAATTAATTCATGAATAGCAAGTGTGAGCGAAAAGAAAGGAAAGAGCGGCCAAAAAACGCTCAATTAAAGGATGAAATGGGTGTCGTAAAAGAAATGAGGAAAAACTATAAGATAAAGGAGCTGGCAGAAAATGGCAACGAAAAGCAAAAAGACTTGTTAATCGGTTTGATATAAATGATAAAAAAAATATTTATAATTATGAATGAAAAAAATATATAAAAAAGAATACTTTGAGAAACATAAAAAAAAATTTTTTTTTTGCTAACAAATAAGAAATCTTGTTGAAAACTAAAAAACACAATTTTCAAAGCTTTGCTTGTTCTCAGTGGGAAAACCAAAATTAAATAGAATTTAAAAGAAAAGAATATAAAAATTGTTATTAGATTTAGCAAATTTTGTTTGAGAAACTTAAAAAAGTAATTTATAAGAGAAATAAGAAAACTTTGAAAAACTTGAAAAAACAAACAAAACAAAAAAATATAATCTTCACAGCTTAGTCTGTTCTTATTGGAATAACAAAAAAATGAAAAAAATTTTAAAAGAAAAAAAATATAAAATGTTTTTTTATGATTTAGCAAATGTTTGTGAGATTGCATTCAAAGTAAACAAAATCAAAAGATACAATTTTTAAAAGGGTCTTTGTGTTCGTAATGAAAACCAGCTGGCTGTAATGATCAAAAATTAACCTGGGCCCAGTTAAAAAAGCAAATTACGCTAATGAAATGTTTTAACCCTGATGTGGATGCACTTCACACCCCTTTCCTACTTTTCCACTTTTCCCCCCGTGGAAAACCACAAAAGTCGCCAAATGTACCGTCATGAGAAAGGGGGTTTCCACCACAAAAGTAGGAAACTGAAATGAAGGAAAAAGAAATTTTCGTAATTACACTTAAGTTGGTTAATTGTCGGACAGATATTCCGCTTCTTCCGCAGCAACTTTTTCGCTTTTCTCCCATTTGCGAAAACCATTTTCATGGGTGTACTAATTACACAAATTTAATGCAAAATAAATTGCACTAAAAATTGGTAAACTTAAGAAACATGCATGAATATATTATGGGCTAAGTAAAGCAAAAACACAAGAAAATCCAATTTACTTTATTAGCCTTTGGGTTCGAATTTAGAAGTAAGGACACTATTGAGGTTTTTTGCGGTCAGATCCACATCATATACTATATCTGCTATATATGGCACACAAGGTTGCGGTTTAAACACGTCGCCGACATTGTTGTTCTATAACACCAAACTAAACCGAAAGCAAATCAAATTGAATTGCGAAAAATCGTCTTCGATTACACGGCCACAGACACAGACCATACCATATAAGTATATATGTATATAAAAATCGTAGCAAATAATGACAAAAGTCAGAGAAAGGGGAGTTGGACAATGAGAATCATTTTGTTTTGGCATTGCAAACTCATTGAGCATTTGATAAGTAGCACAATATCGATTACACTGTCTAACAAAAGCTAGATGAATCAGTGCATTTGTGAGTCATAATGAAACGGAAATAAATTGCAGCAATAAAACAAAATATTTTTCCAAAGATAACGATTTTTTATTAAGCCTCTAATTTTATATCGATTTTAAAAACTAACTTTTGTGTAAGAATAAATGCTTTATGAAATTTTCAAAGCATTTACAGATTTTCAATACATTTTTTGCAACCAAAAACATTTAGGTATTTTATTTTTAATTTCCAAAATATTAAATTACCAGTACAGGGTGGGCCCAAATAACTGTCGCACTTAATTTTTGAAATAAAAAACAAACCATGAGATATTTTAAGTAACAAATATTATTTATTTAATATATATTAATATAGCTTACATTACTAAGACTTAAGTTCTAATCTTTCCCCTTTGTATTTTCGGGCGAGCTTCAAACGTTTCTTAAAACTATTGCAAGCGGCACGCACCACATCATCAGGAATTTCATTCCAAATTTTTGTCAAGTGTCGCTTAAACTTTTCCAAATTCATCTTTTTTAAATCCTTTAGTCTATCCAGCATGTAACCCCATATGCAGAAGTCTAAAGGATTTAGATCTGGTGACGATGGAGGCCACTCATCAACAGCCATGAAACATGGAATGTTATCTTTGCACCAGTGCTGAACAGTTTTGGCCTTATGAGCCGGAGCAGAGTCTTGCTGGAAGCAAAATGGCTTATTCCCGAACAGCTTTGATGCATGGGGATAAAAATGGCCCACAAGCACTTCATCCAAATAATATTTGGCATTGATTTTCACGCCTTTATCGATAAAAAGAAGGGGTAACTTACCTTTTTCAGATATGGCCCCCCAAACCATGACAGACGTTGTGTTTTGGAATCTCTCAACAGCAATTTTTTCTGTTGAAATATCCTCCATACTTGCTGCATACACCCGATCATTCTGCGGGTTCAGGCTTTTTTGCAATATGAACAACTTTTCATCAGAAAACACAGTATTGCAACCTGCGTGCCGCCGAAGTAACTGCCCACTTCTTTCCTGTCGCATTTTTTTTGACGTTCTGTCAGACCATGAATTCTTTTTTTTTTTGTAAGGTTTCAGTCCCAAGTCATCTTTTATGATGTTTCTAATTGTTTTGCGGCTCACATTCAGCTCATTGGCTAGTTTTCGAGCTGACCTCGCACAATTTCGCCTAATTCTTTCACGCACATTCTTTATTATTTTAGGGGTTCTAACACTTCTTTTCCGACCAGTTTTTTTGGCTATATCAACACTTCCAGTTGCCTTCAATCGAGCCACAGTGCGCTGAACAAATCGCCTATTCACATTGAGATTTTTTAGCAACTTCACAATTTCACTTGTTTTTTTTCCTTGCAAATGCAAGTTTTGCACTAGCTCCCGTTTTGCTTCCATCGTCGCCAAAATTCTAACTTGCACTGATCTTATCAGCAATAAACCCCGTTAGTTACGAAATAAGATAAAGAAAGAAGAAATGAAAAAACAAAAAGAATAGAAGCACTTGTTTAAGAGTGCCGAAGCTTTGAAAAAGTGCGACAGTTATTTGGGCCCACGCTGTAGTTTAGTGTCCACTGTTGCTGATTTACCTGTTTTGCTCAGCTTATTACGTTTACTGTTCTGATTGCTGTTGTTGTTAAGTTTGTGTTACCTTTGGTCTTTTTTAGTCTTTGCTTTGGTATAACATTGCATTGCCACTTAAGATCAATTTACCTTTCAGCCATAAAACAAAAGCAAAGCGAAGCGCAATGGCTGAAAACAAAAATCCAAGTTAAAATTTGTTGTCTGCCGCAGCTGCAAATGTTGTCGGCTGTTGCAACTTGGATAATTGAAATCACTGTTGCTGCTGCACTGTGCAAAAAAAAATGTTGGATCACAACTAATCACAAATATTTTAGTACCTAAATAACTAAAATTGCATATTTGTAAGATGTATAAAAAATCTTTACCTAGGTTATGCAAAGGTACCAAAGAAGTTTACGTAGTTACGTACCTAGAAGCAATATTTGCGAAATTAATACAAAATTGAATTTAGTGCTATCAAGCTAATTTAAAAACAAAATTTAACATAAATTTTTCATTACCTAAACAACTGAAATTGTGAATTTGTAAGATGATATATCAAATCTTTACCTAGGTAATATAAAATATACCAAAAAGGTTAAATAGTTACGTATCTAGGTACCATTATCAAGATACACCACAACACTGGTTTAAGGTTATCAAAAGCTTATTTCTTGTGTTTTTGATGGTTTTAATTTGTTTAGATCTTTCAATATATTGGTTGTATGTATATTTTATGCGGTTATACAGATTAATTAACAGAATATTAAAAAAAATCCAACATTATTTCCCCCAGATCTGTTATGTTTCTGAAAATCTTTGTTATGTGTAGCGTGGCTGTTAGTACCATAGTTGTTGCCACATAGTTAAGTTGTTTTGGCCCGCGTCGTCGCACTGTCTGACAAAGTTAAAGCTGCAAATCGGCGGTGTAGATGGATGCGGGTGTTTTGGGGGCAGGTGGCAAGTTAAAATGCAACCTGGCGCGACCAACTGGCTGACTGCCTGGCCAAAAGCCGAGGTGCTCTGACCAACCCAGCCGGTTTCAGCGACCATGAGACAACACACAAACACGGCGACACTCGGACATTTGGGCATTTGGACATTTGGACACTCCGGGCACCACTTAAGGCCGCATCTGAACCAGGTCCACAACACCACTGCCACCACACGCCTGCCTGTTGCATTATTTGATTAAAAAGTTTGGTCCAAGCCCAAACTTTTCGTTTTATGGGCCTCCTTCTTGACTTGAAAAGTTGGAGGTGTCTCTCGCGGAACTTGAGTTTCCGGATTGTTCCGATTCCGCTGGCTCCATTTTGGGCAAATTTTAATGCCAAGCTGTGTTCCCGGCAGTTGGTTTAATTAACTTGATGGTCTGCCATAAATGCAGATGCATCTCGCGACATATATGATGTATATATATATTTTATATATAAATTTATATATGGGTAAATATGGGTGTATGTATCCACCTCTCGGGTGCTGCGGCGAGACATCTGCCACACGAGTGGGCTGGCTGTGGCATTCAGTTGCCGGTTAAGTGCGAAATTGGGGTCGTCATCTTCAGAGTTGCACAGCAAAACATATATGTGGGCATGATAGTATGTTCGCTGCAACTAAATCTTAAATGTACTTTGAACAGAAGCCCAAAGTGGGTAATTATACAATAGAATAGATTTACGCGTTTTTTAAATGTTGAAAAAAATATTACATTTTATTTATTTTTTCATTAATTTTGTTTTTTATTTTTTATTTAATAGGTTTATTAAATATACTTTTCTATTAAGACATACAAAACTGTTGAAATTTTGCAATGGTTTTTTCTTATAGATATCCGGAAAAAAGCCCTTCATAACAACATTAATATGTTATAAAATAGAATAATATACTTTATTTATAACACTTTTTAAATAGAACTTAGGAAACTATAAATTTTAAAATTTTATTCTAAAAAAATTACGAAAATCTTTTTTTTTTTGTTTTTTAATAAATATCGAAAAAATAATAACGAGGTACAAAAAAAATAACGACAATCGCAAATATAACAAACAAATAAAAAAAAATAAGACAAATGTATAAGTATTCTTTCTTTTTTCACATTTAACAATAGATTTTAACAACAACTTAAATAGTTTTAATTATCTTATCATAAGGTTTTTAAGAGTAAGTAGTTGCTATTGAGTGTTTGCATTACTGTTTGAACTACTTAAGTACTTAAGCCATTTAAAAGCCGAGATGCTACTGGTGCGATCACGGGTGTACCTTTTCGAAGGGGAGAGCGAGAAGGCGATAGCCCCACTACATAGTGGCTGTCATCGCAGTCGTTGCATGTGTAATTTGCTGAATTTTTAATTATGACACAGAGCGCAGCACGAAACAGGCAGACAGATAGACAGACAAACAGACAGATAGAGATACGGATCCAAATCCGAAAGGTAGAAACACCAGGGGTATGGGGTATGGGGTATGTGTTTGTGGATTGCAGGTTAATCTGCCGTGTTGCATGTTGCATTTGCCAGTTGGCAACTTATCTAACTGTCGAGCGGGTCTCTCAAAGTCGCTTTAAGCCCCAGATGTCAAATCAATGTGCCACGGCATGTACTATATATGCACAGGTACCGGTAGCCTGGGTTAAGGGACAGAGGAGGGTTAAGGCTTACAGATATTGCCGGATTAGAGGCGATATGGCATTCATTACTGCAGCAATCGGAGCAGAGAAAGCTAAGCTTCCAGCTCAGCTTGAAATGGAAATTCAAGTGCGTGATTATTATTGCAATACTTTGAAGAACCTTTTGGAGTACTTTTGGAGAATAGTAAGAGCAAAATAAGCCTCTTATTTATTACAAAAACCCACTTGAATAAAACTTGAAAGCAGTAATTATTGCCAATAATTTAAATTACAAATTTAATTGAGAGCACTATAAGTTTACCAATTAAATGCTCTGTCTAAAACAGAGATTTTAATTATGATCTAAAATATGTATTTTTAAATAAGTCTTCACATTTTTAGGCAACTTTCAAAAAATTGTATTTTTAATTTGTTATATTTCTAAAATTTGCTTTTTAAAGCTTGCAGTGCTTACATGGCAAACATTTTTAAAAATTAGCATATCAATAAATAATTATTTTGTCCTTATTTGCTAAATTTAATTTTATTCTTTCAATCAATTTTTTTTTGTTTTTTTTTTTGTTTCTGAAATTTAAAACACTCCGAAATTTAAATTCCCGACCTGACCATTTTAATATTGAATAATAAATATTCATATTATTGTGTGTCCATGAGTTTTCCATGTATTGTATACTCTTTATTATTTAATGTATATATTTTGTACTTATTATGTTGTTTTGGGCTATTTAAATTTGTAACCTTAATTTTTTTTAGACAATTACCCTTTGCCAATTTGCCATTTCTGTCTGTCTGTCTGTCCTTGACAATTCAATGTGGTTGCCGCATGCGGCTTTTATTGTTTTGCATTAGTGTTGCAGTTGCAATTGCAGTTGCACTTGCAATTCGCGTTGCTGTTGCGTTCGGCGGCTTAAATGCATTTTGGCCATTGATTGAAATTGACCAATTCGCTGTTGCGGTGGCGCTAATGCAACAAAAGCAACCAAAGCCGCAGCAGACTAACATTTTTTGCTTGTGTTTTCTGTATTATGTGGGAGGGGGGTGTGTTTTTGGGCGGCGGAAAAGCTTTTCCAATTTGTTGACAATGACAACAAAGAAAGTGACATCAATGTTGCTGTTGCCGCCGCTGTCAATGCAATTCAAATTGTCAGTTGCAGTTGCTGCCCAATTTTTACGGTCGCTTTTTTTTTCTAGCAAGCCGCCAAAATCAACATACAAAAGAGGTGAAACTGAACAGCCGGCAAACAATAGACCGAAACAACGCAGTAACACCATCACTACACACTAAAAAAAATTGTCATAGAAACTTAACCATTGTTGCATGAATTTTTTTGATATTCGATACAAAAAAATGTCTCAATAAAATGTGTATAAAATTAATACCTCGAGAGTATTAAAATTAAGTGGTTTTAAAAATAAGGCCTAAGACTACAGTATAGAAATGAAACTAAAAAGTATAGGGTTGTTTGTATTTAGTATTTAATTTATACTTTTGCTTTAAAAGTCTATGTAGTTTGTTTTCAAGACACACTGTAACTTGACTTTCGGTTGTTTTTTTTGTTGGGTGTACTACCTGAAAAACCAGCAACAAGTAAAAGGCGTTTGCTTGTAATATTTTCGCTTTCTTTTTCCTGTTACCTTTCCTTGCATTTATTAATTGTGCCCGTCCGCAAAGCCAATTAACTTGGCCAAAGGCCCCATTTATCGTTCGCGTCCATTTTCACTGCATACTCTCAGGCGGCTGGGGGAAAATAAAGTTGGTGAAAGGTGGTGGGCGACACAACACAGAGAACAAGATAAATGCGAAGAGGTTTGCCTGCAGTAAAAAGGTCGAGTAGCGCGGCAACGTGGCGCATGAGTAATGCGGCTGCAGGAGTGGCAAAAACCTAGCTTACAAGTGATTTACATTACACTCTCTCATAATTTGATTTATCATGTTGTTCGCGTTACATGTCGCGCCTTATTAAAAATGAGAAAATTTACCAAGTAACATCGAAAAACGCTTACATTAATTTTTTTTTCGTTTTATTTCTCTCTTGAAAAGTTTGAAAAGACCCAATAAAAATTAAAAGCTATTTATAAAGCTAGAAGTATTTTGTCTTTTAAACTTAAAAAAAAACCTTAGAAAAAATGCGAAAATTGGCATTTTAAAGGGAGTAAAAAAGTTTAACTTTAAAATTGAGATACCTTGTAAGAAGACATTTCATATTTATACATCATCCTTCTTCGGCTAGCTTTTTTTGGGATTAATTATATTTTTTACACTCCCATTTCCAATTTTTAGCCAAAAGTTTTTGCCCAAAAATGGAAACTAATTGCATGTCCATTTTGACATACAAGAATTTAGCTTGCTGGCATTGTTGCTGTGCTGTGCTGTTTAGTTTCGGTTTTTGCGGTTGTGCATTTAGTAGTAACCACTGCCACGCCCCCGCTCTCAATAGCCGCCCCCTCGTCCCCAGTGTTTTGAGGCAATAAGTGGCATGCCATTAAATAGACCGCAATTTTATTAGTTGCTGCTGCTGCTGTTGCATCAAAACAAAGGCAAATACAAGGAATGCAAAAAACAATATCGAGGTTACCAATAAACTTGCCGAGTAATAATAAACACACAGCGTATAGGAACATAAAGCTAAACCAATTAAAATTTAAGCATCACGAACAGCCGAAAATGTGGGTATTCCAATTTTAGTTTACGGCGTAAGTATTGCCAAATACTTGAGGAGTCGACAAACAAAAGCGTGAACTATTCCATTTCCATAAATATCATCTGTCAAAAGACTGTCGAAGTGGGCCAAAATTTTTGAATGTGTCATAATGGAAAATACATAAATTCCGGCCTCACAAAATCAACAATTTTTGATTCAATTGAAAGCCAAATATTTTACGAGCCTCTCTGCCATTCAATTTTGATTCCCACTTTAAATATGGGAGAAGTTTTCGCCAAAACTTTTTTGCATCCACCATATTTTCATTTCAACTCAATTGAGTGTGACAATAATATAGAATTTATATAGGCACACCGCACACATACAACTGCGGTCACAAAAATTGTCTTTTTTAGTTTATGGAAATGGCAATCAAAACTAGTTTTTAAGCAACTTTTGATTTTTTTTTTATATTTTCATGAAGTATATAAAATAAAATATTTTCGAAATATTTGTAAACCAATTTTTGTTTAGTTTTTAATTTTAAAAATATACTAGATATTAAGAATATTTGTAATTCAACATAAAGTGCATATGAACGAGAATTATGGGTAATTTTCCTAAATTTGTTGAACAATTTTTACTACGGTATTTTGAAAAAGTGATTTTTATTGAATTATTAACAGCTTTTACTTTTCTTTAAAAACTGAAACAATATCAAAAGTTTTTAAGCTCAATTTTGTTCATTGGTAACTAAACATTCAAAAAATTTGCTGCGCCTACTGTTATTATGACCGCAGCTGTACATATTAATATAAAATCAAATATTTGCATAGCCAACCATAATCCATAAATAATAATTCCATCAATTTCAATTCAAATTTCTTGTGCCATCTGTTTTTTCCCCTGCCATTCATACACACAATTTCATAATATATTTAACACAATTTATTGTCGATTTTTTCCCCCTCAAAAGTTTTTTTTTGGGGGGTGTAGGAGAAGCGAATTTAAGGCGCTAAGCATTTCCCCTGGCGATTGATTCAATTGCCCAAACAAGAGTTTATGGAACTCTCAGTGCTTCTCTTTATAATCTTGCACGGCTATCTCGTTCTTTTGGTAAAACATGTAAATTACAATTCATGCGGTGGCTGTCAACAGTTTTGCTTACTTTTTTGGAGAGTTTTTTGTAGGGGGTGTTAGGAGAGAAGAAAAAACAACATTGGCAAGCAAATATATGACAGGTTTTTGTGCTTAAAATATATTTTGGACGTTTTTTTTTTAAGCAAAACTTTGACCCATTTTTCAAGTTTACTGCCACTCGCTAAAGTGGCCTTGTCCTTGTATTTTAATCATGATTTACATGCTGGCCAAAACAAAAACTTTTAATGGCCAAGAGAGGCAGGATGACAACATGGAATGTCTGCCGAAAGGTTACAAGTTGGCCCCTAGATATTTGTCTATATAATCGCTTCAGTATATTTATTGAATGTTTGCTTTTTTAAGCTTATTGAATATGTGTTGCTTTATTAAATTGCCCTATAAAATAGGCTTCATAAATTGAATTCAACTTAAAACACATGTGTCTTTTATATAAAAGTTATTAGTTTATTGAATTATTATATTACTTTAAGCTCTTGTATATTTTTTATGGTAAATCCATTATTTTTAAAAAGTCAATTTTAATTTTTTTTTTATAATGTTTTTGTGAGTAAACTCTCTTTGGCTGCTAATACATTAAAATACTTTATTTTTGTTGTTTTTCCTTGGTTTTCTTTGTGTTAAAATGAAGGTTGTTGAATTTGTTTTGCTTTTCCGAGAAAAAAAAACAAACAACTTTTAGTTGGTGGGCAGTATAAGTTCTCTCTTTTCCAGTTCTGATTTATTTAATCCTTATTGTTGCTGCAATTGCTACTCTCGAAAGTTATTTTCTGTCTCTGCAGGACTTTTTAATAAAACCCGCCAAACTATGTGTTCCAATAGCAGCCAGGCCAAAAAGGTTTTTCGGTTACAAAAAAAGGTGATTATTTACATTGCCAACCCGCAGAGAGGCAGCCAATATTTTTCCAACAATTATTGGACTCGACTTGGGGTCCCCGCGGGGCACTGGAAAGTCAAGGGTTACGGCGACAAACTTTTAAGGCACAAACGCAAAAAAAAAAAAAAAAAACAAGAATTGTAGAGACCATTTCGAAATAAAAAATAAGTACATAAGTATTTTCGGAAAAGGGGCGTTGGCCGCATGAAATTATTAAAAAGTTGCATATTTACGATGACCAAAAGACCGGGAGTAAAGTTTTTCCTTTATTTTTATTTTTTGACATGACTGGCCCTTAACGTTTTGAGGGCTTATTTAGTTTAAGACGCGCACATGGCAAAGTTTTCTGCTTTTGGCTGACAGCAAAGTTGCCGTCGAAGAGAGCAGCGCACAACTTAACTTGGCTTTGACTTTCGGTTTTATGTACCAAAAAATGGCCCAAAAATAAAAGGAATTGTTTTTAGTCAGCTTAAGGAGGAAGTTAAGTGAAAGAGAGAAAGCCTGAGACAGACGTTTTAATTTAATTGGAAATGGGGTGGCTAAAAGTGCTCTCTTTTTAATTTTTTGACTTTTATTTATGTTGATTGAGAGAGCTGTGAATAATGTGGCGGAAAAAGTTTGATCAAAGCCTCGTGGACAGGCGAGAAATTATGACCATCAAGAAAATGGGCAGGAAAATTTGTCAAATAATGGCTGCAGCGAGTAGTAATTTGATCCTTAAAGGTTAATTGCCAGATTGACCGAATTGTATGACAATTCTTTTCAATTTCTCCAAAAGGTCAAACCTTTTTGGCCCTAATGCTATCGAATCGATTGTGTGTATTTTTATTTTGAGCTGTCGATTACCCATCCCAACTTTAAGTTTCACTTTAGTGTGTTTGTATGCGATATTATCGCCTAACAAGCGGAAAATAGCAGGCGAAGGATGGAAAATGTCGAGCAGAAGGAGGAAAGACCTTCTTAAGTTGACAACGACAACGACAATTTAGGTATTGATTTAGATAGCGTCTGGCAAATATGTTTTCCCAATTGAAGGGGAACAATATTGGGAAAACAGGAGGGTATACGCGCGCTTTTCCTGATACATCCCGCATTTTCCCGCCTCAATAAGTTATCTTGTAATTGGTAATTGTACAATGATTGATAAGCAATGAAGTAAGTGCTTGTATTTTGGCAGCTTAAATTAACCCGTTTATTAAAACAGCAGCTTTAAAGCTTAAAATACAAAACCATATTCAATCCACATTATTTATATATATAATTTATGGTACTGACTGCTTATCAACAAAGTTAACTACAATTAAATTACAGAAAAAAAGTTGTACTCCCATTTCTGAAACATTTCAACAATTTGTTTAAGCGGAAAAACTTGACTGGGGTGTTTAAAGTACATTGGTTGCAAAGCGATTAAATATTATAACACATATAGCAGAAATATCTCATTTTATAAAATCAACTTTTTGTTATACTTTTCTTTTAAAGACCTTTTTGTATAACAATTCCACAAATGTATTGTTAGACCTTAAGGTATACAATTTTTAAAGGCCTATTTTGCTGGCCATTAAACGGGTTGATTTAATCAACAGCAAGCAAATAGTAATAATTGCAAACTGTTGCTCATAAATTAAATTGTTTTTAAACAAAAAAACTTATACGCTGTATTTGCCCTTTCACTGTTCATTGAATAAATCAAACATACAGAACATTTATTCACTCGGTTAGTGCTATAATTGCTGGGCGAATAAAAAAAAATAAAAATAAAAGAGAAATAAAATCTGAATGTTAAATTAAGAAGTAATGAAGTGAAATTTCACAAAAAATGCAGTTGAGGAAAAATAAGAAAAAGCTTTACAAAAAGTAAACTTACAAAAAATCTTTTCAATTTTATTTTAATTATATCATGAATTGAATTTATTATTAAACTAAAAGACTTTAGTGTTAAAAAAAATGGTAAATGCACAAAAATCAGACTAAAACAATTAATGGGACAAGAGTAGCGAGAAAAATGCCATGTAAAATGAGAGGGGCTTTTTTTGGCTGCCAGTCGGTGGCGTATACGCAATGCGAGAAATCAACAAAATGTCTTCAATTCCGGTGTGTGTTGCAACATTGCCAGCTATTTTTATTCGTCTGTCAGTCATACCGCTTTCCTATCTTCCTTTCTTTCTTCTTCTCCTTTCTTCATTCTCCACCTTTTTTGCTCTCTTTGCCACTTTCTTCTCCCCGAAGAGCAGCTGCTGTCTTCCTGTCTAATTTATATGTGCATATTAAATTAGATTTGGCGAGGCAAAAGTGTCGCGCTAGGCATTTGTGCAACCCACACACTCACACACCCACACACAGCTGCTTCAATCGGTTGGCTTTCATTATTTAATTGCCACTCTTGACAAATTTCTAAGGCACACCAGGCGTATGTGCAATACGGCTGGGAATAATCAGATTTTGATGGAAATCTGCATCCGAGTGAAATGTTGCCAGCTTTCAGGCTGCATTTATATTTATTTATTTATTTTAATTAACCATTTTTGTTTTGTTTTTTTTTTTTTTTTGTAGCAACAATCGCTGAGCGATACGAGTGCCGCCAGCAGCGGCAAAGGCTCCAAATTCTTATTGCGTAAGCGTAAATCGAAGAAGACAGCCGCAACAACAGCAGCCACAGCAACAGCTGACAACGCGACAAAGGCCAAAAAAAGTGGCAAAAAGGGTGAGTTGCTTGGGAAATTTAAGGATTTTTCCACCTGCTCAATGGAAGGTAAAAATTTGCGTCCAGGAAGTGTTTATAAAAGTTTTGTAATTAAAATGGCAATTTTCATATATATTAATAAATATTAAATACATAAAAAATATATATATAAACATAAAAAAATTTGTATAATAAAAAAATTTTTTATAATATATAAAAAACATATTTACTTGATATAACAGTATAAAAGTATTTAATTTATAAAAACTGTAATCTATAAAACGGAAATCGTAAATAAGAAATGCACTCGTTTGTGCAATACAACTTAAACTATATTTTGTGATATTTTGTTGCAGCTGACACTACTTCGCAGCCTTCGATCAAGTGCGTGCTGGTGGGCGATGGAGCTGTGGGCAAGACGAATCTGATCCTGTCGTATCTGGAGAATCGCTTCAATCCCGAACACATACCCACAGCCTCAGACATTTATAACGGTGAGTATTTGGCATTTGTACACCTAAAAAAAAGGAATACAAATTTAGTTTTTAATAACAAAAAAAGTATGAAAACATTCCAAATTTTTTTTGGTATTTTTTGGCAATGCATGTCCACAAGTCCCCCATTTTTTTGGGGCGAATTTTGACGCCATTGGGTTGATGGCCCCCTTTCAACAGGTCTCCCATTCAAACGACCTTCATTTCTTATACTCAATTCGTTCTGCTTTTTCGCCGACCTTTGCAGCCTTCGTTTCGCTTCGATTGAAGGCGTGGAGTCAAGAATTCGGGTTGGATTTGGGCTGCTTTTCTCGGCACGTATATGAATTTTTCATTTTGTTGAAAACCAATTTGTGAAATCTTTGCCGAGTTTTCCATGTGAAGGATGTGCCAACGATGGGCGAAAATTGAAGCCAGTTCTGTGTAGTTGTAGATATTTCTGTGGGGCTTCTCCTGAGCCTCAATTGACTTGCACTTTATTTCCGCATTTGGCGAGTGGTTTTTGTGTGTGTTTTGTGCTATTCACGAATTTTAATGAACGGAAAATTGAAATTTGCGGTTATTCAACAGGAAAACCTGACTTTGTTTCGGTTTCGTTTTTTTCCCCTTTTTTTCCATAAGCAATTGATTGAGTTATGCTTAGCCCTTAACCCCCTCCCCTGCCTGCCTTAACCCATAGCCATGGTGTCTGGCACTCGAGACTGCCGCCGGCAGCCAGTTTAACCCCTCACCAGGCCCAAGGGGCTGATTTTAATAAAATTTTGCATGAATTTGCACTTCTCTGCACACACTCGCTTTTGGGGCCAAAAATTGTGTTGCCTGGCTGCCACTGCCACTCAGTGGAAAAGAGTGGAGTGAGTCCTGTGCCACATTCGCCCTGCAGATAATCGTGGAATAATTCAACAGATTCAACTAGGTGTAGTACACTGAATTGCAGGCGAATTTTCTTCTGCTTTTAGTTGGTATTTTGGCCAGATTTTGAAAGGTATTTATAAAACTTAAAGTTCCATTTAACAAAGCATGCTTAGAAAAGGATTTAATTATTTGTTAAATATATTTTCTAAAATTAGTAAATGTATTCTTAAAATTATGTAAATAATTCTTAAGTGAACAGCATTCTAGGCATATTTTTTTAAACGAAATAATATATAAAATGATTTAAATTATTTTTAACTTAAATTAATTGTTTTACATTTTAAATAAAAAAATATATATATTTAGTTTTACAATAAAACGCATTTTAAATAAACATTCGAAGTTTATATTTTTTTTATATCTTTTGTATAATGCTTGTCAAAGTTTTTTACCTCATGGATTCATGCTAATTGAATCCCCTTTTTTGAGGACGAATTGCAGCTTTATTTTTTGTGTGTCTTTGAAAGAGTGGGAGAATTGTATTTGAAACATTTCTTAACGCCCTGAAATGCTAGGAATCCCCACTGCCTTTTTTTTATTGTTTTTTGCCAGGGGTCGCCTCGATGTCCTTTTGTCGTTTGTTAAGTATGAAATTACGCATACGCCTCGTGGTCCTAGCAAAGGGAGGAAAAGGGGAGGTCATTGAATACCAGGAATTGCTGGCTCTCAACTTTGCCGTGGAATCTGCAGTCCCTTGACCCAGCTTTCCTGCTTTTCCTATCAATTTCCTAAATGTGCACTCACAGCTGTGGTTAAAATAATAGTGATAAGATAATGCGAAGTAAAAAGGGCTCAAAAACCTACTTTTAAGGCATAGGACAACTTTTCTTTTAATTTACCATAATGCTTACTAACCAAAAAACAAAATAAGACTTTTATAAACCTTTGATATTGTTTTAGTTTTTTAAGGAAATTTAAAATTAAAATTCACTTCACTGTTGTCAATGATTTTTGAATAATTATAAAAAATCTTCTTTTTTTGTTAAATTTACTTATTTATGGTATGAGCTTCACAAAAATACAATTTTTGTTCTTTCAAAAGTAGCTTTTTAATTATTTAAGGTTAATATTTCCAAGAGCAAAAAAAAACTACTATTATTTTTACCAACTGTACATATTTTGCTTTACGCCCAGACTTTGGCATAGTTCGGCCATTTGGCATAAGTTTTGGAACTAATTAAGGCAGGAAGGTTGGCTAATTGACTTGCTCTAAGTGCGTCAAATTGTTGCAATTTTTTGTTTTTTCGTTTTCGTTTCGGCAAGAAGACACCGGCAGTCTTAATCGTTAATTGGCTGAGTGATTGTGCTACTCCGACCGTGCCACCATATATATATCACTCAATCTGTCACAGATGTAGAGGAGAAAAGGCGCTGCTCGGGACTCCGACTCAATTAGGTGTCAATAAGGTTGAGTCAGCAGGAAAGGCGGCGAAAAGGAAGCTGCCTTTTTGGCTCACAATTACACAATTGCTCACTTTTTCACGCACACACACATGTGCTTCTGTTCTTGAGTTTGGTTTGGGGGCCATCCGCAACCGCCAACGATGTTCGCCTTTTGTCCCGACCTTCGCCATTGTCTGGCTTTCCCTTTCTCCAAAGGGAATACTTCACTTCACTTCACTTCACTTCAATTCACTTCACTGTTTTTGTTCTCCTTCGCGTAAAGCGATTTTCAGCTGAGCTGGCAAACAATTTCCCTTTCGTGAAATGGCAAAGGGAAAGGAATGGCATTGGCGGCATTGAATGTACTCCTCCGGCATTGATTTCCACTTTTACACTTTTTGGCAGCCCAAATAGCCAAGAAATATACGGGGCAACTAATAAAGCAACAATGAGAGGAGGCTCTCAAGGTAATGGCACAACGAAATGGGCAATGTGATTGGAGTACTTATTTTTATTTTTAGACAGTTTGACATGGGGCCGGCTATCTTTTCCATTTCACAGTGAATTAAGATTTTGTAAAACTGATTATAAGAAGAGCAGTCTAGAAAAGGATGGAGGAAGAAAAAACGTTAAGTACCTATGGAGTTGCTTGGCTCTAAAAGATATTTTTAGAAAATAAATGTAAATATTAAAAAAAAAAAATTAGAGGTAAATATTTGCAATACTTATTTATAAAATATTAATGTACAATTAATTATTATTGAAAAATTACTACTGTAGTTTAATTAAAGAGTAGACACAAACGTTTAAAAAACCTTACCAATAAATTTTCTCTTTAGAAAGTAATGTTCATGGACCACAAAATACACCGAATGAAATGAAGCGAACGTTTTTTGTTGAGCTTCATTAAACTTGGGCCAGAGAAGAAGTCACATCAGCGTCAGGCCTTCAGATTTTTTTTTTTTTTTTTTTGGTACCCTCAAATGTATTCATGAATTTCATGCGCTGCACAAATTAAATTTATTTTACATGAGCCCCAGAGCCACGGTGCTGTTCGTGGCGACCTTCGCTGCACCTGCAACCTGCAACCTGGTGTACTACTAGTACTTCTACTACTCCTACTTCTACTACGTGCTGCATGCTGCATGCGGCAGGCTGATTAAAAATCCCCGAGCAGGGCAACAGTGCAGCCGGGCAACCTTATTTACGCAGGCCAAACAGTCGGAGGAAGCTGCATTGAATGAAAGCTTGCCGTGATTAACTTTTAGATAGGACATGGACACAGTCCGGGGGGTTTTATTCAGCGAACGCGACGCGAGGTCAACTCTGCTTGGCAGCGCGTGCTAAAAAAACAAGTCATGCCGAAGCTTCAGCCTCAGCACACAGAAAACAATTCAAAAGTCATATTCAATTGATATGTAAATTGTGCGAAATAATATAATAGCATGTCAACATTATTTATTAACTTATGACAAACAAGAAGAGAACTGTACTTTGTTTAAATAGTCTTGCAACTATATCAAAAACAAAATATTAAATAATATTTACATTTACATGTTTAAACATAATAAAGATATTTCCATTTTTTCGATCATTTCTATGGTGGATACAATACGATTAAAGCCGTTATTCTGAAATTAAAGCTATATGTTGAAATACGTTCGTATAAATTGAAAAACAAAGATGTTATAATTTTGTTTTATTTTAATTTTTAAACTTCCGACTGAAATTATAAAAATAAAAATAATATAAATAACTTTTAAGGACATTTTTAAATCTGTTTAAAGTTTTTTTTTTAAACATAAACTCGATAATAAAAAAAAAAAATAAATAAATACCAGATATTTAATTTTCAAAGTATAAATTTATTAATATTTTTTTTTTAGTAGGTTGATCATTTATTTGAAAATATCATTCCAAAATATTTGCAATTTTCCGAGTGTGAATTTGACAAACATTGCCAACCCTTTCGTCACTCTTTTGAGCATCATTCAAATCATTTTCGCTCGCGTTTAAATATGAATGTTCTTTGCACACATGGGAATTGGCGGAAAAGTGGATGGGAAAAATGTTGGGAAATTTCCAGCTACCTAGTTACCCAGCATCCCTGCGCTTTACTAATTCACTTGCTAGCGTTTCATTGTTGATGCCACTCCACGCTTCCCATTTTCATTTTCCTGAAACTCCCGCTTTTCCCGTTCGAGTTGTGGGCAAAATGGCATCAATGCAATTTTGAATGTAATTAAACAGATGTTATCACTGGAGCATCGAGCGAACATATATGTGCTGCAAGAATAAATATTCATTAACTGGCCTAAAAGTCTTCTCCAATAACCAAACTTGTAAAGTAACGATTACTAATTATTGGTTTTCTTCATTTTCTAATTATTAAAACTTTGCGTGAGGGCGGCGTTCCCTTGGAATTTAAAGTGTCTAATAAGTAATGATTTCTAAGATACACATTAATACAAAAATAATAAGTACCGGAAAGTTCATTCATTTTTTATTTTGTGTGATTCCTTTTTTTTATTACTTTTTTTTTGCAAACATTTAAATATTTAAACAAGTCTACATACAATTCTGTAATAAAATTCTAAATATTCTGGAATCTTTAATTCATTTAGAGCTTGTTCTATTGATTAAAGTTTACTTGCAGCTTCAAAATGTACATGAATTGGATAGTTTCCCAGTTTTTCCGATTTTATATTTTTTTTATTTCTGTGTTTTTTAAAGTACCACCTGTCATGTGTCTGTGTGAGTGTCTACGATTACTATCTGTTCTTGTGTGGGGTTTGTGGCTGTGTGGGTGTGTGTTTGTGCGTGTTTTTGGGTGTATGTGCCTTGTGCTATGCCAAAAATGTGCACTTGCGTGGAGGGGACAACAAAAGGATTGGTAAAGCATTTTAAATTAAATGAAATTCCGACAGCAGAATGCAATCACAAAGTGCAAAGGGCTCAGAATGAGTGTAATTTACATATTTTGTAATTAAATTAAACCGAAATCAGGCCAAACCGATGGTTCCCCCACGGAGACACACAAATCAATTGATTGATTAATTTGGGAAATAACAGGAGTGAAAATGTAGAAAATGGGAACACAGCTGAAACACATTGCTTAAGATCATGACTTTAACAAATGAACTTGTATTTTAAAAAACTGATGAAGTAATTTAACATGTATTTTCAGCAGATTGTTCTTTTAATATTTATGTGATTTTACCAGAAGGGTACTGTAATAATACATTTTATTAATACGATTTGAACACAGATTTTGAGCTTAGGCTCTTAAGTATTTTTTATTTTTATGTTCTTACATTTTTTGCCTTGTTGAATAAGGGCACATTTAAATATACATAATTATTTCTGTTGAATAAACGTATATTTTAGATATGTAATTATTATATAAAATTACATTTAACTGATTTTTTTGTGCACCCACAGCCGATGTGAATGTGAACGAGAGTCCGGTGCACTTGACGCTCTGTGATACCGCCGGCCAGGACACTCTGGATCCGCTGAGGGAGCTCTGCTATCCGGACAGCGACGTCTTCCTGCTCTGCTTCTCGGTGGTGAAGCCGGAAACGTTTCGGGCCATCAAGGCCAAGTGGGCACCGAAGTTCGCCAAGACCAAGGCCGCCCTGATTTTGGTTGGCACCCAGGCCGATCTTCGCACCAGCCCCAATGTCCTTAACAAACTGCAGGTGAGTTGGCTGATTTATTAATGCCACTGCTTCCGCCACTGGCTTTATCATTATATATCTGACTCTGACTCTGGCTGCGATTCAAATATTTATGAAATTCTTATTTGATTTCATATGCCCCGAAGCTAACATTTTGATTTGTTCTTCTCTTCTTTTTTTGGTTTGTTTTTGTGCAGACAAATGGCGAGAAAGCAATTTCATATGCAGACGCCTGGGATTTGGCAACAACAATTGGCGCAAAATACATTGAGACTTCGTCAGCCACACAGGTGAGTCCCATCATCCCATCATCCCATCCTCCATGGGCAGACGGGGTGGGAAAAATTGAGGGGAAAGGGAGAACCCTATATTAATTAAAGCCAAAAGGCAGACAAGTCATTGCTCTGGGTCTCCGACTTCATTGCGGCCGTCTCGTGTAAACACTAGAAAAGTAACCTTTAGAGGGAAATGGGTGTGGAATAAAAAATACCATAAAGTATAACATTCAATGTATAGTATTCCTAACATTTATTAATCATATAAAAGTTAGAAGTAGCTTCTATTAAATAAAGCCAAAATTGTGTAAATGTGAATTAAATAAAAAATACCATAAAAGATACTGTATTTAAAATAGTATTACTCAGGAAAGACAATTTAGTGCTTATAGTCACTATTAAGACCTAAAATATATAAAAGTTAGTGAGAAGTTTTCTTTTCTTAATTAAATTAAATTGTAACTCTTAGGCAAAAATTAAAAAAAGCATACAGGGTATTCCGGGAAAAGAATCTTTCTGAAAAAAAAAAAATAAATAGCAAAGAAAAAGCCAAAAAGGACGTTTCTCCTGCGGGAGGCAGTTCGTCGTGGTCCTGGTCGGTTTTTTTGTATCCTTTTGAGTCGCCTTGTCACATTGCACACACACACAAAAATCATAATTGTGCGGCTGTGAGCGTTGAAGGAGGGGGAAATTATATACATATATAAGTATATACGACTTGGGGCATGGGATCCCCTTGTTTGTCCCAAACACTTCCGACTGAATGCCGTCGCACTGCGATCCTGTCATCCGTACATTGCACTCTACGTGAATTTCCCCGAAGGTAGCAGCTCCAGCCACGCCCCCTTTCCTCGCCTCGCCTCCGCCCCCTTGCTTCACAAAAGAAGGCGACAGCGAAGATGAAGCGATTGCAACAAATTATAAAGCACTTGGCACCACCAACCAGATGATGATGACGGTGACGATGATAATAACAACGATGATGATGACAATTTGTTGTGCAAGTGCTTCGCTAGTTGCTGGAAAATAAGACATATATATATATATATATATATATATATACACATATAACACCGCAATTAAGTTGCATTGCCGCCGGCGGGAATTGTTGTCCACATTTGTTGGAAAAACTTCAGGGAGTGGATCCTAAGGGGGCTCAGAAATAGATACGGAAAACACCTGGAGAATACAACTTTTATAAGCCGTCTCAAATTTGGTCGGCAGAAAACAAATTTTATGACAACACACAAATTGTTGAAATAATAATTGAAATTTTCATAATCCATTTGTTTAGGGAAATACGAATATTCCAATTAATCCATTCAAAGCTACTTAGATATTTAAGTATTTGCTCTTAGCACAAATAGAAAATGAATAAATACTGTTAAATTTAAAACTGTAAACACTAAACTTGTCTTGAATATTACTATATTTTATTTATAATATTTTATGGAATTTTTTTTCCGAAAAGAGTAAAAATCTGAATACTTTTTTATAGATATTCTTTTGTTTGCTTGTAAAAACCAAGTTTGCTTGTAAAAACAAATATATTCAAGCTGCACAAATAAAGAATCAACAAATAAGTTATCCACACAAAAATCAGTAAAAAAAAGGTAACCCATTAAGCAACTATTAAATTAAACCTGCCAACACTTGGTTAAAATATTTAATTTGGCATACTATCAGCTGGACAATGGTTGTAATTAGTATAGCAAAAGCGGAAAGTTTTAGTGGGGCTTTATTGATTTAATTAAGCAGTGATTAATAACATGACTATTTTGTTCGCAGGACAAAGTCAAGGATGTGTTCGACACAGCCATTTGGGAGGGCCTAGTGCCCACCACCCTGCCGCCCACGCCGTCCTTCTGGAGGAAGCTCTTCTGCCTGGCCTGAAACTCGAAAAATCTACTCAACTCCACACACGATTTATTATTTTTTTTATTCGGATAGCTGTAGATTATAATTAACTATTATTATTTATATTGAACAATTTTTTATTAGAGATTTTCGTTTAGCAGTGCTTGCACACAGACTGATCTACACAATAACTAAAATAATATACCTAAAAAAAAGTTTATTAATAATGTTTAATGCCTAAACAAATATGTTTTCAAGATCGATTTTTTACTCGTACTCGTAATCATGTTCATGGATTTTTCCCATTTTTTTTTTGCTTAATTTATAGTCGTAAACTATTTAAACTTAATTATTATGGCCCAGACCCACGACTATGTTACATCATTCCATCCGTTTTTAAGCATTACGTTTTAAGCAAATATTTCAAATATTGTATATCGAAGGCAGCATTAAATATAGCAAAGAAACAAATTCACCAAAACCCGTATTCTTTAAATTGAATTTTCCGTCCAGTGTTTCCAAATAATTTGGCATCCTAATGCCATAAGTGCTGGCAAAAATAATAATAAATACCGAAGGCATTACGCGGGGTTGTGTGAGAGACTTTGGATTGGAGAGCAGAACCAACAAAAGCTACATTAGCGTGCCAGCAAAGTCTCCACTCTCGACTCTCGACACCGCTAAGTAAACACACGCACAGTGCAGCCGCACACACCACACACATACACCACACACACACACCACACACATGCCACAGCATCTGAAGGAAAAGTTTAAGGAAAAACTGAAAACAAAATCTGTCAAGTTTGCATACCCCCACAGTGGCTGTCATTTTTGGGTGGAAAAGTAACAAAACTCTCTAAAAACCATTTATAAAATTTAAAAACTTATTTCTTCTCACACAGAAATATAAAATGTTGAATGAGTTTTATAACTTTCTTATCATAAGATCAGTTTCCGCGGCTTGAAAACTGTGGAAAGATAAACTAAAATAAATTGCGAACTTAAATGCACAAAGATCATAAATAATTACAAAATGCAATTGAAAATTAAACATTAAAAATACACCATATAAGTATATTTAAGGTGTTTAAGACTCAAAATGTTTATAAGTAACCGCTTTTCCAATATTTTCTTATAAACAAAAAAGAACATATAGATATCAATGTGTTTGGTTTTTCATTTCATATATGATTATAGAAGACATTTTTTTTGTCAGCGCCATTTAGTTCTTTTTTTGAGAAGGCAGTAATTTATATATTATTAATTTTGATTATAGAAACTTATAAGAATATTTCGCCTATAAAGCTTTTTTATGGCATCAAAGTAGGCAGTAATTTCATTTTAAATGTTAAATTCTGGCCAACCTAATTCACATAAAAATTCCACACAAACTAAATGTATAGTATTCAGTGACTTTCTATTCAGTTTTTCGTTTTTTCTTACTTTCTGTTGCTTTTTTTTTTGGCATTGTAAGCTCATAGAAGAGGGTCCATCAAATGTTTTGCTGATGCTGATGTCTTGATTACAGCATCGCGGCATCAGTGCCAGACATTTTGGTGGGCAAAAAGTACAATATTCAAGGGGCAAAAAGGGAAAAAGGGTTAAGAACATAGCAAGTAATAGCAGCAGTAATAACAAAACTTAACTCCCAACCAGCTGACTGACAGGCAAGTGCAGAGTAAACATTTTCACATTGTCTGGCCAAATCTGGCGAGCAAACAGTTAATGCGCCTGTCGACAGCAGCATCACATCAACAGCAGCAGCATGAGCAGCAGCAGCAGCAGCAACACCCCGCAGCAACATGCAACAGTTTTTGCGTAGGCCATATAAAACTGAAGATTCGGCAAGACGTTATTGCAGATACGTCTGATACGACAAGAACAACACAAAAAATCATAATAAATCAATGGCAGGACGAAGGAAACTTGGTTATGTCATGTTCGTAAATTTATGGCTACTTACACAGGCAAAAGCAATAAATACACAATTTATTAGACAAATATTTTGGGGGCAAAGCAAATTGCTATGCGTATGGCCGTGCTAATGATGCATATCTCCAGTTGACCGTGTGAATGTGTGTGTGCTCTTTCGTCCTGTCCAGGATGTCACTTCATTTTGAGGTCGTCCCATGAAATATTGAGCAGATCACAAAAGACCTTCGGGCATGTCAATCGATTTGGGACAAATTCCGACCCACTTTCGATTAGCCCTGCGGCGGCCAATGACAAAATTCAATTTAAGTTTCATAATGAAAAATGTGTCTGTGAAACTGTTGAATGTTGAATGGTTTTGCTCGCCCTGTCCCCTTTTTTTCGTATTATTTTTCGTTGCCTTTGTTTGGTACGTGCCAATAAAGAGTCGGCTGGAGTCGAGGCACGCGGCTATTTATGTGGGTCATTCACGCGCACGGGATGCGGACCGCATCCGTAGTCCTTGTGTGTGTAATTTACTTACGAATAGATACAGATATGGCCACGGATACAGATACAGATACGGATACAGCCACGGATACAGACATGGACAGGGACACATGTGGCATAGATACGCGGCTGCCAGACACGCCACTTGAGCCCCCGATTGCGCCCGGTCGGCAGGCCTTCAGCCATAAGCTTCATATCCTGTAAGGAATGGTTCACTGGGGCATGCACAGCATTTGCAATTATTTTGCAACAAAATTAATTTTTAATTTGATGATGTACCCCCTTATCAAAAAAGCGAAAATTGCCATAAAATGAATTTAAAAACACCTTCAAAGTCGGTTTCTGTATCGAAACCCTGGGAATTAAAAATCAAAGGATGGAATGTCATACATCGGTGAATTCGTCACTAAAATTCCAATCATATGGTATTCACAGTTAAGAATTTTTCCATTTTTCAAGTTTTCGCAAAAAAATGATGATGTACCTTATCAAAAATGCAAAAATTGGTCATAACGTTAATTTTTCAAAAAGTCTATTTTGAAAAATCGATTTTTCTTATTAAAACCAAATAAATGACTCTAAACCGATTGTAGATGGTAGTATAGGTTGCCAGCTGTCTAAAAAAGTCAATCTTATTGCTCTACCTCTTATTTTGGCCAAGTTACAACAAAAGGACGCTTAAGGTATTTTTTATTTGTCAAATCTCCAAAAACCCAAAAAAGCACTTAAAATATCGGTTTTTGTATCAAAACATTGGGAAAAATTGGTCACCAGGTGGAATGTCATACATCGGCGACTTCGTCATTAAATTGCCAATCAAATGGCGTTCTCAGTTAAAAATTTTTCAGATTTTAAATTTTTCGCAAAAAATGATGATGTACCCCCTTATCAAAAATGCAAAAATTGGTCATAACGTTAATTTTTCAAAAAGCCTATTTTGAAAAATCGATTTTTCTTATTAAAACCAAATAAATGACTCTAAACCGATTGTAGATGGTAGTATAGGTTGCCAGCTGTCTAAAAAAGTCAATCTTATTGCTCTACCTCTTATTTTGGCCAAGTTACAACAAAAGGACGCTTAAGGTATTTTTTATTTGTCAAATCTCCAAAAACCCAAAAAAGCACTTAAAATATCGGTTTTTGTATCAAAACATTGGGAAAAATTGGTCACCAGGTGGAATGTCATACATCGGCGAATTCGCCGATAAATTGCCAATCAAATGGCATTCTCAGTTAAAATTTTTTCAGATTTTCAAAAATTTGCAAAAAATGATGATGTACCCCCTTATCAAAAATGCAAAAATTGGTCATAACGTTAATTTTTCAAAAGTCTATTTTGAAAAATCGTTTTTTTTTTCAGAAAACTCTATTTTAGATAAATTAAGGAAAATATGAAAAAGTAAATGTAATATGTTTGTATTGCAAACACTTATAATAATTAGTTAGCATATACTGTATATTAACATAGCTAAGTTCTGAAAACAATTAGTTGGTGAGGTGTACCGCATTACTGTATTAAATGAATTAAAATAAAATAAAATCAAATTGAAATATAATTGTTTTCTTTTTTAAATTAAGTATGCGCAATTTTACTGGGGTAAGGAGATAGCTGGGCCCAGACTCCTGGTATTTTAAATATGGGGTAACGACATAATTCCGCCGTTTCAAATAACCATAATTTCGCGCGATCTTACAACGCTTGAAAATGCAGCAGAAAAAATAACATAATTTTGCCCACTTCGAAACTAAATAATTTTAAAAGCGATCTTATGATGCTTAAGAACGACATAACTTGTTTGTCAGTTTTTTTTTTTTTTAATCTTTTGCCAGGGCTTAAAAATGAGAAAATTTACTTGTTCTAAAAATATATAATTAATACATTCTCTGAGTATATTTTAGCCAAATTATATTCAATACTTCCTCTTACTATGCTTTAACCAAAATGTAATTTCAAGAGGTATTTCTGCAGGTACTACTCCTTATTCTTGACCTTCTTGGGCATTGTTCCCCTTGACAAGTTGAGAGCTCTTGCGATGGGGCTAAAACTTATAATCATGGCATCATCAACAAAATTATCGTTTTGCCACAGACAGACGGCACAGCACACATGTGTGTGGAAGTGGAAGTGGTCCTGCACAGATACACTCGCCATTTAAGAGCATAAAAGCGAAACGTGCTCGAAATGTGAATTACTCGCGCCCCAAAACCCTCACACATGCACACGCACACTCACACACTGTTGCACTTGAAGTGCCAGAGTGTATGTGCGAGTTGATTTTGCTCTTTGGCTCCATTTTGGCTCATAACTTTAACTATTTTACACGGAACCCAAGAAAAATTTACCCGACTTTTTCCATTGTTTTCCTTCTTTCTTTTTGTTTTTCTTTGCCTTTATTTAGTCGCTATAGTGCCTGCCTGCTGCTTTCTTTTCGGGTTGAGGAAATTGTTCGGCTGAGGGTTAAGTGGATCCAGCACCTTCAATATCTTCTCCATTTTTTTTTTCGTTTCTTGGCAAATTAACACGCCAGCAATGGGGGTGTGGAAAATGGGCATCAACAGCAATTCCAGCTTCCCTTTTAAACATTGATTTCCTGGCGCCTAGGTACATGGCGTATGTGAGCACTGAAAAAATAAATCAATTGTATATGTTTGTCAATTTAATATTTTAAACTATTTTTCACTTTGCAAACTATTGATTAAAACATTGTACATACTTTATGTATTGGAAAATAAGATCTTACTCTTAATCTTAATCTTATTGGAAAATAAGATCTTAATCAGAATACTTCATAACTAATCAATTAAATTTTTCCATTCAAAAAAAAGTATATATATTTCCAGTGTAAATATGCACATACATATATGTGTAATTGAAGCATCGAAGAAATCGCAATTCGCACGGACGCATTTCCTTGCAAAAGCAAACAACAAATAGAGACATATAAAAAAGGCGAAAGAGGCGGATAAATGGGGTGGTGAAAGAGAGGTGCCGACGTGTGGGGGAAAGAGAAGACACGACTGCTCCATTCAGCAGCTGCGAGTGGTGAAAACCTTTTTGGCACTAATTGCAATTACACGAAATATTATTTGCACACATTTCCAGCCAAAGCCGCAATCAGCGCGACAGAGAGGGGGCGACTGAGGAAGGGAGATAGCGATAGGCGGGCGCCATATGAACCAACCAACAGTGTTTAATCAGTTGAATGAATACGAAATCGAAATGGAAATCCCAAGACCCAAATGAAGACCAATCGGCGGGTTTGCCGAGAAAACTCTACTTATGATCGTAGGAGTACTGCTAGGATTAAGGTTATTATAACTTTAAATTTGTAAATTGACTATCATAAGTACATTTTTGATAAAAGTAAATTGTTCTCTAACTAAATATTGATTGCACCGGAAATAAAACTGGAATTAATCAGAGAAAGCTGTCTTCATATAAAAAATGGAGTTTGAATAGTGAACAAACTATAATATTTGCTAATTAATTCAGTTTAACACATTTTAAATTTTATAGTTAATTAAAAATATCTATATTAATAATATTATTTAATAAATAAATAATAAATAAATAATAAAGAAAAATAAGAAGTTTAATTTCGAATATGAAAATGTTTACTTAAAAGGACATAAAAATGAGATTGATAAATGTTATTCAAGGATATTTTATTAAAAATATCAACATTTTCAATATTCTTCTTATAAAAAATTGAATATTCTATGCCAGTTAAATATGAGTTCAAATTTATTTTTATATGATAAAAATTTCAAATATTCTTTGAACAGCTTTTAAAAGGAGCCTCTGATAACACATTTTATTTATATATGTTATATTTTTGCACCCGCAACTGACCTTCAAAATGCATAAATAGGCAAATAGACAGCAATGGCTGAATCCATAATGGAGTGCGAGGCCATCACAGGATTGTTTGCCAGCCTCATCCGTTTGTTTGCTTATCCAAGTCAGAACCAGGTAACTCCTATCGCGCCATCCCCTCTTTAAAAGCCCACCACCACGCCACTGTCAATTCCAGTTGCAGTTGCCATTCACAATTGTCTGGCATGTCGGCCGATAAGTCCACTCCATGGCACTTTGGCCTCCAAGCCCCTACCACTACCAGCCACTTCAATCCCTTTTTCAGACCCCCCTCCCCTTAACCCCTTTTGGCCCCTTAACCCCCGACAGCGTGCAATAAATCAAACATCAAAGCGATGAGCCAACTTGAAATGGACTGCAAATTTATGCAGCGACAGCTTTCAGTGCCTGATCCCAAAAACCCGATCCCCATTTCAATTTCAGATGGCGCAACAACAGGAGCAAACAAATCAAAGACTGCTGACACACCCTGCTATTTAAATATTCAATAGCTAAAAAAAAAAATAAAAGTCAGTTGGTAAACAAATTACGACATTAAATATCAAAGGTGTAGAAGCAACTAAAATTTTGGAAATTTTACATACACAAGTAAATAGTATTTTTACATTAGCATTCAGGGGATAAGCAGCAGGACTACAATATATTTTAAATGCTCACAAATAATTAAATAGTCCAGTTTAAAATAAGCCAAAACGCATTTGAAATTATACAAATTATATATAAAACAACAAAACAAGGAACATTGAGAGAAAATAAAAAAGGAAATAAAAAAACCTTGAATTTAAAAATATATATTTAAGAACTGAATAAACAATCAAAAGGTTAAACAATACAGTAATAAAAGCTTTTTTAAGCAGTTTGAAATGTTTGATAAATATATATAAAGCCAAAAAAGAAGACAAATACATTTCGTTATATTTTTATTTAAGTACTTTTTATACTTTGCCAGACTATTCAAACATTTTTAACGCAGAATTTTACCTAATCCACACGTATCCGTTATTCATATGCAAATATGTTTTTTTTTTATTATAAATTCACCGCTACCTGTTTAGTTTATTTGCGCCTGCATACGATTTACATGCATATGATAAAGTTGATTAAATGCAAAGTGGCAAACGGAATTTCATATCCCTTTCCCCTTCACTCTGCCGTCAGAAAAAATTGAAAAACTTGAAGGCAAACAAAAAACAGGACAAACTAAGGGATCTGCAAAACAAACATTGTGGAGAAAAGTCAAGGAAAAAAGAGCCAACACTGAAGATATTAAAGTTAACTTCATACTTTGTCTGTGAAAATTTATAAAATATATATATATAATTTATTTATATTAGTTAAAAAAATGCTGTTTTTCAAATTTTAAAATTGAAGTCTAACATAAAATTCATAAAAAAAAAACAAAAGTCAAGGAAAAATGTGTTTAAGTATGTATTTATTTATTAAATTTAAAGGTAACTTTTCTGAAAACAATGGTCTTTAAACGTTTAATTAGAAGTCTTAGAAAAAGTAATTTAAGATTTCGGCTTTTTCTCTTAGTGAGGATGGTCAACAGGACATATTGAAAAAGTTATGAACAGGAAATGAAGCGGAAGCTGGTAATATTCTCCAACGAGGATGACCACTCCCTGGTCTTTTTGGCCAAGTTAGCACCTTTTCGTTGGTGACTAGTTGACATCGTTGCGAGCTTCCTAATTGGCCGGGAAATGAATAAATTGTACTTATAATTTAAGTATTTGATTTTTGTAACTTAATTTAGTTTTGAGTCTTAATTAAATGTGTAAAAATGTAGAAACCGTTTTCGTACACTTAACAAAAATAAAAAAAAAATCAAACCTATTTTAAAACGCATATTAAATAAAATTTTATTATTATATAAATATACTGTACCGTAAAGTACAAGAATATATATGCTGACCACTATATAATTTAAAAAGCAACTAAATTGAATGCCAAAACTCCAAGTAGTTATAGTTATTAAAAATTAACAATTAACAATTAGTCTGTCGGTGCACAATTCATTACTGCCCCGCCTGCGAGGTGGAAACTGGGCGCACATTGTCCATTATCCTGGCGGCGGATGTATCCTGCAGGATCGCAGCCGGAATCCGTCCGCTTATTGTGAAAGTTTTCCGTGTGTGAATAAGGCTGAGTGGACCGAATGGCACGCTTCTGAACACAACGACTCGGGGCTTATTCGCTTGTAATGAGTAACAAAGCCCAAACCGTGGTGCGGCCGGAAATTGTGCGCCGTCAAATCGAATTGCCTACCTAAGCTCATTGGCCATCGTCCTTCGAACTCAATCGCCATACCCATACCCATACCCTTTCGCCCAAATGATGCATAACAGGCCTAAACAAATTGCCTCATCATCACTCCGGCTCGCACATGCACATCCTGCCACCGAGAGCAAAATGCTGTTGATGCTGCTCCACTGAAAAAAAAACGTTCATGTTTTTTTGGCTGTAGCAAAAGCCCTTTTTGAAAGAGTATTGGGGAATTTAGCTCATCTCCAGTTGATTGGCTTCCAGTCGCGCCTTTTGTTTCCGAGGTTTCCGCCTATTTCAGTGCTTGGCGGGGTTTTGTTCAATTTTTTTTTTATGTTTTTGGGCTGCAATTGCCCAATGGTGGGAGCAAATTCAATTAGTGCCTCGTGGGATGCAGACTGCAATGCCAGGTTTTGACCCATCGACTGGTCCAAAAACTGTAAGCCAACTGACTGACTGACTGACTGACTGACTGACTAACTGACTGGCCAGAGCTGCGGGCCGAGAACGAAAAACAGAGGTCGACAATTAGCCGGGTCAGGGTGGCGCATCAACAATTATGGCCATTAGAGCATTATAGCCAAGCGCGGAGTTGCCCCTGCATCGCAACAAGTATACGCCGCTTTGTGCACGCATGAGTTTATTGCTGCTGCTGTCGTTTCAACAATAATGATCATAACAAAAATAATAATAATAATAAGTATATGTAATGTGAAAACAATGAAAATGAGCTGAGGAAGAGCCTGCAGCAATAAGTCGGCAACTTTAATTAGATTAGCTTGCTTATTTTAGCGCCTGAACATAAATTTAGAAAGGAAACAATACGAATCTTTGTTACCACAAGTATTTTCGAGTTAAAGGCCAAGGTTTAATTTAAGTAAGGAGTCATTCTTTTGTGCTACAAATTTTGTAAGGGGCTTAACCAAAAAAAATTTTTTTTTTAATTGTATGTATGCATGTATTTTGGGTGTACAGACTTGGTTGCGATGCTCGATTGCTGCGAGCTCTAATCAAATTACCACCCAGACGCGTAAATCAACTGCAAAATGTTTTAATTAAGAGCCAAAGAAAGGGCCAATGTGTAGGGGAATTCCAAATTGCAACTGCAATTGCAATTGCGACGCAAATCGACGCACAGGAACCGACAGCAACAGTTGAGCCCAGCGGCAACATCGGTGCAACGGCAGTTGCAGTAGCAATAACGACTAACTGTTTCTGATCCGTAGGACCACAGGTCAAAGGTCACAGTGGCAACAGTTGCTGCTGCAACAAGCAACTAGCAACAACAACTGACAAACAACACTGAAAGTCTGTTTTTGCAGTTGCATTGCAAAAAAATAGATTTTAACAAAAACTACCCAACGGTTTAAAACGCTCAATATATTATCTAAAATAAAAATCAATTGAAAATTTTAAAGAGAAATTTGTAACAATAAAATAAAACATATTACACCTATGATTAGTGCTGGATAATTTTAAATTATAGTATTAGCTTCACGAATATATAAAAGGAATAATTTTAAAAGTTGCTTTCAAACTATTTTTGATTGATAGTTTTATAAGCTGATAAACAAATATTTGTTTGCCCTCAAATGTATATTGAACACATTTTAGAATTCTTTTCTGAGTATATGTATTTTTCCTCTAGCAAACTCTAGATCAAAATAAACGACAAGAATCACATTCAAAACACTTGCCGTGTGTTTTTAAATCCCAAAAAACACTAAATACAACAATCAACAACTTTTCCCACAACTAAATTTCAGTTACACCCTGCCATCTACATAATCAAGCAGTTTTATTGGACAACGCCAATTGATCGGCAATTTCTTGGGCTGTGAAAACAGCAAAAGTCGTGGAGACAATAAAAGGGGTTTTACCAAAAACAGAGCCCTGCAATGTCGATTTGCTCATGCCCATTTACCATTATCCATTATCTATTATCCCGTTTTGCTGGAGTTCCCTTGCCTATTTTCACAAAAAAAAAAAAAAAGGAATGCCGAAGTTAATATACACTTGCAGTTATTGCAAAAATTATATATTCTTTAAAACATCTCAATTTCGAATTTCACGAGTATATGTCTAAAAACATTGAAGCTATGATAATATTCAGCTCAATTATACGATATTTCCTATGGCAGCTATATGAAATTATTTAAGTTAAAGATTAAAGTTCTGAGTTATTTAACCATTACTATGTCTAAAATAATTTTAAAAAAGTATTTCAAATAGATAAGCTTCCCTTTTTTTATTATTTTTTTTTAAGTTCCGATTGTTTTAATGGGAGCTATATGATATAGTTGTCCGATTTTCATTAAATGTAAACCGTTAAACCATATGACTGAAGTAATAATACCCTCTGCAAGGGTGTAAAAAAAAGTAGGAAAGCCGCGTCACGTAGCCAAGCAAATGAACTGCAACTGACTTCTGGCTCCTGCAACTTTTTCCATTTTTTTTTTTTGTTATTTACAGATTTAGTGATTTTGAAAGGGCGCAGGCGTCGTGCTTCGTGTACCGATTGCCGAATGCCAAATGCCGAGTCCATTCACCAAAACAGAAGTTCGGCTTTTGGTGTTTTCGTGTGCGGCATGGTCATGTTGCAAGAGTTGTTGGCGAAAAACGCTGACTATATGAGCTATATGAGTACTGGTAGCGCACTTGGTGGCTCAATTGCGCCTAGCACGTTGGCCAGGCAGCAGGTCCTTGCGGCTCCTTTTTAAAGCAACAAACGTCCCTGAATCGCAACAGTGGCCGGCTTGCGAATTTACGAACTTCAACTGTTACTGTTACTGTTAGTGAAACTGAAACTAAAACGGGTTTTGGTTCGCCCAACGTTTGCCGGTTTACAATAGTGTGTGCTTTTTTTTCTCCAGTGTTTAGAGTGCGTACTGAAAGCTACTGACATTTTTTTGCTTTCAAAACTAGACAGTTATCAGCCGCATTTCGCGTGTTTATTTCCGCTTCCGCGTTCTTCTAATTAGTGGGCGGCATGGCGGCTCCGAGCCGCCGTTACCGCAATAGGCCGAAATGCTTCAAGACAATGTCGCTGCTGCCATTGGTGGTGGTACTTTTGGGGCTGGCTGCAGCTGTGCCAGCCGGAAATGACGTCATTTCCGCATCAGCGAAAAGGGCTAAGGATCTGCAGCAGCAGCAACAACGACATCAACTGCCGGACATCGAAGATGATGGCGTGGCGCGAACAGACAAGGACTTTGACTTTGCCGCCTATGTGAATGGTGAGTTGAAAGCCGGGTTCTCCAAAACTTCATCCCGAATCCCTTTCGCATCCTCACAAAATGGAAATTAGTCCGCCACAGGGACACATTTCCATTTCACGTGCAAACCGAAAACGAATTTTAGTTTGCTCCCGTAAGTGGTCACACAAAACAATTGAAACCAATTCCAAGCTCTTGGCCGCAAATATATTTCATTTGATTGCAAAACTTGACCATGGAAAATGTAAAATAAGAAAATATCATAAACTGATCACCAAAGATTTAAAAGCACATCAAATTTTTTTTATCCCGATTTTACAAAAAATTACAAAAAAAAAAATAAAAATAAAACAATTAATTATATAACCAGTTTACATACTTTAAAAATACATAACCCTTCCAAATTTATCTGGGTTATAGTTTTTTTAAATTTCAAGATATTCTTAAACTTATAATACCAAAAAAAATATGCTAAAAGATTTAAAAACATTTCAAATCTTTTTTCTTTAAAAAAAAATATACAAAAAAATAAACATTTAATTATATAGGAAAACACAATTTTTCACGCAAATTTACAGATTTAAGTTGTTGAATTTAAAAGCAATTTATGCTCACTTGTTTTTTTTAAATTTAAAAGCATTTCAAACCTCTTCCAGGAAAAATTAAATTTCAAAAGTTTGAAATAATAGCCATAAAATTCTTGTTAGTTTCCAACGTGCAAAAACGACAGACTTTGAATGCTGATTTAGAAAATACTCAGAACTTATTTTGAAAGGCTGTATAAAAGATAAAGAATATTATTCTGCGATTTTTTTTTTAAACATGTTTAGGATACAATTTGTCTTTAGTCTTTGCTGTTTAAGTTTTTGCTGATTATATTGTCAATCCATGAATATATAATTGTTGTCAGAGAACAACCCAATCAATATGGAAATTTCAGCTTGGCACACAAGAGGAAATGTCCCCTCACTGCACACATAAATACTTAATCATTTCAATACAAGTGCAGTATTTCAGAACTGTTTCTTGTTACTGAGAACTCTATAAGCAATGAATTCGACTGTGAGCTACCGATTTTAATCAGGGATTTGCAAATAAATTCCATGTCGAAAATTTGGCAGCCAAACAAATGCTAAAGCGTCTGTGCTAACAGAAGCAATTTAGAGAATTTCATATTACATTTGCCACCATCGAGCTGTCAATTGCGAATTAAGGCATATATATTACAATTGGTACATTTATATGTACCATATACATACATATATGGAATTTGAATGGCTGAGATAACTGCAATGATATGTCGTCCGAAATTGCCATTTAAATGTAGTTAAGAGTGGGACAAACAACTTTTAGGATGGGTTTTTGGGACCGCACTGACAAACATTTCGGAACGTACAATTTATTCATACCACTGCAAAATGTAATTTTGTGGAAATCACAAAATGAGTTTGTGTGCCACACACACCCTGCGTATGTGGGATCCGACTGGCAGCAAACAATTGAATTACGCATACGCCATGTGAGTCGGCCACAGTTTTGCATATCAATATGCTTAGCCATCCTCATTCGAAAGCAATTAGATTCGGCAAACACTTGCTCGAAAAACACACACGATAGTAATACAATTATTGCAAGTGTGTCTCGTTTTTATGTGGCAAAGGGATTCCCCTGACTTGTTGCACCATCGACATACCCATTCCTACAAGCCACTTCATCAGATGAGATCGAAACCACTCGAAGCCATGCGTTTACACTTTAAATAGCCGGCGGCCTAAGGTAACACTTTGCTATTGCTTTTGTTTTTGCTTTTGCTACTTTGCTGCATCCGTTTAGCCATAAATTATAGCCCGATAGGAGTGTGTGGGTGTGTGTGTGTGCCACGTGGCAGGTGTTTGTGTGTGTGGTTTATGCATACATATGTGTGCGTTGCAGGTGCGGCTTTGTTTGAAGTACCCCGCGAGGTCCAAGTTCAAAAGGTAGTTTCGAAAGAGCAAAAACAATTTAAAACTTTTGGATATAAATAATTTCTCAATAAGTTTATTTTTAAATTAATATCACAAAAGCCAGTTTTTTAAGTTTTAAGTTTCCTTTCTGTATAAATAAACAACAAACTTATAAGTGCATCTAATGTAACATACTATGAAACAAAATATTATAAAATGTCAAAAGATTGAACTATCATAAGATTTTTCAATCAACTTCTTGTTACGAAGTTCTAGTACCTACATTATCACAAACTTGTCTTAAGAGATTTAAAAGCATAAAAGTATAATTAAAAATAATCTAATTGTATATGTAAAAAAGTACAAAATAAAAACTTTAATTTTAAAGTTATTGATTTTTAAAATGCAGATTACAGGATAAATGAAAAACATTTAGTTAAACCTATGTTATAATTTGTAATATGCAAATTACAGAATATTTATATAACAGATTTTTAATGAAGTTTTTAATATAAATTAAGTTAAAAGTTTAGTAATAACTATATTATAAATTTTGAATGAATGTTAAAAATTCAGTTAAATTTAATTATTTTATAGCAATTAATATGCCATGTTTTTAATTTTTTACTTTACTTTACTTTTCTCAACACAAAAACCTTTTTAAATTCGTTGAAATATATCATAGCCCAAAATCACAGCATTTCATTTTAAAAGTATTCCATACAAATACTCAGTATCTTCACTTTCGACCCCTGTAAATTTCATCTAGATACTTTTTCATTTATTTTTGGCTGAACGCTAAAATTTCGCTGATTTTACAACCGCGACAGGCAGCGTTGACAGCCAAAAAAAATAAAAAATAAAAGGGGAAACCCATAAAGCGGTTCGCTTACAAAGTTCGCAGAAACCGCTGTTGGCTGCCATTGAACTGTGGAAACCACCCTCGTTTGTTGGCCAGCATCACCGGCCATATGGTCCATATTTAAACCTGGCCATAAGCCGTCTGTTTGCCTGTTTGTTTGTTTGGCTGTTTGTTTGTTGTCACCTTGCTGGTGGCATTCGGTCGCCTTGCTCTCCACTTTCCTATACCATTAATGCTTCAAGGATAACAATTTTGAAGTTTGCTACTTTAACAAAAGTGAAGTAGCATTGTAAGGCATTTAATATTATATATTTTGTGAAATTATCACTTTACTGGTAAAATAAAGTAGTAAATCCGAATATTTTGTATTTCATTTTAATATTTTTCGCTTTGATTTTAATCCATGGCTTACTATTACTATTTATATTATATTTTAAAAACTATTTAAAAAACTATCAATAGTTAGGGATTATTTAAAATTCTGTTGAACTTCGTAGCAATCTTAGTTTTGTTTGCGAGTTGGCGCCACAAACTTTAGTGCTGCGTTTAAAATTCTAGAGAAAATCCAAAAATGATTTGTACTAACATGTTGCCAACATTTATATTTATTAGTCTGAAACAAATTCTATTTTTTTGAAAGTTTTCCCTAAGTTGTAACTTTTATTTTTGGCACAGTACACTACCACTGAATTTATGGCAACTACTGCATTTAGCTTATAAAGTATAGATGGTTTTTTTGTTGTCTGCTGTTTTTCCAAGCGTTTTTCCAACGTTTTTCCCCCTGCCATTGTTGTTGTTGTTTTTCTGCTGTCCATAAACAGATAATCAAAAGTAAATAAAAGCATTTTTCATTGTGTGATTTGCAGACAGCGAGATGAAGCCTCACAAAGAAAGACAGACAGACTCAGTAAATACTTGTGCATTTTGCGCCGCACAGGAATGGTTTTCAAGTGCCTGTGGGGCGTTGTGCAGAAATTAGGAGAAGCTCATCGTATTTTATGAATTATTTCGTAGCTCATTAACGAAAACACGTTTAAGTACTTAAATAATCAACGCCTTTTTGGGCTCAACGCAAAACTTTTGTCAGTCAATCTTTTGTTTTCGAGTGCGTGTGTGTTTGTTTTTGGCAATAGGTAATTATTTCAACGATTATTGGGATTTGCTTTGAAAGGCTCTCGGAGGAGAGCATTTAATTAACTCTGAAGACACTTTGATTGGACCAATTAGAGGTCTAATCACATTAAACTGGAGAAAGCAATTGGCTTAAAACACCCCAGTGTCTTTGATTGCTGGGAATCACCTTTGACCATCGGCATTTGTTAGTTAATCAGCTTTAAGTTAATTAAGTATAGCATTAGGACAATAGGTAAAACGTTTTATGTTACTGAAGCTAAGGAAATTTTGAATAAAGATTTGCATTTAATAGAAACTATTACTATTGAATTAAAAATTGTATTTATAATTTTAAAAATAAATATTAAATCATAATATTAAATTTAATTTATTTTGATGTGGATACAACTAGATTAAAAATAAATAATTGATTTAAGTGGATTTTATTTTATTATGACTTAAATTTAAATTACATTTTCAGATATTAAAAATCAATTCCGAAAATAGCTTTAAGCAGCAATTGATGAAAACCAACGCGAAAAATGAATTACAAAATATTTAATAAAAATATTTTTTACGTTCTTTTGAACAGCGAATAATTTATTTTAAAACCAAATTTTATTTCTCTTAAAGAAAGTACTTTTTCCATTGCTCTTTTTCGGTTTTTTTTTTACTGTAAGCTTTGAAAAACATCTTAATGTTTCTCCCATGATTATTTTTAGAACCCATTTAACGGTTCGGCAGTTTTATCTCTGCTCCTTACTAGATCATTTTAAATTTTGGTCTGTTTTCTACAGAAGTTTTAACAGCATATACTTAAACTTTTATTTCTTGCTGTCCAACTTTAACTCCTTTCTGTTAAAAACACTGCCATTTTATGGCGTAAATTATCTTCTGGTTTTATCGATAGCTTAGCGTTAATAGTTCAACGCTTTTAGTTAACTAAACTAATTTTAAATTCCAATTCCATTTGCCATAAATTGTTGATTCACAATTTGTTTGCTTTCAGCACAGGGAAAATACCAAATAAATGAATTAGTTTTTCCTTTTTGTTTGTGTATTAGAGCTTGTGCGTGTTTCTGTGGGCAACCATATTTAAATTTAAATGCTCATTAATATTAGTACCAATTTTTGGTGAATTAGCCATGTTTCGTGATGCTGAATCCGTTCATGGTGTTTGTTTTTTTTGTGGCCTGCTAATTGGCCATAAGATGCACGAAACCTGAAACTTTATGCCACAATGGCCGCACACCGAACGACTTCATTATGCTTGAGAATCCTTTGTGTGTTTAGTGTATGTATTATCTATTCATGGCATAAAGGCATGTAGTGCCGAGAAGTACCATACTCCACTCAGGCAATTGAGTGCAAAGTGCTCCCTGTCTGTCTGTCCGCCAATTAATAATAATACAGTCAAAGCCCGATGCAATTGTCAACCGACAATTGTCCTTACTCACTCAGCCTAATTAGCCTGCAATGCATTTGAGGCCATATGCCAGCTGTGGCTTCGAAAATAATTAATTGCATGTGCCGAAACTGTCGTAAGCTTAAGGCATTTGGGAAATCAAAATATAAAATATTTTTGTAGAAGTAAAAGAGTAAAAACTTTAAGAGCCCTGTGTAAAAGACTGCTATCTATATGAAGAATCATACAAAAAAGGATTAACAAAGTCGTGACGATTGCACATTCAACATTCTAACATTCATAAAAAACGGAAAAAAAAAAATTCTTTCTTTATACCCAACACATCATCAATTATTCGAGGAGCCTTAAATAAAACCTTGAATTAAAAAAAAAAAAAATTCAAATGAAAGGTGTGTTAAACTGGATTCATTGGACTTACTTTTGGAGACCTTTCTGTAGTTAAGTAAACAGTATCTAATAGAATAGTTAAAAGCCGACTTATTTTGTGCAGTGCTTGCATGCCTCACAAATTATGGGCCAATTGGCCACCCCCCCTTCGTGTCCGATTCCATTCTGCATTCGGGTGGGGATTTATTTTTATATGCTGGTCGTTAGTGATAATACACCATCCGCTTTAGCTGGCGCTTTTATCGCTGGCATCCTGTGAAAACCTCCGCCTCCTTCGTCCTGCCGCTGCATGCGTTGACTTTGTCCGTTGAACTGCTCAAAGTGTCGCCTTCTTCGTCGTCGTCGTCGTCCTCGTCCTCGTCTTTAGCACTGCACCGACCGAGATAATGCCACACTCAGAGCAGGAGATGGGGGTACTCCTTAAGTGCTGGCTATGCCCGGAACAATTTGGCACCACATTGCGTATGATTAATATAAATTGTTTGGACTTCATTCTCGCTCGCTTTCACCCCCGATACTAAAGTGCAGTGGAAGATGGAAGAAGTCTTGAATTTGCCAGCACTTAAAGGAATTGCCGACCGCATTTGGTACGGCCTCACTACGGCGATAATGGCTTTTCAATTCAATTATGTGAATTTTAATATAAATAGTAATATTTATATTTAACTTTTCAATCTTTTTTAATCTAATTATTTTTTTAACAAAGTATATTTAAATAAAAATCGAATACAAATTAATCATTGTTGATTAGAAACATTCATGATTTAATGTTTGATATCAAAATTGTTGATTAGAAACATTACGACTTGATTTTCTAAGTGAATTAGTACTAACATTAGTTATTTTATTAATGATGTTTTTTATTGTAAGAGTATATTTTAATAAAAAAGAGTATTAAATCTACTAAATTGATGTGTATAGATGGAAAATAGATTTTTCAACACTTTTTCTCTCAGTGCCCTAGTTTCGCTTGCCTGCGATTTGAGTTATCGATCGATCCGCTTGCTCAGACATGCATTTCCCTGAAAATTCGCTGTCTTTCCATATGCTTAAAGCGTGTATTTAGCTTGTTGGCTAGAGAGGTGGCATTGTTGTTGTTCCGGTTCCGATTCTGGTTGTTTTTTCTGTTGCTGCTGGTGTACTGTTGTTGTTGCAGCTGCCACATGCCATGGGCCAAAGTGTCACATTACTGAAAGTGCGACAGCTACGGCGAATGCCAGCGCACTCTTCTTCTGGTCTTCTCCCCTTTCCAGATCCAGTTGCTCCCCTGTCGTGATTGGGGTGCAGCAGCAGCAGCAGAAGCAACAGCAACATCACAGCAGCAACAGCAACATCATCAGCCACACGGACCGGGCTCAACTTTGCTATCATTTGTGGTTTTGCATGTGCGGCATGCAGCATCACCAAGTGCCGAGCCCCTCTTTTCCGAACCGGAACCTTACTATAAAAAAAAAAAGAAAATAAACGGGTAGAAAAAAAGAAATGAAGAAAAATTGTATAAAAATCGCATAAAAATCGCGTACACGCTTCAAAAATTCAACGGCCTGCCTATGAAAATGAAACTGCAAGAGGAAAAGCCGCTGGCGAGGAGGAAAGAAAAGCCGGGAAAAGTGTACTAAAAGGGGCAGGATTTCGGGAGCCAGTGGTCTGGACGCAGACGATTGTTGCACCAGCTTGTTTCAATTTTATGTCCTGCCTTTTCATACTTGTTAAGCCCAACGACCGCCCCGCCCACCGCTCAGCGAAGGGGCGTGGCAAGTGCTTTTTGGCACTCTTTTTTTTTTGAGAAATTGCCGCTGGCAAACACACACACACACACACTTGGGGCACAGGTGGCAAAATGGTGGGCCATAAAAATACAGCATACGAAAATTGTTCGCTCTGACGCAAAGATTCAAGTGTAATTTTTACCACCTCTTGAAGGACTTTCAAAAGGAAATTGCACTCTCAAAAGTCATGGCAAAGTGACTGAGCAAACTTGTTAAAAGCATAAGTCAAAATATTGAGAAACGCAGAGAAGAGATCGATAAAAGTATGAGTATCAACTAATGAGAAGCGCAGAGAAGGTAAACGTAAGAGTTTTAAATAATCAGAGGCGCAGACAGAGATGCAAAATTAGAAATATCAAGCTTCTTCAATGTCTTTTAAATAATTCTATTTTCAAAAATTGATTTTAAGGTTAACTGAAAGGTATAACACATTTAAATGTATTTAAATTAATCTCTAAATTTTTTTTTAATATTGTTGACATGTATTATTCACACAGCGACTAAAGACATGTTCATTTTTATTTAAATACAAAACAGCTTTAAACCAAGAGTTCCCCAACTAAATTTAAGGCCAAAAGTGGTCCGAAGCAAACGCAAGCTCACTTGACTCATATACTTATCTACCCAACCGTTTCGCTACCCACAAGACGCTCAATGAAGTGATAAACTGGTAACATTTAGTCCCTTTGTCTTTTTCCCACTTCTCTGCTGCTGCCTTTTCTTTTCTTTGCTGGGTTGTGTTTTATGACTGGTGAAGAGCAAGCTAAACAAACAGCACGAAGGAATGGGGCTAAAAAACTTTCAAGCGCAACGGAGGGCTCAAAAATCAAATGACAATAAACAAAAAACAAAAAAGTGGGTGGCTGGCAGGGTGCAGCCATAAAATAAATTAACCTTGAAGTTCAATGCGCAACTCAATTTGCTGCCTTCGGGCCAAGGAGTTGCCCTCCGAAAATTGTTGCTCATTGTTGCTGGCCAAAAATGGGAATGGGGAATGCCAACGAGTTCATAAAATACCAGTCAACCCTTTATTCCTCAGCCCCAAAACTTATTTTTTATGACTTTGCGTGATCTGTTTTGAGATTAAATAATTTCCTTAAGCCTTTAACTTTTCTTTAAAATTTTGGGTAAATAATAATTTTCTTAAATTTTAAAAATCATTCTTGAGTACATATACGTTTATGTATTAATATTTTATTTTTATTAAACAACAAAGCATTCATTTTGCATTTAAACTTTGTATAGCAATTAACTGGAATCATGCGGAATTTTTAGATCTTAAAACCGTATTACGATGTTTGTTTGTTTAACTTGTAAATACACTTATGAAACCGCTTACACTTCTGTTTTTGTTTACTGTCTAACCGAATTAATCTAAATAACTGGGAATGAGAGCTTAAATTCCAGACAGCCAGAAAATATGAGTAGAGTGCCATGACGAAGGTCAAAGGTCTAAGGATCAGTTCGATAATTACCAATAATAATGGAGCCAACGAATTGCTTCGACCACATGCTTTATTGAAGACAAAGCTCGACCGCAAAACAAATTTAAACCAATTTAGTGAAATAAACCCAGACAAAGCATTGTTTCACCTGAATCCTGGTTGGGATTGCGTTTGCGATTTTGAGATGAAGGGTTCAAAAGTTCAGGGGGCGAAGCTCTGACCGCGCGACCGATTCAGGAACGCACAAAGTCCATTTACATAAATGCTTATCCCCGATTGCCGACCAGCGCCCACACACATTTGCATACATAACACACTATAACACACACCCATTCACACTCAAGACTCACCTTTGAACTTCGGCCACATCAAATTAAATAAAAGGTTAGCAGCTTGCTCAGCAATGAGGTAGGGTGACGTTAGTACACTGGATGACAAATGTTCAGATAACAATAATGTTGTCAGTAAAGTTATTTTTACATTTATATATTCCATACTTTACAGGTGCTTAAAATATATCCAACATTTTGCGTCTACAGTTTAACATTAAAATAAAAATATGATAATTATATATAATGTTAATTATAAATGTTTGTATGGTAATAAAGAATAACAGTCGTAAAGTTTGGAAAATAATGTCATACAAGTGTTTAAAATACATCGATCAAAAAAAATTATTTAGTTTTAAATAAAATTTATTTAAATAAGTGAATTAAAATAAATATGTGACAATTGAACAATCAACCTTAAGAGTAAATGCTGAGCATATTAAATTGCATGATTAAAATAGTTTAATTATGTGGAAAATATTTTATTTAAAAAATTCCTTTTTGATTTAAATGGACCAGTTTGAAGCTAAAAACTGTTAAAATTTAAATTAAAGTATGTCATTGTAAGAGGCCATGCTCCTTGAACTCACTGTGCATTAGAGTTCCACCGCAAACGCACCGCCGCTGTCGTTTGAAATTTGATAATAACCACAAGCAAGGACATCAATCGATGTCCGCTTGCCCTATTAATATTTCACGGTTCATATTCGCATTCGCACTCTCATTTGTCCTTCGGCGCGTATATAGTATAGTATGCCAACTACCCAACTGGGGGCTCATTTACCTGACTGACTGGTTTGGTTACACGGACTTGGTTCCGGATGTCTGGCCGTGTCAGCGGAGTTGAAAAGGGTTTTTTTCATTTTTTTATTTTCGTTTTTTGTGCTCGCCAATGGGAATTGGCATCTTCCGCCGATTTCCTGTTTTTCCGTTTGCCAGTGGAGCAAAAACCCCTTCTTCACTTTTCCCAACCATCAGTTTCAGTTTCAGTTGCGGTCGCTGGATGGGCGTGTATTTTAATTGTGTTGACTTTGTAAATGATCCATTCATAATGCTACTCGAAGGCATTGCCGTCGTCATCGCCATCGCCATCGCCATCGTCGTCGACGTCATCATTACCATGGTCGTCCAGCCTGTTTTTAATGGCCGCATTTAAGCCAACAAAGCCTGTTCAAAAAAACGAATCGAAAGATTTACAGCCATGAAGTACCCTCTATTCTTCAGTTATTTATTAGCAATGATACTTAAGTAACCATAGAAAAAAATGAATTTTTATTATATTAAAATCAAAAATTCATATCAAGACTCAATCAAAAAATAATAAAAAAATTTTAAGATCAACCTTATTTTGTCTTTTTTTTATTATTTTGTGAAGTTTGAATAAATACAATTATTTTTCTTTTGAATAATTTTTTTTTTTTTAATTGTATTATTGTTTTTGTTAGCCAATAGAAATGATCTAAAAATCAAATTTAACATTTATTTGTTATAAAACCGTTCGGCGAAAATTCAGATACATTAAAAGAACAATTTTTATTTCGGTTGACCATACCCAACCCTTTCTTACCATTTACAGAGAATAAAAAAAAAAAAATTCAAGCCAGACCAAATGAATCGAAACGAAAATCGATAATGAATTAATTTCCAGGCACCGAAGGCAAATGGCGCAGACAAATTTATGACTGTGGGCTGGGACCGGCATTGCAATGATGTTAAAGCGACCCCCTGCCAATTTTGTTCCCACAGCCCCTGCCCTGCCGCATTTAACATTTACATTTACTCAATGGTCAGTCCAATTTTCCCTGGCCCTCAAGTCCAATAAGCTTCTGGTCGACTGTTTCGGCCATTGAGAGCATTTAAAGTAAAGCCTTTCACTCGATATGAGTACACAGAGAACAAAAACTATTAAGTACTTATCAAAATTATTGCGTAAGGAAAAATAAATTAAGTTTTTCCTATACACTAGCTAATTATATTATAGCAATTTCCAGTAACACACATTTATTATATAAATATAAATATAATAATAATAATGAATTACACCATACATACTGCATAACATCCTTTTATATTTGGTCATGTAAACTGTTTACTTGACATAAAGTAATTTTTAACTTTTCTAATTACCTAAATGGCAGGAAATATAACTTTTATCTGTGCATGCCAGCAAATTGCTTATTTTCCAGTAGGCAAAAGCCTTGACGAAATGTCCTAAATTAAATATATATTTACAATATATAAAATCCCCTTCAAATTGTAATCACTTTGTCTGTGATTTCTGTCATAATTGCAGTCAAATCTCAAAAACTCAATCTTGAGCAAAGTTTTCTGTCAACTTTTGGGCCTAGCTTAACAGACTTTTGGATGTGTGTTAACGTTTGCCTCCAATCCTGTCGTTTTATTCCTTATATGCATAGTATTCTATATTTGTTTAGGTTCTAAGAAAAAAGGTGAGAGAAGAGTGAGCTCTGGAATTAGAATTAAGTGGGCAAATTACTTAAGTGGGGCATCTACACCTGGGCCAAGCAAACTGTCGCTGAATAACCAATTAGTGTCAATGAAAAGTTTTTAATGCCCTGTATTTAGGCCTAGATACTCCTTTGATGACTGTATAAAACAGGGGCTATTTTTTTAATTTTTAAAAAATTAATGAGTAGTACCTAATTAATATAAGCTTCTTAAACAAAAATGTTTAATTTATTAATTTATTGTTTTAGGTGGAGAGTTAACCAAATTTTTATTTTAATTAAAAATGTTTTTGAATGATTAATTTATTATATGCTTACAAAACTACAATGACGCCAACTTAAATACTTTATGACGACTTTATAAAAGTGTGGATATTATTTTAGAGAAAATGACGCAGTACTATTTATACAAATCTATGTTTAGTTATATTACATGATACCAAATAAATCTTTTGGCCAACATACTATAGGTAAACTAGAGATTGTGATCTCCTTCCGAAATACTATATCAACATACCGAATGTCTAATTGAAATGCATGTGAAGGGGGGCTATCAGCTATGCCCCAGTGGTTCCATAAAGGACCTGCAAAAAAAGTCACGGCAGTTAGCCAAGTTAGTCAGTCATCAGTCGGCGAGATGGCAATCGAGTCGCATTAAAACCTAATCGCAGGCCATGCATGCGGCTCAAATGATTAAGCGTTCAATTTGCCAGCACTCGACATGCAATTAAAGTTGACTTTGCATGTGTATGCACTTTCCTTTTGGAAAGGCTTTCTTTTCGGCCTGGTTATAGGTACAAACAGCAGCGGTCAAAATAATAGTATTGCGGCAAGGTAAAGTGCCTTAAAAATACCTTTAAAGCAAGGCACAACTTTTCTTTTAATTTAACATTAAAGTTATAAAGAAAACCGGGTTTCAAAAATATTTGATATTTTTTAAGTTGTGCAAGGATATAAAAAATTATATTTAATTCTTTAATTTAAAACGTATATTTCAGTATACTCTAATAAATTATTTTATAACAATTTAAGAAAATAAACATTAGTCCTCATTCATTTGCATTTTGTATTAAAAATAAAACGTTTTTAATATCTGACATAAAAGAGACAAACAATTTAACAACTAATATATATAAAAAAAAAAAAATTTCTTTGAAAGTATTTATTATTATTTTTGCCACATTTAATTTTTAATAGAAGCTTCACGAATATAAAATATAAATGCAAAAGTTGCTTGCCAACTATTTTCGATAGCCAATTCCTTAAGTTAAAAAAAAAACACTATTATTTTGACCTTAACTGTAGGTGGGTGTTTGCGTTTACCCGTTCGTGAAGCACGTGTTTGTACATGCAATGCAACTGTAATTATGCGCACGACTGACATACATTAGCCACCCAGAAACGGGGTGTATTTATAGCCTACTTAAAGGTAACTAAGACACGGCACACGAGCATAAGTCAAGTGACTATCTTTTTAGGGCCTGGAAAATGGGATCACTATGTGCACTTAAGGTGCAAGTTTCCTTCGAGGATAACTCTGAAAGGACTTTGAATGGCTAAGGTGCAACACAGCCCTCTCGCATCATAAATCCTTGGCATAAGATAACACCCAAAAGAAAGGCTCCTTGTCTGTCATAAATATTTTGATAGCAACAAAAGTCTCTGGTACAAAGGATGTGGGTTGATCTTGGTCACTACTTTTGTTCTTAGAAGTTTTGTTAATATACATATTATTTTTTCGTTCCCATTATAGGATGTGTTAAACATTTTTAAAAACTGTAGGGATTTTTTGTTTACAAACTTGTTTTTTAAATTGCTTTGTCGTTTTTTATTTCAAAAACGTTATATTAAAATTCATCATCCTTGAAATTAATTTTTGAAATTAAATTACAATATTAATAGAAAAAAACAAAATGTATTAAAATGAAAAAATAAATAAAAATGTCCAATTATGGAATTTTATAAAAATTTCTTTAAGAAATTGTCACATTTTGGAATCGATTGCCAACTTTTACAACAATTTTAATAAAAACAAACTAAAAACAAATAAAAATTAAAAAATATATATATCAACAAACAAACAATAGTTTTTTTTTATGTATCTTTATAAGAATTTCTTTAAGAAAGTTTCACATTTTTGAATCGTTTGCCAACTCTTAAGTATTTCACCATCAAGCAGCAAAAACTTTGGGGCATTAAAACCTCCTGTCTTCCCGATCCTCATTCCTTGGGCTGCAAACTTAGCTCGTTCCTCATTGTACAATTTGCTTTTCGGCTCTTGTTTGACATGCAAATGCTGCAGTTTAGTACATACAGTTTTACCGAAACATATAGCGTACATAGTGCCCAGTTTATAGTATATATTTAATGGGTGGAGAGAAATGAGAAATGAGAGCATCGCTTGGCACGCGAATTGTGTGGCAACATTTTGTTGTTTAATTTTTGTATACCGACTGCAAATTGAAGGCCCAGTCCGTTGTATGGCCCGTCGAAAAAACCCAAAATCCTAAGCCCTAAGCCCAACTCAAACTCAATGCTTGGACGTTGGCAATTTGCTGCATACAAATCGCGACTGTGATGATGGCAGCCAAAAGAACTTAAAGTAGGTTACTTACTACTCAACACACACATAGGCATCTCGAAATGCACTGCAAGAAATATGAGTTAGCTCAAAATAACCTTTGATTTTAATCTGGTAAATAAACGACATTAAATTAAATCAATTAGTTCTGTTGGTGATTTAAGTAAACACAAATCAGCACTATTAAATATATTGTATATTTATTTACAGTATTTCTGTATTTCAGTAAATAAAAAAAATGAAAACACTTAGATTTTGAGCTTAAATTATATAGATCTTTATCTAAACTTAAGATTTCAAGACTTATTTACTAGTTCTTATTAGCATGCTAGTCTCACCCGGTTTTATACATTTGTTTTGGTGCACTTAGCAAGTAGCTACTGTGCATACTTAAGGCAGCGGACCAGCCGAGTGTCCCAGCCACGCCCCTCGGCCGCGTTCAGTGCCCCCTTTTTCGGGCGCTGTAATTGAGGCAACTTTGCAGAAAGGCAAAAGTTGCCGCATGTACGAATAGTTTGCTGCATAATGACAGGCGCGCCGGCATGCATATTTATGCCTCAAAACACCACTTTTCCCACACCTCCATCTTCAGTCAAACATTTTCCAAGGCGCGGAAAGTCACGCTCTATTGGCCCAACCAATGTGGCTCAAAGAAACGAGTTGGGAGGAAGGCACTTTTATTTAAAACAAAAAAAGAAAACAGAAAAAAAACCTTAAATAGAAACCGGAAAAATCCCCAGTGAGTAAATCTCTCCCGAAAGTGATTAATTATTTAGAAAACATTTCAATAGAGTTTGTTTGATTTCAAATGAAACCGCAATGAGAACAGCAGCTGCCAAAGTTACTTCCGGTTCTTACCTCTCTTTCGCATCGCCTCTTTCCGTCTCCCTCGCTCTCTCGCACCTCCTCCCTTTTTCGTTGCGAAAGTCAACCGCCAACTGTGGCCAGCAATAAAAATTTTACAGACAATTCGCTTTTATTGCATTTCACACATTCAAGGAGGAAGCGAGACGGAGCATTTACGAGAGCAAGAGGGGGAGAGAGTGAGAGGAGGAAGAGAGACAGATAGAGAGCTGATTGTCCCCCCAAAAATAGTTTACGTTTGTAGTTAATGTGGCTTTAAGTTGGCTAATTAATTTGTTTTATTATAGCTTTTTGGTATAAATTTCACATAATTCCTGCGCAAATGCATTTCTAATGGCGGACATTTTCAATTTGTTGTTTGGCACTTTACATATTAAGGATTGCGATTATTATTCAATAATCAGGGCAATGTTTTATAAAAGTTTTGATAATTAATATTGTTATTTAATCCCCAGTTTTCGTTCTAAGTTTGTCCTCTTAATAAGAAATAGTATACTGATAAAAATATAGAACAAGAAAAAAGATTGGTTTTTTTATATTTTTGTCTTCAATAAACAAAAATGTAATATTTTATTAAAAACATAAATTCTAAAACCGCAATCAATAATATTACACACAACGACACAAAAAAAAAAAACAAAAATTCACGACTTCCGCCCACAGAAGGCTATAAAAAAGTGCTGCATACTTTTAGGCAATCAGCAGCCATAAAGTCAAGAGCTGGTTTGTTTTTCTTTTCTTTTTTTTCTGAGGGCTCGAGGCCAACTTGAGGTGTTTTTTTGCCAATGCATTTGTGGGGGCTAAATGAATTACAAAATCGAATGGAACGAGTTGAGGGCGCCGAGAAAATTGCGCCAAACGAAAGGAAACTTTAACTGCCATTGCAGAGGATGGGGAGGGGTAGAGGCGTGTCAGTGGGCGGAGCAGACTACAACAGCTGCATACAAATACCCCCATGTGTGCGTGTGTCGAGTGGCAGCAGGAAAGAAAAAAATTAATTTAAATTTTTATGATGCTATAAAAATAATGCATGGCATGTCTAGGCCCCAAGGCAAAAGAATGGACACCAGGGGGGTAGGGGTTTTTCGAGGGGGTGGAAGAGGGAGGGGCATGGGTTTTCAGTTTTCAGGAGAAGTAAAGTGGAAGCTGACACACCGTCCATGGCAAAAAGCAAAGGCACTGGCGCCACGTTGCCCCAATTAGCTGCACACTGTGCCCCAGAATGTGGGCTCTGCTACACCGCCCCCACAATGCCACCCCCAAACAACCACCCACACCCACCCAAACCACCCCCACACACTCTCAGTCGACTGGCACCCTAAGCAGCATGTCATTAGTGCCGCCTTCAAAACAAAGCACACGCGGAAATGGGAGGAACAGAAAATAAAGCGACGCGGCACACACACAGAGAGCATTACAAATTCCTGCAACTTGGTCATGTCCTGGCAATATATAAGAGCATATAATATATAACCACTCGAGTCGGAGCAAATCTGGTAGTCTGTTTAACAATATTTCAAGCACTGGCTGCCAACAATGCACGATGCAAAACAATGTGATTAAAATAAATAAATTATTATATATATTAAGAAAAGGAAAATTTATTTTTTCATTTTCAAAAAATTGCTAATATTGCTCAAGGCTTTAAGAAACCAAAATTGTTTTGACCATTTTTAGTTAGTTGGTTTCCATAAATTCAATGATTAAATAAGGACAATTTAAATTCATCCAAAATCCACAAAACCAATATAGATGATTTATGAATGCAATTAGTTTAGAATAAAGTCTCACAATGCTTAAATTATATAAATAGAATACCCAACAATTTTATCAATTATCTAATGACTGTTATGATTACATTAATTGGATTTATTATTTTTGTATGCCATTATTTCCTGTGACTTGCATGTTAACGCCTTCTTTAGTGAACAAGTTTTGGCACCAGCAGCCACATCATTATATCTAAGCCCACACAACAGTGCGTATACGCGATAATCCTTGATAAGCTTAGAGCCAGCAAATAACTGAGAAAAGCAATGTACAAAAAACTTAGCTCCTCATTTGCACTACATGCCGCAACAGGACAGATTTCCACGCCCACAATCCGCCGCCCACGAAAGCGTCGTGGCGTAACAATGAATACAAATGAGTCATTTATGGCCAACAAAAGGACCACGGAAATATTCGTAGCTCTGTGATTAACAAAATATAAAAAAATATATAAAAAAATGTCAAGGCAAGGACACATTTTCGTCATGCGGTGAACAATGGATTTCTTAAGTACCAAATTTATGACTGGAAAATGCAATTAAAGTTGGGAGAAGTGTGAGATTTTTATTAACATTTAAAAATCGTAAATAAACGATTATTTATTATTATTGATTATTTCTATAAATATTTATTATATTTATTTTCTTAACTATTTGCCGTGTATAATTCTAGAAAAATTACAAGTAAAACTTGATTTTGGCAAAAAAAAAAAAAAAAAAACGCTTTTCATTTAATTTTCTAAACAAATTTTCAGTCAATATCTGAAAATAAAAAAATTTTGTAATTTTAAAAAATCTATTTATTTTCCTAATAATAATGCAATTAAGAAAACGAACGAATTTTTATTCAAAATTATTTAGTATTTTGTTGGTAAAAACAATCAAATAAATTTAAAGAAATTGTTTAGACAATTATCCATTGATTTTCCTTATTTTACTGCTGTTTTGATGTTCTCTCCTTTCACTCTGTCCCCAGCTTTTAATTGCTTTTTGAAAATTGCTTAAAAATTGACGAATTTCCTTGAGTTTCCTTTGGGGAGCCGAAGCCCCTCACCAAAGCTGTGATTTATTTGACACACTGCACATGGCACACGGAAATGTTCTTTGATCGTTTCCGGTCATTTCTCATGGCCCAAAATTCGGGTCAATTTGTAATCCTTGCCCTCCTCCGAACCCGTCCTGTCATCCGTCCTCCTCCTTTTTTGCTCACAGCTACTGGCGGAGACATTAAGTTGAAAGGGGGCAGGACTAGCATTCGCCCAGTTTTGTTTATGTTTCGTTTGAAATTTATTGTTATGAGCACACGACGGACGAAACAGAAGAGGACTCGTTGGAGTCCTTTGGCTTTAAAACGATGACTCCGCCATAATTGGATGGGCGTGAGCTTCGACTGGAACTTCGATGGCAATTAAAATCGATGTTTCCCAACACGCAATGCGGGGGGCAATTATCCCCGCCAAATGATTTACTTATCGATTTCCCACCTAGCTGCACCGAAACTCCTCGGTCGCTGGCCCTTTTTGCCACGCCTCCAATATGATTTACTGCCTCATCTGGGCTATAATGCTGACTTTAATTGACCCTCGTGGTCGGTTGGTGGGTCGGGGGTCAGAAAGATCTCTGAAGGAGCCTCCAAAAGTACACTCCATAATTTAAAGTCATTTCACGCAATAAATAACTGACTTCGCCAGTGGTTATTATGATTTTGGCCTTCGGCTTATGTTTTTTTTTTTTTGATATATAAATCCTTATAAAATATTTAAGAACATTGAAATGAAATGAAATTGATTAAAAATTGTTTGATGAATTCAAATAGGTATAGAGTTATTCCTTTTGACAATATCTTTCCAAAGTTTTTTTATATTTTTAATATTTTGAATATGTTTTTCACCAACAGTGGTTGTTTGTCTATATTCGTAAATGGTTAACTGGACTTTGCAGAGCATTTGAAAGATACTATCCAGTCACTTCCGTTTTTCATTTCTTACTGCTTTTCATTTTCATGTTTCACTTCCGTTTCGCAGGCAACAATTTAATATTTGAAAAAGCGCAGGACGAAGCCAAAAGAAGAAGGAGAAGTAGAAGTAGAAGAAGAAGTTGTAAAGAAAGAAAGAAAAAGAAGCAAAAGCTGCTCAATGCAATTAATCAAAATGCTGGTCGCGAGAGCCCCGCCCCCTAACTACGCCTCCCATTCACCCAGAGTATAAACCAAATTTCTCTGTCCTTTTGCTGTCTTTTTCCCCTTTTTGATTCCCTGTGCCGAATACACAGTAATTAATATTTAGATATTGCAGATTTTTTAACCTATTCAAATGTATAATATTATTTGTAAGTTTAATACATATAAATAAATAAAAATTGCTTAATTGTTTAGAAAACAAAAAAAAATGATGTCCAAAAGACACCAATTTCTTATCTTTTGTCTGCAAACTTATTTCTACTTTATTCTTTGTAGTGTAGTATAGTGTAGTGGAAGTGCTGCCCATAAATGTGTGTGTATGTTGAAAAGAGGGGGTGACAAAAGGGCTTGGTGAAAGGGGGGCGGGGTGTGAACTAGTGCGGGAGGTGTGCAATGCAAAAACGCAATTCGTAACAACTTGGCTGAGACAGGAAACAAAACTAATTATCGTTATAGCAAAATTTCTGTTCTTCCACTGCTGTAAGACCATATCCATCTCCCCCCTCCCCCTCCTTATATGTAAAAGTGAGGGGCGTAAATGTGGGCCGAGGCAAAAACGATGTGAAGCCGCCCATATTTATAATTACTGTTTGCACACTTAACGGAGACGCCAAGTCGACGAAGAAGAAGAAGAAGAAGAAGAAGAGTCACCAAGTACAAGAGGACGAACATGTTAAACAAGACTAAGAAGAGAATAAAGAGCAAGCAGAAGAAGAGACAACAAGTACAAGAAAAATAAAATGTTAAACAAAAATAAGAAGAAAAAGAGGAGAAGAAGACCAGAAAAAGGAAAATAAGAAGGAAGAGAGAAGGAAGAGAAGACCAACAGGAAAGAGAAGATGAAAAAACAACAGTAGCTTCACAGGTCGACAACTGTATGTGTTTGTTATTTTGATCAATGACAAATGTAAAATTTATATTAAGGAACAGTAATTCAATCAAATCAAAGTGATACGCCAAGTAACAAGGCAAAATTAATACGGAATTAAATCAAAACGATAATTATTTCTGAATTCTATTTTTTTCTATGTAAAGTGAGAGACAAAATGTTTTAAACTTCATTTTTAAAATTATGCTCATTTATCATGAAAAACGACCGAAAATGTTGACAAGCATACGGGGTGTGGGGAAAATGTGGTGTATTAATTTTAGTGGCTAGGTGGTGTACTTCTTCTTGAGAGGGTGTGTGTATGACTGAGTGTGTATTGCCTGTTGGCGTGTCGCATAATACTTTGTTAGGCCTTAACACGCAAAACAGCTAGAGAAATTGTCACACAGGAAAAACAAAAAGAGATGGGGGATGAGGCGGAAAAACGCTGCATAAATGGAAAAGTCGAAGGATGAAAGAGAGGGCAAAGGTGAAAACTTCAGCATCGATATAACGACAGGTTACTCAAATACAGTGCGATTCATCAGGGTATGGCATTAAGTAAGTTTAAAAATACTAAATAAATTTTAAGTTACCAAAATATATAACAATTATACCAATATTAAACAGTTGCTATAAACACATTATAAAACATATTTACACTCTATTTAAAACAAATAAAATAAAATTATTTTGTTAACAAAATCCGATCATAAAAAAAAATCTAGTTAACAGCAAACAACTTTTTCCTTAACGACGTTCCGCTTGACATATAATTTATTAAAAACTACCGTCGCAAATCAATAAATTCCACAGCAGGGTTAGATTAAACAATTTAATTCCCAGGGGATAATTGCCAATAATTACGTATGTAACCACAGTACTTAAACGTACTGTACAAGGTCACATACATTTGTATATGGGTAACCCAATTAAACCCTCAACCTATCCTCTTTTTTTTACCTTTGCACGCACAACCAAAGAACTCGTGACATTGAGCTAGAAAAAAATAAAGAAAAACTAGGGAAAATGAAAAACCAAAAAAGTTAAGTGGGTTTGATTTACGAGCAATGAATTAATGGAAACTTAGTTACAGCAGATAGTGAGGGCCACTTTAATTTTCATATTCGCTTGTCTGATCTTTGGCTCGACCCATTAGTTGTTCTATGTGTGTTTGGAAGGGGCATTATTCGACCATTAACCATTATCTCTCGGTATCTTTAAGTTCGACCTTGAACCACAGCTGTTGCCCGACTCACACGCACAACAAATAAAACGCAAATTGTATGGCCAAGCCTTGAAAAAAGCAAAGAACAAGGTATTCCAACAAGGAATCGGTGTTTTATATACCCTATTACCCCTCTTAAGGCAATTTACCAAGCTAAATAATTAATGGGCTTTTTAATTTGAATTGTGTATAAGCTGATGAATTTTCCCGTAACAAAACTTTTTTAATTGGATTTTAATATGATTTTTAAAAAAGCTTTATAACGATTTTACTAAATTTTAGTTTTCTTACTACAGTGTTGGGATGTACATACTAAAAAACTTGTGCCTAGATACGTACCTAGGTACAATTTTTTGGTTCATTATACCTTTCCTAAGGAAAACAGTTTACCTTACCTAGGTAAAGAGTTTTATTTATCTTAAGAATATGATATGTTAGGTATTTAGAACTGAAATCTTTTTATTTATTCTTGACTTCAAATTAGCTTGTTACTATTAAATTGAATTTGTATATTTTTTACCTAGATCCAAAAAACGAGCTCCTTTTCTAACACTCTCCAAGATACTAGGAACTTTAATTTCAAATCAGTTAATATTATAAGCGGATGCTTGAAACGAGCATACTCTTTAAAAGAGCCCGGCGAATAGAACCTTACCATTGACATTGTCTGTCGCCAGCCATCCTTGTCGGTCCTTTTTTTCCCCCCAGAACCTCCTCATCTTGCGCAATTTGTGTTATTTTCCTTTTCTGTGTGTGTGTTTCGTGTTTGTTTGGCTCTTTTGGGGCTTTCAACGGGCACACGTAACAAATTCAAATTACGTGTCCTTGAATTTTGCTTAATACTATTTGGGTCCTGCTTCATTCTACTCAAACAGAATCAAGCGAAACTGCGATGGAAATAGAAATCGAAGTACAAGTAGAAATTAATAATCAATATGGCAGAACCCAAAGATGATGGAATCGCTTAGAATAGTATATAAAGCCTGATGAAAGATAAGCAATTTGTGCGGCCATTTCCTTGACGACAGGTGGCACAAGGTCTGGGTATCCTGGTTATCCCCGGGATTTCATCCAAACCCCGCATGAGAGCACGAGATTAATATTTAATTAAATCGATATGCTGCTGCTGGCTGGGAATCTGTTGACAACAGCTTGTAAAATACGAAATGCCAAAACCGCTGACAGCCCAGTGATTTATTTATGTTCTGCGCTCCACAATCGTTGGATATTTAGGTGTGTCTGCTGTCTGTCTGCAAATATTAATTATATTTCCGCATAGAAAGTTGGAAAAAAGCGCTTAACCCAAGTGAATTGAGCTCAGCAAGCAGCTGCAAGGTGTTTTCAAGCTGTCAGAAAACTTGGGCGATTGAAGATTGCTGAATAAGAGGGGTGTAAAAACCAGTCAAAACTTTCTAATTGTACATGTAACAATTTAAAAACTTGACAAAGTTCGTCGGGATTGAGATTGTTAGGTTGCAAAAGCCAGTCTTTAAGAAATTAAATGATTATTTTGTTGCAAATTCTGCTAAAATATAAATGATTTTACTAAGTGATTTAATAGGATTTACTAGATTTTACTAGATTTTACTAGATTATTAAAGAGCTTTTAAGTAGAACCCTTTTCTTAAACACTTTTCAACTTGTTTTCAACTCTTGCAAACAATGTTACCGATACTTGGCCAAAACTTTTGCCCAACAAGCGATTGCGAAATCGCTTGGTAAACTGCCTATAGCAGGTTGTTGGCTTATTTGTAAAAAAGGGAATAAAGCCGAACCTTTTTCCACCGCTTTTCCTGCAACCACCGTAACGATGGTGTGTGCACCTTAATTGCGCCACAAATACGTGGCTTGCTTCGCCAAGGATTGCCTAAATCTCTTTTGCCCCTGCGGTCGGGGTCACGATTTCCCCCACGAGGGTACACTTTTGGCCATATGTATCCCTGCCAAGTTAGGCCCAAGCCGAAACTGAAACTGAGAAATGAAAAACCAAAATGCGTTTGAGGGTGTCAGCATTACGGTGATCCAGTTTGCCATAGGTTTAAGGGTGTGCTTAATAAAGTTGTTGGTTTCCAATTTTCTAACACAAAAAAAAAATTTATTTTAATGTTTTTATTTTTTATACTTAGTATTTTACATGTTCTATAGAGTAAAACATTCCAAAATTGGAACCACCCTACTTTGAGGGTGATATATGGCACTGGTTAGTTAGGAAATCCGTCGAAACTTAGAAACGTTTTGTAAACGCTCATGTTGTGAACTCCGTTCTTCTCTTGGTTTTTCCTGGTTACGTATGCTTTGTGTTTCTGGCAGACTTTGCGGAGTTTATCTTTCAAATGGCGACAGAACTCACAGAACAAATGGACCAAACACCAGCACTTGTGTCTGTGTCTCTCGTTTATGATTGCATTATGGCTAAAAACATCTGAATCTGATGCCACCCAGCACTCTCTTTTTGGGCAGCAAAAACAAAACAAGGAACAGGAACAGGAACATCAACAGCTAAAGCTGCGTAAATTTGCATAATTCCACAATAAGCTGAAAGCCTGGCAAAAGTATGAAGGGAGTTTTTGAGTGAAAAGTTTAGAGACGAAACTGTTTGCCCAGACTAGAAAGTTTCATCGGCTTGTAAATGATGTTTTCCTGCACCGTGTGGCGATGACGACGAGGTAAAGGGATTTATGTTGTGAGGGATCTATCAGTTCGGATCACTGTCGTCCCCCAAAGTACTCAGATTTTGATGGCTGAAGCGTAATCCATCAACAGTTGGACACTTTGTGGGGAGAGACGGTCTCATCCAGTGACTGTTGGCTGGTGACTGATCACGGGTCAGAGGTCATAGTGGACGCTTAAGAGTGCTAAGTGCGGATTTGGCCCAGGCCACATCAACTAGGCAAATTAATTATGCACTAAAATTGTATAAAGCGATTTAGAGTCTTCTACAAAAATATGTGTTTAATTTTTAACCATTTACGTCAGCATTAAGGTCTGCGACCTGGCACGTGCTAATTTTAAATAAATAAAAATATTTGGTTCCTTAAAATCACCCTGCGCTTAATTGTAATAATTTAACAACTTAGTCAATAACAGTATACAATTTTTTGATTGTTCTATCTTTTTATCTGTTCTATCTATTTCAAAACTTATTTCATTTTTTTTTTTTTTAAAGACACATTTTGAGTTTTTTGAGGTTTTATTATTATCTCTTATAACGCTTAAATGTGCCAAATTTTTGTTGAGACTCTTTGTAAGTTGCTAGTTTCATTTTAATTCTTTTAAATTTAAACTTTAAACTATATGTACTTTAGCTAAAATCTGTACAACTTCCCCTTTAATTAATTTTCTATGAAACCACAAGCTTCTCAGCTTGTTTGCCTTGACAAAGTAGTGTTAGTCCCTCCATGGCGGGCAAAAATCAGCTGCACTCCACCGCAATAAAATATTAATCTCATCCCAGTGACATTTTGTGTTGGGAAAAATACAAAAAGGGAGATAAAGGAAGAAAACGAGGGGGGCTGACGATGACGAAAATCCCAGATGGCTTGCAACGTCGATTACGCCCCCGAGTAAAATGCGGAGGAAAAGGACTTGTCGCAGGACATGTGTTCCAACCAGCCTACGATTGTTGGACAAAGTGTAACTGTTATTGCTGCCAAGAAAGTCGCATATCCATGACAGCAAAATCGTGGTAATCTTGGTATTAAACTTCCTCGAAAACACACGTTTTTTGGGCACAAAAGATTGAAATCTTTTTTTGCATGGCAAAAAACTCCAAAATATTTGAAAATTCCTTACTATAAGCTTTAGTGATTTAAAAGCATACAATGCTTAATATTTTTTCACAAAAAAGACCTTTTTTTTTAATTGGTTAAAGCTGGCACTGCAAAAATTTGCAAGCAATCATTGTTGTTTGAAGCCAGCCTACTGCCAAAACCACAGTGTTCTTGAGTCAATGCCATTTAAATCGATGACTGCATGACAATGGAATTGTGTGTGCTAGCCATCGCCATGTCCAAAGTTTTTGCCTAAGCAAATTCATTGGCTTTTGCCACTCAGAGGAGTTGATTCCGCACGGAAAGAAAACTCATTTTCTTCTATACCAAATGGTTCTAGAAATAACAAAATAAATATAATTTAGAAATTACTATGTATTTCTTTCTAGTGAAACAAATCTAGTTAAATTTTGGACAGATTTTTTTTTACAATGACAATAATGGTTCAATAATGGAATGCTATACTTCCTCGAACTCTTTGTAGTTTCATAAATTTATTGAAAAAAAAAAAAAAAAAAAAACCCTAACCTAACCCCCTATAAAAAAACCTTTTTTTTATATATTTCATTTGATTATTTTCGGAGTCTATTTTTATGTCTGAAAAATAAATTTTAGTTCAAAATATTTAAAACGCATTTTAAATCCAATAGTTTCCACATTAGTTAAAATAATATAAAAATATCAAATTATGAAATTTTAGATGCATTGTATTAAATATTACAATTTAATATTTACATATTTTTTACTAAACATTTTTGCTTTTGGATATTTATTCCATTTTATATTAGTGTTGACCTTGTAATAACAAAAAAGAAAGTAGTTTCTCCTGCGCAATTTAATAGTATGTTGCATTTAATAGCCAGATATGTGTCCTTTTAATGGTAAATGGAAGTATTTTCTCCAGTGAAGTTTTCTTCTTACCCAGACCCTTCAAGCCTCAGTTTTTGTTTGCATTTGCTCCCTTGGCCTGGCTTTTGTTGGATTTTATGAGCAGGAGGCTTCAGGACTTCAGTCCGGAGGAACAGGGGGAAGGACCTAGAGCTGGAGTTCAATTAATTGCTCGTCTCGGCCACGCAGCTGCGATGTAAAGGTCTCTTGTAAACAGGCCGCTTGGCCCGGTGTTTGTGTTTGTATTTATGTTTGTCGATGTCTGCGTTTGTTTCCGTGTCTGTACGAGGCAGTGGCCATGTTGTGTGCTCCGTGTCTTGGTCAAAGGATACCACCATCACCACCCAATTCCAATCCCCAATCCCCCAGTCCCCAACCCAATCACATTTCCTTATTTTCCCACTGTGGAATGTGGCTTGTGTGCCAAAACGCTTAACACTCCGCTGAGCACGATGCTCCCAAAAGTTGACGAACGGTCAGCAAAGGGGCGCAGCAGTTTGGGGCGTAACCCGGGGGCGTGGTAAGCAGTGGGTGTGGCCAACTTGAACTGCTTAGTGAAGCGCCATAAAACCGTAATCGGTTTAATGGACATTTCACATGGGCACTTGCCATGCAACTGCAGGCATGAGCTCATGAAGTTAGAGCTAAGTTGGAACAAGGTACACTGATCAAAAATAGAATGGTAAAACTAAATAGCTGACCAAGGAATTCAAAAGTCTGTAAAAGCACTCTTAGGGCCTGAGAAGGTTTTACTTTTTAAGATCCAAGTATATGCAAAAAAAAAGGTTTGGTTACCTCAAACTTGTATTATTTTGTTTTGCCTTTACCTTCTTTTATACTTTTATATTAAATTTCAGAAAACTAATAGTAGTAAATATTTGCCATACCAACATTCTTGTAAAATTACACAACACATATACCAAAATATATCTTCTCACAAACAGGGCATATCTTATACACTTCAGTAGTTTCTTATTCTCGCTTCGCCCAATTATGCATTGAGGCCTTTGATTTATTTACGCTGTAATTTATTTAATTATAAGCCAAGGGCATAGGAAAATTTATCACCTGTTGCCCTGTTGTCCCCAGAAATGAATGTGTGTGCAAGAGGAAGGTTTTGCGAATTTGCTTATTCGCCGTAAGGGAAATTGGGAGGGGGCAAAAGCCGAGGAAAATTGCTGTTGAGCTCAAATGAAGTGAAATGAAAGAAATCGGCTTAGCTTAAGTCACCACACATTGCTCTTCCGCCCTTTTCCCCTCCAATTTCCTTCCACTGTCCATTTGAGTGGCAAATTACTTTCAATGGCATTAAACGCTTTCACAATCCCCTGGAACAACACATCCACCACCCACTTTTAGAGACCACCACCCCCAGCCCGGCCCATAAAAAGTAACAACAGCAAAGGCAACAGGAACAAGGACAGCATAAAAGCAAATCAAAGGCATAAAAAAACACGATGAAACAACAGGTTGGCCTGCAAAAAAAAAAAAAAAACAAAAAACTCATGCAATTTTATGAGCATACATACTCGTAAATACATACATATATTAAGGCATTTCGGGTGCCAAAACGAGGTGCGATTCGAAAATACTACACAGCTTAGGTATAATTATGAAAGCTTGAATATCATAAAACATTTATTTTAAAGTGTAACAATTAAATCAAACTAATTTGAAAACTATATTGGGGGGCTTCATAAGTCATTAAGGCTTTGAAATAATTTATAAGGGTGTCTAAAAGTATGCAATGAAAAGTATAAACGTTGTCTTTTGTAATAAATCTATTTTGTATATTCTTTATTGCATATTGTTAGATACCCTTATAAATTAGATTTCTTCATTATGTTGTTATTAATTAAATTGGATTTGAATTGTTTTCAATCAGGTGGATTATAGTTTATTCATATTTCCTATTTAACCGCTCGATCGACCCCCGATCTGACTCCAAGTTTCATACTTTACTACCCACCCAGCTGTGTACTGCTTGTGTCTGTTGCTTCTGTCGACTTTTCCTTCTTTTTGTTTTTCTTAGCTTTTTTTTGCTTCCTTATTTTGGCATAACGAGCCAGTTTTTTATATTCTTGGCAAAAGGACATAAAACATATCCCACATACGCATATCATAAATTTGGGCACAGATATATATTGTTCTTTTGTTTATCTATTATTGGCAGTGGTGGCCCAAAGTAAGTTATGCTATATGAAAAAAAAAATTCAGAATAAAGTATTATATTTTTGTATTTTTGTTAGGGTAAAATGTAAGCAAGTTTTTGTTGATTTTTACCTTGTTTTGTTTATTTTGCGAATGCCAACAAATCGTTTTTATTTACTTGAATATGTTTTTGTTCAATGTTTTTGTTTTATGATTTCAAGATGCCTAGAAGTATGCTAAAATATATTTAATCCTAAAAATACAAATTATGGCATTTCTCAGACACCTTCTTAAGAAATTAAAAAATTCCTAGACAGTTTGTTTCTTTATCTCTTGGTTTAGAATTTTTTTAGGCTTCAGTATTTTATTATATTTATATTTTTATATAATCCTCAGCTGCTTATAGGGGACTCGGTGCCAGGAAAATGAAGTGATAAATATGGAAAGGAAAGTTGAGAGGTATTCTAAATTGTATATAAATAAACAAAGCCAAGGGAAATACCATAAGTAGAACAAAAATAGCTTTGTCGGTTTATTAAGCATATTTCGTAGGAGTTTTTAATACAAAAAACCGAAATTTTTTCTTTTTGCCTCGAGGTTTTGACAAAAAAGGAAAAGTTTACATTTTTCGAGGCTTTTCCGTGTACCAAATACACACACACTCACAGCAATTTGCATTCTCCCTTTTTTCGGTTTCTCTTTTTGTTATATATTTATCACATTTTGAAACAATTTTTTGCTGTTGGACTTTTGAGGAATATGTTGCAATTTCAGCATCATAAAAATGCAAATGTGTACCATTTTGGTTTTTTTATCAGGACTGAAAGACAGGAAAATATTTAGCCGTTTTAAATGGGAAGCTTTGGCCCATCTACACCCTCTTAAGTACGCAACAATATGTGTATGTATGCTACAGTCTGGAACATAAGCCTATGTTTAAATATGCCATCACATCGATGAATAGTTAAGGGCATCAAAAAGGGGGTTGATTGGGGTTGAGGGTTCAAGGCTTAGCAGGTTGTTTCCCTATCTCCACTTGGAGTTGGGGATTACAAAACAGGTGCAAATGTTTGCCAGTCCATGGAAGTGGCTTGTAATCCACACAAATCCTATTTGGAAATTAAACTGCATATTCATATATTGATAGTTGTTGCCATCCTGGATGTTGTTCTCACTTAACATTCTGAACATATGTAGCAAAATCCACTACAGATTTTTGCATTGTTGCACTGACATTTTTCGTGGCTCAAAAACAATTTCTGTAACAATTGAAATCTTTACATTTAATGTATAGCAAAAGAGTTTTACAATTTGGAACACAGAAAATAATTGTTTATAGTTTCTGGCCAACCTTTCGTCTGAACATGTAAATAGCACAGACGCTTGTTTAATTTTTTATTTTCTTATTTTTTCTTTTTATATTTAAGCATTGTCAGACACTTCCACACTTTTATTCGCCATAAACGACATGGTTATCAATTTTATTACTATTAGTCATTCTTGTGTTATTTTGTCATGTAATTAACTGTTTAAAGTTTCAAAATATAACTCATACGTCATGTTGCACACGCTAAAGAACTGGCATCTACGGTCCATTTTGTATAAGCCAATGTTTTGTTTATGTTAATTTATTTATTGCAGTTAAATAACTGAACCAAATGAATTTTTAAATTATTTATACAAATATTTAGAGTGTTTAAGGTTTGCCTTCCAAATATAGCTCATACGTCATGTTGCACACGCAAAAGTACGTGCATTTCGCGACCCATTGTGCATGAACGCTAGTCAACTGCAAGTCAATGCCAAAATCATCAAAGCTTCCTTGGACGTCAATGCAATGCAGGCTGCCAAAATTAGTTCTCTGGATCTTTCTGCTTCCGCATTCGCCTGCCATTTGCAGTCGCCTTTTGAGGCACCAAGTGCATAACGCATACGCCACGTTGAATGCCCAACTATCGCTCTGCCGCAGTTTACGTTTGTTTGTTATTTTATTGACAAAACATCATGCGGCCATGCTGGTGAATGTCAATGACACATATTACGCATACGCCGCATCTAGCGCGGCGGTGTGGTGACTTGGGGAAAACAAACAGAATTGCCAGCGGGAGTAGATGATAAAAAAACAAGGGGACTAAAAGATCCATCCACCCACTGCAATGTTTCAAGGTCGCCGGGGTAAAAAGCTCGACAGATGTCAAGTGAACGAGAATTTTGGTGGCTAACTTTTGCATTTCGCTGCCCGACAAAACAATTTCAACAATTTTTGGTATTCCATTTAAATCGAATGGGTGGAATGCCTTTTGGGGAGGCCAAAAACTTGTTGTCGCATCAACAACAGCAATAACAAAATCACACTGGTAAAAAAGCAAATATTTTGTTTTCACTTTGATTTTCATCCATTTCTGTTTTAAGTTATTTTGAACATTAAAATAATAAAACCTTTTTTTGTTTTCAATTTTATCAAATTTGGTGTTGATTTTAATATACGAAAATTGAATTTACATTTAAACCATATTTATTTTAAATAAAATTCTTTAAGTCGAAAAGGAACTATATTAAATCTAATATTTTATACATTAATTAAAACAAATAAATATTAAATCATGCAATTTAATAAGCAGTGCATTAAATATAATAATACAATTTTGAATTCAATAGTCAGATATTTATTTTTATTGTTCATTTTATGTATCAGTGCAGCCAAAACAAGAACAATAGGTTTGTCGCGCACATTGTTAGGGTTGCGGACATTTTAATTAGACTTTAGTGGCTTTTGTGGTCGCCATTGTTGTCTTGCTGCCAACTATGCACTAAATAAATTTAAATGCCAAACACACTCAGGCCCACACACACACTCCAACGCATCACAAGCGCAATCAAAGGCACAAAGGACCCAACCTTCGCGCTCCATTACAATAAATTCACTTGGAATATGGTAAACAGATTTCACTTTTTTGAACAAAACTAATCGAAAGATAATATTTTAGGTCTCATAAAATATGCAAAGCTCATGTTAAGGTTGCAAAAATGGAGAAAATTATATGGTCTTGTCTAGTCTAAATAAATAGTTTTCTCAGAGTATAAAAATAACAAAGAGTAAATTTATTATAAATTTAAATTCAAATTATTCAAAAATTATTTTTTTTGCTACAGAATATTATAAAAATTACAAGTTTAAAAATCTTTAGGGAAATTGAAAAGTTTTACATTTTTTTTTCTGTCGATTGTAAGTAATTGATTTTTTAATAAAATAATAATTTTTATTATTTAATTAGTTAATAGAAATTCTTGTAGAAAAGAAGTAAGTAGTCAAATCATCAACATAATTTAAAATGCAATTGTGCAGAAATTTGTTTGTTAATCAGCATTGTAAAATTACATCCCAATTAAAGTTTTGTAAAGCTATTACCATCATTTATTTACGCCAAAAAATACAAAGCGATAAATGCAACCAGATATGGTAAAGCCATTACGGTTGGGATTATTCACCCATTTCTAATCTGAGGGCCCCAGCAAAATACCATGCGAAACGTTATCTAACACAAAGTTCGTTTATTTTGTTTGCCCTTCAGAGGCAGATTTCCCCTATTTATTTTTCAAATTGTTTAGTGCTTTTTGCAGGTATTTTTCCCTTTTCTAATAATCTCATTTTTGTGGTAAAAAAAAACATCCTTTTGACTACCCAAAAAAGTAGGCAATGCTTTATGTTTTTATGTTTTTGGAGGCTTTAGGGAAAATGGAGAAATGCTTACAGGCGATGGCCAACAAATTGCTCAGTTGAATGGACAAATAGATCGTTGGATAATTATGCAAAAAGTTGTGAACGAAGAGAGACAAAGGTGCTAAAGAGGAGCGGCGACCAAAATCAACTGGGCCATAATGGGTTAATTAAGGCGAATGTACGGTAGGGGGAATTTGTAAATTTTAAGCCCCGCTGTGCCTGCACTGCATGAAACTGAATCGTCTGTCTATTAATTAGCCCAAAGTGGATAGAGGAAATAGTCAGAGGGAATGGGGGTAAAAATGGGCTAAGTATAGCAGTCAGTGGGTCTGCTAAAATATGCAACATGCTCATTACAAGCAAAATAATGAAACTCCGGAGGGCCACAAAATTCAAATATGCACTAAAGGAATGAAAGGGGAACATTCTGAGGTCAGTTTGTTTACGCGATTTTGTATGACATTCATACACGTCCATGATGTACTATACTTTATGGTATGTGCGTGAGTGTTTGGCATGGATTTGCGTTCTTTGCCTCGGTAGCTATGAAGAAAAACAGACGTTCCACACAAGCAAATTCAGTGCGTTTCACTCAACCAGACCAACCACCGTACCCTCTACCCCCCTTGGGTCGGCGTGCAAATTAATGCGACATTTATTCATTATGCCTTGAAACAGTCATAGAAGCAGGGAGGTAGAACCAAGGGGTGCAAGGATAACCAGGGGGTTGGCATAGTAGCATAGTGGCAACTGGAAGGACAGATGAAGCAGCCCACCACTCGACACTCGACAGCCGGGCAACAAAAGCGATGAGACACCAAAGCACTGTGGTTTCAAAAGGAACACCAATAACACACCCTTTATACGCTCTCTTTTATATCTTTAATAAAAAAAAATAAATCAAAATGTATTTGAACAACATTCATAATACAATTTTCAAAACACTTTCACAACAAAATTAAAAATTTAAACTCTTAACAACCTCTTACTAATTTATGTCTTTCATGAAATTTTTAATTTCAAAGGCACATTCAACAAGTTTCTACTTAATTTTTTTTATAACACTGCCGAAAAATCCTTAGAGATTTGAAAACACTTGTACCAGTGTCTAAAAGTGTGCTACGATATATATTGTGTCCGAAAATTTATGGATAAATGACAAAATTTCTATTTCACCGAATACTTTTAGGCTACTTGTTAAATGATTTTAGGGATTTCTTCAAAACTGTTAGACAATTTTAGTTATAGTCAAAGCCTTAGATTTGTAAAAAAAAAAATTATTTGTTTTTATAATTTAAATGAGTTTAAAATGAGCCCACTGTGCAATGACGATAACCTCAATGCGGCGCCCACTTGAGCGCCGCTGCCAACAAACTCCGTGGTCTGTAGTCCGTAGTCTGTAGTCCGCAGTCCGCAGTCCGTAGTCCCCAACCGTTGTACCCACTCCCCGCAATCTTCACGCCCCGTCTCGCTCTGTCTCTCCGGCTGTCTTCCTCTTTCTCCACTTCCACAAAGTGTCGCCGCAGAGCGTCGTGGGACATAAAAAGCATTTGCGTGATTTTATTTCGCATTTTTTGCCATTCACTCACTTGGGCTCAACTTTGCTTTCACCGCCGGCGCTTCTTTCACTGTTTTCTGTAGCCGGTAAAGTAGGCTCGTCTCCGGAGATTGGCTGTGTGTGTGTGTGTGTTTGCCAAGCTTGTGTTAATTTAATCAAAGTAAAAAGAATTTAATTAGACGAGCACACAACAGCAATGGCAACAATGGCAATAATAAAGGGCGTGCTGAATAAAATTTCCATAATTCGAGGGGTCCACAAATGGCAACATCTGGCCTGGTCAAATTATTAACTTGACTGAAATCCGCCGCCAGGTGTGGACAATGGCCAAAAAAGAGGCAGTAAAGTAAAGAAAGTAGGCAGAGAAATGAACACAAGGCGTTTTCTGAGGTGATGCACTTGGTTAATACACAATTGTTATACTTGTATATATTATAAAATTGAGTCATATATTTGTTTATATAAGGAACTCGAAGATAAACTGTTTATATAAGTATGAAACTCCTCTAAGAATCAATAAAAAACTTACTTTAAATTATTAACAAATATTTAAAATAAGTTTAACATGACAAGAGCCAAAGATTTCAATAAATCATATACAAATTTAAATCAGTCGCTTAAATCCAAACATAATGATTTCTGTCTGTGTCTTAACCAAATATATGAAAAGAAAATTGCTCCTAAATATGTGAAATTGCTTTAAGAATCAATCAAAAATGAACTTTAAATTATTTAGGAATATTAAGTACTTTTTTCGTTCTAAAAGTGTGAAATTCGGCTACTAATCAATTAAAAAAATTTAACTTTAAATTGTTAAGCAATATTTGGTCATGATAAATTTTAGCTGTCATGAGCCAAACTTTTCAATAAATCAAAAATATTTAAACAAGTCGCCTAAGTCCAACTAAAATGTTTTCTGGTTATATTTTTGTCTGTGTTTCAACCAAAAAAAAATAAGAAAATTTCACTGGCAATTTGAGATGTCTTTTATCGGTCGTTTGGCACCATACACACACAACATAATGCCATTTTTATTTTAATCCTGCTTATGTGTGCCTCTGAATCCTCTCGCCTTTTGCTTGAGTTTCCCCAAATGGCAATTCAGTCAATGACATAGCATAAAAGATCTACCGCACGAGAGGGTCACAAAAAAAAGGAGAAAAAGAATTCTTGTCTATTCAACTATGAGTAAAAACCTATTTTGGCCAGGTCATGCATGCGGATACGCACAGATATATCTACATATATCTGCATATATATCCGCTAGCCGGGGCGACCCAAAGTGGAAGTCAATTCAAGCAGCTTACTTTTATTTAAGTAAAAGGCAAAAGAACACACATCCGTTTCTATATATAGGTGTATATATATATATATTTTTTTTGTTCGGAATGTACTTGAGATGCTATGGCTGCTGACCTTTTCTATGTTATTTTATTGTGGGGAATTCTGGCGTCTTTACTGGCTACGGCTATCCACCTGAACGACGCCCCCGGGCACCGATCTCCTCTCCCTCTTACTCATACCGCCCTCTCTCTTGCTCCTTGCAGATTTCAATTTGCAAGAAGAGGCCTCCATTCCGGAGGACATATTTGACCAGCACGGCGGCGACATTGGGGATGAGGACGCCGACACGCCCCACATGCAATATGCTCCAACGGCTCAAACTGCTCCATCTGCCATCCTTGAGGAGGAAGACGCCGGCGATGATGACGATGTGGGGCTGATGGAGGAGGACGACGATGCATCCGAGGCTGACATCGTGAGTACACACATGACTGATACACTTGCAAAAACATGCACTGCCAAAGGTATTATAATTTGGCGCCCGACCATGGATCTGGAGCTTTTAAACATGAATATTGAAAGAAATTCTTAAAAAATATATATTTTAAAATATAAATTATTTTTGATATCTTAATAAGTTTTTCAAAATACTTTAAGATTCATTATAGTTATTCCAACACATAGGCCTCATCATTCAAAAATTAATATTGTTCTTAACTTTGGATATCTTAACAACTGATTTAAAGTAACACATTATCCATTATTGTTAACCCAGCTCGGGCGCCATTATATAGTTTTCTTTTTATTAGTATTAAAACCGTTTACTTCTGTTTTTAGATTTTACTTAGTTTAAGTATTTATATTTTTTGTTATTTACCATATGCACTAAGATTAAGTTTTTATATTTTCAAACCAAGTTTTTGCAGAGAATATGCAAAATAAATATCCAAATATAGTCATAGATTTTTCTCCCTTGTTTTGACAGTTTTTAAGTGTACACAGACAAACATAAGTACACATAGATGCTATGGAGTGCCCGAGCCTACAGTCAAGACCATTCCGAATGAGGTCAGTTCTATTGAACTAAGGGGGGTGATGTGGGGTGATATGGGGCCAACGGATGAAGGGGTGTCCATTGAAATGTCGCACAATGCGAGCGGCCAAGTCAAATTACTTTTTTTTTAGATGAAGCAGGTGAGGCCAAGCCGAAAAAGGGTTGAGGGATGTTGGGCCACACAGCTTAGCCCAATACTCAATCCCGGCATTGAAATTCACTTGAGCAAAAAATGAGACCAAAGTCGAGAAGAGCAAGAACCAAAATCACTTGAAAGCATTTTTGAAACCAAAAAATGTAGCCCGAAAAATAATTGCCATGAGAACAAAAGAAGGCCCTGAGAACTGCCTTCAAAGCTCAATATGAAGTAGGGAAATGCCAGGAATAAATTAACAATGGACAGCCTTAAAGTTAAAATCGATAGAGCTAAATTATTAGACACAAAATAACTGAAGCTATGACTGATTCATTGAGCACAAAAATAGCTTGTTAGTTTATGTAATGAGGACTGACTTGACTAGACTTGCAACTTCAGGAATGTGGACTGTACAAAATCGAAAACTACATTTAGCACTTTTAAATGCACTCAACTATCGCACCATCATTGCATGGACAATTTCTTGGAACTGCATTTCCCCGAAATTTCTGGCACTCCACTTCTTTAATCAACGATTTGCAGACACTTGAGTTGAGTGTAGAATGCAGCTAGGGACTCGAAATGAAACTTTCATTTTATTGTCTAGCTGCACATGTGCACCCAAGCCCCAGCACTTCCTTCTCGGAAATGCCAACTGAAAGCCTTAGGAAAGGTCCAAAGGAAAAGATTCCTTTGAGTTTATTTTGCGTTTGTTTCTGTTTTTTTTAGTAGAAAATTCTTATTCTATGAGTGCTGTAAAGATAGTTAGCTGTAAAATCTTTTTTGTTGATTTCTAATCCCTTTCAAAATTATAAAACTAACAAAGTTTGTACTTTTCTTTAAGGTCCCTGGTAAACTTAACTTTATAATAAAATTAATTTTATATTTATTTTTATTTAATAAGTTAAAGCTAAAAAAATTTTAAACGGTGAAAAAAGTTTAGAAATTTGCTCGTTTGTATCATTATTTTATTTTTATATCACATGAAAAAAAAATATTTGTAAAGCTTTTAAACTAAATTAACTGATTTTCCGCTCTGTGCATTGCAACTACTTTCAGATACTTGAATCTCAAAGGCCCACTTCAAGGAATTTTAGTGTTTACCTGGACGCTAAGAAATACCAAAATAACAACAAGAAGCGGTCCAGGACCAAGGATAAGAAGAATGATATAAGCCACTACAACTACAAATTGAAAAACAATAAAGGCAGCCAGCTACCAAAGCGAGTTGGCAATGTGGAGGATGCTGAGGCTGAAGATGAAGCTGAAGTAGCCGGAAAATCGGAGATGACTGTGGGTGGCGCAACCAAATTCACTTCCGTCGAGGAGGACAACGCGAACTTTGGCAGGCAAAGTTTTGCGTATAAAAAATTGAAGAACATGCACGAACAGCACGAAAGTCAACAAAAAGGAGACGGGGGCAACAGCAACAACCGGAAGCGGGGCGATGATGGCGATGAGGATACAGTAGAGGAATACCCCACGTCGTCACAGCTGTTCGATGCTATTGAAATATTAAATGAACGAAAATTTAATAAGCCAACGGTCCAATCGATGCAGAAGTTGGCAGTTAAGAAGGAGTCCAGACAGGTGGTGGATGAGGCCATTGGCGACATCGAAGACAATTTGGATAATGATGAAGTATTGCCCAGCGATGACGACGACGACGACGACGGCGACTGCGACGACGACGACGAGGACATTAAGTCGTCCATTGACAATGATGAATTGGCCAAAAAATACCCAATAGCCACATCAACAACCACCAAGGCCCCACCAACCACCAGCACCACCTTGGCCACATCAACAACCACCTTCAGCAGCACCAGCAGCAGCAGCAGCACAACAAGCACAACAACTTCGACAACACCAAAAACTCCGCCAACAATTGGCCGCAAACTGAAGAGAAATTTCTTTGGCCAACCTCAGCCGTCAAGCACAGAAACCAGATACTATGGCAGCTATGATATTGGTAGGATTCGGGCTCAGGAGGAGGAGGATGACAACACCGATGAGGAGGATGTGGGCGAGTTGCACTACTATGACACCAGCAGCAATCCCAGAAAGTTGGTCAGTTTCGAACCGGCAAAGTCCGAGGAGAATTACTTGAGCAGCTACTATGCTGGAAAATTAAATGCAACTGAAAGGAAGCTGCAGCAGCAGCAGCTGTTGCAACAGCAACATGTTGTTGCACAGCAGCAACATGCAACACGTTACGTGGACGATGATTACGCCGAACAGCAGCCGCCACCGGAGGCTACCAAGCTGGAAAATCCCTGGGAGAAATCCGGCGATGAAAAGCCAGAGGAGGAACCACTGGAGGATGGCAAATTGGAATCTGATTTGGAATCTGCATTGCAGCAATATCACGAGGGTAAGTCGCTTGCACATGAAACTGTGTATTAAGCAACTGAAAACCAAAATAAAGAACATTCAACTACAAACTGAATGCTGCATTCAAAGGCACAGTGGTGATGGGTAATAAGATTTATGAGCTAAAAAAAATATAGTAAATTAATGGAAAATGCAGATCAATCTGGATGTTTTGTTTGATATTTTTGCAACAACTTTTTGTAGCTAAGGAAATTTACTTTATACTAACTTATGAAACAAAATAAAAAGAATGATCAAGTAAAAGTTATAAAGCTTTACCCCTTGCTCTTTATAGTTTAAGGTTATGATTAATCATTTAATGATTAATCATTTAAAACAAAATATCTAAATAATAATATCAACACATAAAAGCAAAATTAAATCATAGATCTTACCAGTTTGAGTTTATTTTTATTTCGATGACATGTTAAATCATGTGTCTTAAGAGAATACTAACCTTTAGCTTAAAAGAAATATAATAATATATGAAAAAATAATCTAATTAATTCGTAAATGCGTAGTTCTGCCCACTGTGCCGCATTCCACTGCCCTTTGATATGAGGGGAATTTACAAAGCCCCAAATCATTTGCTTTTGACGCTCTATGCCAGAAATTCCATTCTGCGTTCGGTTTTGCCTGGCAGTTTTGGGTATTCGGAAAACTGGACCCCAGTTAGAGATCCCATCAAAGTCAGCCATGTGGCTGTGTATGCTTACCGTAAATTGAAAATATGTGAAGTAGATCCCCAAAGCATTCTGCAGACGAAGGCCCTCAAACAAAGCGTTGGATGTAAGATAGATTTTGCCATTAAAATCGCTTAAATGCAGATGTGTAAAATGCTCAAGAAGCGTACAAATCTCAAATTTTAGGTTGCCATAATTAGTTTAGGCAAAGCAAAAAAAAAAGCAAAAAGAAAACAAAATGTATGCAAATTTCTTTAAATTTTTCTGCAAGGCAAGAGAAATCAAACGGAAAAAGTTTAGCCTCCCCAGGAGAAAACGCCAGCACCACTTCCCTCTTCCCAATTTCCTGGCATTAAACAATAAAGCTCACAAAATAGCAAATATATGTAACATAGGTATATATATATATATACATTCAGAGAAAAATCATAACATATTCAGAAATTTACACTTTAAATTTAATATTTTCGGTACAAATTTAGTTGTGTTGTTTATGTCAAAGTGTGTAACACTTTCATTTTTATTTTTAAGTATAGAAAAATTTAGTTTTAAATTGAAAATAAAATTCAAATATACAATTTTCTTATTGCAATTAAATATATTTTAATAACTACTTTATAATGTTAAGTTTACTTTAAGTAAGTTTTAATTTTGAAAAGAACAATGTAACATTTAAATATTTTAATGTTTTATTTTACTATTGAATTTTTCTCTGGGTGTAGTAGCCAACGGAAGCAACCAAATCTGTCCAGAGGATTGGCCAAGAAATGAAGTTTTGCGGAGGCGGTGGCGGTGGTGATGGCAGACGTGCCCTGACTTCAAGAAGAAAATGAAAATGCCCGGGTTGCTTCGAGAGTTGCACCATAAATCCGTTGGTTATTTCTTGAGAGTTCTGACGCCTCCCTCGCTGGCACAAATCAAGTTGAAATGAATTTGTGTGTGTGTAAGGCTATTCGAGGGGAGAGGTTTCGGGGATCGGTGGTTTTGGGGATTTTGTGTGGTTTGTAAGGATTTCAGTAGCAACATTGAGCTGGGTCACAATGAGAAGGAAGGGCCAGATTAGCGGCGAGAGTCTTACATACCCTGCAACATTATATTCATACTTGAAGCATATAAGAGATTGAAATAAAACATTTCTAAATTCTGCACTTAGACTGTCTTCAAAACCCCATATTTACCACTTCATAATTTGGTCAATAACTTTATATGTATAACATTATATAGTATTTATGCTTAAAGCAATTAAAATATCTTAATGAAATAAAACAAACACATTTTTAAAGTCTGCACTAAAACCTTATCTTTACATTGTCATAAATTGCCTAAAATAAAGCTGGAAAACAGAAACAATCAGCTTATTAAGAACTTTTAGCTGGAACTAAAATCTGAAGTAAATGATTTACAAATAATCATATTCTTTTTATGTTTTGTCCAAATTGTTGGATGTTTAAAGCTACCCATTTTTGTCCTTTTGCAGGGCATTGGACAAGAGAAGTTTTTGTTGTCCGTTGGCCTAATAGAAATCTATTACTTGCTAGCCCCAAAAAAAGCGTGTCGAGACTAACAATGATTTTTCTTCTGCTTGTTTCTTTTGACGCTGCACACAGTGAGCATGGCCACGCCCACCGTCAGCACAGCCGCCCCCTCGTCGGCCTTCGAGCGTTTCAAGGCGTTGCGACGAAGTCGCCAGCGGACGGGTCACAAGAGTCACAAGAAGCGGTACAAGGACTATCTGAAGCGGCAGAAGGAAGTGACACCGCCGCCGCCGGAAATCAACCCGCCAGCCACCGTATCCACCAGGCACCTTCAAAAGTTGCAAAAAGAACGGGAAAGATCGACGCATTCATCGCCGATTTTCGCCCTGGGCTTGCGACCCCAGCGACCTTTGTTGGTCACGACCAAACCATTCTACGAGGGTCAGGTCAACTACTACGACAATCAGCAGCAGCTGGATGTGGATCTCAAGCATCACACCGAAATGGAACGTCTGATAGCCCATGACAATGGCAATTGGTATCGCCGCATTAGTCCAGTGTTGAGAAACGGCATTAAGAGTGATCCGGCATCGAAGGACCATCACCATCACCACCATCAGCATCATCATCAGCATTTAGGTGGCAATCATCATCATCAGCAGCATGCCCATCATCACAGTCATCATAATGCTGGGCACCACCAGCACATTCATCACCATCATAGCCACCAGAAGTCGAGTCATCTGCGTGCCCGACCCAGTAATCCCTATCAGCGGAAGGTTCAGTTGGGAGGTGGCGGGGGAGTTGGTAGCTTCAATACAGCACCATCGGCAGCACCAGCACCACCGCCCACGCCACCGCTGCCACCACCGAAACCACAACTGGGCCATCAAATAACCGAACTGGAGCATTTAGAGCGCTACTACGCCAAGTGGCCACATCTAGCCAGGGTTCAGTTCCAGGTCTACGACGAGCACTATCGCGAATCGCATCCCGAACTGTATGGCGACTATGAGGATGACTACGAGAGTGCCGCCGAACTGGAGGAGGCCCAGCAGGAGCACGGCGAAGAGGCCAATCTGCCGCCGTACATCAAGAAGTACAACAGACGGAACAAGCAGTTGCTCAATCTGCTGGAGGGCACTCTGCCCACGCCCACCAACAACAATCCGGTGGGCAATTCTGCTCGGGCCAGCACCGAAGCGGTTCGCCTAGATGATGAGTATCTGAAGGAGAAGCGGCGTCGCTACCATCAGCATCAGCATTTCGAGGACTTGTTTGCCCTGCAAAAGAGTCGCTTGAGTACGACTTCGGAGCCAGTTAAAGAGGAGGTATCCAAGGGTCTTAAAGATATAGATATGGAGAAAGTGGCAACGACAGCGGGGCCCAGCAATCAATTGCCCGAGGAAGATGCTTCGGCTAATTCGGGAGTGGAGGCAAATCCCCCAAGCGATGCTCTGAGCTTTTGGCAAAGGGAAATGGCCAGCAAACAGGCATCTCCGGCTATGACAACCACGGCCAAGCCGGCGCTCTATAAGCTGCCCTCATATCCGGCCATAGCTGGCAGCTTTCTGGGCACACCGCGCAGTCGCAGTCGCAGTGCCCAGTTTGTGGCCAATGTGGCGGGCAGGGGTCAAAGTTCAAGTGGCGGCTGGCCACGCTCGGAGACGACGGGTAATTCCACCGAGAAGCCAGGCGGAATCACCGAAAGGGCAGGTGGAGAATCTGTGGGTCATGGCGATCCCTCGCCCCTCAACTCTTTTGTCTACCATCGCGTGGTGGATGGAGCCAGTGCATCCGCCATTTCCGGCTTCGTCGGCGGCAGCACCAGCAGCAGTAGTAGAGGCAAACAGTCGCGTCTGCCATTCGTGGCCATCACGGATCGACGGCTGGAGAAATCGCTGGCGGAGCGACACAAAGACTTTGAGCAGAATCACTTTCCGATGCCTTAAGCCGCGAATTTTGTGCAGCAATTGAAAAGCTGGAAAAGCTGAACAAACAGAGAGAGAGAGAGAGAGAGAGAGAGAGAGAAAGTAAGAGAGGGAGAAGAAAGGAGAAATTACGATGAGTTGGTAGCCATGGGTGGAAAGGGAATTTAGGGAACTAAATATTAAACCCAGACCCTAAACAAAATTATTGAAGTCCAGTCAAGAGCTTCTATAAAAATGTAACCAGCAAACCATAAAGCTGAATTCAAAATAATGAATAATGCTCTTAAAAATTGCAAATCAGTAATGCTCTCTTTATATTTTAGGATACATAATATTATTTATAGAAGCGAACAACCATTTTGTTTTAGTCTTCAAAAGTAAACCTGTAATGCGTTTATATTTGGAAAACAAAAAACCTTTTGAAATAGTTTTGAAAAATATGTATACAATATAAATATAAATGTACTCTTGTTATTGCTTATCTGGAATTGTACACCTTCTCGTATTTTTACTAGATTTTCTATATAAAATTATTGTTTTTTAAACTTAATATAATTTTAATTTGAAATAGTCTTGGATTAAGTTAAAAAGTTAAAAACATTTTTTAAAAATTAAGTTAAAGTCTTTGGACTGATAATCATAAAGGTTTTTCAAAAACACATTATTTTAATTTATTTAAATATAAATTATTTCAAACAAATTTAATCCAACATTTCGAGCCACAAAAAAAACCGATGCCAGCCAGTTTGAACGGGTTCTTGCCCACAATTAAAAAATACGATTGTAAAATTCCAATTCCCTTTGCCAGACATGCTACCAACTCAAAATCTAAACATAATTCTAGAACTATATTATAGTCGCCGCTTTCGGAGGTATTATTTTTGGTGTTTTATGTTTTACAAGGGAAGAAAGAAGCGAATCAATGGATATAGAGATAATTGTCGAAAACTATTTTTTTTGGTGTGATGAATATATTAAAACATCAAACGATAAACGTTAGAAAAAGTAAATAATAAAATAAAGAGAGAAAAAAATACAAAAAAACTAAACTAAAGTTAAGCGAAAAACTTTTTTTTTGTGTATAAATAGCGAATAACACCTGTAGACACACACATACACACTTATATACGAAAACACACACACTCAAAGAGCTGTTAGAAATCAAAAAGTGATAACCAAAAAAAAAATATTATTATTATTTGTTCCTTTGTTTCAATTGATGTTTTTAGGTTTAGAAAGCATTGCTTTTGAGTGCAAAGTAGCTGAAAATTTAGATGAAAAATTGTTAGAATGCTTTTCTCTCGCCCCTTGCACGCAAAATCCATCGAAATAGGTTTCAAAATTAAACGAAAAACAATGAAAACACAATAAAGTTAAAACGAAATCGAGCAGAAGACAAAGAAACTGTTGCACAAATTTAAAGCTATTCAATAAGCCAGAACCGAACAAACAATACGTTTAGTGGTCAATAGAAACAAAAACGAACAGAAAACAAAGTGTTAAACAACATATCAAAACAAAGAAGAGAAAATTAAAGATTTTTAAAACTTTGCTTTGGACTGGAAATTTACGAAAGTAGAAAGTAGGGGAAACTAAAAGTTTTAGTTTATCCACTTTTTAACCTATTGTTTTCTATTTTTTCAGAACAAATAAACAAAATAACACAAAAATAAATACAAAAAACTCTATTGCATTTTTTATCATTTTTATCAATTTTTAATACCTCTCAAACGAGCTATTTAATGCACTAGTCACAAGAATAAGTTTTTGTTGAAAAAAAACATTAAAGTTTGCTACGAAAATTGAACTACCAATTTTTACAGCATAGTTTCCGAAACTTTTTGTGTTGTTTTTAATTGGAAAAGAAATAAACAAAAAATAAGCAATACAAAGTTATACTTATATAATTTGAAAATTGTATAATATTTTCACAGTCTTCCCCGAGTGTTGTTGGAAAGTCTAAAGCAAATATTACACGCCCACACAGCTTTAAAAAAAAAACAAAAGGCAAAAGATGAAAAGCTCTGAAAAATTCCCCCAAAAATAAATCGAAAACTTAAGAAATGAAAAATACTTTGTGTAGGAATATAAAGGAAAAACAGCAAAAAGGAAATAAATGCATTCCCAAAAAAAGCTTTAGCCGAATTACGAGTTTATACACACGCACACTGACACAAAGTATGTGAGCGGAAATGAAATAAAAAAATTCATAAGCAAGGCGGATTAAAGGGAGAAAGGAGAAAGCAGAGAAAGGTCGAGCAGAAAGGGGGGAGATTGCGATGCGATGCGGTGCAATTAACATATCAAAAGCGAAACGTGCCGAGGAGAAAAAAAAACTGGCAAAAAGCGTCAAGCAATTAAAACTAAGCGCAATGGCAAATACATATTTCTCAAACTGGATTCATAAGAAGAAAATTTGCTTTTCATACAGAGCTTCCTTGTGGCTCAACTTTAAATTATAATTTTGTGTTTTGCATTACTTTAAGTTTAAGGGAAAGCGAGAAAACCCGATTCAAATTTCCCGGATTTCTCAGATGTGTTCGCCGTTTGTTTGTTGTACAATTTAATTGGAAAATTTGTGGCACAGGGGGAAAATGAAGAACATGGAAAATTCTCCAAAGGTATCAGCGTATCAAAAAAAAAAAAAAAAAAAATATATGCAAAAATAATTAAAAAAAAAAAAAAAACAAGTCAACACAAAACCACACCAACAAATACATGTATACACTTCTCATTATGTGGTAACATTTTAATGGAATGAAATTCAATAAAGCAACAATTTATTATTTACGCATAATTAAGGTCTCGTTTCTTGTTCTCTGGCATGGGAATCCGCTGGGCGCCATTGACAGCCATTTAAATACAAATAAAGTATTCAGCAATTAACGCGCTTTTCCCGATGAATGAAAAGCACACATGTGTGTGGGAAAACCCTTGGCGTCATTTGAACTTGAACGTATTTTTTGAAGTTTTTAAATATAACTCATTTAATTTAATATGCATTGTATTTGGTATTACGATTTTATATATAATTAAAAAAAATTATACAATTTTTAATTCAATAGTCAGATACTTATATTTACTATTCAATTTTTTTGTTAGTGCACTTTAATATTTGTAATTGGACACGTTTTAAAATAATAATATAATGTAATAAAAAGCCTATAAAGATTGGAGCCTTTTAGAGATTTAAAAAAATTTTAAAAACAATTTTGAAAAATTTATGATTTGATTAATCAAAGTGACCAAAATTTGTTATTTTTCTTAGGGAAACCCAGCAGAATGATGATATGATACGTCATATATATAGCACCAGAGTGAGACAGGGAGAGGGAGCGAGGGAGACGGCAGGTCGTTTGTCAATCGCAACGAGCCTGCATTTAATTACTTAAACGCTTATCGAATAATGGCACAAATCACCGGCAAACTGACGCATAAAGCCCCCGACGAGAAAGAGACGGAGCGATTCGATAAGAAAGAGACGGCTGCTGCAGTGATGCATTTGTCGCTGTAGTTTTTCAATTACGCCAACGTTTTATTTCACCTGTTTTTCACCTCTTTTTTCCCCGCTCACGAGCCAGGGATGAAAATCTGTCAGTTGATTTGCATAAAATGTTGCCACACTCCATTGCTTTTTATTTTTGTTTCCTTTTCTTTTTTTGGTTTTATTTTTATTTGACTTTCCTCTACGTTGCTTCACATTTGCCAAATAATTCCAATTCAATTTACAAATCTTCTCTCTCTCTCTCTCTCTCTTTGTCCCTTTTAACTTTCGAGGCAGTTGCAGTTTGCACAAGTTTCCGCCCGAAATAAAGTTGAATTAAATGTTGTATACGGCAGCGATCGTCGAAAGTGCCAGACAGGCAGGCAATTCCACTTCCCCCCGTGGGTTACAGGGTATCTTGGTGTAAATTTGAATAGACACGTAGCCGGGGAGCAGACAGCCAAATGGAGACATTCCCACAGAGGGAGTGAAGCTACCAAAACCACCAACTCAAAGCAAAGTGGCGCAAAGACAGCACATCACTGAAACAAAAAGTATTTACAAGTCTTAACAATACTGAAAATAATTAACCCAAAGATATTTATAGCCAAAAAAAGAAATAATAATAAGACACCTATAATAAATAGTGATAATGCCACTTAAATCGAAAAAAACGTTATATTTTTTACTACTTGTTTTAGACACCTTTAAAAGTTTTTTTGTTTAACCTCTATAATTGAACATGGCACCCCAGATTAAATGTGGATTTACTATTACTGATAAATTGTACTATTAAAAAGTTGAGCATTGGAAACAGTTATAATAAAATATAAGCTAATAGCTAAAAAGAGGTTTAGTGTTTTAGAAGACTTTGCCTTTTTTTAAGTAAAAAAAATGTTTGCAGTACATCAATGCATCGTCAAGGTGGTGGTTCAAGTTGAAGGCAAACTGCTTGCGGCGCTCTTTTCGAAGCAATGCAGAAAACACAAGGAACATGACGAGGGGTGGCGACATTTTCCCAGTCGTGCCAAGTGCAGCAGGATTTCTTGTACCTACGTGTGTGGTCCTGTCTGTCCGCCAGCTTGCCTCTCTGTTTGCCTTTGTCGCTGTCTTTAGTTTAACTCTGTGTCCCTGTCTGCCAATATTTGTGGCTCACTTAAAGAAAAATTTGTTGCAAAAAATATAATTTTAAATATTTACTAAATAAATTAAAACCCTTAAGCCATTTAATTAATCAAAAGATTAAAACTGTAAGGACTTGTTAGACACATCTTTTAAGATTTTTGAAAAATTATATATGCTTGTCTTTTATATGTTCTTATAGTTCAACATTTCCAAAATTATCAAAAATTTCGAATTTATTTAACCTCTATAGATAACTATTTTTATCCGTGTATTCATGTAGTTTTGTCTTGGCTAGAGCTAACGACAACTTTTCCTGAACCTTTTTTTTTATTTTTTGACTGCATTTTCCATGTGCGACAAAGTCACACACAAACAAAGATGGAGAAAATCACGTAAACAGATTTTTGTTTTCTCAGCCACCATTCGCATTTTGCGACTTTCCCGCACGTTTCCACAACTCGTTGTTGTTGTTTTCCCCAGGGCCAGGCATTTTCAATAATTGAACATTTGCGTGCGAAATGGCCGCGTAGTGTTTCGCTTCTATACTGTGAAAATCCAGCATCACAATTTCCATCTCCCACACCAAAAAAATTTCTAACGAAAGTTTTCCAGCAAGTCGTTCAAAACCCCCGGAGGTTCGCTGTCTCGCAATCATAATTATAATAATTATAAAAACAATAATTAAAGCACATAAGTACTGAGCGGAGGGGGGGGGAAAGGGAAAATGTTTAATTGAAATTTTAATAGAACCTTAAGCCGGGCACGTAGGCCAAAATGGGGATTGCCTTTGTTTGTTTTCCTTTTGTTTTTTCCCCAGGTTTTTCTTTATTTTTTCGGTCTTCGCAGAGTCTGAATTTTTGACAAGTTAATTAGGTTGTTTGTCGGTTGCTCCTCCATTTTACCCGCTTTTCCATGGCATTCCTCTATTTTTCGCCTTGTGTGCGAGGTATATTTTTATGTACTTGTGATAAAGTCCTTTTAATTGCTGGCAGACAACACCTTATTTCAGCTCAGCCCCGGCTTACCTTCGCTCATTTCTGACAGGACTTGAATGTCCTTTTGGTCAGCACACACACACACGTATACACACTCTCAAAAAGGCACCCACACACTCTTATATATGCATAGCCAGCAGGCAGGCAGTCAAGTTGTCAAAGTGGCAACCAAATTAAGCATACGCCATGTGGCCCATGTCTGAAGCCCAGCAAAAGAGAAATAGTGTGCAAAAACAGAAAATGAGCAGTCTCTGGCAGTGTGCGGTAAAAATACAAAGATAACTAGAAGTGGGAATTTTACCAAAGGAAAATTGTTAGGCTACCAAAGGCCCACACTAAAAAAAATAAATGTTGCCGAATTTATTAATAATAATTGAAATAAAAACATAAACTTTAACGAAATAACCTATTTATCTTTTATTTATTTTAAAAGCTAATCGAAATGTTTCCAAGACTTACGCATAGTTAACAAATAGTACACATTTATTATAATAATTTAACATATTAATTATATTTGTAAAATAAATAACTTATTTTTGTTTATTTCAAATTTTTTACGTTTGGTAGTTTTGTTCATTATTTCTTCAAAAAGTCTAAGCAAATGGAAATGCTTGCATAGAATTTATGTTATTAAAGTTTGCCGTACTAAATGAACCGCAACACTTCCGATTTTCATATTCAAAATTAAATTCCCACCATTGTAAGACAACGTTTGTTTCAGGACACTCTCTGCCAGGATATCCATCCATCCGTCCTTCGTTTTTATCCCCTGCTCCGGTTTTAATTCTCCACCAGCAGTGTCCATGTGGCATATTCCGGCATCTCCGACCACCAAAAAAAAGGCAACAGACTGTCACGCTGTATGAACGACCTCAAACGAGACTTTTGTGGGGTTTTTCTGGGGCTCACTTGATTTCTTTTTAATTTTCGAGCGTTTTTTGGGCGATATCCACTCCCGACGAGCTTTCTTATTTCAAAACCAGACAACATTTGCATAACGCTTTGATAATTAAATGTAATTGCTACACAGCCGGCAGGCTGGGATCCAAGTATCTGATTCACTTTCGGTTTATTTTCTGGGGGGGAATTAATGTCGGGTACTTAAAGCGATGCCATGTTGATTTGTCAACATCTTTATCTTCTCCCCCATTTCCTCTATTCTTGTCATCCCCGCACAACATTAGTCCCATTTTTATTATGACATACTATGTTTCTGCTCCGAATTTCAAGAATTCTTGAATAAGCGACATAGACAAATATTAGCAGAGATACCAGACGTGTAATATTAAGGTACAACTTAATTGAAAAGTCTGGCACCTCTGATATTAATTTTTTTTCAGCTGGTTATTATTATTTTTACCATCGCCAAAAAAAAACTGGAACACCAATTAACAACGAAACTAAGTGAAGATATAACCAATAAATTACTAATTAAAGAGAGAAGAATTATATTTCAATTGTTAACTTTTACGTCTGGCGTTGCCACCTTATTTATAGCAAGTTAAGTTAGTTGCGCCTCACCATATCACACATTAGGTTTGAATTCATAGCCAACTTTCGTGTGTGTAAGCGAATACATGAAATGGTGTTTATGCACACATGTATTTCTCCATTTCATTAAATGTTTGCATAAAATGGTTATCGCATAAACTCAGTAACAAATAATAACTTCTCATACTCACTTGTTACCTGCGGTTTGAAGAGACCCCACCACTTGCAACTCTAAACTTATCCGAAGCCCCTAACATAAACCAGCTTACATTTTTTTTTTATTTTATAATGCTGCCCATGCTGCGTATACGCAATGGCATTTCAATTAAAATGTTTTTACTTGATGAAAAGATGCTCTGAAGGGCCGGTTAGCATTTATTCCATTTTAATATCCACAATCCGTTCGCTAATTAATCAACTTAAAACTATGGCTCAACTAGAAGAACAGTTGGCGTCCTGATTTTCAACCCTCTAGGGGGTTTCACTCTTTTATCGCTCTTTTTTGCCCTGAAGGCATGGCTAATTTATTAATGTGATGGAGTAAAAAAGAATAGAAACCCGAAACCCCTTTATTTGAAAACTAGCTTTGGAGGAAAGGGGCCTGAAAAATTGTGACAAATTTTCGAAATGCTTGAAATCAATTAAAATTATAAGTTCTGAATCATTTAATAAAGTATGAAGCTAAGAAAAAATATTGCAAAATGCTTTTTTAAAAGTATACTAAATCGTTCAGTTTTGTTAGAAAAGGATATTAATTCAGATTTTCCTGATTTTTTTTTGTGATTTAAACAACTAAGCTTTGCAGTAAATTCGAAAAATATTTAACTCATTAAGTTAACTGGTTAACATTTTCCCTGACCACTTGCCATTTCTCCCTGGCTAACAAACAAAATCCGTTCCACTTCGAGTTGGGGGATATTATAAATTTCTCATAAAGCAAATTCAAAGCGGAAAAGAGTTGAAGTCGAAACGAGGGCAGATGGGAAAAGCGAGGGGAAAATCAGGAGGGGCATAAGTAGAGAAAAGTGATGCTGCGACAGCCAAAGGCAAACCGAGTTCTCGTCAGCGCTTTTCCAACTTTTCGCCAGGGAAGCAAACACACGCAAAAAGAGCGAAAGAGTAAGTCAGAGAAAAGTGTGGAAAATCGAGGAAAAGGGCAAATGGGAAATGGGAAAGGGGGAAAGCGACGTGCAGGGGGGTAACTTTGCCAATTTTTCACGCCTTTACCAATGTAAATGACAGATTTTTATGCACGTTTTATGCTCTCAATGCGTACACGATTTCATTTTTAACACTTTTCGCATCACTGCTTACTCCTTAACCCCTTTTTTCACCACTTTCCCCGCTTCTCCAAGTTTCCTGGATAATAAGAGAAAGAAATCACCGAGAAAATTGAACCAGAAATTATATTTCGATCATATTGATTACTGTCACACGGGAAAATCTTCGGGGAGTTTTTAAATTGATTTTGATGTATCCAAATGTAATGGCAAAAATGTATACTTAATATTGAACTATTACCTATCAAATAAATAAATATTCGATGAATCAATTATTTTAGTTTTAGTTTAACAAAAAAATAAATTTCTAAAGGTGTAATGGAAAATTTGACTGTTTAGTAAAATTGTAAAATCATGTTTTATCCAGTATGACATCACATTAAATTTAAATTTTCAGATTTAAATGCAGATCGATTGGGAATCTTATAACGTGTTTAACATAGTAAAGCATTTCATTATGTAAAAATATTGATATATTAATATTCTCAAACTAGTAAATATATTTCCAAAATCATAAACATAAATTTAGTAATGACTTTATTATTTATAAAAGCGGTATTCATCTTAAATCAAGCAATTGATTTCTTGAAAATGTTACCCTTCTTAAAGAAATGTTAAAAATGGGGTTTTGGTGTTAAGGAAACCCCCTGAGGAGGATGAGAGAAAACCTCCATGCCTTCCATTAAAGCAGAGGCTCAAACGCAAAAAAAAAATAAAAATAAAAAGAAAAAAAACGAACAAGGCAAGTAATAATAATACAAGAAAGTTCCATTTGCCCCTGTCATCATCACTTTTGTGGCAGCCTCAGTAGCACCTGGTTGCCACTCCCAAACCTGTGTCCCCTGACCCCATCACACCCCCTTTTTTAAAGGTTGTACGTGTGCATGTTTGGGTGTTTGAATTCGGGACTCAACTTCAAGTGTTCGCCAGTGAATTGAACTTAAATTCGATGTCTTTTTTCGCGTAACCCCAATCACATGGCAAATATCAGTGCTTTTCCACCTTTCCACGAAAAGCATTTAAAATGCAACAGCATCCGCAGGGGGGCTAAAAGAGGAATGGGCTTTAAGCCAACATATTGGTGATTTGTTGGCCCATAATAAATCAGGGGCATAAACTGCTTATGGCCGAACACGACGAATGCACTTAGAAAATATATCTTAGCTAGTTGAAAATCGAAATCAAAGCAGGTAAGTCAAAAGAATATACTTTATTTTAACACATTAATAATTTAACTTAACTTTCTTCTAAAAAAAATCATTTAAATATAGTAATTTAAATCGATTGATAAATTTTAAAATATAAACTCAATATTATATTCAGCTTTTATTTAACTATTACATAACTATTAACTAAATTAGAAATAAAAATAATAAAAGCTTACCCCTTTTTGTGTTGAACGAATGTGTGGTTTTTGTATTTATTTAACCTGGAATTAAAAATTGTTGTTTTTATTTCAAGTTTATAGGAATATATATGTATGTATTAGAATCTGCATAAAATTATGCTATAAGTGTAAAAAGAGTAAAGAGTATATTTTGTCTGCAGATGAAATTATTTTTTCGCCCCCCTTAGTTTAAGTATAAATTAATGGAAACCCCCAAAAATAAAAAAATAAAAAATAGAGGTAATATTCATAAGCTGTCTAACAAGGAGAAATCTACAATCCATTATACCCAAAAATACCGGGTATTAAAACGGCACCGGACAAGCGTTGAAAATGAACTATGAACAATTTATGTGATTGTTTTGGCCGTCACTCCCTCTATAAATCCCATATATACGCGATAGCCAAATAATGCGCCGTAAGGCACGGAAGTATACGCTCAATTTAGTTGGCAAAAAACACATACATAAAACTATGGGAATATTTATACATAAATATATATAGTTGCTATATGCACATTTATATTGGCTTTCGGTTGCTGCAGTCAAGCAAATAAAATTCAAATACAACAAAAATATTTATTTAGTTTCGAATTGGGTGTGAAGAGGGAGCGAGAGGAAGCGAGAGGGAGCGAGAGGGAGCGAGAGGTGTGCATATCCATCACTCGTTCAATATTTGCGTTGAACATTTCGAATTCAAAATGTCCGAAAAAAACAATGATGCCAAAAGATGCATATCGAAAAGGGGAATTATTGTGAAATGGAAAAATTGCATAAAACTCCTACATTAAAGAGCAAAAAAATAAGTTTAAATATGCGTGAAAAATTGAAATCAAAAATTTTAAATGCTTTTTGATGAAGAAGTGAACATTTTTTTGAATTCTTTTAAAATGTTAGAAAGCTGAAGTGAAGAAAAATTTAGAGATAAGTTAAATTTATTATGTAATTATGGAAAACAAAATTAAATAAATTTTTTTTTGCAAGCGTAATAATAAAAAGAAAAGCTGAAGTAATAAATATATAAATAAATCCGCTGTGGTTTAAAATATCTTAAAGTTGAAACTAAAAGACTGCAAATTTTTACATTGTTAGGGAACGGTTTCTTATAGAAACTGAACTTAAGAAAAAGTTAACGAAGCAAATATTTTTAAAATAAAACGTAATGAAATTTATTTTGCAACAGAAATAAAAATAATAATATTTATGAAAAGCTTATATATATATAACTTATATATCATAGATAAACAAATCCGTTGTGATTGCCTTACTTTTGGTATTTCTTGTTTAGAGTTCCTGCGGCTCTGGAAGTTATTAAGTTACTTCCAAGTTTCATTGCTTGTACAATTTCAGTGGCGGCCATAAGAAGTAACGTAAACGACAGATGTATTCCTCTTTAATTTAGTTTTTAGCACCCACGCACATAAAGAATTTTTACGATGCATGGTATAATGCGGCAAACGATTTGGCTTACTCATCCTCGTCGAATCCCATGCTCCCACCATGTTTTACAATCCGTTTCCGTTCCCTTCCCGTTTCATTCCCTTTCTGGTCCCGTTCCTTTCCATTTCATTTCACTTCTTTTCGGACGAGACAAATTGCTAACACCCCGCATCATTTCACATCCTAGCTGTTGATGGATTTGTCACTTTTATGACACTTGGAAGGGGGGAAAATTCTGGGGGACTTTTCGGGCATATTGCCAGCCCACGTCGCAATGCGCTTTTCCCACACACACTCTCACATGTATTTGCACTTACGTAAATGCCGCCAAGGGCGAGAAGAATTTCTCAGACTTTCCTGTGCGGCGGCCCTTAGGCTAAAAGTGCACTTTCGATCCGACAACGTGATGAGATCGAAGAGCGTTTGCCTCCCGTAACAATTTGAACGACGTAGGATTAAAGAAGGTTTTTTAAAAAAGGGAAGAAAACAGTTCATCCAAAACTACAAGTAACTAGAAACAGTTATATATAAATTAAGACAATAAAATATATAAGGATACAAATGAAAGTAAAAGAAAACTTTTGTTTACACATTTAAAAGTGTATAAAAGTATGCAACAAATTATTTCGAATCCGAAAGTCCAATAAACATTAAGATTTTCAGAGATTTAAGTACATTTGCGAAATTATGAAGGCAACAACTTGTACGACGTAAGTTTAAATAATAATTTCAAATAGTCAAAAAGTGTTTAAGAGCTCTCTGGTACTCTTTAAAAACCTTTTAAACAATCCAACATAAAATTAGAAAGAGAAGAGTAAATGGCCATATCTTTCCAGTGTTAAAGACCACTTAAATTTCAAAATTAAAATACTGGCACTCCGCAAAAGCCTTTTAAACAATTAAACAATTGTTATATATGCTTCCATTTGCGAAAGTGAAGACCGAGCCCGATCCGTTGCAGTCGTTTTGGAGTGAAATATGCTCCAGTTCAGTAAGCTGTTGGACGGATGCAAGTGTCGTCGCCTCTTAAAACTCAATTCAGAGCTCTCGCCCCCTCGATTTTCGACCGCCAAGCCACGAATCGCTGAGGAATGCGAGAAGTGCCAGTGCCAGCGGAAACAAATGGGCCAGAGAGTCAGTTCACAAAGCCGGAGGGGGGGCCAAAAAGCGCATCGGTAGTGGTCTGGGGGGTGTAAAGCCCCCTCCCCTTCAAAAAAGGGGGTTTTTCGGTCATATCAACGATGATTGAGCCACTGTGGGCTCTCCTTTCAGCGTGTGTGTTGTGTTGTGTGTTGTGTGCTGTGTGCTGAAGAGCCCGTTGAATGATGGGACAGTGCATATGACAGAAGCGACTGACTGACTGCCACCCATGGCAACCGAAAAAGGGGTTTTGGGAAACTGGAAAGGGAACTGGAGGAGGCAATCCCTGTCAACTAACTGCACCAAAACTGAACGCTCGCCGAGCACTGACGCGCCCATTAGACTTCTGAAGTGATGACAGGACAAGGTCCCAGCTAACTTCTGACTTGCAGTCCAACCAGCCAAACAGTCAAACAGCCAACCCACTCCTCACCTTACTTCCCCAATACACACTGCAAGAAATAATAAAAAGAATAAAAAAAAAAAAAGAATAAAAAAAAAAAGAATAAAATCAAGAAATAATGGTAAAATGGAGATCATCAATAGTAGTGGGACAGTACCTTTTAGGAAAACGTTTTCACTTATCTTAATGTTTAGTAACCAATGAACAAAATTAGGTTTAAAAATCTTTGGATAAATTACAAATTTCATATGAATATTGAAGAGATTTCACAAAAATGGTATAGCCTACTTTAAGGCACTTTTAGGTTTTTTGATGTGTTTACATTATTTTTCAAATATACAATTTTAAAAAAATCGTTCGACCATTTTGGGATCCCTAGCCAAATAGATGCACTAAAGCAAAATCGTAATTTGGTGCACTTTAAGATTATTATTCTCGAAAAGTAAGAGTGATGGAGAATTTCCAAGGACGAGGTCGTGTTCAGCACACCGAAACTTAAAAGACCCAAATAGTCGCAACATTGTAATTTTTCCTCCTATTGATAGAGAATTAAACTATAAAGCTTGTTAAAAAATAAACAAATTAAAATAAATTTATTTAATTCATTGTATCATGGCAAAGTTTTGGGGCACATTAAAAAGTAATTGCAAATCTGCGGTGGCTTATAAAATATTCACTCAAAAGATTGAATTTTCTATATAAATTATACATGTTAAATTCAATTAAATTTGTTTAGTGGACTATCATGTTATATATATATATATATATATATATATATATATATATATATTAGCATAGCTTACAAGTGCATTTTAAAGTGGCTTGTAAAATATTTAGCGAAATATTTGGGGTTATAAAAAAATATAATTTACCTTGTGCATTTTCCAGTGCAGTTCCCGCTCTACTATTCCTTCTAGCTAAATTCACTCTGTCAGTCAGTGAGCCGGTTTATGTGTGTTGCGTTGACATGGTGGTGGAAAAAATGATTGGCCTGCTTCTGGAGGCCTGCTGCACTCCACGGATCGAGTGTGTGTATCTGGGTCTGTGCCTCCGTGGATCTGGGCATTTAAGCCTTTTATGTGTCGCTTTCAATATTAATTAAATGCTTACAAACCAAGAAAAAAAACAAAAAAAAAGGGGCACACGCCAAACGAAGCAAACGAGACCAGGAAATGTTTTTCTCTCTCTGAATTTTCCAGCCCCCATCCTGGTGGTGAATTTTCCTGCAGTTTTCCGCCCTCATTCCCCATTGAGAGTTCACTTTTTGCGGACTTGGTCAGTGCGATTCCTTGTTGTTGCATCATTCATTAGTTGTTGTCTGGCCGAAAAAGTTCTTGGAAACCAACTCCGGTCTGCAGTTTTGTTAACCCTCCCATGAGGTCATGTAAATCAGTGGAGGGGGGTGCATCATCATCAGTAGTAATAACTGTGGGCCATTGTTACTCTGTGCTCTCTGTTGAAATTATTATGCGGCTTTAAAAGAGTAAACAAAGTATTAACTTTATCAATAGGTTTACACATTTTAATGGACCAAATTCAGATGAACTGTAAAGTAAACAAAAATGTTTAAGCTGTGACCACACTGCGTATGAGTAATTCGCATTGAAAGTCTTCTATATTGACATTGTTAAAGTCTTTTATGCACAAGTTAAATGCTTCAAATATTTTTTAATATTTAATTTTAAAGTAAAAAATGAATAAAAAATAAAAATAGTTACTGCAATTAGCAAAGCCTATGATTTTTACATTTAATTTTTTGTTTATTTTAATAACAACACTGCGTATGAGTAACGTCTTCTATATTAGTCATACGCAGTGGTGGCATTGTTAAAGTCTTTTATGCACAAGTAAAATGCTTTATATGTTTTATCAAGAAAAAAAATGAATACAGACTATTTAAATTTAATTTTTTGTTTATTTTATTATCTAGCAAAGGAGTTTAAATAAAATCTGAAGACGGTTTAAATTTACTGAAACCTTTGTCTATTTCATAATGTTATTTATTTTTCGACCTAACTTTTAGTTTTATTTGAATACTACGTAATTACTTAAATAACTTAATTAAATGAATTTTTTTCAACGAATTTAAATTACTTACTTACTGATTTACCCATTCTGGTTTAATATTCAATTTCAATTTCACTTTCGGTCCTACAATCAAGCCATCAAAATTTCATGCTTTCACCCACTCAAACGAAAAAATGGGAAATAATGAAACTGCTGACAGCAGCACAAATGGTTCAAGAAAATATCAAACAGAAGAGCCTTTCGCTCAACCTCAAGGAAGGCGGAAACAAAAGGGCTTTCCCTTCAACACCTCCAGTGAAATTTTTGTGTGGGCGAATTTGGGTGCCCCAAAAAAAAAAAAGGACAAGACAATGGGCCCCATGCTCCTTCGCTATTTTTTTATTTGGGGTGTGACACATACAGCTATTTCAACTTTACAATCTCTTCGAATTAAATTGACCCACGTCAGAATTGGTTGAGGGGAAAAGGAGGAGGGTCCCTCCTGTCTAGGCTGTCCCTCACATGTCAGTATTTTCCCATTTTCCTTTTTCCCTTTCGAGTGGAAATAAAGGAAGCGGAATAAAAAGGATTAGTGGGGCATTTTTCACACACTCAATGGATCACATCGATTGCAGTGGGAATGTTCTGACAGTTGCTCATCTGGGCGCTTTAATATAAAAGATAATGGTTCAATAAAAAATGCAATATGAAATGGTGGACAGACATTTCCCAAGAATTCCCAAGAAAAATATAATTTGTTAGCTACTGAAATAGTTTAATTTCCCTTCTCTAATTGTTTGTTCTGAAAATCATATATAGATACATTTTTTGTATCACAAGGAATTTATAAAAATATTTTAAATTATTAAATTTCGGAATAACATTTTATTATCTATACCAAAATCGAATCTAATCTAATTAAAAATTTTATGATATTCTTTAAGTTATCAACTTAAAATTAAAATTATAAAAAAAAACGATCCCAATTATTTGTTTGAATCCCATTCTTTTAAGAGTTTCGCATTTGTTGGACAATATTTTAAATCACTAATATAGATTTAACAAAAAATGAATAAGTCTTTTGAAATCGTTTGTGTGTTATCAATACTATATATATTTTTTTTTAACCCTTTTTCCACCAAAATTTTTTTTTTGTTTTTGGTTTCCAAAAACATAGCAATTGGGCAATTCCGAAATCCAAAAAAAAAGTTAAGTAGGCTGTGGCTTTTTAGCTGTCAATTTGTCAGATTTAAAAGTTGTAATTTGAACGAGAGGCAAGTATAAATTTCATTCGCCTGCGAGACGGGCAACGAGCAGGAGCTCAAATATTATTTTTAAACAAAAATACAAAAAATTATAAGTATACAAAAAAGTGGGTAATTAAAACTAAGTGAACTTGAACTTGTACAGTCAACTCAAAAGGTTTGCGCTTGCAGGTACAGTGCCGTCAAAATGTCGGCACTGCGCCTGATTCCCCGTGGAAACGCTGGGGGGAATCTCAGCCAGATTATGACTCTCAGCCAAATGGGACGTCGACTGGCGAGCGGCGGCGACGGCATTCGCCTGATGGTCGGCGAACGTGAGGTGGTTGGCTACGGCATCAACGGTCGACCCATCTACTTTGACAGCCAGGACTGCCCCTTTCCGGCCATTCGATATCGCGAGGTTACACCCGAGCTGTGCGCCATCCGCGAAAAGGAGCTGGGCGACTGGAAGAAGCTATCGCTGGACGACAAGAAGCGGCTGTATCGTCACAGTTTCTGCCAGACCTTCGTGGAGTTCCAGCACTTTACGCCCGAATGGAAGATCTGTCTGGGCGTGGCTCTGTGGCTCGTGGCCCTTGGACTGAGCATCAGCATGGTCTTGAAGACCAAAATGTACGGCCAACTGCCGGATACATTCGACGAGGATCGGCGGTCGGCCCAATTGCGCCGCATGATCCAGCTGCAGATGAATCCCATCACCGGAATATCATCCAAATGGTGTTACGAGGAAAACAAATGGAAGTCACAGCTACACTGATTTGCCGTCACACTGTGTACAGAAACGAAGCTAGTAACACACAATCAACACACAATTAACACACACTCAACACACAACACTTTCAACAGCACAATCGATTGCCAAATCATTGTTTTCACATGCAATGCTGGTTCCTTTAAAAACACAATATCAAACACATACCATTGCGGTTTGACATGAATCTTAGTTATCGACGTAACCATTTAAAATGCAGAATTTGAAATTGAATTATACTTGAAAACACATAATAGAGAAACATGAACGATACTCTTGGAAATCAATTATATACACAACAAACCTTAAACATCGTCTTAGTTCACACAACCACAATTGTAATTGCAAAGCTACACAAAATATACAATTGTATTAACTTAAAACTAAAGACTCTGTCTTATAACTAAGAGGAACCCATCCATTTACTGTAAAATACACTGGTTAGTTGAGCTAAAAATGCGCTTTATTGCAATCTTGAATTGAGATTTTAATACATCTTAATCGGCTGCATGCGGTTTCATGTCGCTGACTGTACTTGGATGTGTTTTAATGTTTGTTTCTTTTTTTTTTTATTCTTTTTTTTTTTTTTGTTTTTGTTTTTGTAATGTAAAGGTGGTCTCGTTTTAGTATGTATGTATGCAAGTATGTATAGTGGCATGTTTGTATGTATGTAAATACTAACATCAGTTGATTTTTTCGTTTTTGTATGAATTCCGTTTGTTTTTGAAAATTTGTGTTTCGTTCATGGTGCATCACATGCATGGAGTACAGTAGTCAATGCCTAAATGGTCGAACAAAGCTCAAAGCTTCGACAAAACTAGGTTTTAAGTTGGAAAGATAAATAAATATATATATATATATATATATATATATATATATATATATATATATATTTAAGATATATAGATCGAGTTAAGTACGGCCAATTGCTTAAGATGATGAAAACTAAGGACAAAAATAAGTATTCAGCAATTTCAATGTAACTCGTTTTCAAAAGGAATTTGATTTCTTTGTTTTTCGTGTTTTTGTTGTTTTTTTTATTGAACTCTGTTGTTGTATTCTTGTTTTCTGGTTGTTTCTCATTTTATTTTAGTTTATTTTAATGCTACCACAAAATATATTCCTCAGATACATTTATATATAACTACTTAGAGAACATCATTTAACTTGAATAGTTCTTGGCAGTTATTTTTTTGCATATACATATTCTCATAATCCGTTTTGCTTTAAAAATATGCTCGCTAGTTCGTAGCTTTTTTATTTCTCCATCGCTTTTTTTGTATGCACTTGCATTTCCTTGCATATTTCTTCAGTTTTCCCTACGTTTGATTAATGTACGATATTTTGCGACATAAATACGCATTTCTCTCATATAAATAAATATACATATATAGATACATATATATTTATATTCTTTCTAAAGTTATGCATGCCATATGCTTGTATTTTATATCATTTCTTTCGTTTCCCACCCCCTTTTTCCCCCCGTGCATCGGTGCATCATTCTGGACGCCACCTGGCGGCGGGAATGCGCACCTTTGCCGCCTTTGTTTTTTTTTTTTTTTGTTCTTTTCGCTTTACACATTGACAAAAATGTAGTTTAAGTTTATCTCGCTTGTGTGTTTTCATTTGTTTCAAGCTAAATTGCATTAAATAATTAATTTTAATTATTTTATTAAATATAACTACTACGTTGAAAATGTGTATGTGTGTTGGTGTGTTGTGTGATGAGTGTCATCAATTTGTTTTCCTGATTTTTGATTTCGCATGCCTTGTGTATGCTTGTTTTTTTTCAAATGTTTCCTGCTACTGTTTATCATTGGTTACTAAACATTTCTCTTGTTTATTGGCAGTGCAAGTTCTGTTTTGCGTGTGGCTCTCTCACCAGTTTTGTGTTGTTTTGTTTGAAATCAAATCATCGAATTAAGGCTCTGCATAGAAAGTACACATAATCGAATCAACTTGCAACGCAAATGTCAAAAGGAAAACAAAGTGCTTGAAATGGTTAGGTGGTGATGAATAATGGATACTGGTTAATGGTAATCGAAATCGAAATGAATGTGTGGAAATCCTAGATGGCGGCCAGCGCAGAGATCCTTCCCAATCAAGCCCAATCAAGCTTTCTATATAATGGGTTTATCGTTCGATCGTTTATGTGTGGATGTGTGTATCTGTGTGTGTGTCTGATTGGTTTGTTTTTTTTTTGTTTGTTTGTTCTATAAGATACGACGAGTTATGCACTTTATAATAGCATATATATATATAGCATATATATATCGATCATTCCTCTATCCTCGTTCCTCTCTTCGTTCTTTCACACTTTTCCGCAGACTTTAGTAAACACTCTATGTCTGTCATATTTGCCGCGTGTTATGTTTTGTTTTGTTGTGTGGTGAAAACTCGCTGCTTTTCCCGCCGGCGCCGCTACTGCCGCTGCTGTTGCTGTTTTTCCTGATCCTGTAACGGGTATGTGTGTGTGTGTGCTCCTGATTTAGCCGCCCATGACGCAGCCAGCCGTAGAGTCAACGTCGTGGCTTCCGTCCCTTCAGTCCCATCCGTTCTCCTTGATCATGTGCGCCAGCTCGATGATGAACTTGCCCTCCTTGTACTTCTGGCTGGACTCGTAGGCATGCTCGTACTTCCAGCCCAGCGGCGTCTTGCAGCACTCGCAGTAGATGTCCGCCACCGCATGGAGGCCGGTGAGGAGCACCCGCTCCTCCGTCTGGCCGCAGGCCACGTTCACCACCGAGTTGAACAGATAGGCCGGTCCCTGGCTGCCCTGGAACGACTTCGAGATGAGCTCGTCGTGGGAGGCGAGGTGGGCGCGGCAGTGAACACATGAGTAGGTCCGATTCGTGGACGGTAGGTAGGCCTGAAACGTCTTCACCATCGTGTGGCGTTGATCTCGATCTCGATCTCGATCTTGATATCCTCGCTTCCGCCTTCCTCTATATACGAAAAGTTATAGACTTCAAATCTCCTCTGCTTGTCTGTCCTTAAGTGGTCCTCTTTCTGTAATCAGGAATTTACTCATCAGTCATTGTTTCACTGCTACACACTCCGGCTTCACAATCTCGTATTAATTAAAAGGTTTATAATACATCCAAAACTAAAGCTTCAGCATCTTAATTTCCCAATGTAATTCATTGGTGGTTCAACAAAATAAAATCACAGGGTGAACACGGGTAATTTGTTAATCAATTTTGAATAAAACAATAAAATCCTTGGAAACTGACATACTATTAGTGTTGACTACTTCAATTTAAATATTGAACAGGTGCTTGTTAAATTACTTTTTTCTGTGAAATCATATAAAGTTTACTTTTTTAACCATTTTCGTTGCCCTATAATTAGAAAAACTACCGAAACTAAAGAAAAGTAGAGTATTAAGACGAATACCGGATTAAGAAGATTTTAATTATATATATATTAGAAGATTTTAAGAGGTTGTAAAAATGCTTTTTAAAATTTTAAGCAAATTTCCTAAGAACTTTCATATATAAAAATAAATGTGATCCGAAACAATTTCCTAACTCCATTTGATTGAAATACAAAAAGCAAAATTAAAAATAAAAAAAATGTAAAACATTATATTGATGTCAATTAATTTTAATTTAAATTTAAAAAAACAAAGTTCCTTTGGTTTTTAATATCAACATAGTTGAGAAAACTTCAAAAACTAAAAAAAAATTAAAGTATTTAGGGGAATACAGATAACAATTTTCTGGTTGCCTTTATTAGAATATTTAAAGAGGTCGAAAAAAACTCTTATTGAAACTGAAAGTTCAAATTTCCTAAAAAGCTAGTCCGCCAAAATAATGAAGTACAAAATTCGAGTTTCATACCATTACTCACATTACTATCCCTTGTTTTTTTTTAAAGAAATTAGATTTTGTAATTATCTTTTCCAGGAAAAAACAAAAAAAATTTAAGCTCTTACCTTGACCAGGACCACAGCGAAATTGTCCCGTCTCCGTCGCCCTGAGGCGTTGTTAACTGTGCTCCTCTGCTTTCTCCACCGCAAAGGGGGCGTTTCGGGGGGCGAAGGAGGCTAAGGGGGCGTGGCCAGCGGCAGCAGCAGCAACAGCAGCGGTAAAAACGGCCGCGACTGCTGTCATTGAACGATTGTTGCTGCAATTACACAGTCACTTTTGCCAGACGCTTCTCTTCTCTTCCTTCCAATGATTCTGTAACGATTCTCAATCCGTATAGCAGATTTCAATTCCGATTCCGATCCGATTCCGATCCGGCTATATCAGATTTCCTGCCAAAGAAAACTGCAAGTGAAAAACAAAAGGCGAAATTAATAATACATGTGTTTGTCTGTTATGCAAAAAGCTCAATTCAAGCCAAGGAAAAACAGAGCAACAGAGAGAGCGAGAGAGAGAGAGAGAGAGCTAGTAGATATTGTTGGGGCTTTTCCATTATTGATTTCCATTTGCAATCTCCTTGCCTGCGGCATTGGTAATTCCAGTGAGCAGCCTACACAGCCACACACATCGAAGCACCGACAACCCATGGATAATTGCCGCCCCCAAAGCCAAACAAAGCGCAGCAAAAATATGCTGGCGAAATATAGTCCTAGGTTTACCAAAACAAATATTACCCTGTACAAAGACCAAAAAAACTTACGATGGCTTTGAAATTTCATCATTAAAGTAAAGATCACGAAGGCAACCAGTCAACTCAAGACATCTTTGTGATTTCAGCGTTATTAACATGAATTTTTGGATGATATTTGGTACCACATTAGAAATACAAGAACTATAAGTGCATACCAAAAATAATATTAATATGATTAAAAATAAGAAAGATAGGTCAAAATTAAGATATAAAAATAACTTAAAAACATTTTTAAAACGTGAGTAGGAAAATATAAAGTCAAACCTCAAGATAGAAACCTATCTTGAAATATTTAAGTTATTATTATATGGTTTTTAATAGCCTTGAATCGATCCCAAGAAATCAATGTTTGTATTGACAAAATATTTTTTACAAAACCATCGCTTATTAAACACAACATACCCCTTTGCCTTATGGATTAATGGATATCAAAAGTTGCACATGGTTGGCAAAGTCGACCAGAATTCTGCATCTACGAGGTTGGATGGGTTTCTCAGACCCAAGAAAAAAAAGAGATCTCTTTCGCAGAGAAGTCTCTTCCTATTAGCGCCTTCGGGTGCTAAATGATTAATGGGCGTGTAGCAGCGCTTTGCAGTAAACAACGAACCCAGAAGTGAGTGAGTGAGTCCCCCGATGATTTGGAGCCCAGGTAGGGCCTTCATTTAAATGGGACAGATCTCGGGCGCCCCATGAATGGATGCGCATGAATAATGCCAATTGGCATCTATTATTCATTCCAGATGTGCTGGCGATTGTTGCTTTGTTCCTTCTAACTCCTGCCAAAGTCGTTAATTGTTATTCACTGACCGCGCCGATGTTTACCCATTGATAAGCGGAATATAGGTGTTTTGGTATGAGGAAGTCGGACGCAGACGATGACCGATTAAACATGTAGATACGCCTTTACCTGTGTGGAGGGTATTTATAAGTGGGCGTCACAGTGGAGTTCTGAAAATGTGTCTGGCTCTCTATAATTGGTATCTATAAGGAAAAAGTCGTTTTACCGGAATTGCTGGTAAATTAGATACAAGTCCTAGTACACATTGTATGATAATTTTAATATTTCAATAATATTCTTTCCAAAACGAAAACTTTTTTTAAAATAATTTGATCACATTTTCTTTACACTAAAGAAAATATAATAATTTATACCAAAAAACAACAAATGAAAATAAAAAAATTAATAATATAACAATAAAACTTGAACAATTTTCGCATATACTCTCTAGTTTTTTATCCTGTGCTGTATATTTTTTTCTTTACAAAATTAGAGGTAATTTGCACTGTACATTTAAGCCCCGCCCCCTTGCTGCACACTATCCTCTATCCACCGCCTGCCTCCAAACACTCCTTTAACCAGCCCCCTCCGTCACACACTCCTTTATCTGCAAATGCAAATTGGCTGCCTCTGCCGGCGTCGGCTGCGACGTCGACTGAGCTGCCTGCGTCGCTGGCTCGAACAAAGAAAATGCAAAAGGAGCGAACAAGCAGAACAAAGAGCGGACCGAAGAGGGAGGGGGTTGGGTGAGGAAGAGCGCAAAAGGGAAATGCACTCGAAACGCAGACAACAAAGAACTCCAAATTGCGCCCTTCTTTCAAATTGGTTAATTAATTAGCATTTTCGCCGGGCGCAACTTAATTAATTCAACTTCATAAAAATAACAAGTTCACTGAACCACAAAAAAAAATTAAATTCACAAGATATCTCACTCACTTGGCAATTTCTACGGCTCGCTTTTGCAATTATTCTGCCAAACGGATTTCTATTAATTTTTTGCACCTTTATTTTTCTATTCTGTTTATCTCTTTTGCGTTTCTGCTTCGCAACACAAAGCGGACGAGCGGAGCGAAAAGCAAAGCGCGCAGCGCGAAATGCGGATGGCAAATGACGCTGCTTTTGGTACAAAAAAATACAAACAAAAAAATCGGAGGCAGGGCAGCGCTGCCGGCGCAAGCAGCGGCGTCGGTTGCTACGCAGCAGGTGGCAGCGAGCTGCGATAAAGGACAAAAATAATAATGAAAAAAAAAAACAAATATAAAATAATACTCAAGAAAACAACAATTGGAGCAACGCATAATGCGTGCTCAATGAACAAACAAATTACGTGCAATTTACAGTTGCAATCAAGACGAGCATAACGAGACGAAGGGGGAGAGGGGGATGTGGGCGCAAGGTGAGTGCAGTTGCTGTTAGAAATGCATACCGTATTCTTGTTATTGCACTTGGTCTGTCTATCGCCATCTCTTTCCAATCCTGGCTTTAAATGTGGGCAGCAACAACAAAGTGACTTTTGCCATTTTCTTACAACTAAATGTGCGTGGCACAGTGGTGAACAGCAGACTTAAGCACCAATTAAAAACAACTTGTTTGACTTAAAGTGTAGTGAACCCCCAATATTGTAAATGCCACTATATTGGAAGAATAAAAAATATATAATTAAAATAATAATGAGTTTTGTGTTAACACTTTTGTGGCCGTCATTGTGCGTGACAAAAGTGGTGGCTAAGACAAAAACAACAACAACAGCAACAAGCGTCAGCCGTGTAACGGTATCATGATTGTGTGTCAGCGTTGGCAGTGACGCCGACTGCGACGTCGCGTGTTGAAAGCAACAACAAAGCTAACGGTGCCGCGCTTGCAACAAATCTACAAGAACAAACAAAAACATCTGAAAAATCAGCTGTTTCTTTTTTTGTTAGGTGGACAGATACGCATTAATTGCGGCCAGGCAATTATAATTTGCGGCAATCGCTGAACTTCATTTGCGACCGATTATTGTTTACTGTTTGTTCTTCGTCTGCGGCTTCTTCTCTTTCTTTTGCGTCGTTTTTCTTCCCTGCTTGTTGTTTTTGTTTTCACTTGTTCAGAATGCAGGATATTCGATGGATGTTTTGGGTTCTATTAATGGCATGTTACAAAAAATATCCACAGTTGTTTTTAAAGCTGTTGTATTCTTAAAAAAAAATCTAAGCTAAATTTTTTTATCATACCCTTTACTAAAATTTGTATTATTGAATATGAACTAAGCTCGATATTATTCAAATCCAAAAACAGGGTATCAAGTTTTCGACATTTCCTAACGAAAAAATAGCACTCAACAAAAACAAAGAAGAAGCACAAGATGAAGACCAAGAAGAAGAGGAGCAACGACCGAGCTGAATTTTTGTTGTTGTTGGTTTTTTTGCCGCTGCTTACTTCAGTTATTGCCATTTCGCTCGCACTGACGCTTGGGGTCAATAGCTACGGATCAGTTATATATATAAACATATAGACCGATTGCGGTTGCTTTTCTTATCAGAAAATAACAAGAAATTTATTGCGTTGCAGAGCGCGAGAAAGAGGGGGACCAATCGAGGGAGAGAGGGCAAGAAGGAGAGGGAGAGAGGTAAACAAAAATAAAAATACACATATACACACACTCATGCGCGCTACAGCTGCTTGTGTGCAACAAACAAAGAAGCTGAAAATCCTTCTCTGCTTTTTCTCTTCCTCTCCTTTTTCCACAACAAAAACAGCTGTGTGCGTGTGAGGAATGAACTTTAAAACAAGCTTTCGTATTCTTTTCTTTTATTGAAGTTTTTCCAACCAAAAGGCGCAATTTGTTTAGACTCCCACACACACATATTGGCAATGTAGAATAAAACAACAAAACAAAATAGAAAATCAGCAGAAAAAATAACAGCCATCTATACACACACACATGGGGAAAAAACTGTTGTTTTTGCAACTGCGTTGGCCTGCAGGTGCGACAGAGAGGGAAAGAGTGGGTGACAGATTTGGGTAAATGTTGCAAACACTTACGTCCTGTGTGTTGTTTGTTTGTTTGTTAGCTTGTTGCCTTTCCCTGTTTCTTGATCTACAGAGACGACGCACACACACACACAGACACAGAGACGGGCAAAAAAATAGTAGCCGAAAATGGCACTCTCTTCTTCTTCACTTGTATAATGCAGCTATCTGCATTGTTTCGTTTCTATTTTCAATTGGAATTTGTTGTTGTGTTGTGCTGGGCCAACGACAGTGTAACCAGACGGCGTTCGACAAGTCACGATAAAAACAATCGGAAATTGGAGTTTCAAAATTTGGGCGGCAAATGGAAAAACATAAGTTTGGTCAAATATTAAAAACGTATATATATAATAGTTTTGGTTATATTAATAATTTAATACATTTATTTCACAAATCTTTACATTTCTATTCTTGCAAAAATTACTTTTGACTCACTTAGGAACATAAAACTCACACTATATATGTTAATACTATTCGTATCGTTATAACTTTAATATTTATAATTTATTTATTTTTATTATTATTATTATTTATTTTAATAATATAATTTAAAAATTAAATTAATTAAATAATTTCAGCCCCGCTTTAAAATGAGGAGAGTGCTGCCAGACTGTTGAATTTTAGTAGGCCATTTGAGTGACCATGCTGTGAAATATTTAATATATTATTACATCCATTAAATAAAAAAAGTGTTCTAAACTGACTTCTTATTTAAATTGTTTAAATTACTTGTACATTAATTTTAAACATGTATACTAAGCTAATTAATAATTTAGTATTTTATAGCAGCATGATTTTGTAAAAAGGCGTTATTATAGGTTAGTCCCTGTATTCCTCGGCTGGTCACTCTGGTTGGAACTTTTCGCAAAAACAGCGGCAGTTTAGTTGAAGTTTTCTCGTGTTTTTCGCTATTAAAACGATCTAGAAAAAGGTGAAAATAAGAAATAAATTGAGGACACTTAATGGTCAGCGTTAACAAGGATTGGCCAACAAAATCCATAACATTTGGCTAGAGAAAAAGCAAATACCAGCCGCGGCCGCCTAACCTACAAAGTTACATAATTTGGTTATTTTGTTGTTATGCTGGCCGATCCCGTGGAAACTGAATTTAAATTGAGAATTTGATACACTCTTTGCAGTCCAGAATGTCCATGGTGAAGAACGCTCGTTTGCTGGCCGCCCGAGGAGCGCGTTTGGCCCAAAACCGCAGCTATTCGGATGAAATGAAGCTGACCTTCGCCGCCGCCAACAAGACCTTCTACGATGCCGCCGTGGTGCGCCAAATCGATGTGCCCTCCTTCTCCGGATCCTTCGGCATCCTGGCCAAGCACGTGCCCACTTTGGGTGAGTCGTTGATTATATGCGTCTGCATCTGATTATATCACCTGGCCATCACCTGTTTTTCGCCACAGCTGTCCTGAAGCCCGGTGTCGTCCAGGTCTTGGAAAACGATGGCAAACTCATCAAGTTCTTCGTGTCCAGCGGCTCTGTCACCGTCAACGATGACTCCTCCGTCCAGGTTCTGGCCGAGGAGGCCCACAACGTCGAGGACATCGATGTCAACGAGGCCCGCCAGCTGCTCGCGAAATACCAGTCACAGCTCAGCTCCGCTGGCGACGATAAGGTGCGCATTTGTTTAGAAAGTTATATAAACTAGCAGCTAGGTGCTCAGCATATTTAGAATGTAAAGCTACAGACATCAGTTGTCCATTTGCCAAGCAGTTTTAAGACACAATTTGTGATCTAGACACCTTTTTCACAATTTATGTGAAGGGGATTCTTAAAAACATGTCTTTAAAACATCGCCAAGTCCAACATCTGTAACTATTACCATAACTTGTACATCTGGACATCCCTTTAACACATTCTGTAAAATGGAATCAATTGGACTTCAGCTCACCTTCGCTGGTGACGATAAAGTGCTTATTTGTTTAGAAAGTTATATAAACTAGATGCTAGCTGCTCAACAAGTCCAGAATCTATAGCTACAGCCATTACTTTTCACAATTTGTGATCTAGACACCCTTTTAACGATTTATGTAAAGAAGAAGCTTAAAAAGTTATAACTAGAACATCGTCAAGTTATGAATCTGTAACTATAACCATCACTTAAACATTTGCCTACAAATTCAACCTAGTTTTGGGCGTAATTTGTGAGCTGGACATGTTGTATAAACTAGAAGTTTAGATGAGCCTACCAATTTTGAGGCACAATTTGTGATCTTTCCTACAGTGTATGTAGCGTAGGTTCTTTAAAGTTATCTACAGAAGTCCCCATTTGTTCAGACATTTATCTGCATAAATTACCAAATTTAAGACCAATTTTTTTGATTTGGACCCTTTTCTTATAGTTCTTTTTTTTAAATTAATAAATATATAAGCATTAATATACGAAAAAATGTGGTCTACAATATGATTGGTAACCATTTTTCTAAATTTAAACATCGAAGAATATTCTTTTCTTTCGAATTTGTTGTATTTTACAAGTCAATTAGATAACTATTTGTTTTGATTGCAATCAGTTTATGTAAAAGTAATACCAATTTAGCTAAAAAAAATACACATTCCAAAATCTATAACTGCAACTCTTAGTAAACAAATTTCTTCAGTTTTATGTAAGCTTTATAAGTTTACTACAACTATAATTTCACTTTCACTTTATTAATAATTTAGTAAAAGTTCCTTTTCCCGTTCTTAATTAATTTTGAAAACAATTTATATATGTTTGTAAGCGACTATCTTTAAATAGAAACATAATGCTATTATAGATAACATAGGATTTTGTTAGTTAAAATTGAGTTTAAAAAACAAATATTACTGCAGAATATAGATATTTGCACATTTTTTCATTAAAGCTATGTAAGGAATATTGTAATTGGTTGCTTTAAATTGATTTCTTAATGAAAACCTTTTTCGCACTTGTTTTACAGGCCAAGGCACAGGCTGCCATCGCCGTGGAGGTCGCCGAAGCGTTAGTAAAGGCTGCCGAATAGACGTAATCACCACACTACCGCCACCAATAATAAACCACAATCGATGCTTTGTGTCTGAAATTAATAAAACATAACGATCCCCTTAAAAAGCCAGAGCGTTATGAAACAATAAAAAAAGCGAATCATAATATCGTATTAATGACCGGTGATCCACCAGCAAACATCAAACGATTTTTGTCCATATGTTTTCTGTTTCTATTTCGCTGCCAAATTGTGCGTTTATAATTTATAATATTTGTGAACCGTTGAGGAGAAATGTGTAATATTTCTCACTCTGGGACTGTCGATATGATAATGTCTTGGCAATATTGAACTCAAATATGAGTTATTTGCATTTCTGGCTGGTGGAATGCTCAAAAAGAAAGAGACACCTATAGTTTGGTTTTTTTTTCTCTTGACCATTTATGCAAATTCCACAGTTGATAAGACCTAAAATTTCCTTTATATCTGGTGAGATCATACTTTCTTTTTGCTAATAGTAACATTGTTAAATTAGTTAACAAATTTATTTTGTGATTTAGAAAAAAAAATTGTTTTTTTTTCATACTCCCTTTGTCATCCTCTATAAAATATTTGACTTAGGTTTTATTAAGCATTATCAAGCCTAAAACCTTCATAAAAAATACTTGCTAATTGACTTATATTTAATTAATTAATTTATTAATCTAAATAACAAAAAGGGCAGTTATAAAGCTGAAAATGAAATCGATAGAGCACTTTTAAAAATGTTCTCATAAAATAGTGATACAAAAAGAAATTGACGTTAAAGATCTATGTTTTTTTTTTAATGTTTAAAAATAAAGCAACGCTGTGAAGATCAAACTTTGTTGTAATTTGAAGTTACTTAAATCTGATTCAGATTTAATCGAGTAATATACATATTTTTATAACATTTGTGCTGATTTTAATTTGTTTATTGTTTAATTTTTTTAAATGTTGTAGAATTCATGAATTTTTTTTTATCTCATGAAATAGATAGAACTCATGAATGTTTTTTTATCTCACAAAATTTTAAAAAACACTTAAAGAAGTGTTTTAAAAAGCTGGGAAGTAATTCCCAAAAATCGGATAAATTCGTTATCAAATTTGCAAAAGAATGGCACTCACGGCCACGATGCTTAATTTTTAGCAAAAAATTTGGATGTAACCCCTTATTAATATGCAAAAAGTGGTCATCAAATTAATTTTTCAAAAATTTTCCAAATCGCCTGGGGATAGATAGTAAAGTTAGTAAACAAAAAATTTTCTTTTAAATTAAAACAAACGATTTAGTTTTTTTTTTCTCTTTTATAATTTCTAACAAAAAAATGTGTGGTAAAAAAAATGTCTTAAATTAAGTTTCATGGCGTTGTTTAGGAATGGTAGTGTGCTGTCGATGTAGTTGGCGCAGGAAGGTCCTCTAAAACAGATGGATGACTGCTGTCCTAGTATCCCGGTGGGCCGTAGGTCTGGGCGGGGGCGTGGCCGATGGGCAGGGACTGCTCCTCGGGTGCGAAAACCGGAGCAGGAGCGGCATGGGGCAGGCTCAGGACGGGCGCCGGTGCTGGGGCGGCATATATGGGAGCGGGAGCAGGAGCAGGAGCGGAGTACACGGGAGCGGGTGCTGGGGCGGCATAAACTGGGGCTGGTGCAGGAGCGGAGTACACGGGAGCGGGAGCAGCATAAACTGGAGCTGGAGCCGGAGCAGGAGCGGAATAAACTGGAGCCGGGGCGGCATAAACCGGAGCTGGAGCTGGAGCAGGAGCGGAGTACACGGGAGCGGGTGCGGGTGCGGGGGCAGCATAAACTGGGGCAGGAGCAGGAGCGGCATAAACCGGCGCTGGGGCAGCGATCTCCTGGTAAGAAGCCACTGGAGCAGCCACTGGACCGGGCAGATCAATGGGGGCATAGGCATTTCCGGCAGACGAAGCCGAATGCTCATGGATCACGCGCACCACCTTGGTGGCTCCGCCCGAGGAGTAGCCACCGCCATAGCCGCCCGAGGAGTAGCCACCACCATAGCCGCCGGAAGAGTAACCACCCTGGCTCTCGTGCACCACCTTGATGACCTGGGTGACGGCGCCACCAGATGAAGAGCCACCAATGAACGCGGGTCCAGGGGCACTCACAATGGGAGCCGATTCCTCCTGCAGGATCTTGATGACCTTCACGGATGAGGGGGCGGGGCCAGAGGGGGGCAGGTAGACGGGGGCGGGACCATGTCCATGTCCGTGTCCATGTCCACTGCTGCCGCCAGAGATGACCTTCACCTTGAAGACCTGGGGAGCAGCTTCGTAGGCATAGCCACCGCCATAGCCACCGGAGGAGTAGCCACCGCCATAACCACCGGAGGAGGAGGAGCCCTGCTGGTGGATCACCTTGACCACCTGCACTGGGCCACTGGAGCCATGACCGCCGTGATAGCCACCGCCGCCGCCTCCATGGCCACCTCCTCCTCCATTGCCGCCCAGGCTAATACCAGCCTTCAGGCTAGCTCCACCGCCACCACCACCACCACCACCGCCTCCTCCTCCTCCTCCAAGGAGACCCAGGAAGCCGGCGTTGGCCACAGCGAACAGAGCACACATGCAAACGAAGACCTGCAAATGCAAAAAGGTAATAATAATATTAATAAAAGAATGCAAAATATCAAAAAATGCATAAGCATAAGCATTAGTATTACAATTCTTAATAATATAATTTAATATTATATATTTAAATAATATAGTTTGATTTATATACCGAAAAGTCTAAAACTCTAAGGAGTAAAAATAAATATCTGACTATTGAATTTAAAACTTTATGATTCGTATTTAAATTAAATATTAATCACAATATTAAATACAAAGCATACGAAATTGCATGATTTAATATTAAAATAGTTTAATTTATGTGCAAAATTAAGGATTTAATTTAGTTCCTACTTGATATGATATATTATGATATTATTTAAGAAACATGTTGTTTTTGTCACTTAATATGCAATTTTTCAAATTTGTCACAAAAAAAAAGAATTTTTTTTTTATAAACAAAGGAAATGTAGTTTTATTGTTTTAAGCCAAAAAAAAAAAAAATTTTCAATTTTATCACAAAAAAAAAAATGTTCACTTTTAACATTTTGTTTTAAAAAACAAATATTCCAGAATAAGTTTTAAACTTTATCACAAGCTTTGATATTTCCTTCAGCGTGTTTTTGCACTTCTTTTTAGTTTTGTTTGGTTTTAGTTATTTTGTGCACAGGATATTTTGGGCAGCTCACCTTCATGCTGACTACAAATCCACTTGATGCGATGATACCAATTCCAAAAAAAAAACGCCTTGACTTGCCGATGAGCAGCGACTGATGTCCGATCGATCGGAGACCTAGTCTTTTATACAATGCAAGCCATCATTGGCGAACAAAAGACGTTTCATTAACATTTTCAAACCACCCATCCCCATCGTCATCTCATCATCATCATCATCAACATCATCATGATGATGGGCTTTCGTTTTCATTTTCACCCAATGCTGGGCGCACCCAACGAAGTTCTTCTATTGCCATTTCGGCTTCGGTTTCGGAATCGGAATTTCGGAATATTATATATTTTGGTTTCTTTTTCAGTTTGCCAGTTATCATCCGGTTTTTAGTTTCGTCAAGTCTTCGCCTGCTGCATTTCCGAAATTCCGTATAGAGATGGGGCTCCCACAATTAGCATGAAAATGAGACGCGCTCTGCTAGTGATAAGCCAAATGCGGCTTTCATATTTCTACCCCTTACTTGTAGAGTAAAAGGGTATATTGTTTCAGTTGAAAAGTAAGTTACAGGTAGAAGAAAGCGTTTTCGACCCTATAACGTATATATATTATTGATCCAGTCCGTTCTTCTGTTCATATAAAACTATATAAACCGCAACCTATAAAACACAGAGATTTGGGATTTGACAAGCAAATTCTGGTTATGCCGACGCAGCGCAAGTTAATTTCATTTCCTGTTATGTCACTCTGACTAATGGTAGAGGCTAGTTATTAAGTTGAAAGCGCTTATTCGTTTAATATCTATGTATCTATCTATACTCATGCAAAATTAGCCAAATCGAACCATTATTTAAGCAAAAATATTAATTGTTGGGTATTTGAAAATAAGAGGTGCTTCAGTTCGGCAGATGGCGCCACCTAAACCCCAAATGTTTTCTGGGGGCATATTTATTTTAAAATGTACAAGCTTCGCAAAGGGTATCAAATAGGGGTTTCTTCTTGTTTTTTAGCTGCGCTCTTATGTTTTAGGTTTAGGTTTAGGTCTTTGGGTAGGTTTTACGTTTTCGTTTTCATTTTCGTCTTTAATGTATTTGTTTCTTGTATTTTGATGTCATTTGCATACACGAGCGCTGCGGCGTTTTTGGTTGCTTCATCAGGCGGCCGGCAGTCTGTCATAAACCAAAGCGAAAACCTAATCGAACCCAACCCAACCCAACTTATCCGGCGATTTCAAGGTGAATCGGAATCTGTTGTCAACTGGCTGCTCGTCATTGATGAGGGCCAGCTAAAAGGTATAAGGTGGATTATGCAAGTCCCCCAAGTCGCATCGTTTTGGGCCATGTAAAACGCATTATGTCGGCCCAATAAGCATAAGACGTTGTAAATTGGCCAACGGGGCAGTTCAGTGATGACGGCCGCACAAGGCACACTCTAAATACTTTCTAAGTATTTTCCAAATTTAAACAATAGATCAATCAGTTGTCAAAAATGTAATACCAAGTCCGAAACCGATAAGGTTTTACAAAATTGTTTTATTTTTTATAGTATGTATTAACTTGTACTTATATTTATGCTTTAACATTCAAATCTTAATATTTAAAATAGCTGATTAATATAAATATTTAAAATGATTAATATAAATATTTAGAATAATTAATATAATCAATACACATGTGTTTATAAGTTCTGAAACGTATTTTTTAAAATTATATATGCTTTTTTTGCCAAGTTAGTTTTGTTTTTAGGGCAGATGTTTGTACGTTTTCTCATTAAATATGTATTTCGGTGTACCTTGGCTAGCTTATATAGCTTACAAAAATTGTATTAAAACTGTACCCAAATTAACCACTGATTTCGGTGGGCAGAGCAGTTTACCTGCCCTAAAAGTGTGGGAAATCAAAGATTGCCAAACCTAAACCTTGCACTAATCGTGATTATGATCTTGTCTCGGTTTATTATGGCTTGTTAATTGATCTATGCATGGAATGCAACAGTCGGTGAATATATTAGTGGCTCTTCAATCTCGAAACAAGTTTCCCTCAAGTTTCCATTGCAATTTTCATTTTATGTTTGGAAACTAGCTTTCATAAATATTAATAGCTTGTTACTATTAATAAAATGCTCAGCTCTGCTTTTATGAATCATTTTTTGTTAACCTTCCTTAGTTAATTAATCATTTCACTTTCAACCTTTAATTAATCGCTTATAGAGACATCAAATAAATTATTTTTCCCAATTTATTGCCCTTATATTAGCTTAAGTTGGCTGAAGTTTTACTGTAGTCTCAAGCTTATAATATAGTGCTTCAAAATGTAACATATTGAGTAATTGTTCAACGGCATTATCTTATAGTTTTTCAGACTAACAACTTAAAAAAAATTTGTTTACTAGAGGTAATAATCGAACTGGTATAAATCTATTAACTGTAATATATTAAAAATCAAAAACTTAAAGTTTGTCTTAAACATAGAACTTAATAACACAACCTTTACTTTACATTTTAGTTTCAATTCTATACCGAAAAGCCTAAACTTTATTTTTAAACCACACAGGTTTTGTTTAAATACTTTCGAGGTATTAATTTAATACAATAGTTTTGTTTCTGACAATTTTTTTTTCGGTGTACTTTTAGTAAGATCAAAACTATTTGAATTAACAAGACATTGCTTTAGTTATTTTCTTTTCTTTTATTCAGTTTGTGTTATGCATAGAGAAAGGTAGTTATCCATCTACTTCTGCTTCAACCAGCCGCCGTAGGATTGGATGAGGGGAGCATCGTAGACGGCGGCATGACCGACGCGGTACACGGAGGGCTGCACCACCTGGACGGAGTCGACAATGGGCACATGGCGCACAACCGGAACGTTGCGCACCACCGGCACATGACGGACCACTGGCACACTGCGCACCACGGGCACCGTGCGGACAACCGGAATGGTGGACACGGGGGCGTAGCCGAGGGCAGATCCGTGGATAACGCTGCTCTGGGCGAGGGCCACGCAGGCGGCGATCAGGAGGCTGACGATGAAGAACTGGAAAGGGGTGAATATTATCATTAATAAGAATATCAGTTTTTGGTATCTCACGGTGCATAACTAGTCCCGACTATAAGATATTAATCAAGAAAACTAGTGGGTTTTAGGTGGCGCCATCTGCCTAAGTCAAGCACTTTGTACTATCAAATATCCAAAAACTAACATTTCTGCTAATAACTTCTAAAATAATGGTTAGATTTGCAAATTTTTCTAGAAGTCGATAGATATTGACCGTTAAAAATGTATTGCTTTATAACTGACCCTTACCATAGCGCAGAGTGACTTGACAGACTTATGTAATTTTGTATATCTGTGTAGATAATGTTACAACAAACGTGTTTTGCTTTTTAATAATTTTATCCTGTTTGGCACGTTTTAAAGCCCGCATTTTTAGCCTAAAGTAGGTTTAAGATTACTATCCATATGATTTATTTATTTAAAATTTAAATTTGAAATCGTACAAAAAGCTGTGTAATTTTGAAAAAGTTTTGAAGCACTTATAATGGAAATACTTTTAATAATTTTCCCAGAGTAAATTACTTATCGATTTACTAACATTTGTTGAACATTTTTAATGGGGTTCTATAGGAGCTTTTTTATAATTTTGAAATCTGTGGAACAACACTTGTAGTTTTGGTACGAGCGATCAAGGCCCAAAAAAAAAAATATCACTGTTGTGTTAAATATTGCTTCATACTTTTTTATTCACACTTTTTTAAACTTTAAGGTATATTTGTTGGCACACAAAAAAAAGAGAAAAAACTAGTATGTTTGTTTTCACACTTTGGTAATAAACTGGGTATCCTTTATCCTGTATCCTTTTCAGTTTCACTCACCTTCATTTTTCTAAGTTGGTTCTGTTTTTTTTTGTTAGTCTAGCTTGAAGGCTGGATGATTTGTGTTGGTCTGTTGGTCGTTACGGTGATCTTATATACTCGTGCCGCCCAGAATCTTGGAAGTAGATCAATAAATCTGGCCAAAAAGAACGTATACGGATGCAAATTTTTGCGGGGACCGTTTAATTGTCTAGACATTTGGCTGCCATTATCATTGATATTTACCCGAGATGCTCGAACAATGCGTGTCGGAGACATAACTTATTGGAGACGCCTTTCAAATCGCCAGAACAATGAGAACTTGTTCCTCCTGCGACAGGTGATCATCTCAACTGGCAGATTCAAATTTCCGCACCGTTGATGAATTCTTGTGCAAATTAATTGCTTCACAAATGTTGTGGGTTTAATTTTTCAAAGTGTGTGTGTGATTGTTATTTATTTTTTTGGTTTTTTTCTTATTTCGGCTAAATTTTATTTATGAGCTATTGTCCACGCCCTATTATGCTTTTTAGTTCACTATAAATTATTCAAATTTATGCAAAATCAAGCAATGCTTCCTCAACACAAAAAGCCCAAAATAATTTTGTTTGCTTTTGCTTTAACCAAAAAAAAAGGCTTATGTAAATAACACTTTGATTTTGATTTTCTTATGCCAATATTTATGTTTGTTGGTTGTATTTTGGTTTTGGTATGACGTCCATATCAAAATCGCTTTATTTGGTTTTTGGATTTAATTTTTTGTAAGCTACAGCTTAAAGTTTAGCTGCTCTTCGATTGTTTTACCAAATAATGGTATTTCATGTGTTGTATTTCGTGTGGGCTAGTGGATACTACCAAAGTGCCATCTGTTGGTGATTCCGGCAATGCATCGATAGAGTATGCCATATGGTAAGCCAAAGAACTTTTAACTTATTAAAAATTAGTTTTCTATCTGACATTTCTGTATTGTTGTCCATCTATGATACTACTACCAAAGCGTTCTCTGTTGGTTGTTTGTCCAGGTTGAAGAATTCGCGGTTCGGTAAAACTTGACTTTAGGCCAACTTATTATGTTTTCTTTTGTCCTGTTTTTATCAAAGTTGATTATTGTTGGGAATGCGTATTGTTTGATTTCATTTTTCACCTGATCTCCACAGCTTTTTTTGAAATTTGTATCTTATTTTCTCTGTTACTTGTTTCTACCAACGATTTATCGATAAAAACTGTTCTTCTATTGCGGAAAATGCACAACAGATGTCGCTCTGCTGCGCAATAAGCCTGCGAGAGAGTTCTCTCTCATTCTCTGTATTTCTGGTTTCTTCGCTCTCTTTCAGTCCGGCAAGTTGCCACCAATGTTTACATTTTAACGACCTGCACCCACACACTTCGGATGCGAATCCTTTCTTGGCTAGGGCTTCGTGTCCTCGGCTCTCAGCTGCTACGGCTGCTGCTGCTGCTACGTCCGGCGTCGCTGCTTTCACAGCCGCTGCTGCTTTCACCGCTGCTTTCGCCACAGTGGCTCCGTTATTTGTGCGTGCGCGTTGCCAATAAACGGGCAGCGGCTTCTGCTCTGCTCTCGTGTGATAAAAAATTGTGGATTCCTTTGAATTCCTGTGGATTCCGATTGACCCTTAATCGTTAACAGCTAGCCAATTAACCAGTGTGTTCGTCCGTTTTTAACCGGTATTTAAATTTACTTCAATTGCTTGTGTGTGTTTGTGTGCTGGCCCCAAAAAATAGGCAACAAAATGTTTCAAAACGGTTAAGCAGGCACTCTCTATCTCTCTCTCTCTCTCTCTCTCTCTGGATTCCTCTGCAGCGCAATGTGTTTGTGTTATACACAGGACACGGCTACGAATACGGTCGCACATATACGGCCACGGGACTGGATACCGTAACTTGGCTTGCGCCCACGCACAAATACATCGACATTCTTAGCGGCAAGAGCGCACTCTCCCAGCTCTTCCGCTATCCTGTTTTCTCGCTCTCTGGCTTGTACAGTGGGCATTCGATGTACATTTTTGGTCACCACAAACTTAAGCTTTTATTATGAAATATATCACTTGAAATCTGAAAACATCTGGAAATTAAGACACAATTTAAATGTTATTTTTTTGCTCCTATTTTTTATTGTTCCAAACAATAACTTAATTGGCTCTTTCCGTTTTCCTTAATAGAAATGTCTATAACATATAGTTACGTTTAAATAGATTTATCTATTTAAATCCATTTAAAATATATACGTTCGCGTTTTTATAATAGGTCGTAGCTTTCCTAAAATATATAAATTAATTTATTTTATGTTTCGACATTAAAAATATCGACGTTGAAAGTAAAACCCATGTGTCCCACCGTGCAAAGAGACAGTGGCCCTGTTATATTTTTTGGCTTTTTTTTCGGGTGAACTAAAATGATGTTGACTCAACGTGCCAGCAGCCAGCCAGGCGCTAACAACAACAAAAGCAACAGCAACAACCTGACAACGAGACAACAACTGCGTTGTAGTTGTGGAATTCGCAGCACTTAATAAGTGTATTTGGCAAATAACTAACGCTAAATTGCACAAATTGTGTGCAAAGAGTAGATAATAATAATGAAAAAAAGTGCTTTAAAAAAAAAGTCCCACAAAGTGTTCTGATAACGGGAAAAATCTCTTGTGAGTGTAAGCAAAAGAAGGAGAGAGTGGGATAGAGAGAGAGAGAGAGTGATGAGCGAGTGATGGTGGAAAAAAATTCGTCATTCATTCACAAGTGCAATGTGAAAACAACAACAGCAACAAAGGCACAGAAATAGAGCGGCTTAGGCAACAAATAAAACAAATACAACAAAAAAAAATGAGTGAAGCGCGTGCTTAACCTAAAAGTGCAGGCCACTCACCCACACAATTACATACAATCGGGAACTCAAATATACACATACACAGATGTGGAGGAGTCTTACACTCAATTTCATGCTCTTTGTTTTTCACTTCCGCTATCCGCAGCCAACAACAACAACAACAATCGAAATATCAACAACAACCACTACAGCAACAATCGAAATAACAACAACAACAAAACCAACAACAAAAACAATGCATAGTTCCTGCTGAGTAGCTTTTTTTGTATAATCGAACGAGTGTCCTTTTGTGTACATAAATGTGTGAGAGATGTGAGATCCAAGGTAAATCAGATGAAAGCCAATCGAACAACAACCAAACACTGCCGCCAACAAACAATAAGTTAACAACAATAGTTAAGAGGAAGAAAACCCGAAGGCCGGAAAACCGGAAGAAAAAAGCACAAGACGAAGGTGTGTGGCCAAAAAGAAAAGAAAGGGAGCACCCATCCCTCGTAGCTAGCTTCAATTTCCCATAGGAAAAAGGATAACCAAAAACGGATATAAAACTTTAACAACAAACTAAAGGAACAACAAACAACTCACAGCAACAACATAAAACTACAGCCAAACTTTTCGGTAACAACTTACATACAACAACTAACAACAACACCAATCGAAAACTATGACAACTAATATGAGAAACAACTTTAAACTACAAAAATTACAACAATAATGATTAAAAACCAACAACAACTGCAACAACGAAAAGGTTAACAACTCTAGATGTTATAATACTAAAAACTTCCATACAAATGCTGAAACATACCAAAAAATCATCCTGCTATTCCAAAATTGTATGACATTCTAATGCTAACAAAAATCATAACCTTTTAATCTATTTGTTAGTTCCACAACTAAAAGTGTACATAAGCATTGCAATTTATACTAAAACTAAAACTCACTTAACTATTCGAACAACCAAAAAGCACAAATTTTTATAAATGTTAGATCTACGGCTTCCATAAATTTATACCGTTATTAACAAAAGTTTACGGCAGCATTTATAGCAAAACCATTATACTAAATAAGGCTATCATTTATACTATTGATCTTGTTCACGTAAGATCACAAATTTAAAATAATAAATATAATTATATAACAATTATTGGGACTTGGCATATAATGATAAATAAAATAAAAACGGTTTTTGCATAAATCAACAACTAATTTTAACAACAACTCAGAAGAACAAATTATTAAGAAACCTGTTGGCCATTTTTCAATAACAAAAATGCCACAACATTAAACAAAAAAAAAAAAAATATCAAATTACTATTTTAAAAGTGTATTTTTAACAAATATAAATCATGGTAATAACTACTGTAATATGCTAACAAATTTATTCAACAGCCAATTTATATTTCTCATTAATCACAGGGCAAATAATTTAGTAAAATGCAAAACCTGTGTGATTAACTAAAAATTATTTAAAATATATTAAAAAAATGAAATAATGTCAAAACTGATAAGCTAACAAAGACGTTTCAACAACCACATTTTGAAAATACTCCACACCAAAGGGAATCGAGGAGATTCTTTAAGATGGAGCGCATGTGGCGAAAAGTGAACCACAGTTTGCGCAACACCAACAAGTCGCAGCAACCACAGCAGCCGCCGGGTGGCGAGGCAGGTGCCACTGCTGGTGGGGCCACTGCAGCGGCCACGCCCCAATCCACCGACACGATTAGCTCGGCGGGCGGCTTTGGCGATGGCCAGCTGGTGGTCGCCGTCCAGGGATTGGCCGCCGCTGGCGGCGGATCCAATGCCACCGGAAGACGGCTGGCCAGCAGCGGCGGCGGCTGCAACAAGTCGCTCAGCCAACATGTCCTGCAAACGCGTACCGCTTCCTCGGAGCGACGGCGGCGTCGCCGGCGGAAGAGTCGACCGCGACGTGGCGGCGGCATGGGCGTTACCAGTTGCGTCGGCGACACCGGCGGCGATAATATGTCGTAAGTTCAAAATTTATTCTATAATTATAAATCAGTTAAAAATTTAATTTTTATTTTATAATACAAATTCTAATTTGTATTCAATCATGTAGTTAATTGTATACGATTTTTCGATAATATGTCGTAAGTTCGAAATTTTATTAATAATTATCAAACAAAAAAGAAAAAAAATTTAGAAATCACTAGGGATTTTTAATAGAAAGGTGCCTAAAGGTATGCAATTAATATAAGTGGAATAATTTTGTTACATTTTTTACTGCATATCTTAAGATGCCTTTCTAAGTGACTTCAAAACTGTAGTGAGTTCTTTGGCCCCAAAAAAAAAATTAAACAGATAATTAATATGTTTAAGGCACTGCGCAATGGTCTTGAAGCTTTTAAAAATACGACAATTAATGTCAGTTGCTATCAATTGTTTGATTAAAGGCAACAGTGCGTATGAGTTATATTATTTGAATCCAATAGACAGACCCTAAAACGTGTTTTCTTCTTTGTTAATTATATTTGGTGTGCCTTAAACTCAGAAAAGGGCATACTTTAAGCGGGCGAGCGCAGGATTTTAGAATTTGGACCACCCTAGTGAATATAAATTTCTTTTGAAAATAAGAAAAAGCCTGAAGATATCTATAGCACCCTCGAATATTATGGTTTTCTTCATTCTTATTGTTCTCGACGGAGAGACTCTAGCCTTGACTCGCTTTCCATTGCAGTTCCTCGGGCGGCTTTTACACTCTGAAAGAACACCAGCACTATCGCCCCAGTCACCACCATGGTGGGGGCGTGTCCGGCGGGGGCGGTGGCTCATCGCGACGCCTGTTCGCCACCTCGGCGCCCAGTGGCACAGTGATGATGTATCCGAATCCCCAGCGAGCCACGCCACTGGCCCCATCCACTGGAGGTGGCGGAGGATCTGGTCCCGGCCAGGCATCCACTTCGGGTGGTGCTGCGGGAGGAGCAGGATCTGGAGGTGGAGCTGGAACTGGAGGACAGCCGGACATCTCATTGCGACAGCGGGCGGTGGCCAAGTTGCGCATGTTCAACTTCCATCTCAACTGGGACCTGCACATGACGCACTGCAAACCCTGCGGGTGAGTAGCACTGCTGCACTGAAACAAATTATTCTCTCTCTCAATTTAATGGAAAAACAATTAGGGCAGTACAAAATACAGTAAAGTTAAAGTTAAAACTGCATATTATATTATATTTTGATATACATATGTGCATAAAGATTTGAAATCATTTAAAAACATTCATTTTGTACCCAGAAATTTAATGAATCCAATAAACAGCTGCGGTCATGAAAATAGTAGTATTATAGCTTATGGGCATAGAAATCAAAACTAGTTTTTGAAGCAATTTATATTTATATTTTCATGAAGTAAACTAAATGGAGCACACTTAAAAGCCCACATTTATCATAGATAAAAATATAGCTTAAAAATCTGTAAAAACAAATAAAATGTATATATTTTATGTAGCATACGAAGTGCAGATAATTTTTTTGATTATTATAACCGCAGCTGCTTATAAAATTTGAAATCATTTAAAATTTAATGGATATATACCTAATACATAAAATACATTTTTGAGGGATTTCAAATTTTTTATGGTTTGCCGGATAAATATACTTCAAATAGTTTGGTACCAACAAATTACGTTATATTGTTCACAGCAGACCTTAAGAGACATTTAAGAGTGATCCTAATGATTTTCAAGAAAGATCTTTTGTAAGAATCTTTTTTTTTCTTGAGAATTCTTACAATGTATTATCATATTTGGTATGTTTCTCTTTACCCTTACAAAAGCTTATTTTTTGCATTGTAAAACTTGAGAGTACCTTGCTGGCATTTTTTTCCGTGAGTGCAGCTTGCAAGTGGAGTTGCAACTGGAGCTCCAGTTGGAGTTGGAGTGCCCAAGTGGCTGCCACTTGAGTCTGCTCCAGTGGCTTGTGCTTTTGTTTGCCGCAGAGTTCTCCCCGGGTTGCCCACCCATTTTTCCCTTTTTTTTTTGTTTTTTCTTCTTTAACCATTTTTCCCTATTTTTCCTTATTTTTCCCCTTTTTTTTGCCCATTTTTCACCACTTTCTTCCGCCCACGGAAAGTTTTTTCATTTTTTTTCTTTTGTTTTTATTGTGGTTTCGTTGGAGCTGGTTGCAACCGAGTTTTTGAGCCACTGAAGTGGCCGTGGGCGTTGAACGAACCCGAATGCAAAGTGGGTCGCCATTCCGTCGGGCAGAAGGCAAAAATGGAGCTTAACTTTTTGAGGCTTTAAGCCAACATCAGACATTCGGCGGAGGACGCGCATAATAAGGTAAATGGAGCAGAGCTTTCTTCACCGCCGAATGTGTGAAATTTTAATGAAGCGCCAGCTAACGAGCTCCGATGTGACCCGCCCACCCGCAAGCCGCCCACGCGGTTGGTTGGGTGTCATTCTCCTTGGTATATCCTTTTTTTTTCGGTGGCTTAATGTGTTGCGTGGATTGGGAAAAGCCCCTGTCATCAGAGAAATCAAATTGATGGAGCCGAAACAACAATTTTAAAAACAGTTATGTAGCCTTAAATTGGCAATGCTTACTTAAATTATATAGTATTATTTAAAAAGTATATGTTTGTTGTCTAAGGATGGAATTTTTTCATACTTTTTGATTCTGTATGTTCCCTAAAAAGTGTCAAAAATATGCCAAATATTATATATAGTAACAATAGATATACTTTCTAAAATATCGAAAAATTTTGAGTGCTAAGATAAATTGATCTCGAAAAAGTACTTTATTTATGGCATATATTTATTTACTAATTACCTATTTCAATTGCAGTCCTCGACTGAGCGGTAGTGGTGGCAACATAATCACCCGCCGCTTGTGCCGCAATCGTCGGCGGGAGGACAACGAACTGTACCGCTCCAATAGCTTCAAGTTCGAGCGTTTCGAGCGCAAGGAGTGCCTGGAGGAGCTATCCAACACGTTGCAGAAGCAGGTGAGTCATGCCAAATGATTGGCACTAGGGCGCTACACAGAAAGAAAAAATATAGATAACAAGATCTAAAAATGTTCTTAAAGTTTTCATATAAATAATTTATACGGCACGTAAAGTCAGTAAGAAAAAAAAAAGAGAAGCCAACAGTGCGTATAAGTGATATTCTGTGAGCTCAACGCATTTATTCCAAATTACGAATTTGGACCACCCTAATGCACATGAAGCCTTTTGTTCAAATAAATGTGATGTATCACAAACTACTTTTTGTACAACTAGAGCAATATTATATTTTAAATTGTTAATTGTATATCGAAATCAAAATATTTTGAAAATTAGTTGTTCTGATGGAAGTTTTTTTTTTTGAGTGGTGCTGCTGCGACCACCACATGTTGCACATGCCCGGTCAATTTATGCGCATAGATTACACCTAATTGAAGTGTCCAAAGGAAAAGGAAAAGAAAAGCAGCATCAGCAGCGGCGTCGGCCACACTAATTGGTGGGGCCGCCAATCGCTGCAGGTGGTTGCCAGACTTGAATCATCAAGGGATGTGGCCAGAATTGCATAAAGATGGCTGGGTGGGTAATAGAATAATAATGAATACGGGGAGCAAAGTCTCAGGTGGCGTTCGTTCGTTCGTTCGTTCGTTGCTATTAGAAAAAGGTTCAATCTCCTCCTGTATCCCCGCAATCCATCACTTGGGTTTGGTTTTCTCTTTTTTCCGAGGAGGAGAATCTAATTAATGGCGCGCAACAAATTGAATTTTAATTGAGCGTCGAATTTGATTTGGCAGCCGAAAATGTTCAGGCCCCGGGGAGCCACAGTCGATAACAAAGTTAAATTGAAATTGAACCTGGCGGCTACTGAACCCCGGGCCAAGCTTAATTAATATTTAAACACAATTAAAGTCGCTGCTTAACAGGGCTCCAAAAAAAAAAATAGAAAATAGAAAGCCTCAGGCGCCAGCAGTTGGTCACTTGTAAGTCAATTAACTGAATCACTTTTAGAAAATTTCATATTTTACACCACAACATTTTAAGCTGAACAAAAGTATTTCAATTTTTAAAGTTATTTTAAAGATAAAAGTGCTTTTCCTTCGAAATACCTGGAAAATTATTGAATACTTTTTCGCAAAATATTTAAAAACTTTTAGAGGCATTTGCGTATGTAGAAAAATTTTAATTTTAATTTTTAAACAACAAGATGAACTTTAACCCTATAAACACACTTTATATATAATTATAGTTTCCTGCTAAATACTTTCCAAAATATTTTACACAAAGGAGTTAATGACTTTGAAATGCATATATGCAAATGCATTTATAGAAACACTTTTATTACATTTTTAAGTCCCTTTAATTAATTAAATAAATTAAGCAAGCGTTTAGCTATTTGAAATTTTAAACTTACTATTAAAACACATTCTTGGCCCAACCAATGGACACTTGATCTAGGTAAAAGTCTTTAAACATAATTTAGGTGTGGTATCTTGCTTTTTTTTAAGGAACGATGTGAAAAATTTATGAAACGCATTTTAGGTCTTTTAAAAAATAGCACTTTTATCCAGAACTTGGCCGGCGGCCACTCAAGCTCCAACCTCAACTTTAAATCCAGGCTCTGGCCTCAAACTCAATCTGAAATGCAGCCCCAAACCTCAGGCTCGCTAATGCGATTTCTCGTTTGGGGAACTTCAACTTTGTTTTATTTTTTAGCACGCCTCCGGGGGACTTTGTGTGGGTTGTGGGTTGTGGCTAAATGGGTGGTTTTGGTAGGTGTGTGGGATGGATGTTTGGCTTAGTACTCCATCAAGAACGCGGCTAAGTGACAGGCAACCATTTATCAGCTGGCAAACGTTGTCTAAGTACGCTGCGGTTTCTGTCTGCAGAGCTCTTCAAATCGCTGTCTCGCTGCCTCATCATCATCGTTCCCATCCTCCGCGGTGAGACCTCCAATCCATCCATCCATCTATTCGTCCATCTACCCCGGTAGTTGCTCCTCCAACTGCCAGCTTGTCAGCTGTCCGATTCGATAAGCTGCGTGGGCAGTAAGCCGTATGCCCCACGGCGAAACCGAAACCCAATCCCAATCCAAAAGCGGAAGTCCAATCCAAAAGTTTGCCTCACCTGCCGCAGTTCGCTCGATAAATAAATAAACAGGACAAACAGGATGGCAGAGATGTTTCGACAAAATGCTTGCAGTGGTAGACACTTAAAAAATTTAACAAAAAGCCTAACATATTTATATATATGTTATAAAAAAAGCCGTAAATCCAAATATTTTGCATTCAATTTTAATATTTTTCGCTTTGATTTTTATTCATTGCGGGCTTATGTTTTTTAAACATAAAAATATTACAAATTGTTAATTTTTTATTTGACAGACATCTGGCATCTGATAAACTAATTTAAATTACTCCATGTTTAACATAAATAAAATGCATGTAAATAAAAAAGGAACTGTTTTTAATCTACTAATTTTCACATATATTAAAATATTTATTTGCATTTTATTGAATATTAAGATGTAATATGTAATTTAAATATAAAATATAAAATATTTAATTCAATAGTTAGTGTTTAAAAAATTTAAATAAAACAGAAAATTGTGTTTTTATATAATTAAAAGTTTTTTTTTTATGATTTTATATGAAAAGCAGATGAATTAAGCACAATTTTCCGACTTTCCCCAAAAAAAGGCAAGTGTAAAGCCATCTTTTCCCTTTCCTCTGACTGTGGAAACTGCAATTCTCCATGCGACTGCTGAGGTTTCCGGATTTTGATGAATTTATCAGGTGTGTGGCAGACGGATCCGGCTGGGATTTGGACATGGACTTGGATTTATGTACCCCAAGGTGGCCAGTGACATCGCTGACGTGAGGGGCACTCTCACTAATCAGGACTCGGAGTCCCTCGGTGGATTTCCCAAGTAACCAAACCACTTGTGGCTGTCGCTGTCAATTCGATTTCCCCTAATATGAGTGGAACAACAGAATAATGCAAAAAAAATGTGAAAAGAAAAACTCAGGGTAAAATGAAACGAACAGGAGGGAGAAACAAATGGCATTTGAAAATTTTCTTGGCACTTTAAGTAGTTCAACCCAATCAAAAAAAAAAAAAAAAATGGAAATATATACAAAATTTTCAAATTGTTTCCATTATCGAGCACACCTTATCTAAAGGGTCTGGTAGGTTAACTTTGGGGAATTAAATTTGACTTTGATTGAACTTTATTCAAATTAGATTGACCTAAACATGAAATAAATCAGTTAGCAGTTTCTTTGGCAATTTGGTTATAAAAAAATGTATTTTATCGATAAAGTTTAAGGCATTTTGTTTGAAGAGTATACGATTTTTTTTTTGGAAACATAACAATCGTATGTTTCCAACATTAAATAGAATATTAAAAATGAAATTTTTCCTTAATTAAAAATTTGAAGAATTTGTTTTATATATTGTATGTTGTAGTACAGAATAATATCTTTAGTCCTGGGATAAATAAATTTTTGGAAACATATAATTATGGAAAATATTTCTAACACTAAAATTGCTGAATATATTTTATGTAATGAATTAGTTTTGCGATAAAAACAAGTTTACTGCAATATTCAGCTAAATAAAATGAAAAGTTCCTTGTATTAATTGAAATTAGTTGTGATGGCTCTTTTAGGCTAAGCCTAACAAATGTTTCTTCTTTTTTACAAAGGGCCTTTGAATAATTTCTTATTCTTAGATTTTGTAACTGGTTTTTGTGTCGAGGGTTAGGCAGTGCCTCATTTCAATTTCTGCACCGTTTGAGGACCTTCATTTGTCAATGTTCACCTCTGAACTGGCCCCGGGCAAGTCAAGCCCGCTTTCTCCACCTTACTTTGGCCCAATTTCTCCTGTCTCCCGTCTCCAGTTTCCAGCTTCTCTAGTTTCATGAGAACCACAATGGTCTGTCGACAGGCTTCCTCCCATTGTCCTGGATAATTTCCATCATCTAATGCGTTATCTTGGGCCAGCAAGTGCCGGGAATATATATTTTTTTATTTTTTAAGAGGGGAGCAGGAGCTAAGGAGTTTGGCGGGGAGGGAAATTACCCGCCTACGCATTATTTTTGATGGCACAATTTTGAGCATTAGAGTGAGCTGACAACCCCACCGAAGATTGCTCAGTGATCTGTGTGCGCTGGCAATCATTAGCCTCAATGTCCTGTCCGCTTGTCGCTTTATTCATGCAACAATTGTTGATTGCCACCCCAGTTGCCACACCCCCACCCACCATCCACCGCCCATCGTTTGTTGCGTGTGAATTATTGTTGGCAATAACGTGGAATGGCCTTGTCAGTCAGCAATCTTCGAGAAATAAGGGCTCACTTGCTAGGGAAACCTTATACTGTTTATACTATAAATTTCATGAATTCATGAATACAAGAATGCAAAATACAAAACTTAAATTAAATATCTGGCACCTCTGATATTATTTATATTTATAATAATATAACTAATAATTTATTTCGTCAAAGCGAACAGGAAAACTAACTAGTAATAAAGCTGAGTGAAGACAAAAAAATTAATTGGCCCTTTAAAGGGCGAAATTAATTTCAATGATATACATTTGCGTCTGGCGTTGCCACCTTATTTATAGCGAGTTAAGTTGGTTGCGCCTCAATATTTCACGTATTTGTAGTCAAATTTCATGTGTAAGCGAGGACATGAAATGATGTCTATACACACACACATGAAAAGATTGCATGAAATGGCCATCGTATAAACACAGTATAAGATAAGTAGCCACCCTTTAGTATTCACCTATATATTCCCACCCCAACACAACTTTATCGTGGATAGTTCCATAAAAGGCGCAATAAAACGAGTTAATTTCCGAATTAAGTTCCCGAAAAACTTGCTTTAACTTCAAGGAGCTTGCCATACTATATTTCTCCTACAAATTTCATCAAACACACATGGATGGCGAAGGGGGGGCTTAGGTTTAGGACAGTGAAAAAGGGGGTTAGGGCACCCTCAACCCAGTTGGCGCTCTAAATAATTCATGTCGGCAGCATTCGTTCTGGGCGCTTTTTAGCGTAGAGGGTTTTTCTGCAACATTTTCAACTTGTTGTAATACATTCAAATGAGTTTGCTTGTGAGCTGGGAAAGAGGTGCAAAAAAAGGGGGTTATATAGGGGGTATGCAGGGAAAATTAAGGTGGGCGGAATGGGAAAAACAAGGTGTTAGGAGGGGAAAAAGCGGATTAAAGGAAGTAAGAACGTTGAAGGGCATGAAGTGAAAGGAGGCAAAGATATATAAAAAAGTGGGCGAAGTACTGCCCACACACATGAGAAAACTTTCAAGTTAAACACGCAAAAATCGTAAAAAAAAATAATTTACAATTCCAAAAACATGTACAAAACGAGCAGAGAGGTAGAAAGCAGTAAGGGGAAAGCTTTTTTTAGCACAGTGGAATCCTGATTATGTTTTATTAAATTAAAGTTTTATTATAAACTTGATTGAACACCAAAACTTTACCACTATAGTAGTTTGATTTATTCCTTAAACTTCACTATCAATCGTTCATGATTACGTCATGAAACCTTTCAAATATATGTATTTATAAATATAGCTAACAAATTTTGCTCTTTAAAAGCGGTGCGATAGTAACTTTGTATGTTTTTTATTTGGCTATAAAATCATGACATGATTAATTATAAAATTAAATAACACAGATAAAGATTTTCTAAACAATCTAATGCCGTAAGCAATTATTGAGTTTAAGTTTGCTGGATCTTAGTTTTTTTTTACCCACCGTTTCGAGAAATCCGCGACGCCATGCCGTTGACTTGAGTGTGCCATTCACTTCACTTTACTTCACTCCGCCCGCCGCATTATTTGGCGCACCAAATTTATGTGCGCAATTGTGCTGAGTTGTGTGTAACGCCCCAAACACCAGCAGGATATTCTCGCCACATCTCGGCTTCGCCTCCTCCATTGCAGCATTTGGAATGTAGTACATGGCGCTGCCTTTGTGTTGGTGATATGTGATGCACTGCGCGAAACCCGTAGCTTGAATATGACGTTTAGGCGTTTAGAAATAGTTTACAAATTCTTTTTAATATCTGTATAAGACAAGGTAGCAATTTTTGGTAGACATCACTTCAAATATTTGAAAATTTCAAAAAAAAACTGTTGCAATAAAAATGTAAATTATATTCTATGTACCTATAGTTCCCAAATGGTTTTACTTAAGCTATACAGAATGTACTACCACGCTGATTGTTAAAACAGCATACCTTTTGATTTAGTTTTAGATCTGCAACAATGTAGAGTTCATATATTTTTTGCAGTGCACAACTGTTCACTTTCGTTAGTGGTCCTGCTTGGGTTTTTCCATTTGTCGCCGGTCTACAGTTACATGGATCCCGTGGATTCTGCCGCTGCACCTTCTTCGTCCTGCTGCTGCTCGAAAGGTCCTTTGTGTGTTATTATTCAAAATCCAGTCAATAATGCGAAACGCGATGCTAATTTATTATACCAAATATGCAACAAGATGCTCGAAGCTCTTATGTACCGAAATTGTGTATATTTACCAATGGTTTTTTGGGGTGGAGCAGTTACGCTTACAATTACGCTGAGTTTGGAGGCCAGGGAATACGGTTGCCAGTTAACGCGATTCTCTGCGGCCAACGCACACATATGCAAATTATATACAATATATATATATAGTATGCTCGCTGCTTTTCAATTTTATCCCTTTTATTGGCTCTGCATTTGTTCCAGCTGCTTAAAATTCATACGCAAATACTTGCCAAAGTTTAGGGGGCTAAGAATGATTGGGTGGGGCTTTGACTAAAAGGGGGCTAAGCAGATTGGGTCCTTTGGTCCATAAGGTCTCCCGTCAACCAGCTGCCAAAAGTTTCCTCGACGCATTGTGCAAATTAGTTTATTGGAATTTCTTGTTTTCCATTTCGCTTCGATTTATTTGCTCTCGAAACGAATTGGAAAAGGGGAAGACAACATTTTTCCGAGTAAGGGGATTTGCTTGTGCGTTAAGATTTATAGCATACGAAGTTTTATAGTTATTTCTTCACTCACGATTTATTTTTTTGTTTGGAAAAATATGTTATGAAAGTCAGGGGTTATATTTTAAAGACCTAAATTCGGATTAATTACATTCAAGAACATTATTTAGGAAATATAAAGCTTGTAAAAATATAGAAATCTAAAAAGCTTTAATTTATGGAGTATAAAACGCAAATATCAGATAAATTCCATAAGAAAAGTTAATCGCCTTCCCTTTCCCTTTGAACCAAAGGCACTTTAGTTAACTCCATAACTTCCTAAATTTATAATATTACGTGTGTTCACTGTGTGAGCTAAGAGGGGGGAATGGGGGAAAATGGTAAGCAACACACACACAGACTATTAAAATTTTAATGAAAATGATGTCCGCTGGGACGGGTAACAACGTTCTCGCATTGCCAATGAAGATGACTCACCCAAGTCGGAAAAGCTAAGGCTAAATAATGTAACTGCTGAGGGGGGGCAAAACTCTGAAAACGCTGAAAAAGGGGGGAAAGTGCGGAAAATGCGGAGGAAAATGTGCGTGCAACTGCCATATCAATATCAACACACACATAGCGTAGCACATCCACTTCCATTCCAAACACAGGTGGATTAACATTGAAATTGACTGACACAAACGCAAGGTTCGCTTTTCTCAATTTCTCCTTGAGGCGGATTTGCACGCAATTATAACTATTATGTTGTAAAAATAAATTCAAGCTTCAAGTTTTGGTTAGCTGTACACAAGCCTTAAAGTTGTTTAATGCATTGTTTGTTTTTATTAAACATTTATATTTCCAAAGAGGTCAGCAACGAACTCTTGGTATTTTAAAAACTATTTAATTACGCTTGCAAATCATCAATAATATTAAACTAAAAATATTAATTGTTAAATTTCAGTAATAATAATTGTATTTTAATTTTATGTTCTTAAATAATTTAATTTTAAATTTCAAAGAAAATTAATTTACTTAACTCCATAAAGTTAAAAAGGCCAAAACCGAATTCCTATTATTTTTCAAGACTATTAAAAAAAACTTGCAAAACATCAACTAAACCATTGATAATATTAATGGTTTTATTTAAGCAATACGTTTTAAGTTATTTGAATATTTTAAAGAACAAAATTCTTAAAAAACAATATTTCTTTTGTTACATTCCTTTCCTTGTTAAATAATTACTGAATTAATTTTCAATGAGTGTGAACACTTCCTTAAAAAGGAAAGGAAATCATTGTGTATAGATGCCAAAAACTATGCGTATGCATTGTAAGCACATGACACTATACAACATGTTTTCAAGTGCCGGCAAATATTTATTTCCATTGCGGAATTTCTTACCTGAGGGCGTTCGCCGTGTGTGATTTAAGCATTTTCTTTGCCATTAAAACATGTTTCAAAGTGAGTTTGCCCCTGGCAAGTGTCAGTACCCCCGATCCCCCTTAAACGCCACCCCTGAATCAGCCACATACCCCATCCCCCCACTCTTAGGGTTGCTTCTTCGCTCGCTTTTTTGCTAGCGGCACGACGCCAAATCCGTTTAAATTTATGGCGTGTCATTGTTTTGGCATAAAATTAAGTGAGTTCATTGAGGGTGGAGGTGGTGGAAATGTAGTTAAACATGCACAGACATGCATGCAAATGATTGCAGTTGCCACACCCCCGAGAACCTCTGATTTACCAGCCCACTCCCCCCCGAAAAGTTGGGAGACCCAGTTCACATGTTAATGAAATTCAATAAGCGCTGCCTACTTTCGGGCGCTTCCCGGACGATGTCTGTTCATAATGGCCGGTCCTAATACACTTAAGAAAATTACGGAGAATATAGAGATTATTCTTTAAAAATAGCTATGAATTCTAATGAAATTTATAAATGAAAGCCCCAAGGTTCTTATGAATTTGTATTATTTTTTTTTATATAAATACTGAGAGCTGTGCAAGAATTTTTCTAAGTGTTTGCATTTTCCCCTCATCGCCGGCAATTGTTCATCTTCTCAAGCGAGGCCGCAACATGGAAAATAATTCATAAAATTCATAAGCGCCTTTAATTTATGAGAACATCCTTTTCCCCAATCTCCCCCCACCCCTTCCCCTTCTCCTCCCCTTCCCCTGTCTTGTTTTGCTCCTTTCTGGGAATCCCCCTGATGCCTCCGAGCAATTCAGTGTAATTTTAATTAATGCTAAAACGGAATGCGAATGCTAAACGACCAAGCGACGGTTTAGAAAAAGACGAAGACACAAGAATAGCTGGGGAAAAATCAACGAAAACAATTTCGAAAAAAGAGCGGTGAAGAAAGTTCAGAGACAATGCGAGAAGGAAACTTGACGGAGAAAGGAGGAGGCTGGGAGGGAAATAGAGAAAAGCGGTGGGAAAATGGAAAGCATTTACATTTGAAAAGGCCATGAAAGGCTCAGAGCTTGACGTTTTTTTGCTATTTTTTTATTTTCACTAGCTACCGGTTTTTTTATTTACCGTTTTCAGAAGTTTTCGAATAATAAGGAGTCATATTTTATTATATTTTAAAATTCTAACAAAACTATCTTAAACTAGTAAATCGATAAAATATAAATAAAATAAAAATATCTTTAAATTATAATATTTTAGTAGAAAAAAATATCACATACAAGGCTAACAGATATTTTTCCCAACTTCAAAATTGCAAAGTAGGTTAAACACCTTTTCCTTTGTCAACCAAGAGCGAATATATAAGCTATGCATCACCAATGTTGAATAAAGTTTAAAAACAAACAAAATTAAACAAAACATAGACTTAAACTTAGAAAACCAAAAATCATATCACCTTAATCTACGACATAAAAGTAATTTTTCTCACCTCTTTTCCTTTTCGTTTTCCTTTTCCTTTGCCATTTTCCTTTTTTTTTTGTTCTTGGGTTTTGAGCGCAAAACTTAGACTTTGGAGACAAGAATAAACACAGCCTTTCAGACGTTTGGAAAAAGTTGGTTTTATTTATGATTAATGCCAGGGCGACAATGGCCAAAAAGTTGAGACTTTTTGCATGAAAGGGCGAAAAAAGTTAGTAACGTGGCCAAAGTAGGGATTGAGCTTGTTTTGATTGCAGACTTTAACTTCTTAACTGCATATTAATTTACCCCTTCCATCAAAGTTTGTATGCTTGTATTGGCAAGAACTTATTTCGGTTTTTGGCCAAAAGTCAAAGTCCACAAAAGAGGCGAACACCAAAAAGGCGTGGCCGTGTGTTCTTCTGGCAGCTTCTTTGTGGGCGGAGCCCAGAAGTTGTTCACTTAAATTAGCTACTAAGGCGGTTTCATCTTTTTTCGTTGTCTTTTTTTGTAGAAGTTTTTATACAGGGTATATGTATATTGGTCAATTAATTTAATATTAATTAAATAAAGAACATATTTTTTATATTAATGGCATTCTTGGGATTTTATGATTTTGTTTATAGTGGAAAATCAATTTAAATATATAACCAATTTTTATATTAAAGATAAAGGGTTTTTAAAATGGTTCCCTTTTGATATCTTTTTTTTTAATTACAGATTTGTAACTTTGTTTTCATAAGTAAAAAACAAATTCTTTGAGTATTTCCAAAAAGAGTATCAATTTATTGAAATTTACAGTACATAGAATAGATGGATTACGTCCTTCAGTAGTGCCTGCGCTGGCGATATCCTGGGGGCAAATATCTGGTAGCTGGAGCAGGAGCAGGGACATGCGACGATGCCGATCCTCGATAGCCAGCACCACCACCAGCGCCATAAGAACTGCGACTAAGAATTCAAAATCATCAGATATAATATAGGGATATAATATTGGGATATAATAGGGATAGGGATAAAGAAATAGAACATAGAACATTTTGGGATATACATGGGGATATAATATTGGGAACTAATACTGGCATATATTAAAGGGATTTAATAGTGGGAAATAGTATAGGGATAAAATATAGGGAAATAATAATAGGAATAAAATTTAGAGACAAAATATCGGAATATACTAAAGGGATATTGTATAGAACTATTAATATAGGGACATAATGCAAAGAAAGCAAAAAGGGATATAGCAAATGGATATAACAATCATATATAATATTTCAATATAACAAAGGTATAGTCATATAGGTTTTTAGTGTACGAGCATAATGTTGCGATTATATATTGGTATAATAATAATATATAATCTCACCCAGCTGGAACGGCGGGAACGGATGGAGAAACAGGAAGATGGGCACCTTCGGCATGGAATCCGTTCTTATCCGCCTTATAGTTCACCGTGTACTGTTTGCCATCATCGCCAGTGTACGAGTAGGATCCCTGAACACCCAACGATCCGTGGGGCCATCCTCCACGGAACTCCCCGGTCTCATCGCGATGGATTCCATTGCCCGTGTCGAAGCTGGAAAAGATAAGGGTGGGCATCATAAATTATTCTAAGAAGGCAAATTATTCATTTCGAATACGTCTCCTTACGATTGTGATATTGAATGTAAATGTGAAAAGTCAAAATGAACTTAAACTTTTACTTGATTTTTTTATAACTTCAAATTCAATTAAAATTGAATTAAAAGTATTATCAAAATAGATGGAAATATTGTTATTCAAAAGTGTGCCCAAAATAATTTAGCAATAGTTTGGAATAAAAGCGTAAGCTCTTAGCATTTTAGTTGGCCTGAACCTTCGCTTAAAGCTAGTTAGAATGTATTTTGAATATTCCTATGTTATTAAAGAATTTTCAATAGATGCGGTATCTCTAGGAAAATATAGATATGTATAGTATGTGTAGTAATAGATAGGGATTATGTGTTAGCAAATGTTGTTGGTGCTCATGTTTTTTCGAATAAAAATATTAAAATAGGAAATATGATATTTTTTTAACGCTTAAATTTGTGTAAATTGATTTGCCATCTAACCCGAAGTTGTAGTTGCCATTGGCGTCGCTCTGGTAGTCGCTCCGCACGATCGGAATTTGGGGCTGCTGCTGGCGCTGGAAGCCGGAAGCGCCGCCCGTCGCACCACCTGGATGTCCAGCGCCAGGACGAGCGTGTCCTTGGCCACTGACGCCGTGATAGTGCAGCTGACTGGCCTGCGGAGCGGGCAGATACCGCTGGCTAAGACGTCCGGCCAGAACGGCCGAGGAAAAGCCCAAAAGCAGAACGGCAATGGTCAAAATGGGTCGCAACATTTTCTCACAAATCACAGATTGCACAGGGATCACTTGAAAAAAAATAGAAAACAAAAAGAATACAACTGGGATGCGAATTCTCGATGTGGGAACGCTCGAATGGCAACTGCTGGCAAATTCGCTGAAGCGATTTGGTTTTATAGCCACCCATCAAACACTCACACTCCGGCAAACATTCCATGCTCGGTTTTAATTGTTTTCTGTTCAACTTCTTCTTCGGCTTTTTTGCCTGAGATTTTTTTTGTTTTTATTTTCGTTTTCGGTGTTTTTTCGTTTTCATTTGTGTGTTGGTTTGGCCGTTTAATTAGCCAAAGACAGACGCGACCAGCAAACAATTTTTTTGGAATAGTTTTTCAATCGTCCATCAAGACCCGCCGCGCACCCCCGTTTTCGTATTTTTCTTTTTTAATTTTTTGTGGGTTTGGGTGAGGCTGTGGTTTCGGTTTTGGTCTGCAACCCGCTGAGTGGTGCATATTGGTAGTACATGCCACTTGGCACTTGGTCAAAATGTTGCGGCCAAACTAATTATAGCAACGACAGAGCAGGGGCGGGGAAAAGGGGTTGCGGGTTAAGGGTTAAGGAGAGGGGTCAACCTTTGCCTTTTAAAGCACCACTTTAAAGATTTTTGCATAAAATAAACTTAGACTTTTGTTCAAGAATGCAGGCTCAAAATGTCTTAATTGTAGTAATTAGAAAGAAATTCCTGACGATTTTAATCTCCAACTATATTAATTAATATTATATTTTACTAAATTGAATTTACTAGTTAAAGTTAACGTATTTTTATCTATAAGAATAAAAATTTAAAAAAAAATAGAAACCTTCTTTTCAAAATGATCTATTAAAATTTAAATTTCAAATTGACTAAAATATAAATTAAATGAACTAAAATAGGAATTAAGAAATTGGAGCCGTTGAATAGATAATACCTATTAACCAAGCAAAATATTTTTACTCAAAAGATTTTAAAAGAGATTTTAATGAACCTCTACGGTTTTCTAATAATAGGTTTAAAGTGATCTTCCTTCGTTTTATGTGACTTTTTAAATTTGTACAAATATATAAAAACATACCTTGATTAAAACTAGTTATAAGATAAAATAAAATGTTAAAATATAATTACCTACACTGTTTTGAAAAGTGTATAAATATATTTGAGTCAATTTATTTTGCTTTTACCGTTAAAATTAACCAAACTTTACTATAGGTTCACAACTTGTGAACCTATTTTCGCTTGAAAGTTTTCTAATATTAGATTTAAAGTGATCCACGTTTCAATTAATCTCTGATTGTTCAAATAATCTCCGATCTCCGCGCCCGTTTGCTATTAAAGGTAGAAGTAGAATCATAAAAAAAAGAACTAAGAATGCAAAGAGAAAAACACTTTTGCGGAGTTCCGGTTCGCGATTCGCTGACTCGAGTGTTTGGGGCTACCCAAAAATGCCCTCACTCGAGGGCCATTACAACAAAAGTCGCCGCTCTATTCTAACAAAACAACTCGAGGGGCATCAAAGTCGGCGGTGATGATGATGATGATGATAATAATGATGTTGATTGGGATCAGTGGATGTATGATGATGGGGAAGAGCAAGAAAGATTAAGATCTGATGATGTTGTATGGACCCAAAACGGTAGCAAAGTTTGGCAAATTCCTCAATGGATATGTGATGACAATTAATAGATGTTGAAACAGCAGGAGGTTCATAAAGGTTCAAAAGTTCAGGGTTGATGATCTATGCTGAAATTCTGTAGAACTTAATTGGGTTTGTTAATATGTTTTGCAAAAGAAAAGGCAAAAATTATCTTAACCAAATGGGAAACGTAAATATATACATTGAAAAATATATATATATATAATATTTCTCTGCAGCGTGGGTAAACATAATAAATGGGTGTGAAAACGATGGGGGATCTCTAATGGGTTGATAAGTTCAAGGTTTACCATTCATCTTAAACCACTTTCAGCTGAGTCAGTTAGATTTTACTTTCCTCATTTATTCGCATCACATTTCCTCCCACCGATAAACCCATTCAATTGGGATTTATGTTTATAAATACTTTTGCAGCATCATCCATATAACTGGGTGCTGGATTGCAGTTGAACGCAAAAACCAAAATAGAAATACATTTGAAACTGGTTTTCGTGCGGCTTATTATGTTTGTTAGGATTTCCCAGCGCAGAACATATACTACAAATTGAATTCTGATCATATCCGCAATTATTATTATAATCGCATCGAATTTGTTATTGTTCGAGGTGTTTAATAATGGTTAACAATAAACAGCAAGCGCTGCGAAACTTCATTAATTAATAATAAATGATGAACTAATCAAATAAAAGCGTGAAAAGTGAAGCTGAGATGCTTAATGATGCTTGAGGCAGATCATTCATTAGTTGGTTTCGTGTCAGTTAATTTTAATATACTATTTTGTTTAGCTAAGAGTGGCCAGTGCAGCTAAGGGTATAGGCACTTCGAAAGTTTATCAAAAGTGCAGCTGGCTCCAAAAAGTTATTAATGCACAGTTAAACTTAATTAGCTAATAATAATAAAAGATAAATTAATCAAATAAAGACGTTTTCACTATTTTTGTCAAGTTTAGAGTGGCCAGTGCAGGTAAAGGTACAGAAAGTGCAGCCACACTAACAGCAAAGTACATACACACCAATTGAACGCTTCGCTGGCGCCAAAAAGTGCATAATGCACAGTTAGCCGCGACACTCGCTAATGGCACCTCATTATGTTCCATTAGCGGTGACTGTACCTTGTCCGCAGTCCATCTCTTTTCCTCTCCACCTCCATCTCTCTCTTTTTTTCTCTCTCTACTTCTGTTTCACTCGATGGCTCATAATTTATGCAGCTTGGCGAAGTTTTCGTGTAAGAAGGTCTGGCTTAAGCGCTTAAGCGGATGTAATGCCAGTCGCAAATGAACTTGCAATTTACAATGCATCTGACACTGACAACTGACAGGTGACTGTACCCAGGTACTCGATGCTTGTACTCGTTTTTTTTGTTTTGTACTTGGTCAGTTTTTGTTTTGCATTCTTGGCTGGACTTAATCTGGGGCTTAAAAGCAAGTTGGTTATCTTCGATGATGATGATGATGGAACGGACTTACCAATTTTGGTTATGGTTGATGTCGCTTGAACTTAGTTTTCGGTAGTTGGAAAATGTCTGTATGGATAAGATGTTGTTTTAAAGGCACTTTCTGTTGGATTTTAAGGCTAAAGCTTAAACAATTTAAATGTATTTTTTTCGAGACTTATGGACAGTGTGTTATATTAGTTTTATAAACATAACTTAAAAAAAAGTTTTCACAGTGCCTTTAACTAACTTGTAGTGAGCTTGGTTTATCTCCTTTGAGTTCACTCGTCTATGGCTAATTGAATCATGAACGAAACTGAACTGCAATGTGTTCAATTTTAGCAATTTTCCATTTTCCGGGAAATTCAAGTAATCGCCTTAAAGGAATGAGTTGGGTGACAGAAGAGGGAGATGGGTGATGGGTGCGAGCGAAAAGCAAACATTTGCCTAGGACAAGAGGATTCGATGCCATCGCGATAAGAATAAACTCCAGGAACGTCGAAAAGGGGATGGGGAATGGGGATGCGAATGCGAATGGCCTGTCATCGCTCTTATCGCTTTTTTCCTCGTCGACTTGCTGTTTCCGTTTATGATTTTTTCCTTTGAACTTTTCCTTTTCTTTGCCTTTACCCAGCACAAAAAATGTCAAATTCAGCTATTTGTTTAATTGAAAATAAAGCATAAGGCCTGCAGCAGGGCTGCCCTCATACGGGGCGTGTCCAATTGTTGTGTGTCATTAATTTAAATTAGAGCTCGAAAGCCTCGATTTCCATTCCACATCGATTTGCTACTTCACTGGATACTGTTAATGGGGATGGAGTTGGGAATGGGAAGTGGGTAGATTATGTGATCAACCAGATAAAGTGAACTAATGGGGGAAAACGTAGAAATACTCCGTTTAATCATTGAATTTCCAGAACTAAGCCTACGTATTTAGCTAAAGTTTCTATGTTGCAAGAAAAACAAAATTCCTAAAATATCTATTGCAAAACCATTTAAATGTATATTATGTCTTACAATCTTAAGAAATATTTTCGTTTTTAATTAATCTAATGATAATTGAGTATATAAGTAAGCCTAAAGATTTAAATATCAAAATGTAAGTCTTTCATGAGTATCTTCTTCTATTTAGTTGCTGGTTACTTTTGTTTTTCTTTTATCCCCACTCCGTTGCCAAAAGTAACTTTAACTTTTTGCTTATCGCCTTTTGCCTGGCAACAATAACAATTTGTTGCTAATGCACATTGCTGTTTGTTTAACACACACACACACACACAAAAGTCAACCCCCTGTCCAAAATTGACTTCCCCGTCCATGAACGGCTGTGTGGGAACATGAGCTAAACTACTCATTAAGCCAACTTTGGCGTTTGTCCGTATGAAACTCAAGCGATTTGTCCAGAGTTCAGGGAGATGTGCTGGATGTCAGGGATGGTGTTGCTTTTATCCCCAGTGCTGTGTTTGATTAAGCAATTCCAGGCGGAAATTAAATGGACACGCAAAACAAACTGTGAGCTGGACGAGCTGCTCCAAGGATCACAACCAGCAAAACAGAAACCAAAAAAAAGGGTCATCCTGATGGAAAAAAGGGGGCTCCCCTTGGGTTCGTCTGTATCAAACTTAACTGAGCAGCGCTCAAGTGAGAAGATTAAATCGCCATAAATATTAACTACAGTTGCTTCCCCATTCGAAAGCGGGGGAACATCATGTGGGTGGTGGGTTGGTGTTGGTCCATGGTTCCACCGAAAGGTAAGACAATTCGAAAGAGCTCGCCTTGATTTAGCACCGGAAGGCACGCACACCACGTGCCACGAGTTCAAGTCCCTTTTGGACTTCCAACCACCCCCTCCCCTTCTGCCCCCTCCCATACCACGCCCCTGTCCGCGGGCAAGTGTACAAATCAAATGATTTATTGGACCACGGTCAGTTGTTGTGGCATGCGAATGTGGAGCATCTCGCGTGAGAGGTTCACCAAATAATTGAAACGTAGTCTGTCAGTCGAAAAAAAACACCAAACAAAAATGAACAAGTTGAGGGATCAAATGGGGCGGAGATATCCACCTGGTGCGGAAATTTCGTTTTCAGGCGTCTGCTAATTGGTGGCGGGGTCAAAGGTTGTGGGGGAAGTACCAGAGATATTTTCAGGGTTTTAATTTTTGGCAATTTCTCTCATAAAACGACGTCTTTATTAAGCATGTTCTATCTCTATCATATCAACTGTATACAATTTGTTGTAATTTGATCTTGACTTTTAACATCATAATTATTGTGACAGGAACATAATTGTTTCCATAAATGTGAAATATAATCAAACAAGCTAATTAAACAAAATGTTTATTTGCAAAATTATAAGACACTTCAGTTTTGTCTTAAATACAATGCAAACATAAGTTTATTCATTATTTTTCAAACTAAAAAATTGGAACTCAATAATTGGATAAATAAATTCAATTACAAAGATGTAATAAATTTAGTAATGATAAATTTAAATTTTACTAAAATAATATATCAATATCAATATAATATATCATAAAAAGTATTTATTTAATTTAAATGTAAACCTAACAATTTTTATGATATTTTAAAGCAAATGAAAGTTGTAAAATAAATTGGCTTTAAGCTTGATGCAAGTGATTAGGCAATAAAGCTGATGCATAATCAGATTTCAACTGATTCTTAAGACATCCCCGAACCCCGCACTTCGCCCCCATCCTTTGGCCCAGCTGGCATTCAGGAATCAACCCCATTTTCAGTTAGTTAATTTAATTGCCAATATTACACAAGTGCCACATCCAGAGTCGCCGCGCTCAATAGTATGCTATGCTAGCCGCTCTTTGAATCCTTCGGATGAGTTCGACTTTCTTCGTTTCGCTGCAATCTCTCACTCTCACTCTCTCTCTTTCTCTCGCTTTTGAAAACAGTAGCCAAAGTAAGTCAGCAGCCAGCCGATATTCAAAAGCATTGGCTTTGGGGTTGCAAAAACTTAAAATTTGCATTATATTTATGTATTTATTTTAAAAATTATTAAAAAAAAAAACTTATTTTTAAATGGTTGTAGAGTGGTGCATAAATTTTAACTTAATATACGAGTTTATAGCATGTCACAAAACTCCTGAAGCTTGCAATATTGGATTTTGCACCATTAACCTAACTATAAATATATGTTATTATTTGTTGATGTAAAATAGTTTCTAAAAATAAATATATTTGATCAATAATGGTATTTCCTTATTTTGTTCAAGAACTTTTCGACAACACTGTGTGCATCATTTGCGTTGTCTTTGTAGCGTTGCCACTGTGCGCAGGCTCCGGCAACCGGCAACGCAGGGTGGTAGCGCGCATCTCTGTTGTTGTGCTTTCGGTCCTTCTCTTGAATCCTTTTCCGTCCTTCCTCACCTCTACCAATTTTTTCGCTCTGTTGTGGGTGCCGCGCCACACGTGCCGTATCCACATCCGTATGCTTGTTGTTATACCTGGTACTCGTAGATTCTTGGGGTATGAATGACCTTTACTTAAATACATAAATGTTAATCTTGTCAAAATAATTTGTAAATAAAACGTTTAAATTGTATTTAATTTATGAGAAATTATGCCGCACCATTTTTGGGATACGTTTCTGATTTTTTTATTTTTATTTTTATTAAATAATTCAGACTGTTGTTTTAGTAAAACTTTAAATAGTATATGTAAGAAATGTATACAGTTTTGTCTGACGATTTGGTTTTAATAAAATACAAGGTATAGTCGGTTTCCGTACACAATTACTGCCGAAAGCCTCGATCACCAGTGGGAAAAACAACCAGTTTAAACGAAGGAACAAAAATGTGATTTTGATTTTTGTTGAGTTTTAACAATTTGTGAATTTAGTACGTACTGGGTATTCAAGCGTTGGAACACCCGGTAAAAGCTGTCTCGCTTGTTTTGCTTTCTATCCGGCTCGCTCTCTCTTTCTCTGTGTCGCTTGCGGGGGTTGTTTCCAAAGAGAGAGTTCCAGTGGGTTGGCGGGAGAAAGGTGGAGCAAGAGAGAGAGCGAGAGAGTGGCGAGGCGACTTGGCGGCTGTCGGTGGAAGTCCCGTTAGTTCAGCATCAGACTTAGCCACGCACGCACCTGCACGCAAAAAACGCGGGCGTTGCTGTCACGTCGCCGACGACGGCCCAAAAACATCTAAAAACGAACAAAATACAGTGACTCAGGGCTTAAAGAACCCTAACAGATACTACTTTATGTAAAAATTACAGCGCGAACAGTGTTTACAAAAAATCTGCTTAAAAACTGCAATTTGTTGTTCACATTTTTTCTAAATATTTTGTTGTTGTGAGTGAGCAAAACTCTCAGTGTAAAGTAAAACACAAACACACACACACACACATATCAAGTGAAAACGAGGAAAGTGTGCTAGAGGTGAGTGATTTTGATGGGAAATTTGTGCTTTGCATAGCCGCTTAGCGATTAAATTAGGCACCCTCGTGTTCTAACCAAGGTGTTCAATTGGCGTTAATTGATTGGCGTAATTTGAGTTAACGGTTAAAGGCGCAAAGAATTAATAATAATAAGAGGGCAAACACAAACACAAACAAACATGTGCGCAAGTCAACGTCGTAACATTGCGAAATTGATTTTTCATCTGCTAGCGGTACGGTACTCTGCTCTCTCTCTCTCTTTCTCCTTTTCTTTTAGAGAGATAGAGAGAGAGCCGGAGAAAGAGAGAGTGCTGCCAAACTGTCTGGCAGTCAACCTGTCATGGCAACAACAACAACAACAGAAAGAGCAACAAAAAACAGCTCCTAATCAAAGCGGCGCGTTTTGGCAGCGACTCTTGCCGCTGCTTTCGTCATGACCTTCATGACTCATCGTTTTGGGGAAGGCCCCCCACTTTTCCCCTTCCCCCATTCGCTTGCTCCTACTCGCCTCTCTCTCCCTCTGCCTCTCACTATCTTCTCGCTCCTCGCTCCTTGTTGTTTTTGCTCCACTTTGCTCGCCTGCGCATTTAATTCAATTGTCTTTACATATTAGCCGCATCAAATTGGAGCGCCTGTAATTTATAGTTGACCCATTGTATTCATTAATTTTGCCTCCTTTTCCCACTGTTTTTTGCGTTTTTTTTGCGACTTGGCCACACCTTTGTCCGGGCCCATTGTGTTCTTGTTTTTTGTTTTTATTCGTGTGTAGGAAATTCTTTTTTATAACGTTAGCCTTTCGGCTTAGATAATGCGTAGCATACTTTCAGGATATTTTACTGGCTCCTGTGAAATATGCGAATCTGATTTGTGGTGAAATAAGACTTTAAAAGTAAATCTTGAAGTGCCTTAAATATATTCCAGGTGGTATAACATTTGTAAGTAAAATTTTGTGTGCTAAGTTCTTTAACTATTGTTAAATTTAACGTAATCTTAGGTAAATAGAATTTTATAATTCTATTAATATTAAAATAAAAATTTCTTCAAGCTCATATAGTTTAGCATTTATTATTATTAAAAGGCTTCAAATATTAAATCCTTCACTACTTAAGCTTTTTAGTAAATTTATAAAATGAGCATTTGCCTCATGAGCTCTTTTAAAAAGACTTGAAGGCGCCCACTAAATGCTACTTAATATAGTTTTTAATATATTTCAGGCACACTTTTAAGCGAAAGGTAAAAACTTTTTGTGATTTAAAATCATTTTAATTTAGCTCGAGTATTACAATTTTAAGAACTTTAGCCTGTTCCACGCGAATTGCATTTAAATGTGTTTTATTTGAACAGCTTTCGTCAGCGCCCAAAAAGTTGCTGGAAAAGTGGGGTCGGCAGCAGTAGGGACAAGTTTTAAGCCTTTTAATGAGCCTCGAGGTCGCCCGTCAAACTTAATGAAAGAGATCCAACAAAAAAAATATGCAAATGAATATTCCAAAAATAGCACGCAATTGGGGAAAAGTTTGTGGAGGCGTTGCTGGGTTGAATCTCCAGCTTTTTTATGCGGGGGTTTTGATGTCAATTCAGCAAATAGAGTTCGCGACCCAACACGAAGAAAGATATAATCAAAGAGCAGAAAGCTCATTTTTTTTCTCCTGATTTCCCTTTTTCTATTCTGGTCAGACGTAATATTAACAAATGGCTTGGCCATCAATTTGAGGCTTATTTAATGTTCAACTATTGCTCAAAAAAGGCAACTGTCGCATTACTTATGCCAGCCACTGTCAAATTACATAATCCCACTGAAAAGTACGTGTTCCCCCAGAACTTTTTGCATATAAGGGACATGAATAATAAATTATGTGAAAAAGGGAGAGAAGGTACACGTCGGTGTTTCATGAAGTGATTTTCCGCAATTTTCATGCAGACGTCTGCGGCATGAGATAAAAACATTTTAGGCCCAGTCTATTGTTGTCAAAAAGGGGGAGGTACACAAAATACGGAACGGGTGCTAAGAGATGAAAATGTTTCCACAAAAGAAGCAACAGAACAGCCAGAAGCCGCTTAGCAGAAAAGCTTGGACTTGGCACTCCATTTCTTTCGCCCATCCATAGCATCCTTTTACCCACTCCCTTTTCAACATTCCCCATCCCATATCTACACAGAAAAAAAGATTATCGATTGTATTAATTAGTTTAAATTATAAAAACACTTTTTAATGTTATTTAATATCAATTATTGTATAATTTATATAACCAAATATAAAAAAATAATATTAACAGGGGACATTAATAAAGCTATGCATCAGCCTATAATTTGAATTCTTTTGGTTAAAGGTTCGTTTATACATTATGTAAATTGCATCCCCTGTTTTTATTAAATGTATATACTTTTTTTTTGTGTGTATTACTTCGACAGTCGTCGCATTTTTGCGCTAATGATTAATGGCTGTCATTGTCCTGAAGTCTATCTGCTGTCCTCGCCTCCGGCATGAAAATGCAAAATTCTCGGAGTTTCAAATGGGCTCCCTTTCTCCGAACATTTTCTTTCCACCCGCTTTTCCCTGCCTTTCGGCACTTGTCGATTGCAGCTGTTGCAAATCTCAACAGTCAGTGTTGATAAATGCAAGCGGAGCGTGTTGTGTTGACATTTGTCATGGGTCTTAAGTAACCAGCTTATCGGGTCTCAATCTCAAGGTATTCCCTTCTGGCTTTACCACCTACTTGCTCCACCTACTATTGTCCCACCTTTTTTTTTCTCTTTGGCTTTTCCGCCTTTTACCTCCCTACTTCAACCATGAAGTTAGTGTTGTAAACTGCTTTGTAAGTGTCTGCCATTCATTTGGGTTCATTAGTGGCATTTGCCACCTGACAGCGTTAGAGTGGAAAAGTTGCGTTCCAGCGATAAACCAAATGAAAATTGACAAGCTCTCACACACGTCCACGCGCTGAGTGTTTATATAAATAAACCGGATGACAAAAGAAAATTCGAAAGGCAGAGAAAATATTGTTCGGAGTTAAGAAGGAAACGCTTTCGGAATTTTAAAATGCTTCATCTCATCCTTTGTTCGTTTTCGGCTGGAAGTCCCTCCCTAACAAACAAAAAAAAACGCCTGTCAAGTGCCAAAAAAGAAAGGCAGAAGTCAATCGAATTTGAAAACAGATGTGGGGGTCCTTTTCTAAGAGTCTATGTTTAAACTTTAACGTTGTTCTTTTAAATACAAAATAACATTAATATTACACATTTTTTCTTAAAGCTTAAGTTAAGCTTACCTTAGTAAACAAAATTATTTACATGTCAGCACCAAATTTCTAGACTGCCGAAAACCGTAGAATGATTAAATGATTCATTAGCTTCACAACTGAACTTACCTTATATCCGATATTAAATTGCTTTATGTTAATTAATTAAAGTGACTATTTGTCTAAGCAGAGCACGCCTTTGTTTTGTTACCCAACAAATGGCATGAATCATCACAATGTTTTCCAGACCGATGACTGTAGTCAATAGCTCACACAATTATTTCATTGAAGATTAAGAGATTGCGTAACCATTTGCTAGCTGAGTAGCGACATTTTCTAAATTCAAATTGCATATTTACACATAATGCAGTCTAAGAGTCTTTGCTTAAATTTTTTTGTGGCATAAGCCATTCTGATTATAAAATTTTTGGATAAGCAAAGGACAATATTTAATTATAACTTAATTGCTTTATATATTATTTGAAAATGTTATATATCAGTTTGCACATTAAGGTAGCTAATAAAGGCCAATGAAGATATTAAAATAATTTATACTCAACTTCAGTGAGCACTTTTAATATTAATAGGCCGTACACCTGCGAAAGCCAACATATCTGTTACCAACAGTGGCTACACCTTCAAAGGTGTAAATAATACTCCGCTCAGATAGATGAGCTCATCATATATTCAACAGTTGATGATATACCTACTATATATATTCTTTTCTCTTGTGTTTTGGCATGGAGGGAACATTACTTTTTCAATTTCAATTACGCACCCTGCACTCCCCAATGGTTTCAAAAAGAAAATCTTTTGGCTAATGCCTCCCAAGTGTAATTCGGCAAAAATTGCGTTGAAAGGTCGCTACAAAACTTGTATATGTATATATATTGGGGGTAGAATAACAACAATTGGTAGTGGGGGTGGGGATGTGTGTGGGGTATGTGGATGTTACATGTGTAACAACAAGTGTTAAGTCAAACACCTTTTGTAGCACCACCAGCACCCCCAAATGCCACTGGCCAGCGCAATTTGTCATTTGGTAAATGAAAGGAGAAAAAAAAAGATCCGAAAAAGTTGGAGAGGTTACCTGTGCCACTTGCTCTATTAAATATTCACCCCTTTTTCGTGGGGTCAAAAAAGAACACACACAACCCCTCAGCATGTAAGTTTCGTTTATTTGCTGATGTTTACAAATTTTCACGCCAAAATGAAAAAAGTTTTCCTGTTTTCGATAAGGTGAAGTTAGTTGGTTGTTTGTTTGTGAGGCATTTGTGGGTGTGGATTTTAGTCGCTTATGCAACCATTGCCACATGAGACTGAGACGTGAGTTTTTGCTAAAACTTGCTTTGTTTTGCAGCCACTTGTCCTTGTCATGTGTCAAGTGTTGGAGCAGTAAACAAGTTGGGGCAAGGTAAGACAGAGTGGGAGATGAAATATAGATTGTCCATTAGGTTGGCCAAACCCTCATAATTTTCCGTTTCTCATTTGCCATTTGCCGTTCGCCATTTCCGTTGACCATTGACAGTAATGAGTCCTGGGACTCCTGACAACGCCTAAAAGCTGGCAACAGTTTGCCCAAATTGCTTATTTATGCCATGTGCACGTCTGCCGATGTGTATGGTGTGTGTGGCCCATGTCTACGGTATATACTATATACCCTGTAATCGTAGAGCTTTTTCTCTAAATGCTAGTTTATGTAAGAAAACAAATTGTCGATTGGCAATAAATTTAGTATGCTGGCGCTACGAGTACAAAACTTAATTGTTAATCTAATTAATAGTATATTTTTTAACAGTCTCTTTTCACTACTTATTTTATTGCTATTAGTATTAATATGTATATATACTTCTAAAAGTTATTAAATAATATATTTGATTGATGAATTTAGACAATATTATTTTGAATAATGTTTTCCAGTGGCTTAAACAATCAGTTGCAGAGAATTTTGTTCTTGATGGTTTAGTTTTTAATTTTTATTTTTAACTTTTCCTTTTCACCACTAAATTTATTGCTATTAATATGTATTATGTACTTCAAATAGCTAAAATTTAAAGTAGTTTGAAGAATTTAGGCAACATTTCCCATTACTTAAACAACAAGTTGCACATAATCTTGTTTTTGACAGAGGTTTCGAAATTGGATTGGTTTTTGCTTATTATGATGATGGTATAACTTACTTTATGGCTCTGAAATTTAATAATATCTAATAGGGGTATCGATAAGTCGGGAAAACCGAATCCTGCACATCTGCAGCTATTAGTTATGTAAAGTGCGCTAAGCTGTATGTGAATTTTTTTCTCTGCTTTGGCCAGCCGTGTTGCGGTAAAACACCCAGCTCCTCAAACACATCCCCCTATTGCAATTTTCGTTGGTTTGTCACGTAGGACAGGCCAAATTCCAGATACGAAATACGAAATACGTTTCAATAACGAGATGCCCCGCCATTTGGCCAACAGATGGCGCTGCGGTCGCCCGGTGAGTGACCACCGGCTGCTGGCGCCATCGTGTTCAAATTGCGAATTATGCTAATTTCCATTCTCTGCCTTCGCTTTCTCCCACTTTCATCCACTTTCACCCCCTTTCTCTCCCTTTCTTCCAGCTTAGTTCACACTTGTAACGTGTCAAAAAATCTAGTTCGCTACATTTCCGCCTCTCTTTCGCTTTTACCGGCCAGTGTTATGTTTCATAAAATATGCACAAGGGGGGCGGCAAAAGTGGTGCAGGGGGTGGTGGGTGTTGAAAGAGGATGGAGAAAGAATAGAGGCGGTCAATGGTTAACACACCGGCAAAAGTGCACTAAATTTTTTATGACTTTTAAGACTAGTCAAAAATATTGAAAACCAAAATAATATTTTAAACTTCAATTTAGCTTTATTATTATCCTAGTGCTTAAAATATTTTTACTTAAATATCAGAAATTAAAGAATTTCGCTTTGAAAACGTAATACTAATGTTTAATTATTTTTAGCCATTATGATGATATGGTAGGTAACTCAAAATCTTAAATTATATTAAGGTGATTTCGTAACTTAATACTATCGTCCCGCCAAAACGAAAGGATTAATCAGTTTAAAATGCGTCTAGAAAAGTATTTCAAATAAGTTATGCAAAAGCAAAAAACCTGGAAACTGAATGTCCACTTTAGATGACAATTTCTGTCGGTGCAGCATTCGCCGTCCCCAGAGGTTCCACACGGGGCATAGTGCGTCATCGTCACCGGTGCCTTTATATCTACACAGACACTCGCACCCATACTAATACCCATACCCATACCAACACAAAAAAGCCAAACCAATATGCAAACAACAAATGCGTCGTCGTCACATGTGCGCAACAAATTGTGTCTGCCGTTTTGAATTTTTGCGGTTACATTTCCGTTGCATTTTACCGACAGGCGACAACAGCGACAACGACGGCATTTCAATAAGCCAAAGGCAAATCGAGGATAAAATAGAAGTTGAGGTGGTTGTGGTCCACAAGATGAAAAAGGATCAGATGGAAAAAGGACCCCAGGAATCGAATCAGACAGATGCCTTCTCTGCACATTGGCAAAAATCAAATATTGCTGGAAAAATAGAAAACCAATTGGTTAAAGTTAGCTTCAAAAACAAATTGTGTTTTAAAGTTAAACGTATGTGAAAGCTAGTATTGACCACATATCTAATCAAATAATAGGAAACTAATTGGTAAAAGTTGTATATTAAGGTTAGGTATTTACATTACATTATTTAAATTTTTAATTTGTTTTATGCATCTTATAATGCGTATTTTTTAATTCGTAAATAACTAATACGAGTTAGTATGAATTAAATACAAATGGGCAAAGCTTTTACCAAATAAAACGCAAATGCTTTGATTAAACATATTTTTAAATAAATAGATTGTATCTTCCAACTTGTCGATTATTTCCAATCCACTGTGCCGGCGGCTGCAGCCGGAAAGTGTGCAACGTGTATGAAGTATGAGAGAAATATAAATCTGATTTATGCCCCTGGCTTTTGGCCGCACTTAGAAAAGAAAGTGGCCAAGTGTGGAATAGAGATTGGCAGAAATCGCAGCAAATTCGCATCAAATTTTCATATTTACTATGAATTACAAATTGTCAGATTATGGAAATGGTATTTTGCCTTTGGCCCAGCTGGGAATAAGCTTTAGCTTTAGCCTCTTTCGGTTATTGATCTTGTGCACTACTCATGATGCACAAGAAAAACAGTTTCTGAAATAGTTTTAAAAAGCATAAAAAGAAATATCCTTTAAAAAATAAAATATTTTCTTTAACTAAATAATGGTATCAAAAGTGGGCCAAGAAATTCTTTTAAAATCCATTTAAATTTTAATCAGCTTTTATCAAATTACAAATTACAAGTGATTATTTTTATTCTAAAAATATTTTTCGAATTTTCTTTTGATTTTATGGCCTATTTTTATTTTATTTTATTTTTTTTTTTGGTTTTTTCTAATGTTTGTAATTTCCGAGCCAAGAAATATATTATATTTATTTTTTAATTCTATTTAATTCTATTCTCCAAGTGTACATACATTATTACTCATCATTTGCACGTGTGTGTGTGTTTTTTGTGGCCTGTGTGTTGGTGCGTAGTTAAGATAGATTTTTGTTGATGTTATGACTCATGGATGTCTGCTGGAAAAGTGGAATAGATAGAGTCATAAGAGGGGATAAAGTGTGGGTGGGATTTGGATGGGGGGCAGGGATTAGGTGTCCCGGATGTGCTGGCATAACCTGATACCCAGCAAAGTTATCCCATTCCGCAGCGTACCATAATACCTGTGGACAAATAATTACAACAACATCAACGGATCTGAGTGGTTGGTGCGCGCATGCAGCATATTTAATGACAAAGGAACTCGTGTCAAGGATTACTAATTAGTGTCTGGACGTTGACGACCACGATGATGATGTTGCCGTTGCTGTTTATGTCCTTCGGCTTAAGTGCCCAACCAATCTATCCACCAAAATGTTTGGGTTCCGGCTCTTTTCGTTTATATTTGCTTTTTAAATTGACTTTGGCCGCGCTGGCAAATTGAGCTGTCCAATGGCGTCTGTCTGATAAGCGTTCAAGTTCCATGTTCCATGTTTCATGTCTTACCTGCGGCTTAAGTGAAATTTCCTTGACGGTTTTTTTTTTTATGGTAGGGGGGATTACACTTGTCCTCTGAGGGGGGTGTGGCACATGGGTGGTGTCTGTTTAATTGCAATGGGGCACATTCTCGGTTACTTTTGGGGGTACGTACAGAAATGTGCGCCATTTGCGGCGGCTGCTGCCTAAGCTGATTTGTATTTAATGAGCTGTATATCCTGAACACACACTCACGCATCTGTACACACAGCAAAATAAGAAAAGTTTGGATAAGGTTTACAAAATTTTAAGATATTTAAAAATTTATAACAAAATTTAATAAATAAACTTAAGAATATCTGAACATTATTGTGATATTTGTGTAACTTAAATTTATAAAACATTTGTTCAAAAATATCCCTCATTTGTTGAGATAACTACAGAATACGATTTTCTTTTTCTAATTCCATATCCTTGAATTAATTATTTTCCACAGTGCATCTTCGCACAGACAGGCATTTATAAAAGCAGACAAATTGCCGTTAGTCTCGACAGCGAAATGAAAACATTTACTTGAGGGATAAGGGATTAAGGCTGGAAAAGTGTAGGAGATTTTTACCCCCAAATGGGGAAATGGGTGGTTCTCTGCCACCTGTCAGCGACTTTTCCACTCGCCGAAAGACATCAACCTCACATCATCGCCAATTATTTGTTTATCTTGGGTGGGTGGTTTGGTGGCTGTTTTGGTGGTGCTTTCACCATCGGCTTATCCACAGCAAATTCCTTATTTGCTTAGCATTATGCCGAGCTACGTTTTTTGATGTTTTAACCCTGCGGCCAGGGCCCGTTCTCGAAACCCTCGAGTGGAAATTCATAAATTAAATTCCTCAAATATTTTTGCCAAATGGAGCATTTTCAGACATCTTGAACTTGTTTGCATAGCAACAATTACGAAAAGCGAGCCTGAGCTCGCCCATATTGAAATTAAATCAATTGAAATAATATTTTAATAGGCGGTTGTTGTTATTGTTTGAGAAGTTTGAAAAATAATGCTTCGCTCTTCACATATTATTTATGTATTTAAATTAAATGTTTGTTGAATCAATATTTGAATATTTTTATTGTTATTGTTAATCTTAGAGAATATTTAAAAATAATGATTTAATAACCAAATTCATGTAAAGTAAATGTCAATAACAATTATGTTTATTTAGCCTTGTGCTTAATTACATTAAATTTGTCCATGGTTATTTTAAAAAGCTCCTATCTTAAATGTTAATTTCACTCTTCACCTATTATGTATGTACTTAATATAAATTTGCCTTGAAGCTTTCCTTGCCACACAGAGATTTTAAGCCACAGAATGCCTAATAGCCAGCATTAAAAATTAAATATTTCTTTTCAATTTCGCTAAGCGATCTTTTCAATTTGCTTGCCATAAATTTGGAGTTCCAAGGCCTTCTGTGTCGCTGTTTCTCGGATGAATCTAGCTCATTGCCATGCTTCTTTTTTTGGCAAAGAAATTTGCTGGAAATTGTTTTGTACAATCGCTGGACTAATAACAATGACAAGGGGACAAGAGAGAGGGTCCCTCTGACTTTACCCCCGCAGCTGTGGCTGAGTCATAGACAAGCCATTAACTGCTCGCTGGGGTAATCCTTAAAATCCTGATGAGGGGGGGCAGTGGGTGGTGACGTCCTTGGCAGCAGCTGCCTTTAGCTGCGGACAAAGCTTAATCGACTTTGCTGACATTAAATGCGTGCGGTTAGCCAAGCCCAAAGTTGCCCGGAAAATGGCGTGAAAAACAGTTTTCCTTTTCCTTTGCCTTTTCCTTTTTCTCTTCTCCACAAGGAACACATCCCCTCTGGCTGCTGCTGCTGCTGTTGTATTATTTATGCCCATAAAAATATTATTGCCATTTTTTCGCATTTGGATTTCTTTTTCTCCTCTGCTTATTTGTGTTTTGTAGACGTCATGGCAGGAAAAACCAAAAAAAAAAAATAAAGAAAAAGAAAAACCACCCAACGCCTTGTCAAATGTCAGGCGTGAAGTGTTTGTTGATGCGCTGCCACAATTGCGAGGGGGGTCATAAATGTAAGGGTTTGGGGTATATAAAGTGGATAAAGGAGAAGGAGAGGAGGAGGTTTTGTGATCCAAGGAAGCGCCGGAAATGCTGCGTAATTGGACCCATATGCTCAGGAATGCCAAAACGGAGCTGGAGTGGAAAAAGGATATGGGTAGTTTTCGTGGTGCTGGTGGTATTGTGGCCTCGATGGTGGTGACATAGTGCCACCAGCCAGTGTCCCATCAAATGCCAGATTAGTCAGGCACTGTGCCCTGTGACTGACTCCGCACAACAAAAAAGGGTTCCCCGCAAAAAAGAGTGGGTTTCCCTGAAGGAAATCCAATTTCATTGGGTTGTTTTAAGGGCTACGGCTTGCGGTTTACTCAGGCAATTGCCCTTTTTTCGTTGGAGTTTATCCTGCTGCCAATGGGAAAATATTCGAAAATGGCTAAATTCCTGAAGAAATTGACGGTAACTCAATGTACATAAATGATAAGTTAGTCTAGGCTCAAAAATCTGAAGAAATAAGAGTCGTTTTACTATAATCAACCTAAAACTTAGTTTATGGCATTTAAGTTATATAAATTATAAAAACTGTTCCGTAAAATATGTTGAAATTGTAAAAATTATATTGAGTATTTATCATTTTTATTTTGAAGCAATCAATTTATTTGTTATTTCTATGTTTTTTTAGTTTGTTTTCGAATTGTGATGTGTCAATCAATAACGTATTTTGAAATGTGTAATTATATGCAAACATGTAATCAAATATATTGTTGTATAGTGGCTATCCCACTTCACTGAAAACCATTTAAAAAATACCCATCACACGGCATACAAATCAAATGTGGTCAACTGCATGCCAACGAAACTGATGAAATAACCATACAAAAAGGGAAAAGAAATCCGATTAGATAATGGCCAGTGCCCCGAATTGGTGGCTGACCTAACCCACCGAACACACCGAACCCACAGTCCGCAGTCCGCAAACTGCCAAAGTTTGATTGCATTTTGAGGTTAGCAGCGCTAACTGGAACGACTGTACTATAATTTCCGATCTGGGGAATGGCCATTGGGCCCCAATTATGACCACTCGGCAATCGCCAATCGGCAATGGGCAATGGGTAATGGTCAATTCATTTGGCCCCACCCACCACGTAATGCCCATTTAAACAAGGGCAGCAACAACAACACGATGGCTTGGAAATATTCGCAAATAAAGTGGCGATTGGATATTACAACTTTCCGGTCACTGCATTTCTGCAAAGTTCACAAAACTACAGCCAACCACCCACCACCCACCATCCACAACCCACTCGATAAAGTGCCACCCGCTCAACTTCTGCTCCCGTGAGCAGAACAATTTCCAATGTTCGCTCAACTGTGGTGGCAACGAATACGTATACACTTACGAAAAAAAACTTAAAGTTTATTTTAATAAGATTGTATTAAAATAAACTACAGACAGTATTAAAGTATAAATGTATTGAATTAACTAAATAATATAACCCCTATACTTTTTAGTTTATTTTTCTACAGAAGAGTCTAAAACTGTAGTCTAATTATTTATATTTTTATTAATACTTTATCCCAGCGCAAAAAGCATATGCTTATTGTTAAGGTACTGGTCATTGTACTATAAAAAATCAAATATAAACATTATAAGCTAAAAGCACTAACACCTATAAGCTATCTAATTTTAAAGAATTTTTGTTTATATTTTCCCATTATTAGCATGATATGTTTATTTTTCTAATAATATTTATTAATTGTAAATTTATTTTTCTTTATTTTAAAATAGAGTTGCGCTCCTAATTGTTGTAAGGTCAAACTCAGTTTAAAATTCATGTAACAATAGTTTAGTTTTTTCGGTGTACGTTAACAAATACGAACAACAGGACTATATGGGACTATCAAGGACTAAGGGAAAGGACTGCTGGGATTGCAGGACTGCGACTACGACTACGAACAGGAAACAGGAAGTTGGCTTCGCTTTGCACTGTGCCAACCAAAAAAATGGGACTGGGAAGTGGGAAGTGGATCGTTTGGGGCTGTGTGTTTGGCAACATGTGTAGTATTTAAAACTCAACCGGCCTTGGACAGCGGCCACAAATGAATTTATTTATTTTACGGTTTCACTTCGCCGACATTTTCTGTCTGTTCATCCCTTTTCTTCGATTTCCTTTAAAATACCCTTTCCTTAAATAATATAAAAGACTAGATAACTGGACTATCCATAGACTAACTTAATTTTATATTCCAATTGTAGGTAGAGTTCTTAAAGCCTTTTTCGATTTTCTAATGATAATATTACTAATGAAACAATGCAATTATATACAAATAAAAAATTAACCGAACCGTTAGATTACAAATTAATACATTTATTTTACGGTTGCACTTTGCTGTCATTATTTGTCTTTTCACCACTTTTTTCGGTACCCTTTTCATAAAATAATATATAACCTTTTTTTAATTAGTTAGCAGATTTCAAAAAGATTTGCAAATAATACTACTACTTTATAGCTTTAGTAAAAAATTACAGAAAATTAAAAATAAACATTTCGAAGCCTATGAGAATACGCCTAAATTAAATCATTAACGAAAAAGCATTACACAGTTATGTAAATGTATTGCTGCAATTAAAAAAAATAATTTACTCAAAAGTGTATTGTGTATTTCATACACATTTTAATGCAAAAAGTGTTACTGAAGGGTTAAGAGTTTTATTAAATATTCACTTGCTTTAAAGCATCAAAAAGTCAATTTAAGAAATATACAACAACACAATTAAAAACTATGTTGTTTACTGAAACATAGCTATATAATCTATTTTACCAGCTATGCACATTAAAGTCAAGCCCCACTGTTTATATTATAGTTTAATTTGAAGTGCAGAGCATTAGCGATTCGTTTGCGTTATCATTTAGGCCTTTTTTGCTGGGGCTCTGGTTTTTTGTGATTTTCATTACATTTGGCAAAACAATTTATGTGGCCCAAAGGGGTGGTCCTTGTGAGGTTGGTGTTATGCTGCACTCCTGATCTCCCGCCACCCTTGACTCGATGGCAGAGTCAAAGCTGTCTGCCGGCACGCATCGCATCGCATCGCGTCTGGTTTGAGTGTTGCGACATTGAAATTTATAGACCTCCGTTCGTCCCAGCCTCTGATACATATATTTTTCTATATTTTTTGTTGGTTCAACTTGGGTCTGCTCGTGGCAGTCAGGTGGTGTGCACGTTTCGATTGGTGCACAGATACGGGTGTACGAGTGTAGAGCGGCTCCACGCACCACTCATCTGCAGCCATCGTGCTGTCTGGTGCGTTTAAAAAACACACAGAAACACATCGAAACACACCGAAAAATATTTAATTAAAATTTATGTGCAACCCCAAAAGCAAAGTCAGTGAGCCTCCACTCCACTCCCACCCGTCAAAAATCCCCGGAAAGTGACGGCTGCAGTCGAGGGAACGCTTTGACGATGACACCCTTCAGCGACCAACTCCCTTAACCTGCAGAATCCGTTGGGGGAGAGCACTTGAAACTTTGCTTTTTAACGTTTTACCCTAGCACTTGTACAAAATACTTTCAGTAAGAAGATTCGAACATTTCTTGCCACTTTTAAAAATATTTAAAATTCTGTAGTGATTTATTTGAATATAATATTTATAAATTTTAAATATGTATATAATATTTCAACAAGAAAGTTTATATATGCAGCCTTAAGCCTTAAGACAAATTTAAAATGGTTTAAAATGCATCAGGCTCAAAAGAAACTATCACAAAATGTTGTAAGTCTTAAATGTAGTAAAAAATGTTAAAACTACTTTTAAAAACAATTTTGCAATAGTATATTAATAACATTATAATATAAAACATAGTTCTTGACCTTTTCAAATATATAAAATAGTTTTTACTATTTGTTTTCAATTTTATATACTTTTTGAACTTTTCAACTGTAATTTTTTTGAGTGCAGGTCGTGTCTGGTGCTCCCAAATGTCCCATTGACGAGGCCACGTCGGCCATTTTTAATGGTTCCGCTGCAGGGAAGGGAAGGGAAGGGAAGGAAAGGGAGAACTCGTAGAGCAGCGGAAAAAAATTAAAAATATTTTGCATACTTGCCGGCGCATATGCCGCAAAATGCTTGGCCGAAGAGCTATTAAAAAGTTTCCAAACATAATGAAGGGAGCGGAGCACTGGGCTGCAACTGGGTGGTTGGAAATGGGAAATATAAGTGTGTGGTTGGTTGAGTGTGCCGAGTGTGTAAACAGTTCGCGTGGCAATTGCCCGGTCAGAAGGCGGAAATTTACCTGTAATCGGCCACGCATTAACCAAACAAATCAATTGAGCGTTAAAGGCCAAAAGGCCATAAGGCCATAAGGCCAACAAGGGCGGACGGACGACGCCTTGTGTCAGATGCGTAATTGGTAATTGAAAGTGCTTCCTAGTCACTTCGATTCCGACTCCGACTCCCATTCCCAACTAATCAATCAAGCCGACGAGTGCAAAACGGTAGAACATAACAAGCCCAGTGTGGGGGGGTGAACCAAGCAATCGATTAATCAATCAATCAATCAGCCAGACCATACCATACCAGTCAGTCCAACGGATTGCCAAGCAAAGGTCAAAGGGTGCCGGGTTTTGGTGCCAATTAGCGAAGCTAAACATCTGGATTAGGGCCGCGCATTCGCCAAAGAGCGAGTGACAAGGGCACTAACTTAGCGGAGATTACTCACTGATATTCATCCCCTGCTAATGCCAACCGTTGTTTGGTTCCATTTAACTCAATTAAGATCGCTGATTAATATTAATTAACAAAAAAAAAATTAAGTAAGAAAATAAACTCAGCAAAGTAGCTAACTCTTCCTCGTTTTGATCCTAAGTTTAAAGTTCCAAGGATATCAAAGAGCAGATTGCCACTTAACCAAATAGGGATTTCACTGTCCACAGATCACATAATGGTAAACCATTTAACTGACTGGCTTTCCACGCAAAACCAAGCCATTTATTCCGCAAAAAGCTCTGAGGTCACCAGAGCAATATGGACACAGAATGCCAATGCATATGAGGCAGAGGCAGAGGCAGAGGCAAAGGCACCCACAACCACTTTTGTTACCTGTCGGTGCCATTTTAATAAAAATCAAAGCCAGCACATAGGGGACAAAGAGTGCCACAAGATGCACAAGATTTCTGTTTGTGGCAACGCAATCTCCGCAATATGCCAGTTGAATAGAGGCATTGGGAGACCCCTAAGAACGAAGAGCCATCATTTCCTGCGCGGCCAAAATGTGTCACACAAAAGCCAGTTTCGTTGGAGACAAGGGCAACATGTGGCCAGGACTTTAGTTGCAGTGGGCGCAGTGCCAAAGTGCCTGCGGTTATGCGGGAAAAAGGAAAAAGGGAAAAAAAAGAGGAAAAAGGAAATAAGACGAGGCGACACCGAAACTGGCTGGCAGCCTTGCAGCAATTTCGCTTGCTGTACCTGCAACTCTTGTGCGGAACGAGCGCATTAATGCCGCCTTTAAAATTTATGATATTTACTCAACCAGACAGTGGCAAAGACGACCACCATTCCCACTTCCATTCCCAGCTGCAGTGGGTGGGCTTACATTTTGCATTTCGCATTTTGCATTTGGCTCAAAGACCCGTGAGCCGTGAGCCAAAGTGGCAATCACGACGACGTTGGCCAAGCCAATGAGTCATCGTTGGCTTTTGTGGTTGCTGCTATACAGCTCTTTCCTCCAAGACGGAGCCACTCAACTTTCACTGCAGAAAAACGGATGGATATGGATGGGGCAGGGGCAGCCAATCTGTGGCTTTGCCAGCACTCACAGGACAGTGTTTTTTTTTTATTTGTGGGTTCCTTCAAGGGTTTATTATAAAGTGAATTTAACTGGGTGGCATTCATGCTTGCCTTGAAGATGTTAAGATGTTAATAGGGAATATTCACTGCACGAAATCGTTTTATTTTTCAATAACTATCTTAAAACATTGTAGTAAGAACAGTTTCATTAACAACAACCTATTTGAAAAATATGCTATTATATAATGATTAAAGTCACCTCGCTGTACCAGTGTTGTAAAGGTTTTGTTATTAAGTTTCAATATTTTTATTGACAAATAATAATAGATGTTAAAGGTTTTTTTTAATTGTACCAGTGATAAAAGGTGTTGTTTTTTCAAGCTTAATTAATAATAATTGATGACTAAAATTGAGACTAAATATCTATGGCTGATAATCTCAAACAGTTTCGAACTGTGTTGAGAAATATTTAAAGTGGCCTCATTTGGCATGTACCAGTGTTGTAAAGGTGTCGTTTTTTCAAGCATAATACTTTTTCATTAACTGCATGCAAATTCTAGACAGTATATTAGTGTGGTTTCTTAAAAAGAATTAATAAAAGTATATCGTTATGATTTTTAAATACCATCTAAACTTTCCCAACCAATTGGCCAATGAATGCACCCAGTGGCTTATATTCCGTGGACCAACTGACCCATGTCAGACGATGTTAACACCTCGAAAGTTTGACTTATAAAGGGTGCACACGCCGGACTAGAACCATAACTAGGGCTTTCCTCCTCCTGCATTGGCCTTTCAATTGCACATTATGGCCCCGAGACATATGTGCACAAAAGTTGGACAGAGCGACTGGTCCACAATTCAACCAGTGCTCCTCCGTTTAGCTGAGCTGAGCTGAGTTGAGTTGAGTTAAGTTTATTTCATTTCGCTGTACGGCGTTCGCAAGTCAACACCTGAGACGTTCGCTTTCGTTTTCGGTATCCGTATATTTTCATTTTTTTTTTTTTTGGTAATTTTCTTAAGTGTTGTCGACGTTGTCGTCGTCGTCGATTGGCAACATGTTCTGTCGTCTCTGCTGGATTGATTTTAATGTCGGTGAGCCGGTGGTGGAGTGCGCGGGTCCCTGCGGCCATAGCTTCCACCGCGATTGCCTCGATGTCGATGGAGATGGCGATGTCAGCAGGAATGTCACCAGGGATCTGGCGCACGTCCTGGCCAACGGCGGCGGCGTTTACTTTTCCGGTCTGGAATGGTATTGCCGCACTTGTCGTCAACTTTATCGCCTGCAAGTGTACTTCGAGGTAGCTATAAGCTATACTAAGTGAAGCTCGACAGGCCACACAGATGCACAGGTGCTCTGGTCTTGAGTCAGTAGTCCTGGGATTTACGGCGCATTCGCTTGGCTAACCCGGAAACTTTCTTCTCTGATTGAATTCAGTGGCGTGTGTCTGTTTTGTTCGCTCTGTGACCTTGTGCCAAGTGCACAACCCCCCAACCCCCCACCAGCAAGCAATTAAATTATGTTTTCTTTTTTGATTGCCCTATGGGAGATAAGACAATCTTGAGAGCATTAAAAACAGGTAGCTTAAACGCAGGTGGTAACACAATTAGTTGTTAGTTCAAGAAGTTAGTTCAATGGGCAACAGCTTGGGGTCGTTTAAACGTAGGATTTACTTTGCTTTTGTCGGCAACTGTACTTGTCTTGTGATACAACAAATGGTAATAGGAGCAACTAAAATTTTAGAAAGTATAAAGTGGAAAAAAAAATAAGAATAAAAGTGTGGTCAAATCTAAATTAAAGATTAATTTACTTAGTAAACATTTAACTTAATTAAACTACTAATTTGAAATTCACCAGAAATCGGACAACTGTACTTTAGAAAGTATAGTTATATAAAAAAAAATAAACAAAAAAAAATGAAATGAAAATACTAATATAAAAATAAATATATAAATCATCAAGTCTAAATTAAAGATTATTTTACTCAGCATACATTTAAATAAATTGAACTTTAAAAACTACTTAAGTAAGTTAACATAAAGTAATTATAATAATGATGCTTTAATTATAAGCTTAAGCTGTACTCCAAATTCTTAACTGTACTCATCTGTACTTGAAACTTACCTTGATCAAGATGAATTCCGAAAGTGTAAGACTCAAGGCAATAACTTTGCTGTGTGTTTTAACACCCTATCAAGTTCTTAGCCACTTGCTGCATTTAATGAACTTTTAAGGAGAATGCTGTAGATTAACCAAAATAAGTTTGGCTAAAGCCGGTAATTTGTTGCCAGCTTTAATCTATCGCGATTCGTTTCCATCAGCCGCTAAGCTGCCTCTGCCGCCTCTCTTCCTTATCTTCCTGCTCAGTACACTATATAGCTATATGGCAGCATAGCAGTATAGCTTTCCTCCTCCACCACTTAACGTTAATTGCAATACTCAAGACTTTTCCTTTGGCTTCATGTGCAACAAAGCCTTGTACATTTGCATCATCTGGACCAGAATCCTTACCTGCTGGAAAATGTGTAGTGGAAAGGACAACAAAAGAAGGGAACCAGCTTGAAAGGAAAGGCATCGTCGCCATTTTTAATTGTAACTGTAATTTAGCCATTGTTGTACACTTTTGATGACGCAGACGTTCAGCCAAATGGCAAGAGTCTGCATTTTGGGTGTGTGGGTGGAAAGTGGGGTGGAAAGTGGGGCGAAAATAAAAATAAAACAAGAAAGAAAGCAAACTTCGGCAAGCCGAAGTTCATATACCCTTGCAGCTATTGCAAGAATTAAACATTTTTGAAAACATTAAAATTATAATTTACTTGCGTATAAGTTTAAAAACATTGAAGCTATGATGATTTGCAGCTCAATTATTTGATAGTTATTTTATATATTTTTATTGTTCCTATGGGAGCTATATGATATAATCGTCCGACTTTGATGAAATTTAAACCGTAAATCGAAAATATTTAACCATTACTAAATGTCGAAGAACTAAACAAAAAATTAAAAAACAGAAAAGTTATAATTTTTTTTCATTTATTTTTCCGATTGTTCCTATGGGAGCTATATGCTATAGTCGTCCGATTTTGATGAAATTTTTACCATAATTCTGAAATATTTAACCATTGCTTTATGGCGAAGAACAAAACAAAAAATTAAAAAACAGCAAAGTTATAATTTTTTTTCAATTATTTTTCCGATTGTTCCTATGGGAGCTATATGCTATAGTCGTCCGATTTTGATGAAATTTAAACCATAATTCTGAAATATTTAACCATTGCTATATGTCGAAGAACTAAACAAAAAATTAAAAAACAGCAAAGCTATAATTTTTTTTCATTTATTTTTCCGATTGTTCCTATGGGAGCTATATGCTATAGTCGTCCGATCCGGCTCGTTCCGACTTATATACTACCTGCAATAGAAAGACAACTTTTGGGAAAGTTTCATGCAGATAGCTTTAAAACTGAGAGACTAGTTTGCATATAAACGGACGGACAGACGGACAGACGGACAGACGGACAGACGGACAGACGGACATGGCTAGATCGACTCGCCTAGTGATGCTGATCAAGAATATATATACTTTATAGGGTCGGAGATGTCTCCTTCACTGCGTTGCAAACTTCTGACTGAAATTATAATACCCTCTGCAAGGGTATAAAAAGAAAAGGGGGGAGTAGGTCCAAACACTTGAGGTGCACGTGTCGTGGCGTTCGTTATTGTTTTTCTCCCGCTGGCATTTGCATTCACTTTTTTTTTTTTTTTGTTTAATAATAACCGCCTTTCATTCAGTTCAAGGGTATGTGTATATGTGCAGAGGCGTAACCCATCAAAAATGTATTTTAAGATTTTAGAAAAAGCCAAGAAATTGATCTATATATAGCGCTTTTGTTTGCTTGTCAATTTGAGGGCTTTGTGGAAGGTAAAGGCTACAACTGTAAATTATTAATATTTAAAAATTACATTTTATATAAGCAATTTGAGGTCTTTTCAAACTAATTATTAATTTAAGCTTATTTAACCTAAAACTACAACAATGAAAAGGGGTTTTAAAATAGTTGTATATGTAAGCTTAATAAACTTAGGACTAAAACCTTGACTTTATGAGACATGCTAATTTATATTTTTAGCAACACATAGCGAAAGTTAGTTTTAGCATATTGTGGGGGCCTTATTCTATCTTTTATCTCGTACTAATTGCGCTTTTCCCTCTTTGTCGTACCATTCCAGATTGCCATCTGTGATGATTACAGCCTGCCCGTAGACTTTGTTAAAAAACGACCGTCCAGCTTCGATCCGTGCCTGGCGGAGGCGATACCAGCGAATCCCGAGCACTGGATTGCCCCCAGTCCGCAAACCGAGTTTGTAAGTCCTTGGTCGTTAAGTGGGTTTTCCTGGGTGGTTGGTGGGTTATTGGTGGGGCAATTAACTGCTCTGGACAGCTAATTGATAAACTGCACGCTCCAGCGAATCGAATGGTGGAATGGGAATTTGGACAAGTCGCATCAACGTCAGCCGCATCAGCAGTGCGTTAATGAAAAGCTCTCCCTTTTCCCATTTCCCATTTCCCATTTTCTGCTTCCCCTTGCCCCTGATTTTTGCTTATCCTGCAGCGGCAGGCAAACACACAAAGCGCTGCTCAAACAATGCACGGACTATTGGCTAAATATTGCAAAAAAAAAGAAAAAAGTATACAAAACAAAATAAGAAAAAATAATAGAGAAAAGCCAAGGCAAAAGGCGAAAAATAAGCGAAACAAACAAAAGGGGGGCGAGTATGGGGCAAAACGACAAACAAACAAAGCTGCCCAACGGGCGGTGGCTGGCCATAAAAAATGGACACAGAGATAGGAAAATAGCCATACTTTGCTGCCAAATTGGATGTTTTTTAGCCGCACTTAAAGGTGATATATGAAAATCAAAACAACTTCTGGAAATTATAAATTTTTTTATACTGCGATCACAATTATGTCAATCAATTTTAAAAGTCCTTTAAAAATATCCTTTTTATTTGTTTAACTGTTCAACTGCTTAAAAAAGAGAGTTTTCACAAAATTATTAATACTATTACTAAAAACCGAAATTAAGGAAATAATTAAACGAGTTCAAAGAGATTTTTTAACACATATTATAAATTTCGTAGTCTCTTATCACAATTATTTTTGATATTTTTCCAGTCCGTTGGATAGATCAACAAAATACTTCTTAAAAAAAGTTATTTTTATGAACCTTTCATGGTAGAATTTAAAATAATGAAAGTAAGTACTAACACGAGTTGAAAAAGTACATGTTCATTTTTTCGGATATTTTAAAAAAATTTGTAGAATGCTAAAAACTTTAAGAATTTCTATTTTATCAAGCAGAACTGTAGACTTAGCTTATTTTTGCCATCTAAACTTGGCAACACTGAGGAAAAAACAGGAGGAGGAGGCGAGTATAGAAAAGCCGCTGAGATAGAGCGAGTGATAACCTCAGGCTGCAGCAAGTGCGCCGTGCCACAAATCAAATGATGCCCCAAAAACCAAAAAATCGCCGAGCCTCCGACCTCTGGAAATTCGCCCAACCTCAAACCCCCGGAAAAAAAACCCAAGGGGGATGCGTCGCTTTTTTATGGTCCATACGGAAATATTTCGTGTTTTGTTCCCTTTTGCATATTGCCACTAAAAATGAAAAGGAAAGCCCCATGAGGCGCACACATAAAACAGAGTTTTCGAAAGCGAAACAACAGCATCAAGGAGCAAGGAGCATCCCCTGCCACTTGAAATTCATTTTATTGAAATTTTTTTTGCCCCGGCTATGAGGAATGCGATGTGCTGCCAAAGGCGAATGGCGAATGGCGAAAGTCGAATGGCAAATGGTTGGGGGGCAATGCGAAATAAGATTTGCGGCAACGACCTTCAATTGATACAATTTCGAGGGAGTGTAGTGTAGTGGCTAAATCAGTGCCAAGGATTCAGTCTTTAAGAAAGCAGAGGCAAAAGGAGGACCATAAGCTAAAAAAACAACAAATGTTTGCTCTCGAAGCAATCAATTGGTGTAAATGCTATTTCAAGGATTAATAATCTTTACTGAAATATTCTTTGGACTGGAATTGAGCACCCTGCTTAACTTATTGCTTATAATTAGCTCATTGATTTGATTCAATTGTTTTGCTCTTCATATTTAGCTTTTTTATCATTTATCAAAAGAGTGCTTAAAAATCAAGTGCTATTTACCTTATTAACTCTCAGTTTTGTATTTAAAAATCTTTAATCTGAAGTTACATATTTTAAGATATTAAAAAAGTACTTAGAAAACAAAACAAATGTACAATCAAAATACATTAATATTTTTATTCAAACTTAAGTTTTTAATACATAGTAAAGAGTATAAAAAGATTCCAGCTAATATGATGCTCATATCCGTTTTGAATACAAGTCTTTTGCTCTCCATTTCCCTAATTTTCCCTAATTTATCTTTTGCTGTTTTTTACATACACATAATCCTCGCTGTCCGATCTCCACCCATAAAAAAAAATTCAGGCAGCAAATGGCCCAAAGCGATAACGTTTAGCGCCTTTCGATGCTCGTTTTTTCTTATGGCCATCCCTTTCTATCATTGTGTATTTCTCGCTTTCGTTCTGAGCTTTTCATGCTGCATATTAATATGTGTGAGTGTTTTTGTATGCGTGTGGGCCTCCTCACAATTATTAATGTAATTTTATCTTATGACTTTTGTGTGCCATAAACATTGGAGAAAAAGAGACAAGGATTGGAAAGAGGCAGAGGCAGAAAGAAAGTTACACATAGAATAAAAATGACTCTGAATATTACAAAGTTGCTTAAACCTTTTAAACTTTTATTTATTTTCCAATATAATACATTTATTTGTGTAATAAATTCAGTAAGATAAATGATTATCATAGTTTATCATAGTCTTAGAAAACCTTTTCCACACTTTTTATACTTTAAAATATGTTTTTCTTATTTATTTTAAGACTTTTTTTTAATTTATAGTGTAAGCAACATCTATGTGATGATGCCATAATAGCTTTCACCAGCCATGTGTGTGTGTGTGTGTGTGTGTTTTGGCCATTGTTGATTCATTTTTTTCGGTGGCAACTCACGTTTTAATGGAAACGAGCCAACGCGACATTTTTCGATATATGTGGAGCGTCTGGCTGTGAAGTGGAAGTGGAGTCTGTAAAACGGGAGCGAAATGTCGGGAATGGGATGAAATTCGTTTGGCTTTTGCATTTGTTGCTATTACTCTCCGTGGAGTAATATGCAACGATAACTCACAAAAACACAAAAGGCCGCAGTCAGGACACGTTTGTGTGCATGTGTGCGTGCTTTTTGTTTATTTCAATAACTTGGCTATGGTTTATTTTATGCCACATATATATATATATATATATATATTCTTTTTTCTCCACTTCCTCGCACAGTCAGTGAAATGAAAAGCAGTCAACTGAAACGAAGACACCAGCGTCAGCTTAGATATCACTCATCCGCCTTGTTGTCTTCGCTTGAGGGATTGAATTCCATAGCATAAACATAGAGCATCATACGTCCTGGAGTAGTAGCCACATTTTACAATTTTCATGGGCTTAGCTATAAGAAACTATAAACAGAACTCATCAAAATTTCAAGAGTTAAAATGCATTTATAAAAAATCTTTAAAATAAAACTTATAATGATTACGTTATATGGTTTTTTAAGTTCAATTTCTTATTTTCTTAAGTACCATTTTTAAAGTGTTTATTTTATTTTGATTTACTAATTTACATACCAATTTTGAGTTGTTTTTATTGTTTTTCCAGTGCAGATTTCTCGTGAATTCTTGTGTGGGTTAAATGGGTAAGGAAGGGATGTTCAACCGGCTAACATAGCTCGTCATCGGAATTAGTCTCTAAACAATGGGAATGGTAAAGATGTGAGATAGACAGACAGTCCACCCAAGCTCCTTCCTTTCCGTTGATTTCTTTTTTCATTAAAGTTGGCACAAAAAATCACGTTGCTGCGGCAACAGGAGCAGACAAGGTGGAGTCGGAATTGAAGGATGGATGGAATGGATGCCAACAGTTTTCATTATTGTGGCAACCGCCTTTCCCCATTCCTCGCCGATTTGTGCGGGGCAATCGTGCATGAGAAACATATACTAAACGTGTGCATATGTATGGGGGTGTACACATAAATGTCTGCTTATATCGTTTGTGGATAATCAAAGGCAAATATTTAAACAGGAATATGTGAATGGATGGCTTCACTGAACCCCCTTTCCTTCGCTCCATCCAGCATCGAGCATCCAGTATCCAGCATCCAGCATCCAGCTTCACACAACCCCATTATCCATCTGCCTTGGAAACCCCCTTTTTTTGTTCAGGGACTTCGTATGCAATGAAATATATAGTAAAGTAGCGGGGGTAAGCAGCACTCGGTATCAAGTTCAAATTCATTAAAAATGTTTTTGATTCAGCTTCGGCTTCAGCTAACCGCCACCCACCCACTTCACTCTTAATTTATGAGTTTCAATTAAAAATGTTCTTGCCCCGAGTGCAACTGCAGTTTCATCTGGTTGCCAGACAATGACAACCCTGGGGCAGAGTTGTCAGCCCCGTTTCCGCCAGTGGCCAAACATCAATTTCCTTTAGCAACCAGGATACTCATGGACATGGGCCACATGTAAACGGAAATTTATGTTTAACATAATGGCCAGGAACGGAATTTGGGAAGGGGGCTTACACAGAGGTGGTCGAGCCTCATAATTTGCACGCATTAGGATCCTGTTAATCCTGTAACCGCTGTTGCAGTTCATCCGTAATGTCCAGCTTATTTGTGAAACTCAGCGAACATCGTACATCGTACATCGTACATCGCACTGAGAGGGCACTTGGTCCGCAAAGCAGAAGGAACGGATATTGTGATTGACATGGCATTGTTATGAACAAACTGGGAATGGCGACTGAGAACTGGAGAAATGGCAATTGAAATCCATCCATCATGCGGGCAAATATATCCAGACAAATGGCAGATGAATCGTGTCAAATTGAGGGGAATATGGCTGTCTTGCTTTGTTTGCTTTAGCTGACAACATGATGGTCACCAGTTTCTAGTTAATATATTAGCTTATAAGGATAGGATGTCTTTAAGACATTTCTGAAATAATTAAGTAATTAATCTATTGACTTGTTTTTACTATAATAGCTAGCTTAGTATAAAGAGTGTCCAAAGTGTTAATTATATTACATTAAAATAAGTCAATGGTTTCAATGCTCGAATATTTAATAAATTATTTAAATGTTTCATTTTATTCTTTTCCGATTGTAATCTATAGATTATTAATTTAAATAACTACAACAAGATTTTATTGACATGTACATATTTGTTTGCTTGCATTCCGCTCAAAGATTTATGATAACATTTTGCATTTGGATTTTTAAAAAAGTAAAATGTAATTTAAATTTCATAATAACTTGTCAAAGAATATATTTGTTTATAAATTTATTTACTAAACATGTGATATATAACATCTAATTGGAATCAATATATATTTGCTTTCCAACTTGAATAGATATAACAAATAAACCCTCAAATTAATAAAGACATTTTCGATTAGTAATCAGTGAGGACCACAGATGTTACGTATACGCCACCGAAATAGAATGAAAAGGGGGGCTAAAAAAAAGTTTTTTACTTTTGCAGTGGTTCGTGGTTTGCCACTGACCAGGGAAACCCAACAAAAGCCACAAACCAGTTGGCCACGCACATTCCTTTATTCTTTCAATTAAATGTCAAACAAATTGGAAATTTCAATGCAAATCAAATTAGTCGCTAACAAATGCTAATGCCCCTACCCTTTCTTTTCTTTTCTTTTCTTTGTAAAACTAGCTGCCATTTGGCGAAGCCCAACAAGCGTTGCAGCTACAAGCAGCAACAGCAGCAGCAACAGCAGCAACAACATCAGCAGCAGCAGCGGGAACAGCACCTCAACTACCGCCCCCGCTGCCCGCCCCCGCTGCAACATTGCCCAGTCAGGCGGCAACAACAGCAGCAGCAGCAGCAGCAACAGCAACAGCTGCGATTTTGGCCAACCACCAGCAACATCAGCATTTGAGCATCAGTAGCAGCAACAACAACAACAACGGCAGCAACACACACAGCCAACAGAATACGCACAGCAACAATAACAACACATTGCCAGTGGGGGCACAACAGCAACATCATCATCAGCCGCAACGTGCAACATTGCAACATCCGCCGCTGCCAAATAGCAACATCAAGCAGGCATCGGTGAAGTTGATCGAAGGATATTCAGACCCAAAGGATACGCGTAATCACAAAAAGGTTTATCACAAAAAGGCCAAGAAACGCACGGCTCCTGGCCACAAGCGCCATCAGCAACAGCATCAGCAGCAGCAGCAGCAACAGACATTGCCGACGCCCAGAGGCTCACAGCAACAGCAGCAGCAACAACAATTGCATCAGCGACACTCCACCTACAACAACAACAACGGCAACTTAAGAAAAGATAAACGGAATAGCCAATATAATTCAGGTAAGTCAGTTAAATGCATATTGCTGATAAAAGTCAAACAAATTGCACATTAGCCTTATTTAAAAAACAGCAACATCAGTAAGGACTTAGGCAATACAAAAAAAATATAAGTAGCACAAACGAAGTGAATGATTCTTGAAAATCCATCATTTATTCAATTTTAATTTTATAACCAAACAACAGCAATTTAAATTGCATTACTAGACATACAAAATATGCCATAGAAGATTTTAACTTTTTAGACAATTTAGTAGGTTTATTTGTACTTTAAAATGTACCTTTCCATACAATTTAAATAATTATTTTAATTAAGGTATGCCAGCAATGTGAAAATTGCAGCAGCAACATACAATGTTCTTGCTATCAAATGGAAAAAATATCAACTGCAATTAGCAATCAGCAGCAGTAAACAAATAAATAGCAAATAAATCCAATTAAATCAGTAGCAACATTTAAATGTAATTTTGAAATGCAATTTTTAAAATAAATGCCAAATGAATTTCAATCAAAAGAACAAATACATGAAAATGTGATTATATATTTATGTAAAAGTAAAATATACTAAACTATTAAAAGGAAGGAAGTATTATTGATAGTTTTACACAGTAAAAGTAAATTGAAAGTAAAGAAAGCCACTTTAATGGCTAATGAAAGTCAGATTATATATATAAGTAAAAAGTTCAATACATAATACAAAGTAAATTATACTAAACCATACAAAGAAAGAATGAGAATTATATTTTTACACAGTTAAAGTAAATTGAATCAATAATTTAATTAGGCTCAGTTAAAGTTCATTAGGCGTGCATGGTCCGAAGATTTTCATTGGCTTGCAATTAGGAAAAGCCGAAGGCGGCACAACTTTTCCCGCTGCGGCTGCCTCGATTATCCAAGCGTAAAATGGAAAATGGCAGGCTCTGATTAAGGAGCTGCAAAATAGGGGGGATAAAACTGCAGGAAGATAGAGTCGTCTTTCAATCCAGTTGGGGGCGGAGATAAAGGAGCAGCGGGCAGCCAAGCGCCAAATAGACTGCGTCAACTCCATTTGCGTTCCGATTGCGTGGCTCGCGGCGTCGCAGTGTCGTCGCAGCGACTTAATTAGAAACTGTCAGCGCCGTCTCAGTGCCTGGAGAAAATACACACTTTATTCAGTATTAACCAGTCGTTGTCCTTCTATTTTTAAGACTTTTCTTGTCGGAGAATGGATGGGCTTTAAATAAATAACATAATAATAATATTGAGTGACTCATAAAGTTCTAAGCGCTAACGAATGTTATTAAATTATTTTGGGCTTACAAGTTGAACTATCACTAAACTTAAAATACCAATAAATTCAGAAAAATCAAAAATGGTTTGAGCTACTTTAAGTTAACTTCGTAGTTAAAGCTACAAATTTTAAATAGTAAATGGTAAGGAGCACATATATGTAATATGAGTATTTGACTGAATCACAATTTGATAATTTTCAAGTGGTTTTAAAAATGTTTCATTTGCTAACATCTAATTAAAAATAAAGACTTACCCTTTCCATGGCCATTTGCAGACTCTTCGGCGCCGAAATCCTCCGACGACGAGGCGGACATAGACGAGGAGGTTGAGCAGCAGCCGCTGCCCGTGCCGCAGCCTCCAGCCCAGACCGCTCCGCTGACAGCGGCGGGTCTCAACTCCCCAGACTCCATATCCGATGACCTGGTGCGTCCGCTGCCACCGCAACTTCAGCGCAGTCCGCGCAAACTGACCGTCGCCCCAGTGGAGCACAACAAGCGCCAGCCCTCGCCCTACTACTACTCCGATCTGCTCAAGAGTCGCGACAAGGATAAGGACAAGGAACGCGATAAGGACAGGGAGGACTTTAAGCTCAAGTGCCGCCAGTCGACGGCCAGTGAACCGCCGCAGCAAACGCCCACTCAGTTGGGTGGCTACCGCAAGAGCTCCAGCTTGGATGTGCCGCCGGCGGAGGAGCAGCAGCAGCAGCAGCCGGAAGCAGAGAGCCACGAGGAGGAGGATCCCCGGACGGGACAGGACTCGCAGTCGACGCCCAAGCGATACAGTTTCACCGAGGAGGGTGTGCACATCATCCGCTGCGAGACGCCCAGCACCAGCACTTCCGAGGAGTCCGATTGCAGTGAGTGCCTCAAGCGACGCGAGTGGCACGCCCGCGCCTTGGCCTTAGTCCGCAAAACCTGCAACGTCCAGCCAAGGAACCAGCACCAGAACCAGAACCAGAGTCAAAATCAGGGACAGAATCCCACTGGCAGCGAGCTTCAGTTGCAGCTGCAGCATTGCGACGCCGGCGAGGGCGAGCTGCTCAAGTGCTGCCCACCACCACCGGCTCCAGCGGAGATCCAGGTAATTCAAACTACAAGCTAAAAGATAGAGTAAAAACTCTACGGCATCAGAGGCCCCTCGTTGGGCGCCATTTCTATTAAGGCTGTCCAAATAGACTCACAAACAAAAGTTGGCTCTTAAAATTATTAGAATATATTAAATATTTTATATATATTATTTATATATTAATATATAATTAATAATTATTGCTACTTTTTAGTTTGTAGCTTACAAGCTAACAGTGAGAGTAGAGAGAGTTCTGTATAAAACAGAAACTTCCATTGGCTATTTGAAGTTTACTTAGTAAATAGAAGATGTTATGGAGCAGATATGTGTTTTGAATATTTAACTGAGTCACCATTTGAAATGGCTTATTAAGTATTTACTTGCTAAATGTGAATTTCGAATGGCAATTAATCGTATTTTCGTTTGCTTGCAGGTGCAGGTCCAGCCGATGCCACCGCACCGCCTGCTGGGACCAGCAGCCGTGTGCGGAGCCTGCATCACATCCGCTCCTGCCTCCTCCTCCTCCTTGGCCGGCGGACGGGGCAGCGAGCCCGGCGATGATCTGGAGGAGGAGTACTTCCGGCCGCGCAGCATCTTCTATGTGCATCCGCATGGCGTCCACGAGTGCGCCGAGTGCGCCCAGCCAGCAGTCCAGTCAGCAGTCCAGTCAGCAGTCAAATCAGTCCAATCAGTCCAGTCAGTCCAGACTGCTCAACCGCCAACGCTGCCCACGCTGAGCAATCCAACGCTCGATCTCTACGGCAACGACGAGGACGAAGTGGACGGTGACGAGGACGAAGAAGAGGACGAAGAAGAGGACGACGACTCCGAGGACATCATGGGCAGCCGGCGAAGGCAGATCTATGAGACGGCCTTCGACTGCAAGATAGCCAAGTCGGATGACGATCTGGATGAGGTGGATCGCATCACCAACTGTTCCGTGTTGCTGCAGTTGAGCAATGGCAATGGCAATGGCAATTGCAATGCCGGTGACCTTGCCAAGGTCAACTCACTGGTGGGCGGAGGAGCCGCCAAGACGCGGGCAGAGTGCAAAAGGGCCAAGAACTCGAAGAACCAGGCGCTGCAAGAGCAGACGGGCGAGGCCCATGTCCAGGTGCATCAGGTGCAGTCGGAGCTGGGCAAATTGCAGCTCAGCCAGGTGGACCAGCAGAATCAGAATCAGAATCAGGGACAGTCGGGAGCGGCAACTGGTACTGCTACTGCTACTGCCACTGCCACTGCTACTGATATTGCTGGTGCACCAGGAAGTGGAGTAAGTGCATCCAGCACTCAGCAGTTGCCGGTGCGAGGCTATACCCCGTCGCCGCCCTCAACAGCTCCGTTGCCAATGAAATTCCCAGGCAAACATGAACGCTACCTGAACATGAACAGCATACGGAGTGCACCCAATCTGCCCGCCGCCAATCCGGCGCATCCGCGCCTCCGTGATCTCCGCCTGCCCATTCAGTCCATGCGAAACCAGTGCGGTGGCGGTGGCAACAACAGCAGCAATGACAACAGTCTCACCGACAGCGCCTACGTGAATCCGCCCTCGACCAACTCGAATTCGCATTCGAATGCCGCCTCGGGTTCGGCCGCCGGATCGGCTGGATCTGATCTGATATCGGCAACGACAGGATCGGCCGCAGCCGTGGTCTCTGCTCCGCGGCGGCCTCGCTCCTTTGTCCTCGAATCGGGCAGAGTGCTGGAGCTGCGGCGCAGTGCCCAGGGCGGGCACCACCATCATAGCCACCAGTACCAGCATCAGCAGCAGCAGCCGGGCGGTCATCACCACACTGGTAAAAAAAACCTTTTAAATTTATATTAAATATATATATATATTTGTCGCTTTTTTATTTGCATCCATTACGTCTAATTTTGGCCATGTTACCACAGTAAAACCATAACAAATTTTATTTGCTTGCCAAAAGTCCCAATTTTTTTGTTTTTGAATTTAACTTGTTAAAAGTCAACAAGTATGTATATTATTATTATTATTATTATTTATTCCATTAAAAAAAAGCTATGTTTTTGTTTGAAGTTTTCACAATAGCTACAACTTCCTTTTTTTTTTAATTAATTTTTTTATTTTTATATTATTTTAATTCAGAATCTAACCAACACCTGAGCACTGTGTAGGACCCATTTAAAATCGAATATTTTTAATATGCATTTTAGTTAATATAACGATTTTATATTATATTTAAATATAAATCATATATTGTCGAACTCAACAGCGAGATATTTATTTACACTATTCCCATCTCTTTGACATCAGTGCACCATCACCACCACCATGGCCGAAGGAGTCACCATCATCGCCAGGGTGCGGGGCAAACGGTCGCCGGCGGAGGTCACAACTACAGCAGCACGGAGAGCATTGCCACCTCGAGCAGTGGCGGCAGCATGGAATCGCTGCGCAGCAGCACCAGCGAGGGCAATCGCAGCACCTCCAGCTCCGAGTCGCGGCACTCCAGTTCGCTCAGCTCGCACAGCTCGGAGTCGGGCGGCAGCGGTGGCAGTGGTGGCTCCTCCAGCGTGGCCTATCCCCTGCGATCGGCGGCGCCGCCGCAGCCGCTGCTGCTGCAGCACTCCAAGCTGCACATCCTCAGTCCCATTTCCGACAAATCCTCGCAGGAGCCGGCCTCGGCCAGTGCCTCCTCGGAGCAGTCACAGCAGCAGCAGTCACAGCAGCAGCAGCAGCAGCAACAACAGAAGGCGCCCATGGCCATGCAGGAGGAGGATTCGAGTGGAGCACCCGCACACGCAGAGAAAAATCATGGTAAATCCAAATATTTTCACTTTGAATAAGTTATTTTCGGTACTGATTTAGCCCCTTGTGTTTGAATCAAAGTGTTTAACACTTTCATTTTTTTTTATTTTTAAGTATGGAAAAATGTAGTTTCAAATTAAATATCCACAATTTTCCCATTGAACAAACCAATTAAATATGTTAAAAAATACAATATCATGTTTTTAGTTTATTTCGAGTAAGTTTATATTTATATTGAAATATTTAAACGTTTAATTTTACTATGGTGCTTGTTTTGTTTCTCGGTGCAGGAGGCACACTGCAGGTCAATCCCGTGGTCGTCTCCCTGAAGCAGCCGCGCAATCGGGCCGCTCCCAACAAGGCCCTGCTCCAGCTGGCCGATGAGCTACTTGGCTCAGACAGTGGCATATCGTTGCACTCGCGGGAGGAGGGCAAACCGCAGACTTTGGCCCTGCAGCGTTTGACGCTGCCCAAGCTGCAGTTGATCGGCGCCAGCGAGGGCACAGCCACTTCCAGTGGAGGATCAGGATCAGGAGGCGGAGCAGGAGGAGGAGGAGGAGGAGGTGCCTCCTCAGCGGCAGGAGTATCTGGATCGGGTTCCACAGGCACTGCAGCTGGCTTACCGCAGGATCTGCGTGACCTACCCTTCGACATGCCCAAGCTGCGACGCCGCAAAACGTTGCAACAGGAGGCCGCCTGCACTTCGGGCAGTGCCACCTCCGTCGATCTCGGCGAGCTGCCCTTCGACATGCCCAAGCTGCGGCGCCGGCTCCGGGCCAACCAGGCCGAGATCAACAACCTGCTGATGCACAGCACCGAGTCCAGCGGCATCTCGCAGGCCTCCTCCAGCCACTCCATGCGCGACGATCAGAAGCTGGCCAGCAAGCTGGGTGAGTTGAACTGAACGGAGAGTTTGGTTTTAAAAAGTGTGTTCTGAAAATAAATTTCAATACTAAATAATATAACCCCTATACTTTTAAGTTACATTTAATTCAAAAGAGTGTAAAATATGGGAAATATTCTAAAATATTGTTAAAAATCGGGTTTCAAGTCAAATTCTAACAAAGCCAAAAAGCATTACAAAATTTTGGTTTTTTTTATCAAAATTATACATAATTTTGGTGGACATATAAAATGAATGAACTCAATGAACTCTTCACTAAATTTGTGTTCAGTACTTACACTTAAGTGTTTTATTAAATAATCAATTCAAATATTATGTTAATTAAGATTTATTTTTAAAAACGACTTTGTTTGCTTTAACTTAGTTTTCACCAACAACCAACGTTTTTTCCCATAAATAGATACAGCACTTTTCCGGCAGAACCTCACCCTCAACCTAAATGAGTCGCGCCAGGCCACCAAGCAGTTTGGCAGCCTGGATCTGCGGGGTCTCAGCAGCAACAAGGAGCTGAACATGAACCTTGGCCAGGGCTATGTCACCGCGGTGGACCTAATCGATGTGACCATTCCTCTGGAGCGCCAGGGGTAAGTTTTTTGAACTGTGAACACGCTCGTTTTAACTTAGGGGCTTTCATACTACATTATGCTATATTATTATTTGTCCTAAGAATACTTGTATGTTTGTTAGGTATTTCGGTAATGAAATATTTTTATTTTGTTTTGTTTTTAAATTAGTTCGTTACCACTATTTAATTTCTTGTTAATTTCGCAAATATATCAATAATAATACTATTACAGTTACAAATTGTATAACAAAAATGTAACCAAAATGATACCAAAAAAAGAGTTGGTGTATCTTATACCTTATTAACTAACTTATTTACTTATTATTATCACAACAACCTTGTACCTTACTTATTTAGTAGTCCTACTTAAATTTTGTAACTATTTTTCAAAACATCCGTAGTCGAAGGCCTCCTATGCTTTAGTTTCATAAACTATACAATCATTTATAACAAATAAATAAATATTCTATTCCTGGTTCTATTCTATCTTCTTAGTTGGTACCATGGCGCTATTACGCGAGTTGAGGCGGAGACCACGCTTCGTCCGCTGTCCGAGGGTTCCTTCCTGGTGCGCAACTGCGAGTCCACCAAGCAGGACTACTCGTTGTCCCTCAAGTAAGTGCAGTTGAGAATGATCATAATCATAATCATTATTATAAACGAATGAATGATCTTTCCCTTTTAGGGGCGCTAAGGGCTTCATGCATATGCGGATCCAGCGCAACGAGACCGGTCAGTACATCCTGGGCCAGTTCAGCCGTCCCTTCGAGACAGTGCCGGAGATGATCCGGCACTTCTGCCTCAACCGGCTGCCAGTGCGCGGTGCCGAGCACATGTGTCTGATCGAGCCGGTCATCGCCCAGCTGCTCTAAGAGGAACTTTGGGGAACTTTGGGGAACTGTGGGGAACGGGCAACGGGCAACGGGAGCGAACCAAACAGAATTACATATTAATAGCGTGTAGTGGACTTAGGAACCTATGTGAACATGTATGCACTAGTTATATTATGCGATAGTTGTAAAACGAAGATGGCAATTTTTTCATGTTTTTTTTTTGTCGGCCTCGAGTTTTGTATGTCGGTCTACTAGCAAACGAGCAAAAAAAAAAAAAAAAAAAAAAAAACACACCCACTCACTCTGACACACGAACTAGTTTAGCGTTTAAAGTATGTAGCACATTCAGACAATACCAGCAAATTACAAAACAACAAACGATATTTATATAGAAGGCATATATATACAAGCAAGACGATATATACATGTATGGATAACAAAAGCACTTGAGGACAGTTGCTAAAACGTAGTACACAAACGACCCGAGAATACGAATAGCGCTGAGCTAGTGCTAGAGCTAGAGCTAGAGCTAGAGCTAGAGCTAGAGCTAGAGCTAGAGCTAGAGCTAGAGCTAGAGCTAGAGCTAGAGCTAGAGCTAGAGCCAGAGCCAGAGCCAGAGCCAGAGCCAGAGCCAGAGCTAGAGCCTAGAGCCAGAGCCTAGAGCTAGAGCTAGAGCCAGAGCCAGAGCCAGAGCTAGAGCCAGAGCTAGAGCCAGAGCCAGAGCCAGAGCCAGAGCCAGAGCCAGAGCTAGAGCCAGAGCTAGAGCCAGAGCCAGAGCTAGAGCCAGAGCCAGAGCTAGAGCTAGAGCTAGAGCTAGAGCTAGAGCTAGAGCTAGAGCTAGAGCTAGAGCTAGAGCTAGAGCTAGAGCTAGAGCTAGAGCTAGAGCTAGAGCTAGAGCTAGAGCTAGAGCTAGAGCTAAAGCTAGATCTAGATCTAGAAAGGTATCCCAAAAAAAAAAAGAACAGAAAACAGATGCAGGAGCAGCGTTTTTTAGATGTGTTTACACCGAACAGAGCAGCAGAGTCGAAGCAACTATAGCGTTGGGCGCCATATTCCGTTTGGCAGTGAAACGAACGGTAGAAAACACACTGTGCACACACCACCCACATATAGCGATCGAAACTTATGCAACTTTCCGTAGCACACACACATACACTCGCCCACTTTCACCGCCCAGCATCGGCCTATCATTCAGATTTTTATTCCTACTTTAAAAAGTTGTTTTCTGTTTTTAATCCTTTTGGTAACAGTGCAAGAAAGCACAAAAAAGGCAGTGGCTGGCGGTGGCCAGTGGGCATCGCTTAGGGCACGTTTACACTAAGAAAAGTTTTAGCAAGCATCTCTAAAAATTTGTTGATTAATTTTATGTTACCAAAACAAAGAAAGCGAACAAAAAAAAGAATCTAAAATATGTATATCTATATATATATATATATAAATGAGAACTAACTTTAGCAAGGAGCGATGTCATTTTTTTTGTCTTAGCTGTAGGTCAGAGATACGCGAAGTAGAACGCTCAAAGCGCTTTTGGTTAAAGTATCGAATCGAATCGAATGGGATCGGATCGGATCGGATCGGATAGGGAGGGATGATTGGAGGAGGCAAGGATATAGCAACGCATATGAAATGTTGGTTTAAGTGTTAGTTTCTAATTGAGAGCAGACGAAGGGCAAAATATATATGTATATATATATATATATATATATATATATGCTAACAAATGATATATACTTACTATTTATATTTCTATATATACATCTATATATATACACGATATTAAAGAGCAGTCAATGGTTTTTTGGTTCCAGTTCCGAGAGAAGCAAGTGTCAGGCAGGATGCTAATTAACTAATTATTGTTTCTGGCAGTTTTCTGTTCCACCTTCGTACCGCCGAGCAATACAACTGATTTCCAGTATCTCCTCACCCAGAGTTATGTTTATATATGTGTGTGCCAAAGTATTATTCTAGTCAGATCAGAAGATGATATATGTGAATCTCCGTGCGAATATCTTATTTTCGATATGTTGATTGTTGCCTAATTTCTAATACTCAAGCAATCCGATGCAGTGCAATACGAATACGAATACGAATACGTTTAACTCGGTTATGTATCTATGATTTGACTAATTTAGCTCTAAGTTAACCCCCTGATTTGTCCATAGTTAAGCGAATCGGAAATCCGTTATCCATTTTGGCGAAAGCTGCGCCTATTTGTAAACGGCTTTTGTAAATATTCGGGAATATAAACACGTCAGACACGACAGATATGATGTAAACAAAACGATATAATTTTATTTGCAATACAATTTCTAAGCTAAGATTTCAACTTCAGTAAGATACCGCAAAAACCCACATACATAAGCGACATAAATAGCAATGTATTTTGAGGCTTCCGTAGCAGTAAAGAACCAAACAACCAACCAAACAAACAATTGAACAACCAAACTACCAATAAATCAACCAAAATTCCAAGATAATCGCATCACTCGGGCACCGTTTATACTTTGCAATCGAAGAGGTCATAGTGCAAACAGGCTGAGTGTCGATCGCTTCCGTTTTTTTGTGTATAAAAATGTACTTAGATCGGTGGATGCGGATGATGATCATGATAATGATAATGATAATGATGATGATAGTGACGATGAACCGGCTTACTCTAACCGAACCTTGTACTCCAACTAGAGGCGCTCTCTATTAACGGCACCCAAATATCTGATTAATTCAATTAGTACAGAGCGAATACGTAACAAGAAATTAACAAACTAAAACCGTAACAACAAACGAAATGTATTTAATAAAAATAAAGATGAAAATTTCCAAAAATAATGAGTGTTTTATTCTTAAGTTTTAAATCTTCAAAAAAAACTTTTGTGTATTGTCTATTATAACATTTCTTTAGAAATTCGGTAGAGCCCAATTAAGTTTTTGTTTTAGAAAGATTGTTGGCGGTAATTTAAAATAAAAACTCTCAAAATGAATGTTTTGTGCCGAATATAAAAGGCTATGTACCCTTTGTTAGATCCGATTTTATTACAAAATGTTTGATCACTTAATATTGGGTAACATATTAATGCTATTAAACAAGGCGCCAATTTCATGTTAGCCGAGACGTAAACCAAATCAACAACCAAAATAAAATAGGTGCGAGTCAACACTATATATCCCAGACAATAACCAAATTAACTATTGATAGTTACTGGATATGTTAATCTATTAACATCAAATTTGAAGTAATTATTTTAATAAATATTTAGTTTGTTATTCAAATAAAATAAGGATTGTATTAAAAATTCGCTAGATTACCTACTCATTTTGGCATATGTTTCAATAAAATCCGTTCAACCACTCCTGAGCCAATATGCGTGATGGAAAATCCCAGTTTAAAATTAAAAATTTAAATTTGCGCCCTTATAAAGATTCCTCAAAAACTTTCTCAAAAATTAATTTTGTAGAATTTATTTAACCCTTTTTAATTATTATGAAATTCTCTCAAAAAGTGCGAATACCTTATTTTATTTAGCGGGTGTTTTTTGTTGCGGCTTTTGTCCAACTAGTATAATTTAGAAAACAATAGTTGGTCACACTGGTGTTCAGTTTTCGTGAAAACCAAAAATTTTGAATTCCCTTAGTTTTTAAGCATTTGGCAAGGAATGAATTTAAGCGATTGCATAAATAACTATATATATTTAACGGGCACCGAGGACTACGCCCTTAATTTGACAAAGGTGAGTAAGTTTTTCAGATTTGCAGACGATTTTTGATGCATTTCGTTTGTTGTTTGCTGGTGTTTCGATAGCTATGCGAACGCTTTGCCTCGAAGGAGAAGCGCGTTTTGCTGATCACCAGTCGCCAGCAGGGAATTGCGAAGCGATATCCATGGAATTCGCCGAATCGCAGCAAGAATCTGACCATTTTGCAGCTGGATGTGGAGAGTATGCCGCATCGGATGCTGGAGCTGCAGGATAACACGGAGCCCTTCGGTCCCGATTTGATCGTCTTCGATTTGCAGTCCCTGGTCCTGGACGCCCTACTGCGTCCGGTGATGCAACAGTGCTCCACGGACAAAATGGTGCGGCACATTGCCAAATGTTCGGCTTCCTTTGTCAATTACCGCGAAATCCTGACCAATTTGGATCTGCAGAAGGCCGGCAAAGCCATTGATACCATTGTGGTTATGTCCCAGGAACCGTATCCCATGTCACCGGCCCAGTTTAAGCTGCTCATCGGCCTCTATTTCCACGGCAACGAGTGCCACACGAACTTTGCCAAACTTTCGGGCCGGATTCTGGTCTCACAGGGTTTCGCCTGACCGCAGGACGGGATTCTGAACCACCATTGTGCCTTCGACAGCTCCATTTTGGTGTCTCCAGCTCCGGCAACCCATAGTTTGCCCCCTGAAATGCTGCCAGTCTGATGATCTTTGTTTTTTTTACCAAAAAAAAAAAATTAATTAAATTTAAATTGATAAGTTAATTTATAACATGGATTTTGTTATATAGCTCAAGGCCAGGCGATTATTTATATTGGAAAGATATTGACTTACCTTTTCCAAAAGAAAAAAACCATGTAGAATTTGCTGTTAAACTAAAGAATATAAGAATATTTAAGTTAGCTATGCAAAAAAAAGCAGTTGTACTTACATCTTCATTTCCATTTGTATCTTAAACAAAACAAATACCCATACGAAACTTGTAAAGCTAAACCATAGTCCAATATTTAAGTTACTTATGAAAAAGCAAGCATTTGTAAGGTATTAAAAGGTATTTTTATACCTTACCAATAGGAAAATCCTTATGAATTTTGATATATAGCAACAGACGAAACAAATATTTAAGTTATTCCTTTAAAAACTAGCTGCTGCTTAATTTAAACATAATTTTAAGTGTCAAAACCAAACGCAGCTTAAAATCCATAATCAGTTTGTAATGAAACCATAGGGAATTTGTTTTTCAACCAGAGCAAAAATTATTTATGTAAAAACTAGCTGCTGTTTAATTTAAATATCATTTTCGATATCGAAAAGGAATATTATTCATGTAAAAACCATAATTAATGTATAATGAAAAAACTACTTTATTTGAAACTGCAAAGTGGGATTTTAAGTTTTTGGCAAATGTTCAGTTTAAATATTAATGCAAATATTTTGTTTTTGAAGCAGCATAATTTACACTTAAATAATAATCCAGAGAGATCCAAGAGTGAATAATCCATTTTAATTAGTAGTGAACAATTCCAATGTTAAAATAACAATAATTATAAGAAGTAAATCGAATTCGTTGCTAAAAGTTGATTCGATAAAATGTTTATGAGCTATTTATATAAACAAATTATAATTTGCTATATAACCAGATATAACAGTATTGAGGTCAAAATGTACTCTAGTTTATATGCTAATATAATACTACGATCGTGCGAATCTATCGACTGAACTTAAGGCATACTAACCGTTGAAAATAGTCCACTACATGGTATCCATGCAAAATGATAAACGAAAACAAAGCAATCGAATGCTCGATCAAATATTAGACTTTATTTTAAATACACTATTTATTCTAAGCAGGATTACAACTACCAAAAAAAAAGGATATAATATTTAGTTATAATACACATAAATACAACAATAATACGTTAAAATCTCAGTTAAAGTAATTTTCTGTAATAAAAAAAAAATTTTGAATACATAAAATGCAGATGTGAATAAGCTAATATTATTGGAGAATGTATTCCGGAAATGTGGCAAGTGATCTCCGGAACGCAAGCCGCCAAAGCGCGATAAAGGAACTAGAACTCTCTCACATGTAGCCCATCCCCCCGAATCCCTGCCGCTCCCGATTTATATTGAATATCCCAAGGCGGAGATTTAAATGTAGTCCAGCATACCGCTGATGATCTCGAAGGCATCGCGAGCCGTCGGCTCGATGGCGCTGCTGGGCAGCAGGTAGCCATGCACTCCATTGTCCGCCAGCTGGAGCGTGTAGCTGAAGGGTATTCCGATTTCATAAGCGGCAAAGGCATCCGCACAGCCTGCAAAATTCAAGGAAGACAAGGGATAAGTAGAAGCACAGGGTTTTTTGTTTAATTTTAGGTGTCTTAAAATCCTAAGTAGGCCTTTTGTTGCACCTTGGTCAAAATTGGACGTATAGCCATAAGAGTGAATGTTTTGTACAGCTGGCAATCTATTCTACCCATCCTCAATCGGTTTATAGAAACTTATCTTGTTTTGATGCAAAAACCGATTTTTAAAAATCGAATTTTTGAAATTTTTGTTTTATGGCCAATTTTCGCATTTTTGATAAGGGGGTACATCATCATTTTTAGCGAAAAATTGAAAAATTAAAAAATTTTTAACGGTGAATGCCATTTGATTGGAAATTTAGTGACGAATTCACCGATGTATGACACTCCATCCTTTGACTATTATTTCCAAAATTCTAAAGAGTTCTTTTATTGTAACTTGGCCAAAACTATCGTTGTTATCCTCGATCGATTTTAATAAATAATATTATGACCAATTATATTTTTAATTTTTATGATTTTTAGCGAACGTTACGATTTTTTTCCTGTGAACGCAATTCGATTGACAATTTTATGATTTCATAAGGAACGATTTTATTAATATTAATAACAGTTAAAACATAATACGCACCCGACCGCTGCTCAATCAGATCGTTGGATGCATCGACCTTGTATCGAGATTTACTGCCCTTCTTGCGCAATCCATCGGTGCCTACCATTGCCACGTCCAGAAAATCGTCCAACCTTTCGGAGTTAAAAGTGGAATTGGCCTTTACCGGATAGGAAATCACCTGGCCGTAGGCCTGCAGCGATATATATAGCTGAAAGAGTGATGAATATGACATGTTTGTTTTTATATATATAACATAAATAAATCGATCAGAAAAATTGTTTTGAAAAAAGACCAACAAGAAAATCCACAAATATTGCTACTTTAAAAAAAAGTTGTGCATGAAAAAAATATACAATTTTAAACTCGAAAAAAAACAGTTTTAATTTTGTTTTATGGAAGCATATAAAAATAATATTGGTGTTGAAATTAATTGGTTAGTCTAGATTTATATACATATATGTATTTTATATATATATGTTTTAGCATGTATTCTTCTAGACATACTTTGATCTGCGTTCGGTAGTCCATCAGAAATTCGGATACTGCCTTGGTTTCCGGTTCGGAAAACGGCGCTGGACCTGCGTAGAACTCGTTGCAGGGCGACTTGGAGCTGCCCCGCTTGCCCCAGTGGTAGAGCCAGTTCCTGTCCAGATCCACGCCGTGGCAGACCTTGTCCGGACCTCGTTTCTGCTGGAGCCACGTCATTGCCGAGTCGAGGAGGCCACTCGGTGGCGGTGCCTGGTGCTGCGATCGCGACTTCTTCCAAAAGCGATCGTACTCGTGGCTGTAGGCATATCCATCCGGATTTAGAACTGGCATTATATACCACGTGGTGTTCCTGATGAACTCCACATCCTCGTTGCTCTCTGTTGGATTTACACAGTATTTTAAGTATTATTTTCAAAGATTTGTTATAAAAATAATAACTTAAGGGGAAATCCCTACATATTCTGTATGTGGAAAATGGTGAGAAATATGTCTACCCAATAAGCTCGTGATCCAAAAAAAATAGACAATAATCAAACGGCTTTGGAATATGATGAAAATTTTGAGGTGTAATCATTTAAACATTGTTTTCAACTCCAAAGTTTTCCCATGGCCAGAATGTCAACTTTTGAGCTGATCCACGTAACCTGACCACCTCAACTCATATCATATTAGTTATCCCTTTGTCAGGTCGTCAGTCAACAGATTCGTAGCCCCAGAAATAAGAACTTTTTGGCGATGGAGAGGCGAAGGCCGCGCAAGTCATCGCGTCACTTCTTGCGTCCCAAGTCGAAGGCCTCGAACGAAGGAGGTCGCACTGCATCATCATCGTCGGTTAATCGCGAAGCTGTTCTGACCCATCGAGTGTCACCCACCATTACCTCACTTTTGGGTGGACGTTTAAACAGAGTTGCCCGCCTCACAAAAGCTCCACAAATCCTGCGGGTCACCGAAAATCCAAATGCCGAAGGTCCAGCCGGTGTACAGCCCCAAGATGAAAGAGATTCCGGTCAGTCGGAGGATTCGGAAGTGCCGCCGGGGATAGTGGTTAACTCCATGGCAGCCAGTCCCCGGGGATCGGCAGTGCACGGACATCTGATGGCATTCGCCGGTCCCCGGGATTCGGACAGTCCACGGATATCGGTGGAGGTGCCGGAGGTGTTCAGCACCTCGTCGCGAACCACCTCCACGGTGGGCAATTTGCGCTTTGGACCAGATGGACGGTGCTCCAGCTCCGGAGGAGGCATCAATTTCGGTAGCAATTCGTATTACGATAAGAATAGCTATGTCTACGACGAGGGTGAAGACGAGGACGATGATGAGGACCGAAATCGGATGGAAAGTCAGCAGAATGCCGGAGCCTGCCACTCCGCCTGGGCGCAGCTGCATCATAAGCCGGCGGCAGGACATGTGGGCAGGGACACCCTGGGCTTTGCCATCCACCTGGGCAGCGCCACCATGAGCCACGACCGTTGCGGTCCGGGCATTTCCTGCGACGACGACTGTGGTTACGGCACGGGCTGCGATGCCGGTTGCAGTGAGGTCCACGGCATTCCGCCGGGAAGCTTCATGTTGCCGCTGGTGCCGGGGGGTTCGAGATCGGGATCGGGATCGGGATCGAGATCGGGATCGGGACGTGCCAATGGCCCCTTTAACACTGCCCAACGCGGACCAGTGGGTCCACCACCTCCACCTGGTTTCTCGGGACAGCGCGGTTCCTCAGGCGTCAATTTCGGCAGCGATCAGCTGAACTTCTTCATTACCTTCCTACTAGAGGTACTCGGCGTGCTAGTGTGAGTAGCTATATTTTCGAAATTCATATTTCCTTATCTCAGTAACTGGTTATAAACGGTGCAGCAGTATTGCAACTTCTTTTAAATTTAGACCGTATTTAAATTAAATGTTTAAGATCGATTTTAATAATCCGAAAATAGTAAAATGGAATATTAAAAAAAAAGAATATTTTTATATTTCAAATTACTAAAAACTGCAATGGCTGAGAACGAATTAAGTATTTATGGATTTATTACGCTTTTTTTTTAACACTGAATGCAACCTTGAATAACGCCTAAAATCCTCTTCCCCCAGCTTTTTTGCCATTTGCACAATAACATTTTGGATAACTCTGGGCTACCATGTTGTCCAACTGCTCGTGGACCTGAAGAACGCCGAGCGCAACGTTCAGGTGGCAGTGGCGATTGTTTTTGGCTTGCTGTTCCTGGCATTTGCCATTTCGCAGGTGACCAACCGCACTGGATCCGGCTGCTATGGCCGAGATCGAGGGCGTTCCAGGGCCAAGGGTGGATGCCCCTTCTACAGGTCCACCAAGTCGCCGGCCAAGAGCAAGCCCAAGAGCTTGTTCAACAAGGCGAAGAGCAGTCCTCAGAGCAAACCCAAAAGCAAGAAGGCGACGAGCGATGGCGGTGGCTGTCGGCGAATGTGCGGAGCCAAACTGGAGTTGCACACGCATCGAAAACAACGCTACACCGACTGCGAGGGTCGGGCCATTTTCCTAAACGCTAGACGATACGCCATTCCCACGGAGATGAAACAGCCGCCCACTATTGTCCTTTGGCTGCGCGACGTGCTGGCCCGCATGATGTAATAACCACGCCAAAACAAAGCTACGAACTAACTTGAGAGACTGACTGTGGAAGGATCTATGATCTAAGGCTTTAAATTTCAGGTTCAATAAACTATTCAAAATGTTCAAGGCTGAATGGGCTTTCCTTAAGAGTTAAAATTAGAAAAAATAGTAGAATACAATTTCTTTCAATAAAATTCCTGATATTTACACAATCGAAATCTTTGGTAAATCAAAGCATTAAAGAACACTCACTGTTTGTCTTCATCAGTCGCAGCAGCTCGGCTATCATCCAGGTGGCTGTGGCGGGTCCGATCCAGGCCAATCCCTGGGCTCCGGCCTCGACAAACACGGCATTGGCCTGGCCCGACTTCCGTTTCCGTTTCGGTCGCTTAACCGTCTGCAGACCATCGCTGTTCGCCATCGCCGCAGATTGCTTCGACTCGATCTTCACCACAATCAGGGGACGTCCCTCGAAGGAGCGGCCAATGTGGATGAGCTCGACCAGCTGTGGATGGCGCATGCGCACCGTTTCCAGATACTTGACGATCTCATCGTGATTGTGGTACCGGTTCCAGGTTATCGGTGGCGGAACAGTGGGTCGCGGCTTCGAGGGTCGAGTTGTGTGCAGGTAATCCTCTTTGGTCAGCTCGTAGGCAATGGCCTTGCCCACATCAAAGATGAGCACTTCATGCGCGATGCCCTCGTAGTTCAGGGTGCCCTGGAAGTCCACCAGCATTTTGGGGGGCACCAGAACATCGGTGAGACCTCTGCAAAACAGAGGGAAATATGTTTGGGGTAAATAAAAAGACAGGATTGGAGAAAGTCGCAGCATTGTCGTACATGCGAAAAAACGTTAGTAACCTCAGCCTACAAAATGTAGTAGCTATTACAACACTTAAATAAGGTAAACATGCTTTACTGAATTAAGTTCTTGAAAATAATTTAGCTAGTTTCCATTTATTGACTTTTTTTGCTAATTGCTTTTGACACCACTAAATTTAGGAAACATTTCATAGAATGTCAATGATGTTTTATACACTGATAAGAAAATGGAACAGTATAAATAAATATCTTACTATTGAATTCAAAGCTTTATAGTTATTATTTAAGTTAAACAATATAAGAAATTGTATGTGCCAAATATTAAATATAAAAAAGTTTCCATTTGATTTAAGTGCAATTTATTCAAGTTAAAAGTAGTTTCAATATAAATTAAATTTTCAGACCTTTAAATAAATTTTAAAAATAGGCAATCAAAGCGAAACAATTTTTAAATTAAATAAACATTGTAAGGTTTTTTTTACCAGTGTATAGGCAAAGTCAATTTGAAAGGAATGAAAACCCACCTGAGACTGGGTCCCTTGAGCCAGTGCATCTTAACTCCATCGTCGCCCTTTTTGAACTCCTCCAGGGCGCGAACCTGCTCCTCATCCTGCGGCTTTAGACGCCAGATCTGGTACTTATCGTAGCTAATCCGGCGGGGAACCTCCGGCCTGGAGGTGGTGGTGCTAGTGGTGGTGCCCCTGGTGGTCATCCGGGTGGCCAGGGCCTGAAGCAGCGGATTACTGGTGGTTGTGGAGGCCATGGCATTGCCCGTGGAATTGACAATGTGGTGGGCCAGTATGCCAATCCAATTTTGCGGATTTCGCAATGGATCCACAATGGTCAGGATGGGCACTTGAGCCGCCGATGGGGTGTGGGTCGTGGTTGTGGTCGAGGTGGTCGACGTGGAGGTGGTGGAACGACGTCTGACCTTCCGTTTTGGCCTCGAATCGAACCAGCTGGAAAACCATTCTGCGGAGAAAAGTCACACATATTGGCTTTGGGTCTTTGGGTCTGACTTGTGTGGGTTTTTATCGTTGCGGTGCAGAAAGCGTGAAGGAAGACGAGAACCCGCACCGTTAGCTAATTCAGTGGGGTTCGCGTTCTTCTGGCTTTTCCCTTTTATCTTCCTGCTCATTCAGCCAATCTCCCCATTAAGTGAACCACTCAAATAAGAAGATATTTACAAAGTTCCCTTTTAATTGCATAGTAATTATAGAAAAGATGTTGTTGCAAATATTAATGAAATTTTAAATAGAGAAAATATATATGAGTAAAGTGTTAAGTCATTTCTTGATTTCGAAACTAATCAAGCATGAGGTCTTTAAAACAAAAAAAAAAATCAAAATTTGTAAGTCCATTAATTCATATTTGAATAATTTTGTGTATATAAAATATTTAGTAAAATCAATGCAAGTTAACTTTTTCATCTTAAATAATAGTCAAGTAAAAAGAATTTTACAAAGTTTTCTTTTAATTGCATAGTATTTAGTTGTTACAGCAAACAAAATGAATGATATTCTAACTACAAAAAACAATTATGAGTAAAGTGCTAAGTCATTTATTAATTTCGAAATTGTTATAAGTCCATTGTAAAAAACAAACAACAAATTTTCAAACCCAAGCCTATTTTTCCAATTGTTTATCAATTACAAAAATTTTTTAAAAATTTTTAATTTCTAAGTTAACTAACTAAAAAGCGCAATCGAAAAAAATGGGGTGCAATTAGATATGAAACACCTGGATTTACTAAGTTTTTTCAGCAGTCTAAAAATGTAAAGTTTTCAATGGTTTCCCCCTGAATTTAGTTCTCCTTTTTGTGGTACTCACTGTCATAGTCATCCTCGCCGTCCGCCTCCGTGGTGGTCTTGCCGAATCCAAACCAGGACTCCAGCCAGCCGGGTGGCTCCTTGGTGGGTGGTGGTACTGGTGCCACTGGCATCGTGGTAGTGGTGGTGGTGGTGCTGCCGATCTTCTTGGTGCGTCGCTGCAGGCCAAACCAGGAGCTAAACCAGCTGCCCAGCGAGGAGGAGTCATCAGTTGAATCCTCATCCCCATCCCCATCCCCATCCCCGTCCTCATCCTCGGCATAGGCCTCATTGCTGTGGGCACTGTGATAGAGGGTGTAACTGGGATACTTGGACACGGGCGGACTGGCCGGCTCCTTGTCATCCTCCTCCTCGTCGGCACTACCGAATCCCTCCATCAGTCGCGACATGGCCACTTGGACGGGATAGAAGATCATGCGAAAGAAGCCACCTATGCCGGAATCCTCATCATCGTCGTAATCCTCATCAGAATTCTCGGGCCGCCTTTTGATGCGTATCTTCTTCTTTTTGGCCACTGAATTCTTGGTGTCCTCCTCCTCACTGCTGGACATGGTGGATATCGTCGTGGTTTCCTCCTCAACCATGGCCCCAAAATCAGCGCCCTCCTCTGCGGAACTGCTATCCTCTTTGAGATCCGAGCTCTGAGCCTCTGTGCTGCCACTTTGAGTGGGTTCCTCTAGATCATCCTTATCCTTATCCTTTTCCTTTTCACCACCATCAAAATAGTAGTCATCATCATCGTTGTCCTCCTCTTCATCCTCGTAATCCCCATCGGACAGCAGTTCAAATACATCGAAACTTGGCAACTCTGGTCTTCCACGTTTGCGTTCCTTACTCTTGATTTTCTTTTTCTGATTGGTCGTGGCTGGTACTTTTATTTCATCTTGGCTATGATTTCTGTGGAGCAGATGAACGGCAATGGGTATGTGAGCCACTCCTCCTGAATTCTTCTCTTTCTTCTGAGTGGTTTCTGGTGGTGTTTGTTTGGTCTTTCGCTTTCTAGAACTTCCCTTCGGGAAGCGTCTTCTGGGCGTACTGACCCGTCGAGCGGCTACCACATTTTGGGATCCCTTTGATAATATGTTTTGCGACACCTTTGACACAGCTTTTGGTGATTCTTTTTTAGTCTTTTTTTGCGGCTCTTTGGCTCCTTTTTGCAATTCTTCTGGTTCATTTGCAATAAGTTTCTCAATAGATTTTTGTATTACATATTTTTGTGTTCCCAACTTTTTAGGGGTCTCCAAGGACCGACGATGTCTACTGTGCAAGGTTTTAGAGGCATCACTTTCTTTCTTCACATTTCTGAAATTCTCCAAAGAACGTTGTCGTTCTCTTATAAATTCTCCTTTATTGACTATTCTTTCAGATTCTTTTCTTGCCTTATTAAAAATACTTTTAAATATTCCCATTTTTGTAAGTGTCTTTAGAGAAGAGTGTCTTTTTGGATAAAGTGGTTCCATTAGTTCTCCTGACAAATCTTCTAGCTCACGGCGTCTTCTAAGATTTAGTTGTTCGACCATCTTAAGTGGCTGCTGTTCTTCCAGTGATTCTTCACTTTCTTTATTAGCTTTTCTTGAATTCTTCAAAGAGCGTCGTAGCTCTCCTCTAAATTCTCCGCTTCTCACTACTCTTTCAAATTCGTTTCCAGTCTTTAAAGCAGAGTATCTTCTTGGATGAGGTGGTTCCATTAGTTCTCCTGCCAAATCTTCCAGCGAACGGCGTCTTCTGAGATTGAGAGGCTCAACTGTCTCATGGCCGTCCTGTTCTTCCAGTGTTTCTTCACTTTCTTCCGTTGGCTCTTCACCATTTCGCAGTAGATGCTGACTGAAGACATTGGTGGTGGGCAAAGTGGCGTGTGGCATATGTGGTTTCTCCAATTGGGTATAAGCCGGCGGTGGTCGAGTGGTGCTGGTGGTGCTAGAGCTGCTGCCACTGGGTCTCTTACCCAAATAAATGGGCAATGGTCTCGGCTGATCTCTAGTGTGGTTCGCCCCATAACCCGGTCTCTTTTTAATCACTTTATTCTTGTTCTTTGGTCTCTTCTTGCGCTTCTTTCTTCTCGTATTTGGCCTTGGCGTGCTGGTGCTGGTGGTTTTGGTGGGTTTGGTGGTCAGCTTGAGCAGCTGATCGCTTACATGATCGATGGGTCCACTGGTGACCATCACAGGCGGTGGTCGATGACTTGGCTTGGGCAACTTGTTGCTGGGTTGGTGGATACTGAGTGGATTTTTGGGCTTCTTCAAACGTATGATCTGAGGTCTGGCGGTGGTTCCGACTTCCTGGTTTCCCGGGTTTACATTCAGGGTGGATATAACCGTTCCGGATTGGCAGTACTTCTCATATTGCCTTCGCAAACTCTCCAAATCCTCATCGTATTGCGCCTTGGTCACATAAATGGCTATGCCATTGCTATCGTTTCGACTTTGGGTGGTTGCTATTGGACCTGAACTTTGACCCCCGCCCACCTGACTAATGGCGTAGACAATGCCGGTGGTTGGGTGCGTGAAGTATATGGGAAATGTGGTGGTGGCATTGGGCTTCGGCTTCGGCTGCGGCTCCTTGATCTCCAGCAGTTCACTCTGCACATGAAACTGATCCGCCGACGGCTGACTATCCTCCACGGACTCAAAGACATATGGCTGCGATCCTGGCCGATCATGATGCTCCCCATCGAACAGCTGGAAGTCCAACTCGGGCGGTTCGAAGCGTATGGAGGTCTGGTGCTGATAGCGCGGCACAAATCTACGCTCTTGGACGCGACGCTGCAGAAGATGGCGACCCCAGTTCTGGGTGCGCAACAGGCTGTCGAACTCCTCGGCACTCGGATGATAGCCAAAGTCAATGGCCGCCACCAAGACCAGGACATCGATCACGATCAAAAGCAAAACGGGCAGCTCACTTCCCATGTCTTATTCTCACGCCACTACTCCGCGACGACTATGGTGCGACGACTATGATGCGGTTATGACTGTTTGGCTGCGCGGCTGGTTGGCAAATGAAACGAACCCCAAGTCGCCAGCAAAACGCAGCCAACGCAGCCAACACAGCCAACTCAGGCAACTCAGGTCGGTGACGGAGAAAGCCCCGTCGCACAGACAGACCCCCGCTTCGCCATCGCAGTTTTGGCCACTTGGCTTTTGGCCCGTAACGCTGCCGCCTGCTCCTCCCCCTTCGGAACATTAAAGCCGGGCCTTTTTGAGCCACTAACTTCTGGCCGCCGATCGTTGGTAACTTCCAACCACCAACTTATAGTACTTATAGTACTCTTCAACTGGCCTTGCGACAGTTATCGAGCCATGCCAAATTGCCGATCTAATCACCTATGCCGATGCTGGGTTGTGGGTTAATGGTTAAGAGCTGGAAAAATTATTACGAAGTCGGGAGTATCAAAAGGAAAATCTTTAGAAAATATGGTTACCTCTCTGGGAGATTCTTAGTCTTGATCTTATATGAGCTTGTCAATCTTTTTTAAAAATATTTTAAAATATTATACCTACACCCAGAAAAAAACCCTATAGTAAAATAATTAAAACATTTAAGGGCGGATTTTTATATTTGCCCCGTTTAGTGTTTATTATTAGCTTCACGACAATACACAAACAAATATTTATTTACTTTATCTGATTTCCCTAAACTTAACGTTCCTTGTTTAAAATAGTACACTGAAAATAATATTATGACAATTTCAAATAGGAATTTTATAAATGGTTTTTGATATACACAAGTAGTTATTTTAACTTCATATCAATATATGCTTTTTTTTCATAAGCCTTAGTAATAATTTATAAGAAATTAATATATTTATTTAAAGCAACAGATAATTGTTACCGATTTCGTTGTATGACTAAAGGGTATTTTAAGTTTTTCGTTGACATTTTAGAGAAAAGCGCTGTGCTTTTCTCTCAGTGTGCGACTGGGTGAGCTTGAGTGCTTCCCCAGTGATTCCGCTTTGTGGAGGCACGCATCCCAGCAGATCGGATGAGCCAGCATGTGGTGGCAATCTCGGCCAGGTCATTTGTATGTGGTATTTGTACTTGTAGTGTGTGGCTATGGCTGTGGCTGTGGCACTGGTGACCCACTTTGGCGACACTGCTTTTTGCCTTTCTGGAGGATCAGGCGCCGGAGGTGGGCCAACAGGTCGAACTTGTCCAGGGGCGATGGCTTTCGGAGAAGGAGGAGGAGGGACTCAGGCTCTAAAAGCAAACATTAAATTGCTGGCAATGACGAGAATTAATTTCGATGGCTCATCGCATTATCCAACAGAGTTTGGACTGGATTGGAATGAAATGGCTTGACAGGGCAATAAATTTAAGGAAAACTGCCATAAGTTTGTGGGAAAAAAACATTCACAATGGACCAAAATCAATGAGAAATAATTATTAACTGTATCTATAGAGTATGTTACTCAAATTTAAATAAAATTAAATCTGTTTTGCATTGAAAACACAAATTGAAAACAGTTAAAGAATTATCATATAATGTGTGACTATTTAATGTAAATGTTCCTTAAATAACATTATTTTTTTGGAATCTGACAATTTAAATTTCTACAAAATTGGTTATTAAATATAAATATTGTTGTAGTTCATCTGGAAATCATAGATTATGTTTTCGCTTTCGAATACTGTGACAATGGCGCAAAGTGACTTGATTTAGTCAGAGAGTGAGTAAAGAGATCGAGATTTCCGTTTCGGGTATGGTGACAATGTCTAAATCCACAGCCGACTCTTCAGATCTTTCACTTTCTACGCATTCTGCAATTAAATCTGAAATTTTTTTTTTATAATTTTCTGCCGACTTTATTTTTGACTTGTAGTTGTTGTTATTGTTGTTGGTGACTTTCCCCTGAGGGCGGTGACCCCGCCCTTAAAAATCAGGTATGTCTATCTGTCACTGGGTAATTACCAGCACTAAGACAATAATATTCTCTGGTTATTCGTACTTACTGGAGCGTCACTAAAAAACGTTTAAAGCTTCAAGCTACAAGCCAACGGCAATTGACAAAAACGCTTCGAAAACGCCTCAAGCGAAAAAAAGGGGGACTGTCCGTATGACTTTTAATAACAATAATCCACTGAAATAATATAAACAAAAGCCACTGTCGTAGGGGAAAGACAGACAAATAAAAGTAACATTTTTTAATTGCAAGTTTTCTTTTTACTCTGCGATCTAAACAGAAGCCAAGCATGTCAGCAGTTCCACAAAACATATCTAGATATAGAGACATTATTATATTATATATTGCAGAAGCAGAACTTCCTGTTTTAGATTATTTAAGAAGTTTAGTTTTGAAGTTTGCGCCACGCAGAAAGCGAAAGTCTACTGTACTTTGGTGGGCATTGACAATGAGAAAAACAACCTTATTATGTTTAAAATTCTTTTGTGATTTATTCTTGCAAATTTGTTCGTAACTATATCCTAAATAATGTTATCAAAGATAAATGCTTTCTTGACTACAAAAAAATGTCAAACGCAAAAATAGTTTCATAGGGATTGCGCTATAGTCCAACATAAAAAGAATAAATAGCTTCCTCATAAATTTGTTTTTTGAGGCCTCTAAAAATTTGGCACGCGATAGCGGAAAATTTTGACGTTTAAATTAAAAATAAATTAAGCTTTAAAAAAAAAAGAGTTCTAAAATACTAATGTATTTGCAGACCTATTTGAATGTTCAACCCTCAAACAATAGTCCAGCTTATATTGATACAAATATCGAGAAGTGAAAACTTTTTTGCAGCTCATTCTGAAAATAATTAAAATCCATTAGCTGGAGTTCGATGACATTTAAATGAAAACATTCCATATTTATCTTCCTAGCTAATACAATTTATTTGTTCTTTTTGATGTTTTTTTTGTTTCGTTAAAATTATAAGCTATCAAAGAGGGAAAAATTATCCATAAATTTGAATACTCTACACAATTAAATTTAAATTTATTTTCGATTATAAATCGATTTTAATAAATAATAAAACTACACAAATCCTATCGTAAATTTATATAATTCAGAATTATCCTTAAGAAAATATTCAAAAGTATAATTTAAATTTAAAAGACTTACAATTTCTTATGATGATTTATAAAATTCATTTTTGTTCGTAAGAAAATACATAAAAGTACGTGTTCCAATTTAAAACCTCTCATATTGCAAAACATGTTTATATTTAGTTAGAGTATTTTATATATAGACTTTCGATCCACGCACGTTTTGGCTAGAGAGTATTCGTCATTGGGTCGGCTGACCCAAAATGTGAATCTTTTTATAGTATTTCCACCCATCCATCCAACGAAAAAGCGAATCATGCCAAATCAGGGGACAATGTTCGATCTTGTGGGGTGGCTAGGAATATATCTATGGGCCTATGGACTCATGGGTGAGTGCTGTGCATCTGTTTTCAAGGCCAGGGACAGGGTCTCATATTCTTACTGGCGCTTTTCTGAGTTCTGAGGTCGCCGCCGTCTCCAATTGAGAGATCTGCTCAAATAGTTGGCGTGTGTTCCGCAATAGAATCCCATGGAAGGTGATCTACACTGGAAATACCTAATTCTGAATAAGAAATTACTTAAATTAAAGTTTTTAAATCGCTAAAAAAAAATTAAGCACAAAATTATCTGACACAATATAAAGCCTTATAAATAATAATTTTTGTATTAAGTTGAAATTGTTTCTTGTGTACATTTATTAATGGAATGCTATATTCTGTCACCGTCCTTGCCTTTTGCTTTTATTTATTTTATACAAATCAATAATAATAAAGCACAAAATAAACGGTCCGTTAACCCCAAATGGCGTTTATTTATTGATAATAAATTATTTTATTTTGTTATTGCATATCTGATACTTATCTTGGTTTTGTTTTAGTTGAGGCCTACCCCAGGGATTTATTGATAAGCATTTTTATAAAAGGCAAATTAAAAAATAATATCAGTAATAAAATTCTTTATAAGTTTTTAAACCAAGAGGCTGCTCTTTTATCTTCCCATTAGACTCCATCTATCGCCCAATTGGGGAAGCACTAAGTCGTTATATTTTGCTTATTCATTCCATTCAATAATTGACTTCATTTACTTGCGGCACCGCCACCTGTAGCGCGTTATTCGAACTAGGTAATTTAATTAAAAGAGCTGATCGACAACCTGTTTGTCGCCCATCTCTTTCGCACTCCATCTGTCGAATACTTTTGCAATGAGCCAGCAAAGGAGCGAACGAGAGGGCTGAGGTGGGGAAAGAGAGATGCTCTCTCCCACGTTATACACTTGGAAAAATATCGCAAGCTATCAATTATTTTAAAATTAGTATTCATAATAATACAATATCTATGTATATAAGAAATTAGACATTAATGCTATTTGAAAGATGCATAATAGTTCTTTAACTATAAATGGTTTCGAGATTTAAAAAAAATTTTAAGTCATTAAATCTACTATTTATTAATATTTAAAATATTTATTTTAAAGACCTTGCATTCAAAAGAAATATATTGTGTGAACCAAAAATTATTTACCAAGGAGATATAAATTTTTTCGAATTTTTAACAAAGCTAATACCAAAGTAGGAAATTTTTTTGCAAGTGTATCAGCACCTATCTCACTCCCACTCGCGCGGCCAGTCCGAATAACCCAACGATTGTCGCCGGTCGTCAGTCTTGAATTTTTCGTGGAGCGATTAACACACAGTGAACAGATCGTCAATTGCTAAAAAATCCCAGAGCCTATCCGCATTCGCATCCTCGAAAAGTAAAAGACATTCACGCAGATCGGTAGCCAAATGCAGGCTACGAAAATAAATCATTAAGATCAAGAACAGGCAAATTACGTTTGTTTTTTCTTTGTTTTTTGTTTTTATTTGCTTTGGTTTTGCTTAATTTTTGACCGACTTCTGGGTGAACAACAACAAAAAAGACTAAGAGCAACAGCAGCAACATCAATAACAACATGGATGCCGAGGTGTGTAATTAAATTGCAATCGTTAAATTTAAGACACATGCCTAAAAAAAGAAAACCCAAAACGCAAAAGTGAAACCCCAAGAAAAAAAGAACCAAAAAAGAGGCAACAAAAATATAATTACGACGCACAACAAAACGAGTTAATTTTGCCGGTTGTCAAACAACAACAAAACTCAAATTCAAAGGCAAAAATCAAAAATAAAAATCAAAACTCCTTTTGGTAAATACAAAATAGTTCAAGTGCAAAATTAGAAACAAAATATTAACAAATATAGATAATGCATTTTTTATTTTTGCTTAAAACAGAGTTGTTGGCAAAGTTTTTCAGGAGGGAATAGCGATAAGCCGGCATAATAACAGCAATAAAGCAATAGAATGCGAATATAAAAATATTCGTTGAAACTCATTAAGTATGCAAACAATTGTATAAACATTGAAAAGATGTGAATGACTAGGAAGTTTGGTTTTTAAGGGGGCTCAAATATGTGACAATGAAAATTTTCAATAAACATACAAAAATATCTAAACACTCATAATTTAGAGATCTATAATATTAACAAATTAAATTATTTAAGAAAATCGGAATCAAAATTCTAAACCATTTTAGATTAAAAGAATGAATTGATCTTTCAAAAATCAATAATTGTTATAATATTATTATAATTTATATTCTTAAGAAAACTCTGCAAGTTTCTAGAGGAACATTAATTAAAATTCCACAACCTATACGTTATATGGCCCATACTCCTAATGTTGACATAAACTTCCGTTAAATGAAATCATTGATTAGTGCGAAATTCCAGCTTATCTTTTGGCTTGGATTTATGGCTTTACTGTCACTTATCTTTCATAAAAGATTACCAATTATTTATGGCAGTAAAAATCCCTTTAAGCCACACCCCTGCATTTTACCTAGTTGCGCCTCAGGTATTCAATCTTTTTATGCCGTTGAAAATGCAAATGATGGAAAATGAAAATCTCACACTTTTATGCATTGGCTTGATCAAGGTTAGAACTGGTTTTGGGTCAGACACCGAACACCTTTTTATATTTATTTCTATCTTTATCTGTGCACTTAAAACGTTGTCTAAAGGGACTATGCATAATATCTACGAAATTGCCTTTAATTCCACATACAAATCTTTGAAAAATTAAATATTAAGAATGCCTTTTTTTAAATAAAATAGAAATGAAGTAAATACATTTTTTATTTCCTTTCATATGAAATGCAATACTTTATTGTTTATAAATAGAATAAAATCATTCGATGCCTTCAAAGTAAATATATCACGTTTTGTGGAATCTTTTTTTCCAATGCATTTGTGCGGCGGACAAAAGCTTTGCCAATAAAGGCCAATCAAGGTTCCTTTTGCGCTTGTCAGATTTCCGGCAACATTAATAAAAGAGAAATTAAACATTTTTTGTGTTGCCTCGAAGTGCAGTGAACCCTCGACAAAAGCGACAAGAACAGTCCAGACCATCAGCCGTGGAAAATTTTCCACTCAAAGACGTTGCTCAATTCAAGAAGCACAAAAATAAAATTAATAAAAAACCAGAAGTGAAATGATATATATCAGTGAGGCCCTGTTGACAGTTTGCCAATGGGGGCTGCCATGGGCTAAGGCGGTGGGTAAGGCAGTGGGTGGAGGGGGGGTGACCACCACGCACTTGAGGGCTGTTCTATCTGATGTTATCTGTCAACAATTGACGACATGCCAGTCTGCTTTTCCACGGTAAAAGTCTGGTCTAGATTAAAGTTGGAGATTTTCAAGGGTATACTTCGTACTATACGCCCCCCACCAAACCCCCCCCGGTTTTGCCATACCCATGGCTAACCTTTATAGTTTTTTCCTATTTAATTATTAGCAGAACACAAATACAATATTTAGAATACCGCCTCTTTTAATACTCTATAGCAACCTTATAAAAAATATTTAAGCATTTGAAATGCTTTTTGTATACATTATTTGTTAATTGATATTTTTCCTCAAGTATTTTGTTCTATATTCATAATACTCTATGGGCAGTGTATGACAAGAACAATTCATACCTTGTCTCAAATACTTTAGCTGCCGATAAGCAATGGAAATAATTGTCTAGATTTACACAAGGTTTTAGTCCAATTAAATATCTGAAGTAGCCTTTTAGACATCACGTATACGTCAGGGCGCCATGTCCTCCAGCAGATTGCGTATACCACATGTGGGACGATAATCTAAACTAGCATTTCCAGAGCGAAAGTAAAATCAGTTTGGCGATAAGTAGCTTGTTATTTACGACACTTAAGATTCACTTGAGCTCGTCTATAGATACTATATCGTCCCATATAGTTGGCAACAAGGATTGAAAAACGCTTTCGACACTTTCGACAATTTCATTTGAAATGCAACTGACAAAGTGGCCCATAAATCATTTGCCATCTATCCCAATTAATACTTCATATGTTCAGTATTGCAGTCATAATTTGTTGATGGCAAGTCATCGTTCATTTGTTGAATATAGTGAATGAACGTGGGTTTTTCCTATTCAGGAAAGCAGTTACCTATCAAATAAATAACACAGGAACGTGATAGGATTATGTTACATGGCACGAATTGCTTGAAAATTTATTAAACGAGGCAAATTTACAATTTTAGATAAGGGCAAATAAAAAATATAGCCATACATATAAAATTAATCATCTTCAATAAGTAAAGTATTGCTTAGAAATTGTTTTATTGTATTTAAACTTATAATCTAATTGGAACTTAAACAATAAAGTTAGCTAGTGACAATGGTAACACTTTAACATGCGTTGGGCTTATCTAAGATTTTCAGTTAGACCCACCAATATATAATTTATCATCTTCAATAAGTGAAGTAGAGTTAAGTGAATCAAAAGTGTATACATATTGCTCAGTATTTTTTATTTAATTGTATGCACTTTACTTTAACTTATAATCTAATTGAAACTTATACTACAAAGTAATCAAGTGGGAATGCTTAAGTGTTAAAATGCTTAGGGTTTATCTTCGAAATTCTATTAGACCCATTGAACTGCGATTGCTTGCGGTGGACACGTGCTATAGACATAGATATCGGTTGGTCTGTTGGCAGACGTTCAGGTGTCATCGAAAGGCCACTTATCTAGCCGACACTATATATAGATAAAGATAAAGATAGCACTTCATTTGCTTTGTATTTGGCTTTTATGAATCCGTTTAATTCGCTTTGATTTAGTTTGTGGCCCCAACTATCCCAAAACTATAGGCATTCTTATCATCGGTATTGAGAGAACTTTTCCATCTGTCGCTCTGGGTTGGAAATTCCTGATTGTTTTAATTACAGCACTAAATTCTCCAGTCATGTGGAATTAAATATATGCACGTGTTGATTTGTGATTCCCCCGATAAGATCTGCGTCTTTAAACTTGATCATGGAGATTGACAGGCGAAAACAATTAAGAGGATTGCGTTTTTCTCGATCAATTAAAAACGTTTTACCAAGAAATCGTGCAAAATTTCTCACGATAGGCGATTTTTTATATGACTTCAATATCAGTTTTAATTTATATTTATATATATTTTTATCAACTAAATAAATTTAAATTTTAAATCTAAACCGAAAGGCGCCAGCACAGCTAGAGAAAAATCAGACTGCGACAGTTCCAAAAGAGGAAACTGTGGATGGAGGAGCGACAGGTGAAACTGCACCCAAGGTCATCAAGAAAGAGGATCACGATGCTGAGTATCATCCGCCCACAAGGTATGGATGCTTGTGGAAAATCCCCAAACTAACTATGCTATACTACAACCGCTTGCTCCTCGTAACCAACATATTAATCCCAACCCAATCAACAACCTGCAAATAACAAATAAACTAAATTAAGCAGTACTCTTACTAACCACTGATCTCTAAGCTATCGAAAATGTTAACCAAATTCAAAGCAACCTTAAAATGGATCACCTTAATTCTTATTGAGGTACAACACCTATCTCAACTCCAATATATTCCTGTCATAATTAACTAACCTAAACCCACTTGTTTTGGATAAACTAATAATGTAACAATTTTGACTAACATCGTTCAACCAAAATATTATCAACGATTGTAATCTGTATTCTTCTACGACAACTATTATGAATTAACCACCATCCTGTTATGCAAACTATCGGCAATCAACGCTTTAACCAATTTAAACCCAACAACACTCCCGAATCCCCAGCGTCAAGTCAATTGATCAGTATTTATTTTGCAACTCGGCGGATTTCACCTACTAACCTCGATCCCAATGATACCCCATCATGGAATAAACATAGGTTTCAGTTCTTCGCCAAGAAACCAACCATCGGAAAACCCGTAATCCAACTACTCCCCAAAACCCAATACCTCATGATGACCAACAACTATATTCCTAAAGTCAATTCAACACATCAACACCTTACGAAAATCCTTAGTTCCAGCTTTAAGCAAAAGTCATCAGTGCTTTACCTATTCCCCCAGCCTTTTCAATCCTGATTTTACCTGTGATATAACCCTTATAGTGATGCTATGTTTCAACTTTACCTAAAATCCACCTATTATAACCAACTACTGGTGCAACATTACTTTGTCATGGAGTTACTTTTCCTCAATATCCCTTAAACCCTAAATGCCACGATGATATGTGTAATTTTAACTTAACCTATGTGAAAACGATCGTACCCAATTCCTTCAAATGACTAACAACTGAATTCCTAAAACCTACATGCTCTTATGGATATAACCCCTAAAAAGATCCCGTGTTCCAGCCTTACCTAAAATTCTTCTACAATGTCCTACTAACATTACATCGTCCAAGAGTTGCTATCCCTCAATCTGCATATGTAATTCGCCTAATCCAGTTAATGCTGCCAAAGAAAACCCCAAATCCCACGATGAACTTTGTTCCTGTAATTCAAGCTACCTGGAGACGATCGTGCACCTGTTCAAGGGCAACATCGGACCCGGGCTGTTCGCCATGGGCGATGCCTTCAAGAACGGAGGGCTGCTGGTGGCTCCACTTCTCACTGTGGTGATAGCGGTGGTCTCCATCCACTGCCAACACGTCCTGGTGACCTGTTCCAAGAAGATGCGGGATCTCAGGGGCGACTCAGTATGCGCGGACTATGCGCAGACGGTGGAGCAGTGCTTCGAGAATGGTCCGCCGAAGTTGAGGGGCTGGTCGCGAACGATGGGACGTCTGGTGGACATCTTCATTTGTGTCACCCAGCTGGGCTTTTGTTGCATCTACTTTGTGTTCATCAGCACGAATCTGAAGCAGGTGAGTTGAGTCTGGGTGAGAATGGAAAATGGAAAATGGAAAACGGAAAATGCAATGTTGGGAATTTTGAAGATCCTGCAAGCCTACGACATTGACATGAATGTCCATCTGGTGATGCTGCTGGCCTTTGTACCCGTGCTCCTCAGCTCGCTGATCACGAACCTCAAGTGGCTGACGCCCGTGTCGATGTTTGCCAACGTTTGCATGATCCTCGGACTGGCCATCACCCTGTACTATGCCCTCAAGGACGGACTGCCGGAGGTGGAGGAACGCGCCCTCTGGACGAACGGCTCCCAGCTGGCCCTCTTCTTCGGCACCGCCATCTTTGCCTTCGAGGGCATTGCGTTGGTGATGCCGCTGAAGAACGCCATGCGAAAACCGCACCAGTTCGAGCGACCTTTGGGTGTGCTCAATGTGGGCATGTTCCTCGTCTCCGTCATGTTCATGTTCGCCGGATCCGTGGGCTATATGAAGTGGGGCGAACAGGTTGGAGGCAGTCTGACCCTCAATCTGGGTGATACCATGTGAGTGGAGCGGGGGGTTCCTGGACCTAGATCACCCTATGATTCTATGAGACTCTTAACCATCCGCAGTCTGGCCCAGGCCGTCAAGCTGATGGTCTCCACTGGCGTACTTCTGGGCTATCCGCTGCAGTTCTTCGTGGCCATCCAGATAATGTGGCCCAATGCCAAGCAAATGTGTGGCATCAAAGGACGATCGCTGATCGGAGAGCTGGGCTTCCGCACCTTTATGGTCCTGCTGACCCGTAAGTATCCGGCTTGTGGGACCATCTTAAATGGAAAATCTGAAAGGTTCTCCTGCAGTTGCCATCGCGGAAATGGTCCCGGCCCTGGGACTCTTTATCTCGCTGATCGGCGCTCTATGCTCGACTGCTTTGGCCCTGGTATTTCCGCCCGTCATCGAGCTGATCGCCAGGAGTGAACAGAACAAGGGTCCAGGCGTCTGGATTTGCGCCAAGAACCTCGTCATCCTGGTGATGGCAATGCTGGGCTTCTTCACCGGCTCCTACGAGAGTCTCAAGCAAATTGTCAAGCACTTTGGCGAGGAGGAGCTGCACTGAGGACTAGGTTTCGCTTGAGAATCGTTGAGGATCGCCATTAACGAAGCAGCACAAGAAAAGCAGTACTCATCACAACAGTATCATCTTTAAAGCAGCTAAGGGATCTTCCAAGATTGGTTAGAAACTACGTTTTTAAGCCATCAACTTTTTAAAAACGCAAAGGATAAACCTTTAAAACTATGATCATCAAAGAATCATCGCTGATCTTGCCAAGGTTACAAGAAATAATTTTAAAAGTACCACTTTTAGATGAGATGAGAATGGGAAACTTGATAATTACTAAAATGGCATATGTGGAAAAGTCATGGATCATTAGATAATCATTACATTGTTTATAAAAGATTACAAAAAGGGCAGAGGCTCATCCTAGATAAAATTCCAATTCCCCCATGGATAAAAAGATCACTATAAATTCATTATAAAAATTTAAAAATATGAGGAATAAAATAAGTTACCTGAGACGAACATTACAGGAATATCAGAAGATCATCGATATCAAAACCTCATCAGAAATATTAAAGCTTTATTTAGATATTATAGAAAAGCAAACCATATTAACAGGATTACCAAAATATTTATGCAAAATTAACGGATCGCTACACTATTTTAGGAGTATTATCGACATGTCACAATTGAAAACATTATGAAGCAATATAATATGTACCTACTTTTAATCCTTAATTACTTACATAAATACATAACATGTTTGGCGAATTTATTATTAACAAAAGAAACACACATACATATATATAGTATATCTAAGTGCCTCCTTTTGTGTCTAAGTAAGCGTGCAGCGCATTTTACTTATTATAATTGATTTTTTTTTTATAGACACTAAGTGAGAATAAACGATGCGACGTTCGTTTTGACGTCATCGTAAAAAGTGACAAGAACTTGACAGATGTGTTTTTTTGGGTTTTCAAGTCTATGCAGTGACCAGACAAAACAATGTTTTGGTTTAAAATGGATTTTTGAGGGAAATATTTGTTGGGGGAAATATAATATGATTATTTGGAAATCATAGAGGAGTGCCCTTCTCTGCGCTTCTCAAGGAATCCACATAAGCCATTTGAGTAATATATTAAGTACTACCATTTTTTGTGCTGAATCAGAAATCATTTGCCGATTTTTTTGCTACCAAAAAAGTTGGAATAAAAGCAGTTATAAAATAAATGGCCCGATTACGAATCAAGTGGCAGAACGGGTTCGCTCAAATTGAATTAATCTAGCAGCGATTTGACTTACCAAATTAGCTTTGACATTGACCCCGTTTATAAAGAATCCATAAATCGGTATTCTAATAGATAGCGTTTGATAACTTTCGCTTTCATCTGGAAGAAACTGGTTATAAACCATACCGGGAAACATATCTCGTGCTCTATCTCCCTGTATGGGAATTACACTAATCTAATCCGATCCGAACCAAATCAATCTAATCAAAACCGTTTGCGAACGACCTTCAACTCGAACGATGAATGGAACTGCAGGCAATGTCGTTGGATATGCATGACGGAAGTCAGTGGCGCACCAAATAGGGGGTCAATTAAAATAGAATATTAAACGAATATATTATAAACATTGTTTTACTACCCAGCTTAATATTATATCAGAATTTACCACAAACTGATTAAAGAAAATTAATTTTCAGCTATTAAATTTTTTAAATTACAACTAAAATATAAAATGTTCTTCACCATTATATATATATTTTTTTTTCAAAAATATGTTCTTAAAAGATATTCAATTATCTTTAATACAAAAAAAGTCTTTAATTTTATTGTTATTATGTAGAGTTATATTAACCCATGACGACGCCCCTGCAGCTTGTTATGCATTTGTTTTTTAGTACCCCTTATATAATCCAATTGCTGAATTCCGTAAACATCGATCGATCTATCGATGGGTTGATTGGAAGAAGTGAGATGCAGCAACCGACCGGAGAACTTTGATTCCGTGCAATTCATTTAACTGGCGCTTCTTCAATCAAGGCGGTAAATTTCCGTGCATCTTCAGTGGCCCCAGGGGGCTGCCGGGGGTTAAGGCAAAGGTGTAATGGTCACGAATGCGCTGCATTTAAGCTACATATATATACTAGGTATAATAATATTCATGCTACACCCAAGAATTCGATGCGATGGGCACGTGCCGTGTAATAAACCAAGTCGAAAATTCGAGTCGAATTCCGGCAGGTGGAACGAGGGAAAACGGGGGGTATGGGGGATCCTTGAACCTGATCAAACCACTTCCTGCCGGCGGAACAACAACCATTTTCTTTTCATGAGAACCCAATCCCAATGCCATGACGCAATCAGCGTTACGGATACAACTTTGTACTCTTAAAAACACACTCGCACAGCCTTCAGCGAGCAAATAAATAAATTAACTAACTTTTTTATGATGAATGACAACATTTTTACTGCCCATAAATGTTCCTCGGCAATAGTACCTTTAAATAAATAGAGATCACTTAAGTTGAAATACACAAAACGATATGAATTGTCAGCTTTTGGCTGTGCTATTTTCACTAAATTCTCTTTTAAAATAAGTAATGTTTTCAAGTATACGTCGACTACCGAGCAATTGCCAACATATATGATTTGTTTATCATAGACTGCAGGTTTTTTTACTTTAAATAAACGAAATAATTATTAATTATCTCACTTAAATCACGTGCCGCAAAAAAATAAAAAATTAATTTCCACTCACTTTTTATGTAATTTTATAATGTAAATAACTAAGCTAGCAGTGCATGACGACAACAGATAATAATTACCAAATTAGTTACTACTGTTAAGATGTTTTAGATATGATAGCCATGAATTACATTGGAACCAGGTATTTTCATATTTTTGATCTGTTAAGCGATTTTAATTACATTAGGTTTTAATTTAATAATAATAATTAAATAAGCCAAGGTAATTAGTTTAAAAGAAACAAACATTGAGTTAAACTTAAAGCGGATTTTTCCAGTGAGCTCCAATAATTAACATAATTATATAAACAATTAAACATTAATAAAAATTATAATTGATTTGAACACATCATTCAACGCTTTGTAGAAAGTCATTTTATATTTTTCCTGGTAAAACCAAAAAATTAATTTGCATTAATTAAGAGCACTATTCAATTTAAATAATTTGCATCAATTAACTGTTTGGCTAATTTAACAATTTTGTTTATTTTGTTAATCTGATTTTAATCTTTACAATATGTATTTTCTCAGAAAGTAAATTGGCTTCAAGGGGATTTTTTCTCAACTTTTGTTGAGCTTGGCATACAAATTGGTTCAAGTACATTAAACATTCAATTGCTTTTAATGTTTTCTTTTGTCTACCTTGTTAATATAGTGGGAATTTTATAATAGGGAACTATGTTACAGCAACTCTTTGCAATATTTAAAATTACTTTTATCTAGAGATCTTTATTAATCATTGAGTACCTTTTTAATTAATCATTGATCTATGAAGAAACCAGGCTTATCTTATCGTTTATCGATGAGTGACTGCCTGCTATTTTGCACCTCCCTTCGGTTCAATGCATTTCCATGGTAATTTTCCACTCAGAATGAGACAAGTCCTCGAGCGAAAGTGATTTATTTGTAACCACGTTGAGTCGGCTACACCAGTTACAAAAGCTTTCGAAATTATTGTGGATAATCAGATCGTAATAGATCTCACACTCCCTCACTCTCCCACGCTTCTTAACCCCAACTTGCCATGGGACATACCTAAACAATATGTTTCTGACTTAATTAATATGATTTAATTGATAACATTTTACAAGACACTTTAAGATTTTAATATTTTAAGAAAAGAAAGAAAATTTTTATAAAATTTTGTTCTTATGTTTTTGAGTTTTTAAATAACCTAACTTGTTTAATTACTATTACAGATATAAATATATTAGAAAAGGTTTTACTATTCTTCAAAAATTTTTGTCTTAGCTTTTTAAAATTTAAAATTAAAAAATTTTTTTTTTTTGGCAATTACAGTTTTTGTTTATATTTAAATGTGCTTTTATTAAATATATTTTTTTTTTTACAATCTCCTTTTAAGCATCAAATTTTGCAGTGCACCTGAGTTTTTCATCCCAACCCGATGATAAGAAATCGGGTTTTAAAAAGCTAATAAAATGAGCATGTTATTGGAAAATCCAAAGCGTTTTTTAACTCGAAATGCAATCAGGAAGAGGGGTATATTTTTTTTGAAACGAGTGCAGGGGGTTAACGTTATGCGCATTTTTGCATTGCTCACACAGACACACAGGCCGCTTTTTATTTTTCTATTTATTTTCTTCGCTTTTCGACTTTAGCTTTTTGCAATTTTTGCTATTCGCTTCTGTTGGCCAACTCGAGCATTGAGTCTGGTTTGAGTTCTTGCCGTGAGCGGTCCTATTTCGTACTATTTTTAATACTATTTTGCTATTTGGCGATACCACAGCGGTACTTACTAGCCGATATCAACAGGTGAACATCGCTGGTCGCCTGAATAAATACATTTAGATATTTAATACGTTTCGGTTATCGGTTGTCGGCTAACTATAATTAATGCTACGGAATCTGTTTAAACTTTAATGACCAATTGCGCCGTTGTGTCTGATTAGTTACAAGAAAAAGAAAAAATATGCATAACTCCACACAAATTGTGAATAATTGAGTGTTTGGCCTTGATGGGGTTAATTTCCAACTTTCCGGTTGCTAAAAGTGTTATATATAAAATAAAAATAAGTTTTTATTTTGAGTGTGTGAAACAACTTATGGATATTCAAATTAGTCTAAAAAGTCGTAAATTGCAAATGCTAAAGGGTTCTTATTTTTAAGTATTGTAATGCCTTTAACACTTGTTGTACATTGAAACTTTTGAATAAAGACAGGGCAGCAATTTTTTAAATATACATACCTTAAACTGTCTATTTTACTAAGTTTTTAGTTTTTGTTTTTAAAAATTAGTCTGTGAAAAATTCTTTTGTTAGAAAATCGGTAATTTTTATATAATAATAAAAAAAAGCTTTTTAACCACGTATGTTAGATTCTGCAAACAAAAAGTCTGACATTGACATGAACTAGTCTAAGAGCGATGTGAATTATAATGAATTTAACTTATTTATTGATTCAACGCTTTATTCGACTTAATTAACATGTTGCCAATGGTCAATCCATTAACATGCGACAGCGTTTTTTATTGTTATGAATGAAATGGTAGGCCTTATGTTATTGAATGCTTAAAGTACAGCGCACACAGATATATTTGCATAAGTACACTGCAGAATAAACTGAATACTTAAAAAATAAGTGTATTGTTGCCCATAACTCTCGTTTATTTCCCTCTAAAATCTATAAAATTTGCTATTATATGGGTTTTTTAAGTTGTGTAATTGAATTGCATTGAAAATTGTTTTAAATACAATATTAAATAAATTAAAAAACTATTTAATTAGGTAATTAAATTATTTCATTAAATATTAATTAGGTTCGAGTATTATTAGAATTAAAAGAAAAAAAAGAATATGATTGAACACGTCAACTTTTTTGGGTTAAAATTTAAAGATGCTTTTTAACTTGGATAAATAAAAATAGCCTGGTTGTAAACGGTGCAGCGGCTGTGGGCTTTCTATTGTATAGGCATGAGATGGGTCAGAAAAAGAGATACAAAGAAACTGCAGATAAAGTAAAGGGAATGCAAACATTGCTTTATTTTCGCTCCTTGCACCTAAACATATAGAGCTGGTTGTAAACGGTGCAGCGGCTGTGGACTTTCTAGGGTTAAGTCATAAGATGAGGCAGAAAAAGAGAGACAAAGAAGCTGCAGTTAGAATAAAGGGAATGCTAACTGTGCATGATTTTCGTTCTTTATCTGTTCGTTTAAACCCGTTAAAGCTTATTTTGGGAAAAGAGAAGCCGAAAACCTCAAACTGACTGAAAATTTTGCATTTAACCCACAGCAGCAGCAGCAGCAGCGCAGCGATCAAAAAGCGATCGAAGCAGCCGGCGAAATGGGAAGAACACTGGAAATAACCGGGAGGCAGGAGAAGCAGGAGAAGAGTCCGGAGAAGGGACAAGATCTGGATAAAAGTGGCGATCCCGAGAACGGGGATCCGGTGCGTCGACGTGGCCACGAGACCAGCGAACTGGAGGCGGCCACCCATCTTTTCAAGGGCAGCGTGGGCGCCGGACTGTTCGCCATGGGCGATTGCTTTAAAAACGGAGGATTGGCCGGCGCCACCATCCTGCTGCCCATCATCGCCGTGATGTGCGTCCACTGCGAACGCATGCTCATCCGCGGATCCGTTTCGGCCGTCGAACGGACGCCGGGCGTCGACTTCCTCGACTATCCGGAAACGGTGGAGAAGTGCTTCGAGTACGGGCCACGCCCCCTGCGCAAAATGTCAAGGGTCATGAAGCTCATCGTCGAAATGTTCCTCTGTGTCACCCAGTTCGGTTTCTGTGCCATCTACTTCGTTTTCATCACGGAGAACCTTCACCAGGTGAGTGACGATACGCTTACGGAAAAAGGGATCAATGTAGTTATCCTTTTTTCACAAAAAAAATGCCGAATTTGATGGTAAAACCCACGAAATGATTGTTTGCAGGTCCTCCAGCAGAATGGCATCGATATTGGCATGAGCATGGTGATGCTGATCACTCTGTTGCCGGCCATGATTCCGTCGCTGATGACCAACCTGAAGTACATCTCGCCGGTGTCGCTGTTCGCCAATGTGGCGCTGCTTTTCGGACTGATCGCCACCCTGACCATTGCATTCTCGGACGGACCGATGCCTCCGGTGGGCGATAGGAACCTCTTCACCGGCGGGGCCCAGTTGTCCCTGTTCTTCGGCACCGCCCTCTTCTCCTACGAGGGCATCGCCTTGATCCTGCCGCTCCGCAACTCAATGCGCCGGCCGGAGAACTTCAGCACCCGGTTCGGAGTGCTCAACTCCACGATGTTCTTCACCACGTCCCTGTTCATTTTCACCGGATTCGTTAGCTACGTGCGATGGGGCGAGGATGTCGCCGGCAGCATAACACTCAATCTGGTGGTGGAGGAAGTGTAAGTAGTGCAAGTCAAAAATGTAACAAGCTTGTGCAACTTGTATTTTTAATACAGTTACAATCGTAAGAAAAAAATCCTATTTATATTTATTTTATTTCAATATTTTTCGCTTTGATTTTAATTCATTGCCGTGTTCGATGTCCTAAATTTGTTAATATCTTTCAATAATTGTCGATCTTATTGCAGGTTTTCCCAGGTGGTTAAAGTGGTGGCAGCCTTGGGCGTTTTCCTGGGCTATCCCATCCAATTCTTTGTGATGATAAAGATCTTGTGGCCCCCACTCAAGCGATCCAACGATTGTGCTCAAAAGTATCCCATTACCATGCAGGTGTGCCTGCGATTTGCTATGGTGATGATGACGTGTAAGTTGGTGTTCCGAATTAAAAGAATTTAATTCACAATAATATTGATAATTATGCATTATATCCTTAGAGATTATTTGTCGCATAAATCTGAATTATATCAAAGACGATATTAACCGCTTTGTAAACTCCCATTTGAGTTGATTTTAAAGATTTAAAGAATTGTGAATGATAATTATGAATAGTATATTTTGAGATTATTTTCATGTACAAACCTCAGTTAGAACAACCCGATTTTAAGCCATTTTCTAACACTTTTTTAGTTGGCGTTGCGCTGGTCGTTCCCAAACTAAATCTGTTCATCTCGCTGATCGGTGCACTGTGCTCCACCAGTCTGGCCTTCGTGATTCCGGTGCTGATCGACTTTGTGACAAGGGCGCCGGTGCCCAAGGCTCTGGGGGCGTGGTCCTACATCAAGAACATCCTCATCCTGACGGTGGCTGTTTTGGGAATCGTCACGGGGACCTACCAGAGCATCGTGGAGATTGTCAAGGAGTTTAAGTAGGCTTACGTCGCTAGCAAGTATTATGTTTTGTGTAAATAATGCTGTCATTCCTGTTAAACTGTATGTGAATGCATTGCCGTGCTCTACTCTAAGCTTTATCCCTATATCGTGTATTTTTTTTCTTCAATTTTTTTTTTGTTGGTAGTCTTAAGCTGTGCATTTGTATGTATCTATAAAAATGTTTATTATCATTCAACATCAAAAAAGCAGAATTATAAAAGAAAATGATCTGCTAAAAAAAAACTTTTTAATAATTGATTACCCATCTCTGTCCTTGATTGTTTCAGAGAAATTAAAAATAGTTATCGTTAAAATAATATGTTTAAAATGCTTTTTATCGATTTTATAAATATTGTAAGATTTATATAAAGTATTTATTAGCTTTTAGCAACAATGTTTAATACCGCTACTAGCCATTAAGTTTGCCTTAAATGTAAAAATGTGTGTGCTTTTAAAAGCGTACAAATCATTAAAAAAAAAAACCACAATAAATTGTTTTTGATTCCAAAACTAAAATTAAATATTTTCATTGTTTATTTATTTTTAGCATTTACAGCAGAGTTATACATATATTGTTTTCGTTATATATTTCTCAAAATCGGCAGTATTTTCTTGGTTTAGTGAGAAGATTAAAATGTTTACACTGATAATAAATATCTGGCTTTTGAATACAACATTTTATATTTTATATTTAAGTAATATACAAAATTCTATAATTTTAGAATTCATGTGAACAAATTTTAATTAAAAATGGTTCCCATTTGTTTTAAATGCATTATATTAAAGTTGAGTATGGTTTTAATTTAATTTACATTTTCAGATATTAAAACCTATTACAAAAATAGTGAAATAAAATACTAAAACTAAATTTTTTTTGCAAATATAAAAAAAAATTCTTCCAAAAACAAAATTTAAATATTTAAATGCATTGAAATCCTTTTATCCTTTACCAGTGCACAGTACAAAAAAAAGGGCGTTAAATGGTGAATTTTTCTACATTCCCGGTCCCGAGAGACTCTTCTCCATGAACTTCTTCTTGGCGAAGCATATCCACCACTTGCTGGGCTTGCCGTCCGGCGTATCGAACACCTTCTCCAGCAGTCGCGATCCGGTTTCGTGGCGCAGTTGCAGGAAGTACTGACGCATCTGCTCCGGATCGTCGGGCTTGGTGTATATGGCGTTCAGGGGGAATCCGGGATCGCCGGGTAAGTCGAACCGCGAGATGGCCAGGCTATGCAGCTCCTGCTGACCCTGCGCTTTGCTCGAGCAGCGGGCCAGACGCTTCAAGCATTCGGTTATGTACAGCGTTATGTAGATAAGCACCCGGTCCACTTCCGACTGCGATTAGATATGGTAAATTGGTTTATAGTAGTTCGTAGTTAGAGGGACACAAAATAATAACATTTTAAGTTGTAATCGTAAAAAATTTCGAAAAATGGGGGATTTAAAATGGTTCATTAGTCACACGTATTAAGTAAAATATTTAAAATTATGTTAATATGGAAATTAAATTGAATGCATAAAAAAAAAATGTTATTACATTTTACTGCAAGGTAAAATTTTCATGTTTACCATGCTTACTTTCATAAAAATTGAGGGTCTTAAAATAATTCATTAACCATAAGTATCAGTAAAGTATTAATATTTTGTTATATAGAAATCAAATAAAATTGTCGAATAGTTGTTCAGAATTATTAGTTTCAAAATTATATTTAAAAACTACGTTACTGCAAGACAACATATTCTTGTTTACTATGTTAACTTTAATAAAAACTTTTAACCGTTAAAATAAAAAATAGCTAAGAAAAAAAGGGTATTTAAAAAATATTTTATAAAATAAACTTAGCAATTTAGTTTATTGTGACAACATTCCGACACGGGCTTTGGTGTTGTGAGATAACACGCCTTTCGGATTTATCATCATAATATTTACTTTTACATAGCTGTATTCACACTGCCCTAAATAATAATCATTTCTTTGAAATGTTTAAGATTTTGTGCTGATTTTTTTAAGTTTAAACTGTATTCTAAATATATTTTTTATATTTCATATTTTAGTAGTTACCAACCTTAACTTCGTAATTGCGGAAGAAAATGTTCGACTTCCAGAAGTACAGTGACTCATCGATGATATCGTTGGGAATATCAACGTTGGGCGCTGGTCCTCGGATTTGTGTACGCAATGGTAAAATGGCCATATTACCCACCAATCCTTGGAAATCCTCAATCTCCGAGTGAAAGGCCTTCACGTCTCATGTAAACAAAAATATGGGTTATAAAAATAATTTTTATTTGGTCATTAATTAGTCATCCAACTGTGTATTATATTTTTATTCTCCGAGTATATTGGTGACTTCTTACTCACCGGCATTTTTCAGATTACTTTCTTTAAACGTTTAAAGTAAGCGAAAAAAATAAAAATATAACTTTTTATCAGTACTTCTTAGTGATGTGAAAACGTTATCTTTTTTGAAGTTGAATAAGTGTTAATTCACACTGGTCTCAGTGTTGAAAGCGCAATTGCTTTTTTTGCACAAGCAGAAATATAACGAAAACATTTATCTTGCTAACGATATTTTTTTATCAAGCTTATTTAATAATGGTATTTTCATTTGAGTTATAATGTATACAATCATTTTAAAAGCGCGCCTGTTTTTTTAGTTTCCAGAGTTTCCAACCACGGGTTTTGTCCACACTATTTATATTTAGAAATTTGCACTGAACAAGTTTTCTCTATTTATTTAAGAAAGTATTTACAACTTGATTATCACGTATATTTGAACCCACTACAAATGTAACATCTAGTTTAATGAAGAAAAATGAACGAGCAGCTTATTATACTTTAAAATTAACTTATTAATACTAAGAAGTAAATGTATTTTGCTAAAAATAAATGACCAAACATGAATTGGTCTTTAATTAGTATTAAAAATTTAAAATTAAAAATTTAATTAGTTTTAAAAATATTGAAACACGTATTTACTGCTAGGGATTGTCTTTAAAAAAATGATATTAATAAGCATAATTAAATTATCAGGCAATCGATTTTCGTTTCGATAGTTATCGACGGTACATTCGATAGTTCCGGGATGACCCCAAGCGGTGTAAATAATTAATTGAGCTACGGTCACACCAATCGGGCTTTCGAAAGACAACGCATCGACGGCGGCGTTTCGTGCGTTTATTTACCTTTTTTTTTGCGCCCAACTCTCCGTGTCTTGTTTTCTTTTCTTTTTTTCCGAACGGCGTGCCTGTTGCCTTCTACTTACACTGAGGAAAAAGAGAGTGCCCACGATGCGGGCGGAGCGACGGAATTTAATTGCAAATCGCATTTTATCCTTGGCTGATTGGGGTTTCCTTTTCGCAGTCGTTGTTGTTGTTGTGGTGTGTGCAGCAAATAAAACTCGTTTCACGCGCTAGAGTGTGTGTGTGTGTGTGTTTGTTTGTTTGTTTGCGCGGCTTTTTTTTATTATTGTTTTGTTATTATTGAATGCAAATTTGATAAAAACTGTGCAAATTTCAAGGAATTAAACAACAAACAGCAACAGTTGACACAGGAAGTTGTAAGGTAAGCGCAGCATTGCATCTATGTTTATTTTAATTGCACTTAAAATACACATAAATATTATATCCTGGAGGGCTTACATATTGTCAATTTAATCCATACGATATTGTAAGCTGCTAAAAAAGAATCCCAACGCCCTTGACAGTCGAGTGAATTGCAGTACACTGAACAAAAATGGTTTATCACATCCAGAAGTTTCTATGAAAGTAAAGTTTGCTTACTCAAGTACAAAAAAATGTAACTAATACTTAAACCCTTTTAAATAGGTTTAAGAAACTAAAAAACTAGACAATTCTCACAATTCTTTCAAAACCGAAAATATAAACCCATAGAGGTCTGAAAAATCCGTATAAATTTTAAAAATACATAAAGGAATATATACAGTTTTTAAATAATTTGAATTTATTCAATTATAATAGTAGGTTTTAGTTTGCATTTTCAAGTATCAAGAAAAAATTAAATAATGTTTAAGTTCTTTAATTTAAGTTTAAATAATTAAAAGGTTAGAGAACTCTCACCAGATTCCTAGAATCAAACAATATAAACCCAAGAGAGTCTTAAAAAAAAATATATACATTTTTAAAATACATTACGGAATATATACTGTTTTTAAATAACTTAAACTTATTTAAGTTTTTCTTTCAACTTTCAAGAGTTTGTATGCCAAATCAAGTTTACATAGATTTAGAACCCTATATTTTTGGTTCTAAATCTAGAGATTAAGATAAATATACCTTAGCTATTTAAAAAGGGAGACTAAACAAAAGATAAGATTAATTAGTTGGTTTTTGACTGCTTTTATAGTACTTATTTCTTGCAAAAAAAAAGTAACATTTTTGTTAATAAGAAAAAACTTCTTAATCCAAAAGCTAAGATATACAGTCTCAGTTACGATAAAGACCACATACTTTCTTAAATATTAAGAAAAAACCAGTTCAGATCCCACCAACGAAATGCCCAAGAATGGCAATATGTTAATGGATCAGCAATGCATTTTTGGTATGGCCAATATGTGGGAATATTTTTTCCCCGTGCAGAGAAAGAAAGAAAAGAAAAGGCAAGGCAAGGCAAGAAATGATGACAAGAAGACAAGGCTTTGGCTCTTGGCCCGACTTCCAACTTCCAAATCAAATGGAATTTAGCCGGTTTCCATAAAAAGCAGCTCAGACAGGCGGGAAAGAGAGGGATTCTCGAGTGAGTGGGTCAGTTGTTGTGGCTGTGCCTGCTGAGGGTTAAGCGGCGGCGGCTGCCGGGGGGTTAAGGTGGACGGTGGGGGAGGGGGTAGGGTGGTTGCGAAAGTTCAGTTGCGCGTTTCTTTTGCCTTTTTCTTTGGGGCGTGGCTGTCAATGCGATGCAACAGCAATGAACTCCGAACTGGCTTTAACCTCTATATAAACAGATTAAAATCGTCCTTTTGATTTAGTTTAAAAAATTCAAAAATTCCCATTTTTTGTTTAAAAATACTAAGCCTTATAGTAAGTCGAATAAAAAATCAATACATTTTTAATAGAATACCAAAAAGAAAAGGATGAGTTGTTAAAAAATATTGCAACAGCATTGAACTCCGAACTGGCTTTAACCGCTATAATAACGATTTACAATTGTCCTGCAGACCATAATCCACATTCCACTTGGTTCTTTTTAAATAAGCCTAATTCTTATTTTAAGGAAAATTTTATTTGTTTTTTTGCAAAACAAACACTGTACATTTTAAAAGACAGTTTCATTTACTAAAATCTCGTAAGTTGAGTTTAAAGTTATTACATTTGCATTTCAGTTCGTGTTTTCTTATTTAAAATCAACTATATCTTGAAATTTAAAATTTCTTACGTTCTTTACCAAATTCACGTTTGCGTATTTCATTTAAGCGCACTTAAACTGAAAGCCAGCTACATTAAATTGAAAATTAAAAAGAAAATCAGCGGCTCAGAAGTGGAAAGCGGATTGTTATTACTGAATAATGCCTGTGAATTTCCGCCGTCTGCCGTATGACGTCTAAAAGTAGTTACTATTGGGCCACAAAACCCATTCCCAGCGACTGGAATTATGTAAATTGCTCAAATTGGCATCACTGGGAATGGCAAGGCCAGTAAATGAATGGCCCGGCTAAATACACAAATAACCAGCGAATATAAAAAGCCAAGATACATATTTAATTATTTACCCGAGAACTTGTTCGAGGCTTATATTACCGGCAGTTCGCTGTATTTTTTTATTCCTTTTTTATACACATTTTTTTTTTCGGGCTACTAAATTTCAATCGCGAGTGGAACGTGTCTGAGATCACAAAAAAAAGGGCAAACAACAAAGGAAGGCGGAAAATAAAGCAAAGCAAAGCGAAGTTCAAGTCGAAAATCAACGTTTGACTTGGGTTATGAATACATATTGCCATTTATTCACTATCCCAGGAATGAGGGCAGAATTTAGTTGAGATTCGACAATATAAAACACATTTAAAATACATAGACAAAAAAAAAAGTTTAAAAAGTGTAGAAAGTTTATTTATTTTGACCAAACTTGAACACAAAAAATTGGCTAGCTAAAAAATTATGTATTTCCAACCTTAAATAACTTTGATTAAATATAATTAATTTGTTGCAAGGGAATGTAATATTTTTAAATAAATAAAATTATTTAAAAAGTTTAATTTAAATTTAAATTTTTTATCCGAAGAAATCTATGTTTTCAATAGAAAAACTTTAGTTGACCCAAATTAAAATGCATTTCTAGACCTCTTTATTTAAAACACTCATCGAATTAAATAAGCTACAGCTTCATTTGTATATAAACACTTTCAAATGAATGTCTACACATTACTTGTCGTTTTGTTAAGGGTTGTAAAATGTAAATTTAATTTATTTAAATCTAAACGATATTGTACTTAATTTGTATTCAAATTAGTACACAAGTTATAAATGCAGCAACTTTCACGCTCAGACTGTAATTTATTGGCTTTTTATCGCCATTAAATAATGACCAACATTAAATTAACTTTGAATGGTACTGATCGGTATCTGTATATTCCAATCAGTTTTAGAGCATTTTCAATTCGATTTTCGGGGCTAGTTTTCGCCGCATGTGTCTTTTTTTATACTCATTTTGTTATTTTTATGTTTGCTAAATTATTGCGTTAGGTGGGCTGGATTTTATTGGCAGCGACGCCTGCGCTTTGTAAAGCTCAAATTTGTTGTTTTTTCGCCGCACGATTGTTGTCATGGCCTTATATTAATTTGTTGCCTTAGCCGGCTCACCTAACAATTGTTTTTTTTTTGCCGGTTATTCTTTTTGTTTGTTTTAACTGTTTACTCCAAAAAATGAGCTCAGTTCCAGTTGCAGACAACTCAGTCGAATTAAAAGCATTCATTTAATTATTCTTCAATGACTTTAGGCGCCATAGCATAGTTAGTTAAGAGAAAAATATTTAAATTATATACATAAATATATATTATAATACAATAAGTTCAAGTAAAATATGATGTTTAAACAAAATAGCAAAGCAAATATTTGATCTCCACAAATATGAGTCTAAAATAAATGTAACATTTTGCACACAAAAGTAAAAAAGAATATTATATCTTACCAAATACTATTATATTAATTGCAGTGAATAAAATAAAGTAAAGGCTGTATGTTTTGTGCTACCAGTCTCTTTTTAGAGTAAAAACATTCAAATCAAACGCAGGATAACATAAAAACAAACGATCTGGGTGTCATTTTCTCCCATCTGCAGACAGCTCGTTTAAACATCAACACAACATTGGCAAAGAATAAAATTAAAGCATAAAACTCTGCTTTGGTTTGCAGTTTGTGTGTCAACAAATAAGCAAACAGATGTGGACATATACTTTTACTATACACTGGCGACCATCAGTTTGCGGACCAAGCGAAATGAATAAAATGGAATTGGTTTTATTTGCCAGAGAGGTTTCATTTTGCATCCTCGGTGGGTGGCAAACTTCCTGAGAAGTTTATTTTCGCGTCGGGCATTAAATGGCCTCGCATCAAGTGCAAGATGGATGACGCCGTTCTGGGGAATCGCATAAAGGCTACTCCTCGCCATTCTCGAATTTCACTGGCAAAAATACACAAAAAACACAATAGCGCTTGTTATGCAAAAACCCCCATAGGAATTCTCTAGAATCGCCTTTGAAGATCTTGTTCCCGAAAGTCCGAAAGTGTCGAATTAAAGGGACTTCTTTAAATTTCAGCCAGCCAAGGAACACTATAAATGCAGTTGTTTGTTTTCTCTTTATCTGGCTTCATTATCTAAATACTAAACACAGATAGTTCACTTCTTTTAAAGTATATTATGTATTCTACAATTTCGCACCTAAATGTTACAAGTATAGATTTTCAATTTTAATTGGAACATTTAAGCTTATAGAAACAATTTTTACTTTTAAAATGTCCAACTTTCTCTTGCTCTATGCGTGAATTTTTTCTACATAAAATAAATTTTAGTTTTTAGGTATCTGCATAACAGTTCCCATCCTCAACTTTTTAATTTTTCCAGTTTGAAAGGGGAAAACCTAAATTCGTGTATTTAATTGTCCTCTCGTTCCCATTAAATTAAATTTTATTCTGGAAATTTCGAAATGGAAAATTTAACGAGTTTCCGTCTCGTTTTAATATTTTTCGTACTTTAATGATTTAACACTTTGTGACCCACTGTGCCGTATTTCCACGGGCCGCCAGCATATGTTTTGTTCTTTCCCCCCCCCTCTTTTTCCTGCTTTTTTTTATGTGTTTTTCCATTTCACACTTTATGGTGTTGCAGCTGGTTGGAAAAAGAGTGGAAAATGTGGAAGCAGAACCATTTTCCACCGCTGCACATGTTTCGATTTCGATTTTCAATTTCCCTCCCTGCAAAAAGTGCATTGCCAATATTGTTTTCTCCCTCCCAATTCGATTTATTTTCTTTCTATCTCTCTTCTGGCTTCTCCTTCTCTTTATCCGTACTGCTCCTCCTCCTCGTCTTTATCCCCTCCCCCTCCTCCTCCTTCACCCACTCTTAGTCGCTTTGCACATTTGCATCCGACACTTTTTGAAAACCGGACGCACTTTGTCACCGTCGCTGATCTTTAATGGTGCGTCCATATCGGTGTGTGTGAGTGATGAATATGTGGCGATGCACTGGAAAAACTGCATTCAGGCAACCTAGTTTTCTTAACTGAATAGTAAATTTAAAAAAAAACACAAAAGTTGTGAGGATATCTTATCAAATTATCAAAATTTTTAAATTCTCAATATCATATTGTCTATCGAAAAATCTAAATGTGTATCTCAAAAATATTTGAAAGTACATATGTACCTAATCTCAAAAAATGTTCGATATTTAGCTATTTCCAAAATTGGATATGTTTTGAATTGAAAACATATATTTTACTATTTTATAACAAATAAATAATATTTTAAGAAAATGTAAAAAAAACCTTATTCGCATTCGGTTTGAATTAAAAAACAAAATTTCAAAATATTGAGGTACATTTATCTTTAAAGTTATGTGTTTAAAGTCAACTATAAAGAAAATATGTCTTTGCTCTATATTTTTACAGATGTCTGTTGTTTTGAGGTCATTAAAAAATATTTCTTTAGCTGTATCGACTCTGTAACTGCCAATTTCGCTGGTGTTTTGGAAAGTGTACGTGCCATGTGTGACATGTGGCGATAGTTGGAGGCGACACCTTTGGTGCTCCTATTGCAATGTCACCATGTCGTTCCATTTCGCCGCTTTGGGTTTTCTAGCCGCAAGTTCCATTCTCCGTTCTCCATAATATTTCCCTATGCCATTCACTATATGACAACATTCCCCCACAACAACATTCTCTATGGCATTCCCTATAGTCCCTAGCCCATAACCATAAAACGCGCATTCATAATTCTCACAATGGGCAGCAGCGCAGCATAAATGCAGACAATAATAAACAATACCGAAACAGGCGCTTCCGTTTTCCGGCCGTGAACAGTGCAAAAACAAAAAGACATGACTAAAAAAAACAACACTGTAGTTTTTTGTTGCCCTTTTCTGTTGTCGGTGGGTTCAACAAACCCCCACCATTAACCCCTGTTCGCCCCTGGAGTCCACGCACTGTGCGTGGGACAAAGATGGCCTCCATTTTCATCTTGCGACTTGACTTTAATTAAACGCATTGCTCAAAGTTGAATTTAATTGAATCAATAAACTAAATAAATTCAAGCAATGACGCCTACCTCTAAAAATTAATAAAGAAGCTATGGAAACCAACTAGCGTAAGCCTTATAAGAATCCACCTATTGGTTCATATTCTCAGTAATAAATAATTTTTTATTGAATAACTATTTCTGACCCTTGAATATCTAATATAAAATTCCTTTCTGCGATTGAAAGAAAGTTTAAAGTTCTTTTTATACAACAAAATACTTATTAGATTTAAGGCTTAAAACAAAATGCATTGACTATATTATTAATAATAATTATGGGCTTGCGTAATGGTTCCGTTTTTTCATTTTAGCTTGTAGTTTTTTCGATGAACTTGTGGATGTAAATTCGCTTTGTTTGCTGCGTGTTCCGTTAATGAAGTCATCCAGTCAAATCAAGTTTTGTTGTTTCACTTTGCCTCACTTTACTTTGAATTACTTTACCCCCACACAGCCACATACTCACAAAAACAAAAAACCGTAAAAATAACAACATTAGCCGCTACACACGGAAAAAATATTGTATATATGAGGTATGTCTTGCATTTCTTATTGTAAATGTGTTTCTCAAAAATCACGATCCCGTTTTTTTTTTTCAAAGATCCCATTTTAAATTTCTCCTTTCATCCAATAAATAAAATTTACGCAATGGGCTATTAATTAGCATACATTAAACAAAATTTACAAAAATAATTTGTAAATTGAATTTAAATAAAATCCAAGATTTTAGGTAAAAAAAATTTATTTTCATATTTAAATCAATAATGTTAATACTTTTTTGTAATGAAATACATACATCTGTATTTGTATATATTTTCATATTTTAGAACATTTAATAATAATATAATATTTGGCTTTTTGTTTTGATTACAAGTTATTTTTCACCGTGTACGACAGCAACTTGGCCCGCTGATTGCGGTATACGCTTTGTCTTCGTTGTTGTCGTGTTAAATGCAATTGCTTTGATGTTGTTGCTTTTCTGATGCCTCTGTGATGACATCACGCATTTGTTTGCATTTACATTGCACTCTTTCTGCAATTTCCCCGTTGATTTTTGTAATATTTTCCACAAATGATTCATAAATGGTGTCCCATTGTTGGTAGTTACTTCAATTGAACTCAATTGGTTGGAGATGAGCACCGCATCGGCGAGTCAAGCGGCTGAGAATTGCCTGAAATTGTGTGTTAATTAGATTTTTTCTTTTTAGTTTCCCCAAAAGGCGCTCGAGTGTAGTTTCCTTTTCTCCCCATTTTTGGGTAATTCTCTTGAAGTCATGAGCATAATTAACAAGCCACTTGACACACAGAAAAGGCCCCACATAACCCCATCGTAAATGGAATCGAAGATCAGAGATGGGCTGAAAATCACGCTTATTGGTTAATTTTTGTACCATTATTTGACTTTGAAAAATGTAATTGTTATATTTGTAAAAATATTGTTTTCCATTGAGATCTTAAAATTATTAAGTTTTAATTAATTTACTTAAGTGGTAAAATATTTTTCTATTGATTCAACTTTTTAACTACATTTTCTAAAAATGTACATTTAATAAATATATTCAATATACATATGTATATATCATATTTATATATATAAACTAAATTCATAGGCCCAGGCTATTCAATTTTTTATTTATTATTTATAAAATTTTTTTTTTATTCCTGAATTTTTATTTGTTAAATACAAAAAAAAAATTCTTTTAGAAAAAGGGGAAGTATGTATTATTATTAAATAACATTTAATTTTCAATTCCCTTCTGAATTTAAAAATAAGGAAAAATCATTTATCATTTTCTGTGTGATTTACATGAACAGGCTTTGTTTGCTGTCATCTCTGTGAGTTTTTGTTTGTTAGTTGGCCTTTTGACAGTTCCAAGTGGCGCCCACAATTCACAGTTACCCTTCTATTTGCGTGGGTGGAGTTTTGAACATGTTAATGGACTTTAAACTATGTCACAGCAAAAGAACAAACGGGGGGGAATACGGTGAAAACCCTTTGACAATCAACAACTTTGCGACAGGTAAAATAAACGCTGCGATAATTTTCACACATTATTAGGCGGGGTGTGTGGCCAAAGGGGGCATTGATGGGGGCGTGGTGGCAAAAGTGGGTTGCATTTTGTTATGCACAAGGCATGGGCGTGCGTCCCCCTTTTCACCACGCCCTGCTGTCTCTGTAATTTATTTATACTTTATTTTACGCACGTAACTGTGTCGACTGACCTTCGCAAATAAAATAGCTAGCGATATGGTCTTAAATTTAAAACTCAGGTAAACTTTATTCATCAAAAGAACAAAAATGTTCAAAAGGTTTAAAAAATATATATATAATATTTGCAGCCCCACTTTTTAATAAAAGACTTTACATTTTATTGGTTTGTATACAAATGCATTTTTTTTTTTGTTTTAGGAAAACCTACTTAAATATCACCAATAATACATTTTATATTTTAAAAAGCCAAATATTTATTCTTACATTGACTTCATTAAAACAAATTTAAATTGTTTGTATAATCTTAATAAAATGATTGCTTTTTATTAAATTATAGAAGCTTCACCGTAATCGTCTGTCTTTTTTAAAAAACGTATTAATGATGGTTTTTATTTGGGTCTGTTTTCCGTTTGCTTTGGCTACGATTTGCGAATGATTTTAATTCACAATTTGCAAAAAATTGGTTTATTTCGGTTTGCATACAAAATTATGTTTGTATTTTTATAGCCACGAAATGAGCTCGCAATTGTGTCAGCCATATGCAACATGTCTCTTGTTTGCTTGTTAGTATAGAAACCGTGTTCCACATTTGACTTTTGATATTATTCGATGTCCCCGAAGGTCTCGAGATATTTAAGGTACTCAAATGGGTAAACATGAGCATTTATTTATGGTTCGTGTTCTCAATATGCTTAACCCAAAGATAAGGTGCGGTGTACGCTAGTGGATTACACATGGAGTACACATAGGGTTTCAGGGAATTTATTTAGATAGACGATAATACAATTATTGTTACTGTGATTCACATTTGTTGTATAATGTTTTTAAACTGAATCAGATTAAATTAAAATACTAAGCTTTCATGTCATGGTTAAATAATAATGTATTATTATTATTTGTGACTATTTTATGACACGTTTGGGATTTTTCCTTGAACGTGCACTGGCATCACAAGTTGTACTATTAAGTGGAGTTTCGGTTACCGGAAGTTCGTTCTCATATGTTATATCCAATATCCAAGGGTTTTAATTCCCTTGTTCAGGTCACGTCTCAAGCTGAATACCACATCGGCCTGGCTTACATTTGGCATTTGTTTGGCTTTGAAACAGCAAAATGCCATTAGCAAACGCCCTCGGGTCACGCCCACCAGCCCGGCAAAAAAAATAAATAAAGAAAGAAAACTTGTCTGCGGAATGCGTTGGATTTTTGGCACTGAAATGGAGCCAAAACTGACAGCAGCCCAAAAATAAGCAAACAAACAAACCGAGTTTTTTGCCAAATCGAATTTATATTGACAGTTGGCCTGCTAATGCACCTTGCATACATTTTTTACACTCTCAAATTTTAGACACAATAGATTTAAATTACCAACTTAACACTTTTTAAAATTAAGACACAAATTTAAAAGTGCTTACAAACATTTTAATACAGTAAACAGCAGTAAATTATTTAAAAACTGATTGAAAAGCATATTCAATCTAATACAGAAATTTATATATTTGAAATAGAAACAAAAATAATATTATTTATACAGAATTTAACTAACCAATTTTCTTTATAATAAGCAAACCAAACTGACCTTAAATTTGTTCCTGTGTAAGGGTCGTGGAGAAAAAAGGGAGGCATATATTTACCAGCTGTGTTTGCTCTCTATAAATAAAGTCAACTAAAAATGGCAAAAATGTATTCATGATCGGAGGGAGCTCATCAGGCTAAAGTCGAACCATTTGTGGGGGACTTCGAGCAAAGGTAAGGGGCTTATATTTAAAGGGAGAAGGGTGTTGTTGCGTTTAGGGGTTAATGAGGGGATCAACTGGGCAAAAATAAGGGGAAAAAGGAAACTGTTAATTGCATTGACACTCTTTTGTTTGATTATTTGTCTTGTGAGTAAGATGCCTCATCTATATAGCCTCGAACCATATTTTAGAGTTCCATACCCTCGACACACGTGTCACCAAATGATTTTGGGTTTCTAGGCACAGCAGGGGTGAAAATAATGGGTTCATTAAAATTATATAGTTCATTAAAACCATTGTTTGACTGCCAAATAATAAATTAAACAATTGAACAGAATTTAACTGGTGCATACATACATAAATACATTTAGTTGTAAAACTTTTTTAAATATAACAAAACAAGATCCAAAAGTTTAATTTTAATAAGCGTGTCTTAAAATTAAACAAATCAATTTAACCCCTATACTTTTTAGTTTAATTTCTATACGAAAGATTCTAAAATTAAAGTCTTATTTTTAAACCTCATAAGTTTTATTTCGATACTTTCTTGGTATAAATTAAATACTCATCTCATTGAGCGCATATCCAATAGATTGATATTCATGTAACAATAGTTTAGTTTCTATGACAATTTTTTCTTTTAAATGTATTTATAAAAATATTTTTAAGGTTCTCCAGGTTGTTGACATTACCCGCGTTGTATAAAAAAGTATGTTTGTTATCGGCCCAGAGCTTTTACATAATGCTGGCTTCACGGCATATCTCTGCCGACTCGTTCGATGATTTTCCGTTTGCCTTTATCTTATCTCAATCAAATTGAAATACCTTTGTTGTTGGCGGTCATAAAAAGCTTACAATAACACACAATTCGGAGTAAAGGAGGCAATTGTGGAACGCATCTTGGCGGAGGCGCTTCTTCTGACTCACTGGTTTTGGTTTTGGATTGGTTTTTGTTTTCAAACCGAACCAAACCAAACAGTAGCAACTATTCCAGACCATTTTGATTCACTTTAATTTCGCCTTTGTTGTCTTGCCTTTCTTCGGCGTAATTTATTACACATCTTGTTGATTTTCCTCTAGCTTTTCTGACGCTATTTTCTTTGCGCCCACAAGTCACACAAGATGACGTGCCACAGAATTTGAGGGAAGCGCCAAGAAAAGAAAAGAAAATAAAATAAAAAAAATAAAACAAAAGCAAAAGCCAAATGCATTTCGTAATGTTTTGTTGTAATGATCGGTTGATGGTTGATGGTGCATGATACAGCCCCCGAAGAAGTCGCTCATCATTGTGATTATTATGATGCTGATGATGATGGGGCACTACCAAAAAACGAACAAAAAAAGTGCAGAAAAACCAAAGAAGCGTCTAGACGGAAAGCGAAAGTAGCGCTCATGGGTTAAGAAATTGAATTTTAAAGATGACATGCAAACTGGAAAATGTATAAAGAAAAAATGGCACAAGAAATGCCAATAACTGTTAGGAGATTGTGGAAATGATTTATTGTTAGCTAATATTTATTTTCTTAATTGAAAAACAAACATAACATATTACCTCAAGAGTCCCGAAATTTGTAAGCCTCTTAATTTGACACTTTATTATAGAAACTTTTTGTTTTATAAAAGAACTTTGCAGCGTTTTAGTAATACAGTAATTTTTAGTGCAGCGATTTATTATAAGCATTACCTTTTTTTCTAGAAAAAAGGTCGTAAATTCCATATTTAATACAATCCAATTGTTGGAACACAGAATACGATCAAAAGCTCTTAAGTTTTTATTGATAACTAGGGCGGGAAATCGAATTCTCTTACCTATATTTATAGCCAAGTGATATGGGATATATTGAATATGTTGGCTTGAATCATTGACGGCGAATACGTTATGAGCCCAATCAATCAACCATAAACAAACAAATGAAAAATGCGACCTTTGATAACACACACACATGCACTCGCAGAAAAAATTGAGAAACAACAGGTAAAAAGCTTGTGTAGGAGGGGAAAGAAATAGTGAAAGATATATGGAAGTCGCAGCGCATTGAGGCACTAAAAGTTTTCACTTTTATTTTTGGGGCGCGGAAATGGTTGCGTTTAAGGGGTTCCCCCTTCTCCAAACTTTCCGCCCGGTGATCCACCTTCGAATATTTTACGAAATGTGGGCCCCACCATCTCCCGGCCAGCACTTCTCCTCCCAATTCCCCGCCCCCAAAATCTGGAGGGAAACAAACCAAGCCGAAACAGTCCGAATTGGGTCATAAACACCAAAAGTGGTCGACGGCAAAACGGCGACTGCGATTAAGTGGCGGCGGCATCATGATCATCATTATAATCCAGTGGCCTACCAAACAGGGATTTTCGAGGGTTAAGACCTAGTCTAATAAATAATCAGGGGATTATTTCACATGCATTTCACACCATTTAAACAATTAGAAAGATTTCTGCTTTTAGTTTGAATTTTATAAATAATTTGTATAGTAATTTAAAAACAAAAGAAAATTTATATTTTAACCATACTTATTTTAATAGACTTTAAAATAAAGCTAAATGATCAAAAACAAGAAAGAAAGCAAACTTCGGCAAGCCGAAGTTCATATACCCTTGCAGCTATTGCAAGAATTAAACATTTTTGAAAACATTAAAATTATGATTTACTTTCGTATATGTTTAAAAACATTGAAGCTATGATGATTAGCAGCTCAATTATTTGATAGTTATTTTATATATTTTTATTATTTCTAAGGGAGCTATATGATATAGACGTCCGATTTTGATAAAATTTAAACCATAATTCTGAAATATTTAACCATTGCTATATGTCGAAGAACTAAACAAAAAATTAAAAAACAGAAAAGTTATAATTTTTTTCATTTATTTTTCCGATTGTTCCTATGAGAGCTATATGATATAGTCGTCCGACTTTGATGAAATTTAAACCGTAAATCGGAAATATTTAACCATTACTAAATGTCGAAGAACTAAACAAAAAATTGAAAAACAGCAGAGTTAAAATTTTTTTTTTTTATTTTACCGATTGTTCCTATGGGAGCTATATGCTATAGTCGTCCGATTTTGATGAAATTTAAACCGTAAATCGGAAATATTTAACCATTACTAAATGTCGAAGAACTAAACAAAAAATTAAAAAACAGCAAAGTTATAATTTTTTTTCATTTATTTTTCCGATTGTTCCTATGGGAGCTATATGCTATAGTCGTCCGATCCGGCTCGTTCTGACTTATATACTACCTGCAATAGAAAGACAACTTTTGGGAAAGTTTCATGCAGATAGCTTTAAAACTGAGAGACTAGTTTGCATATAAACGGACGGACAGACGGACAGACGGACAGACGGACAGACGGACGGACAGACGGACAGACGGACGGACAGACGGACATGGCTAGATCGACTCGCCTAGTGATGCTGATCAAGAATATATATACTTTATAGGGTCGGAGATGTCTCCTTCACTGCGTTGCAAACTTCTGACTGAAATTATAATACCCTCTGCAAGGGTATAAAAATAGTATCAGTATAATATCAGACGTAGAAATTTTTCATCTTTTAACTAGTTTTTTTTTTTTTTTTGTAAAGCTCTAATATATTAACTGAATTAATTGAATAAAAACTTTTTTTTCTGCTTTTATATACATAGATAAACTTGTTTAAATATACATATTTATGCGTACAGCTATAGAAAAATTATCAAGTGTTTCCAACATAATAGATGCAACCTAAAGTTTCAACGGCAAAGTGAAACTCCTTTTGCGTGCGCCCCTGATAAAATATGATTTTATGGTCATTGTGATCATGTCATTGATAATTCCATAACTTTGGTATCACTGTAGCTGTTCGGACCGATGTGTGTGGCGGCCGTAAAGTGACTGTTCCACATAATGTGTCCACATTGGATAACTGGAAAATGGTAGCGCACGTTGTTTGCCTGATAAAGTTTTCAATCTCTAAAGCAAACACACACATACACACATCAGCATTCACACATTCATTCATATTACTGCACATAAATCATTTTCCACCATTTCTTGTCGCTTTTTGATTGATGTTGTTGTTGTTGTTATTGTTACTTTTCCATTTTTTATATACATATTTTTTTTTACTGTTGCGAGTGCAACTTTATCAGTTACAAGTGCGTGAGTTTGAGTCAGAAATCGGATGGAAAGGGGGACTAATAGGGGGTCAGTGGTCAGCGTCGGCACTCGCTGCATATGACATCATTCGGAAGTCAAGCGGTAAAAAAAAGCATGAAGATCGTAAAATCATGGGTATAAAAAAAAGAAATAGCTTATCAATTTTTTTGGGGGGAATTTTTATATTTTTTATCTATGAATTTACTCAAAAATTTAATTCAATATGAAAACTTAAATTAAAGTAATATTTAATTCCTTATAAAAAAAGAATGTCCAGATATTTATTCTCCAGAAATTCAGGCACTAAAATGGGATCTCAAGTATAAATTTACATAAAAAGTATATTTAATATAAAAATTCTTTCTTTAAAAAATATTTTATTGCTTATAATAAAAAGGATGCCTTGTGATTTATTTTCTGTGTACTTACGTTTAAACCACCAAAAATTCAGCACAGTTGTGGAATTTCCTCCCTTTCAGGAGCACATGCGTGCACACACATACGCTCACTTATAATTAGGGAACCCCTGAAATCCCTTAACAGTGTGCCAAATACAAAAAAAGGGAACGAACAGAGAAAAACCAATAATAATTACCGGCCAGCTGCCCATGCAACTCCCAAATGACACTAGACATTCCAGCCATTCTTTCGAGCGTCCTTTTAATGCCCGCCTTCCCGCTCTTTTTCCCTGGTTGCAGATGTCCTTGACGAAAAAGGATCCGTCGCTGAGAGTCGCCGCCTCGGATCCGCATCTCGTTTCTCTGGGCGGCGGACGACTGAGCACCGCCGTCACCCTGCACTACATACACATAGGTGAGTTGGAAAGGTCCTCAAAAAAAGTTTTTTAAAGTATTTGAAGTGTTTGAAAATATGTTAGTTTTTTTTTTTATATTTTTAATATAAAAATAAATATTTTGAAAATATACATTCATATGTTTGTACTTAATTTAAGAAAATTGACAGAAATGTTTAAATTAATTCAACTGTTCCACTGGTCACGCACTGTTGCGTCCGTCTCCCTCGCACTCGTGCATGTCATTTCTGCTTTGTTTGTTGCTGCGGCCACGCGTGCGCGTTTTTATCTATTTCTCTCATTTGCTCTCTCTCTCTCTCTCTATTCTTGTCTCGCCCTCTCTCTTTTTGCCCTGGCAAGGTCACTTGTAAAGCGATAAGCAAAGTACCGAAAAAAAGCAATAACAACAATAAGTAGCAAAGCGCACACACAACAAAAAAAAGTCTTGCGAAAGCAACGCACAAAAGACAACAAATATGGTGAGCAAACCGCGATAAGCTGATTTTTTGTTAAGTTTACAATGGGCTTAAAAGTGCTGAAAAGATTCGAAAAAACTTTGATAATCAAATTATGTTCAATACTTGTTAGGAAAAATATACATAATAGAAGGCTTTAAATTTAAAGGCTTAATCATAAGCAGTTAATAGGTGAATACATTAAAACATTAATTATTATTATTTTGTGTGTTTTATGTCATTTTTTTTTACTACATATGCTTATTAGCTTAAATATTTAAAAAATGTGCATGGGGCATTTAAACATATCAATCTTATAACGATTATAAACTCAATCTAAATATTATATTTCGAATAAACATACATTTCAATATTAAAAAATCTTGAAAAATCGCAGATACCATAATGAACAATTATTTTAAACAGAGACAAGCTTATGGAAAGCTATTATTAAATGTACTTTTGTATGGTTTTATTTGTTTTTAATGGTTTCAACTAAATTAAAAAGCGGGAATATTCACATTGAAAGAGAGAATAAATATTTCCTAGTCTGATTTTCAATGGTAGTTAAACATACCACTGTACCAAAACAGAGATATGTCAAGAATATGCTGTATATTCCCAAAAAAAAAAAAAATCAGAGAGTGAGAGAGATGTGAAATGAGATAAGAAATATACTGTTGAAATGACTGTTGAAATATTCCAGCCTCACATTACCAAAAAACACTTCAAACGTGAAACTTTTAGTTTTGAATACGAGTTTTAAGAAAGTTATATTGACTATATTTTATATATTATACTATATTATTAGGTGACACTACGATTGGATCGGCATCCAGTTGCAGCATTTCGTTGAATGGAAGCGGAGTTCGTCCGTTGCACTGCACAATCTACAGGTATTTTAGCCCTTAACTTAAGTTTTATTTAACCTATTGAAATTAACTAGCTTAAAATTACATATGTACATATATTTCAATGCAGTTAAATTTGAAAGTTACAGAATGTTTCTCATTTACTTGAAGGTGTGAAGCCTAAACCACGTGACTACTATTTTTTTAAAAATAAAAAAAAACCCACAAAATGTATATACATATATAAATTAAAAGCTCCAGAGCATTTAACTAAAATTCATTCAAGTTTAATCATTTGACTAAAATATGATTGGTTTGGTTGAAAAATAAAATCAAAATTATTATCTGTTCAAGGCGTTCCTTAATTAATTAAAAGATGTAACGCTGTATAAATAAATAAAGTAATAACATTAATAACTCTGAATAATCTGTTAAAGGATTTTATTTATTATTAAGTACATATAAAATTGTGATTTAATAAAAAAGAAACTTTCAAAAACTTTGCCACTTTTATCCGAATAAATGAAAAGCTCAGAACGTGGAAATAAAATGAAGTCTCCCTCAATCACTTAACAAAAAATAAATAAATAAAGTCATATAATATAAGAAATGAGTGATTTGTGAAATTTAATTTTCCTTTTTAAGTACATTTAAAATGGTGACAAAATATTAATGAAACTATACCTTTTGCAGGAGCGACGCCAACGAGGTGACTTTGGTGCCGGAACAGGACTGCCGCCTGCTGATCGACGGGGCTCCGATTGTGGAGGAGACTAAGCTCAGCCAGGGGGCGATGATCACCATTGGCAACTCGAACTACCTGAGGTTCAACAATCCGGACGAGGCGCAGATGATGCGATCGGCGATGGGCTCCAACGAGAGGATCTCGATGCCGCAAATCGATTTCACGCAATCGGCGCGGCAGGCCCACGAACTGAGTCAATCCCTGGAGCTGGAGTCCTTCTACGAGAGCATTATCAACCCGATAAACAATCAACAAACCTCCGCCACCTACGAACTGGAGTGTCCCAAGGTGTTCTCCTCCGATCTGGTCACCGTTAATATGCCGGCCAAGGATGTGTTGGGCCAGAAGTATGCCAGTTTTGCCCGCAATCTGGCCGAGAATCACCGCCATGAGAAGCAGCTGAACAATCAGTTTGCCAAGGGAGTGGGCAGCAACAGTGGCTACTGGAATGTGCCCAGCAATGCGGCTATCTACAAGGAACACCATCACCATCATCATCAGCAGCAACAGCAGCAGGCTCCACCGGATCTGCTGACCAAAGTCAACAATGATCGTTACGATCGTTATCCCAAAGCAGGTGGCCTGCAGATCTACTCCATGAATGGTGTAAATAGCGATATCAACAATGGTTTAATTTCTAATGGAGGAGGAGGAGGAGGGGCTGAACTGGAGGACATGCTAAAGATCTGCACGGAGTATGCGGATAGGAACAATACCATGGCGCCCAACCACAACACATCGAGCACCTCCAGCATCACCTCCTCGCCCATTGTCCAGAACCGCATTAAGACCAATGGTTCGTTGCCGCGGGACAAGAACAAGTCACCATTTCCACAGCAGACAGGAGGCGGAGGAGGAGGAGCAGGTAACTCGGCCAATATTTCGCTTTTGAGCAGCTCATCGGGCTATGAGAATGTGCGCTTGCTGGGACCCAATCGCGTGGAGATCAATGGGCAAATCCATGTGCCGGGAGGAGGAGGTGGACTAGGAGGATCATCCAGTGGAGTGCCTCCAACGGCAGCAGTGCGAGCCAGCCATGAGAATCTTAACCAAAACAATGCGGCCACTACAGGCGGCAAATATGTGCCGCAAAGTCCCAGGACCAAGATACGCACCAACTGCATGTCGCCCAAAAAGGATGTGTCCTTTGGCAATGCCTTTGCCTTGGCCATTAGTCCGCCACCGGCAGTCCAGGCCGCATCCATGCCCATACCCATTCCCATTCCCAGCCTGGTGAAGCCACCGTTGGCACCCAAGCCACCGGCTCCAAATCAACAGCGCGACTACGAACAGCTCTTCAAATCCTTCGAGCGGAAGCAGCAGCAATTGGATCGCCTAGTGCCCGCCAAGCGATCCAACAAGAACATCAACAATCTCACCTTGAATCTGCAGTCGGTGGAGTCGCAGACGCAGTCCCCCAAATTGAGCCGCAAACCAGCTCCGGCCCCGAGGAGCATCCATCTGGAGCAGCGCCAGCGACGGGATCTCATCCAGCGGCGCAAGCAGCTCAAGCGGGAACTGGCCGAACTGCCACCCTCAGCGGTAATTGAGGGACTGGAGGTGAGTTCCTAGAGCTCCACAAAGAAACATCTTCGCTTTAAGGGGATATTAGTTATATTTTAGGATAGGGATGCTCAAAAGGCAGGGTATATGCTGAAACAATCCAAAATCGTTTTCATCCAGCATCACAAAAAGAGAAACAATAATATTTTTGGGCTTATCAGTCTGTTAGTAAAACGAACACGATCAATATATTATCTTAAAAAGCATCACGAATTTGAAGTAAGTAAGCCTTCAAGAATCTATTAACAAAAGTGGTATATTCTTGTATAGCTGGAACTGGGTGAGCAGCCCTTGGCCGCCAGTGCCTCACCGCGATTGCAACTGCAGGCGCTGCAGAATCGAGTTCGTCGCTTGGAGGCCCAAAGGAATGCCACTCGCGTCATGGAGGAGAATCAGCAGGCCAAACTGAAGCAGTCCATTGAAATGAAGCAGGATCAGCTCAAGAAGTGAGCTTATATTCTTGCAAAATAAAACAAAAATAATAATAATTTCAATTGTTTTCAGACTGCGAGCCATGTTGAAGCAGAAACCAAACAATGCCTGTCTGAAGGAGGAGCTGCAGCTGGTGTGCGAGTCTTTGGAGAGCGATAGGAAGACTTTCGAGGACCTGGAGTTCCAGTACTTCGAGGAGGAGTCCGAGCATCATGCCAGTCACGAGGAGTTCAAGCGGCAGGAGCAGCGTCTGGCCTTGGAGGCCGAATTGGCCGCTCTGCGCATTCAAATCGGATCGGATGAGCCCGAGGAGCCCACGTCGCCCACGTCGCCCAAGTCACCCAAGTCACCCAAGTCGCCCAGTTCGCACAGTTCGCCATTGGACTCCAGTGGCAGCAATCTGGTCAATGGCCTGATGTCCCAATCGCTCTTTGGCTCCGCCGAACTGCTCTGTCCGAAGCGACGCAACCAACAGGAGGATTTGATGTCCAAGAGCGTGAACGAGAACATGTTCTATAACCATAAGATCGAGGCCAACACCAGTACGCCAAAGCGTCTGCCGCTCCAGCTGTTCGAGGATCTGGGCGGCGGCAGCTGCGAGCAGATCAGCTTCAATCTATCGCTGCAGGGCGATCGCTTTGAGGTGAATCCGCTGGAGCGGCGGGTGCCCTCGCAGGACGACATCGATCGCAGCTGCAAGGTGGCCAATGATGCGCCCATCTCCACCAGCCAGGGCGCCAGCACCAAGATCTTCGACAGCATCAAGGAGATCGAGCGGAATCGCAAGCTTCTGCTCGCCCAGCAGGGTACGATTTATATATATTTATTACAATTCCATTTTTCCATTTTTTACAAGGCCACAAATTGTTTTTTTTTTAATAATACTGAACAATCTTGTTTTCTCTCTTGTGGTTCCTAAAACCGAATTGTTTACTTTTTGGCAACTTGATTGACAATCCGGTTCATTGATTAAATTAATTACCAAAAGTGCTGGCCTTAAAAAATAAAAGAAATCTTTTGTTTTAAGGGTCAGAAATTTTATGTTGAATTTGATAAATTAATACTTTTGGACCAGATGACCAATTGACAGATTTCTTATTATTTAATATTAAATGTATTAAATTAGAATGATATACAAACTTTATTTTTTGTTTGCATTATTTTACTTGCTATTACTATTTAAATATAAATGTGATAATAAAATTGCGTAGTATATATATATTAAATTCGAATTTTATACAAACCGTATTTTTTTTAATATTAAAACTCTGTACCAAATGTAAACCTTGAAAACTAAGTGATTTCTAACAATTTTCTTTTAAATGCAAATGTGATAAAAATGGAATAACAAATATATAACTTAAAGAGAAATTATATTAAAGAGACGCATTTCTAAAACAACTAAAAATGCAAACCATTGAAAAAATCTTTAGAAACCAATGTTACTTCGAACATTTTTCTTTTTATTAATATTATTATTAATTATTATTAATATTAATATTAATGTGATAGTAAATGGTATAGCAAATAAATTATTTAAAGAGAAAATATATTAAAGAAGTACCTATAAGAAAACAATTAAAAACTCAGTAATTTTTAACTAGTTTAAAAAGTAAAGTTTCTGGCATTAAGTTTAATGTTTTAATATTTTTCAATTTATTTCCGCTTAACAGGTCATCAGGTCATTGAGCACGAGCGCCAGAAGATGTACGATCTGAAAAAGAAGAGCCACGACGAGGCCCGCACCCAGTACTTGCTCTCCACCCAGCAATCGATGGAGCAGCAACAGCAGCTGTTGGAATCGGATGCCAAGTGAGTTGACCCCCATTCCGAACCCATCCATTCCTCAGTTAATTGAAAGTGTGCCCCACGACGAGCTAATTACCCGAACAGCGACGACAAAGATGCACTTCGAGTGCAGTTTACACTCCAACGCATGCCATTCGCACCAATTTAAATTTATATGTCATTTCACATATTTAATTGTCAATTTACTAGTTATCAGATTTTTTATGACTTTCCACTTAAAACAATATATTTAATTGCCAATTTTAAGTAATCAGATTACTATTAATATTAATTTTTTTTTCTGCTAAAATACAGTTTGAGTATTTGACTACCCATTTCGATTGATAGTTGCCTTGTTATGAGCTTAACTTAATTAATATTTGCCAATCTTCCTATCTATACACATTTTTTGTAGTATAAATATCTTATCAGGAAGGAAATTAATTGTTGAATTATTAATAATAATTTATTGATTTATAGCACAAGTGTCGTGTATGAATTAGTCTTTGATTGATTTTAATTTATTAGAATGACTGTAGTTAAAAATCACAGCAGATTAAAATGCATAACAAAAAAAAATTTATATAAATATACTTGATATTGATTCTTTTTGAGGATCTTTAGAAAGCGCATGCATTTTTATTAATGTGGCTTATTCTCTTCAGAACTAAACCCTAGTCAATTTATATCAAAAATCTATTTATATAAAAATCTAAAAATTATCTGGTCTTTAACAAAAACAGTTTAACTTTATTAAACTTTCTTTCGCAAATATATGAATTGTTTGACAATTTTTGTTGTCCAGTGTAGGGCTAAAATGCCTTTTGGTTTGCTCATTGAACTCGCGCCTCTATAATTAATCAAACTTTGTGGCTAATAGCTAAACAATGTGTGCCCACCACTCCACCCGCTTGGAAAACCGGTTGTCAACTCACTTTGAAATTTGAATTGAAAACCCAAACAAAACACACACCAAAATCAATAGAGCGACGACATTTGGCTGGCCAAATAAGCATAATAAACTTCCACCGATTGGAGTTTTATTTTAGTGCACATTTGCTGATCGAACGACGACGTCACCTGAGTAGCTTTTCTTCTGTGTTATTTACTTTTCCCTTTTTTTATCTATTTCCTTTAGCTTTCTCAGTTTATTTGCGCTGCACTTTTTATTTACACAGAAATAAATAGAAAAACGTTTTTTAAATCGATTCAGCATTACTTTTAGTTCAGTATTAACGAAAACATTAAAAATTTAAAATATATATTTTTTTATTAATAGTATAAATCTATATTCTTTAAAAATTTAATCAACTTGTTATGATAAACATTAAAATAACCAGAAAATTATTTTACTTCAGTATTAAAGCTTAAAATTTAAAATTCTAAATTTTTTCTGCAATTCTTGCAGTTTTTTTTTAGTTAACTAATTTTTATAATTTGTATTTAGTTTTGGCCAAAAATATTTAATCAACCAGAAAACCAGACTGAAAATAAATGCAATGTTTAAATAGCAAAAACTTAAATTATATATTAAATTAGTTTTAATATATAATAGAATTATTTTCTTGCTGTGTACCGTTGCTGATAAGCTTATCAGCTGATTGTGTGTCCGAGTGTGTGTGTGTTTGCCGGAGTATCTATGTGTCTGAATCTGAATCGTTGAATTGTGTGCCAACTGTTGCTTTTGGGATTGTGCATTCACATCCATTCCGTCCGCCCGCTTAGTCAGTTTTTTTCCGGCTTTCGGCTTTTGCAGTTGGAACTCGAGCGTTAAAAAAATAAGATTCGTGAATCGCGTGAATCGGGAATCAAAGTCCGCCCGGGAATGAGTCATTCTAGATAAATAATGTATCGAATCAACGCGATGATTCCCTGCTGGTATGATGATCAAATTATTAAGAAAAACAATGACAGTGGTTTCGTGATAGAAAAAGCTTTCCGAACTAGTGGGTTGTATTATGCTTAGAGCATACCGAAAGAAAGCAGTAAAACAACCTGTGCATTAAGTAAATAAGTGGCTCAGTGTATTTGTTGGAAATCAAAACAATAAAGATATTTCGTAAAAGCTCTGTTTATTGGTGATAAAGCATATGTTTCTTAAGATTTTAAATAAATACATCCGAATATCAAGAGACTGTTTTCATAACAAATATTTGAATTTTATGTTTTAATAGTTAATAGTATGTGTAATATTTGTGGTTTTTTTTTTAATTTTAAAAATAAAACTTAATATTTGAAATGTGGTAAAATAAATTTGCTCTGCACCTGTACTTTGCAATTAAATTGTATGATACCTTTATTTTTATGAAAAACCCCCTGATAATTTATGATTATGCCATATATTTGGATACATTATATTTTTAAAATGTAGCAACTATTTTTCCCCGAATAACCCATTATTTATGCTCTTGATTTCTCTCATTTTTTTGCAGCGGCGGCAAAGATGCGAAATTATTTGAGAAGACCGAGATGCAAAAGCTCAATAAACCAGGTGACACAGTGGATGAGCAGGTGCAAAAGACCAGTGGCGATAAGGAGAATAATGTGCAGAACAGAAAGTCAACTGGCAGCAGTCCTACAACAACAACAACAACTGGAACGACACCTCAACAGGTGAGCACACAGCAACAAAAAATGAGAACTTGACCCTTTCACAAAATTGATGACCTAGGCCAAACAAAACGAAAGCTTTTCAGACAGCTTGTTATTGTGATTTCTTTTTATTTTATTTTTCACCCATCTTCCTGGAAATTCTTGTAGTGGAAAACGCAATTGCCAGTGACCCCATCCTTTTTCCCACCCACCAATTTATTTGCTGTTTCCTTTCTGTCCATAAACAAATAGGATTTGTAATTCCGCAGAACAACCATTGATTAATGCTTCTATAATTTTCCCAACGATTTGTTTGTTTAAGATTGTAATTTTAATGACTTACTCGTTGTTTACTTATTTTAAGTTGGTTTTTCTTCTGTGGAAACCAAATTGTTTTTAACTATATTGTTATTTTGAAAAATTCCTATCTCTTACCAACTTATAATTCCCAACCGTTTTTTTTTTTTTTTAGTTTTTCTTCTGTGCAAACCAAATTTAAATTTCTTACCATAGTTATCTATCTTATAATTTCCAAGTGTTTATTTTTTTGTTTTTTATCATGCAATTATTTTTTCACAATGCACTGTGCATGGGGTGTTTAACAATTGCGATAAGGTAAGGTGTGCATTTTATTGGGCTTTATTAGGCAACTGCGCTCAGATAACAAAATAGTGTAAATAATTGGATCCACTAATGGAGCTGATAACCATTCTAGTGTGATTTCCACCTTGAAGTGGTTTTAATTTGCCTTGATCGGAATTTATTTAATTGTTGAGTGAAACATTCTTGTAAAATGTTCTTGTAGATAAGAGTTCTTGGGAATTATCTGCTAATGTGTTTACGAGCTACTAGTTTCTTGCAATTAATGTATATATATTTGTAGATTCAGTAAAAAAAAATATAGACATTTTTTAAAAAAAGTTATATACTTAAACATTAGACACAATTTGTATGTTTATATATTTTATAGGGTAGATGAAAACGCATTGCTTGTTTTTATTGTTATCATCATTAACGAAATTTCTTTCATTTATACTGAATCACCAAACTTGTTGTTTGGATATACAAGTTGAGTATTTATTTCTTATCGTTTTGTGAAAGTATTTTAAAAATGAATCACACCTTACTTTTTTATAAATACTTACCTACTTTTCGATTTGTTATCGTTAATTTACTTTTTTGCTTAACATTTTTATCAACATTTTTAATGGACAAAATTATTAACTTCTTTTGTTAAAATAGTTTTTGATTGTGTATTGGTTATTAAATTACATTTCTTTTGATTACTGGTTTTCAGAGGTTAGTCTTCGTAATGTTTTTTGTTTTTTTATTAGTTATACTTTTTGAATACTGTTTTTCAAGGAAAGCCTTCGTCATATTTTTCGTTTCGTACTTAGTACTCAGTAAATACACTGTTCATTTATAGTTTTGTTTTTGTTTGTGCAAAGTATTCGTATTTACGGGCTGGGTTCGTAATTTCGTAATTTATTATGATGAGCACCTATTTTTATGATTTTATATTGCGTTTCCGATCTCTAAGGTTTATTCAGTTTGTTCATTTAAATGTTATATTTTGTAGTTTATATTTTGTATTTTAGTTTGTTATATTTTTGTATATTTTGTTATATTTTGTAGTTTAGTTAGTACTACATCATTTCGTTGTATTTAATTATCTAATTAACACTGAACTACCCTAATATTTATGCATTTGTTTTCAAGATCGCAAGATCATTAAGACATACATAAGTGCCAAGAGCTTGACAGAATTAGAGTAAGAGAAATAGTGGGAGTAAGAGTGAGATCCTCTGGGTGATTTTAGAAATCTTATTTCTCTTTTTTATACACTTAAAAAAATGCCAGTTCTGTGTTGTTGTGAAAAAGCAAGCATTCAATATGAAAGGTGCTTTATAAAATTGGTATGTTATATTGAAAATAATTATATTTATTACAATTCGATGCGGAATAAGTTCATTCATTGTTGTTTAATTTTAATAAATTTTAAGGTTATAATTCCAAAGTTTTTTTCTAGTTTAATAAAAATGGATCAATGCAGTTATTGCTATTTCTACACCATGATTTGAAACTTTTATCAGTTTGTTTTTGAGTACGTTCGTCATTGTCCAACTATTTTTGCCGAGTGCATAATGCTCATCCTCCTGGATGACGATCAAATATATCGCCAGCTCGTTAGTCACGAGTTGTTGGCCGCCTCGGCATTTTGTTTGCTGTATTATTTTAGCCCCTGTTTATTTTAAAGAACAAGCCAACGCCATGCTCTCCATTGCGGATTCTATATGGACTACACTTATTAATAAGTTTAATATTTGCTGTGGTCTTTGTTTTATTTTGGTTGTCCATTTGGCGGCTCGCTCTCTTAGTTTTACGCCGCGTTACGTACGCGTTTATGCTCAGCATTTTCATTTCGGCCGTGTGTTTACGTTCGAACCCCGATTTTTAGACCATTTGTTTACTCGTTTTCCGAGTAGACTGGCCATCGTTATCTTCTCCATTGGTCCATTGGCCAGCAAAAATCCGCGGCCCATTACGGGTATAATTACCTCGAGAACTGGCTGCTCTCGATCCGATCCTTTTGGCGATGGCGATAGCGATGGCGATGGCGAAGTCTCAGTCTCAGTCGAATAGAATAAGAATAAGAATCATCATCTGTTTGTGTCGGAAAATCGCTTAGTTTCTTGCCCATTTCCACTGGAAGCGCAAGTGATTTTTAAGAATTGAGAATTTCCATCCGGTTCGGTTCTGCCAATATTTCGTTGATATGTCCGTGTGGATGACTTACGTGCAGCATCGACGAACGGATGCAAATGCACGCCAGCGCAATGAGTTGTATTATCTAGTGAGTGAACTATTTTTTTCAAATAACTACTCATATGTCACCAATTAAATCGGTTCAATTGTGATTTTAGCAATACCAAAATATTTCTGATACAAGTTCTAACAATTTCCAACTAAATCCAAACAATTGATCGATTTGGATTAAATCCACACCAAGTGTTAACACAATACAGAAAAAAACAATCTTAAGTTATATTAATAATATAATAGTTATATTATATATTGAAAGGAAAACAAAACAAATATTAAAACTTTTCATTTATAAAACTGCCTGCGCCAAATAATACAATTGAAAATTTCACAAGCAAAAATACAAGTGTCCATATGATAAAAGAATATTTTAAAGTAAACATTTCACAAAAACCTAATGATTTAAATAGCAAACTGTGAAGAATATGAAACAATAAAATGTATATTTGAAAAATATACAATTTTTTTATGTAGATAAAATGTGAATATCTGGTAGCATGTAAACAATTTTAAAACCAAAAAAAGCAAACAATATTGAAAATCATTGAGACCATAATTCTAAAGTAAACTTTTCATAAAGATGTGAAAAATATACGAAATACATACGTAAAACTTGCCAAAGTTTTAGGTGCAGAAGCAGGGTCAAAGCATTTTAAAAAGCAAAAGCGCTTCATACAAATTTATTTTCGACCTATTGTTACATACATTTTTTTTTGAACTTAAAGAGTTTATACCATTTTAAAAATACTGCTGTGATTTGTTCTTTTAAACGTCCACAAAGTATATAAATTTCATAAAATTTCAAAAAAAATTAAAACTGTTTTAATTTAGGTCTACAATTTTTACAAAAAATCAGCCAAATTGGTTAGGATAAATTTTCAAATCCCCATAAGCTTTTTAAAATAAAATTACCCTGATTTTGCACCTAAAACATGAAATTTCAAAGCTCTGTTTTCGCTGTGTACTTTGAATTTATCGACAGAATATTATTTTTAGCACAAAAATACATAAAAGGCCATAAAAAAACCATTAACAATCGACTTTTCTTAATCATTTTAGCAACGCCATTCGCAACCGGAACTGGAGCACCATGCCATTGCCCTGGGAATCGGAGGCGGCATCAGCGGAGGAGGAGGAGGAGGCGGTGGCAGCCAACTGGTGGTGGCACGCAGTCCACGCCCACTTTCCGAGGCCAACAACTGCGATGCGGCATTGGAGGCGCCCAAGTTTGGCAACGGCATGGACTGCTCGGTGGCATCGGACAGCAAGCGGGTCAGCAGCAACTCACAGGATACCGCTTCGGCGGGCAGCGGAAGCGGGAACAGCGGAAGCGGGAACAGCGGAAGCGGGGGCAGCACCGCCAGCGAACGGAAGCGCATCCTGCCGAAGCACCAGCGTCCGCTCACCCGCTACCTGCCCATCTTCTCGCCGGACCTGAATCTGCGGCACCACATCGAAACCGCCGGCCACCAGATCGATCTGTGTCCGCATGTCTTTGTGGATGCACACAGTTGTCGCGGGTAAGTTTATTTCAAAACAAAACTAATCATAATCAAATGAATAAAAATAATCGTAGCTTAGGTGGCGCCATCTGCCGAACAAGCTAAGAGCTAGCAGCACTATAAATTTTCAAATATTTTCATTTTTCCCAATAACTTGTCAAATATTGGTTAAATTTTGCTAATTTTTGTATGAGTCGATATATATTAAATGTATAAACATATAAAGCTTAATAGTGATCCTCGCCATGTCTTAGAGTGCCATGACAAACTTTCGCGATTTGTGGGTTTCAGAGTGTCCAAATTTTAAATTGCATGTTAAATAATAATTCTCTGGCTTCTGTAGTTATCGAGACATGGCTTTCAATGCTTTTGTAATATATATACTTAATAGGATTTGAAACGATTTCTTCTACCACATGTTACATACCTGATTTGCTATATTAATAAGCAATTGTTTTCCTGATTTTTCCACAGTTACCTGCACAAGTTGGGTGCCACGTTTCACGCGTGGTCGAGGCGCTGGTTTGTCCTGGATCGCCAGAGGAGCGCCTTGATCTACTACTCGGACAAGTCGGAGAGGAAGCCAAGGGGAGGTGCCTACTTTGCGGTGAGTATGGCCAAAATATGGCTCACAAAAATCTAGAAAGAAAGAAAATCAATAGTTAGCCATCGACAAAAAATAAGTAACTTGTTATTAATTTATGTTGGATTTCTAAACGAATATTTGTATAGTTACATGACCTATGTGTATTTATATATCAAATTTATAATAGTTAAATTAAATGAGAAATTGTTGTTTAAAGATGAACGAGTTTATAGTAAAAGTAGAAACTTTTAAGATCACTAAACAAATAATACAAAAATTTAGTTAAATTATTTGCAAACTTTTCGGGTTTGCTGTTAATAGTTGATTTTGACAGCAATAGTTGATTTTGATTTTTAGTTTATTTTAAATAATAAAATGAAATACAATTATTTATATTATTTCAAACTATTTTGTGAAACAAACTTACATATTTTTTTCTATTCACAGACCATCGACGAGGTCTACCTGGATCACTTGAATGCATCGAAGAGCGGCCGGCCGCATTGCACCTTCATTGTGAAGACGAAGAAGCGAAGCTACAATTTGCAGGCCGCATCCGATTCGGCGGCTCGCATTTGGATCGATGCCATCATCACCGGAGCCCAGGGCAACCTGGACTACTAGAGGATGCCGCCGAGGAGCAGCCCCAACAACACTTCTGCCCAGTGCACAGTCTCATTCTCAGCATTAGATGGGATAGATTTCTATGATTTAAGCTCAACTAACTATAACTATAATGAGGAGCAGTAGCCATGTAGGACCAGACCAGAAAACAAATTGCTCAAATGCAAATGGAGAACCTATAACTTTCTTATTTTTTGGCGAACTAACGAAATCCGAGATTTCAGTACTGGACCAAAGTCAAGAACGTATTTTTATAGACCTATTTTATATTATGTATTATGTATGTACATTTTACTTTGTCATATTCTGGTTAAGATCATTTTTCTATCGATAGATTTAGAATTGAATGTAAATCAAGTACAGCCCCATGCTACTAACACCGCCATTTCAAACCGTAATCATATGGATACCCCTGTAGAGCAGTGACCAATAATGGCAGTGCCCTAAATTACTTAATTTTTGAATTTTAATCATTCTTTTTTTTTTGTCAGCTATTACAATTCCTTAAATCTATATACTAAGAAGGAAATTAGGGGCCTGCTTGAGTTGGCCACAAATCTATATGATCGCATATATATATCATAAACCCTAGACTGTAACTATATTACATATACGAATTGTATAACGATTTAAATGTAACAACCAAAATGACTCCTGAACACTTGAAGTTTCATCGTGAATTTACCTATTAACTTTACTATAGTATTTGCCCAACTCTTGTATTTTATAGAACTATACCATATATTTTGATAAATGTATAATCGGATCGAGAGATACTACGCCTAAGACGAAAACTGAACTTTGAACGATTTGCTCAGGCAGGCTGGAAAGGATAATCAAAATGCAAAACTGTAACTGAGGAAAATGAAACTAATTTTAAACAATAACTATACATACATATGTGTAACAATACAATCTAGTTAATAAAAATAATTGTTTTTTTTAGATAATCTCATCTGTTTTATTCGTTTTGAAAATGGTGGAATAATGTGGTTAATTAAGAACTTAAGCTAATATCGTTTTATGTTTCACATTTGAACAATATTTGGTCTCGACTTCAAATGAATTACAAGTAATGTAGCAGATAAAATAAAAAAAATACATTCATCAAAATATTGAAATGGAAATGTGAAGGAACATATTTTTTAAAGCGTTAAATTAGTTGAAATCCCAAAGTTAATTTTTTTAAATACATCAGTAATGTATATCCTTTAATGGTTTTTGAAAGTATTCATTTTTTTATGTAGTCATTGAAAAACATGTTTAATGTTGGTACTCTTAGTGTTCTTATTGTAAATGCGATTTTTAGTCTCAAGTTTTTTTATTTGAAATACAATACTTCGTATAACCTTCTATGATTTTGAAGTACTATTTACATTTTGTATCTTTTCATGTTGAATAGAAAAAAAAATTTTAAATGAAGGTACCTTTTGTGTTCTTATTGTAAATGCAATTTTTAGTCTCATATTTTTATTTTTTAAATACAGTTCTTCGTTTAACCTCTTATGATTTTGAAGTACTTTGTTCATTTTTTAACTTTTCAACCATTTTGTTTCATGTTGAATGGAAAAAACAACTCCAAATGTAGGCACCTTTTGTGTTTTTTATTGTAAATGCATTATTTAGTTACATTTTGTAACTTTTCATGTTGAATGGAAAAAAAAATTTAAATGAAGGTACCTTTTGTGTTCTTATTGTAAATGCAATTTTTAGTTTCATATTTTTTTTTTTTAATACAGTTCTTCGTTTAACCTTTTATGATTTTGAAGTACTTTGTTCACCTTTTGTGTTTTTTATTGTAAATGCATTATTTAGTCTCATATTTTACGATTGGATTAGAGCTTTGGGAGTTTTTACGAAAATAACCTGTGGATTTCTTCTTCTAAGAAAATACTATATATTATCACATGGCTTAAAATATTAGAATATTATGATTTAAAATCAAATATATATATTTGTTTGGCCAAACATTTAATTTAATTATTGAAACGAAAACAATTTTGATTACCAAAACATAGCAAATAATGTGAGATGACAAACGGCTACAAGATTATGCAAACTTAGTTATTTGATTATCGCGCAAAGAACGATTGCCAGGCGATAAGTACAAAACATATACCGAATGTATCAAGTGTATCAAGAAAATATAAGGGATGAAGGTGAAAATGTTTATAAATTTAGACTTTGCTCTTGAACATTTTCTGGTGCAGTTGTTTGTTGTGAGCAAATGGTGAATATACTTTAGAGGCACTATTGTCTGGCCTCAGCGCCAATTTTGTTTACAAACACAAGTTTTGTAAATTCATCCATACAAAACTACAAAGGTATTCAAAATATAACTGGGTGAGCGTGTGATGTCTATAAACCTAGGAGTGGATCCAAATCAATGGCGATCGTCGTTGGCGACTAAGAGCAGTGCCCAAGTGGAGTGCAATTTAGGGCAGGTCCCAGCTGTCGGTGCGTCGCCGCTTGGCGACCTGCAGCCCCAGTTGCTCGTCGTCGTAGCGATCCAGATACTGCAGCAGCCAGCGGGCGAACTCGTTCATGTACGGATCGATGCGGGAGATCACACTGAAGGCGATCACCGCCGGCGGAGCCAGCTGCTCCGACTTGCTCCCGAACATGCGCTGCACGAAGTGCTCGCAGTGGAAAATGGCAACACAAACGTCCGATTCGAGGACCTCCAGACGCAGGGCCAGTTTGGCGAAGGATTCCGCAAACTGTTTCAGCACAATGTACGTCTTGCTGGTGAAGACGGCTGAAAAGAAGAGGGATGGAGCTAGTGAGTTGTCATCAATTAGAGGAGCAAAGAAACAGTGGCAGTAAGTGACTGAAAGCTAAGAAACTAATAATTTTACTAGTTTTAAAATAGTCTGTTTAAAATTCATAAATAAATAAACTTTCTGCATTGCTTACATAGTCTAAATAGTCAAAATAGGAGAATAATATTTGTTAAACACCAGAGCTAACGAAATGATAAAATACATAAAAATGCTTCACTTTAGCACCATTTTGACTTTTGAACGCTTTGTTTAAAAATAGTCAGTTTAAAATTCATAGAAGTAAAATATACTTCCTTTTCTGCATTGATATAGACTATAGTCTATACACCAGTTAACATTTACATACAAATATTTGATATTTGTTTTAGTTGATTAAACTGCTTGAACTGATACGTAAAACATTAAATAAGAGTTATATATATATATATATATATATATATAATATATGTTCATAGAGTGAATAGTCTTAATTAGATTTTGTAGTCTATGTGCTTAGAGTAAATAGCCTTTTACAAAAATATAGTCTCCAGGAAAATATTGTTAGTTGCTTAACACAACAGGTAATAAAATGGTTAGGTACATACAGTGTCTTTAATAAATTTTAATTGTACATATTTCGACTGCATCTAAAACATTAATAACATTCTGCTTAAAACACATTGCTTATTATAGACTAAAAACAACATATAAATATTGTTTGGGTCGATTGAACTGGCGAATTTGATAAATAATTAATTAAACAAGAGTTAATTGCTGAATGCTTAATACTATTTAAAAAAGTCTGAAATTAAATCATACAAATATACTATTAAAGCTTTTTAAATTTAAAAGATTTAAAAGAATATTTCTATAAAATAAACATTATCCTTAGGAAGATAGTTCCCACGAAAATAATACTAAATTCTTTGAAATTGTTTTATAAATGTAAATAGCCAATTAACTATTTTTTTTTGTTATTAGCACAGGATTATATACCCCATTGATTCACTTACTCGGTCGCTCCTGTCTGGAGATGACATAATACTTTTGCAGCATGTACTGGGCCCGCCCGCGAAACGAGATCTTGCGGTGGTGCAGCAGGTGCAGGAGCATCCGCATGTCGTCCTCGGGAATGTTGAGGCCATCGTGACCCACATTCGGTCCCTCATCGCTGTGCTGCTGGATGATGAAGTTCCAGAGGCTGTCGCTGACCTGATCGCCCATATAAATGGGCAGCCCAAAGATGCTACAAAATACATGCGCTTAATATAACAAGAAAACAAGAATGGAAGCAAACTTCGGCAAGCCAAAGTTCAGATGCCCTTGCTGCCATTGCAGAAATTAAATACTCTTTGAAACATATAAATTTCGATTTATGTGCGTGTATTTAATGATTTTCAGGTAATAATGGCAGCTATATGATATAGTTCTCCGATTTGAACAAAACTAAAAGCGTAATTCTGAATTATTACACCATTACCATGTCCAAAAGAACTAAAACAAAAAAAGTAAAATTAGAGGAGCTATTTTTTTTCATTTAATTTTTTTTAATATTTTAATAATTGTTCACATGGGACCTTTATGATATAGTCGTCCGATGTTAATTGAAATTAAAGTCGTAATTCTGGAATATTAAACCATTACTAAATGTCAAAGAACGAAAATAAAAAATTAAAAAATAGCAGCTATCATTTTTTTTCCGATTGTTCCTATGGGAGATATATGCTATAGTCGTCCGATCCCGCTCGTTTCGACTTATGTACTACTTGCAATAGAATGACAACTTTTGGGAAAGTTTCATGCAGATAGTTTTAAAACTGAGAGACTAGATTGCATAGAAACGGACAGACGGACAAACGGACGGACAGATCGACTCTCCTAATGATACTATATAATGTACTTTATAGGGTCGAAGGTATCTCCTTCACTGCGTTGCAAACTTCCGACTAAAATCATAATATAATAAAAAGCTAAGTCTGAACAAGACTTCAACTTACGGGCACAATTTGGCCAAAGCCAGTGTCTGATTGGTGGAATTCTCGGGGCGCCAGTGCGTCCAGATGGCTGCCTCCAAGTTCTGCTCGATCTGCAGCTGCGGCACCGGCACCGCTCCATTCTCGATGCACTTCTCCAGCTGGCTGCCCTGCTCCTTGGCCAGACGCGTCCAGTCGCCCACGTAGTAGACGCCCTGCTGGGCCATCAGCAGCGGACTGGCCACCACCCAGGGGAACCGGGTGGGCAGGCCACTCAATCCCGGCTGCAGTCCATAGTCGTGTGGCCCCAGGAAACGTGGCGCCAGCTGGCCCACGTGGTGCATCAAACGATTGGCCATCACACCGTCGGTGGCAATGACGCACAGCGAGATGGGGGCACGCAGCTCGTCCGGCTCAATCGAAACGATGCTGGCCAGCAGCATCATCTTGAGGTACACATAGCAGTCCATGGGCATGCACTCCTGGCCGAGCTGGGCACTCAGGGCGTAAACGAAGGCGTAGTCGGAGTACGACCCGGTGATCAGGCGATGCAGCTTCTTCACGCCCAGCGGCACACAGTTCATGTCCGGCGAGGGGTACTCCTGGTCGTGCTCAGCCGGTGCACGGAAAATCTTGTGGGGCTCGGCGCGATCGGCGCGGCCGGCGATTTCTTCGCCTTCTGGGCCGTCGAGCAGCTGCGCTTCCCATTCCCGGGGATCCTCCTCCTCCTCCTCCTCCTGGTCCTCCTGGTCCTCCTCCTCCTGGTCCTGGTTCTCCTCCAGCTCCTCCACCTGGGTATCCATATCCAACAGTGTTCTGCTGTACAAAAGGTCCTCGTTGTCCTGGCTGATAGCCAAATCCTGGCTGATACCCAAATCCGGCCCTTGATCCTCCGAACTGAGGCAGGAGATACTGGACGGCAGGCGGTGGCTGCGGCTGCGGCTGCGGCAGGAGATGGAACTGGATGGGGCGCGGCGGGATGACCATGCGGTAGAGATATCCGTAGCGGGGGTGCCCACACCGGTGCACGGGAGGCTGGCAAGCCGAAAAACCGACTGGCTGGCATTCCTGCTCCGTATGTCGATGGGCATCTGCCCTGGTGGCGAGGACACGCTCCAAATGTGCCCCGACAGCGGTTGGTAGTAGATCAAGGACGGCGCATCGTTGCCGACAGTCACATGGATGTTGGGCGGCGGCATCATGTTGTCCACCGGTTGAGGGCAATAATAGGGCGGCGGCGGCGGCGGCAGCGGCCGAGGACGAGGGGGAAAAGGACGAGGTGCTGCTGCCAGAGCCGGGACACTGTTGCTTTGGTAAGAGGGTGTGGCCGGCCATCCTTGACCAATTCGCTTTTGAATGCGCATCGACACCAGGCGCCGAAAACGCTGACGACGACGTCTCCTCTGTGGATACAAAAAAAAATACAATATACATTTGCATTCACAAAAACAGTAGTTTGTGGCAATAGCAATCAAATTGATTTTGTTTATATTTTGGAAAGCCAATAAACACCCAAAAAGAAAACTGCAAGTTTACTTTTAATAAGTGCGTTTTGAAATTAAACTACAGGCAGTATATAGGTATTAATTAAATAAATACAAAATAAAATAAACTCTTTGCTTTTTAGTTTTATTTCTATACCGAAGAGTCGAAAACTGTAATCTAAAGTCATATTCTTAAATCACATGAGTGATATATTAATACTTTTGTGGCATCAATTTAATACTCTTCTAATTGAGCAATTTTCCATACCCAATAGTTTGAAATTCTTGTAACAAAAGTTAATTTTCTTCATTTACATTACATTTTAAGCATTAAAAGTAGATCAGATATTAAAAACCTTTTCATCTTAATACAAAGTGCAGATGATCGAGAATTTATGGTTATTTTCTTAAATTGTTCTAAAATCATTTTCTACAGTTTAACGAAAAGTGAATTTTAAGGCTTTATTAACAGTTTCCTTTCCTTTTTTTCTTGAGAGACCCAAACATTATCAAAGCTTTCTGAAACCTCATTTTGTTAATTGGCAATTAAGTAAGCATTAAGATAAATTGAAAAAAAAAAGTTGTGGTCTAAATAATAGTACTGGGTTTTTGAAAAGTGCTTATACATATACATACTGTTTACTAAATTATTAGGCACTTTCCATGGACCCAGTACTATTATATAAACCGCAGCTGTATATAGGTTTTAAACTCACGCTCATTCTGGTCTCTCCGTTAAAGTACTCCGGCTCAACTGGCACATATGGTTGCTCCATCTCATCCAGCTGATACGCCTCATCCATCTGCTCCAGCTGATCCAGCTGATCCATCTGCTCTAGCTGATCCAGCTGATCCAGCTGATCCGACTCATCTAGCTGATCCGACTCATCCAGCTGATCCGACTCATCCAGCTGCTCCGACTCATCCAGCTGCTCCGACTCATCCAGCTGCTCCAGCTGTTCAACCTCATCCCGCTGCTCCGTCTCATCCCGCTGCTCCGGCTGAATCGATGAGCCTCCGGTCGCCCGCTGCAGCTGCAACCTGGGCCGGAACTCCTGGGCATCCCAGTTCAGCACGCTGCGCATGGCCAACTGACGACGCGGCGATGCCTCTGACGAGGAGCGCTCCAAGTTCTGGTTCCTCGAGCGCGGACTGCGCTCCTTGTTGTCGTAGCGACGCGGAAATCTGCGGCTTTGACTGGGAACATTTGGTGTGGGCGGCACCACATCGTCGACTTCATGAGCATGAGCTCGCGGTGGAGTCTGCTGGCTGTGCGAGCAACTGGGGCTTGGATGGTCAGGCTGCTTGGGCTGCAGAGAATTGTCAGAACTCTTTGGCTGCTGCTGCTTTTGGAGATTGTCTGGAATCTTGGGCTGCTGCTGCTGCTTCTTTTCTAAAGCAATCAAAGGACTCTTTTGCTGCTGGTGCTGCTGGTGCTGCTGCTTCTGCTGCTGCTGCTGCTGGTGGAGATTGTTTGGAATCTTGGGCTGCTGCTGTAGAGGATTTGCTGGGATCTTTGGCTGCTGCTGCTGCTTCTTTTCTAAAGCAATTAAAGGACTCTTTTGCTGCTGCTGCTGCTGCTTCTGCTGCTGCTGGTGGAGATTGTTTGGAATCTTGGGCTGCTGCTGTAGAGGATTTGCTGGGATCTTTGTCTGCTGCTGCTGCTTCTTTTCTAAAGCAATCAAAAGACTCTTTTGCTGCTGCTGCTGCTGCTGCTGCTGATGCTGCTGCTGGTGGAGATTGTTTGGAATCTTGGGCTGCTGCTGTAGAGGATTTGCTGGGATCTTTGGCTGCTGCTGCTGCTGCTGCTTTTCTAAAGCAATTACAGGACTTTTTTGGTTCTGCTGTAAGTTTCTGACAGGGCTTGTCTGCTGCTGCTTATCCTGCGTTTTCTTCCGTTCCTGGGAAGCAGCACCTTTCTGCTCCTGCTCCTTTTTCAAAGCGATAATCTTCTTGGGCGAAGAACTCTTTAGTTGATCATTGCCCCCCTCCGCCCCCTGTTGACTGTCACCGGGACGCACTGAATCCAGCCAGTTGGCCACCATTTGCTGCTTGTTATTGTTGTTGTTGTTGCTGCTGCTACTGTCTGGCTTGGGAAGCACCGATTCGGGCAGAAAGTGGCCCAGTTGCGGCGGTTTGATGGCGCGACTGCGACGTCCACGAACAAGCAGACGGAGACGAGAATTTGACGATACCTTGGGCTCATTGTGCTCCGGATTGGCCAGCGGTGGTGGCGTGGCCTGTTTAGCTCGCTTAAAGCGCCTGCCCAAATCGGGAAACTCCTCGGTATCCAGACTAGAGTTGCTATCTGGCTGCACGATTTCCGCAGCCAATTGCCAGGCATTCGAAATTGGAGCGGCACTTAGCGATGGCGATATGGTTGGAGATGGGTTCTCCTGATCGGTGGGTGTCAAAATGGGAGACACATCGCTTACGGCAAGGCCGTTTGAAGGAATGAGGCTGGAATTCAAGGAAATCTATATTAGCAAAGGGGATTCATGATGGTGAAGAGATGGAATATACATTACCCTATGGAGCTGTTGTCGGCCTTCGGAGATTTATGGCTCTGCTTCTGGGACTGAGTATTAGATTGAGAATTAGGTTGAGATTCAGAAGGACATGGCGACTGAATGGTGCTCTGGGGCTGCTCTTCATCGCAGCGCAGGAAGTCCTTCAGCTGAATGGCCTGGCGCCGACGGCGGCCCTTGGCCACTAGTCGCTTCTGAGATGGCATGCTTCCAGCTGGTAGGTGCTGGCCGATCCGGCAAAGTAGCCAGTGATCAGGTAGCTGGCGCCCAACTTCAATTCACAGTCGTGGGTGTGGGCTAGCAATATAGGCAATGGAATTAGTTTTTAGATCTGAGGCAACATAGTTTAGTTTATCAAATGCTTAGCATGATTTTATACTTCCCATATTTGGTATTTCAGCCAATTTAAATTAGAATTTAATTATGCAGAAATTAAATTACAATCAAATACACAATGTCAATAAGCAATTGAATCAGTTATAGTTGCTACTATGTATATAAATAGAATAATTTTTTTAATTTTTTTAAATATTATTAACTTTAATTTTAAGATGGCAGAAATGCAATTATCAAATATAGATTATTAATAATATTTTTCTAACTTTGAATTCATTTTAAACATGTCACATAATGTCAAATGAGAATCTTTTTATTTTAAAATATAACAACTTATTTATTTATCTATACATTTTATATATACCCTAAATTTTCTTTAAAAAAAAAGACATTAAGATAAATAAATGAAGTGTGATTAATTTGTTTAAGAAAAAAAATCATTCTACCATTTTGTGTTTATCACTATGTGAAAAAAAACTAACTTTTTAAAACCATAGGCACATTTTTATATCTAACATCAAAATGAATATTTTAGTATTAAAACATGCAATGGAATATGCCTTGTATTGAACATGTTTATAATTAATTTAAAAATAATCTATAAAATTCCTTTTTTTATCAGTGCACTCTCCTTAGCCAGGATAATGTATAAAGCTTTAAAGACTTATTGTTAATTACCTCTAAGGCGAACTAGTTTGGGGCGATGTAGGCAACCGATGGTGCGTGGTGTCTGAACTGCTGAGCTGGGCAGGATGGCCAGGAGGCGATAGGTTTCGGTGACGCGTAACTTTTGGTATTCACTCATGGGCCGCGAGCAGCCGGTACACAAGGGAGCTGAAATGCATGCACAAAATAGAAGGATTAAAATCGTGTTCCAAACAGAGATGGCACAGAGTTCTGTGGGATATATGAAAAGGGAATGTATGGAATGGTTTACAAGGGGTTTAAACAAATGCTGGGATATTTGGTTTTGCATGCTTGGGGTTTCTGTGGGAACCGTAGATGAGGACTAAGGTGACTTGGACATACCATCCGTTGAGCTGGTCTGTATGGCATTGCGCATACAGCCGCTGCCGCAGTACCAAATCGATTGCAGGCTACAATGGAACATGTAGAGATCAGCAAATGCAGTTTACCTCTTCGGTTACCGAAGCTTGAAATGCCCTAGCAGAGCGGCTTTATACTTAATTTTGATCTGATTTATGCATTCCCGAAGGAAATAATAATAATAATAAAATAACAAGTAAATAATAACAAGTAAATAATAACAAGTAAATAATAACAAGTAAATAATAACAAGTAAATAATAACAATTAAAGAATAATAATAAAATAAGTAAATAATAACAAAAAGAAATAATAATATAATATATGCAACCCATTTTGAATTTTGTAAACGTATGTAAAGCCAGCAAACTGCATTACTATAAAATTATAAAATAATAATAACAAAATAATAAATAAACAGAATGATTTAAGTTTAAGGCATGCCAAGGAATCGGAATTCGCAATTAAATATGGAATTAAATAGGGATATAACTAAATAGATGAATTACCACACAAGGTTCCCAATTGAATCAAAAGTCCTTAGTGTTGATTTGGAATACTAAGATTATAACAGATATGAACTAACCATAAAACACAGAAAGATCTAGAAAATGTTTTCTAAAGGGAACAATTAAGAATTAAGACTTGAAATGAAGGATATATAAGGATATAAGCAAACTGAACTAACTAAACAACTACCAAGATATTATATACAGAACACAAAGATCTAGAAGGCGTAGTTTCCCAAGGGAACCGGAAGCGGACGGACTTTAGGACTTCCTAAGTGATTCTCTGCCAGGACATGGATGCCTGGCTTACACCAGCGTCTCCTGCGGCGTGAAGGCGGCCAGGATGCCCTGCACCTGGGCCAGTCCCAGGCGCAGCTGCTGGTCCGGCGACTCGAACTGGAGGTCGGGCGTGAAGGGCAGTCCCACCAGGCGCCACTGGGCGTGCAGCTGGTTGATGTCAATGGGTGCGAGGCCGGCGGTTTTGAGATGCGACCGGACCAGGCCGTAGACGGAGTACCGCACGGCCTGTTCGAACTGGAGGGGCTCCTCGATGATCAGTTGCAGCAGTTGCGGCGCGTGCTCTAGCAGCTGGCCGTAGTCGAAGTCGAGGCGCAACTGGATGGGGGCCAGCAGGTCCTCCGGCCGCCGGGTGCTTCTGTAGTTGGCCACAAAGCGGCCGGAGGAGCCCTCGACCAGCTTGAGCAGCTGCGTCTGCCGGCAGAACTGCTCCACCAGCTGCTGCTCGTGGAATCTGCATTGTGATAGTGTGCATAATAGTGTGATTCTCACGCATAGCATATACATATGTATATATGTGCAGCATAAGGGAATCCTCGTTTCTGGCCAGGATTACCGCTTGTACTTACTGGCTATTCAATCGAGTCTCGTTGGGCACTGCATCCACTGTGAACATCTTACTCTGCACCCGGTTATGGCAGCGATTTAAACTCTCAACTTCTGCAACGCCTCTGATCCGAACAATACAAAATTTTTAGGAAAAATAACACTACGTAACTCTAAATGTAATGAAAACGTTTTTGAAAGGTTTGCGCTTCAGTGTGAAAGTGGCCTCCTTGCTTGTGAAATACCAAATGGCACATGTGTTGAATACGGTCACACTAAGCGGCTACAATCGGTGCTGCCAGACCTTCGATTGTCGTTGTCCAAGGCAAATATTAAGAAAAAAAAACAATTATCTAAAACATACACACCATTTAAACCATTTTAATGCCTTTTTATGCCAAAGTTTAATTGTATTTGATATAGATTTTATTTGTATAGTGTTGTAGATCTGGGAAACTATCGAAGACACAAACGAGGTATCGAATTTTTACTTTTCTGAGCCACCATCGATAGCAAAAAACACGAGACTTGGTTGAACTTAAATACGAAAATATCGAAAAGGGCCACTATCGATAGCTTCCCAGCTCTATAGTGTTGTCAAGAGTTCAACAACAAAGGGTTGTCAACTTTTAAAAATAAGTTTATGATTAGGTAAAATAAAATAAAGAATTTTCCAATTATTTGTGTTTTTATATGTTAAACGAATATCAAATTTGCTGTAATTGAAAATAACCAAACTGAACAACTTAACTCTTTACTGACATCCTGAAGTTATATATAGTCACAAAACAAAATCAAATTAAATAAAATAGAAACATCTTTCCGAAAAACACATCTATAAATGTTAAAACAAACTCAACCTTTTCTTGACAAGCCAGTTTATTCAAAACTAAAAATTATTAAAAAAAAAAGATTGGTTTACATTGGATTTTTCATCTTGTTGTTTATTTTAAATTTAGTGTATCATTTCGCAGTGTACACACGTTATTTGTATAAAAAAAAACAGACACAGAAGTTTGTTTTTGCTGGTGATGGATGTCTCCTTAACGGTTGGACTTGGCGACACGCTCCAACTCATCCTTCTTCTTGATGGCGTAGGAGTTGGAAGAACCCTGGAATCGAATTAAGACAGACAATTAGTAATTGTGGTAAATTTCCCTTATATTTCAAGTTTTTGATCTATTTAATGCTATTATTCCTCTACGTTTCTCGTGTGCATTGAACTGGAATGATGTCACAAGCACAAGGATAATAAAGGATGGGATTTAATTTGGTCCAGAAGCGAGACCACATAAATAAACCATTATGTAGAATTAGATTGGACCTGTTAAAGACTGATAACTGCTATATAATTAAAAATTGCCTATGTTTTTTTACGTTTCTCGTGTGCATTGAACTGGAATGATATCACAAGCACAAGGATAATAAAGGATGGGATTTAATATAGTCCAGAAGCGAGACTACATAATTAAACCATTATGTAGAATTAGATTGGACCTATGTTTAACCGATAACTACTATAGATTTGTATATTTGTCATATTCTTTTACGTTTCTCATGTACATTGCTTGGAAATTATCACAAGCACAAGGATAATAAAGGATGGAATTTAATTTGGTCCAGAAGCGAGACCACATAGTTAAACCATTATGTAGAATTAGATTGGACCTATTCTTAACCGATAACTACTATAGATTTCTAAATTGCCTATGTTCTTTTACGTTTCTCGTGTGCATAGGACAGTTGAATGGCCACTAGCACAAGGATAATAAGAGATTTGGAGATTGATCTGGTCCAAACGCGAGACTGCATAAATAAACCATTATGTAGAATTAGATTGGACTAATTTGAATGACCAACTGTTACACCAGAATGCCAGGCATTAGAGAAGCCCTCCCGGTTCCCAACTTCCTCCTTCCAAATTCCCAATTTCCTCACCTTGGCGGCGTTGATCAGCTCATCGGCCAAGCATTCGGCGATGGTCTTGATGTTCCTGAAGGCAGCCTCACGAGCTCCAGTGCACAGCAGCCAGATAGCCTAGAAATAATTGTAATCAATGAGTACATATATAACAGCAAAAAATTATATTAAATTTTGTAGGGTTTCAAAAGCTTTTAAAAATATTAACTTCACCCCGTAATATCGTTTTTGAAACCCTCAAAGTATTAAATTGGAAATGTCTCTTCGTTTCATACGCCAAATGTCGGCTAAATTACACATTATGACGCTACGGATATTAGATAGAATTTCGATCTAGCCAAGTGTTATAAGCAAGCAGTCAGCAATCGAACCACAAGCCATTGCAACCGGCCACCATCTACACATCTGGCCCCGAGATCCTCTGAAGAAACGCACCTGGTTGACGCGACGCAGGGGCGACACATCCACAGCCTGACGACGGACGGTACCGGCACGTCCAATACGGGTGGAGTCCTCACGGGGTCCCGAGTTGATGATCGCACTGACCAGGATCTGCAAGAAAACACAACGAGAAATTTCAATTAGACAAGCTGCCACTGTAGAGCACTCACTCAAAAAAACATAATACATAAGTGGTAAATGTTGTTTTAATTTCCAGGAGAGCAGGAAGTGGTTTTAATCTTCAGGCACAAGGATAGTTAAAACAATTTCAATTAATATTAGTCCGTTTTTGGAGATGCTCAGTACGACAGGGTATTTTTAAACCGTCTAGCATAGAGTTGGACTATAAATGGGTTATAATAAGTAGGGTTTTGTTGATTTATGCTTTATTAAGGTTGCACATTTTAGCCAATGCCCTTAAGAGGAATAGCTAATCATGGGGTTTCCTGTGGTCCAATTGAATACCACAACGTTGTGAAGCTCAACGCTGCAGTTTTAGTTTTGGACGGATAATAATTATAATTTGACTGAGAATAGGTTTTTGTTGATTTATGCTTTATTAAGGTTGCACATTTTAGCCAATGCCCTTAAGAGGAATAGCTAATCATGGGGTTTCCTGTGGTCCAATTGAATACCACAACGTTGTGAAGCTCAACGCTGCAGTTTTAGTTTTGGACGGATACTGATGTCTCAATACTCAACTTATAATGTTGTCTTAAGTTCCAGGAGAGCGGGAAGTGGTTTACTCTTCAAGCACTAGGATAATTAACACTGTTTCCTCTGAGTCGGTTATAAAATATGCTTTAGTTGGGATGGAATTTCCTTCAACTAGCATTGAGGTCGACTCATGACTAATCATGATAATCAAATGTTTTTATATGTAGTCTTAAATTCCAGGAGAGCGGGAAGTGGTGTATTCTTCTAGCACTAGGATAATTAACACTGTTTCCTCTGAGTCTGTTATAAAATATGCTTAAGCTGGGATGAACTTTCCTTCAACTAGCATTGAGGTCGACTCATGCCTAAACATCCCTAAGAAGCCTATAGTTTCATGGTAATCAAATGTTTTTAGATGTTGTCTTAAGTTCCAGGAGAGCGGGAAGTGGTTTATTCTTCAAGCACAAGGATAGTTAACACCGTTTTCTATGAGTCCCTTATGAGTTTATGCTCAGTTTGGCTGAAATTCACCATCAACTGGCATTAAGGGGGACTACCTTTAGTTTCAGTTCAAATTTCTAGTGTAGTTTTAGGTACCAGAAGAACAAGAAGTGGTTTTTATCTTCAGGCACTAGGACAATTAAAACTCTGATTCGCTTTAAGTCCATTTAAGAGTTAATGCTTTGAAAAGTATGTATTACTAACTAGGCAGCATTGAGGAGGACTAAACACTATTACTTTATATTACCACGGTTATGGTTATACAGGTGATGTAATGATGTCAAATTAAATAGGTATTGTCATTGTTATATCTTGTAGTTTTAAGTTCCAGGAGAACGAGAAGAGGCTTGGTTATCTTCAGGCACTAGGATATTAAAACCTTGCGGTTACTCTGCGTGCCCATTCTACCCATGACCGAGTGGCGATGATCTCTGGTCACAGTTTAGCATGGGACGCTTTTAAAGAGTGATATAGTGATATAGGGTTACAATCGAGGTGAGTATGTACCTGCAGCGGATTCTCGCCGGTTAGCAGATGGATGATCTCGAACGAGTGCTTGACGATGCGGCAGGCCATCAGCTTCTTGCCGTTGTTGCGACCCTTCATCATCAGGGAGCAGGTCAATCGCTCCACAATGGGGCACTGGGCCTTGCGGAATCGCTTGGCGGCATAGCGTCCGGCGGAGTGGGGAAGGTAGCGGGCGAACTTCTCCTTCACCGAGATGTAATCCTGCAGCGAGATGTCGTTGACGGTCACATCGTCGCAGGACCAGCGGCCGAACAGCTTGATCTCCGGCAGCTCGGTGGTGGCCACCACATTCGTCTCCAGGATCGTCTCGGCGACCTCGGCTTCCATAGGTGCCGCTGGCTCCTCGAAGGTCTCCACCACGTTTTCAGCAACCTCGGCCATGCTGCAAAAGTATCAAAATGGACAAAACTGTAAGTCACGTGCCAAAAAAAAAATCAATAGACTGCCTGGGAATATTTGAGTTTTGCCATAATTTCCATATTATTTTTATTTTTTTTAATTTATTCTGTTTTTAGCCTGTTTTTTGAAACATTTCTAACACCTTTCTCAAGCTAATAATACTTATTGAATTCGTTTGTAATTGTGGGTTTTGTAGTTTTCCTTATTTTTAATATAAATCGTAAGTAACAAACGATATTGATGATATTGGCTTGGCACATCTAGGAAGTGTGACAGAAACGTGTTTTTTAATTGATAATGTACAGATATTAAGCTTTTTATTTAAATAGGCCCGTTGTCGTGAAAATGTAACAATAATATTTTGTGTGATTATTTTTATTTATAACTTAAAAAAAAGAATTTGTTTATTGAACCTATATTCATATTTATTTTACAACCACTTTTTTAAAAGAATAATAATGCAACTTTTAACAATACAATTTATTTTTAAGGTTTTTTTTAACTGAAAGATCATATTTAACAGAACGTGCGTATTAAAAAAAAAAATCACAAATAATGATTCTTCATAGAAACCGTAGTTTTAATAACACATGTTTTACAAAAAAAAAGGTTGCAATAAAATATCTAGCGTTAAATTAATAATCAAGGGAATATTTCTGCGTTGTTAACACGTTTTTTTTTTACAGTAAAGAGCGCTATTTGCACACGCACTTCCACCACACACATACACACTCGCGTTGTTGTTGTTGACTTGCGACTAAATAAGGGTTTATATCTTTTAGGTGATATCCTGAAGAGGTATAGTAAACCTGGGTTTACGATTTGATCCAATATATATATATATAAGTTTAAGCGGCAAATAAAAAAAAAACATTAAAAAAAAAGGTGAAACCAACACGTGTGATGCACTCACACAGCCGCACTCACGCACACACACACAAACAAAAAGCCGCCCGTTTTTAACCTCATTTGAAAGGGAATTGTATTTTTCTGCACTTTGCCGCAATAAATTCACAAAACCCTCAGTATCCACAATTGGCCCGGGCATTTAGCCATCTTTTGGCCAAACTCTGGCGGTAATACACTTTTAAAACGTTGAATTTCCCTTACTTTGTCACAGAAGGAATCGAGATACGATGTCAGCGCAAAGGCAAACGCCTGAAAAAGAACATGTTACGGCAGTGTGCGGCAACGCCAGAAAGTCACATTTCCGCCGACACGCGCACGGTTGCATTTCGGCTGCCAGGGCTGCAGAATGAACCAGCTATCGATATGGGTCTCTTGCCGATAGTTGGGGTTTATTTCTTAATTTACTCACTCTAGTAAATACACAAAGTTCTACTGGCATACGTAATTTTCTATTATATAATAATTTATTTAAATGCTTCGTATAAAACTAACATATCACCACTTTTATTATTCGCGATGGTTGGACTTTCTATCGATATGAAGAACTTGGGTGCTTTGTCACTCACCACGCTGAGCGATATTTGCCATGAGCCATTCACATTAGAATAGTAATTCACCGTTTAGTTATGGTCATCATTGGTGTTAATTTTTTTTTTTTTAATCTTGGAATTATTTTTATTTTGTTAATTTCGCCTGGAAAATTTTCAAGAAACATTAATGGCCATTAATCTGCCGCAATCAGCCATTCATTTTGGAAATAATATTTGCAATGCACTGCATAGTTGAAATTAACATTATTTTTCCTTGGTAACAGTTCTTTATTTTTAAATTATTGCTATTCGTTAATTTTGATTAATTTTCAAACGAAATATAAGTTGTAAAACATAAACAAACAATATATAACCAAGTCTTTCTTATTATTTTTGTTTATCTTAATTAGTTAGAATCATATCATAAACATATTATTAAAAAAAAATTTATTATTTTGTTATTGAAAAAATTACTAGTTGTCAAATACTAGTTTATACGAGTTCTTCAACAATAAATAGTTGAATGGATTGTAATTACAAATTATGAAAATTATATGTATTTTTTTTATTAAATAGCCTAATTTGAGGGTGTAAATATCGATAAGAATAAACAGAAAAATCAGAATGTAAGCAATACAAAAGTAAAGAACAAACAAATTAATTAATTAATGCGTAATGTATCATAGGCTTTCAGCAGCACAAACTGAATCACTGATTACTGATCCATCAGTGATCAGTGATCGTTTTGTTCAGCTGAATACGCCCATTCACAACCAGTGTCAACCAGGGCTGACATTACCAACAGCCGATAGTTTTTGGTTTATTTTGGTATATTTTTCAGTATTTTCACCGGTCACACTCACGAGCAGGCCGAAGTTTCTCGTCCAATTGGGATTTCAGATATAAGTTTCGAGCGCTCGTCATTTTCGAGTCGAAAGCCAAAACAGCAACAACTGTGAAATTTTTGCGTGAAATCTAGTCGATAAAAGACACAAATTAAAACAAACAAAATGGTTCGCCGTGGACGTTCAGCCAGTCCCCCTCCCTCCACTCGTCGGTAAGGAAATCGAGGAAAATAAGGAAAAGTATAAGGAATATCGGGAAATGCGCCGGCAGGAAACTCATTTCGTAATCACGGCCAAATCAATCGGATGATCTGGCTTTATCTTATGGACAGCCGCCGCTTTTTCCGGGCCTTGAAATGGGTTAAGGTTACGTAACCTTAAAAAAATAAGAGCACAGATCCAATAACATGGGATGTTTCAGTTGTGTTGTCCGTTCAGCGGGTTTCCCGCTCAGTGTGGCTTTTTTCGAGTGCCGGAAGTATTGAAATACACCGGTCTTTTTATGATTAAACTGGATAAGTTTTAAAGGGTTTTAAATTGTATTTAACATATGTAATTTTCGCACGATAAGCTATTTCTTTCAATTTGCTAAAACTTTTAAAACCAGCTTTTAATACGCATATAGCACTTTGTTTTTCTTGTTACAATCTAATTTTTAACTACCTTATTTTTCTCTATAATTTAACATGCTTTGTTTAGGAAAATAAATGAAAAAAAACCTAGTAAAATATAAATATTTTTTAATATTTTGTAACAGGAAACTAGCCGTTGTTGTTCATTTTCTGATAATAATATTCTTTATATAGGCAATGAAAAAAGACCACCAGACCAACAAATATTTTCCCAATATTTTGAAAAACTAGAAACAAGCCATTGTAGTTTGCTTTCAACCAAAGACTTTTATTCTTAATAATTTCATATACTTGATAATGGAAATACAAAAAAAGGACATCAATATTTTGAATAAACAGAAACTAGCTTTTTTATTTTATTTTCACACAAACCTCTCTCTATTTCGTCACCAAATAATCAACAATGGCAGAGGGCAAAGTCCAGAATAACAACTGATTGTTTTCCTACAGCTCCGCACCTGTGCAGGCACGAGCCCCCGCTCCCGCCCCAGCCGCCGCCGCCCCTGTGCCGGCCCGTGCTGCCGCCCCGCCCCCACCGCCGGCGCCCATGAGCGCTCCGCCCAGCGCCGTGGGCATGCCGGCGCCCCAGCAGCCGTCGATGTTCCAGCAGATGGCCGCCACCGCTGGCGGCGTGGCCGTGGGATCGGCCATCGGACACACTGTGGGTCATGGCCTGACCTCGCTGTTCAGCGGATCCGGCGACAAGGAGGCAGCTGCTCCGACGGCCGCCGCTCCTGCCCCCCAGCAGCAACAGCAGCCCTACTTCGCCCAGCAACCAAATGAGCCGCAGGGAGCCTGCGCCTGGGAGCTCAAACAGTTCATCCAGTGCGCCCAGGGACAGGCGGATCTGACCCTCTGCGAGGGATTCAACGAGGCGCTGCGGCAGTGCAAGCAGAGCCACCATCTCCAGTAGAGGAGGAGGAGCAACTGGCCACCACCCCGGATGACCAATCCCCTCGTTTAGTTCTTAATCGTTTAATTGCAAGCATCCTAGAAGAGAGCATTGTTTAATTGTAGTGCAAATTGAAATGTGTTAAATAGAAAAACCCATTGGCAGCCCAGTTGATCGTTGATCCCTCTTCCCAAAAAAAACCCAAATCCAAAAAAATAAAAACATAAGAAAGCTAAAACCCACGGGCTGTCAATGTGGGCCAAAACAAAACAAAGCTTAATAGTGTTTTTATTGTTACAGTTAATGGAACACAAATTTAAGGTGTGATGGAATTTTAATTTCATTATAGAAAATCTAAATTAATACCTATGTGGGCTAAAACAAAATGTTTTTTTTTTCATTTCTATATTTTGAGTATTTATTTTTACAAATTATTTAAATATAATTTATTAAAGCAAAGTACCTTAAAATCTACTTTTCTATTCCATTGTAAATTTTATATTTTCAAATCAAATCAAAAAGTTTAATTTTTATAGTTTTTTCTGAAGCGATTTTAATTTTAAAAAAATTCTAAAACCTCTTGCAATTTTTTTCCCTTTTCACCCTTCTGGAAAATGTAAATTTTGCATTCTATTGTGAAATGTGGCTTGTTTTTGCGGTTGCTAAAAATAATTTTGGCGACAGAGTGACAGTGCAGTTCTTAAAATACCCAAATCGATTCACTTCCCCTCTATATACTATATATTTTCGCCCTTATTTTTGCGATTTCTTTGTCACGTGTCCTCTTTGCTTTTGTTTTGATTGCAAGTTGTTTCTGTTTTGTTGAAATTCATTGGTAAACAGAAGCAATATGATAAACATGTTTACCGATTACTATATAGATATTTACGTTTAATCGTTAAATTAGTCATACTCTGGTCTATCTCTTCCTTGTCAGATGTTTGGTGGACTTTGGGTTTTATGAAATAGTTTTTAGTCTTACATCATTTTGTTTTTAAAAACAAAAATTATGAATACCTTAAAATAAATTTGTTTATGGAAAAACCCACAACCTTTAAACTTACCAACTTACCAGTTCTCATAAATTTAATAACCAAATCCCAACCAAGTATTAAAAAAAAGACTTCGCTAAATTCGAGACATCCATATTGTTTCCGTAATTATTCAAGAATTTTTACATAGTGTCACGACTGTCCATAATTTGTAAGCCTATTGACCATATGAGTTATGCGTTTGACATTTTTTGTTTTGGTGCTGGACAACACGTATGCGACAACTACCAATTTGACGTCTTGTAACACTAATTTCTTAATATAAGCGGTACCGAAACTGTTGTCTCTCGTTATCCCAAAAAATAAAAACTAGGAAAAAAAGAGCTACTTGAAAAGTCAAAAAACTACCTAGAGCAAGTGTGCCAAATGGATGAAAGCGATAATTTAGCAAGGCAAGTTTTGGAATTTTTTTCAAGTCTGACAGTGTAGTGTTGTTAAGTGGGTGAGTATGGTTTTCCGATTGCGAAGAATTCTCCGGGTGAGGAGCATCGATCCACCAGGTGTGCGAGTGTATATTAATTGTGTGTAAATTGTTGTGTTCACTGCTCAATTTGGAATTCCGCTTCGAATGTGGATTTGCCTGTCCGTGTTTGGTTGTTAAAAACGGATGATATATGATAGTATTATAGATCAGATGGGTGGGTATATGGATATATGGCTTAACTCCAGAGCTTTTCTTGTGATCTCTGCTTGCTGTGGACCTCTGGCACCTGAACCTTTGGACTGATGGCCGGTTGTCGTGGTGGCTTGACCCTCTTGGAGGACGAGGTGACTCTCTGTTCCTCTCTAGGCGCCGCGGAGGAGCTCCTTTTGGCCAGGAAGTACGCCTCGGTCATGTCCTTGGTGGTGCTCTTCTTGCCGGGATATTTGCTGTTGCTGTTTCTATAGGAAGTGGATGCCTCGTACTTGTAGTTCCTGGCCACATGGGCCTGCTTCCAGCTGCTGGCCACCTCCTTCTCCTTGATCCTTGCCTCCTCGAAATCCTTGAACGGATGAGCCAATTTGCTGCTGACCTGCGGCAGTTTCTTGATCGGGTGATCTTTGTGGTACTCATTGACCAGGGATTTGGGCTTGAGTTTGGCACTGGCTTGGCAGAGGACCTCCAGGGAGGAGGCATTCCGCACCAGACGCCGCACTGAGACATCCCTCTGGGGTCGCACGCCCACGGAGGAGGACCGCTTGGCCACCAACCGCCGGCCATGGCCACGGATTAGGGTGAGCAGGGATGGCTTGACCACCGTGTGCACGGCACAAGGCCGTTTGGCGCCATCCTTGCGATGCAGTGTCTCCCTGGCCTCCAGATCCGCTGACTGGATGATGGAGTTCGGTGACCTCACTGGCTGCAGATGGAGGAACTGCACCCGGCGCACTGACACATGGCACTTGCCCTGCTCCAGAAGCTGCCGCGTGGGCGCATGCCGCTGGTAGCCAATCCGGAAGGAGGACGGCTTCTGGGCCACCGGCAGCAGGTCGGCCAGGTGCTGCCTGATCAGTGCCCGCTCTGGCGAGGATTTGCTCATTGCTTTTCCTCCTCTTCCTCCTCCGTCTCCTCTTTCTTTTGGCGGAAGGTCCTTGGCTCGGTAGACCAGCTCCTTGGTGATCAGCCGGTGCTGCTTGCTCCGCGACTCCTGGACCATCATCGGTCCGGGTCCGGTTCCGTGACCGGGTTTGTCCACGCTCTCCTCCCTGGCCCTGCTCCACGGTGTCTGCTTCTTGGTCTCCCAGACCATCTGCAAAAGTAGGGGATGAAAATTGACAGCTAAGCCAAAACCGCTTGGAAACCAAAAGGATTGTTTACACTGATAAAAAAATGGAATGGTAAGAAATGCAATGCATATTAAATTGCATGATTTAATATTAAAATATTTAAATTAATGTGGAAAATATAATATAATATAAAAAATAGTTCGTATTTGATTTAAATACCTCTTTTTTAAGTTAAAAATGATTCCTATTTAAATTAAATTGTGAGATATTAAATTTTTTAATATTAATTCATGCAATTTAATATGCATTGCATATACTATTTTGATTTTATACTTAATTTACATATTAAATATAAAATATATGTTTTACATTAATTTAAATATTTTAATATTAAATCATGCAATTTAGTATGCATTGTATTTAATATTTTGGTTTTATATTAAATTTAACTATTAAATATAAAATGTTGAATCTTAACATAACATACTTATTTTTATAATTTAATTTTTTATCAGTGTAATATTTTTACTTTAGACTCATTTAACGGGTAACTCTCACCTGGCTGCTCTGCTGAATGTCCCGCATGCTCCTGGCGCTGGTCCTGCAGCTGGCGTGACGCAGGTGCTCCTGCTCGGCGGGCTGCCCCTGGAAGATGGGCACTGGCTGGTGGTGGGCCGATCTCCGCCAGCCCTCCAGTTCGGAGGTGATCGGTCTGTGGGTTCTTTCACTGCGCCGGTACCTTCGCTGGCTGCCGCTCACCCAGACTTGGCTGGTCATCCGGGCGGTGGGCTCTCGGTGCTCCCGGTGCTCCCGGTGCTCCTGGTGCTCCTTGCCCTGTGTGGTTAGCCACTTGGTGGCCAGTTGCGGGGTCATCAGTACGCTGGGAACGTAGGGCTGGCGATCCCCCTGCTCCTGCCCCCTGGAGTGTCCCTCCTCCGGCCGCTCCACTAGAGGATTACCGGCTGGCGGATGGCGCAGACGACTGCCATCCCGGCGCCGCTGGAGCTGCGCCTCCTCCTCCTCGCTCTCCTCCCTGGTGACCCTCAGCCGGGGCACTGCCCGTCGCTCCACCCCCTCCTCCTCTTCCTCGTCGGCGGGTCGCAGGCGCGGCACATAGAACCGCTGGCTGAGCACACCCGTCCACAGATTGGACGACGGCAGCAGGAGCGGCCGCACCGAGGACTGCCGCCAGATGGGCCACATCCGCCCCTGCACCGTCTTTGGGGCGTGGCGCGTCTTCACCGGCAGGATGCAGCTGGACGAATGCAGGCCCCTTCGTGACTGCCAGCGGCCCAGGAAGTTGAAGCTCGATCCACGGCGCTCCATTGCGCCGGACAGTTTGCGGGTGAGGCGGGTGTTGAAGCTCACATACGGTCGCCTCAGCAGCCGGGCATTCGTACACTGAGAAAAAAATACATTGAATTGAATTTAAAAAAAAAATATATATATACATATATAAATATTTAATTGGGACTAGTGCATTCAATTTAAAGGCCTATCTTGGAGCGCTAGGATAAGAATAATAACACAAAACATTTTAATTAAATAAACAAAAAAACTTGTTGACTGGCATGATTTAATAGTATTGCCAATATGGCAAAAATTCAAAATTTTTTAATTGAAAGGAGCTATGTGAAAAATGCATTCAATACATTATCTTTAAGTTTAATATGCCTTTAAATTAAATTAAATTATTTAAATTAAATCAAATTTTCAGATATTAAAATCAATTCCCTGGATAGTCAAATGAAAAATTTAAAAAAGAATTGATAATTCCATATTTTAATTAACTTATAACCGCAATGGTTGAAAATAAAATCGAAAAATATTCAAAATGAGTACGAAATACTTAAATATACTACTTTTTTTACCAGTGTATTAGTAGCCGGGCGACTCAACAGCGACGCCAGGTGCGACATCCAACGGAACTCCACCTGACCACCACCACCACCCTTCAGTTGCGCCACCACCTTGCAAACCGAGCTGCTCGTCCCTAAGGATTGCGACTCGCGACGGGAGCCCTTCATCACCGAAATTATGCGGGACACTGGAAAAAATTTCAAATTGTTATTTATTTAAAAACAAAAAAAAGTACATTTCGATTTTGGTGCTAATATGTATAACAACAAATTTATGCTTAGTTTTATGAATCATCTCTATGGCAGCTATATAATAACTTTGTTCAATTTTATTAGTAACTAAATGCAAAAGAAAAAAAAAATTTGTAAAATTACATTCCAAATAGCTTTAAAACTAAAGGACAAATTATAAGGGAACCCTTGTTTTATGCCAAAATAGCTGACATTTATTAACTCTTAACTCTGAATTATTTTAGATAAAGCCAATAAAATATGCTGAATATTTAATTGAAGACAACAAAATAAAAAACGTTATCATTTCATAAAATATATTTTAAATGAATTAATTGATCATTTTGGACACCTTTTCATTTAAAAAAGTAATTATAACATTCAAATTATATATAAAAAACACAAGTTCATTTATTTTATTACAAAAAAGCTGACATGGATGTTTGATAACATTTTAAAATTAAAAGATTTAAGATTGAATTTTATTATTACCTTTAAATTGTATTTAAAAAAATAAAAATTTATTTATTCAAACAAAAATAATAGTCTATACATTTCCATTTATTAACAAACTATACTTATTCTGAAATGTTATTGTATTGTATTTTACTGTATTCTTACAATTGAAATTACAAAACAATAATAAAAAATAAAAATTAAATTTTCTTAAACATCCTCATATCATATATTTTCCAACAACATTGGACACAGAACACAATGGGCAACGAATTGTTAAGGGATAAATTCGTGCCCATTTCTCGAAGTGCATGTGGGCCAGTAAACTGATCAGATTGCAGATTGCAGATTGCAGACTGCGATCCAAATGCACTCAACTCACTTTTCAGAGGCCGCAGCTGGTTTTCCGTCTGAGCCACTATACTTTTCATGTTCCAGGCAAATCCTTTTGTGTTCGTTTTGAATGGTGAAAAACCTTAAAACAAAATAAAAGAAAAATACGGAAACACAAATGTTTTGGATAAATGGATGCTTTCGCCTCGGAGCTGTTTAGTTGACTGGGGATGTCAAGATTTGGAGACTTTGACACCTGTCATTTTGAGGGCAAGGCCCACTCTATAGCTCTACAACCCCGACATAACCTGATCAATCTTGGCATACAGTTTATTACAAAAATACTTTAGAACTTAGCAGCTACCACAATTATTGCTTAAATATTTCGACAGTCTCGCTCTTTTTGTCGGTGTCCCTAACTGATATCTTGGTGTCAAGATTTGATTCCTAAGATTACAATTTTCTGATATTGTCAGATTAGAAAAATAAAATTCAACCTTTACAACTTGCTTGTTCTTCTTTTACAATTGCCAATTATTAATATAATTATTATTAATTTAAAGTTTAAGATTACTATTTTCTGATATTGACACATTAGAATAAAAAAAAAAATAAATAAAAATAAAATACTAACCTAAGTGCTTTACAATTAAGCTTGGTCTTCTCTTACAATTGCCAACTATTAATATAATTATTATTATTTTAAAGCCTTAGATATTGAAAAATTAGAAAAAAAAGCAAAATACCCTTAGTGCTTTACAATTTAGCTTGGACATCTTTTACAATTGGCAATTATAAATACAAGACTAACAGTTTTTCTTGGATTTTCTTATTTTTAAATTGATTTACAACAAACATAGACTTAGTTGGTAACTAAAACTGCACTATTTTAGGTTGTGGCGCTTGCGCTTGGGTTTGTTTTCCGCGTCAAGGGTTCGACCCAATGATTTGGTTCTGCTCTTGGGGCTTTTGGGCGATCCATTGAGGTCCCGCAGCGTGGGACGCTCCTCCAGACGCTGGCGACTCCTGCTCAGGACAGCCGCCGCCTTGCTCATGATCTCATCGAAGTCTAGCTGCTCCTCCGGCTCCTTTTCCTGCTCCTGGAAATCCTCCTCCTCCTCCTCCTGCTCCTCTTCCTGCTCCTCCTCCTCTTCCTGCTGCGCTTCACATAGTTGCGGCTCCTGAAACTCGTAGTACCAGGCACTGAGGAAACGACTCCGCATCGTCTTCGTGCGGTAGACAATGCATCTGGGCAATGCATCCTGCTCCTGGCGCAGTACGCCACGCACTCGCTCGCCAGCCAGATACTCCACAAAGCTGAGGTAGCAGTCCGCCTCGTTGGACTGCAGTATCTGGATGGCCTGCAGGGCAATCTGCTCCAGGCACTCCTCCTCCGGCTGGCTCGTTTGCACATAGTCCAGCACCCACTGGCACTGGTCTTCGGCCACGAGGCTTGCGGATGGGGATCTCCGCCGCAGTGGCGGCATTCTGGGCAGTTTGCTGCGCTCCAGAAGCTGGACAATGCGCTGTCGCTGTCGTGGCAGCTGCCAGCCGGACTCGAAGTGCTCCAGGCGATTGGTGCTGCTCAGTGCCGCCTCAGCGGACAGTGGCTGCACAAAGAGGCGCAGCTCCTCGGGAAACCTTGGGCAAGAGCTCAAATCCTCGCCGGCCACCAGCTGCAGGCGATGCACTGCCTCGTTGTAGAGGTCCGCACAGAACTGCGGACAACGCTGGCTGCCCCGCCGGATGGTTGTATCCTGGTCGGCGGCGTGTTTGAGGCGTCGAAAGAGCTCTGGCCCCAGATTGCCCAGCAAAAACTCAGGGATCTCCATCTGGTTTAGCTCCTGGTGGTGGCTCCGGCTGGCCAGGAACTTCACAGCCGCCTCCAGTTGGGACATCAACCGCTGGCGGCCATTCGCCGACTGTCGGAAGCTGAAGATCTTGAAGGAGCGCAGAGCCAAATCGTCGAGCTGGAGCTGGGGCTCCTCATAAGCGGCATGGGCAGGATGCTGGACGATTAGGGCCACATCTGGGCAGCTGCTTGCCCGCACCAGCTGCCTCAAACGCTGCGGCATGTGCCGCAAGTCGGAAAGACCCGCCAGGCAAATGATGCCATTGGCTTGGGCCAACTGAGCGTTGGGCGGCCAGTGGTCGCCTTCCTTCAGCTTTAGCACACTCAATCCTATGCCTTGGGCGAAGGCCCTAATGTAGCCTCCATTCGCTGGCGCCAATTGGGCGTCCGGCGACTGCGGCTGCTGCAGCAGACCCCTGTCCAAGTCGTAGTCCAGCTGGAAACCCTCCTCGCCGGCGGGCAAACTCAACAGCAGCTTGTAGTAGCGCCGCGCCCCCGGCTGCCACTGCGGCATACACTGGGCGAGCAGGCGCCAGAGGTCCAGCTTCAGCCAGCACTGCTCCTCCAGACCCGTCAGCAGCTGGCCATAGTTGCAGGGTTCGCCCAGCCGATAGCGCCGTATCAGACGCAGGGAGTCCTCCACGCTGCGCTCGTCCACCAGGCGATCGGGGGCATCGGCTCCGAAGCTGAGCGGCAGCTGGTTGAACAGTGTGTCCTTCTCCTGCTGGACACGGCGGTAGTTGCGCCAGCGCCGCATGTACACCCGCATGACGCCCAGTTCGTAGAGGGAGCGCTGCATCTGCTGCTCGACCAGGCGGCGCGTCAGCGAGTCCACCAGGGAGTCGTAGGAGTGGCAGGCCTGCTGGTGCAGCTGCCATTCCCTTCGGCAGATCTCGGCCAGGGTGTTGCGGAATACGTCCTGATAGCACTCCAGAGTCTTGGCCTTTTTAAGGGACTCCCTCTGCTGCTGCTGCTGCTCCATAAGACGCAGCTGCTCCAGCTTCCGCTCCTGCTCCTGCTCCCGCTGGCGACGCTGCTGCTCCAGCTGCTCCTGCTGGCGACGCTGCTGCTCCAGCTGCTGCTCCTGCCGTTCCCTCAGCTTCTGCTGACGCACGCGCTCGGCCTCGGCCACCTTGGCCTCGTGGATGGCCATCAGTTCGGCCTCCCGCTGCTTGGCCAGGGCAATGGCCTGCTGCAGGGCCTGGTGCTTGGCCTCCTCCTGCGCCCGCCGCTGCTGCTCGGCCAGGGCCTGCTCCTGGAGCTCCTGGGCGCGGGACTTGGGCAGCACAAAGCTGAAGCCGCCGCTGGGAATGGCTGGGAGTGCGCCAGTGGTGGCAGGAGCAGTCATTCCGCCGCCCGGCTGCATCGGCACCTTAAAGAAGTTATCTGGAGCTGACGATGGCTGTGGCTGCATCTCCTCCTGCTGCTGCTGCTGCTGCATGCCCGGCAGCTGATCCTTGGCCGACCAGGAGATGCTCTTGAGCAGGCCATGCTCGTTGAAGCTATTGTGCGGGCGGTGATTCAAGTAGATTTCTCTCGGGGGCAGTGGTTCCCCGCAGACGACCTCGCCCACGCTCTGCCGGCGCTTCATCTCCACCAGCTGCAAATGGACATTAATCAAGAGGTAGAGCATTTATGGAAAAGCAGCGAAACCCACCTCAATCTGGCGTGGCAGCTTGTACTCCGTCTCCACGGCGTGCATCCTGCTGAGCACGACGCGGCCCGCCTCGTTGACCTCCAGGCCATAGTGCTGGACGAACTCGGCCGCCTCCTGTTCGCTGACGAAGCTCAGCATGTCGGTGATGTAGCTGAGGGGCAGCGAGGACACCTCGTCCTTCCGCGGCGCCCTGTAGGCCTGGATCAAACGATGGAGGGCCAGGACACGCAGGCGCGTGAAGTAGGTGACCAGGATGCAGGCACTCAGGTAGCTGGTCTCCTCGTCCACCAGCATCTGGAAGAAGCGCACAAAGTTCGTGTCCTGCAGGGCCAGATGGAACTGGATGGCCTGGCGCAGCTCGGGGCAACTCTGCAGCTCGGCGGGCAGCTGGCCAATGTCCCACAGGAAGTTGGCATCGGCCAGGTTGAGCAGCACAATGTAGCCGCGAAACTCCGCCTCCCGGGGGCACTGGACGCCCTTCAGCCGCAGATCGTGGTACATGTACTTGAGCGTCTGCAGGCATTTGGTGAGATTCTCGGCATTGATCTTGCTGTCGAAGACGGAGGGATCGGCGGCCACCAGGCGGGCGGCACAGTGGATGTGGAAGCGGGCGCACTGCTCCACCAACTTGACGGCGCCCAGCGAGCACAGCTCCTGCTGGGTGATCTCCTTGCGGATGGAGCGCGTGCGGTCCCACACGAAGTGGAACCAGTCGCCCAGGTGAGCGCTATGCGGCTCCTGCCGCTCGCTAAGGTCCATGATCTCGTGCATCAGGTAGCTCATGGTCATGTGCAGGGCGGCCTCGTGGCGCAGCTCGTGCGGCAGGGGCGTTTCCTGGTCGGCACTGCTGCGCGAGTACTGCTTGAGGGCCCGCTCGTTGCAGATGAACTCGTCGGAGCCCGGCTGCAGCTCGTAGATGGCCACCTGCCGCTGGAACTCGCGCAGCACGCGCTCCTTTTCGGGACACATGTCCGGGCAGTGACCCTGGGTGGCTCCTTCCGGCTGTCGCTGGGTTTGGCTCAGCCGCAGCAGCTTGTCCCGCGCATCCAGCACCCGGTACTTCTCCTCGCTGGTGTGGGCGGGTCGCCGCATCACCGCCTCCAGTTCCCTCAGCTGGGCAGGCGTTCGTTCCCTGGGAGGATTCTTTGATGGAGCAGCCGCCGCTGCCGCAGCAGCAGCAAAAGGCATTGCGGGCAGTGGCATGGGATTGGGAGGCTTCGGCGCTGAGGTTTTGCCACCACCACCGGGAGCATACTCACTACGCCAGCCCGACTGCAGGGCACTTAGCTCGGCCTGCACATCGGGATCCACCCACTCCTCCGTTTTGTGGGCCGGCGCCGTCTCGTTCTCCGCATAGGACATCTCGAACTGGTGGCCCTGGAAGGAGCCGCCCTCGAGGAGCGCCCGCTCCGCCTCCTCCTCGCTGGCGTAGCTCACGGTGCAGGTCATCCGCCGCGGACGCAGGACGAAGTTCATCAAGGTGCCGTAGCGGCCGAAATGCGAGCGCGCCACATATTTGTCAAGAAACAGCTCCGGAATGTTTGTGCATCTGTTGCCGGAGCAATAACATGAACATAGGCATGATCAACTACCGCTTTACACGCGGTTATGTACACATATACCCTACTCACAGTAATGTCTTGTAGTTGTAGGCGCCGGGGCGGGAGTCTGCCATCGATTTATGTCTAAAACTCTACGAAATAAACAAATTCGAATAAAATATGTCTTTGATCTAGAGATGGGTCGACCAATCATGATAGCATTGATATTATACCGCATTTCCACAGAGATCCATCCACCTTTCACAATCCGATCCGTTGAAGGGATGGTCCATAACGTTTTGCCGTTCCAAAAACTTCCCAGTCAGTCCGCCGTTAAAATTTGACGGACTAATTTATGCGATAGTTAGCCGATGTTTTTGCGGTGCAGCCCTGTTCCAACGCCTATGGTGACCCCCCGATCCATTAATTTCTGATGGATTGCCCCATATATATCTGTGTTTGTCCGCGCTAAATATAGGTCATCCAGCTATTTGTCCGCAGGTCAAGTGGAAATCAATACCTTCCTATTATTTCATATTATCGAATTGGCATTTGTTCACATTTAAAAAGTACACAAATGCGGCAAGGGAATCAGGCTATTAGAATGATTCAAAATATCGATGTTCAGCACAAATAAACGATAGGTTCGATGTTTTACCATCTCTTATTTACAGTTGGCCGCACGGAATCTGGCCACACTGCTTTTGAACGAAATTGAAATAAATTCCAGGACATGGAGATGCACGACGCCCTTTTGAAGGCGGAATCGTGTGCGGATCAGGATGAGGCAAAGCGCCAGGAGCATCTGCAGCTCATCCGGGAGCTGCACCACCAGCAGGGCGTTCCCGTGGGCGTGGCGGCCGAGCGTCTGCAGCAGCTGTTCGCGGAGGTGCAAGCGAGAGGGCACCACGACCTGTTGCGGCTGTGGCAGCTGTGGCTGAGCGAGCTAGTCCTGGCCAGGCGGATCATCCTGGTGAGGTCACACCTCCTGGCGGGCGATCTACTGGCCGGCGGGCAGCAGAGGCCGCCGAATGCGGCCATCCAACTGCTGCTGGCTCTGCTGAAAACGACGCCCAAGGAGAAACTGGTGGATTTCTGGCCCATGTTGAGCGCATTTCCCCATCCTAAGGAGGTGGACGCAGCCCTGCTGCTCCTGCACTGCCAGGAGCTGGTGCTGGCCGAGCTGCCGGCGGAGGAGTCACCTGCGGAGGAGGCCGGCCTCAGCCGCAACCTGGCCAACTCGCTGATCCACATGCATTTCGAAAGCTCCTGGATGACAGTTCCCGGCGAGAAGGAGGTTGAGCAGCTGGCCCTGCTGCTGGCGCACAGCTTGCAGCTGCTCCAAAAGCTGGTGGCCCGACAGCAGCCGGACTATGCGACGGAACGGGTGCCCGAGCTGATGGGCCTGGTCCAGTGCTACCTGCAGTATGGAGAAATGGAAAAGGGAGCGCCTCCCAAGCCACGCAAGTTGCCGCCCGCTCAGCAGTCCGCCGCCTATGGCCAGGAGCTCGAGGAGCCGGAGCAGCAGCAGCCCGGCCAGAAGTCCGGCTCCGGCGGCCGCAAGAACAAGGTGCGCAAGATGCGTTCGCTGGCCAAGCAGCGCAACCAGGCGGCAATCAGTGAGCCCCTGGAGGCGGGGGCCTCCCATTCCCGGGAGCGCCTGCTGCTTGTGGGCAACCAGGACTACGGCTGCCTCACAGGCGACTCGGGCGAATATGGCCAGCCCTCCGATACGGACCAGCCTCCGGCCGGCATCAAGCATCTCCGCCAGCTGCAGGCCAAGGTGAGGATATCCGCCCTGCACCTGCTGGCATCCCTGACCAACCAGCTGCCGCGCCGCTCGCTGTACGGCTACTGGCACGTCCTCTTTCCCGACGGCGACTCGGGCGGCAGTCGCCACCTGCTCCTGCTCGGCCAGAGGGACACCAATGCGCGCTGCCGTGCGCTGGCCCTGCAGCTGGGAGCCCAGCTGCTGTACGGCTCCAAGGGATTCCTGAGCCAGGCCTGCTCGCGCGGACCCAGCAATTTCACGCCCTTCGCCGTCAGCCTGGCCAGCTCCGTGCTGGCCGCCTACCGCACCCTGAGCGCCATCCTGGAGCGGGAGTACGCGCCGCCCGTGCTGACGCAGTGCCTCAAGTGCCTGGCCGTTCTGGTGCAGGCCACGCCCTTCGACCAGCTGGAAATGGGCTTCGTCTACGAGTTTGTGGGCCACGTCAAGAAGCTGGCCAAGAGTGCCCATCCCCCGGTGGCCGTGACCGCGCTCCTGGTCATGGAGATGCTGGTGGGCACGGCCAAGCTCACGCCGGAGATAGCCAGCTCGGTGGGATTGGCCCCGAGTGAGAGGAACCTTCAGTTGGACGAGAAAACTGTTGAGGAGGACTTTCAGGAGCTGTGCGACTCGGATGCAGAGGTGGAACTGGAGGAGGAGGAGCAGGAGCAGAAGGAGGAGGTGCAACCGGCGCAACAGAAAGCAATGAACCCCAGCAAACTGATAGTGCCACCAGTGTCCATTCCGCGCAACTCGTGGCTGCTGAGGCAGGTACTCCGCTATCTGGAGGGCCTGGGCACTCCGCTCAGCCTGCGCGTGGAGTGCTACCAGGTGCTCCAGGCCATGGCCACGCACATTGGCCTGCTGCGCGGCCACCAGGCGCGTTTGGCCCGGGTGATCGCCGCCGGACTGCGTGATCCGGCCGCCGATGTGCGGCTCTATGCCGCCCGTTGCCTGGACGCGGTCGGCTACCAGCTGGGCAGGCTGCCGCTGCCGGAGCCGGCGGAACGGGAGCTCCAGGTGTCCTTCTGGCTGTGCCTGCTGCCCGAGATCTATGGAGCCTACGACAACGCGGCCAGCTCTCCGCTGAAGTGCGCCCTCTGCAATGCCCTGTCCAACATGGGTGCGTTCAGCTTCGAGCGACTGTCAGATGGCCAGAGGAGCGCGCTACTGGCCTTCCTCAGCGGCTGCGCCAGCGACGACCAGGAGGAGACGCTGGTCCGGGGAGCAGCGCTGCGGGCCATGGCCGTCTACGTGCTGCATCCCTCGCTGAGGGCCGACCTGGGCTTCGTGGAGAATGCAGCGGAGCTGACGCTGCGCCTCATTGGCGATGCCCAGCTGCTGGTGCGGATCAAGGCCGCCTGGGCGCTGGGCAACATCAGCGATGCCCTGGTGGCCGTGGCCATGCCCAGCCAGACGCAGAGGATATCCGCCGAACTGCTGGGGCGCCTCATCCAGGCGGCCACCAAGAGCTGCGGCGACCACGACAAGGTGCGTGCCAATGCGGTGCGTGCACTGGGCAATCTCCTGCAGATCCTGCAGCTCCAGCAGATCCAGCAGCTCCAGAACGCTGAGCAGATGCAGCTGGCCATGGCCAAGTTGCTGGACTGCGTGCGCTGCTCGGGCAATGCCAAGGTGAAGTGGAACGCCTGCCATGCCATCGGGAATCTGGTGCGGCACAGGGCCTTCTTTGCCAGCGGCCAACTGGCCGACACACTGTTTCCCGCCCTCAATGAGCTGATTGTGCGGCATGCCAACTTCAAGGTGCGCACCAATGCCGCCGGCGTGCTGCGCCAGGTGGAGCAGCGTCAGGATCTGGGCGCCCACTTCGCGCTGGTGTGGCGCTCGCTGCTGGAGGCCCTGGAGCGCTCCAATGCGCTGGACAGCTACGAGGAGTACAACCACCGGGATGCGCTGCAGCAGCAGCTCTGCCTGGCCATGGCCCACCTGCTGGCGCTGGCCCGCGGCTCGGATCTGCCGGCGATGCGCGAGGCGCTGGAGGAGGATCGCCTGGATGGGGTGCGGGCCACCTGGCGGCGCGTCGCATTCCGCATCGTTCCCGAGCAGTCGGCACCGCTCTTCACCTGCAGTCCCCTGCTGGAGCAGCGCCTCCAGGCGGAGGTGACCACTGCACAGCGCAGCGCCCTGGCCTTCATCGCGAGCACACTGCGGCTGGATCCGTAGGATCATCCCTGGGTCAGGCCGGGATCACATGTACCAAGAAAGGAAACGAACTTCGAAAAAATCAGCTATGTATGCATGTATAACACCAGTGCATAGGCGTATGTGTTAAAAATCAAAGAATCACAAATTTCTAAAAATATAAAGAAGGTTTCTTTAAAAACAACAATGCTGAAATTTTTGTATAATTTATTTATTATTTTATTTATTCATTAATATTTATTGTACCCTTGATCTAAAACGATCAGCTGATTAGTTAAATTAACGCTTCTTTAGAGATGGTCGCGTCTACTTATTTTCAGCACTCCCCAAGCATTTACAAGTGATTAATTGTTTTTTTCGTGCCAATCGTGTTAAATTCGTGACACGCACAAAGAAACAACGTTGTTGCCCATCTCTAGGCAGAGCCTGGCATCGATGCAACGGTTATTTTCCAGCCAGCTAGTTTCCTATTGGGGCAACATGCTTATGGCGGCCATTTTGAAAAACACAACCGCAATTTGAGGCTGCCCACAATTACTAGCTACTAACTTGCTACGGATTATGTTGGCCTGGTGTTTGAAATCCAGAAAGATTTAAATTTTTGATCGAGAAACGTAAATTTTGGTGATGTATTTTGTAAATGCACTGATCATTTTTGATTTTACACACCAGGCGAACAGAAACCATGCTTAGGTTGCCAACGAGTAATTTTTTCATTTTATAAGGGATGGGCGCGTGCAAGTTTATTTCATTAATCCAACAACAAATATAAGGGGCTTTCGTGAGTGGCGTGTCAAATTCGTGACACGCACAAAGAAACCATGCGTTTGTCCATCTCTAGGCTGCGCTTTACTTAGATGCAACGGTTGTTTTCCAGGGATCTCTTTTTCGATTGGTCAATCGCTGAGGGGAAATATGCGAATGATGGCCATTTTAAAAACATCCGTTATATGAGGCTGCCTAAAAATTATACGCTGTTACTTCCTACGGATTATGTGCGCCTGCAGAACCTCTGTGGTCACCTGCTGGAATTCATGTTTGCCTGGTGAAAGAAATCGGAAAAAGTCCGACGTTTTGGTAAATTTGGGCCCGCTCGTGCCCATTTTATCGGTCAATTTTCGATATTTCGCGTTTTCAAGTACCAGGCGAACAGAAATTTCAGTAGGCAGTTGCAAGGTCAATGAGCGCAATGATCGGCTGTCCAAAAGTATGCAACAAATTTCTGGAAAGGGATGCGCACGTTGTTTTGGCCAAAACGCGAGGATAACGTGGCCGTAGTATGGAGTGTCGTACCTCGTTAAACTCGTAGAAAAATTCCCCATCGATTGGCATACAAACCTGAAAGTTTTTTTTCCAATCTAAAAATCACAAAATTAAGTGATGATATGTTTCGGACTGCTGAGGACATAAGGACCTTTAACTTAATCGGCAAGGAAGGGAATTTAAAGAAAAAAACTATTTCCTTGTAAAGGTACCAATTAAACAAATTGTAAAAATATGTTAACCTTTAAAATGCAGTCGAACATAAACGACAACTCGTTTTAGCAACACAATTTTATGCTGTACCCCTTATGAAAATTCCAAAAACCCTTTTGCATCAACATTTCATTTAACTTTATATATATATACAGAGGTCATAAATATGGGGTTTAAAATGTTCTCCCCGGATGCAGAAATCAATACAATGAATATCAATTTTTATAAAGTGTATTTTGTATACATGTGTGTATATGTGGATTGCCTTAGTTGATTTGTTAGTGGCCGCAGTCCACCCAGATCCATCCGGATCCCCTCCAGCTTTGGCGATGGACCCAGAAGGAACTGCGACCGATGGATGTGGGTGGTGTGTGCAGGTATTTACTAAAATTACTTTCAAGTATTGTTTGTGTTTACATATATTGTAGGGTTAGGCTGGTTAGCATACATGAATTATATGGTTGGCGTTGAGCAAACTATAAAAGAGATGCGTATAAATTGGCTGTGGGGTGGTGTTTTGTTTGGGTTTTAAATTAAAATGTCAAACTAAAAGAGTTAATAAAAAAAAAACAATCATAAAATAGTCGAGCGTGCGCCGTAGAAGCAAGCGTGTAGAAAGATTGGCCGCCGGCGCCGGATTTTTGTAGTTATAGTTTTTCCTTTTGTTTTAGTTCTTGTTGTAATAACCTTAAGTCTAAGCTGCCCCCAGTAGCCCCATGTCTATGTCTCGTGTTCTCCTCCTGCGCCACCGCCTCCCTGGCCGCCTCCTGCTCCTTCCGCTGGCAAAGTGGTACGCTGCTGCTGCAGCTGCTCGGCGGACTGCAGTTCCCGGTCGTCCATCACAGCCTTGAGGTGCGGCGGCAGCTCCCGCAGGCGCTTGATCTCCACGATGCCACCCAATCCGGGCTCGTCGCCGAAGCTCAGCATCCGCTTGCCGCCGCGCACCTTCTCGTTCATCAGCTGCAGGTCCTGTGGAAAAAGCATAGGAATGAAATCAAGTGCTAGTTTTATATAAGGAGTTTTACTCGCACCCTTTAGATATTGGCGCAAAATAAATGTAATTAATATCTAAACAATTTTAAATGAAAGATGTTGAAAACCTATAGCGATTTTAAACAAAAACAGAAATGGCTTATATTAATATTAAATGTTTAAAAACCTTTTCTGGTTAATAATCGTTATAAGCTTACAACATCTTGCTAAGCAATGCAAAGAACTTCATTTTACTATCAAATAATGAGCTGGTAAGTTGACTATATCTTATTAGAAAATGAATTTCCCATTTTCCATATTACATAAAAGCAAAAATAGAACTAATAATAGCCAGAACTATAACCTTCTAAATTCCTGATCCTGATTCACCCCCCTCAAAAGTCACCAAAAGTTATACAAACCTTGGCAGGGCTGTGGTAGAAGCGGTAAACCATCTGGTTGGGCGACTGCTGGATCTCGTTTTTGGGCATCTGCGAGACGAAGAGCGAGTGGTTCTGGGTGACCTTCTTGGGTTGGGCGGCCCGCTCCTTGGGATGTGGCGAGAGCAGAAGATCGGAGGTGCGGCCACTCACGTCCGGCGTTACGTTCAGATAGTCGATGGCAAACTGCCGGATCATCGGCACATACTTGTTGTTGTAGAAGTGGATTATGTCCTTCACCTTCGGCTGGCCGTCGTCATTGATGCCGATGAACACCTCGCGGTAGACGCTGTTCACCGCCTGCGGTTGGTTGCGGTACGCCCGCATAATGTCACTGAACTTGGGATCCTCCATCCGCTTTACCTGCGCAAGAGCAATCGAGAATTAACCGGTTGTGTGGATAGTAGGGTTCTTAAACTAGGTCAATCATTGGTTTAACATGAGGGAATATGTATCACAAATTCCATCCATCGTTATATGTTTATCCAATCCCAACAAGAATAACATTCAATCAAATATCTCACTCTTACACAAGTCAAACATAATCTATAAAATAAAATAAATGCAACTAGAACAATTACTTAAATTACTAACATTAAAAAAAGAAAAAACAAGAAGCAAATAAATTTAAAATTAAACCAAATGACTTTCTAAAAATCTTAGTATGCACAAACTCTTATAAAAGTGATAACTTTTAATAGCTATATCCTAGCTGACTTCGAATATGGCGGCTATATATAGTTGTCTCCTTGCGCTCATCGAACAGCATTATGTAATGTCGCGATTTGAACAGAGACAAAAACATAGTGCTGTTGCTGCGGTGTACTCACTCTAATTTAGATATATATTGCACACATGATATTTTGATCGAGGCTTAGGGCATTAGATAACATTGATAATGCATCGCAGAGTGATGCCCACATGCTGTACTCACCCTAATGTAGATATATATTGCACACATGATATTTTGATCGAGGTGGCGGTCCTTCATGAGGTCCGTCTCGTGGGTGATCGAGTGCTCGAAGATGTGCCAGATGCACTCGGGCGTCTTCTCGCAGAGGCCCAGCTCGGAGCAGAGCTTCTGGATGCGCAGCCAGCCGAGCAGGTAGACCTTGCGTAGGAAGATCTGGAGGGCGCCGGCGGAGCGGTCGCGGTTCACCACCAGCGAGGTGGGCAGCGGCAGCGAGGCGGAGGCGATCATGTCCCAGACGGGCGAGTCGCGCGACCAGGCCAAACGCTCCAGACACGTCTCCTCGATGGCGTTGAGGTGCTTGATCAGCGAGCGATTGAGGCAGCGCTCGTGCGAGCCGTGCCGCACCACGATCTCGATGATCTTCTGGAACTCGAACGGACTAATACTGAAACAGTCGAGCACCCACGGGAACTTGAGCTCCGTCTTGTAGGCCTCCAGCACCAGCTCCACGCAGCAGGCCATCAGCGTGATGTTGAAGATGTCCAGCGAGATCTTCTGCACCAGCAGCCGTTTGAGATCGATGTCCGGCTTGTTCCGGATCTCCGCCTGCAGGATCTGGTCGAGCAGGTAGAAGTAGAAGGACTTGGCCAGCCGGAAGCGGCTCTTCGCCTCCGTCGACGGATAGTTGGCAAGGAATTTCTGCTTGATCTCCTCGATGATGTTCAGCAGCTTGGCGATCACCTCCTCGCCAGCCTGCCTACAGATCGGAAAGCAAAAGAAAAACGAACCATTGTATAAGATTAGATTGGATATGCGATACAATTATTGTAATTTTTCGTGACTAACGCATTAAATAACAAGTGCTAGGATGTCAAATAAATAAATTAATAATAGAAAAAAATGTGCTATGGTTACAAGATCAGTAATTAAAATCCTAAGTACCCAAACTTAACATATTTTCAAGTTCATTTTACAGGCACTTTCTAAACAAAAAAAATATATACCTTAAAGTTTGACTTATTGACGTTAATCTTTGGCTTAAACTCTGCATATACTCCAGTTTATTTTACAGGCATCATCTTAGCAAAGTATTCATTATTTTTCACATATTTACATAAATTTTTAAGGTTTAAGCTGTCCAAAAAACAATTTTTTGAAAAACATTGGGTTTCTGGCTAAAAGCAAACACTAGAATTCATTTCACTCTCACAATCTAAGTTTCACTCCGTTACATAAATCTATCGCAAAGAAATACGGCACTTGTTTATTTTAAATATATAAAATAAAAGGTGGTTTAACTTTCCATATGATCAGATTCGTTGGAAAAGACATTTGCTAACGCAAAATTACCGAAAAGTGCACCGATCTATACTCAAGTCAACTGTAGACTGAACAATGCAAGGGAGATTGAACGAAGATTATCGAAGAAATATTAAAACTAACTTATAAACAAGAAAGGAAGCAAACTTCGGCAAGCCGAAGTTCATATACCCTTGCAGCTATTGCATAATTTAAATATTCTTTATAAAACGTTAAAATTATGATTTACTTGCTTTTACTAATGTCGAAGAAACGGACGGACAGACAGACGGACATGGCTAGATCGACTCTCCTAGTGACGCTGATCAAGAATACATATACTTTATAGGGTCGGAAATGCGTTGCCAACTTCAGACTGAAATTCTAATACCCCCCTACAAGGGTATAACAATGGCCTTTGTTTACACCTTTTCGCCAATGACTTGTTTATGCAGATATGGGGGGAGGGGATCGAGTTTCTATTAGTAACCGAGTAACCGAGCGAGTACCCAAGGAGTGCATAACGCTTACTTGACAAAGTCCGTGGGCTCTGTGATGCGGCCGAAGGAAATGAGCTGCTTCACGTTGTTGGTGGCGTTGCGGACGGGCTCGAATTTGTCGCCAGCCATCGCCGGCTGGGCGGGAAGGTCCTGTTTGCGGGTGAGCGGCGTGACCGGCGGCCGCAGGGCCTGATCGTTGAGCCCCGTGTGATCGCCGGCATCGTAGGCACTCAGGATGCGCTCGTCGAACTCGCCCACACTCAGCACATACTGCTCGTAGCTGATGTTCAGCGACTTGAGGTTCCGCTCGCAGTTCTCGTTGGTCAGCAGGCCCAGCATGGTGTCCTTGTTGCCATAGATGGTCTGATGAGGGTAATGTTATAGAGGGTTGTTATAGGTGGGGTTTTTGGAGAGCAAACAAACACCCACCGAAGTCTGAAAGAAGCTAGACATGATCTCGCGAAAGGTGGTGGCCTTCATGGCCTTGGCCTCCTCCGTCATGTCGCAGAAGTTGGCCAGGATGCAGTGCTGCTTGTGACGGAAGTCCAGCTCCGTCCAGTTGCTCGGCAGGCCCTCGAACTTGGGGTTGATGAGATCGGTGCGCTTCTCGGCCAGCACATTGTTGTATATCAGATCGATGCAGCAGATCATCAGGTTGAACGAGGTGACCAGGTCCACGGTGTTGCTTGGCTTCTGGTTCTTGGCGCACAAGAACAAACGCCAGCAGATGTCATCCAGCTTGATGTAGGAGCACTTGCCATGCGCATGGTTGCCATGCAGGGAGCTGCAGATATTCAAATTTCAGTTTAGATTCATACAACATGCCACCCAGTGTGGAAATAAGTACTTAGGTAAGGTAAAAGGTACACAATTTGTTATATATCTAGCCAAGGTAAAAGGTACAAAAAGTGTAAAAAAAAACATTTTTGTATACAATCTTTTTTTTTTTTTTTAAGTTTTGTTCTTAACGAAGTACAATATCTTGCATGTGCGGTGGAGTTAACTTTTCTTTAGTTTGCAGTGAATCGCAGTAATACAAAATTAAATTATTCGAAAACAAAATTTAATAAAAATATTTCAGTACCTAAATACCTTTTACAACAAATTTTGAAGATAAATAAAAATCTTCACCTAGGTAAGGATAAAGGTAGCCTCATATTTGTTTACATAGGTAAAACTAGGTAAAAAGTGTACCTAGGTACAAGTATCTAGGTACACTCCAACACTGAATGCCATGATACTTACATATACTTGGAGTGCTTCTTCTCGTTGGGCGGACACGAGAAGATCTTGTCGAAAATGGTGCGGAAACGCTTGTACAGAGTGAATGTGATGCTGAACTTGCGATCCAGGACCTCGATCTCGTTGACGAACTCCTGCGGCAGGTTGGCCATGTCGCACCACTGCTTGATCTTGGTCTTGAAGTCGTAGATGCTGTTGGCATAGGTTTTGGGTTAGTGATATAGTTGGGCTAGGAAACTACTAGACAAAAACCCACCTCATCTGGCAGCAGCGCAGCAGATTATTTAAAGACACACAGTTGCCCCTGACCACCGCATCCTGGCCAATCACTGTGGGCGTGCTGGATCTTCGGCAGGCGGCATACAAGGCGCAGCACAGCCAGTGGATGGACTCGCCCTGTGGACAAGAAGTAGATTTTAGTTTGGGATCAGTTTAAGACGAATTGTGACTAGTGCTAAAATCATAAGCTTCTTAGCTTGCCGCGCTAGGCTTTTAACTATTTATAAATAACTTTTAATAAATATTTCTTTATAAATAAATGAATGCATAACACCTTAAGAATCCAAACGTAGCTAAATTCACTTAAGTATGCCTTTTGATAAACCTGTTTATGCTTTATTTTATGAAGTCGTATTTTTAAAGTCGCCCATTATAAGTTCAAAACTACTGCATGGATCGTTTTTAAATTTAAAAAACTATTTTGATGATTTTTTAAAAAGTTAATTAAAGTTTTTTTACTCATGCGACTATAACAAAAATAAATTATTTTATAAAACGAATATATCTCAATTATTATGCTTATTTGTTTAAAACAAATGAAGTTTTAATTTTTTTATAATTATTGTATTATCCCGACAATTAAGATTATGTCTTTATGCTATTGTTGTCCGATTTTTGGGAATTCAAAACCGTAATTCTGTAATATTCAAATCACTACTATAAATTATAAATTAAAAAAAAAAACTGCGCAGTTTGAATTTTATATAATATAATTAAAACCGTAATTGTGAAATATTTACACCATTGTTATCGCATTTGATATAAATTAAATAGCTGCGCAGTTATATTTTTTTCAATTTTCTTTTTTCTGAATTTTCCTATAAAAGATATATGATATAGTCGTCCGATCTGCCCCGTTCGTATTTATATACCAACTGCAATGGAAAGAAAACTTTAACTCTATATACATAACTAACTGATTAGTTTGCGAAGAAACAGACGGACGGGAATGGCTAGATCAAGAATATATATATATACTTTATGGATAGCTTCACTTCTGACGATATCTCCAAGTAGATATAGTGTACTACACTCCAGTTAACCATACAAACACCCCTTCTTAGAAACTCACCTCCAAGGAGCACCTTTGGGAGACCTGCTCGTACATTTTGTAGCCCTGCTGCTCCGTCTGGCGATCCATGTTGAGCTCCCGGCAGAGATTCGTGTACTTGGCCTTCATCTCCTGGATTTGGTCATCGCTGCTGGCCACCGATCCGCTGACCACCTCGGCGCCCAGCTCCTGCGGCTCGGGCTCGCTCATCCTGTGATTCTGTGATCCTCTGTTGCTGCGGATGTGCCTGCGGATGTGAATGCTCCTGCAGATGCGGATGTTCCAGCCGCTGCTTCCGTCAGCAGCCTGGAATTGTAATTAGGAAGAGAATGTGTGTGTGGAAGGCGGCGACGGTGGCGGGGGGTTGGAAAGCCCAAAAGTGGGGTTGCTCCTCCTGCTGCTCCTGCTGCTCTACTCGTGCGTGTATGCTCTTCACCAGTGACTTTTCCTAGTGGCCACCGGTTTGTTTAGCTTTTCCCGCTTCGCTCCTCACGGACATGTAACTTTTTAGCGCCGCACTGTGTACTTTTATTCCATTTCTCGCCATAGAAAAAGGCGGGAAAGCGGCGAGGGTTGCCAGTCGGGTCGCCACAGCGGGAGTTTTTCCCGCGAACTTGCAGCTTTGCGGTGCGTTTTGGAGGCGCCCAATATTTCCACCACACTTGCTCGCACTCTCGCACCAATAATAAACACTTTTCACGGCCCTGATTTTCGCGGCAATCAATCGGCAAATTGCGATTTCCCCTCGACGTGTTCCTATTCTCATGGACGGTCTGGCAGCGCTGCAGCACCCACCCAGCTGAGGGCCAGTGTTGGACAGCGTCGGCCTGGGGGTGTCGATTGTTATCGGTTATCTGCAATCGATAACTGCTAATTTAAATACTTTCATAATTTAAAAAAGTAAATTAATATTCAAAAATATATAAAATATAAAACATTCATACATTCTTAAAAAGTTGTATAATAAAAAGTCATTAAACTTTAGAAAAAAATATTATGCTTATTTTTCGCTTCCTCACCCTTAATAAACTATCTAGTTTTCTTGTTTTTCTGCATTTAAAAGCATATTTTGAAGAAAAAACTTCGCCACAGGCTGAAATTTCAACTAAAAGTGAATGAAAATTACGTTTTTTGGTATGTTGTTAGCCTATGACTAATTCCATTATATATTTAGGAGCACAAAATAATGTTATATAATACAATAAAATAAAATTAAGGAGGCAATGGGGATGGACTAATAGCTTGGAAGCCTCCTTCGGAAGATGTTCTTTTCTTTTGGTTAGTGAAATCCGCATGTATCTCGCCAGGATGGCCATCATCATTCCCGCCAATCTCCGATGACTTGGGAGGAGGGCACCAGTTCGAAGCGGGCATGGGCCAGATGCGGAGGCACACCGAATCTGGTGGGGATTTCAGAAGAATCAGTGACCAGTTGTCAGGGAGCAGCTACCATTTATGCTTACCTGGGGCGGAAGAAGGGAGCTGGAGCCTTGGAAATGGGCATGGGACTGGGAATGGAAATGGAGGATGGAGGAGATACTGCAACCGCTTTGGGCCTGACTTCCGGCTTCACCTGTTGCCGAACTGGAGCAGTGCCCGCATCCACGCTGTCCAGGGTGTTTCTCACCACGAACTGCTGTCTGGGCTGGGATTGGGATTGGGATTGGGTCCTGGGCATGGCCATGAAGCGAAAGAGGTGGGGCGAGGCATCGTCATGTGGTCCATTGTCGGAGGCCAGGTCATCTCCTCCTCCCCCGGCATCATCTGTTCCAGCTGCAGCACCACCACCAGTTCCACCAGCTCCAGCATCTCCAGGCGGAGTGAACACGGCTGCCAGGCGTATAGGCAGAAAAGCTGGTAGCCTAGCGGTTATTTGAGCTCCAGAGGGAATAACTGGAGCAGGCATGGGTATAGAAATGGGTATGGGCATGGGAATGGGAATGGGGCGAGGTGGAGAAGGTGGAGGAGGAGGTGGTGGCGGTGGCCTCCTCGTCGTGGACTCTGCCGGCTGGGCAGTCGTCTTTTCCTGCTCCTGCTCCTGTTCCTGCTCCACCTCCTTCCAAGCCTCCAGCAAAGTGAGCAGCTCATCCTTGGTCATGTGGCCCAGGCCAACGGGGTTGTAGGCCCACTGGCCCACTCCATAGCCACCACCCACGCTATTCCAGCCCAGTGGCGGCAGTTGCTCCAGCGGATGCTCCTCGAACAGGGATCTCGGATCTCGACGCGCGAGGAGCAGCTGCTGGCTGCTGGCTAGCCTGGCTAGCAGGAGCGGCAGCAGGAGCGGCAGCAGGAGGCGGAGGCCCAAAAGCGTCGCACGAATTGACCCGCAACCGACCATAACTGACTTTGGTTTGTGGAGCACTTGGGCGGAGCGACTGGCTTTTATATCGTTTATATGCCTTATGTATGTCTCACACCTCCGCCTCCAAAACGGAAAAAGGAAGGAGTCCAAATTCAGTTAAACGGAAGCAGACGCATTTCGAGCCGGGTGAACCAATACACAGAGAGAAAAAATGGTTAACTTAAATGCTTAATTTTTGCCAAACGCAAACAAATTTTGCGTACAATCTTTTATTTTCGTCAAAAGATGCTTAAAAAAACATTCATTGGATTCATTCGTTAAATGCTGTTTAAAAATATGAACTTTAAGAGCCAGATAAACAAAATAAATAAAAATTTAAGAAATAAAAAAAAAAATTCATTAAATTTACAAAAAAAAAAAAAAAAAAAAACCAAAGGGATAGGAATGTTTAAAAATTATACTTTTAAACTTTTTTCAGATACAAAAAAATAAATAGAATACATACAGCTAAAAGCCAAAATAGTTATGACTGTCATCCCTTTCTATACCTTTAGTTATACCTCTATGCTCACAGTCCGTAAATAAATAAAAAACAAATTAGTTTTTGCAGTGTACCTGCTGCGATGGTCACTCTAAACGCACACGCATTGGAAGTACAAGTACCCACAGGTACAGGTAATTGAATTGCCTAGCCTGAAAGTCCCTGCTTCAAGTCCGGTTTTCTAGCTCCAACCACTTTTTCTTTCGGGCCAAAAACTGGGATGTAGATGTGGCTTTGGACGTGGACTAACTATAACTATGGATGCTCACCGCGGGCGAAACCTGTTGGGCCCACTTTTGGGCGGTCCGCTGTCGAGGAAGCATCTGAGCAATGCGTTCGCTTCGAGCGCACTGCCTCCATCCGCGCCAGCGGATTCGGAGCGGGTTGCATAAGCGTCTGGAGCATACGCATGCCGAAATAGGTGCGGGATGCCAGGCAATCCGATTTATGTTGGTGAATAACTCAAATAGCAAACAGGAATGGGCACTTGACAGCAACGCTGATTTATTTTCAATGAGTTCAAGGTACAATTTTCAGGTCACACAAACGAGGATTTTTAGAAATTCAAGCCACAAACTTTTATGGTTATGCCCTTTAAAAATGGATATCTGTCAGAAAAATTATGGACTTAAAAGTGCTAGTTTTAAGTTTTTAGAGAAATTTTTGAAAAAAATATAAATAGCAAATTATTTCCTTAAAATGTCAAGAAAAACTCGAAGTTACAAAATAACAAATAAGCGCAGATATTTTGAAATTTCATTTAACAAAACATTTAACGGTATGCCACTTAAAAATTAGATTTCTTTGAGAAAAGTAATAAGCTTAAAAGTGCCTGTTTCAGGTTTCTGCAAAGATAAATTTTGAAAAATTAAAACGATGTGACCTATCATTACAAAATTCAAGCTAACTCTAAAAAAAAGTATTGTAAGAGGTATCTGATTTAAAGGGGTAAAAATATTGATATATTGCTTATACATTTTTTTAAAACGCATAACGAATAATTTTGCGAAACCGATAGTATCGAGAAAAACATAAACTTTGCCGCAGTTGTAGCAATTAGGGTGACCGTCTGCGCTATACTTTCGATAGTTTTTGGTATATTTCCGCGGTCACACCGGTGACGTGGTTTGGTTACAACAAACGAATCGCATCCCAGAAACCCCCAAATCCGCCCGTTGCAACTTGCTTTTCACCGCAAGCGATGCCCCATTGAACCAATTTGAGGCACAGACCCATTGACCACTTGGAAGTCCGGGGATTTCTGGATCGAAATAGAAATCGGAATCGGAGGAGCACTGCAGGCAGGATCAGCTGAGTTGTGAAAACGAAAGTAAGGAAGATTGAAACTGGGACGCCCTGACTCAAACTTCAACTATTCAACCATTGGACCTGGAATTGGACTGTATTGGATTAAACTGGAATGTATTGTATAGGTTGAAAGTAGAGCCACATCAGAAATAAGTAGCCAACGGGGAGATAAGTGGCTAGGCAAAGTGCAGCCGTGGCCAAAGTGACAGCGAACCACCAATCCCACAGAGAATCATAACCAGGATCCAAGCATGGCACTGCTGACCATGATAGCCAGGGTCATCGATGGCCTCCCTCTGGTGGGCACCATGCAGGATGACGAGCAGGTAGCGTAATCACTTCCACCACTTTCTAACCCGTTCCGCTTCTGCTTCCGCAACTCACGGCACACACACACTTTCACTTTCAGAGCGGACGCAGCATACTGGACTACCAAAACCAGGCCAAGATGCTCTTCCGCAAGCTGGGCACCCACTCGCCAGCCAGGAGCAGCATCGAGACAGGACCCTACCTATTCCAGTGAGTAACGTAGTCCAAGGAGGCGCCTCCATAAAGAGAATGCCCATTACTTATCATGGGAGCCAGTCTTCTAGAGAATCAATCGTTCAATAATCCCTAGATAAACCATTTCATGGGCATATTGTAAAGACTATTAGCTTAATTTATAAACTTTAGAAATTAAGTTGAAAGAACCAAGATTAGATGATGCAATGTGCAGGCCAACTAAGGTATTACCATTCGTATTCCTTAGTCACTCCCAAAAATAACCATTGTATTGGACATCAGTAAAGATTATTAACCATATCTATTAACCCTTTAAATTAAATTAAAAGAGCCAAGATTAGAAGATGCAATCTGTACTTATAGGGAATTCGTTCAACAATACTCAGTAACCTTTAGAAAACCCATAGTATTGACAATCAGTAAAGACTTTTAGAAAGATTTATCAATGTAATTTATAAAAGAAACCAATATTATATGATGCAATTTGCGGCCCAATTATCAGAATTACATTTTTAAAAATTTTAGATGATGCAATGTGCATTCCAATCAGCAGACTCCTTAGAAAACCCATTGTATTGTCAATCAGCAAAGTTGAATAGCAATGTTTATCAAAGTTGTATAGAAAGAGGAACAAAGACTATAAAATGCAATGTACATAATCCCCTTTTTATGGAGGAACTTGCTCAACAATACTTAGCAATTTCTAAGAAAACTTATTGTATTGGCAATCAGCAGAAATCTAAAAAGAAAAAAAGTACAAGCTGATGCAATGTACAACTCAACTGACAGAAAAAATACGTAATAACTTTTGATAGTTGAGATGTTGAATTAAGTGATGAAATTAATTACATGTAAATTCGATTTTTATTTACTTACATCATCTTTTTCCCGCAGCTACCTAATCGAGAACGACGTGTGCTACCTGGTGATGGTGGACAAGATGTACTCGAAGCGACTGGCCTTCAATTATCTGGAGGACCTGGCCCAGGAGTTCCATGCCAACTACGGCCGGCGGGTCAACTCGGTGACGCGGCCATACGCATTCATCGAGTTCGACGTGTACATACAGAAGGCGAAAAAGCAGTTGACCGACCGCAGGCGCAACATCAGCAGCATCAACACACAGCTGCAGGATGTGCAGCGGATCATGGTCCAGAACATTGATGATGTGCTCCAACGTGGCACAGTACTGGCAGGTAACTATCACGCCAAAAAAAGTACTCCAAAACTGTCTGTAGTCAGAAAGAGGGTGTGGACCATAACCATTTTAAGCTAAAACGGTTTAGGATAGAGCATCAAATAATATATAAAGAATCATCCTTTAGACTATCTATACTCAAAAGTTCTAGCTCTATTTGCTTTGCTGTACTGATTTACTTTCCTAACTGAGAAAAAGGTAGACCATATCAAATTTACAAATTCTTTTCAAAGTTTTGAGCTATGAAGGGGTAGGATTACCATCAAATAAGATAATGATATTTATTTACTCAAAAAGATACCTTTAAACTTTGATATATATAAAAGGAATAACTCTTTTTATCTTATAAAATTCTTCCCTCTTTCAGAACTCGACACCAAGACCCAGAACCTGTCGATGATGTCGCAAAAGTACAAGAAAGACGCCAAACTTCTGAACCGCAAGTCCATGTACGTGAAGGCGGCGGCCGTGGGCATCATATTCCTAGTGTTCATCCTGTACTTTTGGGTTCTGTAATATTCGTGATGAGCAGCTCCAGATCAGATCCGATTAGACCAGCCCAGCCCAGCCGTGTGTCTTGGCCCTTTGGCCACTTGGAGCGGTGCGTTCTCTGCTGTCGTGTTCGAGCGTCAAAGACGCAAGGTCAAAAAAAGACACTTAGATTACGCCAAGTACACCTGTACACCTGTTCCCAAGAATACACACACACACACACACTATACCCACTCCAAACTGAAAAAAAAACGAACCGCTTCCGAGGCTTTTGTTTAACTTATTATTTGAACTTACCTTCTTTTTGCTTTCTTTACGGTCTTATATTCCATTAACTTATAACTTTACGCTCCCTTTGTTATTTGATTGTCATTCAACGCTGACCTTTGACCTTTGTAAATTAAAAAAGCTGATATGATCCGCGCGCGTGTGTGTGTGTATAAATGTCTAGTTTGTAGATGGAATCGCATACTGATTGCAGAGCGAATCCGGCCGGGGTAATTGATATAAACTGAAAAAAGAAAAAAAAAAAGCAGAGCAAGGAAAACGAAAAGAAATGAAACGATAACAGTTTTAGGCAATTTATATATGTATAAAATTAAGGAAAATAAATCAATTTACATTGTTTAATAAAAAGACAAAACTGTGTGTATGCTAGCTACAATACCCAAAACCCGAAAGATGAAAGATTCAAAACAACGACGGTGCCTTTTTTTTTTTGGTTTAGTTTTTAATCGTTAATTTTCCATTATATATATTTCGTTTCACTGGATTGTGATGTTGTGATACATTCGCCTATATAGTTTATATTCGCTTGCAAGCCTTCTTGTTTTTTCGATTCTTCCCAATGAGATTCTCGATTCTATCCGTTTTCGTTGCGTCGTCTCTCGTCGCACATATAAATTTGTAATATCAAATCTTTACAAATAGGAAAAAAATGCGCTGTTACCATTTACACTGCTATATCGTTAATTTGGTGTGTATAATTTCTTTTAAATATCGAATCCGAATACAATCTATATATATATATATCTATGTATATATGAATGCGTGTGTGTGTGTGAAGAAGGGGGTGATTAAAAAAAATTGGGTTATAAATTATCAAGACGAGATTGAATTTGTTGACTAATTGATTTGTGTATAAGATTTCTGTTATACATCTGTTATACATTTAGACACTGAACAGGCTAAAAAAATGCATTATAAAACAAAAAAAAATCTATAAAATTGCTGAAACCATAGGAATCGGGGGGCGTACCTATTAAATATCATCATGATGTACTATAGATGGGGATGCTTGGTTGATGCTTGAAAAATCCTTTACAAAATATTTTTTTTGTTTCCTCAATTGGTTGGTTTTCAGCTAATGCTAGAATGCTAGTTCGCTTGTTTTGCGTGTTTTTTGGCTTCGTTTTCTTTTCTTTTTTTGTATTTCTCGTTCTGGCTCCGACATCTACAAATTCAAAAGGCAGTTTCGCGCATGGAGGGACAATTACAAATTGAGATTCATTACAAAGCATCGAAGAGCGAGAATACTCGAATAAATATCATTTCTACAGGTTGTGTGTTGTTTGCTTGTTTGCTGGTTAAAAGTAACAAAAAAAAATATAATAATAATAAGACAAGAACAATCTAAACTTTGAGATTCAAGTTCAGTATAGTTTCTTCACATACCTTATAAATTTCGGGGTACGCTGGACTTAGGACTATTCAAAAAAATTAAATATATAATATATATATATGTATATATATGCGGCTTGCTGCTGCTGTTTACAATTAAGTTTTAGAGTACGAGTACCGTTTGTTAGCTTAGGAAAGAACTGTAGTGAGTGGTGCGCAAGGAGAATAAGGTCCATCCCAGGCCGCTTAAGCTAAGTCGACTCCACTATCCATCTATCCAACTATCCATTTATCCAACTATCTTCTGCAACGTTCTATCTTTATATGTTTCTATCTTTAGGTGTATATTTGTAGCCACTAGGCTGGTGCATATGTATCGTTTAGTCGTATATGTCTGGTGTTTAGCTGCGTGATCCTCGTTTATGTACAATGTGTGTGATCTTTCAGCAGGGATAAGCTTCTTCTTTTTCTTTACTTCTTTCTGCGATCCTCTTTTCTGTTATCCTTTATATATTCTTTCACACAATATCTTTCCTTTTGAGATTCTCTCTACTTTTCGGTATCTATGGCTGATGTTGCTGGTGTTATCCTTTAGGATACCACCTTCCATTAGTGTTTCCTTCCTCTATTATATCTCCTTTCGAGATCCGAGCGAACTCTTCCCCTACTTAATTCGCTCCTCAGCCCTATATATCCTTCATATCCGTCCAGGAATCACCTTTCTATACGCCGTTTATCTTCCCTGTCTGAGATCCTTCTCTCTCTCCTACTTAATCCTCTGATGATCCGGCGTGCTCTTCAGTATATCCGGCTGATGGTGCTGCTGCTGCTGGTGGTGATGATGATGCTGCTGCTGATGGTGACCCGAGCTCAAGGTGCCGGGGTGACTTCCTCCTCCTCCGCCACCTAATCCTCCTAGTCCTCCTCCGCCGTGATGAGAGCTGCTCAGTGTGTGCGAGTGGTTCGAGTTGAGCGTGTGCGTGGCATGCGAATTGAGCGTGTTGTGAGCCGTGGTGGTGGCATTCGTGGAGAAGCCGGTGGCCACCGCCGAGCCGCCACCAACACCACCGCCCAAGGTCGGACGCTGAGAGGCACGCAGCGAACGATGCGAACCATTCCGGGTGAGGGAGTTCATCTGCGGAGTGCCCGGCACCGTGTGACCCAAAGCATTCATGTAGTCCGCAATAAGCAAAGTGATCTCCAAGATCTTGGGCTTACTCATGGCAAACAGCAGCTTCTGCTCACTGTCATCGTGCGAGACCACAAGCATGAAGTCATCCTGGCAGCCGCCAAAGGTCATCACCGAGCTGTAGGGATACCTGGCTACCGGCGCCATCGTGGACAGCTCGAGCACGTTGAGGGCATCCTCGGCAACGGCCAGCCAAGCCACCGGAGTATTGGTGTCCGGACTTTGGCGCGGCTTCGCCTGGAACAGGCATGCGCCGAAATACGGCCACTTGCGGCAGCAGGTGAGGTAAATGCGCACACAGTCCAGCGTGGAGCGACCCTTCAGCAGCATCCACTTGGACACGAGCAGTTCCTGGACATCCTTCAGCTGGTCGGCACCCAGGGCATCCCGATACCGATACGGATAGAATTTGTCCAGACCTTTCAGGCCCACGCCCACGTCGCGAGACTTCTCCAGCGAGTAGTCGCCCATGTCGATCTGCGACATCAGCGAGGCCAACTCCAACGCCAGTTCCCTGGACAGAGGGAATCGGCCTTGGACAATCTGTGAGTTGGTCTGGTAGCACAGCAGCAGGCGCTCCTTGTCCGTTTCGCACTTGATCGTGTGCTTCCAGTACAAGCGATTCTTGTAGCTCAGCTGAATGACGCGTGAGTTTTCGAACTTTCCTGATCCCTTCTCACGCAGCGCCGTCTCCCACTTGCTGATCACGTCGCACAGCTTGGCCAGCGGCTCCAGATAGTGCTCCAGATCCTTCTCGATCGGATCGTCGCTGAACAGGCAGAACCCGTTGGTGGCATCCCGCGTGCCCAACTCGTGGGCCAAAGTGGCCTGGAACTCCTCAATGGTTGTGGAGCCATCAAAAGAAACCACCTGTGGGTTGGGACAAAGTTTGGGGTGAGCAACTGAATGGAACTGATGGGTAGAGCTTTGCTTTCCATTCTTTGCTTTGACTGTGCTGCTGTGAGAGTTTCGAAAGCAGCAGCCAACTTTTACTGTTGCTGCGAAAGCAATAACTGTGCAATATAAACGAAAGCAGTAGTAACATTTCTGATTTTGCTGTGCGATTTCGAAAGCAACAGTCGACTAGTGCACTAATGCTGCAAAAGCAATTTTACACAAACATACAATTTCGAAGTAATGCTAACATATGTTACCAAATTCTTTTCGGAATGCTTATAAAATTCAAAGCAAATGTAACACGAAAGCAATGTTTTCCTTTGCTTTTGGTAATTCAAAATGCTGCTAATGTAGCTTCGCTTTCAAAAGTCGATGCAAAAGCAAAATCAAATGAAATGCTTTCACAGCAGTTTCCAAATGGCTGACAGCCACAAAAAAGCAAGGTTTTGCTTTGCTTTTGGGAGTTCAAAATGCTGTTATTGTATCTTTGTGGCTTTTACACTTTAGAAAAATGGAAGGAGAAGCGAATGTTTTGCTTTCACAGCAGCAGCCTGACATTTTACAACAAAGCAAAGTTAATACTTTATTATTTCCTATATACTGTTATTGCTTTGCTTTCATTTCAAACCCTTCCAAAAACTCACCTGGTAGGTGCTGTTCATCATGTGCACGGGAATCGCATGCGGCAGCGAGTGGTGATAAGGATTCTTCAGCAGGATGGACAGCACCTCCATCCGCGAGGGCTTCGTCTCACGGCCCCCGTTCTTCAGGGTCCGCTCCAGAGCACGCTCACAGTAGGCGGCATACTTGCCCGTCTCCGTCTTGGTATCCGCGTTCCGGGACAAATGAAGCTTGAGGTACCACAGGAGGCGACTCGAGCGCGGTATAAATAGGGAAACGGCCAGGGCCAGGAGCTGCCAGCCCTGGACAAAGCTGTAGGCGGGCGGGTTGCTCTTGCAGTCGATTATGGGCGTGGCAGGAGGAGCCTATATTGATTGGGATCGGTCAGAGGTCAGTTCGGATATGATACGATAACAGGGAGTTGTTAAGAGATATAGTTAGTAGAAGTGAGGTTAGGAGAGTTTCAACTACTACGTGACTACGGAAATCGAACGCAACTGTACAACAACAACGATTGTTACAGTACAGTACAGTACAGTACAGAAAATTAGAGTGGTTGAGTGGTAGTTTTTGGTATTGTAGTATTGTAAAGTGGTTTATAGAGAGACCATAAATTTCCCCGCATACCTGTATGGAGGTGGGCGAACTGCCGTTGGCTTGGGCATGGCCCGCCTGTTGGGTATCACAGGTGAACAGGCTTTGGGTGGCGCACAACAGTAGTTGCTGTAAATTTCGGTGTCGGTCGTTCGTACAGTGTTGGAAAACATTTGGTTTTCGATTCGATTTCGGTTTCGGTTCGGTTCGGTTACAACGAAACACATTCAACGGAAACGCAACGTTCGAAACGCAACGCAAGCAACAAAATGATGGAGAAAAGAAGAAGAAGCCAGAGAACATTTTCGGATCAATTTTTCACTCATCTTTGATTAGCGGTGTGAATTTTATTTGTTTGGTAGTTGATGTTGTTTTCTGTTGGCAGTGTTGTGTAACGTTAAGCGCTTCAAAATGTTCGTTCAAAAAAGCGTGATGCGAAGGATAACGATACAAAGGTAAAGACAAAGAGCACATTCAAAGCGAATTATAATGATATATGTATGAAAGCAGCAAACCATTAAATCTCTAGAAACGTTAAACAAATATAAACACAAGAGACCTTTATTTGCCAACGCTAATTGCTGATCAGAAAACGTAAAATATATATATTGAGCGTTAAAAGTATGCAGCTGCTGCTTAATTGAGTGTTATGTTTGATCAGTGGTTAGGTGATTTTTGTGGTTCAGTGGTTTTTCTTTTGGTATTGTAAAATTTACAGCAAATACTTTACACAATGAGCTGTTTGCTTGTCTTTCGCTTTTGATGATAAGTATATAGAGATACACATAGAGTTATACAGTAATGTATTGAAAGCTATATGTACATACAGAAACATTTCTGACAGTTATGGGGGAAATTTGTTGTCTGTTCGCTACTAAAAAAACAACAACTAAAAATCGAACAAATGTATACAAAAATATTCAATTATCGATCATTTATGCTAAGATAAGGTTATGTTAGGTTAGCATGCACTTCTAAATGATACTGTTATTTGATAGTGTTCGGTATATATGTTTTTTATATGATATTGAGTTAGATTAGTTTTGATATTTCGTATAAAGCGTTCGTAAGCTTGTTCTTTTAAGCAAAGCTCTTTTTGGCTGGTAATGATTGCAAAGAAAATAATACCTATTTGAGGCATGGGTGGTGACTGTACCTTCGGCACAGTATCGCCACCATCTGCGAGCTTTTCTCTCTTTCTTGGGCTGTTATTTGCAAGTTGTTAGTGAGGATTTGGGGGGAGGAAAGTTCTACACCAAAGAAACAAGGACATTCAACTAAACATTTCCAGGGGGATGCAGGTTCAGGGAAGGAGGATTGATTTTTTTGGGGGACATAAGAAGCTTTGCAACTGAAAAACTTACGCGCGTTTGCTTGCCCAGCTTCTTGTTTACCTGGACGCCGACACTGAGCTTCTGGCCCATGTGCCGGGAGGTCTGCTTAATGAGGATACAGATCATCTCCGTTTGCAACTCGGGCATATCCAAAGCATGCTGCAGAGCGTTCTGGGCGAGCACCACGTGGTAATCGATGCCGGGCTGATTGACGGCCACCGACATGAACAGTTGAATGCTCTGGGGATGGCAAAAGATTCTATAGAAGGTGTCTCTCTTTTTTGAGGAATGCCAAAGCCCACTCACCTTGAAGAGCTTAATAGCCTCCGGTTGCATGGTTTCCGTATGCATGGAGGAAAGCGGGGCGGTTATGGTGTCTTTGGTGTGCAGTAGAATGGGATGGCGCCACAGGACGCAGTCTGCAAATGAGGTGGGTAAGGTATTAAGGTATTAAATATGTAATTGGTTACTTTCGCAAGCAAGATGACTCACTGGGATCGCCATCGGTCTCCATGAGCTTCTGGACGAGCTGTTCGTACTGTGTGCCAGCACTTGGACCGCCGCCAGAAACGACGGTCAGGTGATAAAGCCAGTTATCCCGCTCCGGTTTGCCCGACAGGATCAGGTAGGTTGGTCCCTGGTGCGCCGGATAGATGGCAACGGTGAGTCTAGCCTGATCCTGGGCGGCATCTTCTCGCTCCTCGGAATCCGAATCGGAAACGTGTTCCACCTCCTCGACTCGGGCATCACGCATATTGATCTGGCCCAGGGGGTTCTTTAAGGCGAGGGTTATACGGTTAATACGCTTCCATCGCAGTCGAATTCCATTCTCTTCACTTACCGTCTCAGCCGGGGCCTTAAAGTACAGGAACATCTTGCCCAACAGCACGCACCAGCACTTCTTGGGATGGCCGTTCTTCACCTTGGTCACCCAGCCCTGCACCGTGGGTTTCTGGTCGTCGCGACTCAGCAGCAGCTTGGTGGCATTCCTCCGCTGCACATTCTGCAGCACCCGGATCCAATCGTCCATGGTGGCATGTGAGTCTGCCGTGAGGTAGTATACCTTCTTGCCCGTGTCTATCTCGAAAGTGGAGGCACCCTCCGCCCGGTTAATGCGACATGCCTCGTCCAGTTGGATCTGGCCCTGGGGCTTTCGCTGCACATCATGCTGGCTCTTCCAGTAGTTGAGGGATCCGTTCTTCAGAACGAACCAGCGCTTGCGCCAAGTCTTCAACTTGCCACCCAGCTTAGCCAGGTGACCCATCTAAAACAAAAAAAGAAAAGGGTTTGAAACGCGAATTTACATGGTTCTTAAGGATCTTCAAGCAGGGTTTCAAAAACAGTTTGTTTCAAAATTATCTTGAAACAACAGTGTTCTGCTTCTGCTTTCGTTGATAGCAACAGCACAGTTATTGCTTTTGCAGCAATTGCAAGAGTCGGCTGTTGCTTCTGAAGCTCACTCAACTAATTTAGAAACATTGCTTTTGCTTTGCTTTCACAGCAATAGCACAAAGCAAAAAGTGTTAAGCTTTGAGTGCATATTCATCTAACTCACCTTCTCAAGCGACTCAATCTTCTTGCTAGGCGAGTCCACGTAGGACTGCCGCATCAGCAGCGATGGCATCGAAGCGTCCATGCACGTGGACTCCGATACTGCGTCGGGGGGCAGGGCGTAGTCGTCCGAGAGGCCTGATTCAAAGGAGAGATCTGAAATTACTGTGCCACGCATGTGCTGGAGGGGGGAGGGGGCGTTGGCGGGGACGTGGGGGCGTGGCAGCGTTATCTGCCCACTTGAAGGCACCAGCGTGTAGGCCCCAAACTGGTGGTTATGATTGTGGTGGTGGTGGTGGTTGGGCAAAGTGTGGTTATGGTGTTGGTGGTGCGATTGCGATTGCGGTTGGAGAAGCTGGTTGATGTGGCTGCTGTGTGTGGTGGATGTGCGTGATTGGAGGTGGACTGCGGTGGATGGGTTAAAGGTTAATGGCGGTTATTTGGTTATTCGGTCGGCGATGGTTGATTGATGGGCAAAAGTGGTTAGAATCGCAAGTTGTTAGATCACACAATTAGTTTCTTTTCACACTTCGTTAGTTTAGTCTTCTAGGCAAACTCTAGACGGGATTTGGGATGCGGGAGAGACCAATGGGAATAGCTTTTGATAAACAAAAAAAAAGAAGAGCAATCCATAGTGGTCGGGACTTCAAAGTAATACTTAGGTTGGAAGTCTAACGGAGTAACTAATAATGCTAAGGTTTCGGTTCTGGGATTTCGAAACTAGGAGCTAGAAAGTAAAAAATGTTGTGGATTTTGGGATTTAGAAACTAGGAGCTAGGAGCTAGGAACTAGGAAGTAAGCAACTAGGATCTCAAAGGTATCAAGTGTTAGTTGGTGTATAGAGGGCTTAGAGTTAGTTATTTATTTGCGTGTAACCCTTTGAAGGGCAACATACTAATCGGGGCTACGCTACGCCAGGATGGGTTTTCACCAGAGAGGGTTTTACAGGGCACTATAAGTTAGATGATCACTATCCATGGGTACATACCACGCGCCTTGGCGTTCTTGGGACTCTCCGAACCACTTCGCTTGGCCGGACTCAAGCTCGATGAGGTCTTCAGGCTCTTCGAGGGACTCGAGGCACTGCCGGATGTGGAGGTCTCCGTGTTGTCCGTGCTCGAGGAGTTGTGCGAGTGGTGGGTGAGCATCACGGCATGGTCCTCACCGTCACTGGAATCGTCGCTCGAATCGCCCGTAAATGGCATCGAGCGGATCTGTGAGGCTCTACCCTTGACGGTGGCGTAGACGGGCACGGATATATCACAGAATCCGCCGCTGGCGGTTTGTTGTTGCCTCGATGGCGGCAGCGGTGTGCCGGGAGTGCTGCCTAGGGTTCCACCGGCCCCGACATGTCCATCTCCAGCAGTGCCAGTACCAGTACCAGATCCATGGCTATGACCATGTCGTCGGCCATTGGAGAGATTGGTGCCAGTTCCAGTTCCAGTTCCAGTTCCCATTCCTATGCCCTCTTGAATATCTGGTTCTACATGGCTGGACGCACTCTCGCCTGTACTCGTTGTTCCCGCCAGTCCATCGTTGGCCACCTGATAGATCTTGGCCTCCCAGCTGGGAAATCGATGCAGGGGCGGTGTGGGGGGCGTGGCACACCCAATTCACTGGTGGTGGTTGTGGTGGTACTGGAATTTCCACCACTGGCCATCAAAGCCGGATTGTTCTTCATCCAGGCGGGTAACTTTTCACAGGATGGCGTGTAGATCTCCGCATAATCATGGGCTGTATCCGTATCGGAGCTATCTGGCCGGGGAATGCCACCAGATCCACCAGTGGAACCACCACCTCCGCCTCCTCCTCCTCCTCCTGATGGCGCTTTGCTTGAGATGCTGGATAGGGGAGCCAGGGTAAGGCCATCCACTGCAGCCACCAGATTTCGTTCCAATTCCTGTGGCTCCATCGAGAGATTTCTTCTATGCTGATGATGGGGATATGAGCTGGTCAAGGGTCGTCCAATGATGGGATCCTGCGGATCTAGGCTTTCGCTCCGCCTCCGATGCTCCGGATTCGTTCCCGAACCGGCGAAATCCTGAACGTCTAGGCTAAGGCTGTTCCGCACAGGACCTACGATACTATGGCGCTGCGATTGATTGGCTATGTGATTTTTGAGCAGCTCCAACTGCTGATTGCACTTGACGTTCTGCTCGCGCAGCAACTGGTTTTGCTCCTCGAGATCGCGCAGCTTGTTGTTCACCCACTCCTTGATCTTCGCCGCCTTGGCCTCGATTTGCCGGGCGTCGTGGAGTCGCAGTTGGCGCTGTTCCTCCACTTGGATCTCCAGGGAAGTGATAGTTTTCTCCGCTTCCTGAATCGGCGGCACTGCACTTGATCCTGCTGCCGTCGAGACGGTTCCGGTTCCGGTTACGGTTCCGCCTACCTGATGACTTGGCGAACTATTGCTTCTAGCCTGCTGCTGCTGCTGATGCTGTTGCTGCTCCTGCGGATGATTGGGCTGGTGCGGATGCGGGTGCGGATGCGGGTGCGGATGCTGGGACTGTTGAGGCGGCGGCTTGGGCCACTCACTCAGCCGCTGCTCCATGGCACGCACCTAGAAAAACAAAGAAAACGAGAAAAGATTACTCGAGTTGCAAACTTTTAGCACAGGGCAAACTTTCACAAAATTAAATTAAATTCACACTAAGCCACGACAAAGTTCTTTGGCAGGGTCTAAGGTCTAATGGTTACACATGACCCCCGCCAAGGGATTAGCTTGGTATGGTAGTCATCCAGACAGGCGGAAAGAGGGCAATCTTGTTAGAGCACTGCAAACAAAGGGTTTCTCAAAGTCTCCTTAATAATTTAAGCAAAATCGAAACCTGTTCTAAAAAATAATGAGTTAGTTTATAATTTATATTTTATTTTTAAAACAGATTGACCATTTTAGTTTCAAAAGAAGCCTGTACCTGAACATATTTAATTAGTTTATAGTTGATATTTTCTATTTTAAACACAATTTCCATGTGTGATGATAATTTAACTTCAAAAAAAGCCTACACTTAAAATATTAAATTAGTTGATAGTTAAATTTAAATTATCAATATAAAAAACATATTTTTCCTGTGTAATGTGTGTAAGACTCGAGGTCATTTCTGAATGCAGCAGGACATCTGCAGAGTTTTTTTTTAAGTAAAAGAAACTTAAAGCTTAAAGGGTGCTAGATTGCCCATTGGTCATGTTCACATTAGGGTGGTCCAAATTTGTATTTCACCCGCTTATAGTATGCGTTTTGCAGAATTTAAGGCTTTAAGGACGCATTGCGTACAAAATATATCAATAATAAGTACCCTTTCATTTGATCAAAAAGTAATTTAGTAATTTCTACAAAAAACAAAACAAAAAAAAAAGGTTTTAAATTTGAATACATTTATTGCACCCCAAAATTTACCACATTTAATGGTGAGAGTAAAGTTTTCATTTACCACCCTAGTTTTTATCAGTTATTATTTTTTCCAAGGCCCTAAATGCAGGGTTCAAGTTGTGCAATTAACAGGCAGACCAAGGCAACCATTTAACACCCAACTGCAATGGCACAGTATTTGTGGAAATGGCCAAGGAATGCCATCCCATCGCCCCAGGAAATAAGTATTTTTATGGTTACACAACAATTTGCAAGTAATGCAACTGCCACGGAGAACAAGGAAGACAGGAAAGAAATAACTTCATTTGGCACGCCAGGAAACCAAACTGACAACTAAATAAAGCCGGAAGCTACATAAGAGAAGGGTAAGGATGCACTGATCAAAAAAATGTAGTAATAGTAGTACAAATAATTGTACATTTCATATTAAAGTCAGATATAAAATTATAAAATTAAGTACAATCCAAACTAAACTGCATGACTTAATATTCTAACCTTTTAGCTAGTGTAAAAAAATATTAGATTTAAAGTTGAAAATGGTTGAAATTTTAATCGCTATACTACAAATTACTATATTTGTAATAATCCATTACAATTAATCCATTATTATTGTTATATTTTATGTAAGGGAGTAGACAATATAATTTAACTTTAATATTCTTAAAAAAAAAACATTTTCAGATATTTTAATTTTGTTTTGAAAACACTCAAATAGAATATTAAACATTAAAAATAATTATAAGCCGGAAGTGGATGAAAATAAAAACGACAAATATTCAAATAGAGTATGAAATACTTGGATTTACTACTTCTTTTTTACTAGTGTAGGGTTGACATTAGTTGACATTAGGGAGTGGGGGTTCGAGTTGAGGAGAAGTACCAGCTGGAGAGGCAATCGAAGCTGGCGGATTTTTTCCAACAATAAAGGATGGAAAATGGGATCGACAATGGAGAGTACCAAGAGGTAAAGGAGTTGTAAAAAAGAATAGAAAAAATAGAACAAGAAGTATCTTTACAGTGAGGCTGCTGGACTATCAGGTTTTTGGTTTTTTGTGAAAAGATTTTTACCTAAGTATGCCATCCTGTACACTTTTAAAATTTTGCAGTATGTTAGATGGTGTGCAAAAGAAATGGCAAATATTGTATCTGCTTGCGCTGATCATTATTGATAATATCTAATTTCTTTATAAATTTTTAAATAATTGATTGATTCAAAGAAATGTAAATAATAATTTATTTTAATATTTAAAGATTGAAGAAGAGTTTTTATCGCGAAAATGCTAAATGTTCTCCTGCAAAGGCTTAAGATAGGTGATGATTTTCGATAAAAGGGGGTGAATGAATAGAGGTCCTTGCCTCCACTTAACCGTTCGGCTTAAAATAGACATGCCGCCGAAAATAGGCAGCCTCAATGAGTACCAAAAAGCTGTGTTTTCTCCTCCTTCCCTGGTTCTTTTTCCCTTGCTTGTGACGCTTTTAAAATGGTAAAGGTTGTGCCAAGCTGAAATCACAGGGAGAACACCCAAAGGATACGCCCTGTGCACCAGCACCAGATACGCGAATTGCGATGCGGGCCAAAAGATACGCGGAATACAATAGACAAGAGTTATGGACATGCAAAGTTCCAAAGTCGCAGACTCTAAAAAATGCAAGGAAAAATGCAGAAAAAAGAGTGCAAAAAATGGAATAAATTCCGCCAGGCCAAAAAAACTAAGAATAAAAAGAGATTCAAGATCAGCTTGCTAAGACGCTGAAATCTTAAACGAATCAAAAAGGGGAAAATCAGAAGGAATAGAGAAAAACTTTCGGATAAGTTGAGCCATAAAATCTGGCTGCGCCGAAACCGCTAAAACTAAAACTCGAGGCCAAGGGCCCATTGGCAATGGCTTATTTAATGGCCCACACAGCAAAGTTCAGACGAGCAGAAAAACTTGTGCATTGGCGGCTGTGGCTGCTCCTTTGGCGATTTCGTTAAACAAGAGTAAAATAAATTGCCAGCATTTAGGCGTGTTAAACTTTTTAGCCTCCCAAAAAACAAAAAACAAACAAAGAACAAATCGAAATCGGATTTGGTTAGGAGACAGTAAGTTGACTTTATCTAAATGCGTTTTATAGATTCGCAGACGCAACTGCTTGGGAATCCATTGCCATCTGAGTCCTGTCAGCCAGACAGCCAAATCCTGGCAATTTTCGTTATTGGATTTGCGATCCGCTTGATTTATGGGGCGTGGGAAATAGAGGAACAATACCAGCAGAGATGTGGAAAGGATTGAGTACTTCGAATATTCTCTATTCTCGCTGTCATCTTTATCTCCATTACCCTTTTGTTTGCCTTAATCATAGCATTCTTAAGTCTCTTCAAAAGAGACAGGTCACAGCTGCATTTATAACAGGGAAAACCTTTTGCAATTGGAAAATGTCTAAACATCTTTGAAAAACAAGTATAGATTTATAAAAACATCCACAAAAACATCTATAATATTATATTTGTCACTTTTTATATTATTTTCCCTTATAATTTGGCCTTAAAGTTGTATTTCAAACACTTCTTTATTTATGGTTTTCGCTTCTGCTTGTCCTTTTCACAATCATTTCCAGCCAAGTCCTGTCGACATAAAAAGCCTGCAGCTGTCGCAAAAAGCGGAGAAAAAGTAGAGAAAAACCATTCGATTCTATTGCAGAATGACATTTTTATTGCTCACTGCACAAACGAGCAGAGCCCCTAACAAATAGTGCAATGTGTGCCACTTAACATAAATCGCACACATTGCCGTAAGTCCTCTTCTAGAAGAAATAATATAAAAGAAATGTAGAGAAATCCCCGACAATAATTTGCCCCAACGCACAATCGGATTATGGCAAACAGAGGAAAAACTAAAAAAAAAAATGGAGCTTCGAAATGGGCAATGGGGGTGGAAGAAAATGGCTCTCGGAAAAATGTGTTCAATAAAATAAATTCCAAAAGCTGAAGATGATAAAAAGATGAATGAATAAGCAGCGAGCATTTGAATAAAATTTGAATTGAATTTCTGTGGACAAATAGGGAGGAGATGGCTTTCCATTCCATACTTCCAAGAACTCTATCTCTAACTACCATATAAACATAACAGCGTGGTCAAAATAATAGAAATTGAACAACGTAAGGTGCTCAAAAAAAAAATAAAAAGTAAAAAGCATATGCCAATTCGCTTACCAATGAAGAACACTAAATAAAAATTGGGTTAGTTTTTCTAGGAAAAACTTTACTTTTTAGTATGGGTCAGTAAATCATTTAATTGTTCACTTAAATTACAATAAATCTCTATTTTAAAATTAAAAAAAGAATAAATTACCATTTGTTTTATAAATATTTAACAATATTTAATACTTTATGTTATTTCTTACATTTTTTGTAAATAGTTTAAGTATAGTACAAAGTTTTTTTTCAGAACTGGCTCCAAAACTGTTTTCCTACCTAACTATTATTTTGAACGCAGCTGTATATAGTACATTAACTACTTCTCAGGCCAAAGCATCCTGTTTTTATGGCTAAATGAGTAGACGCAATTTAGTGGGGTTGGGCGATCGAAGTGGGGTTTTCTGGGGGTTATCCTCTGGTAGTCGGCAGATGACTAAGGATACTCGCCCATTATGGCCAGACAAAGGCGGGGATGGGTGGTGACTCACTTCACGTTTCCTGGCTAAAAGGGTTCTCCCAGTGGGTGTTCCCTATATATACTTAGTAGTTTAACCCCCCCTCCATCCTATAGATGATTAATCTGTTTATAATGAAGACAACTGTGCTTGTTCTTGGAATCTCTGTGGCTGCTGAAAGGCTTTAAGTTGGTTGGGGCTCCAGTAAATGCCCTAGCTATACATCGATATACATACACAGAAAAGAAAATGAAAGTATTAATTTAATATTCACAAGTCATCAAACAGTTATCATTTTTACCATTGAATAGTTAAGAATTTAAATTAAAAAGGCTAATTTTCGCTTTCCAAGAAACTTTCTTCAAGACATGTATTTTGACCTTTCTTATAAATTTTTTTACCAGTGTAGTCCATAGTGACCTTTCTCCACCAATTTGTTAATATTACTCAAAATGTGCCGCAACTCAAATGAAGTCCACCCTCCTTTTGGCCACTTCCTCTGCTGTTCTGTTCTTTCTTTTTTTTTTGTTCTGCTACTCATATCAAGCGTCGCCTGTTACACACACAAGATGAAATTCAGAAAGTTATATTTTTTATTTGCGTTTCTTGTGTGTTTCCTTGACTTCTTGGGCAAACAGCCTCCTGCTCTGTCCGCCCTCTTTTTCTCCTGCGACGTTTAATTTGAAGTCATGATTCCATTGTTATTTATAGTCAACAAAGCGGCAGCCGCTTGAGAAAAACAAGAGAGCACGAAGAAAAACCAGGGGGAATAAGGCGGAACCACTCAAGAAAACACTCCATAAAACATTGTCGTCGTCCCCCTCCCCCCCCAGTTTTCCCGTTCCCCTGTTCCCCAAAAAAAAAAAAAAAAAGAAAATCTCCATCTTCCATCCCCCTTTTGTTGGCACGCGCCATCTCCCTCTCTTATTTTTTTCATCTTCTTCTTCCGTCGCCCTATAGTCTGGGGGAACTGCCACTTATCTGGTATCTGGTATTTGGTATCCCCCATCCCATCCCAAGAATTTCTCCAATATCATGGCATATCGTTAACTGCAGGGCGCTCTCGCATATCTTTATTTTCAGTCATCCCGACAGAAGGCCATTTCCTATGAACAAACTTGAGCCCCGAACGACAAATTGATTTCGAATTTTCAGAGCTACCGAAGGTAAATATAAGGGTATATATTCTTTTAAGATCACTCTACACTTGCTCCAATTTATTATATTTTATTTACACAGTATTTTCTGCTATATATAAAAATGGGTTTTATGTACAGACTATTATTTTTAAGAGGTTGGCATCGGTATAATATTTACTTCATTTACTATTAAGGATTTACTAAACAAATTTTTTTCTCATATATTAAACTATAATATTTTGTTATTATTATTCTATTAACAGACTATTATTTTTAAGAGGTTGTCATGACGTATCATCAGTATGATATTTAATTCTTTTCTTATTAAGTTTCTTACTGAAAAAAACTCCTACTCCAGATTAAACATAAAATCAGCTGTTCCCTTTTGATAACACCTCCAGCGCCAGTTTCGGTTGCTTTGATCCCTCAGATAATCCCTAAAAATGATTAATTTTACCTCTCGAGGAACAATCCTTCATTGTTGCTGGAAAATGACTCAACCCTTAACTCCCTTTAGTTTCCTCTATCAAAGGTTGAGTCTGCGCTGCTGTGAATGATTTTCCCATTACAGTCAATGTCAATATTTGCTGCATGTTTTGGCAGCTTTGAAATTGAAAATGTGCATGTTTCAGATTATCCCGGAACGTTGTTACATGGCAACTTCATCATGCTCGTCATCCGTTCGCATTATACTCCTCTCAAAACCTCCATTTTGCCTTTTTTCCTATCCAGGACCTCTCAACTGCTCCGTCATGCAACAAAAATGGCAAAACAACTAAAAGGGGTTAAGATACTATATCTCGACTTGGAAATACCTATTGCTTTCTTAAGAGCTTTAAGAATCATATTATTAATTTATTAATAAAAGTTATTAAGTTATTTATTGGTTATTTGCACACTCTTTTAGCTAATATGCTTATACAAGTGACAACAAATGTGGGTATTGCATATATCCTATGCCCAGTGATTACTTGTCGAATACAGGAAAATTCTCTGCCAATGATGATGTCTGTGCTTCCTTTTAATTACAAGAGCCAACTCACCCCACAAGGTTAAGTGTTGTACACTTTGGTGCGTGCTTTAAACGGATTTTCCCCTTAAGGGAGACCGCAATCTATTCTAACCGAGCATTATTTATGCATTATTCCAGTTATATATGAGACCCATTTAGTACCTAATGTACCACCGACCCACCTTTGAAACTGATTTATAAGCCAGACACCGTTTGATGGATGCTCGGTGAATTTGCCTGATAAGCCCCTTTTTGCCTCCTTTCAAAACAGCTTAACTTAATCAGTTTTGAAAAAAAAAAAAAAAAAAGAAGGAAAAAAGCAAAGAAAGTTTGCCACGCCATCTGGCGGACAATAAACTAAAACAAAAGTTTCGTGCTTCTGATAAAAAGTTGGTCGTTTATTCATCTCTTTCACTCAGTTTTCCCCTTTTTTTCCCCACTTTTCTCCTCGTTTGTTGGGGGCTTAGTAATAGCCCCGGTATTTATGGATAATGCATAGTTTTAGATTGCGCTCTACAGTTTCTTAAACTTAGATTGCTCTTATTCATGAATTAATTTGAAAGTTATTGATGGTGCATTTAGGATAGAATATCAAGAGTAATGGATAGATAATAAAAATGTGCAATGTGATTGATTATGCAAAGATTTGCATTTCTTACAGCTGTTTCAGTTTTAAATGGCTATAAAAAACAATCATTAGAGTGCTATTTTGGGTTTCTAAAAACCTTCTGCATTGTTTTTTCTTGTTCCTGTTTAATATTACTTTAGCAGTACTTTGAAGTTTCCTTTTTAAAATCCCCCAACCAGATGTCGTGTGCTACAGACACTTTAACTTGTCGCTGGGCGGCTACCAACCTCTAGGAACCTTCCCGCCCCCAAAAGATCTTGAGATTTTCCAGCTTCACAGCTGCATTCTCTCGGCTTCTACAGCTTTTCAGTTTCAGCTCGACTGGGCTGCCACATTGTCAAGGGCCTTCACTTGAGCCATGCGAAAAGGCAAACAATGTCCAGGAGGAGGTGTATTTTGGAATTGAGAAGCAGGAGAAGTAGGACTTGGTTGAGCAGTGGCACTGGCCATGTCTGGAGTTGAATGAAAATAATGGAAATGCGCCGCGATATTTCAGCGCTGCTTAATAACTTTCCTCATTTTGCTTTGTGCCTCTCCCAAACAAAACCCAAACCAACCCAACCCACAAAAATGGTATAAAATCCCAGTCCAAAGTCTTCAAGGGGAATCAACGCCAACTGTTTGTGACACAGAGCAAGAAATGGGTCTGGCATTATTGGTATACCATTTTGGATTTGATTTTCAACTGACTTTGGCTCTTCAGTTTTTTTTTGGGGTGTAAATTATATTTTTTCCGCTTTACTAGAGCTGAGCGGTTTCCACTCCAAAGTCTGCATTTCCCATACCGATCGAGTTGAGCAACAATGCAAGCATAGCTAGCTTCCCTCCATTATGGCCCACTCGATTCATTAAGCAACTGCCGATTGCCTGAGGGGCAGAACATTGAGGGTGGAGGAGGAGTAAGCTTTAATTATGGAAACCCCACAAATTTCCCGCATGCCGCTTCCAGTTGCACTTTTTGTCTCTAAACTTGGTTTTATTACCCTAGAAAAGTGTTATTATTAAACATCGGATTATATGCAAAAACCAGTTATTTACATTCCATTCCATCCAGCGAACTTTGATTCAACATATTATTTTTAAGAAAAACATAAAATTTTGATGAATAAATTTCTATCCAACTATTGCTTGCTTGAAATCGAATGTTTAGCATTCAGTTTTGAAACTTATGCTATGTTTATTATATTATTTGAGAAATGCCAAACATTATAAACTTCATCGAGCAAAACACTCTAAGGTATTTGATTTATCGGTTTGAAATTCAACAACTGCTGCTTTTTTGAGGGTATTTAGAGAGTCGTGTCTTCTCGATTTGCACCCACTCCATGTTAATTTTTTCAATTTAGAGAAAAGCCTTTTGTTGCAGGAGCAGAGTAGGGAAAAAAAACTTTGCACGGCCAATGACAAAAAGTTCATTCAAGTGTAAATGGGAGCAGAATGGGGGAGACAGTGCCATCGTCTCCGTGTTTGTCTCTGTCTGTCCTGTAAAATATCATAAAAAAAAAAAAAAAAAAGCTGGGGAAAGGGGCCAACAAATTTTGTCTTCGATCAAAACTCGTTAACGTGACCTTTTCTCTGCCGCATCGTCGAACCAATTAAGCTTGAAGTAGTCAAGAGCAGCAAGAACACAATCTTTTGAGAGAAAGAACCCAACTTGCAAGCAATTAAAAACATTTTCCAGCTTTCCCCCCTTTCCCCCCTTCTAAGAAAGAAGATTGTTCTTATTCTCGTCTTAACGTTCCTTTCTCACTTTTTCCCCGGCTCTGGCTCATAAATATTAGATTTTTATGAAGCATTCGCGACGACGACTGCTCACAGCTGGGGCCCAACACGTAAAAAAGCAGTCAAAGACATTCGGCGGTGGAAAACTGTGGGGGCAAAACTCTATGAAGGGGCACATATTCGTATACTTGTATAGGAGGGGGAGGACAAGGACTGCCGACAGATATTTATCATAAAGAAGACGAGTGTATTGTTCCCGGGAAAGCGTGTTCCCAGTTCATAATTCGCATTTGGAGATTAGTGATTGCCTTAAATAAATAAGTGAGAGATCTCAAAGATCTTAAAGCAGAACTGAAAAAATCGCATGTTCACGTGGCTACTGAAGGATAGTTTACGTACGTTTACATATATATACCCCTAATTTGGTGTTTTAAAGTTCAAAAGCCAATGTATTAATATTGCCCAAGTTGTAGATCAAATGGCTTTTGCAAAACTGATGTTATCATTTTTTTAAGAAATTCAAAATCTAAATATTCAACAAAAGAAAAATTCTGAAAATTCCAATGCAATCCCAAAATGCAATTTTAAACTTATATGTATGTTGAACTTTAAAAATTATAAAACTAATCCATGTTAAACTTAAATTTTAAAAATTTTGTGACTAGTTTTATTTTAAATAAAACATTATACTTGTATAAAACATTTAGTAAACATCACTTCTATGATAACTTCAGTAATGCTAGATTCCAATTGGTTTTTTTTCAGTGGCAGTATTTTTCTTTCCTCGTTCTATTGCTATAATTTCGCACTCTTATAAGAAACATAAATTTTGACTTTAGCTGTATAATAAATAAATATTTTATTTGTGTAAAGTTTTTAATAAATATCACTTCTATGATAACTTCAATCAATATAATACTAGATTCCAGTTGGTATCATTCAGTAACATTATGATTCCATATGCATATCTGAGTTTTATTTTATATAATTTCGCCCTCCTATAAGATACATACATTGAGGACATCCTGTGCGCCGGACCTTTTCCGCTGAGTTCGCAATTTTCGCCATTTTCACTGGTATTATTATTGCAGTCCACTCACTGATTCTTATAAGATCGGGGGCAAAGGTTCATTGCCATGGCAGTGGTGCCGCACAGGGGTTCAACTTTTGGTTTAGGGGTTCGGGGTGGATTTTGGCATAGAGACCTCAAGAACAAAAACATACACAACTATATATATATGAGGTAACTGGGAGTGGGGAAGTCGTTGGTTGGATTTGTAGGAAAAACCGGTTTCGGTGTTTCGGTGAAGAGGGTGGTAGGACCGCTGATCGCGAGCGATAACTAATACCCGGCGAGGGGTTGGTTTCCTTATTAACTTCGTTTCTTGGTCTCAAGTTCAATTCAAACACTTCACGATACTTCACCAGAAATATATGCAAAAAGCGTTTTGGTTCGGCACAGTAAAAAATAATATAAAAGAATTTCAACTTTCAACTTGTTAACCGGCGATGTTTTTCAAGAAAAAATCGCGGGACCGAACAGCGAAGTGAACGTCTCGAGCTGCCAACAAGAACTGAAACCGAAACTAAAACTGAACTCGAGCAAACTGGGAAAGACTGTGTGGGAAATGCTCGGGGAAATTGTGCTGCCAGCGCTGGCAGAGGGAAATTCGTTCGCCGAGGGAAGAGTTCCAGTGATGCGTGCGTGTTTTATTTTCGGGGTGGCATTTTCGCCTTTGCATCCCATATTTACATCCTATACTCAACATACCATAATCCCATATCCCTCGAATTCTGAAGTTTTGGCTTGGAGAGATTAAAACCTTTGCCCGCGGGGGGGTGCTAAATGGGTGGATTGTGCATTTTGCAATAATTAAATAAAATCGATATGCATGTTTTTAAACACCAATAAATTTTAATAATTGAACGACAAAATAGGAAAATTTTTTCAATTCAATGTGCTTATTATTATGATTATCCTTTGCGGATTTTAGTTATTTTAAATATGACAGTATTCAATTTTGTTTTTTTTTTATATTTAATTTGAATATTTATTTATTTAATTTAAAGTCAAACCTTATTAAGCCCAAATTTATATATTTAAATATTGTATAATAATTTTATATTTATCTGGAATATTCAATATGCAGTTTTAAATTCGATAGCCTTTATAATTTGTAGAGTTCGATTTTTTCTCATTGCTACAAAGTTATTCTTTTATGCTTTTAAGTTAATAAAATAAAAGTATTTAATTTATTTCTTATATTGGAAGTTTTATGTCCCATCTAAGTTGGGGAATATAGTGGAGCCCTTTGGAATAACATAGTGAGGGAGATATATCCTTCTGTCAACCGTAGTTTCCCTTTAGATGACTCACGATGTCAATGACTCCCCGAAAAAATAACGAGAAAATAGCGCTCCAGCTGGAGACGGATGTCAGTTGGGTGAAAGTGCGTGTCATGTGGCGTCCAGCTCAAAGGGAATCCTCGAGTCCTCAAAGCAAAGGGAGCTTTTGGTGGGAAAAATGCGATCTGGGGGCAGGTGCTCGTTACTTGTCAGATTATGTGTACCATATACATACATAACATATATGTATATATGCTTGCTGCTCAACGGCGCCAGGCAATTTATCTCTGTTCCGCAACTTTTCCATTGCCCAAAAATGTGTTTTGTTTTCATTCTTACTTTTTGCACATAATAAATGTAACATGTTGCTTTGGCTCTTTGGCTGATTGTTTGCGGTTGGTGTTAACAATTTGCCTGATTAAAGGCAGGCAATAACAGCAGCAGCAATCCCACACAGAAAAGGGGAGACCGATGAGTCAGTGTGGCATTGTCATCCATCAGACGAGCCAAACAAACAACCGGGGCTATATGGAGATATATAGAAACTCCAGACTGGATGGCGGCCAACTAAGGAAGAACCTTTCCACTCCCAGACTTCGCTCTCAGAGTGGCTCAGTTGGGTTTTAAAAGAACACTTATGGTTTGGGTTCATTCCTTCAAGATTTCCATCAATGTTATGGCTTTGAATTCAGATGAGTGTAATCAGAAATTTCCTACACAGAATTTGATAGAGTTGTTCTCACATAACAAATGACTATGTAATTTAAAGTATTTGTTCTGTTGATTAAGCAATACATTTGAGCTTACAAAAAGAATTTGAGAAATATTTATATTACATTCTTATTCAGAGGAAATCAGAGGTGTATTTTAAGTGAACCATGTATATTTGCAATTCATTCTTTTTTAAAGTTTTTAAAGTTATATTTTAATCAGAACATTTAGATGCTAATCATTGAAGGTACCCGAGTATAAGTGGTTTATTTAGATTCATAAATGAAGTACTTAAAGATTTCACAAACACAACATTTCGTAACACCCACTCCCGTGAGTTGGATGACCCATTGCAGCCGTGAGACGCTCGATGGATACAAAAGCATCTTGTGGATATCTATCACATCATTCACAGCCGTGAGTCGCCGGCGGAGTCGCGACTTCTCTGCGCTATTTTTATAAATATTTATGCGGCCTGCGAGTCATGTCTTTTGACTCGTGCGTGGCTCCATCGGCGGCACAAGAAGTAGCCGTAGCTGTTGGCTGCAGAAGCCACCAACAAGTCCGCCAAATGATGTCGTCGACTTGCTGATGAGTTTAAAATAAAGAAAGCAGCCGGCGACGGCGGCTACAAAACGCAGAAACCACTTAAACCGGGAGAGAAAAATACCCACGAAAAACCATAGGGGAGTATACGACCAACGATTACTTAAAACGTGCGATTTGTAACAAGAAATCTAGCCATTCAACCTCAAAAAATTGCTTTTTGAGTTTGATTATAGTAAACTAATACCAAGATTATTAATATTGTATTTAAGGTAATGCATTGCATTTTTTCAAAAATATATACAGTATTTGATTATCAAAATGTTCTTATAAAATTAAATTAAATTGACTAAATGACTTTAGCAAATGCATATGTTTATATAATTTAAGAATTTTTATAAATAGTTTTCACTTTTGAGGACATTTATTAGCTTAACTTAAGGTCAAAATGAACTAAAATGATGAGGATTAGGTTTTTAAAATAACATATGAAGTAAAATGTACATGACTATCATATACTCCATGCAATTAGCTTTAGCTGGGTATGGAAAACTCGGGGAAGAGCATAAAACACATTACATTTTTCAAATGCACATCAGCAGGGCAAGTTGGGGGCTGTGGTGATGAGGCATTGAATCAGGGACTGCTATATCTAGTACCGCTAGGCTATATGAGGATGGGCATGGGCATGGAGTGTGAGCAAAGTGCGGAGGCTTCGAGCGAAAGTGGCAATCGTCGGGGACCAAGACAGGCAAAGGCGGCTAGCCTGCACTCCGATGACGGATGCATGCATCATTAATTCAACTGAAACAATGTTCAACAACTAAATAGCAAAACAGAAACAGGAGGGGCAGGGGGTTCAAAGAGGTTGAAAGCGGGGGTGGGACAGAGGTCCGCCAACGCTTTACTCCTCCCATAATCGAAGTGATCTCTCCAAAAGGCAAAAGGGGGGAAAATAGCTTATTCGACGCCGAGAACACCCTACATTCTATTTATTTATTAAAAAGGTTTCCTCCAAACGCTACAAGTTTGAAACAGAAGTTGCCTAGTCAGCAAAAGTTTAATAACAATAATATAAGAAATTTTTGAAATTTATCCTAAAAAGAATTTAAAAAAGCTTATTTTCCTATACATACGTTATACTTTTAAAGAAAAAGATAATGAAATAAATGTATAATATTCACCTTTTGAACAGACAATTTTTTAGAAAGTTACTAGACATTTCCTCATTAGATTTATTCCCTAATGAAAACTTCAGTAAAAACGATAGTTCCGACAAAGTAACTGTAAAATATCAACACTCAAAAAAGCAAATCAATGAATTTTGTTTTTTAAGTGTATAAATGACCAGGCTATTTGTGGGTTCAGCTGGGTTAGATGTCTGTCATTATTGGCGAATGTAATTAACAATGTGACCCACTTGCAATGCAGCGGCGTAAGTGGATTTGTGTATCTGTGTATCTTTGTATCTGGATCTGAAGCTGGCGCATCTACTATAATCAATGTTTATCCAGAGATAAATGGGCAGTCAGTGCAGGAAGCTTTCCACGTGCCCAGAACATAGAACCCAAACCGAAAAAAAACCCCTTCTCCGAGCGTCTCGAGGCAATCAATCAACTGCTCTTTGGATGCATCATCCTCGTGGATACGAGAATGTATCTCACGGATGCCAGGCACGTTAATTGAAACTGCAGCATCTGCAGCGTAGGGAGTGAAGGAAATCCGAGTCGAAATCGAAATGGGAATAGAAACGGGCATCATTCATCATGCAAACAATAATCAAAGAGATGACGACGGACGGGACGCCAGTGATAAGTGGCTCTAAAGAAAAAATTCAATCAACAGGCTGACCCACTTCCCGATTGGCATTTAAACATAGCAGCAAAAGGTTAAAAGTGCAAATGGAAATTTGAAATGTATTATGTGATTTATATCCATAATTTAAAAGTTCCGCTGCCCCAATTTAAAAGTACAGGCGCTGCACTCCAATTATATCAAATTAGTATAAAATTAAGACAGAATTTGTCAGATTTCCCAAATGGATGCAAATCAACTTGAATTTATTTAAAATATTTTTCTAATTCGGATCCCGAGGTTTTTGGAGATGCAATATTCAGTTGCAAAATAAATGATCTGTTTCTATTTCGTTAATAAGTGGTTTGATTTAAGATTGGAATGATAATTGGTGTCCCAATTATTATTACTTTCTAAGTATCCTTAAATTCTGATACTACAAGGCTTGCAATACAAAATTCCATGAGATAATAAACACGTGCAAAGCTCTACTGTTTTTTTTAGTTTCTTTCGTTTATGAGAATTCGGAATGGTTTTAACAAAAGGTCCCTATAACATATACATACACCTATATATCGGAAGTTATCTTACCTTTTTCCTATAGTTATCCATTCATAAAAATGATATTTGTTCGTTGCTCGTTGAGTTTTACTGGTTGGGAATTATAACAATTCCTCCAGTTCTTTTAATTCGTTGTTTTTGACTCTCACTCGCACTTTAACGGTTACTGCTACTAAATACCGATACCGTTAATTTAATCCATAGCCTAGTAACAGATGCTGTTAGTGTTACTTCTTGTATCTTGTTGTTATTGCAGCCGTTGTTGTTGGTATTTCCTTTGTTTGTAAGGAAAGCAGACGCAACAGCGACGACGCTTTCCCGCAGGACGATTTTCCACCATTTTTTTGGGGGAACCTGCGAATTTGCCCTCAGAAGTTTTTCTATATATCTCTGATTCCGTTTTCGCCTCCTTCGTCTTGATTTGCCCTATTCCAATGGGTTAGCAGGTTTCTTAAGGCATTTTTTTGTTGTTGTTGCTGTAGGCGTTCTGCTTTTATTTAATGATTTCTCTACTTCCTGATTTCTTTCACTGTAACAATTTCTTTTAAATTCATTCCTTTGATGTTCTTTTCCTCCTCCTCTTCTTATCTTCTCCTCCTTTCCTTGTTGTTGCTGTTGTTTTGTAAATGGACGTTTTGTTGTTGTTTGGCTTACTTTTGATATGTGTATTTGTTTTGTATTAATCGTTGCTTGTTTTGTGGCCTATCTTCGTTGTTTTAGGTTATTTATTGAACGTGGAGGAGCTTAGTTTACTTAACTTCCTGCTCTTATTGTATTTTGTCTGTCCTTTTAGGCTGCTGCTGCTTCTTCCCCATTTCGCTTTCCTTCGCTGCTTTTGCTCCCCTTCTTCTTTGCCAGTCAGCTGTCATTGACAGAGAGAGCGAGAGACAAGAGAAAGCAAGGAAGAGAGTTTTGCGCTCTCTTTGCGCAAACTCTTTGACGTTGGTGTTGTACAATGCAATAATATAATGTCCTATAATCGACGACGTTTATCAAATTGTCCTGTCATCGCCTGAATAAAATCACACAGACACCGAAATAACACAATTGCAATGCCTATTTCCATTGGATTACATTACTCAATACTTGATTTTACACTGTAAGCCACTTTTAACAGTTACGTTTGTGGGACATTGGGCGCGCGCTTTTACAGTTTTTTTTTCAACAAGCGATGACTTCACCGCTTATTTTTACCGGTGATAAACAATTTCGAGGTTATATTATTGTTATATTATTTACACAATTGGCAATTGGCAGTATGGTCAAAAAAGAACAAAATCCGAATTTCGACAGATCCGCGCAGCTACAAGTCTTCTTTTGCACAACTCTTACGCTCTGCCTTTTGTTACGCTGTTTCTTTATGTTCCCTGTGTTCCATTCAGGTTTTAGTTTTTTTTCACCCGTGTTGTTGTTTTTTTCGGGGTTGTTTTCTCTCACTAACTCTCTCTTTCGGGGTCTCTCTCTGAGCTGTCAAGCTTTGCCACCCCAAGAGTTTACAGTTTTAGCATCAGCGCAAAAAAAAAAAAAAAAACAGTTTGAGAGCGATTCAGCCCGCTGTTGTTTTTGTTGTTTGTTTTGCTTGCTTTCCCAGTCGTCTCTTTTCGGTGTTTTCCAACACTGTACAGTGTGCCATGTGCCATGTGCTCGCATTCCACACCCCTCTTTTATTGGGGTCTATTTGCACCCCCAAATCCCCTTCGGAAATCCCTAATTGGCCGCGTTGAGGCATTCCAAAGTGTTCTCATGTTTATATTTCCTCTTTTTAATGCATAATTAATGCGATAGGGGTCGAAAACGAAGGGCTGGGGAACCCTTTTTTTTCAGTTAACAGCCAGACATACTCGGGCGGCAGCTTGTGCTGACTGGAGTTCTATGCAAACGAGTGGGTGGCCGTCCCACCTCTCACCTCTGACCTTGACTGGTTATGGGTTGCCAAAATGTTTACCCAAGGGTAAGCATTTCACTTTTAAACGAATACTGCAAAAGGAGGTGAGGATAACTGGCTAAGTGTCGGAAAAATAAGACAAAACTCTATATTTTGCAATGCATTTTTGATAATCCTACCACTTGTTTTATATTGCAATGCTATTAACACTGCATTTCGAAATTTCTTTATTGATGCAAAATTTTAATAATTAAATTCTACCAATTATTTCTGAAAACACAATTTGTATACCAAAAGAAAGTTTGCCCTAGGCTAAACTCTTTATTTTGTAATGCTTTTTTAAAATTCGTAGCATTTTTTTTTTAATTTTGCAATGCTAGTATACACTGGATTTTTTAAAACTTCTACAATGAGTTATGCTACATTTTGAATAATTAACTGCTACCAAATACAAACAAAAAAAATAATATATATAACAAAGTTTTAGAGCCTCTGACTTATTGTCATTCTTCTTATGGCTTTAAAATAAACCTCATACAGCATTTGTTTCATTAATAATTTTCCTTAGTTTATCAGAAAACATAAATTGTCAATGTGTAAATAAAAGTGAGTAATTGAAATCTGTATCAAAGTTCTATGAATGAACAATAAACAATTGGAAAAGTCGTTCAGAACATTATTTTAGATATAAATATTATTTTTCGTCTTATTAAGGTTTCTTAGCGTTTATACAACACAATTCAGACTGTAATTGATATCTGGTAAAAAAAAAATAGTTTTATATCATCAGAACACTTTTTCAGATATAAATATTCAGTTTCGATATAAGATATTAAGGTTTCTTAGCGTTTATACAATTTGAAAGCCTGCTTAGGTTATTCATTGTTTCTTAAACCATAACCAATCCATACATTTTCCGTAGAAATTCAATTTTTCTCGCCTGCTGGCACCATTAACTTTATGCCGCCCTCATAAACTGGCGCAATGCTCACAACTTGCCACACAATTGGCCCAACAATGGTCCCCTCGTCGTAATAGTTCTAATGAGCTAACCCATTTTAAAGCCCTGCGACTGCAAATTGAAGCATAAGTAATGAGGCTGTTAACGTTTGGGCTGACCCCCCCACCTTCCCCCGAAAAGGAAAAACAAAACCGAAGGGTTGCCGGCATTTAGATGGGGACAAGGCAAGGCAATACATATTGGGGTGGCTACTGCCAGTTTAGCCCGCCCCGTTGGCTAGTTAACATCCACAGGTTTGTACATGAATTTAATCTCGGCGCAAACAAAGTAACAAGAATTCAATTTGTCACAGCGGTTGGGCCCGTTTCGTTCGGTTTCTGTTCCGGCTTTTGCACTACGGGTTTTGGGTGTTTTTGGGTGCGCACAAAGCCAACCGAAACCGTGAATTCGGTGAGGATTCGGCCAAGGAACCAAGGCAAACATCGCCTGGCAACCGTACCTCAAAGAGATAAGCCCATGGCCAAGGGAATGGGAGTTTCAAGTACACAGGAAGAAAAGATCAAGCTCAGAAGGGGTTTTCTGTAGGCAGTTCTTTTAAATAAATAAAACGCGGACAATGTAAAGTGATCAAAAACATACCTTTAAGGCATAGGAAAAGATTTGTTTTTATTTAACTTTATGTTTAGTTACAAATAAACTTAAAAAGGTTTAACAAACTATTAATTTGGTTACACTTTTTCAAAAGAAAAAAAGTGTTAATAATTTTTATTAACTTTTCAAAATGCTGCAGTAAATATTGTCCAACAAATACAAGAACATAACTATTAATCCTTATTCAAGTGCACTTTGTTTTAAAATAAATTTATATTTATATTTATATTTAATGTTCTTTTAAATTAAAAAATTAACAATGTTTTTAATAACCTATGAAAAAAATGTGTTCATTTCTCGCTTTTAGTTATTTTTCAAGTTTAAAGCTGAAATTCCCCAGTATACTACTACTTATTTCGGTCAGTGTAGCAGCAGAGGTTCGAAATGCGAGGGAGTTGGTGGTGTAAATATTTGCATTTCGCTTGTTTTTTGGGGTGTTGCGTTAGGCAAAGCCAAAAGCCTCCGGGGACTTGTTAATGCAAACAATGCGCATTTGATATTGAAAGCATCGACTGAAGAAGCGGGGGCTCCAAAGCAAGGTAATCGGGTGGGGGTGGGGGGGCAGGCTACAGCCTGTGTCCTTTGTCCTGCTGGGGGGTGGTTTTGTGCCCAAGGGCGGCGGGGGGTTTCAGAAAAAAAGGCGGAGTCTGGCAAAGCTCCGCCTCGCTTGCAACCGCACGAACTCCAACGCAGGCCTGCATTAATGTGTATTTCCGGAATGGAGCCCTGGGTGCTACGAGGGGTACGAGGGGTACGAGGGGTACTGAGCGGAAGCCGATTTATGTTTTGTGTTCCGAGCACACGCTGAACAACCCACAGCCCCTTTTTCCTTTCATTAAAAGGAAATGCACTCGAAGATTAAATTTGTCAAAAGTATTCTTTAGCAAATTCTCATCATCTTAAATATTTAAAAATCTTTATGTATATATTATAAATCTCAGTGAAAATAATTATTTTAAATAATTGGTCAATATATGAAAAAAGTTCTTGTTTCAATATGCAATATCCAGAGTTGGGAAAGGTATAAGTTTAATTGGATTCTAGGCAACACACAAGGTATTTCCGAAAATAAGTACTTAGTTAAGGTAAAAGGTACAAAAAAACAAATTTTTTTTATTAAATTTAGTGGTATCAAGCTAATTTGAAAACAAAAATAAATACAAGTATTAATTAACAATTTTTTGCGTATAGTGTTTTATTGGTTTTTCGTGTAGTGTTAGTCTGCCGCTTGAGTTGGTGACAAAATTTCGTTTTTTTTTTCGGGTTCGGTAAATGTTGTGGCCCACAGCTGCTGCCCAACAAGCATTTACTCCACTTCTGCTTTAAAAAAGGGAGTATTGTCATGAAAATCTCTGGACAAACAGCCTTTAAAAACTGCCTTTCAGTTGGTCTGGCATAAACTGACTGTAATATCTGGCTTAGCCTTGTTTTAATTTCACCACCCCTGCTGCTTTAAGGATAAGAAGGATAATGGCTTACCTTATCTTCGGCTTCCTCGGCGCGTTCTTCCGCTTCGATGACGCGCTGTTCCAGCTCCGTTAGCTGCAAGTAGAAAGAAAAGCCCAGAAACATGGTTAGAAGTTACTTAAACGGCGGAAATCATGTGAAAACAAGCGAGTGCCCAAGTCTGACACTTAATATGCAGCCACACATTCAGCTTATTATTTAAAGGGCGAACATTTATTTCTTGTCTAAAGTGTTAATTACATGATTTCAACATGACTAAGCATTAACTAAGGGGTTTGCATTGGGGTTTAAAAGTGCTTTTTTTTAGGTATTTTAGTGCCACTTTTTCTTTAATTCAAAAGTTTCTTATATCATTTTCAACATGATTGTTTTTTACCAAGATTCATAGAAGTTTTTTAACTAATTTCAAAAACACTGAACATTAATTAAGGGGAAATTTATAGGTGTTTTCAAAGCGTTTTTTGTTTACCTATTACGCTCTTTTAAAATATGGATTTATAATTAATTCTTTAGCTATTTTTTATCTAAAAATGTTGTTACATAATTTTAACATGATATTTTTACCAGGGCTTACGGAATGTTTTAAACTGATAGTTGTTTGTTATACTTACAAAATTAAATTGGGAAAGGTGCTTACTGGGATTTTTTATTATTTCTAGCTTCAATTTGTTATCATATTTTGTGATATGAGCCACAGAAAAATTTGGGAAGCTTCTTTTTAGATAAGAATTTTCTAATATACATATTTTACATTTTACATATTTAGCTGGTACTACAACCCAACCATCAACAGTTAGTCAGTACGCACACCTATGACTTATTCACCTTAGCCTAGACATTAACCACGCTTAACAGAACTTCCCAGTATTTTTTGATTTAGTGTGTGTTGAATTGCATTTGAGCCGCCCACAGATGGCGCCACAATGGTGGTTTTTGGGACTCCCTTTTTTTGGGGTTCCGTTTATTTTTGATTTTTTTTTTGTTGGGTTTCTTTATTTTCGGGATTTCTTTTGTTTTTGGGCAGGATACATTTTACCACCCTGCTTTGGCCCAGTGGAAAATCAAGCACCCCCCTGTTATCTGCACAGCCAATCCATCCAGCAATGAATCAATCATAGGAAATGACACACAATTTGCGGTTAATAAGGATAATGCTCTCGCGCGCTGGCTAAAACAATTCATGGCGCTGGCATCCATATTCCTGCACCTGTGCCATTACTATAATGTCGGAGGGAAACTGGCGAACATTAAGCCTAAGCCCCCACTCATCGCTTATCCCGCGCTTTTTGCTGCTTTTTACTGCTGCTCAATGGCCTGTCATTAGCTAAGGTTAAAGGTCATTCTTCAGCCTTCAAGGAATTCATTTCCAATTAATCACGAAAGCAAGCCTGTAACAGGATGAAATGGTGATGGAAAAGCTGGTTAAACGCCGCTAAGGATTCCACTTGAATCGCGCACCCTCGAACTCTTGTCTATTTTGAATGCCTTAAGTGCATTAATTTCCGCTTTTTATGCCATTCAAGTGGCCACTCAGTCAAAGAGGGGGGCGCGTTGGGCGGTGGGCGGTGGGAGTGGCTTCCATTGATTGATGGCTGTCAAATTGTTGTGAAAATATGAAGGAGCCTCGTTCTATATCCATGATGAATGGGGAGCAGCACAAGTGGCGCGGTAAGCTTCCGAAGCGTCAGCTTGACTTGTCGGGAATGGAAACGTGGCTCTGATGGTTTCATATCCCCCACTTGGATTTAACTCCGACTTAACCTTTGTTAAGCATTTAAGGCATTTGTTCACTCCCTCAAAGGGAAACTCAACTGCATTTCTCCACATTAATTAAAATGGAACAGTAAAAATAAATATCTGACTATTGAATTCAAAATTTTAGATTTTACATTATATCACAATATTAAATACAATGCGTAGTAAATTTGACTAATTTATTAAAATAGGCTGTTACAAAAATAATTTGATTTAAATATGAAGTGACGTGAAAGAAAGTTTTTGATTTCAAACTAGTTATATATTTAGAAAAAAACATTTCAGAACCACTAGCGCTTAGGCTTTTTTTTTTTAGAATTCGTGAATTGTAGATGCCAGAAACTTCTTTCAGCAAAAGAACGCAAAAGAATCATCAACTGTTGAGCCATCGGTACCTGGCTGCATCGTATACCCTTGGCCAAAAACAGCTGTGCCAAGATGGAAAAATCATTATAAAACCGGAGAAATCTTCGACTAACTCGCCCAGAAGCAAACAAATATGTGTAGCAATCTGAGCGACTTGTTCGCCTGCATCAGAGTCCAGGGAAATTCGGATGCGGATGCGGATTCGGATTTAAACAGCACCACCCATCAGCGAAATAGCGCAGATGTGGACGATGTGGCACTCGATCCCCAAAGTGATTCGTTTAGACGGCAGCAGCTGCAGTTGCTAATTCAGCAGAATGAGAAGTCCAGGGCAATTCGACAGGATCCACTTCCGTCTCCCACGAACAACAGCATTCGACGGTACGATCAGGTTTTTGGCAGTGCTGCCCAGAGCAAAAACATCAGTTCTAGGCGGAAATTATAATGAAACCTTGATTCGTACACTTGAGAAAACTGGCTGCTCTCCAAAGTACATACAAATAATAACTGTCTATTTATAGGCATGAGTAACAAACTTTCTTTCAACACAACACTTTACATTGTACCACTTCTATTATTATGACCGCAGCTGTATATATGTGGCACAGAAACATTTTAAGTTTTACAAAACGTTTGATAAACGAGCTATATTATTTATTTAAATGTTACCCAAGCTCATAGAATACAAATTCAATTCTTAATTTGACTTTGCCTATCGTTTTAGTTTCATGCGAAGGCTGTATATCTTGCCTTCACCAAGTTTAAGAACTTTAATATTGTGTGTTTTGTTCTGGAGGGGTAAGAATACTATGTTGTGCTGCAAAAGTTGGTCAAACTAATGGATTATATGAGAAGCCGAGGGAGGAGAGAAGGCAGAAAGTTGGGCTCGACTTGCGTGCGTGAAAAGATTGCCGAGGTTTTACCGGATTTGCCAACCTTTTTGCAATCTTCAATCGCTCCCACACTCGCATCGATATGCCACCTGTTTAATCAGAGGCGTTTTGGCCTGCCAATTGGCGACTTAATTGGAAGGAAACGCAATAACAGTCGGCGGCCTTAAGCAGAAACATAGAAACATTTGGCATTAATTGCCGGGGGGTTTACTGTTTCTCAGACTCTCACTTCTGTTTTCCGACTTCAACAAACAACTTTTACAACTTTGCCACACACACACACACGCAGAATCACACGGAAAGGAAAATGTAATTTCCAGGAATGCAATTCCCCGCAACCAAATGGCTCACAATGGGTGCAGCTAGCACCCAAAACTCCCCCCATTCGCTTAACCCCCGGCTGCCGAAGGAGGTGACTTTGCCCATTAGTCGGTTTAGGTGTCGTTTGCCGCGCTGTGTTGCAAAGTTGCCAGCGAATGTCGCACTAAAAGTTGTCTTTCACTCGATTGCGATGTAAATGTTTATAGCGAAAAGGGGCTGCTGAATGCCAAAGTGAAGGGCATGGCCAGATCTTAACTGTGGTTAAGAGCGTAAGAGGTTTCCAGCCCATTCACCTTTAACCGATTGGGAATTGCTTTGCTTCAAATGCGTTTTTTTTTAAGGGCAAAAACTGTGGCATACCATTTAATTGAAACATTTAATTGCAACAAGAAAAATTCTATTTAATATAGAACTGAACATGAAATGTTTCATTAAGTGTTGCGCGTCGTATACGTAATGTGAGTGTAGTTAAATATTACGCATACGTATTGGTTCCCCTTGACTTGGACTAAGATACAAAATATAAACATTTTTGGAGAAAAAATCTTTTGCCTACCATTTTATTGAAACATCTTATTTGATTTAGGCCTCCACTTGATAAGTTTAAGCATGTGTTACGCGTCGTATACGTAATGTGATTTTCATTGTCTTTTTATTTTTATATTCCCCATTTAATTTTATACTTTTTATGCTTTCTAAGGGAAAACTGTTGTGTAACATTTAATTTAATATCGAGAAGAATCCTATTTAAAGCGGGACAAAACTTAAAGTGTTACGCGTCGTATACGTAATGTGACTTATGCTCTCTTATTTCTCTCACTTTTATTTGTTTATATTTTCAACGCTATCGTAAAACATTAATCTATTAGGTATACGTAACACACATTTGAAATGAAAACATTTACTGCTGAATGTACTTTATTTTTGACTTCTGCAAACATTACACGATACAAGCAAGTAATCCTATACCATTGTAACCTATCGTATCACAGCTTTTATCCACTCCACTCCCTCAATGACTTTTGTGGATTTGTTATTACGCCCATTTTTATTGGCTTTCAACTATATGTTTTGTAGTCACCTCATTTGGTTTTTGTTTTGATTGCAAAAAGTTAATTAAAAATTTGTTGTAATTGAATTTTATTGCATTGTTTGTTTGCATTTTGTTTTGTTCAATTTTTTGCTTTTTTTTGCTATGCTCTTTGTTTGAGTTTTGTTGAGTTTTTCTATGTATTTTTGTTTTTTTTTTTGTAGTGCCGGCGTTTTTGTTGTCTGGCCATTATGCCATTATGCCATTTGTTGTCATTTGGTTTTTGCCTTTGGCCCGTAATTGGATTATGGCAAAAAGAGTTTTAATTAAACCAAATGAAGCGGAATCGGTATGGCAGCAGTGAAAAGCTTCTGTGAAAAAAGTGAATCAGATGATGATTTCTGGGAGTCGGGGATCGTCGAAGCCGGAGCCATCATCATCATTACTGCATTCCTGCTGTTCGGGAGCCAAGGGATTGCGGATGATTTCAATGGTAAAAGGCGGCGGCGTAGGCAGTACAACTGCCACAAATTTGGGCGGAATTTGATCAGTTGAGTGGGGAGTGGATGGAAACTCCATCATTCCATCGCCACTGAAACGCCGGCAACCGCAGAGATCCACCAATATGCCCAGAAACATGACTACCACTCGACTGATTTCAGAGTACTGACCATATCCACATAATACTGACCATATCTCGACATCCTCAAGTCCACAATTCTACAAGTCCACACCCCACAAATCCACAAATCCACGAAATCCACAAAATCCACAGCTGCAGCTGCATTCAGACTTGAATTGAGTAATCAAAATGCACAACAAATGGATGGATATATGGATTGGCAGTTCCCCGCAAACCCATCATCATCATTGGTGTAAAAAGCAAATGACAAAATTAATTAAAATTAAATGTCGCTCGTTTGGCGTTGATTAAGGAACGCGATCATGCATAATGCATAATACATTACTATATCATATTCGCTGCATTATGCATTACGTTATCCACTGTCCATATACACGCGCATTTATGTACTTATGCATTTATGTTTGATTCTGTATAGAATGCACATTATAATTACATTTATGCACGGCCATCAAATTCAATGGGGCTAACACATTTGCATAACGAATGCAACGCCCCATTCATTTAAGAATGGTGAAGAATGCAAGGATAGTTGAGTTTTGGAATACTCTTGCTGAATTTTGAATAGATTTGGAGCATATGATCTATCTGATATTGGAAAATAATAAGAACTATATACAAATGTATATATAAAATATGTTTGATTACAAATGTGTGAAATATTTTGAAGAAAGTTATTTAAAAGTACGAACATATTAACAACTTAATCCATTCTTATTAATGTTTTAAAACTACAATTTTGCATGATTTCGGATATCAAACATATTATATTTCTAATATAAATATTTATAACCTATCCTAATTTAGAATATCCTTAAAAAGAGTATAGAAAGTGAATCTAGAACATTAAGTTCGAGGTAAATGCATAGCAAATGGTGCGTGGCACGTTCAACAATTCCATTTTTTCCTGCTCGTTCATGTTTGTTTTTTGCTGTGTCTGTCCCGCTCTCCCGCCATATCGCCATCCTGTTCTCGCACGACGCCTGGCTTTACGGTCAATTTAATTACGACAAGAAGGAGAGGAAGTGCGAGAGTGAGACAGAGAGATTGGAGGGAATGGAACAGGGACAGGGACATGCACCCTGCACTCTGCGATGACAAAAACAATTTGCAATCTCTTAATCAGACTCACTCACTCATTCGCTCTATCCCTTTCCAACTTCACTCCACATTTCCCATCTCCGTCTCTCCTTCTCTGTGATTTTAATTATGCTTAACAAGCGGATGAAGACGAAGACGATGAAGAAGAAGCAGCCGCAGTTGAGGAAGACAAATGAAGGCCATTGCTCGACTTCCACAAGTCTTTTGGGAGAAATTTTCACTCCACATTTCACACTTTATGGTTTCCATTTGTTTATATTCAGTTGGTAACATTATTTAAAGAATTATGATGCTATAATATAAGGAGCTAACTGCACTTCTTTACACAGCTTACTCCTTTAAGGAACAATACATTCATAACAATTTTCACATACGATTTTGTGCTTCAATACATGTTTTTAATGTTTTGGGCTATACTTCTGTTTCTTATTTCATTTACCTTGTTCTCTTTTTATGTATAATAATGTCTGAATTGCTCATAAATGAAGCTTTGTTGGCATAGTTTTCGCTCCTTTGTTTATATGCTTTGAACTGTTTTAGATCCTGACAACATTTTTCATTCTAGCTTTAAAAATGCTAAACTGTATGTATGCACTTGAGTATCCAACAGTCGCTTACTTGAATAAATGGTTTCTTTCTACTTGGCTCTTGGTCTCTGCTCTTTTGCATTGTGCATAATTAAGAGATAGTAACTGGTGCGTGCTAAGCGTGTATCTCCTACTTTCTGTCCACATTTAATGGAGCTCCATATTAATTGCCCAACATTAAGGTTTAAAAAGTGTTCGTATAAAGAGGGTCACAAGGGGGCAAAATGGCACAGATAATGCTATGCAGAATGGACAACACAGGCAAGTTGTGCAAAACAGAAAAAAACCAGAAAATGTTTGGAGAGCTCGAAAGTAGACCAACTGCGACTGCTTTTGGCCAAATTCATGTCAATTGCATGAAGGCCAGGCCCATACGCACTCTCCATTTCCATTTCCCTTTGCGCTTTCCTTTTTGTTTTTTGTTTTTTGGCTTTAGGTCAAGTGAAAAGAACAACAACAACAAGCGGGACAAGAACAACCACAAACATGAAAAAGTAGGTTAACATGGGTTAAGGTGTGTCATTAACTTGCCACAAACACGCACTTTGGTGGTAAGGGCCGACATTGAGTCTACCCTGCGGCATTTTCTATTTCTTGTTTTATCTTTACTCCACATGCATGCACAGCACAAAAAAATCTACCAAAACTTGTATAGATTGCAGTGATAGACTAACATTTTTACGTCTGGTTTAAAAAAAAATTAAAAAAATTTAAAAAAAACAACTAAATTTTAAAGTTAAATCTCTTTAAAAGGTGTCCAAAAGTATGCAATAAAAAAATTCGTGACGTGTTTGGACTGGAACAAATACATTCTTCTAGATTTTAAATAATTTGTTGCCTACTTTTCCACACCTTTGTTTAGTGGAAATATTTTTTTTATATAGATTAATTTTTAAAAGATAAAGTCATAAAATATGGTTTTGATTTTGAACTTCCAATTCCTTTTAAACTTTAAAAGGTGGGATAGCAATTTGGACTTGCAGTTGTCAAAGTCAAAGAAAGCAAACTATGCTATATTATAAGCATTATAAAATAAAGGATTTGTTACCCCTAGCTGTATGTAAGCTTAATAATTATAAGCCACTCATTTTGTAGGTGTACTTCATAGGATATTTAACCACTGCCGGCGGCGGCTGCTCATTATGGATATTGTGCCAAGGGCGGCTGTTGCACACCTGCACTGCTGAGCAGATCCCCTGGCTGAACTAATTAGCAGCTAGGCGGCAAAGTCGAAGGCAGCTCCGCCTCAAGCTAAGCTGCACATTCTGCAGCAATGCCCTTGGTTGGGCGCCATCTCCAAATTGACACAAATTGGCATGAGCCGAGTACATCAGGGCAATCAGATTAGACGATGTCGTCGTCGCATCATGTGCGATGTGCTTATTCCATCCACCATCAACCACCCACAACCTCCATCGATTTTGCCTTTTCGCTCCAGAAGAAACAAAAAGAAAAACAAGCTACGCAACGTTTTTGCTCCTGATTTCAATCATGACGCACGGATTAGGACTCAGGTTAAAGATTAACAATGCCAAAATGGAGCGACAGACAAGGACAGGGCAGGATCCAAAAGGGATGCTCTCCAGCTAGTTAGACAATGGAGGTTTGCTCACGTCACGCCCACTATTAGTTGGAACGCTCCTGATGGATGGAATGGATTGGATAGGACCGTGAAGTGGAAGGAAACATAAGACGAAAAACCAAAGAGGAGCCAACTTTAAGAATGATAAAAGAAGACAACAACTAAAATAGGAACATAGTATAATAAAATGTATATGTATATATATAAATTCCTAGTCGAAAATGAACACAAAACATTATTATCAAATCGTTGCCCCTTAATGAAATCTTGGAAAAGCCTAATCACCTCTCAAGTTGAGTGCAAAAAGTGTGTAAAATATTTGATGAACGCACTCGAAAACCATGTGCTATAAAAGATAAGAACGGGAACGACGATTATGGCTTGCGAGTATCCCAAAGCTATTACCAGGACTTGAACAGAAGCCAATCCCAAACCCAACTCAAGATAAGGACAACAAAGACAGTCGAGGAATAACAATTAGTGCATACTTGTAGGCACCATGAGTAAATAACAACGAAGACGGGACAGAGCAGAGCAGAAAAAAGGACGAGTCCGTGCAATAATCACAGCCAAGAGCTGCATATTTATAGGCGCAATCAAGTTAATTGCACAAACAGCAGCACCAGATAACACAACAAAGGACTTCGACGAACGACGAACGAAGAACGACTACCTTCTTCATACTAATTAACTTAATTGTGGGTAGTCGGTAGTCGTCTGCTTGTGGCTCCTCTTCGCGCTGAAAGTAATTGCCACTCAAAAGTTTAGAGCATTCATTGCGAAATATTCATCTTTCATCTACGTTACGTATTCCACTTTCCACTTTCCTTCAAGGCCCTTGCACTTTCTTCTAAATAATATTTGCCTAGCTCTGGCCGGCCAAACTCTTTGCGGCCACTTGAAGGAATATTATGCGGAAAACAACTTGAGCTCGATTCATGATTTTCACTGAAAAGTTGCCTGAGAAATACCTACACTGAGAAAATCGTTAGGAATAACCTAGCATAAGGTTTGAAAACAAGTTCAGTTGGTCTATCTATACCTTTTGCTATACCAGAAATATACGCTGGAATACTGTTTAATTATTTGAATATACCAAACTATCGATGTTTGCTTAATTTTTTGATAATCGATATTATCGATAGTGCTCATCGATTGTTTACCAATTATACTTAATTTTACAAATGTTTTAACATTTTTCAATGTGTCTACAATTAGCAAAACCGAATTAATGAGAAAAGAGCGGTGTCTGGCAAAGCTCTTAACAAATCTCTTAATGCTGGGAAGCATTTCCATTTCAATTTCAATTTTATAGTTGTTTTTATTTTTGTTCAATGCATTCCATTCTAGAAGTGGACTTGCTACCGCCGCTCTGTGGTGAATTTCAATTATCTTTGTTGGAGCATCTATTGCTTGCATTTTTATTCCCATTCTCATTCTCAGGCTTTCCCTGTATTTCATTTTCACTTTGAGTTTTATGCATGAGACGCTGCCTAGTTTTTCATTCCGAAAGCCATGCCTATTTCGCTTTTCCACTACATGCTGCTACTCATTCCCATTCCCCATTCCCCATTCTCCATCTCAATCTCATTTTTGTTTGCTTTCCATCTTCTTCTTTTGGCGCTTGCCGGCCATTTACGCTGTAAATTGTTTGCATACAATAAGGCTACAGCGGGAGAGGTCTAGTTCGAAACCCCAGCCATTTGTTTTGGGTCTTAACTTTTGGTGCGGCTTATTTGTGCGGCCAGATTAAGTTTCAAATTGATGTGCGTTTTGAGTTGGCCAGGAAGCAGAAAAAGGAAATGGGAACCGGGACTCATAGTTTCCCTCCTCTGATAAGATGGAACTTCAGGTCTGTAAGCCGCATTGATGGCCAAACTTTAATTTGATCATTCTTTTCGGTGGCCATTGCTCTATTTTCAGAAAGAGCCGATAAGCTTGCTTTTACGGCTCGAAATCTGGGGAATTTCACACGGGAATGGCCCAGCTAATCTGCAGGGTTGGGCGAGCCTGCAAAAGGTCACGAAGCGAAAAGCAAAGTCTTGTGCGTTATTTGGCAGTGGAAATATGAGATGTTCCCGTTTAAGTGTGACCTTGCTATGCAGCGGAATAAGTAAAAAAGAATGAAGTATGCACTTGCTTTTAACACAAATATGAAACATGAACATGAACGAATGCAAGTACAATCTAATAGAGTGAAGGGATAAGTTGAGTATAATTATTTATTTCCAATAACAAATGTCCAACCTTTTTTTAATCGCGTGACATGGGATACGTGATCCATCCCTTATAAAACGGAACACATTAAACAAAATGCCTAGTTCCTCTGACCCTCGGATTCATTGAAAATGCCAGTTCAACTGTGACCTTTGAACTGATGGCTGCGCTAAGTGTTCAACAAAGTTTCCTTTTTTTGTAGGAAGCAGAGGAGAACACCGAAAACAGGAAGAAGACACACCTGCCACACTAAAAAGTTCCTGGCTTCGTTTTGTTTGTGAGTTTTTGCGGCGTGTGAAAGTAAGAAAAACTTGCGTACAAAATTTCCATATCAGCAATTTTATTTGCAACAATTTGGCAACACTTTTCTGTATGGTGGGGAGCGGGGTGTGCAGCTTTGGCTGGCGGTGACGTATCAATTTCCGCTTGATTGCATTAAAAAAAAAAATAAAAAAGAGAATAAAAAGGGAGAAGGTAAAGCGCGGCAAAAGTTTTGCTTGTCCACTGCGGAGAAGCTCCCTTCTTTCAATTGCGTTGTTGGCGCAAATTAAGTTTTTGGGCTGCAAATGCGATTTTTGCGGCAAACGAAAATCGAAAATAAAGTTAAAAATTTTACGTTTTACTTGGGTGTATCTGGATGTGGTCTTCGTTCTCCTTTCCTTTCCTCTGTGTGCTGAAGTAAAAAAGTTTGCGGCTGCGGGAAACTTTGGCGAGTGTAAAAGTTTACAATTTCTGCACACAGTTCGCTCGCTTGCCTGCGTCCAAGTTTAAAGGTTAATGATACCACAAAATAAGTTAAGGACCCCCCGAAAAAAATACACGCTGATGGGTGCGAACGGGGATTCTGTTCTGGGTTTTACAACGAAATAATGCCCTGATTGGATTTGTGCAGTGATGCGGCCACGTTCGCTGTGTTTGCTACGTGCTGCAGTCGGGGACAAATTGCCGGTGTAACTAGGCGACGGGGAACGGTGGCATTGGGATGCCAAGTGTGACCCTGCACAGCAGCGGAACAAAGAATTCACAATATTTATATTCATAAATGTGATTATCTACCTTTATATCGTGATTCAAATCTGTTTACTTAGCACACTAAAAAGTTGACCACATAAAAAGCGTTGACTATTTTTTAACTTATCTGGCTCAAGCTAAAGCACTCGTCGTAGGGATCAAAGTCCAGACTCATTTGCGAGACAAATGGTGACGGATTCATCTGAAGTTCCGAATCCAATTCTGCAGCTATGGGCCGTTCCATTTGAGGTTCGACCAAAAGGGAGGATATGGGTGGCCGGCTCAATTCTAATTTAGATAAAGATTTAGCTGGTGAGGAACAGCAACGAGCCTCACCGCAAAGACAGCAGGCTCGAAGTGCTGTCAGCATCATGCCCATTCGAAATCTTGAAATGCGCTCGACCTGAAATTTTTCGAGTTATGAGTCTAAGTAAAACTTTCTCAGCCGCTTTTAAAGGAACAAGGTGCACCTGATGTTTGCCCACATTTCAGCTAAAGTTGTTTTGGCTTATGGGTTGTAAAGATAAGAGCTAGTTCAGAAACATTTTGCAGGAAAGGTTTACTATCTTGGTTTTTGTTTTAACAAAAAGTTGTGTACCAACTGCTGAACTCGTACTTCAAGTAAATTAAATTTAAAAAATACTATATCTTCCATTTAACCATGAGATCATTAGGTAAATTCCCAAGTTTACAACATACTATTTCAGAGTTTCTCTACTCCTTTGTTCTGTCTTGCCATGCTAGTATCATTTAAACTCAATTGAGCGAGTAACAAATGGCAAACCCACAGATGTCAGTGCGAGCATGTTCCCCTGTCCTAATACCTTTCCTCCACTAATACCCATCCCGCTCCGCCCCCTTTGCCACGCCCTAGCATAAACAGAAGAGGGTGTCCGCCTTTGGTTACACATTCCCTCCTCGAGTTTCTCCTTCTTGTTTATTGTTAGCTTAGTGAACATTTAATTGTTGTTTACATTTGTATTTTGGTTTATTTTGTACAGCACTTTGTAGTCTCTAGTCCCTCTATACATCTTCCTCCACTGCATGTTTCTTAATAAGATTCTCATATAAACAGGGAACAGGAAAAGCGGGAAGAAATGAAAAGCGGCGGCTGGAGGTAAGCGCGAAATTTACATTTTAATTAATTTTAATTAAAAAAAGCAGAGCCAAAAAATATCAAAAACGAAATACATTAAAATGTTTCCTTACTTCTTTCCTGGCATTGTTATTATTTTACTTCTGCTACGCTTTATTTCGTTTCTTTTGCAGGGCGAATCTGATGGGAAGCGGTGACAGCTGTCAATATACAATTTGAAAGGATTTTTACGCTCAAGCACTTAGATGAAACACAACAAAAAATATAAAAGAGAATTCGCCAGGTGAAAAGTACGTGAAAAGTACGTTAAGATATCCCAGAAAGAGTCAAAAGTTTGGGTAACTGGATGAGAATATATAAAGTAGCAGCATTAACAGATGGGTAACTTGTGTAGCAATTCATATTGTTATACAGGGTTAAGTTAACCTTTTGCCAGAATATAATATTAAATTCAATTTTATGCAGAAAATGCAAATTATACAACGAAATAAAAGAATTTCTTATGCCAGTGTGACCATGCAATGGGAACAGTGGCACTGAAACGCCAAGTGGGAACCTGCACAGCAACGGAAGTAAATATGCACTGCTAATAGCAATTGCAATCGCAATATTTATTTTCAAACCATAAAAGTATTCTTCATAAATCATACAATTAATCTATTTATTTTGCACAGGCTGAAAGTAAACCCTCGAAAAAGATGAAACCACTCACATACTCTCTGGTTCTTCAATATATTATTTTAAATTGTACACATTCATTAGATAAAATCCGCTTAGGGAATGGACAAAACCAACCATTCACTCAACGTCCGTCCAGGAGCATAGGTGAACCTCCCTGGATGTCCGTGTTGAATGCATTTGCCAAAACACGAGACAACAAACAAATTGCGGATGCACTTGAGACCCCAAAACAAATCGCCTCTGAAAGCTGGACAGGCGGAAGAGGAAGTGCTTCATCACAGGGTGTTGTCGTCGTCTCCTTCCGATTAAATCCTACATCATCCTGCCCCCCACAATTGTCGCACGTAATTTGGTTTTTGGTATCTCAATTTCTGCTCTCTCTCTTTAGAAATGTCAGAATGTTGGGATGCTAGGATGCTAAGGTTGCTGCAACGAATCAATTTCTGACATATGGCCTGTCAATGAGCTTTGACGTGTGGCAGGCAAAGATAAAAGGATGTGCAACAGTGTGGCAGAAGTATACTAAGCACACACGACACCGATGGACCACAGACTCGAAACGTTACGAAATGGGACGAAATCATGCCTTGAAAATGGAGAAAGGACAGCTTCATTAAGGCCACTCCACTATAGTATGTGTTTGTAAACTTTTTACATTTTCTTTTGCAATTTCCCATTCACTTTGTATCTGTGGTGTGGGTGTGTGGACTTTTGGTCCAGTGTATATATTTTTTTATTTTTCAACCGGGGGAAACATTTTGCGCAAATTGAAGTATTTACCTTTTTGGTCAAGGCAATGCAGGCAGAGGCATAAGCAAAGGCAGAGGCAGAGGCAGAGGCTATCTCCTCAGCTTCTCCATTTCAGCTTCATTTGCTTTATGTAAATTTAAACCCCCACTCTGGACGCCAAGCTTTCAGTGTTATTTCCCAGTGCTTTTACGGAGCCACGTTCCTCACCTGTCAGACAGTTGCCACACGGGTGGTGGTGGTGCAGCCATTTGTCTCATTCCACCCCACTTTTTGTGGCCCACAGTCCGCTGCTGCTGCTGTTGGCTCAAACAAAACGTTGCGTAAGCGTTTGCCAAAGTTAAACCCGAGCAGAGCAGAGCAGAGCAGCAACCTGCCTCCCCACAACTGCAACCCGTGGGAGAGCGAGCACTAACTGACTATCGCTTACTGGCGCCGCACATGTCTGCACGTTTATTTCTTTTACGCTTTTCTTTCTGCTCTTTTTCGATGCTTTTCCTTGGCTGGAAATTGCATTGGGCTTCCCAGCCTCATCAGCATGACCCCAAACTTGAAAATACCATTTTGAAAAACTCCAACCCTTTTGCCATCAGCATCCATTTGTTTCTTGAATTGCGGCGTGTTACGTTTCATTTTCAATTTTCATGGCATTTGCCTTTCTTTGTTTTCGGTTTTATTTTGGACTGCCAGTCAGCAGGGGTCGGCTGATTTCAGGTGGATGTGTGGCACTCTCAATCAAGCAGACTGAACTTGATGCTAAGCTAGAAGTGATTTTAAGTGGCAGAGTGACCATGCTGTAAAGCGGAATTGAAACGCTTAACATCTTGCGGAATCTGACTCTGCGGGGTAAAGGAATTTGAAAGATAATTTAAACTATTTTAAATTTCTACTTCATTCGTATTTGTATGTCATACATTTATTATAGAGTTGCGAATTGTTATTATTGCTAGTGTGACCATGTCATGTGACGGAATTGAAACGACTAAAGGGCATGCAATGGCAATTTCAACTGCAATGCCAAGCATCGATTTCCGTTTTGCCGCACAACTCATTCCCAACAATTACCACAAAGTCCGAAACAACTTTTTTATGAAGTCATTTCGTCGTTAGCCGAAATGAACCAAAAGGGAAAGAGACAGCACAAAAAAGCGGCTGAAAATATAATCATAATAAAAGTGAAATTAAATAAAATAAAATGAAAAGTCATGAAAAACATTGGCACTTGTTCAAAAAGTAAGCACAACAGAGAATCGTTCTGTTGAGTGGGCGGCAAATGGCAAGCGAACGGGAGCGGTAGTGCCCGAGTTCGGTCATTAAATATTTACTTGGCGCTACCATTTCTTTTACTTAGGCAAAGGCTCGCCGAGAGTTGCGCTTCCATCGCATTCCATTAGCCGACTTCCCTTTTCCCATAGCCCCCTCTACATAGTATGTAGGTATATATGTATGTATATCCGCTTCTGGGCACAAGCCAGATAAACATAACCGTTTCATTTTATGAGCAACAATCATTGCTTTTGATTGCCATCCTGATGGCTTCAGCTTCCAGGACTGCGACTGCTTCTTATCCCGGCGAAGGTGTAAAATGCCGCATTGCTTAAATTTTTTACGGCTCACGCCTGCCGCCTTGCTTGTATACTTGTATACTTGTATGTAGTATGTAGTATGGTGGGTGGGTGGAAAAAGGCAGCCGTTATTGTGTCGTTCTCATGATTGAAACTCATTTTGCCTGGCCAGTCCACCCTCCCCCGGTTTTCCAGCCACATTCCTGTTAAATTGATTGCAGGACAGGTGTTTTTGGAGACGGAACGCAGTGGGAAAGCAGCGAGCACCTTGCATGTCGAGCAACTCGGGCAATTGTTGCTCTCGATTTTGGATTTTAACTGTGATGGCCTCATTAGTTTTGGTTGCGGTTTGGGGCTTGCCTGGGAAATTGGCAACAATTTTCTGCACTACGTAGCGTTAGGTTTGTGGCCGAAAGCATCTGAAGTTGTGCATAAGGAAAGTGCCTACACAGATTAAATTGTTAGAATTAGTGCAACAGAAGCTTTAAGACATATGAAGCCCTTAATAGACTCTTTGGTTTTTGAATACATTTAATGCACAGCAAGATCTATCACATTAAACGAGTTTTTTTTTGGACCACCCTAATGTATGTATACAGAATCGCACCTTTTAGGTATGTTATTCATCATAATCATAATAAAAACCCACTCTTACAATATATAGAAAATATCCATCCGTCACTTTCCTGGACTTCGATTAATTTGATGCATTGCGTAATCGCTAGGTCTCTTGACGATGCTGATTAAAGGGTTTAAAAAAAAAGGACTGCAAAATTGACGAGATTGATGAGAGCCAACTAACAAGTGACAAGGGGAAAAGGGGGTTGCGAAAAGTCTCTGCGGAGTTGTTTCAACTTTAATAAAATTTCCTATATATTAAGCTGAAACTTCCCGAATGAATCGAGATGCGCAATGAAAAGAAAAGCGAGGAAAAGCGATGGCCAAATGGTAAAAACGGGAAAGCAAACGACGACCAAGTCGGCGATTCTAGAAAAAGGCGCACCAACGGAGAGGGGGCGTGGCTCTGCTGCGTTGGCTTCCTTTTTAATTTCCGTTTTAATGCGTTCACCCCCAAGGCGATGGAGTGAGGTAGAAGTTGTTAGAGAAGGACGACGGACCTTGGCAACAAACATACACACCTGGAAATGCTGATGCTGCAAATTAGTAAGCTGCCACGCCCACTTCTGCGGCTTCTACTGCTGCTGCTGCTGCTGCTGGATGATAAGCATAACATTATCGACACAAAAGCAAAATTTGTGTAATAAAAATTTTTAATTAAGTGTATTTCTCGCTTTTTCGCTCGCCCACAGCGATGACAGCGCCGCTCCATCAGACGACGGATCTGTAGAGCTCCAGCTCCCCAGCTCCTCATCTCCTCATCGCCCAAAACTCCGGACATGGACACGGCTACGGATCCCAGCTATCATTGTTGTAAATTTATGCAAATCGCTTTTGGCCCACCATCATCTGCTGTCACTGCCGCCCACTGAATTAAAACTGAAGTGTTTCCAACTGCAGAAACAAAAGAAAACACGCACCACTCAAAGGCAAATACACAGCAAAAAAAAATGGTTTATGTATCAGTGATATATAAATTGGGGTGCATTTACCAACATATTTAATTAAAAACGAAATGAGTGTAGAGGTAAAAGAAAAGACAAAAAACTAATTTGGCTTAGTGATGAAAATAAAAAAATCAATGTAACTGTAGCTTAATTGCCTTGGTTTTATCAGCTTTACACATTAGTAAGCTGCATAAAATAACAAATAACCAACAAATATGAATTAATTATTTTATTAATTAGTTAATAATATTTTTAATCAATTACTCATCAAAATTGTGGAAATACCTATTGTTGTATTTATTTATTAAGCTTTTATTTTTTGTTTCCGTGTAAGGACGGGCACATAAACCCAACGCAGAGATAAAGCGAAATCGACAAAGGCAGCCGAACGATTAACGCTTTTAATGAGTACTAAACTCGCCTACGCAATTATGAGATAGCCACCCTCCGCGGGGTAAAGGGGGCGTGACTATGGCAAGACGCCCCAATCGGACCAAGAGGTGTGTCTGCCACGGCGCGTGATTGCCGGCGGTGAATAAGCCAACGATGATTTCCATAGGCAGACAACAGATAAATACGAAAAAGCCAAAAGCAGTGGGGGAATGGAGTTCATAAAAACCCAAGGGGGGATTTGGTCAGAGGGACATTCGGGACTATTCTGGCCCTTGCCTAGACTCAACTGTATTTGTATTTAAGAAACCTAAGCTCTTGCGAAGTAATTCTATCAATAAGCCTTGTTAAACAAACCATGAATTTTAAATCTATAAAACTAACTAATTAACTTTAATTTGTACATTATAAAAGGATTACTACAGATTCCTTTATACAATTTTAGGGTGAATGTGCCTCTTCGCGCTGTGGAATTACATCTGCAGGGGAATAATCACTTTTCGAAGAGGAATTAAACTAAAAGTGAAAAAAATATTAATTAATAAATAACAATAATCATTGATTGTTTGATGAAAAAGTAATTTGTCGACTTTTAGTTGTCTAACATTGCTGGATTTCAAAAGAATTATTATTATTGTTAAAAAGTTCAAACCAACTATTCAAAACCGACATGAAATGTCTTTCCCTTCTTTTGCTATTTAATTTCATATAAATGGAAAACTATTATCCTCTGCCTAAGCAATACAATAAAACCGTGTTTTCCAGCATTAATCTTGCAATTCCGCTTTAATTCGTCGGCTTTCCGTGGAAATCCAAGTCGAGTCTTCAGAGTGGTCCAGTTAATTTATATGGGGGCAGGGATGGGAAGTGCTTGGGATCTGTCCGGGGCAGCAGGTGGACTAAGCCTGGAAAAGACAGGACGCGACGTCGCCTGGCAGGCCAAAGTAAAAGCTGCAAAATTTATGCGTCGCCATTTCAAGTCAATAAGCGCATTTATCTTGTCGTCCGTCAGGACAAATGCACAGAGTAAATTCTGGCAAGCATTTATTTTAACGCACTGCTTGGAATGGCGATTCTCGAGTGCCATTCATTATACGGTTAGGGGAAAAGCAAGGCTCGAATTTTATGAAATATTTAATGAACGCAGTTAAGTTAACAGCCCTATGGCAATATAATAGTTTTTGATATCAATATTACACTAGCTTATAAAATTATACAACTGTAAAACAATTTAATTTAGGAACGGAAATAGGACCAATTATGACAATCTTACTATAAACCCAGATAGCTTTAATCTTTAGATAGTAGCGATGAAAAAAATTCCTTTCTTTTTATAAAGTTTATTTTTAAGGTCCAATTTATGGAGACATCTCTTAAATTTGTATTATAAATTTGTAAACTAGTGCTACCTGGTTGCTTAGGTACATAAGATAAATCCTTAATTTCTCGCTTACATATTTTCAAATTTTTCTGTTTGGCTTGTCTTCCCCGGTAAATCTGATTCCGCTCACTCTCGGGCACAGCAGATTACATTTAATTTCCACTTCGATTTTCAAGGCTACGTGCCAACAGGCGGTAGAATAAAGAATGCAGGATGCAGGATTTCCAGACGAGGGAAAAATAAATCTGTGGCTGGCTAGTGAAGCTTTGACGTCAGACAACCGAACCGCAGTTTCGTCTCCATCGTTGACTATTCAAAATTCAATCAGATGCATTTTTCTTCTTGAGAGAAGCCAGTAGCTGGAGCAGGAGCAATGCACAATGGCAGCAGTAGCAGTAGCAGCAGTCCAGGCAAATTTCATTTTGTTTTCCCAGCAGCCAGCAACCCATTGTTGTGGCCATAAAAAGAAACAGTTATTGGGGCGACCTGTCCGGCAAAGATCTGACAAAGAAGCAGCATCTTTAGGAAGATTATTATTATTATTGCCATTACTATTATTACTTCCAGCGTGTGCTTATACTCTTTGCTGGCACTGTATTACATTTATTGTTATTTTCATGCACTTCCCTTGCTCAATTTTTTTCATTTTTTGGCAGTTGCAAAATGACGAAGGAAAGTTTGAGTAGTCAAATCAATAGAATTTGAGGAACGAAGAGTTTCTGAAGCACAATTATACCTGTACAAGAGCCAGTACTTTTGGGACTAGCACATTAAATAGTAAGTTATATTTGTAGTAGTAGTAGATGTCAAATAAAAAAAAAATAAAATGTCAAATAACAAAACAACAAATTTCTTTAGTTTTTTTTTTACAAAAAGAGTTAAAAGTCTTGCTTAAGCTACATATTGTCTATGACAGTCGCACCCATTTTAAGTCCTACAAGTGTTTATCAACATTTTCAAAATTAACCAAATCTTATATTTAAATTTTTCCTGGTAAAGAATGCATTGGTTTTTTTTTGCTTGAAAACTAACCAAAACTTGGGAACTATTTATATAAACCACGGTATTAAACTTCTTGGTTGTACATTATTTTCACCCCCATTCTTAACATTCCTCTTGTCTCCTACTTTTCTTTCATCCCGTTTTGTTTTGGTATTCTTCCGCTTCGATTATTTTGCTCCACTTCTTGTTGTTTTGTAGCTAAATTAGCTAAATTGCTTATGGCAAACTCACGTAGCGGATGCTACAGCCCCTGACCCCCTAACCCTCTAACCGCCCACCATACACCGCCCATGGCCACCCCGTCAAAAGGGGATGAGTTGGAGGGATGGTTGTTTTGGAATGCGGAATGGAACAGTTAACGCCGGTTAGCTTCTACTTTAGTTGAGGTTTCGCTTTTGCAGCTGGTTTTTGTAATTGTTAATCACAGTAAGTTTAACAACATCTAGCACCATCCACCACCCATCGCCCTGTCCACTTTACAAACCCCCCACCCTCTTGTACATTTTTCCCTTTTTTGCATTTGCAATCGTTGTGCGATTTTTGTTTTCATGGTCCATTTGGTTTCGGCTTTCCAAAGACTGGTGGGATATCCTATATTGCTAGCCTCCCCCAACTCCTTTTTGTGTACGTGCAGGTGAACGCATAATTAGGGAAATTCCTTTGTTGTTCCTTTGGTATGAGGGGCTGCGGAAAAACGAACCGTAAGGTACACTTTGCACTGTAAAAAATATGCATTTAAATCATTATAATCAAAAATGTTAACCTCTATAAAAAATATACAAAATCAATCAAATGCTGAAATTTAAACAATATACCAAAGTGTCTGATGTGTATTTTCATTGCACATATTTAGAAACTACTTTTGCTAAAATTCCTTTCCAGTGCATGGGCCAACCACTTTCGTTTGAGTGAGTCAAAGTTTTTTGCAGCGAAAAAATCTCATTTGTTTACATTCGCAATGGAATCAAAGCGAACATTTAATACCGGCGAAAACGGAAAAAGAAACCCCCCCAACTTTTTGCTCACCCTTGTGCCGGCTTCTCCGATTTCTCCTCCTCATTTCTCATCAATAGAATTTAATATCATTCGTCTCACATTTCCAAGGACTTACATAACGAAAAAAAAAGATCCAAGGGACTCACCTGGAAAGACAGGAAAAGGGAAAATGGAGAAAATAAGACGAGAGGCAGGAAAATCAATGTGTATCTTTGTGAGCTGGTGAAACGGTTAACAAGTCGTATGAGTAATTTTACGAGGAGCCAAAACGAAACTTTTTACGCCGAACCCAAAAGATATGCACTAAATGGCTGCCGCACCGCAGCGCACACACAGCATTTTTATTTGCGCACGCATAAAATTCCATTTCTTATTTACGATCTTCGACCCCAGGCGACTTTTCCTCCCTGTTTATGATGAATTTTTGTTATTTTCTTTTGCTTTATTGTTATTGTTCTTTGTCTGCTGTTTGCTGTTGGCTGTTTGCTGTTTAGATGTATAGCTGATTGTATCCCTCCTCCCCCTACACATTTTCGATTTGAGCTGCACACCTAAAATTATGCAATAAAAGCCAAGGGCAACAGAAGAAGCAGCGGGAAAAGCGGAGGAAAAACCCTCCTAAAGTGGGAAAGATTTCTCCTCTAATTAAATCAACATAAAAGCACCTGATGTAGATGCGCTCCTCCGAATGTTAGAAACAGAAATTAATGACGTGGAAATTGCGCAAACACGCATCAAATGTTTCTCTCTTTTCTTTTTTGTTTTTTTTTTGTTGCTGCTCAGTAATTTTTCGTGGGAAAATGGGGTGCGAATAATATCAGGTATATTTAATTCCTTTTTGTCTAAGTTTGATTGGATTACTTTGAAAATGTTTTACTGGAAGCACAAGCCAAACATATAATGCAAGTAGAAAGTTAAGGTAATTGGAAATGACTTTATATTATACTTCCAAAAATGCTTAAGGCTTAAAATTAATATAGAATCAATAAGTTCTTCAAGCAGGCAAAGCTTCTTAGAAATATAATAATCAATTTATTCCCCATTTTAATTTGTTCGATTTGTCAGCGTAAAATTCCTCTGTCGTTTCAAATAATTTTGTACTTTTCTTCGCCTTCTGCTGACACTACCATATTTCCTTTTCCACTTATATTTCATCCCTTCGTGCTAAAAATCCCAAAAATGTCTGTTTGCATTTTGTTTAATCAACTAAATGAACCCAAAACGCAAAATTTTTCATGCTTCAATATGCCGAAAATTTGTCAATTGAGTCAACCCTCGAATCTCTGCCGATTCTCAAAAGCCCCCCCCTTTCAATATTCATGGGCGTTGGCAGGGGGATGGATAGTACGCACACTGCATACATAAATCAATTTCAATTAACGTTAATTAAATACGCATCAAGTGGGCATGACCACAAAAGCAAAATACAGGCGCAGTGGGCAAAAAAAAAGGCGGAGGGGCGCGTCAAACAACCCAAAATGAGGGGTGGATTGTTGTCAGGGTGCTCAGGAGAAAAAAAAAAATCGGGTTGTGGGTGGTGGGTGGCGTCAGAGCGCATAAAAAAGGAGATTGAAGCGAACAAATGAGAAACGCAGATTGGCATAGAAACCGAGAAAGCCCCGAAAAACATGCACTGCAAATTGAAAATGGAACTGCGTGAGCCACCAAATGCCCACCCAGGCCCCAGCCTCTCATCATCCAGCCACCACCCACTTACCACCCATTTACCACCCCCTTTTCCATTCACTATTCTACGCGTCTGTTTTGCGGTTATGCGCTTGGCTTGTCACAAACCACGAGACCAGTGCAAACTGTGTATACAGACCAAGCTAAATATTAGCAAAATAAAAAATAAGAGCTTACAAAAACAAAAAAAAAAATACTATGGATTGTATTTTGATAAGAAAAAGAAGTTGTAATTAATTATTTAAATTATCCACACACCTCAAAACCAACATTGTTCAAATCAAAATTTAATTAAATTAGCCTTTTGTGACTAGCGCAGCTAGTATTAAACCAATATATAAAATAAAAAAACAGATTTGTGAGAACAAAAAAATAAATAATAAAAAATAAAAATGGTAATCTGCTGTTAAAATAAATAAAATAAATTTATAATTTTTAATCAAATCTTAAGATAGAATCTTTAAATTAAATACAGATAATAAAATATATATTTTATAATTTAGACAAGTTTTAGTTTTGCTGGAGTTCAGTTTTTAAAGTTCTGTATATTGGAGATGTTTTGGAAATATAACATTTTCTTAGTGCACCTCTCTTCTGGGTAAAAATTCTAGAACTCCCAAAATACGGGCAAACGCAAACACACGCACATACATAAACAAACTCTTCAAATGGGAATAGCGAAAAATTCAGTTCTGAAACCGCAATGATGCGGCTGACCAAGGGAAGGCGGGAACGGGGTGGGAAAACTCCAATCCCCGGAAACCGCGAGTCCTGGAGTCCCGAAACCTGGAATCCAAACTCCCTTCGCCAGAACAGACACACACAGCACATCTAACATTACAAGAGTAACGAAGTCCGTTTTCCCCCTGGCTTTTCACCATAGCTTACTTTTCCCCCCTATTGTTGGACGGACGGACACACAGTGCGTTTTCCAGCAACCACCCACAATTTTGGCAAGGGTCTGCAAATGACATTGATATTTTTCTTGTTTGCCATAGTCACCAAAGCGGGGCCATGTGGGAAAAACCCGGAAGAGTAAACATTTATATGGAAGGGCTGTGGCTGAATTTTGAGATTTGAAATTTTAAAGTCACTTTAAATAAAATGTATCGAATGAAAAGTAAAGTTATATTTATCATTAATTAAATTAAGACATTTAAGGTATGATTCTGATGATGCTATATTTTTGATAAAACAAATTAAAATTCCTTTATTTTATTTTTTTAACATTTTTATATAGAAGGCTGTGGCTGAATTCTGAGATTTGTTATCAAAAAGTCACTTTAAATAAAATGTATTATTTATTATTTATAATATTTAAAACAATTTAATACCAAATAATTTGATTAACACAAGCTTTTGCGTGTATATTATTGAAATTAAATTATTTAATTTAATTTAATGTTATTTGTATTACAAAATTATTTCCCAACGAATGATGAAATTAATCAAGCATTACGGCTTTATCATTTTAGTAAACTGTTTTTTGATTTAAAAAGTTGGTCCAATTATACTTCACTCATTTCCCCGAGCAATTATCGCTTTACAATTTCGCAGCCCGCGCGTAAATCTTTCAAAAAAGTATAAATGTAAAATTAAAACCTTCGGCCACCCGCTGCGAAGGCGGAATATTTTTCTTTTCGGCTTTTGTGTATTCCAGCTTCAACTTTTGTATAATTACAAAACTCATTAGTGCACAAAGTTTTTGGTCAGGGAGCCAAAGTATGCAATGCTAATTGAAATTGAAATGTTTTGGAGGCCGAGGAGACTGGTGCCGACTTGTACGTAAAAAGCGAGATAAGCAAACAGCTTGGCACTCTAAAAAACTCACCAATCGATCTGGAAATTTGAGTGCCTATAAATGCCTTCCTTCCTGGAATTTTCCGGACATTTGGAAATCACACACAATCATGCTTAGTTTGGGCGGATGTCTAATGTTGGTTTTTTGCCAAAAGCAGCGCGATGAAGATCGACAGAACTTGGCGGATGAATTAGTGGATCAGCAATCACCAGTGGTGCTAACGAAGGAGGAGTGTCCTCGCAGAAGCAGAAATCTCAGAAGTCCTGTCCGTCGAAGGGCCTCCCATTCGCCTTCGCATTTGGTTGAGTTTAGCATCTGTGCAGATGTACATCTTCAGCCGGATTTGGTGCAGGATACTCTGGCGGCAGGGCCAGTGGATAATCCATCCACGAATAAACGAAACTCCGGCATTGCCATCGAGGATGTCATCGAGGTCCTTGCCACACATCCTGCTCCTCTTCCATCGTCATCACCATCATCATCATCGACTTTGATGTGAGCGTCGCATGTCAAGCTCTTTAAATTCAATACGACATACTGGTGTGAAATTTGCGCTTCTGATTTGCATTCGCAAATTGGTAATACAATAGGTAGTCATTTCCCCTCGCCTAACACCACCCCCCACCACCAAACTGCCACCCAATAATCCCGATAATATATGTACCATATACTGAAACATAGAGTCTAGTGCATTTTTGAAATTAGCATAAGTGACATCATTTTGCATCATTTGAGGCCCCCCGAAAACAGTTGTTTAATAGGGGGAAATTTGAGGGCCCTGATGACGCTGCTCTAGCGTGATTCCAATGAACACAACTGTACCTACACATTGGACTAGTCAATGGCAGGCTATAAAAGCAAACAGTTCCGTGGGGTATTGCCTCAGTTGGAGGCTCCAAGCGAGAATCGGCGTGGGTTTATCAAAATAAATAAAAGGGAATTGAACAAGGTGATAACTTAACTATTTGCTGGTTGGCAAACAGACAATGTTTTACTTGCTGGATGTACTCTAATTTTCTTCTATAAATACCTAAAATACTTCGATTTCGATATTAACCTTTGATCTGAATGTACTTTTTTAACTGCACTTTTTGGTGGTCCGATAACAGATGATGTTTTATTTTCTGGACTAAGTTGTACTTTTTTTTACCTTAAGTACCTTAAATACTAAGAGAAGTCGTTTTAATTAGAACTGACATCTGTTTTATTTTTTTAAAAGCTCTTTGAAATGACTGCATTTTTTTTGGTTTACTTTTTGGTGGACCATTAACAGTTGACGTTCTTTAAATATTTTAAGAAACCCATTTGATTTGAATTCGCATTTGTGTATCTTTTACTAAAAACCCTTTGATCTGACTGTACTTATTCAATTTTACTTGCAGAATCATGTGCCTTAACCTTTCACTTGGCTGCTGTGGCCGCTCCTCCTCGAAGCAAAAAAAACAACAGCAGCAGCAGCAGCAGGAGCAGCACCAGCCGAAGCTATCGCCCTCCGAAACGTCGTTGTGCTGCCAGGTGACCACCAGCCAGCCATCGCTGACCAGCATGAGTCCCAGCCTGAAGGTTCTGCCACCCAGGATCGCCACATCGAGCACCTTAAGCTCCTGGGCCGCCGAGGAGCAGCTCTACGCCGTCGACAACGAGGAGCGCACGCCCACGCGGTGGACTGCCTGGTGGCTCCAAGGAGACTCCGATGGCGATCAAGAGAAGAAGAACGAATCCTCACCTCGAAACTAAAGATTTAGCAGAAGGAAATAACTTAAATAGTTTCACGAACATTAATAAAGACTTTCTTTTAAACGAATTGAACACTGTTAAGAAAAATGGAAAAATTTCATATTTAATATTAAAAACAAGTTTTTTTATTATATTATTTATTTTTATTTTATTTATTTTAAATATAAAACCTTAAAATGCATTACAACAAAAATATTGAATATAAAATGAGTCCTTTTACTTTTATATTCATTTTACTGTAGTTCAATAAGATCTTTATTTAAGGTAAGTATATCAGATATTCAAAAATATTTCAAAAAACATTCAAATTATTATTGAAAAAACATTTAAAATTTCTAGAAACCGCACTATATGAAAACTAAAGCGATAACTAAAGCGAAAACGAGTATAAAATAATGGGATAAACTACGTTTTTTTATCATAGATGTTTTTAAAGCAAGAAAGATTTAAAGCTCACATCGAATTCAGTTTGGAATGTGGCTTTTATTTGGTTAAGCTTTTTTCCATTTGATAAAATAACTGCAGCTGCTAAGGATTCAGCTTGGCTTTCCTTTTTAATACCCACAAAAATGGAAACATTTTTTTTCTTTTCAATCTGCAGGAACCGCTTTCAACCCCTCTCAAGCCAGGAAATTCTCTGGCACACACGAAAACTAGGGGAAAAAAGTGCAGGGAGACAATCCAATTCTTTGGTCGTTGGTTCGCGTCTGCGAGTTGCACTATGCTCAAACACGGTGCCCCCTTTTGGAGTATGCATTTTTAAAATGAAATTACGCCACGTTTTTGCGGGACCCAGAGGTAAAGGATTCCGATTCTTCTGGCTAAGACTGGGCAATAAAAATTTGATTAGCAGCTTGTTTAACTTTAATTAAGTTGATTTCGCACATACATACATACATACACGTGGGAGAGTTAATCAAATATTTAGCAGGACCGCAGGGGGTTAAGTTTAGTTTGTCGGCTGGGCTGTTCTGGGCATATATTAACATTTTGGCTGAGCAAACTGGCGAGAGCAAACATGCAAACAAATGTCGGAATATTCATGATGATCATTAACTCACAGGACATACAGGACACACGGAGCAGTAGTTTACAGGATATCCACAAGTCCAGGAGCAGCCTTTGACGCCTGCGAACAAATTTGCACAGCCTCCAAGGGTTTTTGTGACTGGAGTTGAGTTTAAGGACCCCCAATCTATCTGCAGACACAGCCACCATTAGGTCCTTGCCAAAGTGCTCCGACCTAAGCCATTAGGGCAAACTTTGCCAAGAGATGTCATTAAAATAAAAATCGAGAGCGTGTTAAATGATTTACAAAAAGGGTGGTGCTGCTGCTGACGGCGGCGAACGGGGAAAACAATTTCGTGGCTTTTCCAGTTTATGTCCTTTTAGCTCCTTAGCTTCTTCTCCACCAGTCATTTTTGTATTTTATGCTTTTTATGACTTTTCAATAAGTTTGCCACCCCCACCCCCACCTTCCAAAGACTGCAGCCCATAACCCCAAGAGAACTTTTCTTCTCGAGCCATTAAAGAAGCCAAGTTTTAATATCGATAAGTTGCTATATTGAAAAGAGGAGCACATTCGACAAGCTGCAAAACTAGCATAACAATTCTTTTCGAGAGCGTATGGTGGAGCATGTGGAATCAGAGTTAATGAAACATGATCCCGACACATAAAGACATTCCAGAGATCACTTAAAGATTTTGCCCAAGTCAGTTGCAGATTTTTGTATTTTATCTTGCCTTATGGCAGTGCATTTACCAAAACAACTTAATACAACAAGAACACGTGTAAAAAAAAGTTACAAATTAAGATAGTTTTAAATATTTGAATTTAAAGGTAAATTCAGTGGACCTTTAGCTCAGAGTAGAGTGGAGGAAAAGACAAAATTAAAAATCTCATTTGGATAAGTGATGAAAAAAAAAGTTAAAAATTGAACTAGCTGTCAATATTTCAATATTAAGGTTGATATAATGGACTTGTGGCTCTTAAATTGAAACTTGACCACTTGAAATGGCCTCCATTCAATTACGCTCTTCCCGGAAGAGATTGAGATGGGTCTGCGCTGTTGCGGTTCGGTTCAGTCCGGTTGGAACTTAGTTTTGGAGTCGTTCTGGGGGCTTAGGGATTGGGCTCCGTTCCGACTTATCGTTGGCAATTAGACGCCAATGACACTTTTATGCCACTTTAATAAACTTGAGCAGCTAACAAGTGTATGGGGAAGCGAGAAGGGGAAGCGAGAGTGACACTTGTATGGGAAAAGTTTTCGCACGTTGCGACAAATGTCTTGGGTTGCAATCCTCCCCGGAGTTTGTTTGTGTTTGCCATAAGTTTGTATTTGTGGCAGAAGGTTGACGAGGGGTGAACATGTATGTATGGACACAGATATCAATAATCATTCCCCTCGTCCGCAAAACCCTCACACGAGCTGTAATAACACAAGCAAGTGAAATGCATAAATAAGCATTTCTGAAGCAACGGCCGCCGTTTCTCCTCACCCATCCACAAAAGCCTTTGCTCTTGTAAATTGATACAAATCGTTCAATAATCACGCAATTGTATTTTATTTCTTCCAAGTAACAGCAATAGAAAGAACAGAGAGCCAAGTTTCAGGCACGTGTGGGTTAATGGCCTTGCAACGACGTTCACTAGGGGTTAAGTGGGAGGGTGTTGCATTGGCAAGCAGTGAGGTAGCTACATTTCCCATTTAAGGCACATGGTCACGCTGAACCAGGTATAGATATATTCTAGTGTGACCATGTGCCATTAATAACAAGTTAAAAAAAAGCTTAAGAAAGTAAATGGAACTAAAATACATAAATTAGCAAGGAAAGAAATTCAGAAAAAAAATTAAATGAAGAGAACTAGATTCGGCAAGCCGATGTTTATGCACGTGTATGCACGTGCAGCTTTAACCTTAATTTTTGATATCGTAAAAGTATCTAGAGGTATAGGCATATGTTCCAAAACTGTTTTTAAATTAAACCAAAAATAAGAATTTATATAAATTTATAATGGTTTTAAAATGATCTTTCTGATTGTCTTTATGGAGGCTAAATATGTGAACTTATATCCAAACCCAAAGCCACCAGTCTTTTGTCAACACAGTTACTGTATCCCGCGGATTAATTTCAAGTGCAGCCACGCCCACCGTAACCACCGCCCATCGAAACAGCACCACCCATTTATAGAGTGTTATTTATCATGTGGCAAATGTTGTAATGCATTTTGTAATCGATACAAAGCAATCACAACGAATTGAAGCCAAAAGTGGGAAAGGGAAGGGCAGGGGCGTAGGCAGGGGGGCTGGGGTGGACCTGTGTAAGGCACGTGACCAATCAAAGGGGCGTGGCAGAGACGCACTGAAAAGGGGACTGTGTTGTGTGCGTTGGTTTTACGTTGCTAAATTAATGAAGCACATAGAAAACTGGGGATGAAGTCGAACTGTAGTGACAGCACCACGTATTTTTTCCCTGCCCCTTTAATGCAATCATAAAATAAGTCAAACTTAATTTGCTTGGATTACAGAACTGAAATGAGCAAAGAAACCTATTTACTGACTACTCTGCAAAATTGTATATGGGAGTATACTTCAACTTTCATCAATGATCACTTTAATATTGTTAAGATAACAAATGAAATACCTTTATTTTTCAAACATACTTAAAAAGTTACACCTAGATTCATTATCTAGAATACTGTCGGTGGTTTCGTTAAAAGTCACATTTCAAAGTTTTTATGGGGTTGATGTAAATGCTTGAAGGCCTGATTTAAATGTATTCTCCATAGCTTGATGTGGAGTGGGAGAAAATGGTGTTGCTCTGCATGTTTTCTGACTGATAAGAGTGACGGAGAAACCCACATTCACAAACAATACCATTTGTAAAGCCCTTTGGCACAAAATTTTCGCTAGCTTAGCATACTTTTGGGAGAAAAATGTGGGTAAACAGAAGGAAAGCCCGCATACGGTTGACATTATTTGTAAATGTTTTAAGCTGAGCATTCGCTTTTCCACTTCTCTCTGACATTCCTGCGAATAATCGGGAAAATCGTAAATAATGCAAAGCAAATAAGTGAAAACCCCTTTGCAATTTGCCCTGTTTAAGGCATAACGATATTTTTATGGCTACCGTCTTTTTGCCAAACTTTTCCAACCCCTTTTTGGCAACACACTTTAGGGCGTCATTAATTTGTAAGCTTAGAAAGTTGCGCGCGTCATGAAGTCAAAAAACGGCAAACGGATGAGAGGGATAAGATGCCAAATCGAATCAGAAAACTTTAATGACTTTATGCGCCAAACTTTTTACGTAATTTTAACCCCGCCGCACTTTTACCTTGCTTTTTTGGGGAGGGTGGAGAAAAAGTTTTGCTGCAATTGCAGTCGGTTGCAACACCCTACTGAACAGGATTCAATTAATTAACTGCCAATAGCTGGAGCTCTTGTTTCAGAAGCCACGATTTCCCTCCAACGATTTTTCCTCCCAACTTTCCCGCATCTGAATTTCCATCATCAAGCTTGCCTGCCCCCTCTGCCATCATCATTATTTTTGGAGCTGTGTCTAAATAATTGATGGAAAAGACAAATTGCCGTGTGCTGTTTCTTTTCTTTTCTGTGCTTTTTTTTTTTTTTTTTTTTTCCCCTTTCTTCACCTAGCTGACCAAAGCAAAATTCTCTTGCGGCTGTGATTTTTTCGTCTTCTTCCCTCTTTTTTGTGGAGTTTTTATTTTCGTGCATTGCGCTTCATTAATTGCACTTGCTAATTGATTTGACACGGACAAAGGAATCGGGTGCATTGAAGGGAACAGGAGGAAAAGAGAGTAGTACAGCATAATTTGAGCAAGCAAGTGGTTTCCATTGAGGCAGTGGAAAATTCGCTAATTGGGTTTGATATATCCGCCAGTAGAACGGAAATAGTTTCAAAGAAAAGTAAGTAAAATTATCATTTCAAAGAGTTACTAGTAATTACTTTCAAATGAAGTTACAATTAAGTCTCCAGAGTGAAGTTCTTCGTTGGGCGCCAAATAATATAAACTGAAATCTTGGATGACACAAAAAGTATGTATGAATGAGAAATAACGCTTTAAAACCAGGCGTCGTCCAGTGCTTCTAAATACCCACAACGGTCGCAAAACCGAGCCCTGAACAATTGGGACAAAGTATTTACTGGTAAACCCAGTTCCAAATCTGCCCCAAAGCCAACGAATCCAACTTGGACAATTCGCATGCAAATCTGGAACAGCTTAAGCCAACTCCTCCTTCGTTTAAGCCCCCACCCCCCCCACACCACACCCCTCTTTGGGTCGACCTCCTCTGGGTCATGCATAAATCATGGGTGGAGGGGTTAAAATGAAGGCTGAGGAGGCCAATGCTGCAAAGGGTTGAACAAGTGGCAAACTTTCGCTTTTGCTTAAGCTTCTCGTCTTTGACTTTCGGTTGAGATTTGAAATCGATAGCCTCGCCTGTTTAGGCCACCACATCCTCCGATTTGTGGAGGTGCGCCGCGAGAGGCGAGTGAAACGTTTTGCACGCCACAAAAGTCTTCTTAGCTTATTTATTATTTACACGAGTGAAACGTGTATAAACCCAAACAAAATGCTACAAAAAAAAAAGAAAAAAAAAAGTAAAAGGGCAAGAGGCATCTCACAAAGAAGAGCAAGAAAATCCCCAAGTATATGGGTGAGTGTGTGAAGATGGTGTGTTGTGGTTGATTTGATTGCTTTATGCACCCAGTGAGTGGCCACATGAATTTCAAATGAGTCGTTTGCCGCCTTTGCTTCGTCTTCTTTGTTTTTCTTATCGCATTTCTAATATATTTTCTTGTTTTTTTTTTCATGGCAACACAAAATATTTGGCACTGCCAAAAGGTGCATTGAAAAAGTAGTCTTCTGTTCTATCAATCGTGTAAGATAAGTAAGATAATCTATAATTTCTTGTCTCTGAAAGAGTTCTATAATTTACTAATGCTTTCCACAAATGCTACTGGAAAAAGCCAAACATAGACTATCTGTAAGGGAAGGAATGAAAAGGTGGCAAGCTTTAAAAATGTTGAGCCACGAACGCAGAACAGTCATTATCCTAGACGAAATGGGGATGGGATTAGAGGGCAGCTGCACCTTGCGGTATGCTGTTGCCACATAACGTGTTGCACACGTTTCAAAAGAACCAAGAGGTAAAAAGGTAAAGGGGTGCGGGTTAGCTGGGTCAGTATTCCTGTGTATGTGGGTGTTCCCACAGTAATTTGAAATTCATGCGCTTCGTATGTGGAATAAATTCAAGATTTTGATTTGCTGCTACGTGTGGCAAGCTGCTCTTCCCCTTGCTGCTTCGCACTCACCGCCCTCTGTGCAATTGAAGGTGTGAAATCGCACATAAAGGATAATAAAAGTGAAAAGCGTGAGAGCCTGTCAGGCCCTATAAAAAGGGCAGACGAGAATGGAACCGAACAGAAGCAGCAGCATCAGCTGCAGGTTTCCGCTTTTGTGTTGCGCTTAGAGTTTTTCGGGGGAATAAAAATAAATATATATGTAGTACAGCTCGCCTTGTGGGGCTTAACCAAAACATATAAAACGAGAATACTTCTTTTTTGATACTGCCCTCTGCATATAGTTTTTGCTATGGCATATATTCAGCTGTTTGCGACATTGATGGCACCAATTGACAGTCAAGTGGCGGGAGAACAAGGAAAACTAAAGTGTTTGAACAATTTGTGATGCAATTAAGTGCATTGTTTATTAATATTAAGTTTTAAGCAGATTAGGGCAATGAGACAAAAGGGTCAAGTTGGGCGCCATTTTTTTGTGTACATTATATATTAATATAAGGAGAGGAGTTCTAGCTCTTTAAAGCACTTTTGTGAATGTTCATCTGGTGGTTATAGGATATGCGAGCTAATTAAATATTTTTTGAGCTATATGCAAAAATTGTGATTCTGATTAGCAGCTAAAACAACAAATTTAAAAACACTGAAAACACAGATCAAAGCACCACGCCCACGAGATCTCAAGAGAGCACATTGATTGAAGGACTTAAAACACTTGTCCCGTTACTTGCACACATTTATTGGTTGTTCATCTATGAAATTAAAGTTTATCCCCCTTGCATTCCTGTTCCCCCGGCTGCTGTTTTCTGGCTACGCCCCAAAGCAAATCATCATTTAGTGGTTCCCCAGGGCAGGATCAAAGGCACACATGGCCATCACATAAACACACCATCACACACACACACGCAGGGAAATATGCTGATTACGAGACGACGAAGACTATAACTCTGGTGGCGCCATCTGGTGTGTGTATCTGTATCTGTATACGTATGTGTATGTGTGTGGGTTTAAGCAAATTTCAATGACTTTACTGTTATTTATGCCATTCGAAAAGTAATTTATAGCATTTAGCGCCCAAAAGCACACTTGCGATTTCAACAATTTGTGAGGAGGTGGTGCACGAGACTGAGCCAGATGAGATACCAATGATTATGATTTTGAGGGACACCATAGACAACTGGGTTCAAGTCTTGAGAGCACAACAAGCACATAAACACGCGAACATGACTTTTCTCCTCGTCCCTACTATATTCCATTTTTGAGTTTATTTTCGGGGGAATGGCTGTCGCAAAAAACAAGTAAAATAAGTTATGGTCGAGTAAACCGACTAGAAAATGCCCGCTAGAAAAAAAAATACATAAATTATGCCATTAACTATCATATTAGTCATGTAGTTTTAGCTTTTAATGAGTATTAATCGGGTGTAATAAAAAAATAACTTAGAAATTACTTTAATAATGGCATTTCTGCTTAGGAACTCCGACATTAAAAAATATCGTATACCTCTGGTCTTTTTCAACTCACAATACACCCATAGTGTCAAAGTTTGCGGGGTATCAAAAGGCTAGAGAAGAAAGAAAAAATACATGTCAATGACTTTACAGAAAGCGGAAACTCATAAAGATAAGTGTTGACATGGCTGCCAACATGGCCGCCCCTTCACTTCCTTCCTTCCTTTGCCGCGTCTTTGCTTCTTCTTCTCTAAGTGGCATCTTTCGTCTCGTATTTGTGTCACTCACTCACACTCTCAAACTCACACTCAGCTATATGCATGCGTATGCGTGTGCGGGTGTGCGTAACTCGCACTTTCTTAAATTTCTTTTGCTTTCATTTTAAGCTCAAGGAGAAGAAGAAGAGTCTCAAAAAGAAATAAAAGGCAGGGGGACGGGATATCTTTGGATACGATAGGTTCGTAAGAGGAAGTTTTTTGTCTGATGTATTTGGTTATCAAATTAGATCTAGGTTGCTTGAAACTGTCTAATGACAGTGCATTTACGAACACAATTAACAAGACACACACAAAGTGTAAAGTTTAAAAAAAATATCCTTTAGTTGGGCGCCACTTTTTTCTTGATCAAATTATAGAATGTAAATTTGAGATTTTTAAAAAAATCTCAATGCTATCGTTGGTGACTTGCCTCGGTCTAATGACTTTAGTAAAATTCAGTCCATATTTATGTTCATATCCTGAAATTTGAAGATCCCAGTTCTCTATTAGCCATACGCATCCCCATCCAGTTTGAAGCTTACTTGTGGCTTATATTCCCACCATGAATTATGAGCCCGACATCTATCGATGTTATTATTATTATTATTACTACATAGCCATGGCTGGCAATTAAACTTCCGCAGCGCGACTAGTATATTGGTATGCACATGCCGTTTATGCCATATACTATGGAATGGGTGGAACTGGGGGGGGTTGGGTTCACCACTTGTGGTTCGTTGGCCCGGCTAATTAATATTATCGCATTTCATGCATCACTTGCTAATAGTTATCGATAAATATTTCCCCGCATGACAGCGTCAAAGGCAAAAACTGCGGCATTTGGTTTAGATTTCTTTTTTCCGTACCTTTTTTTTACTCCTTTTGTGTTACGGTATTATTTAATTTACAGGCGGCAGTCCAAAAAGGGGATGGCAACCGGAAACCGTTTGCAGTTTGTTATGCGGCTCATTGGCTGGGGACCACCTAGGTTCCTATTCCGATACCGTATTCCCGGAACGCTTTATTCACGTAATTTATGGCTAATGTCAAGGAAATTGCCGCTGATTGATTGATGCGAAAGGGAAAGACTGATGGGTGGGGTAACATTGATTAACTTAGATTACAACTGGTGCAGAACTAAGGCGGCATAGAAAACATTTCCCTCGAACTACATTTCTTATTCTTGGTCCTTAATTAATCACCAGTCGTATTTTATACTGCTAAAGCCGCAAATGTTATTAAAACTCGTTAGTAAGTCAGCGACAGACATTCAAAACTCAAACAAAATGTACACTTTTAAAAATTACATTGAGGTTATTATCAATTTCTAATGGAAATACTAAGCCAATGATGAAGTTTTATCAAAACACAACATTACATAGTTAAAAATTGAGGAATATGAATTAAAGAATTTGCGCTTAGGTGTGAATACGGTAAATACTTTTGTTGACCTATGACCTTTTCACCCTTTTTTTTAGTGCACATCGGGGCTTCTCTGGCCAAAACGGGCCTTAATTAAAAGCAGCAGATGAAATGCACATCACAGGCCCAAACGCCCGAAAAAAAACATAAAATAAAAGTATAAAAGAGAAACGGATGAAAAAAGGAGCGAAAATAATTACGCGACTCCGGAAAAAGCGGGTGAGATTTTTTAGCTCTTTGGACTTTTATGCGCGATCCTTTGGCGCATAACAAAGATTTATGCCCCGGCTGAAGGTGAAACATAAATTTGATGCGCCTAAAAGTGGCCAGCGGCAGCAGCGAAAGCCAAACAACAATTCGTGGCAAAAGTGGTTGGGTGGGTGGTGTTGGGTAAATTAAGGCGAAAAGTTTAACCCTCCCCTCCCACCTTTTGAATTTGGCTAAAACTTTTCACTCCTTTGTTGTTCCTGTTGTTGCTGCGGTTGCATGATACGGGAATTTCTGCGGCTGCCATACACACATACAAACACACACACACACACATACTCGTAGCTGAACTTTCTCGGCGGAGAAAGCAGGAGGAAAAATATTTGCCAGGAAACTTGAGTATTTAGCCGTAAGTGGTAATAATTACGACTCCGGATCCGGATACGAGGCCCACGGCCGGAGTTACAGTGTTCGGCGGCCAACAAAATGGCCGGACTGGTGGTTTACAGTTACGTTCAGCTGCACACAAGTTAATTAAGTTTAATTGGATTAAAATTATACAAAATTATACAGAAGCTCTCCCCTGGCTGGACATGGCCCGCGAAAATCTCCATAAAGCACAGCAAAACGGGGTGAGAACAGGGCTATATGATGGGATATTGATAGCACAAAGCTGCATCCCAGATAGTGTAAAGTGTGCAGTTTTGCAACAGCTTTAATTATTAAGCAAAATTGAAACAAAATTTGTATACATAGTGTTGGGAAAAATACTAATTTTAGGACATATTTTTGAGTAGTTTAGCAACTCTATAACAGAGTTGCATTTATCAGCACAATTAAAAAGCACACGCACACCTGTAAAGAAAGTCAGTGTAGAGCGAATAAGTAGAGAAAATCCAATTTTATTTGGATTAGCGATGAAATTAGTGTATAATATCCATAATTAAATATTTTGTTCTCAAAACCTGGAATATTACTTATTCCCTTTTTCGAGTCACTACAGTTCCAGCTAGTCTGCCAAAGTACAGTTGCCTCGCCCAAAAAAAAAGTTTCCTAATCATCATTCGTGACAAGCTCACCCACTCCCAATCCACTTCACGCTGCACTGCTTTATAATGCAAATAGAAAATTCTATTAGGTCGAAAGTACGCTTCATTTAATTTACGAGCCAATTTGCGCCTGTGGAGAACAGGGGGGGTCGGGGCGCTTTTGCCCCAGGAATGCTGACAAGTTCCACAATATGTTTTCTATAGAGCAATTTTTGGCCCGTCCTTCCAACCCAAAAACACTCCCCAGTGCACTATTCGAATTTCGCAGAGCTTGCAATCTGTCAACGCTGCAAAGTGTGCTTTAATTTTATGACACCAACAAAGCACAGCACAGCACAGCCTCTATTCACCCCGCACTGCTCTTTATTGAAATATTATGCAACAAAGTTGATGAATTTTTAGCCCGACAAAACTTCAGAGCTGCACGGGGACTGCGCATTAAGCGAGTCCCGAGTTCCGAGTTCTGAGTCTTGGCTGGATAAAAATAAGGATAAGGCTAAGGAGCTAAGGAGTGGAGTGGGTGTGAGCAATGACTCTTGGCCCTTTTAGCATTGTATCAGGTGTTTACCAAGCTCACACACACATACAGAGACTCAGACACACAGAAAGCCAAGACGCTGAAGCGGCAACAAAGGCAGAAAATATTATAATAGCAATTGAGAATTGCTGATGAGCCCTGCCACCAGGCTCAGGACCCCGACTCGACCTGCCTTTTCGGCGAACTGTCAGTTTACAACAATGTGCACTGAGGATAAAAAATAGTTATTCCGATATTTCTAAAGGTTTGAATTCATTTATAGAAATTGGCAAACCTATGCTTTAGCATAATTTAAATTCGAAACACTAACGAAGGATGTCATTGCTTTTTTTCACAGCATACTTTTAGACACTATTTTAAAGGAATTTTAAAGCTCTTCGTTTTATATGAGAACTTTTATTCTGTCTTTTTTTTAAATTTTTAAAAAGTTGTATGTTGTTAAAATTTTTCTCGGCGTGGATAAAACCGGAGCCGAAGCTCTCTGCTCTTTGCACAGACTTAATGCCGAGGGAGCATTTTAATTATTCAACATTGTTGACAAAGTTTGTACGGCGTGCGTGTGAGCGGGACGGCTGTTGAGCAATATGATTTGCTGCTTGAGCAGTCAAAAGTTGGCCGACAACAACGACGAAAACGGCAAAAGCAAAAATTCGGTCTACGCCAGCAGCAAACTGTGGCTGTTGACAGTGGCAAGAGAAGTGGCATACCACCAGTTAGTTGCTCATTTTGCTTAAATCGCAAGAGGCAATGAATAGTGATCGAATGACCATCAAAGGAGTTGTTGGCAACAAGATTTAAGCAACTCTAACAGGCTACAAAATCACAAAAGAAACTACAAAGCTGTACAGCAAAAATATCAAATAATTAAACCCTTTCTAGCAATTTTGACTAGTGCACTAGGATTGCTACTGATATGCTTACAATGTTAAACATTAAGATGAAATTCTGATGAAATTCTGATGAAATTCTGATAAGCTTAGAAAATATTAAATGTAACCACGATTATTTGTCAGAATGAACAAAGTTAAGTTTCTATATATTACACGATTTCTTAATCTACATTTTTAAATCTTATTATACTTTTAACTTTCATCCTTAATAATACATTCATGCATTAAACCTTTGAGCTTCATTCAAGACCAATTAAGATCTTGGCGACAATCTGCCTAGGCTAAATGCATCAATTAAGCTGGGGACCAGTTATGGTTATCGCTCATCGTTTCAGTTAACGCTATAAACCAAATTGGTAGCGACTGCAATTTAATTTCTTTACAGCAGTTCGCAGCGTCGGCCAAAAAAAAAGAGGGGGAAAGGGAATATGGGGCAGACTGACCGAAAAGCCGGAAATGGATGCTCAGTTCAGCATCGGCGAAACATTTTGGTCGACGCGCTTCACTAATTCTGTTTGCCCATACAGCAAAAGGGGGTAGAGCAAAAGAGACGGAGATTGTGTGGGTTGATGAGTGGGTGGTCGACATAAAAGAGACGGCTGGAGGGAGAGAGGGAGAACCGCATACAGAGTGCAGGCGAAGCAAACATGTTTTGAGTGGCTTTTGCGGCATTGACGCGAAGACAAAAAAGCGCCAAACCAAATTGCATGCAGCAGTGGCAACAAAAGCTGCTGCAGTGGCACAAAGGCCGAAAAAAAACACCGAATAAGTAGCTAAAACATAGTTAAGACCATGCAATACCCAGTAAATTGAGTAGTTGGGAAGGGTAAATTTTAACACAATGGAGAATTTAACAATTTTTATACACAATGTGTAAAAAAAAAAATATAATGTTTTGAATATTAGGTTTTTTTGGTATTTGATTAATAATATTGACTTTTTGAATATTTCGAATTATCTTTTTGTTTTGCTTCTATTATATTTTTCAAGTCAACTGCTAATTTTTTTCTTAAATTTCAACAGGTGATAAGAAATACCAATTAAGCAACATTCGTTATGAATGACTTTTTCAGTATTTGATAAATAAAATTGAGTTTAAAAATTATCTTATTTATGTTTTTTTTATTCATTAATTGTTAATGTTTCAATATTGATTACTTTTTTAATAACTTAAGATTTCATTATTTTTCCGATATACGCTTAAACTTAAGGTAAGAGTTCGTAATTTGCTGATTTCGATTACAATATGTCTGTTCGGCATAAAAACCGAGACCATTCATGGGCCTTATGGAAAATTACAATGCAATTGTTTGCCATTGGCAAGCCCCCTTCCGTGCACCCACACAAGCCAAAAGTCAGACCAAAGCCAAGCAAATGTGGTGAACGAAACGAAATGGAATGGAACTCCGGCCGGAAGTACGCGGAAAAGAGAAGAAGAAACAGCCGCAGCGCAGAGCACTCACAACATTCACAACAGACTGCCTGGCGTCGTCGTCGTCATAGTCATCCTCATCGTGATTTTCAAGTGGCGCGACCATTATCGATTAAAAAAGTTCAGTGGTGTAGTGGTCTAGTGGTAGTGCTGCATTTGTCAGGTGGAGTGCACGCATACACAGAAAAAAAAATTTGATGTTATTATTCATATCATTTGGATGTATTATTATCAATCGAATATGAATTACACCATATAAATGAATCCATTTTCGCTACTTTCCCACATATTTTAATTTCTGTCAAGAAATACATTTATACACAGTAAGAAATACATTTCCGAGCTTTTAAAATATATACATATATTATTTCCTGTTTCTAAACGGTCGACTATATCACATAAATGCCAAATAAACAAGCGGAAAAATTAAAAAAAAAAATTAAGGCTTCCGTTTTTTTTAGGCGTCATATATTTTATTTTTAAAGGTAAAGTTCTATTTTTATAAAAATCAGACGACTATAGCTTATGGATGTCTTAACACATAGGTGTTTCACTTCTTCTTTTTATTGATATTTAATTTTTATTTCTGTATAGAGGAGATGTCAGGGGTCAGGGGTCAGGGGTCAGGGGTCAAAGGGGAATCGCTGGTGCAGGTCTTTCACTGCACTTTTTCTGATTAACTGTTGCATAATTTTCGGGGCTGCGGTTTTCCTTTGTGCAGTCATCGTTCGGCCTGCTAATTGAATTTGCATGACAAATCAGGGCACTCACTCGAATGAATAACGAATTGTGAAAGCGAATATGAATGGACGTCGGAGGTCGGAGGTCGCAGGAGGCCTGAAAGTTACTTAAAAATGTGTGTGCGGCAGGGCACCCAAAAAAGCAGAGCTCAAACAAATGGCGAGAGAAAAAGGAGGAGGGTGCGCATCACACAATAGCCTTGCATATTTAAGCACAACACTTATATGTCCCCAGCACCTCCTCCTTCCTTTCGCCTCCATCTTTTTGGCAGCATTTCGGCTGAGAGGCGAACAAAGAGGCTTTTGTATGCCACAACGCGTTTGCCTTTTTTGTATTCCTGCTCGCTGCTGCCCTCACTCTGTGGAAGACACGCATATGCCACATACGTGGCCCATTGTTTGTATTGAACTTATGGAGCCAAGGGACGCAAGGAAAGGCAGAGAAAAGCGCAGAGAAAAGCCGAGCAGAGAAAGGCGACCAAACTCCACTCGGGCGTTTTCATTTGCGCTTCAAATCTAAGAATAATAGCAGCCTTGATTACATTCACGCCGCTTTATGACAAGCGAGAAAAAATGAAAAGGCAGGGGAAAGAAAATAGAAGAAGGGAGCAATTTGAGACAATGGCTAAAAAATTGTGACATCCAATGCTAATCGATAAATTTCAACGATTGTCGATAAATATAGAATCATTCCATGGAATAATAACTAAGTTGTTAGTAAACCAGGATAGTGACAAAAAGAATAAATAAATAAAAAAAAATCAACGACTAATTCTCTTTGAAAAAAATATTTTGAAATATATTGATATTTACAAATATTTCAGGAATATGTACATTGGTCATCAATCAGTAACTCCGATTTAATTTGAAGTATTTCTTCGAACTTTGAGTGAATTATTTGACAATTACATTTTCAACGATTGTCGATAACAAAACGATAAATAATCGATTGCTGCTTTTGCCCCACTGTGCAGCTTCAGCTGGGCTCAAATGAAAAGAAATGAAATTAAGTGGCATGTTGTTGCTTGTTCGCCTGAGCGTGGAAGGATGTGGGAATGTGGCCACGCATGACCAACTTGCAATCACCCCCTACTCCCATTGCCACCCACAAACAGACGTCGTCTGCTTGCCACTTGAGCTCTACACAGTAAGCCTGTTAAACATTTCGAGTGTTAATTGTGTGCGAACAACAATAACAGAGGGCATGGATGTGGAAAACGGTGGGGAAAATGAGATTGGAGGCTGCAGACGACTGACAGGCCGTCGTGATTGGAGCCAAAAGCATGCTGATGGTCGTTTTTGCGATATTAACTTGTGTTTTTTTCATACTCAACGAAGAACACGGGGTTACACTGAATCTCATTATAATAATGACCCTTGGTTTGGATGACTCTTATCTCTATCTATGCTCGCATACTTTTAAATGTATGAACTTGATGAATTTTTAAATCGACTGCACTTAATTTACAAGGCTGGGACATCTGTTAATATTAAGCTGATTACTAGTAATTTTTCCATTGGCAAAGGAAACTGGACGCTGGAAGAAAAAAACACAACTTAAAGGCGGGAAGAATTCAACTTCAATTCGGCTTGAATTGTTTACTTTTGAGTCCGGCGTTGCCACCTTTTCTATAGAGAGTTAAGTTGGTTGCGCTTCACTATTTCACGGTTTTTACCTAAAAGCAACGTGCGAGTGTAAATGAGTATCAATGAAATATAAGCACACTATTTTGACCGTTTCATGAAATGATTGCATGATCTGGCCATCGCATAAACACAGTAATAGTTCTCTCTCATAACCTCCCATAAACTTTTGTATAACCGCATCGAATATCAATCTTCACGGTTTGACCTCCCATATCCGATCGCATCCGCTGAGCTTTTCGGTGTACAGTACTTGGACAATGGCAACGGTTGTGGAATTGCTGCTGCACCTTCTTCTCCTCGTTATCTCGATCGGATGCGGTTATTCCCTTAACCAGGGAACGCAAGTGCAGCAGGAGAATTTCGGCTTTGTGATACAGATCTACGATCCAATGTTCGTGGCCGCAGGAACATTGTTCAGTGCCCGTTACGTTTTGACGGTGGCGCACTGTTTCCGAAAGAACACCAAGCCGGAGCAGCTGACTGTGCGAGCGGGTCACGATAGGATTTCTAGGGTGTACAAGGCTGGTCGTTCAGTGGCAGGATTAATGCGCCATCCTAAATTCTCGCCTCTAACGCTGCGAAATGACATCGCCGTGTTGAGGGTCAAAGTGGCCATCGGGTATTCGCGCAGGATCAGCTATATACCCTTGTGTTCGACGCCCTTAAGGCGAGATCGAGCCACCCAGTCACCGGTGATCGTGGGCTGGAGTTTGATGAACACCAGCCAGCCACTGAAATCGATTAGTGTAAAGGTGGATGTGCCGAAGAACTGCCGCCAATGGTTTCCCCAAGTCCCAGGCGGTGTGTCCTGTGCTTTGACGGCGAACAATGAAGGCCTTTGCTATGGCGATTCCGGTGATCCCCTGATCAGTGGCGGTGAAGTTTGCGGCCTGGCCATTGCCTTTCGGCGATGTGGGGATAAGCGCTATCCCGCCCTCTTCACGGAGGTCCACTACCATCGCCCGTTTATCGCCCAAGCCGTACTCACATTGGACAGGCAAATGTTGAAAAAACCGAAGGCAAGGGGTTGAGCCCGCCAGCAGAGCTGAGTGTATAGTTAACTCCAAATTGATCACGTAAAACATACCCGATTGCAGCTGAATGAAAGTCTATTTATGGTTTTGGAGGAGGACTCACCTGCAAGCAAACAGACAAAGGAAAATTCAATTACAATCGACATACAAAAAATAAATAAAAACCAGACGCAAAAGGAAATTTTGAATAATTTATAGGGTATTGTAAAATAATAAAGAGCAGTGAAGGCGAAGAACAAAGCAACAAAATATATAGTTAACAATTTGCAACTTTCATTTTAACAGCATAAATATTAAAAAAAAAAAAAACAATTACGGGGGGAACTTTAGTCAACAATAAACTTGTAAACATTAATCCTTAGTTACATTTTTAAAATAATTTCTACCATTCCCATTAAACTAAAATATAAATTGATTCTTTTTTTTTTTAATTGTAAAAGGTTACTGTAATAGTTGCCATAGTTGCTATAGAGTATTGATAATTTCCATCACAAATCGAATAACATATTTTCTTCTTAACCTTTATGACTGTTTCCGACCGCTTTTTTGCCTTTCATACGTTTCATTTTTCATTCCCAATGGAAAATCAATTTGCGCTTTACATAAAATATCAACAAAAGACCTTCAGTTCGAGTTGGTTTGTTAAGGAATTGGAATTGGAAATGGAGTTGGAGTTAAAGAGATTCCATACCGGGTTGGTTGGTTGTTGGTCGTTCGAAAATCACGGCACATAACCCATTAACCCACCGTTGCCCAACTATGCATGTCGACGATGACGATTTTCATAAAATTTACCTTGCGTTCCTCTTTTCTTTTCTTTTCTTTTCATTTCTTGTTTTCCTGCTTTTTCTACTTTTTGTGTGTGTGTGTGTGTCTGCTTTGCTCAGGAACAACATTTACATAATGAATTCATATGTTTAATAAAATCTACACGTGAACATGAATATACAACGTGGCAGCGACGATGTCGCACAAAAGGACAACCTGATTCCTGCGAGTCCTGTGAATCCTGAGCCCGGCACAAAAGTATGCAACACAAGTAGGAAGCCAGAAAGGAAAAAAATTAAGCAAACCCAAGTTTATATACCCTTGCAGCTTTAACAAAAAATTGTACATTGTATAAAACAACTTTATTTCGATTTTTAGGCGAATATTCGAAATAGTATATCATAACTATATTTTTGAGTAAATTCGTATACCTTTAAATAAAAACAAGTTATACATTTTTTTAGTTTTGTTTCTATGGGAGCTATATTATATAGTCCGGTCAGACATATATACCTCCTGCAAAAAAATGTTCATAGCTTTAAAACTAAGAACTAGTTTCTTTGCGTAGAAACGGACATACAAACGGACATGGCTAGAAAAACTCTCCCAGTGATGCTGATTACGAATATTTGCATACTTTTGACTGACATTATAATACCCTCTGCAAGGGTATACAAAACGCGGGTGGCGAAATGGGGTAGACATCGCATCGGATGGAATAGCAGTTTCTTTTTGAATAGTTTGACGATGACGATGACAATGACGATGACAATGACGATGACGACATGTTGACGTCATGTCGCCCAGCTCCACAGCTCTCTATGGAGATTGAAAAGAGCGGTGAGGGACTGACTTTGCTGTTTGGCCAAATTAAAATCATATTAAATTTGCATATTGCGCCAAAGTGTCGGCACAAAGTGTCGTTGTGTATATATGTGTGTGTGTGTGTGTGTGTGTGTGTGTGTGAGAAACATTGTTATCGTCAATCGGACTATCGACAGGTGTTGCATAATGGACTGCGACTGGCGGAGATTATGGAAATATCCATTTAAAATTCGCAATCGCAAAAGGGGAGCTAGGTGCGACATATAAAGTAGGAAAAAATAGCGACATGAGTACTTTGATAATGGCTTTGAGTATAACTTATGTTGATTTAGTTTAGGAATCATAAATTAGATCACTGGGTATAGGGTTAGGCAATCGAAATTTATTAATTTAATATCAATTATTTATTAATTTACCTATCCGTTGGGTGCGTGCTTAAAGTAACTCATTTACTCTCGATTAAATAAACAGATTATTAAAAGAATCACTTCCAAATTAATTGAATAAGCAAATGAATGTGCAAAACATAATTGAAGGCATATATGCCTATATGAAATAATTGTTCGATTAGGAAAATTGTTGGTGTGCGATAATTATAGACCCACAAACAATAATTTTTAAATAAACTATACAAAATCTTTGCTAGATATAATATTTTTTATCGAGTTTAATTGATATAAAACCGAAGAAAGATAGCTAACCTTTAGATCATTGAAATCATTTCATCTGGAGAAGTTTTTCTGGCATTCGTAGGTCGATTATTTATGCCAATCATCGATTATTCATTGCAACTCAGCACAAAGTGTACCATCCAAGCCACAAAAATAACTGGGACAACAAATCAACTATATTGTGATATACTGTGAATTTCGGACATAGCCAGACACAAAAGTTTTCAACAAATTCTCGACCGCAAAACTGTCGAAAAAAATAAAAACTCATCCAATGACCCAATCTCTAAAAATAAACAGAGAGAGAGAGAGAGAGATACGACTGATGGAGGTGAGGAGGCAAAAACTAGGGAAAAACTGGCGTAGGAGTTGCCAAAGTCGGTCAAGTTGTTGTCAGAGAAATGGGGAAAGACCAAGAGAGGTCATCCAATTGGCAATTGTGATAAATTGTACTGCTAAGCAATTTAAACCCGAGACTGAAACACAAACAGGCAGAAAATCCAGGATTGCGTCAGTCCCTCGTCAAAGTCAAGGGAAAGGGGTAACAAACAAAAAAAAAAACAAAACAAAAAGGTTTGACTTCTGGCCAAGAATTTCATTCTGCATCTGGTATGTAAAACTTCTTTACTAATAATGCCTCAATTGTCCTTCATTTTTGGGGTTTGGGGGCTAAAAAGGATTGTCCATCTATGCCCCAAAAATAAAAAAAAACCCAATACACTTGCCACCCCTCACAAAAAAAAAAAAAAACAAAAAAACAAAAAGAAAACACACATGTAACACATTACCCTAGTTAGGGGTATCTTTTCTGTTGTTTTTGCTTTCCCGCTCGTATTTTTCGGTCTTTTTTTTTTGGTATCTTGAGTATTAATCCTAATTGAAGGGAAATCCCCTGATGGACACGCACTGTTCTGCTGTTTTTGGAGCGAGAGTGGCAACCCTTTTCTCTGCTTTTGGTTTGAGTTAGCCTTCTTGGCTATTTTATGGTGTTTGCTTTTTTTTTCTTTCAATTTTTTTTGTTTTGTCTAGTTTGGCTTTCATTTTTGTAGCTGAAACTGAAAAGTGGACTTAGGACTTAAGATTATCTCCCAGAGCGCAAGCAAGTGGGAATAAACAAAATACAAGTCGATGTTCCCTGCTACTATCCCTTCAATCAAAAATCGTTGCATACTTTCTGGCCATGGCCCGTGTATCATAATTATGTAGCAACAAAAGCAAACAGAATGCGGGCATAAAGCTTGCTAAAAGCATAAGACACTAATTCTGACCAGAGAGAGAGAGAGCGAAATAAAAAATGCTCAAATAGACATTTAATGATTCCCCATTGTCATTACATAAAGGTGACTTATAAAAACATTATTTCACACGCACACAAAGGAGGACAACAAAAAAAAGGGAAAATTGGGAGGAAAATGCTGAAGGAAAACCATGCGGGCCGAGCTTATTTGTTGCCACGCAGGCATTTCATGTTGGCTAACGAGCACTTTGGGCATACTACCTACCCTCCCCTCCCCTCCCCTCCCATTTTTTTTCGCCTCTGCTTATCTGAAAAGAGTAGGACATATTAAAACCCGCACAGAGGTAACGCTGTAAAGCTGTGCCAACTGAAACAACAAAATGTATAGTGGGAAAAGAGTGTTTAGAGGCTGACTTAAACAGTAGGAATAGTAGGAAAATGGTTTTAAGGCTGAGTTTCCTTATTTTCTAAACATTGGGGACACTTATAATGAAAACTCTTTGTTCCACCAATATCTGTAAGTACTTTACTTTCAAGAAAACTACGAAACTCAATTGCAAACTCTGCTTTCCTTCTTAGAAACCAAATCAAACGCTCGATTGTTTGAAATTATCGTCTTAAAATTCGATGGGCTCTCATCAGACTAGATTGTGCCTGTTTTTCAGCCATAATTGTGTACCCTCAAAAATCTTTGGCAATCTTTCGGTCTCGTTTCACTTGAAACTTTCTGAACCGAAAAAGTTGGCTCCGATGACCAAAAAGAGGAGTTTCCTTCCCATTCTCTCTGTTTTTTTTTTTGTGTGAGTTTTGAGTTTGCTGTTTTGACTGGGACCGATTTGATTTAAGTTCCGTTTCTGCCTATTGCAAGTTTACTTTGACTTTGTGTTTGCCTTCCTTTTCGGGCTGGCTCTCTAGCAGTTTGATTGGTGGCCTGCTTTACTCATATTTTGACTTTTTATGAGTTTTTTTGTTAGGTATACATTAAGCTTGCCTTATCAATAGCACATTAAAGCAGACTCAGTTCAGATGAGCTTCGGTTGTGTGATTGCTAGTTTGGATTTTCAGTACTGAACTAAAATGTGACTTTACCAAATTACAAAACATTTTTACTTAAATAATGTTGCTATATAGCAATTGTATTCTATTTGGTCTAGTTGCTATCTATCCCGAACTTAATGAACCTATTTTACTGTACCAATGATCTTTGTTTTGAATTATAACTTACATTTTCTTACTGTCCCTATCTACCTCTTGAATGTCCCTTTCTACTCAGATCTTTTTGGTTTTTCATTTGCCTATACAATATACAAATTTTCCTTCTCACATTTACCAATGTTTTAAATTTCTGGGGGATTTAAAATGTCGATCTTTCTGTGGCTTGTTAGGTAAACAATGAAATGTCCGCATATTTGGCACCATTACTCAAATTGCCATTATGCACGCGCTTCGCCTTCGCCTCGAATTGTGCCAACTGGTAATCGAGTGACCCGCTCTCCGATTTTTTACCATTATGGTGGCCACAAATGCAATGCAGTGGAGTTTTCCCCCTGTTCAAACGGCAATGCGACACAATCGCAGGAAAAGAGGTAACCGCAACCGCATCGAGCGTTGCATTTTTCCGCTTTCCCCCCTTTTGCACGTGTGTCGAGAGTTCATTATCGCCTCTACAAATATATACACACACACACACACACACACAGCACATACCCAACACACACCACACACTATGTGGAACACTCACATTTGCATTGGCATTTTCTATTGCCATTTTCTTTCTCGGTTTTGGGGGCACATTACAATTTAAATTGTTCGCATGCGGCCGGCAAAACTTGTCGCATATTATTTATGGGGAGGTACTTCTCCTCGGCTTAAAAATGTTAAACAAGCAAAAAGCTTTGCATACATTTCGAGGACGGCAGGCAGGAGGAGCACAGGATACAGGACACAGGATACGGGATCCGAAAAGGAGGACCGCACGCTGTGTTTGCGGACTAGGCTCAAGATTTATGGCTTTGCGACAGACGGACAAACGGACAAACGAACAAACGGACAAACGAAACGGACAAAGGACAGCGGACAGCCCCAAAAGAGACAAGGGTACACGGAAAGCCGAAGAAAAAGAAGTCAGACAGACAGACAGAGAGACGGACAGACAGACGGGATAAAACAGGCGGCAAAGGAAGCGAAAAACAGGGCGGGAAACCCTTGAAGAACTAGAACCGGAACAATGAAACTTCAAGAAAACCACAAAGTTGTGCGACTGGCGAGGGGGGGAGGAAACTTGGGGCCTAAAGACTCTCAACCCCAAACAAGCGAAGCGTTGATTTCCTCGTTTGTGGATGGAGTTCATAGTCGTCTGAGCCTATTTGCCTCAAGTGTAAACCTTTGCATACAGCAAATTTAAAATTACTTTCCAATTCAAGCGTTTAAGTTTGAAAGCCACTCAATTATGCCAGCCATCTCTTATCTCATATAAGCCCGCATTTTTCATTGAGTAATTTAAGTACGACTTAGTAAATTTAAGTCTAGAAAGGTAAAGTAAATTTATTTCTAGAAACCTACTTAAGGTCTTTAGATCAGTTTTTACACATTATTTCACATATTCCACCAGGTTTTGAATTTAAACCAATAAACCAATAATAAAACAATAATGACATTAACGAATTATTTGCTGTAACAGAAAAATAGTCATATGTCTACTGGTTTCAGCGAGTATATCATATATAGCTGCCATAAGCCAAAAATCACATAGTTTAATTGCATTGCATTTTGCATTTATACATATACGTATAATAATCGAAGTTAAGTTTGGCTTTTCGAAATATTCTTTCATTCTGGTTGGAAAATATATTTATCTTTCAAAGCAGTTGACTATTTGTATGCTTTGAAACTGGGTTTACCCCTTTTACCCTTACGCTTACCTTTCTCAACATGTCCTCCAGCGAGTCCACGTCCAATCCGGCGTAGTTGTTGTTGAACTGACTGGAGCAGTTGGACGAGTTGCTGGTGTACCGCTTGCGTCTGCCCAAAGCGGGTGAATTGACCAGCGAACTGGGACCGCTGTTCGAGCCGGCGGCATAGCCCAGCTGGGCGGCGGCCATCAGCGGGAAGAGCGATGGGTGGGGCAGTGGGTGACCACCCAAGTGGTTGACATGCGGCCCAAGATGGTGGTGCGAACTGCCGGGGGAACAGCAGACGGGGGGATTTCCCCCATTGGCCAACGCAGAGGGTCCACCCACCAGTTGGGCACTTCGCACCGCTGCCAGGGGTGAGGGTGGTGCCGTATGGTGGTGCAACTGCAGGTGGTGCAGCGATGAGCCATGGTGGTGCTGCATGTAGGAGGGTGATCCGCTGCCCGATGAACCACCAGCCGGACTGGAGGAGGAGTTTTCCACCAGAGTGGAGCTCGTCGAACTGCAGGATTCGATAATAGTGGTGGTGGTGGTGCTGACGGTGACCTCCATGCTGGTGGTGCCCACACCACCACCAGATAGATTCATTCCCGATCCCGAAACGGGTCGATCGGCTTCCCTTTTCTTGGGCAAAAGTGTGCTGCTAGTGGATCCAGCAGTGGCGTCCATCGGTTGCTCTTCGGTATTTTTTAGCCAGAGTTCGTTGACCTTTTGAGTCCTTTTTCAACGCTGGCGGCTCTGGTCACATTGCATAATTTGTGGCGCGCATTAACCACTCGAAAATTGCACTTGCTGCTGCAAGTGGGCAAAAGAATTGTTTGTTGCAGTCACTTACTCTCTCTCTCTCTCTCTCTCTCTCTCTCTTGTCGCGTCTGGCATGCAAATTTATGTTGTTTGTTTTTTAATTGCAGGCTGCATACTTTTAGGCGTCGCCCACATGATTAATGGTCCCCAGGGGTTAAGAGGGAATAAGGGTAAGGGTTAAGTCGCGGGCAGACATTAACCGCACAAACAGATGGTTGTCATTTGCCATTTGATGGGACTAAATCGAAATTCGAATGGAATGGAAATCGAATTCCACAACGGCCAGTGCCATAACAATATATAAAATATAAATAAATTAAATCCGATTCCTGACAGCGGACAACAGGGCGTCAAAATAAGGGGCGGGGCAGCTTCTTTTTGTAAGGCTTAATCGATTTCGAAATTATATTGCCAGTGATTTTAAAATGAAAGCAGTAATGCAACTAAAAAAACAGTACTTATTATTTACTTTTGTCACAATTAGTTGCAAATATTTGCGAGTAATGCTTCAGCAGAAAGATAAATGCAAAATATAAATAGAAATGTAATATATCAACAATATAATACTGTTGAATAAAATAGACACATTTATTGAACATTATTAAACCACCACATAGAGTTTAAAAATATTCAATTCGATAAATAATACGATAAAGGATGCTGAATGTAACTAATAACAGTACATTATATTTGTTTGTCATTAAAAGTTATAAATAATTGCTTCGAATGCCAAATATAAATACAACTAAAATCTATTAAAAATAAGATAATTCAAGACATATTAATTAAACCTTATTTAACTTTCTCATATCCAAGCTGGATGCCAAATAGGGTTTAAAAAATATTTAATCCGATAAATAAATGATTGAGGATTCCGAAATTTCGCAAACAAAATCGCTGGACCAAGGGTAAACTGGACAAGGAGCGGCAGAACCTCACACACGCTTGACTTGAGCCAGACGTTGGACGCGTTGGCAATTTACAACAAGCAGCAATCAATTCCAGAGCATAAATAACTCAATTTCCAACGCCCTCAGTCCGCAGTCCTCAGTTCCCATCGATGGGGCTAATGCTGTCCGGCCATCGATAAATTCTCCGTGAAGGGGGGTAGAAATGGAGGAGAAATCATAGAGAAATGGTGGAGAGATGGAAGAGAAGCGACCTACAAACGGGAAGGAGGCTGCAGAGAAAGCGGAGACAGATTGTGAAGTTCGAATTAAGAGGGGAGAAGCTTGGCTAATTAGTGGCTAAACCTTTTTCGATTATGCTTTAGACATTGGCATGACTTGAACCTGAACTAAGGATTAAAACACAAAGAATAAATTTATAACTTTAAATATAAAATTTAGAAATAAGCCTGTTTTAAGCCAAAAATCGCTTTTAAAAGGTAATACTTTTAAAAACAGAAATTAACATTATAACATTGGACTTAATTCGGAATAATATTAAAACGTAAAACTATGACACAAAGTGGCTTGTAAACTTCAATATATAAATATATAAAAAAAAACTGATTGTAATGCAAATCTTTATTTTAGCATTCCATAGATTTAGAGAACAGAAATCAGTTTGCAAGAAAGTTATTCAAGCAAGTCTTTTCGCTCCGTGTAGCTGGCAGCAGAGATCAGATTTCAAGTGAAGTTTGTCAGAGAAATGCGATGCAACAGCATCAGAAGCAACAGCAGCAGCAAAAGAGTCGCCATATGTATGTGGGTGGTGTTTTCAAGAGGGTTTTTAGCAGCAGTAGTGTCCTGGCCAGCAGGACATGTCCTTTGTGAGTGTGCGGTGCTGTGTTTATGCGTTGGCCATTTCGTGCAAACATTTCATGAAATGAAAAAGTTGTCTATGAGTTTTATTCTTAATGCGTGAAATGGTAATGCGCAACCAACCTTACTCTTTACAAATTAGGTGGCAACGCCGTACGCCAAAGTATACAATTGAAGTTGAGTTTAAATAAAATTATTTTCGCCTTAAAAGGGTAAATCAATTGTTTGATGTCTCCACTTAGAGTCATTGCTTATCAGATTAGCTTGTGTGCTTTCGCGATGGAAAATGTACTAATAATCAGCTGACATATCAGAAACTGGCAGAGGTGCCAGACATGTAAAATAGGTAAACTACTCTGAACTCATGTAATCAAAAATTCATGAAAATCATGGCATAAACATAGTTAGTGGGTATGAGCTCTTGTTGCCGGACTGGTGTCTGAAGTTTTGTATCGTCCATTTAACAATGTGTGCCACACACACACACACACACACACACACACACACACACACACACACACAGCATTTACGATGATGATGATACATACACTGGTCGAAAAGGGGGTATAGTGCTGCTGGGGGAGGATGGGCCAGCAGCAGCTCCTCCTCTTTGCTTTCAACCATGTGTGGCAGTTCTTGTAAGGACAAGCCGTTTTGGAATCTATATGGCCAGACCATAATTCACTGGAGATAATATACATACGCCCTGGGTGTGTGTGTGAGTGAGAGTGCGGGTAGATGTGTGTGGCAGACAGGAGGCATGCAATTGCCTCGACACACGCACACCAACACACATGTAGGCATATATTAATGACACGAGCTTGAAATTTAAAGCCTGTGCAACTGAAAATCTCCATAATATCTGAGTGGCAAGGGGAAAAAACTGCACTGGCAGGCAAACCATTCGATTGAATTTCGGTTTAAGTTCAAATTTCACTTTCTGCCAATGGAAGAAAGCTATGTGCTCTTGTTTTCATACTAAACAAAAAGTAACGAATTTTTAATGTTAAATGCAGATAAATATTTAAAAAACTAAAGATTGGCTATTGGCTTTATAATAAATAAACTTGCATACTTTTTATTACCTTAAATACTAAATTTTGTAATATCAAAAATGGAAAGCTTTATTTTTTAATCAAGTAAACAAATATTTTTCAATTAGTTTATATTTTATTTTACTATTTTACAAATCACATCGGGAAACTAAAACTATTAAAAAAAATTTCACAAAAAATGAACATTTTTAATAAGTATTTTACGCTGAAAAATAACTTCCTTTTAAAAAAAGGAAAACAAGTTTTGACACAAAATGAACATCCCTGACACAACAGGCGTATACTTGATTTTTTTTTTAATTTTCTTAGAATTGAAACGAGTTTTTTCTATTTATATTCAAATTTATGAAAAGTTTCTGGGGCATAAGCAAAAAACCGCACATCCAACAAATGCGAAAAGAATTAACATAAACCATTTGAAAGCAGTCGAAAAATTTGATTTGCTTAAATTACGAATTAGATTATCATTTAAGTGCGATTTTATAAGCCACAAACAAACAGAAACAAATGAAATTAAATAATAACATTTGGTCCTAAGCACTTGGGGCAACAATTGAAAACATATTTTGCGGGGAAAAGTCCAAGGACATAAAATGATTTGGGGTTTTAATTTCACACTGCTCCATTTCCTTTGGGGAAAATCTGCCACAGATAGGCCACACACACTCTACACATCAAAAATGTCTGAATAAAAGCAAACAAAAATCCGGCAAAATTAAAGACAAACACACGCTCATCTTCTTCCCCTCTGAAAAAAAGCAATGTTTACTTTGACCGTTTTTGTTGTTATCCTGTTATAATTTTATTTTTTCTTAGACGAGAGAGAGAGAGAGGATGCAACAATTAAGCAGGCAAAAACTTCACTGACCAACTATAAAATTCGATTTGAAAAAAATTGAAAAAAAAGGAAGAATCGCAGAGCGAACGATTTCACTTTTTCGCGCAACGCGGACGACGACGACGATGGAACACACAAAACGGAAACGGAAGTGCCCTTTTCAGACTTTTCGGCACGGAGCACGCAACGCGTTACGCAGCCAAAGACAAACTGATTGCCGTGTGCCATGCCATGGATATATGGATGTGATTTACCGACCCACACAGCTGCAGTTACACACACACACACACACACAGGCACACACACACTCGCCCAGTGCCACGAACAGCTGTCAGGAAATGCGCATGTGTGTGTGCCCGCGTGGGGAGTTCGCCTGCCAGTGGTGGGTTTCTCAGCAATTTCCCGAGTGGGGAATAACGGTAAAGGTTCGGAGAAACAAGGTCCTGCAGGTGGAACTTTTTCAAGCGACCAGCGAGTCCTTACACTCAAAATAAAAATAACTTTAAATACATTAATGGCATCGCACCATAAACTTTTCTAAAATGTAGCAACAAATTTCTAAAATATAGGGCTGTACATATACTATACATATTAAAGCTAATTTTTTCTAAGAAATAGCATAGTTTATAAAAAATGAGACATGTTTATTCATAATAAATTTTTAAATTGACGTTTTATGCATATTTTATGCCTTTTTTCTCGTAGACAGTAATTAATACCATTGTTAGGGTACCTAAGAAAAATAAACATTTTTTTTATAATTTCTATTAACAACAATTAGTAGATTGCATTTATTTTTGTAAGATTATATCTCAAAAATTTGTTTTATTTTGAAAGATATAATAACAGTTATTAGAAACTTATAGTTATTTGAAATCCCCAGTAACTTCAAATTGCCTCTTTTGGGAATCAAAAAATCCATGCAATGATTTATAGCATTCTTTCTTATCATGAATTAAAATGGTATTTATTAATTATTTTTGATATTCACTTTTAATTTTTCAGTGTAATACTTACTAACCAAAAAGTACCATTTCACTTTGGGCGCCAAAGTGAGAGCTGAATTTCCCAGTATTCCTCAATGCGAGGGTTTTCCCTTCTCTGCTGGTGTGGTGTGTTCGTTGGCTCGGCCCTGCTGATTGCTCCTGCCTTCGAAGACCTCCTGCTCCTGCTCCTGCCTCCCATCCTGTAACATTCTTTCCTGCTCTGATTGTGTACATTAAAGCCAAAGCCAAAGCCAACACAAAAACACACACAAACAAAAAAATAAAAGGGAGAAGAGACAAAAACGTTCGCTTAACCTTAAAGCGGCCAAGAAAACCAAGTTGGCCACATGTTTTGGCCGCCTGCGAATTTTTAATGACTACCAACGGTAAGGGAACTGCACACGGCTTTGCCTTTACCACTGCCCCTCGGATTTTTCCCCCGCAACTCGCGTACTCCTTCTGGTTGTTCACGGTTCGCGTTGCCAAACATGTTTGCATTTGAATTTTAAATTAAACGTCGTCGTCGTCGTAGTCGTCGTCAGCGAGCGATGATGATGACGACAACATGTCAACATCAAACCAAAGAAGGAGGCACGCCCTCTCATCATATGGGTCGACTGGGAGGAAAATAGGATGGGAGGGCATTAGTTGTGCTATTGATTTTCGGCTGACCTTTTTTCGCGATTGGAGGGGAGCACAGAATGCGAAATGCGACAGGGTGCCAATTAAGAGAAAAAGCGTCTTGTCAGGATCGAGGAATTTGGAAACGGGATATATTCCGTTTAAAAAAACTGAAATTCCATGCCTAATTTAAAACACTGAAATGATTTTGATTTGGTTAATTTGTCGGCAATCCAAATTTGTTTTTATTTTAAATGCTTTACTCAAAAGGGGAACATTTCGATGCTTAGTGTTTATCATCTATTTAAAAACTCATAAAATGTTACTAGTTTAAAATGGCTGTATAAGTTTTAGCATTGAAATGAATTGGTTTTAGTTAATTTGTTGTCAATCCCAATTTGTTTGTAATTTAAATTTGATATACAAATTATTTAAACGCACAATTTAGTTTAACAAAAAATGAATTCCACATATTTAATGAACCACAAAATATGTAATTTGTATTCCTTTAAATTCAAATTTTTATGCGTATTGCTTTCTAATCTGAATTTCAATGAGCAATTTTAGTTGAAATAAACATTTTTTCAACCGTTTATATGGTTAATTTTTTCAGCCGTTTATATAATAAATAATAAATATTTGGCCAACCAATTTAAAAAATGTAAGCTGCTGATATCGTAAGCCTTTGTAAATTCAGGAATTTTAATCCTGCTCAAAACACACTTTTCCCCCGGTTTACTGTCAATTTGCGAAACGTCCTGGCAGGTGGCAAAAACGCAATCACATGCAGAGAAACACACACAATAGCCAGGCTCCAATTGAATGCAAAAATATTTTGCGTTTAGGTTAAATTTTCCCATTTACTTTTGTGGCTCGAACTCGGCAGGAGGCCAACTTGTTGAGCAATTAAGCCAGAACGCTTAACATGTCAGGCTCGGAAACCTCGATAGATTTATGCAAACTGAACGGCTCATAAGGACACAAAAATACAAGGACACAGCGAGGACATGACATCCATTGCCGGGAAAAGTCGAGAATAAGGGACTTCACGCTGCGAAAAGACGCCATGGAAAATAAATATTTGTGTATAAGTGCAAAGGAAAAAGGTAGACGATGAGAGAAGCAGGATTAATATGTGGGTTTTCTTTAAAAGCTAAAGCAAGCTAAATATATATATTTATGTAAGAAGCTTTAACATAAAAGCAACACAATAATAAATTTTTTCTGTTAATTAACTGCCATAGGTAGCTGGTTTATCCGGCTCAAAGGACCAAATGTAGGTAAGTTCAGTTTATAAGTTGAGCAAGCAAATATATGTTAAAATAGAAGGTGTTAATATATAAGCAACACAAGTGTTTATTTGTGTTTTGTTTTCCATAGAACGCTGTTTCATCCGGCGTGAAGGACCAATTGTAAAGACTGCCAATAAAACACATGTGTTTTTAATGGGTTTCTATTGACCATGAAGAACCTTTTAATTTTTAAGCTCAAAAATCAAATAAAATAAAGCTGTTACTCAAATACAAAGAACTATAGTGCTTCATCGAAATGGATTTAGAAAAAAATCCACATAACAGACTAATGCGATAAGTGATGCGAATGACCCATCACTCAATTGAGTGCGGAACGACATCCGCGACACCTTTTAAATTACCCCCTCAGTTGCGGGCGATTGTTTGGCTTTCATCACATACTCTGAACATACCCCAAGGGCAATATGCTGCCCCGTAACTCCACCCAAAATGCACACCCATGCTGGCATTGTTAAGTGAATGTTTGTCGCCTGTGTTCAAGGGAAAGCGGAGAGAGGTATATGAGGGGGGTAAACTTCTGTTATTGTTGACCCAAGCCCAACAACTGTGAACAACAGAAATAACTGAGGGAAGCTACTGCAGCCACTGGCTAATACCCTTTTTAATCCCATGCACATAAATATATATTTTATTGCCCTCTCACACCCACTCAGCACTTTTGGCAAAGGCTTTTTCTTCCTCCGATTCCATTGGACATGGCTCCTAATGTGTTTGTTGTGTGGAACAGGGATCCCGTACATCCGATAGCATATATCGGCAAAGACTTGAATGTTCTTTAAAATGTAAATATTGAAAAAACTAGTTTTAAACGGTATTGTCTTAACTATGAATAAAAGAACAATTAAATAACCAAACCATTGACCACTTGAGTATCTTGTTTTTATTATTCTCTTCGAAAAAGGTATTTTTGCCATCCCTAGAGTGAAAAATATGTTCGTTTTTCTCGCTTTTACACCACGTTTTCCATGCCCTTTGTTGATGACTTTAGCTGGATCCTTTTTAAGGCAAGTCTTTCTTTCGTTTCGCTTTACCATTCCGCAATCCGCTTAAAATAATTTTTTGGCATTACTTGGAGTGTTTCACTCCATTTGTTATGAATGTGCCAGTGTGTGTGTGTGCATGTAAGCCAGAGTTATACATTACAACATTAAAAGGCTTAAATAATACATGGTCAAAGCCGCTTAACGCACATCCTTGCTTGATACAGTTTTTCATGCTCCTTCATATAGGATCCTAAAAATGTTATAAACCAAGTTACAAAAAAATGAAGATATTATTTTAATCACTGAAAAGCAATTATTCTACTTATTCAAAGTTTTTCATTTTATAGTGATTATTTATTATATTAATCTCTGCAGCATTTGATGCTTATTACCATGATTATTTTATTTTTTGGTTGTCATTTATAAGGCGTAGGTTAATATCTAAGCCAAATGTCTTGATGTTCACTTCGTCCTTCGTCCATGATGGTCCTCCCCTTTACTATTTTTACACAATTTATGCGCTTTTGCCCCCACCTCATTTTGTATTGTCCATCTGCTCGCCGTGCTCGTGTCCCACATTTAAATTCTGCCTCCTTTTATTCATTTTTGTTTGTCAACAGTATAAGCTAACTTTTCCCCCTCTGACCACACTTATTTTCAGTTGCTCAACATAAAAAGCTGGGCAAATACTTATAAAAATGTATGTATAAAATGTTTTATATAAAAATACAAAAAAGAGACCTACCCAAAAAAAAAAGAAAATAAAGAAAATGCTGCAAAAAATTGTTGAGCTAAATATTTATTTGATTTTCTGAGCTTCACCCTCTTCATCTTTACTCTTTTTTGTATTGTTTTCGCTCTAAGTTTTGGTTTGCTTGCTGAATTCTTTGTTGTTGCTGGCTGGGTATGAGTTTTACATTTTGTTTATGTATATTACAGAGAGAAAAAACCCATTATTTGTTACATAATAAACAATACATTTTATATTTTAATCATTAATAATATTTTAGTTATATAAATCAAAAAAAAATTTAGTGAAATAAACAACAAATAAAGAATAGCTGTATATATTTATTTTTATAAAAAAAAATCTATATATTATGAACACTTTATACATTTTTAGCACACAACTAGTTTTAAATTTCGTTTTTAGACAAAATTGATCCAACTCTTTCAGTGCTCAAAAATTCTGAATTGTTGTTTTTGTGCCGATTTTTTCCGTCTTGTATTTCTATGTTGCCTATTTAAATGGACGAGCTTTAAATTAGGTTTCTCTTTGGAACTTAGCAAAAATGGAATTCCTAGAGATTTGAACAGACGGCATCGACAAGAATTTTCAGCCCCCCATTCGTATAGTTTCCATCTTCATTTGGCAGCACATAACATATTTTTCTGCATATTTAAACATAGCAAAAAGGACCCCAACTATAGAGTCCTCTGTAGTCGTCTGTAATCTTAGCGGCAATGAGAGCGTATGAGGCATTGTCACGCATAATTAAAATTAAATGCGCTTTTGGGAATAATTCAAATGAATAAACGAGCGTGGCCAACATGTGTGCTGCATACACAAAATGAGTTTGTCGCGACAGAGTTTCTGTTCTCCATAACCTCCAGCTACCCGAAAAAAGCAAAAACCGAGAAAAAAAATTGCCTTAAACAGGGAAAAACTTTTTAGAAAAGCGTTCGTTCTCTTGTGTGTTTTCCTGGTCCATTGTGGCGACTACGAGTACCAGTACGAGTACGCCCCATTCAAGTAGTGGGCGTGGTCGGGACACAGAGACGTTCTGAAGAGGAACGCTTCATTTATTATGCGACTGATGGCCATTAATTTTGCAGGCCATCGTCGTCGGTTTCCATTTTCTTCTTGCTTGGTTTCTCCAAAAACAAAAAAGAAAATAACCAAAAATATTAAGGGCCTACCCACATGCGTGTGTCCGCCAAAGAACACAATTTGAATCTTCATAGCACATGGAAAACATGGAGGAGAAAAGCCATTGAAATTATTCACATCGCTCACAGCAGCAACGCCGCATTTTTTGTGTGCTCACTAATTATAGAGACATGGCCAAAAAAGGGTAGGACGAAGGATTCTTCTTCTAATTGCTCAAATAGTTGGACCAACTTCCGCCCATTCCAGCCTTTGGGCATTTCTCCATCGCATCGCATCGCATCGCATCGCATCGATGCCCAATTTATGCCTCGGCACGAAGTTGTCAAAAATTTTAATTAAACACGAAGGCAAAGCCATTCAAAGGGTTGGCAGGATAAGAACCAGGGGCCAAACTCTTGTCACCGATTCACAAAAGTTCTGTAATTAAAAGTATTCACTAGATTTCAATAGCACTAGAAAATTTACTATCAATGGCAGGTTTAACTATATGCGTTACTGGACAAAATTTTCATGAAAACGTGTTTCTTTTTGAATATTAAAATGCTCTCTTCAGTAATAATTGACCATTGATAAATGATAATAAATAAATAGGCAAATCAAAAAATAAAGCTTTAATTAAAATACACATTAGCAGTTAATTAACGAAATGTTTGCTAAATACTTCAACAATTTCAATCATTCAATTGCCGCTAAGCACTCTTATCGATTAATTATCAAAGTCATTGGCACTTACTTTTTGCACCCACACACGCACACACATACGGTAACATTTTAAATTTCCCGGCAACAAAACAATTGAAAAGCCTATGAAAATGGCATGAAAAGAACGACATTCCTTTGTTCCCTTGTCCCGGTTTTCCCCTCACATTTCTATAATGAGTGGATATATATACACAGAAAAAAAGTAGTTTTAAGTTAAATAATTACAAAATGATTTTCTTAATCCCGCCCATTATCAGTGGCATTTCTCGCTATGTGGACTGCTCATTTTCTAATGAAAAAGTTTCCTCCCGCACATTCTCAATGCGGTCCAAAGTGATAACAAAACCATTTTTCTCTGAGTGTACACGATGCAGCTGCAACTGAAACTGAAACTGGAATATCTGCCGGATGTTTCATTGTGCCCAGGAAGTGCCATCATCCTGACAGATGCCGCCACCCATTTGCAAAAGTGTGTGTTCGTATTTGTGAGGTACGCATTTCATCTTTGTGAGGAGAGGGGAACAACGTTCCATATTAATCGACAATGGGAGCCAACTTTTGTCAGCGTTTCGCTTTTTCGACAACTTTATAAAAACAGGGTTTATTGACTTTACCATAGAGTTTGCTATGAATAAAAATATTTTTAATTTTTTTGTGAATAAGTTATAAAGAATATATTTACAAATTTTTTTTTACCAAAATGTTGCTTTGATTTTAAATATTCTGATTTAGATATTAACTAATGATTTATGTGGTACTTTTAAACTCACTAAAAACTTTAATCTTTATAATTTTGTAAAAAATCATGTTTAGCATTTTATTCTTATTGGTTTAATTAATTTAAATTCGGTACTATTACAACTTGTCCCATAACTCAGTGTATTACCAACATCGATCTGTGCATTTATGGCTGTCTTCTTTTTGGGATTTTGCGTTTTGCAACCAAAATTGAAATGGATGACAAGGCGGCCGGTCATTTGCCTCTAAGCGCTGCTTTCAACGCGTTAACGCGCTTCGCAAACACGCAGAAAATGGGGGCTTTAACTATGGGGATGGATGAGTTGAAATGGGGGCGTGGCAGCTTATGGCAGATGGCGGCACTCTTATGTGGCCACTTTTGGCGTTGCTGTGTTTGCCGTTTGACGGCCATCCAATGTCCAATGTCCAATGTCCAATGTGCAATGTGCAATCATGGCCAGCGGGTCACGCAGATTTATGGCCATTTTCCGAGCAGAAGAGTGGGTTTACTCGGTTTGCAGGGTGGAGGGCAGAGTGGACCGGAAATTGGCAAACAAAAATTGCATAGCCAAGTAAGCGGCAAATGTCATCAAATCGGAGGTGGGTATAGGGCACTTAATGCGACAAAATGTTTCATAAGGTCTTTTCCAAATGAAGTCTGGACTTGGACGTTATTTAAGCCAAACTTTTTGATCTTAACAAAATAAAATTGTAGGAATACTTTAGCATATATTATTTTGCAAATTTATCTAACTTTAAAAGGGGGAAATATATGAACACTTCAAAATTTTTGTAAGCGAATACAAATATTTTTGACATTGGCATATACAGCGACGGTAATGAAAATTTTTTAATCTTATGGTAATATTTTCATGACAAATTTGTCAGGGGTTTAAATATTAAAAAATATTCTTCACAAATATTGACAACAAAAAATTGGATAATTTTTTTGTGTTAAAAAAATAGGTCAGATATTACAAATATTACACAGGATTTTGTTTTATCAATTTTTATAAGAAACAAATATTTCTGACAGGTTTGCATTGCCAGATTGTCTGAAATTTAATTTGGATTTATAACCATCATAGCAGCAAAGTTCGAATATTGTAGCTTTTTTTGAACCCTGCTAATTTTTTGGCATCCACTTTTAAAAATAAAGATGATTTTATTCAAACATAGCACTTGATAGTTTGCATTTATCTTTCTCTTTGCCTTGGAAACAAATTTGGCAAGCAACGACTTCAATCTGGACTCCTTTAGTGTTCCCTTTCTTCGGTGGTAAATTTATTTGCCAATATTTGTTAAGCTGAAATTTGGCAACAGTGGCACTTGGCCCAGACCCTTGTTGGCCTTTCATTCCGATCCATTTGTTTACTTCTGCACTTCTGCTCTGCCGCTTGTTGTTGTTCTCGGATGGCTTTGGTAATAAACTTGAATTTTATTGTCCAACAAGAATGTTGCAATATGCTTGGCCATAATTTCAACGTTCTGCACATTGTTGCCAAAGCCAAAGTACTAACACACGCACACACTCCATTCCCGTTTATATTCCCCTGTCCAGCCGAAAATGTTGTGGCTTGAGCTTAACGTCTCTTCTGATTGCTCTTGTCCTTGTTTCTTTGGCTGGCTTTTCTTTTCCTGGCTTTTCTTTCGAAAGGCGACGACTTTTAACTTTTACATTATGCAACCGACAAACGAGAAATTGTATGCCATGACACTAAAAATACATTTTTGCTTCACTGAAAAATTAGCATTTTCTGAGCTCGCAAAAGCTTACAATTTATGCATTTATCCAATTTACAGGATCGAATATTAAAAACTAAGATTTTTGGTGATCAAGTTGCTTTACCTCTTTAAAATCTGATTTATTAAAATAAAACTATTGTTGCTTGAATTTAAGGATTTGGGGACATTTTATAGCAAAGCCATTTTTTCGAAATTTCATAAAAATGTCAAGAAAAGACTTTTGAAAATGTTAGAAGTATGCCTTTTCCAAATCGGATTTCCATATAAAAAGTAAAAAAAACGTGGTTTTCGGAAACTTTGTTGCAGCCTTTTATCGATTTTTATAGATTTAAAACGCAAAGTGTCTGAGGTAACCATATTCCACCTTAAAAGAAAACTCCAAAATTTAAATAAAAGGAAATGTGCTTTGCAGAATTAAAGCAAAAACTTTTGGAATTTACCTTTTTGAAATCATATTTCAATTGGCACATAATTTTCTGCACTCCAGAAAGAGAAACTTTCCAGTTGCGTTTTCTTCCTGCCAAATGAAGCGAAAGGGCAAAATGTATAAATAATATTGCATATTAAAAGGCGCTCGCTTTGGCATTTTTGATGGGAGGAAGTGGAAGTGGAAGGAGATGGGAATGGGAATGCAAGTGAGTTGTGTCCAGACGATTTCAAGTTTAGTGCAACTAATTTAAAATTTATGATGCACTTGAATTGCAGCTGGCAAAAAGTTGAAAAGTCAACTATAGTAAACTGGTGGAAAGACGGAGAAAGGGTGCCAAAAACTCATACGACAAAGGCAAAATGCGGAATGGGAAATTGGAAATGGCAAATGCATAAAACAGAAATGAAATATTCATTGCATACTTTTAGCCATCGAGTTATGGAGTTTGTTATTTTTTTTTTACTTTTTCATTATATTTTTAGTACTATTTTTTTGTTGACTTTGTACTTCTGTTTTGACTGCTCGGAAATTGGCAATTGAATATTGAAAAAAGTCGAATATAATAATTTTAATTTTTCGCTGCCCATTGGAGCACTACACATAAAAGATTTGGTTAGTGTTTTAATTGGAAAGTTTATTGATTTGTTTTTAGCCATTTATTTAGTTGTTTATTTGCTGAATAAATTCATCAAGTACAAACAAGAAATGGCAAGTAGATGTTTGTTTACCCTGGCAGCTATAACAAAAATATAATGTTCTATAAACATATATGTATGTATGTCGATTTGATCATTTCATGCAGCTGTATGACATAGATGTTCAATTTGCATATATTTTATTATTAATGACTAAATCAACGAATTTATGTCGATTTTCCTATTAATTTTCTAATGTTTCCTATCAAATATAGACTGTATTTCAGTCTATGTTTAAAATAAACGAAGTTATCATTTGTTTTTTGAATGACTTTTTCGATTGTTAAATAAGTATTTATTAAGACAATGAAACCTAACCAAATTGACCTTGAAAGTAAACAGCTGATTTAAACAGGTTTGCAGTGTTCAACCTTTAACCCCACAGTGCCCAACCCAAAAGTCAGGGGGCTAGAGCTATTCATGCATTATTCATGGAACAAAAATCATTGAAGTAAAATGAATTTGTGTCAGGCTCAGATGAGAGCAATACCAGAGAACCCTCTGGGGAAGTTTTTTTCTGGGGGAAAGGGGGCAGGGGGGTTATAGTTCACATTTGACTAATACATAATTCATATAGTTTTTACATTAGGCGGGCGCCTTTTGGCCAGATGCCTAATGACTTAATTAGGCTAATAATGAGCAAGGGCCACGAGATGAATTTCGCTCTCGTTTTCCACAGCCACATGTGTCAGCCGAATTAGCTGCAATATCTCTGTGGAAAATGGGTGGAAACTGTCCTGGCCACTCGATGGAAACTCGAGTGTTTGTGTGTGTGTGTGTGTGTGTGTGTTTGGTTGTCGTAAAAATGTTTCAACCGTGGCACTCATAAATCATATTTAAGCACAAGACGTAGGGGAATCACCACCCTCCGCAGTAATTAATGTTGGTGTGTCTGTGTTGCTTTTTACTTATTAACTCATTTGGGCTAATCATCAGACATCCCCCAGCGACCCACTTTTGGGTGTTGCTGTCTGGACCTCCGATATCCTTACTGCACTCCGTTAATGGTAGCTATTTCACTCACCTTTTCACGCAGCATATCGCGTATACGACCCGCCTGATTCTTGGACCGATGCAGCTCCAGTTGCAATTCCAGACATCGCTCCTGCCAATTTATCTGCAGGTTAAAAAAGAAACAAGGGTCAGAAAGGGGTTAATAGAGGGCTGACCCTGAGTTGAATGTGATTAAAATGTTCTTTAACTGCTGCTTGGGAACAATTCTTATATTCAAGAGTGCAAGGTATAATATAGTAAGAAATTCGGTATTATTATACCTGTTACTCAAAGCCACAGAATTGGGATTTAACATACACATTTTAGTTATGCCTACACAGCACCAGTTTGTTTTAAAACTTAAGCACGCCCCCAAATCACAAACGTCTGTTATGTCAGTTTGGGATGTAGTAGATGTCAGTTATTAAGTTGTAAATGTTTGCAAATCTTACCAATACTTTAGAAGTTATTAGCATAAACATAACTTAAAATTTAACTTAAAAAAAACTAAACTTAACCTTTAGTAGTGACCCTGCAATTCGGCAGATGGCGCCACCTAAAACTCGTTTGTTTTCCGGGCGCATATTTATATTGAATTTGGCTAGCTGATTAACGTGGTTACTCATAATTATATTGTTGCATTAAAGGTTGTTATTCCATTCGATTTTAGCCTGGAAAACTCACCTCCGGCAGTGCCTTTCCGTAGTTATTGACCTGGTGGACGTCCAGGTGCTCGGTGAGCGTTGAGAAGTGCGGCCATGGAGCATCCGGTGCATCCAGAGCCGCCAGCACGGGATTCACATTGGTACTTGCATCCCTTGGAGGAGGATCCCTCGGCTGTTGTTGTTGTTGTTGTTGTTCCGCCTTCATCGCCTGATTGGGCTTGGCCGGAATGGGCGGTGGGCGTGGCACATGACGGGGCAACAGCCTCGGACTGTTTGGCGTGGACGCAGTGACGCCAATTGTTGCGCCTGATCCGGATCCCCCTCCTCCGGTGGTAAAACGACCTTGATTCAGCGGTATTTGGCCACTGAAAGATGTGGCCCTTTTGGCCAAAAGTGGTGATCCCTGTAGCGATTGTGAGCCCGATAGACAGCCGCCACGCCCCCCGCCCAACTGGGTGGGCAGCGAGGGCGGTTGGCTGTTCTGATGCAGATGGTGTAGCTGCACTGATAAAAATAAATGGAATGTTACAAATAAATACCAGGCTATTTGATCAAAAATAAAAATAATAAAAATAAAAGCATAGTATTAAATACAGCAAAGATTAAATTGCAAGATTATATATCAAAATATTTGATTTATATTGCAAATATTAGTTTTAAAATGGGCCCTATTTATTTTAATATGGCTTACATTTAAATTATTGATACTACACTGATAACAAAATTGAATAGTACAAATAAAAATTTGACTATTGAATTCAAAATTGTATGTACTTATAATATTTAAATTGAATATAAAATCGTAATATTAAATACATTGAAAATTAAATTGCATGATTTAATATTAAAATACTTCAATTAAAGTGAAAAATATAAGTTTTTATTTGATTTCAAATGCGTATATATAAATTTTTAAAAATATTTCCACTTTGAGAATAACTAAAATCGGCAATGAAAAAAAAATCAAAGAGAAAAATATTTAAATTGAGTAGCAAATACTTGGATTCGCTACGTTTTTTTTACCAGTGTGGTGGTGGTGCTGCTGTTGCTGATGGTAGTGGTACAAATGTGATGGAAAGGTGTGCAGGTAGCCACTGCTGGCGCCATCTTGCGGCCTTAGGAAATAATTGTGGGCGTGGCTGTAGTATTGCAGTGTATTTAAGGGGCTGGCCACGCCCAAAGAAGGCGTGGCCCGCCCAGAAGTCGATGCCGATGCACTGGCCGATGGCGAAGGCGATGAGGATGCGGATCTCCTCCGTTGCTCCGCAGTTGCCGCCTGCTGCGGATGTGACTGCGGATGCGGATGCAGTTGCTCCTGAGAACGCAGGTGTTGCTGCTGCTGGAGATTGGTTAGCGTATCGAAGATTTGCGATAGGCGACCCAAAGGCACTTCGTCAGACATTGACGCGGTAGCTACAAAATACAAAAATCCAACATTTTATAAGTTTATAAAAATATAGAAAATGTAGAGACGAGCACACCTTCAAAATCTAAATTAAAAAAAAATGTTCCATCGTCGCGTTTTGAGATAAGAACGTAGTGACGATTGCATCTTTAACATCAATAATTTTAAAAAATCCCTTGCGGCGATTTTCAACGTTTACATTCTATTTCCTTAGTAGATAAGAAAGCAGTGACGAACGCACCGTAAACATCTCAAGTTAAAATAATGTTACCTTGTGGCATTTTGAATAAAATTAAAAATTTTCAACGGTTTGTGATACGGTCCTCCAGAGTGATAATTAAGTTTATAATATAAACATATGTCGAATAAGAAACTATGAATATTTAAAATCTAGCTCACTAAGACCCATCCCAAAAGGGTACAAATAATCACAGTGAAATTTTTGAAGGATCTAGTGTGCTGGGAGTCGAATTGTCAAAGATCGTAGCCTGGGTTAGGCCCAGACGTTCAGTTGTGCCTGAGACACCGCCTTACACGAACAAAATTTTGGAAATTTACGTGAGTATTAAATTTTTGTTTTTTTTTTTTTTTTGGGAAATATTTTGATTTTCAATTTTTATCCAACTATGAACTTTAATAATCCCCCAGAGGATGGGAAATCCCAAGTCGAGCGGTGGTAATAAGTGCAAGGGCAAAGGTCAATGCAATCGGCAACAGCAGCAGTCGCAGCAGACGCAGCAGTCGCAACAGCCGCAACAGCAGCTGGTGGACTCTTCGCAGTTAACACCTACGCCTGTGGCCGCCACTGGATTGGAACCGCCCACCGCCACGCCCTTGGCCTCGCGTCCTTCGGAGGACACTTTGGCCTTGGCGGCCGCCGTCGCCGCCTCGATTCCAGGCGCCCCCCTTGCCCGATCCATTCCCGATCGCCGCCCCTCCACGCCGTCGGTAGTGACCCCGACCAGCAACAACAACAACAACAGATCGGTGGTGGAGACACCACCATCCACAGCCGAAAATCTGGCAACCTCGCGAACTGCTTCAGCAGCAGCAGCTGCCCCCTCGGAACACAGACGCGGCCTCTTCCAACGGCTCTTCGGCTGGAGCTCTTGAGGGATTTATGTCCTGGTTAAACCAAATCCGATCCGAAATACCACACAATTTGGTCTCAAATCTATTATACAAAATTATTTTTTAGCCGTTAAATAAAACTCTGCACAACCTTTTGTTTTTTTCATTGTTTGTTAAGTGAAGATAGATGTCGCGACTATTTCTGGCCGTTCCAAACACTGCACAAACAATGGTGGGCAATGCATCAAAACGCCAATCTGGCAATCGGTTTGTGCATTACCAGATCCCAGTCAACATTTACACCTTTATCTACGTGCCCAAGCGAGGAAATCAATGCGAGCAGACGGAAAAGCGATGGAGCATAACGAGAACGAGTGACACCAGTCCGCCAGTGGACGATTGACTTTCCCAGTGAAAAATGGACAGTGGACAGTGGACAGTAGCTAGAAAACTGAAGAGCTAGAGAGCTACATACACCAACAGGTGCGCGAATCTGGGGCATCAATTGCCACTACGTGTGCGCAATGCTTAATCAACGGACAGGACAGGAAGTGGCGCAAAATGCTGGCCAAGTCGAAGAGTCGAAAAGGAAAAGGGCAGTTGGAAAATTGAATATGCCACTAAATTATAGACAGCAGACTTGACATTCTGGGGACACTTTCCACTTTTGTGATCCACTAGAACTACTGGCTGATGGCATTTTCAGCTTTTCCAGCTTTTCCTCTCAGCATTTCTTTGCTGTGAATTTTTGTGGCTGGCTAAAAGCCATCAGCTGCAAAGTCTCCGGTCCAAAGACTAAAGTCCGATTCCATTGCTGCAACTCCTTCGCCAATTCAGTTCTCTGGAGTTGTGGCTGCGGTCGGGGGAACCCCCAAACCAGACCCATTCATAAGAATTATATTCGAATTTTGTGCAGAGCAGAGCACTCTTCTTCTTCTCTTCTGTATGAAGTCCTATACATGTGTGTTCGTGTGTGTGTGTGTTTGCACTCACATCATTTTGCAAATTTTGATTTAATTCGAGTTGATTGAAATTCAAATTCAGTTTTTGATTTGACAAAATGTGTCCTGAGTCCTGTGTCTTGTGTCCTGCTCTCCTGCACTTCAGGCCCCTTTAAGGGTCATACTCCTCCTTTGTGCTCTCGATTTGAAGTGCACTTTACAGCAAATTGTTTCTAATTTGTTTGGGCTTGTGTGAAAACTGGCAACAGTGCTCGTCGAGGCTTTGCCGGAACTTTACGCTTGAAGGGAGCCCGATAGGTTCACAAGCCACTTGATTAGCCGGTGAAATTCGACAACAGCGCATTGCATTTCACAATGGTGCATTATTTGGGTGCATCCAAGTGAATTTTCCAACACAGAATGCCCTTAAAGTCTGGTCAGATTGGCGGGAAAATACACAACAATGGTCTTCTGTTAAAAAAAAAAATAAATGTTATTGTTAATTTCTTTTATAAGTATTTAAATATTTAGAAAATGGCTTGCACATTTTATAATCATTTAAAAAGTTTACAAGCATTTTAAGTACGCTCTTCAACACTTAACGCCTGTACAACATTGCTCTGAAAATTACCAACAATTTTTTCTAACAAATAATTGCCTTTAAAAACTATTTAAAATGATGGGAAAATCCACTACAACGATAATTTGTTTAACAATTCATATTATATCTTTTATTTAGTTTTCTTTATAGATATTTGAGTTGTTTTGTTGTTTGCAGATTTAATAATAACTTCAAAAACTCAAAAACTTTGGCGACACTGCAAAGTTATCACTGCAATCAAATAAGAAGAATAAAAGCCCCAACTTCAACCGCATTTGCCGTGTGCGTGACTGTACCTCATAATGGAACCGGTAGTTTCTCAGGTTTAACGAACTCATTACATGGCATTAGTTAGGAAACTAAAGTTCGGTCAGGTTGGCAGGCTGAAAGTCATAAGCGTAAGCGGCTTAGCAGAGCTTGCTTTGCATAAGCATATGGTAACTGTATATGGTGACTGGTAACTTGGTTGTGAATATCTTTGTTTACCACTCGGCTTAATACAAACTTGGCCAATACATGAACAGGAAACGGAAATGGAAATATAAGGGGAAGGAGAAGAGAAAGCGGACCGAGGGATGCCTTAGACTGCAACTCAGATACAGTTGAACAACTGCCGGATACCGCCGACACTCCGCCTCAACTTAGGTTTAACTTATCTTGGCTAAGTGCAGTATTGCAGCTTCGCCTCGAAGCGAAAAGGGGATTTTCGGGGGGTTAGATCCAAATCCAACTGCATTGTCTTTTGTTTGCTCTTTGCTTGGCTCCCTAATGGGGGAATGTACTAGTAGAGGAAACTGAATATAAGAATGGCGACATGAAATGGAAAACTCACTCAAATAGTTGGCAAAACTTGTTCACAGCTCCAATGAAGAGCAGCAGCAGAGCTGCCAACAAAAAAAAAATACAAAAAAGGGCGGACACAAAGACAGAGCGAAGCAAAACAAATTTCTAAAAACCCCAGACGACAGTTAAGCTCCCTTTCTTGGGGTTTTCCCCCTTCTGCATTTCCGGTTCCTCTGCAGTTTTCCAGTTTCAGTTTCAGTTGCCACTCGGAGCATTGGCAAATATTAGACAATGTATTTATATATTATCAGCCGTGCAAGGGAAAATCTTTCACGAATATGCTGGCGAGATTGCAATGGACTAGCCTGCTATCTTAAGTATTGAACAATTGTTGTGTTCAATTTGGTTGTTGTTTTTCCCAAAGAAGTCTCTTATTACTTAGTGCTTCTAATTGAAAACTTTCTAGTTTATAGTTAAATAACTGGTATAAAGGTATAAATAAACATGTTGTAATTAAAAAATTAAACAATATATCCTTAAAATATTTTTCCTTTTTTTCTTCAGACATATTGCTTAAATACCTAACTGTTAATAAAAGCTTTAAATAACTGACTCATGGTGAGAAAATTATGTGAAAAGTACCGTAAAATATCAACTAAATTTGATGAAAAATTATCCACCAGACCCCGCCCCGTTGCAACCTGCAGAATGTAAAGTTGTAAAATTAATACAACATAAAATTTCAAACAAACCCGCACACACCCATTGGATCCCAAATAATTTTCCAGCATGACAACATACCTTGTATAGTACACCCCCTCTTTGTTGTGGCACTTGAAAAATTTAATAAACGCTGCAGCATCGTTCGCATGCCAATAATTTTACATCACTTCTGCAACTCGGCAACCCTCTTTACACCCCCGTCCACCGTCATATGCGTCGTCAATTTGAAAAACATTGTCAATGGATGTGGGGTAAAAGCGAGCGGAGAACGGACTGCTGGTGTGAGATAACTACTAAGCGTCATATTAACAACATTGTAACATGCATGGCGAGGAGGATAGCCAGACATAGTAGCCCCATCACACCCAACACCCCAATTTACTTCCCCTAACTCCCCTGCTGCTCATTTGTGACTATTAGTATTTTTCCCACTTTTCACTATGTATGAATTTATATGTTTTATTCTTTTATATTTAAGAAGAGGGTTTTACTATTTCGATCCAAGTTCTACGACTGAAACCAGCATTTATATACTCCTTATTGCAATGTGACTATAGTGTCTGAGCATGCATTTCTTCGATTTTAGCTAAAATCAGTTTTTATACATATGCTCTACTTTCATTTTCAAATGGTCACACTTCGAGTGTTTTACTACGAACTTTGGTCACACAGCCTTTGTTTTAGAAAAGGTATATACTATGATCATCAAAGTTATGTGGGATCTCATGATGCATTTATCCATTCTGACTTAAGCCAGGTTATTAACCACTTCGACCCCTTTACTCCTGTTCTTCCCTTTTTTATAACCACTCCCGCATGTATTTTTTACTTTGCTTTCTTTTCGCTCTTTCATTCAACTATTTTTCACTCAATTCCAACGAAAAATTTATAATAAATGCCCGCGCACATGTGATGTCGCGCATTTTAATTGGTCTCCGCCACAATAACTCCAAAGGGGGGGTCTAAAAGGGGGTCTACAAAACCCAGACAAACTGTGCAGCTGTGAGCCCAGTCCACACACCATGGGCCATACTGTACTATACCCACATATATGCAATATATGTGGTGTATTACTGCAAGAAGTGTGAGTCTTGGGGGCCTTAACTCTTGGGTGCGTCTGTCGTCTTTTCGCCTCTTTTTGTTTTTCGTTGTCTGCGGTTTCTCCTTGTAAAACGGTTGTCAGTCTGTAGTTGTTGTTTATGCTAGTTGGTAAGCACTTGTAAAGGGGGTTCCGGGGGGTCAGGGTGCCCCTCCATGACCTACGTGACAGGCAAAGAGACTTACAACAAAGCACCGACTTGCGACTAACGACTTGGGGTCTAGATCAACTGGCTATATCCCTACACATATGCATGTTTGTACAGTGGCGGTCAAAACTTTAGTAGTTTCTTAGCTTGTGGAAATAGTTTAATAAGTTTAATTTAATCATCAAGGATTGAAACAACTTACCTCTTTTCCCAAATGTATCTATATAAGAAATAGCCTAGGTTCCATATAATGTGTTTTTGAATATATAATTTTATATAGAGTGCTATTTTTATGACCACAACTATGCATTTACAATGTATATGCCATATCCCAACAAGTGGCAAGGGTGCTCTATGCTTTTTAATAGCTGTCCGCATAATGCATGCCAATTGCCATTCGATTGCATTTCGAGGGGTCCCAAATGAGGGAACGGGAATGCAAGAAATGATCAGGAACCAGATCTTGAAGGGGAATAAGGTAAAAACATATTGTAAAGTCAGCATAGCTAATGTTTTATTTCTATTATTTTCTAAAATGATTTATAATTTCAATAAATAAATTAAAAAGCAAATATTTAAAATATATTCTTGGTTTTTTGATAAGACTTATAGTTTTATATAAATTCTTTTAAATGAATTGTATTTAAAACATCCAATTGGAAGTACCAATTGGTACTTAGCCAATTAAGGGAAAACTACAGCAACATTTCAAATTAACTTTCGGGAAACTTTAAGCAAACCAAACTATAACTCTGTGCTATTTTACCACTCAAGCTCCCAAAGTGCGGCTCCCAAACAAACAAACTCTTAACCAGATACTGGCCATCAAGACAGACAAAAACAATCCCACCAACTATAAAAACAACCGAATAAAAATAGCAGCAAAAAATAAGCGGGAAAAATAGCAAAAAAACAAAACCGGTTAGCCACCCGCTTTGAAAACTTCCAATAAAACAACAAGAACTACAACATGTTGCTTCTAATGAGACCACAAAAACAACAATAACAATAACAACAACAACCAGCAAAACAAAAAGTGTCAAAAAATAAGCAGCTAATTAAGAGGCATGACCGTTGGCCATTTTAGAGACCCCAAACAATAAGAATCAGAATCAGAAGCAAAAGCAGCAAAAGCAGCAAAAACCCAAGCAGCACCACTTCGACCTTCGCTTGAACCAGTTTTTTTTCTCGGTGTGTTTGTTTCCAAAAAGGGGGAGGAACAACCTGAAAATCTAGACACATTTTATGGAGCGGGTGTCGACTGCAATTACTTGGCCAAAAAAAAGAAATAAATGAAAATACTTTGGGCGAACGAAGAGCTCTGTACTCTGAAATACTCAATCAGAATTTGCCTAACCAGTTCGGAAAAGTCGAAAAAGAAACGGCCAGTGAACTCTATATAAATTAATATTCCAATATATTTTAAAATAACAAAATTGATTTTATTTTGTAAAATATTAAAATAAAAATTCAAACAAAGTCTGTTAGCCTGCAACGGTTTTTTGTAACATTTTACTTAAATAATTATTAATTAATTAATTAGTTTTTTTTTGTTGTAGGGCGAGAACAATAAATGGTAACTCTTTCACCATAATAAGAGCATAACTTTCACACAGTCATTAGTGCCTGCGGAAAGAGTGTAAAAACGACGAAAACGGGGAAAACTCAGCAAGATTAAGATCTAAGCCCGACTCAGGTGCTCGGTAATTCCCTTGCACACACATCACTGACCTACATTCACCTGAGTTCGGTTGAGTTTGGCTTTAGTTTCCATGTACTTGGGTTTTTCAAACTCAGAGGTCTCCACGACCGTTTCCACAGCATTTCGAGAGCCGCAAAGTTACGAGTGTTTGACAATTGGCTTCTGTATGTGTGTGTGTGTGTGTGTGTTGGGGGGTGTTACAATATTTATGATTCGCAATCGCTTTAATTAAATTTGCAAGGTTTTAAGGGGAGGCAGAGCGAAGCGAAGGGGAGTGCCAACACAGTTGACTTTACGACTTGCATTTAATTAAAGCCAATTACCGTTGAAACTGACTATGAATTCAGAAAGAAGATAATGAAAAAAAGGAACAAAGGAATTTGGATTAAAGTGCAGAAGTCGCTAATGTGCAAAAAGTACCTGAATTTAAGTGAACTTCAAAAAAGTATTAACATATTAGGGACTAGCTTTAGAACTCAAGAGCATCTTTAATATTTATTGGTCTGTCGTATCACAAGAGTTACCAAAATTAAATAGCGGAAATTTCTAACAACAATTACTTTTGTTCAACAATGATAAATTTACAATACTACCTAATTGAAATTGGAATATCTAACCCCCATTACCCAATCAATATTTCGGAAATCACTGCAATCTTCAATTACAACCAATTGGAATCGATTTAGCTTATCGTAAACCCCACTTTCCACTCCCTCAATTTATTTACTTTGAATGACAGCCCATACAATGATGTGTCACAAAGTGAAGTTATCTTAATTAAAATGCAGCAACAACAGACATGAACAATAAGTGTTATTTATGCAAAATAACTATAAATAAACAACAAGATTTGAAAAATCAGACGAAGACTTTGACTCCAACTTTAAATGCAGTGTTTTTTCCCCTTTTATTTTCAACATTAATAAACAAAACGAGACGCATGCTTATGAATAAAAAATATACAAAGAGGTATGTGGAAAAGGAAAAAGGAAGGAGGGAGAAGAGAACAGGGAGACGATAAAATGACCAAGACGGACAGCAAAAAAAGACAAAAGAAAGTCCATACAATAAATGGTAATAAAAACAACAACTGTGACAACTGCGCGCAGCAAACGGCAACAAACAAGGCGAAAATGCAATAATAACAAAAACAAAAACAAAAACAGTTGAAAAAGTCAATGTACTGCAACAACAAAAACAAAAGCTGCTGCAAAGTCAAAACGACAGCTCAAAATTCTCATATCAAAGAAAACTGTAAATGTAACTCTCTTTGCTCAGCTACTCTGAGCAGTTACATTTTGGGAGAGCGTCAGCTGTTTGCGGTTAACAGAGCTCTGTATTTCACTCGCGCTGTACAGTGAATTCATAACGAATGTACTGTACTATGAACCTTATACCATATGAAAGTAATACTAGACTATTCTTAAAAGTACAGTGACCTTTGGACTTTATTAACTTAAATATTTTTTATTTTTATTCCTTTTTAATAATCTTAAGACACTTGCGTATTTAAAACTAAATGTAGAGGCAATGTTTAACAAATTTTCCACTAAAATTTTATACCATATTGTTTTCTTACAATATAAAACTAGTACTTAAATACTATAAAAACAGTAATCTTTGAACTTTATTAAGTTTACTCAAATAATTGTTTTCTTTTCAATTATTGATCTAGTTCAAATTGAACATTCCTTATCAGTTTCAACATATCGACGTTCTAGTAAATTGCCGCCTTATGATGTTAAATGAAAAGTAGGGGGGAAAATGGCAAAAAAGAGTGGGTGGCGCAAACGCTTTTGCCTGGCAACATATCGAAAATCATTCAACAACTTGCGGCCGAATCAATAAGTAATGTTTACAAATTTATTTCCATTTTAATATGCGCTCAAGCTTTTAGTTGTGCGCCGCTCGTTTTTGTTTGTATAAAAATAGCATGCAATTGTTTTTAGCAGGAAAAGCGACGGGAGGCGGGATGGAAAATGGGTGGGGGGTTGTCATAAAAACCCAAGCGACTCAAGTGGAGTGCAATTGACGCCATCGATTAAACAAGAAATGGAAATCACTTTGTGCTTGGCGCCTGTGCCTCAAAAAAAAATATATATATATATAGGAAAAATGAGGCGGACATTGATAAAGCTGTGGCACAGGAAAAACATTGGTATGGGGCATCTTAATTGCTGGCAGAAATGGGGGAAATGAGCGAAGATAGTCGAATTCGTGACGATGGCAACGACCCTGACCTTGTTTGTTTTTCCACGAACTACTCAAAACTTATTGATTGAAGATACTAAATTTTGGATCAACAAAAGTCAGAAAATAAATCTTAGAGGTGTATGAAAATATAAAATATAAACAACAATTTTTAAATGAGACAGGATATGAAAATACAAAAATATCTTAGGTCAAACTTGTATAAACTTGAGAGTAATGTTTATCTTAGTTTAGTAAACGAGTCTTCATTTGTTAAATAAAATATACGTTTAGCAAAATTTATAAATGCCAAAAATATGGAAAAATGCCAAAGGAATTGTTAAAACTATAATTTTCTGAACGCTATCAAGGTACAAAACTATTAGTTCAGACCACAAATAATATAAAAAAAATATAAAGAAGTATTTCGAAACAAGGACAAGTGAGGACTTATGTGATGAGCAACTTTGCCAGAGAACACAACTCAAACAAAGTTCCCTTGCAGCTACCTTTTATAAGGCCACCCACTCCGGTTTTCCGCCCACTTCAGCACACGCTATATGTGTGGCAAAACACTGAGATAAATTTTCAAAACTTTTATTTATATATATAGTTTACTTATAAAAAAAAATAAACTACTTAACTATAGTCATTTTTCCTTTGGCTTTAACTTCTCATTTTTGTGTTCTTAATTTGATCTACACATTGTATTGATAGGGTTAATTACATAAAATAATTTGGATAAGAAGAATGAAATTTTGAATTTTCTTCTCTAAGCATTTTAAAATTAAAATACATTTTTCTCCGTGCATTTAATGTCAGGAGTTGGCGAGAAAATCCGACTGACAACCCATGAATGTGGAGCAATCATAATTCCTGGCTTTTATCATCACGGGAAACAAAAGGGAAATGCTCATTAAACGAGAAATGACAAGGGAAAAATGGTGGGGGTGTGTAAAGTGCGGCAGAGGTTGGAAAAACAAGGCCGAAGTGCAGGAAATGTCAGCGTTGACAAGAAAATGCACTCGCTACGCCAAAAGGATATACACTTGACACACACAAATACACACATGCCAGGCACATGAGCCATTAGCATATGGCTGGAAAATGGTGGGGGGAAAATGAGGGAAATGGGTGGAAAAAAGGGGTGAAGTGGGTGGCCAAGTGCCACTGGGGTGCAGCTTAGTCTGTGGAAATGGGCATGGAAAAAACAGGAGGGTGATTTTGTCTCAGACAAAAGGTTCAAAGTTCAAATGGGCCAAATCGAGGCCATCAATAAAAACAAACAAGCAGAGCACTCCACAAGAAAAATGACCCAAGCAAATAAAAAAAAAAAAATATCAGGGAATTTTCCATAGGTGGCAATGAACTCGAAAAGTTGGTGAAATATTAAAAAAAATAGAATAGAATAGAATAGAAAAAATAGAAACTGTTTTAAATATTACAGAAACTAATGAAAATGACTAATATCTTAAAAGGACAATAAGTCCTCACGAATCAATATCAAGCGAAATGATTAAACATTCAACTGACCTTTGTTGTCAGCGAAAAAGACCTTGAAAAGCCCAAAATACCATTCTTTTATCGATTCGTACTCATTACAAAAGTGGTGAGCTCACGAAACACGCCTCGCTTTTCACTTTTTCCATTCTATCAATGTCAGGGCCATCAAATAAATACATATACCTACATAAAAAATGAGAGAAACACAAACTCATACGCTGATGATGATGATGATGATGATGATGACAAACAAGGTGTGTTTGTTGCCAATTGTGAGGACGATTGCTTGCATTTTTCATTTGGCCAATAATCACAACATTTACAAACACCATAACTAACGTGATCTTTTTCCGTCGCTTTTCACTGGCCATCTTCCGCCGTAAATTCTCATTTTGCACTACCGCCTTCGGGAATCCGCCCCCGAAATCATCCATCCATTTTCTACCATCCGTGTTATATAGCCAGTCATTTAATCAATTATGCAAAAAACGATGTCGACGTCGACAGCGACGATGTATCGTAAAATGTTTGCCACGGTTACGGCTCCGCTTTCGCCGTAAACGTGTAGTAAACGTAAACGTATTCGTATCCGTATTTGTATCTGTATCTGTATCCGTGTCTGTCTATATCCCCACCATGAACCTACTGCTGCTGGCACGTTTACCTTTTCTTGTATAAATAATTAATTAAATGTACAGCAGTTTTGGAAAACTGGCTTCGCTTTGGCCCATAGCAAGAAAGTCGGCTACTGACTAGCGGTGAGGTTTTTCCGGCAGGAGTCGGAAAACCAAGGCACATGAGTGTGTGTGCGTGTGTGTGTGTGTGTGCGACTGGCAATCGCAGTTAGACGCTCTAAGGACTCATTGAGGCAGTTAGCAAACCACTTCGATTAAGGCAATGCCAATGAATGACTGATTTCGAGGGGCAGAAAACGATTTGAAGGCAGTAGTCCCATGAGTAGTTAGCACCCATTCGCAACTAGTTACTTATGTTTAGATTGAGCAAGGCAGAAACTAATAAAAGGAATCAATGTTATACAAAATTTGAAACTTCTAATGAAATATGCCATTGAAACCGAAACAAAACCAACAATATTAATTACAGTGTTAATATATTTATAAAAATATGCTCTGCCTTTGAAATGCTAATTCTTTGCATGAGTTTTTCAAATTAATTTATAAAATATTTGCTACGCTCTTAAAACCCAAAACCGTCCAGCTCACTAAAATCCCTTTCGGATAAGACTGGGTTTCCCAACGATATCTGCAATATATCCCCACTGCGAACTCCCCAAAGCTCACTGCAAATCGCTCCAAACTCAAGAGTTTCGTGCCGCGGAGCACTTGAGCTCAGACTGGATATATATGAGCATATATGTGTGGCAAAATATGGAGCGACAGAGGGACAGAGGGACTACTGTTGGCCAAAATTGGCCAAGTGAGGCAACATCACGTAGCCGCCCCGTTTGCCTAGCGAGCTTGAGAAGCAGTCTCATTTTGGAAGAACACCAGAAAAAATTTAAATTTTGTATGTTAAGCTATGTAAAATGGGATAAGAAAAAGTATTTAAATATTTTATATATAAATATTTTTTATTTGTACTTTTGCCGAATAACTTTCTCACTGCTTGCAAAAACTCTTAGAGTAGAATAGGATAGAATTTTACCAATCACTTTCTTACTGTTTGGGAAATTCTTAAAGATCATGATATTAATAGAGAAAAAAGAGGGAAACAATGAATATGGATCTAATAAGTTTGGATCTACAAGATGATCTAAATTTCTTTCTGTGCAAAAAACAGCGACAGTCTCGGTTTTGGTTTCGCTGGGACTGGAGCTGGCTACTTCCGTGGGGTCTGATTGCAGGCGGTGGGCGTGGCAAATCTGTGCACACAATGGGCGTTAGCAAGAGAGGTTGGGGTGATGTCCCCGGCAGAGCCCAAAAAATAATCTACGGCAATTGCATATGGCAGGCAATAAACTTGGTCAAGTCTAAAAACAACCACTGAACGATTGCCAACTGCGGTCGTCGTAGGTGGTTTTTGGGGTTTTTTCCTCTTTATTTTTTCTCTTTCTGGGTGGTGTAGTGGTTGTGTATTGCGGTGGGGCGAATGGGGAAAAGTGCTCTTGACATGTTTTTATTAAAGTTTCCTACGTTTCCGGCCATGTCCGCTGCCGCCAAGGCAAAAACGAGGAGAACGTAGGAAAATTGCAGCACAAAACAAAAATAAAATCGTCTCGAGCTGGTTTACCCGCACACTCTATTCAAATTCTAAAAAGTATGTTCCTAGTACCCTTCGTGTGGCCATATTGTTCAAAAGTTTTTAACAACTATTAGCTAGCTTGAAAGTTAAAAACATATGGAAAAAAAAAGTATAAAGAAGCTGCTGTTAGTTATACTTTTGGTATTGGTTTAAAATATATGGGATATATTTTTAAATAAACATATATAAATACCTTAATTGATGACACATTTGTTCCGTTTTGAAATGGATATCAAGTAAATAACGTATTTATAATATGGTATATTTAAATTAAAAATATTGGCAGTTCCATTTAAGGAAAATCATCAATTTCTATCTCTCTACAATCTGAGTTTTAAGGGCATTCACTGTGTCTTCAAACTGCATTCTGCCTTCATTCTAGTTTTTGGTTTAGTTTCTTGCATTCTTTTTTTGTTGGTGGCCAAGTTATGTTTATGTTGCGTGCGTGCTTAGTTCATGGAATTGCTATTTGAGGTTTGCAGATGTGGCTCCGCAAAAATGCACTTCATTCGGCCCAAGTTTTGGGCGCAAGTGCATAGCGGTTTTTTTGTGTCGAATTTTCTGCACCTCTGAGAGTACAAAATTTGACCCATATCGTGTGAAAAAACTGCAAAGATTTCCACACTTCTACTTCTATTTAGGAAAACAAGAGGCAGACTGGAGAACAATGAAAAACAAAACCAATTATTCGCTGCAAATTTCCAATTTCCAATTTCGGATTTGGTCTTTTCCTGGCGAAAGCTTCAAATTGGGACTGAGATGGGAAATGGCAAATGCAGCAGAAAGTGTTGAAGTGCTTTTCCAGGGAGCAGGCAAGAAACAAAGCGAGCAACTTGAACAAAACAAAACAAAACCGTAATGAAAACTTGGTGACAAAAACCGTGAGCAGCAAAATGTTAGGGGGAAAAGGGGCGGAAGTGGGCTAATGTAGGGACATTGTAGGTGAAAACGGCAGGAAAACCGACACAGTCACGTATCCACGTGTTGGCAGAATCCATGGAAAAGTGCAAGGTGGCGGAAAAGCCGGGGAAAACGCACTGAAGGCGCCAACGGTAAATGCACTCTGAATGACGAAGTTTACTTGTCACTGGGGAAAAGGGAAATTGAAGAAAAGGACTCCGATTGCAGTGGAAAATGTCCAGGATACTGCAATAAAAGATGGAAGAGTACAATTATCTCTAAAACTGAATATTTAAACTCACTAACATAACGCTTGAAAAAAACGTAAATGTACTTATCGTTTCTAATAGATTGTATTACAAAATAAAAGCCTGTAATCAATTTTTTTATTTTAAATTCTCGTACAAATATTCTATGAATTGAAATAACAAGAAGAATTATAATACATGACCCTTACAGAACCAAATCACTATTGAAACATCTCGAACAAATCAAAGAAAAATGCGAACCGAATTGATCTAGAGGTATTTGAAATACTCCGTTTATTCCGGATTCTGGATTCCGGAATCCTAACCTACCCCATTGGAGCACGAAAAATCAAATCAACAGCCAGAGAAAGAAGTTAGTATGGGAAAAACTAAGAAGGGTTTGGAGGCCCGGGAATGTAGCAGCACCGAATTAACATAAATTCCGTTAGGGCAAAAAACAAAAGGTACAAAAAAATTGCTACTTACACAATTGGGGTTTTCGGGTGGCATCAAAACAAAAAAAAAACTAGGAGGCAAGCTAGAAGTCGAAGCTTGTTGCAAAAAGTCCAACGACAGCAGACAGACGCAAAAGGAAAGCGGCAGCAAATAAAACAACAAGGACACCGAATGGGTGGCGGATGGGGGTGGCAGCAGTGGCAGCAGTGGCAGCAGTACCAAGGGTGCGGATGGCTCTTTTGCAAAGGAAAAACAGACCGTTGTTTCCTATGTCTACAGTGTCGCTTTCCCAACTATTCCCACAAGAAAAATCAATGGAATTGTTTGGTATATTGCGCCATGTTTGACTCACACCGCCCACAGTGACAACTCGCTTGCAAAACCACCCACTAGGTCGTAACAGTCGCGGGCATTACAACAGCATTAAGGATTCTAAGAGTTATAGAAGTATAAACCACCTTATATCAAGAATTTTGTGTTTAAATTACAAGATATTATTACACTGTTATCGGTTGCTAAATTTCTTTAGAAACTAAACGGCATTTTAAAGGTTATAGACCTTTTCTTTCATCTGGAAAAATGTATGTTCAGATAACTTATAACTGTGAGATATTTTTACGTTTGGAAGTACTTAGTGCATTTTAAGGTTTACATATAAAGGTTATAACAATTAACCTTAAACTTTAGTTGTATAGGTTTTAAAATTATTTCCGCAAATAGAAACTGGAATTTTATTTGAACAAGTTAAGATGAATTGTTGTATGGAATACATAAATAATAAAGTAAATCTAATGAAAGAATATGATTAGCTGGGGGCTTCTTATTCTTATTCTTAAATAGATGAAAAATCAATTAATTGTGGCAATTGTACATTTTATAAAATTCCCTTTTCATTTACCCCTTGCTGTACCGCTGTTTCTATTTCTTGATTTGTCTTGTCGCTAATGTATGTGCTTTTCTGGTTCTTTTTATGTTTTCGTCTTTTTTTTTGGTTTTTCGTTTTGTTTTGGCAAATTAGGCGAAGACAAATCAAGTGATTTCCCCTCTTGCTCTCTCCTTCTTTTTTTATCGTTGACATACTTATTGAAACAACTGAGTGTGCGAAAGAGGCGGATGGAGGACGACGCGATCAAGGATCTGAGAAGAAAACAAAAACAAACCAAACTCACCTGTCTCTTTCTAACAGCTGTTAGTTATGGCTGCAGCTTTTGGCTCCCTCTTTAACAGCTTCATCATCATAGCCTCGCGTTTCATCATCATCACGAACGTGAATTTTCCGCATGCGAATTTTCCTCTGCCGCTGCCGCAGTCGACGTCGACTGCACACGTGACTGCGCAAACTCTTCTTCTTCTTCTTTCAGCTTCGCCTTCTTTTTCTTGCCTTTGCTTTTGTTTTTGTCTTTTGCTGCCACACTGGCCGTTGTTGTTGCTGCTGTTGCTTAACTGTGAATGCTCTAGGGCTTGTGTTTTGTTTTTTCGGCTTTATTTATTTTATCGCCTGCCGCATTGTATTAATTTTGCATTTTGGCCAAAAAATAACTTAAACAGCTGTCGCCACTTTGTTGTTGTTGTTCTGCACTTGCCCCCCGCTACTTCTTTTTCTCCTCCTTCTTGCACTCGCGCACTTGTTGTTGTTGGGATAGGCTTGGCTTTTGCTTTGGTTTCCTTTGCCGCGACAAGCACTTGCTAAAATCACACAAAAAAAGACTTCATACACACACACTGAATAACAATAATTATTAATTTATAATTTAAACTTGGGAACGAACAAGAATTTAACTAAAAACACGGAACGCGGAACGGCCAAACCAACGAACTTGACGACGAAGCGAAGGCAAAAAAAAACTGCCGTTGTTATTCTGTTTTGCTAACAGAAATGTTAACAGAAAGTAGTATCTTGGCTTGATAGAAAAGAGCGGCGCCATTTAGCTTTGCCGCTCTCTCGAGTGCTCTGCCCAAAAGTCACTCGACAGAGCGGTTAGACCTCTGTTAAGATACAACGAATCCTTAACATTTTTGTTAGGAAAGCGTTATTTTTTCAAATTTTGTATTAAATGTTAATTAATTTTATAACTTTTATAATTTTTTAACTTTTTATTGCAACTATAAACTATCTAATGCCCCTACATTATTGTCTTCTAATGTCCTCAAAATTTCAGACGATCATCATCAATTCATATTTTTATAATACATTTGAATAAAGACTTGTTTAAATTACTATTTAACTAACTCTTTTTAAATTTTAAATTATCAAGTTCACTACATTTTTGGCCACCGTGAATTTCCGACGTAGACTTTTGAGTGGATCAGTGCCAGCATGAGCGCAATTTGCATGCCAACAGTGCGCGAGATTTTGAGTGGAAATGGTTAAATGCGCATGGAGTGAAAGAGAACAAAATCGTTGAGGGCATTGAGCTACTCAAAGAAATCTGACGGAAACATCGCGAGAGAGCGCCAAACTGACAGCTGTTAACTAGTAGTCCCGTGGCCCTGTTAATTTAATAGGCACTGTTAATGGCAGGCTGTTTTTTTAAACAGTAAATAACCCAGAAATGTTAAGACTTTATAATATAATAAGCGATAAATATATATGTATATATATATATTTAAATATATATATAAAACAATAGTGCATTTCAATATTAAAATTTCTTTCATTTATTTCTATTTTGTAGATACCAAAATTTATTTGGAAAACTATAAAAAAATTTCGAAATATTCGAAGACTGACGAAACTTTTGTTGTAAAAGTATCACTTACTCTTTAATAACTTCTAATTAACAAATTAATAACTTCTGATTGCTAAAATAAATATTTAGGCTAAACTAATTTTGGTTTTTGGTTTTAACAAAAGCTTTTTTTTTCAAATCAATACAAGACGTAAAATAAATATTCTCAATAAATTGTCTGTCGACACACATTTTTTAAATCGGAAATACTATCCAAGAAGGTAGTTTCAATCAAAAATAAATTGGAAGGGATTTCTTTAGAAATAATCGGACTCCTCTACAAAATAATTAAATTAAAACTATAAATGTTTTTTATAGGGAAAGTTCAATTTTCTTATTGAAAACTAAAAATAGCCAATTATAAATGGCAAATAAAAAATCATAAACATTTTAACAGCTTTTGACCCAAAACATTTATAAACATTACATTATAAATTAGCATTTTGCCAAAAAAAATTTTGCTGATCAAATTTCTCAAAAAAAATGTAAAATAATTATCCATTTTAAATACTACCCTCACTTACATTTGTTTTGGAAAACGGAAATCACCTCACAAAATCTCTTGTAGGCTTATCCAGGCAGGCTGTGCCAATGGAAAAGGGGGCGTGTCAGACTCACTCCGATCCGCTCCCTCACTTCGCCTCACTTCCTCTCGAAGCAATTAACGGGATTCCAATGTGTCTGGCCGTCTGCAGAGTGCAGACTGTGACGGAAAATTTCAAAAATTTCAATTCACAAAAATTCACAGGAATGCGCTTGGCTCTCACATGTGTTTGTGTTTGTGTGAGTGTGTGTGTGTTTGTTAGCCGAGTGTTTGGTGTCCAGTCGATCCAGTCGCATCCAAAGTTCTGCCATCGCACTCACCTTTTCCACCTTTTCCACTTGTTTTTCCGACTTCGACTGTGTGTCCGGCAGCAGGTGCAAATGCTGAAATGCTGCTGCAATCAAAGAGTCATCGAGAGTTAAGGTTGAGAGGTGAAAATGCGTCTACTTTAAGAATTTCCACAAGCGGAAATAGGCTCAGCAAACACCAACCAAATCAAGAAAAGCCAGCTACCTCCTAGGACTTTAAAACTCTTAGTTGATTGCAATTTCACTAGCCACCACTGTCGCTCCAAAAATATATTGCAAGGTTTTTAAATCTATCGACGGAAGTTATTGATGAAATTAAAAGCAGATAATTAAGATAAAAAAAAACAATAAAGTGCTGAGAAATTTCCTTTGAGCATGACAAACAGTTTTTCAACACTGAAGCAGAATTTCAGGGAAACAAGAGCTGAGATGAGCATCACAAACAGTTTTTCAACACTGTCGCTCCGAAAATTTTAATGGAAAACCGGAATATTACATTTTTTAATACTGTTTGCTTAGATTACATGAAAACAAGAGCTGCGCAATTTCAGTTAAGCATGATTAAAAGTTTTTTCAGCACTGTTCACTTTTAGAGAATGCAATGGATGTTAGAAAATGATAAAAATTAAAAAAACGTTACGAAATAGAGGTTTAAAAACAATTAAAGAGATTGGTTGGGAAAATATTGGTTCATCCTTTGCAATCAGCTTAAAGTTGCATACTGGCATAAAATAATTTGAAGTTATTGGCAAGAGTAAGATAGAGTGAAAAAGTAAATAAATTGAGAGGTATTTGAAAACTACATACGGTTGCCAAGGCTACTCCACCACTACTGTTCATTAAGCTGCCTCCTGGTCATCTTTTCACCCTCTTTCCGGGGAGCTTGGGATGCAGAAAATGCAGTCGCAGTTGATGGCCATCAAGTGGACCATGGCCAAAGTGATTACACGTGCTCATAAACAACAAAGCAACCCCTGGGTTGTTAAATTCCGGCAAACGGGAGACAAAACATGGCATCAGGACTTCAGGACCTCGGGACATCACAGAGATTGAGGTGGACTTTTGCCAACATCATCATCATCATCATGATCAGCTGTGATTGGGTGTGTGTGTGTGGCGAACGCTGTTGAATTTATGGCCCGGACTTCAGTTTTAATTTAGCCAGGTGCAAAATTACTAAGACAACCCAGCTGTCTTTGACTTGGTCCACGAGCTCCAGCTTTTCCACTGAAATAAAGAGGCAAGATGTCTATTTAGTATAATATTGAGTATGTAAATTTAAAAATCATATATAGGAAGATAGTGTGCTAGTGGAATGTGAAATTGTATTATTTTTTTTTTATTTTCTAGGAAAAATTAAAAATTTGACCCATAAACAGTGTTGGTAAGGGAACAAGTTTTTGGCACCTATGTACAAGGTAATTGCTTGATAAATTCTTAGGTAAGGTAAACGGTACAGAATATTTATTTATTTCAAATATCTAGTTTTGGTATAAGGATACATGAAAAAACAAAAATTTTTTGTTTAACTTTGTATGTTTTTTTTAACACCATAACAACTGTTTGATAATAAAAACATAAGCAACATAAATATTATGTATAAAGGTTATATGCCGTCAAATAAGATTATCTTAAAACTTAAAAATAAATTAATATTGAAAAAAACTTTAATGTTTAAAATAACTTAAATATGAACAAAGTACTTGAAAATATTTAACATTTAAAAAAAACTTACTTTAATAATATTTAAAAAAAAACGTATTTAATATTTAAAATAATTTAAATTTGAAAGAAATATTTAAAAATATGTAATAAATTTAATATGAATAAAATATTTAAAAATATTTTATATTTAAAATAACTTTAAGCCGAAATGGATAAAAATCTAAGTATTTAGTATTGAATATTTGTATTTTATACCTTTTTTTTGCCAGTGTATAGTGGGGCGGAAAAAAGGGGGTGAGGGGAAAATGCTGAGGACACGACAGCGACAAAGTCAATAAATTCTGTGGCACTGGATTGGCCCCCAAAGGAGCTGAACGAGGGACCTGGGACCTGGGAGCTGGGAAATGGGTTCCTGGGCAAAGAACTGTGAGCTGAGCTGAGCTGCACTTACTTAGCCAGGATGTTAGGATGCCAGAAGGCCAGGATGACTGGATGGCTGGATGGCTGGCTATCTGCAGCTGCACCTGGCCAACTCCTTTCCTCAGTTGCTGTCCCAGGTGTCTATTTTAGCTGCTTTTAACTTGCTTATGGCCTTGGCAACGTCTTGGCAGCTCTTAGGGATAATAACAGCAGTAAAGTGGACAAAGGGACATGGGATAGGGTTAGTTATACACTGATTTAACCAATTAGATCTTGGCATTAGCTGCTCCTGTCATTTTGGCGGCCATTAAGTCGACTTACGAGCTTGTCGCCAAATATTATAGCATGTGCCAACTCAGCCAAATCTGAGCACCACAAGGCCACCGAATAAATGTGATCACGCAAAGCGTATAAACAGGAGCAGATGGGCCAGATGGGCCACGCAACTATAAAGCATATAGGACGTGCAAAGTGATAATCATGCGAGTACCACACGGTGGCCAAAACAACATGGCCAAAACGCAGCCTCAAATACTCTAAGATATTAAATGTGTAAATGAGTTTTGGAGTTTGGAATATATTCTACGTTTAAATTTAAGAAATGTATTAAGAAACATTATTTTGGCACAACCAATTTAAAGTCAAGAGCTATTTTTAATTAAAATAAATATAAATAAATGTAAACATAAATTTTTGTATATGTAATAACTTATGAATTAAAAAACTTTTCATGCTATGATATAATTACGCAAGTAAATAAATAAATAGGAACATTGCATAAAATTAAAAAAGGCTCCTATTGATCAAGTAAACAGAAATTGTGAAGCAGATCAAACAAAAGGTTCAAAAAAGGTTCAAAAGGACAAGAACTTTGCACCTTATTTTTTATCAGTTAAAGTATATACCCAGAGTACACTCTTACCCAGAGTATGACAGATTGTCCCCAACACATGGGGGATGTCCCCAATCTCAATCCCAATCCCCACCTGCTGCTCCGCCCAACTGAAGAGCAGCCAGCACCCCCTTAACATCCGTATCCGGATCCAAAACCGTGCCGTGTCTCCTACCGAGTAACCAATGCGCCGTACGTGTGTGCCCAGCACTCATTACAAATGAAAGCCCAACAGCGAATGTGCCCAGGTGTTGAAAACAGCCTTCTTCGAGCGGAAGGAGGTGTAGGTGTGTGTGTACATAGGTGGAACTGGAAGTGGATGTGGAGTGCCTGACTGCTGAAATTAATCAGAGTTTCAATCAAACACGAAATAAACGCCGAGATTTGCCTCGACTTTGGCAACTTGACAACTGCACAAAGTCGGTGGACAGGCGAAAATGTGTTAGTTATTTTTGTCGCTGAAATAAGGAATTCGAGTTCAAATCATTTAATGATGCACAAGAAAACTTAGAGATTTGAATTCTATTTAACTTTTTAGCTTATCCTGGTATCAATATCGCTGGAAATGTTAAATAAAATTAAAATTTTAATTATATGAACAGTATTTTTAATTATTTATTTATGCTTTCACCTAAAAAAACGCTGATAAGCCCTAGTTTGATTAGCCTAAGTGCTTAGTACAGCCATTCGCCTAGGGCGAAAGTAAGGCCCATCCACTTTTCCTCACTTTTCCAGCAGCCCCATTTTCCCCGACCAGCAGCCCCTAAGAAAATGTGATTTAATGGCGACGCGTGCGTGGGTGCGTGTCATGTAGACATGGTAATTTTTCAGACAATTACACACACACACAAACGCACACACACACACACACACACACATGATGCATAACCCACCTGCAGGTGAAATATTATTCAAAAATCCGTAACGCCACCCGAAAAATGGGCGTCGACCCTGACTCCTTGACGTAGTGGAAATTTATTAGATCTTCGCAGCACTTAAGAAAAGCGGTGGGGGGAGGGGGCGGGAAAAACCCTTTGCCCCTCATCCCCTCATCGTTGGAATTTTCCGAATTTCCCTTTGAACTACATTAAGAAAATCACTCGAAACTGGGACTGAAAATCAACTGCAGCTGCTGGTCGAAGTGAATTGAATTTATGAACCCACCCCACACATTTCACTCCTTCACATGTACCATGTAAGTGGGCGAATGGCAGGGAGGGGGGCGTGTCATTAGGTGGAAAATGGAAAATGTTTTATTGCCCCGTGTTTCGGCTTGTGAGTTATGTGCCGGGTTCTAGCACGAGATTTACATTATGCTCGTGAGGCAATAACTTCTTCTTTGGGCGAGAAAACCTGACTCGACATCCCGAAAAACCTTTTTGGGCCAACTGTACTTAAGTCACGGCGACCAGCAGCTGATGGATTTGATATCGGTGATAATATGTTTATACATATCACTTAGGGCAGGGTTGACATTCTAATGTCATTTGCAACTTCTGTTACTTAATTTAACCTATCTTAAATTTTATAAAGTTGTTCTTTTTGCAAGAAACTTTACTTAATTATTTCCAGAGTTGTCACCCCTCGTACATAATTATTTCGGTGATAATCTGTTTATGCATATGTATAGCCATTATTAGCTCTTGCGTTCTATGCCTTTTGCTAATAGCACTTCACTTATTGGCAGGGTTGATATTCTAATGTCATTTAAATGTCAATTTAAATGTGTTTACCATTATAAGCCCCTGATGTTTCGATTCATTTTTGTGATGCTGATAAGACAGAGGCAAGTTACATTGATTTTTTGTTTCATTGCTAATCCAAATGAACATTTTTGTAAACTGTTTCCTAACTTTCATTTGACATTCGTTGCATGTGTGCGTGTTATTTTATTGCGTTGGTATATGCACTGCCATTAGTCAGTTTTGAGCACCACTTTTACTTAAAAAAAAGTCAAGTTATGGGCTCTAAATGTGCCCTTTTGGGTCACCTTTCAATATTTCACTATCCATGACATAATGTAATTTTTTGTTAGCAGCATAACTTAATTGGATAGAAATGGGGCCACTCAAACAAGTCTCTGTTCTAAAGATATTCCAAGAAGCTTTGAACTTCGGAGTTTTTTCTGCTTTTCCTTTTTTCATGCTGGAAAGTGAAATGCCCCCTTGTTGTCCCAAGTGCCCCCTTTCCTAGTTTTTTTTTTTTTCTACACCATTGTCTTGGAGGAGCGGCAGCGAAAGAGCGATGTCCGTTTTTTATGTTGACTGACTTTAATGAAATTAGATTGATTTTTATGCTGACGTCCAGCTGCCTCCGTTCCTTCGGACATTTCCCTCATTTCCATTTCTTTTTTTCCTCCTCTTTTATGGCTACTTATTCATCAAGTTGAGCGACTGACTACATAATTTAATTTTTGTGTGTAGTAAAAATAAATTTTTGATAGATCTGCCTTTGGGGTTTTCGCTTCGAAGTTTACGACCTTTGGAGCACCTGCTTTACGACTCCTTCGTTTTTTTCTTTTTTTTTCGATTGGGAATGGAAACTAAAGCTCGACTTAAAGTCAGCTGCAGTTCACAATTAAGTGGAATTATTAAGCTTTATTAACCTCTTGAGCCGTCTGCCACTGCCTCTCGGCCATAAATCTGTCCACTTGGCCAAAAGACAAGGACAATTTGCACACATGATTTTCAGCGCAACAAAGGAGGTTCTGGTTCTCCGGTCGAAAAGGGGCCAGAAATGGGAGTTTTGGGCCGATTGGTAGACGGCAGACATGGGTAAATTATGGCCAGCTTCCACGACCAACGGAGAAAAAGGGCCGAAAATGTCAGAGAAATGGACGGTACGAAGTGGTGGCCAAAAGAAGTTTATCTGAAGAAAATATTGGAAAAAGTTAAGCAAAGAAAAGTATTGAATTTCAAATTAGAATTATATTATGGAAATGGGAAATTATCAGTACAGCAAAATTTAAATTGACTGAAAATTACAAAAATAAATACATAAGAAACTTCAGAAAAATCTATTTTAATATGGGTATACTTATTGGCAGGGTTGCCATTAGAAAATGTCAGTTGTAACTAATGTTACTATACCTAAAACTTTCAGAGCCATGTTTTATTAAATTTAATCATTTTTTTTTTCATCAAGCTTAAAGTAAATTTTTTCCAGAGTTGTCGCCCCTTTTACACGTATATCTCCATCCCATTGCAATACACCTTACTTTTTGGTGTCTCTGCCAGTGAGAGGGCCATATATTTGCACATTACAAGAAAAGTTAACACGAATTACCGTTGTAAGTGTGCAGAAATTGCCATTGCAACAAAATGCAGCAAATTCGTTGGGAGAGCGAGACAGTGTGAAAGTCGGAGAAAGAAAGAGAGAGAGAGGGAGTGAGTGACCATAAATTTGGAAATGCCCCACAGGAGGAATTCAACCGATGTCGAAACCTGCTGACAACGGAAAGCAAAAAGGACACAAACTGGATGTTGCCCAGTTATCGAATCTATCGGGGCGTGACTGTACTTTAATTTCCATATTTAGCCCATATCTATATCTATAGATATAAAAAAGGTAAAATAAATTAAAATTAACGAATTTAAATAGTGCCTCTATTTTTATGCTCTATAATATCGACTATATATATTTTAATCTAGGAAATACAAAAAAAAATCTTTTTTCTATACACTTTTTTTAGTAAATCCATTATTTGAAAAAAAAAAAATATTTTGTTCCGAATCTGTGGTCACTTTGCAGTTTGAATATTAAATCATTTGTACATGCTCTATCTGTCATTCAAATGCATTTTTGCCTAACGGGCATTTTGGGGGCCAGAGTTCAATGGCTGTACAATATTTTTTAACCAGCTGCAGTTTTTAGTCAGCAAATAATGGCTCAAACAGTAAACTAATAAAACTCCCTGGAGAACGCAAATTTTTCCATTTATTTAATGCACTTAAATAATTAATTTCTCTTGCATTATTTATCACCGCTATATTCGCATACATTAATTGATTTTTAGACATATGATTTATGGCATAGGCACCAGCATAAAATTGAAGTTCAAATTAAGCAATTTTGAGTCACAAAATAAGGTATAATAATTGCCTGTTTCTAGTTTCAACAAGCAAATAGGATAATTTTTAGTTAGACTCCTTGAAGAGATGAAGTGCTCTGTAAAGGGAATCAGGACATCAAGTTGGACCCCTTGCAACTGCAGAGTTAAATCCCTGATAAATAGACGTTGCTCCGCATTAGAAACCCAGAACTAATCCTATTTCCCTGGCTCTCCACAAAGGGAATTGCTCGCTGCAGGCGAGCAAAGGCTTAAGTCTTAGGTATTGGGTTTGAGTTTGGCTTTGGGTTGGGCAAAACCCGGGAAAAGCCGGGGAAAACCGGGGAAAAGCAGGGAAATCCGGGGTAAAGCGTTCACGTTGTGCATATGCATGGCATGTAATTTAATATTTTATGGCATACAATTAGGCGCAATGCAAATGCCCCGAGCAACTTGCTACGTGAGACGCCGAGTAAATCCTGATTCCTCAGCAAATCCCTATCCCTTCGATTCACATCCGGCTGCAGCTGTTATTAGTTATGTTATGTCGGTGGCAATTAGTCGAAATAATTTGTAATCTTATTAGCCAGCCAGAACACATACATACACACACACACACACAGAGAGAACGACATTTAAAGCCAGCTGCAAGCCTTAAACATTTCAAATATCCTTGTGCATCGTCACATAATTACATGCATTGCAAATTATAGTTTAAGCCACAAAATTGGCCTGTGGGCTTCATTCTCCCCTCTCCTTTGACAAACTATTTATTCCAAAGTCCTAACGTCGTTATGGTTTGCGAAATTAATTTCAAATCAATCAACAAACATAATGGGCTTAAGTAAATATTTATGCTTCTTAGCCATGACACACAAGATTTACACAACTATGTAAGCACACAACCGATTTGTATATCTATGCATTGTGTACGATCTTTGTGGCAGCTGTTCAAGCATTGCCAAAGAGCTTTAATTAATGCACACCAATTTCATGCACCCATCAATCAAATTACGATACCCTAAAAAAAAATGGCTTAATGTCCTTAATTCGATTTTTTTCAAAGCAACTTATACCCACTGAACCACAAATTCAGAAAACCTTATTTACCAAATAAAAAAAAACCTATCTGTAAAACTGTTTAATTTGTTTTGGCCTACAAAAAAAATCGGATAAAAAACTCATTTAACCTTTTTTTTTTTAAGATCAATCATTCGTGCAGTCGAATTGCGGTACCCTCAAACAAATTGTTAAACATCAATAAATAATTGTTAACTACTGTGCATAAGTTTTAAGAAAATAATATCAATAAATATAATTATAAATAAAAGCCATTTTGAATTTATTCTTAAGACAAAAGCTTGAAATAAAGTTTACTTGGTTAACATTTTTTACAACACAATGAAACATATGATTTATATTTATTATTCTAGTTTACTAAAGATAAAACTATTAAACAAAATAATAACTAGGCCCATTTAACATTTATTTTAAAGATCATGATATAAATTCAATTTCCTTGATCATATATATTAACTAAGATAGAGAAAAGAGCTTAGTTAAATGAAAAAGCAGCTATACATAAGTTCCTTAAGCCTGTTTAACTAGCATGGATATTCATCCTGCCACATCCCGTATATATCTTAACCAACCGATTGGCACTCTATCTGAATGCCTATCTACCATCTTCATTTGGGCACTTCATCAGATGGCAGACAATGTCAAATTCAGATGCAAGACAATGCCACGCCTCCTTTCTACGCCTGCACTGGTAAAATAACCTAGATAATCAAACTATTTCAAAATTTAAATTAAATAATTTTTGCTTTATTGTTCATTTTTTTTAAATTTTTAGTCATTTTAAATATTGCTTAATTGTTACTTTTAACTATTGTTAGAGTTGATTTTAATATTTAAATTTAGCTTTAATCACACTTAAAACAAATAGGACCCATTTAAAATCTAATATTTGCCACATTTTAGCAAATATTTTAATGTTAACATACATCATGAAATTTTTTATTACTTTTTTTTTTTTTGTCTGGTAAGGTATTTAAAATGTATTTTTTTTGTATTTCCTTTTTTTTTTGTGTGTATGCATGAAGCAGTTAATTTATGTTGAGCTCGCAGGAGAGCCCAAGGATTTCAGGGATCTAAAGGAGGCTCACGTCGAACGGTAAATGTTTATGACGCACTCGAAATTGTCTATCAAGTTCAGCTGACGTCGTTGCCATAAAATGTCACTTCTGCTGAGGGGGGAATTTATCCCTGTGTATAGGCAAGGATATGAGGCAGGTCCTGGCAGCGGTCTCATCAGCCGCCTAGAAACTTTTGCCCCGCTTTTGTTGTTATGATTGAATATTTAATTCAATATGTCGCGAGGCCATTTTGCTGCGAGTTCTTTACGATGCCGCCAGGACCTTGCGTCCTTGGGCCGCCTGGTGCGTTCCTAATTAGAAGCGGGAGCCATAAACATTTTATGTGCCTCAGCCGAAAAGCAAACCAATCCAATCGAAACTTTTGCGAGCCAGAAATTGTGGCTTTGGTATTTAGGTAGCAGGTGCCAAAATGTCTGTCAAGAAATGTCTAGAAAAAGTCTAGTCTTTATGTTTTCGCTTCAAAACTTCAATTGTGTATCCAATCTATGATTATTATTACGTCATAGGTATACATCATAGCTTTTACTTTCGATTGTTAACATGCACTGAGCCCTACAACATTTCTTTATGGTCCCGGATATTATTATTTTTAAGTAATATTTGGCATTTTTGTGTGCGTATTACGTTAACTTTAACATTCCCCAAACTTCCTGTTCCCTCATAAATGTTGCATTAAAATTTGGTACAAATGTTTTATGACCGGCTCAAAAACAAAGCCAAAAAGTGGACATATTAAAATGAAACGGAATAGCAGAAATCTCCCAATTGAGGTACCGGGGCAACTGGAATTTCAGCAGCTGGCAAATTACGGCTATAAGACGACGGTCATCATAAAAACAAACGAAGAAAAGAATATTCACATAGACAGAGAAAGAAATTTTTGACAAGAACTTATTACAATGTAAATTGTATTAAAAGTGATTTCAAGTTTTATTAAATTGGATTTTCCTTTAAGGAATATTTAAAATGATATAACGTTTTTATACAATTTTAATGGAATAGAAATGAATGTATTATTTGAGAAAGTAAGACTTTGAAACCTTGATAAGCAACGGAAACTGATAAAATACGTTCTTAACTTTGTTCTTACTGATTACATTTTTATCGCAGTGCATTTAACGCTCGCAAAAAAAGCAACAACAGCAGTCGCTTGTCAATAATGTCAACAATGTTGTTTGTTGCTCCATAAATTACAAGCGACAACAACAATGGCCAAAGGTTGATGGGTGGGAAAAGGGGACGGGGTCGGTAGAGATCGCAACCATTTTATTATTGCAGCTGGTGACCAAAAAACCCCCCATTTTTCGACCTTTTCCAAGTGAAGCAGAAAAATGAGCAAAACATGCGAAAAGTGGACAGTTGACGGCGCATTTTATGACTGTCCCCTTAGCTGAGTTTTCCGCTTTTCCCCTTTTCCCATCCATCACCTTCCCACTCCATTTATGCCATGAAAATATTTGTTGATTTCATTCGCTTTGGCTGCGTATCATTTAATGGTGGAAAAGCCAAGAAAAGCGAAGAAAGTTCATTGGTATTTTTTTTTTTGTTGGGTACGTGGGAGAAATAAACCTATGGCCATAAATGGAGTGCACTTAATAGTTGACAGTAAAAAACTCTGAGGAGTAGGTCAGAAAAAGGTAAATTGTTACTTAATCTATTTTTTTTTTGGATTTGTTAATTAGAATTCTATTTATTTGATTTGGTTGTTAATTTATTTGAATATTATTTGTAATTTCAACTCACTTAAATTAAAACATTTATAGCTTAAAAAAATATATCTCCATGAAACTTTAGACAGCAACGACTTAAAATGCATGTTTAGTTTTAATGACCACTCTTTTTGGGTATAGTTTTTATCGCAGTGTAGTTGTTTCACTCAATTTAAAATGTTTTGATTTCTTTAGTGTTTGCTTTTTTTTATTTTATTTGTATGTAAGCTTTTGGAAAAACCCTCCAATCAATCAGGTGCATACTTTTCACACACCCTTAAAAAGGCCACTGAGAAAATCGCGAAAGTCAAAAAGTACTTAAACTTGATCTTTCAAATTTACGATTGTTTGCGCCACAAAAATAAAATGTACAAATTCCCCAGACAGATGTGAAAATGGGAGGGCAAATAATGCTTTACACTATTCAAAGCCAATCAAAATCATATTACGCATACGCCCCGTATCCAGGGGGAAAACTAGCAAGGAAAAGGCAGACATCAGGATGCATCAAAATGTTGCGCTAAACTTTATTCACCGGGAGCCGCAGCCGCAGGCCAAATAAAATACAAAAAATGCATTTTGAAATGCACACAAAACCAGAAAATGGAAAAATGAAGAAAATGTCTGGAGTGCAAAAAAAAACAGAGAGTAAGGCAAAAAGGAAAAAAAAACACATCTATGTAGTATTTGCGTTGCCAACAGAATTCAGAAGCGCGGAAGAAATATGATAATCAAAGCTTACAAACGGGAAAAAAATGGTTGATGAAAAGAGGAAAAGTGTGAAGAAATATTTCAGGAAAAACCCAGAAATGCAGCGGAGATGAAATGCTCTTTTTTAAGTTTCCTAAATAAAATACTAATCAATTCCTTAATAAAATCGGATTTTATTTTGTAGCTAAGGCTGGACTTAAATTAAGTATTGCATTCTTTTTAAATATTTTAAATTTATATTTTTAAAAGAAAAAAAACAAAATATCATTTAGGAACTTAATGAAATCAAATTTTATTTTGTAGAGAAGGCAGAAATACTTCATTACACTCTTTTTAAATATTTTAAATTTATTTACCTTAGATTTATAAAAGCACTGCAATTTTTGAATGTGAGAAAATGTTTTGCGGAATGCAGTTTATGCAAGCACTTCCTATTTGCCTTATCCGGCGGACTTCTATATCCTTACTGTATATCCCCCAACCACCTACGAAACTCAGTTACGAAATGTTTATCCTTTCAGTTTTGGCTTCGACATCGTAATGTTGGAAACGTTATTGTTAAATGTTAGTTTTGTTATGCAAACATACACACACACACAGTTAACTTTGGGGATGGGAATGTAGAATGCAGATGGAGGGGGGGGCCATTCAGGGACTGTGAAAATATGAATAGTCAAAGTCGAAGTCGGCCATATGTTCGCTCCAACTTTATCCCACAAAGCATTTGAAAAAAAAGGCAAAACGAAGAGTTGCAAAAGCGGGTGGAAATTGGGTGCTGAGTGGCATGTTTTTCTTTCTACATTACACAGGAAGAAAGGCCATTTTATACTGGCAATATAAGACTTTTGAGAAATTTATTCAATACAATATGGTTTGCTGATTTTGTTATAAAGCTGAGAAAAACTCAAAACCACGCGATTTCTTGAGTTATATACTTTTGAAAAAGAATATTTCTCAATTTTACTGAAGGAATAGTTTTAATTAATTTTTTATAGACGTTATTGTACGAAATATACGTTAAACCTATTAATTGATTTTACAAGTTTGTGACCCTATAATATAATTTACAAAATTCCTCATGCTTATTAAAAAATAAATACTCAAAATACAATTTTCTCTGAGTGCATGTGTGTGGATTTCTAAAGCGGTAATGGGAATTTGTGTTGCCTTTAGCTGAGAAAAGTAGGAAAATATGAAGGAAACTCCTGGCACGTCTTACACTTTAAGCTGCAATAACCAGAAAAGACAGCAACAACAATGTCAGCATGAAAATGCAGTTTCCTTTACCTAGACACCAAGCTCCCAAAAAAAAAGTTAAAATGGGAAAAGGGGAAAACTGCAGTAGCAATTGCAAATCAACCATGGGTTCATGCACAAAAAATCGTAAATTGGCCAAAGTGGGCAAAGGGGAAAAATATAACCCAAAAGTTATAGCTTCAAAAAAGTGTACATTGCCTCAAAATAAAACAATAGAAAAATAAAACATAATACAAAAAAAAAACACTATAGTCGAGTTCCCTGGATACCAGTTGCCCAAGTCAAAATGAAATCGTTGATCTGTTATAAAAACAGTGGGTATTCTGTTTAAAAAATTTGCAATTGCTAATATTTTTTGAAGCACAGTTAAAGTATCTCTCCAAAACTTAATCTTAAAAATATGCTACATAGTATAATATAAATTTTATAGAAATTATTTGGATTTACTACGTTATTTTTACAGTGTAGGCTCATACCAAATAACCTTAAAATTCGGCTCAACAACTGTTAAGTTACATCACCTATTGGGGTTCGACTTCATTAAATACTCTTCCCTGAACTTCATTGTTTTTCTCATTCCCGAATTTCCTTTGTTTTATTCAGCCAGGTTTAATTTTGTTTGTGTTTATTTTCAAGTTTGGATTATTTGGAAAATATGTGTAGTTGCTTTTGTGTACGGCAAAGCTGCATAGTATAGATTGCAGTTTGAATATTCAATAAATTATTCGTGGGTTGTCGACTTTTAGCTGCTGTTTTTTCGCTTTTTTTGTCTTATTTTTCAATTGTGCATAACCAGAAAACTTAAGAAGGCGTTAAAGTAAGAAAGTAGAGGGCTTGTCCAGCAAAACAACCATTAATAATCCCTTGGTAGAGCTCCTGACAAATGAGCCGGTTCAGAAATGAAGAAAGGAAGGCAAACGACTTCATTTCACAAAGCCACACAGAGAAATAAGTACTTTTCGTATTTATCTTTGAAAATAAAAAGAAAATTCAATTTGTTTATTAATTGTTTATTGATTTCAGGCTTGCCATCAGTAAAAAGTTGTTAACAAGTGAATTTAAGATATATTTTAACTCAGAAAGTCTTTGTATGTCTAAATGCTTTTAAAAAATATGTCAAAGTCTTAAAGTTTATTTAGAATTAAGCTAAGAACAAATCATTAAAACTCAATAGACAAAATAGTGAATTAATCATATTTAAAGTAGTTTCTCTAGGAGTTTTAATAAAATCCTTATTTACTATGTATTATGGTGGCCTATTCTCTCAGTGCAGAAACTATGAGACTTTACGCAGTCCGAGAGCGTTAGCAATGTAATCCATATTTTGCTGCTTGATTGCTGGCAAATTGAAAATGTCAAGTGCATTCGCATCACATTGAAAGGCAGTGAGGAGAATCCAGCGAAACACCACGGGATTTCTGCTACTTATTCGCCAAACTTTAACTGTATATCGCTATTATTCAATTTAAAGTAACATGCTCTTTAAAATGCCTATTTCAAAAGCCAGAATAAAATCCTTGAATATAAAAGTATATTAGTATATTAATCAAAGAATCTACTTAAACATTTAAAGCCTAGTACATTTCGTAGCGATTTTGATTTAAAACTGGTAACCACCAAAAAAGCAAAAGTCGTATAACAAATTTTGACAGAAATGTAAAACAACAGACATTATGGCGAACTTCACGGCTGCTTTATCAAATATTTAACTCGCTTTTCATTGTCTGTCGTTGTTGCTTGTTGTGCTGGTTTTTTGTGGGCTGCCATCGGTTGTTTATATGCATAAATTTTATTACACATATGCTTTTGTTTATGCGACTCGACAATGCCAACAAAAGTTAATGCAACATAAAATTTTCATTTTTTATTTATCGCGAAATATTCTTAATTTTTTTGTTTCTGTTTTTGTTTCTTTTTGTTGCTTTTCTCTTTCCGCGCTCCCTTGAGGGAAAACGACGAAATCAAAGGAAAATAAAATAAGGCATAAAACAAACGAAAAGTGAGCTACTGAAACTTTGGGAGTCGACTGGTGGAAGGCCCTGGAAAAGGATTTTTAATTCTTATTTTACATTCGATATCTTAAAACCCAACGCAGTGGAATTAAAAATTCTTTTATGTAACTCTGAGATATGGTAGCGGTCAGTTATTATGTTTAATTGGTCAATATCAATCGACATGCCAAAAATGTCCTAAGTTGAATCATTATTTCAGAAGTTATTGGGAAAATGGTAATTATGACGTCACTTTATATTTGAAAAACGAAGTTCATATATTTTGGAGAGCGGAAGAAACTTTTAGCGGGGTCGGGAGTGCTGCCCGCTCTAAGCTTGTATTGTTGACCCATCAGTATTTTATATATATATATACATATAAATTGAATACAGCGTTCCTTTGGGTTTTTATTATTTATTATTTATATCCACACACAAAACAATTCTCTGGAGCGCCCAACATTCTCAATTGCTACCCAGCAGGCGCAGGAACAAAAACCCGCGCAATAAAACTGCCTCACACATAGCACATGGCATAAACCACAGGCGTGGGGCTCGCCCCCAACTTACAGACACACACACACCCACATAAGAATATGTGGACATACATATATCAGAAATATGCTAAATCAGCATATTTGCGAGTTTATTTACAAGGACATTTATAAAAATTTACGGCCGTGCCGTAAATTGCAGCCGCCGGGCAGGTCTTGAGATTTATGCGTCGACGATTATATCGGAAGGGGTGAGGTCAGGGGTTACAGGCCTATGCCACCCACCCAAACGCAAACGGCCACCTCGAAGTCAAACCTCACCAGCGATTTCTCACATAATTCAAAAGTCGTTGCATAAGACACGATTTCCTCGAAAGGGGTGAGTTAAAAAGAGGGATTTGGAGACCTTTAAGGTATAGCCTTGAACACATGTACCGCATGTATTTGAAGTGATCTGAAGTCAGCAGCATTAAAATAAACTTAAATAAAAAAACTTAAACATATTTACTACGGGAAATTCTTAGAATGAATAATGTAGCTTATTTGTACTAAAGAATTCGCGTATCCGTCTTAAAGCGTTTATTTTGTAAAGTAAAGTAATCCGTTCTTCAAAGCTCGATCTATCATTGGGAGATGTCATTGCTCCACCTTCGTTTTCGTTCCGCAAGTGCAAATCAATTTTTACAGCCGCCAGAGTCGACAAAGGATCAGCTTTCATTGGCGTTAATCCTTTTCTACATCATCAAACAATTTCATCGAATAAATCTAAAGCGATTTGTATTTGTCACACACTTTTCAACTGCTGCCATTTCGTGTTTCGTTTTCGTTGGCGTTGCCTTTCATCACATCACCATCTCCATCTGCATCCTCGTCGTGCATCCGATATTCCCCCCATGTCCTTTTCCCTTCATCACCAATAGGTCCTTGTTGGTCCGTGTGTACCCCATGGCGATGCCAACATGTCTGCATCTCCACGCTTCACCTGCTCCTCAATATCTACTCTTTGTTGGGGTATAACAGTTGGTATGGCAACTATAACACTGCAGAATTGCTCAGTCTTGATGAGTTAGCTGAAGAATTCGCGTATAGTGGTTGCTTATTTAAATGCTGTAAGTGGGATCTAGTTAAACAGTTGAATACATCACTAACACACGAGTTTTTTACATTCCAGTACTGAAAATGGTATTTCGATAAGCTGTTGCTGAAGAACTCGTGTTTTAAATCAGAGTTGCAGCAATGTTTTTGTGTCTCACAATCACCGATTTATAATTCCCAAAAACTACGCGATCCTAGAGATCTTGTATTTTGATGAACTGTATGCTGAAGAATTCGCGTCTTGCTTATGATAGCTTATTTTGATGCTGTAAGTAGGATCTACTTAAACAGTAAATCAAAATATTTTCACATCTTTATTTTTTAATTCCTTAACAGTAAATAGGATTTCAATGAGTTTGTAAGAACGGTGTGAGAATTGTTTCCGGTGCTTTATTATTAGAAAAAAAACTGTAAAATATGTATGTATGTATCTTTTTGAACCAATTAACTTAAGCAAAAATGATTAAATATCAAATGGAAATATTTTATATCTGTACAATTAGTTACATTGGCTTAAGGAATAAAGCAGTTCACCTGAGTTACGAGACCCGTATTAACTTGTACACCCATTTATTTACATATCTGTCCCATTTCACCTTTGGCTGTTCGTACGCCAATTAAACTTCAATTGCACAGGGGTGTGCGCGTAAAAAGAGGGGCTGTAATTCAGGGGGAGCAGCTTTTTTAATTAAGCTTTGCTGCATCTGCACTTTCCAGCACAATCCTCCGACAATCCTCGCCTCGAATCCCTTCCATTCCAAAATTGATGACTTTAATCAGGCATCAGAGCCTGAAATGACACTTTATGCGTGGCACGAGAATCCAGAGGCATAGTCCATGGTGAAAGGGAGGCTGCGGGGTTTTGGTCATGACCGGGATACAAATACTTATCGCTATAAATTAATCGAAGTTGGCGCACAACGGTCGAGGCATCAATAAGCGGCAATGCGGGAAAAACTTTGAAAAATGCCAAAAGTCAATTTTGGGGCTAACCCTGAAATCAGTCCATTTTCAGAGCCCCCTTTCCCCCTGAAAGCCCCCAATTCAGTTAACCCTTTTGGAGGGGAGTAGTTTTCCTTTTTCGCGCCCTTTCCTTTTTTATCTTACCCACAACTTATTTGGCTTAACACGGGTATACTGGACTTACAAATGTCTTTTAGTTTTAAAATTATATTAATTAAAATTTTTTTTTAACAAAAAAAGGGTGCCTTTTTTTACATTTTTTGCTCAAAAAACTTATCATTTCGGGATTTTTAAAAAAATTTAAAAATTATAATTAATGTGGGATTTAAAAAAAATACCAATACCAAAGAAAAAAATCATAAAAAAGCAGCGTCACAAAAAAATGGATTCTTAAGAGAGGCATTGTTTTTAGTCAAATATTTTGTCATTTATTTAATTATTTTAATCAGTACCTCAAGGTCTGATACATCAGCCTATAGATGCTCTCCTTATTTTTTCGGTTCGACTGCTTCAATTGCCATGAAATTTATGTGCCGTCGCTCAGCGTGAACTTGATGCGCATAAATCCACATGAAACGGATATTAAAAAGCATGAAACGAGCCAGTCCTAAGCCTCCTCTACCTCTACCTCTTGCCTTAACCCTCCACATCCATCCGTACTGACTATGTATTATATAGCTGATTGACTCGGATCCCTGTTGTTGGCTTTGTTGGCTTAAATTATGAACTTATAAATTGACAGCGGGCCATGGAATGCTTGGACTCCCCTTCCTCTGGATTTGTTTTGTTGTCAGACGAAGAAGGGTTAACCATCTCGGCTAGAATTTCGGCCAAGGGTCTCACAAGTCCCTATTTCCCGGCTCAGATAATTGACATTTTGTTTGGCAAACGATAAGCGATAGCTGGGTGACGGGTGCTGGGGATGGGGTGAAAAGGCAGTAATGCAGGGGGAAAACAAGGGTTTAAAGAATCCTACTCTTACAAAATAAATAAATATCTATCCCTGAATCCCTGAAATAATAAAATCGAATGTGGCCTTTTTTTATTTTCAAATTAATAGCTAAGTTCAATATAAATCGACATGCCAAAAATTTACCATGTCGAATCATTATTTTAGAAGATATTGGAAAATTGGTTATTATGACGTCACTTTATATTTGAAAAACGAATTTCATGTATTTAGGAGAGTGAAAAAACTTATACCGGTGGCGGGGGTGCCGCTCGCTCTAAGCTTGTACTGTAGACCCTTCAGTATATTATATTTTTAATATATATATATATATATATATATATTAATTCAATTATGAATAATATAAATGCAAAGGAACGTTATATTTATAAATATATATATATATCTATATTGAATATATCGTTCCTTTGCGTTTTTATTATTTATTATTGCGTTAATAAAATTCAAAGTATACTCCAACTTATTAAAAAACGAAATTGTCCTTCATCAATTATTTCCGCTTAAACTATGTATTAATTAATATAAATACCTGTTCTTGATATTCGTTGAATATTTGATGGGTCCAAAAATAGCCACGCCTCTGGAAAGTAATCCGACTAATCGATCTTCTACGCCAACTTCTGTTTAACATGCAAATGCCCCGATAAGCCAATCGAGTATTCACAACAAGTTCTCCCACCGAGCTGCACTAATCTGCAGTTAAAGCCTTGACCATTTCCAAATGCCAAGGATGTGAAGGATGCGAAGGGCTCTGAGCACTAATGGCCTCATAAATATGCAATACCGAACGGGATGGGCTCCACCTGGAGAGCCTGGTTCCATAGCAAAATTTCAATTCGACTTACTGTCAGATGTATCTGTAAGTGGCAGTTTTCATCTCGAAGAGAAGATCCTGCTTGCAGCATATTTGATTTTGTAATTTCGTCCTGGCCTTGGCTCCAGTCTGCCACCCGTTTTTCCCTTTTTCTGACAGCTCCAACACATCCGACGGCAGCCTTTGTTTTGTTTTAATTTCATTGAAATGAAATTATCTATGCCAAGCCAGCCGGAGGAAAACTCTCTTCTGTTTGTGTTAAACTCGATTATTTTCCTTCGTTTCTGCGGCAAAACCACAATCATTTCCCATTTAGCATACGACAATAGAGTGAGTTTCCATATATATTATAATATTGTTTATTCTGAATTTTCGTCATGTACAGCCAACTAAAACGAAATTATAACGAAAATATTCAAAATTAAATTGCTTGAGATGGAATTCCTAGCGAAATTGCTTTTCCAGCTCTAACAAAACGTCACAATACAATCATAATAAAAACTGATTTATCACAATTTCGGAAATTAGAATATACATGTATAGATATTTGAAATCAAAACTCCTTTTGGGCAAGCATTAAGCATTAAGAAAATATAAACGCTATAATTAAATCAAAGAATCGTATCCCAATTTGGCCAAAACGTTAGCTTTGAGTAACTTTTTTTGTTTGTTTTTCATTTTTGGGGTGATTCTGCATATGAATGTGGGATGAGGTGGATAAAGGTCAAAGGTTACTTAGCATAGAACATACAGTGTACGGCTTTCATATACATATATATATATTTATATATGTATATATATAGAGAGAGATAAATACGAGTTCACACGATTAGGTTTAGATCCTTATTAACTAGTAAGTTGTACTTGGGTAGGAGTATATAGTATAATAAGAAGGGAAGACTTTAAGGACCCTTGCAAAGTAGGTTATCCAATATACCAGACTTTGGAATACTGAATAGTTAAGGTACTTCAAAAAACGGTTCTTAAAAACACTGAAACAAATTTTCACATGCAGACTGACTAATTTCAATATAGAAAATACCTACTCTATTTTCGTTGGATTTTTCTAAGCACTTAACTTCGCAAGGATATTCGAATTAAAAGATTGGTTTTGGCAAATATATTAAACTAAGACAGGACCTTTTTTGTTCCGCTCAGTGTAATGAATTCAGTTTTTTCAAATTAAAGCAAAGGCGAAGATTTTCTGAAAAAAGAATTATATTATGTTTTGTATTTTAAAATAATAACCACACTCACCTGCTTTTTTCAACGTTGAATAGACAGCTGGTTTAACATAAAAATTGTTTTCCTTAGAGTCCTGCTTTAAAACTACAAAGGTAGTAGTCGAACTTCTTTGAAGGTACATAAGAAACCAACTAAATCTTTGCATTTTCTGTCCTTTAAGTAGTTTTCTGGAACAAACCATTATAATTTCTAGCTAGATGATAACAAAAATCCAATTTAGTTGCTAAACGGGGAAGTTCAACTCTATTTTTGACTTTTCGCATAAGCTTACAGATGCGGTCAAAATAATAGTAGTGCGGCAATGTAAAGTGCAAAAACGTTTTTTTATATAACTTTTTTATAACATTAGAGGAATATAACCATATATCAAAAACCATTAAAATGTTTTTCAATATCTTATTGTTAAATTACAAATTTAAAACATTTTTTATCAATCATTATTAGCTTATGAAAATTGCAACCAATAATATTTTTAAAGTTACTTTTAAACTTTAATTGATTCCATAAACTAAAAAACAGTTATTATTTTGACCGCAACTGTAAATGGCTAGTAGTTGCAGCCCAATGCGTTTGAATCTCTCGGAGATGCGTGTTTTGGGTTAATACTGGAGTGCATATAGGGGTAATATTTATATAAAGCTGGGTGTAGACGGTGCATCAGCTGTGAGGCTGCACACTGCAGTATTACCGATGCCCGTTTACATCCAGCTTAAGAATAGTTAGGTATACATCTGATTTATGTATGAATTACGATCGCTCCTTCTCGCTCTTCCCGATGCAGTTGCTCCAGGGAATCGGCGTTTGTGGATCTGTGGAGGATCACTGAACAAATCGATCGATTGATTGATGGTGGTGGGTGGTAGGTTGTTATGTGGTGGGTTGTAGGTGGTGGTAGTGTGTGTCGTTCGGCGCTGCCAACCGCTACTGCCGCACTACGTGCTACGTCCGATTTGCAACCAGGCGAGCAACAACTGCAATGCCGGCTGGAGCAGCACCAGTTTTCAGATATCTGTATTGATATTGATGCGCGTTAGGAACTCGCCGTGCGAATCGGCCACAGCGCGTATTATCTCCAGCAACAGTTCGCGCGACAAACCGCAAATTTTCGGCAGCCTAGCGACCTTCGCAAAATCCTTCACGATCAATTTCAGCGCATACTCCTTGATGTCATAGATCTTGGTGATGTCCGATGCCTCCAGAGTCTGCAGCACATTCTCGAACGTGATGTTGTGCTCCAGCGAGTATTTGCAGAACGCATGCAGCCGATTGTTGGCCAGGCCATAGAAGCAGGGCGCCTGGAACAGATACAGTGCATCCTGCGGCGGCATCTTCGTCTCGCCATAGTAAATGTACCGCAGCAGCGAGTGGAAGGCCTCCAGCGAGGGTGAGATTTCGCCAATTTGGATCTGATTTAAAGCAAAAAGAGGTAAATTTGCTTTTAAGCCGTCCTTTCTTGTCTTCATGTAAGGCTTACGACAGGTTTTAAAAAGAGAAAACCAATGGGATTTCGCAGTTTTGTTTAAAAAGAGAAAACCAATGGGATTTTCCAGTTTTGTTTAATAATTGAAAGCCCTAGAAATAACGCGAATTCTTAAGAATAAGGAAATATTGAACACATTTGATTGAACAGCATAACAATTCTGAATCGAAAGAAGGCTTGTTTTACTCATTTATTTCGTCTCTTAATACGAAAAATCAAGATTTGTTAGAGCCATTGAAAGCTCTAAACAAAATACGATATATATATGGTTCAATGCTGTTTGTAGTGTAAAAACTATCAACATAGAAAACTCCAAATCGAATTTGTTTATGTGTACACTGATCATGTAAAAAGATCTTGTGATCGAATGTCTATATCCTCGGATAAGATTCGGTAAATTTAGTAGTTTTTTTTAGGATCCATCCCTAGAGTTGAGTAAGTCCTAAATCATTCATATATTTTTTATATGATTGCGAGGGGGTATTACATTCATTCTTGTTTACAAACTCAATTTAAAAAAAAATTATGACCATTCATTAAATACCTAGGAATATAAAGAGTTCGACTCACATTGACTTTATTATCCGGGGGCATGAACGATCGGAACATGCCCTGAAAGTAGGTACAACGCGATGACAGCACCGACTTGTGGGCCGGTATCACATGATCCTCCAGGACGAGGCTTATATCGCAGAAATCGTTGCCAGTTGACTCCAAAAAGGCGCACAGGTCGATCTCCAATGTAGTTCCTATTGTGTTATTGTTAGCAAAGCTAAGCACTTGGAACTTTATTTATAAAATCTCACCTATGTTGGCCTCATAACTGGTGTCCATCACCAGCTTGCTGGGATGCAGACGCTTGCGGATGATCTCGACCAGCAGAGCCTTGTCCAAATCGCTGAACTCACTGGACATTACCACCTCGGTATAGTTCTCCTCCTTGATGATGAACTGCATGCAGTGATCTTTGATGATCTTAATGCTAAAGTGAAAAGTGATGAAATATATTAGTTTAATATAACAATTTAAAGGGTAATTGATTACATGGCATACAAACAAAAATACATTGTTTTACTCATTTATATTATCTTTAAGTATAAAAAAGTATAAAAGCTCTTTAAGCAATGAAAGCCCTAACAAATACCTCAAATTCTTAAGAATAGGGACATTTTATTAAACTGTATAAAAATTCCGAATCGAATAAAACCGCATTGTTTTCCCTTTTTTTCTCTAAGTAAGAAAACCCACAATTTGTTTGTTTTAATTATAGAAAGCTCTAAAGAAATCTTTTACCAAAAAAAATTCCTCAAAATCTTTGGGACAATGGAATTTATAAAATTTATTTATGCCTCGAGTTCTTTAGAATAAGGGAATCAAGCACATTTGATGCAATTGCATAAACATTCTAATAAACAAATATTAATATTCTAAAGCATTTATTTGACTAGAATCGAAAAAAAACTGCACTGTTTTACTCAATTATTTTTCCTCTTAGTAGGAAAAAATTAAGATTTGATTGCTTTAATTAAAAATTCAATTTAAAAGCTAAGAAAATATCTTTACAAAATTTAAAGCAAATGCTATTATCATTTGAGGCCCTAAGCTAATTCCTTAGCAAAAAGAACTTCGATTTCTATAGAATAAGGAAATTAGGGAAAGGCCTAAGCAAATTCCTCAACAATTAATTACTTTCAATTCCTTAGGGCAAGGAAATTAAGCAAAGTTTTAATCCAAATATTAATATATAGACGCCACCACTCACTTGCTCTTGTCCGCATTGTAGAGCGCCTCGAGAACGTTGAGCTTGTTAATCTTGTAGTCCAAATACTGGATACAGCCGTGGGCCAGCCGCGGCATGGTGAACAAACCGGCCAGCTGATAGATATCCGTGATGAGAATGATGATGTTCTTGCCGTAGGTGGCGTCCTTCAGATCGATGCGATCGGTGTAGATGTAGTTGAGTATGATGTCGAAGGCCTCGGGCGAGGCGTGGGCCAGTCGCACCTCTAGCATGGGTCCGCGGTCCCCGCCCGCGCACGCATTGAGTGCCAGTGCGTCCACCTGGCCCACGCCGTACACCTTCTCCATTTGCTGCTGGCGTGCCTCGCGCGCAGCCAGTATTTTATTTCGCAGATACTTCGAACGCGCCGCTACAAAGGCGATGTGCGCCAGTATCCGAATCTCCTCCGCTCCCACAATGAACTGGATGTCGCAGAACTGTTTGTCCAGAAAGAACTTGCCAAAGTCATCGCGCAGTGTGCACTTGGGATACGATGAGAACTGAAAACGATACGTATCGCCTCGCCTCACACTATTGTCCACCGTTCCGCCGAATATGTACATGGCATCGCAGATCACGGCCGAGGCGTGGAACACCCTGCCCGAGGGTACATCCGAGTTCTGCTCGGGCAGGATGACCGACCACACCTGCGAGTCCAAGTCGTAGCAGTGCAGATCGTTGGGCAGCGTTGAGTCCGCCGATCCGCCAAAGACATACAGGAAACGATCGTGATGGACCATCGTGTGGCCATATCTTCGCGACGGCGGCGCCGAGGTGGCGCCCCTCAGTACGGGCTCATTGGAAATGCGCCGCCAGGTGCGCGTCTTGAAGTGGAACTCGAACAGCGAGTTGGTTATCTGCAGGCCACTCTGTCCGGAGAACACGTACATGGCATCGCGGGCCACGGCCACCGGAAAATTGCAGCAGGTGGGCGGTCGGTCGCCCAGCTGGTCCACCTCCTCCCACTGGTGATTCTCGCCCGTGAGATTCAGTGTCCACATGTCGTTCAGACGCGCATTGCCGTCGTAGCCCGCATAGATCCACATCTTGTTGTCGTAGACCGCCGCTCCGTGCGCCGATCGCGGCACTGGCTGGCGTCCCGAGAACTTCCACTCCACCCACATGGCGCTCTGGAACTTGTACTCGAACAGATCGTTCTTGTTGGTCAGATTCGAGTTGGAGTGTATGTCGCCGGTGTAGCCGCCGAAGATGAACATCGAGCTGCCGGCCACCACCGCCGAGTGGTGGTATCGCGGCGCCGGCGGCGTTCCCGTCGCGCATGCCCTGCCCCACGACTTGTCCTTCACGCCGAAGCGGATCAGGTCGTTCAACATGTTCTTGCCGTTGTCGCCGCCGAACACGAACATCGCATCCTTGTAGGCCACCACAGTGTGCTTGCTCCGCCTGGAAAGAGAAGCGAAGGGGGATTTGGGTTATAGACTTGGACTTCTAATTCTGTCACTTGTATCTCACTTTTTGAGAACATACTCCTATATAATGCTAAAATGGTATACACACATAGAATATAATAATGTTATAATGTATATTTCAAATACGTTATCTAAAAAACATAGAATAGAAAACGTATTTATGTATTGTTGTCCTAGTTGTGTGACTTGTAGGAGTTTACCAAATGGGTTTTAAAAAAACAAATATTTTATATGCTGCTGCTTTTGGTAAGCATCAGTTTGCGATTACTTGGAATTTAAAATATGCCATTATGATCTTCATATAAGAAATAAAAGTATCTAGAGAGGAAGTATCTAAAAGTACCTAAAAGAAATGGTACAAATACAATACAAATACAAATACAAATACAAAGGAAGTATCAATGTATCTAGTATCTAGGTAAGTATCTAGCTGCCCCACTTACTTGGCTCCCACGAACTCGGCGCACTCGAGCATCCGGGTCCACTGATGGGTGGCCGTGTACGAGGTGAAGTCCACATTGAGGGCGTTGCAGCTGTAGCTGCCTGGCGAGGCGACCTTGCCGCTGCCACTGCCACTCCCACTGCTGGCATTGCTGGCCGCGTCATAGGCCAGCCCGCCTCCGGATGCGGATCCTCCTGCTCCTCCACCTCCACCTCCTCCTCCGCCACTGCTGCTGCTGCAGGAGGCTGCTCCTCCTCCGCCTCCGCCTCCTGTGCCACTATTTCCACGGGAGCTGCGCATCGAACTGGACATGGACATGCGGAGATTCGCGCGTATGTGCTGGGCGTCCAGGCAGCCGGCGGTGGAGGCGCTCTTCCTGGCCTTGTTGCGCTTACTGGACTTGGAGGAGCTGCGCGAGAAGAAGCCCTCGTGCTGGGGACTCGAGTTTTGGCTGGGATTCTGCTGATTGGCGGCTGCCACACAGGCGGGGCAATAGAGGATGCCGGCCGGAGTGCTCCCACCGCTGCTGCTGGCCACCCCTCTGTCTCTGTCCCGATCCCGATCTCGATCGCGATCAGATCCACCCCCTCCGCCGGTCACAAATCCGCACACGGCACTCAAACCACTGGAAATCGAACTGGAGCCCAGCACGCAACTGGCACGCCCACTTCCGCTGGTGCTCCTGCTGCCAGAGGCTCCTCCAGATCCTCCTCCTCCTCCTCCTGCTGCTGCTGGTCCTATTTCTCCTGCTCCACCTGCCCCTCCACCACCACCTCCGCCGCCACCACCGCCGCCGCCTCCTCTTTCCGTGGATGCCACGCCAACGCCGCCGCTAATCGACTTTAGCATTAAAGCATCACACGCCGGAAGGATCCTCCGTCGTCCTGGTCGCGAATAATCCTGGCCCGCTTTTCCACAAATAAACCTTTTCTTTTTTAGCAAAACAAAAGATCTGTATATAGTTATCGGCTATCGATAACACACTAGTGTGGCAGACCTGTCAAGTTAATGATGGCACTATCGATGGTATTGATGGCTTGTAAACCATCACTATAATATCGCCTATTTTTCTTATTAGTTTTTAATTAGAGGGCAAGCAAATTCTTTGGGTATTCCCTAAGCGACTGAATCTCAGAATTGCTAGAAATAGAAATTTTTAACATTTACAACGTTGTGTATTTAACCAGGTGTAAAACTTTCTTTAAACAATTATTTATTATTAAGGACCTTTTTTAAAGACACAATGCCAAAAAAAACCATTACCATGTTTCACCAAGAAATCTGTTATCCAGATTTGACCTATTATTCGTTATCAGGGCCCCCAAATATCATTTAATTTAAATCGAATTATTTATTTTAATAGAAACCAATCCGTTCTACTATCGTATTAACTATCGCTCCATTGCGCTCTACTTCGATTACTATCGGATCAACAATCGGCCATCCCTAGAGAGCGCACGTTTGTTTTTGCTTCGCATTGCGCCCTATTTTGATTTGTATTTTGGCGTATTTGGCCAGAAAAAACGCATACGCATAATGTCCGCCGGATTGGAGGACATCAAGCTGGAGGCCCTGTCGCTCAGCGAGGGAATCCGGGACTCACCCGTCTGCATAATCGTGCTGGGAATGGCCGGCAGCGGCAAGACCACCTTCACCCGGAGCCTCATCCAGCACGCCCAGCAGGAATTCAATCCGTATGTGGTCAATCTGGATCCGGCGTGCCGGGAAGTGCCGTATGCGGCGCACGTGGACATCCGGGATACGGTTAACTACCGGGAGGTGATGAAGCAATACCAACTGGGACCGAATGGCGGCATTGTTACGGCCCTCAATATGTTCACCACCAAAATGGCCCAGTTTGCGGAGCTAGTGCGTCGCGCCGGCGAGCGGGGACACAAGTGGTGTATCATCGACACGCCCGGCCAGATTGAGGTGTTCACCTGGTCGGCGTCCGGCAACATTATCACCGAGGGACTGGCCACCATGTTCCCCACCATTGTTGTCTATGTGATGGACGTGGTGCGCAGCGCCTGTCCCACCACCTTCATGTCCAACATGCTCTACGCCTGCTCCATTCTGTACAAGACGCGTCTTCCCTTCCTCGTGGCGCTGAACAAGGTAGGTTGCGGCCTACGTAACTAAAGTCCAAGATAAGATCTGTAATCCTTATCCACAGATTGACCTGCAGGATTGCAGCTTTGTGCTGGACTGGATGACGGACTTCGAGATCTTCCAGGAGGCTCTGGAGCAGGAGCAGAACTTCGTGAGCAACCTCACGCGCTCCATGTCGCTCACCTTGGACACCTTCTACGAGAACCTAAGCACTTGCGGCGTTTCGGCCAAGACGGGCGTGGGTTTTGCCCAACTGCTGAAGAAGATTCTCGAGTGCGTGACCCAGTACGAGCAGGACTACAAGCCGGTGTACGAGAAGATGCGCAAGGAGCGACTGGCGGAGCAGGCGGCGGGTCCGAGGCCAGCCGACAATGTGGAAGAGGCCGGCGTAGCCGTTCCCCTGGGACTGACTCTTCAAGTAGGAACACTCACAGAGCTCTCAAAAATAAACTTACTTAACAGCTTTCATACGTAGGATCCGCCTGCGAACTCTGGCAACAGTGTTTTCCTAATGGCACCCGGTCTAGTGCCCCAATCAGCCGACGACGATGACGAGCGGGAGGACATGGAGGAGGACGCCAAGGGCACCGCAGAGGACCAGAACTTTCACAGCTTCGTGCAGAATCACCTGAACGTCCAGCAGAACAAGCGGGACAAACAGCAGCTGAACCTAAAGTGATATGGAAAACATTTCAGTTAAAATCGGTTAAGATTGCTTTCCCTTTAATATATAGATATTTACGTTGATACTTGAGCGATTTTCAATGTGGAGTGAAACAACTTTTTTGGTTAGAATCGTTCAAGATTGCTTTCTCAGTAATAATATTTAATATTATTCAATGTCCCATAAATATTTGATTGGTTTTTAAAAGGAAAACAAAGAAAAATATGTTTAGTAATGGAGGAAAATCTTATTTTAATAGGTATTATAATCTCTACCTTTCAATATTTGATTTGTTTATAGAAAAGTATTATTTAAATTCTAATTATTCCCGATAATCTGTTAATTAATGAGAAACGTTTTTCTTTGTTTGTTGAACTATGTACATTTTTTCACTTCTTACCTTTTCTTACCACGATTCTGTTGTTGAACTGCAATTATTAATCACCCAATCTTTTTAGCACAACGCCTTAAAGTAGTACCCTAGTTTTCCAATGTTTTTTAGTTTTCTTCTTTATTATTCACTTTAACAAGCAAAAACATTCAATATAGTGTGTGTATTTTGTCATTTCCCGCCGGATATCTTGTTTTTGTATACATGGACTTAGTTTAGCTTTGCAAATTAGTGATAACATATACATATGGAGGATATATCCCGCTCGTAAATGTAAATGCAAGCCTTATACATTGCGTTACATATTTTTGTTTGTATATAATATATATATATATGTATATATATATTGTATGTATATATTATGTGTGTTGAGCAAATCAATTTTGAGTTGCGAGTGCTGCGCCCGATATCTTTATCTTACGCTATATAGTTGCTTCTCTGAATTTGTTTTTTGGTTTTTATTGGTTGTCGCTTTAAATATTACGCTTACAAAAATACAGATCATCTCAAATACTTGTCAATGCTTCACAGTTATACACAATTTATATAGACATACAGTAGTCCCCCCGCTACAAACTCTATTCCCCTCCTCGCTTATACACTGTCCCCATCTGGATTTTTTCGGCAAGCATTTTATTTTGTTGTGTGCTTTTTGGCTGCAAATTATGCAGGATCCCAGGCGTAAATGCATCCCTCAATAATTTTGTGCTGAAAATCAAGTACAGTCCACGCTCGATAAGTAGAAGCACAGCTTGCTCAAAAAAAGATTCTTATTTCTGGACGTTTTCATTTGATTTGAGTGTGTTTTCCTAGGGCTCACACCGATTTTTGGGTCTGGTGACATATTTAACTTATAAGTACATATTTTACGCTTTTCCAAATAAATTTCGTGGTACAGTGCGGCTCAGAGCAGCAAGATCGCTAAACTTTTTGTTGGAGTAAAATTAAATTTAAAAAAGCTCGCTTTAGTTTACAAAGTATATTAGTTTGAAATTAGTTTTTATAGACCCCTAGAGCCCTGAAACGCACTGTACTCATTAGTTCACTAATTTCTTTGTAATACGAGTTACAAAATTCTACCCTTTTTTTAAACACTAATGAAAATGAACTTTTCTTTGTTTGTTGTATTATTATTTGGAAAGAAATATCTTAAAGCCAAAAAGTTGTACTTTTGAGGAAATGGTGAAAGCGGAAATTTTTTTTGATCAGATTTGGATTTACCACACAAAAATCTATCAAAAAAGTAGATTTTCATTAATATAAATTTTTCAACTCAAATTACATATCGAGCTAGCTCATAAATATTATATTTATACGTATGGATATTTAAATCAAGCTCTTCCACACACACACGCACACACACACACACACAGAGTCAATCACACACTCATTCAGACGCATATAAAATTGTTGGGATGGGAAAAAAAAAGACTTTCGAAAAACGAGTTATTAAAGCAGGAATTATTTTGTTTGGAAAACTATAAAGATTAGCTCGCTTGTGTTTGTGTTCATTTTGTTGTTTCAGAAACAGTCTTCTTTTCTTTTTTTTTGTTTCAGTTTCCGCTTGCTTTTTTTTGGAGAAAGGGAAGAAGAAACATAACAGAGAAAGTTTTTTTGCATTTTGGTTTTTTTAACATATTAGCTTGGCTCTTTTTGGACAGCGCTGAGATCCGATATACAGTTGTGGTCAAAATAAAAGTGTTTTAACTTTTGCAAATAGTAATCAAGGATAGCTGGGAGCAACTTTAGAAACAATTTGAAATATTTTCATGAAGATAATACCATAAATGTGAAAAACTATTATTATAGATAAACCATTTTAAAATATTTTTAAATTTTGAAGTAAAAAAATAGATTATCCCAAAAATTTGTATGAATTATTTTCTGAAATGATTACAGAACCATTTAGTACAGCATACTGAAAAGTGAATTTTAAAGAATCATTAAAAGCTTGCATACTTTCTTTTAAAACTTAAATAAAGGTTTCTTAAGCCTATTTTTTTTTTTTTTGGTAAGTAAGCAATATGATAAATTATAGGAAAATTTGTTTTATGCCTCAAAGGTATGTTTTTATGGCGATACTAATACTATTATTTTGACCGCTGCTGTACATACTATATGTTGTGGGGCTTTCTTAGCTTATATCTAGGTAAATACAAATGTGTGCCATTAAACGGAAATCCCAGCTTAAGCAGGCCGATAAACAAAAAGCTTGAATCGAAGGTTAATCGGGATTAAAGTGGGAATCATCTAGACGAGTTCCAATTAATCGTCGTCCGACATATTTGTGGTGGTCAGCAGAGTGGCGTTATCCTCGGCGCCCTGATCCTCGATGTCCTGAAAAGTAAAATTAGGATCAACTGTATCTTCTAAAATACACATTCAAAACATCAATATAAAGTTGTACTTCTTTTTAGTAAGCTACTAAACTTTTTTAAAATACTTATGATATAATATCAAATAAAAAAGTATTCAGTTTAAGTTATACTTCTTAAATTCAGCATTAAATGAGCTTTATAGTATAAAGTATAAAGAATAGAATATAGTTTATATCTATAATCAATTCCCTTTAGGAATTGCAATTCTTCAAAAATTTTTTATATATATTTTCTACATCCCCCAATGAAAAGTATATAAAAAAACGTTTGTTTCTTTTACAAAATATATATTTTTATATATTTAGCAAATGTTTTGTTTTGCTTCATTACAATCTTGTTCTTGTTCTTTTTTTATTTTTTTTTACAAAAAAAATAGTATTACATGCAAATAGGACGATTGGAAATTGTTAAATCATTTTGTCGGCAATTTGAACAATTTGCTAATTACAAGAGCAATTCAAAAACACATATTACAATAAGATTTTTTTTTTGTTATATTTTGTTTACTTTTTTTTTTCAATTTTTTTTTGTGTGTATGTATAAAAATAAAAAAAATTTTTTTAAAAAAATGATGTAAACTTAAAATGAAACAAAACATTTAGGCTAAGAAAAATAGTTGCTTTTTCTGTGTGTGTGTGTCTCGAGGAAGTAAATGCAGCAGAAATGTTTGCGTTTGCAGTAGTGTGTAGTTGTTTTGAGCTAAACGAGATTTACAAAACAATGGTGGATATACACTATATATAGATATATCTGTTCATGTTGCTGCTCCATATATATGTATATATATATATCTCATTCTTTTGTGGATTGGAAGTGTGCGGAAGATTTTGTTGCTCTGCGTGTGAGTGGCCATTCGCATTGGTGACTCCTCACTTGAGCTTCTGCTTGACGGGACTGGGCGACTGGGTTTGGTCCGCCTCGGGCAGATCGCTCTCCTTCTTGCGCTTGACCTTGTCCTTGGCCGTCTTGGCCGGCTTCTTGGTCTGCAGCGCCAGCTTGGCCTCGCGCTTGGCCTCCTTCTTGGCCTCCCGCTTGGCGCGCAGCTGCTCCGTGATGAACGAGAACACTAGGTAGCCCTGCAGGGCGATCAGACCGCCCAGCGCCAGCAGCGATCTCACACCACCAATGCCGTAGTACAGCGTTAGCACACCGATCACCGACGTGGCAAAGCGGATGAGGAAGAAGACCCCATTGTTGACCACACGCAGCTTGGCCAGACGTTCCTCGCGATCGAAGACGCCGATCAGCTGGAAGACATGCGACAACAGCTCACTGAAGTAGTGCAGCGTCAGCAGCACCAGGGCCAAGCGCTGGAAACTCAGCGTGTAGGCCAGCACAATCAGGGTGAAGCCGCTGATCGAGTGCACGATCTTGGGCTGCTGCTCCTCCTTGGTCTTGATCTTCTGGAAGTACAGCTCCGGCAGCATGTGCAGGTAGTAGGCCAGCTGCACCACAAAGTAGAACTTGTGCAGGAAGCTCATCGGGTGGTCGGGGAAGCCCTCCCACAGCTGGGCCACCTGGCCGAGGTAGCCCTCCTTGAGCAGCACATGGGCGCCCCAGACGAAGGACAGCAAATAGAAGGCCACCAGCTGGCCGGACTCGTTGAAGCGGGCCAGCTTAAACTTTGACAGGTGCAGCTTTTTGCTGATCTTGTCCAGCACAAACTCTTGGATAATCGCGTGCATGATGATGCAGGTCAGCGTGTAGAAGAATATCGCACAGTAGTCCTTGATCCCCGCCATATAGGTGTAGGCCTTGCCATATGGCTGCTCCCTGCTCGGATCCTCACCGCTCACATTATGATGCAGCGATATGAACGCACTGGCGAACGCCGCCGTCGATTCGTTCATTAGGCCCACAACGAAAACCATGGCCACGCACGATATGATGTCCGCATGGTTCTGGATCACGAACTCGTGGCTCAGGATCGGTGGATTCTTGTTGCTGGTCTTGCGACCGAGTCCCGGTTTGATGGCCATCGCTCTGGCAGGTGGAGCACTTGATTCAGGGAGCTCTGCAATGGTAAATGAGTTCATTATTCCCATTCTTTTGGTTCTATTGTACTATTTCTGACTCTCGGAAGCTCTCAACAGCACCACTAACAGCATATCTGGTTCAACTATCTATTTAAGTTATTATTTAAGATACTATCGTCTTATTAAAGTATGGTCAATAGACTAGTCTCTAATTTAAAAGCCTGTAGGCATTAGAAACCTAATCAAATGATCATTGACGTGTGCTCCAAATTAAGATATGCCAAAGTTCTCATTGATATCTGTTATCTATAAGTATGTAGCTCATTACATCTAATTTTCCAAGCATTATAATTACTCAACATAAGTGGTAACTAATGTAATTAATTAATTTTTTATAAAACAAAACAATTTTTGTTATAATTTGTAAAACTAACTACTGTTTTAAATAGTCACCAAGTACCTACTGTATTAAAAATATTCTTTTGACCACCTTAAAAAAGTGTAGCTTTTGTCAACAGGTTTCCCACAAATTATAACTCTTGAGGTATCAACGACTGTATTAAAGATGCTCCTCTGGCATATGATTATTAATTAATACACTATATGGAACCATTTATTCTCTGACTACAAATAGTTTCGTGCACTTTTAACTTGCTTCCTTTTAGCCAATTCCTACTGTTTTGATATATCCTAGCAAATTTAAGTGAGAACTACAGTCTTAACGATGTACCGTTATAACATAAAATTAGCCACGAATAAAAAAAAAAGGTTTAACGGCTGTTCCTTAACAGTTAGCTGGTCCTTTGGATGAGGGCACTTTAGGGATAACTACTGTGTTTAAGATGCTCCTCCAACAACAAACACACAAATTGCCTTGTTGGCACCGCACACACACACACACACGCACATAGAGCCAAGGCTGCGCGCTCCCACACACACACACACACTGACGTTGAGAGACTCCAAGAGACACGCTGGCAAAAAATTGTTGCTGCACGCATTTGCCAATTTTACTCACAGGATTTTCCTTCAGTTTGGGCCGAATTTTCCGGCCAAACTGCTGATGTGCAACGTGAATTTGCTGACGTAGGCGGTGCGGATCTGATGTGATCTGGTTCCTGATCTGGATCTGAATCGGCCGAAACAGGTAGAGGTGGATAAACATCGATGCCGACATCGACGTCATCGATGTCTTAAAAACATCGGTTTCATCGATGTTTGGCGGGGGCAACATCGATGTTTGTCCATCTCTAATCTGCTTTTCCTCTGCCGCAGCGTTGCCCCATATTCATCGTTTTCTAACATAAATGTTAAATAACATTGAAATGTTGGGATTTTTGAATTTCGAACTTTGAACAAAATTAATCAGGGCCATTCCGATTCCGGTATTAAAAACATCGAAGTCTGTAAAAATATACATGTTTCTCCACCTCTAACACCTACTGATATTTGCTTACTGCACTGCTTGCTGCGCTGCCTTTGCTTATGCTCACCTGGGTGTTAAAAAACCACAAATAGCGCTGCTGTGTCGATTTTTTGTTGTTTAACTGGTTCGTTACATTGAATTTGGTTCACTTGTTCGGAGGTTTGACCCTTTTAAATTAAAATATGATTTTAACTGCTAACTAAACTTTCACTTGGTGACTGTCCAGCCCTGTTTTGGTTGATCCTGGGCTGGCAGTGCGTAAGGAGCGCAATTTGAAATTCAAGGTTATTAATTTAAAACTAACACGAATTATTTAAAGGCTACAGTTTCACTTTTCACGCGGCTCGCATTTCGTTTTGTTTAACTGATTCATTTCGACTGAATTTGGTTAACTTGTTCGGCGTTTACACTTTTTCAATTAAAAAAGAATTTAACTTCTGGCAATACTTTCACTTGGTGACTGCTCAGCCCTGGTTAGGTTGATTAAGGGCTGGCAGCGCGTAAGCCGCACAATTTGAAATTCAAGGTTATTAATTTAAGACTAATACGTATTATTTAAAGGCTTCCGTTTCACTTTTCACAGGGCTCGCATTACACCATTAGGTATGCAGATTTACTTTTTAAACTTATCTGTAGTCGCAATCGGCAAGAGTGTGCTTATATGAAAAGGGGCTCAAGGTCACACCACCCACTTCCCACACACAACCTCTTTTCGGTCAAGTTTTAATTGCATTTTGTACTCACATTGCGATTTCGCTTGCGAACGGAGGACACAATTGTGCGCTTGTTGCGTGCCACCAGGCAAACGGTTATAATCAGAATCACTCCAATGAGGGCGAATCCCAAAAGAGCGGGCAGCAGCACGCTATCCTCGTCCTTGTAACCCTGCGAAAAAACGGGCAATTAAAGGTGGTAAAGGAGCTCGAACATAGAGGCACCGGCACTCATACTTAATGTGGGATCTGGCATAAATCTTTCTGAAATTAGAATTTCATCAGTGTGGTTTTCAAATAAGCCTGCATACTAATACTAAAATCTAGCTTTAATGGTTTAAAAGTTCCTTCAGTTCCAGAGACATAAAATATGACTTAATTATTTTCATCTAAGTCCAACGTTTTGATATTTAAAAGTTGATTAATGATTTCATAGGTTCCGGAGTTCTTTCACATCTTAAATTGAATTTTGCCTAAATCTTTCTGCACTATTTCACAATTAAAAGTTTTTATACTACCACTTCTGGATCCTGAGATTTAAAAGTTGACTTAATAACTTTAATTTATGCGCTCTTAAAATAAGCCTGCATACCAATTTCCATAGGCCTAACCTTTAAGGTTCCTGAGTTCCTTGAGTCCATACCAACGGACATGACCTTTCTCAAGAATTTCGAGTGTGTGCAGGGTATTATGGCCTACTTGTAAGCTGACTACGTAACCACTTAACCCCATATGAGTATCGGATAACACCAGAGTCACGCAATTTCCTGCCACTACTTACGGTCCACTGAAATAAGGTCGAGGGATCGATGAAGGCCCAGTGCGTCTTTATCCAGGCGCTGTTGCTCTTCTCGTCACTCGATTCCCGAGCTTGTTCCTCCGCATCCGATGATTGCACTTGCATCCTGGAATTCTGGCCAGCTCCGGTTTGGATTTGAGGTCCTTGGGCCTTGGCCAAAACGGGTGGCATGATGGGTTTCTTTGCGGCGGACTTGAGTAGGGGCACCTGGATGATTCGGGTGGTGATTGTGGTGGCCGGTGGCATGTATCGTGGTGTGGTCACTGGTGGCTCTCTGGTTGTTGTCGTTGTGCTGGTCGTTGTCGTTGTTGTCGTAGTGGGAGCTCGTGTGGTTGTGGTGGTGGACGTGGTGGTGCTGCTGCTGCTGGTCGAAGTGGTTTCCGTGGCGGTGGTGCCACTGGTGGTACTGGCATTCGTATTGGTTTTATTCAAGCGGATCACAAACTGCTCTATGCCATTCCGATTCACGATCTGCACGTTCCTGCCCACATTCTGCTGCAACAAGGGTGATCCTGTGGGCAATGTGGGACTACCAGGGACAGTCTCTGCCCTTTCACCACCGCCTCTTTGTGGGCTGTGGACCAGGGCCGCCTTGGTTTTCAAGAACCATTCCGTGGGATTTGGTAGACACTCGGCGGAGACCAAAAAGGGTATAAGCACGGCTCCAATAATGACGGTGCAAACGAAAATTAGGCCCAAATAGGCGAAGAAGGATCGTCGGCGGCGCTGACCCTTGACCTTGACCGAGGATCCGGAAGAGGAGGCGGAAGAGCCGGAGGACGAGGCTCCGACGCCGGAGGAACGTCCGGTGCCCGACAGTTTGCCCTCGATGCGGAAGTCGTCGTTCTGCGGCAGAATCGTATACTGCAGACTGTTTTCACCGTGCCTTATGGTTTTATACATTGTGTCCTGTTCTTTTTTCTAATCTTCAGATTCTTCCGAAGCTCCCGCGCTCTTCTAGAGCTTCTCTTTGTCGGATTTTGATGGATATTCTCTTTTACTTTTCTTTGTCTCTTCTTATGATCCTCTTTCTGTCCTTCTGCAGCTCCTTCCTTATTCGATTGATTGTTTACTGTTTCTATCTCCTTTTCTTCCACTTTGATTGTTCTTCCTTGCAGATTGTTTTGACTAGCGATGGTCGATTCTGCTGACTTGTCTGCTGCTTAAGTTGGTCCTAATCAAATTAGGACGTGAAACGATTCTGCCATACACTCTCTATCCGTCTCTGCGTAATTCCTCTGACCTTCTCCTGCTCTCCGCACTTAGTCTTCCTGTTGTTTTTGTTATTTTGTTCCTGAAAATGCAACTTCTTTCACTTCACTGCTCTTCCTCTCTCTCTCTCACTTGCTTTCTTGGTCTCTCCTTTCATCTTCGACGGTAAATACTCAATATTCGCTTACCTTTTGCCCTTCTGCAGGTGACGAAATCAAAAACTCCGTATGCTTTTGCTATAAATCATATACTTCCTTCATCTACAAAATGTACTGTCTGTTTTGTTGTCCTTATCCTTCGGGAATATTGTTTTGTTCCTGTTTCTGCTGCTGATGCTCCTTGCGCACTAAATTTTATGTTTTTATTGATTAAGCGTTTTGTTGTTTTTTGGCGCAGGCGCAGTTCAAAGGCTACGGTAAAGTGTTAGAAAGGACCTTATTTTAGTGTTGAGCAGCGTAAGCTGGGATTTAAGTCCTTTTCGTCTTTAACTGTTTAACAGTAAGATGTTCTGTCATAAAAGTAATTGTTTTCTAGAAAAATGGAAAAAAAAATGAATATTATCCTCTGAAAACAAAAATCTTTAGAATGATTACTATATTCTTTGTTTTTCTACCATTTTTTTAACTTATACAATTTTTCAAAAAATTTTCCCAATCAGCATAGGCAAACCCCATGAATTAAGTGATAGTACCAAGTGATACCAATGTATCACACATAAATTAACCCTTATTATCTCTAATATATTTAGATCTTAACTAACAGCTATGAGACTTTGTGCCTATTTAGACAGACTTTGCACCAGAAGATAACCTGCAATTCGCCTATCTAACAATTGTTTCTAATGGATTGCGGACCTTGCTAATGGATCAATCGGAAATTGCGACCACAGACAGATTCAGATTTACGAGGCAGTCATATACCGGGGGCCGTAAAGTTCCAACAATTCCAACTGATAAGCCGGAAACAATGGGTTGGGTCGGAAAAAAAAGAGGTTTATCGGTAGCTTATCGGGGGTCGATAAGCGGGGGCCTAACCATTTTCTTTGCACAATCTGCATTGGGGTGCTCAGTCACGTAAAATAGGCCAAGCGCTGAGCAACATTCAACCTTTTTCAGTTGAGGATTAAGATTTGTTAACGATCCATAGTCGTTTTATCAAATATCCACAATATTTTTGGAGCGCAACTTCTTAAGCACAAAAAACATGGTCGTTCTTTTAATCCTCGGTCTGGTCTCTGCGATCCTAATGACCCTGGTGTTCGGGGCTCTCAAGCTATTGGGTCTGAAACCGCCATTAATTTTCGACAAATACCCACTGAAAGGTATCTTCTATCGGGTGAAGTTTTGGCTCGCTTTATTGGTCCTTCGACGCTTGAGATACCGCATCTATCGAAGGAACGAGGAGTTGCTGGGATCCGAGGAACATCTGGCTAAAATCGACAGACCCCAGGAGCTGGGCAACGATCCCAAGAGCTACGACGTGGTCAGCTTTATGGCTGCCAATGAGGAGGGACAGAAACTGATGGTTACTTTGGAGAGAAGAAGACGTGGAGTCCTAAAGGCAGCCTTGTACCTATGGCTTCCAGGGAGGGGCTTGTTTAGTTCCCCCAATCTCCCCGATATGATATATTTCACCACCGAAGACGGAGAAGAGGGCCACGAGTTCCGGGGTGGAGGCTTCCATGTTTATCAGGAGGAATCAATGAAAGTTTGGCGGATTAAATATGAGGGTGTATTGAAGAGCCAAAGAGATTCAGTAGAGGCAATACCAGTAGACTTGGACCTACGCTTCAAGAGCTCCTCCGCTGAACACTTCGACTACAACCGGGATCTGAGTTCATCCTTGATAGCCGACTCCATAGCCAGAGAGGCCTGGAACGAGAAGTTCTACAGTCTGATTAGAAGTGTCAATCATATTGTGGAAAAGCGAACCCACTACGAACAGAATGGCGAACTTTCGGGAAAGATCGTCTTCAAGGGTGAGGAGATCGCCCTCAAAATGCTGGGCTTTCGTGATCACAGTTTCGGAACCGAGCGTTGTCTGAGTTCCATTAACCGATATGTCTACTTCGCCTTGTTTCTGGATGATGGCAGCAGCATGGTAGTGGGAAATCTCAGCCAGCCCTCCTTTTTCCTGTCCTCTTTAAAAGTGGGCTACGTCTGCAGTCCCTCGGGAAAGTATCAACCTCTGACTTTCAGTAATTTTGAGCTGTACTCCTACGGCGAAAAGGGAATCCCGCCCCAGCATCAGAACTTCATTGTGCGCACCGAGGAGAAGGAGTATCTCATCCAGATCCAAGTGGAGGGATCTGCAGTGCGGTATGTGGGCGGAGATTGGGAGTCCAAGGTGTTCAATCAGTTTGTGGCCTGTACGGTCAATGGGGTCACTGGTCAAGGACACGCCGAGTTCCTGTATCGCAACAAGGGGGGCAGGCCGGAGGCTATATCCTCTAGAGACCCCAGCTGGTACCAGAACATCAAGCGCTTCGAAAGAAGCCTCTCTTTACTGGACGAGCAGGAGGATGGGGATTTCATTTTCTAGAAATCCGTGGGACCAATTAAGTCATTTTTGTTTTTAGTCTTAAGTTTTTGTATGGGGAGTATATAAAAATAAAGTTAATTTATGTAACTAAGAGTTTTTAATGAACTTGGATTGCAAGTTTTCAAAAAACAAGCTATTTAAAATGTTTTTTTTTTACTTTTACAAAGTAATTGTTAAGTATGGATATTTATTTGGAATAGTATGCTTAAATTGATGTAGATAACAAAACAAATAATTGCTTGCATAACCTGGCAACTCATATGTCCCAAGCCGTATCATACTATTTTTATATAAAACTACAATCAATTTCAATACATTTGAAGTGGCTAGCTGAGGCAATCTCTAAATCCAAACACAGCCAATTAAATCATTCACAGAATGCCGCAAACAAGAGTACCAAGCGAAGGCCATTGGGTGCAGCTGCAATCGAATCGGAGGTGCTACCTAATAGATTACCAAATCAGTTGGCGAGTTGGACCCCCCGGCTAAGAATGGAGAACATTTCAATTGGTCGTAGATTAATCGTCAATAAATTAGCATGCGACCAAACAGGCAAAATCGGGCAACGGATAAGATTGGGCAAGTGTGTTCGGTTTTTTTCTCAATAAATAATGGCCTATCGTTTGGTTTATATGGCTGCTCAAAGACAACGGGCTTACTTACCGCCTTAACGCCCCAGAGCAGGTGTAAAGTAGCCAGGTGTCTCAGATAGGACTCGTTTAGATCGGCAGGTATCTATAATTAAATATATGAAATGAAGTCCCCATCATGGATAAGAAGATTATTTTTTCTGTTAAATTCCGACCTGCCGCAATGTCAATTTATGATTTGCCGATAAGTCTCGGCCAATAAATATATCCCATATCTGTACTTATACTCATATGCCATCGATTAGTTATTCATCGACCGATTTAGCATTTTAAAAAATTATTAAGAAAATAGACCCGAAATTACAAACCAACGTTTAAAAGCATTTCGTAAGAATTTAAATAGGATTTATGTAAATCCTTTAAAAATAATACTAAGATTTCCAGATTTTCAATTATCTATCGTACTAAATTTGATAATTTTGTAGGTCAGCTACTCCGAATAATCATTCTTGTCCTCGAAATTGAAATAGGAGCCTTTGTTTTGTAAATACTGCACGTTTTACAATTAAAAATTATTATTTCACAATATTTGAATTTAAAATGCTTAAATGGTAAGTGATTCACTACTAATTTTAGTTTTTGATCAACTTCATTTTAGTTTGGTCAAAATCAATACAATAACGTTCACCTTTGACTTAGGGCTACTTGAATATGCTAGTGTAGTACTCCTCCTCCAGATCGTACAAATCCATGGCCATTTCGTCCCGCAGTTTCATAAGCTTTTTGTCGCACTCGCTTTGCGTGTTTCTAAACAATTGCGAATTGTTTGTGATGGCCTCGTTCACAGAGTGGAAATCGTTGAGGATAAGGTACTGCTTGAGGTCGGCCACTAGCTTCATCAGGGACTCGCCGGCGCGAACTGGAATATGGAATATCAGGATAAGAGTCTTACAGTTGCAGTCACAGTAATAGTAGGTGACCAAAACATACCTATACGGTCTAGGACAACTTTTCTTTTAAATTATCATGGTTAATTGACATGATTTTAGTGTTTGAAGCAAAATTAAAACTGTTAAAATACATTAAAAATGATTTTTCAATAAACTTGTAGTTAATAATTTGTTGAAAATTTAATTTATTTTAATCTGCACTTTTTATTGAAATAAAAAGGCTTTAAATAACATCTAATCTTTTTTCTTAAAAAATAGTTTTTTATTTTTTTTTTTATACATTTTTTGTAGTTTATCTAGATTTCCATTGTTTCCATGTTTTAAACAAATTTACCTATGTTAAATGTTGATTTTTATATATTTTACCCATTTGGTTTAAAGTATAAGCTTTACGAAAATACATGAAAAAAAATTCGAAAACATTTTAAGCTACTATTATTTTGACCCCAAATGTATAAGACTAGATTGTAAAGGATTTTAGTGGCTTACCCATATTGGCTGCGCGGACCTGCATTTCCAGAGCATCCTGTTCGCACTGCGTGGTCTTGGAAATCTGACTGTGACTTTCACGGCGCGCCAGCTTCAGAATTTCTGGAGGGGAGCGGGATCAGAGTATTATTTATATACTTCATGGAAAACTAATAACTTTTACCCTCAAAGTTCTCCAGCATGCTGCGAACGTCGTCTTTTAACCGCGCATTGTATGACTTTAGGAGCGCCTCCTTTGATTGCGGCAATATCGTTGTCCTGGAACCGCTGGCCATTATGCTGGTGATCCTCTGCCGCCTTTTTTTTTTAATTCATCTAAATTAACTTTACAATTTATAAAATTTTCGTTTATTTTGTGCAAAACGCCGCTATTTTTTTGTTTATTTTGTTTCTTAGTGATGGGCTCTCTCGAAAAACTATCGGTGGTTTCACACTTTGTTATCGATAGTCACTACTTCACTTTTTATGAATATATATAAAAATAATTTTATAAAATAATCATTTATTTTGTTCAACAATAAATTAAAACAACAACTATTTTGTAGGAATTGCTCTTAAGTATTATTATTCATATATATATAACAGTTAAAAAGTCACAAAAGTTGAGATTCTTCCGCATATTTTGAATGGCGCAATTACTTACAACCGACTACTAGCAATCGATAGTTGAGTATCTTTCCACCAATAGTGACCGGTGCTGCCAGACCACAAAACCCGATTAGACGCGCATTAAACCGGCACTGCCAAATCAAAAACCCAATTAGACGCGCGAATGTTTCTTTAAGTTGTGAATTTTGTTAAGTATTGCAAAATAAGTGTTACAATAAGGATGGAAACGCGTCTGGAAGTGCGCCTGCGGGAGCCCAATCCGTTGTTCACCCGCTGGCTGGAACGCTGGCTGCGGGAAGCGGAGCGGCGGCAGCAAAAGTCGCAGTTCAAATTGCGCCAGGCACTGGAGGCCCTAAAAAGTTACCCATTGCCCTTGTCCAGTGGACGGGATTGCTCGATTCTGCGCGGATTTGGAGGCACCCTTTGCCAACTGATCGACGAGGAGTTGCGCCAGCACCGGGGCTTACAATTGGTGGTCCGCGAGGAGGCGCCTGTGGCGCAGCAGCACTACGAGCAGCAGGTGCAGCAAGTGATCCGCCAGGTGCAGGAGCACCAGAAACGCCAGGACAAAAAGTCGAAACCCCGAAAGCCCACGAAGAAGGAACTGCTGGAGCAGGCAGCCCTGGAGGAGCGGGAACGCGTTGTAGAGATGCAACTGGGTGGATTCCAATTGCTGCTTCTGGTGGACACCCAGGAGACGAGTGGCAAAAACAAGCGGGTTCTGGACCAAACGCGGGGCTACCTGGAATCCCTGGGGGCCCGCCATGAGGTGCGTCGTCTCACCATCGGCGACTTCCTTTGGATAGCCCAGGATGCACAGGGCAATGAACTGGTTCTGCCTTATATCGTGGAACGCAAGCGCATGGACGACCTGGCCTCAAGTATACGCGATGGTCGCTTTCACGAACAAAAGCACCGGCTGCAGCAGAGCGGGCTGGAGAACATCATCTACCTGGTGGAGGACTATGGGGACAACGAGCAGTTGGGCCTGCCACTGGACTCCCTGCAGCAGGCTCTGGCCAATGCCCGGATACAAACTGGTGTCCAGGTGGTGCGCACCGAGAATCACTATCGATCCATGAGCTATTTGGCTGCGATGAGTCGTTCCCTGGGTCAGATTTTCGCCAGCAAGCGGCTGTACAGCGTGCAGCGCGGGACACTGGACAAATCCACCTGCGTGCTCACCGATTCTCGCCTGGGATTGCTCAAATTCCGTGCCCTTTACGAGGATTCCGCCAAGAATGCCCAGCTCACAGTGCGCGAGGTCTTTGTGCAACAGCTGCTGCAGCTGCATTCCCTCTCCCTCGACCGGGCCATGTCGATTGTGGAGCGATATCCCACGCCGCGCTGCCTGCTGGAGGCCTACGCTGAGTGTCCAGATGCCAAACAGGCCAGCCTGCTCCTCGCGAGGATCCCCTGCGGTCCCCTGGAACGTCCGCTGGGCGAGAAGCCAAGCCAGTGCCTGCACGAATTCTACACCACGCACTTTCGTTAGGATTAGCAATTGATTTAATGGACATATCTAAAGTTATATACACAGGTTTATACATAAAGTGTGTGAGAGAGAGAGAGAGCATACGATTTGGACTAAGGTTCCCCCGTTGGACATTGACATTGAATAGTGTGATCTAGTCTAAGCCAAAAATGTACAAGTCAGCCGCCTAGATGTTGCGGAAGTGTCGGATGGCCAGGTCCACCGGCAGTTCGAAGTCGAATCGGGATAGAGCGTCGATGGAGCGCAGCGAATCCCGGAATCCCGTGCGGGCCACATAGCTGTTGGCCGAGTAGTACGTGTCCACCAGCTCGTGGCAGCTGAGGATCAAGTTCAGCCACTCCACCAGAAGACGTGAGCTGTTTGTGACAAGAAAAAGGCGGTTTGAGTGAAAGAAGTAAGACCACAAGATCATAGGGGTTTAAGTCTACCTCCTCTGCTTTAAAGCTTACAAACACAAGATATACATTACATATAAATATTGGAAAGGAGAATTAAGACTGTTGTATCTTAAATATTTATTTTAAATTAAATGTTTTTGGGCATAAGATTCGCCATATCAATTCATTTTACTTAAAAAACTTTTAAATTTTGGATAAAAAGTTGGCCGAATCAATATGTTATATATATTTAACTAATATTGAATTAAGCATTTAAAAAAATCAATGTTAATTTTAGTAAAGTAATGTATATATATACTTCGAAACTTGAGTTTATATTCATTAAATTTTTTGAAAAGGTGTTTAGAAAGTTTAACTATAACTATAAACATTTTACTGATAAAGACGTTATTAAAAAACCGATTGCACTTTAAATGTGAATATGGGTAATGCCCTAAATTATACTTTTTATAAAAAAATGTTAAAGAAATAAACTATTGCATAGTTTAAGGCCTGCCATTCATACCTTAAAGACTTCAAAACTTGAAATAATTTGAAACTGTGTTGTGGTTTCTCGAGAATATGGGTAAATACCGAAACTGTGTAATTATATATTTATGCACCTATATAATTGCACAGTTTTGTAATAGAAGACCTTGATGACTAACTCTGTTTTGATTTCCCAGCCTTCGCGGACAACACATATTACTCACTTGAGTCCGGCGCAGACGAAGGCCTTGAAGTGGGCGTTGTTGCTGCGCTTGTAGGGCCGGTGCATGGCCAAAATCATGCCCACAGCGCTGAGCAAACTCTGTTTGGCGGTCACCGCCTGGGCGTCCACGATGTCCAGCTGAAAGCTCTGCGACAACTTACGCGCTGGCGTATTGTTGTACTCCTCGCCGTGCTTCAACCTGTAGTAGGCCAACACCAATTCCCAGGCATGCATGGCCCTGCCCAGGCCGAGCAATTGCTGCGATCGCGAGTCTCCGCTACCACCATCTGCCGTCGTGGCGATCAGTGGGGATTGGGAGCCAGGATGCAGACACCTCATGAAGGGCACCATCAAACTGGAGGCAGCCGATTCGGCTGGGATGCGCAGACCATGTTGGATTAGCTGCTGCAACGTGCGGGCAAAGTTCTTGCGCACCACCGTCGTCAATTCGCGACCAATGGTGGCTATCGAATCGCCGCGCATGTGTGCCATCCGCCGGCTCTTGCCCCCCGGCTCCTTCTCCCACTCGAAGTTGGAGTAGCTGATGTCCTCGTCGGAGTCGGAGGATATGGCTCCGCCGGCCGCATACGGAGCCAGCTCGTGCCCAGTTGGCACTGCTCGCCGGCATCGAGGCGGCATGGTGGTCAGCGCTCCGTTCTGCGAATTGATCACCACCGGATGACCAGCTGCCGAGGAGGAGGAGGTGGACTCCGCCTGCTGCTGACGCAGGGCCCGCTTGATATTGGCCAACTTCTCGCGATCGCAGCTCAAAGTGGCAGCCAGTGCGGCCACCTCCTGAATGTCCACCTCCAGCTGGGCACGCAGATCCCTGAAGTGAGTGAAGCATCAATGTCAGGTTGGTTTTCATTGTTAATGTGGTGGTGGAATTGAATAGATCTAACCATTATATATTAAATAAACTTCAAGGACACTAACCCAAACTTCTCAACTGCTTGAGCCACTTGCTTTACAATTCCCAAATGGCCGAAAGCCACTAGACATTTGTCTGTTCTAAAATTGATCATAAACTTAACAGATAGTAAACCAAAACTGCTAAGGCATTTGTTTACTATATATCAATGCCAAATGTTCATATTCGTCTGTCCGTTTGTCCGCGTCTAAGCAAACTAGTCATTTAAACAGTTTTGGAGTTATATGCTGCATACTTTCCCGTTTTGGTAGCCTGAATACCAAGCCTAATCCAAATTAATACTTTTTCCTCCTTTTTATGTCACCGATAAGATTGAGGAAAGTCAACAATATTAATATTAAGTTTTTTCTTCATCGCTAATCCAAATGAACTCTACTCTACTGTATTGGATTGCAATTTTGAGCATCTATGCTGCAAAATTTTAACTAGAATTTGAATACCCTCTACGAGGATATAAGTTGATCTTACCCCCAGTGGTTGCCCTTGTGCGTCTTCTTCAGCGAGTTCTGCTGGAATTCGTCGTGGCTGCGTGGCTTCGCCAGATGCGTGCTGGCGAACATCTGCATGAGGATCGAGGCCTTGTCGAGCAGACCGTGTGCCTTGCTGTGCAGGCTCTCGTTCGGGGAGTGGTTGTGGGAACTCGGTCCTCCTGTGGACTGTGAAGAAGGCGGCGGAGTTGGAGTGTTGGCCATGGCTACGGCTGCTGGGGCAGAAATCGCAGCTGCCTGCGAACTGCGTGCCGTCTGTTTGGCTGCATAGCTATTGTAGGCCCCGGAGAGGAGCTTCAATCGATCACCGACGGATCCCTCGACAGCATCGCACTGCAGGAAGGCTATGAAGCGCTCCAGGTCGGTGATCTGCGTCTTCAGCTGGGCCACCAGTTGCTCCTTCATCTTGAGCGGACCCACAAACTCGCCGATGGCATTGTCGACTTGGTGCCTCAGCTGTTCCGTGCTCAGGGCCGGCAGCTCGTGCTGCTCCACCTGGAGATTGAGCTTTGAACGCAGCTCGTCCAGTATGAACTTTTGCTTCTCGAGCAGTACATGCTGCGGCAGAATGCCTGGCTCTCCAGCTTCGTAGGCAATCTGTTCGAGTTCCGTGAGCTGAGATTTCAGTTGCTTGATCAGCTGGCTATCGTTGTTGCCAGCCTCCGGCTCCTTGGATTCCTTGGGCTGCACTGCCTCCGGAATGCCCTGGAAGGCAAAGTCCTCGAGGTCGCGCAGCAGCTGATCCCGCTCCTCCGTCGGCGCCTCCACAATCTGGCGAACCCGCAGCTGGACGTGGGCGAAGTGGGAGGTCAGGGCCAGCAGCGAGCTGGTGAGCAGCTCCTGCTCCTCCTCGATGCTTCGCAGGCGAGCCAGCTCGCTGCCCGTTTCGGACTTTTCCCCGTTTCCCGGCTCCATCAGTTCGCAATCCACGCCCGAACTGGCGCTATTCGCATCATCGTAGTTGGCACCCAAAGGGGACCAGCGTTCGCTAAGTAGTTCCTGCTGCTCCTGGTCCTGCTCGACCTCCACTTCCACTTCCTCCTCCTGCTCTTCTTGCTCCTCCTCCTCATCTTCTGGAGAAACAGCACCAGCTGGCAGCTGCTGGCCTTCGGACGAATCCTTGGGCTCGTGGGGCCCGTGGGCATCCTGCAACTCTGACATTTTCATTTCCATATGGAAACACTGCACGAGGGGTATTTGCTTGTTTTATTTTGCCCTCCGCTTTTTTCCGTGTTTTCAAATGCTCTCGAGAAAAATCAATCGCTGGCTTGTGTTCCGCTTTCTGTGCCAGCTGGCCCAGCTCCCCTTGCTCTCTCTTTCGAGAAAGTTTTGGGTACCAACGGAATATATGTTGGTTGAAAGACGATGAGCGCGCTGCCAAGGTTTCTGACGCACTGCCATTTTCTCCCGAGGTTTTGCATTCAGGTTTCTCGGTTGTTTGGGGGTGGAAATTGTAGCTTTAAGTTGCTTTCGATGAGCTTCACTATGGGTTGTTATCCTAAATGATTGCACAGCTTTTATACTTTCATAGCATTCGAACACTTAGGGTTTTCCTTTTGAAATTCCGCTTTCGGGTTCAAAGGAATAGATTTTAAGGGCTTATACCTTTTCAACTCTTTATAAATTGTCCTTAAAAAAAGCTTTTCTTCTCTTAATGTTGTTTACCTTTCTGCAAAATCATCTCATTATTAATTTTTTATATGGACTTCTTTTCTTTTTCGATGATATACTTTAAAGTTATAATGTCAATAAAATAGATGTTGTTACTTGTGAGGGATCCTAGTGACAGCTTTTGAAAAATGTGTTCTTCCTTCTTTAAGCAACAACTATAAGGGTTATGAGTTTTGTTAGATTCTGCCTTGTTTTAATTAAAAAGAAAACGTTCTTGACTTGGGTGACCTTTATCTAGAAGATAGTGTGTTACTTAAGCTTTTGAGAATGGTTTAAAAGCGTTTTCAAACTGTAAGGAATATAACGTATACATATATCATATAAGTTTAACTTCGCTTTTGGGCAACGCTAAAGTCATCTGAACTTAAGTAAGATCCTGATAAACTTGAATTTTTACAAAGCTTTGTTCTTAACTTGGACACAGAGCTAAGTGAGAGCTTAAAAGCTTAGTCTCAGCTAAGCTCAACAGCTTCTCACCACTCCCCTTAAAGCTCGTCCCAAAGTTGTCCGAAAGTCCCGAATTGTCCACTCAACTCAAGGGGCGGGGACTCATGAATCAATGACAATTATGACCTACATTACCAGCGTATGAAACGTTGACCGCAAAGGGGAAAACACGCGTATGTCCCCTGCACACCTCCAAAAATATGAAGTGAAATCCCCTGCCATCAACGACTGCTTCCTGATAAGAAGCTGGCGGAGATTAAACCGCAGCAAACAGCTCTGCGGTCTGGTTCCCCTGGCGCTGACAAGGCACCTTATCAACTACCGGCTGATGATGGGACCGATAAGTCTGTCAAGTGTCTGACACAGCAACCATGGCGGTCATTTTGGGGTCACCCCGCAAAACAAGCCGAATCAGGCACTCAGGCGACAGTTTGAAAGGTGTTTTATTATTACTTTTTAAAGAAATAAACACCTTAATTCTGTTTCTTTAAGAAGAACAAAAGTCAATTTTCTGCTTTATAGAAATGTAATGTGTTTACAAAAAAATAATATCAGTAAGATTTTATGAAGTGACACATTCTGAAATGGTGCTTTATTATTCTTTTTTAAGAAATAAACACGTAATTTATATAAAAAGCTTTATTGCATTTGCCTTGATATATATAATATAATTTAGGCTTTAGAAAACGTTGTAGCCATTAGTAGGACAATAGGGCGAGGGTGTGAAATCTTTAAAAAAAAAAGTAGAAGCAGATTCTCTTTAATAGCAAATAAAAGTAAAAAATTTTGTAAATATAGGAATATAACTCAGGCTTTAAGGAAAACGATATCAATTAGCAAGGTATTATGAAGATGAGGCTGTTAAATCTTAAAACAAGGAAATAGAAGATTGTTATTAGTCTATGTATATGAATCTGAAAGGCATTAAATTAGCTTTTTAACTATTCTTGTCGCAAATATTGATGTTGATTTCTTTGTAGTAAATATAAGTGCAAACAGATATTGTCATTTGCAAAGAAAGGCAGTCAGGTCAATTGATAATGCTTAAAGTATTTGCTGTTAAGTGTATGTCTCTTATTCGTGTTTTTCATTTGAAATACTAAAAGTTTCCGTACCCATTGGTGTAAAACACTTACATATGTTTAAGAGTGGTTACAGCTTATTTATTATAAAAAAAATGTATTTATAAGTGATGGGAAGTAATGTAGTAAAGTAATTTATCGAGGCGTCAAATTATGCTTGCCACCATCGATGGGAAACAGTGCTCCGGTGGTGAAACTGGCCTTGGAGCTGGCCAAAAATGCCACGGCCTCGGCGACTTCGGTGACATCGCCCACACGGCCCATGGGATGCGATTGGATGGCCCGCTGGAGCATGCCATTATACTCCTCGTCGACGATGCCGATGTTCTTGTGGATATTGGTAACCACAAAGCCGGGATTCACCGAATTCACGCGCACACCTTGCGGTGCCATTTCGAGGGCCACTATTTTGGTGAACTGATCGAGGGCCGCCTTCGAGACGCCATAACTCAAAGCACCGGCAAATGGACGAATGCCCGCACAGCTGCTCACATTGACCACGGCTCCCTTGGTCTTGAGGAGATGCGGCAGCACCGCCTTCGTTAGCAGAATAACACCACGAAGATTGGTATTCAGCACCGAATCGAACTCCGAGATGTCCAGATCGATGAGGCCACCTTTGCCCAGGATGCCGGCATTGTTCACCAGCACATCGATGCGTCCAAACTTGGCCAATGTCTGCTGGACAATCGCCTCCGCATCCTTGGTCACATCGGCCACCACAATCTCCGCCTGCGTGCCCTTTAAGTTATTCTTCGTGGCCTCCAGATTGGCCACATTGCGGCCGACCAGCGCCAAAGTGGCACCTTCGCGGGCCAAAACCTGGGCAATGGCGGCTCCAATGCCGCTGCTGGCTCCCGTCACGATCACCACCTTGTTGCTGAGACTCATCTTGGACGACTGGTGATCGGTTCTCCTCCGCAGCTGGTATTTATGGACGCACCGATAAGATTACACCTGCACCTAGGGAAAAAATAATGTGTTATCTGTGATTACCGGAAAAAAAAATGGAAAAGTTTCACATGTTAGAGAGAGGGAGTTTTATTAAGACCATGATTTGTTTGTTTTGTTTTATTTTTAAAGAGATTTATTGTTGATTTTCAAGATGCCGTAAAATTTGCTAATATGAATTATTAAAATGCTTAAAAATACATACATAACTTTACCCATTTGAATTATTGATTTCGAAGTAACATACTCATAATAAGAATTTTTAAAACGCTTCAAAAACCCATCTGTACTCTTTACCCATTTAAATTTGATTTGGTCTTGATTAAGCTCTGAACAAAAAAATATAAAAAAATAGAAAAAAATTAGAAACCCTAAGATCCTTTTAATCCGTTAGTTAAAATGTTTTAAAATGCTTTATCAATTTAATTAATTTGGGTTAATTAAGAGTCTGATTTATTTGTATATTAGCTATTTTTAAGTTTTTGGTCTCACAATTCAATTTTAAAATCCAATTCTTGCCAATTCTCTCTTTTATTTCAATCAATATCGCGTCATGTTGCTCAAATGATGTAAATAAGATTGTTAATGCTGATTTTCGTGCCAGATTTATAGTTTTCTCAAAGCTAAGATGAGGAAAATTCAACATTAAGTTATGAAGTGCTGAAGATATTTTCGATATTTTTATAAATTTATTTTCTAGCAGTGTGAGCGTGACGTTGGTTGTCCGTTGCTCTCCGGAAAGACAACCTGTAGAGGTTCACCTTGGGTCTGCGAGGGTCTTTATCGATGCTCTAGCATCGCATTAGCAGCGGCCTCCGACTTGGGGTTTTAAAAGTCAGCGAGGAGCCGAAAGTTTTTAATTAAAACTTTCCGTCGTGGCTTGTTCTTGTCGCTGATTTCAAGCATTTGTGAAATCATTCTAGCCATATCGCTGGAAGTCGAGCCTCCAAACGTTGAAACTTCGAGTTGAGCGAGCCGCTCCGTTGTCAGATAATTAGCATTTCCATTTGGGTTGAGTGCACGCTCGTATATCAACGCCTCCAAGCGAAGATAAGGCTCTCAGCTCTCGGGGTCTCGGGGTCTCCAGCTGGAGGACATTGGGAGCGATTATGGTACAGTGGAAGTTCAGTAACTCAAACCACCATTATGTGTCCGCAGATAAATGGCAAAATGGCCATTTGAGATGTCCAGGATAGCACAAACCACTTAATTTATTTCAACTTAAAGACTTGGTTGGCTTAGGGCGGCATTTTCGTTTCCGTTTCCATTTCCATTTCGGTTTCGATGAAAGAAGAAGTCGCACTGTAAATATATATAGTATAGAGGAATTTCGGCCCTTTGGTCTAATTAGACTGGTGTTTTTGGCACTAATCGTTTTCCTTGTTAAGCGATTCTCTCTGGTTCGCCAATTACTCAAAACCTATGACTGAGTGGATTAATTAATTAAAATGGCAAAGCAATGCAGCAGGCCCAGTGGCAAAACAAATTTATATTATTCCCTAAAACCTATTTTCATGCCTATCATTTGCATTTAAGTATTGTTTGTTGTTGTTGCATTTAAGTGCTTTAAATTCTTGAATTTAAGATGAAAAGGATTTGTGTTTACGAAGCATGATTTATTTAATGATTTTAATCAATAACACTGTCGAATCGAAGGGGGCCAAGTGTTTGTGTCTTCATTTTCACCATCGCTGAACGAGGGGATACTCCAGCCTCGAGTCCTTGAATCCAAACTCAATTTGTCCGGGGCGGAATGTCACAATCTTATACTGGCAAGCGTGATAATTCCGGGCTGTCATTTTCTCCGAGCCCCGCCTGCATTTCCTGCTTGACTTCTTGTGCACTCACTTTTAACGCCAACTCAGTGGCAGGACATCAGAGGGCAGAGCAGAAAACAGGAATCAGGAATCACAGCCAGCTATTCCCCACTACCAACCAACTCAAGGATGCATTGATAAGTGCCAGCGGTTTATGGAAATTGATGGAGAGAAATTCATGTAATTGACAAGCGAAACGAAATTGCATACAAATTGCTTAATCCTAGAAACTTTCAATCTAAAATAAATTAACTTTTAATTAAGCCAAGGCTAAAAGGACAACAAACAAAAAAAAATGGGAAAAGAAAGGCAATCGAATCTTGAAATATCCTTGCAGATTGAATTGTTTTGAGCAATGACCTTAAAATTCAGCTTGCTATTGCTTTAATTAATAAGCAATAATAAAAAAAAGGTTTAAATTAATATGTAATCAGAACAAGAGTGTAATAAATTTGGGCACGAAAAACTAAGCTAAGAACTAAGTTAAATACTATGTACAGTGCAGTGCAATGAAATCTGAGTTGGAAACTATGTAGTTACGGCAGTTCACTTCAAAGCAGCCTTATTTTTCAGCGGCAAAAAGGCGGCCATCAGACAGCCAGCTGTAAAGAAAAAAAAAGCGAGGAACGATTAGGAATCAGCATGGCAAAAACATTTCATTTAAGCAACTTACCCAGCATAAACGAACTGATCATCAAGAACGGGGGCACACAGCCCAATCCCATCAATGCCGGGAAAAAAATGTTGCCCAACAGCGAACCCAGACGACCGAACATCATTTCCAGCGAGACAATCATTGTCCTTAATGGATTTAAAATAACCAATAAGAAATATAAATTACGAAATAGTACAAAACAACCACTCACCTGAGTGAAGTGGGAAAGAGATTTACTGAGGCACTGATCACCGAAGTGGCCGATATGCTGCCCATGGTCACAAAAAGCGAAGCAATCGCCACTGTGGATATCGCTGAATTGGACCAGTACATCATAATGGAACAGCAGCCGGCTATGAAGAGTCCCATGGCTAAAATTTCAAATAAAAAGTATAAAAGTTATATTGAATCTCTTCTTTGATCGTTTTGGAATATTTTGATTTAATACATGTGAGGTAGTGTTGGATCTAGGTTTAGTGTTTTTAGGATCTAGGTTAGGTACAATGTATTTGCGCATATAAGTACATAGTTAAGGTAAAAGATACAATTTTTTTGTAAATATAGTTAAGGCTAAAGGTACAAAAAAAAGTAAAAAACACATATTTTAAATAACATTTTTAAAAATGTAATCAAAAATCTTTAGCCTCAAAGGTAGCCTCATATTTTTTAAACTAGATTAGGTAAAGGTACAACAAATTGTAACAAGGTACAAGTATCTAGGTATCTCCAAGTTGTTTTTTTGCATATTTGCGAAAATAAAACAAGACTGAACTATAGTATTGAAATATTAGAACATAGTATATTCTTCTTAAAAATTAAAATCTTTATCTAGGTAAGGCTAAAGGTAGTCTCATATTTTTAAAATTAGATAAGGTAAAGGTGCCAAAAACTATAACTAGGTACAAGTAGTTAGGTACACCCCAACACTCAATAAGAGTAGGCTTCTTTAAAATCGGTCAATGGGTCAAGTTATGAGCTCTAAAATGAAACTTAAATTCTTACTCATGATACGCTTGACGCCAACCAGATTAACTAAGAATCCAGCCAGCATATATGCCACAAATCCAGCACCAGCCACGATCAGATTGTTGGTGTATGTGGAGGCGGTGATATTCACATGGCACTCGACATCGGGATCATTTCGAGTGGCTGCCTCCAGTTGGTTTTGGGTACGATTTACACTGTACTCCAGAATACTGCATATGCTCGTCGACTCCGACTGTCCGTCCATCAACTGTTCGTACTCGTTGATCGAAGCAAATAGTTGTGGCAGCCACAAACGCATAGTGTTCTGCCTAAAAAGGGAGATTATTTAACTATTAACATGTATGGATTGTATAGAATTAAATTTAATATAACAAGATGACCAATTTAATGATTTTTCATTTATTTTGGACCGAATATGAAATATTGAAAATGTCAAAACGATTATTTATTGAGGTTTAACTCACCCCAATAGCACGCAGAAATTGAGCAAGTACACCCAAAGAGATAGGCCCAAGTAGGGCTTAGTGAAAAGTGGACGAAGCTGGGTGAAACCCGATCGCAGCGAGCTCTTCTTAGAATCCTGACTCTCTGGATCCTGGGCCTCACCACTTTCGATTGGCAGTTTGATTTCTGTGGGCACACTCTTTCCCTCCTTGTGCTTTTTCACTGGAACGGTTACTTCATTGGCCAGCATTTTTATCTGTTAGGAAGTTTTTGATTCGGGATTAGTTATTAGTGATCAACGCTAAACACTTTTTACATACTGGAAACGAGTCCTTGGGCTTTCGCGAGTTGAGATGGTAGATGAATTTGAAGGCATCCATGGCCTCCTGATTGCGTCCCTTGGACATGAGAAACTTTGGGCTCTCGGGAAAGAAAAAGAATAGCACAAAGCTCAGGAGACTGGGTAACGCTGTGATGGCAACGAAAATTTGCCATGATGTCACTGAAAACGAAAATTAGGTTATTTGATAAATTTTTGTATTCTTTTTCCCATTTGCTTTTTTGGCTTTGCTAAATTCGCAATTTTTTTTATACATTTTTTTTTTATAAATTTTTTTTTATTACTAAATCAGTACTTAGTTCCTTTTGATTTGCTTAATTGTCTAATATTTAATATTTGTTATGGTGTCTGGAGCACCTGTTTGGTAACTTTACTATTTGTATACACCAACTTTCTCTGCTTAATAAACTTGATCTATGTCATAAAGTGTGTTGGCTTTTGTCAAACCTATCGTTTGTTTTTATTTTATTGTTACTTTTGCTAATTCACTTGATCTAAATCATTAAAGTCGCCTATATTTAGATAGCTATAACAACTTGAACGGCGCGTGGAGTTAATGAATCGTCTGACTGATTGCTACCATTTGGGAAGGGGCCTTCCGTATCATCAGCTGCTCTCTCTTATCACTTATCAGTTATCACCGCCTATCGCTGACCTTTCCACAATTAAACACGGGTAGTAACACGCTTTAGCAACTTGACTTGACTTACGCGACAAAGTCCAGATGTGGAGGCTCCACGTTTGGGGCAATATCAGCATGGCCAAGCCGGGCAGCGTTAGCGTGGCAATGGAAAACATAATGCCCACCACCATCATGATGCGCTGACGATGCTGCCGTCCATGTAGTTCCGTCAAATAGGCCATTAGCACGGCGAAGGGACCACTCATGCTATGTGATGTGTGACACATCGAGATCATCTCTGTTTATGGCATTACTGAGATTAGCTACCACTCACCAGAAGCCTCCCAAGTACTTAAAGACCATCAGCTGGATTCGATTTTGACTGAGGGCGCCGCCCAACACGCAAAACGTATCGGCGGCATAGCCCACGATCAGGAGATTCCTTCTGCCCTTCGTGTCGGCCAGGTAGCCCCACATCACCGCCGAACTGATCATGCCCGCATACGTGATGGCATTCAGGATGCCCTTGTCCAGCAGGCTCAACTTGAGGTCACACTCGGCGCTGGGCAGGATGTAGGACATGGTGGATGTTTCGTAGACGGTGCCCATTGCCGCTGGAACGGCTGCGACCAGCAGCAGGATGTTGAACATCCCAAAGCCAGCTGAATCGATGGCTGTCTCAAAATCCGCCGCCGCCGACGCCGCTGCATCTTCCTGCTGCTCTGGAATCTTGGGCAACTTGCTTTCCGATTCTCGGGACTCTCGAGATTCACTCATTGTGGTGAAGCTTTGTGCTCGGATCGCCTTTGCCAACTGAACTTGAGGCGTTGGACGGTTACGTTATATCTTTCAGTCAGCGCTGGGGCCTCAAATCATTTCTGTTTGACAATGGCCGAGAGAAAAAACAAGCGATGCTGATGCAGATTGCGAAAATCTAGAGACTTAGGATTACCCTGCGACATAAAGAGTCCATTGGGCAAGCAGTTGAAGTTTTTATTCCTCAACCAAAATTATTAGTAAACTTTCTAATTAGTCAGTTGGCAGATTCCGATTACCCTGCATAAGAAGCTATTGGCGAGGAGTCGCAAAACCCACATCTTTAAGATGGTAACCTCTCCTCAAAACCTCCATTTCGAAAAGGTGATCCCTACAAAACTTCCTTTTCAAAAAGGTGGCCCCGGCAGTTGACCTTTCATCCATCAACCCCACACCGTTTTTGTGGCAGGCATAAAAACAATTAAGCGCCTCCCTGTTTATTTAGCGGTTTTATGGGCTCCCCCATCATCCGCATCATCAACAGTATCAACAGTATCAACAGTCTTGTCGTATATGTGATCACTCCGGCTGCGACTGTCCACGCGAATGGGAGGTTTTATTTGCACCGTGATTCGGTTAACTGATTTGTCGTTTCCATTAAATGTAGCCCACTTTTGGGTATATCGTTTCGTTAGGAAGTTTGAGAACGTTTAAAAAGTGGGGAGGGTTTTTTATACCACTAAGTATATTTCTTGTCAATTCTTTGGTTTATAAAAGCTGGGAAGGTGGAATATTTATAATACAATGTATTGCACTCCTCAATATGTATTCCAAATAAAGTTAAGTGATTGTACCAAAGTAGAAACAAACTTATTTGTTCCAAAAATATTCAGTATATACTTTAAATTCAGTATGTACTTTAATATTCTGTATATACTCTAAAATTTATTATATACTTTGATGTTCAGTATATACTTTAATATTGCGTATACACTTTAATATTGTGTATATCCTTTAATGAAAAGAATAAATATTTTAAAAATTCTTTAAAATTGAATAAATGTTGAACTATAAAAGATTCAACACCACTTATTAATTACATATTTTAAATCGTTGTGATTATAAGTTGTAGTTAAACATTGTATAAACTTCATTGAATGGTATTTTAAAGTCGCCATTATCAAGATTTGGCTTGGCACCTGTTTTGATTGCTGCTCCTATGACGACATAGCAGTATTTCTCTGATTTACGCTGGCTCCCCGTTTCCCATTCCATTCTCCATTCTACATTTGCCGGCTTGGCAACCGTTGTCGTCATCATCGGGCTAAACTAATTGCGATGATTACGGGTTATGAGTTGGTTTCCCCTGCGAAACTTTTCGGGATTACGATTACTCATGTAGGAAGCTTAGTGCTGTGGTCTGGTTTGTTAGGAGCTGCTCTGGTTTGGTCTGGCTTACTGTTCGTCGTGTGCTGCGATTTGTTTGCACTGAATCTGGCCGAAACTCGCACCGTGGGGGCTCGTGGAGTCTCATGTGGCATAGATCAGGATTTGATAGTAATTAAGCGGGCTTCGAGCGGAAGAATCTGGAAAATCTAGCAATTAGGAGGAGCTTAGTCCCCATCGGGTAGCTTAAGTCCCAACTAAACAGAAAGCCGAACCAAATAATATAGCGCCTTAAGTCATATTACTCAACATCAAAACGATAATACATACTATATATCCTGTATGTATTATCGTTTTGATGTTGAGTAATATGACTTAAGGCGCTATATTATTTGGTTCGGCTTTCTGTTTAGTTGGGGTAAACACAGAGTCAAAATAATCTTAGTGATAAACCATTTCCAAGTACATTTATCAAATGCCTTATACTGGGATTTACAACGCGAGTTTCGTAGAAAAGATTTATGCAGACAAGCAGTATTGAAAGCAAGCAGTTCACTGTTGACAATAGTGTGGCTGCACTTTTTCCACCTAGTCAGTTGAACTTAAAACCAGTGCCAAAAGACCTTAAATACAATTTCTCTTTTATGGTTTTCACCTGGTGATTAGCATCTGAAATATGTAACGAAAAATGCTTTGTGCTAAAGATGCCTTGTTTGTGAATTAAAAGTTAAAATCCCTTTGCCAGAGACATTCCTGTAGGGATTTTGTAAAATTCAGGTTGTGTTGCAGCTGCACAGAATAATTCATTCATGATGCTCGACAGCATTTAATTAAGATAAACAAGTATTTGCCCAGCCAGAAAAGTATGTAAACGACCAAAGGGAAGGCGTTCATTCAAAAGAAGCATTGCTCTACAAATCCAAAACCTTGCGTCGCCTTTTTCTGAACTCCGCCCTCTGTATTCCACAGGGGGCCATGACCATGCCCAGTGGCCATAAAATACATGACGAAATCTAGAGTCAAGACTAAAATTTTTCCACGCTACAATTTGTTTGATTTCATCAGCTACGGATGCGAAAAGGCGAAACAGATTCTTTAGGACGGTGGATGGTGGGGGTGTACGCAAATTTCATTGCGCTATTATCTAAGTCAAACAGAAGCGGACGGAGGCGAGCGCCAAAAGTTTTTCACCTCCGACAATCGGGGGCGGCAAGTGTCAAGGGGGTGAAATTTGCTTCCAGAGTGGGATGTGCACAGAAAACAATTTGTTCATATTTATCTCATCTAACCGAAACATAATAGAAATTATATCAAAATAATGTGGCTTAGGAAGTATAAAGTCGCATTGAAAAGGTTAAAAAGGACCAGGCTATTATGTGTTTTTTTTATATTGGTGATGTTTGATAATTTTGGCAAACCATATTATCAATGCTTATATTGAATGGTAATACAGAACCAGCTAGGGTTTTAAAATCAAACGTGTACAAAAAAAGAAAAGAAATATATTTATTTTTTCTATTAAAGACATAGTTTATATTTTTCTTTTCGGTACATTTGGAAATTAATTCAAAACCCTCGTCACCCCATTATCTCAGATTGATACATTTTATTATGATATCATTATACAATATTTTCATTGTTTTACATTGCAAGTTCAAAACTTTATTTACAATCATCAAGTGAATCACATTGTATACATTTTTTTTGTAGGTGTAGTGCTGTTAACGGCTTTGCTTTTTGGACAGCGTCACAACTTGGCAACAAATTGGACTTTTGTTTGTGTTTGTTAAAAGGCTTAATTTGTTGTGCTTTCGGTCTGGCTGGGGAAACATTATGAGAGAGTGTGGAAGGGCTGCGTTCAGTGGGTGCTTTTCAGATGGTCTGATGGGTGGGTGGGTAGTGGGTGGTGGTCTGACGGCTAAAGTGCTTCAAATAACTTGTCGCTATGTCCAAGGTGTGTTTGTGTTGAGGTGTGTCTGCCTAAATCAAGCTCAAACAATTTCAACTATTTGAATTGCTGTGCCATGGCAAGAGCATTAGAGAGGCGTTCACACACACGGTCCCTGATTACACTGAACGAAATGATCACCTTGCAATTAATTAATCTAACTACTAGACTACAGAATATGATGATAACGTAAACGATGTTTTTATTTTAATATACACCCGAGAGGTTAAAACTTTTAAATTGAAAGCAATTGTAAACAAATTATGACGGTCAGTTATATGAAGTAATGAAAACCACTCAGATCGATTAATTACAGAAACAATCGATCTTTTTCACACATTACAATAGAGACTTAAAAGGTAAGTCAATTAATAGCAATTTAAGTTTAACAGCTATGATTTCAAAATTAATTACTATTTAAAGTAAACATATAAAGAATCGTTAAAATTTTGTTTTTATTAAAAGTAAGATTATTATTTTGCGCACAAATTTGTATGGAAGAGAAGTACGTTTGTTAATCCGCTTAACGTGAAATTTATATACTTTCCTCTTTTCTTTTCATTCTTTCTTTCGCGGAAAAAGCTGCGAATTTGTCTGAATAATTGTTGAGCAAACTTAAACGTTGCCCTTACAATTTGAATAAAATGGCATTTTTAGGTTATATCTAAAGTTTTTTTAATCCTTTTAGTTGTAGTATTCAAGGATATAGAGCAATTTCGAAAAATCTTTACCAAGGCTTAATAAAGCTTAAAATTTAACAGGCGGACAGGCGAGTCTCCCATTTGGAGAACAGTATGAAAGCAGATTTAAAAGCAAGCAGTTAACTGCTGAAAGTATTGTGGCTGCGCTTTTTTCAGTCAGTTATTTCAACGTACAACCAATGTCACATGACCTTAAATACAAAATAAGCATCTGAAATATGCAATTAAAAAATGCTTTGTGCTAGTGACTCCTATTTTAAAATAAAAAGCCTAGTATATATTTTTCGCAGTGTTCGGGTAACGCACACACGTGCGTGGGTGCATGTGGCACTCAGCTGCTAACGACGTGCCCAAGTAAATGTCAAACTAATGCCCGAGCACCGCACCGCAGGAGCCAGGATGCCAAGCCACGAACCCACCACCTGCACTTCCATCGCCATCTCCATCAGCACTTGCCCCGAATTCCCCCGATTCCCAAGTTCCCCGTTTTCCCGATTCCCGATTTTGGCCCAACCATTCCACCGCAAACTATCGACGGCCATTGCCAACTCAATAATGTAATGTCCCTCATCGGCGCTTTAAGTTTATGTATACCGACCCATTTCGAGGATGTTCCTTGTTCCCAGTCAGTTAATGTGTGCATATCAGAGATGAGCTTGAGTCCGTGGCTCGTGTTAAGTGGAGCTATATCAATTTTAAATTGCATTTCTAAGACGTTCGTGAATGGGTGCAATATTATACTTTGAAACACTCAACACACAACCCTTTAAAAGCTGCGAGTGTTGTAATGCTGATATCCTAGAGTCTTATAAAAAAAAAAAACAAAAAATAAATAATTATAGTTCACTTTAGTTTTATAGTATTCATTACCCCTAAAAGGGATTAAAACAAGTCAAGTTGAACCACAACGTTACTGTTGATCAAAGTGTGTCTGAACTTTATCCAGCGAGGCAATAAATTTTTATACAAGTGTCCTGGAATTAATGACTACGCATGAATTTAACAATTGTGACAACTGCTTATGTTAAATATATGTTGATTTTTGGAACTACTAAGCCAAAATAAGTAATGATTAATTGGCGATCTATGCAAATACCTTTTAAATCAATTTAAAGACCTTCTCTATCGTGTCACGCCCTCATCACAAATGGGAATTAGTGCGCCCCCTTCCGAAGGTGAAAAGTTTTATGCAATTTATTGCATTTAACGCCCTCGAACAGTTAGCGACAATCCGGGGGCCCCGAAGCAGGTGTGCGGTTGAGTAAGATTCTGTGTTGTGTGCCGGGGAAAACACAATGCCGTCGGGGAGAACTGGAGGGCAAAAAAGCGATGTAGGGCTTACCTTCACCCCGTGAGTAAGCGAATTAATGCGTGGACTATTAGCATAGCAGGTTGCGTGTTACCTTTAACTTTCACCCATTTACCGATACCTGTTGCTTGCTGGATGTCTTCAGGGCAGAATAGTTGAAAGCCATCCTTCATCGCTCCTTTTGCTACGTCGGTTAGTCGGTCCGTCAGTCTGTCAATCAATCAATCATTCCATCGAGCAGGTCAGTTGACTGGCGCGTAATTGGATGGTTTAGAGAACTTGCTCACTTAATCACTTAAACGGCAGTTTGCCTTCGATTGTGTGATAACTTTATCGAAGTCGCATAATCAAACTTTATTTGCCCCCACCGATTTCTTTACGCTCCTGTGAATGCTCCCCAGTGCTTACTGCATTTTCATTTTAATTTTCTGCTTCACTGCGAGAAAATTCTGCTTGTCATTTAACTTCGAAGAGTCAAAAAGGACAGTTTTGGTTAAAACATTTTATATTTCTTTTAAAGTTAAACAAATTTAGGCTTAAGAATTCGCGTAATGGCACTCACTTCTTGGGTTTTTTATCACTTAAAATACAACTCATTGAAGCTTAAGAATTCGCGTAATAGCACATTCTTCTTGGGATATTTTTAGTTCAATTGGCAGATAAAAAAGATAAGCAGTCTAAGAAGGCTTTTTAAACGAAAATGGCAGTCTTAAATTCATAATTAAAAAAAAGTGTTCTTGATTTAGGACTACCACAAAGTGATGAAATGTGTTTTTGATCAGTGTGACTCTCTTCTTTTCCATCCGCTAAATGTGGCTGTCAACACTTTGTTGTGTATTTGGTGCTGCTCATTGCTCCTGCTCCTGTTGTTGGTACTTTGATGAGCTTAGGAGGATGTTAGCATCCGCATTCGCATCCGCATTCGCATCCGCAAAAGCTTGTTTCAAACGGCAACTAACGGTAACGGTAACGGGGTAATCGCCGGTAATGTCCGCTCAAGGCTTAGCCCCTCTTCTCTACTCATCCCGGATCGCCATCATTTCCATTTCCATCGCCCTACCATTTGAATTTGAATTTTCGTTTTCCTTCTCGCTTTACCACTCTCATGCATAGAAAAAAAAATTATCTAAAAAAAGATCGACAATACGAAAATGTAAGTTTCAGTAACATGTACTTTTGGACACAAATATGATATGGTAAAAAAAACTCTAAATATTTTAACTGCTTACAACCTAGTTACCTGTTCCAGCTGCAACATAAAAAGCAGTACACTTATTTATTATTAAAGTTTACTCATGTATGTAATCTAAAAGAGAAATAAAAAACAAAAAGTGAATCTGAAAGAGGGATAAATATCAAAAAAGATTACCAATTTGTACCAATTACTCACTTTAAAACATAAAAAGCAAATTTATTTGATATTTTTTGATTGTTTTATTGAATCTCAAAGAAAAATGAATTCAAAAGACTGATAAATATCAAAAAGATAACAAATTTACTTTCCTTATCCTTATACTCTTCTCTCTCACATCCAAAATTTGAACAGATTAGTGAAGAGGTTGAAAAGTGCCAGTTTCGAATACCTCAACTTAAGGTATTTTGTTTTTTTTTGTATAATTGTACATTTTTAGATCACATATTAAAAATTAACTTAAATATATCGTTTTGACAGGATGGTTTAGCAACTCTCAGAGCAATTCTGACATTCCAGAGTTTTACTTATTTTTTACGAATTTCGGAAATCCAAAGGATATGCAACGATTTTGTTTTGCAGTGTAGAGGGCAGAGCGCGAATGAGAGGTCAACCGCAGGAGCTAAGCTATGCCCACAAGCTAACTCCTTTTGTGCCTTTAATTTGTTATTGTATTGGCGTGCCAAATACCTCTGTCTCCATCTCCCTCTGACGCGTGCACCCCCTCTCGCTCGCACACCCTCGCTTTTTTTTTTTGGTGGCCACTGTTTTGGTGGCGCTGTTGTTGTCGTGCGTCCAACCACAGGAGGCGTTCCACCGGCATCCTGCCCCGCACTCTTTCTCTTCCACTGCCCCCGCCACGCCCTTTTTGCCCAGCTGAACAAGAAACTGTGAAATTTTTGTTATGGCCACCGAAAAACAAAAGGCTGGCCTCCACAAACCAACAACAAAAGGCCAGTGTACTATACAGAACAACAATGGCAAAAATAAAAACGGAAACATCAGCCAGAAAAACAACGTTCACATGTGTGCGAAAACAGGCGACAAATGTGTCAGTTTTAGAAAGGATATAACAAAAAATCAGTGGAGATTTTAAATAACAAACAAAAAAATTTTTCAAAAAGTGGGCTACAATATATTTTGAATTTAACGGAAAAAAGATAATGATCTAGTTATAAACAGGTCCAGACCTAATTAGTTTGTTAATTTAAAAAAACAAATACTTGTTATCAAATCTATGTTGTTAAATGTTAGAATAACTATCTCAAGAGATTTAAAATCTATAAAAAAGCAATTCAAATCATTCAAATCTAAATTTCTAAGCATTTTTTCTTCACATGCAACTCTGCAGCTTTAAATTACAATATTTTAATGTATATTACAAAATTACTTACGTTGTTCATTTACTTTAAATACCTTTCCCATATCTATATGCTTAAACCAACGAGTAGTTATTATTTAGCTAATGCGGTCTAAGGTTTCATAGTAATTTAAAGGATTATATTATACTGGCTTACTTGTTGGGTTTCTGAAACTTTTGTGGGACGTCGGGACTTTGTTACCGCTGCGCCTGCATGTTTCTCAGCTCGATCTCTAATGAAACGTTATGTTATGGCGCCCGCTTTCCCGGCTCGGAAAAACTTTTTCCACCCAAAATGCGTTGTTGATGGCAACAGCTGACGACGGTGCCGCCAAATTTCCAAATTTCCCGACCGTCCGGCCGCCCTTAAACCGCTCACGCACATTTGCAGTGCTGAGCTTCATTAGATGCGCAAATGAACAGCGCAAGGGATTCGTGGGGCAACCTGGGTATTCTGGTCTCCGTTTAACGGAACACTGAAAAAACACAACCGTTTAACTTTTTCATTTAACCAGGAATTAACATTAAATAAAATAATAATAACAATAATGTCTAAGTAGAGTACAATTTTACTAAAATAGGTGACCCAAATAAAACTTCTAGATTTCATCACTGGGTTACCATTAAATCGGATATTAGATATAAATTATTTTATTTCTAAATAAATATTAATTTCTTTTTAATATTGCTTTATATAACTTTAAGTTTAAGTTGTTTTATACCAAATTACTGAAATGAACAAGCTAGAACTGATTTATCTGCATCTATTTTTATGAAAAATGATTTGAAGGAGATGCGGATTGGTGATTTCAATCAATCGTTTTTGTGATTTGTTATTGTGATTTTAATTGGTGCTAAAACAATAATGTATTTCGTGGTTTCGTACTAAGAAAAATAAATGAAAATGATAGCCAATCAATAGTTTGAATTTCGTTTTGTCGCAGTGTGCGTGTGAGCTTTAGCAGCTGGCAGCTCTGCCCTGCAGTTACACCACCACCCACACCTTCTGCACCGCAGCCTTAACCCTCCGGTGACCGTCTGACAGCGACAGCATTTGGTGTTTGGTGGTTTAGCGTTTTGTTTTTGTTGCATTTTCATTTTCCCATTCCCAGCAACGTGGTGCGCAAAAGTGGACGCTGGGTGGGGTATATGGTGGGTTAAGGGAGTGACCATTGAGCGCTTAACCCACTGCTGGGTTGGGGAGGTTGTTTTCGTTCAGGTTCAGATCTGCTGCGGAGTTGGGTTCTCGGTTGTGGGTCAGGTTGCGTTGCGCTGCGGTGCGTAGGCTTAAAAACAACTTTGAAAACCCGCTCTTAACCCACCGCTCCGCTGCCATTAACCCTTTGCTGACCCACAGAAACACCCTAAAAGACCCCCTATTTCCTGGGAGCGTTTTGTGGTATTTGCAATCCGGCTTACTTAAGCGATTTTTCGCTTCCTTGAATGTTTTAAACAAGTGCATCAAAGTTTTAGCCTTGCCTGATTTGTTTTTGAATCCCCCTACTACAACGTGTCTCACTGCCCTATTGCCACCCCCTTAACCCACTACTGCCCGCTAGCCGATTGCCTTGCTCTGGCCGTTAATTGCTGCAGTTTTAGTTTTGGTTTTTGGTGCTGCTGTCGCCGGCGGGTTTTGTGTAAATGTTCTTGCCACATTTTCCGCATTGTGCCGCACCGCACATACACGGAAAGAAAATTTCATATGATCTGAAAATTGTATTGTATTTTTCAGGAAATATATAGAGCTCTATTTCAATAACAACATTACAACAGAGACATTATTATATTTGGCTTTGCAGTTGATTTGTCTGGATGAATGAATCCATTTTTGCATCACCAGTAAGCAAAGTCCCAATACAAATTATACAAAAATTAAATCATTAAACAGCATTAAATTGAGAAAGTGTATTTTTTTCCCCAACTTTAGTTTTTGATTTTAAAGCGTTTTCGCCGTAAGGTAAATTAGCAAATTGATCAGTTTTTTCCCTGTGCAGAGATAAATTTTGAACAAACACACCCACACACGAATGTAATGCACTTGACACTTCTGTGGGTTTTGGGCGAGTTAAAAGTTAAGCACGGAAAGCTTTCAATGCTTTTGCCCAAATGAAAAACAAATAGCACAAGCGGAAAACAATCAGCAAACGAACAAGTGAAAGACGTTAGATATTAGATGCAAAGATACAATCAACTGGATAATAGAAACAATAGATATACAATAAGCAGTAGGGTTACACTATCAGAAAGTTGAGTTTAAAAATCTTTAAAAGGTATAAAAAGTCTTGAATTTATTTATCAATGTGGTGATAAGAAAGGCAATTAATGTTTCTGTTTAATTATTTGAGTTAATTATTAATTATTAAATTTGCAAATTAATAAGCCTTGAAGAAAAAAAAATCCATATTGTATATTGAGTTGAACATTTAAATTTTATTAATTTCACAAAGGATACAATTCTAGATTGAGTTGACATTATCTTATAATCAGTAATAATTAAAAATGAATTTTCACCAAACAGGAATGATATGTAAAATAATAAGGCATACACTGCCAGAAAAAGTGAAAATATTTCACTATTGTATGATATTATTAAATTATCATTACATTCGAATTTAGATGAAAATTTTTCCTATAACTTAATTATAATACGAATAAATATAAATGTAAGAAGTATTAATATTTTCAATATTCTATAAAAATGCAATACATATGCAACTTTTCACTCATGCAATTCCAATAAAATATGAATTATTTATGCATTTTGCGTACCAATTTGCTGCATATTTAAGTATTCAAATTCTGTCTCACAGTTCCCGTTATGAATATTCCGCATATCTGTGATTCGTTTTTGCTTTAAATATTTTCTTAAATGAATCCAAGAATTTCTTTCATTTGCCCTTTTATCGATTAACAAACTTTGTTTACCAAGGGATTAACAAACATACGTACGTATGGTACGTAAATTGTTTAAATATTTAGGCAGGAGGTGATTTAGTTATTTATTATTATTATTTGAATCACTTGAAATTGCAACATAAATGCACAAGTAAATTGCAAATATTCAAGCTCAAAAAGAGTAAAGCACTTGAAATACCATCCAGGGTATATCTAACTTCGTTGTTAGTTCATCTCGAGAATGTGCGTTTATTTATGACGATGCTGTTTGGGACATTTAGCAAATATTATTTACACAAAATGCCGACTAATTGTTGCCTTTTCGGTTTTCCCATCGGAACAACCGCATAAATAAATATATGTATATACAAATGTGTGACTTTGGGGACCTAACCACTTTTCCTTCCAACAATAGGACACAAAACACAAGAAATAAATTTTTCCCAGCTCGCTTTAAAGCCGAAAACATTTTTCGACTGCCATTTGGCTGGGGTCATAAAATATTTGATTTGTTATGGAAATTGCATTTGGCATGTGTGTGCGTACAAATATATTTTTTGCATTTATTTGCTTGGCAAATTCTATCTCTATCTCCATCTCTATCGGACATGGGGTATCTCTGTTTGATTGTTGCCTTTTATGCTTTTTTGCATGAACAAATGCAATCAGCGTAGGGTTGGGGGGGGGCGTGGTCAATGATTTTTAATAAAATTACAGAGCATGGCTCCAATTGGTTAAACATTTGTGCATTTCGGACAGAAGTTGAATTTGGATTTCATGTAAATTGTTCCGGAATTTTATTTGAACCATGTCTATGTCTCTCAAAACCTAACCTCATTCTCAACGAAGACTTCCTGATTGATTTTGCTTAAAAGTAAACTGCAGTAGAGGTTCCGTAGAGAATTTTCTGGATTTTTTGCTTAAAACCTTATTTGATTTGATTAAACTAAATTACAAAACTGTATACTTTTTAGATCAACAATATTTTTTAACAGGGGTATTCATTCAGAGGTATTCATTTCTTATCAGAAATCATAAGCTTTTACAATGCATGATTCATAACATACATAATTTTCGACCGCTTCTAAAACTCCAAAGTGTAATGCAACATAATTAGCCAGTAATTGCTTATAATTATAAATTTGTAAATGATTAAAAGCCGATTAGCTACGAAAGGTCACTCTTTCTTCGCCGTACAGCTTAGATAACTTCAGCAATATTGCAGCCCTGGCTATGAAGTTTTCTTTGGGAACATCGCTTTGGTCACACTTAACATTTACCACCGATCCCGAGCACGTTTTTTGAAACAACTACTTTAATTATGTCCAAACATAACCATTACGATATTACCAAGGATCCCAACATGGTAAAGTCCCGCATTTTTCTGGGCAATCTACCAATTTGCACTAGCAGGGAACTGAAACGCTTCTGCCAACTCCTGGGGAAAGTTCTGAAAACGAGGATTGAGGGACGCTACGGGTACGTCCAGTTCGAGACGGAATTTAAAGCTCAGTTAGCTGCCATCATGCTCGACACAGCCATTTTTAAGTCCAACATGCTGGTTGCGCGCTCCACCAATTTTAAATTAATGGAGGAACTATATGGAAATTCGATGAAGACGAAGCGTACACGTGTTCCACCACCGCCATCCAACAAACAGAGGCGTCGTCCCGGTCGAATTCAAACACTTCTAAAAAAATTGGTCGATTATCATCCTCTGACCGTATTGCAGTACAATGATATAATCTCCAAATTGGAGGCGGAGAGAAAAGAGCTTCAAATGCGGAAGGACTCTGATAATTTTTTGTACCCCTCCTTTTGAGGACGAGCGTTTGATGACGCTTTTGCGGGATGAACGCGTTCTGGGAGCTTAAAAAACAGTTAACAACTCCACTGCGAAGGAGGATAAATCCGAGTCCGAATAGGACTATCCAATACTTATTATATCTAAGTACATAATGAAAAAAGGAATATTTTTATATGCCATAATATGGTACAAAATGTTTTTACAAGTTTAAAGCTCAAACGAAATATGAATTGATATCCAACTCCCATTGTACCTAATGAAAAAAAGAAGAAATATCTTCTATTACCAAACACTTAATATATTTAACCACAAAAAAATTTAATGTTTTGCATACAAATAATTTTATAAGCTTAAAGTTTAAACTAAATATGTTAATGAATATTTAAATATGAATTTTTCAACGATTTCAAATTACAACCAAATTTAATTAAAAAAGATTTAAATCAATACTAAAAAAAACTACAACTACTCTCTAACGTTTGCATAAACTATAAACATATGTATATATATATATATATATATATATATGCATATATATATATATATATATATATATATATACATAACCGAAAAGGATTTTGAATGTGTTCGTTAAAACGCAGTGAAACATGTTTAAAATAAATTTACGATTTTTTTTGTTCTGCTATAAAATTGTATATGTTAGTTTTGATATACGAAAACAACTGGGACAAATTAATTATGTGAAACTGATGACAGTCGTTTCCTAGGGCAAGTCCTTGTTCTTGGCACCCATTTAAGTGCAGACTTTAAGGACCCTGAATCGCATATCACATGGCACTATATTTCTAACCATTTTCAGTCACTCGCCTTCGAGAGAAATTCGAGCCTCAGTTGTCCTGGTTTTTGCTTCCTTCCTCTCTAATTTTCTGTACGTGTGTGTGTGGACTTCCTGTGCGCACAGTTGTGTGTGTGTGTGTGGGTCCGTGCGTGCGTGTGAGGTCCTTTCCGGTTTCAGTTAGTCGCATATGTGGAGATGGTCAAGTTCAACATTCAATTAGAATACATTACAGGCTCAGTGACATGCAAACATAAACTGTCTGTCTGAAAAAAGGGGTGGGGTCAAGGATGTGGTGGCAAAACTTTGGGCATACACACACACATATATACTCACCCGCATACACACATGCTGTCCGCATAGTTTTATATTCATATGCATATTTTCAGCTGGCGTCTCCCCAAAAAAAGTGAGCAATTTTCTGGGCTGGGCTGGGCTGGTTGGGTGAAAATGTGAAAAAGGGGGCTTTTTAAAGAGCCACTTTAAGTGCTCCGTTGCCACGCCCCCTTGCCCGGCAAACCAACGCCCCTCTACCCCCGTTTTTCTACTGGTTGCTTTTGCCAACTCTCATCTTTTGCTGGTTGGAAATTTTTGCAGTTTTGGTTTCAATTTTCCCTGCGGTTTTACACGCGGAAAAAAACCAAAAAAAAAAACAAAAATATTTTCATTCATATAATTTTTTTAACCAGTGAACAATGCATATCAAAATTAAAGTTATAAAAATATTTCTACATTCATAGGATGTCTTTTTTGTGTAACCAAGTGCAAGTTAATTTTATTAAAGTGTTCTTTTTTGTTTTACTTCATACATTTTGCTTTAAGATTGGTTACTTTTCTTGTCGAGTTTTATGATCAAATAATTAAATATATAAAAAATCTGTATAAAATGCTATCTTTTTGATTAAGTCATTGAAACGATTTAAACTATGTTTGCTTATACATACAGTTGCGGTCAATATTAAAGTAGTTCCTTAGCTTATGGAAATAGCAATCGAAAATAGTTTGGAAGAAATTTTGAAACAGTTTTGTACATTTTTGTGAAGCTAATACTATAAACTGAATGGGGTTTATATAAAAATCTGCTTATAACATAGTTCTGATATTTAAAAATATATATAGTATAATAGATAATAGATTTGTTTATTAATAAAAATTTTGAAAAGTAAAAAGAGAAGACATTATCCCACTACTATTATCTTAACAGCATCTGTATTTGGCCTGATTTCATTTGCTGTGGGGCTACGTTTTTTTTTCAGTGTGTAGTAATGGGTATGTGCTTGTTCGAGGCTCGACACCTTTTCATTCGATTGGCGAGTGCTCTTCTTGGTCTGTTTGCTCTTGGCCTTTAACATTTTTATGGGGCTCGGTTGTGTATGTGTGTGTGTGTATTTTATGACTTTGTTATGAAGTTTGTTAGGTGTAAATTTGATGGGCTCAACAGAGGAGAGATCCCACTTCGGGGGCTCGAAACTACTACTATATTTCTGCCGGCCGGTTCGGCACGCGCCACTGGCTGGTTTTTTTCATCTTCTATATTTTATCCCGTACTCCTTGTTTTCGGGCCTTAATTGCCAAGTCGTAGGCAACATAATTTATGGCCTGCCAGGCCGAGTTATGAGTTGGTTGGACTGCTCCGCTCTGCTCTGCTCTGCTCAGGCAACAGGAAACGGAACTAGAAACGGAAAATGGGAACTGGAGCAGCCGAAATGCCCCCAACCACAAGCAACCGACGGAGCCAGTGCAAATTGAATACAAATTCGCTTACAACTAATTAAGCAAAAGGCTCTTGCGGCCGGGGAAAATGTTGGGTGAAAAGCGGGTGAAAAGCGGGGAAAAGCGGGTGAAACCGAACCGAGGCCACACGTCCCAAAAACTTTAATTCGGTTAGGCAAACATTGGAGAAGCAGGATGAGGAAAGCAAAAAGGGCCATCGCATGAAGCTGAAAGTTGCCACAAAGTGTTGCATTCGCATTCAGTTGCAGCACAACAACACACACATTTTCCCCCCCTTTTTTTGTGTCCTTGGGGGACATTTCACTTTTCCTGATTGGAATGAAGTACAAAGGAAATTCCATAATGTACTGCCGCCTGCTGTCCCACAAATGTGAGACGAGGTCATTCTGCATCTGCATCTCATGTTCATTTTCCCTATTTTATACCCTTGCAGAGGGTATTACAATTTCAGTCAGAAGTTTTCAACGCAGTGAAGGAGACGTTTCCGACCCTGTATATATAATATATACTTGATCAGCATCACTAGGAGAGTCGATCTAACCATGTCCGTCTGTCTTTTAAACACATACGCAAGTCAATCATAATTTTAATGTTTTCAAGAATATTTTATTTTTGCAATAGCTGCAAGGGTATATGAACTTCGGCTTGCCAAAGTTTGCTTCCGTTCTTGTTTTTTTTTTTTTTTTTTTTTTTTTTTTATTCACTGCCACTGACACTTCACACCTTCGTTTCGTGGGGAAAATGAGTGGAGTTCACAAAGCGAATTCCCCAACCGGTCTGCTGCATTTTTCCTGTTCCCTGTTTCATCCTGTTTCGTCCTGTCCGGCATCAAAAAAAAAAAAAACGGACACGCGGGGTTTACTGCAATTTGTTGAATTAATAACTACTCCCAGTGCTTTGAAAATTGAATAAAGAGTGTGAAATATGAAATTTATTTCACATTTTTCTGTGCTTTTTTTCGACAGGTATTCCATTTCTATCATTCAAGAATATCAAATTATTTAGGTTCCCTTGAGTTTCCTTAAAATTTTGGTTCAACTATTCCTTTTGTATTTTTCTTTGTATTAACACTGGTAAAAAAACATAGTAAATTTATATATATATAAATATTAAAATATTTTGCGTTTAGAATTTTATCCAAAAATTAAAATATTTTTAGAATTTTTCTAATTTTTCTTTTGTCTATTTCGAAATTAATTTAAATGTCAGAAAGTTGAATTAAAATTTAACTAAAATGCATTTCAAATAAAATATGAACTTTTTAAAATAAAAAATTAAAATGTTAAATGTAATGCAAATGCAAAAATAAAATATGAACTATTTAAAAATAAAAATATTTTTCACATAAATTTAAATATTTTAATATTAAATCATATGATTAAATATGCATTGTGTGATTATGTTTTCATATTTAATTTAAATATTAAATATAAAAAGTTAAAATCAATAATTAGATATCTTTTTTAACCATTTTTTTTTTTTTTTTATTTATTTAATAACACGTTTTGCTTGAAAGCTTACATTTTAACCTTATATGTTGTCTAATTTAAATTTTAATGCCTTACATATTCCGATTTTTAAGCTTTAAACAAAGCCATATGCTTGGATAAGTCTTTAGTACTGCTCTCCCGGTAATTTTGAAAACGTTCACCACTTTGGCCACAATATAATGACGGCGATGATGCATGATACCTGATCCATCCGGCCTTCGACCGCAAATGTTTGTCTTCTAAGTGCCGGCTAAACGTTTCGACCGACTTGCCGTGACCCATCAGAATCAGAAACAGAATCAGAATCATGGCAGTCCGGGTTTGACTTTATGGTCTTCAATAATAATGACAAATCGTTTTATTCACACAACACACGTGTGTGCTTGTGTGTGCATGGCACTGGGACAACTTTCACATCACGTCCAGTTACGAAATGAGTCCATAAACTCCAAAGGCCGGAACCCCAAAAACGTGAATCTCGGTGAGAGCTATAAAAGCCAAAAGATATAGTACGGTTATGCGACTTTATAGATATGAGGCTTATATATCTATATGTGCAGACAGACAAGCACACACACACAAGTTGCATTTTGTAAAAGGCACCAAAAAGGCTGGTAAAATGGGAAGCATTTCCAAAGGAAAGATAACGTTTACGGCTGACTGGGCAAGCCAACCCTCACATATGTGCCGAAACTACACTACCAGAAAATGCACAAGCACTTGGAAAAACCAAATAGCCCAAAGGTTCCCATAGGGTACAGGTGCAAAGAGTGGCTAAGTATTTTTGACAGCTAAAATATGGGACGCATTCAAAGTGGTCTCTGTCGGCTTGCTTGCTTTTATTTGGCATTTATTTAGGCTTTTATTGGGTGTTTATTGACTTTTTCACACATGGCTGGGACCTAAAAAATCAAGCAATTTATGCAAGAATTTCCATTTTTGTCTTTAAAGAACCTGTATACTTGTATTTTGATTTTTGCTCTCATGTACTTTTTTAATCAAAATCAAATTGACTCAACAGAACTAGTGAAGTATTTATTTGGGTTATTAATTTACCTGATAGTCTCTTAAGTATGTCAAAATGTGTAAGAATAGTTGTATATTTTTGACAGCCTGTTTGTTTTGCACATTAAGCAATAAATTATTTAACGAGCCATGCCTTGATTCATAATGCATTTGGTTATTATGTCGTTGCTGGTTGCTCAACTAGGCTGTAATTTATGTACTTTGTATCCTTTGTTTCTGATTTCAAAGGCTTGCCAAGGATGCAAGTAATAATTGTATGAAGCAATAGGCTGCTACATTGTTTAGTTTGCTTGTATCGAGTGTAACAAATCGATGGCTTTTTGTGCTACTCAAGCCAATTTGTCGAGGCTTTCGCACTAAAGGCCCAATCAAGTGCCGCAATTGTGATCAGTCATTTCTCCGCGTGCTCGACACAGACGCACACTCAGTCAGTCAGACGAACCCATCTTTGGCACTCGCTCACACGCCAGTACACCCACATCCAAACCCATACACTGAAAACAATATCAATTATATTTTTGCAGCAGGTCAAATAGTTTTTAACATTTTTTCAACTTGGACTTAACTTGGACTTAACTTAACTTTAACTTGGACATAAAACATAAAAACTAAACTCAATTATGCCCGCAAAAAAGTAAATTTTTTTTGTGTGTAGCCATCACCCGCACCCTAACCATTCAGTCAATTGTGGCATTAGCATGAGTCTTGGCCTGACAACGTCAAAAACTGTTAATGCTCCAACGCCTCTGCACAGTTTCACACTGTTTCCCACACAATAGAGGCCCCCAGTCCACGATTTATCTGTGTTTGGGTCTCCACATTCACATCCTTTGCTGTTTGTTGCTGGGTGTTGGCTTAAACACGATATTTATTGGCTTACCACACACTCACAAACACACACAGAGGGGGGTATCAAAAGTCTGGGGACTCGAACCGAACTGAACTGAACTGAAACGAACCGAGATCGTCGCCAGCCAACGCAACTTTTCACAGCTGACATCTCAATGACGCTGTCTTGCTATCGATACGCTTTCTGATATCGGGTATTATGCTTTGGATTGAACATGAACCATAGTGAAATCAATCATTGAAATGTGAAATCACTAAAGTTGGCAATTTCTAAGTTTTTATTTGTAAATTTTATATTAATATCTTTTCTACTTTTTCATCTCAACTTTAAACATCAATACATTAATAACCAATAAGAAATAGCAAATTTAAGTATTTACATTAATAAAAAAAAACATTTTAATAAGGCGTAAAATCAATTATGTTCCAAACTGTAATACAGATGGGTAAATTGCTATTAGATTAATATCATCTTTTTTATTACAAATGTAAGTAATGATTTTCGAGCCGTCCGTTGCTTGTATACTTAAAATATTTTGATGGCTACTTAAGGGTATTTGAAGGTCCCTTCATAAAGCTCTTTAGCACACACTCGCTTTCTCTGTGTTTTTGTTTTCTTCACGCTTGACAACAGTGGATTACAGCCCCCAGTGCGTCCTCCTTTTTTTTTGCGCCCCTCTGGCGTTGCCCCCGGCAATATTGCACCCTGGGAATGCCAATCGAGAGCCACTGGCTCGATTTTGTGACACGGTCAGGGACATACAACACTGAGAGAAAAAAGCATGCGATGTCGTGATCAGCATATCGATTTGATTCTAATCTGATCTCATTGCTTATTATCTAACATTATCAAGTACACATTTCAATCTCGTCACAATTCCGTACAATCGACTACAATCGCGTTTTTAGTGATATAAATAATATGGCTTGCAAAATAAACAGTATTTCTGAGCGATATTCTATTCTCTTACAAATAATGATTATTTTTTGATAATACTCAAGAATAATCCTTATTTCTGAGCAAGGCCTATAATTCATTGCGGATTCGAGAAGATAATTTTCATAGCAAGCAAATGGTATAATTCAATTGATTATGGGGCTTTGGAAGTGTATGAATTTTTAGTTTGGAAATGAAAAAATAAAATTCGATTATCATAATGTTATGGGAATTAAAGTTATAAGCTATTAAGCCAGACCAACATGCTATTGTTTTCTATTAAAAGGGGTTTTTTAAAATTCTTTTTGTTCCTTAGTTTTCTTTTAGTATTCTGATATTTCTCATATAATTTGCAAACATTTTCAAATTAATGAGCTGTAAAGGATTCGAAAAAGGCAACTATTTTTTTGACTTGCGAATGAATGAAAAATGATATCAATCTATTGTTTTCAGTGCATACATACTCATAGACCCATACGCGTTCTCGTACATATTTGCAAATGGGTTTTTTCAGTGCAAAAAGCCCCCGCATCGCACGGCATAATTGTATCGTATCTGGCTGGCTTTTCTTCTTTTTTTTTGGTTTTTTCCGGCCCTTTGGATGATGGATGTTATGCAGATGGATGATGGTGTCGGATCAGGCCACTATTGCCCCTCCAGAAGTGGGGGACACGGCTATGGCTATGGGATGGTGGCGGGGCGTGACCCCCGGACGGACAGCTGTCACAATGTGTAGGACAGTTTGTCATTCGCTTGGGGCGCGCGACATATGGAGCAGGGAAGAAAGTGTGTGGAGTGTGATGGCTGATCTGGCTAAAGCGCCATTATGCGTGCTTGCGATAAGTGTAAAAAAATTATCAATAAAAAACTCAAATATTGTTACATGAATCTTAAACTATTGGGGATGAACAGTTTCTCAATAAGATGAGCATTAAATTAATACCACGAATGAATTAAAATAAAATTTATAGGGGATACATTATTTAGGATTGAATTAATAATTCATTTTTATTTTTAAATATGGAAAAATTTTGTTTTAAACAAAAAAAAAAGGAAATCTACAATTTTCCTATTGGCTAAACCAATTAAATATGTTAATAATAACATTATCACGTTTTTAGTTTATTTTAAGTACGATTATATTCTGAAAAACAATGATTCATTCAAATATTTTAATGTTTAATTTTACCATGGGGTTTTTCTCTGAGTGTACTTTAAAACAGTCTGTAGTTTATTTTCAAGACACTCATATTAAAACTTAACTTTAGTTTTTTTTTGTGTAGTTGTTTTATTTCCAACTGGCGCTGCTATTTTTGGTTATTCAATAAAAATAAAGTTGATAGATTTAACTTTAATTTAAGAACGCTCTCAGTTAAGTCGATTTTCCAACGTCATTTTCCATTTGCCTTAATGGTTATTTTATAAATGTTTTATTAAGTCAGGACAGCTTTAAGCCTATTGGGGCCATGGAAATAAGCATTAACAGCCTTATCCAAAAGTTAATTATTAACCAATGAAAATAACATGAATTCAATTTTGTAACGCGGTTTAACCAAGGGTCATTTTAAATTGATTCCCCTTTTTTTTAAGGCCTTTAAAGAAAAATAAAACTGCAAATTATGCGGAAAAATGGTTTAGCATTAGTTGAACAAAAAATATTCACACCCACAAGTGTGTTTTTCCTAAGGTCATTTTAATTGAATAATTTAGTATTTTGCTTATAATTTGGAAAAGCGTTAAAATTAAAGAGCTGTAAAAAAATGGTTCACACATTTTACATAATTAAATGATAAACTATGCCGATGAAACAACCTAATTAATATATTTTTTTGTATAAAGTTTAATTATTATTTATTTATCTTTTTGCTTAAACACTTGATTTATGGATGATGTAATTTACAATTATTACAATTTAAAGTATAGATGAGCTTTAACCTAAGGAAGATATTATTGAATTCAAATTGACAGTTTTGTTTATTTCAACTAAATTGCTAATTAACACAACAAGTGTTGAGTACAATTGCGACGCTTATCGATAATTGCCCCATTTACCAAGCTTTAAGCATAAATGTCAGTCGACAATCGCTGAGTTTTCATTCAATTATCGAGGCAATCGAGGGCATTGTGCCATTGTCAGCGCCGGAGTGCGATTGCCCTGTGGCTTTTGTGACCTTAAAGGAAGTGGGCCTACGCTTTCCGAAACCCCTAACCCAAACTCAAACCCAAAGGCAAAGGCAAAGGCAAAGTGTGTGGCCATTTTGAGCCGCTTTGTCGCCTGCTTTTCAGGGGAGTGTTTATGCCTTGTGCATCTTTAGTCATGGCTGGCAGAATATGGCGATAAACATGTCTTGTCTGTCCTGGCTTTTCTGCTCTGCTCTGCTCTGCTCTGCTCAATGCTCGATGGTTTTGGTCCTTGGAACCCCCCACAGAGGACAAAATGTTGATGCTGATAACACATAGTTACCAGCATAATACATACTTGTCATACTTGCACTCGCATATCATTTGATTTACGCTTTCTGTCGCACTCCAAAGTGATATATATGCCTTGCCACGCCCCAACGACCCGGACACCCACCCATCTGGCCATCCGCCACAGTACCACCCCATTTTTATCCCAGTACTCCTAGTACTTTCCCCAAATGGCAATGTATTCAAACATTTCAGTTTCGGACTTGATGGCAGCTCGGAATCAGCCATAATTGAAAGCGCATCACCAACGCGAACCCTACACCCAGAAGAAAATTCTAATTCATTTTTTTTTTTAATTTCATAATTAAAGAACAAATTTTTATATTTTGGAAGAAGTATCTAAATTTATAAAAAAAAATCACTTAAACGATGAAAAAGGCCAATACAAAACAAAAAAATGTACCTAAAAAATTAAGTAGACCTTTTGCAATTTTTAAGGTAATTTTTTCCGAAAATATATGATATATGGAAAACTCATCGTTACGGACAGATTTAAGTCTTTATTCCTTAAATAAAGGAATTTTTCTTTAAATTAAGGAATTTTATTTTCTGAGTGTACGTTAGCGATGAAATATTTCAATGTACTGATTTTTATTTAATTAGTTTTAATGTTGGGAATGGGAGCGTGAGATGATCACAATATATATACATATATATATAGTGTCGCAAACATGAAAAAATAAGTTGTTAAATTTAAAAGTTAATTTTAATTTTAATTTCTAATCATTAGGAACGTTTTTGTTAAATTAAGTTATCTTTCTATAACAGATACATAACTATATTTAAATTTACACAATATTATGCCATAGCAAATGATAAACTTCAAATTTAAGTCTGCTATAAAAAAATCATTAAAGATAGTTTTATCCTTATCCTTTTATCCTTATGTAACAGATATCTAATAATAATTAAATTAAGACAATTTTGTGCCATACCAAATGAAGTTGAGTGTCCACTGGCATTTCCCCCCCAGCTTCCTCATAAATTATAGTATATCCTACAAATAAGCAATCAATTTGTTGCCCCCCGACGGACGGACTCACGTTGTCATCTTTCGGAGGGCGCCAGAGATTCAGCCAGATAGATGGGGTCATATGCATACGGGGGACACCGAGGGACATGTGTAGCAAGCCATTTTCAGTTTAAGTGGCAATACGATTTGTATTCTTTATGAGTGAGTATCTGCGTATCTCTGTGTCTGTGTGTGTGTGTATTTGGGTGTATAGATGAGTATATAGATGTGTGGGTGCCGCATGATAAGCCAGTGAGGGTGTGTTAGTTAGTGATCCCTTTTGGGTTGTATTGGATTTGCTTGTTGATTGCTTTGCAGTTTTCGCTGGCTGTTCCACTCTTACACTCACTGTCATTTGTATTCCCCCATTTCTATTTCCATTTTGTATGGAGCACTGATTATCCTTGAACCTTCAAACTGCCCCTCTCTCTTACCCATAAAAAAATTGTGAAAAAGTCTAGGATCTCTTTCGTTTTTTTTCCTTTTTTTTCGTGGACAGCTGACGTTGTGGGTTTAGTTTCATTTTATTGCATATTTTAGGAGCCGGCACATGAATGTTATGGCCTTGGCTGTAATTTGTGTGTCAGTGGCAGAAGCAAAAGCAACAGCAGTCGAGCAGCAAATTATGTAACTACACTTGAAATACAACTACACAATGGCCAGATATTACACAAGGATGTGAGATGGGCTGGCCATATACGGGTATGTGTGCGAATGAGTGTGCGTGTGTGCATTATATTAGCATGGCGTGTGTATGGAGCCTTTGTTGCCCAAACAAAACATTGCGGCCCTGAAAGAACGATTCAACCTAAGCGGCTATATAAATCTTCAGAGCCAACTTTCCCATAAGATACCCCTTACAATGTAATGTACAGTAAAACTTTATAAATTAATCCATCATTTTTACCATGAATATAAACAATTTAAGTCTGAAATAATCCGTAAATTACAATATTATTAATTATACAGCAATTCTACCATAAACATAAACCAGTAAACATGAATGCGAATTTTTTAACTTTGTTTTGACCTACAACTATTTTTTCACAAGAGTGCGTATGCGAAATAAATATGTAAAGATACTTAAATTATTGATTTTACTAAATGCATAAATATATAAATCTTAAGAGGCTTGTAGCTGTCGATTGAGAAATCCCAAATTAACTAATGCCTAAATTGATCTAACTGTTAATATTACTAACTAATTTTTTTTAGTGAGACATACTTGGCAAGAATTTTTTTATCACCGAAATTAAACTAATATACCCAACATGAGTACAGGGAATTATTCACTTGCTGAGGGCATAAGCAAGCTAAAAGCAAAGCCAGAACCCACACATGTTGAAAAGCCCAAGGGAGGCGAAGGGAGAAAAAGCCTTCGAAATCGTGGGAAATCGTGGGATATCGTGGGAAATCGGGGCAAAAGGGAGAAAAGCGACGGCAGCGACAACAGCTTGCATAAATTCGTATTGACAGAGTGCGGAATGGAATAACTGTTAACTTCCATTCGCAATTCGTTGATTCACAGCTTCAACTGAGAGGCAGCAGCAGCGCAGCTTCTTCAATTTTCCACTTCTCGATGATTTGTCATGTGAAAACGAGTGCGGTGAGGTAAGTTGGGAAAACTCGAGGGGAGCTCAAGTTAAATGTATGGCGTTCGTAAGTAGCTCGCATAAAGGTGATGGAGCGCATTCCACCAAAAATTTGTCGAATGGTGGCCCCAAAAAAAAAACGGTGTTTGGGGGGGAGGGGGGTGCGATGTTTTTCCAGTGGCCTGGGTGAATTGAGATTTACACCGTTCTTGCGGTTTAGTTTACTCTACGTCTGCTGACTCACCAATGAGGTCAATAATTGTTCAACGAAATTGAATTCGTATTTGTGTTACACATTTAGCTTACCAACGCAAAATTCAGTTAAGTTATTCCACGCTGAATACCCCTCAAAGTTTTACTTTCCACTTCAAAACTGTGAGCAAACAGAAGGTGTTCGTGCGCTCAGCATGAATTAGCATAGTTAAAATATGTTACTAAATCGAATTATCAAATATGGGTTTTATGATTTTGACATACAAACATCAATTGGGCATACCATAAATTAAGGGCTTGTCTTTAAGTTTTAAATATCATGTATGCATGTTTTTAACCTAATATTACCCATACGACACGTTGCCTTTTGATTGTTTTAAATTCTGTAGATTGATTAACTGAACCTAATTATCAAAAATAGGTTTTATAAATAAAATGAAAAGCTAGTTAAATTTAATTTTTATTAATTAAATAACGCATACGACACGTTGCCCCTTGATTGGTTCCGTTCGTTTGCGAACGATTTTTATACACCTGTGCCCCTTTTTCAATTTGCGATTTGAGGTTTTATGCGACTGCCAGTTAAAGCCGTTTAATAAATGCAATAATTATGAAGATGGTTTTGGAAAATGCGTTTAATATGCTTAAGTACACAGAAATCACACTGACGCATAACACACTGCGTGTTTGAAAAGCGAAAAAAAATTTAAAATAATAATAATGAATGCGGAATAATAACACCCGATACGACGGCAACAAAATGCCATAATGAAATGCACGCTGCTCTGCTGTGCCAACAGCAAATAATTTTCAATAGTTTCCACGCCATAAAATGCAAACAAAATGAAGCCTTCAACGACACACAAATCAGAATATAAGGGGACAAAAAAACAAAGAGTGCCCAGTGAAACAACAACATGAGCAACAGCGATGGCGATATAAGAGCACCAGTGAAATCAATAATAACAATTTATAAATGTTTATTCAATAATTTATATTACCACTCTCCATCACTTCTTTATTTTCCAACCCGTCTCGTGTTTCGTTTTGTTTCGTTTCGGTTTGTATCGTTTGCAACTGGATCAACAGGAAGTTCAACGGCCATGTGGACAAAAGGATTATGCCGCAAAATTATCTTTGGCTTCCATTAAGCTTTTTTATTTATTTTCTACCACGCTGGCGACCAAAAAAAATGCATTTAATAAAAGCGAACCACAAGAAAATCGTCAATTAGTTAAACAACTCAAAATTGTTCCTCACAAACACAAATCAATGCAGCTTAAATCCAGCCCTTTGGGCATTTTAATTGAATGCAAGTCATTCTGAGTTTTCAACCAAAAAAGAATTTCATACGAACCAAAATCTGGTTATTTCTAATCCCCTCAGACTTTGCTCTCTGCATTGTAACCACTGCCAGCTGGAATAAAAATAGTTGCAACAGTGGAAAAGGGGGCACAAGCTTGTATAAATAAATCTCCTACACAATTTTACTGATTAAGTTGCAACACAAATTACAGGGAAATCCATATATTTTTGTGCACTGACTTGTCCAAAAACTTTTCACCCAAATATTTAAAGGAAAAATAAAATGATAAATGAGAAATGGAATTCCAAAGTAACCAAGGGTATTTTTTTCTTATTTTGAGATATTAGAAAATTCTGTGAAGCTAATCTGAGCTGAATGCTCAATCAAATAACATTCTTGTTAAATTCTTGAGCAAAAGAAAAACAAGGCAATGAGAAAAGGTCATGTCTACAAGTATTTTTGTTACAGGTAAATAAACAAGCTATACTATTACTGTGCTTATACTAAGAATTTAATGAATTCTTGAATACATGAAATCAAAATGCTTGAAATAGTATTAGCAGAGACACCAGACGTGTAAAATTAAGTCTTAGTAGTCTAGTATTATTATTTTAGCTAGTTTTTAGAACTTTTAACATTGCCAAAGCGAACAAGAAAACCAATTCATGATAAAGCCGAGTGAAAGCAAAAATCATACATAAGGGAAGAATTTAATTTCAGTTCTTTACATTTACGCCTTTTTTATAGAGAGTAAAGTTGGTTGCTTGTCACCATTTCACGCATTTGGTCTGAATTCATAGTAAACTTTTGAGTGTGGTTGAATACATAAAATGGTGTTTATGCACACACGTATTTTTCCATTTCATGAATTTATTGCATGACATGGCCATCGCATAAACACCTAAACCTATTACTTTCTTTAACAGGACATTCGAAATGCGGTTTGTCAAAACTGTCTATTTCCTTTGGCTTGTGTTTGGTTTTGTCTTTCTTGTCTATCACTTTCCGCTATCTTTTTTTCCGCTTTTACAAAATCCCCGTTTTCCATTCTCATCCATCTGCATCACTCTTCTTTCTGGCTTTATAAAAATGAAATTTTTGCCATGCAAAAACAATTACGCGCTTAAATGGCATACATTTTCTTAATAAATATATGGTATATTGTGTGTGAGCAAGATGGTGTGTGCAAGGACTCAAGGGCTTAGTCAATATCCTTCGGGAAAACCCCTACTGCTAGGCATCCCGGAAAAATCCAGTTAACGAGTCCACAAAATCGATTGGCAACAAAAGTGCAGAAAATCGGGGCCAATGGGTGGTGGTGATGGAAAAACGCCTGTTTCAATGCTGTAAAACTAATTTTGTGCATCATAAAGTTTTATGACAAATATTACCCCACTTTTTCGGCAGTCTGCGGGAATGTCAAGAGCAGATCGTAACTGAAAATGGAAAAATCGCTGTTTAAGCGGATTCTGTTTCATTCCCATCCCATATTTCAATAACCCGGCCAAAAGGAGCGAAGCAGCCAGCAGACTCCTGCTCAAATTAAACGAAATGGAACGAAAATAATATTCGCAGAATGAGAAAAATTAATTTTCCCTCCAGGCACTCCAGGCGTGGAATGCAACAAAAAAAAAAGAAAAAATGCGAAAATGAAAAACGAAAATGCGGCGGGCAGCCTGTCACCGGATGACGTCACGCCAGGTACAGTGAATCTTGTACGCAAGAGATTTTACTGAATACAAAATTAGGCCCCCAGGCATCTTGAATTCAATTGCGAACAAAAATTGGATGTAATTGATTGTTCTTTTTATGGATAATTTTTTTGATTTAAAATGAACATTTTAAGGGTCCTTACTGGTACTTAAATGTATATTGAAAATAATTATTTTAAATGTAAATATGGTTAAAATGTAAATTTTATTGCATTAAGTGAGGAAAATGCTTGATAGTTTTGTTTTTTTTATAATTTTATAACATATATAAAATAAAAAATAATGGCAGATAAATTGGTTTCCACTATTATATTCATATAGTTAAATAGGAACTTACAAACGCTTTCTATACTTATAATTAAATGTATATTGAAATGAATTATTTGAAATGTAGAACTATCTTTTAGGATCAAATGAGGCAAATCCTTGTTAAGCTAATAATTTTGCTTGTATAAAATAAACATCTTTTGATACTCTACCAAATTTAAAAAACACTTGGCAGACAAAAATGTTGGCAATATTAATATAATTATTTAATTAGAAAGACACGAAATCAATTCATCTGGCATGTATATTTAGTAAAATCCAAGATTAAGATATTTGAATATGAAAAATATATTTCGGGAAATTCGCTCACTGTAATTTTGATTCCAAAAACCCAGCTTATGTTGCTTAAGTTCTTTTTATTTTCAATCAATAGGCGCATAGAAATCCGGAAAAAGATGAGGAAATGATAAGTGTCATTAGCAGGTGACAGCTGAGTTTATAGGGAGCCAATTTCCGGTCTGCACGCAAAGAAAAAGCGTCAAACTTTCCACTTGAATTGCGAAGGGATGGGAAATATGTTTGCTTGTGCCTTTCTTCTGTGGCACCGTGGTTATGTAGATATGGATCTGGCACGGCAACTGGCGCTGTCAGAATGTCGTGTTGTCTGTATCCTGGCCACTCCTCCGGCGTCCTGTTTGAATAGCGAAAATAATTGCGAATACATGAAAGTGTCATATTTCACTTGAACAACATAATATATTTATCTTGCCTCTCCCTCGCTCGGTGAGTTTCGTTTTTTTATATATTTTTATACCCTTGCAGAGGGTATTATAATTTCAGTCAGAAGTTTGCAACGCAGTGAAGGAGACATCTCCGACCCTATAAAGTATATATATTCTTGATCAGCATCACTAGGCGAGTCGATCTAGCCATGTCCGTCTGTCCGTCTGTCCGTCTGTCCGTCTGTCCGTCTGTCCGTCTGTCCGTCTGTCCGTCCGTTTATATGCAAACTAGTCTCTCAGTTTTAAAGCTATCTGCATGAAACTTTCCCAAAAGTTGTCTTTCTATTGCAGGTAGTATATAAGTCGGAACGAGCCGGATCGGACGACTATAGCATATAGCTCCCATAGGAACAATCGGAAAAATAAATGAAAAAAAATTATAACTTTGCTGTTTTTTAATTTTTTGTTTAGTTCTTCGACATTTAGTAATGGTTACATATTTCCGATTTACGGTTTAAATTTCATCAAAATCGGACGACTATAGCATATAGCTCCCATAGGAACAATCGGAAAAATAATTGAAAAAAAATTATAACTTTGCTGTTTTTTAATTTTTATACCCTTGCAGAGGGTATTATAATTTCAGTCAGAAGTTTGCAACGCAGTGAAGGAGACATCTCCGACCCTATAAAGTATATATATTCTTGATCAGCATCACTAGGCGAGTCGATCTAGCCATGTCCGTCTGTCCGTCTGTCCGTCTGTCCGTCTGTCCGTCCGTTTATATGCAAACTAGTCTCTCAGTTTTAAAGCTATCTGCATGAAACTTTCCCAAAAGTTGTCTTTCTATTGCAGGTAGTATATAAGTCGGAACGAGCCGGATCGGACGACTATAGCATATAGCTCCCATAGGAACAATCGGAAAAATAAATGAAAAAAAATTATAACTTTGCTGTTTTTTAATTTTTTGTTTAGTTCTTCGACATTTAGTAATGGTTACATATTTCCGATTTACGGTTTAAATTTCATCAAAATCGGACGACTATAGCATATAGCTCCCATAGGAACAATCGGAAAAATAATTGAAAAAAAATTATAACTTTGCTGTTTTTTAATTTTTTGTTTTGTTCTTCGACATAAAGCAATGGTTAAATATTTCAGAGTTATGGTTAAAATTTCATCAAAATCGGACGACTATAGCATATAGCTCCCATAGGAACAATCGGAAAAATAATTGAAAAAAAATTATAACTTTGCTGTTTTTTAATTTTTTGTTTAGTTCTTCGACATATAGCAATGGTTAAATATTTCAGAATTATGGTTTAAATTTCATCAAAATCGGACGACTATATCATATAGCTCCCATACAAATAATAAAAATATATAAAAGAACAATAAAATAATAAAGCTGCAAATCTTCATAGCTTCAATGTTTTTAAACATATACGCAAGTAAATCATAATTTTAATGTTCTCAAAAATATTTAATTCTTGCGATAGCTGCAAGGGTATATGAACTTCGGCTTGCCGAAGTTTTCTTTCTTTCTTGTTTGTTTTGTTCTTCGACATAAAGCAATGGTTAAATATTTCAGAGTTATGGTTAAAATTTCATCAAAATCGGACGACTATAGCATATAGCTCCCATAGGAACAATCGGAAAAATAATTGAAAAAAAATTATAACTTTGCTGTTTTTTAATTTTTTGTTTAGTTCTTCGACATATAGCAATGGTTAAATATTTCAGAATTATGGTTTAAATTTCATCAAAATCGGACGACTATATCATATAGCTCCCATACAAATAATAAAAATATATAAAAGAACAATAAAATAATAAAGCTGCAAATCTTCATAGCTTCAATGTTTTTAAACATATACGCAAGTAAATCATAATTTTAATGTTCTCAAAAATATTTAATTCTTGCGATAGCTGCAAGGGTATATGAACTTCGGCTTGCCGAAGTTTTCTTTCTTTCTTGTTTTTATGTACATTTTATTATCTGTTTGTCATGTACTCCAGTTGTTGTGCATTTGTGGTACTATGTTTATGCGTAGGCCATTTTTTAAATGGGGAAAGGATTGTGTATTCATGTATCCATATACTCCTTAAAAAAGATTATTAATTGGGTTTTAATGCGTGAAATAGGGATGTGCAACCAACTTAACTCTTTGCCTTTGAATAGGGCATTAAGGGTTATTAATTGTCATGGCTAATTAGTTTTCCTGGCCGCCTTGACAATGCTAAAAGTATTTATAATCAGTATATATAATAATATTAACATGCATGCCAGATATGTAAATAAAGTTGGGACTTAATTTTACTCGACTGGTAAGTTTTCCATTATATGATGGGTGTATTTTTATTTCATATGCTACAGAATTCATAGAGTTTATCCCATAAACATAATATGTGTGTGTGTGTGTGTGCTGGTGTCTGTTCGTGTGCGTAATGAGGAAAAAAGTTTGCGAATTACGCCGGAAACGCCAGCCGCCTCGACATTGCCGCCATTTGGAACGGAAAGGCGAAACAGAATCGGATTCCGAATCGGATGAGGTTCGAGAAGGCGTGGCCCTTGTGGTCCAGTTCTTGAAAAACTCTGCACTTGGAAAACAAAAATAGATAGCACATTCCTATAATTGTATTAAATATAATAAAAATAAGATACCATATTTTGCTATCGACTTTCAATAAGATATTTAATTTAAACTTCGATATTTTGCAGAATGACTGCTAATTTAATACATTTTCGATATTATTTTTTGTAATATTACTTAAATTTGTGGCATATATGTACATTGTAAAGGAATTATTACATATTATTTTTTGTAAATTATTTTTCCTTTTATATTATGACCATTGTTTGCACTTTAAAAGTAAGAAGGATACAGATTTGTAAATGAACTTGTTAGAATTTTTCAAACACTCCCTTGCAAACATAACTTTTGTTCCTTATATTCAATATCATTCATTCATAATGTCGATGTGATTTCAGGACATACACTTTTTGCCGCCCAGTGTGCCCTTTGTTCTCGTTCTGACCTTGCAATTCATGTTCGCTAATTAATTTGTAATTATGTATGTTAATGTGTGTGTAAGTAGCACTATCGCCATCTCTATCGCAGTGCTTTTTTCCCTCTTTTTTTCCCTTATTTTTTTGGCCCATTCATTGGCCTGTGGCGGCCACAAACAATGTTCTTAATTTAATGAAAGATTTCGATTATAAATGTCATTACATTTGCATTAAGTGAAAAAGAGGGGCGTGTCAAATGGGGGTTTATGTTCAAGATTCTGGGGGAGTTCCCCAATTCCGTCTAGCCGGAAAAACTGACTCCTTGTCATTTAAAAATTTATGCAAAATGGAATGTATATAATATGGAATAATCTAAAAAAGTGTTTAAATTTATTTTTAAAATTCACCACATAATTTTGCCATCCAAAAATCTAAAAATTTAACAATTGATGTACTATGAAATTGGTATAATATCCGATCAATATTCTTTCATTCATAATTTAAAAACTAAATTTTGTGATATTTAAATCTGTATAAATGCATATTTGGAATGCACCTAATAATTTTGCCATCTCAAAATCTAAATTTTGTAATATTTTAAAGTGTTTAAATGCATATATACAATGCGCTGTATAATTTTGCTATCTCTTTGAGAAAAGATGTTTACAAATGAGCCATATAAAAAGTGTAATATGCGGAGTAAACACTTCACTTAAGTTTCGCTGTTCCCTCGAGAAGCACTCAAATGCTCTCCGAGAAACTTGCGAAGGAATGGCCCCCGGGAACACACTCGTGGACAATCGAGTAAAAGGATAATGGGGTCCTTTCGGAACATGTCCCCTGCATTATTAATGGGGCTCAAGACGAGGCGTGCGGCAAATTTAATTAAACTGCAACAGAAAATGGCCGCCGAATGATGTATGCGATGTTCGGCTTAGACTCTCTCGCAGGCAGTAGCAGACTCAGATTTTCCGACTAAAGCCAGAAACTGAAGCGGGAAATGGAAATTATGTTGGAGGGAAAGGCGGAAGAGAAGGCCTTCAGTTCGATGGTAAACTGATCCGTGGAGAAGTTTATTCCTTAATTTGTACGGGAAGGGAATTCAATATTTTCTCTCAGAAATTTTGGTTGGGACTTAACACTCGGCTCATTGAGTGTGTTTGAAATTAATGTTCAAAGCTTATTAATAAATCACTTGCTGTTGAATTGAGCTTAAGTAATTAAAGCACTTAGAATTAGCAATTTAAAGCTTTTGTTTTAATTCGATTTACACAATATGTGTAAAAATACCAAATATTTTCTGGTATTTATAACATTTTTAAAGACAAGCAGGTTGTTATAAACGAAATTATTTATTTGTTGTTTTATTTATTATTTATTCTCAAATAGCAATTTAAATTTTTGGATTCAATTTAATTTGCACAATGTGCTAAAAGATACCAAATATTTTCTGGCATTTTAAGCAGTTTTAAAGACAAGTAGTGAATTTTGACCCTTTAATATTTATTTTAATAGTAAAAAGAACCTGAAATTTCCCTTATCTAATTTCTATTTTGTTATTGGTCTGAAATAAAAATTAAAAATGCTGACCTATTAAATGTGCTCATTTCTATTTTGATTTAAATCTTAAAGCTCGAAAATATGGATCAAGAGCTTACAAAATAACACCTGCTTAAACATTGTGCACCTTGTTATTTATGCCTCGCTCATAATTTTACGATGGCGAATAATTGATGTCTGTTTTGCGGAAATTCAAGTGCCTTATTGAAATGGGGAATGGCAATAAAAGTTTTATGATCGCCGTACTCCAGTCGAACTGGAGCAGCCAACCTGGGCCTACAATGGGTTAAGGCTGAGGCAGTTAACCGAGTTTAATGACTGCGATTCGGAGAAAAGAGTTGAGATGAACTGCGTCTGCTTTCGGTGGACGGCTTATAATAAAGTGCCATAAATTTTCCAGAAATTCAATCGGCCCTTTATCCTTTTTTTCTCCTGGTTTCAGTTTTTATCACCAATCAATAAGGGAAAAACTTTTGTAAATGGCTTGTTTTTTACGGGATTTCTTTTCTGTTTCTCTCTGGACAGTAATCTGTCTTTAAAATTGATAGATTATACATTATTTAAAATAAAAAAAATTCCTGCTTGTTTTGTAGGAAAAAATATATGTTTGATTATATTTTCGAGTGGCTGATTGTTATTTATGGTAGTGGGTGGTTGGGTGGATGGGTGGCTCTGACCTTGTCTACTGTTTATTCGCCCTAAAGGGAAAACAGTTCATTAAATAAACATAACCTCTCATAATGATGGCAGCACGCGTTCACAAGAGCGCACACCCCAAAAACACACACATATGTGTGTATGTCTACGTACCTTCCCCCTTAACACCCTTTCCCACTTTTTCACCCACACACACTGCCAGAAAGTTGGTTAAACTTGGCCAGTAATTTGAAATTAATAAATTAATTTTAAACCAATAAGAAAATAGAAATTAGGATTAAGTAAATTTCAGATTCGTTTTTCTTTAAAAATAAATATTAGTGGGTGAAATTCCATTTGTAACTACTTGTTTTAAAAATCGTTTTAAATACCAGATTACATTTGGTATTTTTTTACATATTGTGGAAATTAAATTAAACCAAATGCTTTAAATTATGGTGATAAAATATGGATATACATTTCATAAATTAATTTTATTAATAATAATTTTAAGAAAAAGTCCAAATCTTGCAATTAAGGGGTTAAAAAACGCTTGTTATTTGCAAAGTTGCGTGACTTAAAATTGTTTTTTTAATGCTTCAAATTTTTTTTATATTTCCTCATCATTTTTAATGTTTAATTGCAATGAGCTGAAAATCGTAAGGTATAACATTCAATGAACCAAATCTCTAAATTAATTGAAGCAAATGAGAAATTTAAGACAAACTAAAAAAAGGTAAAAAAGTAAATGAATTTATTTTCTCTCTGCAGTACAAAAAATCCCTTTTCAGAGATCGTAAAGCCAAAGGCGGTTGCCTAAGGGGGCGGGACTGTGGGATGTGGGCAGTGGTGGGTGGTGCAGAGGGGTGTGTCGTGTGGGGCTTTTTAGGTAGCTGGTAAAAAAGGGGCGTAGAGAGGATACAAAGCTGTGCCAATTTATGAGTGAGCGCTGCCTAAAAGCATGCAACACTTCTTTACACTTACTGCCCGTGTGTGTGTTTCGCGTTGGGTGTGTGTGTGCTCGCGAGTGTGTATGAATCAATTTGGCGCTCTGCTTTTGTTTTCATTTCTTTTATAATTAATTGCATTGCTTACGCTTGCCTGGGTCTCAACTGCGGGTTGCTTTTTTTCTCCCTACCCCTCCTTTCACTTTTTGGCCTTTCACCTTTCTCCACCCCCAACCCCCTCAAAATTACCGGAGGTACTGAAAAACTGGTGGGCTGCGTGTGATTATTGAATCAAATTTTACATACGCCCACTCACGTTGTCAGTGGATACTTGTAGCCAGATCGGTGTTGTCGGGTGACAAGCTAGATTCTGGATAAAAATAGCCTAAAAAAAGACTAAAAACTAAAAATAAATGCTTAAAAATAAGCTATATTAAAATGTAAAAAAACAACAAACACAAAAAACTACACAAAAGTAATTACCAAATTTATAAGTATCTTTTCATTTGATTTGTGTAAATACTTTTGACCAACCCTGTAGGTTTTTTAGGTAAAAGTATATATGATTCCAAAATTATGAACAGTTAAGGTAAAAACATAATTTTCAATAAATGTAATTAGTTATAATTTATTTAATAAATGTTAAAAGTCTTTTTAAAAATCTATTTAATAAAACGAGTATATATGTACATACATATGTATTGTACAAATTACACAAATACGTATGTTGCTTATTTATATGAAAAATAGGGGCTTAGATATGGTAAAATTTGAGTATAATCACTTAAAAATATGCTAGACTCAAAAGCTATTCCATTTTCAAATATTCTAGATCTAGGATGAAATAGGCTAAACTGTCAACACTGACCTAGATAATTTTTACCATTGTACAATTGCTTTGGTGCGTTTTAGCTAGATACAAAGTAATTTACTAAGCTTAACTTATTTAGGTACACCTTTTTATAAACCTTAAGAAAATGCTGATATATTTGTCTGGGCATATACTGCAATTAAAAACAAAATTAAATTGTTTATCAATCAGTCTTTTGATTTATTTATCTTAATTGATAAAAATGTACAAAAAAAACTTAATCCAAACGAAAGAATTATGAACATGCTATTATTGCAAATACCCAGGTATCAACAAGAGTTATTTTTCAAATTTCATCACGCACACCATCTCATCACAAAAACACAACGCAAGGTTATTTCGTTCAAAGTGACATTTAATTAAATCACAAGGACATAAAAAGCGCGACTACAGTGAGCCGAAAAAGCAATACGCAAGACGAAGAATACTTGAATCAGATTAATGAAAATATAAATGATTCATATAAATAATAAATATATATATATATATATATATATAATATAAATGATTAATAATAAATTATAATTAACATAAATAATATATTACAAAAGAAAAATAAAGGAATTTTTTCAATTAATTACATTTTTTTATGCTTAAAGTTTGTTTAATTTTCAACTAGTTCATAATTACTATATCTTTCATTTAACCTAAAACAAATGCAATTAACAGAAACTTTACAAATGCAGTACAATGATTTTACCCAAGTCACATAGGCCAAATTAATTTTACCAATAAGACGAGAAAATGGATCTGTGTGTTTCTAAGCCAAAGCATTAAACTATTCAATTAATGTAGCATGGATTAAATATGCTCCATTAATCGAATAGTTTAAAATTTTCAAAAAAATGTTGTGTATTTTTCTTAGCTTATGTTATTAATCAATGTGCAAATTGTTATTCTCTAAAATCTGTAAATCCAGCATGCTAACAATAATGAATAATTTTCATTAGTCCATTTCACAAGAAGGCATTTTCTTAATCTATTTACTGTTTTGCTTGAATTTTAGGGGGCTAAAACTGTTAGATAAATTAACCCCAGTGATTATGACGCTTCCCTGACCTGAGTTACAAACATTCCTGGTGTTTCGCTTCCATTGAGGTTATCAATTAGCCCATTCCTGTGGCTCAGCCATCGTTTGTGCAACAGTTGGATTGTCTTTGGCTCTGTGGATGTGGGTACTGAAAAAAAATATTCAAATATTTGTATTTGTATTTTTATTTTTGAGAAGCAAGTAAGAAAGTTCTTGATAGCTTTCTTATAAAATATAAGATTTACAATTCAGAATTGATGTTGGTATTAAAAGTGCTATAATAAAATAACGCTATGCAAATTTCAGAACTCAGGACCATTTTCTAATTAATTATTATTTTTTATTTTTTATTTTTTTTGCCTAATAAGGTTATGTAGTGTCATAACACTATAAAGAACACATCTGTTAAATTTTGATAAATTTCAAGAATTGTTTGAAGTGTGGTAATAAATTCAAACTATTTATTTATTTAGGTACAAGTCCTCCGGATATTTTCTTTAAGTGTGTGCCTCCTGTGTTCGTTTCTCCGTGTGGACAAATAGTTTGGAGGCTTTTGCGTGCGGTTTATGCAACGGCTGGCAACATTGATTAAATGTCGTTTAAATGTGCAAGCAAATCAGCAGCAGCAGTTCAGTGTGGAGAAACGTAGGTGGGGCTCTGAAATGTACCCGCATGTGGCCAGGATTTGCAGGAGGATCCACAGAACAGAACCGATGGAATGTTATTGTATGTGCGTGGCCATGTGGGCTTTGCCCGGGCTAAAATGGCAAGGGGCATCGAATGCAAACGCATTGAACTCGATGTGCGAGTGATGGAACTACGCACACAAATGCCAAATGCATTGTGTGGTGTGGCGTTCACAGGGAGGATATACTATATAGCATAGGGATATATAGGGGCCGTGGTTCAGTTCATATATGCCAGCGGTAGACAGATAGATTTCGACACGCAGCTGGTGGTAATGCTTAAAGCAACAGACTGAATGGCACACAGCAGCTAAGGAACTCCAGCAACTCCACACAATGGAATCGATGTGAAATCGAAGCGGAATCGAACCGGAATCGAACCGGAATAGAGCGGTATACTCAATATACTCGCAGTAATCCAATCAATGAAATTATAATGACGAAGTTCAGACAAAACATGGGTCCTCCGCCTGCTCTATAAACATAGTCTTCAGACTGTCGGAAAATTACAAATTACAACCAAAAAAAATTTTTAGGAGAGGATCAAAAAGTTAAAAATTATCGAATTTATTTTGTTATAAAAGTCGTAGGAACATAAATGACTTGATTGTTGGATGAAAAAGGTGTTAAGCAAACTCAACCTTAGATATTTATTGGCTCACACAGATACAAAGAGAATATATAAAATAAAAAATATTTTAACAAGTAGCTTACATTTTAAATTGTTAACAACTTTTAAATATTGATAATATTTACCCCTCAAACAAGAAATTAAAAGCAGATGAATGTCAATCGACTCACAATAAATGACTTAATATCCCAAATGCTCTAGAAAAAAAGATCATAATCATGTCAATTAACGATGATTAGCGAGAAATTGGCGATAATTAAAAGTATATCAAAACATATGGCTTCTTTCTCCAACAGCGTCAAATGCATAAAAATGCTTAACCCCTTGACCCCCGTTTTGCCACCTTTTAATTACCGAATGGAACACCTTGAGGCATTTATTTATTTTAATTTGCCACTCGCATTTCAGTTTGTGTGCTGCTTGCTGTGGCTTGGTGTGCTTTTTTATGTGGGCGTGTGTGTAATTTTTCAGTAATTTGTTCCATGGTAGCCAGCAGTCAATAGGGTTGCCACCTGCCAGCACACGCACACACACACACGCACACAGAGAAACACACTCGCACATGTGAGTGGGCACCCTGAGAAGCGCAAATTTAATTAAAGTTGGGAAAACACTATTGACTCGAACGGTAAATTATGCAGCAGACTACACAGAACAAAGCAGCAGATGAACAACTGGAATGCCAACGGGTGGAAAATCGGGGGGGAAATGGGCAAATCGAGTGGGTGGGTGGTGGTGCAGACAAATGGACAAGAGAAATGGATAGACAATCGCATAGATGGAGATAGATTGCCAAGTGTGCTGTCCACCTCCTCCTTCTCTTCTCTCTGTACTCTCCAATTCCCCTTTTGTTGGCACACAGAAAAAATCGAGATCAGTCTTTTTGATATGTCTGCCTGTTCTCACGTTTTTCACTCATTTCAGCTGAAAGTTAAAATACAAAGAGCGTTATCTTACTATGGTTGTTGAAAGATTTTTCTAATTTTCTTTTTAAATTGCATTGTACCCTAAATTATTATTGTTCACTAACTTGTGAGACTTAAAGCTATACTTTTTGGTATAGAAATGTCTGCCTTTATCAATGTTTATAAGTAATTTATGCAGCAAGTTTAAATAACAGGAATAAATAAATCAAATTAATTTTTTATCCGTTTTTAAGTATTTTAAGCTGCAAGTTTACCTTACTAAGGAAGTTGAAAGATTTTTTTAATGTTCTGTACAAATTCCATAGTACCCTTAACTACTTTTACTAGCAAAATATTTAAGAGTATTCTTTTTAATACACAATATGTCTGCCTTTCTTGATTTACTAAATCATTTAAGTTTAAAGTTTGAATACAAATAAGTTTTTAAGGATTTTTGTAATAATCTTTATAAGCTACATAGTTCATTGCCAATAGACCGATTGCTTTTACCTATTTTTTTTGCTTCTGTGTTTTCAATGCACATTGGGTTCCATTACATGCACACCATTGATCTTGTAGATGATTTTTTTTCGGTGCACTCATTTATTCACTGAAATGCAAAAGAAAGGAAAACCCAGAGGCGGCGGGTGTGTGGGGGTTTTTAGCAATGAAAAGGGGTAACCTAGGAGGCTTTAGCTATGTGCACAAACACACACACACACACTCATGTACGTTGGCTCAACTCCACTCCAGATGTACATTTAAAACAAGCTGGGGAAAGGTTGAAAGTCGATGAAAAGGCGACCCAAGAAATGATTGGAGGGGGTCGGTGAGTTTGCCTCGAAATCGAAATTGACGAAAAACGCCGTTCAATTCAAAATGCCAAATGAATCTCAGCTTGTGGCATGTGTGTTTTTGCCAAGACACTGCAATCTCGAAAGGGGGTTTATTTGGCGTAGAAAAGGGTGAACAGCGGGTGACAGAAAAGAAAAAAAAACCAGAAAAGTCTCCAGAAACGACGCTTTGAATACGCTTGCAGATCATTTTATTATTTGAAAATAATATATTTTAGTTTAACACATTTAAATTTAGTAACAAATGAAAATTATTAGAATTCAAGTTTTTTTTTTTAAGATTCTTAATGTCGCAATGATAAAGTACGTTGTCTTTTCACAATACAATTTAAAAAATTAAAAAGTTTTTTAAAGATTGTTAAAATATATTTTTAGTTGTTAATTAATTAAACATTAAAGCTCACTAAAATTAAAAAAAATGGTTAATGATTGTAGAAATATGATTCTATATTCATTTTAAAAAGTTCTAAAACTTACACCTTTTCTTAAAGACTTTAAGATTAATATTAATAAAAACAAATTTACTTATCAAAGTACACTTTCCAAATGAACATTTAAACACTTTACAATTTTAAAAGTTTCTAATGCTGACACAAATTTACTTGTTAAAGAAAGTTTTCTAATTAAATTCATTAGAACTTAAAAAGTTTGTTACAGATTGTTGAAATATAATTGCATTAATCCTACTTTACATTACATTACATTATAACTTTAATTTCATTAGAATTTTAAAAGATTTTAAAAATATTATTGATTCAACAATTAAACATTTTTATTCATTAAACTTTTAAAAGTTTGTTGATGTTTGAAATTTCCTGGGTTCTTTAGTTCCCTTTAGTTTACCTTTTAAATATGTATTTCGATAGGCACATTTATGCGTTGTCTTATAAAAATACAATATTTCTATTTTCGATTTCCTTCTTCTTTTTTTTCGTATGAAGAGATCATAACTAAACTCCAAATTGTGTTTAGAATTTATAGTTGCCATCGGAGGGCATTTGTGGAAAGGGTATGTTTAGCATGTGTGCGCTGCTATCACAATTGCAAAGTTTACGACGGAATGAACATCGGACCGACGGTGTGCATAGCGCGGCAGACACTTCAATTCTACTTACCACACTCCTCCGATACCCTCTGTTTTCCTCCCTTTATTTTCCCTCGATTTTCCCTCGAATTTTCCCCCTCTCAAATCGCGTAAAATTGCATCGAGAGTTGATTTCGCTGCTCGTGCTAGTGCTACTGGTACTGGTACTGGTACTGCTTCTTTTTGCCTTTATTGCATTCGCGTTCGGTTGGCCTGATAAAAATGAATGACTGCATCAATGACAGTCGCAGGATGCAGCACCACGGGGATTCGCGGATGCAGGGATGCGCAAGGATGCTGAATGCAGGATGCAGGACATGAAATCAATGCAGTCGTGGTGGAAATCGAGGGGGCAGGCGATTCGACATGCGACACTTGCTCATTTGCAGCGTTTAGGACTAAAGTGGCAGGAAGCAGATCTCCTTCGCTGCGTGTGTGTGTGTGTACACAGGGAGAAATAGGTTATACCCACAACCGAAGACCACTCATAAATGTGTGCTCTATATATTTCCTAATATAAAACCACCAAAATCTCAAGTGATTCGTACATTATTAGTTCTTTACATAAGCAAAAAGACTAAAACAACTATTTTTGATGCATGAAGTTACCCTGATTTATAAAATCCCCAATAAAATCACGACATATAATTTGCCATCATATGTCTTTACACCAAAGTTGACTTTATATTTGCTGAAATAAAAAATACTATTAGTCTTCAATAAGCTTATGACTACACTTAACGACAAGAGAAACTAATGTAGATTTGTATTTATTGTTAATTTAAAACATTTTGTTTTTCTTTGAAACAATTGTGTTAACTATAAGTCGTTTTGCAATGTGTTGAGAGAATTTACGAATTTTTACCAGTGTGCATGGCGAAATGAAGTCAACAAGTTGAGCTCACGACCACTCTCTAGCACACACACACACACACAGAGGCAGAAACACATACACATATCATATCTGAGTGTGTGTGTGCAAATCAGATGCTTACAAAATCACATTATGCTAATGTCGTGTAATTTTGTGTGCACAAGGAGCGGCATTAGGGATCCAAAGGGTGATGAAGAGGTGGCGGATTGGAGAAGGACCCATTTGGGGTCGTACGCCAAGGGCTGGGTGGTTAGATGGATGAATGGGGCTTTTGGGATGGTGCAGCAGCCGTGGTTCCGCCGAGAACCGTCAGTAATTACACGCATAAACCAGTCAAATGCTCGAGAGCTTAAAATTATTGGAAGAACTGCATCGGCTGGGGAAATCGATGGGAAATGTGGCAGGATACAGGATGCAAGATGCAGGGGAAAAGTACTCACACACACACAGCATACAGTATACAGCACACATCACACAACACACGTCAGCATTTGCCAACAATCAATGAACTAATGGCAAAGCATGCAAAACTTACTCATCAATATCAGTAATCGACCGACGGAAAGCCAATTTGCAATCTATTGGTACATGATTGGAATTTTACAAACGCAAGTCCTTCCGAAAAGAGCAAGATGAATTACCTTATTTTTGATAGAGAACCAATGAGTGTTGGGTTTCCGGGGTGCACTTACGATTAAGAAGATGCAGAAAAAAGTGAAAAAATTATGGGATAAACTTATCGAATAAGATCTGGAAAGATCTTAAGATAAGGAAAACAAACAAATTATGGGTAAAACCCAAATATTTACACGCTTTCACAGCGTTTTTACACCTTTTAAAAAAAATAATTATGGAGACTGCAGTAAAAACCACTAGGGATTTGGAATCACTTTGAAAGATGCCTAAAAGTAGGCAATGACAAAGTTCCTAATTTATCCAACCAACTTCTTAATTTAAAATGTATAGGTGCATACTTTCAGACACCTTTATAAAAAAAATGGTGATTTTTGTGGGAACCCCATATTTTTTATTGAATTAGAAAGATTTACAAAAATTACTTATACTTATGTGAATATATATAAAATCTGTTATTGGATTTACTTTAACTTCTACTGTAAACAATTTTCAAACATTTTTGTAAGCTTTTAATCATAGAAACCCTCAGCAATTTGTCTCGAAAGTAATCGAGTTATCTGTCAACTCTACGGCTGAATGTTAAATCAGAAACATGCCTTTAATAAATTGTGATGAATCGAATGATAAGCTGTCGCATTTAGCGCTTATCGATACCCATAATTCAAGACATCAGCGAGATAAGAAAATCTGCGGTGACAGAGACAAATGTCAAAGTTGAAGGCTGGTCGTCGACCCCACGTCATCGGGATTCCGTAGTGTTTCCTTTTGGGAATCTCCCCCTGCTCATCATCACATGTGTGTGTTTACTGTGCTCCCTACGCACTTTCATGAAAATCTCATGGCATATAATCAGTGCCACATTCAGGGCAAATCTCCAGGTGCCACGCCCATCCCACCCCACGGCCCCTAAGGTGGCAAACGCATTACATATGCCAATTTATTCATTATATTCATATTGTGCTGTCTCTCCTGTTCTTTCCCTCGTTTTGTCTTTTTCTTGACTCCACTCCCACAGCGAACTTTATCCATTTGTTTTAATGCTCTTTCAAGAGGTTATTCGTAACCTGGGAAAGCTTTCAAAATCACAAATACTTTTACAAAAGTATTGTAGTTTTATCTTGGCCTTCTAAATAATGTTATATGTGGACATGTCAATATCACGTATTCGCAGATGATAATTGAACGAAAACCTATTCGAAATGTAAAATTATTATTTATATTCATTATTTATAATGCTTAAGCATTCTTAGGTAAAAAGCATAAAATGTAAATTCTAAACCCACGTGTCGTATACGTTATTAAATGTGCCAGTTCATGGATAACTTATACGACGTGTATGCAGGAAGGACATATATATATATATAATATATCCATCATACAATTTTCCTAGTCAAATATATTTCTTAAGCTTTTCATTGATGTAGAAGCTTTATTGAGTTCGCGAATTTGTTTTTGTATTATTTCAAAACACTTAAACATTCAAATAGCTAAGCATTAAATAGGATGATTACTGAGACATTTCTGAAATAGGTGGAGGATACGAGTTAAATAAATAAAGAGATATTCCTTGATAATTTTGCAAATGAAACAATATTGTGTTATTACTGAATTGTATACCCACGTGTCGTATACGTTATTAAATGTGCAAGGCTCTGAATTAAGTATACGACTTGTACTACCAAGTCTATTTATTATCTTTACAATTTATTGTGCTTGCTATTTGCATAGAATCTTCAAACTTATTTAGGGTATTAAAAATGTACGTTTCTGTGGCTACGTTTCTGTTTCCTTGTTGTTTTTCTGTCTGCGTCTTTGTCTTGACTTGTGTGTGAGTGCTTGTGTGTGTGTGTTTCTTCCGTGTGTATGAGTGAGTGTTAGTGTCGCTTTTTGTGTTTGTTTATGTGTTTATTTGCTTGTTTGCTTTGCATGGCTTGTCTCGGCGGTTTTTCGTCCTTGAGAGGCGGGAGGGCGTGACAGGGGGGCCTAAGCATAAGCAGCTGTCAATTTTGATGGGGCACTCACTCGTTTCGCCCTCAGTTTTCCCGATTTTCCAGCTGCAAAGAACCTTTTGGAAAAACCCGGACTATTTACGTCAGCGCTTTCAATTAAGAATGTTTTATGTGCAGCCAAGGAAATTAGCATTTATTGTTGTTGAACGCGACTTCCTTCGCTCACGCTTTACGCTTCTCCCTTTTCGCTGGCCATACGTAAACTCGATTATTTCTGCACATCCAGTTATGGCTGCAGTTTGACAGGCACTCTCCTCGAAGGACACCGACGTGGAAATTACCTTTTTACATGTTGAATACCCTACAGAGTATGATGTTTGGGAACACTTTAGTCAAACTTTGACTTCTTGAGAATAAAAACCCATATGGCTGGAATATAAATTATCAAAAAATATTTAATTGGTAATAAATAAGCATTTCCAAAAATGCAATAACGCCCATCGGACTTTATTGCACTATTCTTTTTAAAAATTACAAGTTAAAAAAAAAGAAAATACAATATTTTGGTTGCTTTTATGTTTGATAAGAAAGACAAAAAACGTTTTAATCCAGAAAAAATGTTTTTTTTAGCTTGAAGCTTAAAGACCGCTTAAGATTTCAAAATAAATATTCAAATTTATTTTCATTGCATTTTTGGCCGGCTATCTTTAAGGAAATCTGTATTTGGCCAGCTCACATTTACAGGGTATGCAATGAAGACAGGTAAGGAAACGGCTGACGGCAGGCGGAAATGGCATTTTGCGATGAAAACTGTTGCTTCATCGGAGCGGCAGCTGCACTTTCGTTACACTTGAATTTCCACCACCCCCAAAACGCCCAAAAGCAAAAACACTTATAAAAACAAAAGCCCTAAGGGTAGAGGTAAAGGAGAAGACGCAGCTGAAATCAACGCGAGGCGCACTTTGAATTACAAATGATATTGGGTAATGCCCGGACTCACAATCCCATATAAATGCCAGAGCCATGGCCATGCCACGCCCACTCAGCAGCCCGCCGTCCGCGCCCCCCTTTTTTAGCCGTAGCAATTTCGCTAATTTCGAATGCACTTCGAAATGTTTGCCCAATTTGGTTGGCCAACATTTTAAAACATGACTTGACAACCATGCCGCGGGCGAACAGAATAGGGGAGGGGGGATTAAGGGGCGTAACTGGTAACTTGTTAGGGGGCGTGGCAGCTGGGACTTGTGACGTGACTGTGACTGTGACTGCGCAGAAAGTTTTGTTCATCAAGCTGATAGCGTTGCGCGTTGTTTAACAACAGTCAGGAGAGTACACTGATAAAAAAAATAGAACTGTAATAATAGTAATGTATGAATATTTATTCCAAAATGTTGTGTTTTATATTAAATATATAAGTATTGAAATAATGTGAAAAATATTACATTTATAATGGGTTCATTTTTTTTATATTTGGATATTGAATCCAAAATGTGGTATTTCATGATTTAACATTGAAGTACTTGTATATAAAATAATGTGAAAAATATTTATTTGGAAATAATATAATAATAATAATTACATGGTTTCAAATTACGAATATATTTTCAGATCCATTCCGAAAATAGTCAAACGAAATATCTTAAAAATCCCTAATTTTTAAAATAACTTAAACCCGCATTGGATGAATAAAAGCGCTATTTTTTCCAGTGTGGGACTAAAAGGGGGCGAAAGAATGAGGAGGAGGGTTTTCCATGGGATGAGGAAAAGCTGGCGCCTAAAAGGATGAAGCGACAACAATTCTTGTGATAAAACTTATACACTGAAAAAGATGAAATCTAATTGTTAATGTCAGTCGGCTTAAAAGATCTAACATTTGATGATTTTCATGATTTTACTTTATTGGAAATTTTAATTCTCTTTTTATTTATATATATTAAAATCTTTGTTTTTTTTAATTGGTTCCATTTTTCTCATTGTATTGCAATTTAGTGTGGTATTAAAATAGAATGTCTCAAAAAATTGATGTTTTACTTTAAATTTCAGAAGATTGTACTTAATCATTCCATAATTTAACACTGATTTCTTGTCCCAGAATTATACAAATTTAACACCTATTTAACGTTTTTTTAATTTACATATTTATTTTTGTAATATCCAGGGACTTTTTCTAGTGTTGTTTATCCTATTGATATAAAGTGCAGCTGTGATGGGAGAAGGCAGTGCAGTGAATAAGTGCCGGTCAAGAGGGCTATATAGAAGAAGGAGCCAGAAGAGGATGGAGAATGTCAGGAGGTGGGGGATAATTTACGCTTTAAAGTTTTGCATTTCTCTGATATTGTTGGGGATATAATTTTAATTAAATTTGCAGAGTTTTCTCTCTGCCACCTCGACTGTCCAGTCTGTTAAAAGCCTTGCTCCAATTTTGCTTTTTGCCTCTTGAAAATCCCCCTTTGTCTGACACCGATAACACTTTTTTTTTAAGTAGTTTTAGATAGTGTGTGCAGCTTGTTGCAAGTTGCACACGGCAGGCAACTCATCTTCAACTTTAATTAAATGTATTGTTTTTTATCCGCCGTATATAGTATGTGCGTGCATTCCTTCCACACGCTTCATTTGCCTCTGCCCCCCACATTTCCCCCTCTGTGCACCCCCTCTCGGAGATCGCCGCAAAAGTTTGCTCAACTTTTGCGTTTTGTTCCACATGCTTGACGCGCACTTCTCCAAGCCACATAGTTCGGTGAGAATGGGTAGCGGCACGGAGTTTTCAGGGGGGGTTTCCAGGGGGGCGGCAACTGGAGCGCATGTACCGCTGCGGTCAAAATAATAGATTTCTTGCCCTTACTTCTTAAAGAAAATATTTTAATATCATTTCGAATTCGTTATTACAAGAGATTTATTTTTTTTAATAGTAAAGGCTTTTGATTAACGTCACTTTTAAACTTACATTTAAAAGCTATTTTTAATAATATGATTTTTAAATGGTTTCTTAAGAACCGTAACTTTATTTACTATTGTCAAAATAATAATTGATAATTGATGATGTGAAGTGGATCCTTATTTAAATATATTAGTATTTCATTGATGTCTGCTTGCCCTTTAAATTATATTAAATTTTTTAATTAAAATAATAATAATTATAATTTAATTAAAATTGCACATATTCATCAATTCATCATCAATTGTGCTATTCAATGAACCCCTGCTGTACTATATATCGAACCTTTTTGTGTGTTTGCGGGTCTGCCATGCATCGCGATGAGTTTAATGGTAGTCAACATGCAATTGTGCGATGCTCTTCACTTTTGCTAACTAACACGGTACATGGCAGATCCAATGGGGGATTGGGGGTGCTCGGATATGGGCGACACTGGTCCAAAAGAGTGCGTGGCAGACGGGCGGGTGGTTTATAGGCTGTGTGCTATTTGACAAAAGTTTGCCAGCTGCGAGAAGTTCTAATGAGCAAATTCTTTCGAGCAACAAAAGTGTGTTGTGTTTGGGCTGCAGATGAGAACAGAAAGGCGAGTAAGAAGTCATGGAGAAAGTCGGGGAGAAAGGGTGGAGGTGAAGAATGCCAGCCAACTTTTCTCTTATCCGCGCTCTTTTCGCTTTTATTCTCGGAATTTTGAAAGTGCTGCAAGTTCTCGGTTTTATACTTTCCAGCCCCAGGTCTTATTCGCATTAGTTCTTAAATTTTCTTTAATGCCTGGTATAGTCTTCTTTTTTATCAAATGGATCTTCGAAATATTAAAATATACTCGGAGTTGAAAAAAGTCTTTATTTTAAATTATATACTTTTGTGAAATGCGGTTTTTTATATTTGTCCCTATTTGTTTATGTTATGAAAATCACAGAAATGAACAAAAGTTTTTCAAGAGTTGTTCTTGAACAACAAAAAAACTTGTTTTCATTCCTTAGTGTAATTGGGTTTTTTCTAATATTAAATTTTTTATCCATAGTTTGCTTATTATTTGCCTGTGCCTTACTTATGTTTTCTTTACTTTTTTCTTCCACTTTCATATATTTTTTCTCTTAATATTAAAAATTCGATTTGTTTCCGTTTTACCTGTGTTAATGGCATTTCTTGGGCTTTCTTTGGGAGTTCATTTCCTCGCAACTCGTTTCATTCTCTTGCTGCTCCTGTCGTCTTAACTTTGTTATCTTCCGTTGCTTATCCTTGTGTCATTTCCTTATTTTCTTAAGCTTAAATAACTCCTTACTCTTTCACTCTTTGCTTTTGGTGGCCAAACCTTTGAACTTCTTGCAGCTTTCGTTTCCGGTTAATTTCCCATCATCTTATTGCCGTGGCTTTCTTTTAATTTCTTTCTGCCAAGAGCGGCATTTGCTCATTTTTTCGGTCTCCCCCGCCCCACATACATAAATTTCATCTGTTATCTGTCTTATCTATTCCATTTATCTATATTTATTACCCGTCTTTGCTCACTTTCTCCCCGGGTTTCTTTTCCTCGTTCTTCTTGCTCATCCGATGGTCTTTAATCTGCTCCTTCATCGCTGATAGTTTCGTTCATTCCATTTTAATTCGTTTCTCATTTAAAATGTCTTACTTTAAATCCCACCCATAATTCTCCTGTCTTCTGTTTTCCACCCCTTGACCCGACTTGCAGCAATGTTCCAGCCTGTCTTCACCCCTTCGAATCCTCGCTTTCCATTGTATCTGGATGAACTTCTTTACGGTTGCTTCTTCAACTTTACAGCGCTTATCGCCATCGGAAGCCAAGGCTGCTCCTTCGTTCCAGCCAGTGTTGCCAGATGTTGCCAGTTTCTGAATAAAAATATGCTGAAATTAAAAAATAAATAAAAGAAATCATTGAAAAAAAATAGGTTTTTATATGATAGTAGTTTTAAAGTTTTTCTTTACAAATTTTAATTTATTAATTTACTAACCACCAAAATTTATTTTATGTTTGTTACGATGTTTAAATACGAATGTAAAATATACATATATATATTTAATAACACGATTCGATATGTATGTATTATTTAAATGAAGCAGATACAAATGCGGCTTAGTAATATAAAAAAAAAAAGTAAGACAAGTTAGAATTCACAGGACTTTCGTTGTTCTCTATTTAATGTGTTTATTTATATAAATGGACTATATTGACCTAAAAATATATTCTAGATTTATGGCTATAGTCTATTTTTTATAAAATATGCCAGATCTAGCCTGAAATAGGCTAAGGTGGATACACTGGTTCCAGCTGCCCTCCACTTGCCCTACTCCCCCCTTTCATTCGCTTTCATTTCAGCTTGTCTAGCAGCAATCTACTTGAAGGATGCCACAATCTTTCGTCTGCTCCTGATGATTCTGATGCTGATGATGCGTCTTCATCCGCGTCCGCATCTTTGTCTTGTCCCTACTCCTTGGTACTTGGTCTTCTCCTAAGTCCTGGTTTTATTCTTGGTTCTGACCAGGAGCAGCATCAGCACTTGGCAACACTGGACAAAAAGTGTGGAAAAAGTTGCTGTTTAAATATTTCAAACAAAACTCTAAATAATATATACCATGTTTATGCTATGAATTTCATGAATTCTTGAATACATGAAATCAAAAGAGCCTCTGTTTATGCGAATTCAGACGAATTCATGAAATAATTTTAGCAGAGATACCAGACATTTAAAATTAAGTTCCAACCTAATTTACAAGTCTGGCACCTCTGCAGTGTTATTATTTTAGCTGATTAGCACATTTAAGAGCGAACAGGAAAACCAATTAACAACAAGGCTAAGAGAAGACTCAGTTAAACAATAAATGACCTTTAAAATAATATTAGAATAATTTATATATATATATGTATATGTATACAGAATTTAAAAAAAAATTGTTATATTTTTAGTTTTAAAATCATATTAGATATAAAAAACTCTTATCTTCATATACAAATTGCAGATAAACAAGGATTTGCTGCAATTTTTCGTAAATTTTTCTAAAATCACATAGTAATGACTGTTAGTAAGTAAATTTTTAGAAATTTTTTCTTATGAGCACTTCACGTTCTTATACTAATATTATTTTGACCGCAACCAAAATGATTATTTTTTTTTTTCGAATAATAATTTTGCTTGCTTATCTCATCAAATATGAGCTCGAAGACAACCTTAGTTCAACCATTTATTTTGCTGTGTGCCTTGAGAATGGCTCGCATCGGCATCAAACCACAACAAATTGCAAAAAACATTTCCATGCGACTTACTTACAATTCTTTGTGGCTCCTGCGGGCTGTCTGCTGCCTGTGCTTTGGTTGCCAGTGCTCCAGATCCTTGTGGATCCCCCTGCCATTCTGCCATCCTGCCGTCCTGCCGCACTTGTCTGACCAACTTAATGCCTATTTATTGCCCCTTTAATCCGCTATGCCGTGAAGCAAAACGGGGAAACTGGGAACCTGGGATACTGCAAACTGAAGTCGAGGTCTTGCGGCATTCGAGTGAACTGGACGATACTGGGAATCGCATTGCTTGGAATTGAATTGAATCTTCACCATTCGGTATTCGATAATTTAACAATTACGCTAAGCACCAGCTGGAGCCCACAGACAAACTCACATGTGTGTGCACACAAGTGCAAACAATTATCTAATTGATTTTGGTATTACAAAATTTGCTCAGAAGTTCGAATCGAAATCGCACACAATCAAAAATATCCATTTCAAAACGATAGGCAAATCAAAACGTAAACTACAAATCACGCCTGACTTTAAAAAAATCAGCAAGAAAATCCTATTTTACTTTCCAAAATTATATAGAATTTAAGGTGAACTTTAATAGTGTTCTAAATAGGATTCTTAAATCCTATAAAATATTGATCTAAATATTAAAAACATTTTATGGTTGGAAAATATAAGTTTTTAATAAATGCAAATATCGTTAATAAAGTCATAATATCGATATAAAAACAAATGAAAAATTATTAAAGTTATATCTATCTGTTGCTTATCGATAGTTAAACTATGGTCATTTAAGATCATGTTTTCTTCCTGTGCAACTCTTGTTCTTTCTAAATTTACTTAACGATGTAATTATGGTCGGGTGAAAATTAATTTACTTGAAATTTCTCCAACAAACTCCTTCAGTTCTTCGAATTGAATCGAATCGAATTCCGATTTCAGTTGCAATTCCTTCGCCGATTTGCACACATTGCTTGAGATGATTCGACTATTTCATTAAAATGTGTTGCACACAACTTAAGTAAAGGGACAGCCTGGTGGCATTAAGGCTTAAATAGGAGGGGGTGGAGGGGCGGATGATTTCGTGCCATGGCAAAAACCAATATCAAATATTTAAGCACTTCAAATTGCTCGTTTGCACTTGCCAAAATAACTACGCAAAATTCAAGACGACGAAAACGACGACGACGAAGACCAAGATGATAAAGAAGTTCAAGTGAAAAACGGCAAAAGTATATGGTGCAGCTGACAGGAGCAGGAAGCAGGATATTCAGCATGTACTATAAACCACCACACTGGGCTTGCCTCGTATGCATATTTTCAAGCTAAATTTGTCAATATGTTCCAAACTTTACAGCTAACTAATTTTAAAGGTTAACAGGTGAACACTTTAAAAGTTTTAAAGCTTTAAAACGGCAAAGTTGTAGGTCTTATACTTGACTTTAGGTGAATCTTTTGAACAGGAAGTTCCTTTTAAAAATTAGCATGAAGAACCTTTGTGTTATATTATTTAGCCAAATAACTTAATTTTGAAAATAAGAATTTTTAGTAAAAAATTTTCCTTCTAATTGAGAGAAATTACATCTTAAATTAAATATATACTCTTAATTTATGTAATATTATAATAAACATTAGAAATATCTCGAAAAGCACTTTTTAAAGCTTAGAGCTGAAAATTCTTAAAGTTTTTATGCCTTAAAGTAGCTTTAAAGTTTAATTAGGAAGTTCTAAAAAACCATTTGCAGGAAAAAACGTTGCTAAACAATTGTAACATAATTTCAAGTAGATATCATAGATGATGTAAGTCAAATATTGGCAAAAATTGGGACCATCGCAAAAAGCAAATATATATTTTAGGTAAAATTCTAGGAAGTCGTGTGCCCATGGTGGGGTTAAATGAGCAAGAAGGGGTTAAGATATGGGGGCCCGCACACGCACGTCACACGAAGGACGAAGAAGTCCTTGTTTCAGCTTCTGCTTCTGTGTTTCTGTTTCTGGCTGCTGCTCCTGCTTATCCTTCGCTGGTTGCCAAGCAGTTGAGTCTGTTGCTGGCATTATCAAAAATTTAAAGTTTGCCATTATATTATATTTCCTTAAGTTGCAAATTAAACCCCTCAAGTGCAAGCGGCCTCTGATGGCATATAAACGCACTGCGAGAAATGAAATGGCTTATGCTCATTCACTAAAATCATAAAATAACTTAATATATTAGTTTTTTGGTGTATTTATGATTTCTCCTAAACTAGTACTAGTTTTAAATTAACTTCCTTTAATGCTGAACACATTTATTTTAGTTGGAGTTATATTTTGTATTTTAAAAATCTATTACAGCCTTCTCCTACTTTTAAACAATTCATTTGATAAACTATTTTGAATATTAACAAATTTAACTATGGCCATATTGATAAACAGTTTTGACTTCGAAGTAAGATTTGGCATATTTTTAAACGTTAAATTATTTGTTTTACACAAAATTTCCCTCGTTGATGTATCGGTCCTGGTAATATATCAAATGAAATTTATAACCGCGGAAGGAAGGTCTAAAAATAAATCCACCTGCTTATTTATCTCAACCATATATTCCAAAATTTGTTTCAAATATTAAATACTTGTTAAAGTTATTTTTCACATATATTTTCTAGGACTGGTACAAGTGTTAAATGAAAAACTATGCCAATCAATCACAACAATTGCCTTTTTTAATTTGAACTTTTGTGGAACTATGGTTCTACTTTTAATGTTAACAAGAACTATTATTTCACCTGATTGTTTGTATTTTTAGCGACCGAGAAAACTTATTTAGAACAACGTTCGGTGAAGACAAAAATATAAGCATGATTCTTTCAAAGGCGGGAAGTATTCAACTTAAACTGGGTTTCGTTTTTTTATTTTTGCGTCCGGCGTTGCCACCTTATTTATAAATTGTAAAGTTGGTTCATACATGAAATGGTCCAATTATTTCATGAAATAATTGTATAATATGGCTCTGGCATAAACACAGTTTTATTAAAGCTTGGGCTTGCCGAAAATAGCTTTCGTTTGCAATTGAGATACTATTTTTCCACAAATAAAACAGTTAAATAAAGAGCTCAGCTTAAAATTTTATTAAAATATCAAGTATCAGAATTGCTGAACTTTTTTCCTATTGTTGTCCTTGTTCACAATCGTTCTTGTCGATATTTTGACTATTGACACTGACTATTGAAGAAAAATTTAAGGCCAACTTGGAGAAATTCTAAATATAGAACTGAGTGGCATCAAAATGTGTAAAGCGCATGTATGTGTGAAATTTGTTTTGTTTTCGGCTTCAAAAATATATTTTTTGTTCATCGTTACTCATCTAAGTGTTAAAACCCATCCAGTTAATCCTAAATTTGTTTCTGTGTATTCAAAGTGCGTATCATTTAAACATTTCCCTCTGTGTACTTTTAACAACACACATCTCTGCGCCAGAATGGTTTATTTAAAAAGAGCAGGACTCAGTCTCCGGCTTGAGTTGCAGTCTCAGATGGAGCTTAAGAATCCGCATCCGAATCCGAAACCTGCCCATTGAATTGACCCACTTTCTGGTCTTTGGCTAAGGCAGAGCGTCGCCAGCTCAAAAAAATATAAAAAAAGAAGGACGAAGGATGAAGCCCCCAAAGAAATCAAATGGAAGAGTTGTGCTACACAAAGCCAAAAAGCATCAGGATGAGAGCCGATGAGCCGACGACGACCAGATGAAATGAAGAGAAAGCGACGACCTAGTGCCTCTCGGCTTTTTTAAGTGTATGTGTGACTGTGAGTGTGAGTGCCAGGATAATGTGAGTGTGAATGTGAGTGTAAATGTGAGTGCCAGGATAAAGCGAGTGTGCAGCAGCAAGGAGCAATGAGTGGAAGCTTCGGTGTGGTGAGTTTCGCTGCTACTCTCTTCTTTTGCACATTTGCAGAAAACAGCGCGGAGCTTCAAGCCAGACTCAAAGATTTACGGAAACAAAATAAGGATTTACTTCAGAGATATGTGGGCTAAACATTACATTAATTTCAATAAAAGTAACACAAAATTATTTAAATATAAAGTAAATCAAATCAAGTTGAAGCAATACCATTTAAAGCGTCAGTCATATATAACTAATCTTAAATAATTAAAAAAGAGTCAGTCCTCACATTCTCAAAAAATAAAAATGTTTAAAAAGTATTTAAACATAAAAGATAAAAGCTACATGGGGATGTCAAGGTTAAACATCAAATTATTTTAAATTAAATTAACACAGAAATGATTTAAACATAAAGTAAATCAAATAAAGTAAAAGTAAAGCAAAGTAACGTAAATAAATAAAATAAAGTTGAAGCAATACCATTTGAAGCGTCAGTCAAATACATTTAGCTTAAATAATTAAAAAAGAATTGACTTCATAAATAAAAATAATTAATATTGTTTAAACATAAAATATAAGAGCTACATTTGTGTATCTAGGATTAACATCAAATTCTTATTCTTCTTATTATTTTAAATATTCCAAAAATGATTTAAGTTTAAAACACAGCTTTTCACAGCTTTGTGAAACTAGTTAATGAAAGTCAAGTCAGTAATGCCATGTTAATAGTTAAAAAGGCCTATAAGAGATCTTTAAACAACTACCTTATTTAAATTCATAAAAGGGTAAGATTACATTTCGTTTTTGAATTACATTTATAGCAATACATTGTTTCTTGTTACAAATATAAATAAATATTTATATAAATTTCCCTAAGAAATATCAAACGTTAGCTATTTATTACAATACTTTTGGACCATATGATGTTTTTTGTGATTTTTGTTATGAGATTAGGTTATGGGTTGCTGGAAATATGTTTGACTTTCTGAAGACATTTTCGCTTTTGTTGGCTTAAATTCCTGTGAAATATAAATGATGGCCTTTAACCGGAATGATCACACTTGCAACCCCCACTTACTTTTTCCCTATTTTAAGCTTCGTGGGCTTGACTTTTCCACTCGTTTTGGTTACGGATTTGGACTCCAGCGGGGGATGATCCGAGTTGTCTTGGCCCCTCCTGTCCCTGAACCCCTTGTCGCCTTGTTCCCCTTGTCCCTTAACCCCTTGTCGCCCACTGGGCACACGGACATTACAATTGTAAGCATCAGTGTATGCGCTTGTATCTCTTTTCCTCTGTTTGTGCGTGTAAATGTGGCATTGTGTGCGTGCGAGAGTATCTGTGTGGCGCGTGTTTGTGTTTCTAAGTTCGTTTGCTGCTGCTTCAGCCTCTGTGCTTCTCTGCACTTAAAAAAAATATGCTATACAAAAGTAATTATTGTTTTAAGCGCTGAGGTTGGGCTAAATATCATCACCTTTAAAGCCCTTTAAGATCTAAAAATTTGTTGTAAATTATTTAGTATTTCAGGAATGTTTCGTAAATGGTTTTTTTTTTTTCTAACAAATAATAAACGTAATTTTCCATAAACAAGCCTTTAAAACTCTTTAAATTTTTAGATTTGTTTTCAAAAAATTTCTCTTTCGGCATTAGTTTGTTGGGTTTCTTAATTTAATATTCTTTTCTTACTTTTAAAAAATAAATCAATTGGCATTATTTTATTGGGTTTCCCAATTTAATATTATCTTTTAAAATTGTATTTGTGATTTGGCATCTTCTGGTGGTTTAGAAATATGTAAGACAATTTTAAAGAGTTGGAACCTCTTTAAAAAGCTATGCCTTTTCTACAATGTTATTTGTGATTTGGAATCCTCTGAGATTTTTGACGCTGTCCTTAAAACACATAATTTTTAAACTCTTTCTTATTTTTTGATTTTTTTTATTAAATACATTTTAACTTAGAGAACATAGTGCTAGGCTGCAAAGCTTTTAAATTCTTTATTGTCGCCAATATTAGGTAACTTTTTCGCTGAGCGTACTCCTGCTAACAACTCAGCGTTAAAGTTTTTGCGGTAATGGCGCTCTGGGACATCGACGACTGATGGACTGTCACGGGCGGTAGGGCGGTAGGGCGGCAGGGCGGTACATTGGGGTTGTCCCTAGTAAAATGGTATGGTATCCATCCCAGACACAAGAAGAAGAAGAAACAGCAGCCCATTAGGCGAGTGCGTATTACTTGTGTAGCTGTAGCCCGTAATCTTGCCTCTCGATTGTTTGCCCTTACCCGCCAACATCTAGAAATATATATGTATATATGTATATATTATATATATTTTTCCTTTTCTCCAGTTTCTCTAGTGCCCTCTCGTTTTCCACCGCCGCTCGTGGAATAATTTTAATTGAAATTACGAAAAGCAAAATTACACGCCAGCAAAAGGGCAGTGCGGCTATACAGTACACATATTTATATATACATATACATATATAAGTGCTGGATTTTGCGGGCCTAGTCCATGGACTCTAGCTCTTCGGCTGAATTATCATTTTAAATCATTTTGTGTGCGACCACAAAAGTATGCAAATAAAATGCCACCATACATTTTCGGGGGGCCATTTACAGGGTACCACAAATGGGTAATGACCAATGACCAGCACATATAAGCCACCGAAATCCGCTCATGGCGCTGAATGCATATTTGTTTTTAGCTAGAGAAGGGCAAACAATGCAGGATTTTCCATCTTTGTTGAAGGGAGAAAACTTTAAAATAGTTAGGCAGTTTGGGATGCTTTAAAAGATTTTTCGTACACTGCAATTTCAACCATTAATGCCTTTCTGATGTTTAATAAAAATGGGAGTGCTATATATACATTTTATTTTGACATAAACGATTTTATAGCTAGATTTTAAAGTATATTTCATATATTTTTCCAAATGTAGCTATATCAATTTTTTATATATAGTTTTATATAAATTTGTATGTATTTTTATAAATTCTTATATATATTTTGAATTAGGTTCTGTGACCACTTTTTGCTTTTAACCATTAACTTCTTCGTTTGTTTTTTAGTTTAAGAATGCCGCAGTTCCGTAGAATGTCCGTTTTTCCGCTGTCAGTTTGTCCGCTGTCCGTTTGTTTGTCCGTTTGTCTGCTCTCTTCCATCTTGTGCTTTGTTTTTATACGGTCGCTTTGTTTTTGTTTTGCTTTTATTATGAAAATTATTTCGTGCATTCCTGGCCTATAAAGCCGGGCCGTAAAAAAAGGCGGCACTTGGAATGAAAATCGCGTAGCAACTAGACCGACCAGGATCGTTTGCATTTACAGTTGGGGGGAAAGCTGCGGAAAAAATGAACAACTGAAAGCTGAATGGAAAAAATGTATCACAAAATGGAATGATAAAAATAAAATTAGTTTTAATAAAGTCAAAAAGCCACAGGAAGCGCGCTGCTGCGAAAGATGCCACAATGGAAGTTGAATTTGAAAAGCAAATGAAACTGAATTAAATGTGGGCATGGAAAAACACGGAGGAATTAAAACGGGAAAACTAGGAAAAAATTACGAGATATTATTAAACAATGGCTGGCTATCATAAGAGCGAATAACTCTGCTAAATTATTTGTTTGGATTCACCCCGAAACTTATTGGCAATAAACACCAAAGAAAATATCGAAGAAAAAGCCTCTCTTAACTCTAAATTCACTTTGGTGGCAAAACTAGATAAAATGAAATTTGTACATTTAATTTAAAAATTTCCAGGTATGAAAGGCAATCCAACAAAAGCAATCAGAGTCGTAACAATAGCACTTAAATGTTGGGAATTGTACAATATTCATTTAAACTTTACCCCGGAGGCAAAAAGATATCGAATGTTGAAGTCCCATAAATTGTGAGTTCGTTCGTTCGTTCGTTCGTTTGTTCGTTCGTTAGGTTCCCAAGAAATGGTAGTAGTCATTCTATACAAAGTGTCGACCAAAAAAAGAAACTCATAAGCAGCTTAAAAAGGCAGTGCAGAGCAACTCCCCAATGGACTGAAAATGGCACCGGCTAGAGAGGAATTTAATTTAAATAGCAGAAAGTGTGCTGCGCCACAATAACTAAGAGAATGGATGGATGTCCCGGATAAAAACGAAGAAAACATGGAAAAGTGTCACACTTTAAAGAGTTCTCCCCCGCTGGTTGGCTTAGCTGTCTCAAATATCCCTGAAGTGATTTTGGGCAATCGATAAAGCACAAGTCCAAGGAGCCGGCATGATAAACGATTTCCCCGATTAAATTTAAAGGGCTTAAAGTGGATTCTTTGGCCTTGAAACCGATTGAAACGGCTTCCATTTCAGTTGGAGTTAAATATTAAGTCAGCTGCTCTTTGTCAAATCACATCGATTGTCTGCCAAAGTGAATGACCGACCGACTTTCAGTGGGAATGAGTGGATGAGACTAACTAACCGAAGCCTCTGTGGACCCCCTTGTTCACATATTTGTATATAACTAACTAGCTGGGCACACAGCGCCGCATACATCAAGTCCATGGAGTGCTCCACAAACAAGGAGGGAGCCATATTCCGTTGGCCGTTGTTATTTTTGTTTCGTTACGTTACGTTACGTTACGTTCCGCTTCTGAGCTTTGAGTTTCTCATCCTTTGCGCCTGGCCCAACGCGGTATACTTTTTTTGCACTCGAAAAATCTCTTAAGGTTACAGAACAATGGCTTTTGGTTAGTTTTAACATTTTATATTTGAAAAAGTTGGAGCAACATGCAGCTTTTGTGGTTTTTAAAAATTCGGCTCGAAGGAACTATGTTGTGGTAAGGGAGTACAGCAGTTATTCTTCTTAAGGAATTAAAATGCAATTGCAAATTCAAAAATAGCTTTCCTTTATTCCTTTAATATATATATATTTCTAAATAATAACATATAGACGTTATAAACAATATTTTTGTTACAAGAGTATATAATTTACAGCTTACTTCCTTTCTTCTTAGAAAATAAAGTCATAAACTTTTAAATTGTGTTTCAATAGGTTTAGTTATCATAATTTTTTCAAGTGTCTTAAATATTCGCCAATATTTTTTTTTGCCAGTGCTGTTGTTTCTCTTCCTGTTTACCCAAACTATTTGCCCACAGCCATGTGTGTGTGTGCCTGTGCCCTGTTGTGTCCCTTGATATTTGTGGGCATTAGTCTATAGTATGACGGCAACGTCGTCTAAATTAAATGACCGCCGTTCGCTTAGGCCCGAAACATCGGTACGCAGAGCTGGATTCTGGATCCTGGACATGGCAGGCGGTAAGAGGCCAGAAAAGAGAGGCCTGGCGACACTTAGCTGAGTTATCCTAATAAGACACAACTGCCACAACAAGTCCTGAAAGTCCAGAAAGTCCAGGAAGAAGCGGAAAATGAAGACCAAGACAAATCCGCAGCCATGCCAAAAGCAGTCGACATCATCGTCCAGTCAAGTGTCGAAAAACGATTACACTCGGCGAAATCGGAGATGATTAATATCTTAAATCATAATTTTAACATAACAATTAATTACATAATTCCGAGAGATTCCAATCTTCTTGGGATTTAGCTTTTCCTAAGCTAATAGATTTTTTTAACCCTCTTACAAGTATTTTACATTTATGCGGTAGATTGATAAATGAATAAATAAAACTAACTTTATTAAAAAATAAAGTTTGTAATGTTTGGCCAATTGCGAAAAAGATCTGAATCCAAAAGCAAAAAGCTTTAAAATAAAATAGCTTTTTTTCGATTTTAGTCTTGCGTTTTTCGTTCACTGTACCACTGAATGGTTGCTTGGCATTTATGGTGTGACTGCTCTGCAGAAACTTTGTGCAACAATGGACCAAGTTCGCGAAGGTGATGGCGGGCTTTTGGATCCTGGTCCATTTTGACTGCAGCACAAGCTGCTCCTGCGATTGTTGGCGGATTTAACACAGTTCGCTTTATGGTCCGCCAGTTGACTGCCGGAGTCAGGTCTCACAGCCTTGTCCGCAGCCTTTTGTTGCACTGAAAAAAACCGTCACCATGATTTTTAATTTTAAACAGAACCTTTGAACTTAAGACATCTCTATTCTTTCGGTTACAAATATCTAAATATTATTTGAAAACGCATTAAACTTTGCGAGTTACTATTGTATTTATTTATGTTTAATGGCTTATATAATAAATATCTATGTTATGTACAAAGTACTATGATCTCATTTATTTAGTAACCATTTCAGCTGAAAATATAATTTTATTTAAAATAAAATCAATTACATTAAGTTTTCTCGATTCAAGTGTTCTTTTGTTTTTTTTAAGTGTTGGTAAATGCACTTCATTTCATTTCATTTAAAATTTAAAATTTATCCGAAACAGACCAAAGTGAGCCAAAAACAATTACACTGAGTATTATTTTTCATCGCTAATCAAAATAATAGTTGTTTTTGTCTTTTTCTTGACTAATACGCTCAACTGTTTTAATTAAATGTGTTGGTAAATGCACTACAATAAGGAGACTTAAAAGCAACGCTTATTTATTTGATTTCATTTATGTGGTGACCATTTAAGCTGAGTGTACACTTTACAAATTGTAGAGTTGAATTTGGAACATATGAGCTTTGATCCTTAATATTTTAAATATACAACACTTGCAGTTCTCGAATTGGATAAGGAAAAAGTTATTTTAAGAAGTGACACAGCTAGAGTCCTGACTCTTTTTCCCAGTGTAATCAAAGGCATTGCGAGTGGGCCAAGACGATGGCGAATCGGTTTGGATCGGAACTGTTTAAGCTGAAACGGCTCTCAACGGGCCTTACGCTCCTCGCCAAGTTCTCGCAGTCAGTTGCAGTTAAGTATACAATTATTAATAGCTGCCTTGCTCCTGCTCTGGCCCCATTTACTTCTGAGACATGAATCTAAAGCGTTTTGCTCGAAACCATTGCAGGAAAAGTCCATAACAGCTTAAGATTGGGGCCAATTGACCACGCAATCTGGCAAACTCAAAATATAACTATAACCCTTTTCGTAGCCTCAAATCAAATATTTCAATATGACTTATTATTATTATTTTGTTTTAATTCTTAAAATTTATTATTATATATTTTTTAATAAAGTTGAAACAGATTTCATTTAATTCTTATAATATATGAATTGAAAATTGTACACGTCTGAGATCTCTGCTAATATCATTACATGAATTTATCAGCATTACAGACACAAGCTCTTTAATTCCGCATACTTCTGGTTCTAAACTGTTTCGAAATACTTGAAAACTTAAAACGTCTAATTAATTTTGATAATGTTTTTCTGTTGTGTCCCGCCTATGCAAATTTGCCAAGGCATTTAGCAGATAGTTTCGACTAATTCCCATAATCATAAAAATCCGAATTATAATAATTCTTGAAACTTTGCCCTTAGTGAGTTGGTTTTAAACTTTTGATGGGTTGGGATCTCTCTCTCACTTTCTGTTTTTCTGGGGGCCACCAGATGCTATCTTTTCTGATCTATGGCACTGGCCAGGATTGGGATTGGATTGGATTGGCTTCGCTTGGCCCTCGGGCGTTTGTCCATTTTATTTGGCTTTTTGAACTTTTGGGCCAACTCGCATTATACGCATAATAACGGTCAAATAATTATGGAGATTTCAACGTTGCCCACAGCACAATTGCGAAAGCTGCTCTGCTCTTAGCAAAATGTTGATTATATATATTTTGACGTAGTTTTAAGTGAAACACTGAAACGAAACCCCTGCCCCTCATAACTTAAGTTCGTTCCAAAGCAATTGCTACGTGCTCTGTGCAATGGAATTTTCTGCGCTCGCTCGTTGCTTTTTTCCGCATTAAGTTACTTTATTTTCTTTATTTTCCGCCGCAGGAAACTTTAACTGCACTTATGAAAAAGATCTACTATTTTCTGCTTTCTTTGAAAAGATTTTTTGTATCTACGCTTCGATTTTAGAAGTAAATATTAGAAAACTATTACATAATAATATAATAAGACTTTATAAAAAAAAACTAACTTTATTTCATTTTTTTTAATATCTAGTTTAATAAATTATTAATACCGAATGGCTTTATAAAGAAACATTAGGAAACTATAATAAAATGTTTAATATTCTTAAGGTTAGAAATTTTATCCCAAAGATGGAGTTTTTTTTTTTAAATAAAATTTTAGTTTAATATTATTCAATTTTCAGTTCAATGATAAACAAAATTGATGACTCGGCTTATTAACAATCTATCTGTTTTAAAACCAAAATTTTAGAAAATTATATAAGAATGCAATATATTTTTAAGGCTAGACATTTTTCCCAAAGATCCAATTAAGATTTAATTTTTTTTTAAATTATAAATTTTTACAAGTGTAGGTATATATGAAGTGCATATATGTGTGTTTGGCTTGGCTATTAAATTTCCAGTTCAATGATTAACGAAATTTATGTTTCGGCTTACGTATAACTAGGCGTCCCAGTGTGTGTTAGTGCGAGTGTGCGTATGTATGGATGTGGCTGTGTATATGTGTTGGTGTGTGTGTGGGTGTATGTGTAAGTGAGTGCGTGACGCCTTGAAGGTGCCGCTAACGATGCCCCAAGCGGAATACCGAGTTCATGGGTTAGCAGCAACTGCGACTTGCCACTCCTCAATTAAATTGCTCGTAGCCGATTTATCCTGAAACCATAGCCTGCAGCAAATATGTGTTATTTAGCGGCGAACATGCGTAAAGGGAATTCCTGGCAAAGGAGTAAATTAAGTGCAATATTGCTTCGTGAGGGTTTATTAATTATTATCAGTACAATAATTCAATACCTTTCAAAAAGGCTTACAATTACACTGTTTGGAAATACAAATGATTTAAGGTAAAATATAAATATAATTTTGAATGATGCCTAAAACAGATAAATGATGGAAAAATTTATATATATACAAATTATGGTTTTTTTGTTGATTTGAATATATTTATTTAAAGAATCTCAGCTTAAAGTTATAACTACAGCTACAGAAACTTCTGATTTTAAGATTATTATTACAACAACCGGTACCATTTAGTTAAAAAAAAATCAGAACAATTTTGTTTGGTATAATTAAGACACTTCAAAGATTTAAGTCTAGGAAAACCTCTTTTTGCTGCCAAATTAAATGAAGAAATTAATCCAAAGAAATAAAGATGTTCAATAATAGTATAGCCTTAAAAAACTAGAAAGTGGGCTACTGTCTAAAACTAAAAATGGCAAAACCTTTAGATTTCTCAAGTGAAAATGAACATTTTAAAAAATATATATAGTTTCATAAGTTCTTACGGCATAAACGTTAAATGGGAAGTGCGTGCTTCGTGGAAAACGAAAGGCCGTGATGGGCAGACATTCGGACATTGGAACATCGGGACAGAGGACCTTCCCCTCTGAAGGATGCGGTGTGGCTGGCGATAAAGATGGAGATGCGTCGCGACGTGTCGGTGGCTCATTAAATATGGATGTCTTGTACGGAGCAGCTGGCTGCCTTGGCGAAGGCCTTCCTGTGCCCAAGCCATTCAATTAAGGCGCATTTGGTTGCCTCTCTAATCTGTTTGAAATATTGACCATGCGCAAAATGGTGTCAGCCGGGTCCAAACTGAAAACTGAAAGCTGAAAAGGAAAGGCTTTTCGCATGAGGAGTAGTAGAGGAGTAGAGGAGTACCGAAGTTTCGAGTGGATGCAGCGCCAAAGCAAATATGTTCAGGCATGCAAAATAATGAAGTTGAAGCGCAATTAATTTACAGCTGGTGCTGTGTTGGTCCAAAACGGGTTCAAGATCCTCCCGGGAACTGGTTCACACATTTACGGCTAAAACTCCTGCCTACACTTTGGCTAAAAGTGTTCAAACAGGACCACAAGTGAGTGAAATATTCATGGATCCCTTCAGCTTAGAGATATTTCAAGCTATTTAATTATCTAATATTTAAAATTTAATTCGTTTTGGTTTATAATCAAAACAGATTAATTTTGTCCATAGTTTAATTTTTAAATTAAATGAAATTAAACGTTTCGGTGTCTTATTTACTAGTAGAAATTTAATCACCATATATTTACAATTCAATACAATTTATTTATTTTTTTTTTAACATTAAATAGAGTTAAATGCATATTTTTATTTCTCCTTGTGTCACATAATAATCAAAACAGTTTAATTTTGTCCTTGTTTTCCTTTTTAAATTAAATAAAACGTTTCTGTTTCTTATTTGTTAGTAGACATATATAATTTCAACGCATTTTATTTGTTTTAATTCTTTTTTTTCCAGCAAAACTAATGCAAACTGAACATTCAATAAAGTTTAATACATTTATTTTTCCTTTTCGTTTTTTTATAATTTTGTCACATAATTTATGAACTCATAAATGCATTTGCATGAGCCCGATGTGAGAATGGCAAAAAGTTCTCAATAGCTGTTGCTAAATCATAAATAAGCATTGAAAAACAATATATTTGTGGCAACAGGAATTTACTGATTTATTTGTCATCCTGTTAGCAACATTATTTATGAACTCGAAGTAAAATTTTAAAGGAATTCAGTTTTAGTGACTTGTCAGCATGATGAGTATAGAATTTCCTCTTTGGCAAATATATGAAATGCAATTAATTAAGAGACAAGTCTATCGCAAAGTTGACTTAAGCAATAAGAGAGATTTTACAAGGTAATGTTAATACACTAGATAGTCTTTGGCAAACATTTAATTTAATTTTACATAACAGAATTAATTGTTTCATGAAATGGATTAAATTTTTAGGAGTCTTAATATTACACAAATGTTTGTACGAAAAGCATCAATAAACACTTGGTGCATCTCTAAATGAAAAATAAGTTTATTTATGCTTGTGAGTGCCAAGTTTCCTGTCCAAGCTTTCCGACTTTTTCTATGCCGATTAACCCAATTTTCTCCGCCTTTTCGGGGAAACTAGTAGAAGTAGCAGTAGTTTCCACCTGGCACGGCGGTGCGTGTGGGATGTCAACTTGTCCGGTCCACAGAGGCTATAACCCGTTTAAATCTCAGTTCCCCCTTTCATCAGTGGCCCTTTTTTGGGTCAGTTGGCTTACTTTGTTCAATGCCAAACAAATGGCCAGAAAAATGGTAAAAAAAAAACACAGAGAAGAGGAATTTTCTTGGCAGTAAGTTGAATGTTTTTGCTACCGGACGAGGTCCAGTGCATTGTGTGTGCAAAAAGCAAAAAGAAAAAAAAAACAAAAGAAAAGAAAAGAAAAGAGCCAGGCGACTTCATATAGCAACTAAGAGAGTGAGCCTGGCTATATACTATGTCCGGTATGTATTAGGCATAATAGGGTGGCCCAACTAAAAGTGGTCACAACGAAACTCACCCTAAACTCAGCAGCCACAAAAGCGCAAAAATATTGGGTAGATTGTTTATTTAAAGTCATGTTTTTTTGGAAATTTCAATAACAATACAATGATCAATACAATATAAATGCACTTCTGTGTTTTTATTATCCCCGTTATCCCCGTTGCAGTGCAAAAAAAACACCATTTTTGGAAATTTTTTTTAAACAAAAACTATAGGAACTAACTAAATTAACTTAAAATACATAAATTAAATACATTTATATCATATTTCGGTGACTAAAATTGTATTTAACTGGATAAATTTAAACAAAAAATGTCAGTAGTTTTAGTTAAATATTACTATAGTTTTTATCGAAGGAATAATACAGAAAATATAAATGTTTAACAAAATGGCTAACAATTTACATACATGGGCCGATTTTTACAAAATAATGTCTGTATAAAAAATCAAAAAATCCAGAATGCTGATATCTTTCATCTAGAATTTTTAAGGACCTATTTTTAGATAATTATACTTAAAAATATACAATAAAAAATTGTTTAACTTGACAGTAGCAAGTGGCATTTACACCTTTATAACTTTTACTGGCGCATATAAAATTGAAGCTAGAAGCTTTTGATGGGTTAAATATAAAAAAACAAACCAGGCAATTAATTTAATTGTGCCAAAAACTGACCAACCCTTTGATGTATATAAAAGTTACTATATACCATATAAAAACTTTTACACACAGATATGTGCTGGGTGCACATAAAAAGCCGTTTTTCTATGTCAGCTGCATTTCGGTGTGTGTTTCAGTTTGGCGTGGCGATGAGGGGTCAGAGGTCGGGGCGGAGATTGAGGTGCCCTGTGACACCGACGACCCCCACCGGGAAATGCCGGGGAAAACCTCTGTCGACCCACGAAGCCGACGACAAACCGAATTCGTTGTCGTTGTCGTTGTCGCGATAGGAAGAGCTTTTTTCAATTGTTTCCGTTTCGAGGTCATGACAAATGCATTCTCTTTATTTCTTCCCTCCGCTTTGTTGTTGCTTTTTTATCTTGTGCGAAGATTTTAGAGACAAACAAGCGGCAATGAACTATAACCCTCCGATCCCCCGTATATGCTGTATTTCGCTTTTTGTCCCTAATGTCGAGACCTCAATAAAATTGCTTACCTCTTTGAAGAGACAGGCAACTGCAAAAAGAGGGGAGCAAAATATGAATCGAGGAGGTGGTGGGTGTAAAATGGGCGTAATAAAACCAACAAGTTTGCTGCAAAAACCAACAAACAAAAACTCCCTGTGGCTCCATTAAAAAAGTCGACAAACAAATGCCCTCAAAGTATTTGCCCATATTGTTAGGCAACACTTTTTGAATTTGTCAAGTCTTTAAATTACATGCAAAAAATGTATTAATGGATTAAATTCCATACCGAAAAATGAATTAAAAAATTGTAAAAGTAGCTTTGAAAAGAATATATATATTAAGAGGAAAATATTAATAAAGTGATTCAGCAGTATTTACTTCTCAAGAAGAAATATTGCAGTAAACACAAAGTTTTCCCCTTTTTCATTATGCATGCGATAAGTATGCAACGAAAACTTAAACTCGACCAAATGAAGCGACAAGGCAAGTGATTTGCATTCCCATTTGCTGGACCCTCGGCCATCGATGGGCATCAAAGCACGTCCTTTTGGGTGTCTGGAAAATCAAAGAGTTTCCCCCCACAAATGCCACCGACGACTTGGAAAGTTTCCCAGGTCATTCAGCTGCTTTTCCAACGTTTCTTCTTTAACAGTGAGAGAAAAGAAGCCTTGTTAGGGAAATATTGATAATATTTTGTTATATTGAATTATAACATATTTTGAAACAAAACTTGAACCCAAGCATTAAAAAAAAATATATATATATATATATATACTCAAGTTGAATATTTTTCGATTTTTATCCAATGTGGAACTTAAAAATAAACTAATAAATATTTAATTTGACTATTTTCGGAACATAACTGAAATTGTTATTTAATTAAGCGTAATTTAATTATTTAATTAAATGTTTATATATTAATAAAAAATTAGCAATATGAAATTTTTACGTCATGCAAACAAAAAAATATATATATTTACAAATGTTATTAATAAAAAAAACTCCAAATTTAATTATATAATTTATTAATATTTGCAATATTTAATTTGACTGTTTTTGTAATTTATCTTTATATTTGAACTATTTAATTTTAATTTAAACGATGTTAAAACAATATTTTGCACATTAATACGAATAAATTAATATTATTTATTATGTACTAAATAATTAAATTATTTATTTTAATAAAATATGCAAAAGGAAATTTGGAAATATTTATTTTGTAATAATCCATTTTTTTTTACCAGTGTGCGAGATGCGCTCGGTTAAATCGCAGTGACTGCTGCGCTGTTGTTGTCGCCAAGCTGCTAAGCTGACAGGTTTTCCCCCGCTTTTCTCCGCAGCTTTTCCTTCGCTGAACTAACCAGCACTGTTGCAAAAGTGCTTTGACTTTGGGCTTTTCTTTTCGAGTGGGGAAGCATCGCAAGCGTTGCTACTGCGGCTGGCAGTCGTAAAAAAATGTAGTTTATATTCAAAATAAATGAGGTTGACTTTATTTACGCGCTTATGCTTTTTATGTGCTTTCCCGGCAGCAGCAGCAGCAGCAACAACAATCTGCCAACAACACACCGGCGCAGAATGAAAATGAAATCATCGCAGCAGCGCAAATCAGTGAAATGGCTGTGTGGACACAGTGGGTGGGGAAAATTGAGGGGGTTTTTTGTGTTTTCAACCCAACCCAACCGCTACCGTGTTGTAAGAAATTGATTCGATGCGGCCGTTATATTGTTGCAACAACGGCAAATCATCGAGCTGATAATTATTTTTGTGTGTGCCCAATTTCAAAAAGAACACCACTCCACACCCACAGCCCACTGTCCATCGCTGGCACGCCCACTATTTGTATAGCCACAGAGTTATGTCGCCATTGTTGTTGTTGCTGTCGTTGTTTCTGCTGGCCAACAATATTTTCTCCTTTTTTCCGCACTTTGCTCCCTGCAACCATCATTTTTCCTTTTCTGTTTTCAGCCTTTTAAAGGGTATTATAATTGGAATCAGGGGTTTGCCACTTTTAAAAGAAAATATCTTGGAAAATCTCCAAGCGTTATATGTTTATATTCAAGCTATATTATATTCAAGCCTTTTTAGACTTTAGTTTGTTTATTTATTCATTTTTTTATCATAATCATAATGATTTCAAAACTTGAAAAAATTGCTCGATAAATAATTTTAAATACAACATTTTTGAATTATATAAAATAAAAAATTTATCTAGATTTTCTTACCACCTTACTACCTTAATTATATAGGCAGCACCACGCAATTCAAATATAAACTATCCGCACAACTTAAAACTAACTATATTTAAAACAAATTTAAAAGAGCTACTTTGGGTATATTTCATTTTAGTTCAAGTCCTACTTATAAGTTTTAAACTTGTAGCGTTAGGGTGAAACCTTTAAAATAATATATATAAATGCAATTAAGAGAACACACTGGATTTTAACTATACTTTATTTTAATATATAACACATCAAATATTTGCTTGGTAAACGAAAGTTTATTGTTCAATAAATGTTTTTTGTTTTTATTTTTTAGAAGCAAACTCGAATTCAATTATGCGCAATTTTTTTATCTTTAAAAGTTGGTATGAACATGTTCAACAGTTAAGCACACAAATGAGTGTGCTCTTTTTTTTATTTATTAAATAAACAATTTAGGCAAGTACTTTTCACCACTATTTTTACAATACCGTATAATTTGCACTGGAAAATGGCGCTGGCGAGGGTTCTTTAAAAACTTTGCTCTCCAACACTGCGCTCTTTATTTCGTATTCCTTTTGTTTTTTGTTGCTTATTTTTGCGAAAATTAATAGCGGGTAAAGTGTGTAACGGTTTGTCATTGTCCAGAGTCGTGGGTTTTGGGGGGTTTTTGGCGGTTTTTGGGTGAAATAAAAGGGGGTTTTGCATTGTTTTCGCCGTTGGCTGCTGATGTTTCTGTAGCCGTTTTTATCGTTTTTTTTTGTTTTTGTTTTTGATTTTCCGTTCCGGACGCATTTGTTTGTGATTAAACGGAGCATCGGTTTTGTTTAGTTTTTGGCGGTGGGCGTGGCATGCAGATAATGCTGTTTATCCAGCCGAGTCGGTTGCAGGCATCAAATGGATTGCTGTTGTTTTTCCCTCGATTTTCCCCCCACGAAATGATGATGGCAATGCTTTTCTCTGACTTCCGCTCAATTTCCACTTCTAAAATAAATATACAAAAGGCAGAAAAATTAGTTATAAAAAAAATATATAACATTTATTTTACGATGTAAACAATCAATGTACACTCCTTAAAAATAATGATTTCAGCCAAAGGCAAGCAAATTTGTTAAAAAAAATATATTTTTTCTATTGGACAATGAAATGCATTTGGAACTTCAACTTAATGGTGTAATTCAAGTCCGAGTGCACTTTGGAGCTTCTGTTTCATTCCGATGTCACTGGATTTGGATTTTCCTGGTCGCAGTCAGTCATTAGACAATTAGCAGTGGAAAATGGGTAATGGAAAGGGAAAGGGAAAAGAGAAAAGGGAGTGACGGACAGCGAGAGAAATGCTAATGGGTGCGTGGCCATTTGGTAGCAATGGGAATCAATCATGGATCCATCACGAAGGATAACTCAAAGGATGCCCACCTACAGACCATTTCTATGTGAAATATGGAATATGCAACTCAGAGTTTGAGCCACACCGTCTTCGCCATTAATCAATCACCCACACTGGGAAAAATATTAGAGTAAATTCAAGTATTTAATACTCATTTCAAAATTGTTTTTGTCTTATTTTTGTTTCATTATTTTCGGATTAGATATTAATATCAGAAAACCTTAGTAAACTTAAATATAATTCATTTTGACATTAATTGAAATATTTGAATAAAAAATCATGCATACAAATATGATTATATTTAAGTAAAATTGAAAATATACAATTTTGGATTCATTAGCCAGATATTAATTTTAACTATTTCATTTTTTAGCATTGCAAAAGCCACCATGAAACGGAGAATATTTATTTCATTGGGAGATTATTAATATATTATTAATTTTAGTGAAATTTCATACTTTTGGAGTAAGAGACTTTTCATTTTTGCCTTTAAAAATTGTTGTACCTATTAATAACTTTCTAAATTTTTTAGAATATACCCTTTTTTAATAATAATTCAATCACATCATAACCCCCATTTAAATCGCCATCAATTTCAATCGCTGGCCAATTGTAAATTAACAATTCAATTAACGTACCAAACACTCGAAAAATCAATCAAGGGCTCATTCAATCGCATGGTCTGTCCGTAAACCAAAGCCAATTAATATTATTTGGTCATCAATCAAAATGTCACCAATCGCAGCTTCACTAGGTTAAGTTCTTCCAATCCAACTCCTCATCCCGATCCCTTCGATGTGGCATCCATTTCAATTTGTCAATGGCAATGTTCCATGGAGCTGCACTGAGCTCAATGCTAATTTTAAAATTTAATTGATTTTAAATTCGATCAAAATTGTTTTTAGTTTTATAAATTATATATTGCTGTCATAGAAGAGATACTAAAATGATTCATAAAATGAAAGGAAAATCGACATAACTTCGTTGTCTTTAAACATATTAGCATATACCTCAACAGATACGATTTAAAAACATATTGAAGAATTAAAGGACTACGTTATGTAGCCCTTATATCAATATAGTTTCATTGTTTTTCAAGAAATACAATTAAAAATATATTTGCCAACCTGTAATGTTTTCATTAAATAAAGCTTCAACTTCAAATGCATTTTAACTTCGACTGTGCCCAAGTAAGCTTTCTATTTTGTTTTTTCAATGTGCAGCTGCTTTGACATCCTCATCTATTTCAATCAGCCGGCGCCCTGACCTCCGACCTCTGAATTTCGAACAGTGACCTCCTGTTTTTCGAAATCCATGCAATCGTCGCATCGTCATCGTATTCGCAATCCCGAAAAACCCAATCTGCCCCATTAGCCATACAGCCCATAAGCCATAACCAGCAATCCGAAGCCCCAAATCCGTAACCCGTAACCCGTAACCCGTAACCCGTAGCCCGTGGCCCGTATTCCATAGTCCGTAAGCCGTAACCCAGTTTCAATTGAACGCATTTTCACATGCCATTGCACGAAGCCATTCCTTTCCTTGCCTCCTTTTGGAAAGGCATTTAACATGCATGTGCGGTGGGGTCAGTTTTATGCCCACCCCTCTGACGACTTGGCTTATTATTTTTTGTGGCCAAGGCAATAACCGAACCAAATTGAAATCAAACACAGGCACGCACATCAGAAATCATCATCAGACACTCGCACTCGCATATACCAATACGTACAGCTATGGTCAACTTGATTGTAATATTTATTTTTTTAAAATTTGTTTACATACCCATAAGAACGAATAAACTTTAATAAACTTAATAATCTTTATATAACAGTGATATTTTAAGTAAAACGTTTTAATAATATTAAATATATAATTATTATAAGCACAGTTCTAATTAAATTCAGGTTTCACATGAACTCTAAGAACTTCCAATAACTGAACAAAAATGCTTCTTATTTAAGAGCAATATATTTTTAAAATGTTATATCAAGGTTCTAAAAGTACCGCAAGTATACAGTATACAGATATGCCCCGTGTTTAGTCTAAAAAAAACTAAAAATTATGTGAACATGTGTTTTTTTTTAAGATACAAATGCCCAATGACTGTATTTAGTTATTATTCCTATTATTTTCAGCCCAGGTGTGTGTATTTGGGCTCTGCGACGATTTGATGCTTGACTTTACGAGGCAGCTTTAATTGCTTGGGCCGTGCAATCAAACGCGACCGAAAGCGTCATCAAATCGCGCGGAAAAACGCGTGCGCGCTTAAAATCACCTTAATCGCTGAATGCCAAAAATGGGCGGGAGTTTTCAAGTGGGCGTGTTGGTTTCCGTGGAGTTTTGGGAGGTGCTCGGTGCATGAGTGTTAAATGCGACGCCGATGCTTAAACAAATGTTCTACATTCCACTGAGTTGCTGTTTATGCCTCAAACGATACCGTGGCTTTCGGTTGCGCAAGTTTAATTAAGTTAGACTTAATTCTCAAAGCTTTTTTAAAGTTGCTAGGATTACATTGGGACACAGGAATTAAGTAAAATATAGAAGTTCACTTTAAATTGTCAGTTATTGGATTGGCTATACGTTTATATACAACGTGTTTTTTTTTTCTTTGGTAATAATCATAAAAAGTTGTTAAAACTTAAGGTTTCTCAGCTGCTTGCTTTAATATAGCCATGGTCCTTCATGCCGGATTATCGCAAATTCACTGCCTACGGTATTTGCTTTTGTTTTTATACCCTAGCAGAGGGTATTATAATTTCAGTCAGAAGTTTGCAACGCAGTGAAGGAGACATCTCCGACCCTGTAAAGTATATATATTCTTGATCAGCATCACTAGTAAAGTCGATCTAGCCATGTCCGTCTGTCCGTCCGTCTGTCCGTCCGTTTATATGCAAACTAGTCTATCAGTTTTAAAGCTATCTGCATGAAACTTTCCCAAAAGTTGTCTTTCTATTGCAGGTAGTATATAAGTCGGAACGAGCCGGATCGGACGACTATAGCATATAGCTCCCATAGGAACAATCGGAAAAATAAATGAAAAAAAATTATAATTTGCTGTTTTTTAATTTTTTGTTTAGTTCTTCGACGTTTAGTAATGGTTAAATATTTCCGATTTGCGGCTTAAATTTCATTAAAATCGGACGACTATAGCATATAGCTCCCATAGGAACAATCATAAAAATAAATAAAAAAAAATTATAACTTTGGTGTTTTTAAATTTTTCTATTAGTTCTTCGACACAAAGTAATGGTTAAATATTTCAGAATTACAGTTTAAATTTCTTCAAAATCGAAGGACTATATCATATAGCTCCCATAGAAATAATAAAATTATATAAAATAACTATCTAATAATTGAGCTGCAAATCATCATAGCTTCAATGTTTTTAGACATATACGCAAGTAAATCATAATTTTAATGTTTTCAAAAATGTTAAATTCTTGCAATAGCTGCAAGGGTATATGAACTTTGGCTTGTCGAAGTTTGCTTTCTTTCTTGTTCAATATATGTATACAAATTATTCTTTCAAATTGAAAAAGATTTTCCGACTGGTTGCTATATATATTATACTAATGGTCCCACGTGGCGGAAAAAAGCATGCTTACATGCAAACGGTGGCCACATGATCCGCTCAAAGGAGCCGAGCGAAAGAGATGGAAAAACACAATTTCAAGTGACGGCGGCCAACGCATAAACGCATTAATCTGCATCCGCTTGTATCCCATCTCCCCGTCTCGCTTTCGCCCACCACATGAAAGCCGGTGAACAGAGCAAGACGGAAAGTGTGTAAGCTGCACTTTGTAAAAGTGTTTTGCCCATTTACGAGCCACTGAGCAGCGCAGGCAGTGACGTCGACACTTGCGCTGATTTTTATGCCATGTTGTTTGATGCCGCCGCCGACCAAGGGGGGAAATCCAATCCCCCTTCTCTCTTTCATAGTCTGTTACTTTTTTGCTAGCTGCTTTGTCAATCAGCGTTGGCAAATGGGCGTGGCAAACAAAAAAAAAAGTAAGAGGAAAAAAGCAAGAGGTACGACGTCACTTTTACAAGTGTTGTTTGCTGTTCCTCTACTGCTTTCGTTGGTGTTGTTGTTGTTGTCGTTTGTAGTGCACAGAAGAAAAATAAGTGCCATTATCAAGTTGATATTCCCAGGCCAAAAAATGCATACGTATTGTTTTTATCATTAAGTCATGTAAAATATATATTGAAAAACGGTCGCTTTCTCTTCGCTTTTGGACATATCAAAATGATTTCATCAAAACGATGAGTTTTTCTGTGTGCACTCAAAAAACAATCGTATTTGTAGAATACGTTAACTTGATCATCACAAATTATTATTTTTTAATTATCATTGTACATACATTTTTACTTATTATATTATTTTAGTTGTTAGGTCTGACGTTCTATCATTATATTTAGAGTCATTTTGAATTTACTAGTAGCCATTTAAATATAGTGAACACATTTAAATTATTCCATGGTCATATGTGCATCCCTAAGCCGCAGGGAGAAGTTCCACCTATAAATTTGTTTTTGCTTTGGCTAAAGCTCACTAAATAGTTACAATTATACTCAGACACTTTGTTGCCAAACCCATACAAATTAAAGGCTACTAAAACTACAAACTTACCACCGGTGAAATTACGTTTTTCGAGTGTGTTGTTGGTGCTGCCGTTGCAACATTGCCAGAACTGCACACGCAGCAGCAATCCCGCCCACCGCCCATATAGATCCCCTCCCCCCCTTTATTTTTTCCCATCCCCGGGCCACCCCCGCAAGATATATGTTGACAGCTTGTGAAAATATGAGCAGCATTTTGCTGCTGCCAGCCAAATGTGTTGAAAAATTGAAAAATATTTCGCCATCGATGCGCTAAAATATGGTTCCCCTCACCGCACAAGCCGCCCCTTTTCCCCTTGCCCCGCCCCGTTCCTGAATCGAAAGCAAATCGCTGGCAAAATGCAAAGAGGTTGTTAGAAAACTGGGGGGCGGGAGTGGTGGCATAGCGTTTTCTATGCCGAAAAGTTTTTGGATTCGTGCCAAAAGACGGTGAAGACAACGGGGAATGCGAGGGGGGAGGGCCAAGAAAATGGGCAGCATGTCCTGCTTTTGCACTCTACACTGAACAAAAAAGTTTGAAGTTATTCACCACAAATAAATTATATTGCTGTTCAATTGTTTTCACAAAACTATATTAAAGCGGCGAATTATGTTGTTATATTTGAAAAATTAAAACTGGCTGTTAATTTTATTATCGGTTCTGTCAATTTTCTTCATTTATTGCTCATTGGAATTGTCATATGTCCGTCGTATTGACTTATTGTATTGACGTCTTGAGAATGAATCAGGCCAACAATGTTGTGTCATAACACCATAAGCCATATTATTTCTTAAACTATTTGAATTAAATATTATAATTTCTGGATTTCGAAAAACCCCCTATAGTATTAGAAAAAACATTTTTTTTCGGTGTACCCCCTGCCGTTTTGCAGTCTCCTCTTCCTGTTTATGTCTTCTTGCGGCGTTTACTTTTGTCGGAAGCTTTTGTTATTTTTACAGAGGCTCCGAACGAAGGGAGTTCAGGGCCATGTGCAAGGACGGTGGTAAAAAGGTGGGGGGAGGGGGGTCAGAACGACCCAATGCGGCTTTTACTTTGATTAACTGACGAGCGGCAGGCAATTGGCACAATTGAAGGGGCAGCCGGAAAGGCGGGAGCGTGGGAGGTCCAGTCATTGTTGTTGATTTAGGATAACGCCCGCCAGCGGCAAAAGGTTAACAAAAATTTATCTTTTCATGACCACACCGAAACCAAATATCTTTAATAAGATGCAGCTTAATATAAAACCACTAAAGCTTGTCAATTAATTTAAAAAGTATAATTTAGCAGGTGTTTATAATATAATGTTTTCTATTGTCCTGTTTTTTCTTAACCTGAAAATTATTTCAGTAATTATTTTCTTTCATCTTAGCTACACAACTAAGATGAAATAAATACAAAAATAATTGTCAGTTTAAGAAAAAACAGAACAATTTGTTGTTTTTTTTTCAGTGCAAACCAAAGAAAAGTAAAAGAAGATGAGCAGCTGAAAATTTGACTCTTTTTGGCGGCCATTTAAAAAGTTTGGACGGGGGGTGAAGAGCCAGTGATTGTTCTCAATTTCTCTTTTCATTGAGTCCAAAGAGTGGAAAATTTGAGCAGGCGCAGCAAGGGGTATCCCCAAAACTTTGGCTTGAAATGTATCCAAGTATTTGCATTGCAAAAAGTCACATGCTTTTTTAATAGCAAAATGGTTTTTTTCGATAACTTAAAATTAAATTAAATGTACTTTCCTGTAAAACAAATACAATACCACAACACGAGTTTAAAATGTTTGTATAAACTTCATCTTACATGGCGTTTGCGTGATTTTGTGCATGTGAGTTAAATATAAACATCCTACACGGCGTATGCGTGATTTTATCCCTTAAAAGGCGAATGCAAGATATTTATACCGTACCCAAAATCACGCATACGCCACGTATGATGTCTATATTAAAATTCCTCGAAAATAAAATAAGAAATGGAAAATAATGCATTTACTTAAAAAAGGTGAAGAAAAAGACTATAAAAGTTAAACAAAAATGGTATTCCCTCTGATTTTTTTGGCCAGCGCATAAACAATCATTTAGAGAAAAGAGAAAAGGGCTCAAAAGGCAGCAACTTGTTAACTTTGCTTTTTATTTTGACAACTCTCCGCCACTTTCATCCCAGCCCCTTGAAATTTATCTCTGAATCTGAATCTGGTTAGCAGCTGCTGCGGCCCATAAGCAAAGGTTTCGCACTTTTACTCAACGACGAGTGCTCCAGCTCCTTCTGGCTGCCACATTTTCTTTATTTATGGTTTGGGCCAAAGAAGAGCGCCATTTTCATAAAAGTGGGTGGTGGTGGAGGCGATGATGATGCTGAGATGCTGTGGGTGTGTGATTAAAGCCGGAATGCGCAACATCCGAACAAACCACCCAGCCAAAACCTACACATCTCAACACCCTCCACTTTGCTCACATTTCAATTGAATTGAATCGAATTTAATGCATTTACTACCAACACACACCCACACACACGCAAATGTGCATCATGCTAATGGGGTAATATTGTTTTTGCCAGCACACTGGGTATTACTTTCTAAAATTATTGAATATCTAGCAGAAATGGCTTTAAACTTGTGTTATTTAAATTTGGTAAAATTCCATTATGCAAATTTTGTATAAATAAACATAAATGTATTATTTCCTTGCCGTTAGAAGTCGCCATCTTTAAAGTTTACATTTTTGAACACTAATAGGAAACCTTTTTTTAAATTTAAAAAATTACATCGCAAATGTCAATTGTATAATGATATTTATAATTTTTTGCAATACTCGGAAACCTACTAACCTTTAATATAACCTTTAATATTTAAGTTTTTAAATATTATAAAAAAAAATTATAATTATATCTATTGACATTTTAAAGGTAATTTTATAAATTTTCCATATTTATGACCTAAAAGCGCAACATTGGCAAAAACTTTTATTTGTAATATTTGAACAATATTCAAAGTTATATCAATCCATTTTTAAAAGCACCACTACAAACTGTTGCATTATTTATTTTAAAAAGTTTTAAGTGCGAGAATTTTCAAATAATACAACATTATCCGCTTATTGTCATGTTTTGTTTATTGAAATTCGGCAACACATTATCAGGCAGTTGTTAAACTTTTCATCGCCACACAAACACACGCATTGTGCAACAGTTTTTAATACAAGTTTCCATGGCAATTTGATGCACAAATCAATTATTTTGGACCATCATTATCCACCCACTTTCTTTTGTTTCTCTATGCACGGTGCTACAATAATAATGGTGGCAACAACCATGATAACACCGAGGACTATGATAACAACAACAAATAAACAGCAAAGAGCAAACATCAATAATCTATTTTATATTAAAGTTTATTATTTTCCACGCACACACACACACACCAATACAAAACAAAAAAATTCCGTCGAATTTGTTTACACTTTGTGGAGAGAAGGGAAAACAAAGCGAAATGGAAATTCATTTAAATTTGGCTACCAGAAAAGTGGGCAGCACCTGCTCCACTCGTCAGCACCTCGCTCAAGGAGAACGCCTCCCTGCCCCCCCCCCCCCACGCCACGCCCCCTTTGTAGCACATTTTACCGCCTTGAGTTTCGTTTATAAATATTTAAGTGCTGCAAGCAAACTTTTGGTCCAAGAGGAAAGGTTGAAGGTGGGTGACAGAAAACAGCTTAAGCTAAGTAAAGCGACCGTTTTGAGTCGGACCAACAAGCCAGCCACGCCCCCTGAATATCGCCCCCGTTCTCATGTAAAGAAAAAAGTAACAGTAAAGTCGACAATATCAAAAAAACTTGTCACGTCTAAGAAAAGGCAGTGAGATGTTTCCCCAACGATTACACATAACGTTTCACCAATGATCATAATTTAACACATGCTTTAAGAAAACTAGAAAAATTTTGAAAAACATTGAAGAACTTTAAGGATATAAATATAACACAAATGAAAACATCGAATTACTCGAAATAGTATCTGATAATTGTCAGTTTTATAATTTATGATTTTGAATAATTTTAAAAATACACAACGTTTCACCAATGAGCTTTGTGTTACTTATGGAAACCTGGAATACTGTTGAAATATTTTAAAGAATTTTAACTAAAAAAAATGATTATCAGTAATATCTGATAATTTAGGCTCATTAACAAATTTAAAGGTATGTTTAGCTTATTCTTCCCCAATTTCTTTTATTTTGATGGTTTCTTAAGGCCAAAATGGCTTAAAAAAAAAGAAACTCCATTTCTAATTTGACACAAAAAAACATTTAACATGGAATACTTTTGTTTTGGGAGAAATTTTGTTACCTTAAATACTACCCCTAAAACCTTTACCAATGTTCAAAGATATTTTGTGTCTCAACTTTCATTTTCGTCCCTAACCAATGTCAATCACTCCATGAGTGACAGTCTTTTGAGCAGTTTTTTCCCCTGTGCAGGCACTCTGGGCATTGTGTTAATGAAACGTTTCATGGGAGTTTCAGTCGGGCTTCAGGTTTCAGTTTAGAATTTGAGGCAACAAGCATAAGCCATGTGCCCCATGGTCTGCATGCTAGTGGAACTGGAACTTTGGCTCATTATCAATGGCATTTATGACTCTGCTGGCATGGCAACTCTCGGACCTTTTTATGGCCCATCGTGTGGATCTGTTGGGGTCCTAGCAGCCATGTCCCATGTCCCATTCCCAGAGCATTCATCCTACATACGGCCATCGGGCTCATCACAAGATGACAAATTGAATTTGAGGGCAAATGCCAAGGCGTATGCTCCTCAAAACACAGCTCTTGAGTTTGGTTTCGTTAAGTTTGGTTTAATAAGCACGGTATGGACAGTATAAACAAGGTATGTTGTGCTTAGCAAGCAAACTGGCTATGTTTTTGATATTTTTATTTCAAGCTTTGCTTCTAAGTAAACCAAAAAAAAAAATTTTTCTTTTACTAACAACATTCAATGAGAAAAGTAAATATTTCATTGCCTTTCAAAGATCCTGCACATTCGACAACAAACAACAGTCAATCCTTAAGGCAAAAGCAATAATATACGGATTTACATGCCCATTGGCCATAAGTATTTGATATAAGGATTTGCACTGGTAAAAAAACGCTGCTTGGACTTATCATTTACTGAACTTTTCAATTATTTTTTGTTTTGATTTTCATCCATTGCAGTTTTTAAGTCCGGAAATATGAAATATTTATTTAAAACTTCATTTGAAAATTGTAATAAATGAAAATTTAATTTAAACCATATTAAACTTAAATATTAAGCATTTAAAACAAATAGGACCCATTTTGAACCAACTAATTTAGTATTGATTATGTTTAATTTTTGATATCAATTAGCAGATATTGGGTTTTACCTTTCCATGTTTTTTTTATCAGTGAAGAAACCTAAACTGTTTTTGTCTTTATTTGCCCCCCTTGTTGTTTTTTCCACTCCCATTGTTTTCTTGCTTCGACCGAATCAAATGGAATTATTTACGTCTTACGACTTAAGCACCTAGCAAAAATACCAGGTATTCTGAAATCGTCTCCTCCGGACGACGAGCTTTAAAAAGCTGCTCGTTTTGTCACACTAATTGCACCAGTTTTCGGCCAACTATATTTCTTTTTGGCCCCTTTCTGCTGCTGCAGCTTTTTCCCCCTGCTTTTTGAAGATGCCTTTTCGCATTTCTCTGGTCTTGTGGCTGGTGACTGGTGGATGGTTACTGGTGGCTGGTGTCATGTGCAAAATTGCTGCTTATTAATGTCAGAAATTTCTAATTGCAACTTCTGCATATAAATTGCTTCGCCTAACTCCTTCACCGACAAACCAGAGCCACAGAGCCATAGCAGCTGAAATATTTGGACTAATTTCCACAATATATTTTGAGTATTTGTGCGTGATATAAAGACTTTATTTGGCGCAGACGTCAAGTAGATTCAAAACTGCAGCCAAACATAGAAACAATAACAATCAAGACAAACGGTGTTCCAGATAAACAGATTTAAATGCACATTGATCGGGTTTTGAAAACTCACCTTTATGTAATTATTACTTTGCCAAATATGACTAAACTATGGAATTTCATAATTTCCAAAATAAGCATTTATTTGATGTAAGTTATAATTTGTATAGATTATATACAAATGTTTGACTATAACCGACATTATGCAAAAATATCAAATTCTGACTCTTTGCCTGCGTAAAAGTGATTTATACTTGCTAACTTAGCACATAATTAGAGCCTAACTTTTATATCTATCTGAACATTATGTGAACGGTTCGCCAATAAATTACGAATTCAAATTTGTATTCATTTTTAAGGGGGTTTCTAGCATTAAATGTTAAACAAACATTAAATCTTATTTTAAAGTTAAATAAATAATTTAAAGATTTGGAGAACTGCAATATTGTGATAATCTTTTGTCAAGTACACAATCTTACTCCTGAAGGCTATGTTTTTATCGGATTTTTCAGAGGAAGCATTTTAAAGCATGTTATAATCTTATCTTTAAACTCTTTAAAAATACATACAACAAAAAAAATAGTTCAAAGACTTGGAGAATTGCAATATATGATATTTGTTCGTCAACTATACATTTTTAAATCTTGTTTTTATGTTTTTATTGTAGGCTAATCGGGAATTTCGGAGGAAGCACGGGTGACTTAAAGCTGGCATAGCCATTTGCCCCCCCAAAAATCGGAAGAAACAAATTTCCTATGCCATAATCAAGCTGAGGGAAAAAGAAATTTGCATATTTGCGCACACACACACTAGCACACATAGAGACAAGCGGACAAAAAGACAGACGGCAGGATATGTATTCCAGTCAGGACAATCCATCCAATATTTGTTTTGCTCATTGCTCGCTCAGCTCAGTTCAGTCTTGCTCGCATTCTGATTTATTACAGTTTGCCCATTGAGAGACAATTAAATTGGCCGCTATCCGCTTTAAGTAGACTTCAAGGACCACCTCAGCTCAGTGAGTGCAGTGAGTGAGTTTAAAAATATGTCGGAAAAATATAAAACCCGTAGCAAGAGCAAAAACAAGAGACAGGCTAGCACAAAACACAAAACAAAAACTTTACTTTACTTTCCTTTCCGTACACAAACACGTAACCAGAACCCAATTTTGTGGCCAATGAAAGGACTATGAAAGGAGGTTGAGGTGGTCAGGGGATCAATGGGGGGCGATACAGACCGAGATACAATCCACTCCATGCAGGATATGCGGTACTGTACACAGAAAAAAAAAAACAAAAAAACACGACACATCATTGAGAATTTGTTATTTGCAGGGTGATCAGTCAACTACATTTTTATGTGTGATAAAATATTCTCCGAAATAAAGTTCCTGTATATATGAATTCGTTTAAATTTGCTTTGGTAATCAGCATCAAAAATAATATATTTTTTTAATTTGGATTTTTTTTTATTAATAATATTTCTTTCTATTTTTTTTTGACAATATCGATAATATCGATCGCCAAAATTATCGATCGAGCAAACTATAGATGTTTCCCCAACAGCACTAAAAAATTGTTGTTCCATTTCTCTAAAAAAAACTGTTGACATATCATATAATTTTGATATAATACCAAATTATGTGCTTCTGCTTCTTGCTGTGTACGGCAAACAGAAATTGACAATTTTGCATAATAATGATAAATTTTACATGAGCATGGAGCTGAAATAGTTTTTCCAAACGATCTCAAAGCTCCTGCGGGTGGAAGGTTTCGTTTTTTTTTTTTTTGTATTTTTTTTGTTTTTCCTGCCCAAAGGACACGTGTGGTCGGTAATCTTATCAGAACACCCCGCTCCTCCGAATCTCCTTAACTAGCAATTGGATATTATGTGAGATTTGCGACACCAAAATGGCAGAGAGATAAACTGCAAAATGAAATGCCAAACGACGAAAGGATGGACAACACAAAAAAAAAAAAAAAAAACCCGGGTGCCAGGACATTCGAATGCAGAACACGCTCCACAGGACCCCAATAGAGCAATTTTTTGCCACACATCCATTGGGGGTCACAGATGGACGGGGGACACGGCAAGGGTTAATGGTCCAGCTGGAGGGAAAAAGTTGATTTACTTTCATTTTCGCCATCGACACACTCTCATTGCGAGGAAGTGTTTATCGATGGTTTAATTATAAGTGCGGGGGCTAACTCGACATAAAATAGCCCCACTAGGCGGAGTAAGGGTTAAGAGCTTGGGCCGAAACAATCAACTGATTAAACTGCATAAGGATACAGAACCGTGTTTTTTTTTTTGCAATAAACATTGAATAGCCCCTTATGGCAAGTGTTTATTCAATAGCTGGGCAAAGCAAATAAGTTGAGCCAACTCACTGGATTTTGAATTATCATAAAATCATGAATATTACACCACTTCATCATTGCATTTCATATCTGATCAAGTGTTTATTTTCACGGGCACTTGATTTTTTAAAAGCACGTTTTATATTCTTTGGCAGGATAATTAATTTGTTTTTAAAGCTCATTTGATGGCCATCTTTAATTGAATCCCCTTTGATTCAGTTTAAAAGCCAATATTCAAACACGCCATTGAGCATTTATTACAACATTTTAAGTTTATTATCGGTTGGATTAATTAATCGGCATGGAAAAAAATGAGTTGGCATACGCAGCTTAAATAAATAATTATATATTTCTTTTCTTTTTGGTGATATATCTAAATATAATATTTAGAATAAATATTATTATACACTTAACTTGAAAGTAAACTACAGACAATATTAAATTATAAATTTTAATTCAATACCAAATAATATAGCCTCTATACTTTTTAGTTGTATTTCTATAATGAAAGTTTCTAAAACTGTAGTCTAAGGCCTTAGTTTTAAAACAAAAATGTTTTATTTTGATACTTTCTTTGTATTAATTTACTATGCATCTTATTGAGAAATTTTTTATATCCAAAAGTTTAATTTCTACGAGAATTTTTTTTTAAAATCACCTCCATATAATATAAAACAACACCTGAGGGCGTTACTGCACTTAAAATAATGCAATAATACCCACAGGTATCTTATTTTTAAAGGTTATCTTTAGTTTTTTCTTAGATTTCCCTAATGTGGGTGACTTTGGCCCACTGTGCCGAATTTCGGACTCGACACTTGTGGCGCGAGTGGGTGATGGGTTTTGGGTTGTGGGAGGTTGTGGGAGGGTAGGGCTGGCACGTAGACATGAGCAACAGCGACAGGTGGTGGTGCGGAGAAGGGAGGCGAACGAATACAAAAAAATGACGGCAAGATGAAAAAATGTGTTTGGTTTCGTGCGCTCTGCAATTGCAGCTTACCTTCTGATACATATTTTGTGCATTGGCTTTAGTTCCCCCCGCTCCTTTTGCCTCATTCAAGCCCCCATTTTACCCCCCATTTTGACCCCTTTTTGCCGCCCATGCTCCTGCTCCTTGCTGCCATCCCTGTTGCTCTTTATTGCTGTTAACATATATTTAACAATTTCGTATGCCCGTGTGTCTGTTTGTGTATGTCCTGAATGCTGTTGGTATTCCTCCGCTGTATCCTTACGCCCTTCTACAAACTCCGCCCCTGTTTGCCCATTTTTTGTATTTTTTTTGGTGAGGGGGGCTTTTCTGGCCGTTCTGCCTTTTGGCTTTGCTTTCGGTCCTGTTCTGTTTTCTCTGTTTGCTGTCAGTAGGTAAAAATTCCAATAAATAATTGAAATGGCTGTTTGTTATATCCCCCGCTCCCCCTCAAACGCACGTCCATGTTCACTCGCCTTTTGTCCTCTTGATGTTTATATATATATATATCTTTTGTGACGCATCTCGAACGGTTCGGCTATACACGCGCTTGGCATTTTTATTACCCGCCCCTCCAAAAAGAAATCCCCACTTAAAAATGCACAGCCAAAATTATGCAAAAATTGCAATTACCATATTTTTGTTTTTGTGCCGCTTTATTAATAAATTGTTAAGTTGCCACTAAACCACAGGCTTAACGGCACCATTTGATTTAAATCAGCCAGCAGTGTTTATTTGACCAATGCTTTACAACATAAAATCATCAATACTTTTGTTACACACTTTTTGGGGTCTACCACCTGGAATTCCTTTCCTGTTTTTGCATTTTGCATTTTCAGACTGAGTTGGAGACACAATGGTTTATGGATTGCAAAGTATGTGGGGTTGTAGTACGTGAAAGCACACCGAACTGCAAACGACAATATTTTTTGATAGTCGTGACCCCAAAAATGTTCGCAGAGCGGGTAAAAAATGAAGAGCCATAAAATCGGGCTAGTTTACCCAACCCAACACAAGCCAACTCGACAAGGAGTGCGTTTTTAGTGCATAAGTTTGGAGCAATGATAAGTCGAAAGCGAAGCGAACGCATCTTCCAGAAAGCGGGGTGATTTTGGGTGGTCCAACAACCGGCGAACGGAAAGCCAACTCGCTGATTTATGATGGCATGGCGAAAGTTTGGCCCCAACTCTTGCAGTTTAGCGCCTGGCAAGTGATAAACTGAAATGACTTTACAGTTGCGGAGCCGCAGGCTGCGTTCCGCTTATTAGATTGTATTTGATGACCGTTGGTGTGCCATTCAACCACCCAACCACCCACTTCGTTACAAAGATCAATTGAACACGAAATTCTAAAGAATTCGCGGATTAAATTTTAAAAAGTTTAAATATATAAATGCTTAGGGAATGACTATGATATAAAACAATAGATAAGTGCTTCCAACAGTCAGTGGGAAAGAAAATATAACTAAGAAATGGCGAGCAGAACAAATTCTAAAGAATTCACGATATAAATTTTGAAATGTTTTAATATATCAATTGTTTAAGAATGACTTTAACATACAACAAAAGATAAGTGCTCCCAACAGTCAGTGGGAAAGAAAATTTGTCTGAAAAACGCTGATATCTCTGAAACGTCTGAAATTCTTAGGAATTCGCGGCTTAAATATATAAATTGTTTAAGAATAACTATATATATACAACAATAGATAAGTGTTGACAACCATTAGTGGGAAAGATGGCACTGCACGCTCCGAAAAGTGACCCCAAAGCATAAATAATTGACAAACCATTAAGATTCGTCCAGCTCGACACTGATTCTCCAGCGACCACAAAGTACACAGTTTAAGTGCTTGGCACTTTGCAGCTGCTTAGATCGTCTCAAAAGGTGACCTCAAAACGTTGACCGGTGACCTCGTGCCAGAGCAAACTTTGCTAACTAGGAAATCTCATTAATTTAGTCATCATACTGCTTTTGTGGTGCAAATGAAGCGGCACGGCACAAAGTTCACGTTCCTGCGGTGCCAACAAAAAGCGTTTGGGAATGGGAACCTCATCTCGACCTATCCTTCCACACTAAATTACACTTCAAAAAACCAAACTTAGCGGTGACGTTGCAATTGCCCTTCACAAAAGCCATCGACCATGGAATTTTATAAAATTTCATTGATTAAATTAATTATTATCGGTTATCTGCCGGCAAAAGTGTGCCTGACCAAAAAATATATTACTCTTGTCAAAAATGTGGCTAATTTGATTTGTGCCAAATTAGTCAGTCAATTGCCATGTCAACTAATTATTGGCTAGCTTTACTTATAATTAGGGCGCAAATAAGGTGCAATTACAGTGTGCACACGCGGATGGATAATAGTTTGACTTTAAAAATGTAGTTAAAACAGGAGAGTTTTTTCTACAGAAACTATTCTTAAATGATTTCTTTAAAAAATCACACAAGCAATAGTCATGCCATAAAACAATATTTTACCTAACACTCACATACAGATTTCATCTTAGTTTTTTTTACATTTCCTATTTATTATTTCCAAAAAAAATATATACATTTCGTTGTAACCCAGATTTTATTACAGCTAATTCAGGGGTTTTCGGTAAAATTTACTTAATCGGATGCCACTTTAAAAGAGTATTATCTTTATTGTGTACTTTGATAAATACAAAAGTAAATACATAAATGTCTTAATGAAATGATTTTAAGCCAAAGCTTCAACAAAAACTTTCTTCCAAGTAAATATATAAATTTACTCAATCGGCTCCCACTTTAATAAAGTATTATCTTTATTAAAAAAACTCACTTTCGAGTGACATTTAAGGTTGATTGTTAATAAACAAACTTCTTTATTAAATGATTAATAGTTTTAAGTTTCTACGAAAAATATGACACTTCTAATGCTCAAGGAAATATGTATAACATGTTATATACCATATACCCAGATTTTACATTTTTTACAATTAATTTAGGGGCTCTTTGCAAAATAAACTCAGTCGGTGTCCACTTTAAGAGAGTATCTTTATTGAAAACACTTAATTTCAGAATTCATTATAGTTAATAGTTTATTTACTTAAACTAAAAATATAACATTTCCTATTCCCTATTTTCAAAGATATATCTACCATAAGCCCAGATTTGATTACCTTTACTTCATGGGTTTTTTGTGAAATAAACTCAATCGGTCCCCACTTTAAAAGAAAAAAACACTCACTTTCAGACTCCATTTCAGTTGAATTGTAAATAAATAAAGTTCGTAATTAAATGATTGAAAGCCAAAATTTCAACAGAAATTCTACGTTTCCCATTCCCTATATTCAAAGACAACATATACTAAATTTTATTAATTCAGTGGTTTTCTGTGAAACTTACTCAATCGACTGCCACTTTAATAGAGTGTTATCTTTCATTTGATGGGGTTTTGCTCAGTTTTACTTGGCACTTAATGCCTGTTATAGTCCGATTATTTTCTCCCTCTGCAATCCCGTTTCCCGGGGGCTCTTTTTCAACGACTTTCCGGCGACAGATGGACTTGGAGGGAATGAATGGCTGAGTGGACGAGGGACTGCGTCTAGGCCTAGGGCTCATGGACCCATGGAGCCATGGACTCCTGGACTTTGGCACACCTTCAGGTTCAATGTCCGCCCACTTTTGTGGCGGTGGTGGTGGTGCGTTATACGTGACAGGTGGAAAACCTCGGCGGGCACGCCGCTTTCCACTTCAGTGCGCTTTTCTGTGCGCCCGTTTATGGAGAGGCTGGAGAGGCCGCTGTCAAATTAATTGGCTTTTCCGGCCACGACTGGGACGGGGACTTGCACTTCGTCTTAGTTATACTTTTGCTTCTACTCGAAAATATATCCTATCGTCTGGCCTGTGGTCGATTGTGACTTCTCTCGTTGACTTGCTGGCAGAGATTTCCTCGCGAGTTTGGCGGTCTTCGATTTGGCCGAATGCCTGCAAAACTTTTCCAGCCAGTCGACCGAGTTGGTTTTTCATGGAGACCTTGTCATCAGGTCCGGCAAAAGTGGGCCAGCAGAGCGCCTTTTGATCGCAGGACCCTTTTTGGAAGGACCATCCATCCATGTCCAAGTCTTGAGTGGTGCCAAGTGCTCGAGTTGTTTTTAGACTGCCTCTAGCTGCGTTTTGATTGCCCCTTTCTGGGGAAAGGGAAAACATAGGGGCACACGATGCTTACCGGCATCTCGTCCAATGAGCTTAACTTGGTTGATTGAGTTTCACTCGTTGCCATTGAGCTATTATCATCGGAGTGACTCACTCACTTTGAGTCTGAGTGCGTCCCAAAATATCCCCTCAATTTTAGGACATTGTCAAAAAAAGGGGCGGAAATAAAGGGAAATTCTGGCTGACCACGTAGAAAGCTTTCTCAATACGGCGCGCCGCTGAATTTTTAATGTTTGGTATTGCCAAAACCACATTAACAAAAAATCATTGCATCTAATCTTTTGAATTTTTATATTTTTGAGAAAAGTTACTTAATTTTATTGAGGCGCAAAACAAAAGCTAACTTGGATGTTTATATTAGTAATTACTACCGGTTAAGATACCAACCAACATTGTACGTCACGTTTGGTAGCTTATAGAACATTTGTAAGACCTTAAAAGGCATTTTTAGGTTGCTATTATGTACAAATTTCAAGTTTTCAAGACCGAAAGAATAACCTTCTTTCAAAAGGCTTTCTACAAGAAATTTTTTTTTTCAAAAATCTATTGCGCCTAAGTTCTACCTAAATCAGCAAAAAACCAGTAAAAAACATTGTTTGCTCTTTTGGAACTAAATATCACAGCCATATTTATATTCCTTGCTTTTTAGATCAATACAATATCGTATGGCAAAAGTACACCAATAAATTATAAAATTTATCATATTTAGTTTATTGTTGGGTATGGTAAAATACTGGGTAGTAAAATAGATTTTTAGCACAGCATGTTTTCTTAGGAAATGAATGTCGCGTGTTTATAACAGATAACGTATAAGGATATTTAATGGGAAATAATTGTTTTACCTAAAAAGTTCGTACATAAATAGTGATCTAAATTTTGTAGATAAAATACCATTATTGGTAATACTCTGGTTTGAGTCCGCGGTGAAAAGTATATTTTGTAAATACGATACATATACTTATTTCTAGAAAACATGCTCTAAAATTATAGCAGATATGTAAAAAAATTGTTAGTATTTAGTCCTTTCTTTTCCCCCTTTTCCTATCAAATTAAAAATAAACTTAAAAGGAAAAAATGACAAGATTGTTACATTATAGCAAAAAAGTGCTTTTAAGATAGAAGAAACCTTTATATAACTCAATGTTTTCAAAAATAAAAATAGTCAAAAATAACATTACTATACCACTATTTTTTTATTAGATTTGTATTGTTATTATTTTTTAACAATACAAAATTCTTTAGTATAAATGTAATAATAAAACAAACAGGGCTAAAATATCCCTAAAAATAGCTTCCAGAACGTTCTATAGCTTCAATGAGCTTTGGAGCTTTTGTGCAACAAAAGTGGTTTTTAACATTGAAAAATAGCTTTTACTCCCTAACTTGGCCATATAACTTGAAAATTTTTGATTGCATTTTGTATACATGTACTTATGCTTCGGTATGGTAGATAAAGTCACCTTTGCTTCCAGTAGTTAATTAATGCGTTAATTGGTTGCTGACCTCTTGACCTGAACTTTAATCGAATCTTAAGCCGAAATGTTTGAGGACTAAGCCGCAAAATGTGTGCGCATTCGCTGTCCTACACATAAAAAAACTGAAAGATTAATTTAATAAGTTTGTCCTGAAACTAAAACACAGACAGTAATTAATTATTCATTTAATACAAAGTAATAAGACCCCTATAGTGGTATTAATTTAATACGCTTTGTACTCATCATACCCAATAGTTTTCAATTCACGTAAGAATAGTTTAGTTTCTATGACAATTTCGTTTTAGGTCTGGTAAAAGTGGCCTCCTCTTTAAAATACGCAACCGGAAACGACCTTGAGTGGCCTGACCTACCGGCTTGGGGAGGTCTCAGTCTCGGTCTCTGTCTCGGTTCTGTCTAAAAAATCTACAAATCTCAGTCAGAGTAAGATCCCAAGAACGATGATAATATTTTCCTGCTGCCAGGCCTTTGTTTTTGCCCCACGAGCACGGAAGCGGAAACGGAAGCGGAAGCAATACGCCCACACAGAGAAAGTCTCAGGTGGCATTGCATTTAAGCTGGCAGGCTTGCCAGCCAGAGTTCATCAAGATCTCGTATCTCATTAACTGGGTCATGGTAGACCACATTTAAGGCCGGGCCGCCTCATGCCTACCAAAAGCCAAAAAATCCCAAAAACGTCGCCATATTAGGTGTAAAGGTGCACGGTCTGCGGTATGAAAACTTTTTCAATTATAACCGTAAGCGCCAAGAAAGCAAAAAGACGTTCTCCTTTCTGGGGGTCGCAACTTTTAATACCCTTTAATCGGTCTGGCTAATGCAGGCCACAATTTTGACCGTATCCATGATCTCAACGACATTGCTACCCTCGCGAAATTCCACATTCTTGAGCAGCAAGGTCCACACATTGTCGCAGTGTCTATAGTTGAGCAATTTGTCGGCCTTAAAGGTGACCCTGGCCTTAACTTGCTTGTTTAAAGCTTTACTGATGGACTTGTCGAATTTCTTCAATATGGTATGGACCAAATCGGGACTTAAAAGGCCTTCCTGAAAATAATATAAAAATATGAATAATTACATTCCCAAATATTAATACAAATTTATTTGCCTGTGTCATCTCATTTATGGTTTCCTGAAGCGTGGTACCCAATGTTGAGGTGCGATAGAATTGGTAGCTCATTATGAAATTATAGCTTTTGGCAAATTAAAATGAAGAGAAGTTACTCGGCAAAAAACAGCACGCAGGCGCAGCAGATTTTCCAATGATATTCTTGCAAGTCATTTACCTTTTGACACTTCCCTTTTGACAAACCAATAACGGCTGTTAGACGAGTCTGTAAAACTAACAGAGATTATATCGATATTAATCTATTTATGTAATTCAGGGCTCTGAACCACTCCGGAGTGGGGTTTCTCCGAACCAAAGTGGTTCGGTTTTTTTTTATCGATCCAAACATTTAACGGAGCGTGATTTATTTCGTAAATTAACCGGAATTGAACGAGTTCGCTTTTTTTTTTTTTGAATAGAATGAACAATTGGAAGGCTAGATTCTAATTTTCCAACATTTTTTTCCGATATCAATTTTCTAATTGTAGTAGCATATTGGGCTACAATTTATATATTATACAAATTAAATAAATTAAATTAAATTTCATTAAAATTATGCTTCGCCTTTTGGCGTATATGTTTTGAAAAATAAAGATATGTCGAATTTCCGATAAGTTGTTCAATAGTTTCGAAGGCAGCCATATGATATAGTCGTCTGATTTTTAAAATATTGACATTGAAATTGCAAAAACGCACATAATCTCTGAGTATCTCGGTGGCTGTGGATCTTTTGTGAAATTTTAAATTTGCGGGTACAAAAAGTCCGATTTAGTTCAATTTTACAAACCAACAATATACTTTTTACCGCAAATTAGTCTTTAACAAACATCATTAGTTGTCCATTAGTCTTAAATAAAACACTCTGTGGTTTTTGACTTTGAGAACCCACTTAAATTACTTCAAAACGCTTGGAGCTTTATACTAAAGGAAAATCCTCTCAGTTCCTGAAATTACTTAAATGTTTTTGCTTGAAAATGAAGTTGAATTGTGGGGAATATTTCAAAAGACATCTCTGAAAGTCTCTCAACACTTTCGAGCTGCCACTCAGGGGTCGCATTACGACGTGGACACTGAAGCAAACTATATAGTTGGGGGGTCACAAATCACGTGACAGGGGCTGAGTGATGCACTGGAAAAAATCTATATGGTATAATGAATAAATTAATTATTTTTCCCAAAACTGCGTGTTGTTTTGTATCAGTATGGCGAGTGGAGAACGTGGATCCCAGCAGGCAAGCCTAACTCTATCCAGCACTCAAAAGTTCGGCACATTGGCAAAGGCTGTTAGTAATCCTGTTAAAAAGACGAATACCTCGAGAAATACAAATCAAAGTCGAGCATGGACGGCTCCAAGGTGGGATTCTTGGCCCGTCTGGACCGCCTTCTCCGCCGCTGGCTGCCAGGATACAATTTCATACGCAACAGGCGCCGCTCACCATCGCAAATCACGATAGCCGGAGGATCCTGCTCCGGTTCCGGTGGCCACAACATCCAGGTGCCACGTGGAAAAAGAGGTGGCAGGAAGGGCAAGCAAGAAGTCTATCTGGACACAGGCATTGCCAAGTCGGAGTTCTGCACTCAATTGGAGATCCTTTTGCGCAACAAGCTGATCAAAAAGCAGCAGGAGGAGATGGCGGCTTTGGAACAGCAGGAATAAGTCCACCAGAACAAGCAGGATCCGCTCCAGCACTAAATAGCGCTTTTGAGTTATATTGTTTATTTCTTACTTTTCATACCAACAACTCAATCCATCAATCAAGGCGCCACATTAAAATTAATTAAAAATAATGACCGCCAAACAAAACGGGGTTTTGTATATTAAAGGAAAATAAAAACGATTTTTCCCCACAAAACAAATCCCTTAGGCTTTGGGAGAAGTTTTCCCACTTAAGTAGCCCCATTTTCACCCCCTTTCAAGGCCATTGTTCCCTAATGCTAATCAGTCAACAACAATTTAATCGCTTTTAATGGCCAAGCAGTGGGAGTCGACTTCAAAATACCCTATCATTTTTCTATTGTACCTAAACTGTGATTTACTTTTGAAGTATAACATGTTTCTTTTAAGTTATATAATGCTCATTCGAACTTTTATTATTTTTTAACAATTAGTTTTTTTTTGTTTGAGCCTCAAGATGTGCTAAAGATGTTGATTTTGAATATTTTTTAAAGAAATTATACCACGATTAGTAGTTTTAAGACTGTATTCATCAAAATTAAAAATTCCCAAATTAATATTCTCTTTTTTTAATATCAATATATTTATGTATAAACTGCTAAACTAAACCAATATGATTATTCATCAAGATTAGGAATTCCCAAATCAATATTCTCTTGTTTTTATATCAATATATTTATGTTTAAACTGCTAAACTGACCATCATGGCTCTTAAAATCAATCAACTTACCCATTAAGCTACTCACTTTCTTCATTGGGGCGAAAAACTGAAAGTCAGGTGGGTTGGAAGCAAACACAAGCGGTGGTTAATGGGGGACTGACAAGCACTCGAAACATCGATTTAGTCGTTATCAATTGCGATGTCATTGAGCCCGGACTACAATTATATGTATTTCAATTTGTTGCAAGGCAGGAGGTTGTACCAAAAGCCCTGCTAATGTCCATGGCATTAGCATAGGGTTTTCCATTGCTCTCCATTGCCTCCAACAGCTAAACTTTTCGAACCATCCACTAACAAAAACATTACGTATACGCACCGCAAGCCAGTATCTAAACATGTGCGAGTGTGTGTGAGTGAGTGGGGACCAAGGGATGGCATCATAATTTTGCTGGCCAAGCACTTGAGCACTTGACCATTAACGTTACTTTTGTCTACGTAGCTTATACAAATACACCAAGAAAAAAATTAACTAAACTTTGAATTCGCATAATAAAAAGAAGAGCATGGCGAGAATTTTATACCCTAGCAGCTATTGCCAAATAAAATATTCTTTAAAACGACTATATTTTTAAGCGCAAATGTTTAAAACTATGTAAATATCTAGATTTTTTTAAATTAAATGTATATATGGTTGGCCATTAAATATATTGAAAATCTTTTATTTAGCTAATTTATGAATATTTTCTGTATGTGCATGAGCACACATTGTTGACAATTGAGGGCCGATTCGATGTGGAGAATGGTGGCCTGCTGGTTAAGTGGGCCATCATCCTGGAAACGAGCCGCAGCTGGACCGCAATCTGTTCCGTTCCTTTCAGTTCAGTTCAGTTATTCCCCCGGGTTTGGGTCCCCTTTCAATATTTGTGGTTGCTGGCAATCGGGGATGTCAACAAAAGTCTGTGTTATCCCACATAAAAGGGGAAGTTTTTTTAGAAGGAAAAATGCGGGAGAGAAAGCCCCTACGGTTGCCATGACCAACAACACAGCTGATTAAATTCTCGAAAGTGCACAAAGTTGTTGAGAAGAAATTGACAAAAACAAAAAAAAAACGGCAAGAACCATAGTCATAACAAAAAACACAATTTGATAAGCTAAAAAGTAATAATAATATTCGTTTTAAACTTATTTTGTTACCTTTGTTTCCATTTTGTTAAATATTTTATGCCAACAACAAATTGAATAAAAATTCGTTTTTTATTTATCATATCTTTTATTTGTAATTTCGTTTTTAAATGATTTTTGATTTTAATTTTGGATTAAAATTTTTAATAATAAATTACATTAAATTTTTTGTTCAATAATTTTTCATATTTGCGAGCATTAGTTTTGTTATTTTTCCTTGCTCTGTGGCAGCAGCAATAATTGAGCAAATATTTCCTAATTAAATCCATTTGTTCATATTACACGATGCTAGTCAAAAATTGGAAGAGAAAAAGGGGGAATTAACAAGGCATTGGGAGATCTAAAGGGATTCATGGGTATATATTTATAAGAATGGATATTCAGTGGGCTTACAAAACACATTTACAGAGGCGTCTTTAATGATATGTGTTGAAATATTTGTATTTGTGCTACTCAGTTGGATAAACCCGTGGTTAAAGTAGATGTTTTAGGTTATCTTTATCGCTTTTCGATTATCGATTACAATAAGAGCTAAAAGTAGTTTTGATTTCCAATTGGACTTAAATGGAAAGGTAAAGAAAATGCAGTTCCAAAATTGGAGTAAGTTTCCTTTACATATCGATTTTAAGTTAATCGTTTATCGGTGACGTTTTTGATATCCGATATTTAAATAGGCTATATATATATATATATATATATATATATATTAATATATATATATATATATATATATATATATATATATATATATATATATATATATATATATATATATATATATATATATATATAATTAATATATATATATATATATATATATATATATATATATATATATATATAATATATATAATATATATATATATAATTAATATAAGTTTTATTCGAGAAGCTGTGCGTTTTGTCAATTTAAATGTAATAAATATTATGAGTTAATATTTAAATTGTTTGGCTAATGCTGTCTAATCGATGTTCTATCGATTAAAAATGGCTAAGTAGTCGAAAAAAATATGATACTTTTACTTCTTTAACCTCTCAAGTTGATAAGTACTATAATATGCGACACCTGCCGAGCCTTTTGCGTTCGATTATTGATGAACATTGTTAAGGGTTCATATTATTGCAGTTTGACGAACACGGCTCGAGTATCAATTTGATTAATTTTGTTATTTTGAGTTTTTGTCTGTAGACGATCGATGTTATAGGTGAGTTGATAATCGATTAATCGTAACTGAGAGATATGGCCGATTTGGGTGTGGGCAGCGGCGATGTGGTGTTCTCCTCCTCGTCGTCGTTTTCCTGCGAATCCTCCGGTTCCCCCAAAGCGTGAACAAACTCGTAGAAGTCGATGCGTCCATCGCCATCCACATCCACCTCCTTGATCATGTCCTCAACTGGTTGTAAAATGGGGTTAGGGAATATGGGCGGGGCAATGGGCTTAAAGGGAACTTACTGTCCTCCTCGTCGAGATCTTCGCCCAGGCACTGCAGCACCGCTCGCAAATCGGAGGCCGTGATATATCCCCGATTGTGCTTGTCGAAAACGCGAAAGGCGTCGCGTAATTCCCGCTCCTCCTGATCGGCAGACGATAGCCCCGACTTGTCCTCATACGTCATGTTCGACAGGATATCAACGAACTCCTCAAAACTGACATTGCCATCGCCTAGAAAACAAACAAAGTGGGCATAGCAACAATAGAGCATACAAAATCATACATTTTATAGCCTTTATACAAAGATTTATCTTTCTGATTGCTTTTGTATTGGAAAAGTATCAAGGGGATTATCTCAAATCATATAATTTAATTTCTAAAGCTGTAATATTCTATAAAACAAATCCATTTCTATACCTAAATGTTTAAAATCTAAGTTGTAAAAATTATATGTTGTATACATAACATAGATAGTAATATGTGTTAATAATTCCTTTTGCTTAAATTAGTTCTGTAAATGTATTAATAATTGTTGGGTGTAAATTCTTTGCAAATTGATTGACCTTAATGGCAATGTATATCATTCCCAATCCCCCCGACTACTCACCATCCACGTCGATCTCCTGCAGCATCTCCTGCAGCTCCTCCACTCTGGCAAACTGACCCAGCGATCTCATCACAGTGCCCAGCTCCTCTTTGGTGATGCAGCCATCGCCGTCCTTGTCGAAGAGCCGAAAGGCCTCTCGAAATTCCCGCATTTGTCCCTTGGAGATGATGCGGCGTTTGTCCAGGGATTCACCTTCCGTCAGGTTTGGACCTTCGCCGATTCCCAATCCCATTCCCAAATCCGAGGAGGCATAGGATATTTGACGGGTTTTCGTCTTGCGTCTGCTGCGTGCATTAGACGACGTCCGTGGAGGAGGCGGACGATGTCCTCCTGGCTTCATAGACGGTTCGTAGTTGTCGTAGGACTCCTCCTCCTCCTCGTCCTCATCCTCTTCTTCTTCATCCTCCTCCTCCTCTTCGTTGTAGTCGTAGTCACCCATTTCCTCCTCCTGTACAAAGAAAAGAAAAACATACGAAGAGACAGCCATTGCATGGTTAAACAACCTATAAAAATTAGGTAATTTCATTAAAAATATCAGATTACCTACGTTCAGAAAACAGTTGTACCCTTAAAATTATTATTTAAAGTAATTAATTATTGTTTTTAGAACAGGATTTTCTAAATTTATATGGTAGGCTTAACTTTAAGGTTTTTTTTGTAATATTGTAATAACATGTAAAAAAAAATTTGTTTTTCAACTATTTTTTGTTTTTTTTTTTTGTAATTATCTATTGTTATTTTTGGTATAAAGTTATATAGAATTTATCAGAAGGATTTATAATTCAAAATTAGTTCACTTACTTTTCAGCTTTTCTGTCTGCACTGGGACACCAAAAAATAAGGTTTTGAGAAAAACACTTGTGGATATAAAATCAACATTTAACAAATGAAAAAAAAAAATTGCCATTAGAAAAGCGGGTTCCGCAGATTACTAGCTTGATAGTCTTATTTTTTCAAGAGATAAAGATTTGACTATTGATTCGATTGTCTATTTATAGACTTATCAAAAAAAAAATTTTTTTTTTACTTTTAGTCTAATTTTAGTACTTTTCAATGGATTACAAATTGAAACAACTAAGTAAACGACATACTTTTGTTAAAAGTACAGTAACAATTTTTCTTTGTTGCCCCCTTTTTTTTTTTTTGTTTCTACTTTTTTTCTGTGTGTAGAGATTTTCTTACCCGCATGCCCCTCGGCCGCTCGCCCACTTTGATCCCCTCGCAGCAGGAGCTGGAATCCGTATCCACATCCGTATCAGTCTGTTCCGGATGGGAAATGGCAGCACTTCGTTGTGGTTTCTTATCCTTTTTCCGAGGCCTTTGACGGCGCTGCTGTGTCGATTGTGACGGTTGCTGCTCGCTGCTGTGGGCGTGGCCATGGCCACCATCTACCGGCTGCTCCGCATCCTGAACCGCCTGATTCGCATCCTGATTCCCATCCTGATCGTCGCCCTCCGCTCCAACTGTTGCGGTCTGCTCCTCGTCGGGTTCATCGCCACTCACCGCCGCGTTTCTCGTCTAAAAAATGTAAGAAAAAACCAAATTAACATTTTCATCTATTTTAAAATAAAATCTAGTTTAAATCAAATCAAACAACACCTTTTATTCCTTTCTACAACACTTTTAAGTGATACTAAAAAAGTTTATAGGCAAATGTCAGTTGCAAAAAGAAAGCCATAAACAAACAGATAAGTTATTAATTAGCTTATGTAAAATTGCATTTGCACTACTATGCTAATAAACATATCATAAATAAACATATATATTTTCAAAGCATGTTGGATTATTATTAGCTTATATTAACAAAACAGCTTAAAAAAAACTTGAACTGTTTTATTTGTTAGTTATGTGTCAATAACATTGCTTTCTTTATTTATTAATTTGTGTGTAATGAGTTAAAAAATTAATATATAACATTGAATTATAAATACCTTAACTTTTGTTGTGTAAACATCTTAAACACACTCACCATTAGCTGGCGGAATTCGCGGGCAATTGTTGAACCAGTTAAAAATTTATTAACTGCCGTGAAAAGCCGTTTTCCTTCCAACGTGGCGGCCTTCCTCCCGCTTCAGCGGATCTGCGGCAAAGAATCCTCCTCTGCTCCTCCTGCGAAGGTCCTCCTCTTTTCCGCTTGCAACCGCACTTTCGGTTCGCAGGATATGCAAATTCCAAATCGAACGGGGCTGCAAAATGGAGGGGAAAGCAGTGGGGACCACATGTTAATTAAGCAATTAAGAATTGAAAGCAATTTGCATAGCGGACACGTCCGCAAATTTCGCCACCAACGAGACAACGTGACCGTCCGCACACAGACAAAAAAAACTCTGTATATGATATGTTAACCAATTTATCATGTATTTCCTATATTTGTATAAAAAATAACGTCAATAGTTCAGTAAATTCCACAATAATGTTAAAAAATATATATTTTTTGTATCTAAAAATTGAAGTTTAAATGTTGAGCCTATAAATTAAATCATTTTAAATGTTTGTTATATATTTTATTAAAATTTTTTAAGCAAAAAAATATTAAGGATTTTTGTTTTGAATTTAGTTTAGTCTGTAAAATTTATATTCTTTTACATTTGATGTCCAATTATTTGGCGTGAAATGGGCCTTATCATAAATAATATAATAAAACCCTCAGCAGGGTATAAAAATACGAACAATGTAAAATCAGCTTAGGCTGAAAATATCTAATTGAAATCGAGTTGAGTTTTTATCTGTGCAATTCGAACGCTCTGCCCCCATTCACATAGAAATGCGGTTGGCATTCAGTTGAAAATCTCTGCAGCGCAGCTGACTGAATGGTATAATCAGTCTAATAATCCATTTGATTGGCACACATTCAGGTCAGCATTTGGGACCAATAGAGTGACGCGAACAATAATGGCATCGATTGCTGTCAGCGTTCCGGAAAAATGAACGGACTGAGTCAGGGAAACCATTGAGTTTCAGTTGTCACATAAGAGGCAAAAATATTAAATACAGTAAGCCATTGTTAATGTCAAATAATATTGTCAGTGACAAACCTAAATACGTAGCACAAGTTGGTACTTAAAATATGATGATGGGATGGTACTATAGAGATTTTAAATATTTAAAATTTAAAAGCTCCTAGATTTAGTGAGTCTTTACAATTACGATTTTAATTTTATAAAAATCGGAAGACTTTATCATATGGCTGTTATCGAAACTATCTAAATATTTATCTGAAAATTAATATTGCTTAATTATGCAGGTCCAAAACGCGAGATTTCAAGATTTCAAACGTGAAAGACTTTTCATAAAAGTTTTCTCAGAGGAAAAATTTTTAAATTAATATACACTGATAAAAAATTAAATAATAAAAATAAAATATATATTAAATCATCCTATTAAATACAATTCATAAGAAATTGTATGAGTTAAAAATAAATAATTTCAATTTATGTGGAAAATATTGGATTTAAAATAGATCCTATTTAATTTATATACATTTTATTTAATTTAAATATAGTTAAATTTAAATTTAATTTTTAGATATTAAAATAAATTCCAACAACATTTTTAATAATTTAAAATTTCAAATAACTGAAAACCGCAATGGATAAAAATCAAAGCATAAAATATTTAATTTGAGTACAAAATATTTGTATTTAATACTTCTTTTTCTACCAGTGTATCTTATACAATTCTAATGAAAGCATCTGAGGAACAAGAAGAACTCTAATTAAATTAAAAATGATGAACCCATTTTTTTTAAACTCCATTCGAAGTTCACAATACTTGCGACTAAATTTTGTTCAAAGAGTTGGAAAATCTGTACGCTATAATTAATTTATATTGCCTTATGTTAAACACCATTTAGTGGTGGCGTTTTGATAGAATTTAAATAATTCCACCAGCTTGGTAAACAAAGAGCAAAGGCGCTTAATGGCGGCGGTGAAGAAAATGGAGAAAAAGGGGGAAATCCGATTATCGATGTGGCCAGGAACGGACATTACTGGACAGCCGAGAAGAGTCATTTTTCGGAGGCATTTTGCTCCTTTGCTCCTCGCCGCTTTAAAATTGCATTTCGATGGCCTGGAAATTTTTCAGCATATTTTTTTGCATTTCATTTCGAGGATGCACAGATGGTGACCAGATGGCCAGGAAGGATGTGGCCTGCATGAGAGGACTACCAGGACGAAGCCACATGTGCGGGTGGTGCAAAGCCGCAATGAAAATGCCCCAAAAAGGAAGTGCCAAGGCGAGAACAGAAGGACACCCCAGGTGGCCAAGGACAATTGCAAATGCACACTGCCAGCTGAAAGCTGCCAACTGCCAGCATTTTCACATTTCCACATTTAAATTAAAGTCCCTTGACAGACTGATCCTTCATCCAGTTTATAGTATATCCTTCGAGTTGCACACGTTCACACACATTTAATTAACATTTAACGTTAACCTGTCCATTAAGACGAATGATGGCCACATAGAAAACAATGGCGGCATAATTGCAACATAGAAGCTAGGAAAACTGAACGAAGCATTTGCATACAAGACGATGATCGCTTAGCATGAACAACATCATCATCATCACCACCATCATCATCATTCCACCAGTCTGTTCCACGTCAGCGGTTTATCGTCCTAGGTGACGTTCCAATTTTCTTACTTTCCAAGGCAAGTTAAGGAATTAAGAATACAAAAAAATACGAAAACCTGGTAAAACTTGGCAAAACTTTGGTAAATTTAAAGATTATTTTTTGGAATAGTTGGAAAATCCTTTCACTCAAAATGAGACATTTTAGTAAGGGATAAATGTCTTGTTTCATAGGTCTCTGTTTAGTACACTCATGAGCAATCGCCAAAAGTTGAACTTAAGCCAGGGAAATCGCCCTAAAAAATTAGAAAACATGTGTGGAATTTAATACATTCTTTGCAAATTTATAATCATTTTTGTTAAATTCCGGGTGATTTTTTGTTAATGGACTATTTACTCGAAACTGTGATTTGATTTATTTTCTACAAAGCTAATTTAAAAAAAAAAGGAAAGAACATTTTTCTAGTATTTGGGGCAAAGTAAAATTTACCTAAATATAAGGACGATTTTATTTTTAGTTGGATTTTCTGGTATTAACTTGGAACTTGATTTATAACATTTGTCTTTAAAAACTAAGAACTATCGCCCATTCTTCTCAGTGTGTCATTTCGTTTTATATTCCTTAACATCTCATCGCTGGATGTTCCATTGCTCTGTAGTCGCGTGCAAAGACTCTGACATAAAATAAATGAAGACACAACTTTTAACCCCCCTCCCCTATCATCATCTTACTCTCGAATTTTCCCCACTTTTCCCCCACTTTTCCCCCACTTTCCCCTATTTTACCGCTTCTCAGACATTTTCCCCATCCATCCAAGCGACAAATGCTTGGCTTCTGCATAACTTTGTTCAATGTTTTCCAGTTAGTCTTCAGTTGGGACGTTCAAAATGTAAACCACAGACATTTGATACCACCTTTCTTTCACGGAGGAAAAAGTAGTCTCGGCCAAGGTTTAATCAACGTTGCACAAATAAAATAAATTTAATGGCTTAAGTTTTTACCTCATTTGAACATGACTTTATCTCAGTTTTTTGGTAAGCAAAGAATATATAGGATTTAGAGGATTTAATGGCAAGGAATCTCTTTTGTTAGGCGAACGAAGATTTATCCTAAAATTAAAAACTGGTTGGTTCTTTATCTTTATTTATTTTAATTTATTAATTTGTTTTCTTATTTTCCTTTTATGTTGGTAAATGTCCTGCCACAAGTACCAATTTAAGTGCGTTTAAGTACCTAGACATCTTTCAAACCCACTAAATTTCCTAAAATCCCCTTCACCGCTCTAAATTGTCGACCATTTTGTGGCAAACATTTATTCACTTGTCCAAAGCGAAAAACAGAAACCGCAAAATGTTTTCGGCGCGCATTTTATTGTTTAATTGGAATTGTTGCCTGTGGCAAATAAGGAGGCGCATGGATGGGTGGTAATAGCCGCGTGACCGCACTCCCTGTAAACGGATTACAAACGCCACCCCATGCAATCAATTAGAGCGAACAAGGCACAAAAAAGTAAATAACATTTTTGCCAATCTGCCAAATTCTCTCGCCCTGCATTTTCTGGCCCTTGTGCAAAAATTGTCATACGCTGCGTATGCGTTATATTTGCATGCCAATAAATGGTATATATATATATATATACATATATACATATATATATATGTGTGTGTGTGTGGGACGGGGTTGAGCTGCGTGTTTTATTTGAGTGTGTGGAACGGTGGCACACGAAACACAATTCGTACATAAAAGGCGGCAACAAAAAAGTTGACGCATAAATCAAACAAAAGCAAACAAAATAAAATAAAACAAAGCAAAGCGAAGCTAAGGATCCCCCTTGTTCTTTTTCATGTCTTTCATTTCCTCCGCACGTAAATATTTGCTTGGCAATAAAAAATTTAACAACGCAAACAGGCCAAAAAAGCAAAGGAACGGTCCAAAACAAACAACACAATGGACGATATGTGAAGGCAGATCCAGACAACGAAGGATGCTCTGGGGATGTGTATCGAAACAGATAGCAACAGGAATGGAATTTCTATTAATTGGGCAAGCCGAAGTTTATATACACTTGTAGGTATTGCAAAAACGAAATATTCTACCAAACCACTATATACCTATTTGTATGCTTATGCATAAAAACAAATAAATGATGTCAATTTTGCAATATATTTTTGTATTATCTGTTATTTTTTTTAGTTTTTTCTTATGCATTTTTATAATCGGAATAAACATCTATAACTCTAGTTATACGAGTTGTGCCTTGTACTAATCGTTTAAAAATTTCAACTTGCAAAAGCTTTGATTTAAATCATAGTACTCTTTACATGGGTATCAAAATATTGCTTCCACTGAAAACACTTCAACATGTCGTTTAGTTCAGTATCAATTTTCATATTAATAATTTTTTTATTCATAAAGAGTTCTCGTTGAACTTCGTAGTCGTAATTGTCAACGTATCAGATAAATGTTACTTTATAAATGCAGAATTCGCGTTAAATGTGAACACTATGTTGAAAATTCGTAAGAAACAGAGTTGAAAAAGCAAAGAACGTAAAAACTATTCAATGGCTTGCTTTTTAATGGCCAAATAATGTCCATTTTGATCGGAAGATGGCCATTTTCTTTCCTTCTCGCTTATCTCCAGTTGCCCCATGCGTTGGGTTACCTTTCTCCGCCTTCTTGACTAGCAGAATTTGGCTTTTGCATCGCTTCTTACATAATTTATATGCCACACGCCGCTTGCCACTTGCCACATGTGCAAAAAGACCAACTACAGTGCCATGAATATGCATGATAATCAAGTGGCGACGTTGCGGTCCACTCGTTTATGCGTTTTCTCTTTCTGGCCCGCAGGGCATCACATATCGCCCTTTCGCTATAACAGGACCCATTAAACTCAGAATGAGTGCAGAAAACGTAGCATACTTTCCAGGGCACTTTTAAATTAGTGGACAATTAAAAAATACGTTTCCATGAGTACATACGTTTTTAATGAATCCATATTTTAAAGTCAAGATGTTAATTTCTTAAACTTAGTAATTTATATTTTAATGTTTTAAAACGTCTCCATAAGTCCTATTATTTCATTTTATTTAAAATGTATATATTAAAACCATTAATTCTTATTTTGAAGTTAGGATTGTAGTTTCTTTTATTAAGGAAATTATATTTTTGTTTTTAACAATATTCCAAGACTCAAGTTTTTCATTTTTTGTAACAAATATAAAAATACAAATTTTTGATGTGTAAATATGTCCTTTGATTTTTGAATACAGAGTAAAATTAAGTTTAAATTAATTTTCCGAAAAATTTAATTCTTTATTTAAAATTATCTTTCAGTAAATCAGTATTTCGAGTGAAAGCCTTTAAAAATATACAGATATGTTCTTGAAATTTTCTTTTAACAATTTAAAAGTGTGCTACATGTTTTTAAATTTTCATTTCTGACGAGGTAGTACTTCCTTTGGCACGTTCGTGAGTTCGTTTCCGTGTTTAGTTCGTTAGTCACAAAGCAGAGGTACAGAGCCCGCATTTACATGTGTCTTTTTGTGTCATTTGCATACGACTTGAGCCTTTTGTCCAGGTTAAAACCCGACGCTTTCTTTCTTTCCCCAATGGAATTGCAATAAACTTGACCACCAGTGTGCAAAACTTTCGTCGCAGTAACTTTCTCCCCCAAGAAAATGGGCAAAATAAAGTCACTGAGAGGGAATTTCAATTGATTCAAAGCAGGACTTTCGAAATGCGCAAACAATTAGCCCCAAAGACGAAAGTTTCGGACCAAAAAAAGTAAAAAAGTTTGCAGCAGCTGCCCGTTTCTGATTGCCATATCAGAAACTTGGCCTTTGTAATGACTTGACTGCGTAAAATTGGGGGAAATTCGAAAAGTTCGAGCAACACAGAGAAAGTGCATCACATTCCCTGGGCCCAGAATGAAAAATTACTTCGATCGGCGTGCGCCACTTTCCTTGCTTTCCCCACTTTCACATAAATTACACGTTGGCAAGCTTACTTAAGAAAAAAAAAAAGTAAATGCCCAACCTATCTTTGTTAAGAATGTGTATACGTCTTTTCTTAAGTTAAGTTTTGTTATTAAAGCTTTGCATATATACTTGAAACCCGATTATAAGTGGTTTTCGTCCTGAATATTTCCTGTTTTGTAATTGGTTAATGTTAACCTTAAAACTTCACAGATGATCTAAAGATTGCATAACTTGAGCTTGTGGCTTTATTTCTGTATTAAAAAAAAAAAAATTGTAACCTAAAAATAAATATGAAAAATTGAATGAATGTTTTATAGCAATATTTGGTTTACATTTGGTATTGATTGGTATTATACTTCGTTTTAAATTTTTAATTTAATTTGTATTATAATCTGTATTTTATTTTTTGTATAATCTGGCTCTGTTTAGCCTTGTTTTAAAGTGCTTAACAACTGGCCAAGATTTTTCATGCATAGAGTTTCGAACACAAATTGTATTTATGGGCAAAAATTAAAATTAAAATTTTCCTTTAGCGCACGTTGAGATCTTAAGACAAGATTTTTTTTTGCATAGCAATGTTTTGATTGTATGTCATGACTATTCACAGTTGAGTTATAGTAGATCAACAATTCTCAGCAATTCGTCGGAATACTTCGGTGTGAGCATGAAATGGGGAAAATAATAATTATTAAATAAGTAACATGTACAAAAATAGGAAAAAAAATAATAAATAAACTCGAAAAGACGAGATCAATTTGATCAATTGACCACCAACATATCCTATTTAATATTTGATAAAAAAAATGAATTAATAAATTAATGTGACAATGGAAGAATCCAAATTTCAAAAATAAGCCCCTGCTATTATCATTAAAACTTATGTAATCGAGGTTTCAAAAAGCTAATCTGTTCGATATATTATTTGTGTTTTAAGTTAATACGTAACATATCGATATTAATATTGGCGAAAGCATTCAATTCGATGCAAAACATGTTTTCTGTCATCCCCAGCATTGTGTACGGTATAGTTACACTTTTGAGTAGCTCAGCCCTTCCCACTTACAATCGGAAAGGTGCAATCGGCCGCGACGAGGGCCAGAGTATCCTCACCGATCGGCGTCGACATAATCATTTCATCCTGGACTGGATTTCGAAGTTCCTCTTCGATTTCCTCGAGTGTCATGATTTTTGAGTAGTCGACTTCCGGCGGAGGTTTCAAAGGCGATTCTTCCTTTTTGGATGTGAGTGCAATGTGTTTTGAATTATGTTCAATGTTCATACGCTGTTGTTCTAATGCTATTTGGCTTGATAAAGACTCTGTTTTCCCTGGTGGTGAAGTTTTCTTTGGCGGTTCTTGGATGGGATTAGGAACATTATTCATACGTTCGTGGGTGGGCATTAAAAGGCTTCTCTGTGGATCAAAGAGAAAACATTTTGTGTGGTCGACTCCAGGTCGAAGTTGTGAAAGCGATTCTTGCTGTTTGGGTGCATGTGAAATGTGTTTTGGATAATGTGCAGCGTTCATAGGCTGAATTGAAGTCACAGCCCCGGAGGCCAATAGCTCACCGATGCTTTTAGGTGGTGGATATTGTTTCGGTTGTTTTTTTTCTATTTTCCTCGGTGGAGAAGTTGATTCCAATGGTATTTGGATTGATAAAGGCTCTGTTTTCCCTGGTGGTGTAGTTTTCTTTGGCGGTTCTTGTATGGGGTTAGGAACATTATTCATACGGTCATGGATGGGCTTTAAAATGCTTCTCTGTGGATCATGGAGAAAGCATTTTGAGTAGTCGACTACCAGTCGAGGTTTCAAAAGCGATTCTTGCTTTTTGGGTGTGTGTGAAATGAGTTTTGGATTATTTTCAGTGCTCACAGGCTGTGGTTCTGGTGGTATTTGCCTTAATAAAGATTCTGTTTTCCCAGGTGGTTCTTGGATGGGATTAGGAACATTATTCATAGGTTCATGGATGGGCTTTAAAAGGTTTCTCTGTGGATCATAGAGAAAGCATTTTGAGTAGTCAACTACCGTTCGAGGTGTCAAAAGCGATTCTTGCTTATTGGGTGTGTGTGAAATGAGTTTTGGATTATTTTCAGTGCTCACAGGCTGTGGTTCTGGTGGTATTTGCCTTAATAAAGACTCTGTTTTCCCAGGTGGTAAAGTTTTCTTTGGCGGTTCTTGGATGGGATTGGGAACATTATTGATATGTTCTTGGATGGGCTTCAAAACGCCTCTCTGTGGATCAAAGAAGGGCTTATAACCTCTATAGTCAGTCACTATAAGCAATTTTCCCTCAGGAGATATTTTTAATTTGACTGGAGAACTCATTTAGTTGCTAGAAAATTAAAAATAAAAAAGAAGGATAATGAAATGAGGATGTTGATATGAGGATGATAAAAAAGGAGACTAAAGGATTGTTTGGAGGTGTATGTGTGTGTGTTAAAACAATTTCAAAAACCATTAAATAGTAAATAAACTTAAAAACTAATGCTAAAAGCATTAAATTATCACAAATTACTTGGGCAATCACCATAAATTTTGTGGTAAAGTAACATAAACGCTTAAACATGAAGAGGAACACAAAACTTTTGCCCGAATTTATAATACACTTTGAAAAAATATATAAAAAGGAATATTTTGAAATAAGGTTTTCTTTAGATACTCCTTATATAACGTTTAACTATTTAGTAAAACTTTAAGGGATTTAATAAGATAGTTTGTAATATCAAATTACGTTATTATTATTTTTTTTTAAGAACTTTGAAGTTCCAGTTTATTGTCTACTCCCTTACATAATATAGAACAAGTGTAACATTGTTATTTTAGGCGAATGTTTAAATACTAAAATAGAGTATTTTACCAGAGAATTGAATGGCATTTACTGTATGAAAATGCTTTTAAATATTTAACAACTTAGCATATTACCTAATAGTAATGCCCCGATTTCTTCAAAACTTTCTTTCGACAACCACGAATAAAAAATGCATCCTTAAAAGCAAGAAAAACAAAGAGCAAAAGCGAACTTTTCGGTATGCATATGCATAAAATAGAGTGTCCCCTCTTTTTCTCTCGCGTTTTGCAATTTAGATGTTTATCCCCAGTTGTGTCTCCTTGTTGTTTGCTGGTTTTACTGTAGCTGTTGCTTTTACTGGGTGCCTTTTATTTTGCTTTTATTTTTTGAAAATACTTAAGCCTTTTATTCAGTGCGCTTTTTTGCGACGACGTCACCGACCTCGACACTTAACCCTCATTTCCCTTTTCTCCGGTCTAAATTTACATTTCGTTCGCTTCATCTACTAAATTTTACGGATTCATCGCGTACATTTCATTTACATGCGTTTTATTATCTTCTCTGCTCTGCTCTGCTCTCGCAATTTGTTATTTGTTGCCTTTACATATTCAAAAGGGTAAACATGTTTTGGCCAAGCTTTTTCGGTTTTTGAGAGTCCCACTAACAAGATAGAAGTCTGTGTCTGTTGTGGGTCCTTTTTAAGTGTGCCTCGTCTGCATGTGTGTGGCTTATTTTAATATCATCATATTTATGACGTGTTTGAGCACAAAGAAAGTCAGCCAAGGGGGGATGTGTGCCACTTGAAGACCGTAATCGCTGTGACAGCTTTCAAACGGAGGAGGGCAGGACAGAATACCCATGGAAAATTTTTATAACTCCCATAACTCAGGCGTCGGTTTGCGGGATATCCTTTAAACTTGCCATTACAGAATTTTTAGAGCTGGCAAACACTCGAACTGGGTTCAAGAGTTTGCATTTTAAATGCTCTTTAAACCGGGTAACTAAATTATCTCTGACGCCTTTTATTAAATTAATTTGAAACATTTCATTGTTAAAATGTTAGCGCGTTATCCCTTTTATACCCTTATTAGTATTATAATTTCAGACGTTCAGACAATTGTATATATTTTTATAATTTCAGACGTTCAGACAATTGTATATATTTTTATTCAAAACAAAATTTTTATTTGTTTTAGAATTTTGATTTATATTTTATTGAAATCGGACAACGGACAACAATCGGACATAGCTTCAATCTTTTTAAACTTATACGCTTAAAATTTAAAGTAAAGTTTAGGGATTATTTAATTTTGGGTATAGCTGCAAGGGCATATATACTTGGGCTTATTCAGTGCTAATATATACACCCAGAGAAAAACGGCATAGTAAAATTAAACATTAAAATGTTCGCTTCGCTATGATGATGGCTTGTCTAACTAACTAAACTAAGATATTTGGGGATGAAGCCTTTGAATAAAATTGATGACCAAGATTCTTGGCCTTAGCCCAACTTCATGGTAAGCCTACCTTAAACTATCTGTCACAGTTGGAGGCGCCTCCATTTTATTCATTATTCATGCCAACAGGTGGGCAAGCGAAGGAGATGGAGGACGACCCAACATGTCAAGTGGCCATTCCTTATGCATGTAAATCTCCAAATCCCCAAGTGCAGTCACTTGGCGTGTCCTTTTGTTTCTCGTCGCTCGTCGCTCGTCTCCCGTCTGTCTTTCCCTCTCATAAATTATAAACAGGGAATTTCCATTTCTTCTCCACACCAAGTGGCTGACAACTTCTGACTTGACTTTCGACCGGCTTGCTTGACTCCGATTGAGTGACTGGATGACTGGCTGACTGATGAGCAGCTCGAGCTGCGAAACACCTGACAAGCAGCAGCCTTCTTAGCTACATTCTGTATAAAAATAGGCTAAATTAGGCTAAAAATTAAAAATAAATGCTGAAAAACAAGCTTTGTATGTCCAAATGAAAGAAATCATACAAAAAAACTACACGTTTTTAAGTGATAGTAGTATGCTAGATTTATGGCTATAGGATTTTTACAATATTTATAAGCAACTATGCTACAACTAGCCAGAAATAGGCCAAAATGGCTACACTGATTAGAAGGTTATCGGCAATCAACTTCCACATAATCAACTTCGACCTCAAAGAGGGCGGCGGACCAATTAATTTGTGCTCGCCTCAAAACTAAACTAACAAGGATGCAAAGATGATGGGATTTTCGATGGGCAAACAGTGCGGTTGTAATTTCGGGACTGAGAATTGAGGGCATGCCCAAATTGGGATGTGTGTGTATGGTATTTTGGGTTTGTACTCTGTAACTTGTGTTCTGCTGATTCAACTCGATGGGAACAGTAGTTTATGCCACATCGAAAAATAATTATAATCAGTTGGGCTTTTTGGCAATTTGCTGGAAAATTTTAAATTTCCCAAACTCACTGATAGACAAACAATCGATTATAATCGATAACTGTAAAGAAACTCAAAAATAAAATTATATACATTTTTATGAAATGTTTATTTACTTTTTTTTGCTTTTTTGCAGCAACCAATTAAAAATATAAACATTAAAGATTATACGATAAAATATCGTTTGTGAAAAACTAACAAATAATTTTATATCATAAAATTTTGATTGGAAACACTTTTGTTCGAACGGAAATACTAAAAATATTTTAATATGGATGCAAGGTGAGTGGTTTTGAGTTTATATTCCATTTTAAAGTTTGTAAATTAAAAAACATACATTTTGGATGTTACATTTTCTTTTAATTAAATTAATGTTTGGCAGCGAACGAGAACTAAGCTTTTCTATTCAAGCTAATTAAGGCTCTTAAAAGCCATTTTAAGATCTCTGGCTGGCTAATGCTATAAGATAAAACCCCGCCATCCACTTTTGGCCTGTTTTTTTGGGGGGTAACCACTTGGATTACACTTAGCCGAAATATATGTGTTTGTTTGTTTTTCTTGTCGCTTTTTTCCTCTGCCTTTCTCTTTCTCTTTTTCTGCATTTCTTTTTGTCGCCGACGGTTATTGTTGCCAGTTTTCCCAAACAATGCAGCCCCCCAAAAAGGACAACATGGAACATGGCGAGACCTTGTGGGGAGTGGGCGGTGGGTGGGCAATGGGGGGTGGTACATGAATAAGGACAAGCAAGGCCACCACCACCATCTAGCGCCCGCTATATAGGATACTTGTCATTGTGGTGCACTTTTATTTTCATCTTTTTTTTTTTTTTTTTTTTTTTGAGCCCTCCACTCGGAAGCCGCTCACCTGAACGCCGGCACAGGAAATGGGTAACAGCTTATTGCATAACCCACAAGCGGGCCAATGTCGCCCGGCTGGGATTAGGCCAGCCCACAGATATAGATGCCCAGCAGCCAAGAACACACTGGGCCAAATCAACCTTATGGTAAACAAATAATTACATCTTTAAAGCAGGGTTGCATCAACACAATTAAGCAAACACATGCACACACATGCAACGAATGTCAATGTAGAGTTGAGAAAAGACAAAAAAAAATTGTATTTGGATAAGCGATAAAAAAAATAACTTTAAGTACTGTTGTTGGCTTGCCTTGATCTTATCAGCACCTCAAAGAAAAGAATTGGATTCTAGCAACCTAACCATTAAATATACTTTAAAAAAATTGTCACAGATATAACTGAAAACACCGGAAAATATAGTTTCTAGTTAGTAAAAAATGGATATGTTTAACAAAAAACTTTTAAAATTGTTGCTATCTCAGATGCCTTTCATTACATTTCCTTCAAATGATTTACAATGAAGTTTTTAGAGCTAAAAAATGATGACACCTAGTTTCAGCTCGATCCCTTGTCGAGCGGATTGGGCCCTGGCCCAACACAAAAGAAGTACTTAATTTCTTTCAGTGCCTGCGCACACTTCCCTCCATTCAATCTTTGCTGCTATTCCTTTCGTCGGTTTCGTACACGACTTCATTGCGGAATTCTTTGGCCAAGAGGAAAAAGCTGCTTTCGACTCAATCAAGTTGATAGCGGGAATGAAGAGTTGTGGGCGCGAGGAAGTGGGGGCGTGGCACTAAAATGAAGAGCAAAGGTTTTGCTCCTCCAGCTGCAGCGGCAAACTTTTTCGCACCAAAAGAGATTTTCGCAAACTGCAAATTCTTCCACTTTGCTGCCTCTTGCGATTCATTCATGTAAAATCTGGCATATATTCATGAGTTCGTTTTTGTGCGTATGTATGTATGTGAGACACACACGCACGCACACACACATTTGAGCAACTGGGCTGACAAGTTGTAACATGATTTAATTCATTAAATGAAAATCATATTTTATGATTTAAATTGCATTTTCCAAGGCAGTCAGCATTGGTATGTGTATGTGCTTGCTTAGCATCAATGTGTGTATATTTGCGTCAGTGTACACTGAACAAAAATAATAATTAATCCACATCAACAATGATTTTTAATCAAAAAAGGGATCGTAAATCTATTTTGTTTTAAAGTTTCGTTAAAACTATCTAATTTTCTCTAGAAATAAAATATAATTTTCATAGTATAAAAAAAAAATTTTAGCTGTTTTTTGGTATTGTTTCTAAATTATAATACCATTTGTTTTTTGATTATTATTTTTGAGACTTTACACAATCTGTAGATCTCAACAAGTATATAACCATTTCCATAGGAAAGTTTTAGGGCAAAGAATCACCAGGGAACTCTAATAAAGAAAAAAGAGCCACGTCTCGTGGGAGTTCCTTATTTTTTTTAAAGCGGATGATGAGGCAATTTGATGTCCCACGACTACAACCCCTTTTTCCCCATTTTCCCTCTTGCCTCGAAACATAATTTAGCGGAAATTCTGTTTTGTTTTGAGCGCGCCTAAAGCCAATACGGAAACAGTTAAAATAAGGAAAGAATAAAGGACCAAAAAGACGGAAAAGTGATTTTTTTTTTTTGTGAAAGAAAAATGGGGAAAAAACAATTTTAACTTGCTAAGCTTGAGTGTGTGTTTGTTGGTTGTTGTTTTGCGGGGGAGAATGAAGATGGCAGGAATTTAAATTGAGCGCGCCCAGGAAAATCGAGAAAAATTCCAGCATATTTCTGCTTTTATATCTCCCGGTGATCGTTTTATTCTGAACAAAATCATTTATCATTTTTCGCCCCGCTTGATTAATGATTTTATGGTATATTTGTTTAGCTTTCTATTTATCTCTTTGTGTAATTGCTGTTCCCGGGAAAACTCTCGAATGCTGCGCCACCATTTCTGTAATTGCTTCCGATCGGATGCAATTGCAGCCAACCCACCGACCCACTTAATCGCTTAGCTTTGCACTCCAGATTATATAAGCCCTGATAAATGTTGTCTCCATATTTCGGTCTCTCCATATTTTTACATCGCTTTTCCTCCGACTTTCCACCGCTTTTCCTCGCTTTTCGCAAGTGCCAGGCGACCCCTAATAAGTATGCTACACATTTTGACAGACTGACAGCTGAGGCCAACGTGAAACCCAAAAGGGGCGTGGTCGGGAACAGGGGCAGGGGACTTACAAGCTAGAATTCGGAAAAATTCACGGCAGAGATGGTCGAGTGATTTTGGGCATTTCAAAGCCAAGACAATATTATATTCTTAAGCTCCAAAAAAATATATATACTTAATTAAGTAATGACGTTAAGAAAGCTTATAAATTCACATTGCTTAAGAAAATTTCTTGAAACTATATTTATTTTTAAAGCTTTGGAAATATATAATCTTAAGTAATACACATTGAATATTAGCAAAAGACGCCAAGAAAGCTCATAAATTTAAGAAATAAATTAAATATCTAAAAGCTGTAGAAACAATTTATTTATTTAACTTTTAAAAATATATATATTACAAGCTCTTATATATTTCGCGTTAAAAGTGATGACTTGAAAACTAACATTTCCGATTAAGTTTCTCTTGAAGCAAATTCCTTGCATATTTAATCAAGATTTTCAATTAGGTTTTTATTGAAGAAATTTTGTTTGAATATCCATAACATCACAGGCGTGACTCACGTCTCCGCTCTCAACTTTTTTTTGGACACGTTCCAGAGCTTCTGGCCAAAAGTGGAGTCTTGGCCTGCAATTAACGCAACACGATTTGTTGACCCCGGTCTCTTACACTTTCTTGGCCCGCCTCCCTGATTGCATTTGGCGTAATTTTTAATTAGGCTTCTCGCCCTGTTGGCGTAGGTTTGCTTTCCCTCCTCTCCGCTTTGAACCGGGCTAATTGCCTTCCTTTTTTTTTATTTCTTAGCCAGGATCAAGTGGACGAGGATATGTGGCTGAGAAGAGCTGTGATTTTTAATTTAATAAAAACTCCGCCGCACTCCCTAATTGACCAGATAGGGCAAAAACGGCTATACACAGAGAGAAAAACTTACACATGATGCCATGAGCAAATAGAAAATTCAATTCATTTTGGAAAGTTTAAAACTTCCGGGAAAAGAAAAAAAGAATAAAATGTACATCTTTTGACACTATATAAATATCAGAAAGATAATAAAACTTTCAAAATCCTTTAAGTATTTAATGTATATAAAACTTAAAAAAAAAAGTTTAAAATGTACATTTTTTCATTTATTAATTTAATTATCTGAAAACAAAATATAAATTGTAAAAACCCTTCAAATATTTAATCTATAATAAACTTTTTTTTTATCACAATTTTTGATATGATATATTATCTGAAAATACTGAAAATTGTAAAAATATTCAAATAACTTATCTATATTAAACTTTTTTTTGTGTAATGGGCGGGAAAGAACCCGAGGCAGGGGGCGTGACAGCCAATAATTCATATGTCTCGCCCTAAAGCTATCAGATTTTACAATTTTTCCAGTCCTGTTGTAATCTGCACCGCCGCATGTCAATACATTTATCCATATTTGCATTTTGTGGTTTTGGTCTTTTTGGGACTGCCAGTATAATTCCCGTTGAAATATTGCACCTGACATTTAAGGTTGATTAAAATGGAATATCTGAATTGCATATGAATGGCAAAAAAAATATGGTCATTGAAAATAAAAACAAAATGTCTACCCAGAAATTGGTCAAACAGTGCAAGAATCTAACGCCTGGTAAAAATATTTAGAAAGAACACAAACATTTCCAAACATCCGTTCACAAAAACGTTTTTTTGTGTGCTTGATAAATTTAAGAAAAGCCGCGGGCCATAAAAACATAATTATTGTTAGGATATTTCGCTAGCATGGCCAATTACCCCAATAACCCCGATCGTTCCTAACGCAGCTACATTACCCTTATCCCTATAAAATTGAATTTGTATTATTGTTTTAAAATAGTTCTTATTTTTACAAAAAGATTTAGACACCTGCGTGTGACTTTTATGTTTGGTAAACTGGGAAAGCACATTTTTTTTTGGTTATGTCTGAATGTAAGCAAAGAAATTTCGAGAGTGTTATCATATGTCGGGGATTTAAACTATACCACATACTCGATTTCGAAGATATGAAGCGATCAAAGCTTTGGGAAATGGAAATTCCGGAATTATCAGAATCGAACCAAGTCAAGTCCCGAAAGCAGACGCCGATTAACAACGGCTAAAGACCGAAATGTGCAACAAGAAATGAAGCTTCTCACACGCACATACACACATGCACGCACACTCACAAGAAAAAAAGTCGTTTTAGGTTTGTTTTGGCTTACACGCAAGTTTGCAATCCGGCAACGTTTACAGTACGAAATTCGGACAAAACCAGACTTGTCCGTAAAAGGGCTCCGAACTTTCCGCAGCTTAGGACCACACGCGGCCAAATCGGACAAAAACTAACACGATGAAAACTACAGTGTGACCGCAGAAAAGTCAAAACATTTTACCACATCACGAACATAACGAAAAAATGAGTTTTTAAAAGGATATCGATAAGGGGGATTTATTGAATACCTCTATTGTAACGTAAATATGAGTAGTTTTTGAATATTTTAAAATAAGCGTAAAAATTGTAGTCGAGTAAAGGTCAAATCTCAGTTCTTTATATAATTTATCATAAGCTGAGGAAAAGTTTCACTTGATAATTTACAAATTTTATTAAGTAATTGTATTTCGATCATATGTTTGTAAGATATATATTTAAATAGTTATATTTCAAGTAAATAAACCATTTATATATTTATATTAATTCATTTGAATCAAGAAAAAAATATGTTATTGGGAAATAGCAAATTACAGGGTATTTAACTACTTCCGACTTTTGTTTAATTAAATATTCGTTAATTTTGGCGCCACATTTTATGATTTTCTTGATTTATAAGCAACGTGATTTGAGGTGGCCCAATTGTTTTGGCCATCCTGATTCTATCAAGAAATGTGGATTTAAAAAGCGAAAAACGTTAACAAAATTTTCAAACTAGCAAAAATATCAAAAATTTTTTTTATATTGCACCTTTTACCTTACCTAGATACATACTTAAACAATTGTGTTTATTGTACATTACCCAGGCACTTATTCTTCCAAAGCCCTTGTACCTTACCTAGGTACTTCAAACTAGTACTTTTGCCAACACTGTTGAATACCAACAGTAAATACGAGTACTGTTCTAAACGGAATACGGCCACACCATACGAACAATCAGCTGTTTCTATCGCAAAATTGCCGCAACATACGCACAATCAGATGCTTTCTTTGCCGACAGTATTATTGTGTTTTTGTTTTAATTCAAAATTATTGTTTTTTAACTAAGAAGAGGATGATCCGCAACGTGGTGGTTGGCGTGTCGGGGGGCGTGGACAGCGCCGTTTCCGCTCACCTGTTGCGGGAACGAGGATTCAATGTTTTGGGCATCTTCATGCGCAACTGGGATGAAATGGACGAAGTGGGTCGCTGCACCGGCGAGGCGGATCTCAAGGACGCAGAGTGGGCGTGTCGTCGACTGGGCGTGGAACTGCGCACCGTGAACTATGTGCGCGAATACTGGACGGCCGTGTTTAGTCAATTCCTGGATGATTACCAACAGGGATTGACCCCAAATCCGGATATCCTGTGCAATCGTCACATCAAATTCGACCTGTTCCACAAGCACGCCCTGGAGAATCTGGGCTACGATGCCGTCGCCACCGGACACTATGCCCGCAGTAGTCTGGGCAACTTTCTTGAGGCGGCCAATCCCGAAAAGGAAGCCCGTCTCCTAATACCCACCGATACATTCAAGGATCAGACCTTTTTTCTGGCCGGAATTCCACGGCATTCCCTGCAACGCACCATGTTTCCCTTGGGAGACTTGCGGAAGAGTCAGGTCAAACAATTGGCCACCGAAATCGGACTCCAACGACTGGCCAACAAGAAGGAGAGCACGGGCATCTGTTTTGTGGGCAAGCGCAACTTCAAGGAGTTTATCAGAGAGGTAACACCAAGACTCCGATTCCGATTTACACTCATGATTATATTCGTACAGCCAGGGACAGATCATTAGCACTAATTCTATTTAAATCCATTACAAAATCAACATGTACATAATCCCATGGAGAAGTTTTACCTTTACCAAATTATTTTTAATAACCAGATTTCGAATTCGAAAGCCTTAACTCACAATTCATTCTTATTTTTTTCTTTAAAGTTAAAAACTTTAAACTTAATTAATTATTTAATTTAATTTGAAATAATGTGATCTTCAAAGTTTAAAGAAAAGACAAAATAAAATCAAAATATTTTTAAATATTTAAAAAAAAATTTTGCTTAAATTTCCAAAAAAAAAGTTATTTTTATTTGTTTGGTGCTTTCAAAAAATATGTATATGTACGCACTATACAAAACTTCACCAGTAATTTTGTTGTCACGTTTTAGCCACTCTTTGCCAAATCATAAATAAAAATTAAATATAAATATAGTTAATAAAAAAGTGTTTCTTACTATGTATAACGAATTCATGTAGAAATGTATTATAATCATGAGTGTATATCTAAAAGAGAAACCAAATTTGCCCGTTTCTCCTATACATTTTGCGATCGTTTCACCATGCCCTTGCAGTACATCACCTCCAAAAGGGGTCCCTTCGTGGACATCGACAGCGGAGAGGTGGTTGGCCACCACGAGGGCATCCACCAGTGGACCGTGGGTCAGCGCTGTCGCCTGAGCTCCTACCTGCAGCCCTATTTTGTGGCCAAAAAGGGGGCACCGGCCAGCAGCAGCAGCAGCAACACCATCTACGTGGCAGCTGGCCACGATCATCCCGCCCTGCTCAGCACTCGAATTCACATCGATCCGCCCAACTGGCTTTGTGCGGAGTCCCAAAGGAGGCTTGCGGCAATGGGCTCTCTAAGGTGTCGCTTTCGTTTCCAGCACACCAAACCATTGGTGGGCTGCCAACTGACGATATGCCAAGAACAGAACTTCCAAGTCGAATTGGATGCTCCCTTGAGAGCCATTACGCCCGGACAATACGCTGTGTTCTACGATGACACGGCATGTTTGGGCTCCGCCCGCATCCTCAGTGCGGATCCTCTAAAGAAAAGCAAAGCGTCGAAGCAAACGCAAGTGAGAAGTTTAGTCAGTTGATGGTCCTTCGGGGAAATAAAGATTTCTAAAGCCAACAAATTAAACCGATCATCCTTATACTTGATGAATAATATTTAGAAATTTATCTGGCTGTCATTATGAAAGTGTTTTTTTTTAATCTACAATATTTTGTTTTGTAATAACTTATATTTTTGAGATTACTCTGTGATGCCCTATGATGTTTACCTAAAAAGGCCTTTAATAATTTTAATTTCTTTCTTTCTGTTAATTTCTTTCTATTATTCTTTTTCATCCATTGAAACCAAAAAAAAAAATCTTTCAACTTTAAACGCAGTAAAAATAATGTTGTTTATATTTTGTATACAATCTTTCTATCATTCTTTTTGAAGCCTTAAACCCAAGAAAAACTATTTTAGCTCCATGGTAGACACTTTAAACATATACGCAATTTATTCTATGTCAGTTTTACAAATAATTTTCGGCAAAAAAATAATCATTTCTTATTCTACATTTGTGTGGTCCTGGGCGCAATCTCGCAGTCAACATAAATAGGGTTTGCTTAAAATCTTAGCCTAAGTGTACACGTTACAAGGTCTCTCGTCTTAAAAGTTAGCTTACGACATAGATATGATTGAGCAGGGATGTGTGTGTGTATGTGTGTGCGTGTGTGGTGAGCAGGATGTGTGGTTGATGATCATCAGGTGAGGAGCACGGTGAGGGCGTCCAGGAAGCGGGTGAGGTCACTCTGTCGCAGCTGCACGACGGCAGGCTCAAAGAAGTCCTGCAGCAGGGCAACGCCACTCTTTTGCGCCGCCTGCTCGAAGGCCTTGCCAAAGAAGGTCCTCGGCGAGTCCTCCCTAACTGGGGCGATCCCCACCAGCAGGCACATGCCCTGTGCTGCGTCCAGAGGACAACTGGCTATCAGTGGCAAATCGGGCGCCTGCCTAGCTCTACTCGTGGCCACATGTCCGCGCAGCAGGAAGCGTGCCAGCAGGGCCAGGGCATAGGGATACGAGAAGAAGGCGTGCTCCTCCTGCAGGACATAGTAGAAGAAGGACCCAGCCGAATGCACCTGGCGTGCCTCCAGACTGCTCTGCACCTGCCTAAAGACGGCCGCATGCAGCATTTTCGCCTGCTCAATGCCAGCCGTTAAGAGTTGCTTGTGCTGGCGACTCAGCGCATCGGAGGCCTCCAGAAAGCAATCCTCCGGAGTCTTGTGCTTCTTCACCGACTCCATGATGGATAGCAGGGCGTATACGTAATCCGCCGCCGCATACCGGCTGCGGTAGCCATAGCTCAGCGTGAATGTGCCATAGACGATGTCCGGTATGTCGTACTTCTCGGCCAGTCGCTCCACCATCGAGTAGAACTCCTTGCGCAGCACCAAGTCCATGGCTCCGTACGTTTGGCGCGCATGCACCAGTGGCAATCCCATCTCGAGCAGCAGCTCATGCAGTCTCTTCTCGCCGCGCAGCGTCCACAGTTTCAATTGGCACGACGCGTAGCGGGAATATCTGGGCAAAACAATGATAAACCATGGTCACTATTATTATTATTATATAGAAATAAATGGGTTTTTGAATGGACGAACGGGGAGAGTTCAAATTTAGAGTATTCCCTTCCGTTTTGGAGTCGTACCGATCGTGGCCACACCCTCTCCAACGCCCACAAATCGCGAAAGTCTGTCAAGTCACTCTGACACAGGCTAGAGATCCGATATTAAGTTTCAAATGTTTATTCGGGTAATAACTATCGAGTCTTCCAAATCGAACTATTATTTTAGATGTTATGGGCATTAATGTAAATTTTTTAGTAGATGGCGCCACGCAAAACTTGATTATATTCTAAAGGAATATATTATTTAGAAAATGATTGGGGATATTTCATAGTAAGTACTCTACTTTATAGCGTTGTCACCAAATTTGATATCAGAAATTTTATAAGTTGAAGGTGCGATCGTCACAACTTTTTTACCTCATTAAGAAGGGTTTTATTTTGATTTAGCTATGTGTCTTTCTCGCAAACTCTTTTATTTACCCAAAATTATTTGTACTGTCTATAGTTTATAGTGGTTCAACAATAGTATTATGCTCACCTCATGGACTCCGTGACTGGCCAGTGGCGGTACAAGACCAGATGCAGGTCATTCTCGAAACTGATCTTGGAGGCACTCATGGTGTTCTGATCGTTCGTCTTGTTGGTTAGCCGCGAGACATGCGACTGGATCTGCTCCAGCTCCAGGGTGTACGCCCCGCTCTCGATCTTGCCCAGCAGCAGTTGCTCGGTGATGCCCACAATGGCCCACCAGAGCAGGTCCATGTTGTCCTTGGACAGTTTCCAGGCCAGCTCGAAGACGAGCAGGGCAGCGGATCGTCCGTAGTAGCTGAACTGGGTGTACTCGAACATGATCCGGTCGCGCTCAGATTCCCATTGCCTGCGGGCTCGTTGCTTCAGGATCCGTTGCTCGTGCCGCTCCAGGCGGCTCATCTTAGTGGCCCTTTGTGCAGCGGGAGCACGATCCTCCTGATCGGATTCGCCGGCACCACTGTCGTTGTTTTGCTGCTCCTGGTCGGAGCCCACATCACCGTCGTCGTCGTCGTCCTCATCCTCATCCTCCCCTTCGGAGTCGTAGAAAATGCTTTCGAAGGCTGGAATATTCTCCTCCAGCGAGGGATCGCCCAGGATGCACACCTGGCGATCGCTGTAGATATTGCACACATCCAGTGGTCGATGCGAATCGCAGATGAAGAAGATCACATCCTCCGCCGGCTGCAGCAGTTCCACAATGTCCACGCAGCCGCCGCAGTTGACCAGCAGGACGTACTTGACATCGCCCTGGTGCTCCCCGTAGGCCCGTTTCAGTCCGGTTACGCCCATGATGGGCACCACCGTGTAGAGCATGTGGTCGTACTTGAACAGCGCCTGCAGAATGCGACTGGCGCAGATGGCATCGATGTCGTAGTTCACCACGATCAGGATGCGCTTGCCCACCAGCTGGCGGTAGAAATCGTTGCGCAGATCCTGCACAAACATGGTGAATCCTGGCCAGAATCCTCCCCACTAAATGCCAATGTGATCCAAAACAAAACACTTGCTCTTCTCAGTGACTTTGGGGCAGTTTCTTTTGATTTGTGGTCAATGGAGTGGGGCCTTTATATGACTGGTAGCCGTTGCATTTTGATGGTTTTCTTGTGGCCTGCGAGATTTTCCCCAATTTTCCCGCTCCGCCCCGCTGCACTTTCGCCAATTGCAATTTAGCGAATTAAAAACGCGGGAAACAGCTGGCTGTTAAAGTGTGACCAGTCTCGAACGGACGGAAAAAGCTTCACTTTGCCATTCACCCGACATCTACTCGTTTTTTTGTTTTAATTATTATTATTTCAGATACTAAAGAAAATTGACCGCCACATTAGTTCCTACCAATTTTTTTTTTTAATAATATAGAGGTGGCTTTTTATTTTTGTATACTAATAACAACCTTTAGTATAATCGTGTTTCCCAAACATCCCATAATTTTACGTCCATTTCCTTAGGTTGGTTATGGGAACAGATACATATATTCTATTTAAAAAGCATCCAAATAAAATTTAATTTTAAACAAACATTTAATCAAAAACAACTGATATTCGTCATTTTGATTTATAAAAGTGCAAATTAATTGAATATAAAATTTTAGTTCTATTAATGGCTTAAATTTAACGGCTAATACAAAAATCGGTATATTTTGGCGCGCCATCAACGGTCACACTGCAACGCACACATGTGTTTTGAAAAGTAATAAAACAAAGCCGGAAAGTTGAAGAAACCAACAAAGTTGAAGTGAAAAGCTAGCAAAACATGACCAAGGAGAACAAAAAGAAGCTGCTCGCCCAGCGGCATATCTCCTCGCGGATGAACTTCCTCTTCCAGGCGTCCAACTTAATGGCCTCGGGCAATCAAACCAAACTGGCCGCCTACTATGGCAAACTTTGCCGCAATGTGGGCACCAAAGCCGTGATGCACATGTAAGTGTGTGATGAGTGGCTAGTCCTTAAACATTATTTATAGATATATATATATATATATATATATATATGCGATTTTTAGGGCTCCCGCCTTGAAGCGCTCGCTGTGCCGACGTTGTTCGCTACCCCTGATTCCTGGATTGAATACGGAGGTACAGGTGGCCCAGGAACCCAAGAAACCGGAGCAAGTGACTCCGCCAGAGGTTCACCCGAATGGTGGAAGCCAAACAAAGAAGAAGCGCCATCGCAGGCAGCGCAAGAAGCCCCCAAAGAGCGAGGATTCAAGTAAAATCAGTGAATCACTGGGTGAAAACCCGGCCAAACCCGAAAGGATCTGCCTTTTCTTGGAGTGCTCCATTTGCCAGAGCCGCCGAAGCTTTTCCGCCGGCCATCAGCGAGATGACTGCTGGCTAGAACAGCCACAATCTCTGGTGCAGGTGGTGTCTCTGCCCGGCGAAAACGCTCAATGATAAGCCAAAGCTTTTGCTTATCAGTAGGGTCTCCACTGAACTCTTAACTTCATCGCCTGATGACCATCATGGCCAGTTGATGCCGGCATGCAGCGCTGTAGACAAGTGATTAACCGGCTGCTCCTGCGCCAGCTCCGCCAGGCTAGCACACTGGCCCGTGTGAGTGGTTCACCCGGCTATGTGGAGATCAAGGAGCAGGACTCCAGCCTAAAATACCCACCAGTTTGGCTGAGGGACAACTGCCAGTGTGTCGAGTGCTTCCATGCCGCCACCAGAGCAAGGAAAAGTCACTGGGAGCGTGGTCCGGTCAATATAGAAGTCCAGCAAGTGGCCTTCAATCAAGAACAGCAGCAGTTAGAGATCCTCTGGCAGGATGAACACAAGAGCATCTTTCCCATGGCCTGGCTACGGGAAAGGGACTTTGGCGAGGCCACTAGAAAGCGTTATCTGGAGGAGGTCTACAAGCCACCGGCACAACTCTGGGGAAGATCGGAATTTGATGCTGTGCGAAGGGAGTTCCAGTACGAAGATGTTATTCAGGAGGATAAAGTACTAAAGCATTGGCTGGAGGCGCTGGCCGTTCAGGGATTCGCCATTCTCAAAGATGCACCCAACGACACCAATGTGGCCAAGCACTTGGCCCAAAGGATTGGCTATATTAAGCGCACCACCTACGGGTAACTACTACTCTCAAGCCAGGAATAAAAGATCACCTAAGTTCACAGCTAGCCCATCATATTTTTGCAACTTTCAATGGCCATTATCTACCAATCTGTCATATACAATATATTATCGCAATCGCTTGATTATTATGGTATTACAGCCAGAATCAGGCAACTTTTGCCTGCCTTTGATTCCCAACTCATGCTTTTGCTCTTGATAGGGATTTCTAGATAGTTCCTACGATAGTACATCAAGTTGAAGTATATGTTTCGTTAGAGATTGTTGCCTGTTTGCCTAACCCAAGCTATATCCTTGCTAAATCTGTTTTTGCTTCATTCACTAGCGACGTTTTCGAGGTGAAATCGAAACCAAATGCGGGCAACTATGCCTATTTGATGACTCCCCTGCCGCTTCACACCGATTTGCCGTTCTACGAATACATGGCGGGCATCAACATCCTGCACACGCTCGTCCAGTCGGGATCGAAGGGCGGCGCGAATACCCTTACGGATGGGTTTAATGTTGCTGCCAGGCTGAAGCAATTGCATCCGGAGGACTTTGAAGTACTCAAGACGGTGCCGGTGAATTGGTTCGACATTGGGCACGATGGCGATGAATCCCGGCCCTTCCACAGCCTCTGGAGAGCTCCGGTGATCTGTCTAGATGTGGACGGACAGGTGACGAGGATCAGTCAGAACACCCCGAAGCGAGACAGCCGCTTTTCCGTTCCGCTGGAGCAGGCCATGTCCTGGTACAGGGCATACGACAAATTCCTGGAGATCGCCCAATCCGAGGCCGTCGAGTTCAAGACGCAGGCTGGCGATGTCTTTGTGTTCAACAACCTGCGCATGCTGCACGGGCGAACGGCCTACGAGGATGCGCCGGGCAACAAACGACACTTGGTGGGCGCTTACGTCGACTGGGACACCATCTACTCAAAACTGCGAACACTCAAGTTCCCAAATGCTAAAGATTAGAGTATTGGAGAGTACTTTATGTGAAGAGCGGTTTATAATTCAAATATTATAGTTGAATTCAGAAGTTCATATAATATATTTAACTGGACCACAGAACCGATTCAAGGAAATACATATATGTATATATTTCATATTTAATTACTTCCTTTTTAAAACCCGAAATTTGTATTGTTACACAAAAATAAAGAGAAATGTTAATCATGATTTTGTGTTTCATGTGAAGCCTTTTATTATTAAAATATTATAATTAAATTGAAAAGATCGCATATTTATTATAACTGGGCTACAGAACCGCATCAAAGGAAATATATATATATATATATATATCATATTTTAATAATATAATATATATTATTTACACAATAATAAAGAGAAATGTTAATCATGATTTAGTGTTTCATGTGAAGCCTTTTATAATTAAAATATTATAGTTAAATTGAAAAGATCGCATATTTATTATAAATGGGCTACAGAACCGCATCAAGGAAATATATATAATTCATATTTATTTCATAACGCTTTAGCTGAACTGAAATCTCAAATCAAGTTTTCAATGAGTTTTGTGTTTAATTTGACATTTGACATTTCGCACAAGGGTATAGAACATATCTGAAATAGGAAAAACCTTAATATATTTGATTAAGAAATGGACAACCATAACATATTCAAGACGCTGCGAAGCGGGAAAATTGTTTTTAAGACCCCAAATAAAAAGAAGATGAAGAAGGCAAAGAAAGATGATGAAGACGATGTTGTTCTTGTTTTCGACTCGAAAGAGCCGAAATATATAATAGACCTGACTGGCGAAGACTCGATGTAAGTATATATATAATATATAATATATTCATTATTTATTTTGTTTAATGTTTGCAATTTTAACTCATTTAAGGTCTGATGAAGGCTCTAAAAAACCGGAGGAGTAGCGAGCAGCCCCCATGCAATACTAAGCCCCTATTTTATGTGGGCTGAAAACTAACATTAACACTATTACAATACACATGTAAAATAAAAATATATATGTATATATATATTCTTTATGCTAAAACAAAAGCTTATATTGATTAATCATATAAATACAGAATCAGGCTATAATATAAGATTAAAAATGTATGTTTCGGTCTTGGAGGACATTTTGATGTTTAAGTAAGAAATAAGTAAATTCATAAAAAAAATAGCTAATTTGCAAGCCCCCCCCCCCCCAGTCCATAAATATTAGATCTCCTTGTGAACACTGAAAATTCAAAAACAAACCGCTTCTTGGTATTTTTCTTTTTAGCGTGCTTGGTATTCTTTTTTGGTATTTGTCACCCCATCCACGCAAATGGCTAAAAAGAAGAAGCACACCCGAAATCTGGTCACACAGCAGCGAAGGCATTTATTTCGCACGCAAAATAAAAATATAATGCAAAGAAATTAACTGAAATTCCGGCCGTAAAATGCGATCTAGGCCACGAGTCTAGTTTTTTATTGTTGTTGGATTCCCGAGGAAGTGAGTGAGCCTTCGCGTAAGACAGAGCGAGAGAGAGAGAGCGAGGGAGAGAGAGTGGAGCACGGATCACGGATCACTTGAAGTGGATTTCTGGTCCTGTTTATCCAATCGCAATGATGCCCTACAATGTACGGAATGCCGGTGGCGGCAGCGTTGGCGGAATACTCCGACGCACGGGCCAATTGTCCGGGTCCGGGTCCGTTTCCGGTTCCAGTTCCGGATCCACAATTCTGAGCAACGGAAGCGGCAGTGCGGGAGGAGGACCCGGAATCGGAGGATCCGCCTCCTCCAATCTTGACCTGAACCACCGACAAACGCCGCTGGAACTGCTCGTTTTTGGTTACGCCTGCAAGATTTTCCGGGACGACGAGAAGGCCAGGGAAATGGACCACGGCAAGCAGCTAATTCCCTGGATGGGCGACGTAAATCTCAAGATAGACAGGTTAATAATTGGAACTAACCCGAGCGTTAATTATACGATTAATCAGTACGCACACCACTGCTACATACACCCACAATACCCAAACCCATACCCTTACCCATACACAATACACATACCCATTTTGTGACCCGTTAGGACCAACACTAAAATGTACAGCAGCGGCCAAAATGGTACAAGCGGGTACTTTTGGGAAATTAAGTAACAAGCCTCTGGAAACAAACCAATCACGTGGTATGTTGAAAAAGTTGGTTTACCAGTAATCACAAACAAATTAAGAATAATTCCATACATTTTGAAAATGCCAATGCCTTAAAATTCAATCATTAATAAGTTAACCATTGTTTTTTAGGAAACAAATCATTTGGTGATATCAATGTTCTTAGAGATGTTATCACATCTTGGGGTACCCAACTATGATCCCCAATTTATTTACAAACGCAACAATTTTAACATTCATAACATAAATTTGTACATAGAAATCGCATAGATTATGATATAAACTGGCTGTCCCAAAATATTTCTTTCAACCAAATTTCAACTACAAAACCTACAGCTGGATGAGTTATATTGTATGTGAATTTAAACTTATGCCAATCTAATAAATTTCTAGCCTCAAATTTCTGTGGTTTATAAACATAAATCAATCTCAATGGCAAATAAAGACAAAAATTCACAGAATTTTGTACTCACAACTTTAAACTCGAATTTCTATAAAATTCTAACCAACTATAAGTCTTAGTGCTCAGTTTGTCTAATTTTCCAAAACTATTCAATGATTACCAGTATTTTGACCGCAACTGTGCTAAAAGAGGACTTTTGACCGATCTGCGGACTGCACAAACACACACACAAAAAACAGCATCCACACAACACACACACAAACGTACACACACCATTGTAATAACAGCTCTTTTCAGTGCTTCTCAAACTGTAATCTCTATCCATATACAATTTGAAAACTGTAATTCTTTGACCATTTTAAATGTAAACCGATTAACTTTTTAGCCACCGGAGCGGTATGTATATGAACGATCTCTAGCCTTAAAACCTAATCTAATCTGAAACTGCATTATATATATATATATATATATATATATATATATATGTATATTTATAAAAACCGTATGACTATGAATATTGTGTGACTGCGCGCGAGTGTGCGAAGCAAATGGGGATTTTTTTTGGGGTTCCTAAGGAGCTGCCCTGCCCCACCGTTTGTTTCGCCCGCCCCCAATTCGCGCTGCCCCTGGAATTGCCACGCCCACTGATAATGCTCCTCCCTCTCCTCTCTGTTTATATTTCTCTGCTTGCTCTCTTTCGGCTCCATTAAAAACCGTGAATACCGTGAATCCCGTGAATACGGCGGCATTTGAACCCCAGATACGATGTGCGAGGCGCCCTCTGCGAACTGGGGCCCCACGAAGCGCCGCCAGGTGGATATGGCAACCGATTGGAGTACCTGAGCGCCGAAGAACAGCGCGCCGAGCAACTTTGCGAGGAGGAGCGCTACCTGTTCCTTTACAACAACGAGGAGGAGCTGCGTCAAGGTGAGTGGCCACGTCCATCTGGTTGTACCTCCAGATCCACCTATCCGGGCAGGGGTGTCGATATCATCCATCTAGTTTTTGGTCCAAAGCATATAGAAATCTCTTTCAAATATTAACAATAAATTTGAATTTCAATAAATAACAATTATAGATAACATTTAAGAGATATATTCTTCAAACCTTTTAGGGAAGATATTATTATTATTATAAATATTTTATCGTGTTTATTTGTATTGTACAAAAAAAGTAAAACTAATGAATGAATACATATATATTTAAATATTAGGTGATATAAGGTAATATTATATTTTCAATCGCAAAGAATTATCACCTGAATATAGAAAATTTTGCGGTATAAAGTCAAAACAAAATCAAATCAAGATAAAATAATGGATTTTATTTGATGTAATTATAATTTAGTATGTTGCGTGAATCCAGTTTGCTAACGTTTACATATCTATCGTAACGATGTCGACACCCCATTATCCCGAACTCCTCAAATTGTGAATTGTATTACAAGTACTGCAAGTATCAAGAAACGATCAAACCCAAACGCAAATCGTAACCAAATTGAATCAAATCAATACCAATATTAAAAAAAAATCAACCACCGATAAAGAAACCACCGACATTCCCATCGATATTTCCAGAGAGAGTCCCTTTTCGGAGCAGGTAAATACCAAATCCTCAATACCTGACAGATAAAACCTTTCTTTCAGATTAAAAATAAGCTGAAGCCACCAGTTTGCTGTGGGCCGAAGTCCAGAGATCGAGGAGCCCGCGGGGAATCCCCCAGTGAAACTAAATGTCATTGTCTAGCCACCCCCCTCCCTCTCTCTCTCTCTCTCTTCTCTCTGTATATCTCGTTCGTTCGCATCAGCTCGAATACGTTTCTCTCGCTCTGATTAGCTATTGCATTTACTCTCACTCCATGCTAAATTCCCATTGTTTTCTGTGTTCTCTCCATTTATTTTGGCCCAATGCTCGGACTCTGCAGAGGAGGACCTCAAGCGGCTGCAGCAGGAGACCTCCGGCGGCAACTACAGCCAGGTGGGCTTCCAGTACGATGGCCAGTCAGCGGCTGCCCTCAGCGGTTCCTCCACGGCGCCCTCCCAGCTCTCGCCGACCTCCGAGGATAGCGAGCTGCCCTTCGTCCTGCCCTATACCCTGATGATGGCTCCTCCACTGGGCATGCAGCTGGTAAGTCCCACACCTTCTTCTAAACTACATGTATGATGCTTAATTGATCAGTCTAACATGGTAAAAATGGTTAAATACTTAACTAACCGAATACCTATCTTAAAATGCTTGCAAATATGAGCGCAATTTGATAAATAAATTAGATGTATAAAGTCAAATTTTTTACCCAGTTTTTTGCTTCGTTCTTTAATTTAAACACAATTCCCACTAAAGAGATTTGGTCCTAAACTTTTGGCTTGAACAACAACTTTGTTGACAACTTCTGTATGTTCTAGTTCAAAAATGTAGTTTTTGTGTAACATATTTTCCACTTTATTTGATAATCTTACATGTAGTTTAAGCTAAGAGAAATTGATTTATTTTATTTTAAATTAAAACTAAATTTCAGCCGGATACTATGAAGCAGCACGCTATCATCGAGAAGACGGCTCGCTTTATCGCCACCCAGGGCGCTCAGATGGAGATCCTGATCAAGGCCAAGCAGGCAAACAACAACCAGTTTGACTTTCTCACCCAGGGCGGCCATTTACAGCCCTACTATCGTCACCTTTTGGCCGCAATCAAGGCGGCAAAGTTCCCACCCGCTCCGGAAACTCCGCTGGATCAGCAGAATCCCGACCAGGAATCGCAATCAACCGACAACTTACACAGCGCGGATGGCGGCGCGGATGGAAGGAGGAACGCCAACCAAGTGGTCATCACGGTGCCAACTATCAAGTACAAACCCTCCGCTAACTGCGCCTACACCCAGCTGATCAGCAAGATCAAGGGCGTACCCCTGCAAGCAGTCCTCCTGGAAGATGAGTCCAGTAATCCTGAGGGAAATTCACAACACTCGGGCGACACCGCCTCGCCCACGCCCAGCTGCCGATCCGAAGGTCACAACAGTCAGGGTGGCGGCGAATTTACGCCCGTGCTGCTCCAGTACAACGGGAGTACGTTCACCCACGAGGAGGAGGCAACGGAACAGACTAGGGAGCAGCAACAGCCGGATGCGAACGGGGGCAAGCCGCCGCAGGTGGAGCTGCTCAAGAACACGAGTGCTCTGGCCTTGGCCCAAAACTACAGCTCCGAGAGTGAGGAGGAGGAGCAGGAAGAGCAGCCAGTGCAGCCGGAGAAGGAGCTTGTAAGTAGCTGATTACAGTCGCAATCCCAAAATCACATTTCGGTTATGGTAGTTAACTGATCACAGATCCGGCTCAAAGGACCAACTATGTAGGGAGGAATCTCGAAAGAAAGTTCTTTGATTTAATCATGTAAACATGCTAAATATGTATTATCTTTAGAAGATGATTGCCGAGTATACTCATGGCATTGTTAAAGGAGCTTTGGGCATTGAGCTCCATTGGTGATTTTTGTATTTCCTTAATTTAACAACTTCAGATTGGGATTGTGATCAGCATTCTTTGTTCCACAGTTTTGATTTTTTCCTGCAGCTCAAAAGTACATAGATCTAGTTCATAAATTGATTTCATACATATTTTCCATAGAAACCAGAGCCAGTGCTGACATTTCCCGTTCCGGCGGAGAGTCTGCGGCACATAATCGACAAGACGGCCACGTATGTGATCAAGAATGGTCGCCAGTTCGAGGAGACGCTGCGCACGAAGAGCGTGGAACGCTTCAGTTTTCTGCTGCCGGCCAACGAGTTCTATGCCTACTACCTGTACAAGGTGACGGGCGATGTGGATGCGGCCTCCAAGGAAGAGAAGACCCGCAAAGCGGCCGCCGTGGCTGCCGCCTTGATGTCCAAGAAGGGTCTTAGTTTCGGCGGAGCGGCAGCCGCAGCGGCTGGCCACAATCTCGATAAGGGTGGGTGTCCGACAAGTTTTTCACTGCTTAATTCACACATATGTACAATAATTCACGCTTTCCGTTGTAGCTCCTGTAAGTTTCTCCATTCGCGCTCGGGATGAGCATGGTCCATTGCAACCCACTCTTCCGCAGGAGGCCAGCGACGAGGAAGCCAGTTCGATTGGCGGACAGCTCGGGGCGGATCAGGTGCGTCCGGGCATGCCGGACAGTGTGCAGCGGGCCATCAAGCAGGTGGAGACGCAGCTGTTAGCCAGGACTGCCGGCCAGAAGGCAGGCGGCAGCTCCTCCTCCTCCTCTTCCTCGCCGCAGAAGGAGCAGCGCCAAGGTAACCTATATCTCTAAACGTTCATTTAGCTTTGTGTTAATAATTCCGTTGCTTATCTTGTAGCTGAGGAGCGCGTGAAGGACAAGCTGGCGCAGATTGCACGCGAGAAGCTGAACGGGATGATTTCACGGGAGAAACAATTGCAGCTAGAGCGAAAGCGTAAGGCCATGGCCTTTCTAAATCAGATAAAAGGTGGGCCCTCCTATCATATACTTTTTGTTATGTTGTCATTAATTCATTTAATTTATACAAGGTGAGTGTGCCACCGTGGGCTCAGCGTTACCGGGCGCTGCTCCGAATCCTCCGGAGCCAGCGGCAGGAGCTTCCCAGTCGACGGCCGGCGATAGTGACAATGAGTCCAACGAATCTGTGCGCTCCATACCCATTACCTACTTTGGACCCGAAGACGACGATGACGAGCAGAACCAAAAGCCAGAGGTGAGACTCGATGGGGAGAAGCAGGAGGTCGAAGCGGAGGAGGAGGACGACGATGATGAGGATGATGAGGATGGCGATGGCGATCTGGAGAAGTACAATCTCTTGAATGATGACAGCACGAACACGTTTACCAGCAAGCCCGTGCTGCCTCCAGCGGCTCCTCCTCCTCCTCCTACTCCGACTCCTGCTGCCGTTCTGCTCTCCGACGACGACGACGTCCAGCTGGTGGCCACAACCTCCTCCTCGCGAACGTCCAGCTCGCGCCACCGCAAAACTCACCGCCGAAGCAGGAGTCGCAGCCGGAATGAGAGGAGTAGTGCCAGCAGCGCTTCCAGCCGAGAATCCTCCCACCGTAGGCGGCAAAAAAGCAGCACCACCAAACCATCATCATCATCGATCCTGGCTAGGAAATCGCAGCAGCACCATCAGCAGTTGCAGCGCAGAAAGAGCCCCAAAAAGCGCAGGCGAAGCATGAGTAGAAGCCGCTCGAGGAGCATGCGGCACAGCAGGAGCAGAAGCAGGAGCAGAAGCAGAAGCATATCGCGGACAAACCGGCGGAGCAGATCGCATAGCAGAGAGCGTCAGCAGCAGAGGCGTCGCACACCACCCACCAAGAAGAGCCACAAGCGGCACAAGCGACGCCGGCGCAGTAGCTCCCCCCGATGATGCTCCTGGACGTCCCTCCTGGCAACCTTTACATTTCAAAGTTTTTCGTAGTAGTTCTCCACAAGTTGTATCAAATAAAGCACAAGCGTATTTTCGTAAACAAGCTGTGTGGTTACCCCAAAAAAAAATAGGGAATTACTAGAGGTAGTGGATCCCCTCAATAATCTTATTCATTGGCCATGTCGACTAGGGAATGCCCTTTCTTCAGAATTTATCTTGTGTCGAATTTTATAATTCAATCAACTTTACTGGTAAAAGAAATCCTTGTATGACTAAGTATTCAATACGCCATTTTTATATATTTTAAGCTTTGATTCTAATCTACTGCAGTTATTTAAAATATTGACTTTTAAAACTTTGACTTTTTTTGAAAAAAAAATGTTTCTATTTGAAAATTGAAATTTAATTTAAAACAAATCTTACTTCACCTTACTATGCTTAAGTATGCATTCTATTTGATATAATTTTGTATTTAATTTAAATTTGAAATATAAAGTTTTGGCTATTGAATGCCATTTATTTATATTATCTACTCCACCTTTTTTTTTATCAGTATATGTGACATAAAAAAAGTAAATTATGAAAACTTTTAAATTAAAGTAGGGATAAGTGTATTTTTACACTAATTGAAAATAGTTAAAATGGGGATAATAGGTGTGTTTTTTTTAAACTAAATAAAAATAGTTAGATTAATAGGGATTTTGGAATAGGAAAGTTTTACTTAACAATTTTAATTTAACTTTAGTTGTTGACGTGTTAAAATATTAATTATGACATTTGTTGTTGTACCTTTAATGTAACCTACATATATAGCACTTCCAATCGAATAACCAGCAAAGTTGTTGGTAAACAAAATTGTAGTGCTACCAACTCCTTAGTTCCTGATATCTATTGACATATTAATAGACCAAAGATTACATTCCCAGTTCCCAATCCGTCTTGGGTATAAAAACCCGCTGGCAGCAAGCTCATCAGTTTAGTTTGCCATTGCCATTCGATGATGTTGCTCCACCGGAATTATGTGTTGCTGCTGAGTTGCTGCTGCCTGGTTTTCATGGTCACAGCGCAGGTTCCCATCAGTAAGTTTTGGCACACACACTCTTCTATACTCTCCCCCCTTTTCAACTACTATAGTTTTTGATCCATAGCGCCCCGAGAATGCCCTGAAAACGAGACTTTTCTGCCCTGTGGACCCAGTTGCCAAACGGAGTGCTCCACGTTGGGCAAACCGTGCCTGATTAACCATATTCGATGCCCCGATGGATGTTACTGCAACAAGGGATTCGCGAGGAATGCCGGCGGCAGGTGCATTCCCATCAACAGATGCAAAAAAACAACAGCTTACGGAAAATGAATCCGGTGTGTTATCAAGAAACATTTGTGTCTAATTAAAAACGCGATGAAAAAGTGGATTGAGGAAGACAGTGGAATTTAATGGGATGATTGTGGCTTTGTTTATGGCGATAATGAAATGATAATTGGGCCAGAGCGTGACCTGAACATAATAATGCGATTAAGATGAATAAGCGGCATTTTGGCTTCATCGAAAAGCCATTTCTGGTTTAATTAAGCTAATTGTTAAAACTGGAATCATCACAGGTGCTTTTAACTGTTTTATATTTTTATAAATATCATATTTCTTTATATTAGCAGCATACAGTGGGTAAAAAAAATTTACCAGCATTTTATATTTACATACAGTAGGTAAAAAAAGTTTACGAGCATTTTATATGAAATTTTAGTGCACAGTGTACTTAAACTTCGATTTCCCATTGTATGTTTCTGATAAAATGTTTTGCATTAGTGGATCTCTAAAACGATCCGTAGTTTGTTTTGAAAACGTTTGTGATTAAAATTGTAATTTTGATTTCATTTACTTTTAATATTTATAGCCATTCATAGCCATAGCCCATCGAATTCCTGTTTTAAAGTATTGCCAAATCCGAAATCAGAGCTTATGGTAATTTGTCAATCAATAGAGAGAAAGCTTTATCAGATCAAAAGAGAGAAATAGAGGGTAAAGCAGACATTTTCTGTTATCTATTCAATGAAAGCTTACAGCTTAAGATTTCAGGTGTATACAACTACATACATATGTATGTATGTATGCATATACAAATTTTTAATTATAAACCAACTAATTGAGCTGTCTATAATTGCTGCCATGTTTGACAATTGCATCGCAAGATCATCCAAGACTATGGAAATATAGCTAAAATATTTGAACAATATTGCTCTGAGTGGAATTCAAAATACATAGCTACTTATACGATAATTAAACTGTGGCGTACAAACTGTTGTAAGTATGAAAGTATAGAAACAAATGAACGGAATTGTAAAATGTTATGTTCAAATTTTAGCGGAGAAAGTGTGTTAAAGTAAATCTATTTATCTGTTTAAAGTAAATCTACTTCAAGATCATAATTACCGAATAAACCTTCTTATTCCAACTCTAAAAATAAAATTGTAAAATAAAAATCGGGAAATTAAAGTGTGTCAATTAAAATGAGGTGAGTACTAAGCCTTATAAATCTAGAATTAAAATACAAACTCTATGCTGTGCGAAATGGACATTTATAAGTTCACCCAAAAAAAAATGATCATAGAAACTAAACTATGCTTACGTGAATGATGACAAATTTCTTAATAAGATGAGCATTAAATTAATACCGCGAAAGTATCAAATTAAAACATATGTGGCTTAAATATTTATTACTCTAACTTTAAAACTGTCTGTAGTTTGTTTTCAAGACACATATATTAAAACTAAACTTTTAGTTTTTTTTGAGTGTACGCCTTACATTTTTAAATGCTATTAGAAGCGGAATAAGACCTTTAAGCTGACATTGGACTTATAGAAAGCCGTATTACAAGGATAAAAAATGTGATCAGAGGGGGGTGGGATGGATATCAAGGAGCAGGACTCTCAAATCCCGTTACCTAAGCCGCATAACGGAATCGAGTGAACGATGACAACAAGCTGAATGCAAAATGTAAATGTTTGCCGTCATCGAGTCGAAAATATTGGTGGGCGGCCCCCGCCCCTTTCCCGAAAACCAAACGTTAATAAACTCCCACAAGTGAAAAAGGGATGGTGCGACAGATGGCATAGTGGGTGCGAGCGGAAGGCCTGCTCGATTTACATGGGCAAACATGTGAGTCTACCTTTGCACCGCCCTCGATTTCATCCCACTCTTCTACTTCCACCCTCTCTTTCCCTCTTTCTCACTCTTCTTCCTTTTGCCATGCAATTTTAGCGACCACGTGCGGAGAAAAAAAAAAGAGAAACCCTTAAATGGGGGTACGAATTGTAGATACCCTGTATTTAATTTTTTAAAATGTATGGCAATTTTTGTAGCCTTGTTTTTTTAGTATTATGCATTTGAATTTAATTGTTTACCATTCTCTTCATAACGATGTATTATGCAAGTGCGATCGAATACAATTAAAAGGATCCAAAGGGCTGAGAATTTTATGTTTTTTCTTTGGTTTTGTTTATACTAATTTTCATTCGTGTTTGGTATAAATTACAACATTGTGATATAAAAATCATAATGATTAAAAACCAAGAGAAAAATTAATACCTAATTTTAAATATCAAATAAATAAATTTTGTTTTTATAAGAGGTATAACTATGGCTTCATAGCTTCGTAGCATTAAAGTCCAATCGAGTTAAATTTGATGGATTTGATTTTCTTTACAATTTTTTTCCATTCTTGTTAGGTATTTATTTGGAAATGTGCAACAAAAATCATGATCATTAGCGATGTATGTCAAATCATAAATCCATGAGATCAATGGGTCCATAATTTCTAATTAGGCATTAAAGTCTATATAAATCAAGCATAGTTTTCAAGTATATAGGGTATTAAAAAAGTAATGAAAAGCATTGGCTTGGTTTTGGATTTGCAATGCAAACTTTGTGTGAGCGTCACCCCTGCCCCACTCCTCCCCCTCCGCACTGTCACGCCCCTTTTTGTTTGTCAAAGACGCTGGGAAATATTCTTCAAATTCATTGAATTCCGCAACGGGGGAAAAGGGATTCGGGATTTGGGGAAAAGCGCCTGCTGTGCGGACCTACGGAAATTCAAAAGGAATCAAAGTGAAAAGTTGGGCAAAAAAAAAAATCATCGACACACGCGACGGGTGTGTTCGAATATACCCCATACCCCATACGCTTTTCTTTTGCCAACTCCTGTGGCAGGATATCAGTGGCAACAAGAATAACACAACGACTGTCAGTCAATCTTCGAGTGTTTGAAAGGATGTGGATGTGGGAAAAAGTGAAGTGAACTGAACTGGAGTGAAGTGTGCGTGCGAAAAAGAAAGAGTTTCTCTTTACCAATTCAGAGACCCAAGCCAAGAACCCGGCGAAAAGCGTACAAACAAACCAGAAAGGAAAAACAAACAAACACAAACACACACAAGCAAACAAAGCCAGAATAATTTGACTTTATCTTAGCGCTAGTCAACCAACGCGCATTACCAACAAAAGGACTAAAAAGGATACCCTCTCCAGCTCTGTTTTCCTTTTTTTATCATTATTCATTGATTTATGCTTAAAGGCTAAGCGATTTATCCTTCAGAAGTACGGTATTATTCGGTTCTAAAGATAAAGAACTTGATCCCTTCACATATAATATGTTTTGGATTTTAAATGCGACAGAGAAAAGAAATTTGAACAATTTCTTAAAATCTTTTTGTTTTATTATATATTATCTATATCTTTTTAGTCTACATCAATATCGGTTGGTTTATACATAATATGTTTTGGACTTTGAAACGCGACAGTAAAAAAAAACTCGAACATTTTCCTAAAATCTTTTTGTTTCTTGTTTTTTTTTTATTTTTATATATTATACATATGTTTTTAATCTAGGTCAATATCGGTTGGTTTATGAGTTGTGAAATTAAAATCGACGATTAAGTTATTAAACACTGAAATTTAATAGTTTTTTTTGTTACTTGCAAAAAAGTTTAATTTTTTGTTCTTTTGATTGCAATTAATATACAATATAATATTACTATTATAAAATTAATTACAAATTTGCCAACTTTTATTTGTTTCATGTTTTTTTTTGTATTATTGTATATTTTGTTTGCTTTTAATCTAGATCAATATCATATGGCTTATTGTGAATAACAAAATTAACAAAATATTGAATTTAATACTATTATTATGTTTTTTTTATTGCAAAACACATTAATTTTTTGTTGGTTAACAATTTATTTATTTATTGCATTTTACAAACATAAACATTTTACAAAGGGTAGAAAATTAAAGTGTGTACAAATATTAGGTATGTTTTAAAACAACCCTTCTTATATGCAAGTAAGACCAGTACTTTGAAAACATATTCCAAGATTTTTGTTTAACCTATGTAGTTTATGTATGTATTAAATGTATGTATTAAATGCTTAATTATTTTTAAATGTACCACTTCAATGCGAATTTTATTGCGCTGTTCTCTTATATATATTTAATATAAGGAGTTGTCACGCACACTGGTCAATCGTTGAATTGCAGCCCCAAAAGTTTCCATTCCCATTTTGTGGGAATTCGTTTGCTGTACAGTCCAAGTGTCATTATGTTCTGTTGCTTTTTTTGGGGCGCTGCGCCTGACAAAAGTTTCGGGTGCGGTTTGTTTTAGTTATTGCATTTCTTTCGCCATTGTTTTGTTTTGGCCTCCTGTGGAGCACTTTTACAGAAAGTGGTGAAATGGGGGTGCTTGATATAATAGCCTTCCTGCCAAGGCCCAAAAATTCTGACTTCTAGCCGATAAACCGAAAATTCGCTGCATTCCTCGTTTGTATTTGCGGTTTGCACTCAATTTAATTGTGCTCCTGGCAGCCGAACAACAGGGGGTTAAACGAAGGCGTGGGAGGGTTAAAATTTGCACAAGCGGTTGGCTGCACAACTAAATAACTTCACCGAATTATCAGCTGTTAAGTGGCATTTACTGGTTTTAAAAGTTGAAAAATGTTTGTTCAATATTTTTAGACATGCATTTTTCAACAGAAAGCCAGTCTGAATCATCTGCTTTGAAATTGTCAACTTAAAATATTTAGGGTTTTAATGATAAAGTAAGAAAAACAGAGAAGAATATGTTTAAGTTCTTAGCTTAAGTTAGCAATTTAATAAATAAATCCCTTTTTAATGAATCTAACACAAATTCGATTGCCATTCAACATCCTAGCGCACACAAAAAATGTTATTGTAATGTAAGGGGAAATTTTTTTTTTAAGCAAAAATCCGATTTGATTAATAAAAAATTTTTTAGGTTAAAAAATGATAAATTTAGTCCTGGAAAGACCTCTACTTGAATCTTGAATCACACTCATACTCATACTTCCGTTTGCCAGGGATTCGCATAGACAGAGCTGGTTTTGCTGCGCTGGCAAGGCATGATTGTGAAATGAATTATTTGCATTAAAGGGAGCACACACATGGCTGCATTTATGCACTATAGTAGATGAAACAACAATATGTATATTGCATCTGTTTCTGTTTGCGTGCACTGCAATATTATATCATCATTAACATCCTTGTGCTAATTATCGTTGGCTAAACGTATCGCACACACATGAGTGAACGGCAAAGCGGAAACGGAAACGTTGGCAAAGCAATTGGCAAATGGCCTCCGTTTGATCCGCACCCCATGCCCTTTGACCCTTTGACCCCTCGAACTATTGGCAGTTGCAATTAGCTGGTCGCCAAACATCTGCTGCAGCTTTTCCCTCACTTTTTGGCCCACTTTTCGAAAATTTCCCTAACTATCTGTCCAAATATGTACAAAAGATGCAACATGTGTTCTTGGAAATATTTGTATATTATTGACATTTACCAATAATCAAATTCCTGTAAGTATTACATTTATTTTTGGTGAAGAACTTTATTCTACCTAATGATATATAACTTAATACTAATACACTGGAAAAATTGTTGTTGTTGTTGCATTGAAATAACAAACCTTTTACAAATGCAGAAATGCCAGCTAATTGCAGCCGACTAATGGTGCCACGCCCCTCAAGCGCCCACCGCCGCCCGCTTAAGTGATACCCACTGTCACGCCCATAAAGTGTAGAGGGTAGCAATTAATTGTGCTCATTTTTCAGGAATCCCTGCCACGCGCTTCATTTCAATTTGCACTGAATTCCCATGCTCTTTTTTATTTTCTGCTCACTTTCCCCCGTTAGCTGCAATTTTCGGTATTATTTTTAACAGAAAATCTGCAGTGCCAGGCACCCTATGCTCGACGACACGCCCCCTCTCGCTAGCCGCCCCCTTTTCCGAACTTGTTTATTGCACTTGCAACTTCCGCAACAAACGAAGATAAATTGTTACTTTCTTGCTCGCTCCTCTTGTTTTCAGATGCTGTCGGTATTTTTTTGGCTGCAAGTGTTGATATTGCACTACCCCGCAACTTAGGGGTACACTGGACTTAATAGATATCTAAAAATAAGTGCATTTTATATGAAACAAAATAAGACATACAATTTTCTAAATCCAAAAAAAAATAGTTTTTTCAAATGATATTTCTTAAATTAAGGAATTTTTGTTGAAGCAATTGTCGTAAAAATCGATATTTCTGTAGAATTTGCCATTGTTTTTAGAAACTGTTAACTTAAACTTCCTTAATAATAGGAAGACTTACCCTTAAATATATAAATATTTTCCATAATATAGAAAGTCCTTTTCAAAAATTCTTAGCATAACCCTAAAAAATATATGAATGATATATAAATATAGAAATATTTTTTCTTGAACAAAGAAATCTTTTCTTAAATATTAATTATAGAATTGGCCATTAAATGTATGGTAAGCACATTATTTCAACATTTTAGAAAAGATTTCCTTATTTTTTCGCGGGCAAAGCCATTTATTTTAGAAAAATATACTCCAGGATTTATGGTGCGTTGCTATTAAAGAACAAAACCGAACAAATTTCTTGTTTTTGGGTTCATTTTATTTAGTGTGTATAATTATGTATATAAATAAGCCAAACAACGAACATTTAAAATTTCACCTTATCCAGGGTATTTAATGTCCCATTACCTCAAACCCAAGCTTAACTCCTTGCTTTGGTCAGGTGAAATGTTATATTTCTGTTTGATTATTTGGTCAGCAGCTGCAGCCATAAAGAAGTTTGAAAGAAGCAATTTAAAAGGCAGCAAACCATATAAAATAATTTTAATTCCCATCTGATTCGGTTTATGGTTTACAGAGCACGAGTTGACGATTAGCTGTCGGTCGGGATCCAAATCGACGGGGCTTATCACTTCGCAACCGATTGTCAGATTACTAAAACCTTGTTTATAGTACAGTATAGCTACAGTAGTAGTTATATTATCAATCTCACGCACTTCCGTGTTGAAGTAAAAGTAGGGTAGAGTTATAATTCCTGTGCCACTAACTAATCTCCTCTCAGACGTATAACAACTCCCTTCATAACAGCCCAAACTAATTCCCACTTGTCAATGTTTTCGCTTGATTACATTCCCATCATTTCCCTAAGCTTTCAAGTAATTATCAAAAACCCAATTGAGATTGCCTAACTCAAATGCCAGCAGCTGGCTTATCAACTGCATATACATATATATATATACACATATGTATGCACATAATATGTGTATAAGTGCTTTCAGTACACAGAAAAATATGTATAACAAATGATAATCGATGTGATATGTTCAAATAGAGAGAGAAAACGAAAAATTACCAATTTTGTATATCAGTTTTCATTATTCAATAGTAAAAATGATTTTTGATCTGTAAATATCAAATTGATATTGGCAAGTTTTTTGTTCTGTGTAGTCACTGCCTTAAATAGAACGGTGGTTTCTAATCAAACCGATTTCATCCAGACTGCCCCCTAGACTTTGATTATCGAACAATTATAGGGTCACACATTTTCAGCCCTCTTAACGAAACATACACTCGACATAAAATTGAGTATCTAATCACTAGTAGTATCTAATACTAAAAACAGTCAGCTTTAACTAATATAAGAACTCTCAGATTACAACTTTGACAATAGAACAATAAAAAAACGTTAGGTTGACTTCAAATAAATGGGCCACTTAATTAAAAATTTGACATAATTTTTAATCTTGTGGAATTTGAGAATTATAGAAATAAAGTTTTTATGGGACCAATACTCAAAGTTTGATTTTGTGGTTCTGTGTATTTAAAACGTTATAGTGATAATCAATGGGTTTAAAGGTTAATTTGCTCGTGTAAACGAGAGACCTTTAGGTCTCCCGTTCGTAAACATCTAACTATTTCAAACTTGGGGATTTTTGTATAGATAATTACAATACATATTTAAAAAGAATCAATTTTTTTATTATAAGCTGTTTTGAACATTTTTCATGGAGTGTCTTTTGAATTAATAATACGCAATTACTGTTTAGTTGTTTAGCTTACCTCATTATCAAAACACTAAATCGCTTACGGTCTTTCTTAGATAATTAATTAAATAAGTTATTTTGGAGCTTTGTATTTTATGTATAGTACTAATTTAATTAAAGATTTAAAAAATTAACAATTTTAAAATTTTTCATGAAATGTTTTTCGAGCAGATGCGTGCTGAGGATTACTGTTCAGTTAGTTGTTTATGAAAACACTAATTTGTTTACGGTCTCTTACATAATTTGTATATTTATTTATAACAATAATTTATTAAAAAATCCCTAAAACATAAAAAAAAATTAGATAAATAAAAGGATTAAATATATTTGATCATTTTTTTTCAAAGCAATTTTTCATGAAGTGTCTTTTTGGGCAGATGGCTAATCCGGAATACTGTTTAGTTGGTTGTTTAACCCGCGTGATAATCAAAACACGAAATGGGCAAACGATTGTCTTTGTGGGCCGCCGTAATCTCAGACATTGACCCCTACCGACCCCTCACTCAGTCGGGGGATAATGATAATACCCATACCCATACCCATGCCCATAAACGATAAGAAAGGCCAGAGACACGAGTCCCAGCTCTCTGCATTTTCCAGCCAGTCATGGCGAGAATGTCGAGCTGGTCGGTTTTGCGGCTGTTTTCACTACTGGCGGCGGCGGCGGTGTGCGCCGTTAGTGGATCCATGGATTTGCCCGGATCCCTGGATCCCTCGCTCCTCGAGAACGTGGATGTGGACCAGTTGAGGTCGAACTATCTGCCGCCGGGTCTGCAGAACACCAACCTCACCGTGGACGACTTGCAGAAGCTGTTGCAATCGAAGTGCCAGAAGGCCAACGACCATTTGCCGCCTGGCTCCGTAAATGCCACGGCGCTGAGCAAAACGATTGAGCAGTCGACCATCAAACTCTTCGAGTGCCTGTCCGGGCTGGCCAATGTCACCGAAATCCAGGCGGAGATCGCCGAGGCCACGCCCAAGGGCGACCTGGACGTGGTGTTCGAGAAGTATTGCCTGCGGATGCCGCAGGCGAAGGGCTGCCTGAAGGACTTCAACGACGCCATCCTGCCCTGTCTGACCGCCGACGAGAAGCGGCACAATGGAGTGCTGCAGCGGATTGCGGACAAGTTGCTGGAGTTCATATGCTACAAGAACGGCGATCAGATTGCCCTCTTCATAGCGGAAAAGGGACCCGAGTGCCTGACGGACAGTCGCGATGGCATCGCCAACTGTCTGAACGCCTCCTTTGCCAGCTATCTGCCCAAGGAGTTCAGTCCGGAGTGGAATCTGCCGCAGTTGGTCCTGGGTCCCAAGCAGTGTGTCGACCTCTACGAATTCGAGACCTGCACCGTAAATCTGCTCGAGAAGTGCGAGGTCATCACGCCGAGCAACATTGTGGAGTCCATGTTCCGGTACGTGCGCCGGGAGTCCTCCTGCCAGCCGCACATCGACAGGGCCAAGCAGCAGCACCGCAGGGCGGCCCCCTTGGTGGGCGTGGCCGGATCCGGATCATCCCTGCACTGGTAAAGAAAAATAATCAATTAATGCGATTTTCGTCATTTTAAATATTATACTGTTTTTAATATTTCATTTGACTATTTTCGAAATAGATTTAAATAACTGAAAATGTAATTTAAATGTACCTAATGCTCAACTTAAATATTTTTCACTTTGATTTTCATCCAATGCTGTTTTTAGTTATTTTAAATATTAAGTTTTTATTCAATATTATTAAATTAATTTCTCAAATATTTAATTTGACTATTTTCCTAATATCTTAAACTTCTAGAAATTGTATTAAAATGTAAACCATATTAAATTCCATTTAAATATGTTTCGCCTTGATTTTTATCCATTGCGGTTTGAGCCATTTAAAATATTATATATTTTTTTTTTTATTTTTTATTCTGTTTTCAAAATATCTTATATTTTGCGGTTCTTGGTTATTATAATCATTTTTTTAAATATTTCATTCGACTATTTTCGAAATAGATTTAAATAGCTGAAAAACTAATTTATATGTTTACCAAATTAATGCATTTAAAACGAATAGAAACCAATTCTAAAACTAAATTAATTAATTAAATTAAATCAATTAAAATATATAAATATAAAATTATACAAAATGCTTATATTTACTCTTCCATTTTTATCAGTGTGCATCTCAGATGGATTCTCGCGAGCCTGTTAATGGCCACTTTGCTCACCCGACTGGCCTAGTCCTTCGCTGCATCTCTCGTTCTTTTTTTTTTGATATTATATAATTATGTTTAATAAACTTTGCAAAGTCGGAGGCGGACTGCCGTTCGGCATAAGCCGCTTAACGGATTCCCTTTTTAACTGTGCAAATTGGTGGAAAGGGGGTGGCGGTAGCGGGTTGCGGGTTACGGAAGCGGAGGCCCAAAGTGTTAAGCTGCATAAACACAAGCCTGAAATATGACCGGGGGACTGGGGTCATCGCAGGTGCACTGTAAAAAAAATCACATAAGCAAAATTAATATGATATGATTAACTTTTTGGAGGAATATTAACGGAGACTGGTGCACCGTAAAAAAAAGGTACTAGCAGAAAAAAAACAATATAATTTAAATACACAAAACAAAATGCGTAGAATATTTAAATATAATATTTTTAAAAAACCTAAATTTTACTTTGTATAATATCATAAATTATACTTAAGTTAATTGTAATGTATATTAAAAAGCCTTTTTATTTCTGAGGCACTGAAATGTGACTGTCGGTTGGAATTTGAGTGGAAGAGATTTTTAAGCACATGTTTCTCTTAGTGCCGTCGTACCATATTGTATGCGCTTATCGGACAGCAGCAGCTACTGAAGCTATAGCTATAGCAACTGAAACTGAGGAATATAGAGAGAAACACAATCCCAATCCGAACCAAAGACAAAAAAAAGGGAAAGGGAAGGCTAAAAGTGCCAGATAAAGGCGGAGAAAGTGACAAAAATGGCCGGAAAAAGGCGAAGAGTCAAGGAAACCGATTTGCCACCCAAAAGTAGCTGCTGCTACTGTTTTTTTTTTTTTGGGAAATCTTCAAAAACTTTAATAAAAAATGTATTCATTTAACAGCTTGCTAATTTGTCATTTTTTGTGTATTATATTTAGATGTGCCAACAAATATATGTGTGAACTTTATACATTTTCATAAACTTAATAATAATGAAATAAGTATTTTTAAGTGTTGAAATTAAATATGTATGAAAACTTTTTTTTTTGTTTTTTTGTGATTGATTTCTTGCTTTTATTTTATATTTTTCTTGTTATAAGAAATATTATTTTTGAGAACTTTCAGTTCTGCGTTCAAGGGCTATTTTTCTTTCTTGATATGGTAAGGTGAATAGCCTTTACCAAAAATTCAAAGATTTGAAGGCTTTAAGCAAGATATATAAGTGTTCAGTACTATACTCTTAGGTGACTCCAAAAGAGGGTATTTTTGAATCCTTATAAATCATAGGAACTTAAACAGCGTTAAGCAGACTGCGAAAAAATGAAACCTCAACTGTCATCATTTCACAGACGAGTGCAACTTGGGGGTTGGGCGAAAAATCGTAGTAAAAACTGGACAACAAGGAGCTCATCCTTGGCATTCGTCCTTCGGTTTCTTCAGAGGCCATTTTGATGTTAGACGAAGCGTGAAATGAAATGGACGGGATCTTACTTGGCTCCCTGCCTCTTTTTTGGGAAATTCCCCAAATCCTGCGAATAATTCAAACCAAAACCATGGCTCATTTAATCAGCGGATTGCAATCAATAAACCTAAACAGTAGAATTTAATATGGATTTATATAAATAATCAAGATTGAAGAGAAATTAGCTTCGTTTTCCACGTAATAAAATTGTGCCTGAGACTAAATTAACACTTAACCCATTCCCATTCCCAGCAAGACGGTCATAAACTTTGGCTAGTTAGCCCGTCGAAAGTCTTTGGCTAACAAGTCATAAATGTTGCAAACTTAATTAGGACTGCAGTTTTCCAAGTCCAAGTTACGACCACGCCCCCTTCGTCACCGCCGCACCCCTTTTTCGCAGTCCATTATTGATGTGAAAAATGCGGAAAATGAATGCGTTTCCGGTACTTTTCGCAAGTTGGCAGCTAAATTGCAACGGCCATGAATCATTCGCGACTTTTCCCGCTTTTTCCCCATTTCCCCCCCATTTTCCAGCATTTCTCACATTTGGCGGGCGATTCGCAAGAAACAGACAAACTTTGTACGTGCCACGCGAGCAAATGCCACAAGCAGGGGCTTAAGGGTTAAGGGTTGAGGGCTAGGGGTTGACCAGGGGTTAAGGGCTCTCGAAAGTTGGCTAGCAAATAATTGCACGTCATTGACCAAATTATTGGCCCCTCTATTTGGGTGGAAATAAATTGGGAAAAGTGTCGAACGGGAAGCCAAAAGTGAAATGGCCCAAAATGTTGGCATTATAAACACCCACTTTCAATAAACATAAGATTAGTTAATGTTTAAATGAAGCATTTTGATCGAATAAATCTACATAAAAGACAAAGATTAATCCCTTTTTGAACGTTTCTTGTCTCTTATAAATTCTATATCACAAATTAAAAGAATTTCTGAACATTTAAGATTTTAAGAATTTTTTATCAGTTTTTTGATTTAGTTAGAAAAAGTTTCTTGGCGATGATAAATTCTTCAGGAACTTCGGAAACTTCGAGATTTTCAGAGTTTTTTTTGGTTTTTGGTTTTATTCACAAAATAGTTATATTCTTAATTGCTATTTTTTTAGATTCTTTTTTTTCTGCAAGCATTGAAATAACACTTTGCTATTTTGAATTTCAGTATTTTAGAATTTTTGGAATTTCTTTTCTGCAAACATTGGCAAATTACTTAAAAAAAATTTGTTTTGCAATATTTACAGTTTATAGAATCTCTAACTAAACATTGGCCTAACATTTTTGTAACATATCTCATACACAATTGTTGCCAATTTTTTATGCAGCTTTTTTTCCTCAAAAACTCTTTGGAAGACTTTCAGTTCACGTTCAAACAAGAAAAGAAAACTGAAAATTAAGAAGGAAAAGTGGGTGGAAAAGAATGGGAAGGAGTGGCTGCACTTTGTCAAATTTAATTAAATATTTCAATTTTGGCCCTGGAAAAGCTGCCACATCCATGGCCGCAACTATCTCTAATTGTGCACGCATTTCCCGACATCCCACCCCCACCCCCATCCCCACCCTCTCTTTCCCTGGGGAGTGAAGAAGGCGGTGAAGTGCGGGAAGGGCGGGGGAAAGGCGAGGTTTTCACCTGAGGCGTCTGCGGCTGTTTGTGTCCCACGCTTCAACGCTCATTTGCAAATGTTTGGCTACGTGGTGCGGTGTGAAAAGCGCGTGGAAACGAGAGGAGAAAGGGGTGGCGAAAGGGGTGGTGAAAGGGGGGAGGGGCTGGTGAAAGGGTTGGAGAGAAAGCGCAGACATGGCGGCCCATGGGGAAATTGCAGCAAATGCAGCAGCCGGCAGATTGAATGAATCTTTGTTTAGGTGGTTCAAAGGGGGTTCAAAGGGGGGTTCAAAAGGGGGTTTAAAGGCACACTGGTAAAAAAACCAAGTAAATCCAAATATTTTGTACTCAATTTAATTATTTTTCGCTTTGATTTTTATCCACTGCGGTTTTTGTTTTTCATTTGACAATTTTATAACTGAAAGTTTCATTTAATTTAGTTTAAAGCTATGATTTAATATTTAATTTAAATATTAAATATAACATTTTGAATTCAATAGTCAGTTATATATTTTTATTATTCATTATTATTATTTATTAATGTTAAAAGAGGGTTAAAAAGGTTCAAAAGGGTTCAAAGAGGGAGTAGCCATAGATACAGAGGCATAGGCATTTGGGCTTATTAAAGTTTCAACATTCAAAACCCAACAAAAGGTCATATATTAAAATATACAAATTCACCAAGTAAACTGGAATTTTATAAACAAATTACAAGGTTTAAACTTAATTCTGATTAACATAATTCTCTTGGTTTTTTCCGACAAAAATTGATTGTTTTATATGTTGAAATCTATATGTTTATTTATTAAATAACTAATATTTTATTTAGGAATTTAAGGAGGTCTGCTTCTTTTCTTGCTTTAACTGTTCTATACAGATTTTTAAAATTTATTGTTATTTGTTTGAGAACATTTTTAAATACTGAACTAAGAAATTATGTCAATATTTTAATCATTGTACTTATATGCTTCCCAACTGTCAACTACTGGAATAAGCACAAATAAGACTATATTTAGCCATATTTATAGCCTTATCTCTTCTTATAGCCTTAAACCGCATACATAGTTTCTAGTTGTTTTGGCTAATTAATTTTGAATTTAATTTGGCAACTGTTGCCAGTTTACAGAAATCTATCGAACCTGACAACTTTCCAGTATCAAAATTTGCCAAAGGGCTGTTTGCTCTAAGTTTAACGCCCCTATGCAACCCCTCTCCACTTTGCTTAACCCTCCAATCGTCCCCTTTCTACTCCAGTTTAGGGTTGCCACTCCAAGTTTGTAGCTCTCGAAGTTCGCTTTGTTTCCTTTCCCCTTGACTTTCACCTTTCTCCTTCGTCTCCTGTGTGTTCCTGTGTTGGCTTAACGCATGAAAGTATGTGTGTGTGTGTGGCAATGCGTGCTTGAGTGTGGGTAGAGAAGGGGGCGGAGAAAGTGGGGCTGGGGGAGAACCGCAGGGGAATATTTGGCATCCACAAGTACGTATACTTTGGGGTCTAATTTGCGGTTGCTGGCGCAGCTCAATTTACAAGTGAGAAATTAAGATGTCGACGAAAACTTTGGTCCAAACACCTTTTCGCACAAGCGGTGAAATTGAGAGATATGAAAAGAGACAGGGATATGTCGGAAAAGCAGTGGAAAGCTGCATCAAAAACCACAAAGTCTCATCGCGCCACAAAGTCTGAAGTCTGAAGTGTTAATAGCATCGTAACCAATGCACTTTGCATATTTTTTTGTTTTTTTACATTTCTTTTACTTTGTATACCTGTATATCCCTTTTTTCTGAAAAAAAAATCGTAAATGTTCTTTTAATTGCCAGCAACAAATAGGATACGTATACGTATTTATTTATGCTTCCATCAAAATCATTTTCATTCAACACACACTTTTCATTGCTCAATATTTATTTTGGATATTTGTACCTAATAAAAAACAGAAATGCTTTTTTAGTTTCACTATATGTATTAAGACTTTATTTGATTTCTTTTTTATTTCTGTTTGCAAGAAGATAAACTATTATCCCTATTAAAAAAGCAGGAATACCATATAAAAGTGTATTTAATCTAGTTTTAATGTTTTACCTTTAGTGATACTCAATGTTATTTTAAGCATTTATGTACTTCAGGTTTGGTGAGTAATAGAATTTCGTGAATATAATTATACATAATGATTTTCATTTGCGTGGTTTTAACATAGTTTATTATTTAAAACGTGGCATATTTGGGGCTCAAACATAATGTGATATACGCGAGGGGTACCTACATAATGTTATTTTAAAAATCTATGAATTTAGAGTTTGTTTAGTGATAGATTTCCGTGATTATTTATGACTGCTATGTCATTTTAATTCTTATATTGTGATGTATTCACATAATGTTATTTTAATGATTTATGCATTGAAAGTATTTTTAGGTATCGATTTCAGTGAATATGTATGGCTGCTATGTCACTTTATATAAGGATTCTCATTTGTGCTGCTCCTAACATAGTTTACCATTTAAAACTTTGCAAATTTTGTGCTTATAGTTGTTCTCTACATATTGTTATATGTAAGCCCGCTCCTCGTCGCCTAACTAGCCTGATGTGAATTTGATTAAAACTGCACATTAAATCCGCTGACAGCTGTCGGAAGTCGTCGGAGGACTTGCTTCGTTGGCGGGGTAGGAAAAAGTGGACAGAGCGAAAACCGCTGATGACATTAAAGTCACCCTTGTGCGGTTGTCTAAAAATTATGCAAAGACCAAAAACACTCGATGTTCAAAGGGGAGAAGCGGGGGTCTGCGGCTTGTGCTGTCACACACGCAGCGTCAGCGATTTTCGCTTAAAATTGCGAAAACTGTAAACAGACTGGTATTTTCTTACCTATTGATTGCCAGCGAAAAAGGCAGTTTTTGATGGAACACGCTAAACCGATTATATATATTTTAAATTTAACCTAAGTGCCCAGAAACCAGGTAATAAATATATTAGCCGCTTCTTTAATTAATTTTTTTGCTCGTGCTTTTTTTAATTAAGTTGCATACCATATATATATATATATATATATATATACCCACCGATACAAGTACAGTACTTATACTTCACTACACTAGTCACATTACATTACATTACTTTATTTCTAAAGTCATTAATTCTTATTATTAAACTTTTGTTACCATTGGTGTTTGTGCTTTGGACCAACGTGTTGTAATTGTTGTGTAAATTACTTTAGGGTGGTCCGAAAAAAAAGTGAACCAAAAAATGTAGTTTTCAAAAGTTTCCATAAGAATTACTCATTCGACACGTAAGCCAGCTCGATTTTTGTCAATTAATTGATCTCGCTTAAATAGGAGTCCAAATATGGAAAATAACAAAACAATTTTTTTTAATTCGGAAAACTGAATACAAAGTTTGACAACACAAACGCAACAGTGCGTATGAGTGATATATTTTATTCAGTCTGATATATAAGGTTACAAAAACAAGTTCCAAATTAATCTGAGATGTGGGTATTTTCCTAGTCGTTACCGAATTTGTACCTTGTAACTTGCATTTTTTCAGCCGGGCTCCGTGCGATTTTGTCCACCATTCGCCATTCGATGCGACAAACTTTATTATTTGCGACTAAATGTCGAACGATTACGGGGACTACTTTTCCTATCTACCACTTGGTCAGGATTTCTATCAAAACCCTGGGAAGTGATTGTCCAAAATTGGAATGTTAACCACCGTTGAATTCGTCATAAAATTTCCAATCAAATGGCATTTACAGCTAAATATTTTTGATTTTTTAAAATTTTGAAAAACCGTTTTTTTATTAAAACCAAATTAATTGCTTTAAACTGATTATAGGTCGTCAGCTGTCCAAAACAGTCAATTTTATGGCTATACCCTTAATTTTCGACAAGTTACAACAAAAGGACGCTTTAGAGTTTTTATTTTTTTTGTTATAAAACAAGCAGAAAAGCATCATAAGTTTTTAGCCGAATATCGCGCATCCGCGATGTGGGACCTCCAAACTTAAACCTTTTTTTCCACTTTTTTAACCCCTGTTTGCAGCATTTTAATGTGTAGAGGTCATCAAGTATCGAACGTTAATTAAGGAAACAAATATGGCCAAATTAAAGCCAATTAAAGCCAATCAGCAATGACAACAAGATGTGAAAATGTGAAATCAAAGGGGATGAAGTGAAAGAGGCAGTCGTTATCATTATGAAGGCATTCAAGCCCCCATTTCAATCTTGGCTGTGTGCATAATCGGATCCCATCAAATCGAATTGAACAGATAAAATGTCAATTGGCCTAATTGCTCAATCAGTAGAGCACTATTTTTCATTCACAATTTAGGGGTGTGGCCGAAAGACAAGGACAAAACAAAGTTGCATGATATGCATAAATTGACAGAATTGTTGCGACTGATTCAAGCGAACTTTGTGCCCTCCACCAATTCCACTAACTTTTGCTTCCCCACCCAAAACTAAGGACGTGTCCCAAGAATTTGGCAAAGAAAATAAACCAATTTGGGTGCAGAAGGAGTCGGATTAGGACCAAGTTTCCAATAGTTGCAATTAAGTGCAACATTTTGGGGTTTTGTTTGCATGTTCCACACAGTCTCTCCCTTCGAATCCTTTACCTCTACTTTAGTATTTGCACCCAAAATGTGTGTGTGTGTGTGTGTGTGTGTTGTCCGGGCTACGGAATTTCGAGTTTCAAGGGAAAAGTTTAGTTTTGGCTTAGATGGCAGGCTTAGTTTTTCAATTAGTTTGATGGCAACGGCGGTCTCATAAATTGTTGTCAAGTGTTTGCAAAATCCCCAGCTTTTCGAACCAAAAAACATAAAAACGGCGAAAAGCGTGCAAGAAAAAAAGATAGAAATGGCAAAAAGTGGAATTTATTGAAAGGCTTTCAATTCATTCGCTTTTTCGGTCGCCCTGCCACTTGTCACTCGCCTCGATTGCCAATCAAACTGGGTCGAAACTGTGTTCCCTTACACTCTTTTTACTCCCTTTTCAAATGTCCATGCCATCGAATTGACTCCGAGGCCTTCTTTCGCCGTTGATGTTGATGTCGGTTGGACTTGTCTTGCTTTAATTGCGTTTCGCTGTAGCTGCGGTGAAAAAAGGCTTTCCACATCCCCAATTTTCCGGCATAGCATTGTATCAGGAGTCAGGCGCTACTCTTGCACCTTTTGTATTTTTGCTGCACTCTATTCTACACCCAAAAAAAAGAATACCTACACTCAGAAAACACTCAAAAACATAGTATTCAAATTACCTTCATTTTAGGAATAATCAATAAGGCCAAACATAAAGGTAAAACCAAACTATTGTTAAATGAATTGTAAGCTATTGGGTATCAACCAACTAGTTCTCATAAAGGTGAGTATTAAATTAATTCCGCGAAAGGTATAAAAATAAATATTTTGTGGTTTATTATATAATAAGGCCTTATTTAATACTCTTCGCTATAGAAATTAAACTAAAATATATATTAAGTAGTATTGAATTCATACATATACTTTAATACTGTCTGAAGTTTATTTTCAAGACTAAACGTTGAATTTTTTTTTTGGGTGCTCTCAGAAACACCCAAAAACTAAAATTATCTAAAAAGTTTTTAAAAAGTAATACTTAATATTAATATTATTGCTGAGCACACTTAAAAACTTTTGTATATTCGCTCTGTTATTTTGCCAATAGCAAAAATACAAAATTGTAAATGGATATTATTTCGAAACTTCATACGACATTAGTTAGAAAAAAAAGGTTCATAGTAAGTTTTTGTTTAGACTACATGTTGAAATTAAACTTAGCTTATTTCGGCAACAATATCAATTACGTTTTACTTTTCTTTTTTTTCGGAATTGAATTAAACCATACTAAACTCAAATATAATGCTTTGAAAACAAAGGGGGCCCATTTTAAGTCAAAAATATTCCACAATAGCTAAAATATTTGAATAATATAATTTTATTTACAATTTAAACATAAAATATATAATATAGAATTTAAAATTCAATAGGCAGATATTTTTGTTACTGCTTCTATTCATACTTAACCTTTCACAGTTTCCCAGGTGAAGTGGTGCTCTCCGCCCCTCAATATAATTTAAATGAAAACTTAAACAGACACAGAGACGGAGAACGAGAACGAGCTTAATAAGGAAAATGCATTTGTGCCGAGTTCTTGGCCGGGAAAGTGGCCCGAAATGCCCCTCTCCTTTTCACTTTTTCCACCGGGTGTCTGTGTGCGGCAGTTGCCAAATAGCTGCCCATGCAAATAGCTCACAAAACTATACAGATGGCATATATACATATATATAGATGTGCCATACATACACTATATATATATGTATGCATGAATATATCTGAAGTGCAGCTGCACGACACCTAAGTAAAAAAAAAAGAAAACAGAAAAAGGCGAGCACTGGGCACTTGGTTCGAGTCGTGTCGGATTGAAATACACCCCCTTTGGCTGCCATTTACCATTTACCATTTAGCAGTTCCAGAAGAGGCCCAAGTCTCGGGTTCCAAATTGCGAGTGCTCGGCAGCTTCCTTTGTGTCCCAACTTGAAGCTGGCTTTTGGTTAAATTATGCGTTATTTAAGCTTTGAAGGGGATTTCCCCCCTTTGCCGACAGAGGAAAAGTATTTAAATATTTTGCAACTGAAGGCGAAGCAGCCACCTCATTCACATGGTCAGCGCCATAATTAAGACGTTAATTGCGGCCCCAAAACAGGTGGGCTGAATGTAGATAAAACCATTAAATGCAATTACAAATTTAATTGGAAAATAGTAGTATGCTCGAATATACATTGCTTTAAATTTAGCATTTTCTAGTTAAGTCTTCGCAGTCTTCACTTTACCGATATATTCATTTAATACAGTTTTGTGGAATGCCTTTTGCAATGACCTCAAACTGCAAGGTGTTTAGAAAAGCAGAATGCTTTTGCACAAAACTTTGGGATTTGAGCCACAGACTCCATGAGTTCCAATTTCCCATCTTTTTCGTTTTGTGTTCCTCTTGCTTTTATTTTTGTTTAAGTCGTTTTATACAGTTCGAATTTAGAACAAATCAATATATTTTATTTTATTTTTATAGTGTAAATATATTTAAAAAAAAAAACAAAAAAATTTTATTTCGTTCCGTTGAATATTTTTAAAGTTACACGCAAATTTTAAAAGCCGTTTCAGAGTGCGTGAAAATACAAGAACTAACTTTAAACGCGTTTTTCTCAAGGTGGTATTTTTAAAGTCGGTGACCAATATAACTCGAAAACGGCTAAACCGATTAGTCTGCAATTTTTTTTATTTTCGGAGGATCCAGTTCAGAGAGAATAAAACATTTAGGAAAATTTGCTTTTTTTTTGGCCTTCTTACTGTATATAACCCCTTAAATATATGTACATTCAATACAAACTATAAAGTTTAATATACGTGTTTTTTCTTGGAGCGATAAAAGTGCTCTGCAGTAATTTGCTATTACAAACTAAAAGCATACTTGAAAATTGAAGTTTTACTCGTTTTGATAGTTGGTGTGTTAAATTGTTATGTTGTTACTTTTTTTCTAGCCTAGGCTTCACAAATTCACCTTCAGCTCTGCTGATTTTTTTGCTTTTTGTTAAATTTCTGCTTGCTTCCTGCTCAACAAACAACTTCCTTCTTTTCACTGACTTCTTGCTTCGCCGATGTCGGCATAAATCATTGTCCTGGAGGAGCTTTCTCCCCTTTCCTTAACCACTTTCTCCCCAAGCCCCGTTGAGAATTTGCACGCGTGTGCGGCCTGCACTAAATGACTTCATCGCAAACAAATAAAATATCAATAACGTCAAAAGTGCAATAAATCATCGGTGCAGCTACTGGTTTTTGGTTGCCACTCCTTCCCACTTTCCACTTTCCACTCGCGTTTCGCAAAGGAAAAGGGGGGCGGAAGGATCAGGATGGGAGGCAGGGGGCGTGGCACTGCCAACAGTCGGGCACATTTCATTTGACGCTGAAATGGAAAATGGAAAATGCAAATTGTTTGCGCGTCGCACAAAAGTATGCAAAAATAGCTTCGGTCAGAGGTGGCCACGCTCCAGGGAATGAGGGGCGTGGCAGGGGAGGGCTGGGCCGGCAGGGGGGCGTGGCAGGCGGAGACGGTGCTCAAGTGCTGACCAAAAACGGTAGGACGACTCGTTTGCTCGACTGAGTGCCCGGTGGGGAAATGGGTTCTACTTTATATTTCACTTAGGTAAAAAAGTGGTACTTTACATATTAAGTGAAGGTTTTCAAAAGTAAAAGTAACCATTTAAAATGTTTTTTTTTATTTTTTAATTATTATTTTATTTTGTTGAGTTAAGTTTTAATTACTATAACTTAGCTGTACAAAGAACTCGATATTGATATTTCCATAAATCCTAAATATATGCTATTAATAAAGTGTAAATGTCTAGTCAAGGTTTGCAAGTGTATAACTATTTGTTTTTGTTTTTTTCATGATCTATATGTCTTAAAGACTTCTTAAATAGTTTTTATAACGTTTACTTAGCAACGTTTATAGCATTAAGTTAATTCATTTTTTTGAAAACTTAATGCTTCTGTTAATATATATCTCAATCCTAATATAAAGCCATATTAATCAAAAAATAGTATAATTGTCACATTTGTGCGTACATTTATGATCTGCATGCCTCTACAGATTAATTTTTTTTATTGTCAATTTATTTACAATGAGTACAATAAAAGTTGAAATTGAAAATTAAAAAAAAAAACAAAGTTATTCAATATAAATTTATATGAAAGCCTTAATTGTTTTGTGAATAAAAAGGATTCAATCCTTAAGCTATGATAAAAATATAAACACTACACAAGCCACATAAAATATTAAGCATTAAATAATAATGTTGGGTATTTTTGAGTACATTTATTATTTTTTAACCCCTTCAGAACAAAGCTAATTGCATTGCTGATCCATCGACCATGGCCACAATTTAAATTAAAATTAAAATATGCGAAAACAGCAAAGGCTGTCTCTTTCAATTCCCACCAGTGTGTACATGCCCGTAGGATTAGCAGCTGCCGGCGCTTCCGAAACGGTGTGCACACTCCTCTGGGCATGGTTATTATTTGGCCTAGTCCCTCGGGGACAATCGTTTTCATCTTCAAATTGAATTTGCCACTGGGCACGGCATTTTTCTGAGTATTCAGAATGTTCAGTGTACTTTATATAGGACACTACCGAAAAGAAGATGACCTGGCCTTCTCCGCTCGGCCAAAACTATCTTTCTGCACTTTTTTCTGCTCGCTGTTTTCATTTTTGATTCCAAGCAACAAACAATTTTGGCAGGGTCAATTTGTCCATACTCGTTGGATAAATATACACACATACAGCTGCAGTCAAAATAAAATAATTTTTTTAGTTTATAGAAATAGCTATTGAAAATAGTTTGGTATACATTTTCTTAAAAATTATAATACATACTTAATAAACTAGATGGGGCAAATATAAAAACCGCATTCGACATATGTAAAATATTTGTAATCATGTAAAAAAACAGATTGCCAAAAAAATGTTTTTGAAATTGTACATTACAAAACCTTTTTATTCTAGTACAAATAGTAATTGTATATATTTTATAAGGCTAATACTAAATACTTAACAACCTAAAATTATAGGGCATACTATTTTGAAATAATTAGAAAAAAAAAGAAATTGACAATAAAAACTGTTTTTAATTTTTTGCTTTCCAAATTTATCAGATACTTAAACTTTTTTAAATAGTGCAGATAAACGAGAATTTGTGGTTATTTTCTTAAATGGTTGCAAAATCATTTACTTCAGTATATTGAAAAGTAAATTTTAAGAAATCATTATAGTTGTTATTATCCTTGATAAACTAATACAACATCAAAGGTGTTGTAACCAAATTTAATTTAATGTAACGTAAGCATTATGACACACGAAAAGAAAAGATGTCCTATGCCTTTAAGCTAGGATTTTGAGCAATGCAATGGTCCGATTACTATTATTTTGACCGCAACTGTAAATGTTCATATATAGCATAAATACTTATTCAGATATATGTTTGTGGAAAAATGCTATGCATTTTCGGCTGTTGCTGCTGGCTTTCGGCGGCGTTGACAATTTGCATTTATAAATTTCGTTTTCAATTTGGATAGACTCCCCCCTCCCTCCCGTACCCCTAAAATAAACATGGACAGAAAGAGAGAGTGTGCTGTGCGAAAAAGAGACGGGGCGATGGGAATGTTTAGTCCAGTGATTGTTGATTTTAATTTATTATTGTTTATTGATAAAATGTTCACTGCAAATTTGCATAAATCGATAAATAATGGTGCGGCCAAAAGGCGAAATTTAGATATTTATTGCATTTTGCATGCCCTTTTCACCCCGCCCCCTCGCTTTCCGCCCCCTGTTTGTTGTTTTGCTTTTGCTTTCAATTTCCGCCGAGCATTTTACCCAATTAACTAGATTTTGTTGCCTTTGTTTGCATGGCGATTGGCAATTGGCAATTGGCAGCATCACGGTCAGGATATTGGCTAAAAGGGAGGGGGGGATTTTCTAAAAGAAGGGGGGGGGGTCCCCTCTACATTTTCCATTTTGCATTTCCCATTTTCAGCTGGCATTTAGCGGAAATCGTGTGGCTGCGATCGCGCTGAAGTCTGCTTAAATTTAAAACCCTTTGCAGTCATTGACAGGCGAAACAAAGGAAGTTGAAGGATGAGAAGGCGACCAAACCCATCCTGCATTCCGCATCCTGCATTCTGCATCCTGTGTCCTTGTTTCTGGTCATCGATGCCAGGCCCTATCAATATTACCATTCAATTAATGGAACTGAGGATTATGTAGGGACTTCTTGGCAGCAGAGAAAATTCTACCGTTTTTGAGGTATAACTTTATATTATTTATATTTTATTTTTTCAAAGGTTTTTTTTTCACCATTCACAAATTTTAAAGATATCATTTATTTATTTTTTTTTATTTTATTTATGATTTGACTTTCGAAATTATATAGTTTTTTTTTTTTAGCATTCAGAAATTTTTTATCTGCAGCAGTTCATTTACGATTTGAATTTGGTGGTTTTTACTTTCAAAATTCAGCTACATCTATATTTTTAATTTTCAGTATGTAAAATGTATATTACAAAACATTTATCTATTAAATTCAGGAATTCAAATCAATCTTATCTGACTGACACTTATATAACTAGTTAAGGAGGAATATTCCGTAGTCGCAATATAGAGACTATTGAAACGCTGTCCGCTTTTGTTTGGTTTTTGTCTCTGTGGCCCTGGCACGGAGAAGTTTTGTTTATCAGCCCGAAACCGAACACCGAACCCCCCTCTTTGATTCCCCTTTTTTTGCGTCTTGAAACAAATGGCAAGCCCGCCCCCATTTCAAACCGCTTAGTCCTGTGGGAGACTCTCTTTTGGCATCATCGCTTCTCTTTTGCCTTGCTGCCTAGTTTTTTTTTCCGATTTCCGTTTTGTATTTGACAGGGGTAGGGATTCCTACCACCCTCCACCCACCGCAGCAGTTTCTCCACGGGGATTCCCCTTTGGGGTGCAGGTGCCTTGCAAGTATTTGTCCGCCGACAGCTGGCGACCTATACTACCCATCCATAATCGGTTTAGAATAATTGATTTGGTTTGATGAAAAAATTTAGATTATTGAAAATCAATTTTTTGAAAAATTAACTCTATGACCAATTTTTGCATTTTTGATAAGGGGGTACATCATCAATTTTTGCGAGAATTTGATAAATTCAAAAATTTTTAACTGTGAATGCCATTTGATTGGCAATTTAATGACGAATTCGCCGATGTATGACATTCCATCCTGTGACCATTTATTTCTTCCCGAGGTTTGCCAATCAAATGGCATTCACAGTTAAAAATTTTTGAATTTATCAAATTCTCGCAAAAATTGATGATGTACCCCCTTATCAAAAATGCAAAAATTGGTCATAAAGTTAATTTTTCAAAAAATTGATTTTCAAAAATCGATTTTTTTTATCAAAACCAAATCAATGTTTCTAAACCGATAATGGATAGTTAGTATAGGTTGCCAGCTGTCCAAAAAAGTCACTTTTATGGCTATACCTTTATTTTTGGCCAAGTTACAAAAAAGGACGATTTAGGAATTTTTTTTTTTGACAAATCTCCAAAAACCCAAAAAAAGCCACCTAAAAAATCAGTTTTTTTATCAAAACCTCGGGAAGAAATGGGCACAGGATGGAATGTCATACATCGGCGAATTCGTCATTAAATTGCCAATCAAATGGCATTCACAGTTAAAAATTTTTGAATTTATCAAATTCTCGCAAAAATTGATGATGTACCCCCTTATCAAAAATGCAAAATTTGGTCATAAAGTTAATTTTTCAAAAAATTGATTTTCAAAAATCGATTTTTTTTATCAAAACCAAATCAATGTTTCTAAACCGATTATGGATAGTTAGTATAGGTTGCCAGCTGTCCAAAAAAGTCACTTTTATGGCTATACCTTTATTTTTGGCCAAGTTACAAAAAAAGGACGATTTAGGAATTTTTTTTTTTGACAAATCTCCAAAAACCCAAAAAAAGCCACCTAAAAAATCAGTTTTTTTATCAAAACCTCGGGAAGAAATGGTCACAGGATGGAATGTCATACATCGGCGAATTCGTCATTAAATTGCCAATCAAATGGCATTCACAGTTAAAAATTTTTGAATTTATCAAATTCTCGCAAAAATTGATGATGTACCCCCTTATCAAAAATGCAAAAATTGGTCATAAAGTTAATTTTTCAAAAAATTGATTTTCAAAAATCGATTTTTTTTATCAAAACCAAATCAATGTTTCTAAACCGATTATGGATAGTTAGTATAGGTTGCCAGCTGTCCAAAAAAGTCACTTTTATGGCTATACCTTTATTTTTGGCCAAGTTACAAAAAAGGACGATTTAGGAATTTTTTTTTTTGACAAATCTCCAAAAACCCAAAAAAAGCCACCTAAAAAATCAGTTTTTTTATCAAAACCTCGGGAAGAAATGGTCACAGGATGGAATGTCATACATCGGCGAATTCGTCATTAAATTGCCAATCAAATGGCATTCACAGTTAAAAATTTTTGAATTTATCAAATTCTCGCAAAAATTGATGATGTACCCCCTTATCAAAAATGCAAAAATTGGTCATAAAGTTAATTTTTCAAAAAATTGATTTTCAAAAATCGATTTTTTTATCAAAACCAAATCAATGTTTCTAAACCGATTATGGATAGTTAGTATAGGTTGCCAGCTGTCCAAAAAAGTCACTTTTATGGCTATACCTTTATTTTTGGCCAAGTTACAAAAAAAGGACGATTTAGGAATTTTTTTTTTGACAAATCTCCAAAAACCCAAAAAAAGCCACCTAAAAAATCAGTTTTTTTATCAAAACCTCGGGAAGAAATGGTCACAGGATGGAATGTCATACATCGGCGAATTCGTCATTAAATTGCCAATCAAATGGCATTCACAGTTAAAAATTTTTGAATTTATCAAATTCTCGCAAAAATTGATGATGTACCCCCCTTATCAAAAATGCAAAAATTGGTCATAAAGTTAATTTTTCAAAAAATTGATTTTCAAAAATCGATTTTTTTTATCAAAACCAAATCAATGTTTCTAAACCGATTATGGATAGTTAGTATAGGTTGCCAGCTGTCCAAAAAAGTCACTTTTATGGCTATACCTTTATTTTTGGCCAAGTTACAAAAAAAGGACGATTTAGGAATTTTTTTTTCTGACAAATCTCCAAAAACCCAAAAAAAAGCCACCTAAAAAATCAGTTTTTTTATCAAAACCTCGGGAAGAAATGGTCACAGGATGGAATGTCATACATCGGCGAATTCGTCATTAAATTGCCAATCAAATGGCATTCACAGTTAAAAATTTTTGAATTTATCAAATTCTCGCAAAAATTGATGATGTACCCCCTTATCAAAAATGCAAAAATTGGTCATAAAGTTAATTTTTCAAAAAATTGATTTTCAAAAATCGATTTTTTTTATCAAAACCAAATCAATGTTTCTAAACCGATTATGGATAGTTAGTATAGGTTGCCAGCTGTCCAAAAAAGTCACTTTTATGGCTATACCTTTATTTTTGGCCAAGTTACAAAAAAAGGACGATTTAGGAATTTTTTTTTTGACAAATCTCCAAAAACCCAAAAAAAGCCACCTAAAAAATCAGTTTTTTTTATCAAAACCTCGGGAAGAAATGGTCACAGGATGGAATGTCATACATCGGCGAATTCGTCATTAAATTGCCAATCAAATGGCATTCACAGTTAAAAATTTTTGAATTTATCAAATTCTCGCAAAAATTGATGATGTACCCCCTTATCAAAAATGCAAAAATTGGTCATAAAGTTAATTTTTCAAAAAATTGATTTTCAAAAATCGATTTTTTTTATCAAAACCAAATCAATGTTTCTAAACCGATTATGGATAGTTAGTATAGGTTGCCAGCTGTCCAAAAAAGTCACTTTTATGGCTATACCTTTATTTTTGGCCAAGTTACAAAAAAAGGACGATTTAGGAATTTTTTTTTTTTGACAAATCTCCAAAAACCCAAAAAAAGCCACCTAAAAAATCAGTTTTTTTATCAAAACCTCGGGAAGAAATGGTCACAGGATGGAATGTCATACATCGGCGAATTCGTCATTAAATTGCCAATCAAATGGCATTCACAGTTAAAAATTTTTGAATTTATCAAATTCTCGCAAAAATTGATGATGTACCCCCTTATCAAAAATGCAAAAATTGGTCATAAAGTTAATTTTTCAAAAAATTGATTTTCAAAAATCGATTTTTTTTATCAAAACCAAATCAATGTTTCTAAACCGATTATGGATAGTTAGTATAGGTTGTCAGCTGTCCAAAAAAGTCACTTTTATGGCTATACCTTTATTTTTGGCCAAGTTACAAAAAAAGGACGATTTAGGAATTTTTTTTTTGACAAATCTCCAAAAACCCAAAAAAAGCCACCTAAAAAATCAGTTTTTTTATCAAAACCTCGGGAAGAAATGGTCACAGGATGGAATGTCATACATCGGCGAATTCGTCATTAAATTGCCAATCAAATGGCATTCACAGTTAAAAATTTTTGAATTTATCAAATTCTCGCAAAAATTGATGATGTACCCCCTTATCAAAAATGCAAAAATTGGTCACAAAGTTAATTTTTCAAAAAATTGATTTTCAAAAATCGATTTTTTTTATCAAAACCAAATCAATGTTTCTAAACCGATTATGGATAGTTAGTATAGGTTGCCAGCTGTCCAAAAAAGTCACTTTTATGGCTATACCTTTATTTTTGGCCAAGTTACAAAAAAAGGACGATTTAGGAATTTTTTTTTTTTGACAAATCTCCAAAAACCCAAAAAAAGCCACCTAAAAAATCAGTTTTTTTAGCAAAACCTCGGGAAGAAATGGTCACAGGATGGAATGTCATACATCGGCGAATTCGTCATTAAATTGCCAATCAAATGGCATTCACAGTTAAAAATTTTTGAATTTATCAAATTCTCGCAAAAATTGATGATGTACCCCCTTATCAAAAATGCAAAAATTGGTCATAAAGTTAATTTTTCAAAAAATTGATTTTCAAAAATCGATTTTTTTTATCAAAACCAAATCAATGTTTCTAAACCGATTATGGATAGTTAGTATAGGTTGCCAGCTGTCCAAAAAAAGTCACTTTTATGGCTATACCTTTATTTTTGGCCAAGTTACAAAAAAAGGACGATTTAGGAATTTTTTTTTTGACAAATCTCCAAAAACCCAAAAAAAGCCACCTAAAAAATCAGTTTTTTTATCAAAACCTCGGGAAGAAATGGTCACAGGATGGAATGTCATACATCGGCGAATTCGTCATTAAATTGCCAATCAAATGGCATTCACAGTTAAAAATTTTTGAATTTATCAAATTCTCGCAAAAATTGATGATGTACCCCCCTTATCAAAAATGCAAAAATTGGTCATAAAGTTAATTTTTCAAAAAATTGATTTTCAAAAATCGATTTTTTTTATCAAAACCAAATCAATGTTTCTAAACCGATTATGGATAGTTAGTATAGGTTGCCAGCTGTCCAAAAAAGTCACTTTTATGGCTATACCTTTATTTTTGGCCAAGTTACAAAAAAAGGACGATTTAGGAACTTTTTTTTTGACAAATCTCCAAAAACCCAAAAAAAGCCACCTAAAAAATCCGTTTTTTTTATCAAAACCTCGGGAAGAAATGGTCACAGGATGGAATGTCATACATCGGCGAATTCGTCATTAAATTGCCAATCAAATGGCATTCACAGTTAAAAATTTTTGAATTTATCAAATTCTCGCAAAAATTGATGATGTACCCCCTTATCAAAAATGCAAAAATTGGTCATAAAGTTAATTTTTCAAAAAATTGATTTTCAAAAATCGATTTTTTTTATCAAAACCAAATCAATGTTTCTAAACCGATTATGGATAGTTAGTATAGGTTGCCAGCTGTCCAAAAAAGTCACTTTTATGGCTATACCTTTATTTTTGGCCAAGTTACAAAAAAAGGACGATTTAGGAATTTTTTTTTTTGACAAATCTCCAAAAACCCAAAAAAAGCCACCTAAAAAATCAGTTTTTTTATCAAAACCTCGGGAAGAAATGGGCACAGGATGGAATGTCATACATCGGCGAATTCGTCATTAAATTGCCAATCAAATGGCATTCACAGTTAAAAATTTTTGAATTTATCAAATTCTCGCAAAAATTGATGATGTACCCCCTTATCAAAAATGCAAAAATTGGTCATAAAGTTAATTTTTCAAAAAATTGATTTTCAAAAATCGATTTTTTTTATCAAAACCAAATCAATGTTTCTAAACCGATTATGGATAGTTAGTATAGGTTGCCAGCTGTCCAAAAAAGTCACTTTTATGGCTATACCTTTATTTTTGGCCAAGTTACAAAAAAGGACGATTTAGGAATTTTTTTTTTTTGACAAATCTCCAAAAACCCAAAAAAAGCCACCTAAAAAATCAGTTTTTTTATCAAAACCTCGGGAAGAAATGGGCACAGGATGGAATGTCATACATCGGCGAATTCGTCATTAAATTGCCAATCAAATGGCATTCACAGTTAAAAATTTTTGAATTTATCAAATTCTCGCAAAAATTGATGATGTACCCCCTTATCAAAAATGCAAAAATTGGTCATAAAGTTAATTTTTCAAAAAATTGATTTTCAAAAATCGATTTTTTTTTATCAAAACCAAATCAATGTTTCTAAACCGATTATGGATAGTTAGTATAGGTTGCCAGCTGTCCAAAAAAGTCACTTTTATGGCTATACCTTTATTTTTGGCCAAGTTACAAAAAAAGGACGATTTAGGAACTTTTTTTTTGACAAATCTCCAAAAACCCAAAAAAAGCCACCTAAAAAATCAGTTTTTTTTATCAAAACCTCGGGAAGAAATGGTCACAGGATGGAATGTCATACATCGGCGAATTCGTCATTAAATTGCCAATCAAATGGCATTCACAGTTAAAAATTTTTGAATTTATCAAATTCTCGCAAAAATTGATGATGTACCCCCTTATCAAAAATGCAAAAATTGGTCATAAAGTTAATTTTTCAAAAAATTGATTTTCAAAAATCGATTTTTTTTATCAAAACCAAATCAATGTTTCTAAACCGATAATGGATAGTTAGTATAGGTTGCCAGCTGTCCAAAAAAGTCACTTTTATGGCTATACCTTTATTTTTGGCCAAGTTACAAAAAAAGGACGATTTAGGAATTTTTTTTTTTGACAAATCTCCAAAAACCCAAAAAAAGCCACCTAAAAAATCAGTTTTTTTATCAAAACCTCGGGAAGAAATGGGCACAGGATGGAATGTCATACATCGGCGAATTCGTCATTAAATTGCCAATCAAATGGCATTCACAGTTAAAAATTTTTGAATTTATCAAATTCTCGCAAAAATTGATGATGTACCCCCTTATCAAAAATGCAAAAATTGGTCATAAAGTTAATTTTTCAAAAAATTGATTTTCAAAAATCGATTTTTTTTATCAAAACCAAATCAATGTTTCTAAACCGATTATGGATAGTTAGTATAGGTTGCCAGCTGTCCAAAAAAGTCACTTTTATGGCTATACCTTTATTTTTGGCCAAGTTACAAAAAAAGGACGATTTAGGAATTTTTTTTTTTGACAAATCTCCAAAAACCCAAAAAAAGCCACCTAAAAAATCAGTTTTTTTATCAAAACCTCGGGAAGAAATGGTCACAGGATGGAATGTCATACATCGGCGAATTCGTCATTAAATTGCCAATCAAATGGCATTCACAGTTAAAAATTTTTGAATTTATCAAATTCTCGCAAAAATTGATGATGTACCCCCTTATCAAAAATGCAAAAATTGGTCATAAAGTTAATTTTTCAAAAAATTGATTTTCAAAAATCGATTTTTTTTATCAAAACCAAATCAATGTTTCTAAACCGATTATGGATAGTTAGTATAGGTTGCCAGCTGTCCAAAAAAGTCACTTTTATGGCTATACCTTTATTTTTGGCCAAGTTACAAAAAAGGACGATTTAGGAATTTTTTTTTTGACAAATCTCCAAAAACCCAAAAAAAGCCACCTAAAAAATCAGTTTTTTTATCAAAACCTCGGGAAGAAATGGGCACAGGATGGAATGTCATACATCGGCGAATTCGTCATTAAGTTGCCAATCAAATGGCATTCACAGTTAAAAAATTTTGAATTTATCAAATTCTCGCAAAAATTGATGATGTACCCCCTTATCAAAAATGCAAAAATTGGTCATAAAGTTAATTTTTCAAAAAATTGATTTTCAAAAATCGATTTTTTTTATCAAAACCAAATCAATGTTTCTAAACCGATTATGGATAGTTAGTATAGGTTGCCAGCTGTCCAAAAAAGTCACTTTTATGGCTATACCTTTATTTTTGGCCAAGTTACAAAAAAGGACGATTTAGGAATTTTTTTTTTTGACAAATCTCCACAAACCCAAAAAAAGCCACCTAAAAAATCAGTTTTTTTATCAAAACCTCGGGAAGAAATGGTCACAGGATGGAATGTCATACATCGGCGAATTCGTCATTAAATTGCCAATCAAATGGCATTCACAGTTAAAAATTTTTGAATTTATCAAATTCTCGCAAAAATTGATGATGTACCCCCTTATCAAAAATGCAAAAATTGGTCATAAAGTTAATTTTTCAAAAAATTGATTTTCAAAAATCGATTTTTTTTATCAAAACCAAATCAATGTTTCTAAACCGATTATGGATAGTTAGTATAGGTTGCCAGCTGTCCAAAAAAGTCACTTTTATGGCTATACCTTTATTTTTGGCCAAGTTACAAAAAAAGGACGATTTAGGAATTTTTTTTTTGACAAATCTCCAAAAACCCAAAAAAAGCCACCTAAAAAATCAGTTTTTTTATCAAAACCTCGGAAAGAAATGGTCACAGGATGGAATGTCATACATCGGCGAATTCGTCATTAAATTGCCAATCAAATGGCATTCACAGTTAAAAATTTTTGAATTTATCAAATTCTCGCAAAAGTTGATGATGTACCCCCTTATCAAAAATGCAAAAATTGGTCATAAAGTTAATTTTTCAAAAAATTGATTTTCAAAAATCGATTTTTTTTATCAAAACCAAATCAATGTTTCTAAACCGATTATGGATAGTTAGTATAGGTTGCCAGCTGTCCAAAAAAGTCACTTTTATGGCTATACCTTTATTTTTGGCCAAGTTACAAAAAAAGGACGATTTAGGAATTTTTTTTTTTTGACAAATCTCCACAAACCCAAAAAAAGCCACCTAAAAAATCAGTTTTTTTATCAAAACCTCGGGAAGAAATGGTCACAGGATGGAATGTCATACATCGGCGAATTCGTCATTAAATTGCCAATCAAATGGCATTCACAGTTAAAAATTTTTGAATTTATCAAATTCTCGCAAAAATTGATGATGTACCCCCTTATCAAAAATGCAAAAATTGATCATAAAGTTAATTTTTCAAAAAATTGATTTTCAAAAATCGATTTTTTTTATCAAAACCAAATCAATGTTTCTTAACCGATTATGGATAGTTAGTATAGGTTGCCAGCTGTCCAAAAAAGTCAATTTTATGGCTATACCTTTATTTTTGGCCAAGTTACAAAAAAAGGACGATTTAGGAATTTTTTTTTTTGACAAATCTCCAAAAACCCAAAAAAAGCCATTCGTCATTAAATTGCCAATCAAATGGCATTCACAGTTAAAAATTTTTGAATTTATCAAATTCTCGCAAAAATTGATGATGTACCCCCTTATCAAAAATGCAAAAATTGGTCATAAAGTTAATTTTTCAAAAAATTGATTTTCAAAAATCGATTTTTTTTATCAAAACCAAATCAATGTTTCTAAACCGATTATGGATAGTTAGTATAGGTTGCCAGCTGTCCAAAAAAGTCACTTTTATGGCTATACCTTTATTTTTGGCCAAGTTACAAAAAAAGGACGATTTAGGAATTTTTTTTTGACAAATCTCCAAAAACCCAAAAAAAGCCACCTAAAAAATCAGTTTTTTTTATCAAAACCTCGGGAAGAAATGGTCACAGGATGGAATGTCATACATCGGCGAATTCGTCATTAAATTGCCAATCAAATGGCATTCACAGTTAAAAATTTTTGAATTTATCAAATTCTCGCAAAAATTGATGATGTACCCCCTTATCAAAAATGCAAAAATTGGTCATAAAGTTAATTTTTCAAAAAATTGATTTTCAAAAATCGATTTTTTTTATCAAAACCAAATCAATGTTTCTAAACCGATTATGGATAGTTAGTATAGGTTGCCAGCTGTCCAAAAAAGTCACTTTTATGGCTATACCTTTATTTTTGGCCAAGTTACAAAAAAAGGACGATTTAGGAATTTTTTTTTTGACAAATCTCCAAAAACCCAAAAAAAGCCACCTAAAAAATCAGTTTTTTTATCAAAACCTCGGGAAGAAATGGGCACAGGATGGAATGTCATACATCGGCGAATTCGTCATTAAATTGCCAATCAAATGGCATTCACAGTTAAAAATTTTTGAATTTATCAAATTCTCGCAAAAATTGATGATGTACCCCCTTATCAAAAATGCAAAAATTGGTCATAAAGTTAATTTTTCAAAAAATTGATTTTCAAAAATCGATTTTTTTATCAAAACCAAATCAATGTTTCTAAACCGATTATGGATAGTTAGTATAGGTTGCCAGCTGTCCAAAAAAGTCACTTTTATGGCTATACCTTTATTTTTGGCCAAGTTACAAAAAAAGGACGATTTAGGAATTTTTTTTTTTGACAAATCTCCAAAAACCCAAAAAAAGCCACCTAAAAAATCAGTTTTTTTATCAAAACCTCGGGAAGAAATGGTCACAGGATGGAATGTCATACATCGGCGAATTCGTCATTAAATTGCCAATCAAATGGCATTCACAGTTAAAAATTTTTGAATTTATCAAATTCTCGCAAAAATTGATGATGTACCCCCTTATCAAAAATGCAAAAATTGGTCATAAAGTTAATTTTTCAAAAAATTGATTTTCAAAAATCGATTTTTTTTATCAAAACCAAATCAATGTTTCTAAACCGATTATGGATAGTTAGTATAGGTTGCCAGCTGTCCAAAAAAGTCACTTTTATGGCTATACCTTTATTTTTGGCCAAGTTACAAAAAAAGGACGATTTAGGAATTTTTTTTTTTGACAAATCTCCACAAACCCAAAAAAAGCCACCTAAAAAATCAGTTTTTTTATCAAAACCTCGGGAAGAAATGGTCACAGGATGGAATGTCATACATCGGCGAATTCGTCATTAAATTGCCAATCAAATGGCATTCACAGTTAAAAATTTTTGAATTTATCAAATTCTCGCAAAAATTGATGATGTACCCCCTTATCAAAAATGCAAAAATTGGTCATAAAGTTAATTTTTCAAAAAATTGATTTTCAAAAATCGATTTTTTTTATCAAAACCAAATCAATGTTTCTAAACCGATTATGGATAGTTAGTATAGGTTGCCAGCTGTCCAAAAAAGTCACTTTTATGGCTATACCTTTATTTTTGGCCAAGTTACAAAAAAAGGACGATTTAGGAATTTTTTTTTTGACAAATCTCCAAAAACCCAAAAAAAGCCACCTAAAAAATCAGTTTTTTTATCAAAACCTCGGGAAGAAATGGTCACAGGATGGAATGTCATACATCGGCGAATTCGTCATTAAATTGCCAATCAAATGGCATTCACAGTTAAAAATTTTTGAATTTATCAAATTCTCGCAAAAATTGATGATGTACCCCCTTATCAAAAATGCAAAAATTGATCATAAAGTTAATTTTTCAAAAAATTGATTTTCAAAAATCGATTTTTTTTATCAAAACCAAATCAATGTTTCTAAACCGATTATGGATAGTTAGTATAGGTTGCCAGCTGTCCAAAAAAGTCACTTTTATGGCTATACCTTTATTTTTGGCCAAGTTACAAAAAAGGACGATTTAGGAATTTTTTTTTTGACAAATCTCCAAAAACCCAAAAAAAGCCACCTAAAAAATCAGTTTTTTTTTATCAAAACCTCGGGAAGAAATGGTCACAGGATGGAATGTCATACATCGGCGAATTCGTCATTAAATTGCCAATCAAATGGCATTCACAGTTAAAAATTTTTGAATTTATCAAATTCTCGCAAAAATTGATGATGTACCCCCTTATCAAAAATGCAAAAATTGATCATAAAGTTAATTTTTCAAAAAATTGATTTTCAAAAATCGATTTTTTTTATCAAAACCAAATCAATGTTTCTAAACCGATTATGGATAGTTAGTATAGGTTGCCAGCTGTCCAAAAAAGTCACTTTTATGGCTATACCTTTATTTTTGGCCAAGTTACAAAAAAAGGACGATTTAGGAATTTTTTTTTTGACAAATCTCCAAAAACCCAAAAAAAGCCACCTAAAAAATCAGTTTTTTTTTATCAAAACCTCGGGAAGAAATGGTCACAGGATGGAATGTCATACATCGGCGAATTCGTCATTAAATTGCCAATCAAATGGCATTCACAGTTAAAAATTTTTGAATTTATCAAATTCTCGCAAAAATTGATGATGTACCCCCTTATCAAAAATGCAAAAATTGGTCATAAAGTTAATTTTTCAAAAAATTGATTTTCAAAAATCGATTTTTTTTATCAAAAACCAAATCAATGTTTCTAAACCGATTATGGATAGTTAGTATAGGTTGCCAGCTGTCCAAAAAAGTCACTTTTATGGCTATACCTTTATTTTTGGCCAAGTTACAAAAAAGGACGATTTAGGAATTTTTTTTTTGACAAATCTCCAAAAACCCAAAAAAAGCCACCTAAAAAATCAGTTTTTTTATCAAAACCTCGGGAAGAAATGGTCACAGGATGGAATGTCATACATCGGCGAATTCGTCATTAAATTGCCAATCAAATGGCATTCACAGTTAAAAATTTTTGAATTTATCAAATTCTCGCAAAAATTGATGATGTACCCCCTTATCAAAAATGCAAAAATTGGTCATAAAGTTGATTTTTCAAAAAATTGATTTTCAAAAATCGATTTTTTTTATCAAAACCAAATCAATGTTTCTAAACCGATTATGGATAGTTAGTATAGGTTGCCAGCTGTCCAAAAAAGTCACTTTTATGGCTATATCTTTATTTTTGGCCAAGTTACAAAAAAAGGACGATTTAGGAATTTTTTTTTTTGACAAATCTCCAAAAACCCAAAAAAAGCCACCTAAAAAATCAGTTTTTTTATCAAAACCTCGGGAAGAAATGGGCACAGGATGGAATGTCATAGATCGGCGAATTCGTCATTAAATTGCCAATCAAATGGCATTCACAGTTAAAAATTTTTGAATTTATCAAATTCTCGCAAAAATTGATGATGTACCCCCTTATCAAAAATGCAAAAATTGGTCATAAAGTTAATTTTTCAAAAAATTGATTTTCAAAAATCGATTTTTTTTATCAAAACCAAATCAATGTTTCTAAACCGATTATGGATAGTTAGTATAGGTTGCCAGCTGTCCAAAAAAGTCACTTTTATGGCTATACCTTTATTTTTGGCCAAGTTACAAAAAAAGGACGATTTAGGATTTTTTTTTTTTGACAAATCTCCAAAAACCCAAAAAAAGCCACCTAAAAAATCAGTTTTTTTATCAAAACCTCGGGAAGAAATGGTCACAGGATGGAATGTCATACATCGGCGAATTCGTCATTAAATTGCCAATCAAATGGCATTCACAGTTAAAAATTTTTGAATTTATCAAATTCTCGCAAAAATTGATGATGTACCCCCTTATCAAAAATGCAAAAATTGGTCATAAAGTTAATTTTTCAAAAAATTGATTTTCAAAAATCGATTTTTTTTATCAAAACCAAATCAATGTTTCTAAACCGATTATGGATAGTTAGTATAGGTTGCCAGCTGTCCAAAAAAGTCACTTTTATGGCTATACCTTTATTTTTGGCCAAGTTACAAAAAAGGACGATTTAGGATTTTTTTTTTTGACAAATCTCCAAAAACCCAAAAAAAGCCACCTAAAAAATCAGTTTTTTTATCAAAACCTCGGGAAGAAATGGTCACAGGATGGAATGTCATACATCGGCGAATTCGTCATTAAATTGCCAATCAAATGGCATTCACAGTTAAAAATTTTTGAATTTATCAAATTCTCGCAAAAATTGATGATGTACCCCCTTATCAAAAATGCAAAAATTGGTCATAAAGTTGATTTTTCAAAAAATTGATTTTCAAAAATCGATTTTTTTTATCAAAACCAAATCAATGTTTCTAAACCGATTATGGATAGTTAGTATAGGTTGCCAGCTGTCCAAAAAAGTCACTTTTATGGCTATATCTTTATTTTTGGCCAAGTTACAAAAAAAGGACGATTTAGGAATTTTTTTTTTTGACAAATCTCCAAAAACCCAAAAAAAGCCACCTAAAAAATCAGTTTTTTTATCAAAACCTCGGGAAGAAATGGGCACAGGATGGAATGTCATAGATCGGCGAATTCGTCATTAAATTGCCAATCAAATGGCATTCACAGTTAAAAATTTTTGAATTTATCAAATTCTCGCAAAAATTGATGATGTACCCCCTTATCAAAAATGCAAAAATTGGTCATAAAGTTAATTTTTCAAAAAATTGATTTTCAAAAATCGATTTTTTTTATCAAAACCAAATCAATGTTTCTAAACCGATTATGGATAGTTAGTATAGGTTGCCAGCTGTCCAAAAAAGTCACTTTTATGGCTATACCTTTATTTTTGGCCAAGTTACAAAAAAAGGACGATTTAGGATTTTTTTTTTTTGACAAATCTCCAAAAACCCAAAAAAAGCCACCTAAAAAATCAGTTTTTTTATCAAAACCTCGGGAAGAAATGGTCACAGGATGGAATGTCATACATCGGCGAATTCGTCATTAAATTGCCAATCAAATGGCATTCACAGTTAAAAATTTTTGAATTTATCAAATTCTCGCAAAAATTGATGATGTACCCCCTTATCAAAAATGCAAAAATTGGTCATAAAGTTAATTTTTCAAAAAATTGATTTTCAAAAATCGATTTTTTTTATCAAAACCAAATCAATGTTTCTAAACCGATTATGGATAGTTAGTATAGGTTGCCAGCTGTCCAAAAAAGTCACTTTTATGGCTATACCTTTATTTTTGGCCAAGTTACAAAAAAAGGACGATTTAGGAATTTTTTTTTTGACAAATCTCCAAAAACCCAAAAAAAGCCACCTAAAAAATCAGTTTTTTTATCAAAACCTCGGGAAGAAATGGTCACAGGATGGAATGTCATACATCGGCGAATTCGTCATTAAATTGCCAATCAAATGGCATTCACAGTTAAAAATTTTTGAATATATCAAATTCTCGCAAAAATTGATGATGTACCCCCTTATCAAAAATGCAAAAATTGGTCATAAAGTTAATTTTTCAAAAAATTGATTTTCAAAAATCGATTTTTTTTATCAAAACCAAATCAATGTTTCTAAACCGATTATGGATAGTTAGTATAGGTTGCCAGCTGTCCAAAAAAGTCACTTTTATGGCTATACCTTTATTTTTGGCCAAGTTACAAAAAAAGGACGATTTAGGAATTTTTTTTTTTGACAAATCTCCAAAAACCCAAAAAAAGCCACCTAAAAAATCAGTTTTTTTATCAAAACCTCGGGAAGAAATGGTCACAGGATGGAATGTCATACATCGGCGAATTCGTCATTAAATTGCCAATCAAATGGCATTCACAGTTAAAAATTTTTGAATATATCAAATTCTCGCAAAAATTGATGATGTACCCCCTTATCAAAAATGCAAAAATTGGTCATAAAGTTAATTTTTCAAAAAATTGATTTTCAAAAATCGATTTTTTATATCAAAACCAAATCAATGTTTCTAAACCGATTATGGATAGTTAGTATAGGTTGCCAGCTGTCCAAAAAAGTCACTTCTATGGCTATACCTTTATTTTTGGCCAAGTTACAAAAAAGGACGATTTAGGAATTTTTTTTTTTTGACAAATCTCCAAAAACCCAAAAAAAGCCACCTAAAAAATCAGTTTTTTTATCAAAACCTCGGGAAGAAATGGTCACAGGATGGAATGTCATACATCGGCGAATTCGTCATTAAATTGCCAATCAAATGGCATTCACAGTTAAAAAATTTTGAATTTATCAAATTCTCGCAAAAATTGATGATGTACCCCCTTATCAAAAATGCAAAAATTGGTCATAAAGTTAATTTTTCAAAAAATTGATTTTCAAAAATCGATTTTTTATATCAAAACCAAATCAATGTTTCTAAACCGATTATGGATAGTTAGTATAGGTTGCCAGCTGTCCAAAAAAGTCACTTCTATGGCTATACCTTTATTTTTGGCCAAGTTACAAAAAAAGGACGATTTAGGAATTTTTTTTTTTGACAAATCTCCAAAAACCCAAAAAAAGCCACCTAAAAAATCAGTTTTTTTTATCAAAACCTCGGGAAGAAATGGTCACAGGATGGAATGTCATACATCGGCGAATTCGTCATTAAATTGCCAATCAAATGGCATTCACAGTTAAAAATTTTTGAATTTATCAAATTCTCGCAAAAATTGATGATGTACCCCCTTATCAAAAATGCAAAAATTGGTCATAAAGTTAATTTTTCAAAAATCGGTTTTTTTATCAAAACCAAATCAATGTTTCTAAACCGATTATGGATAGTTAGTATAGGTTGCCAGCTGTCCAAAAAAGTCACTTTTATGGCTATACCTTTGTTTTTGGCCAAGTTACAACAAAAGGACGATTTAGGAATTTTTTTTTTTGACAAATCTCCAGAAAACCAAAAAAAGCCACCTAAAAAATCAGTTTTTGGATCAAAACCTCGGGAAGAAATGGACCAGGATGGAATGTCATACATCGGCGAATTCGTCATTAAATTGCCAATCAAATGGCAATCAAAAATCAATTTTTTGAAAAATTAACTTTATGACCAATTTTTGCATTTTTGATGAGGGGGTACAACATCAATTTTTGCGAGAATTTGATAAATTCAAAATTTTTTAACTGTGAATGCCATGTATGACATTCCATCCATTGACCATTTCTTCCCGAGGTTTTGATCCAAAAACTGATTTTTTAGGTGGCTTTTTTTGGTTTTCTGGAGATTTGTCAAAAAATAATTCCTAAATCGTCCTTTTGTTGTAACTTAGCCAAAAACAAAGGTATAGCCATAAAAGTGACTTTTTTGGACAGCTGGCAACCTATACTAACTATCCATAATCGGTTTAGAAACATTGATTTGATTTTGATAAAAAAACCGATTTTTGAAAATCAATTTTTTGGAAAATTAACTTTATGACCAATTTTTGCATTTTTGATAACTGATAACTGATTATTTAGGTTGCTTTTTTTTGGTTTTTTTTTTTGATTTGTCAAAAAAAAAAAAATAAAAAAAGGATTTTTGAAAATTGATTTTGAAAAATTAACTTTACTTCCCATTTTCGCATTTTGGATAAGGGGGTGCATCATTATTTTAACAAGTTAAAATCTAGTTTTTTCGCTAGTCACTTGCATCCGTTTTGCCCTGCAACAACAAAACACATAAAATGTCTATCTTTATAAGTGATTTAGATCACTTAAAGTTAACATATTTGACTTCCTAACTCAAAATTGGTTGGCAAAGACTTTTAAATTTCCTTGTTTTTCTTAATCTAGTTTTTCCGCTAGCCACTTGCATCCGTTTTGGCCTGCAACAGGATTTCTATTTCCTCGGCCTGCTTGTGCTTGTGTTTTTCCTGCATTTCTTTTTCAACTTCTCTGTGCGGCTTGTGGTTTCCTCTCGCCGAATCGCCCATCCTGCTGATTCCGGACGGGCCCCTGGGTCCTTTCTCGTTTCTCGCCTTTTGTGTTGGACTCTCGGTTTCGCCCTTCCGTTGCCTATGCATAATTCTTTTATCTCAACCAGGCATTTCCCCCCACTTTCCCCTGTTTTCCGCTGTACTTTTGCTGCTATTGATGGCTTGTTTACATTGTGCCGCGCTCTCGCAACTCCCAGTCATTTGTCTATAATTGACTAATCGACAGGGCAGGCGGGAAAAGAAATCTGCAGGGGATCGATAGAAGTGTGGAGGATGCAAATGGCAATGTGAATGGCAAATGGTAGATGGTATATGACCAAAAACAGTGGATGGAGCAGCAAAGGGAACTGTGTCATAGACACTGCGGGCAGCTACTGTTCAAGTTTATGTTTAAGGTACGAAAAGTGGTTAAATGCAAATAATTTAAATATTTATATATCCTTTGAATACCTACTACAAGGATGTTTCGCCTTAAACATACACGGAACCTTTATTTCAGCTGAAAACTTTGTAAGCAGTAAAAGTTTAAGCGATGCCAACAATAACTTAAATATAAAATATTTAGTCAGGCTCACAACAGCCTTCCCATTTATGTATTTATCGAAATTTAAAGCACAGCAGGACTTAAGCATAATTCACATTTTCTTTGTCAATTAAATTGTAAATTTGCATTAAAGCTAATCGACATCCTGATCGTAAAGGTTTATTTACATTTCTAAAGACTATTTTTTAAATACCTAATTAAATTTAACCACCAAATATAGACACATATTATATATGTATTTTTTAATTACAGGAAAAGAGTAAGGGTACAAATGACTTTAAGTAATCTGGATCTGGAGCATATTAAGTCAATTTGTTAATGTTTTATTGCACTGCCTAACAACTTAAAAGGGTAATCTATCGAGTAGCCTGTGAGTGGCGGCTTGAAAATGTATTTTGCGGCTGCTTAGCTGCCAAAAGTCAGGACCAGTGCTTAATAGTAGTGCAAACCTGGCCAGAGTCATAGGATGGCGGAAGCGAATTGAATTAGCGCGGAATTCCGTTCTCAATTAAGCGTATAATTTCCATTGTGTGTATGTGTGTGTTTGGGCAATGGGTTTATACGTGTGTGTGGCCATTTTGATATGACCAGTTGGCGCAAATATTGGCCACGTAAATGTGTGGGCATGGGTTTGAGTATGGGCTTGTGGGTGAGCTTGGCTCGCTGTGCGGTTAATTAGATTGCGAGCAATAATATTGCATGAGCCGGCATTCGGGCGACTGCCTTGGCCCCCTTTGCCGTGAGTTCAAAAGGGGCGTAGCTGGGAAGGGGGCGCGGGAGGCTGCAGGTGAAGTGGGAATGGGAGTGGCCACATAGACCCGCTCACGCAAACACACATACGCTGTGTACACGTACATGTAATTAGCATTTCCTGTTTGGTTTGCCAATCTTGCACGTACACACGCATCTGCAACGGGGGGCGTTAAAGGTGAAAGGGACGAGGGGAAAGGTGAAAAGGGAAAGGGGGAAAGAGACGCACATAATTAGGCAAGCCAAAAATCAAACGCCATCTACATTCAAATTCAAATTGAGATTGCTCCGCCGATTTCGTTGCATTCGGCGTTACAATTGCACTAGGGAAAACAAGTAAATTTAAAAAAGATTTCAGGATTGGATCTAGAAGATTTCTATACGAAGCATTTGTTCTATAAATACATACAGTTGGGGTCAAAAAATAGAACTCAGGCAACATAAAATGATAAAAACCTTTCTGTTAGATCTTTCTGATAAACCTCACTTATTACTTAACCCAAAAACAAAACAACAATTTACTTTATAATTTTTTTACAACATAAATTTCACATAATTTCAGCTTATTTCTGCAATACTTGTATTTTTCCAGGGAATATTGTTTTGTTATTGTTTTTATTCATTCCGAATTTTCTTTTAACAACTTTTCAATTTACTTTTTTGCTGGTTTTGGGTACATGTTCAACATTCATTGTCTTCATAGAAGACTTCAACAGAGAATACAATATCCTAACAAACCACTTACAAAATATAATTGAAAAGAAAAGATTGTATTACTCAAAATTTCAGTGGCATCATCTGACTGGAAAGTGCTGCTGTCTGGCAGCCAATCCTTGCGTTTAATGACAGAAGCTCGTGGATCTGCGCGAATTGCAGCAGCCGATAATTGTACTTACTCCGTATCCGATATATTTTTACAGCAAATATGGATTTTAAGCTGATGTAACCATTGTTAAATTTAACGAATTTAGGCTAGAACAAATTTTCAGGTTTAAATGCGAATCGATAGGGAATTTTTCTACGAGCTCTACGAGGATCACGCAGCGCAGTTGGAGTCAACACGGACACACGCCCTCAGGATCTTATATTAATAATTACATCCTTTATATAAAGAAATTATGATAAACATTTATTGTGAATAAAAGCAACTCCTTTCCCATTTTGTTTGTTTATTATTGTCAATAGCGATATACATTTTGCGTGTGACCTAAGACTGCAATATATATCCTTACTTCTTGGCTAAAACTAAAAACGCTATAAAATTTTTATTTTTGCTCACTGACAGATGGTGGAATGCATGTAGAAATTGCAATATCAATTTTTCGGCTCACGGACAGAAGCTAAACGGCATGCAGATTTGCCAAAAATGTTTTGGTGTGCTCACTGACAGAAGCTATATGATACACGGGATTTTTGAAACAACAATTTTTTGGGGTGCTTACTGCTTATAAATATTATATTCTGACAACTGCGCTGCTCAGGTCCTTGGTTTTCCAGTGAAGTGCCGCAACTCCAGAAACTGCTTTCGACCTTATTCCGCGACGACAGGTACGGAATAAACATCGAACGGGCAGGGCAGGCGCAATTTGATGGGGCAAGAAATAAACCGAAATAAAACTAAAAACGAAATGGAGGGCAGATTTTGGAGCTGTGGGCCAACAGACAAATCAAGCGGTCTGGTGACCACAGGAGCATGAATTTTCTGCGGTTTCCCAGTTGCAACCATTATCACCTGGGGCTGTCGTGTAATTGCAGATTTTAATTTTTAAGCCGCGCACTTCATTCCTAAATTTATGCGCATGCATTATGAATGGAATGCATATGCCACGGAATGGCTTTGGGAATAGAGAATTTTAATTAGTTTGCTGCAATATGTATGCATTCGCATATTTTTTCATTTTGCCAAGAGCTGTGCATTTTCAATCAGAAGTCGGGCTCTGCTGGCGGCGCAAGTGTTGAAAACCGCTCCATAACCGTCAGCATCAGCATCAGCATAATCATCATCATCCGGCAGTCCATAAACTTATTCTACCGTTTCCGCCACTTTCCTCCGCCTCGTGTGTGCCATATAAATAAACATAATCGTGAAACAAGGCCAAGAAAGGCTATGGCAAAGGCAAAGGCAAAGGCAAAGGAGGTGGGCGGTGGTAGGCAACTTAAATACAGCGGAATTTTAATAGTTCACGTAAATGGTTTTTGTGGCGTTGGTAATGTTTATTAACCAACTTAGACGCCAAGCAACTTGGGTGCTCTCCGTTTCTGCCGTTCCTGCCGTTCCTCCAGTGAAGCGTGTTTAATGTTCACTTAAGTTGCGTTCATACAAATTTCTTCGCCGCCCAACGCCCAGCGCCCAGCACTCCTTTTGTTTTCGGTCCTGTCCGGTGTCTGTGTCTGCGAGCTGCCTTGCCTTGGTTATCCTTCGACTCTTCGGCCGAAAGTTTTGTGTGCAGTGGCTTTAGGTATCCTTAGCGGACTTGTTCCTTTGCCGCTGCTGCTCCTGCGTAAAGTGGATTCATTTGTGCCCCGTTTTAAATGCTTTGTTGTTTACATTCCTGGAAGTTTTGTGTCTCACGTCTCTGGCACGCTTCCGGTAAAGCACGATCCCATTTCCTTTTCCACAGCCATTCAGTTGGAAGAGCCCTTAAAGATGGCTCAAGTTTATCCACCTGGCTTGAATAAGATGGGGGTATTAGAAATTTAGGTAAATAATGGCTAAGAAATAAAAATCATAATCGTTTCACGAAATAACAACAATGGTATCATGTTTTTTTTGTTGAAAATTTTATTCATCAATCACTTTGTTCTCATATCAATTGTGTTTTATTAACTACGCAAAAAAAAATGAGGAAAGAAAATTGTGTTTCCTTCACACGCTTGTCCTTATCAGCTAGTAACTATCGTTAATACACTCAAGTATGTAACTATATCTTTATATCTGTATCTGTATTTGTATCTGTATATGTATATGTATTTGTGTTTATGTATAGTCGTACAACTATCGAATAGTTTAAGTGGGTGCATAGTTTCCCGAACTGTACACGACTCTCCTTAACTCCAACAACAATTTGACTAAGCTGCTATCAAAAATTCAAATATTACGAAATAATATAAAATAGAATAAAATAAAATACATAGGGAAATGTGCGTGGTGTATTTGTGTGTGTGTGTCTGTGTGTGTGAGAGTTTCGTATTGGTGTATGTGTATGTACAAGTTAAAAAAACACATGGTTATCGGGTATTGCTTGGTTAGAAACCAAAATAAAAGATTGAATTGAGCAGCTTCTCTTAGTTCTCGCCTATTCATTTTCATTTCCTGCTAGTTTATCCGATTTAAATCGGCCTAGTCCGCATATAGTTAGCTTTATTCTTAGGGCCTCGTCTTCTTCTTCGTCGTCGTTAACAATTTTCCTATTTACAGTTTACAACTCAAACTTTGTCAATTTGCTTTGTTTTTAGTTTTAGTTTTAAGTTTAAGTTTTTGTTTTTTTTTTATTTGTTTTGCTTAGCATTAGTGATATTTTTCGCTTGCGATTTTAAGGGGGCCATTTTACTTGCCTTTACAACAACATTAATATCGATTCTAACCGAATGTGAAAACAAAAATCCGCTGAAAATCCCCTTTTTCGATTTTATAATTCTTAATAAACATCATCAGTCTTGAACTTAGTTTAGGTTTCCTTTTCATTTTCCTTCACTTTCCTATGATTTTTCCCTCGACTTCTGCGCTCGTGTCTTCTTCAGCTGTGAACTCAGGGCAAATATGTTTTGTGGGTCTCGTTTTTTTTTTAAGTTGTGACCTTGTGTCTTTTTTGTGTCTTTTTTGTTTCTTTTTTTGTCTTCGCTTGTGAATGGAAATACATAATTAGAGGGCAGGGGGGAGGGGGGACGGGACTCACTACAATCCAGGTTCGAAGGCACAATTTCAAAAGTGTTCTCTCCTAACTCCGCAAACTAACTAACGCCTCTTCTATACACTAGCCATACTCAATTAAACACCGTTGAACTATTCGATATCGATGGAGTTAGACGGGGTAAACTAAAAGGAAAAAAAATGTTTCATTTTAAAATCTAAAAGGTATGTTACAAAAAAAAACTTTAATTTAAAGCTGGGAAATATCTACCACTTAAAAAAATGAAGCAGTTCAAAATTGAATAGATATAAAAACATTGCAATATTACAAATTGTATAAAGGTAACAGGTTCAAAACTTTGGGTAATATCTAAAACTGAAGAAGTTAATTATTTCAAAATCTAAAAGTTATATGTATATAGAAAATCAAGTTAAAAAACTTGTGTGTAATGATGGGGGATATGTAAAACTTAAAAGATTAATCATTTTATAACCCAAAAGGGATTTAAAAATGGTATAACCTAAATAGTTAGGTTCAAACACATTCATTCAATCATTTCACAAACCAAAAGGTATTAAAACAGTGCGTTATAACAAATTTTATGAGTATACTCCCTTACAAAACTTTAATTCCATCGAAATCGAATCGAAAACAGGGCTTCTTTTGGTATGGATTTTGGATGGGAACTCTAGACCTACTAACTAAACTCTAAACTCTCTCTTCTGCGCAGCATAAACTCAGGGATGAGAGTACGGGCTTTCGGGTTTCGATTGGGAATTGGAGTGCGAATGCCTCACACAAAGAACTCCTCGTTGCCGAGGCTGTTGCCGGATGCTTCAACCAATTGCCAAGGCCAGGACCATCCGCCAATGCCCCCGCCGAGCAGTGCGAATCACCGCTCCGTCGAGTGGGTGGTGGCGCCACCGTTGCCCAGTCCGCTAGAGCTGCTGCCCGAACCCGAGGAGGAGGAGGCCGCCGCATTGAGGCCCTGGCGGCGGAAGAAGCCCAGCGTGTCCAGCGCCTTGATGGTGCGTCGGATCAGCTCGTCCTTGTACTTCCAAATGGTCTTGTCCTCCACCGAGTGCTCGCGGTACTCCTCGCAGCTCTTCTTCAGCGTCTTCACGCAGTCGGCGCGGTAGTGCTGCAGCTGGGCATCCTGCGTGTCCACCGGATAGGACTTGCACACGCCGCCCAGGCAACTCAGCGGGAAGTGATTGTGCAAGGTGAGCACACGCTCCGGATCGTGGAAGCACTTCACATACTGATTGGGTTTGGTGTAGTTCTTGGCGCGGTGCACATGCTGCAGCATGTGCATGTACTTGGGGATGTCCTTGTGCCAGCCGTGCTCGTGCTGCTGGTCGTCCAGGAAGTACACGTTGCGAAAGTTGTAGCTGTGGAAGCCGTCCGGCTTGATCTTGCGCGACTCCGGCCGCACCTTGTCCATCAGCTCGGACCAGAGGACCGCCCCGCCCTTGGGCATGATCACCTCGTCGATGTCGAGCAGGGCGATGTAGTCGTACAGGTAGAGGTTCTTGTACAGGCAGTCGTTGTACGGAATAACCTCGTTCTGCCGCTTGTGGTTCGTCTTCTTGGTGAGGTAGAGGTGCTGGAATCCGGGCACATTCGGCTGCCCCCCGGGCAGTGTCAGCGGAATCACCTGCACCTTGCCCTCCTGCTCGTAGTGGTTCAGAACCTTCGTGATGTTGGGATGCACCTGTGAACGGGAAGGGAAGGTAGAGAAAGCGTATTAGAGTGATGGCCAGTACATTGGCCCTTGAAATCAATTAATGTCCTATACCATATAGGCTTGTGTTATATTCAGTGCTGTCACTTTAGCAATTAAGTTGCATTTTATGGGAACTTACAAAATAATCTAATGTAATATAAACAAATGTTGCATTTTGTAGTTACAACTGCGGCCAAAATATTAGTAGTTGGCAATGTAAAGTGCTCAAAAACATACCTTTTAGTTATAGGACAACTTTTGTTTTAATTTATCATAATGTTTGCTAACCAATAAACAAAATGAGACTCAAAAACCCTTTTATATTGTTAAAAATTTCCAAGCAAATTAAGAACTGTTAAAATTAACTTTTTACTTTTTTTTTTTTTAAATATTTATAATTATAAAATAAATGAAATTAAAATTTCAACAGGCGCTGAATTATAAATAATTAATAAATAGATATATCTATAAGCATTTCTTGAGTTCCTTTTTGATTTACTATTACTATTTATTACCTGCAGATTGTAGAAGTAAATCTTGTCGGCACCCAGGATGTTGAGCATCTCGATCCACTCGATGAGGCGCACACTCAGGTCGTCGTAGAGGAAGTCCAGTCCCTTGACGCAGACGGCGAAGCCCTTCTTCTGGTCGTCGGGCGGTCGGTTGTAGATGACGCGCAGGTTGTTGGTGGCCGTGTCGCACTCCTTCTCGACCATCGACACCGAGCTGGGCACCACGCCGTGGAAGGGCTTGGGGATTTGGCAGGCGATCAGGTACGGCTGGTAGATGCCCTGCTTGTAGTTGCCCCACTTGTTGTACCAGATGTACTTGTACTCGAACGTCTTCACGATGAACGGCTCCTTCTGGCCGTCGAACCAGAACTGGCAGAAGGTCTTCACCTTCGGCTCGATGCGGTCGATCATCCCGAGTATCCGGACCGTGGGACCAAGCAGCGAGGTGCGCCGAATGTCGTAGTACGCGCCGAATAGCTGGAACGTTCCGTTCGAGGTGCGCAGCGTCTGCCAGTATATGTTGTTGAACTCCAGCTCGAAAATGGAGGGGTACTTGGCGCACGTGGAGGACTTCTGCTGCAGAAAGTTCTTGTTCTTGCTCCAGTAGGCGATCGGCAGTGAGGGGATGCGGGACTCCACGTCGCGGACCAGCTGGTCATCGTCCATGGCTAAAAAGGGCGAAAAAATGCAAATGATATAAATGAGACCAAATTGAATAAGAAAACAATTGTTTCTGAGTATAAACTAATCCTAAGCAATTTTGTAATTTGGTTCTTAGTAATCAGAAAGTTTAAAAATATAGCAAATATTTTTTGAAAACTAATTTTATAACTTTTGTACAAATGTTCATTTACGGCGATACAGGTTTATAGACGTTAAAACCGTGTTATAAATGCTCTGTTTATGGTAATCAATTAATAAAAGTCCTATCGATTGAGAATTTTATGGTGACTTCAAAGAGAATATTGATTACAAAAAAAAAGAGAATATTCATCTTATTTAGTAGGTAGATCGTAGCATTCTCTGCTCACCTGTGCGATTGTCCACTAGAATCTCGCTGGGATCGAAGTGGTCCGTCGTCGTGGAGGTGGTCTCCGCGTAGCGCATGTCCTTCTGCAGCAGGATGCGTCCGTTGAGCGGCACCTGCTGGTATTCCTGCGGCACCAGGTTGGTGCCGTGCATCTTGAACAGCCCGATGATGACGAAGGACCAAACGCACAGTGAGAACAGGACCTTCAGGATCACCTTGGAGTGGGCCATGATAGCTGCGGTGTGGTGGTGTGCTGATTTCCTTCTTTTGGCTGGAGCTTTCCTACTTTTTCAGCCAGAGGCGCTGCAATGAGGAATAGGAAATGGTGGGTCATTAGATGGCGGGCGTTGCTTCGTTTCATTTCATTTCAATTCCCCCCCTCGCTCCCTTTTCTCATTATTCATTTCTAAATATGGCGGTCAGCCGGTCGTCCTATTTCCGTTTTCCCATCTCGTTTTTCCCCATTGGTCAGGCACAAATGGTACCAAGAAAACTGCGTGTAATATTTTCTAGCCAGTGGCAAGAAAACCCCTCCAGGTTGTGGGAGGCGAAGGTCCTTAGCCTAATGGCAAACAATTCAAAAACCCAACAACACAGCAGCAGACAACACAGTGGTTCTGGATGGGTACAAAGTGCATTAAATATGGCTTACTTTACTTACTTCCTTAAATGGCACTCAAAAAGATTTTTTTATTAAAATCGTTTGCTGTTCGTTAGTCTTTAAGCCCACATAATGTTCGATTACGTTTTGATTCCACTCTTTTGAAATGTTTCCGATATTCTTTTATCGACATTTTTTACTGCAGTTCATTTCCTGTTCGTTTTATAAACACTAAGCTCGGCTATACAAAATCAAATTTATTTTTTGAATTAAATTCTTCTTCAAATGTTTCTAAAATGAATAGAACATTAAAATTTTGTAACTTTAGTTTTTTTTTCAAATTGCCTTTTAAAAAGTATTAATTAAAATCGTTTTGAGTTTGTGTAGGCTTTAAAACTAAACACAGTGTTCAATTCCATTTTTAATACCTTTGTTTCGAAATATATATACGTTTTACTTTTATCGAGTAATCCACTGCAGCTCATTTTCTGTTCAATCCACTGTAAAGTTAAATTTGTTTGTAAAAATGTATTTTTTTTTTTTAAGTTTTATAAAATAAATAGCTTATTAAAGTTCTGTAACTGTAATTTCCTCCTTTAAAAAAGTATTCTAAATTAAAATCGTTTTGGGTTTGTGTACACCATATTTAATGCCTTTTTTAATCTCCCATTTTGCCACGGAAATCGAAAAGATTTCCATGTACTTTTATCCAAAATCGACTGCAGCTCATTTCCTGTTCCATCCACTGTTCGCTTTGGAGCACTCCCAACTCTCACTTGCATTCGCTGGGTCAACTGCCAGCTTTTCCCATGCCATGAGCTACGTACATATATGTGTGTATGTAGAACACCCGAACGAACATCCACTAGTATGGCACAGTCGCCACCCACAGAAAGCGACACTGCAGGCGACAATCTGTTTGTCTATCTGTGCTTTGTATCTTTGCAATTGCGAGTTGTGCGTGCGACAAACGACAGAAGCCAAGAGACAAAAGACAAACGACAGACGACAAACGACGGTTGGAGCATTCAGCATTGTGTCTGGCGGCAAGGCCTTCTAATATTTATGACATTGCAGCCGGACGACAGGGCCAAACCAGCTCCCTGATTCTCCTCGCTTCTCGAAATCCCTTTGGGCCAGGACCACACACATCCATAAACAACACGCCGAATCAACTATGTGTGTGTGCTAGCCCTAGGAGTTTGGGCTAGGATAGCTCATCCTGATTCCCTTCCACTTGCTCAGTCTCAGTATCGCCGGTTTCACTTTGTTTCTGTCGCTTTCAATTGAGGGCCAGTGTCCATTGTGAAAAAAAGCGGATTTCTGTGAGAAAAACTGTCACTTCTTTGGCTAAGCCATTCGCATCATCATTTAAAATCATCATCATCATTAAAATAATTAATAAACTTTAAAAGCTCAGCAGATATTAATATGCTTAGTACTAAACTATTTTCATTATAATACATTTCTCACATTTGTAATCTTAAAAATGCTGCCCTACCATTTTTTTTACAAATCACTAAAATCAAAAATGCCATATGATTAGCAAAGAGCATTAAAGCTTTCTATCTTTAGCAGTTTGCCAAAGCAGTTCATTTACTTCTAAACTGTAGTTTACCCTTTGCACGCACATTCACGTCGTTTTTGGGTATTTGTTTAAGTTGAGTCCCAGTCCCGAAAACTTGAAAACTTGCTGCAACATACTTTATTTGCAGCACTCGAAACGAAATCAGCTGCAGGGGTGTTTTCAAAAGCCGAAGGGGGAGCGGATATGCCAAGTTTTTACTCAAATGTTTTCCATTTCATTTGCATGCGCCACAAACTTTTTGCAAACACCAGGCCGAAATACAGAGATATACTGATATACTGATGGAGGGAGGGGGCAATCCAAATATGTTGCAACAAGCTTTCAGCAAGGGTACGACGACGAGAAGCTGCAGGGCTCGTGAAATATGCAAAAACACCTGTGTTCCTCGTTTCTCGCCCCCTTCTCTGTGCTGAAAATCCAACAAAGTAAAGCAAAGTAAAACTCCCTCTGGAATTTTCAACTGGAGTGAATAGTTGTTTATGATTCCAATCAGAGATCGTGTTTCTCTAAGCGAGTTCAAGGCCCTGCGTTCTTCGAGATACATGTGATATGGAGTGTGGCCCGGGGGATCTATCATTTATCATTTAGCTTGCCCCCGGGGGCTTTAACTTTAACGTCGTACCCATAAATCTGCAGAGTCCGAAAAACGATTTGGGTCAATTTGCCATTAAATACGCGTCATGCTTATGCGATTACTCCAAAGGCTGTGTTAGAAAACAGAGGCACAGGCACAGGCAGCCGCTACAAGTACGAAATCGAAATAGAATCCAACAAGTTGTTCTCGTTGCTTAGCTGGTAATTTGCTAGGCAAAACAGGTTCGATCTCCGGATGGAATGTGTGTCGCACCCAGAGAGCGGGAATACAAAATACAAAAATACAAAAATAATAAAAACAACCATGGAGAAATAAAAGCAACTGAAACCCGCTTCGAGCGATAGAAATTTTAATGATGCCTTTAACTATTCGGCTACCAAAATGGGTCAATGAGCCCCAATGACTCTTACGAGTCCAGAACCAGAACCAAAACCATAACCCCAGCAAATAAATCCATGGATACCACTTTGTGGATGGATTGGTCTTAGATAGCGAGCATTGATCTGTGGTTCATTGATCCGTAATCCCGAGTGGAACGAACACGAACGGAAATGTGCCAAAGACCAAGTGAGTGTGTCGCTGGCAAAGAGCCAATTAATCTGCAAAAATTCGAGGAAAATCAGAAAGATTTAAAGAGCCAACACATCCTTCAATCCATGATATACTATTTAAAGATTAAAGAGTTCCTAACAGTTTAAAGAGGAAAACACTTAGATGGTTAGAAATGATTTAAACTTTTAACAAACATAGATTTAATAGATTGCAAATTAATGGAATACAACCTGTTCATCCAGAAGGCCATTAATTGTGGGACCAGTTTTATGAACATTTATTAAAAGATTTAAGGCAATTCCAATGTAAAACACTTAGCTGAAGCTCTTAAGATATTCAGAAATGATTACAACTTTTTAAACATAGAAATAAACGATTGCATGAACAGAAACAGAAGTTACTGTTCAAAGATTAAAGCCATTAAATTATGGGACAACTTTTATAAACTGTTTAGATAAGTATAAAATAATGTTTTATCTTCTTGTGTTTTAAGCGGACTCAGTGACTAGTGCAATAAATATAAGCTTCCCTTGTAGCAACAGAATAGTGATAAAAAAAAATGATACCTTGTAGATTAATAATATCTGGTTAACTGGAACCAATGGCAATGTTTAAGAACTTTAAAACGTCTCGAAGGACACCAAAATAGTAATCAAAAAGCCTTCTAAAAAACACACCTGTTGGATGATTTCGACTGCAATTAGCAGCGCTATAAATAATAAACTAAGACCTATGCAACAATAATTCAGAACCACAAAGTGCTCAAGCGGCTCATGATAGAATCCCCCGTCTCTAAAAACATAATAAACAAGCGGTGAGGTAATAATATGACAGGAAAATATGTGGACAAGGTACTCCTGGATTAGCGAAAACCTTGGCGGGCACACGTAATGTCCATAAATGTTGTCCCATTCCAGTGGCGATCATAACTCGTTTTGATTTTAGCTGGCCCGCTGATTGATTTATGCATGCGAGATGAAGACAAACATGAAAAGTTGTTCATTAGCAATGCTATTTATTTATAGGTGGCAGCATCGCACCTGCAAAGTCAGGTCAACAGATGTGTGAGTCATCATCATCAGCAGCATCATCATTTGTTTTAAATGCAAATCAGAGGGGATTCAATGAACCCCACAAAAAAAAAACACAAAACTATTTATGTATACACCATACCCCGCTAATGGGGGAAAAATAGAAAGAAAACATGGCAAATTAAACGAAATGGGAGTAGAGTAAAGTTAAGTAGAATGAATCTAAATGATTCATGGCCCGGCCAAGTGGCACAAAGATCCGTTCGATGGGGCCACGCATTTGTATTTTCACTGATGTTGGGAACAACAAAACCCAAAAGCCAAAAACCAAAGACCGAAAACCGAAAACTGAATACTGAAAACCAAAAGTCGAAACACGAACGCATTTAAAATGCACGGGCAGACGCAAAGTGGCGCAAATGAACTTAAGTATCTTGCGTGAAGTGTTGAGCATTGAGCATCGAGCAGCGAGCAGCGAGCATCTCGCAGATACTCCGCAGCATATGTATCTCGTATCTGTATATCTTTAGCTGTATCACTATACGTATACCGTATACCGTACCCCTTACACCGCACGAAAATCCAGCTGTTTACGATGCTTAATCAGTTTTCCAGCGAATTTCACAAAGTTTTTTAACCTTTCGAACCGCTGATTTGAACTATTTCAAACATAAATTTAATAGATTGCAAACTAATGGGATACATAATGTTCATCCAGAAGATACTATTTAAAGATTAAAGCCATTAATTATGGGACAACTTTTATAGTCTGTTTAAAGTTATTTCTTTCTAACCGCATTACCATCACAATAAAATATATATAAAAGGATATTCTATTTTTCTGTTGCTTCTTTGGCATATTTCTATCTCACAAGTTAAAACGGTAATAGTGATAATGCTGAATCAATAAAGATATGTTACTTTAATTTTAAAGATATCTTTTTTCTTTTGATAGAATGGCCTCAAGTCGAATTTTATATAAACTATATATGGTTTTTTTCTTTGTGCACCTGTAGCTTTAGCTTCTGTGTGTGTGCCAGCGATTTTAATTCGCCTCACATCCTTTTATTTGCGTACGTGTGCGGCAACTTCTGTTCTGTTGCCTCTGTGACACTGCCTTGTCGCTTTTCCTGGATTTCCTCGCTTTTCCCCATTTGCCACGATACGATTGATAGCAAAATGATTTCTCAATATGTCGCCTAAGTTGATTTTCCGTTTTTTGATGCCAAATGAAATTTGTTTTAGCACCATCCCCTGGCGTGTGTGCTGCAGTGTGTATATGCCCGGATACATTTCGCTCGTAGCCAAAAAAAGAATTCTGCGTAAATTGAATTACAAATATAATATCGCACAGAACAGTCATTCCGGGCAAAAGTGTTTTAGATTCGCCAGCTACGTTTTTTGGCAATTATCGTTTTGCCAGCCAACACGGCCAACCTTCCACTTGCTTCAATTGCCATTAAAATTTCGGTAAATGAACATTTAATTTCAATTAACAGTAACACGAGGCAACAAAAACAGCAAAATAGCAAAATAGCGACAAATGCAAAGTTAGTAAACGCTCGCAAAATGTTTTTAACTAAACAAGGGATGAAGGAATGGGGTTGGATTTGCCTCATTAACCCATGCAAAGCCAGTCTAATTATTCGGATTATTTTTGTGCCGGACTATTTATGGCCATAAGTGCAACTTGGCAACTCTGCAAATGTATCTCATAAATTCAGCAACAACACAACCGCAAAACAACAAAACAACAACCACCATAATAACAATCATCGTCAACAGCAACAAACTGCATGGCCTGCAATTGTTGTTGGCGTCAGTGATTTAAAATTTATAACAATTAACAACAAACAATGCGGCAAATTGTCAAAAGACATGAAACGGGCGATGGCCAATATGCAAATGGAAAATGGCCAAAACGGGAAATGGAAAATGGAAAATGGAAAATGGGAAATGGAAAATGGTGAATTGCCAGTGCCGCAACATGCCGCAATTCGAAAGGGGCGGCTGCCACGCCCCCACCGTCCATGTCCATCCCGAACAATGTTTTTAAAGCAATCCCAAGAAGTTGTGATACTTTTGCCCGATTTTGCACCTCAGTGGGTTAATACAAGGGTGAACCCGAACAGCAAAGGGTGGACACAAATAAAAAACTTAAGCTTTGCTTAAATTTATGATGATTTTTTAATCTAATTAGACAAAACGTAACGAATTCAAATATTTTGTAATCAACTTAAGGATTCTTTTCTTTGATTTTTATACATTGCTCGTTTTAGTTATTTGAAATATGAAATTATTCAAATTTTGTTTAATTTTTAATTTGTCTAATTAGTTATTTAAAAAGAAACTATTTTAAATGAAATATTTTCAACATTAACTAAATATTTATATATTAAATCATGCAATTATATATGCCTTGTATTTAATATTTGATTTAAATATAAAATATAAAAGTTAGAGTATCAATCGTCAAATATTTATTTTTTTACTTTGATGATTTTTATCATTACTAAATTTAATAAATGTACGTGTATTACGTGTTATTGCTATGCAACGCCAATTTTAAATACAGTTTGTAGAGCTTTGTAAATTTATTTAAATGGTTTTGGAAAATATATTTAAAAGTTGTTTTTACCCATAAATAAGCACCCAAACCAATACTCAACTTTTAATGCATTTTATGATTTTTCTCGGCATTAAGTACCTTTGCTAGAATGTACTTTTACCCCATTAACTAATTTTAATTTGCCGCTAGGCCCATTAAACGCGTCTGAAAAAAAACATAAAGCTGTTTTGTTTCAACCCATTTGGTGGGTACTAAATATGATTGATGTGTTGAAGTACACCCCGATGTGTTGAGATGGTAATTACTCGCAAATTTATTAAGGAGTATCATCCACTTTACTCAGACTTTCTTGAGAATAATTATCTATTTGGCATTCGCAAACAGGAAATTGCAGGAGACTCATTCTTTGCTATTTGCTATTTATATATTGCCATTTGTTTAAACAATACTCTTGTCACGAGAGCCACCAACTTTATACTTTATTCTACGCTCACAATAGTTGATGACTTGCGCAACTAACTGACTAACTTGGCTAGCTGATAAGTTGCGCAATTGGCTTACGTCATGCCAAAGATAAAGATAGAGTGACTCCAGTCTCTGTGCACGACAATTCCTTGACCCACAGCAACCTCGTGCTATCTGCATCTCCTACTCTTCTCGTATCGCCTGTAAATGTATCTGTATCTTCTGCTATTATGGCAATTGGTAGGGGGTTTTTTTTTAGGGGGGGTGGTGGGATGGCACATGGCCATGTGTGACAGGGCCAACGCAATTGAGAAACAATTTCGCAGAGGAGCAAATCAACGTTTAACCAGATGTAACACACACTAAATAAAGAAAAAGAAAACGAATCGAAAAAAAAAACTTTGACTGCACGTTGTCTCTAAATGCGACACGAAATGTTTAGCTTCGGCTGATGTTGCTGCCGACGAAGTTGCATTGATTGTTGCAGTTGCTGCATGTCACTGAAATCAGTGCTGCATGCTGCATGCTGCATGCCCAAGAAACAAGAAACAAGAAACCCACTGCAAACCGTGTCCGAGAGTCTACTCAGTCTCTACTCAGTGTTTAAATTTTAGTTTAAGTTTGTGTTGGCGTGTGCACGCCGTTTATCGAAAGGCAGTCGCCAAAATGCACTGCGAGGAAGGTTAACAAATTAAGAGAATACAAATTATTATAACATAGGTTGCAATATATTCCTTACAGACCTTAAAAAAGATTTAAACATCTCTTACACTTATAAGTTATACCATTTATAAGTTATAAATGACTCAAGGACTTAAAATGTTTTAGCGGCATTTCTAAAGTTATGATAACAACTACCATCAATAAAAAAATAACAATTTGAACGTAAGTCGTTTATAGTTTTAAAGATCAATAAAAAAAAAATTAAAAAATAGTTTAAGACGAATTGTTATGCTTATAAAAGATTATTGAGCACAAGCACATGTAAAATCGAATTGGTAATTAAATTACTTCGAAATTTGTAAGTTAATGAAAAGTCGTAACCAAAGGATGTGCCATATTTTCGTATTATTTTTTTTTTTTTCTGAATGTACGTCAGCCGCTGTGAATTTTTGCGTATTTGATTTTCTTGTCACGTTCCAGCTAACAACATAAGGAAGCAGTCAAATGCTAGGCAGTCACTGTGCCCATCTTTCCATCCGCCCCTCGCTTCCACGATTTCGTAGATCTTCGGTTTGTGCCTGCGGCAGCTCCCCGAGCGACAGTCACTCAAGTCAGTCATTGTACATATACTAGTAGTTGGACCCAAACCCTCAGCCTCAGCCTCAGCATCATCCGCAGCATCAGACTCAGACTCAAATTCAGTTTCAGATGCAGTCCTTAGACTAGCGGGAAGTCGGAAAGTCGGGACACTAATACCGCCGCCGTAACAACTCTGTGAGTTGTCAACAGTGGTGCCAGGTATTGAGCTCCCGCTAGGCTAAATTAGGGTTTTATTATTTATTTATTTATTTATTTATTTTTTTTAGCTTGATTTGTCTTAAACTTTAAATCATCTTTGGACGGCTTGAAACAGAACTTAACCTTAAGGGTTAAATAGGCTACAAAATAAAAAATAAATGCTAAAAAAAAACCTGTTTTCAATAAAAGAAAACATATAAAAAAAACCTAGAGATTTTAAAATGTTAGCCGTTATAGTTTTAAAATTATTAGCATTTAAAACAAAAACATGATTTAATTTTTTTGTCAATACAAAATGTGATGTGAGTTAAGCACTGCAACATATTTTTATGTTTATTAAGATGTTTACATACGAAAATCCATTAAAGAAAAAAAAGATATGTATAACTATATAATATATATATATATATATATATATATATATATATATATATATATATATATATATATATATATATATATATATATATGTATATGTACTATATAAATGAAACAGATACAAGTGCGGCTCATTTATATCATACATAAGAGCTAAGACATGATAGAAATCTGTTTTTTTTCATATTTGTATAGGCTACTTTCCAACTTAAAATACGCTAGAACTAGTTTGAAATAGGCTAAACTGGCTGCGCTGGTTGTCAACGTGCATTTGAATGGCTCATGGGCAAGGAAGGCGGGGCCAAGGGGGATGTCTGATTCAAGGACGGATGGATGGGATAGATAGGATGGCGATGGCGTATCTGAAAGTTCGTCTCGCTGTCACTCAGGCCGCTGACTTTGATTGCAATGCGCCAAGTATGCCAACGAATGCATCCTCAATCCTCAATCCTGCATCCGCAATCCTGTCGTTGTCGCTTGAACTAACATTGCTAAAATTGTCAAGGATGGCTGAAGGTGGGTATGGGGATGGGTATGGGTATGGGGCGGTTGAATCTTTCCCCTTTTCCACACAACCCGCTTAATGTGGCGGCAATAAGTCAATAGATTCCGTTGCAAGGTGCTAAGCTGATAGATGGGGAAATATATATATGTATATATATATGAGTATGGAAAGGAGACGGAAGCCAAGTAACGCTGCTGCTGCAGGTATAACAACGTTGCCTATTGACGTGAGACAATTACGTGAGCAAATTGCTAAATATTTGCCTGGGTAAATGCGACATGTGGGACATGCGATCGATGGAGGCGCATCGCATGTCACACAGAACATTCCTGAACTACGTAATCCTTCCGATTAAATCAATTCTATGAAGATTAATAAGAAATTGCAATGGCATACAACAACAAAATAAAAGTCAATGATAAGTTACGTAACGTAAACACTTACAAAAATTGTTAAGCAGCATTAAGAACGAAACCAGCAAAGCTAATAAAGAGTTTACTAAGTTAATAATCTAGAAACTAAACGAAATTACTCCTTATTTCTGTTTAACACAACGTCGTGATACAACTACGTGAGTGGGTTACGCAACGTAATCAATAATACATTATTGCGTTCACACTTACGAAATCAGCTAAGCAGCTTGAAGAAAATGTGATTTCCTGCATTACAACATTTAATCTAAACGAAACCAGCAAAGCTAATAAGCCATAAAATATATAGAAATTACGTTAACTACATAAAGAACATAGCAACTGAACGCAATTACTCCTCATTTCAATATAATACAACGACGTGACACAATTACGTGAGTGGGTTATGCGACGTAGCCGGCATATATATTCCATCCGAAACTCGCGCAGAAAAGAGACGAGAGAGAGAGGAGAAGAGAGAGCAGAGCCGAAAGCTTTTCCGGAAGGCATTACAATGACTGTGCTATCTACGGCCGGACAGCTATACCAGTACGTACCTTTTTACGGCAATACGGAACGGAGCGGAGCGGAACTACGGGACGGGTGGCAACGTAAGCAAACAGTGCCGGCGAAAAGCAAACAACGGAAAGTGAGAAGTGCCACAAAAACGGCAGCAAATGGCTGCCACTCGCAGTTGCAACAGCAGTGCAAGCACACCCATGGCCAAGGCAATAGCGTTTGCAATAGCAATAGCAATGCAAACGGCAAACAAAGGAAACAGCAAAAGTCGCCAAAAGGTAGGGCGTTGGGCAAAAGTATGAATAAACGTTACAAACTTGGTGGGTCACAAAAACACTGTGGAAAACAATTTCCTGTTTTGCTTTTTGAAAATTCTAAGTAATTCTAAGATATAAAAATTTTATAGCTAACGATATTATTTTACCAATACACTCTTATGTTCTAATAGTAATTTGTAAATATATTTATAATTTTAAGTCAACAATGAAAAAATAATTATAGTATAGAAAGTTAAAATCTAGGAAACTGTAGACTCAATAGCAGATAGAAACAATTTTAGGTGTTTCTGAATGAGTTGGTTAAGGACAAAGGTTGAGGGAAGGCATTTGCCAAGTTATATGATATAATTATTTGCTCGGTAACGATATTATTTACAATTTCTTTTACTAATTTAAGAAGAATTTTGCAAATTTATTTATAATTTTTAGTTTACAATGAAAAAACATAACAAGGTAAACATTTTTTGTAATTTGTAAGTGACATGGTAGAAAAAATGTTTGGTGTTTCTAAATAAGTTGGTAAAGATTGGAAAGGGTAATATAATTTTGTTAGCTAAAATCTTCTTTTAATTATTTTTAGATCCTTACTCCTTCTAAAGTTAGTTTTGGAAACTCCGAGTTATATACGGTGTGGTTCGGTTAGTTTGGGTCTCCATTTGATGGCGACTCTTTGGTTTCGTTTGCTTTTCAGTTTTCTGTTTTCTGCTTGTTCTGTCCATGGGCTTTTGTCCTTTTGTTGCCGCTTTGAAAGGCAAAGGCACAAAGGCGAGCGAACCGAACCGCTAGTAACCAGTACGAGTAACCAGTAACCAGTAACCACCGCCTGGTAAAACCACCTTGTGACCGACCGAGCCAACTGCCTCAATTTGCATATGGAATTTATGCTTTTGATGGCGCTGGCGACGCCGGCCAAAGTCAACTGCATGTTAATGAAAGCCGAATGCATAAGTAAGCCCTCCTTTTTCCTCTTTTCTCCCTTTCCCCGTTTTCCATTTTCCAACCAGCAACCAGCAGCTTCGCCCCTTGCAATCGCGACTTTTTCATGCTGCTGTGCATTTTTGAAAAGCGAAAAGTTCAAGGATTGCCTTTGCAGCAGAGACGTCGACGTGCGCTTAGAGCTGTGCAGATTTCGGTGCCCCGCAGTGACCAGGTAACCCCAAAAGGCAACAATCATCACGGCAGCAACAACAGCAGGCCAACGCCGAAAGCTGAACTACATAAAACATAAAGTTGGGACAAGTATTGGACTCTCCGGAGCACCGAACTATGACTTAAGCCAGAAGAATAAAGGAAACTCTTTAAAAATGCGGAGAAACTTATTGGAAAGCGAATTCATTATATATAAATATAATTACAACACATTAAACCTCAATAGAAACATTAAATTTGAAAAAAAGAGATTTACTTAACTTTCTTACTTATTTAACACTTCAATAGAAATACTTAATTTAAATCAAGAAAATTTTAAACTTAAATAAAAGATGAAAACGGTACCCAAATAAATGAATGCTCAGTTTTAGTAAAAGTTGTATATATAATAATTTCAAAACAAACACTTAATTTAAAATCAAAAGATTTTCTAAAGCTGCATTTTTGGGAAAAGTTAAATAAAATATGAAAAATTATTCAAACAATTTCAATTCAATATTCAATTTTCGACTGAGGATCTGAATTTTAAATAAATAAAAAAATCAGTCAGTTTAAAAGTTTAAAGTTAAACTTTGGTATGAGATTCGTTGTCATTCTCAACGTGCAAATATTTGATTTTTTTGTTTTCTAACTTTTTTATAACATCGGAAAGGTGTCCTTCCCTTCCATTTTTTTGTTTGAAATTATAGTACCCCAATACAATGGTAACTAAAGAACAAAATGGAAGAACTTGAAGCAAAAAAGGTTGGTTAATGAGTACATGTATAGAGGTTACTCATAAGCACACCTTTACTGCAAGAGTCATGCCCATAAAAGGAAGACACTTGTGGATCATTGTATTGAACGGAACACAAAGAAGACCTTTATATTGAATTTCTCACAAGGCTCTGGCTCTGGTTCTGGCTTTAAAAATGCCAAGGAAATTGTGGTTGTAAACCCGCAAGAAATACCAAAGTTGAGCACCTTTGGTTCTTGCACAATGTTTTAAATGTAGAACACATATATTAAAATGACCACTTCTTGAGCTTTGCTGGGTTCGATTTAGATGGTCCGATTTTTTTGCCCTGTTCAAACGAAGTGTTGTAGCTGTTGCTTCCACTTGAGGACGGCCAGTCACTCTGTCAATGTCTAATCGCAATTGTAGCGGATACCCACAACCACAAGACTGGTAAAAAAGAGATCAAAGACCCAAGAGCACCCCCAATATGTTGCCTTTCACTTGCAACTTACAACTGCACTGAGGAAAATGTTCGCAATAAACAGATTTGTGTTTTTTAATATTTTCAAATTAATATTTGTTCTATCAATATCTTGAATCTAAATTGAATGAATAATAGTTTTTCCTCTAATCAAAGTTTTTACCAGCTGATTAACACAAATTAATTCGTTTAATAAATTCTTAGCTTGAGGATTTTTACAAATTAATGTTGGAAAGATGTACAAATATTTTTGTTTAAACTTTATGTTAAATTCCTTATCAATATTTTGAAACTAAGTGAGTGATCAAAATGAATACTATTTACTCTCTAATTAAAGTTGTTACTAACTGCTAAACACATATGAAGTCATAAATGTGTATAGGTTTTTAAAAAACTGTATGTTGGAAGCATGTAAAATATTTGTATGACTCAATACAATCATTTTCTCATTTTCTCCCAGTGCAAACTTGGAAATGTAACGGGCTCTGGTGGCGAAGCCATTCGTCACTTGGCGTTCGTTTGTTCGGCTAGCTCCACGACAAACATCCAATTAAGCTATAAAAATCTTAATTTAATTATTTGCCACACGAACAAAGCCGCAGAACGAACGAATGGTGGATGAAGCAGGAGATTGGTGTTTGGAGCTGGAGTTTTGGCTTTCAGAAGATGCAGTAGATGGGGAGTTTGAGCTTAAGCTGGAGTTGGAGTTTAAAAAGGAGCCAAATGCCGAACCGCAGCATTTGCCATTCACAACATCCCCGTTCGCAATTCGCATTCGCATTTGCAGTTTGGAAAACGAGTGCAGTGGTGAGAGACGACGACAAAGATTTATGGTGGCCGGTTTTTCTTCATTTGGGCGCTGCTAAGACCAAAGACCAAAGTCAAAAAAAGCAAAAAGTAAACAGCTAAAAGCAAAAAGCATAGAAATCAAAAAGCAAGAGCACGAGCAGCCAAACAGCCAAGGAGCCAAGTAAGCGAGCCAACGAGCAACAAGGCAGCAAGCAGCATGCATTTTTCATGAATTAGTTCACATATAAAAGTCAAATGCAGCGCCAACAGAGTTGGAAAATGCTTAAAAAAAAAAAAAGGGGCGGGGCTGGCACGGGGGCGGCTGTGGCGTACAACTGGAGTTGGCTGGAGGCGCATAAACAGATTTTGTGGTCGTAGCACACACACACAGAGAAAAAAAGCGACAGCATACAACAAACAACAATCCACAACAAGAAACAGCAAAAATCAAGACCAGCTAACAAAATTTTGAGAGGGATATTGAAAGGAGTTTTTTTTTTTTTATTTTGGGGGTCTAGCGAGAACATGCAGGCGCTGGCGGGTTGAATGTAGACTTTAAGTGGCGGACATAAGAATAGAACTACATCCCGAGCAGCCTTAGCCAAAGAAAATCCATTTAAATATTAATCTAACAATGAAATGAATACACCATGAAAATAGCGGTAATAAATTTTAAGAACATTTTAAAATAAAATAAAATAAGAAAAGAAAAGAAAAGAAAAGAAAAGAAAAGAAAAGAAAAGAAAAGAAAAGAAAAGAAAAGAAGAAAAAAACATTAAAATACCTAAAAAGTATTTTTAATTACATAGATTTCAGAATAATTTTGGGACATGTTATTACATTTTAGTTAACCAAAACATTTTTTAGGTATTCTTAAGATGTACTTTAATACTTTAAATGTCACTTTGCCTTTTTTTGAAGGTATTAAAACTGTAAAAACGTAGGTCATTAGGCTACTTTTTTAGGTAATTTTTTCCAAAATGATTTTAAAGCTAAAAAATCATTAAAAGCTTTCAATTTTAAACTGAGCTCGGACAGTTGCACATGGCTTTATCAACTCTTCAAAAATTGCCAACCAAAAATACATACATATACTGTAGAGGGTCGAAAAAACTCCTCTACAGAGTTCCAATTTAATTTATTTTAAAAACAAGGTTCATATCGAAATTTCGAAATTGTGCCAAAGTTCGTGTCACGCACCCATCTCCAATTTTCTAACTGTGGCACACCTGCTGCTGCTGATTTTTCGCTGCATAATTAATGAAATGAAAGCAACAGCAGCAACCTTCCCACCCCAATTTTCCTCCCCCTTTTTGTCATTTTGTCTAGGCCATAAATTAGATGATGCATGAGAGGAGTCAAGTTGGTGGAGCATTCGGTTAACATTTTCAGAGCGGAGATAATGGGCAGCCGATAATGCGAATTGCCTCGGGGGCATATACACTTTTTGGGGCGGCAGGTCGGTCTTGGCCGTAGTAAAATCAAAATCAAAGCGAACTGAACCGCCTGACTGACTGACCCAAAAAACAAAAAAAAAAAATCAACCTGGATCTCTGTTGGGATCTGGTATCCCAAAAACCCAAAAGCTCAGTCAGCAGGATAAAGCGAAAACGTTTAATGCGAGAGCGAGCTTGTTTGTTGTTTGCCATGTTGTTGGTTGGTTGTTTGTTGTTGGTTGTTTGTTTGTTTCTTGTTATATTTGTTGTTGGCATGCCCATGCCCGTTGGCCATTCCATGGAGAGCCAGCCACTTGAACAGAAACTGGGGTCCTCTGAAAAACAGGATTTCGTTTGATTCAAGGCGATGGTGAGGTAAGGTAAATGGCAGGAGTGAAATGAGTGCGCACAGTGAACGGAACATTGAGCAAGTTAAAATATAATAAATAGGCTTAAACACATCAACATATGCCCGAGTTTGCTTTACTTGTTGTGTGGCAAGCAAGCAAAGCAACCCGGCAAAAGGAAGCTAAAGCATATTTAAATTCGGGAAATGACTGCATAACTGAATGCGAAGTATGATTTATGTATGAAGAGCACTTATGGTGAAATGGCCGTGTTTAAATCGGGGTCACCAAATAAGTACTTCAGTAGACCATTAAATTTAGTCTAGTTGAGGTTAGTTTAATATTATTTGCTATTAGTTATATACAATAATTCCACATGGTTTATAATGATTAGCTAATCAATTATAGTTCAAATATAACAATAATAACAATAAAAATATTATTTTATTATAAAGCGGAGAAGGTTAAAATAGTTCCGTAATCTGTCACACATTTATTGAGCTAACAAAGATGAGTTGGATTACCAAAACAGTCTTGTAATGGTTCTATATTCATCATACAGTTCTGATTTTTTTCTGCTACTCAAAGTTGTATATCTCAGGCAGTGATAAGATAACTCTTTCAGATCGTTTTAAATTAATGCAACAATTTTGTCGCCTGGCCAAGTGGGCAATATTTAGAGCATCTACAATTCCTGGCTACGACATCTTGTCGATTTTTCCTAGCCCCGATTTCATTTTGCACCCAATTGGAGCGGGAAAAGCTCACCTGATGGACGTCGCTTGCCACGAAGGCGGTGAATTTCTGGGGCAGCTGACCGTTTGAAGTTGCTGCTGCTGTTGCTGCTGCTGATGTTGCTGGTGTTTCTGAAAAGAAAAGGAAACAAAAGCACGAGAGGCTTGTTGAGTGGCTTGCAGAAAATTCGAGGTAGAATTCATTTAATAGGACTTAAAGGCAAAAGCAAAAAGCAAGAGACAAAAGGAAAATATTCTCTAAAAATATTGTTTTTGGCTTCGGTTTAAGGTTTACCTCCAAAAGCGCATTAATTCTATTTGCCAGTGTGTCTCGAGTGGGCGAAAACGGAAAATATATTATATATACTGTATTTCTGAAATTGAAACAACAATCGTATATGCAAAGAGGGAAATATTAAGGGCAAAAAGAGCAGGCTCAGGCGCGAAAAGCCACCAGATATGCACATGAAAATATACAACTATACACCATATATGCGGGTGTATGGGTATGTGGTTCAAGGTTTCCTCCACTCCACTGCCTTTTGTTGGCCCACTTTAAAAGGGGGGCGGCAAAAGTGAAAGTGAATTATTAAAAACAATTGCAATTGGCGTTGATAAAAAACAGTGCACAACACACGGGTAGCAGTCGTACACACTAAAAAACCAAAAATTGTCATAGAAACTAAACTATTGTTACATTAATTTAAAGCTATTGGGTATGATAAATTGCTCTATAAGATAAGTTTTAAATTAATATCACGAAAGTATCAAAATATAATTTGATGTGGTTAAAAACAAAGACATAGAGTCTACTCTTTCGTATAGAAGTGAAACTAAAAAGTATAGGGGTTAAATTATTATTAATTTTGAATGAATACTTATACACTTTTTAAAACTAAACCCTTTTTTTTTGGGTGTAGTGCTGCTGCTGCTTTTAAGTTGCTTGTGCCCCTGCTGCTGCTGGGTCGACTGTTACCATTGCCAGCAAAGTGGGGGGCAGTTGCCATCGTTATCTATCCAATATTGCAGTCCCATATTGCAGCCACGCCCCAAGGTCGAAAGTTGGTATTTCGGTTCACCAGCTGATGGGAGTGTATATGGGTGTTTTTGTTTATTGGGTGTTGTGCAAGGCAATGGGTGTTGTGCAAGGCAATTTTTAATTTTTCACCCAAAATTAAGGTGTGAAATGCATCTTGTTAATATAAATATTAATTTAATTTTCAGCCTTTTAAACAGTGAAAAACAACATTTTTTAACAAATTAATCAAGTTGTTTTGAACTGTTTTTTAAACAATTAAAATTTCTTCAAAATTGTCCTAAAAGTTTTTTAATTTTCCTAAAATGCAAACATATAAATCATATTGATGTTAATTAAACAAGTCAATTCTTTATTTCTGGTAATAATACATTTACATTCTAACAAAGATTCAGTTTACATAATTTGCATTTTGCATTTGTTATTGCGTTCAGTTTGTGGTATTTTTCTTCAATATGAAGATCATATGTGTATGTCTTATAAAAACAATTTAATTAAGAAGTAACCAATAATGGTAATTAATAATATTTTTAGATTTTGGCTAGCCAAATATATCCGTATAATCTATCAATATAACTGGTTTCGCCATGGCACAAACACTGATTTCTTTGGACTGATGGAACTTAATTGAAATATTCCTGCTGGCTAGCTTCCCTCAGCTTCCAGTTTCCAGCTCCCAGTTTTCAGTACTTAGGTTTCAGCTGGCTGTACGACGCTTGATTAATGATGGTCGACAAGTACAACAACTGCCACACCCCTTTTTTTGGCCCACTGCCCACCGCCACTGCATAGAAAAAAAAGATGAGCAAGTGTCAATTTGATATTCCCAACTGCAGACAGTATTAAAGTATAAGTAAGTATATATATAGTTGTCGGATTTTAATACAACTAAACTTCCATCACAATATATAAATATTTATAAGCAAATTGAAAAATGGCAAGGTTATAATATTTATTTATTTATATGCATAGAAAAAAAAAATGAGCAAGTGTCAATTTGATATTCCCAACTGCAGACAGTATTAAAGTATAAGTATTAGTTCAATACAAAATAATGTAACCCATGTACTTTTTAGTTTCATTTATATACCGAAGGGTCTAAAACTGTAGTCTAAAGCCTTAGTTTTAAACCACATAAGTATTATTTTTATACTTTCGTTTTATTGATTTAATTTTCATATATATTATTAAGAAATTGTTCATACCCAATAGTTGAACTTTCATGTAACAATAGTTTACTTTCTATGACAATTTTTTTTTTTGGGTGCAATAATTATTGTAAAATTGTTATTAAACAAGTGTAATTACTCGCTTTCTCTCTCTATTTGAACATATCAAAGTAATGCGCCAAGTATCAAAAGACCAAATTGATAGGGAATTTCATCATAGCGAGTATATTGTTTTATTTTCTCTGTGTACTAAGAGAGTCAAAATAAAATGTCCGTCAGCTGGATGTCAGTGTGTCAAGAAGAAGGGAGAAAAAAAAACGGGATAAAAACAAGAAGAGTAAAGCAGAGCAGAGTAGAGCAGCTTAGCTGGATTGCAGATTGTTCATACGCAGTGTGGTCCCCTTGAGCCAGAATGAAGTTGCTTGCGGTTCGGTTCGGTTCGGTTAGGTTCGGTTCGTTCCTGCTGTTTTTGTTAGTTCTAAACAGTTGACAGCGATGCAGCAGCAGCAGCATCAGCATCATGATTTATGTCGTTTTATTTAATTTTAATTGAAAAACTTGCGCAACGCAAGGAAGCAGCGACGACAAACAACCGAAAAAACAACCCAACCGAAGCCAAATATAATTAAAATGGCATTTGCACGCCATTTCCTACTCCTATTCTATTCAACACCCCCCTTTTTTAGCCACCTATAGTATTTTGCAGCATCTTGCTTTGGCAGCAGCAATCTGCAGCTACCAACCATGTCCTGGAAATGCAAATAAATAACAAGACAAAGGCTCAAATGCAAATAGAATGACTTTATTAAATGGCTGGTGGTTTGGTGTGGTGTGTTGGATGGAGGACAGAAGGGCTCGGAGTTGTTTATAGAGTAAGCTTCACAGTTGGCAAATAATAAAGACACGGGAAGAGACTTTTCAGTGAGGTCACAGGTCACAGTCACAGTCACAATCACAAACAAGCAAAGCCGTGTCTAACAAGCCACGCGACCTTTTATTTCTGATTTTTCTTCTCGTTTGGTTTTTTTTTTCTTTATGACAAATGCAAATGACACACTCGAATAAGAGGCTTGCAGAGCGGGAAATATGAACTGCAAAGTGTGGGCGCAGTCTATGAACAAGACATTACATTTTACAACAGCAATGGCAATACAACAACAACAACAGCCACAAGAACCTATTCTAAAGCCGCACAGTGACACAAAATAAAAGCCAATGCCACCAGTGACCAACTAGTGAAATAAAACAGCAGCAAAAGATACTGAAAAAGGGAAGAAAATTGGTGCCATGCCGAAATTTATATTCCCTTGCAGCTAAGCTATTGCAAAGATAAAACATTCGAAGGACTATATTTCAATTTGTAAGCGTAATATTAATTATAAAACTATATTGATTATCCGCTGAATTTATAGACCACTATTATGTCAGCTATATATAGTTGTCGGATTTTAATACAACTAAACTTCCATCACAATATATAAATATTTATAAGCAAATTGAAAAATGGCAAGGTTATAATATTTATTTATTTATATTTCCAATTGTTTGAGTGGGAGCTTTATAATTATATATAGTCGTCCGATTTCGCTCGTTCCTACTTATGAATATACTACCTGCAATAGAGGAAAGTCTAATGGGAAATTTAATCCAAAGACAGATGACGGTCAGACGGACGGACAGATGAACGGACAGACGAAAGGACAGACAGACGGAGACGGATATGGCTGGATCAAAACTCCTTGTGATGCTGATCAAGAATATATAAGTGACGTATTACCAAATACTCCAGACATCAAGCCTAACACCCAACCTGTATATCCCGAGATACCCATTACTTCATTTGTCAAACATAACACCCAGCCTGTATATCCCGAGATACCCATTAATTCATTTGTCAAACATAACATTTCAGAGCCTACTATAGGAGTTATTCAAATTAATCAGACATAAACATTTCCCGTTAGACATAAACATTTCCCACGCCTGTTATCAACAGTCCCCTTATTATAAACATTTCACACGCCTTTACCGACGACAGCAGACATAAACTTTTAAACAAAGGGTCCAGCATGAGAACCCATTCATCAGCATAAAAGCTTTGACCAATCCAAATTTAATAAACAAAAGATGCAGCCTGACAACCCACCCATCAGGCCACTAATTCGACCAATCCAAATCTTCTGATCGAAGTCCACTTTCGCTGCTAGCGTCGCTGTCACCGATAAAAGCCATAGTTATAAGAATAATGCAATTGTAAAGACAGTTCAATTTTGGGAATCTAACTATTAAGACATTACCAATAAAACTCCACTGTATATTAAAATAAAAATCGCTTTTTTTAATATATCGCACAGTGAAAAATCTAATTGGCGCAGCCGGTAGGATACAAGTAATATCCTCGCGAGTGACTACCTAAAAAGGACTTCAAAAATCACTTCGTGAAAATAAATTTATTTGTATCCGCAAAACGAACTTACTTAAATATTGTGAAAATAAAACAACAACATTAGTCAAATCACGAATGAGGATTTCTAATGTCTAAATTCAGCGATAATAAATCTAATAATTGATATATTTCGTGTAAACAAAATTTAAAAAAAAAAAAAAAAAGAATTTTTAATAAACTGTAAAAATGGAAATGCCATCAACATCAACAGCAGCCGCAGCCACAGCCGCAAAAGCAACACAAATTCTTACAGACGTGGCCATGAACCATTTTCTTCTGCAACTTAAGCAGATAAACAAATTTAATGGAGACCCACTCTACTTGGCTCTCTTCATAAAGGAAGTTGATGAACTAGTGTACCATTATCCTACAACATCAGAAGCCCAACATCAAATTATACAAGCAGCCATCCGAAACCTTCTAATAGGACGAGCCCGAACATTGTTGATGAGAAATATACCACAGGACTGGAAGGAATTAAGGACTTTACTTATCAGCGAATACAACAGCGCAACACCTCCACATCGGATGATTATGGAATTACGTGAGACTAAATATAAAAATAATTTACGTAGATTTGTCGAAGAATTAGAAGAACAAACAAGTAGAATATGTTGTAAACTCAGCTTAGATAACAATCCATCAAACACGGTTTTAGTTTCAAGAACTTTGAATGATACATTAGCTGAAGTGATTCGTGAAAAATTGCCAGTTCAAACATACATTACGTTGAGCAAATTTGACATATCAACTCCTCTCAAATTAAAACAAGCTGCCCAAGCTGTAGGATTGTTTGTAGATAAACCTTTAAATACCCGCTCGTATACATCCCAAAACTCTAATGATGACGACGAATATCAATACTTTAGATCAGCAAGAAACTTTAACCCAAATAATCAGTCAGATAATATTCAAAGAGAAAAAATCCAAAATAATAACTACCAAAATCGATATAACAACAATCAACAGAGACAGAACAAGTTCGACTCAAATAGGAACTGGGGTAATAATAGCAGTTATAATAATAATTCTTCTGGCAATCAATATTATCCTAGATCTTTTCAAAATAATCAAGTACAAAATGCCCAGACAACTCAAAGTACTAATATTCCCCAAAAACGTGCCCGAACCTCAGACTCAGGTCAACAACGTAGAACTGAGCCAATGGACACAAGTGAAAATTTTCAGACAATAGCCTCGGAAGAAACACCACCGCAATAAAAATTAAAATTGATAACAAACTATGCCTCTGTCTTATTGATACAGGCTCAAGCATAAATTTGATAAACGAAAACTTTTTGAAATATCCAACTAAAAATATTTCGACAAAAGTCCAAACGATAGGAGAATCTGTAACTTTAGAAAAATATATCGAATTTAGCATCCCAAAATTATTTTCATCCAAGCAAACATTTTTTTTAAAAAACTTTTCAAATCATTATGATATTCTCATAGGAAGAAAAATTCTAAAAGAAACCTCAGCCAAAATTGATTTCATGAGAAATACTATTATTCTAAATAATTACGAATTCCCAATGATAAATATAACAGAGGAACGGAATCAAACTTTTTCAAGTATAACAAACGATGACGAATATATTTATGCCATGCAAACAGACTTAACAAATAATTATTTAAGAGACGATCACTTAAATAATGAAGAAAAAACTGAACTTCATTATTTAATGTCCAAGTATTTTGATATTCAGTATCGCGAAGGTGACAATTTGACTTTCACGAACGAAATCAAACACATAATAAAAACAAAACATGAAGAACCGATTTATAGGAAACCATATAGTTATCCGTACATTTATGACACAGAAGTAGAGAAACAAATTGAGGAAATGATAAATCAAGGTATTATCAGAAAATCAAAATCTCCTTATTGTAGTCCTATTGTAATGGTACCAAAGAAAAAGGATGCATCGGGCATTCCCAAATTTCGTATGGCCATTGATTACAGAGGACTCAATGAAATAACCATAAATGACAAATTTCCTATTCCAAACATGGATGAAATTTTAGATAAATTAGGTAAATGTCAATACTTTACAACATTAGACCTAGCTAAAGGATTCCATCAAATTGAAATGGACCCAGGATCTATACAAAAAACTGCATTTTCCACCAAGAAAGGTCACTATGAGTATACTAGGATGCCATTTGGTCTAAAAAATGCCCCAGCGACATTTCAGCGTTGCATGAACAATATTTTATACGACATAATAGGTACCCATTGTCTTGTGTATTTGGACGATATTGTCATATTTTCAACCTCATTGCAAGAGCATATCCAATCTCTTAAAAAAGTATTCGAACGTCTTCGCAGATCAAATCTTAAACTGCAATTAGATAAATGTAAGTTTATGAAACGAGAAACTGAATTTTTAGGACATATAATTACAACTGAAGGAATCAAAGCAAATCCAAATAAGATTCAAGCTATTCAAGATTTTAAAATTCCAAACTCTCCGAAACAAATAAAATCATTTTTAGGCCTTTGCGGATTTTATCGCAAATTCATAAAAGATTTCGCAAAAATCGCAAAACCAATGACTCTTTGTTTAAAGAAAGGAGCCAAAATAAATGTTAAAGATCCAACTTATAACGAAGCATTTGAAAAATTAAAAACTCTAATAAGTAACGACCCAATTCTCACATATCCAGATTTCGAAAAAAAGTTTGATTTAACTACAGATGCAAGCAATTATGCATTAGGTGCTGTTTTATCTCAAGAAGGTAAGCCTATTTGTTTCGCCAGTAGAACTTTAAATGAACATGAGTTAAATTACGCAGCTATTGAAAAAGAATTACTAGCTATAGTATGGGCAACCAAATATTTCCGCCCTTATCTTTTTGGAAGAAGTTTTAAAATATGCTCAGACCATAAACCGCTTGTTTGGTTACATAATATAAAAGAACCTAATATGAAGTTACAACGTTGGAAAATTAAATTAAGAGAATTTGATTATGAAATAAAATACATTAAAGGAAAAGAGAATCACGTAGCAGATGCTTTATCAAGAATTACAAAAAAGGAAACTAAAGATAAAAAATTTGAAGAAGTTTTTCAAAATGATGATGAATTAGAAACTACTGCAGCAACAGTGCATAGTGCACAAGAAGATAATGGCAATTGCATACAGATCACAGAACGACCTATTAACGTTTTTAATCACCAACTTATATTTGAAAAAGGAAATAAAGACACTAACGAACTTACTCACTACTTTAACAAAACTATTAATAAAATAATTTACAGTGACATGACTGACCGTTTAGCAAAAGATATAATTATAAAATTCATATGTGGACACAATTTTGTTATGTTCATTAATAATGACGAAGACTTTGCTATCTTTCAACGAGCCTATATGGATTTAATTAAACCAAACACTGGTACAAAATTAATGAAAACTTCAGTAATACTACCCAACTTGTCCACATATGCAGACTTCCACGAAAAAATATTAGAAATACACGAAAAGACGATACACCAAGGCATTAAAAAGACGTATGACGATTTTAAAACTAAATACTATTTCCCAGACGCACAAAAACTTATTCAAAACATAATAAATAAATGCGAGGCCTGTAATTTATGCAAAGCAGAGCACAGAAAAGTTGCACTCCCTTTTGAAAAGACTCCTGAAACTCAAAATATTCGTGACAAATATGTTATTGACTATTATTTTATTGACCAACGTAAATTTTTGACATGTATTGACATTCATTCAAAATTCATTTCTATCATAGAAACAAAAACCACAGACTGGATTGAAAGTAAAAAAGCATTACTCAAAATTTTTAATATGATAGGTAAACCGAAAACTATTAAAATGGATCAAGATCCCGGTCTAGTATCCAAATCTTTACAAAACTGGCTACAGAAAGAAAATATCAATATTGAAATCACTACTAGTAAAAACGGTATAGCTGACATAGAAAGGGTTCATAAAACAATTAACGAAAAACTTAGAATCATAAATACACTCTCAGATGCTGAAGACAAATTAATGAATATAGAAAAGGCAACTTATGTCTATAATCACGAAATAACCCATGAGGCCACTGGTAAAACCCCTGCTCAAATCTTTCTTTATGGTATGGAACCGAGTAAAAATATGCAAAAACAAAAAGAACATAAAATAGATAAAATTAATAAAAATCGTGAGGAACATGAAGTAGATCTTAGATATACTAAAGTTGAAAAAGATATGAAACGTAAAGCGAAATTAGTAAACCCATTCAAAAAGACAGGAGCATTAGAACAGAAAGACGAAAAGCATTGGCAAGAAACTAATAGAGGTCATAAAGTAATAAAGCACATAAGTAAATTTAAAAAAGCTAAAGCGCAAAATCTCTCTAATCATTCCAGGGAATCTGACAGTAATGACTCTGATCTTGAAAATGATCTTGATAATGACGTGGACGAATGTAACATTGACAACAGCTCAACAAATTAGTATTACACCTATCACTTCAAACAACGGTTATTTACTTCTGAACACAGGGATTGTAAAAATACCTTTAAGTTACGAACATCATATGATACAGATTAATCAAACAAAAATATTAGAAACATACCAGGACTTTATGAAATACGAAAACAAGTTTAATTACGTACCAAATATTACCTTAGCACTAAAACAACTAAAACATGAAATCAAGGGAATTATTTCTACACAAAGACAAAAACGAGGATTATTTAATATTGTAGGAACTGCTTATAAATACTTATTTGGAACATTAACAGAAGACGATAAAAAGAGCTAGAAGATAAATTAGAAAATTTACAAGATCAAGTAATTGAAAATAAAGATTTTAATGAAATAGTTACAATAATAAATAAACAATCCGAAGACATAAAAAGACTTGTGAAAGATGAAGAAGAAATGGATGCATTACACATTTTTAGATATTCATTAAACATTTTCCTTGAGTATATTGAAGATTTACAAATGGGATTACAATTAACAAGAATAGGAATATTCAATCCTAAAATATTGAAACATGAAGAGTTGGATGATATAGACGAAGAAAAACTTTTAGCAATCAAAACTTCAGCTTGGATAAGTAGCCAGACTAAAGACACTTTTATTTTAGTTCATATACCAACTTCATTTAAGGAAACCCAAAAATATAGAATTATAAAATACCCAGATAATATAGGCCGACAAATTGACATAAATGATAATTTTGAATATTTTGTAACTAATAAAAACATTGTTTTTTATTTAGAAAACACACCAAGTTTAGACCAAAAATTTATAATCACTGATCAATGTATCTCTCAAATTCTTACTAATCAACTAGCGAATTGTCAACACACGTTTATATCAGAAAATGAATCTATAAAATATATTGAACCGAACATCATTATAACTTATAATTTAAGCAAAACACAAATTAAACAAGATTGTGAAATATTCAACAAAACGATACAGGGAAACAACATAATACAATTAAGTCAATGCACTTTAGAAATAAGAAACATAAAATTTACTACTTCAAAGATTATAAACGAATATAAAATTATATTATCTAGCACCAATGTAACATTATATGAACCAATTCCATTGTTAAAAATTAAGAAATCAATTAGTTATCAAGAAAAGCAAGAAACAGTTTACAAGTGGATTGTATTCACAATTTTAATAATTATAGTTTTAACTATCACTATTTACATCATATTTACCTACAGGCGCCTAGCCAACAAAAAAGAAATTTTTGTTAGATTCAACAAGGATGTTGAATGTTCTAAAGGAGGGGCGAGTGACGTATTACCAAATACTCCAGACATCAAGCCTAACACCCAACCTGTATATCCCGAGATACCCATTACTTCATTTGTCAAACATAACACCCAGCCTGTATATCCCGAGATACCCATTAATTCATTTGTCAAACATAACATTTCAGAGCCTACTATAGGAGTTATTCAAATTAATCAGACATAAACATTTCCCGTTAGACATAAACATTTCCCACGCCTGTTATCAACAGTCCCCTTATTATAAACATTTCACACGCCTTTACCGACGACAGCAGACATAAACTTTTAAACAAAGGGTCCAGCATGAGAACCCATTCATCAGCATAAAAGCTTTGACCAATCCAAATTTAATAAACAAAAGATGCAGCCTGACAACCCACCCATCAGGCCACTAATTCGACCAATCCAAATCTTCTGATCGAAGTCCACTTTCGCTGCTAGCGTCGCTGTCACCGATAAAAGCCATAGTTATAAGAATAATGCAATTGTAAAGACAGTTCAATTTTGGGAATCTAACTATTAAGACATTACCAATAAAACTCCACTGTATATTAAAATAAAAATCGCTTTTTTTTAATATATCGCACAGTGAAAAATCTAATTTATATACTTTATGAAATGTATCCTTCACTGCGTTGCATGCGTTTGACTTAAATTACTATTCCCCCTGCAAGGGTATACAAAGAATAGAGTGAAAATCCGCTAGGGAAAACCCCAGACGCGGAAAATTCCTACAGCCTTCCTTAGGGTTTTTCGAGGAAAAGGAAACCTAGTCGAGGGATTTCCACGGGCTGCTTTTCACTATCTCCCTCTGGACTTTCCACCCAAAAGTCTTGCAACATTCCCCACGGTGCGGCGGCAGTTGGTAGGAAAAAAAACTCAAGAGTCGAGAGTTGGCAAGCAGAAAAACTGCCGCCAACGCTATAAATCATGCGGCCAGCAGCAATAGCAAAACCAAAAGCAATAGCAACAACGACGACTGACAACCAGCAACAGAAATGTAACAAAAAAGTGTATAAAGTGTAAACATAAAATAAAAAAAGGGAAATTAAATAACAATAACAAGGTTATTCAGCGAGTGTTGCTCGCGTAGCTGCGATAACGCTATTGCTGTTGCTTTTGCTTTTGCCAACTAAGTGCAGCCAACAGGCAGGCAGGGCACAACATGGAAAATATTTCGAGTGTGCAGCAAATTGAGTGTTTTTATTGCATTAACATAAATAAATTAGAATGCTGGGGAATGGTCTTTGGCATGTTGCTGCTGCTGCTGCTGACTCACAGCGCGTGTTTCCAGCCAGATCAGGCAGATATATATGTATATATATGCGCACATACTTTAGTGGGATACATGCATATATATTTTTAATGTGCACCGACTTGTTGCTGCTCCTGCATTTTGAGGGGTGTAATATTTCTGCGCTGCTACTTAAGTTGCCAGTGTCCGATGGCAGCGAGATTTGCATATGCGGCAAGGAAAAGCACGTTGCCACGTGCCGCATTCAAATAAACACTGTGTGGACCTGCACGGCGAGAAAATCACAGAGAGTTTTGACTTGCCAATAATAGGCAATGGAAAATCCAAAAAGAAATTTAAATGCATTTTACAAAAACCACAGCTAGTTTATTTGGATATTATTAGTTCTGAAGACTTGAAAATAAAAACCAAACAAATCAATAGATTTCAGAGTAACTTCTTAAAAAAAAGTTTTAAAGCCGTTTAGGAAAAGCATTTTGTAAAATTTTGCTATTACTTGCTTTATAAATCGAAAAAAAAATAAAGTTTGGGTTGGATTTAAAACTAAAACTATACTAATAAATCAGGTAAATACAAGAAGAATAGTTATAACCCCAATTAAATGACCTTACTGATTTAGGCTTTGACCTCATTATTAGATTTTGGCGGACTTTTTATATAAATAGATTTTGAAGAGCTTTACAAATGGAACTTTAAACACAAAATGGGGATAATATAACCGCAAAATTAACTGTTGGCAATTTTCAAAACAAAAACGAAACCCTAAGCTGTTATTCCGCCCAGCCAGTGTCAATAAAGTGAAATTAGGAACTTTAAATGGCGAGACGAAGGGCATTTTAATCAAGCCAACTGAAAATAAATACCCAGAGCAGCGGCATTTGCATGGCAACACAGCGGCAGCAACAGCAGAAACATCCCAACAGCAACAGGAGATGCAGCAGCAGCAGCAGAAACAATCAAAAAGTTTTAAAACAAATTAAAACTTGATGACAAGAACAAGAAGAAAATGAAAAGGAGGAACTGAAACTGCAATGGCTTCTTTAAATTTATTATGCGGTCAATTGCAAGATGTCCAAAAAAGCAAGGCAGAGAATGAGAGCTGCTGCAGCTTCATTAGCCGTCCCAAAAAAAAAAAAAAACAAACAAAAGTTAGCCCACCAAACTTTGGCTCCGCCCAAAGCATGCCTAACTGTTTACTTAATTTGCTTCAACCATTAATGAAACGCAAAATATTCAAGGTATTTGCTATTCAAAATAAAAGTTAAATTAAATTTAGAGTTAGGTATACACTTTTTTAAAAGTTGAAACCTACAAACTAATGTTCAATTAGTTCCATTCAATTCAAATATTGTCCAAGCTAATTAATTATCAATGAAATTATAAAATAAATAAAAATCAAAATATCCAAGGTATTTGCCAAGTCAGAACAAAAGTTAAATTTGATGAATCAAATTATAACATAAATACCTGCATTAAAAGACGAGTTATGTTCAAACTCGTGTTCAATTAATTCCATTCAATTCAAATATGGCAACAACATATTAATTAACAATGAAAAGTAATATATAATTTTTTAAGAAAATTCTCCAGATGCCTTCAATAAATCAAATACTTTAATTAGCATTTAAATGGAGGTTTACTGTAAGCCTGAATTTGCTTGCATATTTCAGTAAACTTATTATGCAATTGGTATTTGTCTAAAGTAATTATTATTGAAGCTTAATTCATGGCGAGCTCGCTGAAGTTTTCTCCATTTAAATAAACACTTTCGTTCATGGTTTGTTCAGAAGTTTTTGCTCTTGGAAAAATGGTTCCCAGTTAATAGTAAATTGCAATTGAATGGCAGACGGCCACGCCTCCCGAATCGCAATCAAACGCGATGAAAACTTGCAACGCACACAAGGCGGGAAAAACTTTTTGGAAAAGCGCAGAGAAATTGCTCAGCTGCAATTGCAAAAAAACTTAAATCGAATTCATGACAAATGATCCGCGAATTTTTCATTTGCCTTTCAGGAACTTCTATTAAAATATAAAATAAGTAGATCTAGATTGTTGAAAAGGGGGCGTCGCGTCGCGTCGTGTCAGTTGAGATGACCTGAGAAATCGGATTGAAAAAACCCAAAAAAAAAAAAAAAATAATAATTCAAGGTTAAGTCTAGGTCCATTTACCCCTGTTTTTGGGTACATTTCCTCACTTCTTTTTTTCTTTTTTGTTGCCTCTTTTATTATGGTATTTTTTCACTGTCTGCGTTGGTCAAAAAGGTTAAAGCCAAATTAGAAAACAAAGTCGTATGCTTGAGTGCACAGTCAAGGGTGCTTCTTCTTCTGCTTTTGCCTCTTCTTCTTTTCGGAAAGACTGACCATGATGATGATAATGAGTTTGCCTAGCCACACTTGAAATGTAATTAGAGTGCAGCCAAATGCATCCACAAAGCAGAAATAAATGTAGGGAAAGGGCATTACATTTTATGTAGTTACTAGTCGTAAACTTGGAACATATTAAAACTTAAATAGTAAAACCTTTATAAAAATAAATGTGTATATAAATATCAGCTATTTGCTTTACACTAGCAAATCAGCAAACCTTCTTCAAACAGTAGTCTGCCAAAAAAAAATTCGCTGATAAAAAAAATGAAATAGTGTAAATAAATTGAATCCAAAATTCTATATTTCATACTCATACTCAAGATATAATATTATAATGTAAAAGACAATGCGTATTAATTGCCTATTTAAGATTAAAATTTTAGAATATTAAGTTTAAAATGGATTATATTTATTCAATATGCATTAAATATTTAAGTTTAACATGGCTGAAATTAAACATACATTTACAGATACTAAAACCTAACCGAAAATAGTCAATTGCAATATTGGAAATAACTAAAGACCACAATGAAAGAATGGACACTTGGATTTGGATTTTGCCTTCCAATAGATTTGTCATAAGTGAAATGGGGGTCTTACATTGATGTCGTGTGTAGGTTGTGAGGTTTGCGGTTCACTTTTGACCCTATAATCTGTCACAGAGCTTGCCTTTTTCTCCGTCGGCAATTTATCAATCGATCGCATAGCTCCGGTCATCGGACTGAGAAAGTCTTTCGTATTTTGGCCACTACATCATCGATCGATCAGCGGGGTCTTTTGTTCCGCCAACGGGTTTCGGTTTCTCACAGACTTTTACATTGTAAACTCTTCATTTGGCGCACTGCGAAAGCGTTGACCAAAATTGACACAAGTCAGAGTCAGCAGCAAGCAGCATTGAATCTTCGACGACTTTCGCCTCGAAATTCGAACCCGAATTCGCAAAGTTCAATCGCCTTCGGGCAACGACGCAATGATTGCAGATTGCAGATGGCAGATGGCAAAAACTAGGCTTGTATTTCACATTCCAGATTTTTGCGATGGATAAGTGCATTTCATAAGCCATAAATTTGCAATTTTACTTTGACGAAACTTTGCTTTTTGGGCCCCAGGGTAATTGAGGTATGAATATGTACCCGAGTTTGGGGCTGCCTCCCTGCAAGAACCTGCAACAGGAGCTTATGTTTGCATTGCCAGAGCAAAGTTTACGCAACTATATTTTTTTGTTGTTTGAGCAAAGGTTGCTTCACAATTGATCCTGTGTTTGCAGAAGCGTAATTTTGCGAGAGCGAAGCTCCTCAAGCTATTGGTCTTATATGAGCTCTATCCGAGAAGTTGTCCCGTCTCGGGAAACTTTGTCTTCGCTGTCTTCACTGTCTTCGCTGTACAATGGGCATCATTTGCAGCAGGACATGTCAATCAAGTAGCCAATGTGCCCTCTTGAATGTAACCAACCACACTTGCAGTGCCAAGTTTGACTAACGAATCATTCAAAGTTTCTTGTTGTCGGGGGTTGCACTCGAAAGTTTTCTACTAAACTCCAGGCGCACCTGAGACATTTGAATGGGGTCACTAGATGGCCAAGCTAACTGCAGTAATAACAAGAAAAAAAACCAAAAAAAATGCTCTGTTACCAAGTTTATGCTACAATTTTCATGAATTCTTAAATGCGATACAGACGAATTCATTAAAAAATATCAGCAGATATCCCAGACGTGTAAAATTAAGTGCCTACTTAATTCACAGCGTCTGGCGTTGCCACCTTGTTCATAGAGAGTTAAGTAAAATTGGTTGTGCATCATTATTTAAATTTTGTATGCAAGATATTATATTGAAATTGTGTTTATGGTAATTTTCCATTTCATGAAATGCTTGTCATAATTTATTATACTTTAAAAGAGTTTTAACTTGAGTAGAGAAAAGTGTAAACTTATTCACTCATCGAAAAGTGAACAGTTCAAGGGAATGCCATCCAACAACCACTGTCTATCTAACGAACCACTCAAAACTCAAAGTTTCTCGTTGTCGGGCTGGTTACTCAATCCAATCCAAGCCCCGAATGCACTTGAAAGTTTTCCAATGAACTCTATGCGCACCTGAGACACTTGAGTAGGGTCACTAGATGGCCAAGCTATCTGGCATTTTTTTTTTTTTTTGAGACGGCGATCAGTTACCTGAAATCGCCACGCATCGCTTGACAAGTTCAAGTTTAATGGAAGCAACGCAAACGCAGACGCGGAGTTTCGTGCGCTGTAAAAGTCGCCAGCAATTCGCGCCACCGGCATTTTGTTAGAAAACCACTGACTTTGGCAACGTGTCAAGCCGGTTTTCGGTTTCACATGGCCACCGGTCAGCATTTTTGCAGCACGCGTCCCACTCCAAAATACACAAGACACAGACAGAGATTTTTGAAACAGAAAAACACAGATACAAATACGAACCAATGCGGCGCACACACACTCGCAGTGAGTGAGAGAAAAAGAAAGAAAATCCGGTCCGGCCACGCTCAATAAAAATGTTAATTTGAACTGTAACAAGTTCAACAACAGCAGTAGCAGTAGCCGTAGCAGCAAAAACAACATAAACAAGAGCAACAAATTGCAATTTCACCTCAATGCAGCCGGTTGCAGCTAATTGAATGAATCAAAGCAAAGAAGCCCGAATAATTCCCAGGAATTCCAAGAAGAGAGTTAGAAATGAAATCCCTTGAGTGGATTCAAAAATATGATTCATAGTACTGAGCTAAGCGCACCCTGATCTTATAAAAATCAAATCAGTTAATAAGATTCAAAACAAGTTATCAATTATTGTTCAACCACCTTAACCATTTATCTAATAAAGAAAAACGCAAACGTTTAATGCAAATCAGAACAGGGAAACAATAAGAGTTCAATGATCGTTGCCAAAAAATATATATTCATAGCGATATCAGACTTACATTGATGTTAATAATATAATAAGCATCTATTTAAGTTTCGCCTTATCTAAGAACTATTTTAGTTCAATGAACGATAAGTAAAAGATACATTTTTCACGAAAAATGATAATTTGTTATACAAATTTAAAGACGTAGGAGGTAATTCCTCATTCATATTGAAGATATTTGGGGCTGCAAAACAGTTGAAAGTTTACAGTTTTTTAAGTCTGCGTATCTTTCGAAACAATCTGACCCTGTGGTTAATCTGATCTATGCAAATTAGTTTTGTTGCGCATATATTATTAATGGATATAAATAAAGCGACGTGCGATTACCGCACTCAGTTGATGACTTTAGAATAGCTATAACATTTTAGTTTTCCCGTCTTATAAACTAAATTAGACCCACAAAAAACTGAAAGTTGAATTTTAATATGGTGTACTTCAACTAGTTTTTCAACCTTGTTCGCATCTTCGTAAATGGTCTTGTAAATCCCCAACCCGGACTATTTCAATTATCTAGTTCAACTGGCCATTTCCGCCTTCGATCAAAACTTCAACCGAAAAAGAGATAGAGAGAGAGCAAACAATAATAATAATAAATAATAATGGTTACGGTTTCTTCCTCTGTCTTCCGTATCGTGGCATTCGTCTTCTTTTGCAGCGTTTTATTGAACAAATAAATAAACACCGTAACAGTTCATCATGTATCATCATCGTCGTGATCATCATCATCATCATCATTGATTATGTTTATGTGTAGCATTTTCATAATCAATCAATTGATTGGACAGAGGGGATAGGAGGGAAATATAGCTGAACCTCTTGGCTAATCTGGGTTATAGTCCATGGGAAACAGTTATTTTAGATGAAGAAATAGTTCCGTTCTCTTTTAATGAAAGATTTGAACATTCTATCGAACCTGAGCTGCCTACGAAATTTGCAAACGTATTTCATTGTGTATTCATCCAATAAATTCCTCGTTTGTAAAACTGCGTAAAATTCCACAAAATTACCATGACTCAGTTTCGATGAGGAATTTACGCTGCTCATCAGCTAAATATAGGATGTAGACGTTTAAATCAGCAACCGCAACCTCAGCCGCAGCCGCAAAATTAGCATATTCGTTAATGATGTACCGACCGAAAACCTCTTCTTAACCCCTTTTTTCAATCAATAATCAGCGTAAATTCAGGTGTTAATTTATATTTGATTAATTGTTAATTTGGACAATAAAATATGTCGCACATTGATTTCCGCAAAAACGCAAAAGGTCGAGCAACTTTCACGGCGACAATACTAAAATTGAAACGTTTGGGGAACGGAATGGAATGTCGTTGTGTGGCTACGTTATTATTATGTGTTCGTATCTTTTTAATTGACGCGTAATTAGTTTGAGTACACGCACAACGGCGCTGTGAGTTGAATTGGCGTCGAATTTCCTTGAGACACGCCCTCCACTCGATTTTTGTCCATGATTTATGGCAGCCTTATGCCGAATGCCGTGTGTGTTGGGGACACATTGCCAAAGAGTGACCAAAAACCGGCAGAAAAAAGTGAGGCGTGCCCTCTCACAGCAGGTGCCAAAAGCGAAATAACCCACGAAATTCGAGGGACACTGAATTTCCCACTCCCAGTCTCGAGTTCCCACCACAAAATCACCAAACGATGATGATGGCCAGCCGGAAATATCCCACAGACATCAAATTTGTGGGTCTCGCCGTCGTGTGTTTAGCAGCAAATTGTTGACACAACAAAAATTGGGGATTGGAGTTTGGGAAGGGGAGAAAAACCAAAAACTCCAAAACAAACAGCAAACAGCAAAACAACACAAAATTAAACAAAACAACAAACCGTCAAAAGTGAAGGTGTTGCTCGCTCGAACAAACACAACTAAAAATGTCTATTATAATGGCATATAAAAAAGCGTTTATGCAAATCGGCCCCCACAAGCATTTCATACAACTCCCCTTTTGTAAATCCGGAATTCGCCTTCATGGAAAAAGACATAAATTAAATGAATAATTTACCAAATAAACAAATAATGTTCAAAACATTATTAAACTGCCATTAAAATCAATCACACAAATTGTAGAAATATTTACCGTAGTTGCACGCAAAAGTAAAAAATAGGAATTCCTTTGAATAATTGATTTTGGTCACACTGAAAATAGTTTCCAATGCTAAGCAACTGATTAAAAAAGTCATTATTTCTGTGTAAGCCTAAAAGTAATTAATATTAAATTAAATTGGGAACAACTATAGATGCAACAATAACTAATCAAGCTATAAAGAATCCACAAAAGTTCTCCTTTCTCTAGCACAAAAAGCCATACTGAATTCAATTTGAAGACATTTAGCATATTAAGCCTTTATTTATTCGCAAGAATAAAAGCAAGATTATACAAAACGCTAGTAATAGGGAACAAATGGGATTAAAGTAGATGAAGAAACAAACGTAAAACACTTGAAAATATGAATTTTTAAACAAACACAAGAATCAGCTCGTAAAATTCACATTTCGAAAGAAGTCAAAGAAAGTTGGCTGATTGTAGAGAGGCTATAAAAGTTGGCTGTCACATCACCGAGAGTTCCTAAAAGTCATCAGCGCTTTCAGGTGTCATTCATCACCGAGTCTTCACTGCCTTTTGTGTTATGTCACTCAAGTCAGTGACGACTGCTGATTTATGCAACTAATCCAAAGGCAACTGCTGCTTGAGATGATTTCAGCCATTGCGTTTCAAGCACTTTCAACTTTGCTGTCCGCACTTCAATTTCAACTTTTGATTGCACTGCATTAAATTGATTTTTGCTGCTTTTTAATAACAACTTCATCTTGCCAGCTTCTTCTTCATCTACTTCTGCATCTACTTTTTCATCATCAGTACCATCATTATCATCATCATCATATATGTATAGTAAACCATCGTCTTAGGATTCGTTGTTGTTTCTGTTATTAGCGCGCATGATTGGCATTTCAGTTTCTTCCGTTTGATTTCTTTCATGCTCATCAGTTTATTTACTTTGATTACTTCACATAAAAAAAAAACAAAAACAAAATATAAATAAAAGCAAATTGCAGTTGTCTCCAATGGAAATTAATTTTAACCATTTGGCTACTTCCGATTTTCAGCGGTTACATGAGCAACACGTAATTGCCACTAAAAGTGACTTGCCCAAAATCTTGTCGTTTTCGTTTGGCTTAGAAACCTCATCGCCAAAGTCATCGAAAGCTCCAATATACAAACATACATACATACATATAGATTGTATAGCTGGGAAAATGGCTGCGAGACATTCACTTTTCTTGCCACATTTCGTGGTAAATTGAAGCTATATTTCGGCACACGTCACGATCGCTAAAAAAAAAAAAAATAAATTGCAAAGAGCGTGGGGCGCAGATTGCCAAACATATCGCCATTGTGTTTCAATCAGGCTCTGGGATTCCCACTCAATTTCATTGCAATCCTTTCAATAATGGGTGCTCAATTAAGGATCCTTTTTAGGAAATTCGTAGCATATTTCAATTCAATTTCCATTTGATTGCTTTCTTAGTTTTAATGATCAAACGACTTAAGTCGGTTGTTGACTTTTTTGAACTTTTTGGAATTGAATTGGTCTGGCTTGAACTATTCTTTCCTGTTGAAAGAAACATTTTTTCAATGGGCTAGATATGAATTTTCTGTTATACATTTTTGTTAATTTATTAATTTAATTTATTTAAAAATGACCAAACATTGTCAAATTTATGATCTTACTTGCTAGTAAAAACATTTGGAAGGAACATTTGTTTTATGCCATTTTTATTTTAAAGGTATAGTTTTTTGCTTGCCATTTTAGTTGTTCTTGCTGTTTTTTTATAATTGTTGTTCTTATTGTAGCTGTTGTTTTTGTTGTTGTTGTTGGGCGGAAATGGCTCGTTGGCAGAGGCGCGCTTTGTTTTTCGCAAGTGGGCGCGCGCGGCTTTTTCAATAGTATTTTTCACACTTGTGAAAATTAAAACTTAACTGAACATTTTGTTTGTGGCTTCTGCTGCTGGGCATTGTTGTTGTTGTTGTTGTTGTTGTTATTGTTATTGTTGTTGTTGTTGTTATTGTTGTTGTTGTTGTTATTGTTGTTGTTGTTATTGCTTGCTTTAGTGTTGTCGTTGGCGCTTTTTATTGTTTTAATTACACGCGTTTTTCCGCGCATTGTTTCAATGACCGACCGTCACGCGCCACAAGCCTTTTTTCCCCTTGTCGTTTGGTTTCCCCCCGTTTTTCCGACATCGCACCACCGTTTGTTTGCAAAATGAAGTGGTCACCCTCTTCTCCCGCCTTTTCCACCACTTTTGGCCCCAACCCCCCTTTATCCAGCCTCAATCCTTCGAGGCATTAATGATAATTTCAAAATGACAAAAACGCAACTCCCAGGGCATCTCGTTGGTTGACTAGCGATGGACTTACGGAAGTAATGTGATTGTGAAATTAATCGGGAAAATATTAATAAAATCCAATTTAAAAAAAAAAAACAGCAGCACAAAACCGTAAATAAAATAAGTAAAAAAGAACTTGGTTTCAACAGTATTTAAAATCTATTACTAAAAAAAAGGTGTAATTTAAAAATCTTAAATCAAAAACCTAAATAAAGAAGAAATATTCAGTTTAAAATCAAAAACTTTTTGGCTTGAAAAATAAAAAAATGTTTCATAAAACCTTTAAAAAATTAAAATAATTAGGGTAAGGTAAATTTATAAAAGAATTTAAAGCTCATTACAAATTTTTTTTTTAAATTAAAATTTTAATTGATTTTATTTTTGGAAAAAACATAGAAAACATATATAATAAAATTTAAACAATAGAGACAGTAAATAATAATTCAATGGTTCAGAAAGCACTAAAATGATTTAAAAAAATAAAAAATAAACTCTCATACACTTATAAAGATTTTAGAATACACTTTACAAGAAAATTACATGAAAGTACATATACTATATCTGATTTTAGATTATAGAATACACAGTAGTCACAGAACCATCCTCAATAGTTTTACCCATCTCCGAGGTTCGATGTCGGCATTGTAATCAATGAACTGGCGGGCTGCAGTCCAGTTGGCAGTTCGCAGTCCGCGATTCACAGAGTTCGAGTTCGAGCAACCCCAAGATAAATGAAATAAATGAATGGCCGCCCGCCACTTCGCCCCTCGTTCACTCATTCCGTCCGTGCATTTTAATGCCTTAATGAAAAATGCATTTTTAATTATTTTTTGTTCATTTACAGGCAACTTTTTGCTGGCCGCCCGCCCAGTTGGCTGGCGGTTGTTGGCTTATGCGGCGTATGTGTAATTTATTGTGCTTTATATTCATCCCGACGTTGACAAGTTTAAGTTGGCATTTGCGCAACGAAATGACGGTTAACTGTTAATGTGATATTCCCCACAATTACTGTTTTCTTCGAGTGCATGGGATGCAGGTGAAAACCGTTAGTTCCAGATCGAGTTTCCATGCCAGCAGCAACAACAGCAGCAACAGCAACAAGAAAAACAACTGCTACAATGGGAAGAGCAAGCAACGTCGAGGACAAATATCGTATTTCATCATTTGTTTAAGCCAAGCCTTTGGTTTGCTAAGGTAGCAAAAATACACTGCTAGAAAAGGGCTTTTATAATTGCCAATTCAATTAAAAAAAATATTGAGCTTTTGAGGCATTTAATACTAAACAAAAACAAAAATTAAAATAAAAATTAATAGTATATATAATTATACAAATTGTAATTTAGACTCCTAATTAAAAATGATTTATTCTTGTTCGTCCATCTTTTTTTTTTCTTTTGTAATTATATGTTGATTTTTGAAAATGTAATTATATTCCTCTGTTATAATACTTCTGACAAGTGCGTTAACAAAAAATTGTGCTGAACTTGTAGCACTATAACTATCATAAATAAATAAAATAAATAAATTCTAATACGATTTGTATAGATTAAACGTTTTTGTTACAAATGTACAGATATTTTTACCATTTCTAATTAACAGTTGATAAACATATTATTTATTTTTAAATTAATATTTTAGTGTTCTTATTGCTGCACATATTTATCAACTCCCAATTATGTTAAATGCCAAAACAAGTTAAATAAGAAGAAGTATATTGTTTCAGTGTATCGGCACAGCCAAAGGCAAGAGCATGATGGCTTGTCATTCATTAGGATAGCATGTCATTCATTAGCTTATAGCAGCAAACCCTTTCTGATCCAGTCGCTGCACCCAGTTAGCAGTTACAATTCGAAGGGGAAAGTAAGGGCTGAACAAGGGAGGAATGAGGGGGAAAGACGGAGACTCTGGCGACGCGACAATGACATCAAAATACGGCGGAAGCAATGCAACTTGGTTTGGTTGTCATCGGGTTTCAGAGACCAATTTGTTTTTGCTTCACTTAAGACAAGGCAGGCAAATGCGAATGGGTGCGAGTGAGAGAGCAGAGGGAGCAGGAAAAGAGATCGCAATAGCGAATTATTGCTTTTGGTATTGAAACGTAAAAATATTTAGTTTTTTAATTCTACTGGTTCTCGGCTTATTATTATTTTTGGTATAAAAAAGCCTTGTAAATATGCTCTTTGATTCGATTTCAAGGCAATTTGACTTCAATCATCCTCTTATAATCTCAACATGCTAAGCAAGAATTAACCTTCTTGGCTTCACCTCCTAATAACATTATTTCGATTACGAAGTACTTTCATGAAAACTTTAAATTTCATTTATTTCTGCTGCCAAATGAGTATGTCATCACAATTTTCTCATAATTTTAAATTTCATTTCACGCCTCAATTCCTAGTTTCCATATCAATTTCAGCTGATTGTAAACATATTACTCCGTCGTGCCGAAACTTTTTGCTGTTGTCTGTTTGCCCAATTGCAGCATGAAATTGTAAGAAATTACCTCTAATGCAGAGTGCATGTAATTGTGACGTTGTCGTGTCAATGAAACGTATCAAATCAAATCAAATCGAAGCGAAATGATAAGCAACTTGCAACATGGTGAGTTGTTCAACCAACCAACCGTAGCCATCTTTTCATGTCAACAATGGAAGAAAACGAAAATGGAAATGAAAATAAAAGTTTCAACTACAAATTGTCCGCTCTGGGTCGGCTGAATTTTGTTTTTGGGGGCGGCAGCAGGGAAAAGCTAAAAGTTGACGAGACACTTAATTACTGGTTTTTCCGCTTCACTAAACGCAACATGTTTTTAATTCGAAGGTGAATGACGCCGGCCGGGCGACTTTCCAGTCAACAATTTTTAAGGCGGCCATCGAAATGAGATTTGTCAACGCAAAGAAAAACATTTCCAGAGTTTCGGTTTTATATATCTGCTAATTTTATATATACCATGTTATACATTATATATTAGTATCAATTTCCAAGTTTTATTTTATTTAAGTTGTGCGCAAGCCTTAAATATTGGAAAAAATTATTTATATTGAAATGGTTTGCATGGCTATAAAGGCGTGTATATAGATTTTTTTTCTTTTATTTATTTATTTTTATTTTTGATTGAATTATTTATTTATTTATTAAGAATTATTAGCCTAGCGCTCACGTTTAATATTAAGATATTAAAAAATCATTTTACGAGTTTTTGATCAGGGGCGTTTGCAAAAAAAGATTCCTTCTTTTTGAACCGAAAACCAATCCAACCAACAATTTGACAGCAATTAGCTCAACTGGCCAAGCCAAACAAAGGCCGCGCCGTATTCAATGCAAACAATTTGCTCAACTCATTGTGGGAATCAATCGCCTGTTTAGATTCAAGGCCATTTGGCAGCCAAATTAAAAGTACAGAAAATCACAGAAAAACACAGCAATAAAGCAGTATAGAAAAAAACCTAGTAAATAAATAGGCAAGCAGCTTAGAGTTAACAAGCAAGAGTTTTGTTGACATTTTCGCGGGGAACTTGGAGGGTTCCCATCAAAAGGCCAAACATGATTGGAATTCGAGATGCGAATCTTGTGGGTTGGTTGGTTACCAAATATCCGAGGATTGCATTCGCATTCTTTGCGCTAATGACAATCGGAAATGTCTTACGTTCCCTTCTCTGTCTCTGTCTGTGTCTCTGTCTGTATCTCTCTCTATCTCTCTTTGATAGAGACTCCTCCAATATTTGCCCTGAATGAGACACTAAAGTGAATTATTAGTTGGGCAAATAATTGCACAGTTGGCTTTGCACAATGTCTCTCCCTCGACGAGGATTCCGCCGACAGCTTGTGACAATATTTGGTCAGCGTAATGGTGATGGCAGGAGACCAGGGAAAATTCAGGAGGGAAAAGCTGCGGGGGAGGCCTTATAATCAGAAGTCATGTTTTCAGGAGCTAATTTCTTTACTTCCTAATTAGGTATATCAAACATAGCAAATATAAGAACTTACATAATATCGAGCGTTATGATTTAAATGTAATTACGTCCTTAGATCGAAAATATCCTTGTTATTTATTTTAAATATTTAAAATCAATCTAGCAGCCCTATATTAGTAATCAATTACTACCCCTTTTCATATAAGTGACCCCAATCAGAACTGCCCCATCTGCACTTCATACAAAGTGCCACATTGTACTTGTCATCGCCACCGTTCGATTCTAATAAAACAAGAAAGACGAAGTTTATATACTCTAACAGCTATAAAACAAATGAAACGTTCTATAAAAAAACTTAATATAAATTTTTAAGTGTTTATGTTTATTATGAAGTTGAAATCGATTTTCAATTAACTATCGATTAAGTGCACAAATTTCAATTATTGTTGTTATGTTCCAAAAGCCTCAAACCTGAAAGACTAGTTTTAATATACCCTCTGCAACGAAGGTATAAAAAAGGTTGCTTTATCTTGATCTTGATGATGATTATAATGACGCTGATGTGGTGGTCTTTCACTCTTTTTTTTTTTTAACCCCCCGATGACGTTGCAGGCAGTGTGCTGTTTTTTGCATGGGCTTACCAGTCCATCTGTCTATAAAAGCGAGGCATCTATTTGCATTTACTTCCCTACTGTTCTGAAGCCCCCTGCTTTTCCCACCCTTTTCCCCACTTTTTCCCCACTTTTTGAGCTCAGCGGGCGGTGGTCGAGTTGCAGACATTCATTTTGGTTTATAGGTAAGGCCTGCGCTCTGCCTAGCACTACAGCCTCTGCCCCAACCCATCCATCCATCCATCCATCCATCCCTCCAGCCTCCAATATATCCACACCCAACTGAGCTGGAAAGCAATTTAGTTTAAGGGGGATGTTGGGCCTTGCCTTTTATAAATGCATTTTACACTCTATTTTGCACTCACCATTTAAATTGTGGACATTGGATATATATGGCCCAGGCTGCAACTCCCGTTTTATCTGCAAAAAAGGAAGAATTAAAGGTTTAAGAGTTAGTTGTTGGTATGTTGGCAGCAATGGATATTGATATATATAGATGCAAGAAGTGAGTGTCTTCTTCAAGTTGAAAGAGGTATTTCAACCTTTTCATAGTGAAATAATGTGCATATGGTTTGTAAAAAAGAAATTTTCAAGTGGATTGTAAGTAAAGAGCTTAGAGAACATTGCTCTATTTCGTATGCACTAGTAATGTTCAACTTAAAACCTGATTTACCGCCACCCAACCCAGCGCTATCATTACCTAATAGTTGATCTGCATGCCCATCACGTCGCCCTTTTTCTACTTCTAACTAAAAACAGGTGCCAAAAAGAATGAGTGTTGGCAAGAATGCGAATGAGCATCTTTACCAGAGAATAAAACTCATTATTTTACATTTGTGTTGTTTCTTTTTTTTTTTTTTGGTTCATGACCCAGAAACGGAGAACGATCTTTTTTTCTGGACAATGTGTAAGTATCTTGGTCGCGGTTCCGACGCTCGTGAAACGTGGAAACGTGAAATGTACGTGCGGTCATCTGTCATGATTCTCAGTCAACCACTTGGCCTACAAAATCGGGGGAGTATATATATATAAATGGGGGGAGACTACGGTTCGTTCTGTGGTCCACAGGCCAACTCAAAACACAACAACTCAAACTTCAAAACCAAAACCCAAAACCAAGTCCATTGTCTATGTGCGTGCGCTTTGCTTAAATGTCAATTATATCACGCTTATTAGATTTTTGATGGCCTTCATCACGAGACGACGAGACGTTGATGATGATGATGATGATGATGCGAGAAAGCAGCCAAAAAAAATAAAAGGAGAGTCGCAGCGAAAATGTCATAGCTCTATATATAGTAGATACTCCACATACGAAGACTGCCGCCGACGTAAAAATAAAAGTAATGCGTCGTCGCTGCTTTTTTATGGCCTTTTAATGCGATCTTAACGCGTGTGTGTGACAAAGATCTGGCATCAGAAAGAGAGGCACAGTGCCGGACAGAAAGAGACAGCCTGCTGAAGACAGTGACAGTTTTCTTCGCCTGTCTAGACGGTAAGAATATTGACCAGACGTTTTTTTTCTTCTTTTTCTTCTTTTTTTTTAATCGGATCAAGTGGGTCAGTTGAGCAGCAGGTGCGTGAGAAGCTCTCTACCGGAAATGGTAAATAACTGATCATCCCATAATGCACATCTAGGCTAAGATCAAAATCAATATTAAAAGAAAGCTTTGCTTAGATTATTAGCATATTTATCTTTTTAAAAATATTTTGGGATCAAAAGAATTTTGATAAGCTTTTCTCATTAAACTCGTGGAAATTCTCGCCAATTTTATCAATAAAATGAATTGAGCTTCAAATTGTAACCTTTTTTAAATCACTAAACAAAGCTTTTTTTCAAAGTCAACTTATTTTCAAGACCATAAATGGGAGAACATAAAGTGCATTAGTTGGTTGACGACCCCCAAAATCGTGGGAAATCTTTCCAAATCTGAGCCTTACTTTCTCCACATTTAGGTTCTCTCTAAATGATGCCAGAGAAGCCAAAAAGAAAAATAGTATTTGATAAGGTAATAAATGCCCAAAGATTTTTAATTTGTAATTTGGTCAAGATCGCAGCAACACATAAATGAAGAAACATTTACACACTTTTTGGGTTATTGTTTTTTTCCAAAGGCCCTTAATCAAGTGACTGAGTTTGGTTTTTTAAATCGTAATATGATTACAGACACCACAGACACCCCTCCTCGTACAACTCTTTGCTGTGGCTTAATGTTCCTCTTTCAACTCTAACCAATTTCCAAACATTTTCCGCAGATACAATAAAAAAATGCTCAACAATAAAACTAAAACGAGCTCTCTGGACAGCAGAGCAGAGCAGTAGTAGGGGCGCTATATAACTTTGTTCCGCCAACGTAACGACATTTTGTACGACCCCATTTCCAAAGTCGTAATAATTTCATGAAAAACGCAGCGACGTCGACTGCATTTTGGTTTTCACTTGGGGGGCGGGCCAAAAAATACAGCCGGATGGGGGGTGGGTGGTGGGGGGTAATGTTCCAGTAAAAGGTATTTTAACGCTGGAATGCCTTCTTTTCCTCCCACTTCGAATGTCGGAAAATGAGTCGGAGGAGTTTTTCCTCTTCGGCTGCTTTGTCATGAAAAATAACTTCGCTTCGTTGAAATGACAGTCACGATTTTCTTTTTTTCCCGTTTTTTGTATTTCTACTTGTTGTAACTCCTCCTGGTTACGTTGTCTGGTTTTTTATGATTTCCATTCTTCACGAAAGATCCTGGTCCTTTTTTCGGGCAGTGTAGCAGACTAAATGAAAGATGATGAATTTATTAAATTCCCCTGTCTTTGCAAAATGTGAAGGTTGGTGGAAAAAATGGGTTTAAAATGATATTGCCTTGCAATTTTGTTCCAAAAATGTCAACCAAATTGGCAAGGTAAAACACGCACATCAAGATTTGATAGCAGCAAATGTGGGTTTTATCCACTTTCATTAAATTACTTGATTGTCCTTTTGTAATTTCTCTTTTTTTTGTTGTTTTTTTTATAAATTATTAAGTACATTTTTTATGTTTATCAATTTATTATATTATCGTTTTTTTTACGTTTCTTAAATGAAATATCTCTTTTTGTTAATTTAAATATGTACTTGTTTAATTGAATAGTTTATTTTATCTTTAGCGAGGATAAATCTAATGGATTTCTTCATTTTTATACTATTTTTTATACTTTTTTGTTCTCAAGGCTGCATAGGTAAATATTCGTTTCGCAATAGTAATGTTTCTCAGAGATTGACAAAGTTTATATGCATGTTTTTATTTTTGGATCTCCGTTTTTTTTAACCACACCAAACAGAGCTAAACAAGAATGGTAAACTTTGTTCCGTTTCCGTTCGTGTTTTTCGTGATCCTTGCCCAAATTCTTTTCAAACAATTTTTCAGTCCTGCCCCCTCGGAAAAACTTTTGGTAAACTGCGGCGGCTAATAAAGAATGTAGATGGAGCAAATTGCTTGGCCGAAAGGTGAAATTTCATAAATTTCGTGAAAGAGAAACGAATGGAATGTCCGCGGGGCGAAAACTCTGGAAATGCGCGAAAAAGCGGGAAAAGCAGCACGTGAAGAAAACTCATTGGGCGGCGTAACTTTATTCGAACAAAACTTGGCCAACAATCGTAAAAATTGCACTCTACCATTAATCTGAAGGTCTTGCCCAATCTTGACTTGACTTTTTTTTTATTTTGGACCCCTGTTTCGATACGGTGTTATAAAAGCGTTTAGACCTAATTGTTTGGCGCTACTTTTTTGGTTCTCATTTTGGTTGGAATGGTTTTGATGGAGAGGAGCATTTATGTTAAGTCCTTTAAGGTAATTCCGTAGGAGAAAAATGTAATCCTTAGAAAAGGATATATGCAATCAATATGCAATCAATGAAGTTTTGATTTCAGTTGTATTATAGACATTAAGAAACACGTTTATTGAAGTGCAAGTAACAAAAAAATCCAACGTTTGTCAAATACAATAAAAAAAAACTCCTCAGTTGCACAATGTGTTTACAAAAGTAAAAAATAGTTAAAATATATAAAACTGACAAACCATAAAAATATTATTACATTTTAATCTTTAGGCATTTTAGTTATGTCTGTATGAAAATCTTAAAGTTTAAAATATTGCAGGGTACTCCCACATTCGACTAGCTTTTTAATAATTTTCTTCCCAACATTTATTTTTTATTTGAATTTGAAGCTTTTCTTTAATTTCTTTTCGACAGCGTTAAAGGTTATTGCTTTTTGTTGAAATTGGGTGCAACGATTTGTTTCATTGGGTCTGCATAGAGATTTGCTTTTGTTTGGTCATCATGGTATAATGCTCGAAATCAAATACGGACTTGAAACCGAAAACACTCAAGTCGCCGGCTGCTGTGAAACGTTTTTTAATGACCGAAATATTAAAATAAAAGGTGTTACCTCTCCGTCATTTGCCCACCTTTTCCCTTTTTTCCGCTTCGAATAATTTGAATGCTGTTCGTGCGACGAACCTTTTGTTTATGGTCAAAAATACATTTTTTCGCTGCTGCCTACTTTTTTTTTTATATTTAAGAGACGGTTTTATGACATTTTTCATTTGGCCCCTGCGGCGGCGTTTGCTTTTCTTTAATGAAAAATTAAATTAATGAACGCACATTTGTGTGGCTTCGCTTCTGTGCTGTGTTTTTAGCTCTCCTTTTCTTTCGCTTGTGCAAACTTCTGGCAGGCAAATTAATTTGGCAATTGCAATAAAACTTTTCGCAGCAGCAGCAGCAGATTTGGCCCATTATTCTCGGCTAAAAAGATCGTCGTTCCTAGCACTAGTAGCCAGCCATGTCCTGCCTGCTTATAACCAAAGCCATTAAGCAAATTGCTCGAAGTTTGCTCCTTTCTCGCCCTTATTTGGGTAGGTAGTAGGTGGTAATAAAGGGGTTTCGATGAAAAAGGTAGGTAACCTAACACCCGCCTAATTGGCTGCCAAGATCCGATTTCCCGGCTGAGAAACTTTAAGGTGGCCCTTGAGAAAAAGCAGATTGAATGCCAAGTGACAAATGCCATGAGGGCAGGGCAGGCCTTGTTGCAATGAGCAATAATTGCACTTTGACACGACCTTCTCATTCCCTTTTCTCTGCTTCCTGCTTCATAATCCACATCCACCCCAGGAAAGAAAAGACAATGGACAATGGTCCTGCTACTGCTGCTACTGCACCCCACCCTTCACACTAATAAATCCTTGTCACAATATCCCTTTGTTTTCCCATCTTTTTCACTTGAGCTGTGCGCAGGGGGAGCATTATCATCCTTTTTGAATTTACAGCGCTATAATTCAAAACACATTCGCTGACTGACTGACAGACAGAAAGAGACAGCGCGAGAAGCAGACGAGTGAGGGGCGGAAAGAGATGGCTAGCGAGATGATGATTAAGGTCCTGTCGGCACGAAAAATCAGCAAGGGCAGCAACAGCAGCAGCACCACCACCAAACCATATGCCATATGCTTATGGGCTTATTCTCCTCCGATTTGGGCGCCATATGAGACAGATTAATCGTAATATTCACAGACTACGGATCAGTTAGCACAATTAATAAAACACCATTTGAAACATGGTAGGACAAAACTTACTTAAGAAAAGTATCACTTTCAGTTTTTGAAAATTAAATTTTTGGATTAAATCAGCATTAAACTTAAACTTACCAATACGACTTATTTTATTGTTAATTATTTAATATTTATATAAGTATTTTTCCATAACTTCTCAACAGCCACAGAGGTAACTCGGTCAACTGAAAAAAAAACGAAGCTCTATCGCCAAGAGAGAAGATTCTCAGATCGTCAGCAAAGTTAAGCCCAAAAGCAGGGCTTATTAATTTTAAAAGCTTACAAACATTGCTGAATAATTTAGCCAGAAATGTAACAATATAAACGCCACATTGCAGTTGACTTTACTTTGGAGATTTGGAATGTGAATTCTAGTAAGGGTGCAAGACGAACACTATATCCAAAACATATTCCCTTGGTCCATTTCACTTTTAGGATACTTTAACTTTTTGTTTGGATGTTCCGACTCTTTTGCCCATTTTTCCATCTTTAAGTGCGCCAAAAATTAAATATATACCCCCACTTTACTTATTTCATTCTTTTTGATGCTTGTGTGCTTAATTCCATTTTTATATTTTCATTTGCAGACAACACAGGACAACAGGAAACAGCGGCAGCCAACGAGAGAGGATGTTTTGTTTGAGTTTGCAAAGGCGGCTCCAGTGGCACACATAACTTTACTCCTCCCCAACCATCCACCATAAGCCATTTACACTTTTCCGCCTTTCCACCGAGTTGAGTTGCTCCGGGAAATGGGTCAAAGAAATTTAATTGGCAAGAAAATAGGAAACTGCCGCGCATGTGAGCAGCGTGAACAGTGTTTAACAGAATATGAATTGCACGATCGCTGCCTTTTTTTGCATTTTTGAAATAAATTTGTTATACGAAAATTAAGAAAGGATTGTTTTATTAATTTTTAAGTAACCTAACATATTATATTAATTATTCCTGAACAGCGAATTCTTAAGTTTCTTTAAGGTCTCAAGATTACAAATCTTTTCAAAGCTTTTAATCAATTACAACGTTTCAAAGTTGTCAAATTTCTTATATTACATTTTGAATTACGACAATTTAAAACACCATATTATTTATTTTACTATAATTAATAATTAAGTTAATTGAAGTATATGTACATAAAAGAAAATGTTTTTCGTTATTTGGTTTTGTCATAAGGATTTCGGTCACAAATCTTCAGCTCATCAACTCAATGGGCAAACCTATTGGAATTCAAATATGATTTGGTTATTTTAATCTTATTTCGTATTTTTTCATTATCGAGGGGAAAGTTCTTTAAATGATTCAAGACAATTCCCACCCAAACACAGAAATTACTGTTAATTTTGTAGAGCCCCAACCATTTTGGGATCGGATTTTCCAGATTTGCAGTGCTGCTCAAAGTTTTGCCCTCTGTCTGGAAGCATAATTTCCTGCCCTCGTAAATCACAGCGAGGTGTGAAATTAAAAATAGTTTCTTCTGACATCTAAATGCGATTGTCAGTCATCTCAATCTCATCTCGCCCCTCAAAACTCCTCCACTTTTTAATTTTCTCAGGCGTGGGCGCCATCGAAAATGAATTTATGACAGGGCTGGCGGCAGTTTGGAGATATACACACAAGACACATCATTCAATTCGGACGCCGATTTGGATTGGGATTCACATTCCAACGCGTGCTTGGCGCATTCATTAAGCGAAGTGGACTGCCCAGATGTGGGTGTAGAAAAGGGGCGTTTTTGGGAATTGGGAGAAGCTGCTTCAAAAGGATGCCACTCCCCGAACTTGCCATTAATTTGGGGTCTTTTCACATTTCTACAAAGATACAAAACAGCTCGGTTTAAATTTTATATTTGCCGTTGAAATGTATATTTAAATTTTTCGTATCTTTGGGTTTAATATCAATATCAATTTTAGCTAGAATGTATGAATATTTTAATGTCAAACCATACAAAGACTATTGCTTTAATCCCAAAATCTCAAAAATTTTTTAGTTTAATATCGTGTTGGCTGTGTTTATATTATAGCTTCAATATAAAGTTATACAATTTTTTTTCGGTGCTTTCTCAAATTTTTGGAAATTTTCAAATTCTCTCAAACTTTGGAATCTATATGATCAAACTAGTTCCTTTAACATGTTTAGAAAAGTTAAAGAGCATTCTATTTTTAGTAAAAGTAAGCTATCGATGACCGCTTAATTGGTTAAGCAGAACTAAAGATGCAAAATAAAAAAAAGAAATCAAAAAACCAGTTAAAGGTTAAAAACTTAGATTACACTTATATTAAGTTCTGCTTTCTGAATACAAAAAAACTCTCATCTTTGGAGGATTTCATCGATTTAAGTTTCTAGACCAACGTATTCTATTATAATCCTAAATTCTATTAAGATTAAATATTTATTATATTATCAAATGCACATACATTCCCTGTGGACCAATTGAGTCTTCCCACATGGCTCTACACCACATAAGCTCACCACCTGGAGGCTGAGCTACCCAGATATCCATCAGATATGTGAGTCATAAGTGCCGCGACTTCCGCCTGCGAAGGTTCAAGAAACTTCGAAATAAAAAAAGCCGCCTGAGATTTGTGAGTTGATTTGAGGTTGATGCCTGGGGCGGGGGCATTGAAAGCGCTTTAAGTTTTGTATCTTTTAAGCTTGAGAGATTTGTACTTTGCCTCCGCTCCGTTGGGGTCAACTCCGATCGCTTCTTAACTTCGGATTATGTTTGATTGCTTTTTGGTAGGTTCTCTTTTTCTCCTTGGATTTTTGGGTTCTTTTCCTTGGTATTTTCTTGATGGTTTTTCTTTATCCACATCTTCAGCGTCGCGGATTATTTGTTCATGCCTACCACTTCCTATTGTTTTTAAGATGTTCTGTATTTTGAAGCTGCTAAAAAATTGTTAAAGATTTTAAATTTATATATTATTTTAAACATATGTGACTTTAGATCTCAGAATTTATATCAGTTTTAAAGTTTTTATACTATTTGCACCTTAACTTTCTTAAGTATTTTACTATATAATTACTATATATATGTTGTGTGAAAGAGTTAACAATAAAATAAAACTTCTTCTTGAAACAAATTTCATTTTTTCATTTGTTCCAATGACTTTGAGAATAGTTTCTGACCTTATATAGACATCGCTTGACTTGGCCAACTTTTCGTTAGCGCATGATGTCAGCTTTTCCCAACCCCTTCAACTTCATCTTCGTCTTTATCTATTTCTACTTATTTCTCTATTTATCACGACAACAACAAACGAATCGAGGGAATTAAAATTGAAATTGTGAACAGCAACAACTCCTCTCGATAATTGACTGGACCTATCGCAATTAACAATCGACGGAAAAAAAAATTAACGATAAAACAAAAAAAATCAAACAAACAAATAGCTGACAAAATATATACGAAATTAATGAATAATCTGCGGCAGAAAAGTTGGGCTGCGTGGGGAGTTGGATGACAAATTCAATAACCGACACACACACTGCCATAAATATAAGCATGAATATAAATATAAATACCCAGCACAAATAAATTTGAGTAATCTGTGTTCTCCGCCCGACGCTATGGTAATCCTCTGAAGGTTCACTCTGGCGGAAAGCGCTCAAACTAACCATGAAAACCATCAAATAATCGACCTGCCCACCCACTTCCGGATGGTTATGGTATACTAGTATATTCGTTATTTTCATTTTCGACCAGGCCAAATGTGCTACTCATCGTCGTTATTGTTGAATGTATATTATATGATCAGTCAGATCGGTCAGCAAGTAGATACCATAGCCGCAGGTTGGCATAATCACCAAACACATTTTGCGGATGAGCGACCGCCAGAAATTATGCACAGCAATTAGGCAAAGCTTTGGTAAAAGAGTTTAAACTAGGCGTTACTCTTTACAATTCGTTTTGAAAATATTTTATTGTTTGAACTAGAAAATAAAAGAGTTAAAAAAAGAGCACAAATAAGCTGCCATAAATTATCTTGATCACTTTTTAAGTTTATATAACGATACCTTTTTATATTTATAAATGTAATGTTATATTCTTTGTAAAATGTATTCTTTAGAGTTCCTATTGTCCTAAAAGTAATACTATAAAGCAACCCTAAACTTATCTTCCTACTGCTCACATAGTTGTGATCTTAAAATTGTATTGCATGGATACTGTTCATGGAGTTAGTACAGATTTAAGGGTTAAAAAGTTTACATAACTTGTAAAACAGCATACCCAACGAATTTATCATATAAAAGGGGATACCAAAAAAAGCTTATTAATTAGTTGAACAAAGTGTAGATGATGACCACCTGCTGAGATCGTGACTTAGTCAATAAACAATTATTTCATTGTGTTATTTTGTTTTATGGTGACGTTGACGTTGACAAGACTACACACAAACACACAATATAAAATCAAACATCAAACATTTTTCCAAATTCCGGATGTGATCGTCAGAAATTTTCCGTTTACACATCGTCCTCGTCCCCACACTTCCCCTCCATCAATAATATCATAACATTTACTAGTCACAAGCCAAACAAACACCAGTTGAGATGTCTGCAATCTCGCTAATTGGAATTTGCCTGGTTTTATCCATTCTGCTGTTGTTCTTGGGTGTCGCATTGGAACCTTTAAAGCGTTTAATACTAAGCAGGTATGTAAATCAGGAGGCTTAGCAGTTTATTGCGAGTTTTGTTAACCAAATAGGAGCGGTGGTCGCAACCAACTGGCCTTGGTGCCAGCGATTTCGAATGCCGTACGAGGCCAGAGAGCTGCTTACGATCCTTTGGAGCAATCCTCGTGGCACAAGTCAATTCGGGTACACATTCGCTATTTAGCTCGCTACGTACATGTGCCACCGGACTTGGATGAAGTCGGAGTGCCCGTTGAACTGCATCGCCACATGCAGGACCTTGCCATTCTGCAGGATCTCTTTCGGACGGGCCAGTTGCAAAGGACTACTGTGACTGCCTCCGTGCCTGATCTCGATCACGACCCCGACCACAGTCGCTGAGAAGGGCAAAGTTCAGCATCGCCCTCAAATTAAGTTATATGCCTAAGGCCCAGTAATCATTTCGGAGCGAACTTTGGTTTCGGTGTCCCTAATAGTGTTTTAATTGCTCTGGCCGTTTGTATTCCGCACGAATTAACATCAATTTGGGGAAGGAAGTGGGTATAGATTAGCCACCCCTACTGTTGCTATTGCAAGGATATCGCATGTCAAGCAGGCATTATGTGCTTTCAACGATAGGAGTTTAAGTCGACGAACCTGCAAATATCCTGGAAAAGGCATTAATAAATACTCTTTTTTTTCCATCGCTAATCCAAACGTGTTTTCTTTTTAAATAAGCCAGCTTTATGTTTTTAGTGTGATACACTTCTATTTTTATTTTAAGTATGGAAAAATTTTGTTTTAAATTAAAAACAAAATTTATCTATAACATTTCTATTGGAAATTAATTTGAAAAAAGTTTTTAATTATATAACCATGTTTTAAGTCTCTTTTAAGTATGTTTATATTTTGAAATATGAATGTTTCATTCAAATATTTTAAGCATTTTAATTTTTAAACTTTTAACTATTTATTATGGCATACTGTTTTGCTACCACATAATAAACCGAAACACCCCACACTCCGGGCACTCCCCATGTCGTTCAAGGACCAAGGACTCGCCAGGGAGCTCTGCTCAAGGATCTATGGATCTATGGTCGCAAGGAGGTAACAGGAGGATTGACATGTAACTGTTTGTCACACAAAATTAGCGTCGGGTGTCGGACGTCGAGTGCCGAGTGTCGGCAACATCATTTATCAATATATCAATTGTGAGGCGACAATAAAAACAAAGGCACTCCACGCCACTCCACTTCGAAAAGGGGAAATTGGGAAAAGCGGAAAACAGAAGGCAAGCTGAGCTGAGATACGGACAAAAAAAAAAATCAGCCAAGACGAGGGTTGACAATTGGCAATTGGAATCGGAATCGGAGACATGTTCCATGTTGACGTGGAATTTTCCAGATTTTCCGAGATTTTCACCCTCTCGTGATTGAGGATAATTAGCTGGGGACTTGACAGTTGGACAGTCGGAAGGTTGATCTGAACAAAGACTAGAAAACTATTCGATTTAACAATGTATTACATGGAAATTAGCAGGTTTTTCGTGTTTATCTGAATTTTGAAGCCTGTGTGGAAGGAATAATCAAATATACTTGAAAATATTCATATTTGTTAAGCAAAATATTTAGGCCTGAAAATTATCAATTCCATGGCAGGTTTCTACCCTTCGTTTCGGGTATTTGCACAAAAAAAATGTATATTGCGAGTGCAGCTAAATGCTAAATGCCCACAACTCATTGGCAGTGTCCCATAAATCTGTCATAACCGGAGCAAGCGACCAAAGTCAAGTGATCACTTTGTCAGTTCTACGCGATTTGAGGCCATCATCTCACCAAAACTCATTGAACTGACATTTCAATAACATTTTATCACACTTTACTTTAGTTTTCCGTTTTCAACGCGCTGTTTCCCTGCGCATACTTGAAAATCTGCTTCTTTTTTTTTCTGGCAAGAGGTAACACTCTGTTTACCATTCTCCATATAACCATCGTTATTATTATCTTCGCACAGAAATCATTATTATTTTCTTCACCCACACTGCAATGCAGTTTTGTTTTATGTTTTACGTTCGACACGCTCAAAGTTTATTAAACGCTGCCCTTGACTCATTGACTAAATGTTTCAATGTCTGAATGCCCGACCGACTGAGCGACTGACTGACTGTCTGAATGAATGACTGAATGAATGAATGAGTGAACGTGGGGATTTCAATGTTTGGTTTTCAATTTGGCTTCGATCAAGCAAAGCAGGGGCTGTGAGTAAATATTTACCCATCGTTTGGCAACCGAAGGTCGCTTCTTGGCCCTGGTTCAAATCGACTTGCGCCTCGCATTCAAACCAACCAACCTCCCAATTTGTCGCATATCGTCGTGCTCACTTTATAAACTATAAATAGCAAAATATTCCCTCCAATTAAATTTCGAAATGTCCACTGGTTGGGCTTGATGGCAATTTGTGACTCAGTTTTCAAAATATTTCGCCTGCTATTTTTCACAGATTTTTATTTAATTAGTGCCGGGCAGAGGCATATTAGAAATATAAATATTTTTCATTAGGCAATTAGATTTTATTTTCTGATGGTCGGAATAGATAGAATGCTGTCGTTTGCTTGTTCGGAAATCTACCAATTAGTCGCTTAAGTTATTTTTTTTATGGCAGTTGAAGCAATTTATAGAATTCCTTTCAAACAGCTTTAAATCAGGGAATTCAAAGTCAGTCTGTAATCGGAATTTGTTTGGTAATCATTTTCTTATCGATATAAATGAACTACAATAGGAACTAGCTTAATTAAATTTCCCCTCGATAGTCTTGTTTTCGTCTTATCGATAGGCAATCGATCGATAACACAATGGTTGCGACTCATAACTTTAACACTCATCGATGGCGACACCCGTTGAACAAGGCTAAACAAAAGCGAAACAAATCTCGTAAAACTCCACTTGACACTTGTCCCCATCGAGTGTGTCTCGTGCTGTCTCTTTCGCCTCTCATCCTGCCATCTCTTTTCCTCCCTCTCATTCAGAGGACCCAGGTCCCAGGTTCCATTCCCATGGTGCGTTTGACGTTTGCTGAAATGTCAGCGAAATTTTAACTGGCAATTTGCAGCAGAGCTCACGAATGAGCTCCTGTGCTGCTGCTACTACTGCTGCCGCTGTCTCCCCTAGTTTTCCTCGACTTTTCCCCTTGCTTTCCTCCCGCATTTTTTCACACGTAGTGTAGTCCAGACGGGGGAGTAAATGGAAAGGGGACAGACAGACAGACAAGCAGACAGGCAGTTGGACTCCCCTCCCTTCCTGTACAACTTCCCAGAGCGTGCCTCTCCGTCTGTCTTCATATTTTCCCGACTTCCCCGCTTTCCCAGTGTCTCTTCGACCTGCAACAAAACATGGCACAATATGTGGCTATGTCTGGATGTCTGAATGTCTGGGCCCTGCCTATATAGACAGTGGTGCCAGGAGTTTAGCTCCCACATAGGCTAGATTCTGAACATAAATAGGCAAAAATGGGTCTAACTGTTAATTTATTTTGAAGTTTCATTTTACTGTCTACTCTCTTAAATAATCAATAATAATAATTTATACCATATTACTACTAATATAGTAGTTTGTAGTACAGCTATCAAAATACAAGCTATATCCAAATGGAAGAACACATACAAGAACCAATAGTTTATTAAATAAAGGTAGTAGGTAGGTAATTCCAAAATTATGTACATTTTAAGCAATAACATAATTTTAATTTTATTCAATACACATAGCACCATTTTTGGCATTCAACAAATTAAATAAGCATTAATTAAATACGCCGGATCAAGCCAGAAATACGCTAAACTGGCAGCACTGTGCCTATATAGCCTCTCTACAGCCCACACTTGAGTTTTGTGTGTGCGTTCGCTCATTGGGTGCGACTGTTGTTCCATCCACACCCATTCTATCGTTGTTTCTCGCAGTGTGAGCGTTATTGGTAATGGTGTCAAAATAATTTGGGTTGTCACTTATTTGGCTGCCACGCCCACTCTTCTCCTATTGCCGCCCCCCTCTTAAGGGAAAATTGTCGACATTGGTCAGAACGGGGAAAAGGGGATCCAAAATTGGGGGCAATATTTGGAACATGGTTATGTGAAAAAGGGGTCAAGAGGTTCAAGGGTCAGATTCACAAAACAACATTTACTTTTTGTTTTTATTGCCGAAATTGTTATACGTAAAACAAAGGAGTTAAGGGTGTCCAGGTCAAGCTCTAATTGATTTTTACTGGCTATTATAGCCACATGTGAATACATGTGACAAGAAAATGTTACAAAAACATAAATCCTTATGGCTATAGTAAAAAATAAAACTCTCAAAAATGAGTTTTGTAAAATCGTATACTATATATTTTTATTTCAATATTTTTTTTTTTTCAATTTTCAGACAAAACAATATTGTCTTGATGTATTTAAAAAAATTGAATTGCCTACTGTTAAGAGCCGAGAAATTTTTTGATTTATGAGATCATACGCACACAATTGTTTGTTCTGCCCAGAGGCACTTTTCTTTTCTTTTGTTTGGCTTGAATTTATTTTGCCTTGCGTTCGATAGTTCCTTCATAAATCATCGCTTCGATCATATGGCACACAAAAACAATCTCTGATTGATGGAGAACAAGTGCAGAAACAGAAACAGGAGCATGAATCGCTTAAATGTCACTTGCCGCCCACAAAAAAAAAAGAAGAGAAGAAAGGAGAAGAAGGCAAAACCTCTAAGCCGAAAGGCTCACTCCCTCAAAACGCCAACAGAGCAAACCCCTCTCATCATCATCATTTTGCCTTTGTTTGTTTGCTAATAGCTTGTTAGCCATTTCAAAAACAATTTTCTTACTTACACATTCAGGCAACAACGACACAATGGCACATAAACAACAACATTAGACAGCAACATGTGTAGACCATAACTTCCCACTGCCCGCCCCGCACCGCCACGCCCCTTTTCACAGCCCACCTCACCCCTTTTTGCATGTCCTTTTCCCTGCTCTGTCATAATTCAAGGCAAAGAACAAAAACGAAAAGCACAAAAACAGAAGGAAAAAAATAACGTTAGGGAGCAAGTGAAAGAATGGTTGGAAAATAAGCAAGCAAGCAAGGGGTGTGGGGTGTTTCTGATATTTGGGGCAGACTGTAGGAAAATGGGGAAAAAGCGGGACACACACACACACAGGCACATATTGACAGCTCCTGCCATAAATTTAACAGGTAACAAGCGACACCCCAATCCCCAAATTGAACCAAAGCAAAAACTTCAGCTGACTTGCTCCAAAAACTCAGTTTTTTTTTTTTTTTTGGAAAAGAAAACGATTTTGGAGTATCACTCATACGCCGTGTGGCACTGGCACGGGAAAGAAGATGATAGATCTATCAATATCTTTCTACGATAAATGCATTTCAGTATCACTGATAACTTAATTTTTAAAACACTAATATAGTATATGAAACTCCATGTTTTTATTAAATAATAATGCTTTATAATTGATTTCTCATGTGTTCTAAATACCTGAGTTTAGTTAGTCATAAATAAAATGAATCATTACTTCATAAATTTCAAAAACTCACTAATATTTTTTTCTTAGATCAAACCTCTAACTTTCTTAACCGTTGACTTCCATGGGAATTTATATCAATAATTTAATAATAAATATATTTATAATGTTTAATTTTTACAAAATGTTTAAAATAAAAAGCCTGAATGTAAGACCTGAAATCCTCTAATTGCCGTTAAAACTTCCACAAAAAACCTAATCTGTATCCGCCAGAAATCCCTTGCTTTGTCCAACTTCAATTTTTCCCAGCTTGTTGCTAATATATCATGACAAAAGAAGGGTTGTTTGTCCCCTATCTTCCGTGTTGTTTTATATACATCTTTTTTAAACTTATTTGTTGTTGTTGTTGTGGCTGGAAAAGGCAGGCTGTTACATGTACCCCCCGTTTTGTTTTTCGGTACAAACTTTGTCGCAAGTTTTGTTTCGCCTTTTTCAACCCTTTGCTTTTTTTTTTTGTTTCAGAACGCATCCGGTGCTGATAATTTTGCCCCCCGCATGTGTTAATGGCAAATTAAAATTCACTTAACAACAGTCCACTTTAGTTTGTAATTTGAAATTTCATTTCGAGACAGCACTTGCCATTTGGTTGTCTGGCGCTGGCCCTCGTTTTTTATTCAAATACCAAAAATCCTCGTTAAGAATTTATGAGCAGAGCCACAAAAGCCGCAGACACCGCTCATGCAATTTGCATCCTGTGGGTGCTCCACCCAAAAATGGTTATACGGAGGGGTTTTTAAGGGGGTTTTCAAGGGGTTTTACAGAGCGGCTTGTCAATAATAAATAAGCAATGCGGTAGACAAAAAGCTTTGAGTACAAAAACGAACTCTTGAACACCCTTTAAAGTATAATATACAAATATTTTCTTTTAAGTACCTACTGAATTCATAACAATTATTTGTTTATATTTTTAATTATAGCTTACATTTAAAAATAGCAACTAATAATAGAGCGGTTTAAATATCTTGGAAATTCAAGTTTTTGATACTAGGATTTTGTTTTTCATTTTCTCTCAGAAATATTCATATTCCAATAAGTCAAAATCGTAGGATTTTTCATCCAATGTAAAAACGTTTTTACCCCTATTTTTCACCCATCGATAGGGTATGCAAAGTAATGCGAAAAATTCCCAGAGTCCGTGTCTGGCTCTTCATATTTCCTTGTCCTCTGGGGGGCGTCTTAAAAGCTTCTGTTCGCCTTCTGTTCCACCTCCACTCCGGGGCACTTTCTTTCAACTCTTCGGTGCACGGAAAACGAAAAACTCTTTGGTCATGGAAAGGATGAGGAGTCTTGCTCAATTGAAATCAATTAAAAATCAATCAACTCAAATGTAGTGAAAAACCATTTTTAATTGAAAAGCAGGAGTTGAATGTGCGGAGAGGTGAAGGTGAGAGTTCCGGAATCCTGGATCCTGGATACTGAATTCCGGACTGGACCTGGCGGCACCTGAGTGCCGAGTGCTGAGTGCTCAGCTCAATCCCTTGGTTCAAGTGGCTTTTACTTCCACTTGCCAAGAGAAAAAGGACACACAACACACCACAGCACACCACAGCACACCACACACACACACACATACATATATGGGCAACTGAGTTGGAGAGCAAAGTGCATGAATATTTTATGAAGATAAATAAGGATAAAAACTTCAAACGACCACGAAAAGTGGACTGAAAGAGTGGGCTGAAATGCGGACAACTGGGCGTATGGGCAATGGGATTTGGCATTTGCATTGCCAACCAATTGAAACAGAAATCAAAGAGTAGTCGTCGTCGTCGGCCGCCGCCGCACTACTTTGATTGCCAATGCGCAAAACTTGTCCACCATATGTTCAAAAATGGTGGTTAAAAAAGGATGGCAAGGCGGTTGGTTGGTTGGCTCACTTATTTGGAGCATGGACAACCGCTAATGTTGTCTGCGGCCAAGTTAGAGCAAGAATAAGTTTTAGATACCCCGTTGCAAAGGGTTTGCAGGGGTATACACATTTTCAAAATGAATAAAAGTCAATGTAAAGCTTCATAAAATAAATCGAGTGTTCAAAGTGTTCCATATTTAATGGTTTTTGTTTTGGTTAAAAAAAAAAACAAACTTTGTACCACTATTATAATACTTAAAAAAATATCTCTTTCATCATTATAATTATCTTACAAATTGTATCAAAGTTACATTGTGTTTTACTAAATAAGAGGTATTCAAATAGCCGTTACGTTCCCAATCGGTCTCCATTTAATGAACTTTGACCATCGCCTGCATTATGAGTCGAATGCTCCAACAAACAACAAACAAACAAACTGCAAACGGAAAAAAGCCAAACTCATTTCAAAGCTATTAGGCGAAGTAGGAAAAACGTCCGACCAATACCACACACAAAGGCAGTGAAACAGCTATCAGAAGAAGGAGAGAACGAGGATAATACGAGGGTGGCTAGAACTAGAAGCACAAACCGACAAAGATGGCAGTCAAACCTAATAAGGCACTTACAGTTTTGACCTAGTATTGTAAGCTCGAATTCAGCTTTAATATGACATTATGACACACTGCAACGAGAAAAATGATAATAGGTAAAATAGAATTTAGAAACGAAGGATACAAAGAAATATTTCTTGAAGATTATTATTTCTATTTTCAGTGGTATGCGAGATTCCATTTAAAACAAATATTTGGATTAACTTACTTAATTACATATGACCAAATACATGAAATGGTGAGATGCAATCAACTTAACTCGCTATACATGAGGTGGCACACCGGACGTAAGAGTAAACAATTGAATTTACATTCTTTTCGCCCATTAAAGCTTTACTTATTATTTTTGTCTTCACTCAGCTTTGTGTTGTTAATTGGTTTTCGAGTTTGCTTTTAAAAGTTCAAATAATAAATCTTAATATTACACGTCTGGTATCTCTGCTAATACTATTTCATGTTTTCGTCTGCAACGCATAATCAGAAGCTATTTTGATTTCTTGTATTTTAGAATTCATGAAATTCGTGGCATAGACATAGTATATCTCGCGAAAACATACTTCTTGTTTTCACTTTCCCCTTCTTTTGCTATTGAAGCAAAAGGCGTTCATGCGTTAGAAATCCCGCGCCCTTTTTCGGTTTGACCCAAAGACCGACAGGGGGAGCCCACTCAATGTAATGAAGGTCATTAGAAATGTACTTTAAGCCGCACAAAAAGTGCGTTACTGATGGGCAGGAATAAAACGGGAACGGGTCGAAACTCTCTCTTTTGCACGCATTTTCCGAATCACCCCGCCACTTTTCCGCCCCCTCCCACTCAGTTTATTTTGTAGGCAGCTTTGGGTCATTAGGTGACGCCTGTCGATGGGCACAAAACGTAATTAGTCGACGACTACGAAGACGACGACGGCGATGACATCGAAACATGTAAAGTGGAGCGCTCCACTGACCCAACGAACGATCCATGGCCCACATTCCGCCCCCATTCTGCTGCCACTTTTCTTGGCCATTGATGGAGAGGCAAAGTCTTGGCAAAAAGTTGGTAATTAGGATGTTTGTGCTGCTGACAGACAGCCAGGGCAAGTTTAAAAGGGATGAGAGCTGGGTCATAGCTACACAGGATCTCCCAACGGGTTAAGGGTCACGGTGGCATTTGTAAATTAAGTTGACATCTCAAGTTGAACTTGTTTAATTAGATTTTATCATTATAATCAAGTCAACAGTGGCAACTCGACACGACTGGCGCGTTGTTTGTCCTTTTACCCGGTGTCCTTGAACTCGAGATTGAGATTGCGATTGAGATTGAGATTCTTCTTACCCAAAAGACGGTGAAAGGCGAAAGGTGCAAAAGAGAGCGTCGTTTACTTAATTAGAATTTGCATTCGCGTTGCAAATGCAAAGCGGAATCCCTTTAGAAGTAGACAAAAGCTAAAGTTAAAGACTTTCCAAGTACTTTGGCCGGTTCTTGCCTGGGTAATTTGATTTGATATCACAACGATGATTCCCATCTCCAACTTGGCCATTTCTCTATTGGATCTGCTTTATCTCCATTGCTTCGCCTTCAGAGCCAATCAATTTCTGAATGCAACAATGTGACTTAAGCGCCTTTCGTAGCTGAAAGTTGCACATTTGCAACAGTAAATCGCATTGATTGTGCGGCTGGCTTCCTCCTACTTTTCCCTTTTGGGCATCAAAGTGTTAACAATGATATCGAGAAGAGCTGGTTTCTTTGGCAGAAATGCGTTCCTTTGCACCGACATACGTTTGGCCAAAGAAACGAGGGATAAGAGTATTTTTCCTTTTTGCAAAAATGTGGCAAATGGGAAAAATAAAACGAAGGAACACGAAATCCTTTTTCAATTTCGCTGGCGAAATGACACACAAAGACGCATCTGCTGCACATTGTTTCCTTAGTGCTGCTAAATACATAATATAAACTGAATAAATCAGCAAAGACTTGACCCAACCACTTAGCAATACAAATGTATTAATAATAATAGCCAAAAGGTGGAATTAAAAACTGTTTTAAGTCGATCACAAAGCTGTTAGCTTTTCAACATTACTACACCCAAAAAAAAAACTGAAAGTTTGACAGTATTAAAGTATAAGTAAATAACCTGTTTTTTTCGCTGTGTAGACACACTCCTCAAAATCCTGATTTGCTTCAATTACTTAAGCAGTCAATGCCACAAAGCAGCAACACTCGAATGCAACATAGCAACAGCAACAGCAACATCCCGGCAGCAACTTCAACTGGGAACATTGAACGCTGAAGTGGCGACGTTGAAAGAAAGCGACTTGTGTGCTTATTTTTAAACGTATTAAGGAAGCGGCGTACTAAGGAGTCGCCAGCAACAACAAAACCAACGACAAGAACAGCAGCAATATAGTATAACAACAACGGAGAATGAAGAGTTGGCAATTGCGTTGAATAAATGATGCACGTGCAACGCTAAAAAGGGGGAAAAAAGGCATGGGAATGTCTGAAATCGACATTCAGTTGACTGCACCCGTTTGCCTGGAGTTTTTTTTTTTTCCTTTGATTTTCTGCGGTTGCTTATGTTCCAGGCGATTTAAAAATCTAAATTGAAAGTGGAAACTAAGTAACATTTTATTATTAAAATATTATTTATAAGAAATAAATTAGAAACAAGAACTTTTGCAGCTAACAAAAATGTTATGTTCTATTTAACGACTTTGACAGTTTCATTGAAAACTGTAAAGTTATTATGATTTTCCCGTTAAACTACATTAAACTACACGATATAGTAAATTTTTTTAAATGTATATCTAGATCTCGAGAAATTGGATTGATTTTTTTCAGTAATTTTTGTAGTTTTCCCTTAGAAGCTAGATAATATAGTCGACCGATGTTTAAGTTAAAAAATAATTATTAAAAATATGAAAATACAAAAGAGGTGCTGTTTCATAGACCTTAGCTCTTTTTGAATTTTTTGGCCCCTCTCAAATGAGCAAATGGTCCGGGCTTATTAGCTGAAGGACATTACCACCACCAACCCTCTTTATAACTCTTTGTGGGCCATAAATTATGCAAAAATGTGTTTTTTTTTTTTTTTTTTTTTTTGCGCAGCTTCGCGCAGAGAGTGTCAAAAGCTTAACATTCTTGTCGGCAAAGTGCAGTTAAGGAAGAGATACAACACTAACACCCACTGCCCCCCTTTTGTCGTCACCCAGTGGTGACTTAACACTTGTGCAGCTCAAGTTTGGTTTGGCCGCACTTTACTTTACTTTTTGACAGTCATAAATTTGCGTCCAGCATAAATTCGACAGCGAACCCAAAAAGAAGAACAAAAACGTCCCCGTTTTTGGCGCTACAACTTTGGACAAAGAATGCTATGCTATGGCACAGTATTAGTTCCGAAAAGTGCATGGTGCCAACTGAAAATGTTGGGAATCTTTTTTAGCGGAATGAAAACTTCTCCCGAGCTCTTGCAGTTGCAACTTTTTTATTTGGTAAAGCCCGATCTTTTAGAACCAGACCCCCCCCTGCCGCCTGTTTGTTTATATATATCCGTTTTGTGCAGTCAAAACAAACGAAAAGTTTCCACTCGAAATTGCCCTATTTCAAGTTCTTTAACAGATATCGTCGGTATTTCTCTTTCATTCGCGGCAAGTCAGGAGTAACAAAATTTTTATTTTTATTCAAGTATTTTGGTGACAGTTGAAAAAGGGCAAAAAGTTGCCTTCATATACAGGCAAATTTCAAAAATGTTTCCTTAGACTAATTTTAACTTAAATTGGATTCACAACATATATTCTCCCTTCATGCCGTTTTGAGAATGTGAATTTGGCTTGGCAAAAGCTGTATTCTCCATTGCAAATCCATCAATTAACCGGCTTTTCCTGAGGCCACACCCCCTCCCTTCTGTTTTTTCAACCCAAACAGTTGTCGTTTCCTGAAGGACAAACAGATACTACAATGATGTGAAGTAAGGGGGGAAAAACAGGCTACGCATTGATATCAAAGCCACAAAACCCATCAAGACAATTTTTAATGACGCCACGAACAGGCGGAACAAGATCCCCTTTTTGCATTTGCTCCCAAACACAACACACTCTTCTCTGGAAAACTCAGCCCCCCCGCTGCCTGCCTTTTTCTAAACCCCACCATCCCCTCTCGTCCGTTTCCATTTATTTCCTCTATAAGAAGGTTCCCCTGATGAATAACAGTTTGTACACAAATAGAAAAGCAGCAGCGTGGTATCAATGTGATATCCTAAGGGTTCATTGGTTTAATGTAAATAATGTAAATATATCCAAATATATTGATTTTACAACTATTTACTTTCATATTAATAATAATGCAAACAATATTCGTAAGTTTATTTTTTGTAGTATACAATACATATTTTACAATGTACTTGTTTATTTTTAATAATGTAAATATATCAATACAGTGACCACTCAATTTATTTACAAACAACGTTGATTAATTTGTATTAAAAAAAATTATTCTTTTAAATAAATATTTTATATTTTACAATTAATATTTTTACAAAATATATTATTTATTTTATTTATATATCAAAATTATTATATCAAATTCATATTCTCAAAAATTATAAATTATTAAATTTTCTCAATTTTCAAGGCATCAATTATTTATCAAATTTAACGTAATTTCAGTGTACTTTGCAGCATTTTCGCAACGCAACAAATGCAAATTGTTGTCATTCAGGGATATATCCCACCGAATTGGGCGATGGTAGTTCCCTCTTTTAAACCAACAAGGACGCATGATTTTTGCGGTGCTTTTGTGTATATTAATGCGGCTGGCAAAGTAGCTTTTAATTAGCATGTTGTCTGCGGCCGCAATTATCCCCCTTTTTACCACTTCACCCCTGGATTCGGATTCGCACAGCCCACCCTTGTTTTTGGGGGCTTTTGAATGGCTTTTCCAGGTGGCAGGAAAATGGAAAATGGGAAATAGTTTAAGGATCGTGAGTCAAGGGTTTTGGTTTTCCTGGCTTCCCTGATTAGCTCACTTTTTCCGGGGACGCATCATAGAGAAGGGGGCTTAAAGTGGCATAGGCTCCCGCAAATAAGCTGTGATGCACAGAGGTATATGATGGTGATGGTGATACCCCCCCACAACAGATACTTTGCCATCCTTAAACTTTAGAGGGGATTAAGCGATTCGGTTACGGGAAGAGCTAAAGACGAGGGGATTCTGAATGGGGATTTGCACAGAAATGCGCTGTGGTTTTACCCACAAATTCCATAATGGTTCAATGAGGCCTGCTGAATTCGAAGGCATTAAATGGCAGGGAGCGGTAACACATCTTACCTTTAACTATACTACTTTTCATATACTCAAAAGATGACAATCATTTAAAATTAATCAAAGAGTAACTTAAAAACAAAGGGAATAGATTAAAATACCATATTAATATTCACATACTTTGCACGTTTTTAAAACGAACATAAATTTTTGAAAGCAATTTTCTGTGATATTTATTTTTAAATTTAAATTATTTTGAATGGATGTTAGGAAATGAATTCTTTAAACATTAAAGTTCTCGTAGGTTTCTTCTCTTCGAATCCGTTTTACCACTTCCATCCACTTTAATGCTCCACCATTCAATTATCACCAAGGATTTTTATGGTCATTGGTCTCGTAAAGCAGACCAAACATCATCCATAAGTCTGGTTATTATCCCCTCTACCATTCTTCCAGTTCTCCCCCTTTTCTTGATTGAAGTTTGAGGTTTCACGCTAATTAGATGGCACGCAGGCGCATGACACAAAATGCTAATGACGGCGGGAAAAAGCTGGCTGGAAAAAAAATGGGCGGGGAAAACTGGAAAAGAGGGGAAAAGCGGGAAAAGGGGGAAAAGCAGCATCGAGTGTAAGGGAGCTGCAATTGCGGCTATGATTATTAGGCATAAAGTGTTGAGGTTGCTGCTGCTGTTTTTGTTGTTTTTGTTAACTTGGCCCAGGCCTAAGTAACACGATTTTTCTTCATTATTATTTCTTGGCACGCGATCTGACAACTAAGACTAGTTATTGTTGGTGTGCCAATGCACTGCAAGATATATCAAGCAATTTGCCATTGACCAGTAAATAAAAATAAGAGATGGAAAAATGGGTTCGACAGCGGTTTCTTAAGAATTTATAAGGCTTTGGGTGTGTTTGGAAAATTTGTATAATTTTTTTTCATTTTATTTTTGGCATTACAATTTTGTTATAAATATGTTGGTATATTTTTAGCTAAAGTATTATCGCGAAAACTCAAAAAGAGTAATGTGAGTTTAATTGTTTGGTTCTTGTGAGCTACTCTAGCTTTCGTTAAAAGATTTCAGTCACCTATTCTTTTTTTTTTTCGGTGCAGATATATATATACGTATATATATGTACATAGCAATGGGTGTTTTTGTTTTTGCCGGACTTTGAGCTAGTCAAGCAAGCTGTCGCCATCGCCTACGGATGTCGTGTTATGCGATTTACATCGAGTGTTGTTTTCTGGGGAGAGCTTTCCACTCGACCCTCCACCACCCTCCCCCTCCCCCACCCCCTTCTCCATAATGTGTAACAACAATGTGTATATATAGATTTAGAAATTATAGTTGATGGCTTACTTGCAATTAGCGAGGTCCGTTGCCGTTAATGCTGATTTTGCTGCTTGATATGACGTCGATTATATTGTCGATTCTTCCACTGACGACGATCTGAAATGCAAACAAACAAACAGCGAGAGAAACAAACAATTAATGCCGGTTGAGCTCAATTATCATACATTAATCCATTCATCGTAAAAAGGTCGCTACTATTCAAGCCGATGAATCAATGTTGCCCCATTAATCGATCATATTACACTAACCAGTTTCTGATTTAAAGCTGATAATTGCTGCGACGAAAATCTTTTCACTATAAACGCAATATCAGTAAGTCAAAGGGCATTTAGGTTAATTACTCTGTTGGTAAATTAATAATAATTAAGTTTATATAGAAACTGGTAAAAGAAGCTAGATATCACAATTTGAAATGCTTGTACTTCATCCATATTTCAGCATTAAACAGAGAACAACAAAGGTTTAAAACAATTTACCAATGCTTATCAATAAGTATAATAAACCGCACTTGGTTTTCTTAGAATTCAATATATATCTAATAAATATAATATATAAATACATCTAATTAGACAAAATATTTTTAATCTCAATATTTTAAATCTCAATTGTAAACAAAACTAGAACGTATAACATTTACGATAATCAATCCATCCATTTTTACACATTTCTTTTTTTAAACTGGTAATAACCCCAAAAAATTAAGCGGAAAACACTTGCGCTTGCCGATAAGACTTTTAGTACCTTTATAAGCACCGTTTACGATGTAGCAACTTGCACTACTTATCAGGAAGCCGAACAGGAAGATATAGATAAGATAAGGTGTCTAAAGCTAATTTACTTATCTGTTTTTGTGTGCGGCACTTTGGATTTTTCCACAAGGCTATAGGAACTAGGAACTTATGCAGATATACTATACTATATTATAGCAAGTATATCTGGCATGCAAATAACCGAAAGTAATATGCGCAAATACAGCTCGTTAATTTTAATCGCTGGGTAGGAGAGGTTCCCACGAATTTACTTCTGAATTTTGGGCTAAGACAGACCAGTCTGCAATCTTATCTCCTGCCCATTTACGATTACGAATCTTATCAGAAGGTTCTACTGTCTGACGGTTCGAATCTTGGTGCAAAAGGAAAATATATTAATATGAGAATGGAGAAAAATCAACAATCTCAAGCGCATAACGAATTCGCGGCCCAAAAAATAAATAAAAAATATAAGTAAAATATATAGTGAAGAAGTGGGGAGTGGGCAGACATTACATTTTCTGCTCCAAATACGCTTTTCACAATTTTCACACACACAAACACACTGGGGAGAGCCTTTCATTTTACTTTTGCCGCACGCGTCGTATGCGCAATGTTTGCATATGTATAAGTTGGCCAAGTCAGTCATTCAGTCATTCAGTCAGTCAGCCATTCAGTCAAGTAAGTCACGGTTTTTTTGTTTATTATTTTTAAAAAAGTGAAAATTGCATTTTGCTTTTTTTGTTTTGTGCAGTTTTTGTTTTTCTTCTTTTATCCCCTGCGATTGCTTATATTTCTTTTTGTGTTTCTAATGCAGCTGAAAATTAATTCAAAATTTCCATAGCGAGGTGGGCGTTAGTGGGTTAAATTGTGTACTTTCACAGCTGGCAGCACTAGTCCAGCGCCCAGGGAGACCACAAATTTGGAACGCTTCGAGCAGGGAAATTTAATTCTGGGGCATGTGAAATTGAATCTTGTTTCTCGGTTAAAGGAACAGGCGCCCTTCTCTTCAATACTTAAAAGAATTTTTTTTTTTTTTCAAAATATATGAACAATAATTTTTAAATTTGGTGAAAAAACATTTTCTTTTTTAAATTGACACAATTTATTATTTCTTTTTTTAATCCTGTTGACGGATATCATTGAGAGATTTTTAAAATTAAACTTAATTAAGATATCAAAAATAATAATAAAAAAAAAAACCACTGTTTAAAATACCATTTCTTAAATAATTCAAATCACGTCTAAAAAGTTTCAAGTCTTAAAATTCATTGGTCTTTATTTACCAGCCATTACAAATCGTGAACATTTTAAATCGCTTTAATTCATTTTTGTATATACTGCCCACTTCCAATCAGTTCCATTCCATTTCATTCGTCGATATTCTTTATTTAATACCATTTCGTGCAATTGAACTCATTATCTCATGGAACTCACTCATTGTTATTAAACATTTCATATCCATAGCACCGAAATACCCCGAAAATTCAGTCCGCTCCCGAGGGCATATCGAAAATATGGCGATAAAAAATGAAAGTTTTGCGTTAATTTCGAATGCTTATTAACGCGATTATCGAGCATTAAATGTTCGTTTGAATTGCCCGCTTTGTTGCTGTTGTTGGTTTTGCGGTTGGCATTTGAAAATGTATTTTCAGTTTTGTCGATTATTTGGAAAACGGTTGAAAGCGATGACATCTAATCAATTTGCGCTACCCCCGTTTTTTCCATGGTTCGCTGCATTTGCTCGACGGCTGCAGTTTTAATTAAGTGTTTAATTAATGATGAGTCTCTCAAAATTGAAAAGGGGTGGTCGCAAGGGGTGGAGGCTATGGCAATTGAAACTGCAATTGCCGTCAAAGGAGGCAAATGACATTGGATTGCGGAGCAAACGAATTGAAACCATGTGAGTTCGACGGCTTAATTACAAGAAAACAAGGGGGTGTTGTACTAAAATAACAATATAAAAGGAATAAAAGGAAATATTTCAATATATCCTAAAATGATTTATTTTAAATTGGTTTATAATTAAATATGTACGCACATAGATAAGATTACATTTTTTTTTTTTTTTAATTAAAAAATGTTTTCTAAAATTTAAAATGATTACTGCAAACAGGAATAAATATAAAGTAAGTATAAGTATAAAGTAATTTTTAGTTTTTAGGCAGGCTTCGATTTTTTTTATTAATTATAAATCCTAAGTTCTAATAAATTTCTCTCCACTATAAAATATTTCTGAAAGCAAATCTTTTGGCATCTAAATCAATCAATATTAGCTTCTATATAATGGCCAATTTTGCTTTCGTGGAACTCAATAAACGATGGCAGTGAATCAGTAGATCCCAGGGTTTACTTATGCAATTACATACACGCACCCCTACGAATTTTTCGTGAGCGAGGGTCAAAAAACACAGTTTTCCGGTCGGAAAATCAACGAAAAAAAAAATTAAACGCAATGGCAGGCTGTTTATCTTTAGTCCTTTTGTTATGAGGGTCGCTTGGGGGAAAGGCGGGGAAAAATGGGAAAACGACCTTGCCCAAGGGTCCCCACCCGCTTGTATATGTGGACTCAACGCAACCCAAACATTTTCAAGCATTTTTCATTTGCATTTTCAATAATAATTCGTTGGCCTTGACTTTGCAGGCACTTTTTTTGGGTGTGTTGATTTTCCCTTGTTGTTTGCTCCTCATTGCCAAGCATTTATTTATTATGGCCTTCGTAATCGTTTACGGCAGACGCAACAAAAGCAAAGAAATTATTCAATAGTGCAAATTTTGGGGGAGAAAAGCGGTTGGGCGTTGGGCGGTTGTCGGTGGGCGTGTCCATGCAAATCAAAAAGGAAATTGTTATAAATTTTCTTGAAAAAGGTTCGGCAAAGTCTCCATACCAGGCTAATATTCCCTTATTTGCTGTCGCTTTTCGCTTTGGCTTGGCTTGGAACAAAAAAAAAATATATATATATAAATAAATAAAAGTATATCTATGATATTGTATCTTGTCGTGCTGGACGTGTAAGCGATTTGCTTGAAGGAATCTGGGAAAAACCAAGGCGTTTCCCCACTCATGATGTAAATGTTATGGCACAGACTCAAATTTGTTGGCTTATTGCCTTTCGGTTGCTTATAATAAATACAGTCTAGAGTTTGTCCCCCGCCCAATTGACCTGAAATTAGAACGGTTCCAGTGGGCTTTTCACGAGTGGGCAGCCAGGCAGCCAGTCAATCGGCTTCAGGTTTTCTCTGCCAGTTTTTAGGGAGCCCACAAAGAGAACCAGTTCGAGAAACGGAAACCCAACCTGATGGATGCCTATATATATGTACCTCACTCCTCTACCCCTGTGTGGAAACCAGTTTTTCCGGGGGCGTGGCAAACAAATGACCACTGCAAACCCACATCGCCAAGGCGATTTATCACGGCCAGAATTAACAAATCCCCAAAAATCTCGTATCACAAATCGCAGAAATCTGCCAGAAGTACAAGTCTCAATCCATTAAATCCCGAGTCCCAGCTGATTTAACTCCGACGAAAATCGTTGACAAAAGTGTCCAAATGCTAATTTTTCATAAGCAGAGCAAATAAGCATAGCCTTCTTTTGCATGTCACAAAAAAAAAAAAAAAATGACAAAATTAATGTTAAAAGCCTGTCTACACAGGGAAAACAAAACATGATTGTATGATTAATTTTGGGACTTTTATTAATATTTTAAATATCAGGCAAATGTCAAAACTATATTTTTGGGTATATTGTATTGTAAAACTAATAAAAATGTATTAGTTCTATTACACATAAAAAAAATTGATTAGTGACGGCATTTCGAATCGACTTCCACTTTTTTTTTCTTTCGATTTAGAAGGTTATTAACCCTGAGAAACAGAAATGACAAGAGATTAAAGTGTAACTGGCATATCTTTATGATATTATTACTGACTTATCGCATTGATATTAACAATGTGAGCATTTTTTTTTTATCTATATAGGGATTGAGTCCCAATTTCCCCCGTGTTGATGTTGACCATAGCTAGCCGAAAGCCAAAAACCGAAAACCGAAAATCCGGCGACCCAACCGCAGCAGACAGACCAAACCAAACCAAACCAAACCAATCCGAATCTTAATCTGAATCCCAGTCCCAATCCCTCCACTTGACGCCTGCGGTTTAACCCCTTTTCCTCAATGATATAAGCCGCTTAACTGTTTGTGCTGCACAAATATGTTAAGAAGAGGCGGCGCCGGATTGCGAGGGGGCGTGGCAGCTGCCAAGAAATGCGTCCGAGGGGAAAAAGCGCAGGTGAAAAGGTCACAAGTGGCAAATATGGTAATGCAAAAGGGATCACTTTGAAAGTTGTTTTTTTGTTTGGACAGAATAAAGAAATGCGATTAGAAAAATATGAGTAATCGAGGGGGTTTAAATCTAAAAACGTTTATGCTGCAAAATTTTAAATCATCAGTTTATATAGGTCATCAATAAAGTTTAAATTCATTTAAATAACAAAAACAAAAAATTAGTTTAGCACAATTATCAACATTTATCTTTTTATTTGTCTGTGAAACATTCTGCTTTCTCACAACAAAAAATCCAATTAAAATATCAAAATATTTTCCATTGATTTTCATGAGGATATCTAAATTATCCACCGAATGGAAGATCGTTTTTCCAATTTTGCTTTTTCTTTTTGGCTGGCCTCCAAGTTGAAATTGCAACCTCCATCGAAAATTGCATTTGCGGGAAGCCTTTGCCGCGACCTTTCTCTATATTTTCCCCCCGCTTTGCCGACCAAAAACTAAAGTTGGTAGGTCTTGTCACTTTTGACATTTCTCGCCGGGCCTTTTTTGCCCCTCGGGGAGTTCCCCCCTCCGAAAAAAACTCAAAACTTGAAGCGGCCTTAAAAAACATGCGCCCAAAATGGATGAGGGGATGGTGGACAAAAACAACGAGAAGTAACGCCCGACTATTTGATACCTGTTACTCATCAAATAAATTTCAAAATAAATATGCCCCCAGAAAAGAATCGGGCTTTAGGTGACGCCATCACTATTACAATTCGAATTTCCTTGTATAAAAAAAAGTTATAACTTTTTCAATCAACTCGGTTGGCTATTGATCCTGATCAAGAACGAATATACCTTCTACCTGTAACATACTTTTCAACGAATACAATATACCCTTTAACTCCATGAGTACGGGGCATAAAAACGTTGAGGGATTGGGGAGTGCCTTAGTGGTTGGTTAGGCAATAAATCTGCTGTCTTTGTCTTGCAGCAGCTGTCCAAAGGAGCAAAGGACAAAGCGGCGAGGGGAAAAATGCGGGAAAAATGGGAAACTCTGCCTGTTGCGGTCGCAATTTTCTGTTTACATTTTGCATATTGCCCTGCCCCCCAAATTCAAACTGAAAAGGTGGCTGCAAAGTAAACGCTTTCGGGAGATTGGCAGTTTTACAAAAAAAAAAAAAAAAACAAAACGAAATCCAAAATCCTTCTTCACCACGCCACTGTGTTATTTGCATTGAAAAAAGTAAAAGTTTTTCGATATGGTTCGCTCTTTATGACAGCGAAATCTATATAGCTATCTATCATACCGCCGGAGCTCTAGAGATGAAGATGGAAATAAAAATGAAAATGAAAATGAAAATGAAGTTGCCTTGTGCAACTTTCCCCCCTTCTAGACGCCCTCCCTTTTAAACAATGAGCGATATGGCGAGCAGATAAACGAAATGAAAAGAAGCGAAATGAAACGAAGTCATCGCTTTCGTGCCTGAAAAATTAGAGCTCAGGCTCAAGATGAATTTCCACATCTTTGCAAAAGAAAAAAAAAAGAAGAAATATAATAGTTAATATGCCGAGCGTTGTATAAATTATGGCAAATAAGTAAAAGTGCCTTACTTCAGTTTTAAGACAGAAAGACACCCAGCACTTTGTTGACTTTGTTAATTATATTATTCTATGAAAAGATAACGCGTTAGCTGCTAAAAAGAAAAAGATAACGCTTATTATGCTTGATGTCTGGAAAAAAACATCATACTTAATGTACTTTTTTATTTTTAAGCTTTTTGACTAGTTAGCTTACTATATAGTATCAAATCTCAAAGGGTTCAAACATTTTTGCACACAAAATGTTGATTTTCTCGAGATCTTATAATTTTCTTAAATAAATTCAAGCACATCAGACCCCTCCTATACCTTTTACGAATGTTTCAAATTTTCATATTTTTCGTTGGGGAAACAAAAACGAAATTGGTTTATGGGTCGCTGACCATTGGCCCCTGGGCCATATATACTTATATATATATATATCATATATGTTTATGCATATGTGGCAATTATGCCGGTTAAAATGGCAAATAAAAGCAAACTCAGTTTGGGCCCAGCTTAGGCCGCACACACTTAACTTGGCAAACGCAAACAAACATTCGGATCATGTTCGGTCAGATTTGCACATATCGGTTGGTTGACTCGGGTCAGGGCTGTCTTATTGCGCAATTGTCTATGTTTTGAACCAACTGGAAACGTGGCATACTATACAAATTGGCGAGCGTCATGCGAGTTGCACCGCTCGATCTCGAGAGGATCGATCCCACTCTGATAATGACTCTGCACTGCACTTCTCGAAAGCGATGAAATTTGAAATTTGAGCGGATAAAGATCTTTTAAATTGACAAAATTACCATGGCACATTGCAACTACATTGGTCCATCTATGGACTCTCCTATTACCGATCCTCTTTTCATCGATCAAATACGATTGCATAAGTCTGAACAGCCCACACACTTCAGCGCGGCTATGACATGACATTTTTAGCGATCGTCGATGGGATCTTCGACCACAGGAAACTACCGAGATCCACCCGCAGCAGTTTCACTTTGTTTGATTTTTACCCGTTGAAGGGAGGAAAGGAGGTACGAAAATCATGAACATTTTTAACCGTCGTCAATCGATGGTAATGCAATTTTTACTCGAAACGAAAATGCGACAAGCAACTAACATGGGTGCGGTAATCAAGGGGGTCGTCTCTTATTTTTGTCCAAAGAAGCAACAACCGAGCAAAAAGAAGCGAGCGCTCACAAAGAGCTCTTCAAACGGTCGCGCTTCATTGCACAAAGGCCGTAACCCTCTGCTTTATCTGCGTCTGCACCTCTTTTGCCCGATTTTGGTTGCAGTGTAGTAACTAAACCCCATTATCGACTGCCTCACTTTAACTCCTCCTCGCTTTGTCAATAAAATATGCTGTTGCTTTCGATGATACTCTTTTGTACTGGAAATGGTACTTCACAATTTCAGAAACTAGTTGTTGGTTTTCGATTGTCTCCATCCTAAAATCGATTGTTAAATATAGCATTTTGCTTTATAGCAAGTTGGATATTTTATATTGCAAAGTTTATAAAATGGTATTTAAAGTTGTAGTTTAAAAATCCTTCCCATTCAGACTGCATTCACCACCCACCCAGGGGAAAAGGCGACCGAAAAGGGGCTGCATTTTTAGGCGTTGACAAATTTTGAGCCAAAAAAAAACAAAGCAGAAAAACCGAACGCATAAATAAAAAGACAAAATAAAGGCGGCGAAACATCAGCGTCATCGGCATATCGTCATCGACGGGGGCGAAAGTATGCGCAATAATCGAAAAACGTCGACGAGCTGAGCTTAGTGGGGCGATGGATGGGTGGCTGGGGGTAGGGGGTGGTCGTACACAAAGGGGAGACCACCAGTCTTTTTCTCTCTGCCTGGGAAATTGAAAGCAACTACGGGGGAAAAACGAAAAGAAAAAAAAGCAGAGCAAAAAATGGAAATATTTTGAATATTTTCACGTGCATTTGCATAAACGGGGGTGTGGTGGGGGAGGAGGGGAGACTTTTAAGCGTTGACAAGCCCTGGGCGCCCAGCACTTGAAGCCATAGCCGAAAACTGAAGCCGTAGTCCCAAATGCAGAGCTATACAGCCAGCAAAAACCTTTTTGGCAATTTTCCCTCAAATCGCATTTTTTTTCGCCAAGTGGAAGAGAGGCAGCCGCCAGGCACGCCCCCTTTTTCCGCAAGGCAGACAGCTTTAAAAAGGTGCAGTCTCGTCTCCTTAAAAAAAAAAAAGAGTTGAGAGCGCTAAAAAAGTTGACTTTATAAACGGAGGAAGTTTTAAGTCAAAGAACGAAATCAAATTAAACAATTTAGTATAATATATTACTTTCTTCTAATGTTTCCTTCCCCTATTTTAAAGCTCGGCCAGCGGAGACCGCAAATGTGCCACTATTTCTGTGTTGCAACATCTTTTCCCACCTCTTCGTCCTCGTTTCTTTTCCACAACCACAAAACCCACTGCAGTTCTGGCATAGAACTGAACGGAATGAAACACGAAAAGATGCCGACACCTGGGTCACTCAAACTCACCCAAAACCCCTTGACAAACCCCTTGCCAAACCCCTTGCCAAACCTCTTGCCAAACCCCTTACCTAACCCCTTTCCATCGCCTCCAAACCGCAGGAGCAGCTCGTTTTTCTTCTGTTTTTCAGTTCGGTTCAGTTCAGTTCAGTTCAGTTTCAGTTACCGGTTCTACAATGTGCGAGACACGAAGGAGATAATGCTGAAAACAAACCTGCCCCAAGTGCCAAAGTAAACCAAAGTAAACAAAAGCAGAGAAACCAGGGAAGAGACCGTGGAAGACTGCAGAAGACGCGAAGAGAAGAGACTCTTTGGGTGCAAGGTAGATTTGCTGGTGATGAAAGTAGAATCGATACGTTGTACTATTGCTACTATGTACTATGTTTCGGGATGGTATTTCGTATTGCTGGGTAACATTTAACTCCATTAGATCCTTGCTTCTTTTTTCGCAGTGCTGGTGCTGCTGTTTCTCCTGCTGATGATGTGCCGGCCCATGTGGCAATGTGGCTAGATATGTGGCATGTGGCCGGGGACTCTTGTTTATGTGTCTGCGCTGTATATGCATGTGTGGCCACATATTGCATGTTGCCAGCTCCTCAATTGGCAAGCGTGTGTTTGTGTGTGTGTAAGCTTGTGGCATTTCTACGGTGAAATGTCTGCGCGTGTGGCACGCATGAGAAGATTTCTTTGTGGCTCCATTTCGTCAATTCGGGACTATCTCGCTTGACCCTGAAATGCAATCGCAGTCGCACAAGCTCTCTTTTTCTTTCCATATTTCTATTGCTCAGCTGGGAATCTTCTAAGCAACTTTGTAGATTAATTGCTATATCTGGTCATCCTATATATTTGGCTTTAACATAGGAATAAATTGGCTTAAAATACTTATTTAGTTAGAAATTGGCTAGAAATTAGATATGCTGCTTTATAGTTTTAAAGCAAGAAAACTCTCTTTTATGATCTGGTTGTCCGGTGGCAAAAACAGAAGCCTGAGAAGCCTTTCCCCACTCATGGATCATTCATGGAGGCTGTTAATTATCATTGGAGTTTTTGTCTTCGGGCAGAAGAAACATGCGTTGTCGGTTGTCGTCTTCTCCTCTTGACTTCTCCACACCCCTGCTGTTTGGCTATAAGTTATTCCTACAACAGCAGGAATTTGTTTAAGGCATACACATAACACTGTGGCAACAATAACAACAAACAAACGGCAAAGGCAAACTACACGAAACCGGTTGCCCCTTTGCAAATTTTTTTTCCCCAGCTTCAACTCTTCAATTTTCCTTCTTCTACTGCTGCTTTTTTTCCTCCGACTATTTTCAACTGTGAATAATGATTGAATCAATCATTGAATCGCACTTAATCAATATTTAAGGATTGGAATTTTTTCTATCTGAAGAAGACCGGAGATTTGACTAAACGTCTATTTTAAACTTGGGTTTAACTTTAGAATCAATATTCAATATTTTTAAACTTTTCTATACCAAGTTTGGAATTCTTCTCAAGTCCTACCCTTTTGTTTTCTGCATTTAACTTTGTATTCAATCAATTTGAACACACTCTCAGATGACGAGAGTTATTTGTATTTATAGAGTTGGAATTCTTTGTTTCCCCCAAGTTTTTCGCCTTCTTCTGTTTACAGCTGCCAATATCGTTTGGCTTGAAGTTGCTTCCGCATCGAATGCATATATTAGAGTTTGGCAAAGGAGCTTGCGGTTGCCACGCCCCCTGACAAGCCACAACCTCATCTTCTTCGTCAACTCAAATCCCCTGGCTTACCACCTTTTGGCCTCGTGAGTTGTAATCAACAATCAACTAGTTGCTCGCTGAATATAGTTGAGAGGGTCAATTCAAGAGGGTAAGTATTAGGGGTATACTTTCACAACCTTGGGTTAAAACAAATAAAAGAATATAAATTCTTTAGCTAAAGCCAATTAGCAAAAACAAATAATCTGCAATTTTCGCTAACTAACAATTAACTTAAAATAAAATTCTGTTTATTTAAGTAGCGCTCGTCAATTACAAGACTATATTGGAGCCACCCGCTCAGTTTTCCCACCCACAAGAACCGCATGGTGACCATATTACCATTACCATTAGCATTATCACCATTACTGCCGCCGCGCCTCAAATCTGAATCCAAATCCCAGGCCATCTGAAATATCCATTCCGAGGGTTACACCGCAGTGCAATCCAAATGCCAAACAAGAAATCAAGGAAAAAACGAGCAGAATGAATAAGAGCCAGCGGAAAAACAAGAGTCAAATGCAAAGAATAAACAAAGGGGGAAACCTCCTCCCCCTCCCCCTCCCCCACTCATTGCCCGGAAAAACTCACTGGTTAAACAACAATTGCAGGGCAAGAAGAATCTGAGCACACATGTGCCACCAAATTATTCACACCTCCTCTGCATTCTCCACCTCGAAGTTCTTCCCTCTCGACTTAACCACGCCCACTCGAGACGCACCTACCCCCACACCCGCCCCCGCCTTTCCACCCTATAATTTTCCCTCACCACTTTTTTGTTTTTTGCACTCTACCACCAACTCCAATTTCAACTCTGAACACCGCATTATTATTTTAATTACACACAAAAAAACAACTCGACAACACATATGCACAAACATTAAATCTCAACAGATTGGATCAAAATATTAGGAATGGAGATATATTTGGGTTATTATAATATTCAAAACAAATGGCATTTAAAATCAATTGATCTTAATTGCCTTATGTTAGTATATAAACTGTAATAATATGGGACAGGAAAAGGTATCACAATAAAATAAAAAAAATACCATTTCCTTAAGTGAACAAAAAAACCTACAAACTTGACCGCTGCTGTATGTAGCACATACACACACTCGAGCATGAACACGACTTGGGAGTTGGAGTTTGGACTTTTTGGACTCGGACTCGACGCGAACTTGGCGAAGTGCACTCGACGACAAAAAAGGGCGACACAAATGCGCCCCCAAAAACGAGTGTACTTGCAACCAGGGGTGGGGAAAAAGGGGGGTTGGCCACAGAAGTATAACCCTTGCAAGGAGCAAAATGCAACAGCAGCAGCACACGTGTTGCACAGATGTGTGGCAACAACATAAGTTGGCGAGCGGCAAACAATTACTCCGCAAGTTTTCTTTTTACGGTGGAAAATCGTGGAAGTAAAATAAAAGGGTTCCCCCATCTGAATATAACCTTTTATACATGGGTTAATATTTGAAAATATGACGAGTTATAAATTTATTTGAATGGATGCTAATATTTTAAAATATTTTAAGATATTAATCAATGTTTTAAGATTTTTTACCAGACCGTTGCAAGAAGTGACAACTCTAGACACCTGAAGACAACGTTTCAAGGTCTTCTCCACCAACTTTAATTCTAATTCCCATAGCCACAGATCCATAGCTAAGCAGAGACGTCAAGGTGGCGCTTAACAGCCGCAGAAAAAATCAAGATATGTGACCAAGATGATAATGATGCGGATTTGAGATTTCAGAACATGGCAGAAATGAAAATGAAGCATTTTCCTTTCGCTCGCTGATTTATTGTAAACCGCGCCTATTATTATTCTCTACCCTACGCTTTTCATCGCCTTATCTTTTTTTGAATGTTTTATTTTCGAGGCATTTTATTGTGTGTGTGTTTCCCTGTACTTTTTTTCTCGTTCTTTTTTTTTTTGCTTTTGCCTCAATTGTCTGGCATTGCATGGTTTTACTTCTTATTTTTCCTTTTCAGCCTTTTGTCGGTCTCTTGGCTTCAAATAATTTTATATTTAGCCGCCGTTTCTGCCTCTTCATTCTTCGACTTGTGTTCAAGAAAAGCGGCAAAAACAAGAAACTTACAAACAAACAAAAAAAAAACAACAAAAAAACCATCAGAAATGGCGAAAAATTAACCAGAGGCAAGCATTTCATTTCGTGTGGCATGATGTGAGAAGTGCTGGGGGATCCGCTTCCAATTTATATATAGAATTGCAACAATGCGAACACGGCACCTCGAAAAAAAAGCAGAACAAGTCGGCCAAAAGAAGCCAAAGAATTTATGCCCATCGACGATAGTTTAAACAGTCGGCAGTTTTGATATATTAGAGCTCCATCGAAAAAAAAAGTATTTTCCTAAAATTTATTCATTTTGGAACATTTTTGTTGATTAATATATGGAACATTTTCAAAGCTTTAACTTTTCAATCTACATCAAAATTGATAGCACTCAAAAATCCTCCGTTCTCATTTATTCTATGACTTAAACCATTATCAATCAAACCATTAAATTTGTTGTAGCAATTAAATCGATTTTAATTTAATTGGCACTAATTACAACAGAAAAATCAACGCTGCAATTTGTTTCTTTTATTCTGTTAAACCTATTTTGCTTAATCGCTTGTTAGATAAAGTGTACATATACCTTGTAATACTTAATAAATATTTTATTTATTTATGGTTCTATATCAAACCAGAGAGGAGTGGGTTGGATTTTTTTTTAAATTGGCAAAAACTCAACTTCATTATTACTAAGGAAGCTTTATGATGAAGTAGTCCGACTTTTAAAACATTATCAATGTATTTTAAAAGTTGAACTAATACAAAATTAAACACCCTCTGGCAAGGGTATAAAAAGATGCTTAACAAATGCTAAATTAGCCTCAAATACGTAATACAAGCTAAATGCTAAATTTGCCTCAAATACGTAATACATTGTGATCTTATTGGTAAAGAAGAAAAGAATGGCTAATTGATCTTACCGCTAACTTATGTTTGTGCTTAATGGCCGAATATAAACTCCAAATTGATTCTCACTTGTTCTCTACATTCGATTTCTCACATAAGCGAATGTTAGAACTTATGTTAAAATAACGTCCGATTAATTAATCCTTTGTTTGTGGTTTAATTGCAAAATATTAACGTTGACTGCAACAAAATAAGAGCTTCACGAACTGACCAATTAATAAAGACTGAAATGCGGATGGTGAATGCGATTTCGTTATTTCATTAGTCGAATCTGAAAACCTTAACGAGGGGAAAGTGCAAATTCCGCGATGCCCCGGGATTTACGTACTCTCTCCGCTGGCAAGTAAAAACATTATCCACACACACGCCCCAGTCGATAGACTAATTAAACAGTAAACAAAAAAACAAAAAACAAAAAAACAAACTTTGATGTATTTTTGATTTGATTATTATCCAGCCCTCTGCACCATGACAATTTTAGATTAATGTCTTCGTTAGGCCGAAAAAAAATTGCAAACAGATTTATTGGATTTTTTTTTCGGTTTTTTTTTTGGTTTTTTGGGTTTGATATTCGATATGCGTAGTTAACGGTGGCGGCATATGGCGTTAATGAGCTCCGCTGTACCCCCAATTTGAACATCTCGCATTTCAGCGGCAAAAGTTCGTGACTTTTTTCTCTTGGGCAGGCAATGGAGGGATCCATGTCATATCCGCATAATGAATTTGCACTTTGGCTACAATTTCGCAGATCCGCGTAATTTGAGGCGATTTACTTGCAACATAAAGGCAAAAAGAAAAAGAAAAGGGAGTGAGTGATTTGAAAGCGCAAAGAAATTGGGCTTGCAAACTCATCCAATTTGATGGAATTAATAACTATACATAGAGAAAAATGAATGGTACCAAGATGGCTACATTTCATGTTAATCTGTTGAAAAGTCAACAAGCAAAACTACTATTTAAGTGTGGTAGATCTTTAAAATTGTAGTTTAGTTCTTAATCAATCTTTTTGGGTATTAGGAAAACAACTGACAATATACGATGCGTTAAGATCAAAGAACTGACTTGAACTTAATGGATAATGGTAGGTTTTCTATAAAACGTGTTATTATCTGCAAACCAACATTGTCGCCAATTTCGACCTATTTATTTATAATTCGGGCGATCAGAATACATAAACGATGAAATGCTTTTAAACAAATCCAAAGTTAGGATGGATGATAAGTTTTTTTGATATAAACAACCACATTTGATAATTCTAGATTTTCATCATTTAAAGAACACAAACAAATGTCTTTTTACCATATTGGCGACCAATCAAATCAGTAAACATTTTTAAAAATGTTCTTGAATAACAATTGAAAACCAGTAGTATCAATATTTATAGATAGATCGATTGGGACACTCGACAAAAAGCACTCAAGGGAGGAAAAAGAGAAGTCAATGAAGGTATCATCATCCTGAAAGGTGTTTTCACAAAGCTTTAATTAAAACATTGAACAAAAAGAGGGCAATGCAAAACACCAAAAACTAAAAAAAAAATCACGAAGAAGAAACACAGAGTGAAAGGACAGTCAAAAAACAAAACGAAACAAAACAGAGAGAGCAACTAAATTTGTAAAACCGTTATTATCATGTCGTGTTCACCCCATCTCCCTTTCCTCTTTCCCTCTCTCTCTCTCTCTCTGTCTTTCTCTAGCAGTATTTGTCTCATCGTTTTCCATCTCTGTCTCTTGACCAGGTCGATTATGAAAGAAACATTTTGTATCTGTATCTGTATCTGTGATTTTTGGTAGCTGTGTTTTAGCCATTTGTTTGCATCAAAAAACCATCGCTTACCATTTTGTAGTTTTTACACATTTCTCTTGCCCCTTCTTGTTCGTCGTTTCGATTCGTTTGCATTAATCCAATTTGTTGTTCCTGCTGGCGTTTTGTTGTAATTCAGTGTGTAAGTGTGTGTGTGGGTGTATCTAAGTGCGGGTGCTAATTCAATTAGCGGCATTAAATGATGTGCCTCAACGCCATCGATATTGCAGCAGAATTGCCCATCAATGCAATTAACATTTTTTAAATAAGAATGAAAACAGTGGAATTTAAAAGGGAAATAAAACAGAAAACTCAAAGTGACTTTAAGTGCAAAAAGATTTAAGTTCAAAGCTTGTTGTTTATGGATTATAATTTAATGTTTTTTAATGTACGACTTACATATATTTCGTCAAGTTAAGCTTGCGACTTTAGTTTAAAGCTTTATTTTTATTTTTATTTATTTCCCCATAAAATTAGTGCCCCGCTGTTAAGTGTTAAGTGCTCCCTGGGCAGCGAAAAACAAGATAAAAAGAAATATGTAGGCCTAGCCTAAACCAGGTCTAAAATTGAGAAACTGTAACAAACTGGTCAGAAACGAGAGCGAAAGGCAGAAGAAAAACTCGACAAAAGCAAAGTGCAATGCCAACCGCATTTGTTTTGGTTTTTCATGGCGCCTCAAACATATTTACATACTTATTTTTTAACAAAAAAAAAGAAAGACACAGATATGTGTGTTGCCCCACTAATTTTCTGAGCTTTTCCAGCTTTTTCACAATCTTTCCTTTCAGCTCATTATTTTAGCAGTTTTTATGGGCAAACACCTCAACCATTGAAAATCACTCACATTGATGTGTGCGCGCGCGTTTTTCCACCCTTTTTCTTTTTGCAACAACTTTGTTCTCCAAATCACCCGGCAAATGAACCAGTGGAGCAGTAAGCAGTAAGCAGCAAGCAGGGAAAAAGTAGAAAACTGACCAAGATGACAAGAAACTATTTTTTATGTTCTACAACTTTCGATTTTCGTTTAGAAGGGAGAAACGGTGGAAAAGAGAGAGCAAGTGTGAAATGCGATCAGAAGTAGAATAAAGACAAGTCAGACCAGTGTACTACATCTACAACTCAAGGGTCACAAAATATAGTACAATTAACACAAGTGCTTAGTCACAGAGAATATTCAATGGACTAAGGATCTTTGGATAAGCTTCCGAAAAGTATCGTACCTCCGAAACTAAAAAATTGTTGGGATCCATGTAATTTAGGACTCTAAATACGAACAATAAGTTTTTTTTAAAGTGACCGTTAGAATTTACATTACATAAAAAAGTCATATTATCTACAATCTTTATTTTTTAATAAGACCAAAAAGGTCATATTTTGAAAGTTAATAGCAAGAAACCCAAAATAACAGTCGTTAACTTTGACCTAAATGTTTGTAACTAGGGCCTCAAAATACACGGATCCTAAAAAATTTTGAAAAGATCGGAGTACAGCCCGATCTTAAAGTCACTAACTTAACACATTACATGTTCAAACTATGTACTTTTCCTGTTTCCCCAGTTCTTTCAAAAATATTTTCAAACGTTACGTTTCGAACGTAAACAAATGAAATGTACTTTAATAAATCCAAAGTAAGGATACAACTTTGTTGATATAGACTAAATTTTCTTTTAATTCTAGATTACGAATTATTTAAAAGCTATCATTCAAGGAATAAAAACAAAAATTTTATTTTTAGAGAAGAACAAAAAAAGTCTTGAAGTTTTAGTTTAGGGAAACCAGATTTGATTTTGATTTTTGAATACAGTTTTTTCCTTAAAACAACCAAAAAAAATTTAACAAGAAAGGAACCAATCCTTTCCAGAATGATCTCTCTTTATCATATTTTTTTCATGCTTTTAAAAGGAAACTCAAAAACAAATAGATTTCCAGAAAAGAACCGCAATTAAATACTTGGAAAAGAGGAGGCAAAGGAAAATATGTTACTCACCTTCTCCTTGTTTGCACTTTTCCAGAGAGCGAGAGAAGCAGCTGCCTGGAATGATGATCCTCTACTCTCCTGGCTTTCCAGTGCGTGTGTGCGCGACAACAAATTTAATGCTGCTTCTTCTTCTTCCTCTTCTCTTTTGATGCTGCTTCTTTGCCTGTTGTGTGGTTGTTGTTGGGAATCCGGTTTTTTGAATTTCTTTCAACTTGTTATTTCTTTTTACTCTTTTCTTATTTGCCTCTTCTCTTTTTTTGTTGTTGTTGTATTTTCCAAAAACTAAAAACAGCACATTTCCACTCGAAAAAAATTAAATAATTTTGGTATACAACAAAAAAAAAGGCACTTGTATTCTCTTCTGGAATTTTTTTTTTGTTTTATTCGATTGATCAGTGAGATAAAAAAAATATTTATACTTCACACTAACACACACGAGCGCGCGAAAGAGAGCGCGATGAGAAGCACGTGAAACAGCAGTTTTTTATTTTACTCCGTTTTGTTGTCCTTTTAACACTTGGCTAACTTAAAAACACCTTCAATAGTTGGACCCAAAATTTGCGACGACTTGACTTTTAAATCAACCATCAAACAAATCGAAGAGCGACGCAAACCGCGCGCGTTGAAAAATGTTGTTCGACTGAACGTTGTTGTGTTTTTCGGTTTCATGGCACCGGTTTTCTTGCGGTTGCAAGCGAACACGCAACCACGGCCAACTGCGTCGAACCTCAATGTTTCAAACGATATACCGGCAAATATGTTTGAATCAAATTTAGCTATATAGCAAAGGAAAATGATTTGAAGTTGTAAATGAATTAGAGTGATGGAATTAAATCAAATTTATATATATAATAACAAAAAAAAAAATTACACCCACAGTGTAAGCTTTCGATTAAATTAAAAAAAAATATCTTGTTCTAATTTATTGCCCATTGTTAATTTGTTACCTAATGGCTTTTATCAATAGAAAACTAACAAGTACACAAATACAATGTATAGTATTATCTGAAATCGAGCATTTGAAATTTAAACAAAATACGATATATTTGAGTATATGTATTAATGCTTAAAAGCAATGAAGTTACATAAATATGTATATCATTACATAAATATATATTTACTGCGTTGCAACTTTTTCAGCAAAATATATTCGAATTAGCTGTATGATGATTTTTTTTCGATATTACGATATATAATCTTATTAACAATAACTTTTAACAAAGCTTTTGAAAAATATTTTCAGGGCTTTTACCCTTAAAAGCTTGATGAAAATGAAAGGATTTTAAATTTAATCAGGTGTTTCTTTGATAATATGATAACAATTCTAAATAAATGAATGCATTTTAATTTTAACATCATAAAATATCCCCGAAAAGCTAGATGTTCGATGGCTTATGCGCCATCACTAATAACTGACCCGTTCAAGCGGTTTGTTGTTGTTCGCCGCGTTGGCGGGTTCGAAGCGCCATCAAGCCCGGTTTGAAGCAGCCTCCTACGCGTGCGCAACTGTCGGTTGCAAGCGCAACAGTTTGATTGTTGTTAGGTGCTTCGAACCGTCGAACAGGTTCGCTGACGCAGAATTCCATGTTAAGTTAACATTTACTCTTAGCCAACGTAATTAATTATTATTAGTTATTAATTATGAATCGAATACGAAAACAAATAGTTGTATATATCTTTCGTTCTATGAAAGAAATAAGATGCGTATACCGAGCATTTTAATGAGTTCGATGACATACTATTTGCGTTTTGTATACCCTTAGAGAGGGTACTATTAATTTTATTTTATACCATTTAGTATAAAACTTTTTAATAAGTGCAGAGAGGATTAATAATTTTTAAATTTATTTAAATGTCAAAGCTATCGATATAAAAGTTGACAAATAAACGATATGGCTAGTAAATTTACATATATGCTAATTTGAAGGGTATTTAATCTTCGGATAGCGTTGTTTGTTTTTTTTTTTTTTTTTTTTTTTTGCTCTTCCTTTGCGTTTTGCTCTTGACTTTGAGACACTATCGTACTCGTTTCCATAAATGTTGTGTAATTAAGCGCGTATTGCATCCCAATTGGCATTTCAATTTGAATGCGTCCGAAACGAAGCTAAAAACGCTATTTGCTGACCTTCGATGGGCGGCCCCAGCCCCCAGCCCCCAACACCCCTCACCCCTCACCAAGGTCAAGGTCACTGACCAAACACCAAAAAATGTTTAGTTTAGTTCGGTTTCGTTTTGCGTGTAGTGTTCTTTATTTTATATTTGTTTGACCTGCTCTTCACTTAAAGGCACTTCAATTGTGTAAAGTGTATTTTCGGGTTGTGTCATCGAATTTCGAATTTTTCTTGTTTGTCACTATCTACACTTTGGTGAACTTAATTAAAATTTCACATAATAAGCCCAGATGTCGCTTTTATCCCACTCCTGTTTTATCCCCCTCTCTTTCCGTTAGCCACTTTCCATCCATCTCTTTCTAACTGTTTTGCTTGGACGCGTGTGGAACGGCAAGTTTCAATTAAAACGCAAAGAACCTTTGACTTCCTTATGGCTGTTGTTGTTGTTTTCTTTCTTCTTTTCTTGCCGTCATGCTACGTTCACCGTAGTTAAACAGTTCCTCCAAATACCCAAATAAAAAGAAATACGTATCTGTGTATATATCCCGTAAGACAGAAAAGTCAACAAGCAAAAGAAGAATCATCAAAGATAAAATGCAACAGAAACCACTATAGAAATAAAAAAAAATCTATACATTAAAGACAGACAGGAAAAAACTTTAAGCGCCACACAAGAAAACAATAGATAACACAGTAATACCTCGCTAATATAAAATTACATCGTTAATACATTAAAGCAAATGATTGTTCTTAATTATATTTTTATTAAAAATGTATTGCCAAAGAAAAACGAATTTTAACTACTCGAAACTATCTTGGAAATTAATTTACATGCATCTTATTATTTTATTTATTCTTTTACCTTTACAAGAATTTTTAACAATTTGAAAAATAAATTTTAAAATATTGCATGAAAATCGAGTTTGAACTCGAATTAAATGTATAAAAATCTTTATCTATATAAACGTCGGATTTCCTAGATTATTTTTCCTTGTGGCCAAAGCTCAAGAATTCCCGTGACGAATTTTTGTGAACTTAGGTACAAACTTTTATAACACGAAAAAGTGTTTTGTATGGCTTCTTCTATGCCAGTGATCACTGTGGTCATAAGCACATCACGTTAATCACTAACCGAGTGCCCAAACGCTAAACAAGTGCACCCAGGCGTTAAAGAAAAGCTGAAGGGAAGAGGCAGTGAAGGAAAAGCGCGCTGTCCACAGCGATGATTTTCCCCGTCGAAGCAAAATATGTATATAAAGGGGAAAGGAGGAGGGCGAGAGTGTCTGGTCATTGTCTGGACTTTTGCTTTCGGCAAGAAGGAAAAATAAAACTCATCTGAATTCGGAAGGAAAACATAACCGCTTAAAAGAATTTGTTTTGTTTTTTGTTAGGAAAATTTAGGTAGCTCATTAAAGGCGATGTTTAAATTGCCAATTATTACCTTTCCCCTTTCTTAATCCTTATCTTCACTTTGCCAGGCAGCCAGCCTTTCAATGACAGTTATAATTACTTTAATGATGATTTCAGCTTCAGTTGACTTGTGGTGTAAAACGATGAGAAAATGAGGGGAAAATTGTGCGAATATTCAAAAGGGGGCGGCGGCGGGGAATGGGTGCGCATTCGTTGTCTTTGTTTGTGAGCGCTTAAAATGCAATTATGCATTTCAGGACGAAAAGTGGCAGCAGGACTTTCGCTGGCTGGCTGGCTGGAAAATAAATTTAATTGCAATGCGTTGGCAAATCGAATTATACAGTGTAAAAAGAACAACAACAAAAGTGCCATCCAAAACAAAAAAAAGATTAAATTAAAAAAAAAAAATCAAAAGAGTCATTTCAGAAACACCAAGCTTTCCGCCGCCAGCGGCAAACGCCATCCAATTGAATATATTAATGCAAATTAACCCATTAATGTCTGCCAATTGCAGGCAGAAAGGAGGGCTTAATCCGAAAAAGAGGTGGAAGGAACAAACTGGCAATTATCCCAAGGAAATTCGAGCGGAGGAAATTAAAGCTGAATCGGAACTGAACAGCCATATGGTACATATAGTAGTTTTATTCCACTGCAGACAGCAATTTCATTTCAGCTGCAAATTAAATTCTCTGGATTAGTGATCATTAAGCATTCAGGAGCTTAGTCCTCTTCATTAACTTTTTTTTTACTTTTCTAATTAAGCTTTGTTATTACATTTTTAATTATTCTATAAAATTTTTAGAAATTTTAAATAACTTTTTTCTATTTTAATCTCTTGAACTTTAATAGCGTTGAAAATTATCTTTTGTTCATCCTTGCTTATATTTTACAGAAAAACAGTGGAAAGTTAACGCTTTTCTTATACACTGATACAAAAAAAAGCATAGTAAATATAAACATTTGGCAATTGAATACAAAATTTAATAGTCTATATTTATGTTATATCTAATTGCATATATGTATAAAATATTTGAATTAATGTGAATTCGAATTTAGATTTTAGAAGGGTTCTGTATTTGATTAAAGGCATTAAATTAAATGTTGAATATGGTTTAAATTTAAACTAGATTTTCTTATATTAAAATTTATTCCAAAAATAATCAAAATAAATATTACAAACACAATTTAGGTTTGAAATCAAAATCGAAGCAATAAAAATTTAAATTGGATATAAAATACTTGTGTTTACTACGTTTTTTTTGACAGTGCACTAAACTAAAAACCCACTTATTTTTCCTCCAAAAATCCTTGACATTATGCCTACAATTATTCAATTAAAAAATTGCATCCCCAGAGACATTAAAATAATTTTCCATCGCACCACCATCCACAACGTTTTGGCCAAGGAAATTCAGAGGAGGCGCCTGAACGAAGAGGGGCTAGTGGGTTTAGGGGTGGGCGTGGCTGACAACAATGTTGGCAGCTGCCTGGAAAACTTGGAAAACTTTTTAAGTGACTTCTAATAGCGAATTATGATGCAGCCAGCGGTGGAGGAGAGGATGAGACAAGGGTTAAGGAGCGCTAAGGGGGTGGGTCCTGGGGGCGTTCGGGGGTTAAAGAAAATGGAGGCAAGAAGACGGCCAATTTTCAATGCACCACCACCACTGTAGGTGGCAAATGTGGGCGAAGGAGGCATAAAGGAGCTGCAGCGAAAAGTTCATGCTTGAAATTTGACAGCGATAACTTCATTGAGGAGTGGAAAAGTGTTTTTGGGAAGGAAAAACGAAAGAGAGGGAAGCCACACACATGCCTAAGCGACGGAAAGAGACGGAGATATGCACTTGCCAAAGACCGGAAGTGCGAGAGAAATTTTAACAAAGTTAGTTAGTGTCTTCCTTCCTGACTTCCTTCCTTCCTGCTATTCTCAAATTTCCGATACATTCTAGAAATTTTTGGTCTATTACTCAAATCTAAATATATATAGTATATTATATGTACAGTTGCGGTCAAAATTACAGAAGTGGGACGTAAAGTGCCCAAAAACATACCCTTAAGGCATGGACAACTTTTCCTTTAGTGTATCTAATAAATAATAGTGTATATTATAAATGATTTTTCTTAAAATGAAAGCCCTTATCACAAGTATTAAAAAAAACCATTGATACTGTTTGAGTTTTTCTAGGAAAATTAAAACTCTTACTCTTACTTATTTCTTTAAATGCACTACAATAATTATATTATATCATTTATATTTTATAATTTTCGTTGCTTTTAAAAAACTTTCCTTATTATATTTTTGTCTAAAATTTTTTTTGTTTACATTTATTAATGATTGATTGTATGGAATCTAGCTAATTTCATTCCTCATTTCTTTTAAGTGCACAAGTGGATGTGTGTGGCTTGATATAATGACAAAGTGCACTCCGCTCCGACATTATCATCATCGTCAGTGAACGCATGTCGTCGTCTGCCCCGCCCCTTTTTTATGCAGCGCCCTCTCCACGAAAGTTGCTCGTTTTAATGAATTATGCGTACATTGATAATAATTTCCTGGTTAGCTTTTGCGCCGACGACTGCCATTCTCTGGCTTCTTTAGCCAAGTTGTTTTTTTTTTTTTTTTTTTGGCAACACAACCTGGCAAAATGTAGGAACTTTGCCACGCCCACCAGCCTCCACCCCCACCTGAGAACCTGGTGGCGGAGTTGAGTTGCTGCGTGTTGCTGTCTGCACTAATATAAAAGTTTCGTGCACTTTTAATAAGGCTGCGTTTATGACGACAGCGCGCGGCAGAGACAACAAAAACTAAGAACTGCAAGGATGGGCTGAACGTTTCCGGGGAATGAGTGCAAAAAAAGAAAATGGGGGTGATGGCTGATGGAATTCCGCTTTTCTTCTTGCATCAACTGCATATGACGACGACAAGTGTCAAAAAGTCGACAGCAGCGAGATAAAATTTTTAAGGGGATCTTAAGAAATGCGAGAGCGAAAGTTCGAAAGAATCTGAGAAAGTGGCTAAGAGATACGAGGAAAGCGAAATTAAGGCTATGCTGATAATTAAGTCAATGTGATGTTAAGTTAACTGAAAACGGCCTTTAAATAATTTAAAATGTCAGCAAATTGGAGCTAAAATTACAAATCAACTATTAAAACCTCCATAAAGTGTCTTTCAAATAATAATTTGTAATAGAGTATTTTAATGTTTATGTTAATACATTTTTCGAAAACTTTTCCCATTTTGTGGGAACTTATGGACACCCTTGGGCAAAATTGCTGTCCAATATGGGCATTTTCCTGCTGCTCCTGCGGCTTATGCAACTCCTGCCAAGCGAGTTCTCTTCTAATTGAGTTATTTGCTCTGGTTGTTGCATTTAATCGCATTAAATTTGCCTCAAAGGCCAGTCGACAGTGTACAGTGGACAGCGTAGTAGGACAGTGGAACCTACTTCATGTGGACGACTGCCACACCACACACGGAATGCCAATGCCACTTAAAGCCGAGCCCGAAGTGGAGTCAGTCAATGGTATTTTAATAGAGCCTAATGGGCATTTTAATTGCCGGGCAAGACCGCAAAATGGGTGGCAAAATGTGAGGGGGATGGCGATAAAAGTCACACGAAAGTGAGAGGGACACAGAGACGAGAAACGAAACGACGAGCTTTATCTTTATGAATATCACGACACTTTATGAAGGCCCCCGAAACGACATCAGCGATAAAAACAGTGAAACGTGTCCAGTGGAAAAAGGAGAAAATGGTGCGGGAGTGTCACGTATCCGACAGATACGTATACGACAGAAGATACTAGGTTTATGTGCTATGCATTTCTTGAATTTTTGTATACATGATATCAAAGTAGCCAGACGAATTCATGAAATAGTATAAGCAGAGATCCCAGATTTGTTAAAATAAACCTTAACTTAATTAACATGTCTGGCAACACTGCTACTATTAATATTTCAACTGATTACTTTTGGGTATGGCGTTGCACATAATTTATTCATAGGCAACTTTCGTGTATCCGTGAACACATGGAATGGTGTTTATGCACACACGGTATTTCCCTATTCATGAAATAAACATCACATAAACGGAGTAAGACAAAGGCACAGATATACATCATCATGGCCACATGGTTAGGTTCTCGGCTTCTGGTTCTGATTCTGGTTCCACTCGTGGATCTCAGTCTCATTTTGGCAATCTGGGTCGCCTTTCTCTGCCTCCCAGTTTCCCCCCAGACGTTTGTCACCTCTTTTCTCCGCCTCTGTTGTTCTCGTTCTCAAACGCGCGCGTTTCTCCTTCTCTCAATCTTAATTGATTGAGTGACCGCAAGGCGATTAGTAAAAGGTTTGACACACTTAACAGGCGGTGATTGATGGTTCTGTCTCATAGTTAAGTTATGTTTGCTAAAACTCTATATACGGACATAATCCTAAGCAGCAAAAGAAAGCTTCGAGCCATAGAAATAACCCATAGGTGCGGTTCAATGTATCTTTATATTTCTTGGATCTACGATCCTTCTCCTTTTGTCTCACCACCCGTTTTGTTATACAACCTAATGGCCAACAGTGGCAACAAATTGGATGTCATCATAGTCACCTTTAACTGCAACCGAAAAGCAAAGGCAGCACAAACTGCCTCTTGATCAGCGGTCACTATTGCCCAACAACTGGGAGCAGGGGCGTCGCAATCGAGGGATAAAATGGTGTTGACCAGAAATTTCTAAGAAAAAATTTCGAATATCTGTTATTTGAAATCACCCAAATTACTGAGATTCTATTCCAGTTGAGATACAATCAAACCATATCATATTTTTTTCAACTAATTTAATTTTTTTTAATTGTAAGATTTTAAATGCAACCACCATCAAAACCAAAAAATTAACATTAGTTAATTAAATTTTTTAACGCAATTTGGAACTCAAGAATTCAATTAAAATTGTATCAAGGAGAATCAGGGTTCGATCCCTAAGCTAAAATATATAATTAAAATTTTTTTTTTCCGAATATTATATGTACTTTGTTTTTCGAACTTTTGGTAGCCACCTCTGGCAAATTAAAAATAAAGCTCCACCTTTACAGTAGCCACCGGTAGCAAAGTGGCAAGTGGCAAGTATGGGTTAAGTAAGTGGGACTGACTTTCAGCCAAAGCTGTGCTACTGCAGCAACTGAAGATGATAATGAGGATCCCAGAGCCGAAACGTGATTACGATGATGATGCAAGCTGTTTCCTGATTTCGTCATTGCCTCTCCGAACGACCTCACACTCCTCCTTCTAAAAATGTTCGCTTAGTTTAATTATAGATATTCGCATGTTCGGTGACAAGAAGATTCGAATTTTTTTCAGCCCTTTTACCATGATTACATACATGTATGCCTGCCTTTGGCTTCTCCGCAGCTCAACTCCGAAAACGCAAATGACAAAATCTTTGGGAAGAGCAGAGAGTGCAACTTAGGAGTTTACATTTGTCGTGGAGTGTTAATGGGAAATTGAAAATCCATTTGCTGATTAATTTCTTCTAAAAAACACAAAAAAAACTCAAAACCAAAACGAAGCAGCAGCACAAGAAAAACATTTACGTAAATGAACTTTTCCTTCTGTTTGAATGCTGCCTTTGTTGTTGTTGTGCTCCCGCTGCAAAAGTTTTTCATTTTCCATTTTCCGTTTTCAGTCGAGTTCGTTGTTTGTTTGCTGTTTGTCGCTTTGCTTTTGTCGCTTTGCTTGACAACAAAAAGCAAAAAAAAAGTTGGCAAAATGTTTTTGCATTCGTTTGCTAGTTTTCTAGTTTTATTTATGCCCTCCATTCATCCTGTCACCTCTGTTCCAAGGCAAGGATATTACCAGTGCTTACGGGTCTTTAAGCCGCAAGGGGATTCAAGAGTATTATCGAAGAGAAGCCACGTTGATCCGGTATGGAAATTCGGATCTATTGTGATTTATTTAATGTCTGGCAGATCCTTTTGCCTGTTGGGCCAAACTTAAAAAGTTTCCACTTTATAAGGCTCTTCAAAATGTTGTAAGCTTAACTTAGGTCTTAAAAATGTTAAACATGTTGTAAGCTTAGCTTGGGTTGTACAACTTTTCAATTTTTTCATTTTCTCAAAATAAAAACATTGATTAAAAAAAAAAGTTTGAAAAATCTTAAATTTTCTCAAAAAATAACTTAAGAAAAATATTAGATTTTTTGAAAAATGTTTTTGATTTTCTCCAAAAAAGTTTTTGGAAAATCTTAGATTTTCTCAAAAAAGGGTTTTAAAAAATAATACTAACTTTTTATGGGAATGTCAGAATGTTAATGTTAAAGAAAAGTATTATTCTTCTTTCATTTTTCAATCAGCATTATCTCTATTACAAAACCTACCAAAATATCACACCTTTTTATAATAATCTTATTTATTTGTATAATTTGTAGCAATATAGAGAGCATTCTGAAATCAACTCGAGTTAACTAGGCGTCCCTCTTTGCTCTTTGCTCTGGTGACAGCAAAGTTTTCTATCTGCCTAATCAACTGTCCAAATCGGTGGAGCACCTCCCCATTCATCCTGCTCTTTACAATGCATTATTCAGAAGACCCCGCAGTTGAAACACAGATCCTGCTTCCTGCTTCCTGAATCCTGAATGCTAAATCCAGAAGGCAACTTACAAAAACGCATGATACCCGCGAATTTGTGTGTGCTGTTTGTCTGTCCGTCAATATTGTCCGTATGTCCGTATGTCCGTATGACCCTTATGTCCGTATGTCCGATTGTCCGTTCATCCTTCTGTCTTCGACTCTACTTCGCTGGGTTTTACTTTGTCTTGCACCTTTTGTGACAGCAGCGACGTCTACGAAAACTTGCATTTGTTTTCAGCAGAAATGTGATGTGAATAAAAAAAACAATCGAACAAAAAACGAAGAACAGCAACAAATTTAAGGGAACTTGTACTGGAAATCGTTCGCATATCTGCGTAATGTCCCCATCGCCGTGCTCATCCTCTGTATGCAAAATGCAAAAGTTTAGCCAGTAAATCTTTGCAAGTGGCACATAAACTTTGCCAAAGAAACTTTTTTCTCTCCAAAGTTCTCCCAGTGCAGAGTTCTAGAAAAAAATGATACAGTGCCAAAGAAGTTGGGAGGAGAGCGCGGGGGGGAAAGTGGCAAGTGGGAAGGCAGAGTGCCAAGGAAAGTTTTGCAGGAGGCAAAGGGCAGGGCATTGCCAAAAGCGGCTCATAGGCCAGCAGCAACTGTGATTTATGACCCAGCAATGATGTTGTGAAGCAGAGGGGAGGGGGCTGTGTGTCAGGTACTCCCGAAGACTTCTTCAGTTCGTCTGTCTTATCATATATTTTTAAACACTGATGGACAGTCTGGAGGGCTTCAGGTTTTACTTCGAGTTTGAAGCCCCTGCCAATGAGAGATAGAAAAGCTTACAATTAAGAAAGATCAAAGCAGTTTATCTGTAAGATACTTTTAAAAAAATATGTAACACACCCCCTTTTGAGTGTGATATTTTGGTATAAATTTGTTTAATATAAGTATAAGTATATTTTTTTCTAAATGGAAGAACTTACAAAGTTGCCAAGTTAGTAATTTTGGTTTGAAGCCTCTGCCAATGATAGAAAATGGAGTTTACAATCCAGAAACATCAAAGGAGTTTATCTATGAGATACTTTTACAAGCAAACAAAAACAAAACTTATTTTTAATATAACTTTTTCGGTATTCCTTTTTGTAAATATCTACTGTAAAAGCCTGTTCATCTGTTACATTGATTTTTTTTTTAAATGCAGCCATATCATATCATTAGTTATTAATAAATTAAATAATTAAATAAGTCAAATAAGTCAGGGCTAAGAAAAATATGCCTTCCTTAATGTTTTTCAAAAAAAACATTTTTAATTTTATGCGCAATTTGGAATACATGCATATTTAGCTTGAAATTGGTAAGCACAGTAAAACTGTTTGCTAGGTATCAGATTTATTATAGAGAACTCATATATATCTTTCTCTGAGAAAATATCACAAGAGTTAATTCTTGTTTAAAACCTGATTGTAAATAATAAACAATGTTGTCTTTAATAATTTGTAATAATGCGAAATGATTACCAGAACTAATCATTATGTGGAAATCACCTTCACGAATTGTGCAATCTATTGCTCATCGATGGCAATTGGAATTTCAGCCTAAATGGCGATTGTGTTTTTTTGCCCCCTTCTTAACCCCCTAACCCCTTAACCCTTAACCAGTCCTGTCAACTCTTGGCAGCTGCAGTTTTGGTGGCACCTTTTGGGGGCTCCCCGAAAAGCGGTGTTGTAATTAAGTCAGTGTAAGAGCTTTAGAGCCTCAAGTGGCGAACCAAAGCGCCCAAGTCGTCGGTTGCACCACCGCTCACCACACCACCGCACCACTTTGCCCACTTGCCCCACACTCGACAACCACCAAGGTCTGGCGTTTGTCTGTCATTAAGTCGCCGTCGCCCTGTCAGACCCTCGACAAATGAATGAAATGAATGCCTAACGAGTGACAAGCGGCAGTCGAAAAAGAATACAATTGTTGGAAAACAGTGTTGGAAAGCTTACAAAAAAAAAAGGCTAAAATAGAGTATTAGAAGTTTTTTACTAAGATAGTTAAACAATATTTTTCATCACCTTAATTTTGAATCTGCTTTGTCGGTGCATTTACAAAAAAAAACGAGAAAGTTTTTAAATATATTATTAGCTGTATCGTTTCTTTTAAGTCTTTAATGAATGTAAATCAAACATTTAAGCTTAAAGCCAATTTGACAGGACTGAACTGCATACGAAAAACTGCATAGGCATAGACTGCGACTCCCCTTGAGTTTCAATCTCAATCCCAATCTCAAATAGGTGACCCCGACACACAATTGCAACAGATCATCTTCAATCTTCAGCGTCATCATCATTAGGCCTTCGCACAATCGATCTGTAGGTCGTTGGCTAGAGCCGAAAAAGGGGGCTTATCGCCGCTTGCCCATCAGCGGTGGTTTGAACTAATTGTCGAATCGGATTTCAGCTCTTTTTTGGTCAAGAGGAATGGGTGTTAATGTCAGACCCGATTAGGCCTCAGTCGAAATAGTTGCGGAAGAGGGCTCAGAGGGGCTAAACACTGATTGGTGTCTGCTAGTTGAAGCTTCTTGATTTGATTAATCTCTTTGCCTATCAATTTGGCAGTTGTCATTCGTCAATGGGAAGAGCGGATTTCGGGAAGTTTCAAATGGGAATTATTAGTTATTGCAACAGAACTGCAACCTGAGTTTTCAGGATTAAAGTTTTAATAAAATAAAAAAAAAAGATTTATTTAATGTTTTTACAAAAACTATAGAATTTCGTCTACATTGAAAAAAAACTTTTAAAGAAGATTATTAGAGAATTACACTGCAAACTATTAGAGAAAAGCCACCTAGAAAATAAAAATGTACCAACTTTAAAAACTCAAAATTATATTTTAAGAAAATTAAAACGAAACCCATCGATATAAATTTGAACAACGTACAAATGGAAAATTTCTTTTTGTGCCACTTTATTTTCCAGAAGGTAAAATTTTCATTTATCTAAAATAAATGTAGTAAAAGTAAGTTGAAAAGAACTTAAAGCTTAAAATCGATATGCATGATAGGCAAAATTCAATTCTGAATTCACTGTAACAATTTTTTGGATCCAAAAATTGTTTGTGCACTGCATATCAATTTTCTTTTCCTTCCCAGATGCACCATTAACCCCCTGGCTGGCAGAAGTATTTGCCTCACATCCTTAACCCTTTTTCCAGCATACACACACCCACTCACACACCCACACACTCTTCTCCTTTTTTCATTTCCAAAATGAAGCACAAATCGCTTTCGCATAATTTTCAATATCGCGCCAATAAAAAAAATCTGCCAAGAGGGATGACGTCGAAGGCAGGCAGGGCCATGGGTTAAAAGGGGGTGTGGGATTGACAGAAATTACATTGAAAATTGGAAAAAAATAACTCTTCCAACACAGAATTGCTTCTTTTGGAGCTGCACACACACACACACACTACAGATTGCCATTAGCACCTTTCTTACCGATAGGTACACCCTGCCACGTCCCCACCAGAGTTGCCAGGTGTTGAGCTGCCGCTCAAGCTAGATTTTAGATTAAATTAGGCTAAAACAAAGGCTATCCAAATCAAAGAAAACGTACAAGAAAACCAAAGGTTCTAAAATAATAGTAGTTATAATTTTAAGCATAAACATAATTTTTCTTTCGCTCTACAAATATAATTGTTGGCTTTCAACAAATTAAATTAAGCCTTAAACCTTTTTTTACGTATGTTGAAATATTTAAGTACGAATATAATATGAATGTAAGGTATAAAAATAGTAGTTTATAAAAATGGCAATCAAAACTAGTTTTAAAGCTACTTTTGAATTTTGTTTATATATTTTCTTGAAGCTGATACTATAAACTAAGTGGGGAACATGTAAAAATCCATATTAATTTAACATTTTTAAATACTTTTAATGGATATTGATACGAAACAAAATGTGTTTATTTTTTATTTCTAATAATATTATAAACAATGTGCAGATGAACGCAGATTGTTGAAAATTGTTTTCTACAGTATTTTGAAAAGTGAATTGTATAGAATTAATAAAAGTTATAATTTTTAATATGCTAGATCAAGCCTGAAATATGCCAAACTGGCAACACTGATTCCCACATATTTCCACATTTCTCCTTACCCCGTTTTTCAGGTGCAAGATTTATGCGCCATGTGTTGAGGGTTTTTTCCTTATTTTTGGGGGCAGCAGTATACCTATGTATGGCAGAAGTGCGGGGTTTTAGGGCCTGGCAATATGCTAAAAATGTGCTTTTGCATCGCAATTTTTCCCGTATTCCTCGCTGCATGGCTTATGATCATATTTTCGCCGTTTGCCATTTTTTTTTTCTGTTGTTACTGCTAAAAGCAATCAAAACTTTTTCATTTACAGACTCTGAGAGGGCAAGCAGCCCAGCCGGCTTTCATTTACTATAAATTTTTTATAAATTTTCCTGATGCTTGGGGCTAAAGGTGCAAATGGATTGACATGAACGAAGGTGGCAACATAATTTCCAGACAGAGGAAATTGATTGAATAATAAATATCGATAGGATTGGCTGGAGTTTACAATATAAACTTATCTGAAAGACTCTCAAAAAAAATCCCACAAATTCTATACGTTGTCTTGAATCTTTCAAAAATATTAAGTTGACAATCGCACTGCATCGACTCCATGTATGTCTCAATCAAAATTGTTCACCTTTATCCTTTTTCGCCAGGAAATTCCCCTTTGGGGAAACTTGGCAACTTGTCTGGCCATCCTTTTCCAATATTTCACCCCCCTAAAAATGGTTTGTTTTTGGTTTTGTAGTTTTCAGGGGAGGGGGGTTACGATACAAAAACGTGGGGGCTGCAATTTATGTGTCCAGGCCGACAGTTTTGCAACCGCATGGCAACACACCATCCACCACACAAAAAAAAACGCCCCCCTCACAATCCCCACCCCTGCAGTGAAGCTGGCTCAGTAAGGCGCGGACTGCCAAAACCAACTTCAAACTCGCAATATAAACACATAAATCCTGGCCACTGATACACATACACAGATTCCGTTGTAGTGGGCGGCTCCACCAATATTAAGGGGGTGTTGGTTAAAGGGGGGATGGACTTTGTCTGTCTAACTTTTGCGTACCGGCAACAAACAACAACAACTTGGTTAGACGCCTCTGCTCTGCGATTCTCCACATTGTCCTACAGTGTCTGCAGAAAAAATAGATAGCATTAAATATAATGGTTAGTTTCTATATTTCAACAAAATATTTAAATTCGATATTTTCTTTTTATTGGTATTATTGCATTATATTAAATAATTTCACTTTTATTAAGTGAAAATAAATAAAAAACAATCTTTTTTTATAATTTATTAAATAAGATAAAATATAAAAGAATATAAACAGTGCCACTCAACTGAAATTGAAATTATCTTTACTTTAATCAAATTTGAATTAAAGTTGGATTTTTAGTCCTCAAAACTAACTTTACTTTAATCAAATTTGAATTAAAAAAAAAGTATATTAATATATTGTAACTCTCTGTAAATAGCGCACTTATTTAAAGGTTGACGGACAAAACCTTTATAATAAATAAAAAAAAAATTTTCATCGGTCCATCGAAAAAAATGGTACAATGTTGATAAAATTTATTTTGTGTATATACAAATATTGTACAAAAGGACTATATATTTTACCACAGCTGTATTTTCCAAAAGTGGCCGTTCAACAAAAATATTATTGGGGCATCCCCTCGCCCGGCAACAAAAGTTACACCTTCTACCAATTTTTGGTTGCAACTTTAGAGAGAGGTGGGGCGGAAATGCGAAAAGGGAACTTATCGATGTCGGACACAAGCTGAATTATTGCAGACATGGGAGGGGTAAGAGAGGGCTAAAAAATGGGGCCGATGCATATGCATTATAGATATCCCGAAACGACTGCGATGAATAGACAACAAGCTGTTTGCACTTAGACGGCTTAAGGTATACATACGCCATAGAGAAAAAGGGATAAAAAAAGGTGTAACAAAAAGGGGGTACACTTACACCCATGATTGAGAACAACTAAATCCAGTTGCTAATGCTGAATGATGTATTATGAGCCCTGTGAGTGGAGTTACCTAGGAGGTTATCAAATGAAGTATTCACTATGCCACTGGGTTAACTAAGGAACATGACAACATTGGGATGGTTTGCTGGGAAACAAAGTCTATTGGTATAAAAGTTTGGTCTGTCTTGTTCAAGGCAAAATAGATTTTAAGAAAAAAAATCACGGAATTATCTTCAGCAAGCGGAAAATATAGAAGGGTAAATACAGTTTTCAAGTTATGTACTTGTAGACATGATAAAGATCATCTTTTCATCATTAACTAGGTAAATCATTAAGTCATATTCGAATAGTTTGAAGGTAAAGCTTAAACACTTATAATGTCCAGTTGTTTCAACTGTCAATTAAGGTTTTGTTTATGGGTTTTTGAGTACGCAATCGACAGACTTAAACACTATCATTTGTTAGTCAAAAATGTATTATAAAGTAAATGATAAAGATCATCTATCATATATATTGGAATGCTTTGAAGGTAAAGATGAAACATTTACGATGTCCAGTTGGATTAACAGTAAATTCAAGTCAGTTTAAGTCAAAAATTTATTATAAGGTAATTGTTGTTAAATCTTTTAGATCACTTAATCTGTCTCGATCACGGATCTTCCTCATGTAATCCGCCGGAAAAGCAATCAAACTCAGGGTTAATTATAAGGTTACTCCACACCTAAAGCTCTGTGTCTAACCCGTGGCCCACTTTCGATGGCTCCGCTGCCATTAGTTGATTTTTGGCCTGGGGTCGGGGGTCGGGTTTTCCCCACCCCCATCTCCAGTTCCCAAATGGAAAGCGGCAGCCCAGAGCCGCCATAACAACTATATCGATGTGCATTTGGCGACTCCTCTTCTGCGAGTTCCAACAAAACCGTCTGTCGGTGGCAGCACTAAATCAATGTTGGGCTTGTGCATTGTTAGACGCGAGGGAATGGGGAATGGGAAATGAGAAACGGGGGATTTCCCGGGGGGACAGCGGTTTTACCCAAGAGCCAGAGGCCAAACCCGAGTGCCGAATTTCGCATTGCAACACCCGGGTGAAAATCAATCGAAAATGTAATTGACGCGCACTGCTTTGACTGCTTGCAGTTTTTAGAGTACCTAAATATTTTTGCTAAACGTAGTACTTTTTTACTTACAAGGATTAATATAAAGATAAACATAAAAATTAAACGAGGCTTTTTAGCTCAACTAACATGGAATGCATTTCGGGTTAATTCGAATTACTTAGCTAAATATTATTTAAAACACACTTTTTTTTATTTAGGTACTGTAGAGACGTGCCTGATAAAAATCTTTTTTTTAACCTAACAAGGGTAAAAACAAAAATATATAAAAACAAATTTAGAATCTCCAAACGATACTTGAATTACCTTTAATCTGCCTAGGTACAATTTGAGGCGTGCTTAATTTTCAACACTAATTTTTAGGCGAAAGAGAGGAGTTTTTCCTGGGTGCCACTCACCCTATCATCACTTTAAATGTTGATTGTCGGTTTTGCGGCTTCTGCTTCGCTTTTTGGCCCGCCTGCAACTCTGCAGTATATGGCAATGTGGCAATGTTGCAAGGTTGCATGTTGCACATGGCGAAAGTGTCGCGGGTGCTGGCAATTGAAAAGGTCGTTCCTGGTTCAAATCCCGACCAAAAACAACTGAAGCGTTAACAAGTGGGGCGTTTTGAGTTGGGTAATTGGACAACGAAGCTGTGAGTAGGGACACCCTGGTTTAGCAGGATGCCATTTTGAAGCCAATTAATTTCAAAATTTAAGAATAAAGTGCTGGCAAATCCACTTGCTTATTATAAAATGCTCGGGTCATATAGCTTTCCTATTATATTTCTTTCCTAAATATCAAATCTTTAAAGTTATAAACTTAGTTTTCCTTTACTAAAAACCTGAAATAGTTTGATTGGCAATTTTCTTTTCATTTAAAAAGATCATTGTTAATGTAATTATATTTATGGGCGAGTAGGCATTAACTCTACCATAAGATGACATCGAACTCCATCTGGAGTTAAGGGTTTCCTAAATATCATTTCTTTAATGTTATGAAGTGATAGAATAGCATAATAGCTAGATTTGTTATATTTTTATTTAAGACTTCCATAGTTTAATTAAATCCTTTAATTAGTTATTTCCTTTTGATTTATGATTGTCATTATAAATGAAACTATACTCCTGGGCAAGTAGGCATTAGCTCGACAATTAGATGACATCGAACTCCAGCTGGAGCATTAAATAAGGTCCACTCTGTTAAGGGTCAGCTGGGTGTCAGGTCGTTTTGCGCGCCCCTAATTGATGAGCTTGTCTTCCCGCTGGAGCGGAACACAAAGGAGGAGGCAGTCGCAACGGAAATAGAGAAAACAACCCTTTGATAGGCAAAGGGATACCCGGAAAACTCAGTCCACAACCTAGTCCATAGTCTCTCTTTATATTTTTCCAGGGCTTATTTAATGCTTCAACGACGCGATGATGATGTACTGCCTGAGAAAAAATGGGAGCGAGAGGGCGGGCGAAAGGGTCACGAATTTAAAAATGCACATAATTAAAATTTATGAGCTGGTCTCAAATAAAGACATAAACCACGAAGAACGAACCTCCGCGCATCGAATTGCCGCAACGGGGGAGCGAATGCAAAACAATCAAATTAAATACCTGTAAAACGCGGAATGGGGCGCGGCAGCAGGTCACCGAGCAGGGGTCGTCTTTCGAAACGGAAAACTGAACTCAAATGAAATTGTAATGGCAATTCGCTGACGAAAAACAAAGCCAAACAAAATTAAAAGGAAAGAAAGGAAAATAGCAGAAAAAGGCAGAAAAAACGAGCAGAGAAGGCAGCCAGTAAACGATGCTGTGAATAGGAAAGAAAAAACTAATTTAGCACTGCCACCATGGGCGAAAAACGTAAGAATAATGTTAAAAATATAAGTAGTTAGTTAAGGAATGAATACCGTTGGCGAAATAAATAAAACTCCAAGTTTACCAGCCACAAAAGTAATCCATTGATATAGTGGCAACACCGGCAGTTTAAGTCCACTGTACCGGGCCATCTTGACCATCCTCTTGCCTCTGCGACACCTTCAATTTTCTTGGACATCGCTGCACACGCCGCACAAGGTCAAAGTAATTACAAGTAAACAAAGTTAGGGGCACGCCAAGGCTCTTGTTGTCCTCCGCCTGTCGGATGGCATTGGAAAATGAAAAAATGAAAAAAAGAAAAGAAAACCGTAGGAGCAGCAAAAACAGTATGACCAAAGAAAACCCTGAGCATAGTGGACGTTCCCGTCCTTATTAAGACGTGTATTAAGTGTCGGACAGCTGACAGCCGGAAAGGAAAACGCAAAAACGAATAGGTAGAATGAAAAACCTATTTAGTCAGCCAAAGAATCTCCATATCCGGTGATCCATGCGCCAATTGATCTGCACGCGTATGATTTTGACAATCAAAACTCTAAACCATTTCCTTTCGGAATCGGCAGAAAATTGATTAAATATTTAAATGTTTTTCGACACAAATTGATTAGCATTTACAGAAGTTACTAAGCAATAAAGGTCAATCATAATCGTGTTTTCCGCAACAGATAACGCTTTCGACTGGCGCCATCTGCCGGAGGCAGGTGTATTTTTAAATTGCTTGTAATTGAATATAAATTATAAGTAAATGTTTTTCCTTAAATTGTTGAAACGTTCAACATATCCTACCAACACTGTTCAAAACTAGTTACTGCTGTTGCTAAATTTTTCACACGGTTCAATAAGGTACGTTAGAGTGATCGATTATAATCAGGTCGATTTTACAAATCGACGGTAATACTAAAAGTAAAGGACTTGCTTCTATAACAACCTTTTCAAATCGAAGTCCTTTAAAGTTACTTCAGATATTCGAATTGAAAGCAATTAACTATTAAAGTGCAATCAAGAAGGCGTAAGCCCAAAGATTCGCAATAAAAAGGAAAAATAATCAGCGATGGAGAAACGGCACTGACTTGATTCATTCCTCTTTTTGTCCGAGAGTGGCAGGAAAAAATCCCTGCTCCATCGAGGAGCATTTCCCATTTTCCGCCCATTTCCTCTGCTGCCGCCTGCTGTCATAAATAACTCGAGCTTTAAGCATTATAAAGCGGATATGCATTGGGACAATTCCGTCTGAGACCAACCGTTGCAGTTTCATTGCATTTTTAAGCCAGCGAAATCATTTAAATTTTTTACCTTTTTTTTTTTTTTTTTTTTTTTTTTGGTTAGCTGGCTCGTCAAAAATAAACTTCGAATGAAGTGAGTTTTCCAGTGCGGAAATTTGTTGCAGTTGCCGCCGCCGCAAGTTGAGCCATTCCCATTGCCAGATGCAATGGAGATAAATGGAGAAAGGAGTGTGGGTGGCTCGAAAAAAAAAGAAAAAAAAAATGGGGAAAACGGCAAACAATGAAATGCATTGAAAATTGAAAATCAATGAACTGTTATAATAACTTGCCGCAGAGTCAGAAGCGAGCATCCAACACATATCTACTATCTGCCGCACATATATGTATATACATATATATACATACATATATATGCATACGCGGATCTGCAAAGGCATTCAATGCATTGCCAGCCAAAGGCAGACTTAAACCGCAAAAGTTACACTGAGAAAAAATGGAATATTGACAAAAATATGGAAACTAAAAAAATGTATTCATAAAAAATGTATATATAAAATATGTATATAAAAAAAAAATAAAAAAATTTATATATAAAAATATGAATGTATAAAAAAATGAATGAATGAAATGAATATTAATTTATATTCACGTACATATAAAAAAATTAATACGATAAAAATCAAATAAAAAAATATAACAAAACTATCATCACTTACTTAAAAAATAAAGATCGTTTTGGTTTGTTTAACTTGTGAATTGGGGTTTATCGATTACATCGATTGTAGACAAATTTAGCAGATTACTATCGCTAAGGTATTGTTATATAATTCTAAACATTATATGTATAGCTAAATGGTGTTGGTAGCAGTTCGTGAGAAGATATGTATATGAGCTTGTGAACAATTCTATACTATCGATAGCCAACAAATATCGATAGTACCCAACATCGATGATTTTGCAACCCTATTGTTAATAAATTGAACATTTAAACCAGCAAAACTTGAAAACCAAAAAGAAAACAATAAAAAAAACCTATGTCAAGAATACGCTTGTAAGTTTTTCTGCTTTTAACTGGTCACATTGTCTACGTCTTTCCCCAATTTTCTCTCTCTGTAAAATATCCCTCCCTGGCCGAACCCGTGGAATTCAGGTCCGCGCTCGAGCAACTCGTGCGTGCGGTTCTCTCTCTTCATTAAACATATGTAACGCGCTGGGTTAACAATTGCAAAGGAAGGCACAAAAGGTGGAAGGATGTGGATGTAGGTGAGGATGAAGATGAGGACGAGACGGGTGATCTGGGACAACGTCAACTTCGAGTCGGATGCAGCGATTAAAAATTAAATGCCTTCGTATTAACAAACAAGCCGTCTGTTTTTTTGTTCTTCTGGCAGAAACCAAAAACCAAAAAAAGCGGAGTGAAATGAAAATGTGGAAAAAACTGAGCAGCACATCAGCCTCACACGGACAATGGCTCGCCGATAGAGTTGGAAAATGGTTCTGGCGCGGCAGCGGTGGTGGAAAGTGGAGCTGGGAGATCCTTTGGTGCATGTAAAATGCATGAATCGCTGGGCGCCACGTGTGAAATTTATGCACATATGTTGACAGCATTTAAGGCGGAGAAGCAGCTCGAGTGGTTCTTCTCACACCGCTTCTCGGGTTCCTTGTTTTTTTTATGAGTGCCAAAATTCTGGCCAAGATTTTCACTCGCAAGCAGGTGATTTCTTTCAGAAAATCTTATTTTTTCTCATTTAAAATTGATGCAAATATCTCAACCTGCTATACTTTATTGTTCTACTCATAGTTGTTATTTTTAAATTATTTAAATCCAATTTGTAAGCAAAGTAACAATTTTAGGGATTCCTTTTGTAAAAATTACTTATGTTTTATTTTTATAGAAATAATTGATTATTGTTATTTTCATTATTTTTTTTCTTCTTTTCTTATTTCTTCTCTTTTATTATTTTCTTTAGAATAGCTAAAAATGTCACAAGCCAGTTATACTAATACTATCCTACGAATATGTAATTTTAAATTATTTAGATTCAACTTTTAATCAAAATAATGATTTTAAGGACATATATTATTTGTTCTTTGAAAATGTATAAACTTTAGATTATTACAGTTTTTTTTTTTTATAGAAAACACCGATTATTGTAAAAAAAAGGGTACAATTCAATAAAATGTTTTTTTTTGCTCAAAATTTTTAAACAGAATTGCGTCTTGATTTTGCCTATGCAGAAATGGCATTAATTTTCCTCTTCTTCTTTTTTTTTGCCAATTTCCAAGGCTTGCAGTTAAAGTTTTTGTGTCTAGATTTTAGTTAACAATTAAACAGCAATTAATTAACCACCGTCATGCGATCACTGATCACCCTGACCGAAAAGGGCTTGCACAAAGTGGTCATCGAATGATGACTGGACTTTCTGGTGGTTCTTATTAATCTGATCCTCCGCACAACACGAATGGAGACTCATTGACAACCGTTTAGTATTTAGTTGGTGGAATGCAAACAAACAGCCACAAAAGTCAAATAATAATGAATAATAAAGAGGACGAGGACAGATGATGACGATGTGGGTCAATAGAAAAAAAAGATGTACTATTGCTAAAAGTTTCTCTGTTCATCGATTGCCATGACTGTTTTTTTCCCAACCAGGGGATAATGTTGTTGTTGTTCTTGTTGTTGTTGTCATCATCGTTTTCACTTAACATGCATTTCATTAGCCTAATTCCGATGGTTCCTCGTTTCCTGATTGTTTGGACAGTGGCATAGCACAGCACAAGTAGCTGTATATTTCATTCCCACTGATTGATGTTTGCCATTCGGTGCCGAGGGGGGAGAACAATTTTCCTCGGCTGTCACACGCGGCGTATGGATGATATTAGTGTATCCTCTCTTGTTGGGGTCGCAGCAAATGAGATTAATGCCGTTTGGACACATAATTTATGCGTTGATTGAATGGAAAAGGAAAAGGACACAAATAACAACAGTTTTGATTCCACTGTCACAGGGGCGTATGAGTGATATTTGAAATTGAATACTTAAAAATAAAGGTAAATTAGTTTTTGTTTATCCACATAATATATAGTTACAACATTACTTATTAAATTAGCTTTTCCTAGTAATATAACGATTTTAACGCTCTCGAAGGATGTATCTATAAATTTTAAAAGAGCGTTTAAATCTTTGTGTTTTTTCAAAAAGCATTTTATGGTCAATGCTATGAGTTTTGGTAAATACGTATAAAAACACAACAATTTTCGTTGTTTTTGTTTATCCACTTGGCTCGTATGCTTATTGGGCAACAGCACAAAGTGTTAGCCAATCAAAGCGGTAACAAGATGGACCCGACTTTTGGCTTTGCATCTGGGCGCAATTAGCGTTCGCCAACATTCGGCATTAGTTTTTAGCCATACTCTATTTTAAAGATGCTAACCTTTCCAGGTTGCTCTTATACTCAATTTATTGTAAATCTAAAATAGATGGTAAATCTTTTAAGCCATTTGCCTAACTTTTGGGAAAGTTACTCAATGGCTTTCAGTCAACCACAAGAAAAACAATATATATGCATATATTTGAAGAAAGACTTTTACTTTATAGAATAAAATAAAAGCCTGTAAGCACATGCAAGGGCGTTTTGTGTTCCGGCATCTCTCTGATAAACAATTCTATTTTTTGCCCTTGTGCTGCCAATTGCAATCGCTTTGAATCAATCACGAACGATTGCCTGGAATCAAGTTTAGAAGTGGTTTGGGGTGGTACGGTTTCCCCTCCGCAGAGATGGCACTTACTTGGCTTAAACCCCAGGTGGGAAAGAGCTGCCTTCTTTTCATTCTGCTTTACATTTCCTGTGGCAAACTCTGCGGTCAGCTGGCTGTCCCTCCTGCATACAAATGTCCTTTTTTCCGGTTGCTGCAGCTGGCGACGCAAATAAAATGCAAACAATGCTTGTTTCATTTGCGTAATAAAATATTTATACAGGTATTTAGTTGGCCACGAAGCAGCAGCGAACAATTAAGCGAAACACCACGAAAAAGGCACAAAAAACGGGTGGTTGGGCGGTGTTCAAAATTTAAGCCAGGTTTCTTTAATGAGGAGTCCAACCAAAAGAGCCGAAAAACGAAAAAAAAAAATATATAAAATAACGGAGAACAAAAAACGTCTAGACATCATTTCTCAGTGGGGTTCTCTTCCGCTTTCTCCTTTTCTCCATTTCTTTTTTGCACCCACCCACCACCCGCCGGACATGTTAGATAAATCTGCTCGCGTATTTTTCGCAGCGATTTGCCATATCTCATACCGAGAGATAGATGGAGAAACAAAGAGAAACTGAGAGACTGGAAGAAAAGGAGCCAGAGAAATTGCCTTCATTTATCATGTGGGGGTAGCTAACTGCATACCCAGTAAAATACAGCAAAATCATAGGGTATGCACATTTGTAAAAGCTGAGTAATATTTCCATATCTATCGTTACATTTTAAAGAAATTTACACAACTCTTACAGTAGGTATCGAACCATGCCCCACCGTCACGTTGTTAATGGAATGGATTCGGAGAAAAATCATGGTAAATCCATATATTTTCACTTTGAATATGAATATTTTCGGTACTGATTTAGCCCCGAGTGGTGTTATTTTTAAATCAATGTGTGTTACACTTTCATTTTTATTTTTAAGTATGGAAAAATATTGTTTAAAAAAAAAAATTGAAATCTACAATTTTTTTTTGTATAAACCAATTAATTAAGTTTATAATTATGTTAGTATGTTTTAGTTTATTTTAAGTAAGTTTATATTTTGAAAATACAATGTTACATTCAAATATTTTAATGTTTAATTTTACTATGGGGTTTTTCTCTGAGTGTATGTATTTCGTGGAATCAAAGGGGTGAAATCTTTTATGAGCTGTTGAATTGGGGTGAGACGATCATAGGGGACCTTTACCGACAAAAAATTTTACACGTTTAAAAAAAAGCGATTGTTGAGGGATTTTCAAAAATGAATAATAGAATGTCTCTGTGCATTTTGATATTAAAGTATAGCTTTTTTTTTTGGTGAAAAATCCATTATTAATTAAGAGATAGTCTTAATACTTTTAAAAAAAACACAGATTATTTAGCAGCATTTAAATGTGGCAATTCAAGGTTCAAGGAATTGGTCTAGGCAAAAAATCAGCTATGAACTTTGAACTAATCGGTATCGGCATGCCGAATCCTTGGCATTCTCGATCAAAGACAATTGGCAGCTGACACTCTGCGGTTGATTGGCTGCGGCTGACCACAGAAGTTTGTGCACTGCCACATCGACGAAACTGGTGCGAATAGGTGTACATTTGCTATTATTTACCATTAGTTATTTGCAAAGGATATACATTGAAGAAACGGAGTGGGAGGCATTTAAAATTAATCAAAATACCTGACTGCTCGCCTCCATTAAACATATGAAAGTTTAATGCAATTTAAGAGCAAAGTTTTCAAATTGAAATATTCATCATTGGGCCTAAGTCTTTGAGAGCTCATAATCCCCCTTTTAATTCGATTTCAACAAATATAATTTATTGTGAATCGTTTAAATGCTGCATCAATTATCTTGATTTTATTTATGTTGCCCTCAGTTGACCCACAATATATATATATTCCCCTTAAGCCCTTTTTTTTTGCAATTTATCTGTCGAATATGAAACCTGTTTCGATTATAGTGAGGCTTTAATATCAATTTAAGGGATTACTGGTCTAAGTACAAACTTAATTGAAATGTAATGTCACCATTTTTATTTTGGGGTTTGTCATCTAATTTAAAACTTTAGGCTAGCTTCATGTTTTATTTTTATTCAAGCCTAACACTTTAATATCGCTGGATCGATAGGTTCGACAATTTCCGGTCTGACTTCACCTTTTTTTTTATGCAACCCTCCGGCTCTTGTCATTTTGCCCATTTTTCTCCAACATTTTTCCCTTTTTAAGTTGCTCACGTTGCGGTTGTAACTGCGACGTGCTTTATCGCAGGCAGACGCTAATTAATCTGCAACGCCTGCTCATTGCATTGTTGTGGCTGCTGCATTTTCGTGACCTACGCTTAACCATCTTTAAACCCCCTCCTTTTACTATAAGTCCCCACGGATCGGATCTCATCCATTTTGACACGATTTTTTGCCTTAGCAACTAAACAAAACGGAGATTCTTCACCCCAAAAAAAAAAGATTTTTTTACATAATTTGATGTGCTGAAAAGTAAACAAAACAGCGGGAGGGGCATCACAAAATCCTAACTAGCCGTGGCACACAAAAAGCGCATTTTAATGTGCGGTCAAACAGTCAGGCAATGTCTAAATTCGAAATGTCAGCGTTGTCAACGGCAAACAACAACGAACAACACAAGCCAAACAACACAAACACAAACAACCACATCTGTTGTTGACAACAATTAGAGTTGCACCACACACACACACACAAATAAAACATAATAATAATTACGCAAAGCTTTCAACTACTTTGTCATTCGCCGAATTTGGGCATTTTCCATCAGATTTTCTGATTTTTGTGATTTTTTGACCAAATCTGAGTCTGAATCTGAATCTGAATCCGAATCACCATGACCCAGCGACCCAGCGACGAAAATGGAACCCTAACCCCTGGTCAAGTGGGTTGATTTGTGCGGCATGAGTAGGCCTAAAATATCTGTATATCTGCAGTATCTGAGAGATGCGACCCAAAAGGGCCAAAGTCAGCGACAGATATTGTGTACAGATAGTGTGTCACCACCAACCAAACTTGGTAAATCGTGACTGGGCAAAGGTAATTATACAGATTTACCTTGACCCACCCACCCACCGAATTGAGGGTTCTGCTTTTTTGAGCTGCCTTAACTTCAAAATGGTTTCGATGAGCCAGCAAATTCAGATAAAAAATCAAAGGCAATAATCAGAAAATTATACTGGTGAGAGCAATAAATTCTGGCGGCCGTGAAAATGCCCAAAGTGGGAAATAATAATGCATTATCATCCTAATTTATAGACGATGAAAATTTCCTAGCCAATTTTCAAAAACAGAGCTAGAAAACACAGAAAATATATTTTACTGTTTTAGTTTGTAAAGAAAAAATTAAAACTTTTCATACTTCTTTGAAAATTCATTTTTCACCATACTGTAATACAAGATTTTAATGCAATTTAACATAAAAAACCATAAGTCCTAGTTTATATGTACTTTATATTAAAATAATAATAATGAATTATTTAAATTAATATTAAAAAAAAAAGTATAAATCAATCTTCTGTGGATTTTTATGATTGTTTATAGTATTAGCTTCACGAAAATATAAAACAATGTTTTAAAAGTTTTTTTTAAAAACTGTTTACGATTACTATTTCCATTAGGTTAAAAACCTACTATTATTTTAAAAGAACCTTAACCACCGAATGTACTCAACTTTTGGCAAAATTAAATAAAACAATACGTCTCCAAAGTTGACACAAAGTTAAAGCTTAAAGAAACGCTAAAGATAGCAAGTTGAACCCGAAAAATTGTCAACGCGAATTACTGACACATTTTCCGCAAAGGGGGTGCCAAATGGGGGTGCAAAATGGGGTTACAAAATGCAAAAAAAAAAAAAAAAAAAAAAAAAAAAAAATTGATAGTAATTGCAAGCAGCATGCACAATTGCAGCTATTTTCGCGCTGGCAGCTTACGAGCAAACGAGACGCGTAATAAATCCATAATCCAAGGCGACAATTTGAATCATTGCCGCTGTAAATGCGATGCGCTTTCACTGGGTGCTGTAAAAGTGGGCGATGGGTGGTAAAATGCAGTGGGGGGTGGGGGGTCAGGGGTCACAGCTGCAGGCATTCGAGCAGCAAAGACAAGACAAGACAGTTGCCATTGCCGCTGCCATTGCCGTTGCCGTTGCCTCCTTTTCCTGGCCCTTTGTTTTATTGCATTTCACTTTGTTGGGCTTTGGGTCGAAAGCTTGACGCCAGCCAAAACCCAAACTCAAACGCAAACCCGCTTTTCCGCCCCATGGAAAATTGCATTTTATGCTCCTTCGCGAACTCCCCCTGTGTGTTTGCCTTTGCCTTAGCAGTTAAAATAATCATAATAAAAACAAAATCCAAGCGCACAAGCGAGCTGAAATCCCCAAGAAGAAGAAATGTCAACATTTGCCAGCCAGCCAGCCAAGTGCACTTGCTCCGGCTTCAACATCAACTTAGACTTAGCACAAAAAACAGAAAATAGTAAAACAGTAGAACAGTAGAAGGGGCTCGAACAAAGACTGTCTCCCAGAGGACTTGTCTGTCTGCTTAGTTGCCAGTTATCTGGATCACAGCTAAACAATCGATTCAATTTTAGCTTAATGAAGTCCTGGCCCAAAAGGTTTTGCCCAGGTTTCAGTTCAGTTCGAATAAAGATGTGAGAAGTGTGTGCCAATCCCTTAAGATACAGTGGACATTGCTCAAAGTGAACATGAAAATGATTGCCACACAAGAAGTTAAATGAAAAACGATCAAATTCCATAAGCACATTGATAAAAGAATGGAATACAAAAAATAAATATCTCTCTATTTTTTCTAAAAGCACCTGCAGAAACGAAATACGCATGTATTTGGATCACGGCCTGCGTAGATTGTCGGAACAACACTAATGATGTGCCTCGAGCTTAATCCAATATGCACTGGATTATTGGGCGTCGCATTTGCATATTGAATGGCACCCATGTGCCTCGTGCGTGGCCGCATTTAATTAATACAGGCTACAAATTTGTTGCGTTGCAACAATTTGGCAAACACATTTCCTCGGCTGTTTGGCCAGCCTATTTCCTGCCTGCGAACATAACTCGGTAGCTCGGTAGATCAATAGCAGGAGCAGAGTAGCAAAAGCACAACTGATTGACATATCGTGCGAATGGCCATTGAACCCCTAGACCGACCAAAGGTAATCACACCAGCGACACATGACTTATTCAGGACTCAGGACAAATAACCCATAACCCATAACACACCCGCACAACACAATGCTTCGGCATTAGCTATGGCTATATAATTAGCCAAATTTCGAGGGCGACGGACGTGCCCTTTTACACAGAGCCAAAAAAAAAAAATTAAATAACATGATATAATAATTCATTTTATGATTTATCATACCGTTTTGCAGCAAAAAACCACTAGAAAAATCGCAAAAACGATGTCTTTGAGAATTTAAATTTGACACTATAACATAATATTAAAACGAATAAGAAAGTTGACTTGAAAAACCCAACGTGTACATCTCCATTAAATTAAAGCAAAAACTAATAAATTATTGGATAGTACTTTGGAAGGTAGTACAAAAAAAAAAAAAGAATGCTTTAGAACTATTGTTAAGTCTAAAATTTAATAAGATCTTAAACTAGCCATATACGCATTCATTTTATGATTCTTCACATTACTTTGCAACCGATAAAAGTTCAGACAACGTTAATATGTCCTTGAAATTGTAGCAAAAAATAAATAATTGAATTTGACCAGATCAATTAATAGATAGCTTAAAAATATTTTAAAAATTATTGAAGAAACAATTTTCCGGAATTTCCATTACATAAATTAATGTAATGTTAATAAAGTTAAGATTGCTTAATGTTGATTAGGCACCATACGCAACAAATACCTTCAAAACCTCCTACTAATTTAAACTAAAGGCTGCTTTAGCATATTTATGAAAAAAAAAAAAAAACACTTTAAATCGATAGAATTTAAACTGACCTCGTAAACGGTTATTTCTTTCGGTGCATTTTGCCTGGGGAGTCGTTGGAGTATTTCCATGTGACATGTTCGCCTCTCGTCCGGGCTCTGAACATAAATGTCCTGTCTGGTTGTCCCGGAAAGGCAGAGAGAAAAGCGAGGTGGTCGGATGTCTTTATGGATTACAAATTGGACATTGGGGCAAGTGTCGGAATCGGGGCACTTTGTCCGCTCAACCTATTTGTCCTTGGTAGCACGAGTGACCGTTCTTGAGGATACGGGTACGGGTTCTTGGGGTTGAGTAATTATCGACAAGACGATGATGTCTTAAAAGACAAAATCAATAGGTCTTTTCTTTGGCTCTAGTCAAACAAACTGCTGCATTTTGTTATATCGTAAATCAATTGACAGGTCAAGCAAGCAAGTGGCAATAAATAGTAAGTACAAAGTATTTGATTTGTTGGTTTAAATTTGTGGTCTTTAAACTTCAATTTACACAAAAAAATATAATTGTTATGTTTTCAAGTGTTCAGTATAAACCACTTCCTATTTTTTATTTATTTAATCTAATTTACCATTTTCCTTAGAAATACTTTAAAGATCAAACTTTACTGATTTGCAAGAGTAGACTTATTAGCTTAGTCTTAGATCAACTATTACCTAAAAGCTGTTCAGCTCGAATTATTGCGTACATTTCAGCATCAGCATCCAACAACTTTAAGGCCCAAAGGAGCGTGTACGTTAAAGCTCTTGGAAAACCTCTTACCAAAACGCTTTACATCTCCTGGATTTCTTTTCGGCTGTGTGTGCTAACTAAAATCAAGCCGCAGCCGACTATTTTGCATACGCAAATAAAAGTAAATAAATTGAAATTCGTCAGCGCCTGGCTGCCTTTACCTCAATATACATGTTTTATATACACTGTAAAAAATGTTTTAATGTACCGAAAACGTGTCTTAAAAGAATATATAAACGGTATAAGTTTGTTCTTCTCTGAATAATTAAAAAAAAATATTTCTGGAGTTTCTTATTATTTTTTTTTTATTTAATAACGAAAAATTATTACTCGACTCAAAAGGTTTTGTTTCTGAAGTATATTATTTTTATGGTATCATTTCTGGAGTTTATTATTTTTCTACTATTATTTTACATAATTCTACTGAAATGTTTTTTTTTTATGAACTAATCTTCTTTAAGGAAAATTATCTGTGAAATAAGACTTTCGGTCTTAGGTATTTAAAGTATTTTTTTTTAGTGTACAAATGTATATTCCCCTGTTCATACAACACGCATGTAAATCGACGCTTTACAACACAAATGCCACCTGTGGGGCGCCCCCTCTTGGGCCCTGTAGTATGGGGTATTTGGCAGCTTAAAGGTAAATTTGCCTTTCTATCTTTTTTTGGACCAGATCGGAAAGGTTTGTTGGCTGCGCAGACGAGTATGCAACGTTCGAAAATCAAATTATATTGGATTAGGGGCAATTTCGGCTTAAGTTTTGCTTGTTTAAAGAGACTTATGCAAAAGTTAATATCTTTTGCATTTATATCTGAATTTGTTTGAGAATAATACGTGTTCGTTTTTCTTTTCAACAATGAGACATAAAATCTTTCTGCCCAAAAGTATGTTGTACAGTATGGCTAAAATTTTTAGCTATAGTTTTTGAGGGTTTGTGTACCTAATTCACAAGATTTTCTACAAAGAATAATTTTAAAAATATAAATATTTAAATATAAATATTAACCGATTTTCACTTAATATAGGAAACTTAAATATCGAAAACTTAAATTTATTTATAGGGACTTTGTGGCAATTGTTATCCGTGAAATGGGCGGCGTGTGGTGGCCTCCCCATTTTCCTCTGCATATTTACAGATTTTTCGTTTCCATTTTATTGGCAATTCCATTGTTAAACATCGAGCTCATCGGCAAATCCCCTCCGAGATCGTGTGGCACACATCGATTCCCGTTGAAGGAAAGTGCTTGCCTCGGTTCTTCCCCTGTCTTTTTCCTCTAATGAGTCCACAACTAAAGTGGTGAAGCCATAAAAATCGTTAAAGTGTTTAATCAATGGCGTTGCCTCCTTCTTGGCCCAATGGCATGAATTTGAGTGCCATAAATCAGTGACGAAATATGGGTGAGCTCAGTTTTATGGCCTGCAATCTGGGCCTTGACCTTTTCAATGTGTAGGTGGTGTAGGGTCAACGATTGCCAACCAGAATATTCGCTAGCTGTGAGAGAAATTAGAAGGTACAAAAATAGCTACAAACAAGGCGGCGCACAGAAAATACATTAAGCACATAAAACCCAATCGAATGGAAGTAAAGTGGCCAAAAACACCAACAAAAGTAATTCACTGGCAGGGGAATTCACTTGCCTCCATTCGGCTCCCCCTTTGTTTGGCCCACCCAAAAACGGTCACAATAAAATGCCAACTGCCAATAAACGTCAATAAATCAAACAATTGAGCATGGCCAAGTTTTGTGACGGCGTGCGCCAAATAAGTCCAACGTCCAATATCCAACGTTCAAATGTCCCATGTCCCGTGTCCGTGGTCAAATGTCCCATGTCCCATGTCCGTTGTAGACCCGAACAAAAAGCAACCAATTTCTGTATGCTCCAATGGTGAACAGCCAGCGGAGAAGTCAACGAACATCAAGTACACCGACTGCGACTGTGAAAATGGAGACATACAATGTTGCATTTTTAAATGGAAACTGCTGGACTTGGTGAAAATAGGCGAAAAGGAAAAGGCTTGCATCCAGATATAAAAAAATTCATTGCTAGAAAATGTATATGAAGACATTAAAGTTGTCTTGTTTAATCAATTCTTTATGTTTAATCAATTCTTTGTTTCTGCTGATTTTAAAATTGAAAATAACATTACTATCGGATTGGATAAACCTTTTGGGTTTGTAAAAAAATCGGATTTTTAAAACCTTTTGGAAGAGATTTCAGTTCTTAACAAATACTTACATTAAAGCTAGAATTTTTTTTAATAACGTAGGTGCTTTCCCAACCAAAAAGAAAATACAAATTTGACATAGCTCGAAACTAATTTTTTTGCATATATTTCAACGCTTTACAAGAACAAGGTTACAATTAAAATGTACAACGTGCACGAGGAAGACGACTTGACTGCAATTTTGCCATCCAACTGACATCTCTAGCCAACGTATAGCGGCGGATAATCGAATGTGTTCCGAATGTTTTGGGAAATTACAGTAGGTTTAGTGATTTAGTGTTCTTGGGTAAAAAAAATTACTGAAAATAACTAAAACTTGACCTGATGCTTGAGGTTTGAGGTGCTATAGGTTATATGTGTTCTTGATGGTTGACCCCTGCTTGACCTTGATGTCCTTGTGGAGCTCATACTGCATCACATAGGCCTTGTCCATGTGCAGACCCTCGCGCAATTTGCTTCCAATCTCGAGGACAGCCGCTTCCTTTTCCCCGTCGGCCGTCCAAATGGAAATCTTGTTGGTCTTGCTGCGAATATTGACCACGGCACCGCACAGTTCGTCCGAATTATCGCAGGCCTCGCCGATCAGACAGAGCATCGTGTCCATCCAGAAGTTGTCCAGGTCGTTTTTGGCGGTTTTGGTCACACTGATGACCCAACGACCGCCACGGACATTGGCCTCATCCTCCCACATCGGTCGAATGCCCTTCTTGAACAGACAATAGTCGCTGCCCAGCTTCAGTTCCGATGGCGTCTTGATGTGCGTCACCAGGCTCCAAAAATTCTCGACGGTGTCGAAGCTTGTGACCTTGTGAAGCATATCCTCCCAGCTTTTGGTGCGATCGTTCTCCAGATACCACAGTGTCCAGCAGTTGTTCAACGGATGATGCGGTCCCTTGGCCTCCATCTCTTCAGGCAGATAATCATCATCATCATACTGGCTAACATCGCTCTCTAGTGGCTTCATCTTCTCCAGCGATCCTGTCTCTGTGAGAGTCGTATTAGTAGTAACATCAACAATATTCTGACATTCGTTCTTCTCAATTGTCGGCTGAACGGTTGGAGAATGACTACTAGATTCGATTGTTGGGTTCGAGTAATGGGTACTACTTGGTTTTAGCATGCTTTTCTTTTGCTCTGACAACTTCTTTTCGATATTTTTCTCTAATAACATTTGCTCGGGGCTCAACTTTTTCTCTGTAACTTTCTTTTGCACACTTTCCTCTTGCGGGACCTCACTTTTCTTCACCTGGCCATTGTCCTGAACTACGTCCCTTTCTTTGACCTCATTTTTGTCCTCTGAATTTTCATTCTTAATTTCATTCTTCTTGGCAACCGTGTGACCTTCACTGATTTTGCTCATCTCACTGGGGGTTCGAGGCACATTCTTCTGATCCTGATCCCGATTCTGATCCTGATTCTGCTTCTGATTCTTCTTACCCTTCTTGTTCATCTTCTTTCCCTTTTTTGAAGATTCTGCCGGTGTTGTAATCATCTTGGTGTCATTTTTCGAAGCAGCATTGGATTGAGGGACTGCAGCAGCAGCGGCGACAGTAGCTTCTACCTTACGAAGACCCACAGAAGAAGGATTTTCTTCCTTGTCGATGTAGTTTCTGAACATCGTTTTCGGATTGGCAAAGTTCTTCAGTTTGTAAAAATTGTTGGGAATCATGACGGCTTAACTGGGAATCCGAAAAAAATCTACAGGGTTAGATGGCAGATTGTTTGTGCTGGGAATTAGCATACTCACTTCTACTCTACTCTAGTCTATTTTATTTCCAAAAAAGTCTGTGCACTGTACTTGTGTTGTGTTCCCGACAAAAGCAAAACCTCAAAATAAAACCTTTCGTATAGCTCGCTTTAAAGGAAAACTCAACACCAACTTGTTTGTAAAAAATACAATAGCATCGAACACTAGATAAAGTTTCCGCCTTAATTTGTATATACACTTATAACAAAAAATCAAGAAATAAAAATCTATATCTGGCATTGACTCCAAAATTGTATAAGTCATATTGAAATTATAAGATAAAAAATAATAAGAATAATATGAAATTTTAATATTAAATCCAATATATTTGTACTTTGTATTTTGGTTTAATATGGTTCAAATTTTAATGAAACTTTGAGATAATAAAATCTTTTCTGAAAATAATCAAATGAAATATTCTGTTTAAAATAACTACAAACCGCAATTGATGAAAAAGTTAAGTCAAACATTTAAATTGAATTGAAATTCTTGGATTAATGTTTTTTTTTTGCAAGCGTTGATGGGGATTAACTAAGCCGCAGTCCAACTTTGCCATTCACCCCTTACGCAATGCATTACCAACTCCATACTAATGAGACAACCACGCAAAAATTCCCCTTCCCACGCAAAAAGGTGGACACAGCAGCTTCTTCGAACGTGAGCTGAAAATTGTCTGTAGCTCGGGAAAATTTCACTTTTGGAGGGACAGTCGGAAAAACGGACAAGTTCCACTGACAACGGAACGTGTGTGCTGAAGCTGCCGACCTTAGAAACCAATATTTACACACCCTTGGACCCGTTGATTCGCATTGGGTGCTGCGACACCCCCCAAAAAAAAAGAAGGAAAAAATCAAGTGTAGGTTAACACACATCACGCATTTCTGATTAGCCTGGACGTAGGAAGAGGAGCTGAGTTAAGCTTACTCCTTGGAAACTTATTACCAAACTCACACCAAACCAAAAATTGGACGCTTTAATCAGCACCGAAAAAGGATAAATTCTGAAACTCAAAAGTAGTAATGGGTAAGAAATCTTAAAAACTAACATACAAATCATTTACAAGAATTTTTTCATAAGGTTTACTTTTGCTGAAAGTTTACAAACGTTATTTGTTTTATGAGTAAATTTTTGACTTGGCAACAAATTTGCCTAAGTGAGCACCATAAAGAGCTTGGAATCTTAAAAATCATATAGATGAAAATCATTTTTAAGTTTATTTTGACAAATGTTTATGCTTTAAGTTAAAATATATTAGTTTATAAATTAATTGGCATTTAATTGTTAAATAAATTTAATTAAATAGTTTTAATTGCTGTTCAAAATATTGGAACATTTTTTCGGACTAGCACACCGATTATTAAGATATTTTTAATGATTTTTTGATAAAATGCCAAATAAAATAAGCTCAAAAGGAAAATTTCTTTAAATATACGACTATACCCAGTTAAAAGAGCAAAAGCAGAATAAAGAAAAGATTTTTTTGTTTGCTCGTGTCGAATGTTATTGAGCCAAAGGAAAATAGCAAGCCAAAGCCAGTGAGCAAACTTTCATTTGGCTTTTGCTGCCATAAGTTTAAATGAAAGACATTGGAATTGAATCGAATCGATCTCGAGTGAATGCATGAAAAGAATTAGAGTCGGATATTGGAAACAGAATCAGAATCGGAATTAAAAACAATGAAAATATTAGAGCGGGCCTAGTTTTGGTCAATGGATTTATGGCCATTCTCGATGACCCGATTTTGGGCTTAATGGAATATCTGTGTTTTGGCCCCAAACACAACATTCAGATCCAGATACCATATGAAAAAAATGCCAAAAGAAACATTAACAAAAATAAAAAAATAAAAACAGCAAAGAGAGTGGAGCAGATTGTGCCAGATTTTCCTTTTTTAAAAGGCGCTCAGGGAACTCATCCCCCACATTTACAAATGCGCTTTTAACTTAAATGACAGTCCAGGGGGAGGTAGAAAAAAAAAGCAAAGCCAAATCTGAAACAGAAACAGAAAAGAGTACAAGAAGCGAAAATGCACTGAGGAAAATGAAAATAGTTAATTTCTTTCTTACTGAATAATGTATAAAAGTATTCTAACTTATCTCTATGGGGTAATACAAATACATACATATTTACTCCCCTGAATTTGAAAACCTATAAAATAATAAAAATAAATCACATAAGATTTAAAACAAAAAAAATTCAGAATCTAATTCCACTCTGTTTAGTATTTAAAAATATCCTATGCACTTGCATGTACAAATTTGTATACTTTTAATAGCAATAATACAAATAAATTACATTAAATTTAAAAACACAAATATTATCACCAGCTTACTCTTTATAGAAATAAATTCTGATTATGAACTCTTATAAAATGATTCAAATAAATCACATTAAATTTCAAATAAATATTATCAACTAACTTACATACATATGTATATTCTCAGTGCACTTTAAGCCGTTTCGCTCTCCTCGATTCTTGGCTAAGAAAAACGCATTGCAATTTTTTATTTCGCCCAGCTCCTCTCAACCAATTTGATGTAAATATTGTATTAGGCGGGGGGGCTAGACCAAAGTGTTGAGTAAATTTATTGGTAGCACATAAATCGAGGACTCCGCCCTCAAAATCGCTTGTCGTCCATTGAAAAATTAAGCACTCTAAAGGTAAATACACACACACACACACACACACACACACACACACACACACACACGCACACACTCACTGCAAAATAATGGCAGTCATTCAGTTGAAAGCCAAAGGTTTTCTTTCGCTTTTCGTTTCCTGTGACCTGTGACCTATGACCTGTGTGAGCTGTCGCCGCCGCTGGTTGAAATGTTCTCAGTTCAAATGTCCAAATGTTCGGCTGCCCCGAAACTGGAAAAACTGATGAAAATGCAAAAATGCTGTTCCCAGCTATGTATGTATTTCCCCTCGGTTGCTGGATGCTGCTATGCCAATTTTAATTAACAAAAAACATGACCAGCTCCCTGTTGCGTTGTATGTGTTTTGTTTAGCTCTGTTTTGTTTGGTTTTGTTTTGTTTTGTTCAGTTCTGTTTTGTTTGGCTAGTTTGAACTTTGTTCCTCGGTATTCTTGTATTTCGGTTAAAAAAGATGGGTATGTGGAAGTGGGGAACTTCCTATGATCCACTCAATTGCACCACTGACCCAACTTTCGGCATCATTTTGGGGATTTCGTGTAATCGCCAATGATATTCAAGCTCTGATCAACAAGCGACATGAGGTAAAGCCAGAAGGTATAGGGAAATGTCGAGGGAGACAGGTAGAAAATGCAAAAATACATTTCGTTTAATATTACAAAGCAATGGCTTCTACGTAATGTATTACTAATGCATGTATTTATTAGCAATACCTTTTAATAAAAAAAGGTTTCAAAACTTACATTGATTGGCACTCGCTTAAAACAGATACTATGCCGTAAGTTATGTAACTTTATTGTGGAAAAAGTGAGTTTATTGTTCCAGAGCCAGATTTTGTAAAATTTTGACTGTATATTTAGTAAATATCCAAGTACATCCTTATCCGAATAATGTAAATGGCAAATTTATGGGTTTCCGACCTAGCACTTGAATATAACACACAAATTTTTTGAGAACTAAGTTGTATAAAACTGTTAAAGATTTCTAAGCTTACTAAGGACTGGTTCAGATAAATAACAAATCTGATATATATGGGTAAATTAAAAAATAAATAACTAACAAACAAGAAATGAAACAAACATCGGCAAGCTATGAAGCGTATTTGTTTAAAAAATAGCGAAGCCATGTCGATTTTTGATTGAACTTTTCGATCATTTTATTTGTTTAATTTTAATACAATTGAAGCTGTAGTTCTGAAATAGTAAATCATTACTATGTCTCCAAATATATTTGAAAAGTTTGAAAAACAAATTTATTTTTAAATTAAAATTAAATTAAATTTATTTTTCAAATTTATTAATTCGATTGTTTCCATGGGCGCTTCATTATATAGACGACCGATCCGGTCTGTTCCAAATGGCATACTATCTGCAATGAAAAGCAAACGTTTCCAAAAGTTTCGACCAGAAACCTTTAAAACACGGACAAACGGAAAAACGATCAGACGGAATAAAAAAACTACAGACATTATTAAAGTATAAGTATAAATTCAATACTTAATATTATAACCTATACCTAATAATTTCATTTCTATACCGAAAAGTCTAAAACTGTAGTCTAAGGCTCTATTTTTAAGCCACATAAGATTTATTTTGATACTTTCGTGGTTTTAATTTAATACTCATCTTATTGAGAAATTGATCATACCCAATAGTTTAAAACTCATGTAACAATAGTTTTCTCACTATACATTTTTTTTTTGAGTAGTAAATCCATTTTGATCATTTTTTTTTGCAGGAAACTCAAAGGTCGAGTCGCTCAGTTTGATTATTTGGACTGCATTTTCGGTGACAGTTGTGTGACGCGGCGCCATTGTCGCTGCCTGTCGTTTCCGGTTCCGCTTCCGCTTGGCTTCCGTTCTCCTTCGTTCTCCATTCTCCTTCGTCCTCGGTTCTGCTTTGTTTGCCTTTGAACCTCTCTCAGATGGTCAAATTTGTTTCCTAATCCCGCAGCCCGTCGCTGGATTAGTGTTAAAACATTTAATTAAAAAACTGAACTGAACACCGGTTCAGTGGCTTTCGTCGCATAATTTGCATGCCAACAACACTTTGGCCAGTTTGCACACATATCATTAGTTCTGCATTTGGCTAAATAATAATGAATAATTTTCAGCTTGTGTCGCTTTTTTGCCTAGAGTTCAGAGCTCTGTGCGTGTTTTTTTTTTTTTTGCCCATGCAACACACTTGTTCATGTTTGCACATTCGAATGTTTTGCGTTTTGTGTTCTTGTGCAATGCAATTAATTAGAACTGGATAAATGGTGCATGAGTGTTTGCAATATCAGAGCGAAAATTAAATTAAATTAAATTTTATGTGCATTTTTGTGCATTTTGTGAACAAAAACGCAGTGAAAAAGTCATTCAAAGCTCAAATGCAAACATCGGGCATTATGAAAACGCATCAACACAAATTGAACCATAAAACAAACGTGTGTGAGAGCGGTGAATTTATCATTTAAAATTGCTAAATCATGTCAAATATTTAATGAGTTGTTAACAGTTGCACGCACATGAAAAGGCAAAAAAAAATTATATATATACATATATATATATATATATATGCATAATAAAAATTAAAAAAAAAATATGCAAAGTAAAAAAAAAAAAATGAAAATGGAAATTGCCAGGAGGCGTGACAGTCCGCCCACTTGCAGCTCCAACTGTTCGTGGCGAACTGAGGCAAACTTTCAGGACTTCTCACAACTTGCTCGGTCGAACAACAGAAATGCAAAAATAACAGTGGCAACACAAGGAAAACTAACAGTTGAAGTAAAGAAATTGCTGTAGAAACTAGCTTATACGAGGAAATGTGAAATTAAATACCTGACTATTGAATTCAAAATCGTATAATTAATATTTAAATAAAATATTATATCATAATGTTATGTACAATGCATATTAAATTGCATGATTTAACATAAAAATATTTAAATAAATGTGCAAAGTATATATTTAAGTTAAAAAAGTTCCTATATAATTTGAATGCATATTTAAATTGAATATGGTTCAATTATTAATTTATATTTTATATCAAATTCGAAAATAGTCTAATCAAAAATTTTATTATTTACATTTTTAAAATAAATAAAAAAAAAAAAATATTTCAATATTGATCATAATATTTAGATTTAGGTATTGGTTGTTTTTTTTTTGGTCCAATACAATAAAAAAGTGTTAATGTAAACTTAAAGAAAAAAAAATTGTTACTTAAATTAGCATCCACCTTCCAATATTGTGCTCAACTTCAATAACAACTGTGCCAGTAAATGATATAAACTAGAATTTATTTGCGGCTACCAGCATTAAGTTTGCTTCCAACAAAGCACCTGAAGAACGCTATCAAAAGCCAAACTCTTTGCCTTCATCACATGACCAACTTTTACCAAAAGCCAATTGACACCCCTTTATTTGTTTGATATTTTTAATAACATGAATTGTTTTTAGCATTTAAGTATATGAACGTTTGCATAACGTATTTTCCCCAGTTCTGTACAAATAGTTCCACTTTTGAAACCCTGTTTGCCCAACTGCGTGCATGAAAATTTGCGTCACGTCAGCCTGATTATCAATGTGCCAACAATTTCTGTTCAAGCTTCTGATACGTACACTTATTAGCTGTCTTATATTGTGGTGTATAGTTTATTTGGTGTACATTTTCTACTTAAATTAAATATAAAAAGAAAATAAAAAAATATGTATGATTAGAGTTTGAGCCGATTTGCCTCAATAAGAAATTACAGAAGTTTTCACTTCTGCATGGGTAACAAATAATTAAAAAAAAAAAAAGATATTCCAGCAGATGCTGATATTTATGTTAAGATTTTAAGCCGATTTGGCTTAATAAGATTTTTTTTGTACCTTATCAAATTAACGAGTCTATTTTCTATCAAAATGACAATTTATACATGGTTATTAGAGCCCAAAGAACCTTAAATTTTACCCACTGCCTCCTTCAACTGCTGTTCATCCCGTTTTCGTCGCTTTTCCAGAGTCTCGGCCAACTGCTGATCGGTGGGCAGGAAGCCCAATCTCCGGAATCGCTCTTCCACTCTGGCCTGCAGTTGGGGCTGAAATCGCCAGATACTGGCATCCACAATGGGATCGATCAGCAGGGATTTGGTGTCGGGTTCCCGGTAATGTTGCATTTGGGCAAACTCAATGGGCACCGATTTGGCGGCACATGCCGATTCCTCGGTGTGAAAAAAGGTGAAATGATTATGCAAACCGACGGCAAAACGTGTGTCATGCAAACACTTGGCGGCCGCCCCTCGATTGCAATGCTCCCGCACGCGTTCCACATGTTGCAGCATATAGAAGGAGCTGGACAGATTCCTATAGACCTTCGGCCGTTCCGGATACCTCGGGTAGTAGACGTTGCGGAAACAAAAGCTTACCCATTCGGTGCAATCCGCCGATGTGCGACTCTCATAGTCTGGGACAACTCGGGCCAGCTTCACCAATTCCGGCCAAGTGGTGTGATTTCCGAGGGGCATTATCACCTCATCAATATCGAACACACCCACATAGTCGTATTTGTACATGTTGCGGTAGAAACAATCATTGTAGGGTATCATCTCGTTCAGTATTCGATTGAAACCATCCGCCATCATGGCATAGTGATGGAAATGGGGTCGAGCATGCGGTTCACCCCTGCCCAAGGACATGGGACGTAGCTCTAGAAAGCCAGGACTCGTGACCAAATAGTCCTTGACCACCCGCGTCATATTCGCATGCATTTGGGCATCGTAGAGCACCACTTTGTGGGCGCCCAACAGACGCATCAATTCCAGCCACTCAATCAAACGCCATGACTTATCCTCATACGGAAAATCCATGGCCTTCACACATACCACAAATCTGGGATCACTGGTCGACGAGGTTGTATCGTTTTTGGCCACTGTCTGGGGTGACTCTTCCGTTTCGTAAACCACTCGTAGCAGATTCCTGGCCATATTGCATTTGTCGGCCACTAAGGAAACCATCTGGGGCACCTGGTATTTGTCACTACCCTCGGGCAGGGGACAGCTCAAGAATGTTGGGTAATAACGTCGAGGCGCTTGGCCAAAAGGCCACATTACCTTGTGCTCCGAAACGGGTACAATCACTGGCTTGGTCCTGCCATCGAACCAAAATTGGCAAAAGATTTCGGGATACTTGAAGGAGTCGTTCATGGGCTGATTTACCATGGCCAAGAGACGAACTAAAGGCGCCTCTGGCACTGCTTGCCGATCATCGTAATAGGCTCCGTACAGATAGTATGTGAGTTTACCATTTATAGCCCTCTGCCAATAGGTGTTGTGAAAATCAATGTTCATCAGATCGGGTGCGGGTCCACAGTTCTCCAAAGGATATCGCCGATTTTCCCTAGCCAGCAGTTCCTCCAGCGGAAACGAGGGCATCTCCTCACGAATCCAACCCAAGCGCTGCTGCAAAGAGGGCTCTAAAAATGGAAATTGGGCATCAAAGGCTGTCAAGGAGGCGACATTCTTAACGAACGGAAATCTAGCTGTTAGTTCCGAATTTTTTTTCTTTATTTTTTTATCATCAAAAATATCCTTTCAAAAAAGAGAGTGGTTCCTACCTGCCCGTCGATCTACTAGCAGCTCATCAAAGATATCCACTTGCTGACGCCTCGGAAACCGAGAAACGCCATCGTAGCTGTGGAAATAGAGGCCCAAAAGAAAGAGCAGCTTCAGGAATATAATCACGAATAAGACGCGAAATAGGCGCGTGTAGCTCGTCGACATTTCTGCCCTCGACTAGTCGCCATATAAAAAATCGTAAAGCCACCGGAGTCCAAAACCTAAAGAAATTTCCAAAAAGTATTGCAGGCAGCGCTGCGACTGCGCTGCGACTTTGACGCCTGTTCTGAACTGGTGCCGAAATATTTAATAAAGCTGTTTCCATTATGAGTCGACTTGGTGCGGTGACCTTGCGGGTGGAAACTTGTTAAGTATGTATTACGAAAGTACTGTTTCAAGACAAATAAGACAGTATTGTAAACTGAAGTTATTTGCCAATACAGTTGAACATCGAGTTAGGAATATTTCAAATTAAAAAATGAATTTTCATTTAAGCCGACGACTTAAGGTGTTACCCCCAGTTACAGCGCAAAATAAAAAGCTATTTTAGAGATATTTTTCAACGAATGATGTTGAACTGTTTTAAACGATAAATATAATATCTAAAACATGTTTACAGCATAAGTTTTAGTATTTGATTAATAGAAAACCACAAATTTTAATATATTTAATGAAATAAAACTATAATATTGTCTTAAATTGAAGGATTTATAAAAATATGCATATTTTATAAAATGGCCAAACATAAAAATTTAATTTTTCATTGGAAACAAAAAAACAACGATTTAGGAATCGAACCATCCAAATTTCATATAAATCGGCTCAAAAGTTTTCATGTTATTTTAGTCACCGATTCAAAACTAGCTTTTCGAGAAAATCGCGCTTAAAGTTTTAAGTTAGCATACAAGAAATTCGTCGATTTCCTTCTTTTAATGCTCTCATCCTTGTGCACTTGATAATCGACTTAAAAATAAGCAAAACAAACAAATTTTTTTTTTTAATTTTTGGATGTGTACTGATCAGACGGATAAATTTATACATTTATATGTATATACTATTCTTATATTTAATATGTATTTCTTATGGTGTAAAATTTTAAAGTTAATAACTCCCGGCTTTTCGTTAAAATAAGACTTCGCGCAGACAAAGCCCCAAAAACAGGCGACAGGAGGCGGAAACCAAAACAGATACAGATACAGAGACAGCAACTGGAGAACTCAAGACAGAGACACAAAACCAGCAGAGCGGAATAAGGCGCAAGTTCTAAGAATAACAAATAACAAACATGCAGGAGGCGACGGCGACTCACGTGTGTGGCACCGTTGCAAGGAGCCGCAGAAAGGTTGCCTGCCGCAAGGTGTGCAACAGACACCGGCAACCAAAAACCCAAGCCCAAACCCAAACTTAGAATCAGGGTGACGGCGAAGTACTGAGTGCACACGAAAACGCACCTGGGTGCAAATGAATGATGATGATGTTGCCACAACAGCCGCCGCTGGCAAAAGAAAAGCGGCAGCCGAAACTTCTTTTGCGGTCTACAACAGTGTCTAAAAATGGCAAACCCACGGATATTAATTACACGTTTGTAGAGTCAATTTTTACAACGACAATTCAGAAAATTGAATTGTAAATAAATGAAAATTTAAGGCTTTTATAAAAAGAAATTGATGATGGAAAAATTATTAATTCGTGAAAAAAACAAATTTTGATGAAACATTTAAATTCATTTCTTAAAACCAATGACACATTGACATTATATGACATTAAAAGAATATTCTGCTTTATTTTCAAAGAGAAATGAAAAAAAGAGAGGTTCTGGATCATTTGAAATCAAAATATATCAGTTATAACATAAATAATTGCTTTGCCCACTTTACTTTATTTTATAGAAAAAAGTTTAAAAAAAAAGCGTTAAATTGTTATTGAGAAATCAAAATATTTATCAAATATAGTGTTTCAAATATCAAAACGATCAATGCAGTAGTTTTTAAGTTATCAGGAGCACCGATAATTAAAACGCTTGAATGTTTTGAACACCACCAAATTCTTTATTAACTTATTTATAATATAAATATCCAACAATTATAAAAATAGCCATAACTTCGACTTGAAGAATATAAACATGACATTCGTGAGATATATGGGCTTTATGTCCCACTGTCTTGGCCAGAACTTGTGTTTCTTGGCTCATATGTGGCACAACCTCTCGCTTAAGCAAATTGCCAGCCTGAGCCACGAACTCCTCCTTGAAGCTCCGCTCCTTCTTCTTTTGTTTACTGCCTGCGGCTAGTGAAAGTCGACTGCAACAACTACGCGCTTGAGTCTCCGCCCTGTTGCATTTCACTTAGAATGCTTTTAACCAAAACATTAAGCAGCTGGTGTCACATTATATCAGCGAGGCGAGGCTTAGTTGGCCTGGTAGAAAGGAGTAAGGCGTAAAGAGTAAGGAGCCAGGAGCCGCAGGAACATGCAACCAGCCACCAACAACCAGCAACACAGCAGCAAATTTATGGCCCGAATTAACCCGGCCCGAACTGGAACTCCGCCGCCCCGCATCAGAAATGCTGTGGCTGACTGAAAACAAGCCACTCAGAAGGGAAGATGACTGGAGTGGCCTTTAATGAGCTGAATTATTTCACGTGGAAAGAGCTGCCAAGGGGTTAGCTTAAGCAGCTGGATGCGAGATATTAAAATCCTCTTTAATATCATATTTTCATAAACAAAAGCACCCCTCTATGCGCTTCTCAAAAATGTTAAGACTCTGAGGATCAAGCAATTACTTTGAGCTGATATGCTACTGTTCTCACAAAATAAATAGCTATTTCTGCAAACATGTCACACATTTTATATTGTTAACTTCTTAAGAACTTAAAAACCAGATTTAATATAATAGTTACAAAAGGTCTCTACAAGTGCCAGCTTCTCAAAAATGTTATGTGGTTTATGCAGACTTTTTGAAGTAATATTCTCCTTCTTCTTCAAAAAAAAGTTATAAATTTAACATTTATTACTTCTTTAAGTACTTTTAAAATCCATTTTAAATGTCTTCGTTCTGAGACTTTCTACATTTGCAATAATCGCCTTTCAAAATTGCTAAGTGGTTAATGACGACTGCAGAGATTAAGAGATTACTTTGACCTAATCTGTTACTATTTTCCCACAACAAATAGCTATTTGTGCAAACACGTTATAAATTTTCCTTTTATTACTTCAATGTCAAAACAAGAACTCCCTTGTCACTAGCTTTACACTACTCAATATAGAAATCTCAATTACTTTGAATGCCAACATTGACCTCTCCACATGCATGTGGCATGGCATTAGGCTCTTTGGAAAACAAGGGCTCTGCTCAATCTAACTGCACTAATTGAAAACTGTAAATGGAAATAATAAGACAATTTAACAGGGCCAAGGCAGAAATAGTCCTGCAGGCTATGGTCCACCCACATCGAAAAGCAAAAATTGCAGTGCGTCAGTCAGTCAGTCGAGTCAATCAATCAATCAATCAATCATTCGACCTGAAAGGCAATGCCAAACGACTGCAGTTGGTCCAACTGACCTGGCTGCACCTTCATTTGCCCTATTTGTTTATTAAAATTAAATTTTGCATAATAAACCATACGAAAAATGGACTCGGACTTTGTTTTTACTGTGTGGTGCTGGGCTGTTGTTACTTGACCGTCAGGCATCAATTTGGTTTTACTTAGAGCAGAGTCCGGCTTTGAATAATTGATGAAAACAACGTCCATGAAAAGGCCATTCATGTGCTTTAAGCAGATTTACTCGGGCATCGAATTAAAATGCCTGCACACACAGAGTGCATTGACTGGCTAGCCTCGTACTCCATAAATCACGGTACCCCAGACAGGATGGCACATGCGATCCGGGAGGAAAGGACACCACACACGCAGGGCTTTGGCAACGAGTCAGTAAGGCCAAGGCCACCTGCGGTGGGGAGTGGGCCAACCGCTTTAAGATCTTGAATAATCAGTTCAAGCAGAGGTACCTTTTATGAAGCACCAAAGTCACATGACGACTTATTTAAGTCAGCTTGAGTTTGATAAATCAAAACAAAACTTTTGTGGTGCCATAAGTTGTCTTGTAATGACATAATTAATACAATTTTTTATTTGATATTTGTTTTTTTTTATGAAGAATCATATTCTCAAAGCGACTTATTTAAATTGAGTTGAATTTTAAAATAAATCAAAACTAAGCTCATTTCACTTGTCAAAAACACAATAAATAAAAAGCATTTCAGCTATAACAAGATATTTTGGAGTACAAACACACAAATAGAAACCAATAATTAACATAACTTATAGGCTTAGAAGACATTTAGTTTTGTTTTCAACTCAAACTCAATACATTGAATTAGGCATTTAGTGCCAGGCGCACCAAAGCTGTATTTTATGTTGATTAATCTATTTATGTGCCTCAAGTGCAGACCTTAAAGTCGAGTTCACCAGACTGAAAGGGTCCCTTGATGACTCCTCTTGACCAGGACGCCGCCAGCCAGCCTTCCACCTTCCACCTTGACCCTAGCCCACTTATTTCGCACTAATTTATCAGTTTTGTGGCCCATAATTCAGGCCTCAATCTTTTGTTCAAAGGAGAATTGCAGTTTGGGAGGACTTTGGCTCTTATTCTAACTAACGGACAGTGGACGGACACGAACAGCGACAACAACAACAACAACAACAACAACGGACAGAATCTGTGCGTTAGCGTTGTCTAGCTGCAGAAGCATCATCAGCATGATTAATTGATGAAAATCCTTTTTGCCATGCAGGATAATAAATTACAATACCCGACCAAACGGACAGACGGCGGACAGGTGGTAGAATAGTAGCCAAAAGTAAGGGGAATCGCAGACGTGAACAGCATGTGTTGCAAATGGCTCACACACACAACTGTGATTTGCACACATGCACACAGAGAAAAAAAACAAAAATCAATCAAACTCACGACGAATGGACTACTAAACTTTTAAAAAGATTCGACGATTGCCTATTTAAATAGGTAATCTAAAATTCAGAATAGTGCTTCTTTTTCTACTATTTAAATTATAATACTATACAAACGCCCAAAAAAAAAAAAAAAAAAAAAAAAAAATACATGAATACTATTTTAATTGCTATAATACTGTTTTGGAAAATAATTATTCTTTTTATAATTTTTTCATAGTATTTCTTTCTGTTTCCATGGATGAGGGTGAGAGGGCTTGCATATGCATGAGCTTGTGCCCATGTGTTTGTTGGCCTCCCTCTTCTGCATTGAATTAAACTCCACGGCGAGAACAAGTTCCGTTGCCGTATTTCCACCGTATCCATATCCATTCCCCATTTCGGCCAGGACGACGATGACGCGCTGCCTGTTTCCCAAATTAGCTTAATTTCATTTAAAAGGATACAGCAAGCAGCGCTGCAAGCACAGCACAGCATAGCTATGGCTATGGCTATGGCTATGGCTATGGCGTGGTGGCATGTTTGATTCCGGAGAAAAAGGCACAACTTTGGGGGCAGCAGCAGCAGCTAACGAAGAGGAAAGTTAACTGGTGCCGTATGGAATCTGGAATATTTAACTAGTTGGCAACAAGGAAAGCTATGCATTGGTAAATGGAATTCCTAACCCTTTGCTAGGGATGCTCCGATTCTCATTATCATTAAAGTGATTCAAAAACGATTTGAATTTGCTCAATATTCCTTAAAGTGTAAAGTAGTTTAAATGCTTGAAATAGGGTTTATTATTTGAAATAAAAGATCAATGGATCCTAGATTCGGGATAGGGACATCAGGAGGTCGAACGAAGCTCTGTTCCCTACGCTTTCCAGATTTTCCCCGGCGTTTTCCTCTCGTCCGTGTGCAAGCAGTTCGTGCGTGTGTGTGTGTGTTTATAATTCATTAGTTTGCTAAATGTATTTCCTAGCTTAATTGGGTAGTAAAGCACACGGACTAAGCTCATAAAGCAGCCAGCAAGGCAAACAGCAAGCTCTCCGCTCTCCTTTCCCCCAGCGAGTCCTTGACGATGTCTGATTAAGGCAGTCGGAAAGAAAGGAAGGGAAAACTGGGCGGAGCAGCTGCAGATCCATTCACTAGCGTTCATTTGCGTGGGTGGAAGTCTGGAAGAGTGTGTGTGTGCAGTTGCCACAAATTGCTAACCGGATTGGTAAAGGAACAAAGCTCCCAGAGAGGAGAAATGAAAGAGGAGGGGTCAGCTCATTTGTTTGGCTTTATAAGGAGCTCATCCGCCAACTCGGCGTATGCGGAATATTGAAATGCCAGTAATGCCAGCCCCAATGATTATGATTGTCCATCATTACAGCTCTATCCTCTTTTGCGCATTCGATCCACTTACAGGTTTTCCATTTAAATCAATCACTCTTTTTTAAAACTTCCTTTTTTCATGACTCATTAATGTCTGATATCCCAATATCTTCATAACCATGTTTTTCTGTTAATTAAACATTTATCGGTTTTCATTCATTGCGATTTTAAGCTATTTTAAAAATGAATTTAATAAAAAAAATTAAAACTTTTCATCGGACTATTTTCGGAATTTATTTTTATATTTGAAAATTTAATAAAAATTTAAACCGTAAATTTAAGTCTAATATTTGCACATAAATTAAAATATATTAATATTTAATCATTCATTTTAATATGCATGGTATTTAATATAATTGCTTAATATTTAATTTATATGTTCTATATAAAATTTGAACTCAATAGTAAGATATTTTTACTTGACTTTTAATCAGTGTAGTTTTTTAACCCTTTCTTTACATTTGGCAAAAAGCTCTCAGAAGTATACAGTATTTTTATAAGTTACTTTTATTTATACAAAGTTAGATATCTTGGCATACTTTAAGGTCTTTTCAGTTGATAATTTCTGTTTCTTCTTATCAGTTCGTCATTTAACCATCTTTAAAGAAGTTAAAACCCATACTAAGTATGTGGAAAACAAAATGAGTTCTAGTTTTAAAAATTAGTTTGTAGTGCAGTGGTGAGTACGAACACAAGTCCCTCGTTTTTGTTATATACTCAAAAAACAATAACCGAACGTGTATTTCATTCATGGTCGGGATCGCTAAGAGCTTATCGGTAGTGTTACGTCGCAGTTTGCTGAACTTTGCCCACTTTGTTCGGTGGGAATCGTTATGTGAACCGGTTTCATGTACGCGCTACGATAGTTTAAGTCGAATTGCCCCACACCAGCATTGAAGCAAGTGAGTAATTAAAATTAGTTTAGTCCCAAAGTCGAGACCAAGAGCATCTTTCATAACACAGAATCGTTGTACACTGCACGGCACTGTTAAAAAAAAAAACTAGTAAATCTAAATATTCTGTTCTCAACTTAAATATTTTTAGTTATTTTAAATATGAAATTATCAACATTTTTTATTTAAATAAGAAAATTTAATTGAAACTCAAACCATATTTAACTTAAATAAAATGCAGATATTATGTTCAGTATAATGTTCTCCACGTTAATTAAAATATTTTAATATTAAATCATGCGATTTAATATGCATTGTATTTAATATTTATCATACAATTTTGATTACTATTGAAGTAAGATATTTATTTTTCCTTTTCCACTTTTTTATCAGTGTGGGGGTTTCGACACAAGTCCATATCATACTCATGCACTCAGTGTGGAAATATTATTATTATTAAGAAATCCATTGCTTAAACAATAAAGAAGAGAGACGTAAACAAAGAGACACCTGAATTGTCGTGCCATGCACATTTGCAATCGATCGAGGAACTGCTAAGCTTAGTCTCAAGTCTCCCGATCATCGAAGCTTTGTTCTTAATTTTCAATCGTCTGACTGGGACTTGTTTTGTTACTGTGCAGTGACAGATTGTTGACTCAACTGCAAACGCAAACATATTGAAATTACAACTGTCCGATACCTAGGAAGTCAGGTTTTCTTAATAATTTTTATTAATAAATTTAAAAAAAAAGGAAGACTAATGTAATATAAATATTGTATGCAAATGGGTTGGTAATTAACTCATAAAATTTTTCCTCAAAGTTACATAACATTCGATATAATATTTCTACTCAAGCAATACTACCCATAAAAAAATTGTCATAGAAACTAAACTATTGTTACTTGAATTTTAAATTATTGGGTATACCACGAAAGTATAAAAAAAAGACATAAACATAAGGGTTCGACTACAGTTTTAGACCAAAACTTATAGATGTTAAATTTATACTTATTATTAAATTAATACTAATACTTTTATACTTTTTTTTTAAGACGCAATAATAAGAACTAAATTATCTTTCTTTTTGTTGGTATTTGCAGAGTTAGAGAACTTTTTTCTGCAGAATGCGACAAACAATATACCCCATTTTATACAAACAGGGGGTAAAATCGAAAAAAGAAACAAAGAACGCCGACAATTGAGATAGCAGGCACATAAATAGTAGCCATATGTTGATAAGCTATCTACCTACTATATATGAGGACACACATTAAGCGTTCTAGTATCGAGGCAGGAAATTTTGGCACATTTGTAATTCTCGTTTCGACCTTAACTTTACGGCAATGGGTAATAATGGGTACTGGAGAGGGTTCGACTAGCCGTCTGCTGGTGAATCATCCACGTTTTTCTGCGAATTGTTGTTGCCGGTAAAAGAAACAGCAGACGCAGGAAAATACTTTTTTTTGTGCCAACACTCCCCGTTTCTCTGCGAATATTGATCCAAATTCTCTCACTCTCGCGCTCTCTCGCTCTCTCACAGATAAGTGGTTGAAGAGCGAATGATGTCATTGGCGTTGTTTGGTTGAACAAAGCCAGAAAAAAAACACTGTGGGCCAATATCACTAAAAAACAATATTTCACTTTCTTAAAAAAAAATTTATTAAAATATACAAAACAACTCATTAAAAGTAATAAAACAGAGAGATAAAAATTAACATTTGGAGTCACAAAGAATTGCTTGAATACCACTCTAAAGTTACAACTTACTTTAATAATTATATTTATAAATATACATACTATTTAAAGAAAGATTGAAACTGACTCTTTTATTATTATTAAATAAGTATTTATTGTAAGCCCGAATAATATTGAAAATAAAGAGCTTGATATTAGGAGAGTAACGTTGACTAATGCAAATTATTCATTTGTATATATAGATTTATTAATCAGCCCACAATCCAAGAAATTATTTGCTCATTCGCTTAACAAAAAGCATTCTTAGTTTGCTAAAGATAAGATAGTCGATAAGACATTTCCAAAAAGATTACAGATAAAAAAAGGGAACAGTGCAAAAAAATTGTATAATTAACTTAAATATAATATAAAAATCACAATATTAAATACAATCCACATTTAATGGCATCATTTAAAATTAAAATAAGTGAATCATGTGAAAACATTTAGATATAAAATGGATCCTATTAGTTTTATATGCATTATAATTAAGTTGACAATTTTTTTAAAATCGACAAATATTTAAATTGAGTATGAAGTGCCTGGACTAACTAGGTTTTTTTTGCCAGTGATGGGGTGACTCCGAACTGTTCTGGTTTTTAGTCAACCGTCAATAGCTTTCGACCCACTGTGTGGCGTCATCGACGCTTGGCTTCGGTTTGCTCTGCTCTGGAGCTTTGTGACCGGGAGAAGTCGCTTTCATTCACTCGCGAGCACCGCGCAACCACAGACGGATCTACAGACGGATCGGATCGGGTTGGACGAACACCAGCCACAGACACAGAAACCAACAGCAGCATTATGAACAAGTACGCGATGCTGGCCATCTGCCTGCTGGCCGCTCTGGGTGCCCTGCTCCTGGAGGTCAAGGCCACACCGGCGACCACCGCCGCCAAATTGGATCCCAGCCAGCTGGGTGGTCTCTCGGCTCAGTTTTTACCGCCGGAGTACCGCAACACAAACGTCAGTGTTGGTGAGTTTTTGGGGAAGTGAGAGTGACATAACCGGCAACTGGTTATATTTACACCCTTTTTTAGGCGAACATTTAAGATAGCTTTCAACTAAATAACAATATTATTAATTTCCGTTTGTCTGCATATTGCCTCGTTCAAATAAAAAATACATTTGTAATTGTTTATAATAATGTTTGTCTCTAAATTCAAATTTTGGTCGATCGGAGCAATAATGTCAAAAGTATGGCTTTTATTTCATAACCGTTCACTAGAACTGGTGTAATAAATCTCATGTCGTTTTAAAATATTACATTTCCTGCATTTTTAGTACTGATACTGAGGAAATTGTCTCTTTCAAACAGCATATACATCTGTTTTTATCCGAGAACAAAACTTAAATCTTCATAGTTACAAAGGGATTCGCTATTCTGTCAGCTTTTTCATTATATTTAGCCAACAATAATGAACTAAGTTCTTGCAAACTGCGGTGATTTTTAAGCAGGGCTAGCCAGGATTTTCTCACAAGAGTAAGCAAGTTGTATTATCATAAATTCACTAATATGCCTATATCGTTCTCTTTTTATAGATGACATCAAGCGAATGTACCGCGAGAAGTGCAAGAAGGTGAATGGAGCGGACAACGCAACCTTCTACGACGAGATCGAGAAGGCGGCGGCCAAGATGAGCGCCTGCATCAGCGGGGTGGCCAATCTGACCGCTCTGCAGGAGGAGATGGACCTGGCGAGGCCGCAGGGCGAGCTGGACTCCGTGTTCCATAAGTACTGCCTGAAGGCCCCGGAGGCGGAGGCCTGCGTCAAGGAGTTCAACGAGAAGGCCCAGCATTGTTTGACCGCCGAAGAGAAGCGTCACCAGGAGACGATCACCAGAATCGGCGGTGCCCTCCTGGGATTCGCTTGTGACCGCGGTGGCGATCAGATTGCCCTCTTCGTTGCCGAACAGGGACCTGAATGCCTGGACGCCAACAAGGAGGCCATTAACAATTGCCTGAATCAATCATTCCATCAGTATATTCCCAAGGACGGACAAGTTCCCAGTCTTATGAGCAGCCCGGAGCTACTATTCTCGCCCACCCACTGTGTGGACTTGCAGCGCTTCGAGGTGTGTGTCCTCCATCATTTGGAGCGCTGTTCCGAGATCACTCCAGCCAATATCGTCCAGTCTATCTTCCGGTTCGTGAAGAACGAAACCGACTGCCAGGCTTGGATGCAGGCCCATGCCAACGAGAAACCGATCCTGATGGACGCAACCCTAAAATCAAACAATACTGCCACCGGACTCGCATATTCCATTGCTGGCCCTCTTTTGGGCGCCACTATGCTCCTGATGCGCCCCTGAACGCCAAAAAACTCTTTAGGTTTCTTTTTTTTTCGATGATAGCGATAACGATGTTTTTTTTTTTGTTTGTTTGTGTGTGTAGTAGAGTGAGTATTGAGTATCGGTACCATAAAATTTAATGTGTCCTAAGGAATTGCTTATAATAAATGAGAAATACTACGACGAATGAAATGTCCAAGGCCCAACCAGAACAAAGGTTGTCCAGTCGGAATTGGAGGGTTATAAATATGATGTATTATATGGGGTTTTGTTTAAAAGTCGAGGAAGTCGTAAAAAAAAAATGTGGAAAATGTAATGTCTCGGTTCTTTTTTGATGCTGATTAACCTTTTTTCTAGGGAATTCTTTTGCTTCGTTGTCGACTCAAAAAATGTAAGATAACACATTACATACAAAATTATATTTTTTATCGATCTTAATCTAAAGATATATATTTTTATCTGGTATATAAATAACTTATTGAAGCAAAGTCTACGTATGATAATCCTACATATGTTTGTACATATATATTTATTGTCTTAAAAATTGTATCGGGAAGTCATAGTACGCATTTATAACAACAAAAATGACTCAGTATATTGACTCAATATATTTGCCCAAGACTTTGATCGATGAATGTCAAGCAGATAGGAGTAAAACTCTACCCTTGCCCCCTTTTTTATACGAACGTAAGCCTCGAGCCACAGATCGTGGCATACTCTTGGGCTAACTTTCAATATATCCGAAAAATGCACACTGGAGAAATTTAAAATTGCAAATTTAGTATTCCGTTAATTTTTAATTGAATTTGATTATCAATAAGGAACTTTAGTGTTGATAAATTGATATTCATCGATCCAACTGGTTTATTTCGAAGCAACCTTTTATTAATTTTTAAATCTGGATTCGTCTGACATAATTTTCCTGACTCAAAATAAAAGTTTTATAATTTCCGGGTTTTTAAATCATTAAAAAAATAAAACATGTTAAATTTAAAAAAAAAAAAATAATAATTTTATAATTAGAACTACAAAACAAAACATAAAAATTACGATATCTCTTTGATAGTAATATATTTGAACTAGATAAGCCATTTTGCTCCCTGTGAAGTGGGTAGTGGGTTGAAGTCAGAACAGTTCTCATTCTCACCCACTAATAAAACCACTAAAACCAAACTCAGATATCAGAGCTTGATAAGCTTGCAGAGCAACAGTATAAACAGCAACATAAACGAAAGGCTTATCATGAGTAATGACTGGGTTTACTTGACGAAATTGGGCAATTCTACGGCCACTGTATCTGGAATATTTTTCACAGGTTCTTCCGTGACTATCATATTCGCGTATTCGTATCTGCAAAGCTGATATCTGATATACCGAATTCGTACGTCAGCTATGGGCAATTTTTTTTTGATTAGCTTCGACTGTGAGAGGGCTACATACATATATGACAGAAATCAATATACTCTATATAACCGAAGAAAGAGCTCTGGGTGCATGGATACTCTGATTGTAGAGTTCTTAATTAAAATTGTAAAATAATCGATGAATATTGGAATGTTACGTTGCAATTAGATAATAATTTGACTTTATTATTTCACTATTATCCGCTTATCAATCAATTTTATGCGTGCCATAGAATTGACCTTAATTTTATATACAAACTTAGGCAGTGCTGTTTCCAGGTCCCGGGAATAACCCACACTGGAATCCAATTTCCGCTCTGTGACTTTGTCCATATTGTTTTACCTGCCTTAATGAACTGTGTTCGGAGTTAATGAGATGGTGTACACCCATGAAACTTTCGAAAGATTCGCGGAGTGACGCAGATGTGACGATTCGATTCCACTTCCCCCGTAGATAAGATTTTTTGAAGTCCGAGAACAATCAATCACTGCAAATTCCATGCTTATCACTGCAGCTGAGAAAAACTACTCTCTGAACTTCTGAAGTACGATGGATGGATAAGTTTTTTTTTTTTTTTTTTTTTTTTTTTTGCATTTGCAGGCTTTAAGTGACAAACACAGCTCTGCTCACTTTTAAACATACTGAGTATATTTGTCACAAATAATAAATAAACAAAAAAAAATGTATATAGTCGGTTTTTCGACTATCAAATGCCCAATACTCCTTTGGTTTCGTGAGTCAATATTCTAATTAAAATGAATAGGTAGGCATCTGAGTGTGGGGTTGATAGAGCGTAAACTTTTCCGAAAATATCTTATTGTTTATGGTTGTTTTTAGATATATATGAATGAATGAAAATTGAACACTTTCCTGAAAATGTGCATATACAAATGTTCAAATCAGACGGACAAACAAACTATAGATCAGTTCAGTATCAAAATTGTCACATGACAGTGCCTTTATCAACACAATTAAACAATAAAAAGTACACACTTATCACACTTGAAATGTTTTTGGTTTGGAAAAAATATTAAAAGCAAACTTCATTTGGATTGGCGATGTAACAATAAAGCTCAACGTAATTGTTGTGGGTTTGACTTGGAGTGATCAGCATCACATAGCCTACCTATGTTACCATATACCCCCAGCTGAAAAACTTATTATCAGACGGACAAACATATTAAGGAAAGGACGTTGCAGCCCAGAAACCATCAAGTACCGAACACAAATAAATACTATCACCAAAACTAAAACTAACGTACGGGCAACGCTGGAACCTGGACGACTTGCTGGAGCGGCTGTTGCTCCCGCTCCAGCTCTTCGCCGTCCTGGTCGAGCGAGTCCTCCAACTGCTGCTGCTCCTCGGGATCGCTAAACTGGGCCAGCAGCACATCGTCCAGATGGAGCCACACATACTCCACAGCGGCGCGCAGTTCCCCGGCAAACTTCCACACAGTTCGATCCTCCACCAGATCGGTTAGGTTATATTTCCCATCCGGTTCGCGATAGTGCTGCATTTGGGCCACCGAAATTTCGAGGGTGCGCGGATTACAGCCACCGGGTAGCCACTTAAGCGTAAAGTGATTGTGTAGTGTCAACGAAAGTCGCGAATTGTGGAAACACTTGGTGGCTCTGCCGGGCAGGGAGTAGTTCTTAAATCGCTGCGTATGCTGCAGCACAAACAGCTCGCCGGCAGTGGCCTGCTCCTCGTGATTGCTCAACTCGGCCACCACTTTGGTGAAGTAGGAGTTTCTGAAGCACAGTGCGGGAAAGCGACCGGCACATGTGCCGCCCTTCTCAGTCTCCATGGCATGCGCCTTTTGCACCAACTGATGCCAATTGCGATTCTCACCCTTGGGCATTATCACCTCATCCACGTCCACGTTAACCAGATAATCGTGACGATCCAGGTTTCTGTAGAAGCAATCATTGTAGGGTATCAGCTCGTTGAGCCGCTTCTCCAGCTTTCGCTGTTGCAGCAACATGTGTTGGTAGTGCCTCAGCCGGGGCATTCCGTTGGCCAGGGTCAAAGGTCGCAGCTCCAGGAATCCCGTCCGCTGGTAATAGTCCAGAACGCGCTGAACCGCCGGATGCACATCGTACATATAGGCATATATCCTCGAGGCACCCAATAATCTCTGCAACTCGAACCACTCGATCAATCGTTCAGATAGATCCAAATAGGGAAAGTCGAAACCCTTGACGCAGACTCCAAAGTTCAGGGTTGCATTTTGATCCTTGGGTGTGTGTGTGGCATTCTGAGAGGTCAAAGGTGGCTCTGCATGGTTAACCCTCAGGGAGTTACTGGCCCTATCGCAACGTTTGACAACCAACGAAACTGTTTTCGGCATTGAATTCATCGCCGCCGGGTGCCTGGGCACGGGGCAACTCAACAAGTGCGGGTAGTTTAGATTGCGTTTAAAACCCCACGCCTTCACCCACACAGTGAGATATTCGGAAACGTCCACGAAGACAGGCTCTCGATAGCCCTCGAACCACAATTGGCAATGGGTAGGCGGAAATGCGTCGCCAATCTGATTGGCAGTGGCCAAAATCCTAACCGTGGGCAATTTCAGCGGTTTTCTCTTGTCCAAATAGGCAGCATACAAACGAAAGGTCACATTCGAGTTCACAAAACTTTGCCAGTAAATGTTGTGCAGCTGCAAGTCCAGTGGATCGGGATATGGAGCACATGTTTTGTTCGCCTTGTAGCCCATGGGCTTGGCCCAATGGTACCAGAAACCATAGTTCACCTCGGGCAATTCCTGCTCCAACTGACGCACCAGCTCCTCTTTCATGGGCTCCTCCAAATGATGAACAGGTGGCGGGGTTACCTTTCCTCCTGCACTCATCACTACTTCACTACTGCCTCCATATTTACCCAAGGCAGTGGTGGGCTTCAGGTCATCCGTGCGCTGTAATGCCCCCAAAAGGAGGAGCAGTGCAAAGACCGCCGCTGTTACCAAAACTGCAAAGCGGGCAAAGGCACCTCTTGTTGACATTATGCTGCTCGAAAGCGTACTGAGGCAACTTCGTAAAGAGATTCCCATTCCCATTCCCGTGCCCATGCCCATGCCAATGCCCGGCACCTGGTAAACGCAATCTAATCACTGCCAGAGTGGCTGCGACTGCGATGATAATAACCGCCTTCAGGCCACCAGCGTTTCTATGACCGCCAGCGTTACAGGCTTTGGCTTTATCAAACAACCGAATTTAGTGGGCCCAATCCAATGGAAAAATTTGATTATAAATGAATTACGTTCGATTACGTTGGGGGTTGTAAAAACCCCTTTACGGAAAAGTGTAGGTGGCTGTAAAACTGATAGAGCTGGTCACAAAAAAGGGAAAAAACATTTTTTCATTAACTAAAATTTAATTTTGTCAGAGTTTAACGGATCTATTGATGACAGAAAACAGAAGATATTACTAATATACTATTATGTCTAACTAAGAAACTAGAATCTTAAGAAATGTTAGAATTGAGGATGTTGTTTCGCAAATATACTCTTTTGTTTTGGATTAATCACCATCATAATTTATTTATTTTTTATCATTGTTTACTTTCTATCGATTATAAGATAGTAAAACCCCAAACACCTTGTTTTTAAAAATATTAATTTTTCTATGGTATTAACGCCACAATCTTTGCTTCGGAATTAAAGCCATAATCTTTATTTGGTTTTGTCATTGTTTACTTTTTCGATTGACTTATATAGTTTTCGTTTCCTTGGAATTGAGTTTACCCACTTCAAAAACTTTATTCGTTTTTTATCATTATTTACCCTTTACATGTGTGTCAGTTGTTGCTAATCGATTGCCAACAAATGAATAAGCTCAGAGTTAGATATTAACAAGAAACACAAGCACACTTCGGCCAGTCGAAATTAATATTCCCTTGCAGCCATTATAAAAATTAAACTAAATTTCGATTGCTAAAAACACTTACTAGCAATGATGATTTTTTTTTGTTTTTTTCTTCGGGTTATTTCGATGGGATTTATAATTATATGTTATAGAAGGTCGTTGTTTCATGCAGATAGCTTCAAAGCTGACAGACAAGTGTGGGTAGAAGCCAACGAACGGACGGACAAACGGACGGACGGACATGGCTAGAACGACTCTTCTAGAATATATATATACTTTATATTGTTGGCAAACTCCCTTTCCTTCGTTGCAAACTTCTACTGAAATTACTAAACGTTCTGCATGGGTATAAAAATACTGCTAATCCAAATAATATTTTCTACTCGTGATAAAAATGTATATAAAGTACAACAATAACTATTTGGTATTACCCAAACAGGTCACTTTTAATCAAACCCGCATTTATCTAATGTCTCCCGTTTTTCGCATTTCCCTCGTACCAGAATTTTGTTGAGGACACCTCAGCTTCACCTTAGGAACCAAAGCCATTGCACATTTGGGATTCTGCTAATGAAACGCTCAAATATGCATGAGGTGAGTGGGTCACGAAATCCCACTCTTTTAGTTGCTGGAGAAAAACTTCAGAAAGCTTAATTTCTGTGAAAATTGTTTTCGCCAAACTATGCAACGATAATTCCGGTTTTCCCCTGAGCATCGTAAGCGCTTTTGTTTTGTTTTTCGCTGTTATTTTTATATATGTATACCCACTTTTATTTGAACTTTTTCCTGCTGCTGCTGTTGCTGCTGTTATTTTTACAAGTAATTTAAAAATAATTTTATGAGGGGGTGACTCGTGCCGCGTGCCACAGGGCTTTTGGTCGGGTGCGAAGTTTGCTTTATTGACATTGTCACCCCGGTTAAAAGCTTAGCTCGTGACAATGAGCCAGCACCTGAAGGACGAAGATGAGCATGACTTCCACTTCTACTACCACTACCACTGCCACTGCACTACCGCGGCGGCAGCGACCGGATAATAAAATTGTGAAACAACTTTTTAATGAGAAACACTTTTTGCACACTGCAGTGGCCAGAGGGATTCCCGGAAGTTGGTAAATTGCTGCCCCGAACGACAACGATGATGAGAACAGCTGCGGTCAAAATAATGGTAGTGGTAGTAATAAGGCATATACCCAAAAAAAACTGAAAGTTGAGTTTTAATAAATGTGTCTTCAAAATAAACTACACACGATATTAAAACATTTTTAATAAGTGTGTCTTAAAAATAAACTACTTTTAAAACACATACGTTTTATTATAATACTTTCGTGGTATTAACTTGATAAACGTCTTGTTGAAAAATGTTTCATACCCAAAAGTTTAAAATTAGGTTTAAATTTTTCAATAAAGTTATAGTTTTTGAATGATTAAAAAATCTGTTTATTCAGCCTTAAAATGCATTTTTCAATATACTGTAGTAAATTATTTTATAATTATTTAAAAAAAAAGTAACAATATATCTGAAAGGATAAAGGATTTGTTTTATGCAGTCAATAATTAATCCATTGTTTTTATAATTTATTTTTTTTAATTTTTCAAGAATATACCTATAATACATAACATATATGGGGATTTTTTTTGTTTTTTTTTTTTTTCAAAATTGTTTACAAAATATTTTTGATTGCTATTTGCACAAGCTAGAAGACCACTATTATTTTGACCCCAACTGTATGTCCATAATGATAATGGCAGATGGCAAATGACAATGGGCAGTCGGGACAGTACAGGACGCCGCTCACCTGTTGCTCCATATGACGCACAACACAAACTATCCATACATTTAGGGATCGATTCTCGGGAGCAGATGGAAACTTTTTCACCACTCTATCTATCTATCGGGGGGTCTACAATTAACATGGAACATTTTACGCCGCACCACACTATGGTACTGAAAAACTGCAAACTTTCCGCTGTAATTGCCCAGAAAAGTAACACAAATGAAACGCATCGACGCTTAATTACTTTTGCTAAATGGCAAGAGCCACTCCTCCTTTTCTTCGTCCTGCAAACACGTCCTTTTTGGAATGAGCAAGGTAAACAGAGGAAGAGAAAATGGCAAATGGGGCACGGGGATGGGCACGGGGATGGGCATGGGGATGGCCTGAAGGTGGAGCTCCATCCATTTGGCATTCGGATGTGTTTGGCTTTGGTTTCGCTCTTTTCTCGGCAACGCTTTGAATTTTCCCAGAGTAATGGCAATTTACGGCATTCACTAGCTGACTGACATCGTCTGGAATTGTTCCTGCCACGAAGAAGTATCGAATTGTGGTTGGACTTAAAATAATCCGGGTGGTTAGGAAATTTTGATTTATTTTGCATATAATAAAATATTTTTAAAAATTAATGAATTGAATTGAATTTAAGTCTTATTGGGTATTTCACATTCTTTTCACTAGATTTTAAATTAATTGTAAAACAAAAAAACAATAAGAGAGTATTATAAATCCATATCTACTTAAGAATTTTTTAGAATCTTAGCTTCATTAAAATAAAGGACTTATCAAATTATTTCCTAAATTCCTAAATTTTTTAGGAATAAATCCAATTTTTTTTTACTAGTTTCTAGATTTCTTCATTAACTAGAAGGAGATGATCTGTTATTTCCTTTCGCAAAATTTGTTTTTATAAAATGGCATTCGATTTTCCTGCTGTAATTTCAAAGATACACCATTTCACAGGGTATCATTACAGTTTATATACCAAAACATGTACCCCTGATTGCAATCGTGTAGCGTAGTGAAACGTGTGAGGACTTCAGGGTGCTGCAAGTCGGCACGATTTGACTTTTGTCGACGTCACAATTTGGAGAACTTTACTTTACCCACTTCTGGCGCCGCACAAAACTTGGCCCAAAAAGTTGCTCTGCCACTTGGCAAATGCAAGTTTTTGATTAAAAGCCACCGACGCCTCCTGCTCCCAGTTTACCATCCGAGCAGTCAGCAGCCAGCAGCCAGCAAAGTTTTATGCCCAGGACTAAGAGAGCCGGGGAAATTGTTAATTGAATGCATTTGGGGTCCCTGCAATGTTTGCCAGTGCGTGATATGGGGCACTTTGCCAGGAGGCAGCAAATGAAGGAGCGCCCAGCAGGCTGAAGTGGGATTTCGGAGGTGAAAAGCGGGTGCCCCCAGGAGCAGCTGCTCAATCGGGCGAGAAATGGCTGGGTTGGCCGGCACCCACTTAGCCAAAGTGCTTACCAAATGCTCTGCCAACACTTGGCATCGACAGCACGACCTGTCCAACACTGACTGAGAAAGAGAGAGTTGGACAGTTGGCAAAACAGTGTTGTTCAAGGGTGGAGCTGAGTCCACTTAGCCTTAACAAGTTTGATTCTTCAGTTAAGTTTCTTGGAAATATATTTACCCTTATAAGTCCTTTTTTTATTCGCAATACTTAATACATAGTATATGCTTATAGTTAAAAACTAATTAGTAGTATTTGTTTTACTTTTAACAAGTGTTGGTCAACGGAATTTTCCTAACGTAATATACTTTACAACACATGAAACTGGTGGCAACTTGCAAATTTTATGAGGCAACTAAACCTGAAGAACACCATTCGATCTTAGATGCATTTAGTGTACATGGTTGTTGGGTGGCATTTAAAATGCATTGAGTCAGCAGCTCGTTCATTGTAGTTCCTTTTCAGGTCTTTGGCTTAGTTTCGTTTAGGACAGCGGAGCAGAGCAGAGCAGAGCAGCTGCAAGGATTCCACTTCATTTCAGGAGACACACACGTTCATTAGCTCAAAGGAGAAGAAGCTCAGCTCAACTCAGGTGGGGGGCGAAAGCCCTTAAAGTTAAGCGCATAAGAGCGAAGCAAAAGTTGCCTTAAAGACTTTGTGCCAGTCAATGATGCCGAGGCGTGTTGGGTGCTTTGCAAAATGGCAAAATGGAGAAACGGCTGCGAAATCGGTGCTGTGGCCACCACGCCCACTCGGTGTCTGTGGGCGTGGCAGCTGAATGCGAGTAGTAGTAGAAGGGTGGCTATCCCGAAAATAAAAGCAGAAGCAAAAGCAGCTGCAGATTTTCTATAAAAGCCGAGGCTAACGAGATTTGATGAATTGCAAGTCTTTGTGAATGAAGCTGCAAGAAAGCTGCAGCATGAATAGCCCCCAAGGCACCACCGCCCACTCTCCGCTCTACATTTTCCATTTTCCACAGCCTCACCCCTTGCGCTTTTCCGTCTAAGCCAGGTCTGCATAAAAAAAAACCCATTAGGTGGTTTAAAGCAGTGAAAAAGCGCACACAACAAGCAATACAGCAAAAGAAAAATGCAGTTGACATGAAAGCCAGCCAAAAGAGGGTGAAAAAGGGGGGTGAACAGGGGGTGAAAAGTAGGTGGTGGAGACAGACAGTTGGACAGCAAAAAGGAGCTGAAGTTGGAGCAACAATGCTCACCCAGAAGAAGATGAGATAAGGCTGAAGGAACACACAGCCGCTGGAGGAGAAGAAAGCAGCTTGACGAATTACTTGGCAGCTGCTCCCAGGGAAAACTCAAGGAAAATCGTCGAAAATGCAGGGCGGGGCCCAAGAAATTTAATTTGACCAACATTTTGATGTATCAAGTTCAGTCGGCGAGTCGAAGATTTATGACTTTGCTGACAGAGCAAGCGGAGCAGGATTGGGTTGTCATCTCGAGCGGTGGAGAGGAGAGGAGAGCAAGTGCATCCAAGGATTATGGAATCATTTGCAGCTCAGAGTGTTGGCTCCTCAAAGTATGCCAACGAAATCGTGGCAATGAAGTTGTTTCTTTGTCTGTTGTTTTAAAGCTTTTATGGCTTTAACTAAATGCATGTTTTAAAAGTCATTTGCACACATTATTCAAATGATTTTTCGAGGGTTACTATTTATGAATCGAACTCAATAATAACTTAATTCTTTGCAGTAAAACTTTTATCTCAAATTTAGCCCAATATATATTACAGGTCTTACAGATTTAGTAAAGCTTTAATGTTAGCTCGGCATTAAACAATATAAAACTCCAAAAGCTTGAAAACAAAGCTCTGATGTCCAAAGAAAAATGAAAGTAAGCTGACCACTTTTGAGTGCATTTCCCCATTTCCACTTGCCTCACGTAATGAGCCCACTGGAAATGAGGAAAACGAGGCCTTGACATCGAAGCCAGTTTGACTTGTGGCCATAATTGCCGCCTTAACTGTGATTCCTCCAACTGTGACGCGGACAGTGACTGCGATTGCACAAAGAGGAATACTACAGTCAAACGAATGGAATATGAAGATATTCAGAACAATCTAAACATAGAGCAGAATTTTGATGTCATAAACTATGTATTAGATCAATAAATAAATTGTTACAGCTGTGATTAATTTAGGTATCCCAAAAATTAAGTGAGATTCTTATATGCCAGTTTATTTTTATCATTTCTTTAAGCTTAACTTAACAAAAACTAAGATTAGAACTCAGCCATTTACGTTTAAGTAAAAAAGTTTAAAATGTTTATAGAAAACATTGGTTTAGTTTCGATACTCAAAAGGTTTTTCAACTCGACTCCTACTGTGGATTTAAGAACGAAGGTAACCCCATAAAAATAAAAAAAATATTTTTTGAACTTATAAGAAATTGTTGGGTTCAAACGGTTTCTTTTTCAAGAATTTTTTATAGAGTTGATTTTTGCTTCAAATTTAATAAAAGAAAACACATTTTCGGTCCCTGGTTTAAGGTCTAAAAAGTCAGTCTAGTTTCGGAATTCAAAAAGGTTTTTCGGCCCGACTCCTGGAAGTTGAATTGTGGACTGTTGGAAACGAAGGTGACCCCCTGTTGAAATGGCTGGACTTACGGCTTTGGGCATGGCGGTGGTGATCCACTCGGTGCTGGGCATCTCGTACTACTACTACTTCCGCAAATCACCCGAATGCAGTGCGCCCCTCTTGGGCGCCTGGCTATTTTCGGCCTGCGTGCTGGCCCTGCTGCAGGCGGTGAGGATCCTTCCCAGTGCCCAGGCTCAAAACCAGTCCCATTTGAGGGGCAGACGCGAACATCGGTCAACGACCTCCTGGGCCGCGCTCTGCCTGGAAACGGGCGTGTGCTGCCTGGTGCTCGATGTGACCCTGACCAAGCTGTGGCATCGCATAGAGTCTCTGTGCCAGTGCGCCATTGTGGGCGTCCTCCAGGCTCTGGCCGTCGAGGAGGAGCAGACCTTCGTGGCCTGCGAGTACTGGACACTGGGCCTCACCACCGGCCTCATTGGCGCCGGTCTCCTGTGGCTGACACTCTGGGCCACCGCATTGCCACAGAAGCTTAAGTGCGGCCTGCTCGACTGGCGACGCTCTCTCAATCGGCACTGTTCCTCGCTGGTCTTTGGTCCACTCCAGCCAGGCTCTACTGTACCCGCGCAAAGACACGAAAGCATCCAGAGCTTCGCCACCTGAATCGGAAGTGACCATTCATCCAACTCCCAGCAAGCAAATATCACTTTGAACTCGAGTCAATAGCTAAATTAATGGGTTAAGCGATGCTAAAAGCGTTTTACTGGGCACAGTGGGCAAATAATTTAAATTTGAAGTGGGTTTATAGCTGATTTTCAAGGAGTGGATATTAAAAGTATTAACTTTTCAGAAAGGAGACCAAAAGCTGTACGTCTAGAAGCCCTAAATTTAGACATCGATTTGAAAGTCTTTATTTTCTAAGTTTTTGATAGTCTGCAGAAAAGTAAACTAACCCCAAGGCTTGACTCATTGGATTCCGATTTTAAATTAACATTTCTCAAAACGTTTTGTTTCTTTATTGCTTTAATTATATGCATTCAAAATAACATATTTTTTTAAAGCCAGGTTATTTTACCTAGCGAACTAACTCGGCTAATCAAATATGATTTCCTATTGGATATTGGGCAAAGTATTCCTGACAACCTAATTTATTAACACATGCTTATTTTATTTATATTTTTTATTTATATTAAGGTGTTTAAAGATGCGGCTCTTTTATTAGGGGCAAAATCATGATATGCTGAAGACAGGGCTTATTAACCACGCTTAGCGTTTGGTAATGGAAATTATAAATCACTGAACTTGGAGTTGCAGTCCCATGGTTGCTATCGAATTGAACCAGTAAAACCAACTGGAAACTGCCAAACAACTGACGATTTGCGACAGGTAACTGGAAAAAAACGCTTGCAGCCCCAAAGAAAACAAGTTTAACCGTAGCCATGTGCCTGTAATATGGCAATGCGGAAGAGGACGGGATACTGCCTCCGAGATCCAAAAAGTGCCACGCCCCCCCGCCTGGTGATTCGGAAGACGGAACCCAGCGCGGATCCACAAAAAAAAAAAAGCAAAAGGCAAGTAGTCGTCGATCGAAAACGAAACCAAAGCTGTTGCTGTTGTGATGCGCGTGCTATCGATACCCATAAACTTGAACTTGAAGCGTGGCCAAAAGCGGCACGGCGGCAACTAGCAACTAGCAACCAGCAACTATCAACTAGCCAGCAGCAACATGCAACATGCAACAAGAGCAGGCTGACACACGCAACAATGCCGCGCACAAATATGCTTCCAGAGAAGTGGCAGCAAAATGCTGACGTGTTTTACATTGGCCAAAATTGCAGCAGCCAGTGGCCAATTGCGGAAAATTTGCTGAAAAGCGATATAAAAGCCGAGCTTGCAACGCAGCCGTGTTAATCAAAGCGCGTCGCTCGACAGGAAAAGTACAAGTGATTCCACGCTACCAACTGAAATTGAAATTTCAAGCGAATCTCAGGCGAGGTGAAAATATTAAATACAATTTTTTTTTTGTGTTTACAAAATAACAAATCATAAAGATCATACAAATAATAAAGAGTTCCCAAGTGAAAAAGATAAATAAGATACTCTGTTTGTGTAGTTCCAGTTAAAGAAAGTAACATTGTACTTTTTAATCCGCCAAGAAATAAATATATTATTTAATCAGTTTTAAAACAATATAGTTTGATTTTAAGAAAAAAATTTAAGATGTCTAGCATTAAATGAATAATTTAATAAAATAAAAAATATCGGAGTAGAAAGGTACCTAGATAGGAGAGATAAAATAAAATAGATATGTTTTGAATTGAGGAATAATTTATCAATTGTCAAACATGTCAGCATTAAAAAACATTAATTTAATAAATAAGTTTATGCTGTAATCTAAATATTTTGTAATATAATTACTTTGATGCACTTCAACACGAGTTTTTTTTTAAATGGCCCAAAATTTGTATTACTATTAAACAGATCCTTCTTAAATGAATGTTTTGTATCTGCAGATGCTGTGCCAGCGACCCATTCACTGTCACCTGTTCCTGCTGCAGCTTCTAGCGATTCCCTACCTCCTGCTGGGATCCCCTGTCTCGAGTCCCGAAATAACTGGCAAGAGTTCCAAATCGGCAAATAGCTTGCAACAACAGGTGCAACAGCAGCAGCAACAGCAGCAGCAACAGCAGCAGCAACAGCAGCAGCAACAGCAGCAGCAGCAGCTGCAGCAACAGGAGGCGCACCTGAATTCGCTGAGTGCCTACGCCAGTGGCTATGACATGGTCCAACAGCAGAACCTGGCTCCAAATCAGCTTCAACAAAACCAGGTCTTGTCAGCACCCACGGATCCGGCGTTCAAGCCCTCGTACAAGATGCCCGAAATGGAGACCAATTTCACGCCAATGCAAACGGGTGGAACACCGAGTGTGGCCAGTCTGCCCTCCACTCCCATGCTGATGCAGTATCTGCCGGCCCAGACCATCCAAGATGGTTCGGGCAACGCGGTCCAGTATCTTCAGTTAATCCCCACCCGTCCCATTATTGTGCCCATTTCTCCGTATCTTTCTGCTGCGGCCGCTGCGGCTGGATCTCCGGCCGGAATCTCCGCCGGCGGACAACCGGATTTTGGCGGACGGACAGCCGCCGTTTTAAGTGCCCTGCAGCAGCCGAACTACGGAGCTCTCCAGGGATACGCCGCCGCCACGGGGGGTTCCATTAATCCCGTCGCCGGTTTCCGCAACAGCTATCGCATCAATCGCGAAGCCAAGGACAAACACTACCCGCCCACATTCTCGCTTAACCTTAACGAGTATTTCCCGGCCTCCACGATGGCATTAAGTGGTGGTCACGAAGCCACCACCGGCAATGGTCACCATTTGTATCTGAGGGCCAGACCTTAAACTATAAGATATATGCCACTGCCAAAGTCACACAAATTGCCTCTAGAATTGTTCTTTTTTTTTTTGTTTCTAACCGTAAAAAAATCCTGAATAAATCTTAACATTGTCTAACATTAGTCATACTATATACATGTTTTATAAGCGAGCAAAATGTCTAAAAGGTAATCAATTTATCGCAGAACAAATTATTATTTTATAACAATTTGTGGCTACGCAAATTTAGAGTCATAAATTGTAACCATACAAGTTGCATCAGTGTGTGCTAATTGCTTATTATCAAATGATTTAGTACGTTAAATGGTGCTAAATGAATTGCAGAACAAATTTTATATCATAGCTGTTTTGTGGGAATCCAAATTCAGACTTATGATTCATATCATGCAAGTTTTATTAATGAGCAAAATGGTTATTCTAATATATAATGGTTAAGGGTACTAAATTAATTGCAGGAAAATATAAATGTACACCAACAATTTGCAGAGAAAAATTGAATATTATTCCTAATTAGCAGCAATCCAAATTCAGACTAATTGTCAAAATATTGTACAAATCACTTTTATTAAAGGAATATAAATTCAAATAATTTTTAAAATTATTTAATTGCACTCTTATGAAATTAAATAAGCATGTAGCACTAACTTAAAACCATTTTAATAAAGGTTGTACTCAATAGTGACACCACAAATTCAGACTTATTTGTAGATCACATTTCTCAAGAATATATATCCATATAATAAGATACATTTTTTGTGTTGCAATCTCATGAGAGTTAAAAAGAGTCAAACTCATAATTATTATCTCACGTATGGCAAATAGCAAAAACTTAAGACCATTTTGCTTTCCATTAAATTTACATAACTCCCCTTTAGTTGAGTCACTGGCGCCGTTCTTCGGCGGGCTTCCACCTTTCGTTTTCACACCATCCGTGGTAGATGTGCCAACAACCCAACGAGACCCAAATAAACCCAAATGGAACCCATACGTACCCTCCCATCTAGACTGTTTATTTGCACAGCAGCAAAAGTGGGGGACAGTAGTGAGCAAACAAAAACACACCTGCTACTATCTTTAAAGCTGGATTCCCTTAACCCAAAACCCAAAGCCCAAAAACCGAAGGTCATTCGGTTTTCGGACAGAATGCAGGGCCATTGTTTTTGTTTCTCTAACATTTGCTGCTTGCGTGAAAGTGACCAAGAAAGACGCCATTTCACGCTCAGCCGAGAAACAGAGTCGCCTAGTATACACAGTACTGTACTATATGTGTATGCCCCCCTCAAAGACTTGGAAGTTGCGTCAGCGGTGCCGCCAGCCATTACATCTGTCTACTCCTAATTGTCACAATTTGACAAATTCATTTGGCATTAACCGGCCGAAATCGAAATAGAGCTTTCATTGCCTTCATTCCAAGTCATCCAGTTCTTTGGAATGGGTTAGTAAAGGGGCTAAGCCCAAAGCATCTTTCACTTGCCGCATTAAGTGGAGCAAATGCCCAAACGCCTTTGATCTTTTCACCGCAAAACAATGACTATGGCAACACACATCTACTCTTACAAAATATAAAAGTAAAAAATGTGCAGCAAATAAGTTTCTTAAGACAATTAATAATATTCTAACTATTTCTTGTACTTGTAGCGTTAGAAAGATACAAAAAAAAAAATAAATAAAAAAAAAAAAAATATAAAAAATAAAATAAAAAGTTATTGGGTAGGCCTATTTATTGGAAGCCTTGGATAAGATATTGTACAAGCTCGAACACTTTTAGCTGAAGAATTCGCGTGCAAGTCCCAATGTAGTTACGAGGAACGGTTTAAATAGGGCTTTCAATTCAATGCCTTGGCTAAGATAATGTCCAAGTGATATGCTTAATAATCTTTTGCTAAAGAATTCGCGTTTGGTGCCCAATTTAGTTGTGGGAAACGTTTTCAAATATTCGGTTAACCCCCTCGTTAGGGCATTGAACGCAATTCGAGGGGCACTTTACACGGCGCACTGAGTGCCACAATTCACTTTCAATCAACCGACCATTCCACATGTCGTCGATGCACTGACGACGGCGATGACGATGATATATCCACTATGATGTGGAGGACGCCCCATGGCGTTGAATCCCTTGTAATGGGATTTGGATGATGGGTTGAAAATAGCCACTTGCCGCAGCGTTTTGGCTGCGGAAATGAGCGGTTATCGATGCCCCGGTCTTAAAGTTTTTTGGATTCGAAGTGGGAATTCGACTAATGATTGGACTGACTGGCTGACTGGGGTGTGTGCTTCACTTGTCCGACGTTGTTATAACACACTTTAAAACGCGTAAATTAGCCTTTGTTGTTGTGGCTGGGCGGTGTGCTCGCTTTCTTGTTGCTGATTGAGTTTGAAATGATTTCAATTTGAGTTACTGAGCGGCGGCTGAACGACTGAGCGACTGAGCTTGCAGCTATTTACTTTCCTTTTCAATTAATTGCCGCAGCTCTAAACGGATCCAATCCGCCTTTGTGTTCCATCCATCCTTCGCTCATCTGCATCTCTAGGTGGCCACGTTTAGTCCAAAGTCAATGAATGCCGTCCATTTGGTTCCGATTTTCGAGTCTCTAATCTCGAGACCCGAGAGAATTAGGCGGCGAAGGCACAACTCAACTATAAAACACCGCGTTAGAGCTTCGCGCCAGTGCAGTCGCCTCAGCGCTCGTCATTCGTACGGTTCGGTTTTAATTTTTGGCTTTAGACTTCATTTTCAGTTTAGATTTTCATTTTCGGCTCTTGGACGACCTGACTTTAGTTTAGTGCTCACATTTTTTTGTGTTTGTTTGGTGTATCCATCCAAGTGTAATTCGTGCGAACTGGTGAATGTTGTCTGTGCTGGTTCGCTCGAAGGAGTGATCATCGCCATCCACATCCAGCCGGATCAAGGCGGTCAAGCAGCCCCATCATCATCATCATTTTTGGTTATTATAATCATCATCATCAGCGTAGGCGACCATAAACGGGACACACTGTAATCATGGTGCGTATGTAAGCGACCAGAAAGGAATGGCATCTCAAATGGATAAATCAAGAGCAGAAAGATCAAATAATTCGATTGGAAATAGTGTGTTACTAAGTTGTACAGTAACTTAATAATTTACAAATTAAATATAACGTGTATTATGTACGAAAATTAAGTTGACAATTCTTGTGAATGGCATTGATAAATAGTCAGTTAATAGAAGAAATATCGAATAACTAAATAGGAAGTTAAAAAAGGAATCTAAGAAGTTAAAACATCTAATTGATAGTTTAGAGACCCTTGTTTAGGTTATTAAAGATCATAAAATAATTTAAAAATATATCCTACACACTGATAAAGAAATCGGTGCCAAAAACAATCTATTGATTGTTGCATAAACTCATATTTAGACATCAAAAGAGAGAAAATGTGTGTGATTGAGTTGTTCGAAAACAAAATAGCTCTAATGAGCCCAAGCTGAGACAATTTCATGGTCCGCGCATTGATTGATGATATGATATGTCACCAGTGGTATTATTATTTTGCTTAGACAAAAGGGGGAAAGTTGAGATAAAGCGATATATATTAATGGAGAAATATGGGTGGGTTCAATTCACTTTCATAGGGGAATTTTTGAAAAGGAAAGGCCACTATAAGCTGGGTATTTGCATTGATCAAGAAATGTAAGTTGAAAAACTGGCATTGCCATAGAACCTCGTTAAACTTGAACTGCATTTAGCAGATCTAATCAAAGTCTTTGCGCTGGCCCTGTGCCGAGTTTGTGTCTTGAGTCTTTAGTTTTTATTTTCGATTTATCATTTTTTTTCTTCTTTTTTTTTTGTCTTAACCATGTTTACACTATGTGTGGTCAGTTTTTGCCCATGTTTTTCGCTGTAAGGGGGGCGCAAATTACGCATGTTAACGATGCGCTCTCCATTAGCTTCTCTTAGCCATCAATCAAGCTGCATTTGCATCTTGTATCTTGTATCTTGTGTCTTATGTCTTATGTCATTTGACCTAGTTGGGATCATTAGCCGACACCACGGGGCCGCCAAAAATAATTTCAAAGAGGCCTCCAAACTGGGGCACGCATGTGACTTAGTGGCTAGTGCAACTAGTTTTGCAGTTGCCACATCAACTGGAATGCTTCTTCGTCGCGTGACAAATGCTCGTAAGTTGCTTGGTCAGAGTTTTCGGAGTTTTCGAAGTTTGCAGAGTTACGGAACGAAGATTTTTTAGAAAGGCCGCTCTGCAAGTGGCTTATCAGTCGAATGGCCTTCGCCAGCAGGTGCACAATCGAATGGTGGTTGGAAAACTGGGATGTCCCACCCACGGGCTTGGCCTGCACAGATTTCACACCGCAATTTGTCTCGCCCCACAATATCTGCTGTATCTATTGATCTTTCCACTCGACTGCCAACAAAAGAGCTGCAAGAAACAAAAAAAAAACTGAGGGAGTACCCTCTCCGCCCTTTTGCAATTTTTGAGCTATATTAAAAATGGTCAAACTTAATTAAACGCATCAATAGGCGCTGATGGGCGTGGCCCATTCGCGCCGCAGCGAAACTAAAAACCTTTCACCAACTAGGCAGACACTGTGCAAAAGTAACAAAAAGACAAAATTAATTCAAAGAGCCAAGTTGCGAATACACTTGCCGCTAAGGCGATTTACGCTTGAAGGTCAGGCAATAGTTATATAATTTGGTTTTAAGTAATAGGATTTGTATGAAATTGTTATACAAATACATAAGCATTATCTTTCGTATAATCTTAACATCGGGTAAACTACCAGCCAAACACATATATAAACTTGCAGTGATAAATAAATGTAATATATTATAAAATAATATAAGTCGATCTGTTTGCGTGTATTTTTAAAACAATATTTGTATTTCGAGTAAAATTCGTACTTGTTTTAAAACAACAAAGTCGCATTTTCTGTTAATTTATGAAATATTTTTCGAAATTTTTATGACAGCTATATATATAATATTTTACAGGTATCTTATAAAATATAAAAAGGGTATATCCCGAAGCATATGTGAAAATTAAAGAAAAATCAATGTATTATTCGTGGACATAAAACGTTGTTAGCACATATGTAAATATTAAAGTAAATGAAAAATTGAAAAAGTAAGAGTACTTTCTAAAACGCGAAGGCAACTAACTGACCCTTCTTATCGTCTGACTCATTTTTATTTGCAACTCACCCAACAGGTGTTGTGCCAACTGCTCCTTCTGTCCGTCGGCCTAGTAGCTGGTGTCCAAGGTGTCCTATCACCACCTCCTCCTGGCTCCGATGACGACACTTCGCCACTACCCCTGCGATTGGAGGACTTGGAACAGGAGCAGGAGCAGGAACAGCACCAGCATCTGGACCTCAATCGACCGCCCCTCCTGCCCAATCACTATGAATGGCGACCGGATGTGGCGGCAAGTTTGCCACCCAGTTACATCCAGGATGCCGCCCAACGGGAGCGCAATCTCGAGCAGCTGCAGCGTTTGGAGGAGCTGCGGCAGTTGCAACGGCAGCACCAGCAACTCAGTTCGGGCTACGCCTTTCCCGCCCACCTGCCTGGTGTACTCTATGTGTGAGTATGACTCCCCGAAGAAGCTTTTAATCCAAGCTCTAATGTCAAGGGGCTTAAAACTAGCTCAAGCTTTGGCTAAAACCAAAAGTAAGCTTGGTTGTTAAGCACGATGAGGTTGCAAGCTGAAATGTGCGCTTCAAGCTTCACAACTTAAAGCTCAAAGTTCGAGGCTTTAAAGTTTCAAATGAAAAAACTTAATACAAAAGGTTTAAAAACTTTAAAGCGTACAAACTTAAAAAACAAAGATTAAAAGCTTTAAGATGGGGGAAAACAAATATGCTTTTAAGTTTAGGTTAAAAAAATTAAATTTATTGTTTGAAAAAATTTTGTTGTTTATCTTTCGATCAACAGCAACATAAAATAATTAAATATGATTACATATTGTAATACAAAAATGTACTTTTTGGATACTTTTATCCTAATAACTAAGAGACTAGTTTTGCGTACACTCATAAAAAGTAAAACATGTGCTTTGTTTAAAAAAAACCTGACATAAGAGAACTCAAGCTCGAAATGTGTTGTCTTGTCCAAATTTCATATTTCAGTAATCCACAAAAATTCTTAATTTAAGAATTAATGAAAGATTTATTGTAGTGAATAAGAAGATATATATTTTATTAGTTTTGAAATATCAGCGTAGCAAACTTTTGACTGGAATTATAATACCCAAACCCTAAAGAACAAAAAAAAGAATATAGGTTGTTTTTGAAAACAAATAATGAAGAAGGCTGTTCAATTAGCTAGTGATTCATAGTTAATTTGATTTTAACAAAAGAAAACACAGTTCAAATATGTTTATATTAAAAATCGGGTAAACTTATATAAAAAAAACAGTTTTTTAAGGCTTTAATTTCAACAGTTAAACATCTCGTTCAGAAGAAGCTACTTAGTAATATATTAAAAATTAACATGCATTGTGCGCCAGTCAACGACAAAGTTCATTTAACCCTCAACCACAGAGATCAGGATGCTATAGTTAACCCTCTAATGACCGACTGATTGACGACTAGTTGGGCTGTTTGATTGACGTGCAAAATTGCCGCTTGGCGATTGGGAATTGGAAACAGTAATGCTAGTCACATTGGGGCGATAGAAATTTTTGTGGGGCCCACCGATCGTTTCTGGCCAATTTAAGATGGATAAATTACTTAGTTAGTGGCTAAAAGTGTTGAAATGGCAGCATTTCACTTCACAATTGAATCGGCTTCCGACAAATGGAGGAAACGAGATTGCTGTAATTTTAAGTAGATTTAAGTAGTTGCTTAATTTGCTTATTTTTCCTCTCCCTTTCTTTTTTTCTGTCACACAGTGGACCCACGACTGCCACGCCCACTCCCACGCCCTCGCCGACACCTACTCGATTCGCGAAACCCATAGTTCCATACGATTTGGATTTGAGCTTAAACGGTATACAATATGTGACGAGTAATGCTCTGCCACTCCCAGTGCCACGCCCACTACCACCGCCCCATGGCAGGCCACCTTTTGTATATGGATTCACGAATACTGGTAAACAAAAAGAAATAAATTAAAAAAAAAATAAAAAAAAAAAATTGGTTGTAAATTCGTAATCAATTTAAATATTCTTGCATACATTTTCATCCATTAAAGTTTTTAGTCATTTTAAATATTTAAACCACTAAAATCCATAATCCATTAAAGTTTTTAGTTAATTTATTATTTAATGTTTTTTTTTTCTCATATTTCATTTGACTATTTTCGAAATGGATTTTAATATCAATGTATTTAAATCTAAACCATATTAAACTTAAATATAATGCATTTAAAAAAAGTAATAGAAAGTATAAATTTTCATATATTTTAATATTAAATTATGAAACGTATGCATTGCATTTAATACTATGATTTTGTATTTAAAGTATACATATATAACATAAGACATCAAATCTTAATTTTTGAATATTTATTTTAACCATTCCTTTTTTTTATCAGTGCAGGGACCGAGTAGACCCACCAACAAATTGCTAGTGCCCCAACCTTTGATGGTTCAACAGTCCAAGCAATTCGCCTACGCCCCTGCCACGCCCCCTCAACGACATTATGCCAATGGACCACGGATTCCATTCCCATATCCCCCGAGTTTTGTGAGCCTTACGACTCGAAGACCCGGCGGATTGGAGAGGATCAGACCATTCCGGCCATCGCAACCGGATCCCACACCGGATTTGTTCGCCGGTCGGTCCTCAAAATCGCTGCTGGACTCGTACATTCCCAGCTGGGAGGTACTCCGCCTGATCAGGGAGCACAGTCCTCAGCAACAGGGAGGTTTTACGCCCATCCAACACCGCCAAACACTCGCCTTTCCAGCTCCGGCTCATTTGAGACTCTATAAGCGAGACTCGCAAGAGGAGCGATCGAGAATCGTGAAGAAATCGCTGGGTCAGCCCTACAAAGTCAAGGCGAATTAGTGGTCTAGTTTAATGATTTTACTTTTTTGTTTTCTTAATCTATATGTACCTACAAATACGAATATTTATTGCAGCGAACATGAAATGCGTTTTCTTTGGACTGGGGGGAAAACTACCAACTACACTTGTTAACATAGACATATCGTGCTATCACAATGAATGTAGTACCTAGTCCCTAAGATATGTGTATCTTAAATCGAACCAAGATTCACAACACAAATACTTGGCGTAACAAACAAAAACTAAGTATACAAATATGCTTGTATAAGTCGCTAATGACGTTTTTTGTACGGAAAAATAAGCCAGCAGCTTTTCCAAAATCGCATTTTGTTGTCCTGTGTTTCAAGTATATCCACTTTGGAGGCATTTTTTAAAGTGTTTTAGTATTTATAGATGCGATAAAAGTTGAGCCTCATGACTTTTGCCTCCGAAAAGGAGCTTCCTCTGCCCCAAAAGCTGATCGCTGATCGCTGATCGCTGATCACATAACAGCAACTTCAGCAACAAGCAGCATCTTCAGCTCTCGAACTCTCCATTTAAAGCCAGGCCAGGCCAGACCAGGCCAAGCCAATCGAATCAAATGTGCAATATGTGACTTTGCCAATGAGCCAGTTGAGCCCCCAAAAGCCACCGATTCCTTGGACTATCTATCGACTCTCCTCTCCTTTCGATTCGATTGGAAGCTACAATGTTTTGATCACGTAATCGCGGCCATAAACCAAACAGCCAACAATAACAAACAATTACGGCACCATGCCGCACAAAGTGGCCACAAAATTATGATTTGTGTGGCAGTGTGCCGAGATGCGGAGATGCACGGATGCAGAGATGCGACTTTGGAATCCAACAGAAACTAGACACTAGACACCAAACACACGACTAAAAAGACTGAAAGACTAAAAAGACTGACAGACGGACAGGTGAAGATTTATGCAAGTAGGAAGCGAAGATGCTGCAGTTGCAAGTTGTGTTACTTCGTTTCGTTACGGCCATCTCATGGTCGTTAATGAAGCTGCCACTGGCACAAAATTTTTGCATTGTTTGTCACCCATTAAATATGCAGACGGCAAATGAGGATGAGGATGAGGATGATGCCCTGCCCTGCCCTGTTTTTAAGGGTGTGAGCTAGCATCGTATTTCCTGGCTCTTGTTGATTAAGGTGATGACGTCGTGTCTACACTGCACAAAAAAAGTGCATGCAATGCAGCAATAATCCGGAAAAATCCCATTTTCTAAAAACCACAGACACAGTCTTGGCATATCATATTTTGGATAAATGACCGCACTGCACATACAAAATATCTCATCAAGAATAGCTATAAATCTTGTATTAAAAAAAAACCATTTACTAATTTCGACCAATTTTTTGAAAATTATTTTTGAGAATTAAAAAATATATAAAAAAATAATTATCTCGTATTAGTGTATTTATAAAATTTGTCAATCTTTATTTAAAAATAAAAATCTGGAAGGCATATATTGTTGGAGATGCTTTGACAGGTAAGAATGAATATAATTAAAATGAATGAAGACAACAACAAAAAAAAACTGTCTTTAACCTTCGACCTACATTCACATTCAGTGCAGTTCTATTTAGTTTTAAAAATAAACTTCAACCCCTATATAACCCCTAAACTTTTTAGTCTATACCGAAGAGCCTTACACTGTAATGTTAGACCTTATTTTTAAACCACATATGTTTTATTATGATACTTTTGTGGTAATAATTTAATACTCATTTTACTGAGAAATGTTTAATACTCAATAGTTTCAATTTCGTTTAACAACAGTTTAGTTTCTGTGACAGTTTATTTTTTTTTGTTGGTGATTTTTGCTCAGTGCACAGCCAGTGACCTTCTCGAGGGGTCAAATCTAGCTCTAGTTTGTGCCATCCGAAATAAATCGTAGGCTCGATCGTAAATCTGCATTCGAATTCAGAAAGGGTCTCCCTTTGTGGCAGCCCACGGCCGGCCTTCTCGATCTTTTTAACTATTTAACTATTTGTGAGATCCGTAGGCCTCTTCATCATCTTCAGCATCGGGGACTTGCCCAGTACAAAAAGAAAATAATCACAATGCCCTATTATAAGCGCTGACTAAGTGACACCGATAAATTGCACCGATGGACAATGAGCCACGGCTAGTTGAAATCGAGCTAAGGTTGAGCTTTGATTTTGCTTTTCAACTGTTGATTGTGTAATGTTTGCTTAGCCGGGGCTTCGATTCGCTACGGTCATTGTTGGCTGGCATCGGAATCGACCAGAGCCAAGGGTTTTTGGGATGAGCACAAGCACAATAGAGCGTCAAGCTGGCGAGCTGACCAACATTTCAATTGCTTTTTTCGCTTATCGATGCGCGTCCATCAACGCGAGCTCAAATGCAAGAGAAATGCAAACTTAGAGGGCGATCGTAGGGTGAAGCGAATCAAGGTTACCCTGGATGAGGTCAAGGAATGAAATTATTTAACAGAACTTCTTTAAAAAAAAGAAGAAGATACAAGCAAGTTTCTAAAAAAAACACTAAAAACCACTAGGAATATTAGCCTTAAAAGTGTCAAAGTAAGCTACAATTTATAAAAATAAAGAACTAATTACCTCAACATGATAATAAGGCCATACAGTTGCGGTCAAAATAAAAGTAGTTTTTTAACTAATTGAAATAACAATTAAAAATAGTTTAGAAGCTACTTTTGAAAATTTTTGTGTATATTTTCGTGAAGCTAATACTATCAACGAAAGGGAGCAAATATAAAAATCTACACCTCTTATAGAATTTTTATGATAGTTTAAAAAAAGTATATTTTATACCTCAAAGACATGTTTTTAAGCACTTTACATTTTTACACTACTATTATTTTGACCGCAGCTGTACATATGTTTACTATTATATTTGTTATTATTTTTACTATTATATTTGTTATTATGTTTACTATTATATTTGTTATCAGTGTATGGATAAAGGATTTAGTAAACAAAAATATTTTTCTTTGTCTGAATTTTTTTCGAACTCTAGTTCATTCATCAGTGCCTTCATCATGTCATTTTTGGAGATTGCCGACGACCCTGAAATGTCCGAAATTTTCAAAACCCAAGGGTATCAGTATCAGGAGCGTAAACACTTTCGACAATGCAACCAAAGCACGTGATTGCGAACGAAGTTTTTCAGTTTTTAGTTTTCAGTTATCTGCTGGTTTTTATCGTTATCTCGCTACGCTTAGAGTGTCGTGTCTTTTGACAAAACTGATTACCAAATCCCACCAGCGATGAACCAAAAAAAAAAAGGCAACACAAACCCCAACTCTTGTTATGCCATTTCTCCGTTGGCTGGTTGGTTGGATGGCCCAAAGCCAAAGCCAAACCTAAACCAAAATCCCAACTCCAAATCCCAGGCTAAACCCAAGCGAAGACAACTTAATGCGCCAATTAAATTGCGACTACTTGCGGACCTCTGGCACTCTGTTTTCTTTTTTTCTTTTTTTTTCTCATCTGGATGATACTCTGCAATTGTTTTCATGCAAATTTCTGTTTCGATTGGTTTGGAGCTTTTGTTGTGTGTGGGGCACAACAATACAGAAATACAGAAATTATTATAATAAAAACCAAAAACGAATTCACTCAAAACGAAAGGCCCCGGAATCGGATTTTACTGGTTAATCAAGTCCAGGCCAGGCCGCCTTTTGTCATAAGTCCAAGTTACGCCAATATTTTTATGACTTTGAACTTGAACTGGAAAAGCTTCAGGTTTTTTGTTATTGTCTCCAAAGAAATTGGAAAGGTCTCTCAGCTTCCCTTGATAATGTAAGCGCATACGTTTCACATACCCTTTGTGAAAGGTTGCTCTCCCATGGCGAGACAAGGTCGTCCAGACCATGATTTTCAGTGTGGGAAACAAGGCTTGCTTCGGATTATGGGGAAAACAGATCAGAACTACTTTTGAATACGGATAAGTTGGAAAATGAGTAATATAATTGAAAATTACATTACAACAAACTGCACAAAGTAAAGTTCATCTTCAGGTGATGGAATATTAAAAACTTAATGTATATACTGGTAAAAATACACTGATAACTTCTAAGTTATAAGATTTATAAGAGTTAATCACCGTGGACGGCCGTCCACGTAGTGACGATGTTGAGTATTTAAAAGATACATTTCAAAAAGCTCTACTTAGAGTTATTTCAGGAAGGAGAACCTCAACACTTATACCTACCATGTAAGAGACTAACGAAAAAATAACACTAGATTTACTATTGTCCACAAAGTTTACAAACATCTACAAATTTGAAAAACTAATAAAGCTGCATTTCAAGCTTATCAACAAAATGCATTATCATCAGACAAAATGATAAGTGATCAAAAGTGGAAAACATTCCAGAACTAAAATTTAAATCTCAAATACCTCTTAATTTACAATCTCTGCTGGAATCATATAATTTAATCACTTTCTCAAAGGTAATCCTTATATATACTCGATTATGTAAACAATATTTGTTTTAGTTGTGCCAAAAAATCGTCTAGTTGAAATTGATATAAAATAAAAAATGTTTGCAGACTGAATTTGCATTAAAGCATGCTTTCTAAATCAGAAAACTTTTTTCTCGTTTTTTTTTTTGCAGCAGCGAATCTTCATCTTTATCTTTCCGTTGGAGCAATCTCAGACAACCTACACCTTCAGTCACACTGCAATATTTATGTAGAGACGTGCGGTGCCATTGGTGGTGAACTCTTCTTTGTTTCCCCTACTCACAACTCACAATCCACCTTCGCCTTTGGCTTGGGTTTAAACAACAAGAAAAAATACTCAACTTCAACTCCAACTTCGGTGATGGTGGCGATATTCCAGCTTGATGCAACCCGAAGAGCAAGTGGTTGCTGCTGCTGCTGTTGCTGCTGCTGTTGTGGTTGCGATATAAAAACCGCGAGCATCGTCAGCGCCATCCGCAGTAAGAGGCGCGACTTTTGAACGCTGACATCGCTCCGATTTCGATTTCGAATCCGTATCCAAAATCAAAACAAATATCATATAGGAAAAAAAAAATAGAAAAAATCGGTCGTGTTTACCCTTAGTCACAGATATATATATTTATTTTTCGTTTTTTTCTTGTGGTGCATTTGCAAAAAAAAAAAAACTCTGAATATTCAAAAGTGTAACATACTATAAAATCAAAATTGAATAGTGTGAAAAACTGGCAGTGAATGCGCATTCATAGTTACCTGGAATCGCCATGAGATTAGCATTGATATTGGTAAGAGTAAGAGTAAGAGTAAGAGTAAATTTAGAGCCTGGGAGATGATTACATAATCTTTTTTGGAAAACCCGGAAATCAGAGACCCACCCACCAATCGAATTGTGCATTTGTTGTGCGGTGCGGTGCGGAGTAAAAACAAGTCGTCGTCGGCTGACAAATTAATTTGCATTCAAGTGGTGCAGTTGCAAAGCCGGCTTGGTCAGCTGCGAAAGTGGTTTCAGTTCACTCAACCAGGCGGAGGATGCAATGAACTCCCACCACCCCACCACACCACCATCACAACAACAACAACAGAAATGATCGCAATCTTGACCTCTTCTTCGCTCGCTCCACTGACTGCCCTTCTGCGAACTTGTACAATCAACGAGTAAATTTGAATGTCCATGTCCATGTCCATCAGGTCGATCAATCAACACGCTGAGGGAGCTGGACTGTCTGTCGTTAATCGTCCGCTAATTGGACGCTAAATTCCACGGTAGAATGCCAAACGATTGGCCAAGTGGCCACAACAAATCCGTTTACGCAAATGCGCGCACACACAAAGCAAAAATATGGAGTAGTTATGGCAATTCAAATGGAATATATTAAATAAAATACTAAAGTAAAGTAGAAAACTATAAAGTAAAGTAAATGCTCAAGGTCATTAGATCTTTCATTTCATTCTGTATCACTTAAATCAAGGGTCCATAGTCTATACCTTTTAATTTAATGATCTTTAATTGAATATGTATTTTTTGTAGTTTTTTTTTTTTCTTTTTAAGTGGCTAATTATTTAAACTATCTAAACCCTTTTTTTAATATCCGAAAATTTAGAAAAAGATTTATTGAACATTTTCCAGCACAGAGAAAAAAATGTTTAAAAGCCTTTTTATAAGAAGGAAGAACTTTTTATAAGAAGGAAAAACTTTTTTTTTTCCTTAATTGCTAGTACTTTTAACTATCCTCAAATATTATTAATATTTCATAATTCTTCTCAGTGCCGAAAACACAGCCGTTTGCATTTAAAAAATATAAAGATAATATTTTTTATGACTCTTAGCATCATTTTGGATCAGCATAAAAATTTGATGTTGAAAAACGTAAAAAACAATATAAGTTAACTATCTTATTACTGCCTTTTTGCTTATATTAGCACTCATTCACAAGAAACAATAAATTTACTATCTACATCTTACATCAAATTGATTTCGAGCTATTTTTTTTTTATCGGTGCAGAACTTGTTTTTTGTGGTCGCCACTCGTGTGGTTACATAAAGTTATTACACTCCATCGGTGGGGTAAAAGGGGAGGGGAGGGAGGGGGGGGCACCACTCAGCCTCTGGCAGGATAATCTGTAGTTGTCTAATTTACATTTTATTGTTGTGCTTGGCTTTGATGTTGTTGATGTTGCTGCTGCTGCTGCTGCTGCTGCTGCTGCTGCTGCTGCGGATGATGCAACAATGAAGGCGAAAACAATAACCAAAAACACCGCGCAAACTAAGCAAAAAATAAAAAAAACAAAACCAAGTCCGGCTAATTTGCACGCGTTGCGTGACGATCGTTTGCCCCGAGTCTTGGTTTGCTTGTAATTTTTGTAATGTCGGGAATGGGAATCTCCATCTTATTGCCTCGAAAATCACCCACAAAGTCAGTCGATTCTTTCCAAACGCCAAGTGAAAGGCGAATCCAAAGCCCGAGATGCAATTAAATTAAATTATTACAGAAAATAGTTGGCAAAGATAAATCAATGCGAAAGACAGATCTAACTAGTTGCTTATATAAAAGCTCTTTAGCTCTTTGGCGCTTTGGCTCCCACAGCTCATGCTAACGTTTTGACAAAAATTCACCGCTGTTTGTTGTTGTTGTTGTTGTTGTTTGTTCGTGGCTGTTTTGTGGCAAGTCAGCCAAAAAACTCTTCCTGCTTAACGGCCAAATAGCAACTGCTATATGCCTATGTAGCAGTAACCAAGCAGTAACGACAACAGCTATTAAAATGACTTGACACACTGTCCCAGTTTCGGTTAACACACACTCACACTCACTTACTGGCTAGATAATTGAGTGACAAAATGCAATTAAAACTTAACTGACCGCCAGATAGGCGAATTAATTGCTGGACATGGAAAACTGGGAGAGTCGATTGCAGCAATAGTATTTTGCAAGTAATAAGGCAATCTAAATAATTTGTATATTGTCTAAAATACAATAACTTTTTGTTGAATTGCATCAATTGCATTAATTACAGCAAGATCGCAACTTTTGCTATATTGCTTAAAATATAATAATTTAACATTATTAATTACGACCGACAAGAGCATTTAGCAACAATAAAACAATCTTAATCATTATTTTAAGAGCAATAGAATAGGCAGCTAATTTTGCTATATTGTTAAAAATTTAGTTGTTAAAAATTTACCACTACATTTGAGTTAACAAGTTTAATTTATTTTTAACTACCAAACTGACATTTAAGAGTTATGGTCAGTACAGATAAACTGGTTTAATTAAACATATTCTTAGACTAATAACCCATAATTCGCATTCATCAACAACAGTTATCGACTATAACCCATAATCGTCACCCAGATAATTGCCGTTATAAAGCATCGATCGTATATCGCGCCATTAGTCAATTCAAAAGACTAAAGACACGAACTGCCAGCGAGTGCTGAACTCAAAAGACTCAAAAGACACGAACTCGACCACAACGAGATTCAATTACAACACCAATTCGCTTTGATAAAATGTCAAATGTGAAACCTCTTCTCCAGCTTGTGCATTGTCGATTGATGGTTTAACGATCGCCAACTGATGAGAGCGAAATCGAGACCACACTCCCCCCTTTTGTTTGTCATTATTGTCTTCGCGCCTCTCACCTTGAGCCCAAACCCATTTTGGGCCGAAACAAAAGCCGCCGTTTTGCACAATTCACATTGCTTTCATAGCCCAAAACAAAACTTGGGATAAATTGCAACAATGAACTTGATGATCAATCAATATGAAAATTATGAATGGATAAAGTGTACAACTTGTTTAGAAAAGAAATTCCAGCCCAACTTAAAGATCATTACTAGAGTGTAAAACTTGGTTTGAAATCAAAATCTAGCAAAATTTGCAGTTTATATTTTGCTGATTTTTTTTTTTTCTTGAAAAGTACAAGAATTACAAAGATTTCTGGTTTTCTTTATTTTCCAGGGCACTCTGAGTGCTCTACTGTGCCTGGTCAGCGGTTTGAGCCAGTCGGAGTCGAGCGGTTCAAAGGGCAATGGCTTTCCCAAAAAAGTGACCACCCTGAAGAAGCGTCCAACCAAAACGCCCACCACGGCGCCCATTTCCAGCAGTAGCAGGGGAACCACCACGAAACCCAGTAAGCCACGCGTGAAGATTGTCAAGTCCGCAGGCACTAGCAGCACCAGGAGCACCACCAAAGTTCCGGCGGCCTTGACTGAGACATTTGGCAATCTGCCCGCCGATGATCTGGAATTCATCAAGGAACTGGACAAACAGTTCAAACTCCATGGGGACAAGATCAAGATCAAGGTGGAGAGGGATAACTCCACTAGTGCTAGTGCTGGTGGCAAGAACAGCAAGCGAACCATCGATGGTGATTTGGGGTAAGAACGGACCGATGAATGTTGCGATTTACCCAATAATTAACAATGACATTACTTCTTTGGTTTTAAAGGTACGGCTACTCACATGCTGGCTACGATTACACGCCACCCAAGTTCATGTTCTATCCGTACTCGCAGCATGACATCCCCTCCGGCTTTGCCCATCCGCAGCCACTGCCGGAGGAGCAGGATGAGGAGCCACAGCAGCCGGCCCAGCAGCATCACCAGCATCCAAGTCACGAGCAGGTGACCAGCGTGACCATTGAACCTTCGTACTCGTACGAGCTGAAGCCCCAGACCAGCTATGAAACGCAGCCGCCAACACAGCACACTGGCCCCGAACAGCCACAAATTGATCTGCCCCAGGATGAGGCAAAGGGTTCAGGTGGTGGTGGAAGTGCTGGCTACCAGGAACCAGTCATTGTCCTGCGAATTCCGGGACCCGCCAAATATGCCGCCCATTTGCAAACCCTTCTCCAGCAGTATCTCGAGATCAGAGCAGCCCAGTACCTCAGCTTGCTGCAGGAGGCCGAACAGCAGCAACACCACCAGCAACATGTGGATCCCCAGCCGCAATATGGACCACCAGAACCTGCCCAATACCACCAGGAAGTTAGCTATGCCCACCAGTTGGCACCCACACCGGCACCCCTGCAATATGCACCCATTGACGATGTCTATCAGAGCTACAAGGGGCGCCATCAGCAACAGTTGCAGCTGCAGCAGCATCAGCAGCAGCAGCAGCAGCAGCAGCAGCAGCAATATGAGCCGCAGCAATACTATGCACCCATGATGGATTATCAGCAACCCACTCAGTTCTACTATGCCCAGCCGCAATCTCATCTGCAGCAGCAGCCGCAGCTCTATCTTATAGCAATGGCCCAGCCAGAACCAGAACCACTGCAGCAACAGCATATGCACCATCAGCAGCAGCAGCAACATCATCATCAGCAGCAACATCAACAGCCGATATATGTGCCGGAATCTGATCCACCCACAGCTCCTGAGGGTCCGGAACAGGAAACCGAACCGGAGCACAGTCTACCCATCACGGAGAACAATCCTCGACCCACCCACACAAAGGTCATCTTTAATCCGTATCCCTACCAACAACAGCAGCAGCAACACCAGCAACACCAGCAACACCATCAACACGAGCAACATTTACAGGCGGAAGAGCAACAACATTCTGACCTCGAGGTGGAGCAACAGCAGCAGCAATCGGAGGGCGAACGTCCCTTCAACTACCATGCCCATGGACTCAAGATGCGTCCGGGAAAGCGGGCAACTAAGCCCGAACCACTGGAACAAATCAGGGAGTATGTGAGGGAGAAACTGGGCGCCGAAATGGGTTCGGCTGTGGAATACAAGACAACGCAGCTGCTCGAGGGTTAAACTCCTGATGCTGCGGGGGATGGATGGTTTACTAGAAAAAATACACTTACTGGCTGCATAAATTTAGCAAAATTGAGCAACAACAAAATCTAACGAAATAATTTTTCAACTTGACTCTGGGTTAAGTTTGAAAATATATTATTTGCGAGTGCCGCAAGCTTCTCTAAATATTTAAACCCGCTTACAAAAATATGCTTTATGAGATGATAACTTGCCTCACTTTTATAAGCATCACAAAGAAGAAATTGGCCTGAACACTGGGAAAATATATAAGTTTAAAATATATATATACAACCAAACCCTTTTGCAAGTGATTTCAAAACGTTTAGAGATTTCTGTGGCACTCTTTTGTATTCAATGATAAGTGAAGTAGATTTCGAAAATCTCTAAAGAACTATGCCTTCAGGATTCATGTTTTTAAAAAAAGATAAAGCTGTCGTCACCCTAAATTTTAATATAATTTTGTCTATACTTTGACGTCACGTATAAATATGTTTTTTTGTTATAACTTAAAAGTCTTTAAACCTTCAAAGCTTCCAATCTTGCCAAACTATTTTATTAAGAGGCCACAATAAGATCAAATGTATTTTGTTAAAAATTCTCCAGAGATTTGAGAAAGACGCTTGCCTAAAAAAAACCCCAGAAAAAACACAGCAAGTTAGTAGTAGCTTTCAGTGAATAGCATCCCCCGAAATGCTCGTATTGTTAACACAATTTGTGGTTGCTTCTTGTGCCTGATATATCCGTTCATTAGTATTTATTCCAAGTTGGAGGAAAAGGGAAAGGGGAGATCCTGGGGGCGATCCTCCAGCTCCAAACTCATCATCTGAAACTGGTCCACGATCCTCAAACTACAAAGCAAAGGCATACGTTTGGGGACGACAGCTGCTCAATGTTTCACATTGTTTTCCCCCTTTTTTTTGGTAGAGAGGTGTGGGACTGGTCTTCATCAATCCGCACATTCGCTTTTCATTATTTAGTACGACGTTTTTTTTATGTTGTTTGTATTGTTAACCAAGCAAATGTGCTGCTGATCATGTGTGCAATATTTAGTCCGTAAATAAATGTGCTTTTTTACTTTACTTATACTTACATGTATTTTTCTACGATTAAACCGAAAAAAAACAAAAAAAAAACGAATTATAAAACAAACCCTAAAGTCTTCTCATTTCGAACGGGGAGTTAACCAATTCACGGAAGTCACGCATAAAACCCATAAAAATAGCATCAATTCCAGCATAATTTAAGTGTTAAGAGCCGAATGAGCGCGATACAAAATATTTTTTGGAAAAACAAAAGGCCTGAATTGATAACCGACATGCAACTTGCAGGGGCTTTAAGTGCCGATGGGAAATCCACGAGGAAATTTTCGGTGAATGGGAAGTTTTCTTTGAGAGGTCATTGCTTTAAAAAGATGTAATCCAACCAAAATTCTATGTAATTTAATTCACATCTGTGCATACTGATAGTACATTAAATGAGTTCAAGAGCGATGACACATTTTCTAAATTAGGAAAGCTTTAAAATTTACAATAAATCAGCCCATTAAAATGTATAAAGAAAATAAAATCTTGAGCTTTAAAATGTTCAATAAATCCTGTAATTAAAATTTTAAAATATAATGAAGATTTTTCAAGCTAAAAATATAATTGATAATTAATAATACTTAAAATAATAACAATTATTTAACGCTTCTTTCGCTTTGATTGTACTAGACAAATTCAATTTGTAAAATTTTTAAATTGAGATCTTTAAAATGTTCAATAAATTTAGTTAAAAAGAGAATGGCAAATAAAAAATAATAACAATTTTTAAGCTGCATTAAGAAGTAGACAAAAGCGAAATCAACCTTTTTTTATAGTTTAAATTCTCGTAATAGAGATACATTTTTAAACTACATAAATTATTAACAAAAAAAAATGACAAATAAATTATAAAAATTTTTAAACTAAATTTAGTAGAAGATAAGTAAATTGCAAAAAAAATATAATCACAATTTTTAAGTTACTTTTACGAGAAACCAACCTTATTTGCTATTCAGCTCTCTTTTTATCTATCTGTAATTTTGTAAAAAATTGAAATGGAGATCTTAAAAATGTACAATAAATCCACTGACTAAAATTAAAAAAAAAAAATTGTGCCGATATATTTAGTTATAAAGAGAATTGCAATAGCAATTTTAAAAATACATTTAGTAGCAGGCAAACGAGAAACCAAACTTAGTTGCTTTTATGCTCCCATCTGTCTATATGTAATTTAAATTCGTGTCAAAGAGATACATAAATTCAATTTGTAAATAACTTTTAATGGAGCTCCATGCTGATTCACTATTAATTTGAATAACTGAGTTTACCGAGTGGGCTTGAGCTCACCCCCTGTTGCGTCCAGTGGTCTAGTGATCTAATGCGATTCGCTGCAATTTGCCGCCCCACCGAGCGATGGCCAGCACTTTCACATGGCAGTCTCTTCCTTTTTGCCACATCGCTCTCTTGCCACATGGATGTGCCTTACGTAAGCAGATTCGTCGAGATACTGCCGCCGAACAGGCCAAACAATTAGCATAATCAGCTGCCGCAATGGCTGGTAAATTGTGCCAATTTCTATAATTTTGAAATGCGGCAGCGCCGCCTTTCCGTCGACTTTCCACTCGAATTAAAAAAGTGCTCTTCTGCGATGACTTCCGCACTCTTTGGGAGATTCGCAATTCGCGACTCGCATTCCCATTTGCAATTTGCATTGCCATATGATCCTCCAGTTTCGGGATCGTTATCTCAAAACTGTCCACTTTTTTATGAAAATCGAAAGTGCGCCATCGCTTGCCATTGTTGTCACGGTCTGGACTCTGAAGTCTCTGGGAAGTCTGCCAAGTTTCTTTCCGATTCGATCCAAGTACACGCCCAAGTACACGCCCAAGTACACAGCACGTGTATACATCGGATCGGACTCTTCCCCGTCCGGAATCCTATCAATCAACAGCATTACTTCCCCTTCAGAAGGTAGAAAAAAAAGAGTTGGCAAAAACTGTTTGCTTTATGATCTAAACGATGATCTCTCTCGCCCCAACAATGGACCCATAAAACACTGGCTGTAACTGAAACAACGACGGCAACAAATTAATAACTAAAGCGATGCAGTCTGATCCACAAGCATTACATTTTCAGACATTGTTGAAGCGTTGCAGCTGCCACAGTGGAGCAAACACAAATTTTAAATCATAAGGAAAATTAAAATTAAACCATATTCTACATCTATATCTTATTATACACTGGTAAAAAAACAAAGTAGTGAATCCAAATATTTTGTTCTCATTTTTAATATTTTTCGCTTCGAGTTAATGAATAATTGAAAATTTAGTTTAAACAAAAATTATATTAAACTAAAATAAAGTGCATTTAAAGCTTTTAAATTTTCCACATTACTTAAAATATTTTAATATTAAATTATGCAATTTAATATGCATTGTATTTAATACTTTGAGTTAATATTATATGCAAATATTTAATAATAATTATTATAATTAAGTATTAAGTGTAATATTATGATTTAGTATTAAATGAAAATACTAAACACAATTGCATATTAAATTGCATAATCGGATATTTTTTTATCGTTTCATTTCTTTATCAGTGTACCTTTTTATATCCACTTCTGGTGTGAAGAGAGAACAAAAAAAAAACTTTTTTAAAATGCACCCAAATTTTAAGAATAAGATATTAGATCAGGGTTGCTCAAAACTGTCTCATAAATAAAATATTGTTTGGTTTGGTTTTGGTTTGGTTCGATAAATAAACAATTTATGGCCTCTAGAAGTGCAGATTTGACATTTCTCCAATAAAACGGAGTTGAAATATTCCGTTTTTAAATCAGTTATCAATGATTTCGACCACTGTTCATCTTTGGTGGCAGCCAATGGATTTGGTAGTGTTTCTGCAGTCTTTTTTTGGCCACATAACGGGGTACGGAGCACTAAAGCTATATAGCTATATGGCAATCGCATTCGACTGCTGGCAAGGTTGTTGATCTTCACACATGTGGAGGGGCTTTGCCAGCATTTGCTTTTGTTTTGCCGCTGCAAAACTGTTTCGCTTTTATTATTACGGCTATTATCGTTAGCGTTAAGTGTGGCAAGTGTTGCTGTTTCAGTTTCATTTTGTTGCTTCTCTTGCAGAATATTAAAATATAAATCACACGCCCTGTGGGCCAAGCCAAAAGCTCAATAGAAATCCCCCGGCCAGCACGTAAGGGAAATTAATCAGATGGCCAAAATTCGATTTCAATAGCAAGTTTTTCGACTCGACATAATCGAAATTAAAATCAGCTTTGTTTGCTTTTTTTTTTTGGTAATGAGAAACTCTGCAGAGCTCCGTAAATCAGCAAATGCTTGGCTCCTTGTTAATTATTATGCACTGAGCCATTGACCATGAAGGTAACCACAGACTAGAGAGCTGCTGCACCGACCGCCAAAACCACAAGTCTTATCTTTATGCTATGGCATCCTCTTTTTTTTCCCATGTGTCTTTTGATGAAATTAACTGGACGTAACATTTCTCAAAAGATTTAAATTATTTTTTTTTTTATATATTATTTATTATATTTATTATTTTTTGCAACTGTTGGAATTCAATTCATAAAAGTCACATTATTGCAACAAAAGAATAGTAGATAGCTTGAGATAGAATAGAATAGGCTAGTAAATCCACTTGTACTTCCATGGCTATTACCATGTATTTTCCTGCTATCCGTATGCCAAGTGGATGGGTTAGTCACACCCCGGGGTACATTACTTGTCGTTTAGCCCAATAAATGCCTTTGGTGGCAAGGATTTTACAAGACAATTACGGGTATTACCCCTCGGTGTTTATCCGGCAAACATTTCATTGAACTGTTTTGTGGTATGGGGTTTGTTTGGCTTAGCTTATGGCTTAATTGGCCATCAAAGTGGCAGCTTAAACCGAGACCGAGGAGACCGAAACTGATGCCAAGAAACTGAAAACTGTAAGCTGAAAACTAAAAACTAAAAACCAGTTGTCCTCTCTTTTTCTCGCTGGCCATCCCATATTGCCTTCCTTTTCGCACCCTATAGCGTTTATAATGGTCGAACTTATCACGCATACGCCGTGTTGTGCGTTGATGGCTTATTACGATTCGAATTGTCATCGAAAGTGAAGCGATCTTTTTCTCCCCTTCTCTGTCTCTTTCACTCTCTCTCTCGCTCTATCTCGCTCTCTCTCACTCTTTCTGCCCGTTGCAGCACTTGCACTTTTCTCGCTTTTCTTTGGCGCTCACATTCGCATAAATTTTCCGCTGCAGCGGTCCGCATCATTATAAAAGCCTCACCTTGCCAGCTCGCCGCCAACAATCGAAGTTGAGACTCAGACGCGCCACAATGTCAGCGCCACGATCCCGTCACCATCATCAGCACCACCATGCGATCCACCAAATCCATCACATCCTCAGCCGGCGGCAGTGGTGCCTCTTCCTTTTGCTTATCGTAAGTAGAGCTCCACTCTATCCCAAGGATTTGGATCTATACGAGACCGCAAGGAGTACTTTGTTTTTTTTTTGTGACCCGCGATCAAGTGATATTAAGTGCATATTAAAAAACTAGCTTGTTGATTTGTGATACTGTTGCCTTTTAATATTGCAAACTCATAAAAACCAATCCAGGATCTCCTACACTGGTTAAAAAAATAGTCAGAAATCCATATCTGACTATTGAATTAACATCTTTATATTTCATATTTAAACTTTAAACCAAATGATAAGATTGAAAGCCATGCATATTTAATTGCATGATTTTCTATTTTTTTTGTATTATGTTAAAGTTTGAAATAAAATATTTAGATATTCAAATCTATTCCAAAAATAGTCAATTGTGAAATAAAAATAAAATGTAATATTTCCATATTTAAAATAGCTTAAAACCGCAATGGATAAGAATAAAATAAATATATAAACAAATATTAATAAGACATAGGAAAAATTCTAGGCATATTGTTCAGTTTGAATTTTTTAGATCAAAGTAAATTATATATATTAAACTCTCCTTTTTTTAAGAGAGAATTTTAGAGATTGAATTTTTTTAATAAAACAAGCATCGACCAAGACATAAATTGTAACAAACATCGGGCATTAGCAATAGAAATAATAGTAGAGAAATTCCGAAAAAGGACACACAAATTGTTTAAATCTAGTTTCGCATTAGGTGTTTGATCGGATGCCCATTCCCCTTTAACGATATCCATTTTGCGATCCGAAATTGCGTGCAGCAAGTATTTCATGCCAATGTTTCATTGCCCTCTCTTCTGGTCGAATGGCCATTGAACTTGGCCAACTGAGCTTGGCCAACTCAATCATACAAAAATTGAGCTGTCAGTCGTTCCCTCCTTCTCCTTGTTTTATGTTTATTTATTTTATCCTCCTCGAAAGCGAAAGTGAATTGGCTGAGTTTAATTGGTTTAATTGCGATGTGAGCACAAACAAATGGGGCCCAAACAAAGTGGCCAAGTGGAGTCAAGCCGGGATATTAGCATCGTTTGAGAAACCACGCACAATCACATTTTCTTTTAAGAAATCAAATATCATTTTCCGATTTCCAATTTTTAGAAGTTTCTTTTATAAAAGGTCCTAACATCTGCATACCACTAAAGTTCCTAAACTATTCAGCAGGAATTTTAATTTTTGTATAAATTCAATCCAGTAATAGAATTTCTACCATTAAACGTCCTAATTTATTAGGAAATAGGAACTTTAAATCTTTTTGCTTTTTATATTATTTTAAAGTAGGTTGCCCTACTTTACAAGTTCATATTACATTAAATCGTTTTCATTTAAAGATTTTCTTTTGATTTTGTAGATCAAAGTTAAGTCCAGTAATTGAATTTTTTTTTTTTAGATGTCAACACTTTGCAATGCCGTTTCAGTGACCTCAGGTACATCGGGCAATAGTCGCCGTCGTTCGGGAGGATCAGTAGGATCAGGAGGAGCAGGTGTATCCTCTTTGGAGGACACTGGCGATAAGACAGTGCCCGATCAGCTGGCTTTGGCAGCTAATCGTCGGGGATTGGATGATCGAGTCTACCCCAGGCGGGGATCGGTGATACACAGCAGCAGGCCAAAGGAGGCGTCTAGCAAAGGTAATTTTATTGTCTGACATTCCAAAGCACTTTATTATATGTTTCAGAAACAAAAAAAAATTTAACAAGAAAAGAAACAAGCTTTTTATAAAATGAAAGCCGGACTATATAAGACAACAACAAAGTTTTAATTTTTTTCATTAATTTTGCGATTGTTTTTATGGGAGCTATATGATATAATTTTCTGATCCGGACTGTTTTGACTTATATGCTAACTGCAATGCAAAGAAGTAGAATTTTAAACAGATAACTTTTAAACTGGAACAGACGGGCGGACAGACGAACGGACAGACGAACGGACAGACGAATGGACAGACGAACGGACAGACGAATGGACAGACGAACGGACAGACGAACGGACAGCCGAACGGACAGACGAACGGACAGACAAACGGGCAGACGAAAGGACAGACATCCATGGCTTGATTGTCTCTTTTAGGAATGCTGATCAAGAATATATTGAAAGAGTTTAATCAAAGTGCCCAAAAGTATGCAAATATTTACGTATTGTAGTTCAATATTTTTTACAAGTCACCCATAATAAACATTATTTATATTTCCCAGATTACAGCTATGGTCAGGTGGAACTGAATCTAGTGCGCCCAGAACAGGAATCGCATCCGAAACTCATTGTGAGCAGCACAACCGCAGCATCCGGATCCGGTGGCTCCGTCAATCTGGAGGACTCCCAATCGGCAGCCGAGTATGTGGTCAATGCCATTAAGTTGGCCTACAAACAGCCACCGGTGCAGATTCAGCTCAAGAGTCCAAACCAAAATCAGAATCAAAATCTGATTCAGAATCAAAATCAAAATCAAAATCTAAATCAGAATCTTAACCTTAAGGAACTGCAAGCCTCAACCCAGAGAAGTTATCAAGAGCAGAGGAACAGGGAGAGGGAGCTGCTGGAATTGCAAATGCACAAGGAGTTGCAACAACAGGCTTTGATCCTGGCCTCTGGATCCTCGTCGCCATCGTCGGTATCCCTAGGATCGGCCTCCTCCGCCTCTTCACCACCATCGCCCGCTTTGGCACCCGCTCCCGTCTACGAAAAGGAACCGGTGACCCGGAGCTATGAGCTCTATGAACCCTCCACCGAGGGCGATTCCCAGATTCAGGGACAGGAGGACATCGAACGACACTATCGACCCAAATACAGTAATAACAACCAATATAACAACTATAATGCCCCCTATCAGTACAGAAATCTGGAAGCCGAGGCCGAGGAAAAAGTTCGTGTATCTGCCTCTACGGAAATTCCCAAATCGGAGATTATGAAACAAATTGAAAAGTCGGTAATCAAGTATATGAAAGAACTGGAGGCGGAGGGTAAAATCATAAGTACGCCTCAAGAGCCGGCCACGCCCCCGTCGTCGTCGCCACCACCACCGCCGCCGCCGCCCCCGCCTTCGATTACCAAGACCTCCTACTACAAATCATCGGTCAACTCCGGTGCTTACCATATACCATCTTCTCACTCGGAAGAGAAACGCTATAGCAGCAGTACGGTGAGACCCAAGTATACGGCACCATCAACGACGACGAAACAACAACACCACCAGCAACAGGTCTACCATCAACAACAGGTGCACCACCAGCAACACCCACAGCAGCAGCACCACCACCAAATAGCTGGGAAACTAAGGAGCTCTTCTTCGATTTCAAAACCCATCCAGCAGCAGCAACAGCACTTTCAATCCGAAACGGAAACGGCCTATCAGGCACCCGATTTACCCGTTGACGAACTCAGTCCCAATGTTGAGTTCATCTACAAGATCAAGACACGAGCTCCACTGCAAACGGCCACGGTGAAGACCGTTTCGAAACCCTATACTCTGCCCCTGAAGAGTGCCGAACATTTTGATCATGGTGCGGCCCTGAAAAATATCGAAGAATTCGATCTCTCCCATGTGGTGCCCACGCCAGATCGGGTGGAAAGGGAAAGGGAGAGGGAGAGAGAGAGGGAGAGGGAGAGGGAAAGGGAGAGGGAAATCAGGGATAGAGAACGTGATTCTCGCGAAGATCAGAAGCAGCCGCACAAGTTGTACTTCAATTCCGAAATCTATCACGACATCAATGCTTTGCCCTATAAAAGTAAAGAGGCAGCTTTGCAGGAATATCGCCATAAGCTCAAGATCGGCGGATCCGGGGAATTACATCCGGATTATAAGGGGTATTCCGGTTATTTTGCCGAACCGGAAGGCGAGTTGGAAAACGAATCCAAGCTTGTTCTACACGAAGACGATTATCCCTATCAGTATGTGTTGAAAAAGGAACCTCTACTACAGGATGATCATGATTCCTGGTTGGAACAACAACAGCAACAGCCTCTACGCCTTGCCCATGGCCACACCCACACGCACAGCCATGCCCATTCCCATGCCCATGGCCACGCCCACTCGCACAGCAGCGGCAAGCATGCGAGTCTCGAATACGATAGCTATAGCCCTAAATTCAATAATAATCCCGAAGGTTATGGCTATCAGCATACGTACAAGGTCAGAGGTCAAGCGGTAGGCGGCGGTGGTTCAGGGAGCGTGCCCATCGCAGGGGGCGTGGCCTCGGGAGGTGGTAAGCGTGGAAAAAGGGGCGGCGGTGCTCATCCCAGACAAGAGGCGATTAAGAAGCAACTGCGAGCCACGGAGGTCAAGGATTTGGAAGCAAGTTTGGCCTTGAGGCCACCGCCCAAATAGTTAAACCCTCCCACCCCCCAAAGACTTACCCCCCATCCCCTTGTAGCTGATTTTATGCCAGAGTTTCGAAGCATGGTTGATTGTATATGATATTGTTTTTTTTTTGTTTGTTAGATACCTAAGTTTAAGTATGATTATTTATTGTATGGCCAACTAGAAAAGCGATAAAAAAAAAACAAATTACCCAAATAAACAAAATAATAAATAAATAAAATCAATGACATAGAATATAAAAAGATGATGTGCAAATTTTTACTTAATACCTCACATATGCTGGCTTTTGCGAAACTCATTTTCTTAATTTTATTAGAAATTTTTAATTAAAATATATATTTTGTTTGATTAATCAAGTCAATACGTTACACAATCAAGATTTCAAGACAATCTTCCAATAATTGTGTGGTCTTTAAGCGAGTGAATCATTCATTACCATGCCTATCAACATAAAAAAACTCAGAAAATGCAAATGCTACCTATGACGTTTATATACCCTTCCATAGGGTATAATAATATTGATAAGAAGTGTGAAATGCAGATAACGAAACGTTCCCTATAGAGTATATATATTCGTATATAGTTGACTATATCCCATAGCTTTTATATAACTGCATTACGCAGTTTATAAGCTTTCATATATTTTCGATATGACTGCAAGGGTATTAAGAGCTTGGCTTACTAAAGAAAACTTCCGTTTATTTATTGGGTTTTCATTTTTTTGTTTGTCTTTTTGTTTGCCTTTTTGTTTTGCTTAACACTTCGCTTTCATTTACCCAGCGGTGAGGTGAGTGTGTGTGTGCGTTCGATATAATTAAATATTTTTGCGTACAATTATAAAGCAGCCGCCCACAGGCCCACAAATGTTTTGATTGAAAGATCCAAAGATTCAGCCTCGGATTGTGTAAGACAAAGTAAAAGTGCCGCCGCCGCCGCCTTTGATTTGCATTTGCATTTTAAAGTCTCACTTAAATGCAAATACATCCGCCCGACATTATCGTTTTACATTTTTATTTTTAAGAACCCAGAAGAGATTTCTGGGCGAGAATCTGTTGTTAATGGCACAACACAGTGTCAAATATTTCAGTTACGTGAGACTTTGGCGATTTATCAGCAGCCCAAGCAGAGCAGCAACAGCAACATTGTGTCTATTTTTTTGTGGCTCAAATTCGGCCCCCGCTTACGCACAGATTTTATTCAAGATCATATGGAGTAGTTCGGTGGTCGTTGGTGGGTATAAAAAGTATTTTCACTGGCCAAAGCTAGTCATTGCTCACTCAGCATTCAAGCCCAAAGCCGCAAAGATGAAGCTCAAAGCTGGCATGGTGAGTGTAGTGTCGCGTCAAGTGAATCCTTTTTCCTCTACATGTTTTAATCAATCAACATTTCCAGACCCTCAAGCTCTTTGCCCTTTTGGGTTTCGTTTGCTATATCCAGGCCGTTGTGGTTGGCCCCCAGCAGCATTTGCAAAATAATAATCGAAATGGCTATCGCTACAATGGCCCCGCCCACAAATATCTGCCAGCGGAGGAATCGCACAATGGCAGCAGCAACTCGGACGCTGATCGCCAACATCAGGAGCAAAATCATCGTCAGCAGGGATACAATGGTCCCTACAACACGCAGCATTATGGCGGAGGACAACAGCAGCAGCAGCAGCATCAACATGGCCAGCAGGATGAGTCCTGGCAATCGGTTTTCCCCCAGCAGCAACACCAGAGCTTGGGACACCAGCAACATCATGAAAACTCTGGGAGCTATCAGCAACATCAGGGCTTAGGACCACAGCAAGGTCATCAGAGTTCCAGTCAGGAGCAATATTATCAAAGTTCCAGCCAAGAGCAACATCATTTGGCTTCCAATAAGGAGCAACATCATTTGGGTTCCAACCAGGAGCAACATCATTTGGGTTCCACTCAGGAGCTATATAAACATCAAAGTTCCAGCCATCAGCTTAACGAACATTCCTATGAGCCAGCTTATTCCCAGCAGCAACATCAGCAGCAACAGCAGCAGCAACAGCAGCAGCAACATTACCAAAATGTTGGTCACCAGCAGCAGCAGCAACATCAGCAATCTTGGAATTCAGTGCACCAGCAACATGAACGCCAAGAAATTGAACCCTGGCAATCTTCGCAGCAATACCAGCCGCAACAGCAGCAGCAACAGCAGCAGCAACAGCAGCATTACAATCGCTTTGAGCAACATCTGCCGTTGCGTGGTGACCTTTGGCAACCCATTAACGAACTTGACCTGGAGAAACTTCCTTCAGCCGAGGCGCATGCCAATAGCCACAAGACAATCGCCTCGCCAGGGCTGGTGCCAAGTTACACGCTTTCCAGCGATTCGGAGCACGATCGGTTCATTGGATTGGATGCTCTGGACACTCGTCTGCTGACCCAATCCCTGCCAGATGCCTATCGCAAGCAGATCTTCTCCTCGCCCTCGGCACCAAAGCAGCAGCAACATGAGCAACAGCTGGCTGGTTCACCAAACGAGAGTTTCCATGGTGGATCCCCTTCCGCTTCTGACTACCTGCAGATGCAGTCCCACTCGTACCAGCTGCCCTCCACACACAGCATCCACAGGGAATGGCCACAAAACGAGGAGCAGCAGCAACAGCGGCAACATCAGCAATATTCCAATGGCAATCGTCAGTACTCAGATAGTGCCTATGCCGTTGCCCCACCGTATCTGCACTCATCATCGCAACCATCGCAATCATCCAAGAATAGCTTGACCCATCCCAGCCGGGATTTCCAACCACCCTACTACGAAGCAACCAAAATCCAAATACCAACTCATTCAACTTCTTTGAGGGATCTTGCCGCCATAAGATCCTTGAGCATAGTTACAAAACCGTATTCTCAAGTACCAACTTCAACATTTGCATTTCGCAGGAAAAGCATTGGGTCTGAAAAGCAAAACTATTTTATATTTTAGCTAACTGTGTACAGATAATTACATTTTAAAAACTTTTTTTTTTATATTTAATAAAGCATGCATTGGAAAAATAAGAACGTATTGTTTATCACAGATTCGGATTTGGCAATTGATTCAAATTTTATAAAATGTGTACCCAAAAATGTACACAAAAATACATTTTAAAAACTTAGTTTTAAATAGAGCATGCCTGATGTTGTGCCTTACCACAGATTCGGAAATGGGAAATTGTTAAAATTTTACAAAATCTGGAGTCTAACAGTTTCGCTTTTTTTTGCTATGCATAAACATGTTGTAATAAGTATTTTCTTAGCTCGTTAGAGTATTTGTCCTCATAATGAAATTTTTAATAATCCATAAACTAAAACAATACACACTATTGTTATTTGTGGTATATAAAACAAATAAGGCTGTTTTTTTGGCGCTCAAGTGATATCATTCCAAACGGGAAGCAGCCACGACCTTCGTAGTTGTAGAAAAGCCAGCGTCGCTAATTTGATTACGATTTTGGCAGATAATTGCGAGAATTATGTGATTTTCTCATACCTGCTTATATGCTGAGTTGTAGCGAATTATGTGCCATTGGAGGGCCACCAAATTAGAGACGATTTTTGGTTTTCTCGAGCGGGGCTTCCGCTGGCCAAGTGAAGGTAAAACAAACAGAAACCGCACTTGAAAAAAAACACCCGCAAGTCTGCAGTGTTGCAGAAATGATAACAACAGCACGGCAGCAGCTTTCATTGCAGGAAACTCTGGCAGCAACAAGTAAATATTGCATTCGCAGGCAAATCCAGTGCTCCCTTTTTGGCACATTATTTGTTATGTTTAATGCTATGGTTTCGATCAAGTCAAGTCAAGTCATCGAAATTGAAACTGAAATGTTACCGTCGTCGTCGTTGTTGTCGTCGTGCGAAAGCGATCAATGGACAGCAGCAGCAACGCAAAAAAAACTGACAGCAGCAAAACACCAACTGCCCATTTGCTGAGGTTAAAACTGGCACTTTCCTTTTTTAGTTGGAAAATTGCTATACGGAAGTTGGGGAATTTTACAAAATATGAAATGAAATAAAGAGTTTGGAGTGAAATATATTATTGAAAAGCTTTTTAGCAAATATTTGCAGAAAAAAATACTTAAGAGATTTAAGCAATGATCCAAAAATATAATGTCAGAGCTGTTAACTAAAACCACACCAAAAGTACCGCAGTTAACATATTACTTTCCTGCTGAAAAAGAAACCCCCAGACACAGAAAAAAAAGAGTAAGTATAAAAAAATATATATGCATTTCACACTTTTCTCCTCACTCGCTACTGCGAAAATGATCATCACATATCATACTATACTATTTTCTGTGCAACCAACAGCCAATTTCTCAAGTGGAAAATTTTACGTTCGAAGGGCGACGAAGAGCAAAAGTCTGCGGCTCAGTTACATGGGTTGTTGATCGCACAAAAGACAGCGATGACAGCAGCAGCAGCAGCAACAATTTTTAAACTTGTAACATTGCAACATCGTTTTCGCAAGCGCCAAAAACCGAAAAATCATTTAATCAGAATGAGGTTTAATATTAAAACTAGAGAGTTTAAACTGTTCAAAAAACTGGGCGTGTTTTAATGATCGTGGTGGTGGGCAATCGAAAGGCAGCAATTGGATGCCAGATTACGCAACCAAAAGGAAGAGATTGAAGTGGAAGGTGGAGTGGAGTGGAGTGGAGTGGAGTATCGGTTGCAACGGAACCAAAGATATCAAATGTCTTTGGTGCATTTTCATATATATGCCCGAGTTGTGAGAGCCACTTCAGGCATTTGCCATCGACAATCATCTTAAGCTGCATGCTCAGGATTTTTCCAAATGCACATCCTACTGATCCTGCTCATCTGCTGTTTTACACTGCTGACGGCACAGCAGCAGCAGCAGCAGCTACATCCCTCATGGCTTTACTCGATGCCCTGGCGTCCTTTGATCCTGCCCACGGCAACTCCATTGTCGGGAATGGCCCAGCTGAGTCCTGGTTACAACACGGGTCCCCAGACATTTCCGCCAGTTCCAGAGGACCAACAGCAACGGCAGCAGCATCCATACAACCTCCAACTGCAGCAGCAGTATAAGCAACAAATTCAACAGCAATATCTACAGCCTACATATCCACAACAGTCCATTCTAGTGGGTTTATTCGCACCACAGCTGCAGGCTCATCCATTGGCAGCTCCTCCACAGGCAGGACATTTCAGTCTGCCTTTCAGGCCATCACCCTTTGCCGGCTACACGGATGACGAAGATGCTGGGGGTCAGGGAAATGGCATCCAGGAGCAACAACAACTGGAGGAACCTCCCTTCCATGCCCATTCCTATAACAAACCAGTGGCGGAGAGATCGGAACAGTCAAGGGGAGATGAAGGTTTTGGGAGAGCAGTTGCACCGCTAAGCTATGTATATTTATCACCTAGTAATGTTTATAATCTGGTAAAAAGTTAGGCTGCCAAGTCTCTAAATTATAATAACGTTAATCTAATGAATAACACTTTTTTTTAGATTTTAATAAATTAACAAGAAACATTAAAACATTTATTTGAAAAAAAATTAAATGTGTGCTTTTCACACATAACTGGAAATGTTAATTTCCATAATTAATTTTCTTCCCACACACACACACATTCACTCTCTGGGGGTCTGGGTACAAATCCCAGTTTGAAATCCCATTCCCAGGCCTAATTCATGTCCAAGTCAGGGTCTGGGGCAACGTGTAAGGCCCGCTGATGCTGATGATGACTCGCCCACTGTCGGAGGCCGGCTTTTACCATGGGCGGATTTTGGATTTCGGATCTCTGGCAATTTGTTGCCACTTTCAAATGCCTCAATTACGACCGTGCCGTCTCGTCTTGTCTCGCACAAGTCGCAAATCGCCAAAATTATAACTCGATCGACGTGGCAGGTGTGACCTTGGCATGCGGACTGCGCAACTGTCTGGGTGCCAGGCAATTACATCAACTAAAAGCTCTGCGGTGGCACACGACCGTTCAATGTTGAATGTTGGCAAAAGAAAAGGGCACAAAGCGAAAACAAATCGTCGGGGCAGTAGAAGATAAAGTTGTAGACGCACCAGCCAGTACTAGCACTTGTACAAATGTAGTCTTTAGACTAAGCGGACACCAATTAAATATTAAGTTTCAATTAAACAGTTTGTGCGTTCCATTATTTTACGAGAGCCATTACAAAATTTATTAACATAGAAGAAATAAATATATTTCTACAAATATATGAAATATTGATAATATCTTTGTCCACAAAAATTCATAGTTTTGTATAAGAATTACAATTGGGATAAGTTTACACATCATGATTTGATGTGCCTTTAAAGGCTCACATACCATGAGTTTTAACCACAGCTTCAGTGGTTCCTAAGAACCATTGCTTTATGTGAATTCAATACTTTTTAAGGTATCTCAAGTATAAATAAAATTATTATTTACAAAAACATATAAAAAAAAAATATATATATATATATATATATATATATATATATATATATATATATATATATATATATATATATTTTTTTTTTTTTTTTTTTATATCGTTTTTTATAAGAATTATAATTTGAATTAATTTACAATTTCGTACAAGATCTGATGTGACTTTTAGCCCCCACATACCATCAGTTCCAACCACAGCTTTTGTGGTTCCTAAGATGGGGACTTATTACTGTTTTAGGTAACTCAAGTATTAATACAACTATTAGGGAAAAACTACGCTTGATGGTCGTCGACTGACTAATAGATGACCCAAACCATGGACAAAGTAATACAAGTAAAAAAAAAGAGGGAACAAGGTGCACATCATTCATGACCCAGGGACGTCGACTGCATACATAGATATATCGCCTGTGTTTCAGCTAAGTCCATTAGCTAGATAAGGGTCAATACTAAAAGGATGGGAACGTGGTTCAAAGCGTCATGAAAACGCCCAAGCTATTGCCAAATCGTAATCCACAGCAGAGACCCAAAATAAGATCCCAAATGATAGCAAATCAACTCGCTTTTCGTATAATAAAAAAAAATCGCGCAGCTAAAAAAAACAGCAACAATTAAAAGGCGAAGAAAGGGAAAAACAGCAAAGGCAAACCCAATTTAATATACCCTTGCAGCTTATAAAAAAATTATAAAACACTTTTATATCGATTTTTATGCGTATATAATTACAAACATTGAAGATATGCCCATTTTTGGCTAAATTTCTGATCATTTTTATGCCAACTATAAGATATAGTTTGTAAGATTTTTATAAAATATCAATTTATTTACTATATTATATAAATGTTATATTATATTATTTGCGTTGCAAACTTTTGACTAAAAGTATAAAACGCCCAGCAAAGGTACAACAAAATAACAGAGGGGAAAGCAGAAGAGGAAAGAGACCTGTTGCTGTGAATTAAATGCAATTTACGCAGAGCGTAAGACATAAGAGAAGGGAAAAATGGGCAAAGTTAAATCGGAAAAACACATAAAAACAACAACAACCAGGGGGCGTGGTTAAGCAGACATGAGATATTCAAGTGTCACTTGAACTTGAGTGGCACTGTCAAGTTGGTAAAAAGCACAGTGGTTAAATTAGTTACAAAAGAAACAAATTCAATTTTTTAGCACAAAACAATATGTTTTTTTGAACCCCGTTCGATTTAAGTAAAAACCTTTGTGAATCTTGCGTGAAATTAAAGTAATAACTTGTAGCACAATAAGTAAATAAATAAATAGTATACTAAGATTAATACCCAAGTTCAAAATGTTCATATCTTTTAGATATTTGAGTTAATAAGATTACATTTCTTTCCAAAGGGACATTTGTAATTGGTTATCTGATTGCCATTGGCATAAAAAAATTGTTTAAAAGCATATAATTAAAATGGTACTCACCCTGGATTATTTGCAGTTTTTATTTACCCATAGACATTCGCTTCTTTTGTTGTTCAGTATTTTTATGTCATCCTCTCTCTCTCTTAATAAGTAGAAATCCAAGCGGGGGGGAGAAGGGAGTTGCGACCCCCTTTTTGCGTAGCAACAAAACATCCTATTGCAACAAAAATAAAGATTAAACATCATATTACAGCAAGAAGAAGGATTAAAAAACATTAACGATATTTAGGCAAACCGCTTGGCACTTTTTACTACACGTGATGGCCAATTTCGAGGTTATGTTCACTTGACGCTTGCGTTCCACTGCGCACTTGAAGAAATGTAAGCCGCCTTTGAAATTGTTGTATTATATCAAATGTAAGCAATCCCAAGCGATATTTGATGATTTTAAACATTAATAAATCAATTCGTGGCCCAATTTAGCAGGAGCTGCAAATCTTAAGCTGTGCACGCCACGTTGCTGCCGAATGATGAAATTTAAATGACGCTCTCTTCGTCTCTCTCTCACCTACGATCGTTGAGTGGAGAGAAATAGTGGAGAGATCAAGGATACAGTTACGTTGGAGAAGCTTTCACAAGAATATTTGAATATGCACATATGTTACATACATATGTCTATTAGACGGATATAATTTATTTTTTTTATTTGATGCTAAAACTGGTCTTAAGAATTATTAGTTATTTACTCGTTACTTTTAACAAATACAATACAAGGTATATATTATATGCATATGCATAACAATTTATAACTTAATTATATGCCAACAGTTAAGATGGTTTTATTACTAATTTTAAAACATAACTAATTTCTTATAGAAGTTATAATACAAAGTGTAACAACATTAAAAATTAGAGACCGATTTTAGCACTTAAAAAAAGTTTATCGACAATAAAACTATTCCCATTTATGTATATTTCAATTTAATAAACTTTGATTGCAAGATTCCATTTAAAATACTTTAAATAAAATAATTGATTTTATGCATAATTTATTTATTATTTAATTTATAATACACACAATATTGCGCCACTGTGCGGCAAACAAGAGTGAGAGTGAAACAGTAAAAGGTTGCAGCGCAGTCAGCGTCGACGTCGACGTTTGTGGCAGAAACAAAGGAACCCGAATACCGTTGCTTTTTGCGTGCGTGAGACCGAGGGAGAGAGTGCAAAGAGAGCAGCGAAAATGGCCAAAAGCGGAGTCGAAAATGTTGGAGTTCCGAGTGGAGTTTTGAGTGACGGTTAGAAAAAAGGTATAAAAGGGTCGTCATTCGCAGAGGTGGCCAACAAAGCGCCAACGGCAGCGAATCGAGTCGCGTCTTATTTTCCATCGTAAACGCGAGCGACAGGGACAACCATACACGATCCAAGGATAACCGTACCGACATTTTTTTTTTACCCGTTTTTTTTTTGTGTGTGCGAGCATGAAATTTGCCGGAGTACCGTTAGCGGGGGCTTTGCTTAGCTGCTGCTGCTTCTTCTTCGTTCTGGCAACTGCCTCTTCTTCTTCTTCTTCTGCTGCTGCAGTTTCCGCTGCTTCTGCTTCTTCAGTTCCCGTGTCTTCTTCTTCAGATACCGCTGCTTCTGCTTCTGCTGCTTCTTCAAAGCCAAAAAGAGACGCAGGATTGAGTTTTGGTGGAATCTCCAGCTATCACGGCCCCTCCCACAAATATCTGCCACCTGCCTATGAAAATCACCTGCATTTCGGCGGTTACCATGGAAATTCCTTGGGTGCCGGTTCTTCTGCCGGCTATTCCGATTACTCCGGTGGTCACTTGGATGGTCACGAGAGCAGCTACGGCCATCATTACGGACAATCCGGTGGTCACGGTGGCTACGCCGGAAGACCCCATCATTATAGCAGTGGTGGAAGTCCCAAAATCGAAACATACATTGTGCAAACCAGCGGCGGTTCCGGTTCCGGTCACAAATACCATGGTCAGGGTCATGGAATAAGTCACGGAATTAGTCACGGCATAAGTCAGGGTCACGGCTCCGGATTGGGCTATAAATATGCACCATCCTCGAGTCAATCCTATTTAAGTCTACTGGGAAACAGCCACAAAACCAGTACGTATGTGGTTGCTTCGCCCGAATTCTCTGGAAGTCACGGTGGAAGTAGTCACGGCATTGGCTATGCATCGGCACCAGTTCATAGACCCAGCTACAGCAACGGCCACCAACCAAGTCACAGCTATGGTCAAGGTCACGGTCACGGTTTTGGTCATGGCATCAGTCATCATCAGATCAGCCACGGACCCAGTCCGGTATCCAGTCACAGTTTGGATCACAGCCTGGAGCATGCTTTGGAACACGGACTGAGTCACGCTTTGGCCTTGGGTCACTCCTCTGGAGGAGGACAATTTGCCCAGCACCCGTTGCCGGTGCCCTTGCCCCATCCGGCGGAGGATCATTCCGGCTACTCCTACGAAGCCCCAGCTGCCACACCATTCGGCAAGGGAGGAGTGCCCCTGAGCAGCTATGGCGTGCCCCTGATTCCCGGCTACGATCACCAGGAGTCACTGCAGGAGCCAGTGCAAGTGCAGGTCCTGGATCATCAGGAGCAGAAGGCCGAGCGCGATCAGGACCAGAGGGAGACCCCGGTTTATGCTTTGGGTCACAAGGGACTGGGTCACTTCACCTATACGGCTAGCAAGCCACAGGCCCTGCACACCGATATCCTCGGCTCAAGTCACGACATTGAGCTCTCGAAGGCGCCTTTCAAGCCCAGCGCCTTTTTGGGCGCCAAGCACGAGTCCGGATCCAATTCCATTTCCGGCTACGATTACGCCACGCCCAGCTCTCCGTTTCCACAGGCGCCTCCCTCCTCGCCGGGCTACGACTATCCGACTCCGGCGCAGCTCTACGGACCACCCGGTCACTCCGGCGACTCGGCCACGCCCATTTTCGAGCCGGAGGCCACATACTTGCCGCCCGCCAGTAGCTATGGCCCACCGGCCACCTCCTCCCATGGTTATCACTAAATTATTAAAACAGTTTTAAGATCTTCTTAGTTTTTTTACCCCTATCTATTTTGTACTGTAAGCCAAGATCGAAAAATAAAAACGAAAACTATGAAATCGAGAAAGTGTTTTAAAAGAAATGGTAAAAGAGAGGATAGATCATCTGGAATAGGAAGATATTTTTATAGTTCCCTCAAGATTTATATTCAAGATCTAGAAATCTTTTGACCGCAAAACAATCTTACCATAAGCCAAACCAAATACTCATGGTTTTCTGTAATAAAATTAGAATATTAAACAGGTCAAATCAAATTGTTTTAATTTAAAAAGCGAAATGGAACTTTCTCAGCCTATAAATTGGAAAGATTCCAGGCAATTAAAATGCCAGACACGTCGCCGATTTTGGCAGTTTTCTCTCCTCTGATTTGTGATTACGGATTGCTTCGATTTCGGATTTCGCTTGAAAATTGTGATTCGCATTTGATGCATGAAACTATATCAAACTAGTGGATGGGAGGGGACGTCAAAAGTGGGTGTGGATCGGCCAAAACGCCGATTGCATTGGCAATGAGTCAAAAGCGATCCACTTAAAAATCATACACGTTTAGCTGAGGGAATGTGAATTTACTTGGCTTTGCTTTCGCACAGTTGTAATTAAAGGAGTTGGATGATCAAGTAATAATAATAATGAGGCGTAAGAACAATGTTATATAAGATCACCATAAAATAGTACCAATATTTATATGGAAATATGATAATTATGAGGCGTAGGAAAAATGTAAGACCACAAAATAAAAATAATAAAAGTTACATAAGATCACCATAAAAATATTAAGGAGAATTATGATAATAATGAAGCATAGGAATATTGTTTTATAAGATCATCATGAAATAGTGCGTAGATTTAAATGCAACTATGATAATAATGAGGTGTAAATAAAATGTTATATAAGATCATCATAAAAGTAGTACGGAGATATTAATATAACTAGGTGTTCTAGGTCTCAAAAAGATAGGATCTATTATGAATATGACAAATGGTGATCAACGTAGAGGCTTGCCCAATAACAATTGCCTTGAGCTTTTTTTTATCGTTAATCCAGTCCCAAAAAAAAAAATATCCCGTACAAATAAGATCGAAATTCTTATTTTATTAAGCATTGCGTTATAGTTTTTTAAAGATTAGTTTCTTTAGGAAGAACAATTGTTTAATACCACGAGGTTCTATTAATTTAACAGAAATCTTCAGTTAGAAGAAGAAAGGGGAAAAGGAAAGAAAAGTTTTTTAAAGTCATAAATATAAACAAACAAAAACAAAAGAAAAGAAAAAAGATTATTAAGACTTTCTGTTTAGAAAAGAGCATAATTGGTAACCACAAAATGCAACCAACTGATTCTTCGCGAAATGGCACTCAATCTGCATAATCCACTTGTTCATCTCCAGATTGCACCATTCACCTCCGGATGATGGATGGTCAACGCACTCGCAGCAGTCTCTCTGTTTCCATATTAATCATAACTCTTTAACTTAATTCCATTTCCCATTCCCAATTTGCGTTGCGCAATGATTGCGATTCGCCCAACCAGTTTTGAAGCATTTGATCCTTAAGTCGCTGACCCACATCAAAGAAATCAAGACGCGCAGCTTAACGTAACGTAACGTAACGAAAGTGAAAGGATGACAGCTTTATAGGCTCTGATCGGATCGCATTAGTAGATCATCATGCCAGGGGATCTCTTTCACTTGAGTGACTTGAACTTGAGTGCCCACTTGTAACTGACATCTGTTTCGGAAGCGGTCAGAATTAGCCCAGCGAAACGTGACTTAAGACGGAAATAGAAAACTTTGGCTACACTGGTAAAAAAAAGGAGTGATTCAAGCATTTTTCTACTCAATTTTAATCATGCAATTTAATGTGCATTTTATTTAATACTATAGTTTTTATATGTAATTTAAATGTGATTAAGCTACATATTTATTTGTACTATTCCATTTTGTTGTCAGTGTAGGTTTTCCAAAACCTACTCCAAGTTCATTGTATTGTATTTCTTGGCCCGCTGTTACGGCAGTTATTTAAATCTCTGAATAGGCACGAAATTGCATCATTATAAAAAAGCGAAACAAATAACTAAGCTAGGGGAACGAACCTAATCATTAGACACCTGTTAAAATCAAGCAATTGGTTTGTACATTTTTGTTGGGATTTAGGGACTACATTAAATTAACTATATCTTGTAATAAATAATGCCTAGAAGCATTGGTCGAAAAAGATTTAGTAGATCTTAATTAGACCTATCTATTTACATCTGAAATGTAGTATATTACAAAGTTAAATATATAAATGTGTTATTATTTAATTTACCATAGATATTTATTGTAATGTAATATTGAGAAGAGATTGTATACCCCTGCTAGAGATCTATTCAACTCTACTTTATAACAAATACCACGCTGAGACTATAAAACAAACTTAAAGAAGCACACAAGCTGTGGCTGAGGTAATCCCCCAGATATTTTATAGGCAGGGTCAAGGCTTTTACGTAAGTTCCGCTGGCCGATCTTCTTTCTTTCTTGGAAGCTTAACTGTGTCGACAAGTTCATTCAGGCACAACAATCGAAAGGCGAACAAAAACAACAAAATATTAGATAATTTTCGTATGAGTCAGTTCAACAAAGGGTCCAAAAAATGTGACAGTTGTTACAATGGCGAGAGCAAGAAGAAAGATCAACTTGTGTCAGTTTAACAAAGGGTTAAAACAAGTTGACAATTGTTACAAAGTTGAGAGCGAGAAGAAAGATCAACTTATGTCAGTTTAACAAAGGGTTAAAAATAGACAGCGAGAAAAACGACCAACTTATGACAGCTTTATGACTGATCATTGGTTGTCGATAAGCGATGATCGATCTATAAAATGATTTCGTATCGAGTGCGAAATTTTGACCGAAAATCAAGGCCCAAAGGGGAGTGGGCTTAAATATGGTCACACATTACCAGCCAAATGAGCCATAAAAAAGGTGTTAAATAATTTCATTTCGTCGTTATTGTTGTAACCAGTTGTTAAGCCCCTCCCCTTTTATGTTTTTCCCCCTTTTGCTTTGCGTATTTATGGGTTTTACGCCTGATTTTTGTTAATTTTCAACAGGTGAGACTTCACATTTCATTTCACTTTTTTTTTATTAAAGTGCAACCAGACACAGCAGCGACATTCACTTTTCATTTGCTTTTTTGTTTTCATTTTTTTCTTGACCCACGTCTCCGGTTGATTTTTTGCATGCGGTAATATCTGTTGCCATTTTTTATATCATTTATTTATGGCATTTTCTGCACAATCATTAATTTATCGTATTAGCTGTACAAAAAAAATTAATCAATTAACATGTAAATAAGTAAGAATTTTGGGAAAGCAAAGATTTAATTTATTTCTTAACCATTTTTTTTTAATGTTTGAAAACTAAAGTCCTAAAGTGTTTGCTTTGAGAGTTTTTGGTTCTTAATTCATAGTTTAAATTCCTTGAAACGCTTGATTCTATAATACTGGCATTTTCTGCACAAGCCTTAAATCTATTAGTTATCAGTAACTTATTATATTTTCTATAAGGTTTTAAGAGTAAAAAAAGACTTCACTTATTTTAAAGCTTCTGTTTTTGTTGATAATTCATTAATTAGTTTTATATTTAAAAACTATTTTCACAGCACTGGTAGCATTTTGTGCAGTTATCAAGCACCACTCATTCTTAAGTTCAGCTGATTATATTATATGCTAATATTCGATACGAACTAACCTGACCAGTTCTTCTCTTTCTTGATTATGTACCATACTTTAATATCTCATTTTCGTCACTGTCCTCGGCCAGTTCTTCTGGACTAGCGTGATCCTCCTCTTTTGGCCATTGAAACTCCCCATCCCCATAATCTTCCTCTAAATTAGCATCCTTTTGGATCTGAAGATGATCCTTGAAAGCAAGGGCCGGACTAAACAGAGGTTTTTGCCTTACAATTCGATCGTTTAAATGGCCACTTGCTGAACTGTGACGAATCAACTGATTGCGGCGCATATAATCTGCTCCACAAACGGAGCAAATATACGCCTTGCTAATGCTATGGACAAAAAGATGAACATCTCGGTTTTCGGCTCGACCAAAGAGCTTGCCACATATCGGACAACCGTAGTTCTTTTCGGCAGTATGCGAGGCCAAGTGTTTCCTGTAATTTACGGGATGACTGAAGCTTGCCTTGCAGGTCTCGCACACAAAGTTTCGCTCTTTGCGGTGGACCGTTTTTATATGCTGATCCCGTTCGCGTTTCTGCTGAAAACGCCTTTCACATCCCATTTCCGGACAGGCGTGCAGATACTCCTTCATGTGCGTGTTTCTTAGATGGCAATCCCTATTGCTGCGCTGCACAAATCGAGCCGGACACTCCGGACATTGATAGTTCCGTTCACTTTTGTGGGAATTAATGTGATCCACGAGGGCGTTACGTCTTTGAAAGACTTTTCCGCAGGTGTCGCAAGTCAACTCTGCACTAGATTTCTTCAACTGACCATTTTTAAGTCGGTGGATGGTGCGATGGGCGGCTAAATCCTCCTTGCTGAAAAATACCTCTGGGCAGTGTCTGCAGGCGAAGGATGCTGCGGATCCTGAAAAGAAGATTAAAGAGTTAGTTAAGATGTTAGAACAACCAAATGCTTAAACTTTATGAATTAGTTTAAATGGACAGTCATTCAGTTATTGGACCATTAATTTAATAGTTATGGCCAAAATACTAATATTTTTAATTGCGAAAAATTTGGACATTTTGCAATAACGTTCTTTTGCGTTCTTTTTTTATGGTTGTAATTTTGCTATTGAAATAAGCTTACTCTGAAGTACTCAAGTATCATGGAAAACAATTGGTACTGTGTACCTGTGTTATAACTTATTATTGCACATAAGTTTCTATTTAAGAAGTTTTTAGAACCAGTAGACTAAAGATTTAAAATTATGGTGTAGTTACTGCAGAGTTATTGTTCAATCTACTATATAGGCGTATACATCGTCATCTTAACTATTTAACCAATAACTATTAACTTTTTCAAACTCACCGCCTTGTTGGTTTCCCAGATTCCGCTCCTCAAACTCTTGTTCTTCCCGTTCCAGGGCCAATTCTTCATCATAGATCTCTGATCTCAAAATCATGTCCGCATCCTCCTCTTCCTCCCGTTCGCCTTCTTCTTTCATGGCAAACAAGGTCTTGAACCTGCCGACATCGTATTCCATAATTTTTCGCTCCATTTATTTGAATAATTCAATAAAAACGAGGTAAGTTTTGCAGTATTTTCATTTCTTGTTTTGTTTTTGGTTTTTTAGAGATGGGATAGACTAAGGGATTTTAAATGTACTAACGCTTCCTTAGGAGTGAACAAGAAAAAAATCAGATATGGGCAGCACTGTTTCATGTGCTTCTTATCGATTGTTATCGAATTTAAATTTTGAAGGCTCAAGAGCTTAAAAATGTGAAATGTAATAATTTGGTCCTTTATCATAAAGACAACATTAACAAGACAAATCCTTTGCAAAAGACAAAATTGAATAATATTAAAACACCTTTTACTATTTGTATTTTAATCAATTGTTATGCAATTTATTTATCCGCTATGTAAATATAATTTGTTCACAACTGTTATATAATTATTTTCATTTTTCGTTTCTTTTAATGTTTTGCTTTGTTTTGATTTTTAAGCGGCTGCTTTTAACAATTGTTTCGACTTCGATTTCGATTCGCTTTTATCAACCGATCTGCAATCTATATAATTCTCACGTTTTGGATGATTTTACGCGAGTGGCTGGTTTTTGCTCGTATTTTTTAGATTCTTCTCTTGTATAATTGTAATTTGGTTTAGCTACAACTACTGGGTGACGTTCTTTTAATTTTCCTTTTGCCCCCATCGATTTTGTTTGCTTTTAGAAATGTTAACAAATTTACAGACTTATAATGTTATTACAATAATTATGTATTTATATATATATTTGTTGGTTTATTTATATATGTATAGATGCAATATATAATATGCACTGAAATGTGTCAACAGGATTTTGGATTTAGGATGTTGGATGGGATGAATGTCAGTTTTAAAAGGGGTAAACAGGAAATATCATCTTGTCCATTATCTTAAAAACTGATTTCTCTAAAATTCGTCTTACTTCTCGTTTACTATATAAGATTGGAATACGTAGTAGTTTGCTCTCTTCTACTCACTTTAATACCATTAATTGATGGTTTTTGCGTCAATTAAAGTACGGAAAAAGTGCGCTATAGTCTCCATTTTATTTTTCAATGGTTTAAACGTGACAAACACTTTGGTTTATACCTTTTTTCGGTACATACACACACGTTTCGTGTTTAATTGCGTTTGATTTAATGTGTTTATTTAATAAAATTCCTTTTGCTTTAGAATTTAAATGCTATAAGTAAACAGCTGCCTTTTTTGGTATTATCCCACAGATTCTATATCCTTTGCTTGGTTTTCGGGCTTTAAAATCTATTTTGGCTTATCGCTTATCGACTCAACTACACTACACTACACTACATACGAAACATTGAAACACTTTTGCTTTTCGAGTTTTCTAAAAAAAAAATACTTTAAAAATATTTGCAAACCTCGCACACACACACACACGCACACACACAAACAGTCACACAAAAACTACTGCTTAGTTATATAGAATTAGGTAGATCGTACGTATATATATATATATATATACAGAACAGGTTTTGCATTCCTTTTCTTAGAGTGTTCTAACATTTTTTCAACTAACTTTTCTCCTCGAGTGTTAACTTTTGCTAATATATTTCCTGTGCAAACTACAACGGAATTGTGGGTGGTGGTGGGAGGAATGCTCAGAGCGAGACAGCGCGATCGACAGAGTAGGAGAGCGAACGAGACGGAGTATTGGCGAGTGTGTGTTGTGTGTGCGTGTTGCGATTTCTCAACATGGTTGAAGTGGTTTTTTTTTCTTTCTATATTTGCGTCTGCACAGCAGAGAGAATACATTTTTAACTTTATTTTCCCTTTTTGGCATTTTTCAATTCGCTTGTGTGCCCAGCTGCGGTCAAAATAAAAGTGTGGCCTTAGTGCGTAGAGCTTCACACAAAAAATAGGTTTTTAAAATGCCTTATTTGAAGTACACTTAATTCGAAAATTAATTAAACTAAAAACTAAAGTCTATTTAAGTTTAAAATGTTCACAAAATGTAATTCTTTATTTTTTTCCTTTATTTGTTGTAGAAACAAAATAGTTTTGGTAAAATTCCTCTTTAGCCTTAACCCTTTAAATAAATTTGTAAAACTTAAATAAAATTAAACAATTGGTACAATTTACATTTTATTCAATTTTTCAAAATTCTAATGGCACTACATTTATTTTGCCCACAACTGTTCGCATGTATGAGTGTGTTGTGTGTCTTGTATTTTGTGTAAGATAATTATGTTAGTTTTTATAAAATGGTTGTGTGTGTTTGCCATTGTGCCAACAACTTTTGTGAGTTGCTTTTTTTTGTTTTTGTTGTTGTTTGTGTTTGATGGTTTGTCTGGCTGCCTGTGTGTTTTTGGGTAACTGCAATTCTGTAATATAATATATATGTATATATATTTATATGCATGTATATATAGTTGTATATAAAAAGAGCATTTCGTTATTTTTTATGCCTAACGAGGGTTTCCTTCTTTTACTTTATCCTTTTAAATGCAGTTATTGACCTGAACATTGTTTGTGGTTGTTGTCGATTAATTAATATTTCTTATGCTTGCTCTATATTAAGTATGTATGCATTTAATGTATGTTTATGTTTATGTATATGTATGTTTGCTTGTTTATCATTTTGCATTGCTGAATTCATTTTTAAAATAGTTGAACAACTTGGTATGGCTTCTTTTCGTTTTCGTCTTTTCCTATTTTTATATTGCTTGAGTTAAGAACTTCGCTTTTCTTGTGGTTTGCTTCTCTAAAATGTTAAACTTTTAATTTATTTTATGTTTTGTTTTGTAAAATGTTTTCCGCTGAAGTTGTTTTTTCTTCCTTGTGGTTTTTTTCTTTGTGTTTTTGTTGTCTTGTGCTTTGTTGTTGCTGCTGGTTTTTCATAGTTTGTTTTTAGATTTCTGACGTCACAAAAATTTTACGTACGTGTTGCTGTGGTTGTTGTTGTTGGTTCTCGCAACGGATTCTCAAACAATAAAATAATGCAGCGTAAATCGCTTATGCAAGTTAAAAAAAAAATTGGATAATAAATATAAAAAAAACACACACACTTCTTATGAAAATATAAGTTCTTTAATGGCGAAAAAGCGAGAGACAAAGACGGAACTAGATTCTCGAGAATATTGCAAAAAACTTGTTAATGTTCAAGAGCTCCTAGCAATCGTTCGCCGACGGTCTCTACCCGCTTTTTCACCCGTTTTAGATCATATTTTTTGGGGTCGAGGCTTACAATCTGTTGTAAATAAATAAATTTGTGCTTAAAACTAAATTGTACTTAACTAAGGCTTTTAAAATATACATGTATGAATAGTGGTCACAAAAAAAATATTCGTTATAGTTGATCTTAGTTATGTACTATATATATATAACAATAGGCAACAACACAGAGCAGAGAACTGATGTAGGTTTGTATACGGCTTTATGCGGCACAGCACCGGTTAAAATAATAGTAATAAATCTTGTAAAATTAAAAAAAAAGGTCTTGTAGATATTGCTCATACATAATGCAAATGTAGTTGGAAATTGTAAATTGTATAAATATTGCATAATAATGTCCAACCAAAAATACATTAAATTAAATGTACAAAACATGTTGGGAATTATAAGGTACTAGTACTATTATTTTGACCGCTACTCTTGACATTTTAGCACATTATTAAGCAGCTTTTGCAGTTTTGAATCAATCAGAATAGGTTGAATTTTGTACAATATACATTTATATATATGTGTGTGTGTGTGTGTGTGTGAGTTCGTTTCATTTCGTTGTGTGTGACCTAGACAGAGCGTTGATAGAGAGGGACAGAGATATCTAAACATAAAAACAGGCAGGGTTCTCCAAATTTCCAATGCAGTTTCTTCCGCTTCCGCTTGCGCTCACTTTTTCTAGCTGCTTTGCCTCCAATTGTAATCGCTGTAGAATCCGCCACGTTCGCTTTTCATTTACCCCTCAACGCGTCCGCCGCCTGGAGCTGCCATTCCTGGTGTCCTGGCGCGGATTGGACAATTCTTATGACGTCTCTAAAAATCATACCTTGAAGGTCTTCTCGCGTCGTTCCCGCTGTTGCTGCTGCTGCTGCTGATCCCGCGAATGGTGATGGCTACTGCTCCTGCTGTGACCAGCAGTTCCATTGGTCGGCTGCAGCATGGAGCTCATGGAGCCAGCGCTACAGAGCGCGGAGGAATTGACCTCCTCGCAGGCATAGCTGGCAATGCGATGATCGCTGCGCGAGCGCTCGCGATCGTGGCTGCGATGATGATCTTGGGCAGCAGCTCCTCCTCCTCCGCCATTTCTTTTACTGGGAGCCGCCTGCTGCTGGGATCTGCGATTGCCCAAACGCTTGAGCTCATAGTCTCTGGCATCGGCCACATCGAAGGTGGCTGCCCTCTGCTGGCTTTGCTTGGATGCTGAGGATGCATGCTTGGAGTTAGAGCTTGCTGTAGCAGCTCCTCCTCCAGTGGCACCCACTCCTCCTCCGATTCCACCTGGATAGTACTCATCGTACTGATGCTCCTCGCACAGATTGGCATTGCAAGCGGTTGTGGCCACCTGCTGCTGCTGCTCCCGTTCCCGCTCGCGCTCCCTTTCCCTTTGGCGATGCTTCTTGGGTGGCAGGGGAACGGGCGCCTGGTTCTGCGATTGCGCCTGGTTTTGGCTCTGAGTTTGTGTGGCCGCCGCCGCGTGCAGCGATGTGGATGAAGTGCCTCGGCGCACCACATCCACACCGCCGCCGCAGCAGGCGCACTCCTACAATTCCGTCACCGAATACAGATCGCTATGGTTGCTGGTGGTGGCAGCTGCTGCTCCTCCTCCTCCCCCTCCGCCTCCTCCTCCTCGTTCACCTCGCTTCAAGGATCTATAGAACAGAGCCTGCTGTTGCTGCTGCTGTTGCTCCAGCAATAATTGTTGCTGCTGTTTCGTGGAGAAGTTGTTGTTGTGCTGCCTTTGGTAGAAGGCCAATTGCTGCTGTTGCTGTTGCTGCTGGTGGTAGCTGCTGTCGTAGGAGTGCTGCTTCTTAATGTTGCTGCCGGTTATCAACTGGCTGGGATACTGTTGCTGCTGCTGTTGTTGCTCTATGTAGCTGCGGGCATTGTCCAAAGTTTCCGCCCGTCGGGGACGCTCCCGCTCCCGTTCCCGCTCCCTCTCGCGGTCTCTGTCCCGCTCTTGCTGCTGCTGCTGCTGCTGCCTCAAGCTAGCCGACTTTGGCGGCAATGTCTGCATATGATTGGCATTGCTGCTGTCGCGATTGCTGCCCGTTTTGTGCCTGTTCTTGGGCGGCAGCGTTGGCGGTTGCTGCTGCTGCGGCTGCGGCTGCGTGGCTACGGCCTGCAATTTCTGCGCCTGCGGACGCTGCAACGAGCGGTACTGGCCCAAACTGGCCGCGCACAGCGGCTGAGCGGATATCTTCGATTGTTGCTGTTGCTGATTGGTGGGAATTTCGGGCAGCGGCTGGTTCACAATGGAGGCGGGATTTAGCGAACGCTGCTGCTGTTGCACTCGCGGCGCAGCTGTGGGCAACACCTCGCTGCTCTCGATGCTGTAAACAGCCGAGGGTGGCAGTATATGCGTGGTGGGTGGATGCAGCTCCCTTTGTTGCTGCTGCTGCTGTTGCTGTTGCTGTAGGGCCAGCAATTGCTGTTGCTGCTGCTGCTGCAGGGCCAACAGTTGCTGCTGCTGCTGCTGCTCCTTGGCATACGAGCTGCCCACACCCGTGGTGCCAGGAATTTCCGTAAATGTATTGACTATCTTTGGTTTGGGCGGAGGCGGTGGCGCAGGTTGCGGCGGAGCCGGTGGCACCAATTGCTGCTGTAGTTGCTGCTGCAGTTGATGTTGCTGTTGCAGTTGTTGCTGCAGTTGCTGTTGCTGCTGCTGTTGCTGCAACTGTTGCTGCTGATGCTGCTGTTGCAACTGTTGCTGCTGCTGCAACTGTTGTTGCTGCTGTTGCAACTGCTGCTGCTGTTGTTGCTGTAGCAGGAACTCTTGGGGAATGCAGTCCGGCTGCTGGCAATAATCCTTCGAAACGGTGGCTATTGATGGCGCTTTGGCGCTCCTCAAGTTCGGCGAATGCACAGCGGGGGCAGCGGGCATTGAGGGCGTGGCGTTGACAGCGGACACACCCTTCAGTGAGCCACCGTAGCGACCCACATGCCGCAATGTGGCACACTTGTTGCTCCCAGCAGCGGACATTATGTTTAGGTTGTTGTTCTGACCCCTCACCGCCTTGGGCCCAATGCTTATGTACTTGGGATCGAAGCGATTGAAGCTGTTGTTGGTCACATCGCGCGGATCACGATCATCCACGAACTCCCCATCCAGACCGTTGCCCGTGGAGCGACAAATGCCAGCATTGGAGTTCTGCACCGACAGCACCGATCGAATGGAACTGCCCGTGGAGCGTGGCAATGTGGCCGATGCAAAGATGTTCTTGATCTGGTTCTGATTGATTAGGCTGCTCTGCTGTTGCTGATGTTGCTGCTGCTGGTGTTGCAACTGCAATTGCTGCTGCTGCTGTGCTGTGTTGTTGCTACTGCCTGCATGGGAACTGCAGGCAAGCGAATCTCAGTAGAAGTCGTTCGACTCGAGCGTCTTACACTGCTTGCTGAGCGTCGCATACTTTCCATTGTTGGGTCCCGGCAAATACGATGCCGATTGCTGGTGATGCGACGGCAGGCGTCCCAGAGTGTGGTGGCCTGACCTGAAAACCAAACAGTTTCGATTAGTTGAAATCTCTGTTTTTTAATTAGGTTCAAGGTGATTCAGTTAGGGGATTTAGTTTAGTCTTTCTACCGGATGAACCCTACAAATGGTTAGAAACAATTGGTTAATGAATACCCTATAACCAAAATGAAAATAAGGCATTAAAATAACCTAAATTTTAAAGTTAGAAACTAAAAAGTGTACCCACTTAGGGTAGTTACACTTTTTGGTAGCTATTCCTTAAATGTGTTGTTTTAATACTTTTTAGGTCATTTTGGTTTTTTATTGTTTTCTGAGTGCACTTCAACTAGAGAACTTATGCTCATACTTTAAATACTTGAAAAACGAGAAATTCAATACCCAAACAAGTTTGGTATTTTAGTAGTCTAGTAATTTCAGCAAAATATTGCTACTAAAAAGCATTAAAGCATACCAAATTCCTTTATTTAAGTAATAATTGACTAAAAATGGCATTAGAGGTAAGCCCACCATATATATATGGTGTATATGGTATATATTTAAGAAATAATCGATTTTCCTAAAAATATAAGCTTATTTTTAAAGCCATGTTTAGAACCTTATACCTGTAATTTAAGAATTTTTCTTTAAATTAAGGAATGTCTTTTTCTCAGCGTGCGTCTAAAGTCGATTTATAGTTGCAATTATAAATTTCAGATTACATTTAAAAACATCAGATTACAAAAAAAAAACAGTAAAAGTTAAATTTTAGCGAATCATTTTTGACAATCTCAAAGACAACAACAAAAGCCGAGTTATGCAAAATTTGCAGATATTATAAAAAAGTGTATATATTGTTGTTAATGACACATAAGAAAATAAATTCCCTGCTAGCAAACTGATAAAGTTAAGGTCTTTTTGTGATGATTTCGTTTTACGCTAAACAAGTTGTCTCCATTGTTATTTGCATGGGTTAGTACGGCTCGAGTGGGTCATGGTCTTAGTTTTTCCGTTACAGTGAACCCCCGCTGGGAGGGCTGTATGTGGGTAGGTTCTGTGCCGGTTGTCTTTGTGTTCATTTGTAGTGGGTGATGGATAGTGCTAATGTTCGTTGTCGGTTTTCTCATGCAGGTGCAGCACAACGAAAGGAGCAACGAAACAACCAACTAACTAAAACAAAAGACAAACAATAACAATAACGATAAACAAATAAGTCTAACAAAGCCCCAACTAGAATCGTAATAATATAGTCGATCATTTCGACTATGCGGAACCCGCTACTCAGATAAATATATTTTTATGAGTTGAAATTTATGAGAAGATATTTGACTTGAGAAAAGTTATTGTCTACGACAAGTAATATTGTTTATAATATATTGAACTAACTTAGTATCTTTCTTTTTGGGGAAACAGGCCTTAAATGTATTAACTATACAATTTCGTTTTTTGGGAAAACAAAGAGGGGTATATAAAATTATAGAATTTGTTTACTATTTGAATTATTTTGTCATTTAAAGTTTTTACAAAAGAACTAAACCATAATTTTTGGTTGACAAAGACCAAGTTCTTGATTCAAAACTACTAAATATCTAAATATTTGTTTCGTTTCTTCCTTGTGATGCTGATAATGCCAACAATTACACTGACATATTTTTAGATCTGATTATTAAATACGATAGATAACAGATATAATAGAACAATCTTTCTAATCATGAGCAGCAAGTTCCCAAAAAAAAAGGACAACGCATATGGGATAGGGATTTTGGGGTTTTGGGCGCTTTTTTTTTTCTTGGGGAAGTAAACAAAACAAATCAAATGAAATCAAAGTTCATGCCTTGTGCCATGCACCAAATCGTAGCCGGGCGGCGGCGACGGCGATCGTTGACCACCATTGTGGCTGGCCACGCCCACCGCCGCTGCCACCGCCCCCGCCGCGGAGTTAGTTCTATGCTGTGTATTGTTGCTGTGGTTGTTGTTGTAGTGGTGGTGGTGGTGGTTGCTGTACAGGTGGTTGTTGTGGTGGTGGTGTTGTTGTTGTTGGTGGCTGTTGTTGTTGTAACCGATGGTGCCGTTGTTGTAAGTAGCGTTGTGGGATGAATTGTGGCTTGATTGAGATAAAGGTGATGCCAACCCTTGTCTCAGGCCCGCCGTTCCATTGCGATAGGGTCCCACGCCGTTGTGTCCATTGGCGCCCATGCCACCTCCTCCTCCTGCCCCGCCCCCCGCCGCCTCCGGATCCTGGCAGGGTGCCCGACCCACCGCCGCCACCCACCGACGCCTGCTGGTGGTGCAACAGCGTCCGGTTGATCGTTCCCGTGCTCAGCGGTGCGGTGGGCGAAATGCTGGCACTGGGCGCATTCGAGGCGGGGAACAACGGCGCCGTCTCCGATTTGTCAGCGTCCAGCGTTGGCCTTTAAGTATATAAAAAACAAAAAACCAATTGAGAAAAAGTTATAAAATAATAGAGTAAATGCAAAAACGCCTGGTGTTATAGCGCCCACACTTCAATGAACTTATGTTGTGATTCATTTTCGGTGTTTTCGGAGATTTGAGAGCTCAAAATTCTTAGATTTCGTAAGCCGATCGAGATGGCTTTGGCAAACATTTCGCCCCAGGCTGTGACAATGTGTCAGTCACTAAAAGAGAACAGGAATCACCTGAAAACTCAGAACTTGAAGCAGAAAAAAAAGAAAAAAAAAAACAAACACGATGCATGAATTTTGCGCCGTTTGCCTTGGCAAACTTCGTCGGCAGGTGAACACCCCGTGCAAACATACATTCTGCAAGGACTGTCTCTGTAAGGTCTACGATCGGAGCCCCGCCAAAGCGTGTCCCCTCTGCCGGGCGCCCTTAGAGTACTATATCGTAAGTGCAATCATTTTGGCCCACTAATCGGAATCTGTATAATAAAAGGAGCGCTTTCTCTGGACTACTTCACAGATCCAGAGGAACAACACTATAAAAATTGTTTTTTTTTCATAAAATGTTATTGTACCAACTCTTCTGTTCTGTTGATTGTTCTGTTCTGTTCTGTTTAATTGTTAACAAGTTGTGTTTAAAAACCTGTTAGTTGTTTTGTTTAATTTATGCGTGCACTCTATAAAGTGATTCAAACGATTGTTCAATGAATCCCCGCTCAAGGTAAGTTGAACCATAATCGTAATTCATTTTTAAAAGCAATATTATTTCAGCAGTTGTAAATAACTTAATAAAACGTTAAAATTTGAATTGGTACCTACATTATCGTGGGTTTCACTGCAGCAAGATTTTTAAAGACTTATTTTTAAAATAAATGAAAAGTATGAATTGAACTTATGTGATACATTTTTACATTTTTAAATTTGTCATGCAGCAAATAGATTTTGTAATAACAATTTTGGGCGAATTACTGAACCAAGCTTTTAAAAAGTTTTAATTAGAAAACATATTAAACATCGAAAAACTGAAGGTATAAAAAAAGACAACCACTTTTCAACTATAAAATCTACATGGTAAAAATGTTATGGTATATTAAATAAAAATGTATGTTTTTCCCTAACGTTTGAATCATAGTTTTGAATGCACAGTGTGGGCTATATTCTTATAATGTGCTTTAAGTCTTTTGAAACAAAAAAGGAAGTATTATGTTTTTTTCCTTGTTTTTTAAGATTTAAAAACGTTTTTCCACATATCGTACCGCTTGGTTAGATAAATCCAGGCGTGCGAGTCGGCGTACACCAGGATCGTCAGCAGGAAGGAGGTGAGCAGGCCAGCGACCATCATCAGGCTCAGTCCAAGAAGTCCGCCGCCGCAGAGTCCGCGGAGTGCCTCCTCGTAGTGCTGGTCGATGGCCCGGCGGTCCAGGGTCTCCGATAGAGTGGTTAGGTTGCGCAGCGTATTCTCTAGATCGCTGTCCATGGTGTTCAGTGTGCGTTGGATGTCGATGTGCGGATACGTGTCCTGGCTCATTCTGCGAAGCGAAAGAAGGATATTTTTAACTTTTCAAACCCTAAACACAATTAAAAAATCATCTCAAGGCTAAGAGGGAACTTCTACAAAAATAGTATTAAAATCACAATGTTATAGTCATTGTTATAGTTTTTTTTTCTTTTTTAATTGTCCTTGAAAGTTCCCAAAAGTCGAATTTTTCAGTAATTTTACAACGATTGGTACGTGATGGAAAGTTCTATGTTGTGAATTAGCAATCTACGGGAAAAATCCTTTCAGAACAACTAGCTTTTAGTCCTGGGTTTTTTTTTAGTATTCGACCTGCGTAAAACGATTTTCAGCAATATTATCACAAATAAATCACAACAATTAAAAAAAAGTCCCGTGTAAATAAACAAAGTTTAATGTTCTATACAGAATGCATCTCATTTACCAAATCGAACCGCTATAAAAATAAATTGTTTTGACTTTGCTCCACACGAGTTCGTGTAAACAGAAATAAACTTTAAAAGAAACTATTTGCCAGCTATTTAGCCCATTGATTTCTATTTCCGCCAAAGTATTCCACTGCAATCCATCATACGAATAGATTCATCTACTTACCGCTGCATGTGCTCCACACTTTCCCTGGCCCGATCCACCAGATCCCGGGATTCGTTTAGGCGCAGAATGAACCGATTGCGCGGAGTGCCGCAGTTGAGGAAATCGACATAGGGACTCCGCTGTGGAATGCAAAGTACACTTAGGTTGGTAAACTTTTCAAGAGTACATGGGATATCATCATCTCTAAAGGCAGCACCACTCACCATGCCCACCTGTCGGCACATATAGTCGTGCGGTCGCATACAAAAGTCGCCGGCAGCCACACTGGATGCCAGATAGACAGCGGCCAACAGCCAGCAGATGATGATGCAGAATAGGCCCGAAACGCTGAAGAAGATCAGGGTGCAGCGTGATCGCCGGGCCACGCCAATCACCAGCACGGTGCAGAGCAGTAGGAGGACAGTGAGAAAGGCCAGAGTGGCTGGCCAGCGAATGGATTCGTAGAACTCACCAAGCTGGCGGCAGAATGGTGAAGGATCAGTTAGCTATTGAATGGATATTTTTGCGGCAGGACTGATGTATCAACTCACTTGCAACAGTCCCATTAGCGAGGTATCGTTCTCGCTGCCCTTGGCCTTCATAAAGTAGTGCACCATGCTGTCCAGCGAGGCCACCGCCCGTGAGGTGTTCTCCGTGACCAGACGTGATGTCTCGATGAGCAGCATGACCACCGTCTGGTTGTATTGTGGCTTCACCACCAGCTGCTCCACCTTGTGTCCGGACATCCGCGATGCCAAGTCGTGCTTGATGCTCTCCGTCTGAAAATAAGGCAAAACAAAAACAAAAAAAAACCGTGGTTAGGAACTGAGTTTAACGCATTTTACAATAGCTCCTGCCCAATTAAACATTAGGAAGTAAGTTAAACGCAGGCTTAAATAACTCCTGCAGAAATACAATTACAATTCCGATCTCACTTAACAATATTTATCATTGATAGTTCATGGCAATCTGTAAACTTGATATCTCGTAACTATTTACAATTTATATACAGAGCCAATATATTCGAGAGCTAGAGACATTAATACGTTTTTTCTTAAATGTTACGATTATATTTGATTTGCAAATGCAACTCGAGTTCAACCCCCAAATAGGTTAAATCAGTTCAAAAGTTAATGACCAAATACAGGAGGGGGGATTGGTAGGGGTGAAAGAAAGAGCCCCCTTCTTAACGACGCCCTTTTTCACAGTCGTGTCCTTTGCCCCCCCTCTCAGTCTGGAATAAAGCACACCCAAAGAAAAAGGAAAAATAGTTTCTATCGTAATACTTTTGCTTCCGCACTTGGTTTGGGCTTGGGTCAGGTTTGTGGGTGTCTGGGTGTGTGGGTGTGTACTTTGAGGGGTTGCTCCTCGGGTTAAAGGGATTGCTTCACACACGCACATCGCAAAGGCAGCCCCACCCTGCGAACAACGTCCTTTGTGCCAGGGATAATTAATAGCGTTTTACTCAAGAGTCGAGCAATGCCAGCCATCTGTTTGGCCCTCTTTCTCTGCATCTTCTCTGCTTCGTCGTCGTCGTCGTCGTCGTCTACCTTTGATGCTGCTGGCTGACTCAACTCCCTCAACCGCTAACAGTGTTGGGAAGTGTCTAGATACTTATACCGAGGTACGTACCTAGGTAGCAAAATGTGTTACTTTTTATCTTACCTAGGCATAGACTTTTATTAAATTAAAAAAAAGCTTTTTTATATACCTTTTTCTTTACTTGTACTTCATCTAAGTTCCAAAAAATGATTCATTTTCCAACACTGCCCTATGGCCGCTTTCCATTTCGTCTTCTAACCGCTTGCCTGATAGGCTCATTTGATGTGAATAATGCTTTATGTACCTTTTATCTTACCTATAGCTTGAAAAATTATTTACCTTTATGTAAACTAGTACATTTTCCAACACTGCCTACTAACCTCTTGCCTTATCGGTTCGTTTGCCCCGCCTCTTTCGCTGTCGCTTCCTGTGTCTGTATGTGTGTGTGTATGTGTGTGTGTGTTGACAAAGTTTATGAATAGCAAAAGTCTTGGCCAGGAGGACACACTTCCCCTAGTCCCTATTACAACCTTCTAGCCAACCCAGCCCCATTACACCCTCCCTCCCACGTGGCCACGTAACTGTCAACACAGCAGCCAGCTTTTAGGTTGATTATAATGAACAAGGAGCCAAAGAGGGAGACTATGCTGCGTATGGGATGGGAATATGGCCCGAATGGGAATGGCATAAGTTTATGAAAGCCAAGAATTAGGCAAGGTAGAGGGGCACTGGGTAACTAAGCTCAGTTAAAGATCCCACTTCAGACTTCATTTGCGTACCAAGAGAGACAGAGACAGTGACAGAGATAGAGCGAGAGCGAGAGAGTTTTCGAAGCCCACAAGTTTATAAAGTACGTTTGGTCTTATAAAAACACATATGGTTAGAAACTAATTATCATAAACATATCTATATTTATTTAATTAATTCTCAAGTTAGCTAAACTTGATAATGTAATTATCACATTTCACGTTTGTGAAAATAAATACAAATAACACTAACACAGAACTAAAATGCTTGACCCTATACAATACAAGTTAGTCTCTATGTTTTAAAAAGCTCCAATAATAAGTGTTCTATCTTTTGTGCTTTTCACTTAGGGAACCAAACATACCTGTCGTTTTAAGGTGAGCACCAGATCCTCGACGTTCTTTCCGGATCCAAAGGCCTGCAACAGGCCATTGTGGAAGTCATCGTTTCCGTACAAGCCTGCAAGTGGAGCAAGAAATACAGAAAGAAATCAGACAGAGATTATGGAAAGGTTATGGGATGAGTTATGTGACCGAGATACTGAAGACATGAGGGACATAACCATTAAGAAATCGTGAGCTGGTGTCAGAGATCAGCGAGATATTTAAGATCAGGGCAAGATCATCGCGGGGCAGGTTAGTGATGTAACATTAGCCGCGCCAGCGGCGACACACATTTCGCATTTCTGATTCAATTAAGCGCTCTGTGCGCAGCTCTGCGGCTAATTAAATTATTATTTCATCGTTTGTGTCGCCGCCAAGCCAAGCCATGCCAAGCCAAGCCACTTCCACTGCCGTCGGATGACGCATGGTTGTGGCTCTGGCATCGGCATCGGCTTTGGCTCCACTTCTTTGCCGCGACTTTGCATACGTGACCAGCCACTGTAGCCGTACTCCGCTCCACTGGCGATAAGTCGCGTTCTGGCTAATTGCCAATTGCCCACCGAAAACTGAAAACTGAAAACCGACAGCCGCCAACACGCGATGCAAAGGGATTTACTATATACGTGCTTTGGCAAATGCAACTGGGACTGGGATTGGGACTGCAACTGCTACTGCAGCAGCGGTTCAACGCCCTTCCCCATGGTCATTCGGGGTGCCCAGGACTCCGACACCAACTCCAACTCGAACTCACCTAATCCAATGGCCGCACAGGTCATCAATGTGATGATGACCAGCGAGCAGCTCTGGCAGCGCTGGGCACTTGGCTTCCGCTGACGACGGTCGCAGCAGCGGGTCAGCAGGTAGAGCAGCAAGCCCAACAGCGAGACGATCAGCAGGCCGGCGGGAATGCACGCCAGGATGCCCAGACTCTGTAAAATAATAAGAAAATTATTAGACTTGTATAAAAAAGTGCTCAAAAAAAAGATTTATAATAGGTTCAAGCTGGTGGTAAACGATGCATCAGCAGTCTTTCGGCATTGGTACCTCTACGCACTCTCAATGCCGATCAAGAACAATTTGCTACTTCCGTTTTCAATCTTAATAAGACTTTCATAAAATAGATTTATAATAGGTTAAAGTTGGTGATAAACGATGCATCAGTAGCAAAAAAATCAAATCCCCTCCTTCTATTAACACAGTCCAAAAAATAAGACTTATTATAAGGCAAAGCTGGTGGTAAACGTGTATATGTGAACCCTTTGTTTCCACTTCCCGGAAAAAAAGCTAGTTAGATTTTTGGCAAAGTTAACCAGCCTAACGCAGAATATCAAATCAAAAACCCAACTTTCATTGTTGTTAGCTCAACATCATTCGCTGGCTTAGTCAGACTAGTTTATATTTTATTTTATGTAAAAAACAACAAATCTGTGATATATACTATAGTACCATAAACTTCAACTTTTCCTGATGTAAAATAGCTTAGTTCAGAAAATAATATCACTATTCCTTAAATTGCATATTTGAGCAATCAATTCCAACAGATATGTAAATTCAATTTCGTGTGACAATATTGCAATGGAAATTACCATCGAACCAGAATTGTTTGTTGAAATTTTAATTAAAAATGATTTGATTGATATTGACATTGATTTGTCGATTGCGAGACCATGGTACCGAGCTTAATCAAATTATTTGAGTTGTTAAGCCCATCATAAAAAGTTTAAATCGCGTGGGAATGTATATATATTAAAATACGTAATACACAAGACAAAACTATGCAGTTTTAAAAAATAAATTATATGGTTCCTCCTGGCAATTAAAAGTACCTCGATTGATTAAATTGGAAAATTCCAGACAAACCGATTCTGATCGTTTGTAAATAAAATCATTGGAGGTGAAGAACTGGAAAATTTTATATATTTGATTGAATATTAATCTGTGCCAAATTTAATCACCTTAAGATTGATTCACTCGACATGTTCCTTTAAAATGTTGTTAATTAAAAAATGTATAAGCCAAGTTGGTTGTTAACCAAACATCATCGCCTGTTGACAGACAGTTTTTGTAGCTCTAAATAAAAATCACTTTCTGTGGACTCCACATTCATGGCTCTTTATGCTGGACATTGGAAAAACTTTTAATTGAATAAGTTGCAACTCGATGCCTTTGTTGTTGGCACTGCAATTTGTTGTTAGTTGGCTTCATGGTGGCAGAGTGTCCTCAGTAAAGTTAATTTCTTTTTTTTTTTTTTTTTGGTCCGTCTTCGTGTCCGAAACTAAATTGAATTGGCCAAGAAGAAGAAAAACAGGTGTAAGAAGACACACACACACACACACACACACACACAAGACTTTAGCAACTTTTGCACCGAAAAACGTATTTGCTTGACGGTAATTTCATTGCCTGTCATTAAAAAACACGTTATATACTGTGAGCTTCAAATTACCCAGTGAGGATATTGGATATTCCTGGATATATGGCACGGCGATGGAGATAGAAACCCCGCACTCAACATACTCAAACTCGAATGAATGGCAAATGAGTCAGAGTCAAACCACTTGAGACGTCCATTCCAGTCGAGTTGAGTCGGGTTTCAGTTTCGGGATTTCGGTCTTTATTCAGTGGCTAAATGGGGATACTTCAGGGGGCTCGAGTGGGGCGATAAAAATTAAAGAGCAAGTGCACAAATCCCATTCAAAGACTCCAAGTAGTAGTTTCATTTAAGTGCAAGATTTGAGTATTGCATTCAGTGTGTTTGTTCTCTCCGCGATTCTTCTATTATGTTTTAAAATCTATTTCTACTTAATGAAAACTATTTCAAGTGCTTAACTTAGGAAATCAATTTTTATTTATTTCTATTTAAAATCATAACTCATTTAACAAGCTAATAACTTAATAAAAACTACCTTTATAGCTCTTTACAACTCTTTACAGTCTAATACCCGTATTGCCAATGAAAAAAGAAGAATCAATGTTACCGTCATATATAACACCCATAATTGAACTAGTTTAAGGCAATTTCCAGCAATTCCCAGCTGTCAATCAGCGTTCTATCGGAATCGGAATTGGCATCGACACCGGACGCACCGTTCTATGGTCATGTAGACACGGCACATCCTCGTTGGAAAGTAGTACCCTTTCCCCACTTCACCTCTACTCTCGTAATTCGTAACTCGTATTTATTATTTATTGCACTTGTGCCATGTAAATAATCATTAAAACTAGTTACAGTTGCCGTCGTTGTTGTAGTCTTTGTGCCTCGGCACAATTACGACTCCTCGCAGTTGAATGACACTTGAGAAATGGCATCACCACCACCCCGTTTTGCACCACCTTTCTCTTTCATTACACGCAGAAGAAAAATGTCCAACAATTGCAGGCTAAATGTGGTGGTAAATGTTGCATAAGTCTTGCGGTATGTATAAAAGTGAACAAACAATTACTTAAATACATTGTTTTTCATCGCTAATCCAAATTAAATTTTATTTTTCCTCGACATGCACTTGTGTGCATGTTGATTTTTAATTGTGTTGGTAAATGCACTTGGCTTGCCCTGTTTTATTATTATTATTATTATTTTTAATATTAGCGCTTTTATTTTTTTTTGTGCTGTGCATATAAACTAACAAGCCCCCCTGTAGTTTTTGCCTCTCTTTCCATTTTCCTGCACACCCAATCTGCAAAATGAAGCGAAAATATTCGCTTCTAACAAGCGGAAAACTACCCCAAACCTCCCAGCCCCATTGACCCCACTTTTTTCAACTTCAACCTCCCTTTGGGCACGGAACCCTTTGCAAATGCGGCGCTAAAAATGGCAAAAATTACGCGCTGCCTCCGATGGCGTTCACCAAATTGAATTAAATCAAAGCAAATTGCCAACAACAAATAACCTTGAAGCTCTTCAAGTTCCCCCTTGTAAACCAAACCAACCTTCCTGCACACATCCCCAATTTAATTGAGAATTTTCCCTAGTATTTGTGAATGTGTCTCCATGGGAAGTGTGAAAACTGCCACGAAAGAGGTGGAAAAACGAGGCTGTGACTGGGGGATTTGTGGAGGGCTTATTGCAAAATGTATCACGAAAGATTCTCATAAATAAACATGTATACAAGTGTAGATATAATCGGGATTTAACGCCAGGAAGAGCAAGATTAAGTAAATAGACAAAATACGACAGCGATTAACGATCAAGTAAGAATTAATCATTGGAGACTCTTTGCGCACTTTTAAAAGGTTTTTCAAAGTGAAATAAAATTTTAGAGATGCACTATCAACCGTTCTTGATTCTTGTACGATTTATGACTACAAAATGATCAAATCTATTTAAGGGTTTCAGGAACATTCAAAAGAAAAACCTCAAGTAAACCATGGGGAATTTCAAAAATTAATCATTAAAGAATATGATTCATAAAGTTCGCATAAGTCACCATTTCTTAAATACTTTACTTATGCAGAACATTAAACATTTAAAGTCAAGAAAATACATACATACTTTGAGGGGAGATAAGAAATATTTTTAGGAAACCAATGGTTAAAAAAGCAGAACAATCGTTCCTTTTAGTGCTACAATGGCTATATACAAATGACTCAAACAAATTTTAAATATTTTTAGACATTTCAGAAGTTACGAAATGTAATTAGCATTTAACTCCAAGATTGAGGTAATTTTTTTAAATATTAGAAATTTCGGTTTAAAGAGAGTTAGTTATTTAAACAATTTCAGAAATAAGAAACACACCACCGGATTTTCCCATTAAGTCACTCAGTTTTAAAAAATGTTCAGTTTAAATATTGTTAAAAATGTTAATTATGATAATTATTATATGAAAACGACACTCATAATTAACACTATCTGTATTACCGCAAAAACTTTACAAATTAAAAATATTTTGTTTGCATAGTACACCCACAAAAACTAAAAATCCTGTAAAAAATCAATGAAAATATGTTGTAGTAGTATCACTTTGTGTTTTCCTAGCTGTGATCGAGTTTTGTTTTTTCGTGGGTGGGCGAGTTTTTCGAATCCCCTTCTTCGTAGAATGTTTGTTGGATAAACCAGTTACCCAGCTCAGCTCCACCCAACTTCCTGCCCCCTTCTTGGACCCTCAAGAGGTGGCCCTCAGCGAGAGACAACAGTTATAATAAATACATAAATATGAAGCGAATATATTGTGAGCGCAGCGGGCTATCACCCGTCGTTTCCGCTTTGTCACTTCGTTACGGATCGTTTCTATGTTTATCGCCCTTTTCCAATACCAGATTGTGTAGAACAACATCTAAAGGCGATAGGAAAGGGTCATAGGGGCTCAAAAAACACAGATTGCTGGGGGAGCAGTCAAGGTTAGCCACGTTTTTGAGATAAGAAAAATTCAACCTCTAAACTTTTTAAAGGATTTTTAAAATCTACTTTTTAATGTATAGTTTTTCCCTCAAAAGTCTATATATTGTAATTAATTTATAACTATCTTATTCTAATTCATTTATATTATTAGTCAAATTAGAGCACCCTTTTAACAGAGAACAAATTTTTTTTTGTTACTCAACACTTTTAACACTTCAAATTAATATTTAGTGCCAGCCGTTTTCATGGTTTTTAAGTTCGTTTTTTAATCACTATCCCAGATTTTAGAACATTTTTTTAGGTGCTGCGCAGGAAACGAACCCGACATAAACCAAACATAAACCTAAGAACTAGCAACCAATTGAAGTTTAGCCTTTTGCCTTTCAGTCAGTCCCCCCTAAACAAATAGAAAACCAATTTGAATAGAACCCGAGAAAAATAGAGGAAGAGTTAATGGACGGAGCAGGTGTGTCCGCCGCTGTTAACGTGGCATAATTTCATATGCAAATCTAGCAGCGGTCCGTGATGAATTTTCAATGGGCAGTGGGCATAAATCCAAAATTCCAGTTTGGTATCATTAACTCGGACCGAATCTCGTTTTCAGGCTAACTTATTAAGAGCTAAAGAGCCCACATAAGACGAGAGGCCCACACAAAACTTTCTCACAAGAGAATAAAAGCAGATAAAGAGCCCGAGAGAATCTCTCACACAGCATCCTATGAAACAAAACAAAAGACGAAAACGAATGCGGTGTAGGTGGGTAGATATACATAGTGTAAACAAAAAATAAAAACAAACACCAAAATTTGAATTTGTTTTTTAACTTGAACTTGATGTACCCAAACGCGAAATAATCAAATTTTATGCAGTAAACAAAAGAAAACAATGAAAACGGACCACTATGGCCAATATGGTGTCATTATCTGATGTCATCTTGCATGTAAGATTTTTCATAATAAGTTTGGAGATGAAATCACGCTGTGAAGTAAGTACTCTTTACATGAATGCTTTCAATGTGTTGACGATAGTGGGGACTGAATGAAGATGATACAATAGCTGTCCGGTTATTCATTTTTATAGATATATAGATATATATTCTTCTTACATGGTAATAAAGATTGCCAGACCTTAACAAAAACTGCTCCTATTTACATTATTATATATAAACACTCTCTCTTAGAGTTTAAAAATATTTGTATTTAGTATTAAAACTTTTATATTATTAACATATTATGCGCGGGGGCTACGTTGAATTCAAATCAAACAGAAATCGAAATCAAAATCGAAATGAATTCGTTTTGGGTGGTCTCAACTGTTCGATGAATTTATTGGTCAGCATCTTGAGCTTCTTCGATGAGTAAACAAGGCCAAGACGGGTCCAGAAACAAATAAACAGCGGAAAAGAAAGACGCACTGCAGTTTGGGGACACTCAAATCCGTCCCAGCCTCTGTCAGTTCATCTAAATCCCATCCATTTCCAAGTGCAGCAACATTGTGACGAGTCGTAAAAGAACAAAAAGGAAAACAAGCGAAAGATACGGATACAAAACAATCTGTAAAGTGGGCATACAGGCACATCTGGCAAATGTGAGGGCAGCTGTCTGTCATTCAGCCTCGAAGTAGGAATAAGAATCGGAATGGGAATGGGAACGGCAACGGGAATGGGAATGGGAATGTGAATCGCAGTCGGCATCTGAATCTGAATCAGCCTGGTACTTCCTCCGTTCCCTTTTGTTATTCCGCCAGCAGACGGAAATCTATTGGGTGAACAACAAGAATAAAGGGTCGCGGTCGGGGAGGAACCAATAACAGACAGATTGCAGTTGCCACGATAGTCCCAGGCGGTTGGAAAGTGTTGACGCAGGCAAAAAAGGTTGACAATCCGCATGAAATATTCGAAATCCATATACGTATAAGCAATCTGCATAAAATGTAAGCTATATATAGAGCAATCTCCAAAACTAAACCCAAGTCAAGAAATTGGTTGTCATGCATACAGTAATGCAAGGAAGATAAAGAAAGGCTTTGGGCTTTGAGATTATTTTTTGCAATTTGCAAATGAGAATGTTAAGAGCTTGAGCCAAGGCTTAAAGTAGTTGAAAGAAGATGGGAAACATCAGGTTCGTTAGAGAAAAAATAAACTTTTATTAACTACTTTAATAATTAATTAATAATTATTAATTATTGATAATCATCATGGATACTGGGAAAAACACATTGAACCACTTCCAACCACAATGGTAATTTTTTTGTGGTAATAATAGAGCAGCAATTATGGGATTATAAAACATGGTATAAGATAGTTTTAAAGCTGTAGAAAATACCACCACCATTATATGTACTCGTGAGAACTCTTTATTTAAAAAACGTATGTATGGAGCATATTTCTGGTAAGCAAGTCATTCCATCCATTTATATTTTCCCATTTCCATTTCAAGTCCCAGACCGCGTTTAATTTTAGCCCAATCTATGGATTCATCTGGACGATGCGGGACCCTTACCCTATATTTCCCTCCCTGTCGCGTGGGCACCCGCACTACCATAGTCAAAAACAGTTGCGGTCAAAATAATAGAATTTTATAGCTTGCGGAAATAGCAATCAAAAATAGGTTGGAAACTACCTCTGAATTTTTTTTTTTTTTTACCAAAACTAAATGGGGCAAATATAAAAATTCACTCTTGTCATGTTTTAAAATATTTTTAAAAAATATTAATAAAATAAAATATTTTTAAATTTTTAATAGAATATAAATAAAAAACCTTTTTATTTTAATAGTAGTTATATTTAACTTGTTATAAAATCATTTAGTACTGCATATTGAAAAGTGTATTTGAAGGAACTAAGTTAAAAGTTCTTAAGTTACAGTTCTAAAAAACTAAGTTAAAAATCTAAACCACATTTTGTTTAATGGTAAGTTAGTAAATTAAAAGAAAAGTTGTCCTTAATTTTAAGAGTATGTTTTTAGCTATTTATATTATACCATTCCTATTATTTTAACCGAAATTGTATGTACATTGTAGATAAAGATGGGGTTTTTGTATCTGGTCTCTTGTCATTGTCCACGTCCGCCACTAGTTGAAGGTTGAATTGATCATCGCCGTCGTCGTCAGCATTATAATCAATGCAAAGAGTGGATTGTTTTTAGACGGGAGGAGTCTCTGGTGGGTAGATGGCCATACGTTGATAAAGACGAGATATTGAAGGACTCGCTGTTCTCGAGTGTTTATCGCATCCTAACGTAATCCAAAGTGATGTAAGTCTGCCATTCCCTCATCCATATTCCCGACCCTTTTGGCGTTCTTCGGCTTAGCCGGCTAAAGCTAAACCTCAATCTCACACCCTGCCTCCCCAATTAACCGTCCATTGCCGTCACACACTCGGAGAAAAATTTATAGATAAAAGCCATTAATTAGGAACTTTCCTCCGAGTTCACGAACTACTTTAATTTATATATTTTGTTGCGGGGAAATTTTTTTTCTAGATAAAGGACTGGCACTATCATGTTTTAAGGCACGCTAAATATATACAATTTTAATTTGCAATTTAATGTTTAATGTTTATTATCTGTATTGCCAAGTTTTGAGTAGTATTTTAAGGTTAAACACTCCAATTTTTGCATAGTGTGCGGATGACTTTTGCTGACGCGCGTGAAAACTACTCCCCAAGTCTGAGGGCCCCCCTTTGTCATCCCGCCCCCTTTCGACCTCCACCCATAGCACCACCGTGGGGAGCTATAGTGCAGCCTGACCTACATCTACGTCCACATTTACGTCCACCAAATGCAACAACACAAATCCGAAAAAGAAAAACCGAAGCCATATAGCTCTGCCAGCTGACCTGAATTTTCGCACACACACACACAATTTTCGCGCTGGAAGCCGGCATTTCCCAGCATCAAGGAGGAAATGGGAGAATGGAAAAGTCTGCTAATTTTAATCAAATTTCCCCGCTGGGTTTTTAGCAATGATTTCGCGTTGGCTGGATTGGGGGGAAATCCCAAGAAAAAGGAACTCGCAATTTGCATATGTTGATTGGGAAGCCGGTTAAAAGGGCGTTGTCCTGTCCTGCCCCTTTTCGGGATATATATAGCGGTAAAGAGGCGAGTGAGATAAGGAAGAGATGGTGATGATCGAATGGTCAGGCGGCGGAGAGACAAAGAAAAAATAAGGGAAATAAATGGGGGGAAAAGAACCGAAAAGGAAGCCGGAAGTGTGCAGCTGCTACTCACCCCCTCTACTCTCCGCCCCTACTCCTGCACCTCCTCCCTCACCTTTCCTTTGCGTAAAGGCAGTGTTGTCAGTTAAGCCTATTTCAAGCTATCTAGCATATTATTTTTAAAATGAATTGCATAATACATTAATAAATTCAACAAAGAGCAATGATAGTCCTGTGAATAAAACCATGTATCTTATGTTTGATACAAAAGTTTGTCTGTTTCTTTTATATAGTCCACAACGAACAAATATAATTGTATAAAATTAAAGCATTTAGGAATTATAACTACTAAAACCCTTTAGTATATTTTGTATGTTTTCTTCCATTTGGATATAGCTATATGGTTTTAGCATTCATTTTTTGTTTGTATCCTTCGTTAGCCTATTTTTATCCAGATTCAGAATCAGCTCAACACCTCGCAACACTGGCCCAGAGGCGTCACATGGAGCGCACATGGCAGGAACAAAACGAAAAAGGAACGGCTGCAAAGGCTGTCAAAGAGTACCTCTCTCACAAGAGAGAGCACTGTAAAATCAGGAGACTGCACGGCGGAACAAAGTGGCAGTGGGACAACTAGAGGCGGGGCAAAAGGATGAAGAGGAAGAGCAATGGAAATTGAAATTTATCCACGCGTTTTTCCTCGTCTTTGCCTTTCTTTGTGCTCCTTTTGTGTCCTATGCAATTGCAAACAGGACAAACCTGGAGGGCAGGTAAAAACTCGGAGGAAAGCGCACAGAAAGGAGACAAAAGACACATAACACGTACCGAAAATTTCAAAATAGATATGGAACTTAAAAACCTCGAATCTCAAGTGGAGATGCTCGAGTTCCGCTCAAGTGGTATTTTGGTATTGGTGTCGGAATAGGAGCCGATTGGAATGCGCCCATAATATAAAGTACAACCTCTCAGATCTCAAATGGAGATACTTCGAATTTGTTTACAACTTCAACCGAAGTGTCTGGGAATGTGTTTCGGAGTGACGTTACAGTCGGGGATTTTCCCGCATTCCATTAACCCCAAATACCCAACTGCATTGCATATGTGATCAACCTTTCATAAAATCTCATAATCTAAAGCAAGTTTTAAGCGGTATGCAAAGAAAATATGAAATATTTTAAATATATAAGAATTTGATCATGTCTTGTTTATTGAATACTTGTTTATCTTTTTTCAAATTTAACTATCTAAATACAGCACACGCATCATCGCTTAAAGTTTACCCAAGGACCGACAAACACAGTCCTTAAATCCGCGGACTAACACAAATGTGCGTCAAGGCTTAAGTTTCCATAATTTAATACTTAGTTTTAGACGAGATTTTAAGAGATTTAACACTTATATATCTGGTCATAAATGATACTCTTCCCACCCATTTTTAAGACTTTGTATGGATTGTTACCAAGGATATATATCCTTTTTTGATTACCCTTAAGTAGTCTTATTGTGGTTATCGTATGCTAAGTGCCCTACGCATGACTCATTTAAGGAGCTTTCACTTCCCGTTTCCCTTCCCTTAACCCAAATGATTTTGGCCCCTTTTACAGTTACAGTTACCGTTATCGGCAGAGGTATTACACGGAAAAAAATTAGCTCTTAAGGTGTTGAATAATGTTAAGTGAAGATTATTTGTATATGTTGTAACTTGAAACGGTATTATTGGCCCCATTTCACGAGAAATCATTGAGTTCAAGTCCCAACTCTGACTTTTTTGTTGTTTTTCAGCTTGCAACATCTGCCACTGGTAATGAAAGTACTAGTTCAAAACGAAACTACGAATTTTTTTCACCCTATCCTTTATAATAACTTATCAAATCAAATGTAATTTAAATTTACATAGATTACATAAATGCATGGAAATGATGGCGTTTTGTTTCTATTTATCTTATATACATATATAAAACTGCCTTTGAAAAAGTAATAGTGCGTTTTGATGCCATTAAGTTAATATATGATTTTTTTCCGTGTTTTGGGATTGGTATGGTACTCACCTCGAGGTAAACATCGCTGTCAGGATTGAAGGTGTCGTTAACCCGACGGAATGTGTAATTCACGTGCGGAATCGAGTGCAGGATTTTGACGAGAAGGCTCGGCTGCTCCATTTTTGTTGCTTTTTGCCGTTTTTTAGTTGTTGTTACTAGTGCAGTTGCAGTTGTAGTTGTGCGGCTGCCTCAAAAAACACACACACATGCACACAATCGCGTTGATACAAAAGGAATATAAATTCTCTCTTTATTTTTCCGCTGCTGCTGTTTTTGTTGTTGTTCTCTAGGAGGGGGGAGGGTTCTCTTGGTGGGAGTTTCTTTCAGTGTGGTATTGTGTCTGTCGGTGAGCGTGCGTGCATGCGTGCGTGTGTGTGTGTCTGCCAGCGAAGGACGTAGCTGGTTTTGACGTCACAAAACGACACCGCCGCTGAGAATAAGAGAGCCGCTGTAAGAACAAGAGAGAGAACACCGTTAGAGAGAGAGCGAGCCTGGTGTGTGTGCGGGGGAGAAAGTCGAATCCTGCAAAAAAAAATAAAGGAAAAACCAAAAACAACAACAACGCATGCTCTCTCTCCCTCTCCTCTCTTTGCTTTTAGCGCGTTCTGTCCGATGCTCTAAATTTTCACTTTCACTTTTCACACACCCAAAAAAAATATTGAAAAAAAATCCTGAAATCCAAAAAAAATGCACACACACAAGTAAAACACCGCCTGCGGTTTGTTTTGTTTGAGTAAAAAAAATATATGTTGAGGTACTATATAAAATAGTAATTTGAAAGGTCGCAGGCTTTACATCCGGCACATGCTATGCAGTTTTTGAATATGTATGTACATATTTATAAATGTTGATTACTCCTGCCAGTTGAACCAATTTTGTTTCAAATAACACACACACCCGCGATCGTGGTATAACTTCATCATAATAGCCAAAAGTCGGGCGTTCAGGGCGTTGTTTCATTTACCGTATCGTTTCAAGCCGCGACCCGTTTCGTTTCCGGTTCGTTCCGTTTTGCAACCTCCTCTCGCCCTCTCAGTTTCTTCCTCTTCTTCCACAACTTCTATCCCCGTCTGAGGTGCAAAAAAGATACTTCATCAGAACATCTTCTTTATCAACGGGATTTCCCTAGCAGCAATCCATATATTATACTCCTGCCCGGTGATTTTCGAGTTGGAAACTATCCGAGGTTTGATTCGATTTTTCGATGGCAGCGCGCACCCGACGAGCAGCGCGGTTGAAAATGCAATAACAAAGAGAGGATATTTCGCGGTTGCTTAAATAGACTTTTTCCTGCTAGTCGCCACGGGAGAGAGCGGTGAGAGCGAATGCATGGTGAGAGCATCGTGGGGCGAATTCAGCTATTCGTCGGACAGATTTTCAGATTGATTTGCAAATTAAAACAGATTTAGCAACTTGTGTTTCTATGGAATATGCCCCAAAAATCGTAAATTTTTATATTAAAAAATCAATTATGAAGCAAGATAATGTACATTTGCTGGACTGCGTTAAGTTTAATATTTGAAAACGAATTTTCGGTATAAGGAGTGATATCACTTTTATTGTATTTTTTTAATAGAACATGTCCCAAAAATCAGATACTTTGATAATTAGATAAACAATATCATAAGAAGATGAAGTAAAATTGCAAGTTATTGTATTTTAAATTAGCACTTCATTTAAATCATCTGTCTAATTTCTGCTCATAAAAGTTGGCATCACTGGCAGTGGCCGAGACATGCGCGACGCTCTCTTCTGCGCAGTCAATGAGAGGAACTGAGTCAGAGAAAGGAAGAGAGGCTTAAAGCAAAGACAATGACGTTTTTTAGATTCCCTACGTATACCTTAATGTTTTAAAAACGGCTGAACACCGGGGTATCCAATAATATTTACTGAGTATTATTTTGGTAAGATTATTATTCAAGCTTTTCAAAAATTTACAAAGAAGTTGTTGCAATGGATATGTTATTTATCTTAAAATGAGAAAAATAAGAGGCTAATTACTCCTAATTATCCTTTTTTTCATTAACATTATGAAGTACTATTAGTGTGCTTGTCAAGATTTTCGTGCCACAGCCAATATCTCCGATCTTTCCGAAAAAGTTACTTTTAGATTCATGGACCCAGGACAAATAGACCCCACCTTTGGCTGGTAGGGTGTCCGGTCTTTTAGATTCTTTTTGACTTGGATAATGGGAATCGAGAATGGAGTGGAGCATACAACTCCACAAAGAACAAAGAAAGAAGGAGGTGGAGGTGGAGGAAGTGGACAGTTGTAGAATAGATATGGTCCAAGAAGTAAACAAGAAGAAGGAACGGCCATCGATAACGATTTACACTATTTGCTCCCAACTTCAACTTCCAAAGTGCAACTTTAAGCGCGTATTCAGCTCTTTCTGCTGATATTTCAGTTTTTTTTTAAATGTGTGCCAGTTGTCTTCCTCTTATTTTTTTTCTGTATTTTTATCAAAGTCAAGCAAAACGAGTTTGCCAGTGAGGTATAAAAACAATGGCGACAGCAACTAACAAGAATAACCACTAAATGGTGAGGTGGTTTCTGCGGGGGGGGGGTGGCGCTGGTGCATTAGATACTTTGCTCTTGTTATTCAATTTCAGTTTTGGAATTTGATAGATAACTAGATTACACACTTTATAAATTATATAAATTAATAATGAATTCAAATTTTTATAATCAGGCTAATAATTTAATATTCTTAATTTTGACTTCTAGTCAAATTAGTTTCTTTTTTTGTTTTAATTTGAAATACTTTATATAATTTCAACCTCATGTTGCCGTAATTCAAGGCTTGAAAAATTCTTAGACTGGCGACGTTGCTCGTTTTCATCGTCGTAGAAATATGATTATTAACAATAAATATTTGTTCAACGGCGGCGGACTCTAGTTTGTTTTTGCTTTTTTTGCTTTTTTTTTTTGTTGCACTCAATGATAAAAGCCAACCATACACTCTTACAAAAACTCTTATCATTAAACGCACATGTGTGGAGTGTAAATAAAAGATTAAGGTTTTTAAAATAAAAGAAACTTTACTCTTTAGAGAGCAACCAAACTTTAACTTCTCTTTCGGTGAACGTTTATAAAAAAAAAGGTGAAAAAGGCATAAAACTGCATACAGAGAAAAAGAGAGAGGAGGCTAACATCGGCAAGCCGAAGTTCCAATACCCTTGCAATCATATAGCTGTCAGCTATATGATATAGTCAACTCGAAGAATGGATCCGAATTGATATATCTATGAGGGGGAAGCCAGCAAGATATACGATCACGTTACAAACTTCAGACCAAAATTATAACACCCTCTGCATAGTGTATACCCAGGCACTATCACTCACACGAACGCACACAGACAGATTTTTTACGCTGTTTACACCTTTTGACGTTTTTTGAAGCCCTCGAACAGCTCGAATCTTAAGTCCCCGATCCACCGCACGAATCCGGTTAGCTTTACATGTTCAGTTTCATTTAGCAAACACCTTTTTGCGCGTTAAAACGAGAAAACTCGGAAAAAACAGCAGTCGCTAGAGATTGGAGGTGGACAAACATCGATGTTTCCAAAATATCGGTTATATCGATGTTTGGCAGAGATATCGATGTTTATCCGTCCATCTCTCTTTCTGTTAGTTCGAGCTGGCAACGAAAGCGATGTTTATTCGAAATTGCTGCAAAGAGGGCTACTATACCCAGGATGCCGTCGATGTGGCATCACCGCCAATCTAAAAATTCCTACCTATACCAGTGTTGCCAGATAAATTTTAATTTAAATTTAAAACAAGTTATTTTTTAAAACCTATTAAGAATTTTGGTATCATATACAAATAAATAATAATAATACTAATAAAATACTTAATATTTATTACGCGACCAATTCACGATTCGAAACGCAGAAGGCTTTCAATATGTTTTTAAATTTTATATCTTGAAAATGTAGTGTCATTTTATATATTTTTTTTAGATTATGACAACAGTATTTATTGTGTAGAATTTAAGAATGAATATTGTTTTTTCTTGTAAATAATGAAGTTTTTTTTTTGTAACAGAAAAATTAAAACTAAAACAATACAAATATTTTGTGTTCATACATCAAACGATTTTAATAAATTGTAAATTCAATGATTTAAAGCCAAAACAATTATTAATACAACCGTAAATGCAATAATACAATGTTAGACTGCCTCTTTTGTTACCTTCGCAAAAAATAAAATAATAAAAATATTTAATGCATAAACATTTAATGACTTCAGCTTATTGTAATTTTAATGATTTTTTTTTTTACCAACGTAATAATATCAAAACCTTGCCTTAACTTAAGGCTATAACTTAATGAGACTTATAATATAACAATAAATGCAATAATACAATTTTTAGACGACCTTTTCCACATTTGGGTTAAGAGATTTGTTACCTACTCTTAAAAAACTTAGCAGTTCGCGCTTGAACTGCCCCAAAGCCCCCTTTTACTGCACTCGCCTCTACAATGTGTCGGGAAATCCATTCGGGGAGTTTTCTCCGAATACCGGCATTCGCATAGCGTTCATCTAGGAGATACACGCAAGCATAGTCCTTAATGTGACGAACTGCTCGTCCAATACACTGGTTGACCGCCTTCATGCAGAGATTCTCGTAGAATTCATTGCCGGATCCGGGTCCCAGTTTCTCATCCAAGTGCCGCATTCGCTGCTGAAGTTCCGGCGCCTGGCGATTGGGATATGGTAGACCCACCACTATCACTGCCCTGCCTAGATCGTCGGCGAAGTTCAGGCCCTCGGAGAGCTTTCCTCCAACGACACTCAGAAGTAGGGCGCCTCCTGATCCCGCTGCCTTAATGGCCAGCGCATATTTCTCCAATAGCTGCTCCGCTGATCCAGACACCTCCCGGAACAGGGTCTTCCTGCGGGTAATCCTTTCAAGGGTTCCCGATTGTTCCAGGTAATCGTAGACCTTATCCAAATACTCGTAGGAAGGCAAAAAGCAAACCACTCCACCTGGCACCACTTGGCACAGATTCTGGAGGATCATCGAGAGCTCCTGTAGCTGCAGTTCAGTTGGGAAATAATTATTAATTATCAATAGAGAACAGCAGTAAAGAGACGAACCATTTCTGGACTAGCCCTCTGGGCAAAGTTAAAACGTAAGAGCGCACGGTTTGGACCATTGGAGACCACAAAGGGCAGGACCGCATCTTCGGGCACCACATGGTTGTAGAAGCGCTCCACCAGGCGATCCTTGCAGCTGGTAAACAGCTGCTCCTTCAGCTCCTGAGTGGGCTGCATGGTTCCACCGGCAATCACAACCTGCAAGTATTACAAAAATCTTAAAAAAAAGGTGTTAAAATGTGATTTGCTTTGCTCACCGCTCTAGCTTCGTCCAGTATGTCGGCAAACTGCTCTGCAGGATCGAGTAGTAGGTACTTGAGGGTTCCCTGTTGGGGGTCTAATAAAATCCTGCCATCCTCCGCATTGCTGGTAAGGGTTTCCAGAAACGCCAGTAATGGTCTGATGGGTGAGGGAGCTAATTCCAGGTGCGGCTCCTTGGGCGGCTCCTCCTTTTCCTGCCGCTCCTCCACCGTATCGTCCATTTCCTCTAGCTTCCTCTTGCCCTGCTTCTTCGTTTTCTCCTTTTCCGTTTGCTCGCTGGCCAATCTCTGGAGGATCAGGCTCCTGGCCGATGACAAAGTCGGTGGCCGATTCTCACTGGGCTGTGGTTCTCTCTGCATCTTGGCCGCATGTCCTTGGACTTTCCGAGCGAAACGAGTGCGCGCACAAAAGTCCAGTAGCTCGCAAAGATCGATGTTGAAAAAGTCTCCCTCGGCCGTTAGCTCATACGTGCGCAGCATTCTCGAGCAGTTGGTCTGCGTGTTGTCACCCGGATCGAGTGCCTTAAGCAACCGCCGAACTATATAGATGAGTTGATTGATTTTCAACAGATTCTTGGTGCTAAATCGTTTCTGAAAGTGCTCCTTATAGCTCGAGATCTCCACTCTAGCTCGCTCCAGCCTTTGTCGGTTGATTTCAACGCCATGCAGCTGGGCCAAAGTGTCCAAAAGATTGTGTGCCTCGTCGACAATCACGATGGATCCTTTGAGCTTAATGCCCAGCTGCTGACGGGCGGACTTCTGGAGTAGCAGCTGATAGGGCAGTAATATCAGTTGGGCCTGCTCCAGAGCGGATCGGGAGGCGTAGTAGGAGCAGCCACCACAGGCGGCTCCTTGACCGGCCAACTCCTCAATGTCCAAGGGTTCACTTAGGGCCAAATCCCTCAGCGAATCCACCAGGAAAGCAGCCTTAAACGGACATCTACTGCTTGCCCCTGTCGCCAAGCGACTTTTCTTGCTGGGATTGGGCTGCGATTTGCTCTTGCTGGCCATGTCCAAACACCGCTCGTTCATCAGAGCCACTTGCTTGAGGCTGCGCACCTGGCTGTTAACACACAATTGCTGCCTGGAGCCCAGGGAAATACATCTCACTGACTGACCATATGGAGTTTTGCGAAGCTCCGAAATTATTTGGGTTAATTGCGAGTGGGTTCGACTGCAGAAGAATATTTGCACTGGGCGGTAGTAATCCTCGCTGGTTTCCTCTGGTTCATCGGCAGTTTCATGCTCCGAATCCGTGTCGGAGTTGGACTCCTGGCTGGTTTCCACGGGTCGCTGCTTTCTGCTTTGCTTTTTAAACGATTTAGCCCGCTTCCTCATCTCCACCAGCTGCTGCTCCTGTTTGTCCAGCAACTGCTGCATGTGCTGCAGCTTGTGAAGCTCCTCCCGCTGTGTCCTGGACTTTGCCTGGCTCTCAAGCCAATCCTGCGCCTGTTCGCCCTGCTTTTCCAGTTCAGCCAGCTCCAGTTTGGCGCCGCCAATCCTCGCCAGCATTTCCGCCCTAACCATCTCCTCGTGTCTCGCCAGCCAGGTGAGTGAGCCACAGGTGAGGGTCAAGGATTTGCCCGTGCCCGTGGGACTCTCGAATATGCCCACCTGGCCCTTTTCGAGCACTTGAAAGAGCTCCTGCATCAGCTGCTCCTGGATGCCATATGGTGTGTAGGGAAATCCAAATTCCTGGGCGGTGGGCGTGGCCAGCGGCTGGTGAGGCGTGTACTGGGCCATTTTGCGGATTTTCTTTAAGTTATCCCCTCATTCGGAAAAGTGCTAAGACAAAACGACGCGCCAAGAAGAAGAAGAACTACAACAACAGGTACAAAACAGAAGTAAATTAGCGATGGGATTTATTATTAGGGATGGAAGTCTGCTAGTGGTGGGCAGTGAAAAATAATATGAATTGTATGCGATACTTTACATGTAGGGTAGAAAAAAGCAGCACTTGATGTGTATAATATTTCTATGTGCAGAAAAATGTCGTATCAAGTAAATGGCTGATTCACCACGAAAAAAATTTATTTGTCTTTTTTCAAAAAACCATATCGTAATCTGTTAAAATCCGCTGAAATCGGAAGTTGAAAGTGCTCTGTGGAAATCGGAGGTTCATATTGGTCAAAAAATTTAACCGTTTCCAGCGTTATAAGGCCATCCCAGACAACAACCATGATAAAAAATAGATAGCTGCTCGATATTCTACTTTCCAGAGCTATACAGCACTAGAGCTACGATATTTTTGCGATTCTATTTTGTGATTCTACAATTCCCTTGCTGATTATTGCATTTAGGTTTTTTATTACCATTTATATTTGACTAGGATAAGGAATATAATAAAATTATCGTCGAAAATAGTACCTTTCCTGTGGTTCATGTCTTGGTTTCCCCAATGGTTCTGCTCAATATTTTTTTTAGCTTTTCTTACACCATTTTCTTGAAAGCGGTTGGCTTTAACTTTATGATTATTTTAAACGATATGTTGAAAGCCACCGAAAATCGATTTATCGTCTAGCGTTATCGAACTTGTTTCGGCGCCAAAATTCATCGAATAATAGCAAAAGGAAAGCCGCAAAATAGTGAGTCAAGCAAGTGTTCTTAACACAAAATTTGGATACAATGCGGTGAGTAATAGTAATAGTAGCATGCAAATCGAGGCGCTGCGCTCGCCTAATAAACCTTTAACTTAATTGACTGTCAATTAGTTGTAAGCGCTGCTTAATTTTTGACGATGCCAAGTCCTGTCTCCTCCTCCCCTTTGCTATTACTCTCTCTCTCCGGCAAGATGAAGTCGATTTCATTTGAAGTTAAATTTCGCGCAAATAACTTACATTTTAAATCAAATCCGTAAATGCATACATATGTATGTATGTTGCTATTGTGTGGGTGTTTAGTTTCAAATTTTTGCTGAATAAAAAAATCCCACATTTGTAGTTCAAATTCTGTAGGTCACTTCTCTGACGCCGCCATCTTTTCCGCGTCTTCTTTTTGCACTTTTCTTGGAATTTTCAAGGACTTGAAAATACTTGGCTTGAGTATTTTAACTGCTTTTAAGCGCTGGCTTAGAGAATACTTAACAACTTTGGGTGGAAAGTGATTGTTATTCCGAATCATTTGCTCCTTATTGATTTTTAACGATCGTTTTTATTATATCCCTTACTCATGAAGAAAAAAGCTACTCTCAGAGGTGTCAGAAATTGTTTTCAATCAAATTTTAAACCAAAATTATTTCTTGATGTGACACAAGTTCTGTTATATAAAATAAACCGTTATAAAATTTTTAAGTGACACTATTTAAATTAAACATTTTAATAGAAACATTTATATATTATTTGCTTTGCCTTGCCTTGTTTTTTCTTTTTTATTACATGAACTTGTTACAAAATTTACAGAATACCTTTATTTATAGTTATAATCACAATTTTATTTTACAGCAATAGTTTTTTTAACCGTCTAAAATTTTTGTGACTCCCCAAAATACACAGTTGCGTTGAAAATATTAGTAGCGGCACATCCCTTCGTCTTTCAAGGTTCGTTTGTTATTTCTTTTTCACAGTTTATTGGATGGTTAAATATTTTATAAGTTTAGACTACATAGAGTTACAAATTAACCCGATCTGGAATTTGGCTTGTCGAAAGACTCCTCTTTTTTTACAAAAAATTGTGGGTACATTTATTTATACAAATGGCTTCAATATATACATATGTACATATTATAAAGTCTCGCATGGGCTTGTGCACCAGGAAGTTGTGTTCACATTGGCTTTGGGAACTATCGCTCATCATCCCACTTCAAATGAATTTCCGTGTCCACACAAAAAACACCTAATCGGCGGTAATCCGGCAAGGACTTCAGTTTCCACTCATCAGCGTTTGAAAATAGCAGGCCACGGTATACGTCAGCCGTTGTGATTCTTGTTGGCAGGATCCAGTTTCAAACCTGGACTCTGTTGCAAACTTTGGTGCTGGTATGCAGGCAAGATAAAGGTGTGGCTTTGGTTTCCAGTTTGCAAACGGACTGCTCACATCCACATACTCCAGATTGGTAAGAAAGTTCACGCTGTCGGGCGAGATATCCATGATTGACTTTAGCGGCCTGACCAACTTGGCAATCCGCAATGCATCTCTGTAGTAAAGCAGCATGCATATTTCTTGGGCATGCTGCCGATTTGGAGTAGCATCCTCCGGCAAAATACGGTCGTCGAGATTATGACTGGTGGAAAAACATTAATGAATATAGCATTCGATAGCAAAAAGGTTCCCTCTTACATACGGCGGAGTTCATAAGCGTTCTCCTCATAATTGGCCGAAGCCCCCACCACTGGGGTAATCATGCTTTCTACGACAAATTAAAAAGAAAATAATCGATTCCAAAAAAAAAACTTGTTGCATCTTCCCCTCAACATAATTAATTTTAAAAACATTTGATTCAATTATATATTATTATTTTTTTGTTTTTATACGATGTGTATAAAAAATGCAAACGTTTTGGTGCATAAATCGTATCTCTTGTATGAGAAAATACCATTCAGAAAATATAAAATAGCAATGAATTGCATAGGACCCACAAACTTTAAAGAGTCCAAATAAAAACTTAAACAAAACCGCTTAAAATCGTCGCTTAGATAATTTATTTACTAATTTCCTTGTTGTGGTTGTGGGTTTCAAGTTAGATTGTAGCTTTAAATGTTAGCAGATATGATATTTCACATATATAATCATATACAGTTATAAAACTGATGCTAACGTTGATGCAACTGAGAAATATCGATGGTAGTTGTTATTGTTTAATGTTGACTTTCCACACAGTATGCAGGTTTCGTCGACAACGAACTTGTCAAACGGTTATAACAGCCCGCTGTTAACGAAACCCGACTTCAGTGAGGACTTCTTTGATTAGTATCATATCAAAATCACTTCCTGAATACATTAAAGATTTTTGTACACCTGGCGCCAACGTTTTCGAGTCATCCCGCGGAATTCTTTTCGTTCTGTTTTTCTGTAAAATATAAAAAGAAATTAAAAACCAAATTGTTGATATTATATTCCCCGGGTTTAAGATTTAAATGGAGTTTCTATTAAACCAAAATCATAAAAACCACAAGTTAACACAAAATTGGCAAATGGTTTGGGTGGGAAATTATTACTACATTTTTTCAAATGATGTCGTCAGAAACCACTGACAAACAAGAAAACAATTCACTTAAAAGCAAATAAAATGTAATTTACTTTAAACGGAAATGTGCACAGTACTTAAGTCGACAGCGTGGCCCTGCTTGTGTGTTGTATTGCTTATAAAATGCAGACAGTTCATCTCACTACCCTCTGAACCAAAAATTAAAAAGTTGAATAAGTTACACTTAAAAAACAAGCATATTTAAGTTTATAAGAAAATTAAAAGTTGCATTCGTAGATATGAACGTGGTGACCTGACCCGACAAAATATTGTAAACTAGGTAGTTTGCTTAAACATGTTTATACTCCTTATGAGGGCAATTGAACCATTCTATTCAATTTTTTTTTTTATTTATATACAGCTCAAAATACAGTAATTTTCTTCGAATAATTTGATGTATAGAAGTTAGGAAATTAAATCCTTAGGCTGCACACCAATTTAAATCTTTTCTTTATTTACTATTTAATTTAAATGTGTAAGATGTTAAAATGTGTTGACCTAGTTAACCCAGAAATTTGTAGTACATTACTGTATAACACGATCTCTAAATTAATTTTGTTTGGAAGCTTGGCTCGGTCTTATTTTAAGCAAGCTTTAAAAATGTGAAAGCAATTGTTAGCCTGCAATAAAACTATTATTAACATGTTCTAATAAGTTCATCGCAATGTTACTAGCGGCTGTCGAGCATTTTTATAAGGAATCACAAATAGAGTATTGGTACAATAAAACGGTTAAACGGTTTAGCTCACGTGAACTCCTATATATATATAATTTCACACTGTCGTAATTCCATCTAACATTCCAACTTATTATATCTGGTTCAAATTAGTTATTTTCGAAGGGCAACCCCCATTCGTAAAATTTTATTTTTTGGAAACTCAGGTAGCAAGCATAAAAGAGCTACCAAGGACCAATTGAGCATGTCTCAAAAAAAAAGAAGGATTTCGTAACTATGGAATTTTATTTCACACTTATCTTATTTGAGCCAATAAATCGTTCAGTTAAAAACGAAAACGCAAAATTTGTGTAAAAATATGAACGCAAAAACGTACCGTATATTCAATTTAAGTCGCTAAATGCGTGCATGCGTTGGTATTGGTGCTCTGCTAAAATAATAAAGTTTGCTACCAGCCACTTTGGATCTAATGCACTCAAAGTGCCATTAAAGGGTGGCCCTGGTCTCCATTGATCGGCCTCCTCTCGGTAAAAAGTAAGTAAATCGAATTATTGGACACAAAGTCAGCTACATCGATGACGTTGCAGTCGCACAGGCAGGCAGCACAAGTGTTTTTGTTGTTTCCAATACGATAATAACATTTTCAGTCACTAATTATATTAAAACCGAGACAAACGCAGTGTTGTCTGCCGTCCACCACCGTATTCGTTTAAAGTCGGCAGGTTCATCATACCTTTTGTAATACATTTACTGTTTTAAGCAACTAATTGGCCTATCCGAAATAAAAGCATATAAGAATAAACATCCAACTTAAAATACCTGAAAACAAATTATGAAAAAGAATAATGAAGTTAAGTTCACAAAGCTGTTGGGTCCTTAATGGTTTGGATTGTGCAATAATTGCATATTATTTGGTTTCTGTTTTTGACTACTGATTGCTGTATCCAAAATAAACATAAATATAAGAATAAACATCCAACTTGATTTAGATAGCTAAAAAACATAAAAAAATGTTGACAACGAATAAAGCAGTTGATTCCCTAACATATTTTATATTATACAATATTTGTTCATGTATAAAGTATATTGATACAGGTACTTTTAGTGTTTTAAGCAACTGATTTTGATTGATCAAAAGTAGTAACAAACATTCAACTTGATTTAGATCGAAATCATATTTTATATTATAAAACATTCATACATTAAACATGTTATATACTTTGTATGGCGAAAATTGTAGAATGCGTGGGAGGAAGACTCAAACTTTTAGACGAGACATTTACGTAAAGTTTATTCTGCTTCATTTTATTTTTATAATTTTCTTTTTTTTTTGTTGCTATTCAGCAGCATTCATCGGTAGTGGTAACGGATGGAAAGGCGGATGTTGTGAAACCTCTTTGTTGCGGCAAACACTTACGCACACCAAGCATTAAAGCGGAAGTTGACAAACGTAACGTACTGTCACAGTCACAGGAATAGTCGTCGCAGCAAATGAATGTATGTTTACGTTGAGTGTGGTATTGTAACACGCACATTTCCGGTGCTACCGTCTACCACTATCTATTTGAAAATTTATCACTGGCTTTTGTTTCGACAGCCAAGTTAGCTTTTGCGTTGACAGTCGAAAATGTCCTAAAATAAGTTATATTCTGCTTATTATGCATTCTTTGCGGTGTATATACTATTGTATTTACATATGTTCTTAAAAAGTTTAAAATGCTGGCTGATCAGTGATTAATGATCAGTTAAAATCATTCAGACAAATTTTGTTTTCTTAAATTTTTGTGGCGTGTAAGGATTGTCGGTAATCTTTTGAGTAATAAAAATGTGTTGGTTTTTAATAGTGTCAGAGATATGTTTTTATTTTTATTGAATAATGTGTATACCTGTTGCTCGTAGAGTGTCGACTCTATAAAGTATATATATTCGAGTCGATTTAGCCACGTTTGTTTTAAGGAAATGAACGTCAAACATAATCAGTGACGACACTGCATGCAGTCAGATATAGCATTATGTGTATTATCCACAACAGATGACGCTTTCGTCTTTATGATTTGACGCGCGAATAGAATTGTTGGCGTTATTTAGAAATTGGTTAACAGAGTAAAGGGTATCTAATAGTCAGTGCACTCCTGTTTCCAATTGCATTGCATGAAAGTGACATCATATTTTCATAAGATGTTAACCTATGTTATTTTTATTTATATGATTTTACATTTTGGTCCCTTGATTTTTCCATAAACTTTAACGTTCGCACTTGCAATTTTTCCTACCAATGCAATATAAAATATATATATAATCTGTGGTTTCATCGTTGCTAAATGTTTTTTCTTAAAATTTATATTTTTAAACTCCAATCCGCTAACATACCTTACAACTTTAACAGTGTACAATTTCTGTCCCTTTGAATTGTAACATCCTGCTTCAGGAATATAAAACAATATTTTTGTTTGTTTTTTTTTTTCAAAAAACAATATTAGTTAGTGTGTAACGTTCAGCTAACTGAGCCACAAGATACAACTTTGAGAGTCCCACTGAAACTGCCGGGTGAACGAGATCGGCAAGAGACTTAAAAGGTGCTAATCTTTCTTGGGTTATATAAATCTGATATATCTGAGACCTTGACATTCTATTTCCAAAATACAGTAACTAACTGTTAAGTTAAGTTTTTACCCTCATCATGGTCGCACACAATAACATGTGTTGCATTCGTAACAAGCCCAAACGATTTCCCCTGGTTGAAATTTAGATGTGGTCCAAGAGCATTACCAAGGCAATAGACCATGACCGTGGACAAAGATATAGTTCGATGGCCGGATGGCTGTTTTGTCTGTTTGTCAGACTGCTTGGTTGGTTGGTTGGCTGCCTGGCTGGCGACCGAGCGCGCTGTAATTGTGCTTCAATAGCAAGAACGAGCATATAAAGTCCAAGAGCGGTAACATTTGAGTGCCCTGCTTATTGTGTTCATTCAAAAAAAGCACCGCCTGACTGCTTAGCCAACTAAATGATCATACACTCTGGCCAAGTGAATACATATAAATATATATATAAATCAACAAATTTAAGTGCATGTCAGAAAAAAAGGGAAAAAGACATAACTCCTTTATAAAAACAAATATACGCATATAGTTCGACATAAAGTTATTTTTACGATTTCAGAAATACATTTTTTTTTTATATCATACATGTTTTCGAAAATATCGCCATAACTTTATTCTTTTCAAACATCGACGCACAAAAATCTAGTTATGAATATTTAAAGTCGTTTTGTAAAGAAAAATATTTTTGTTTCACAAATCTGCAAGACTTTATAAACTTAAGCTTTCTTTTTTGTTTTCAAATAAAATGTTTTGTTAATCCAATTTAGACAAAAGTTTAGTAGATATTTAAAACAAATTTCAACCGGGAAATTTTTAAAATAACTTAACTGAAAATCCTTTCCTTTTTCCTGTGTTAACAAATTTATACAAGATGAAAAAAAAGCTATTAGCATGTTTCAAAATTATAGACGAATAGTAACTATAAGAAACTGTTTTAAACCAACCGCAATACAACGTTTGCGACAAACACCTGTTATCATCACCATCCGGTACCATTTTTTTTATAGATTGAATTTACTGCAATAATCTTTTACACAATTTCAATTGCACTTTCTTCAAAAAACAAGTCTAGTCACAATTTTGGTCATTGATTTCGTTAACTGTTGACTTGATATGTTTTAAAAGAGGTTTATCTTACCGGTGAATATTATAGTTTTCCTTCCGTATACAGAACAGCTGACCGTGCAATTGTTCCTAATATTAATTGTTTAAATAACTTACATATGCACAAAGCAGTTTTCCTAAGCATAGGAAAAAATGTATACCTTAAAGCACACTAAGGCGTTTCACTAAAAAAAATTAACATAAACAGTAAATAGAATATTTAGGAAAAAAAAAAATAACAGGAAAAAAACAGCGAACGGTTCACGCGAGCCAACGGGCGTAATAAATATTTGTAGGCCAAGCGGTTGGCATATACTTCCGCCTCGAACGTCCCGAATCGAATGAACCCACAACTGATTCTCGTTCATAATGAAAACTTTTTGCAGGGCAAGAGAAAGGCCAGTGTGATGCTTTTCAACCCCCAATTTCAGTGGGCGAAACAAGGGCTTGTTGTATACACAGAAGCGCGTATACGTATACGTCGTGTGTGAGAGCACATGCATTGAGTACGTGTGCGCTTTGGGTGTTTGTGTGTGTGTGTGTGTGTGTGTGTGTGTGTGTGTTGGGGTGTGTATGAGGGTGTGGGTCTGGGTGGTGGGTGGTGTGCCTTGCCCCTGCCACAACCCAGTGGCATTGCACTGCTGGTCCGCGACCCGGCAGCATCAGTCTTCGCCCATCCCATCCTATTCGATCCAATACCACCCACACCCACCACACACAGGAAAAAAAGCATCAGTAAAATCAACCATTTAATGGTTAAAACTCTCCTAGTCTATAAAAATAGGTAATTGCCTTAAAAAATGGCAGTATAAAATGTTCAAATACACAGAAAATTTGTCATTGTTCAAAGATTTTTCTTCAACTATTTAAATTGTGGTTATGTTTTGTTTAATTTTTTTTTTTTCTATTTTTTGTACTTACTTATATTGAAGTTAATTATGGACACTTAACATTTAACATCATTAGTTCAACTTAGTCAGCTTTTCCATCTGCATTGGAAATCGAACGAGGGCCGCAATCATCGAAGACTCGTGATTTATTTTAGAGAAACATTTAAGGACCTAAAATCTTAATTTAATAAAGCTCTAACTATCGAGTAATAACGATTCAATTATTATCTATTTGGAAGGGTAACGTACAATTCAGAATACTAAAACAATAGTAACAAACAAACAAATAAAATGTATGTTGTACTATTCTAAATGTTTTAATAAATAACTATAATCAATGGCCCAAAAAAGAAACATGGAAATTTAGCTTAGTACGAATTTTTCTATGTTAATTTTACACAATGCTGTTTTTTTTTTTTGTGTGTAAAAACCGTCGTTGGCGTCGTCGGAAAATCTGTGACACGAGCCGCTCGTCGTGCTGGCGGGGATTGGTACTGGGATTGGGATTTGGGTGCTGGGGCATGACGATGCGATGCACGACGTCGTCGTCGGGAGTGCGCACCTTTGAACTGTTGCTGTTGCTAGTGCTGTCAGAGCCATCGGCTGGTCAGAAACGGAAGAGCCAGAGCCAGAAACGGGCACGTATTGTACAGTATGGAAATTCATCATTTTCTTCCTTTTTTGCGTATTTTCAATGCACCCAGCACCCAGCACTAGAACCAGACACACAAACCAACCAAAACCGTCTAACCGATGGAAACGGTGACGGAGACACGGGGAACAAAACGCCGTAGACGACATAAATCTTTTCTAGCTGTAGCTGTGCTGCTGGCAACTCAATCGATGTGCATCTTTGTTTTTGTTGGTCAAATGGATAGCGGTCGACGGAATTCTAGTTGGAAGCATTTAATCTATGTAACAAAAAATTATCAACAATTTCGATAGTAATTTTACCTTTATCAAATGCAAGTTCTCAATGTGGTATCTTCTTGGACTGCATATATTATATCCTTCCTTGCAATGGAAAGTTCAAAAGGTTCAAAAATTAAAAACCCAAACTGTACTACTGTGGAGTATGAAACCAAAAAACAAAAAACAAAATTCGGTGGAACATACCGCCACTGCCAACTCCTCCATCCACAATCGGTTGGCTGACTCGCCTACAAAAAGCGAAATTGAGGCATTTTTACCTTTTTATTAGTACATAATCATGGCAGCGGGCGGAGAAACGAAACGGGTATGCATGCTATGGAATCAATGGACCCAGCACAACACATGACAATAAAAATTGTCCCATGGTGTAAGTGCTCTCCGTTCTGCGTTCGTTTTAGTGTGACTGCCTTTCTGCCTTTCTGTCTGCCCGTCGATGTGCGTTTGTTGTGGCCATTCGGGTAACAAAATTTAAAAGCACTAGCACGGGTGGCACACGGTCAGTGAAATCGAAACAGAAGCACATTAAGCCACATCTATAACTATAAAACGGAAACAGCTTTGCATATATGTACATTCACATTGCCTGAAAAACGCTTCATTTACCATTTACTGCAGAGTTGGACGGACAATCGTTGGGGGTGCGATACTACTGAATTTATTTGCTTGCAATACGTCGAACAGTTAACCTGAGTTGATAATTTACCGGAGTCTAAGCCATGTATTAAACAGTAAAGCTATGTCTCTTCTGAAAATTGTATTAATTGTCCTTTTTGTCATCACGAATGTAAAGAGTTGACTTAAAAGTGGGTCATTTCAATATTTTAATGTTGGGGTACCTGAAGCTTTCCCTCCTGTCTTGGCTTTGGAATACTACCAAATAAATATTAATTGCATATTGACAAAGGAATTTGTATTAGAAATACATGTTATAAATGTGTGTTTAAGGTCAAACTAGTCATAAATATTTAAGACCGTATAAATAATTATAATTTTTAATTTTGTGACGAAAACAAATTTGCTTATAGAGCAGTTGCGTTAGGTGTTTTTTAACTTAACGTATTATATAATATATATTTGGGAAGTGGGTTAGACTGGAATTAAACAAACCTGTATAGAATGGTATAATTACTAGTGATATTTATGCCACCCCTGTCTACGCTTAAGTGTTATGTATTAAATGCACTTTCATGGCAACGACGATTTAGCTAAACCAACGCTGAACTATGGCGGTGGACCGCAGAAGTAATTATGATTTGACTTTGGTACGTTAAAGAACAATTTTGTGGTCGCAGCAGACTAACAAATTGGCTGTGCGCAGCCAGCAAGACCAGACACCTAGACATCCAGACATATTGTTGGCACATTAGACGTGGTTTTTAATTTTCCTTATCTGCGCACCTGGACTTTCGACTGTGGCCACACTTAATTTATACCTCACATAACGCATTAAGTCAGAAAAAATATTTCCATCGGGTTAATTGGAATTTAGTCCGAAGATATAGGCTTAGTAATTATGATAACCCAAACAAATTTAGAAGTTTTCAATAGGATATCAATATTTTCAATGTGCAATAATATGAAAAAATTTAAATACATTATGAGTATTTGTTTCTAAACATTTATAATTTTGAGAAAAAAATTTACATAAAAAATGTAATAAGCTAATTTGTTAGAAATACTTTTCTTTTTTTATATCCTTTGAGGGAGGCGCAAAAACTTTCGAAAAATTTTCGAATATAAGTTTATATACATACCAACAAGTAATAGATACATGTGTGTTTTTTATAAATTCAGTGTCCAAAGGAGATTTGTGTTATATACAAATAAGTCTGCTTATGTCCATCGCATAAGTATGTACATTTAAACGGTATACTTATACGGTATATATATTTGTATTGCACGGATGTTAAGGCGGCAGTCGGCAGTGCTTGACGCCTTTTGCGTGTTGCGACAAAGGTGTTAACACCAACAAGTTGGCCCACTATGATGACAATAGACAGTGACAATTCGCTATGGGTGGCATTGCCGTGCCGGAGATTTTTCGCATATTTATACAGGTGTGCCCGGCAGATGATAACCGAAGGCAACGCAACGCAACGACAACCGACAACCGACAACCGTGGCATGAAGGCAGGCAATCAGTCTGTGTCAAACCTGCAGGGAGTGCATGAGGATCCTTTGATGTTGTTGACACAAGCAGGGCAGGCTGGACAGGATGGACAGGATGGCCAGGACGACGAAACTGCGATGATGGGTACAATGCACACTGGTCCAGATTGTCTTTTATTGTTTTTTTTTTAGCATAAGCCCAAAAAACTGTTTAAAATGTAACCTAATATAATGTAAGAGCATACTTTTGGTATGCTGTTTGTTATTTTTATAACAAACTGTTCTTGTAATGTCCCTTTTAAGTCGAAAAAAATCAAAAAATCAATGTTGATTAAAATTATTTTTTCTGACATTATCTGATTAAATTTTGAGTCTATAGTCTTAAATTATTTGAACGATTTTGCTCGATATATTTGAATGAAACATAAAAACTTTAAACAGCTAAAGAATTTAACGTATATCTTACCCACATTTAGTGTGTACGTCAACTTACAACTCTATTAATTCATTGGTAAAGTTTATGCCAAAAAAGAAGTCAATCTGATCCAGTGTGCAGGAATGCAATGGCACAACCATTTTCCAAAGGATTAAAGTTGTACAGATACAAGATTGCGTGTATAAAAAAAACAATGCAAGGCAATAACGACCCAACATACTTTCATGCAAAGTTTGGTCATTAACAATCCTATACAATCCATTATAAGGATTTACATGAAGATAACTGGTTCGCCGATATTGTTACGATTTTCGATCGATTGTAAGACAACGAATGGCTTTATTTTTGTTGCTGAATTTTATTTTTGAGAAATATATGTGAGTTCGCTTAGATCTATCTACCTAATATTTTCAGAAAAGCGTAAAACTTGAAATGCATTTTATCTGGAATGTTAAAGTATGTTGAATATTGATGATTTAGTTGTACACAAAACATGTTTTTGTCTTTATAATTGTAAAGATAACTTCTTATATAGATATTAATATAACTTATTCACATTGTTTTAATTCTTTAACCAATAAAATAATAATACCCACACGCAAAAACTGAAAGTTTAGTTATAATAAGAGCATCTTGAAAATAAACTACAGATACTGTCTGTAAAGTATTAGTTTTAATTCAATAATAAAATCCCTTTAATTTTTAGTTTCATTTCTATACCGAAGAGTCTAAAATTGTAGTCTTATTTCTTATTTTTTAACCACATACGTTTTATTTTGATAATTTCATATCCAGTAGCTAAAAATTCCCGTAACAATAGTTTGGCTACTTGACAATTTTTTTAACGTGCAGTTTTCGTAAACGTTAGCTCCACGAATGTGTTAAAACGGTTTTAATGTGTATTTTATTTATTTTTTTTTTAAGCCCTTATCGTTCACGCATATTAATAACGCTTTGTCATTAGGCTACACGCAGGTGGCGAAAGGAGTGGCAATGCAATGCCAGCAGCCCAGCCATATTCAAAACAGCAGCAGCAGCAGCAACAGCAACAACAATTGCAGGGGACATCCACCCAAAGTTGACGTTACAACTCAGCGAAACAGCAAAACAGCAAAAAGTAGAGGCAAACATGCTGAAGGAGTTGAGTTGAGTTGAGTTGAGTTGGCTTGGCTTTAGCTATGGCTATGGCTTTGGTCTCTTGGTCTTGGCTTTGGCATTGGCTTTGGCGTTGTTGGCAAACAGCTAGCTGCTAGATGGAGGAGCGCGCCAAGCTAAAAGGTACACAACGAAAACGGTGAGGAGATTCCATTTTAACATCTCATTAACTTGAGCGGCGGCAGACGTGCTGTTTCGGTGCACGGTAATGGGTATGTGGGTATGCAGATATACTATACTAGTGGGCGGGGCGACGGCATAGAGTTGCAATAATTTAACAATTCCGCCCTCTTAATTGCCTGCCACATTTCATTTTAACTTGAGCCCGCTTTTGCACGGCTGGGCTGTGCTGCACGTACATATTTTAAGCTTAAGCGGATATTGAAGCTCTTTAAGCACTGACTATATGCACACACTTTGAGATACCACATCTCCTAAGACCACAAGGCAATTTTTATTTCTCGTACAAGTTAAATAACATATGCTATTCTAAGTTTGAGCAGAAACAAGGAAATCTAAACAGTTTTTTATATAGGTGTTATTTAAATGGCATTATCACTCAAGTTATCACCATGAAGCCCTCTCCAAAAGCACGAAAAGTGCATAACAATTTTGTTTAAAATCCATAAGCTAAACTAATTTTAAGTTTGGTTTTTTTTAGATCCTTGTTCATCTTAGTACGAATGTCCCGTCTTTTCTAAAATGTCCCTTGGAATTGGTTAAAAAAGTATTCATAAGGATATTAATAAAGATTTCTAACAGCATTAGCATCTGCTATTACTAATTATTTACTTACTTTATTCTTAGCTTTACAACGCTACCAGTTGGTAATGTTTCAACTTATGGAAAGATAAAAATGATTCGCCAAACTTTAAAAAAGTTATATTTTGTGTTCCTGTGCACTTTATAAAATAATTTGAAAATATGGAAGTACAGACATCAAAACAAACAAAACCAAACATCAGAGTAACAAAGACGGGCGCAACATCAAAAATATCCTACTGGGCAGTAACACAGGTAAAGAAATGTTGTTTCACCTTAATTTAAAAGAAAATTCTTTGTTTTATTCATTTCCCATATAAGTAATTTGAATTGTTATGTTTTGTATGCCTCTGCTTAGCACTCATTAAAATACCAAAATTCATTATGAAATGGTTATTTTTAATAATTTGTTGTTTAAATACAAAATCACTAACTTTTAGGGCTATGCCAATGTAAAATCGATTTTGTATGGATTATCTTTTTGCAAGTTATTAAAAATCTAGGAAATTTTAAAGATATTTTGTGTTTAACTACTGATATGTAGTTATGAAATAACAAATTGTCAATCAATCGCTTGTAGGGTATTCAAATGCGAACTTATGGAAATCGAATTCCGATTTTAATGCAGTAATATACTTTGGTGCTAGGGCTTTATAAGCTAGTTAATTTTCCATTGAGTTTATATAATAGGAAAATTGTCATAATTGTATTCCCATGTGCACAGAGCTTCGGAATGCTCATGTTACATGCCAATCGTCATTTGTACATATATGGATGCGTCCTTACTTGCCTTCCATGCACGTTTACAAACTTGTATGTATATTAGCGTATTTATATGCTCGTATCGTATATGCGTACTTACTATACTACATCCGTATATGCGCTTTTTTGAAAGAGGTGAAGCCCTGTATTCGGCTTAATAGTGTTAGCATTGTGAGTGGGAACGTGCCAATGTGTGGAAGAAATTTGTATTTTCACTATGTGGGAGACATTCTCTATATCTTAGTTGTTTTTCATCTGGTGTTTAGCTACAATAGATGCAGGAAAACGGTCGGGGGGATATATCTCTCCGTATTCGCTGTTTTATGGGCATTCATATATTCATACGCCCTGGCAATGGCTATGGCAACAGCTTAAGTTAAGTGTCTGGCATGCTCTGGCGGGATGTGGCTGCACATTAATGTAAATATCAGGCAAATGAAATCCTTGGTTTGGTGCCACTATGTTCTATAAAACCAAGACAACCAAGACCAATTTCACACTCGTGCCTGGCTCTGAAAATTATTGTGAATCGATTCAGGAGATGACCTCAAGTGTTGAACCACCTACTCTACTAGTACCTTAATTTTGTGTCTATGCGATGGCCATTTCATGCTATGATTTCATGAAATTTAGACCCCTTTAAAGGGGTCATTATTGTTAATTAGTTTTCCTGTTCGCTATGATGATGTATAAGCTAAAACAATAATACTATCAGATGTGCCAGACTTTTAAATTAAGTTGGGACTTAGTTTTACACGTCTGTAAACTCTGCGAAAAATATTATTACTTGATCTCGGACTATTTTGATTTCATGTATTCAAGAATTCATGAAATTCGTAGCATAAACATAGTAATAGACTAACGGCTTGTGCAACATGCGGAGTTGTAGGCGGTATCCTTCCATACATAATTTCCCTTGAAACAGTAACAGTCTCGGCACCCAAACACGTTGTCCTACGACAACCCTGAAATTCAAATCCAAAAACTCAAGCGGATATGAATCGTGAACGCGGAAAATGAACAGAAATTAAGTGACTTCCGTGGCAAATGTCTCGCCGTCTGGCCAAACGAAAATGTTATTTGAAATGAATTCGGTTTCGTTTTCGATGGTGTGAGAGAAAAGAGCAATACAGTTTTATGTACATCAACGCCATCAATCAGTAAGGCGGTATAAATTTTCGATTTGCCAATTAATTTTTGTCCAGTTAACAACACAAGTACCTAAAAGTAACAATCTCTACGTAAAAACTGCAGTAGAATGAAGGTGAAGAGTTAAAATCTTCTTTGTGCTGAAGGCTGTTTCCTTTTTGACAGAGCTACTAAAATACTCATATTACCCAATTGATATTATAACTTATCCTCCAAGGCCACTAATAGTAGGACTTTCTGTTATATGAATAGCTAGGAAATCAAAAACTACTGGTTTTAAAGTTATTCATATAGTCTGTTTATCATTCTAGGCATAGTTTTGGTTAAGAACTTTTAGGATATTTTTCGATATTGTTAATTTCATGTATTTAACTCTAGAACTTCATTGTTGTACTACACAATGTCTTATTTGACAATTCAAGTGAACTTGTGTGAGGCGTTTTTCTCTGCATCGAGAGGGCGAGCAACACTCTTTTCTGAAAAAAATAGAAAACCAACTCAATAATCCTATCCAATCCAATCCACTTGCATACCTTAAACACTGTTCGTGACAAATTGAAACTAAAAAGGCATCGCAAATTTGAATTCAACCGAAAGTATTTTTGTTTAAAAGTATATGTATGCGTAGGGATATGAGTTACGAAAATCAGCAAATATTGCAGGAAAAAAGTTCATAAAGATGATCATTAAATTGCTTTAACTTTCTAAGCAAAAAGTAAATGACATTTATATTTAACACACTATGAATAAGTGCGTGGAAATAGGGTTGCTACTCATTGCAAAAGTTGTAATGTAAAAATCTCCCTAGGATTATAATAAATATTTATGTTTTACAATTTTTTTAATGTTTTTTACAATTATTTAAAACAGAAGTGTTTAATGTTCGGCAAGGAAATATTCTGTATCGACTTGCTGGGGCCGCTTGCTTGCTCGCTTTTAGAACTTTTGTTTATTTACCTTTTGTATGTAGCTATCGGATTTTCGATACATCACTGATTGAAAGCTAAAGTTAAAAATGTAAGGCCATTTCCCTCATTCAGGACTAGCCCGTATACGCAGTTGTGTGTATATTAGGGAAGATCTACGTTTGGCATGCTTTTATCTATTTAGACTGTTTATTTGCACAGGAAACTCATTACGCAAATCTCCCCCAAAGCCATACGTAAATCCTTTTTGGGTCCCCAATAATGCTGCATGTGCCTCAGCCGTAGCTATTTTTTGTGGCAAAGGGGAGCGGAAATTTTGCATTTGGTATCTTGTATCTTTTTACGCTTTTTGCGTCCTGATTTTATCGGTAAGATTTCTGGAGAGCAGCAATCCCTGAGTGTTATTTCATCCCAATGCACTACTATAAACGAATGCAAAGAATTGTAAAAATTTAGCAGCGCGATTAAACAATGCAACAATTGCTAGTGCAAGATGTGAGTTTTTTTCTTGCGGGCATAGCTGGGCATAGCGAAAGAAATAAAGGAAGAATTTTCAATTTCATTTGCCACCTGCGTCACGGATGCGACTACTCTTTTCCTTTTGACGAGTAAAGTAAGTGAAATGACAAAGGAGAAACGCTTATTTTCACAAGTGAAAGTTTTAATAACATCATTTTTGGTTGTTTTAATATAAATTAGGAGTATATATTTTTAAAAGTTACCAAAAATGGCATTGAATTCTTGTGCTACTTCGAATTTGTGCTACATTAATTTTATCTGACTGAAAACTATTCACTTTAGAAAATAAAAAATAGGCAGTAGAGTATTTAGTATTCTTTGCGATGAACGCACACAAATGAAAAAGTGCAATTGTTATCTTTCTGTATTCTGTAACTTAAATTTCAAGTGCAAGACTAAGTTACTGAAATAGCAACAACAATGACCAACTTTTTTACTGTAAGCCGATGAAAATTGGCGGGTTTAATAATAAAAGTAAACCGTTTCTTTATACCCGGTACTTGCAGATTAAGCTATTCCATTCATGTAGTTGAAAGAAAATTAAGAGTGTTTTTAGTATTTAGCATTTGGTTTATAGCAACAAAATGGTGTTGTTAATAACGTACATTTTATGTTTATATTACTTACTTATATTTTATATAAATATTTTATTTTTTAATATAACGAAGTACAGCACAATAAAAAGAGTTCCTCCCATTCATTCCGATTTTGAATTGAAAAAAATTAATTCTAGTCTAATTCGCTATGCTATTTTTCCTGCCGGAGATGCATTTCTTCTTTTATCTCACAAATTGAGTAGCGGGTATCTCGTTGTCGGGTCTTGAACGTTTAAAGTGTCATAGCAAGGAGAAGTACACTGATAAAAAAAAGGAAATAATAAAAATAATATATCTGGTTCTTAAATTAAAAATGTTTTGTTCCATATTTAAATTAAATTATAAATCATAAAATTAAATTAAAGGCATATTAAGTTGAATGATTTAATACTAAAATAATCAAAAATTAATATGGGTATTATTTGTTTTAAACTCAATTTATTTAAGTTTAATATAGTTTAAATACATTTTTATATATTTATATAAAGTTAAAACAACTTAAAACAACAACAAATATTTAAACTAAGTATGAAATACTTGGATTTACAACGCTTTTATTTATTTATAAATTTATATATATATTTTTTGTTATTTTTATTTTTTTAACAGTGTACACCTTTGCCGGGTGTCGGTGTAAACAGTAAATAATAAACAAAACGGAATGATGCTCGGCTCTGGGATAGAGTTCGGGTTTTTTTTAAACTTTTTGTTTTTTTTTTGATGCCGACATCTATGGAGCCCCTTCCAGAATCTCAGGCAGGTGCCGCTATCGAAAACAAAACGCAACAAAACCGAGCAAAAAATGTCTCACAACTTTTAATTAGTTTTTGCTTAAAAGTGACGCACGAAGCACGCCCGCGTTTATGGTATAGATGGTAGCTGGAAGGAGATGCAACAAATCCTGGACGGGATTGGATTGGATTGCCGGAGATATTGTACTGGCGGCTTAACGTAGTCCGTGAGGCTCATAGGCTGTGGCAGTATTAGGGGAACTCAGGGCACAAACGTCCTAAAATAGTGCAAACTTGAAATTAGAAATGGGATAATGACCTTTAATTTAGCAATTCGTGTTTTAAAACTGCTAAGGTAACCAACTGATGGAAAAGGACAAAATTAATTGCATTTCATGGTGGCGGGGGGGCGGGTTGGTGTACACCTTTGGACGAAGCAACACAAACGTCTTTGGCGGCTTTCCCCCCATTTACTTTAACTGAGTTCTGCCAACCCAACGACAGCGGATGCTGAAGTGGGGAAAATGTTAATTACTTTTAATGCTATGACGGAATGTCAACACGGGTTCTTCTCTGACCTTCAATGGAAATGTTCACGAGCAGACCCAAGGAGGGCATTTGCGCCAACGACAAAGTCACTGAAGATTGTTTAGCATAAGTTTAACTGCATAGATACTGCACTGCTCCCAATGAAGAACTCAAAAGTCTCTCTTTTGCCAAAAAATTAAGGACTCCGGACCACTGTGCACGCATCAAAGTTGCAGACATAGTTGACGGTGTCAACTACCTGGCTACGTTGCCAATTTTGACGCCTTCCCGGCCATGGACGGGGAAGTTGTGTTAATTTAAATTTATCAAGCTATAGCACATTGTTAAATCTGTCATCCTTGTTGGTTGTTGCCACTGTTTGCCATCACCGTCCTGCCATTAATATTACCATAAAAGTTAAATTAATGGCTGGTTAATTTTATTGCCCAGCGTTGGCTTGAAAGGGTAATAGGTGCTCTGTGTTGTTAAAGGCTCCCAGTTGTAATTTGTATTGAATAAATACAGGAAAGCCGAACGTTTATATACCCACAATGGAATAATTAGCTCACAGCCCAAACCAGTACAAACTATGCCATTAAATTTGGGTTCTATCTACTCTTATTGTATACAAAGCGATTATATATACCCCATGCACGCGTTTAAAAAACCGTATTTCTTATATTGCAAATTTGTATAAATGCGTCCTTTGCTGTGTCTTAAATTGATGGCTGAAATTATACAACCTCTGAAAGTGTATAACGACAATGTTGCACTGTATTAAAGCATTGCGTTCTAGTCAAAATTTTGAAAATAAAGTGTTCAAATTGAACAAACCACACTTTAACAGCAAAGAAACTTGCCGTTATGCAGCTGCGGTCTTGTCAAAATCAAAAGGTAGCTTTGTTTTGAGGTGATACTTTGTCACTTCTAAGCAGTCTTAGTTTCCATTTAGGTTTTGGCAGTTTTTTCATTGCAATAACTTTGCAAAGTGCAAAACCGCTTTTCGACCAGCGTATCTGCATCGCTAAGCACAGAAAAATCATTTTAAACTGTCAAAAATCAAAGCTTTTGGAAAATAAATTTTAAAAAATGATCACTCTGTTGTTTTTAAGTTTATTTGAATATGCTCCAAGGCATAGTGATGGTTTAATATTGTAGAATATTAATTTTAATTACAATTGGACAACGATATCATAAGTCTGTCAAAATCGGACTATCTTCATTGTTCTTTAAAATATTTATAGAATATTCAATTTTTTAGATAGCTGGCAAGGCTTTTATTTGCAAAAGTTTGAATCCGTTCTTGTTTTTATTAAACTCGCATTACAAACTAATGTAGTTGTGGGGTTGATTTAGTTACAATATTATAAACTTTAACACCTTTCAGTCGTTTGCAGCCGTAAAGGGCAATTGTTCTTCCTTTCCAAACATCTGTTTAATTACCATTATCTGCACAAAGCCTGGGAATTATTTTGTTGGGCTTTCAGCCCGTAAATGAGTAATCAGTGGTCAAAGCAGTCAGTTAATTAACAATTATACTAACACATGGGCAACAAGTAAAATTCAACATGCGTTTGGCTCAATGCATGGCTTTGTTTGGTCAGTAAGGACGCCTAGAGCATTGTTCGAAGTTGTAATACATTTCAATATTAACTACTTACTTAGATGTCAGAAATCCATAAGTGTTAAATGCTAATTGAGTTGAAACAGTCAAATCATTTGTGAGCAACTTCCACTTCCCCCTGCTGGAGTTAAACTCTAATTCATATGCTTATGCCTGAATGTGTGCTGCAAAAAAAACGTCGGTGTATAAGAAATCCATACAACAATTTTTGAAATGGCTCAAATTGTATTTTTAAAACCCCAATCAATGGGGCTAAATCGTATAATGTACGAGCAACTGAAAATAATTTTTTACAACAACAAGTGCTCACGGTAGCCGGCGAAAGAAACTGAAAAGCAATTGCTTGATTCGCTAAACTTTAAGAGCTCTGTATTACACTTCCCAGACTTCTATCAGCGGCAGCTATGAAAGTAGCCTGAGGCGGCCAAGCAGCCGTATTACAAGCCAGTGTAATGTAAATGAACTGCTGTCACTGCCCCAAAGTTTATGACAGGTGAACACTGTGAACACTGTGAACGCGTGAGCTCGGCAGAAATCAAATAAATAGCAGGAGTGTGATGCCGAAACCAAACCCGCTGAGACAACAGCCAGCAAACAAGGCTGCGAGTCAGTCATGTTGGCGGCGGCTTGTTAGGCAGTGAGACCGACACCGTCGAATGTCGAAAGGCCTTCGCATTATTAAGATTGTTAAAAGCCAAGATATTGATTTATGCAGATAGGCGCTATTATGCCAAAGTGCCAGTGAGCTAACCTAACCATCCACCGTCCGCATCCGTCAGCCCTCGCTACACTTAAAAAAAAACATATGTAAATCCAACTATTTAATTGTTAAAATGTTCTTAACCTATAAAAAATAGGTAACGATAGTTTACCTATGAAATGTTTAAGTGCACAGAATAATGGTAATTGGCAAAAAAAACTTTGTATTCAACTATTTAAATCGTAATATTTTTTGCACAATTTTTGTTTTTATTTTTATTTTTTTTATTATTTGTTGTATTGGGTTTTATGGATATTTTTTATAGACAATAACATTTTTTAATAAGTTAAGCTATTACTATTTTCTGTCTGCACTGGGAATTGAACCGGTGCCGCATTCACCGAAGGCTCGATCTTTAACCTGTGGGATACCAAAAAATGATTTTTTGAGAGGAATTGAACTTACGACCGAGAAGGTAAAGATTCGGCGATTGTCTATAAATCGGTTAACTACAAACCAGAATACTACTTTTAAAAAACAACCAAATATTTGACAAAAAATTGTCTTTTTACCATGTAAAGGTTGTTCCTTTATATATAAAACAACAAAATACTATTCCGTTGCCCAAAATAAAACTTTAAATTACATGATAAGTTTTTTTGTGTGTATGTCCTGACTGACTGCCGACTGCCTAATGGTGCCTGTTAGGCATGTTTGTCTTGCGCCCTCTTCGCCTGCTCCTTGATATGAGGGTGTCCTTCCATCCAGGCAGGCACTGACGAGCCGCAGGCAGGTTAAACCTGGCAGGAGGAGGCGGATATTTCTGTATCGCAACTGCAAACATTCCACAAAGACACCCGGTTCGCGGGATGCCATGGGTAATATGGGTGAGCGGCCAACAACATTCAAATTTCAATTATTTCCTTTGTGACAACTATAAGCAGCCTAATTTATTGTGGCACCTTTGCAAGGATAAAGAGGTCACGGTAAATTGCGAAACGCTTTAAACCGATACGATGCTAAATCCATTGCAATGTTTAATTTAAACTTAATGTAGCAAACAAATCTCTGATTTGTACTTACATATGTTTGCTACCATCTACCATCTTTGTGTGCATTGCAATTTTTATGACTTCACTCGCACATGAGCAAACTGACAAACAATTTAGTCTACGCATCTATATTTTCGCTATCGTTTTCTATTGCAACATAAAGTAATTATTATTGACTTAGTCATTCAGCCTCGAATAAGTTGGGCAAACAAAGTTTCTCACATATGTGAACATGTTCCTTCGTAGGAAAAGTAAAAGTGAAAGTATATCGTATTTGCATTCGTACCAAATCCGAGTACAACCTACGAATGTAATGCAAGCTTCCTTATTTGTTTTTGAACACAAATGCAACAGGTGTCACAAATAAGTTTTAAATATATTTTCATTATAATGATTATAAGTTGAAAGGGATAGGAAATGGTCAGGCTTTCCTTTATTATGATTAGTTGTGCTCTCTAAACTTTAAACCAAATCCAAAACTCAAAATTTACAAAAAAGAATAAAATAGAGAGGTTTTTAATAAAAAATGTATGTTTTCGGAAAAAAAGAAAGAAAGAAAACAAACCAAGAAGCACAAAGCTTATAGCATATATATATTTTATAAAATGACTATATATGATTTTCCAAAACATTTTTCTATAGTTTCCATTATTAATACAAATTTATTTTTAAAGTCCAAATAAATCTATATCTCGCATATATATTGAAAAAACTTTGCAAATTTCCAATTTCGAACTAATACCCTCTGCAAAAATATAAAAACACAAAATATTCCAAACATTTAAGTTTTCAAAAATGTCATTTTAGTTTAAAACAAATCAATAGAAAATAAGTTGTAATTATTTTCAAACATATGTGTGCTTTTCTTTCTTAGAGATATTCTGAACAATTCAAAATTAAATATATTTGAAATAGAAAATGGCTGCGAAAATTAATAGAGATATATTTAGACAGTTAAGGAACGAATTAAAACCAAACCAAAATTCTCTTCTGTTGACCTCCTAAATGAGTGTCCGCCCCTTGAAATAGCCCAAACATCCATGAAAACCCATCAATTGCCACTTGCCTTTGCTGAGGCAAATGATACAATTAAATGGCAGCGACACATCACACTCACATGACATGACATGGAGCCAGTAGTGTAGTCTGGTTGTAGTTCGAGTGTCCATGTGTATCCATGTGTCCGCAGATTGGCTGCGCAAGTGAGACAGCGCTTAATCGCTGGCGGTCTGTCCCCGCAAAAAAAAATGAAAACGTTTCGTTTTGCACGTTCGGACTTAAATGTCAGCACGTGACTTAATTCAGTAGCCCGCCGACTGGCTGTTAAAGGCCGTTATTCGTTATTTCTACCCTTTTTACTGGGTGCGTGGGTGCGGTTCGTAGGTATGTGGTACAAAAGTAACAGCTAGCAGGTACATTTTTCGTTCCACAGAAGATTTAAGCTCATAAATTGTAATAATAATTTTAAAATCTTTGGGCAATTTGGCACTCCGGTGGCTCAACAATTTTCCTTCTGTATCCTGTGCATATACGAGAAAGGATCTGTCTGTTGAACAGCATTAAGTGCCACTATAAAAAACTATCATAGCGCATGCTGTAGCTGTACACTCAGGAAAAAACTACGCTCCAAATGTATGTATATAAACTTGTTTACAAAAATGTTTGTTAAATCAAGAAAAAAAATGTTCTCAAAACCTAAAACGTTTTTAAAAGACTTGATTCAAGTGCCAAACTCTTTAAATATGAGTACAATTCTTAAAACAATAACTTAAGCTTAGTATAAGGAATGATTAATTACAATTCAATATAATGCACAAATTATTCTTGGTTTATTATTCTTGGTTTATGTAGAATTCTCAATTCATTTTGTTTAAAAACGTTCTCAAATCGAGAACTATTTTGTTAAGAATGAAAAGTTCGGACATGGGGTACATTTCCTACTTGACTACCTTTTAAGTCCGCTTTTATTTAAACGAAGCGCAGAGTTCACAGAATTGCATCCTGCTTTCCTTCCTTTCACTTTTCAAGCAAATTAGTGTTGGATTTAGACTTCAATTTTTTAAGTATTCGCTCTATTTCTCCAGCTAAAGACAGTCATGTATATTCTTAAAGGTAAATTGATTACCAATAAAAAGAAAAAATATTGATATTAAAAAGAAATCCGCCATTGATCGCTTAGGCTTACAAGATCTTAAAAAATCGCGCTCCTTGGAGGATACTATTTTTGTGAATATTGACCTTTAGCTCTGTTTTTAGAAATAATTTACGGAGCTTATGATTCCAATGAGCTTTTTATTTCGATCTGATTTACCTGGGCTTCGAGTATACTTGAGCTGGGCTTTAGAATGGTTCTCCTCACCTGATGATCCTCGATTAAACCATCTCAAACACAAGATCAATGTTGTACAAATCGGTCCATTGATTTTCATTTGCCCCGTCTAGGGCATTTAATTTGCCCACTTGTCTGCCGGCCACATGACCGCGAACTGGCGCACAAGCTCTAATGTTACACATAATTTGTTGAGCCAATTCATGCCAACGGCAACATGTTGCTGCTTTTGTGACTCTGTCATACTGCTCCTAGTCCTGTTGCTGGTGTTGGTGCTGGTGCTGGTGATAGTATTTTGTGTTGGAGAAAGCCGCACAATTTGGGTTTCATTTTTGTTGCTTTTGGTGCTGGCTTTGGCTTTATACCATGCTCTTGTTTTGCATGGCATTGGCTGGCCGTCCAAGTCAAATAAAGAGCAGAAGCGGCAAAAACACAATTCTCTGCAAATGTTTCACAATCAATTTTAAATCGCACATTCCATGAATGCGACGTCAGCCGCTTATCGTCCGCCTGACCCCATGCTCCTCCTCCTCCTCCTGCTCCTGTTTTCTGTTTCTGGCGCTGCTTTTGCTCCTGCTCCTGTTGCTGCTCCTGTTGCTGTTGCCAATCCGTGCCAAAATCGATTGGCAACCATTCTAAAAGCATTTTGTGCAGCAATCACAATTTCCTTTTAGCGCCGCGACACACAGATTTGTACATACAGCTGCGGTCAAAATAATATTAGTGGGACAATGTAAAGAGTTAAATAGGTGGTGCCTAGGACAACTAATGCTTATGAAAAAAATTTGTTTTTACTATAGTTTTGCAAGGAAAATGTAAACAGTTATTAGTTTCTTAAAATTCACTTTACCCTATACTCAAAATAAATGATTTGATAACAATTATTTATAATTGTTTTTTTTGTTAGATAAAATAATCATCTGCAATTAATTTAACATCAAATCAAATTAATTAAAAAATTAAACAAAATTCTTTAAAAAGATTTTAAGATGTAAACTTGTATATACTTATTTCAAAATGCGCTTTGTAACTACATATTTTTGATTGCCATTTCCATGAGCTACTATTGTGTTGACTGCATCTGTACATACAGTGCACCCACCCACTGTGAAATTGGGTAGTTAGGGGCTCGAAAGTGGGCGGAGAAGGACAAGCGCCGACGGCCTCAGATTGCGTCCTGGTCAGCCAGCCATTTGCACAATATGGCAGCGATCATTCGCACCATGTGACGCTGTGCTTATGGTTCGTAGCTACTATAGTAGTACGAGTCCCTGACCTGGACTTGCCTGTGGTCTTGGTCCTGGTCCTGGTCCTGGTTCTGGTTCGGGTCCTGGTCTTGGTCCTGAATCCTGGGTACTGGCTCCTGGCTTTGGTCCTGTGTCGCAGTCTGACCTCCTGCTGCTAGCACTCGCACTCGCCATTTGCCATTCGCCATTCTCCATTTCCTGCGAAATATCACAACCTTTAGCCTGCGTTCGATGCAATTATACGGCGGGCGCGGGCTGGAATCCACTTCATCCATGATTTAGCATTCTTTTTGGTTATGGCTGGGCTATTTTTTCGTTCGCCCCGTCTGCCGTAGATACATACATACGTATTCTATGTACCTACACCTATGTATATATTTATATGTAAGCGTGGCATATCTATTTACCTACTATTTATATATACAAACATGTACTGTACTGCACTGCACTGCACTGCCTTAGACTGTCCTTTTAACTTCGCTTGTTAGCTCTTGTGTTGCCCCCAAGAAGAAGCGGATGGAATGGCAGGGAAAAAAAAGTCAAGAAAATGTATACGAAATGCGTTTTCATTGCGTTTTCCACTGGTCCTCTTCTCTTCTCTACTCTCCTTTTCTTTGCCATCCTTTTTTCAGGCTGAAAGTTCGCGTCGTCTTCATCTTCATCACAGTCACCGCATCGCACTATGGATAAATAGCCCCGCAAGCCCGCAAGTCATGGATGTTGCAATTTAAATGGATTTATTCATTTGGCATTGCACTGCTTACGCTTACCCATCTCAAGAATGGAATGGATTGTAAGGGAAGGGAATGGGTCGAGACAGAGATAAGTTTTTGTGTTTTTGCGCTCAGCGTTTCATCGGCTTCATGGCCTAAACGCTTAGGTTTATGTGCACCGAATGTAATTGGAGGGATTATCACATTTTTCGCTTGAAATATAAATCTATATATATGTGCTGGCAACTATGCAAAATCACATTTTTCCAAATGGTTATGTGCTAATATATTTTCTTGTTTACGACGAAGCTTTTGCAATACAAATTTTCGATGTAGTGCGTTTTTTTTGGAGACCCTTAGCTCTCCACTTGCAACTTTGAAATGTTTACTTATTACATTTTTAGTTAAAATATCCTGCTTTCTATATCAGTGAATTAGAAAGTTATATTTCTTGAATCCACATTTTGGAATAAGGTTTAATTGTTTTTTTTTTAAACAACCACTTCATCACAAAAAAAACCTTTTTTATTACCAGTATTTGTTGATTATTGCAATGACAAAGTGTACAAACTAAATCTTTTCATAATTTTTTTTTTTTTTTTTTAAGATGTTTACCGACTTCAAGAATGACGTTGGCGAGAAAATCGCTTGAAATGGTTCAATAATTCATGTTATACATAATCTAGACGGTAGACATGGTATATATACTTTGGTAAGAACGTAGTAATAAGATTGTGTGTTGTGTCTGCTGCTTCACTGCAAGTGAAAATGGGGGAAGCAAAATATGGCACGAACTTAAATTGGTGACGAAAAGGCAAACCAAAAGGCGAGGAGGCAGGAAAAGGATTCCGGGTAAATATTCCGACTCAATAACAAGGACTGTCACAAGCAACAAAGATTGTGTTTTGGCTTAGCTCCGACCACGGTCCATAAACTTGTTGAAAGCTTTCGTACTCACTCTGTGTGTGTTTCTGGGTGTGTGCTTCTGTGTGTGTGTGTGTGTGTGTATATATATATAGTATACAAATGGCGTGGCATAACTAGCGGGGCTGTAGATAAAAATAACAATTGAAATAAATGAGCAAGGACGACTGGGATGGGATTTAATGCGCGCCCCCAGGAAAGAAACAGCAGAAAGTGCGAATTGCGAGTTGCGAATGCGAATGACGGAGAGGGCCAGCCTTCATTTTATTTGCATACTTTTAGGAGGCCGGCGGATTGAAGACAATTTGTGGTCAAATTGTGTTTGACTTCTTTTTGCTTTCTGCTTTCGGCTTTGGTTTTGTTTAGCTTTCTCAGGACTTTTCCAGGGAGAGCTGACCTAACCGCTGATTACAGTGTTTTGCAGTCCAGTCCAGTCCAGCTGCCCTTTCATCTGCGACACACATAGAAAGTAGACCTTCTTAGCAGCGAATTTGTTGGACTTCAGCTTCCGATTCTATAAACGGCATCGATAATGCTGGCGTAGATTGGAGTTGACTGCAGAGTTCATTGCATCTTTTGGATCTCGGATGACATGCGAACTCCCTCTCCCTGAACTCCCGCTTTCCTTCTTTCTCAAAACAGTTCGCGTATTTTTCCTAATTAATCTTCTTTTCTTTGCGCCGATGATGGCCGGAGTGCTTTTTCTGCGGACGTTTCGTAAAAACTTCAGCGAAAGTGCCGAAGCGAACGGAATGCGCGTTGAAACAGGGTAATGAGTGGCGGGACGGGGCGGTACACGTAGAAAAAAAAAAACATATGTGAAGTTAACATAGAGTAAATGTTTCCCACTAGTGCAATAATTATGTTGTTTTTAACAATTAAAGTAGCAGAAATAGAATTTATTTTGTTGTATTATCTTGTTGGGCCCAAGAAAAGTGTTGTTACAATTAAAATTGTAGGAATTTATCTTGTTGTTTTAAAAAGTTGATTTACCTATACTAATAGACAATCGTCGAATCTTTATCTCTTCGGAAAATTAAGGAACCGTGACAGGCTAGTAATCTCTAAGTAGGTTCAAGTCCCTCTTTTGAAACGAATTATTTTTTTTAATATAATTTTTCTTTGGCAATTACCTATTTTATATGTTAAGGGTGGTTTTCAACCATTAAATGGTTGACTTTACACGGTTTTTTTCTTTTTTCGGAGTGTACACCGAAGTAAATTAGCTAAAAAATTTACTTAGTCGGTAACGAACGAAGCAAAGATGAAGATGAATGTCTGGCTTTTGCGACGTGGATAAGCGTGGCGTTAAAAAGGGCAGCAAAAGTGAAGCCAAAGGCGAAGGCGACGGCGAAGGCGAAGGCGAAGGCTTGTCCGTCCGGATGGGCAATTCTGGACTGAGTGGTCCGGCCTGAATGCCACCCAGTCCCTATCCCTATCCCTATCCCTATACCATATTTACGTTTTTCTCTTTAACACGCGGAAGCGTCATCAGGTGAAGTGCAAAAGTTTCTGGCGGATGTTTGGCGTAGATTCGAAAAGTGGAGAGCGGCAGAAAATTCCAGAACGAAACGGGCTGTACTAATGAAGATAACATTTCCTGTTGTCAGCATTTGCAAAGTTGAACAAAGCCAGTTACCACCGAGCTCTCTTAGCCCCATCAGCCCAGCCCCTCGAATTTCTCATTTTGAAACTTTTTGCGTTGCGTTTGGCGAATTGAAATGGATGAAGGTGAACAACGGTAAATTCAATAGTTTTTATGCTGTTTTTAGTTATTTCTATTAATAAAACTCATGCGATAAGCGCTCTCCAATTAATGTCCCTTACAGCCGCAGATTTGTATTTAAACTCGTATATCTTCATTAAGCCAAGGCTTGGACAATTAAACAGAGATACCAACTATTTCAGCTGTTTGCTCTATTGGACTCCGCTTTGTGGGAGAGTCGTGAAGTCAGGGCAAAACAATTTGCAGCCGTAAATTGTTAACGCCAAGCCAACTCAACGTAAATATCTGTGTGGCAAGCGGGTGCGGGTCCGTTTCCCGAGTAAATTATTTATCACGATGGACATGGACAGTCAGCAACGGAGCTCTCTGCTTCGGGGCTGGTCGGAATCGGAATCCGCATCCGAATGCGACGCTTGTCTTTGTTTTGACTTTGTGAAGTTAGCGAATTCAGTTCGGTCGTCCGGTTCTCTGGAATTGGGTTTTAATTTGTTCTTCAGCATAGCCAACCTGTGCTTTGGCTTTTTGCCCACAATTGTGAATAGATGTGGCTCGTTGCCTGTTGCTGGGTTCTCTTTGGCGTCTCTGGGTGACGCACGAGGACAATGCCATGCCGTGGCTGCTTAAAGCGAAGTCATTTACGCTGCAATTAATCATGATTACGCGAGTGTGCGCGCACTCGTGCTACGGTTGACCACTTCCACCAGCGCGATGTCAAGTCCTTAGACTTGCTCAACTACCCATTCTATTGCCCTCAAAGGGTATTCGAATGGCGTTAGCTTGAAGCGGTTTTTTCTCCATTCGCCGTAGTTGCTTTTTATCTTTTTCCTACGTTTATTTACTTAAGCATCATTTTGTTTAATTTTAGTGCACGCCCCAACGATTAAGGGCCACCGCTTTAGATCAACGTGCTCTTTAACACTTTGGTTGAGTGATATTGTGCATTAACAAATGTAGAATTCTTATTTTTTTTTTACTACATGCTCAACGTGATTATTATTGAAATGTGTACATTTTTTTTGTTGCTTTTTAATAAAAATGTGTATATTTGAACAATACACAAGTTTTCTGCTACCTGTGTGGCAGCTAAAGCAGGTTGTAATTCATATACAGTAAAGAAATAATTCTCGTATGAATTGAACATAGTCTACATTCCGGCGCTCATTTATCACGTGTAAATCTGACGCCAGATGTGCGACAAAAAGTCAGGTCTGTAGGACATTTACGACCATATGTTCTTGACTCTATGGGAACTATGGGCATATCAATGCGTTTTGGTGTGACAGGAACTCGAGTCCCCACATAAATTACATAAAATCCAATGAATCATGCAATACTAGATAAATAACTAAATCAGGATCTCGTCTTCAAACAGCTGCCGGCTAGTCCCGAAGTCCTTCGCACGTATGTATGTACGTTTGCGCGTTTGTATTATACATGTAGCTAATGCGTGTACATGCCATATGCGTTTACTTATGCGACGACACTTGAAGCTTTTCCAGCTCGCAGTGGCCCAGCAGGGCCTAATTAGATTACATGCAAATTAAATGCATGCAAGCACGTATGTGTATATGTACAAGATGTATACCATACATATTGCCGAGAATATGTGAAGACAGTGAAGAATTTTAGCTTATGTACTTAGACATGACTGATTTTTGCTTCTTGTGCTTGTTAACTTACCTGCTAGTCGGTTGAAGCTTGCATTCTTCGTAGGAGAGGTGGTGATGAAAGTCGATCACTACACAGAAAAAAAAAAAAAAACAACAACAATTTTGTAAAACAAATTCCATGGGTGATGCTGATAAATTGGTTTGTGTAACCCAATGTGGCACCCATAACTTGTTGTACTTTGTGGGAAAGAGGTACGAGAGCAGAGCCTATGTGTACAGTTCCATGGAAGCACACACTAAACTGCCTTGGGACGCGGCAGTTGCACGACTGAACACTAAACCTTTGCCCGTTGCAGCGTAGACACGCAGACTCGTCGCCCGAGTCGCGAGCTTCTCGTTGCCAATTCCGGATCGGATCGGATGCCATATGTATATATATATATATATATATATATATATATTATATATATATATATTTCCTGCTCCTCCGGGCCGTAAGTGTTCGATGGGCCTGCAAATCGCGCAACAGGCAACTGGCAACAGGCAGAAGCAGGAGCATCCGACACCACTATTCCGTTACAGAGATGGGATGCATAGCAGCAGATGTGCTGTTGTTGGTGTTTGTGCTGGTGTTGGTGTTGGTGTTTGTGTTCTGCAGCCAAGTGTGTGAATAAAAACAAAAGCTTGAATGAAAAGTTGCGAAAAAATACGAAGACACACAAACAGTAAACACGACGACGAACCATCGACACACCCAAGAAGCGCAAAACCCTAAGAGAGCATGATATAAACAAAAGTCCGTAGACAGTGGGTATTCGAATGCGGACGGGCAGGAAAATGTATTTTATTTCTGCAGTTGAGCAATTAACGCAGGTATATAGCTGTTGCAGAGCTGCTAGAGGCACCATAAATCAGGCTGCTGGTGCTGGCACGGCTTTAAGCGTCCTTCTTTTAGGTGAGAAGCGACGCGATGTAACCATCGCCATCGCCATTGCCATCGCCTTCGCCATTACCATTCCAGTCTGCAGTCTGCGGTGGCGCACACATACCACACACACAATGCAGGTGGTGGTGTGGTGTGGTCAGTGTCAGCCTGTTGCTGCGCGTTATCAAATGCAGAAGTTGTATGCAACAGGCAGGAGTCTCGCACACAGTGCCACATAACCATAACCCATACATGCGCATCTATTCTCCACCACTGCAGGCCGCACCCACACAGCGACCCTGAGCTCAGGACTACGAGAGAGAATTGTGTTGTTCCTAGCTCCTACACAGAGAACCGAATTGCCAGAATTGCCAGGATCATATATGTCTGCACGGGCTAACAATCATTTCTACCATTAAATTATATTAAAATTTATATTAAACAAAAAGGATTACGTACCCGTTACTCATATAACCAATTTTAAAATAAAGCTAAATGTTTAATGCTAAATCTTTGTATTTTAAATGAATAAAATTAAAATTGTTATTCTGAAGAAGTAAACCATAACAATATCTCGAAGTACATGTGTTAAAATTAATTGAATAACAGCTAAGCTATAATTTCCTCTCGTATTTTATCGTCTTGTAACTATGGAAGCTATATAGTTTAATATCTAAGATATTTTTTTTGTCGGTGTAATGTAAATGAACGGATGCATCCCCCTTTCGCCGACCCCACGTCATCCGCATCGCAATATCTTGGAGGATGCTCCCCGTCTTGGGCTGCACCTGCTCCAAAGAGGATAATCCGCCTACAGCCCCTTTGCCGTATTTACTTTGCAGTGACTAGGGGCCTAGATTTTGTCCGGAATCCGGAGTCAAGACACCTTGGTGCTGGTGCCCCACGCGCATAGAGAAATACTCGAAAGATTGTCGCCTCAGGGCGCTGCCTCCGTTTACCCATTAAAGCCCCATGAGAAGTCCCCGTGCACAGAAAAAAACGAAATGCAAGTATCAATTTGATACTCAAACGTATCATTGAACCATTGATGAATGTACAATTTATATTTCTCTCTATTCGAAGATTTTAAAGTTACACCACAAGTATCAAAACCAAATTTGATACCGAATTTTATCAAAACGAGTATCATTTCTCATTTGTTGTTCGTTTTTGTCTGTGTGTGGATTCGATGGAGTAGTCAGGCTGAATTTGCACAACTTTAACCAGCGGAGCGTAGCACTGTGACAAACTGATTATTGCGTCCAGCCGGGCGGAGTAGTTGCAGCCTGTTGCTGCAGCCCCCTGTTGCTATCCGGCTCACCAACACCAGTGCAGCAGGAGCTCACCTCCACAGCCGCAAAATGCACAAACACTAGCGCACAAATGCCCAAGCTCTCAACTGTTGCTGGCTCTCTAGCAACAGGTACTCGGCAGTCGGCGGTCGGAACAGGAATCGTTCCGGTCATGCGCACCTCCTGCTCTAGGTTCTCCTACGGCTTAGAAGGTCCCGACGCCAGTTTCCCGTGGCTTGCATCATCATCATGCCTTCGGTGCCCGGTATTGTTTCCCCTCCGGACAGTGTTGTCAGGTGTTGAGCGCCGGCATAAGCTAGATTCTGGATGAAACTTGGCTAACAAACTGAAAATATTTGTGGAAAAACAAGCTATACTTAAGCGGCAGATAAAATGATAGTTATTGTATAGCTAATTGCAAAATTATGAACATTTTATGAAAGTTTTTGTAATCAATGTGACTAGCGCAGTAAGTAAGAGGTAATATTAAGTATACCACTAGAATAGTAACAATCCAATAAATATAATTTTGTGCATGTAAAAATGTTTATATACAAATATAAAAACTGAATATCCAAAACAAAACATTATTTTACTTTCATTCAATTCAACTATAGTTGTTAGGCTTTCAAAGAATATAATTAAGCACCACAACTTATTTGATGTATGTTAAAATGTTTGTATACAAATATAAACATATATATATATATATGTATATAAATATGAAGTAGATATGCTGTACTAAATTAAATACAAAATATTTCAGTTGGCTTAAAAAAAGGTAATGCTAATAAAAAAACTGCATAAGATGTCATGAAAGTAAAGCTACAGAACAAATACTTCATTAGATTTCTAAATAGTATGGATACTGAAAAAAATATGTAATTATATTTGCAAAATACTAAGTAATAATAGTTATTGATATGATAAATGCATTGCAAAAGTAGTTAATTAGTCACAACTTTGATATAGATTATAAAAATTAAAAAATTAAATAAAAATTAGAAATTAAAAATATTAAACATTTTTAAAAGCTATAAAAATATAAGTAATGCTAGTGACAAATGTATTCATTATATTTTTAAATAAGTAATGCTCATAATTCTAATGAAATGTTTAATACATTATATTTATATTTTTAAATAAGTAATGCTCACGATTCTAATGAAATGTTTAATGCATTATTTTTAACTAGTCACAACTCTAATATAGACTTACAATATGCCAGCCAATTTTTATAATGTATTCAAATTTGTTTTTAAATGTGCTAGATCTAGCTTGAAAAAGGCTAAACTGGCAACACAGCCTCGGGACGTGTCGCATCCACGAAGTGCGAAGTGCATGCAGCAGAGGAGCCGAAGTGCCATCACTTTGCACCGTGCACCTATCAGGATCCTCCGCTGATGTAGGGGAATAGCTCATGGCTCATAGCTCACAGCTCATAGCCAGCTGAAATGGTGGACGTGGAGCAAAGGAGGACCGTAACTGTTGCACGACGAGCCCACTAGCATTGATTGCCAGCTATTCTAGTATATTTTCCATTATATTTCGGCTCTTAATAATCTTATTATCCATCGTCATTATGTTCTTGGGTATAGCTTAAAATAGGTCTTTATCATTGGAATTATTTGGCCCCTATTATAGAGTAAACTAAGATTTGTGGTTCAAGCATTTAACTTGAACATAACTTTCAACAAAACACTGTCTTGGCATCATCACATTAACTGGGCCTCTGGCAGCGCGTACGACAATCAATATAGAACTAATAATAGCCAGATCTATCATATTGTCTACCGTGATGTACGGACTAGAGGGGTTCAGTCATTGTCATGCATCTGACTAGAAAAAGCTGTTGTAAGATACATGTTTAAGGAATTTGGACCACATACACACATTTTCCTTAAACTTTTTCGCACTGACTTAATTAAATATTGACATGTATTGTGTGATATGTATTGTCACCAAAAAACCGACTTATTTATTAAACCTAAAATTTCAACGCTAATAGAAATCAAATCAAATATTTATTAAAAAATATACATCTGAAGAGCATGGCTTATTTGCAGCTTAAATAATTTTAATTCTATTTTTGTCGCCTATAATTATCTGTATACCCATGTTAAGGGTTTTATAATTTTGGACATATGTTTTTAATGCAAAAGAGGAGATAGTTTCAATTTTATAATGAAAAGAGTTCTGCTGAACAACTAAGGACTTCAATTTTCGCAATCGTTTTTGTTGACGAGCAGGCAAACCAAGTTCAAAAATGGAAACATTTATTACACAAAATAGTAAACCTTCCTTGTTTTTAAAACACATATTTTAGCATTGAACGTTTTATACAAATTTTAAGTCTATCATGCCTGCTGCTTTTTAACACTTTCTAACACTCGTTCTCCTAAACCAATTGAGCAATATAAATTTAGTTTTAATATGTGTGTCTTAGAAATAAACAACAGACAATAGTAAAGTGTTAAATAATATAACTCCTATACATTTTAGTTTCATTTCTGTATCGAAAAGTTTAAATCTGTAGTCTGAGGCCTTATTTGTTGTATTAATAGTTTAAAATAATTTAAAAAATCATGTTACATTGGTTTAGTTTCTGTGACAATTTTTTTTTTTGGGTGTATACAACAAGATCGTATGAATCCTTAATAGCATTTTGACTGGGCAAAATAAAATCGGCTCTCTGTTATAGAAAGAATGGGTAATAGTGTGGTTTCCTGGTTCTGGGTGTCTCAATATAGTATATAGTATATGAGGATGGGCTCATTGCAAAGTCAAACTTTATTGAATTGCTGGCATTACTGTTCGTATTGTTCTTTTTGATGTTGATGCTGATGTTACTGTTACTGTTTTTTGTTACTGTTGTTGTCACCGAGCGGAAGTGCATCCGGTTACATGCAGCACACAAAATGAAACCTACACCTACGCACATTCCATGGGTACTGTATTGTATGGTATGGTATAGCGTAGCTTAGCGTATTGCCTGAGCCAATCAGTTGGCTCAACGGTTTGGGCTTCGCTACCCAGTTCCCAGCTCCTTGATTTCCGAATCCAGCAGAGAAACCAAACACAACCAAGCTGAACCAAGCCCACCATCCACACCACAACTTCGGCTCCTGTCAGCAGCCCAGCGTTTGTTGTAACTGTTGTAGGTATAACGCTCCAACAAGTGAGCGCACACAGACGACAGCTCGATGCGTTTGACAAAAGTTGCATAAATTAACGTTAAAAGCAAACGTTGCTGTTGAAGTTTCTGCCTCTTTTACTTTGTTAGCAGGTCCGGTCAGTCGCCGCCCCGTCCTGTCCAGTTACATGCAATAAAGCCATCAAATGATGCCACTGTTGTACTGATGTAGTCCCGCGAACCACCTCCCTTTTGCACAGCCGCTTTCAAAATTACACATTTTTTTCCCCCACTCCAACCCCCCATTGTCATGCTGCGGAAAAGTGAATTTACAGCCAATTGCAGCGCCACATAATTCGATTTGGAATGCAAAATGCATCATCAAAGTTGCCAAGCTATTGAAAGGCCTATTAAATAATTTTAGTTTTACCTGGTTAAAAGAAAACCCTCAACCTGAAACCAAATAATAATGCGGTTGCCACATTGAAGTTTTAGAAAACCTTTTTTTTATAAGTTCGTCCTTAAAATTTCATTTATATTCGAAAAAAAATGGAAATATTGAAAACTTTGAAATATTAAAAAATTATATTAAATACAATGCCTATTTAATTGCCTGATTTACTTTTAAAACATTTTAGTAATGTGAAAAATAATGCCTTTTATTAAAGTTAAATATGGTTTACATTAAAATTATTTTTAAATATTAAAATCAATTCCGAAATTAGTCAAATAAAATGTTTAAAAATTTTTAATATTATCATGTTTAAAAAATTTAAATGTATAGAAATCAAAGCGTTAAATATTTTTCTTGAGTACAAAGTATTTGTATTTACTAAGTTTTCCCAGTTATTTAAGTAAATCTAATGACACTTTTTGTTTTAAATGCTCCAATTCACTACAATTTTGGTCACCGCAAATCAAAATCAAAGAGAGGACCTTTTTTATAAAAAAAATATGTACTTCCCAAAAATAGCGTATTTTTTTGCGTTGCAACTCGGGATAAACCCTTAAGAAAATCCCAACGTCATCTAGGAGTAAGACGATACGTTGTAAAGAAGCAGAACAGACTCGACTCGTTTCCAATTTTAAACGTTCACGTGCGAGCCTTGTATCCATGTCCTTACTCGTATCCTGCTGAGTCCTTTGGACGGACAAAAGTGAGGTGGTGCTGTGCTTTGCTGGCTGGAAGCTGGTGGCCAATAGGAGGCGAAAGGGTTGGGTTGGGTGGTGTTGGGTTCACTAAGCTCTGGCAAAAAACGTGGCGCTCAAATCTAAATACAGAAATTAATGAATTATGACTAAAGGGATTTGTTTCACTCCTGTGAATCTGAGCGACACCTTTCGGACCTGAACCCATCGGTATAGACAACAGCCAAGAGCAACAGCAACACCACGTTTGTCCCTGCTGTGTGTCCGTGCCAACTTGAGTGGAAGACGACACAAATAGTAACCATAAGCATATACATAAGTGTGTGGACGTTTTAATCGCTTTGATCTTTATATTCCCATTTGGTAATTAATTAACCGAAAGGTTCTCTGTATTCATGCACCGATATGCACTTCAAATTTGTGGACCATGCCATGCCATGCCATGCCGCCTATCAAAAAAGGGTTTCGCTCAGCTATTTTCCGATTAATTAGTTTCGTTCGCTGTGGCACGTGGAATGCCTGCCGACCGGCGACCCTTTCTGAAAACTTGAAACTGAAAACCGTCATGTAAAATAGTATCGACTGCTACTAAGCCAAAAACCGGATGTAAGGTATAAAGATCGGGCTTGCCCTACTGAGCACACCCCGCTGATCCTGGGTCATACACACAGAAAAAAAAAATGTGAAATGGATAAATTGACATAGATAAATTGTTACTTTACTATTAGCAAAAATTGCATTTAATTGTTGGACCATTGAAAAGTATTTCAACAACTTAAATAAAAAAAAAACAATTTTTTCCAAATTTTTTTTTGTTTTATATTTTGGACCTTTAAATAGTATTAAAACAATTAAAATAGTGGCAAAACTGTTTTATGTGTACTACTTTTAATTTTATCAATAGACAATCGTCGATTCTTAAGAATTTTATGGGTAAACTACTTATGGCCACTACCTATTTTTTTTTGAGTAGTATGGGACAGTAACTACTAATGATTGATTTTTTTTCTGTGTGCATGGGCAAAGATGTTTCCATTAAGCGATTTTGTAGTCTAATGAGGATATTAAATAGCGCTTGTGGTGCCACCACGTGTGTCCGCCCTTTTCACATGTACGTACGGGATTATCGGCCACTAACGATGGTACTGATAGGTCAATTTTGACCATCGCTCAAGGGTTTCATTGGCTGGTTTCGTTAGCCGACCCTGCTAATTTATTATTGCCACCATTATCGTGTGCGGTTGGTCCTGATTGAGCACCGCTCATCAATGCCAGCCCAGCACCACCGTCAGCACAAACGGACAATGACAATGGACAACGGACAACGGACAGCGGACAACGGACACGTATGCTATCATCGCATCGGGTGTGTTGTTTAATTAAATTTCTGAAATTAAAATGTTTTGTTTATATAAATTGAAAAATACAGACAGAAACACATGCACAATTCGCTTCAAGAACGACCAAAAGGAACAAAAACGATGGACCACAACTCGCATCCTCTTCACATCGATGCCTGCATACTCTTTATACTTCTGTTTACTTGCCACAAATGTTACTTTATATAAAAACTGTTTTATATATGTTTGTTTGCCAGAAATGATTTTATTGCAAGCAATTATTTGAGCCTTAACCGGCAAATAGATTTGATATCATCATCGATGAGATGAAACGGCGAAAGAGTATTTCCTGTCCTGTCGAAAAGCAGTTGTCTGGGAATCCGAATCCCCATTTCGATGGACAGGTGGCACCATTGGCACCATTGTTCAGCGCTCAAATCGCTGCCGATGGTACACATTCAACCTGGAGCCCCATTCCGTTCTTGGCATGAGCGTTTTTCAATTGGGCCGGCTACAAGTCAGTCAGTCATCCAGGCGTTTGAGCCGCATTTATTCATATACCACCAGCTTCCACATATGTATGGCAACCATATATCTGTGTTGTGCATTCTGACGCCGCAGTCTGTTCGTGTTCGTCTCTGTGTCTGTTTCCGTGTGTGCTTACACAACAACTGTCGCTGGCTTTTCAATTTGATTCATTTCATTTCAATTCTGTTTTCTTTGCATTGTTCGATTGCGCCAGGAGCCTCGATCAGCTGAACTCTCCGTCTGCAAGTCCAGTGTTTCCAGTGTTGGGTAAATGCTTGAACCCAAATTGAAAATGCAAAATCGGGAGTGGAGAGCTCTAGCTAATATGTTGCTTACAAATTTTGGTACACCCAACGAAAAATTGTCACAAAAACAAACTATTGTCACATGCATTTTAAACTTTTGACATTAAACTATTGATTTTACCAGAAACGTAAAACTTATGTGGTTTAAAAATAAGGCCAGTTTTAAAGTCATCGATATTAAAATTAAACTACAAAGTATAGTAAGGTAACTATACAAAGTATAACCACCCTATTTGTCATTTATTATTGAATTAATTCTTATACTTTATTACTTTCTGTAGGTTATTTCCAAGACACACTTATTAAAACTAAACTTTCAGTTATATTCTTGGGTGTAGTTATTTGGTTAAAAGTGATTTAATGGGCACTATCAATCGATTCGAATTGTGTGTCTGTCTAAGCTATAAATGGTTTTAAAATAATTTTTATATCATATTCTGAAAATACAAAAATTATCTCGGTAATTTACTTATATACTTTTAGTAGTAAAAGAAGGCTTTTGGAAAATTTTCATCTCGATAGCTTCAATATAAAGCATATTCTTTTCAAACTTGTAATTATTTATGTTTAAATTTTATAAAAACAGAAAAGAGCCAAAAATTACAACAAAATTCGAAAAGTTTTCAACATACTTTTTACTCGAGATTTAGATATTTTAACGATTTCAAAAATGCATTTTCAATTAGAAGTAAGAACGATCCAAAAACTTATTGGAAAATACTAAAATTTATTATGTTTTAAAATTTCAAATGATCAAAGTACAGATTTTTTCTATAATATATCACAAGCTTATGCATTTGAACCTTGAGGTGCTGTTATTTTGACCGCAGATGTAAGTAGGACAAGGGCATAGAAGATTTAAGCGCATTGTTTAACATATAAAAGGATGGCAAAGGGGCGAAATATAACCAGGGCAGTATCGAAGTCTGGCACCGTTTTAAGCCAATGTCCTACGCGTTCCCAACGAAAAGTGAGCGAAAGCGAAAAGGTAGATTTATGGCATCATAAATCAAGAGCAATATTGTCATATTCTAGTATTTCCTGGTCACCACTGCTTCTACATTTTGTTTTTTGGCCAACTAAGGTCAGCATTACCATGGGAGGAATTTCGGAATATTTCACATCTTATCGTGCACTGCGCAGATAAAAAAAATTATAAGATTTAAAGATCTTTTTAACGCTTTAACGTAGAATTAAGTAGAAAATGTAAAAACTAAGGATATATATACATTTCAAAATAACGCATTTTTTATACCTTGCAAAGAGTTTTTCTATAGGTTTAATTCTTTGTTTTTATATTCCAAAACAAAGTAATTTTTTACCATTTTAGTTAAAAGTTTTAATTTTATTAAAATCGGGCGTCTTCATCGTACATATAGTCGATAGGAAAGATACGAAATCAATTTCTTTTTGTTTTTAACTTAAGATATATATTTTGTTTTAATTCAGAAGCGATTGTTTTACATAGCTGCCTTAAAAACCATTGAACAGTTTATTGGGAAATCGGCATAACTTCATTGTTTTTCAATTTATTGATATAAAATTCTATTAAAAGTCATTTGATAAAATTTACATATTTGTAAAGGCTGCAATACCCATATAACCTTTGGGTAGCCAAAGTCAGCTCCTTTTCTAGTTTGTGTGTTTTACAGAGTATGCAACAGTTTCAGGCTCAGGTATTTGATTGCACATTGGACTTCAGAGTCGAGGGCTGTTGGCGCCAGTCGAAATCCATTAATTTCGGGTTGAGCTAGCTCGAGATCGTCTAACATGATACATCAATTCGCACCAAAAACGTCAACACATAAGGTCATTGCCTATCAGGTTACAGCTTTGAGGCATTCCCTCCAGCAGAGGCTTCTGCGGTTTGTGCTTCAATCCAAAGGAGAATTGATAACTGAAAAGCATATGTGGAATCCGTTTTTCCTAATTGACGTGTTTTAAAGGATGCTGACAAACAGGAGTGGAAACTTAAGTGACTGAGATGGTGGTGGGCCTCGTTTGACACTCGAATGAGCCAATGCATACTTACCCTAACAAGTGGGTCCAATGGGTGAGCAAGACTTCATGCATAAAACACGGTAATGACGACCACAAAAGCTTGAACAAATTAATTTTCGATACCTGATTAAGCACAACTCATTTGTTCATTTGATCGGTGGGTCCTTCCTTTACCCTCAGAGCCTGGTGTAAATATGTGCGACACTATATGAGCACCACAACATCGAGTTCGACTTGTGATTTGGGGGGATGTTGAGGTTACAAATGGTGCTACTCGACCGGTAACCAAATAAGGCAATTCGAATGGAGAGGAAAATAAATGAAACCATTCTTTTATTAGCAACTTAACTAAGCCAAAACGCAAACTGTTTGATGACAGCAAGAGCGACAGTTGCTAAACAACTGAGGGTCCGCCGTCCCGGGCAGGAACTAAACAAATATGTATGCCATGTTTGTAAGCCAAGAAAGGGGCAAAGTGGCAAAGGACGGACCGCCGCATCCGGCAGATTGTCAGTGGTGTCGCTAATCAACCCTTGTCAGTCAATCATAGTTGAACAACGCGTGTCCGCTCTTGGAGGCGCCTTCAACAAATAGCAAAATATATTAAATTTGCTTCGAATTAGCGCGTTTTGACAAAGGTGCAACCTCTTAGAAGAAAACATTTTGCCCTATTTTAAGGACTCAAGCAACAGCAACAAATATTGTTTAATTCACATTCCATTGATAGTAAAAAAAACTTGAAAGAACGCCTATAGCGCGCCGACTATTAGATATCCTTTACCTACCAGCTTACCAATTTCAAAATAAATATGACCTCTGGAAAAAATCAGGTTTTAGGTGGTGCCATCTGCAGAATCACTACTACAAGCTACATTTTTACATTTATGCTAATAACTTCTAAAATATTGGTTCGATTTTAAAAATTTGAGTCGTTTAATATTGACCCGATGAACATATACAGCTTAATAACAGGACTCTACCATGACTCAGAGTGACATGCTAGACTTTTGCTATTTGTGGGCGGGGCTGAATATATTGGTTATTAATCAGGAACATATAAATTTATAGGGTCCGAACAGTTTCCTTCTACCTGTAACATACTTCTTAACGAACTCAATACACTCTGCGAGTAACGGGTATAAAAACTCTCTAAAAGTCTGCAAAGAAATCAAAAATGTTGGCTTGCTTGTTTGTGCCCTTGCCTTCAGTGGCCTTCCAAAGTCAATACCACCGGTGCCGATGGCGATGTTAATGCGGTGGGTTGCTGAGCTTTGAGCTGCTGTGCTGAACTGATGACGTCTGTGATGAGGATAAAACTGTGTTCAATTGCCGGGAAACTCTTCGGTTTCCGACTCACTGCTGTCCAAACATGCACAAGGACGAGGAACACATCTGCTGGGCCACATATCGACATTGATTGGATGTAACCAGGCCCAGAGTGATGGTAGACAAACTCGTAGACGTCAGAGTTGGAGCTACTGAAATCGCATTTAAATCGGGAACAAAGAGGCCGCAGTTGGTAGTTGGCGTCAGAGAACTACTATACAATGAGAGACCCACACACTTCCTGCGCCAATCAAGCAAAACCGCTCTGTAAGAAGAAGGTTATACTGGACTGGACAACCACAAAAAAAGGCTTCGGACATCGTCCCAAATTTCCGTTCTTTTCGAAATCCACGTATGTATGTATATGCATATATGCATACTCCAGGGAGGCGGCTGTGATTCAAAACCACTTCCAATCCAGAATGCAGATAAGCCCGTTAATTCCGTTATACAGATGTCACTCATCAAGCAAGTCCGGCTGCCATCAAACGCCTGTCAATCAACGAGGCGACAATGCATTCACGTCCAAGCAACTGCCCAGAACATGGGCAAATCGGCGCAGTTTCCTTAAACTCAATTATCAAGTAAAAAACAGAACGAAAGCTTACTACGGCAGCCCGAAGTTTGAATACTTTTGCAGGGTTACCAAAATTTTGATGCATATATATATCAACCCTACAAGTTGGCGTTAAAAAAAAATTTTTTTTTATCATTTTTAAAAATATTTAATTTATTATGCCTATGATACATGATGATTTTTATATTTGTTCATACGTTTCACGAATATTTAAACAAATTCTCAATTCTAAACGTTAGAGAAGCGAAATAACTATATCGTTTTTAAAAGTATACACATCAAAATCGAAATGTAGTCCTTCTATAGAATATTTCATTTTTGTAATAGCTGTAAGGGTATAAAAGTTCGGCTTGCAGAAAATTGCCTCTGACGGCAGAACATATTCCTATTCTCTACAGAGATATTGCCATGATGCACCCAAAGCAAGCAAAAAAATGTTGTTTATAATTAAAAGTGATAGAAGTTCCCAACCACTGCACAACTAATAAATCATTCTATGGCTGGCACCATATTTTTTCAAATAATACAAATTTGTAACCAGGGTTGTACTCTATATATATTATTGGTAATTTATTAAATTTTCATTTACAGTAGTTGGAGACCGAACGATTTATGTAAATATTAATAGGCTTATAAGGTTTAAATTTCGGTTCAATTACGTGGGGGTTATTTTATTGGCTGACAGTCGATTATAAAACAAAAAGGCCATCGTAAAATCTATTTTAAAATTGTTAAGTTATTGATACATTTGTTGGTTAAGGGCAACAGTTAACTAAGTTGTTGCTCGCTTTTATTATCTTTTAAACATTTGGATACTTGCACTAATTTTGGATCAAGAACAAAGTGTAACGTACAAGTGTGTATTTCTCTATATAGATTTATGCATAATTTTCTGTTACAGACGGTTTCGTTTTAAAATTAAAGAAGCGATGTTGTATTTTGAGTGCTATTTTTTTAACTTATCATTTAAAGATACAATTTTGGGAGGAATCAATAATGTATTCAGTATGGATCAGCGCAGTTTTTGTGTGTGTAAACCTAAGTTTTAATAACGTTTTTCGGTTTATCTAGATATTAAGTGTTTTTGTGTCTTTTATATCATCCTTTTGTCAGAATAAAAAGTTAATAATGAGTAAGTGTACTATGAATCTCACAAATGTCTTAGATGACATTGAAAAAAAATGTAAATTATAACAGATTTGTTATTTGTTATATCATGTGCACTCTTTCTCTGATTGACAATAAGTTTTGAACGTTGTGTCTTAGATAATCTTATAGGTTATAGTCTTTCAACATTTTAAAACTACAAATAATTAGTAAGTGTTCACCTTCGATGTTGCCCATGTTTGGATCCTAAAGAATATAAGTTAACCCAAGTTTGACATCAGTTGCCTTAAGTATTCATACAATTGCGAATGGAATAATAGTCCTACGCGACTAATCCATACAATTTCGTTAGATTGCTTACATGCGTACATATGCAATATGTGTGTACCTTCTACGTGCGTAGTTCTTGGTTTTCTTTTTAGTTTTTCTTCTTGCCATATGGTTTTGATAACATTTTCACGTTTTGGTCTAGCACATTATAGTAGTACGGGTCTGAGAACGCATCTTATCACTGTTTTAGCGGGATACAGTATAGCCCATAGCCCGCAGAAATCTATAAGCATCTACTTATGTTTGCAGGACTGTGTTTTTGTCCGGAAGAGAGAGAATTACTTTCCAAAAGTTTTGCAACTGTGTGCAATCTTTTGATTTGTATACTTCTTATTGTATTATATGCATTTTTAAATCAAGCTTGCAAGTACGGTATCCATTTAAAACTGTGATATTTATATTATCTTTTGTTCGCAAAAAGTTTTCAATCATATTATGAAATAATATGCTTTTGACAACTGAATAACGTGGGGAGTGAACAATTAAAGCCATTCCATAACAAGAGTTGAATACCCGTTTAATGACTAGCATACTATATTGTAAATATGTATTTTCCCCCAACTGATTTTCAAATTTTAAAAAGATATCTCATTGTTTGTTTTTACTTCTATAAGTATTTCAATAATTATTGAACATTAATTTTCTGGGTCTTGAATATACCGGCATCTAACCTACATATTAAAGTTTTTAATTTGAATGTTCCAGTATATATTTGGTTTTAAGTTTTCTGTACTTTTTGTATTTTTTTACTGCAATAAAATGTAGTTGACTGAAGTTGAAGTTGATCTATATATGCTTGCATCGTAGAACCTATTGTTTTGCATTGCAATCAAAAATGATATTTGAGTAATCCCAATGTTATACCTACCTTTTCCCATACGTATATATATTTTGTAAAATTTCTTATTTGAAAATCTAATGTAGACAAGCACTGTACATGTCACTTAAAATTTTTTCTTTTTTTCCTAAATAGTCATTGATTATTATCTGCAGCTGCTTCTATATCATAGAATATTTAAGAATGGATAAAATGCAGCTATGCTGGAAGTACTAGTAAAATTTAGTATCACAGTATTTTATATAAGATCAACTTTTGTTTATCCATCATATGCGGTATTTTATGCAAATATTACTTAAGTCAATTATATCGTCACATTGGAGTGGTATATATTATATAATCGAAAAAAGGGAGAGCATTTCACAAGTTGTTGTGTATTATTTGTTACCAAAAAGTATGCCAATATCTTTTTGGCAGGCGTCGGAAAAAATAGTGTACTTGTATCATTTTAAACTAAACGGAAATCTTTTGTTTATTTTTTCAATAATGACAACTTGAAAGTTATTAAACGATGTCTATATAAGTTGTAATTGGTTGTAACGGCCTTTGGAGCTTGTGTACTGGCAAAATCCTTCTAAAATTATGCTATTAAATTAATAAATCTTACTCCGTGTTAATTTAAAAAAAATTTACAAAATTACAAAAGGAAAAGGAAGTTAACTTTATGTTAACCAACAAAAAATAAAAATTAGTTTGTTTGATTACGCTTTATTTTTTCTTGGTCGATTTGAAAAATTATAAATGAGTGCACGAAATAAGCTGTTCTGCTCTAAAGTCTTGTTGTCTTTTTCATTTTTGTGTTTTTTATGCAACTTTGACGTTATACTTATTTTACATCACTGAATTTTGGATGCGAAATTCAAAATGACAAGTTATTGTTTAGCAAACGTAGCATTTTCATGTACATTTCAAAAGGGGAATACTTCAGGTCATGTTGGAAGAGCAATTAATAAAATTAAAATACTTTTGTATTTTAGCAAATTTCTTGACCCTTTAGCAACCAGCAGTTGGTCAATTGGAAGAAATCAGGAAGAAGTAAGTTTTGTAGAAAATATTATGTACGATGTTCAAATAATTTACCACAACTAATTAAATATATGTATGTCTACGTATAAAATGGCATCGTAAGCTTCATGATTACACATTAAGATAGATCATATGTTTTTATCATGCTATAAAATTGGTAACTAGTCTATTTGTTTGCATGGTATTTATTTCAACTAATATTGTAATTATAAAGAAATCTACATAATTTATTTGGTAAATTGTTATAGTAAAAGTTGTTTAACCAAGAACACAGTTTTATTTCTTGAAAATAATGTAGATTTACCTAAAATCTACTTTATCTTTACTAAGCGTGACTTTATTATAAATATTATGTCGTTGCAAATGATAACAGAACTATGTTTGGATTTTTGTCATTTATTGATTTTATTTGTATACCCTTGCAGGGTGTATTCAAATTTCAGTCAAAAAATTATAACTTCGTTGTTTTTTTCAATTTATACCAATAAACTATTGGTTTTCCTTTTTTTATAATAACAGTTTTAATTTTAATCGGACAACGATTAGGAACGATCGAAAATTTAGCGGATAATCGACATGACTTCAACATATACGCATAAACATCAAATTAAAGTCGTTGTACAAAATATTGAATTTTTTTTGCTTTTCTTGTTTACTTAAATGTACAGCCTAACTTCTATAACTTAAACCTTCTCAACCAAATTTATCCATAACTCTATTTTTCAACTGGAAGTTGTTTTGGTGGTCGTTCCACTTATAGAAGTTTGACTGTAAATTGTAACTCTCTTGAAACATGATTTAAATCCTAACCAAAAGCCAAGTTCTCTTAAAAATTATAGCAGTGTGGTTAAGGCAATGTTTTTTGTTGTAAACAATAAATAATAATTCGAGTGGTGAGTTATAGAAATTGCTTTAGCCAATTTTAAAACGAATTGATACAAAAAAAAACGCCATAATACTCCTTTACTCAGTTCCAGCATAAAAACTACATTCTATTCTATAAATATTCTAGAGCCGTTTTTTATATATCGAGCATTAGCATCTGTGTGCTTGCTGTTGTTGTTGTTGTTGAAATGGGTGCACAAGGTTGTTGGCAGGTTCATGCCAATCATTTGGAGAAGTTCATTTCGCTGTCTTTGCACTTGCAACCAACTTAATATGCATTCTACTACATATGAATTTGTCATACAAGTTATATCATCTAATTCTATTAATTGCTTGCCGTTTCTGTTGTCTTTTATTAAATTATATAGTAGTGCTGAATGCAGTCATCATTCGGCAAGGCCGAATTCGTCTTGTTCAATGGGTTTCTTCAGCCAGCTGCCAAGGTCCTCTCGTTTGAAAGCCGAAAACAATTCAAGCTTCGCCGTCTACAATTAATTAAAAAACATTGTATTATTGGATGAGCTAGAACTTGAGACAACCAGTAGTTAACCTCACCTGGTAGTCCTTTACGTTGGCCTTTGTTTGCCCATAGTCTGTGGTTACTTTGCGGGCTAAAATACCTGGTAGGTTCACCATTAGAAAGCCATATTTAACAAAAAACGCCTGCTTCGTGATGCGCGACACTTGACCGCCAATTGTTCGGCCAGTGAGCGAGTTGACCACCTCCAGCTCGGTGTCGCCGATGGTCCAATTAATGCCGAAGTTCGGAGCCTTGGCCTGATTTCGCGGCTCTGCCGATGTGACCAATGCCAAGCGTGGCTTATTCAAATGGTACGGCGGTGGCAGACCCTGGATCGACTTCTCAATGCGGCCGCACACTGCACGGTACATGTGCTCTGGGTGCAACAGACTGCCCAGCACAATCGAATGCAGGTACACTGGTTCAATTATGGAAGACAACAAGGAGCCTTGTATGCCCACGATGTTCCAACGTGCGATTTTATCAGAGCACGACATGGTCAGCAAGCGTTGGCCCTACACAAAAAAAAAATCACAGAATATTACTAAATGTTTTGAATTTTATATTTCATAATCGAGTCGTTTTAGTTACCTGCAATACGCCATCCCACGTTTGTATTCCATCACTGCTCTTGACTGGAATTGTCCCCTCACCGGACTCGATTTTTGTACGCAATTGGCCACGAGCTTTTCTGTTGATTGATGGTTATTTCATGTATGATTCGTTGTCGCCATTATAAAAATGAATATGAAAACTATAATTATTTGCTTGTTTTAGAGATGTTTCAAAAACATGCCAAGAGTCATACTGGGAACAAAACTTAGTATGTATTACTTCAGTTTGGTTTGGTTTGATGGCTTTTGTCGGAGTGGCAAGCCCCCACAATTTAAATAATTTAGCATCAAATGTTTTTAATTCAATACACTACAAAAAACAGTTATAATTTATAATATATATATAAATATATAAATATATTATATTCCTAAGTTATTTCAGTTTGCCATGAATGGAAGACAAATAAAACCAGGGCAAACCAAAATTGCGTTTTTTTTGCATCGCTAATCCAAATAAAAATTTTTTTATTCTTTTTCTCGACTCTACACTAACATTTGGTACATTTTGGCATGTTTTTTTTTTTTAAATCGTATTGATAAATGCACTGCCATAATGCAGTTTTGATCACCCCTGATTTAAATGGTCACAGGACCTTTAAACTTCTTATGCATGCACCAGAATTTTTAATTAACGGACAGGAATAAAAATTTAAATTCGGATGGTGTATTGCTTACAATGTAATTTCTTTTGTGTTATATTTTCCCCTTCAATGGTAAGCAAAAATGAATTTACTACAGTGAAGCCCAACATCACATTAGAGCTTAATATAGTTAATTTATTTGACAAGCAGCACGATTTAAATTTAAGAACATACATTTGATTGAGCCATCACAGACAGACAGACAGTATAGGCAGTAGAAAAAAACCCCTTACAAATTTACCATTCTCAACACAACAAAAAAAAATGTAAATACCTGAATTATTTTTTTTACATGCTTGTGTTTAGTTAACTGATTTCATATATTAAATCCATACAGATTCGTGCATTATGTTCCCAGAAATCATATTGAAAATATGCGAACAAATGTAGTATGCATCGATTCAAAATAAATTTAACATATACATGTGTACATATTTTCTATACACATTTCAATTTATAATTTGTTATAAACAAATGTCCCTTATTTTCGAAACAAGTTATGCACTTGTGTTTCCAAGCACACAATTATATAAATGTGTTTTTTGTTTTTTTTTTGCATATACATATTTTTCTGGCACAGAAAACATGATTTTTATTTGGAAACATACTAATATTGATAAATTTTGATACTACTTGATTCATACAATTTTGAAGTGTAAATAAGTAAAGAAAATATTTGAAAATTTTAATAATAGCAAGTATTTATAGAATATCTTTTGTACCAACCTATTTGGATGTTTATCAACACCAGTGTCGTTTTCGTGAGGACTAAATATCCGTGCATCCCCACAAGGTGCTGTATTTATATACAAATGGAAATGTACCCCGGATTTTAGTTTATAAGGGTATTGCCCATCAGTATTCCTCACGAAAATCGACTGATATGCTGTGGCTAAATTTAGGAGAAAATTGAATAAGAGTAATCAAATATAAATTAAAGTAAAACGATTTAGATTTATGTTTAAGTTTCTTTCTTTTCACCAATACGCACAGGTATGCATGAAAAGAAGTCCAATAAAACAATGCAAAACAGATTTTAGTATGCCATTAAAGTGGGGAAGCGTAAAGCCAATTTCAAAGTACTACTACGCACTGATACATATCTCATTTCTAGATCAACAATGACTTATTTACTTTTGAAAGTCTGGTTTTGTTTCAATCACTAACCATGAAGATTTTCAAAATTGACTCGACTTTTTTTTGTTTTTGATTTTGTATTTTGGAAAGGTGTGTGATTATTTAAAATGACTAAAATACTTGTGACACAGCAATACAAAATACAAAAGTTGCAGCTACTCAGAATTAGAAACACTCTGATTTCAGCGACATATTCACACATTTTTTTAATGAAAACGTGGTCAGTAGTTTTGTTTCACAATAAAGAATAAAAGCAGTGGTAAAGTTTAAAGTTTATATGTTATATATATATATAATATATATATATATATATATATATATATATATATATATATATATGTGAATGCGTCAGAGAGAGATGCTGTTAGAGCAAATGATACCACAGCCATTGAATTGAGGAGAACAAAAGCTGAGTAACTTATGAAAGATACCTTCTTTTTGTACTAAAAAACGGTTTTCCAATTTTGCTTTTTAATAGGTTAAAATTATGTTTACCCAAATATTAGTAACAAGCTTAGCGCCATTAAAAAAATAAGTATAACGGGTCCAATTTGATTGACAAACCGTACATTTCAAATGTATACATTCAACAACTAAATTATGCATTATACTTAAGCTCAACTTCTATTAAATATTAAATATTAACTATTAACTATTTAGTATGTGTAAAAGTATATAACTTAGCATATGCATCAAACAACTATACCCTGGTTGCACTGCAGGTCCAGCTGTGCATAGAGGAACTTCAGAAGACAGCGCCTGGAGACTATCTCGGCATGCGAATCGTTTAACACAGCTCCGTTCACACTCATGTGCTCGCCACTGACACACTTGGTGCCCGTCGAAACGGAAATAACCTGGTGGTCACGAAAGAAGTGTACAACACTTGGTATTATAGTTATAATAATATATGTTATGTAGATAACCGACTTACTTTGGCTTCACAAAAATTCATGTTCTCTGTCATTACAATCCCCGCCAATACCTTGCGTCGCGAATAGGCCTCCTGTCCCTTGATGACTTCCATGAACTTCTCCAGCACCAGTCGTCCAATGGTATCTGCATGTATCTGCGGCAGCTCCATTGACGACGACTTGTCGTCAATTGGCAGGGGAACGTTTTTCTGCGGCACCACCATCGGACTGTACGAAATATTGCACAGTGATGCAAGTGCCGCCTTAGCTGCCGCATTTTTGGCCAACTTTTTGGAAGGACCTGGAAAAATAAATGTATTTACCAATATACATAACTTGTGCAATATATGCACACACACACATACCTGTTCCATCAAACTTTTTCTCGTTTATTGTAACTGTCATTTTGAAGCGGCAATTGTTTTGAGCTCCGTCAATATTAATACAATCGAATTTAACGTCGTTGAACAACTCGTACAGAAGCATAACAGGTCCCTTGTCCGGAACCTTTTTTTGGCCATCGACAGCAATGGCACTCTTGCTCACATCTAGCAATATAAAAAGTAGTTAGTAGCGATAGTTGGTTGCTCGTTGCTATATGCAATATGCAATTTGGTCTTAGTCATCTAAACTTATTTCACACGCAGTAGTGTTCTCCAACCGTATTAGAAAAATGCAAGGGAAAACATAAACAGGGAAAACGAATACAAATGACTTAAGCAAAATGTTGTGTTCGAATACAATTATTTCAATATGTGCGTTTAGCATTGAAATTTCTTAATATTACATACTTTGTAGCTTTGTGATTGCACAGTGTTTTTTATTTAGGCGTGTTAAGACATATTAATACTGAACGTAAATATTTTAAGGAAAAAGGCGAGAATGTTAAAAGAAAAAACATAAAATAAACAGCCCATTTAAACTGATACTTTTAAATAGCGGTTTCTAGCACTGTTCACCATGAATCAGCTTAAAAACATTCGCATGCACATAAAAGCTTCAGTCCAAATATGCTATTATGTAACTCTTTAACAAAATAAAGGTTAAAATCAACACAAGTCAACCCTATGGCACATTTAACAGAGTTATTTATTCCGATAGATTTACTACATAGACTGTAGACAGTTAATACACTTGCAAAGAATATAATATTTTCGCCGAAAAGTCTGCAACGTGATTAATAAGGACAACTACAACTTTTTTATGCTTGCTTGCAGCTTTTTTGGTGAACAAACTTTTAGCAAAATGGTTTTGCCATATTATTATTTTGAGTACTGATATAAAATACCGAATATTGACAGATCTGGCCAGCTCACCATGGTAATACTAAACTTTTTGGGCTTTTACGTTAGTTTTTCTGTCGATGGAAAAACAAGTATCGCTAACTATATAATTGAACGCGTAATGTTGTTGTAAATATACTTAGCAAATTAACATTACTTGGCGGGAAGATCATTAATTTTCTTTAAAAAAATGTTTAGAAATGTCGCCTTCTTTATTTTAGCTTTACACAATTAATAACTAATTAATAATTATCAATGTACGAAAAGCAACGCAACAAGGGTAACACAAATTTTTTTCTTAATCCAAATCCAAATTTGTGTAGTGCATACATTTGAAATACTTACACACTTCAAGTTAAAGTGCATAGGGTCACACAACTCAGTCAATTCAGTAACAAATAAGATTTCATAATAATAAATTAAAGTATTTAACAAAAAAGGAACAAAAAAAACACTAATACTTGCTCTGATTCATGCACAACTTTTGAGGACGCAACGTGGGTTGTTCAAGCGAGGTAAGTTTGTATTTCTTTTCAGTCAACATCAACGCCTTATTGGTTGCGATCAACTGTTCATTGGACATATTTTCAATACCATTTTCCAGATGTTCATCGCTGGTAAAGTCCAAGTTGCCCGCTGGCTTCAAAGGTGACAAGACAGCTCCGTCCTTAAACTGTATAAAGCTGCGGAGTGCGGTAGCGGCTGCTTCGATACGTGCAACCTTTTTACTGCGACCCTGGCCCAAGTATTTTTGTCCATCGACCTGCGAAGTTAATGCGAAGTTTGTAGTCAAATGCGGGCTAATCAACATTTCCTTCGTTCTAATATTTAAAACGATTCGGGTTTCGGGTCAATAAAACAGATGCTAGATATTCAACAATATTCACTAACCCTTACGTTTAGCAGACATGCTTTTTTATGACTATCTGCCGTGCTTGCTACTACTTATTATGTTCTTATTGATCTATTCATATGTAACTTAGTAGAGCTCGCGTGGAATACTAAACATAACTCCTGAACGACATAAGTGATACACAACAGTTTGAATATTAAGTATTTTTTGTGGGCATTGTTTAGCAATAAAAGCAATAGATTAAATAAAGAATGCACTATAAATTTGTTATAACTAGAACAAATCCAAGTTCTTAAAAAATGCATTTTTTCATTTGGAAATTTTCGTTTTCCAAGATTGCTAAAGTAATCAATCTTACCTCAACGGATATCGTAAATAAAGGTGCGTGCACCGGACCAGTCTGTGACTCCAATTTGTAAATCAGTCCATGTCTTAACTCATTCAGTATTGCCACTGTATTTTTCGGCTGCTGAATGCGCTCCTTGCAGATTTTCTTTTTTGGTGTTACTGTAAAAAGAGTTTCAACTTTGAGTTCAATTCTTTTTTTTTTTGTAAATCTAAAATATAGTTATAATCAAAAGGGATCATGACTAACCAGCATATTTTGTCATCTCATAGCGCCGTTTTTGTGGCGATTTGCGGTTATAGCCATTCATGTTGATCTCAGATGGTGCACTCACCGGCTATATTATATATATATACATTTAAAATAAATTTAATAGTAGTTAATATATTGAGGCGTTACACATTTTCATTTCAACACTTAACATAACATGTACAGTACAACGAAAAGCATTCAAACTTCCTTTCAAGGACCCGATTTTGGTGTATGCATGTAGTAATTTGGAGTACTTATAGGTGCATTTACTTTTTTTTGCATTTTCTGCATTAACTGGTTGTATTCAGTTTAACAGAATAAAAGCAATTATTTTCTTCTTTTGTAAGCCAATTACATTTTGTTAATAGATTAATACTACATACAAACACAAAATGTTTGCTTTAATTCAATATTACGCACAAAAACATCGATACACCATATAGACAGTTATAGCAAGACGTTTTTAATACAAGAGCACAACAATAGGTTTAGTTAAAAAAAATCCTCACATCTTGTTGGTCGAAACTATTTATTAATTTTAAAATCATACAAAATATTTATCTTTCAAGACCCACAGTGCCATTAATATATAGTTCATAAAATCTACTTACATTGCAGGGCAATGAGGGAAAAATAACTCTCCGTTTAACAAAAAATTTGGGCCTTTTGCCCGCAAAACTTGATGCGGCATAAAAATGTTGACGTTGGTAGAAAATTGAGGATCTCGAAGCTATTCGCATAGCATGGTGACATGATTTATAGCACGCACGCTCTGGTTTGTAGGAAACTGGATACATTATTGGTTAACTTGCACTTCTTTAATATTGTCAAATAAATAAAAACTATTCAAACAACGAACGTTCAAGACCATGTACAACTTGGCGACTGATGAATTTCGAGTTTCCCGGCTAAGCACCGACATTTAACTGACAACGACAAAAGCAAACTGCAGCTAATTTTATAGAAAGAACTACAATTATGAAAAAAAAATTTTTTTAAATGTACATACATGTGCAAAAACACATGTTTGTACGTGTATAGATAATTTGCGCGACTAGCTGCGTATTTTGAGTAGCTCGATATTTATATACCCTTTTAAAGGGAAGACGAAGACGAAGACACCACATGTGGCTGTCCATCTCAATGCAAGGGATCAGATCAATCTGTTTTATTTTAAGTTTCAAAGCGAGCTTCTGTGCGGCACGATAACCAGAAGACATTGAAAACATATATTTATTTACGAGGTTATCAACCAACATATATTGGCTTCATTTTAAGCAATATGGATTATTAAAAATATATTTTTTGCAACCTTCTGCCTGATTGGATTGAATTAATTTCCTATAATTCATGCTTGGGCAAATGTGAAATGAAAAGGGCTCTTAGAGGACCTAGAGGATATCAACATTGCTCAATGACATTTATATCACTTCTTTTGAAGTGTAACAAAATGCACGGTGCATGTCGAAAATTGAGATGCCTTGGTGCTGATAAAACGCTTGCAGGCGGCCAGAAGGCAGATTTAGCCAAATTAATGAAGTCAAAATGTCAGAAAGGCATTACCAGCCCAGCCCAGCCCAGCAGCATGAACGAAATTACATTAAAAAAAAATTGGATGCCGGTGGAGCGGTTATTGCTACAGCAGCTGCACCACAAACTCAGAGATGCATGAGTTGCATTTGCGTATCAAAATTTGCAGTAATCAACAACAACATTTTTAAAATAAATATGTTGCAAAACACATACGGGTGCGTGTGTGCGAATATTACGCTCCGGGATATACATTTACAAAATCTGTTTGAAGAACACATTTTATTTTCGGTCGATGTTTGGAGGAATGGAAGCCTACAGTCTTGTATGTTAACTATGTGCGCGTAGGTGGGAAAAAGGACGACTCATTAATTTTTTACATAAGATACCTTTTCGCTTCCGTTTTTAACAAAATAAAAAACCTAAATTATGTCGATGGACAAAAAAAATATATAAAGTGAAAACATGTTGTCTGTTTATAAATGAAAAACACAAATTTTGATAAAAAAAAAAAAGAAATACCTATTTAGAAAGTAAAGCACATGCATCCGCTTAAATAAGTATCTCTATGCACTGAAGCTTAAAAAATGTAAAATAGTAAGAAGCAATTTATGCGTGAAGTGTATGGTAAATAAGCTCTCGAAATCGAACAATTGAAACAACAAAAACTCTTTAGGCTCAAGATTTCCTCTTAAAATTGTTCGTTGTTTTGACCCCTTCTAATTCATTGCAATATATTTATAAAACACCGCACCTGTGTGTCGAGTGTCATTTGTCGGACAAATAATGGCGAAAAATGTAAACGTCTAAAATATCAAAATCAGAACTAGTTCTATCTAATTGTTTATTAAGAACATATTTTTTCTTTATTAATTATGATTAGTGTTTTGATTTTTAACAAACAGAAATCATTTCTGCTAAAAGTTAAAGATAAATTATTTTTATTAATGTATTATTGTGATTCATTAAAAAAAAGTTAAGATATAACGAGAGACTCAATTTAAACGAGCTGTGAAGATCTGAGAAAAATATCTACATAAACTAATGAGCGAAAAAAGTTTGACAGTTTTTTTGAAGCCATTGCAAAGGACAATTTAATCTACTTTCAAATTTTGTCGTTATTTTAAACAAAAACGTAAATTTTGTAATCAACCTAATACAATCTTTAAAATTTTCCAAAAGGTCAGGTCTAATCCGATGTATATTTGAACAATGTTACTTCAAAAAAAAAAAGGAAGCAACCCAACAGCTAATTCCTAATTTTTCAAATTCTATAAGCTTTACGATAAAATCGTAAACTTTAAAAATTGTAGCTAAAATTAAAATAAAAAATAAAAAAAAAAATTTCGCGCTATTTCAAAACCGATACAATAAAAAATGCAATATTTATTAAGCTTAACATGCATGCTGTGCGCGAGATTTTTATACAATTAACATATAATATATATACACATAAACAAGTCGTAATAAAAACTAATTTTTAATGACGATTTTCGTCTACTTACATGCTGGGGAGAATTGTTATTTGCGCTGTTTAACATGACTCTGGAATCGAATTTCACGAATTTATTTATATCTTGGTGAAATCTTTTGTGCTATTTGTATGCTAATTAAACAGGGGTGTACGGTTTTAAAAATTTCGTTGTCTATTTTCTTATTTTAGTAAGTTCTTCGAATCAAAACTAACAAAGATACAGAATTTCAAGCGACCGACCCAATGCATAAATTATCCAGTACATAAAACTTTGAAGCGATTTTATCGCAAACGTCATTATAAAGTCGGCGGACATTCAAAAACAAAGAGTATGATTATGATATTACCAATATTCCGAAAAAAAGACTATACCGAAATTAAACTAAGACAGAAGCTCAAAACTAAAAAAATAAAATAATTTTTATTCAAAATGAAACATACAAACATAAATGAAGAGCTTAAGCTTTAAGTCTAACTTGCATTTGAGCACAAATGTATGTATTTACTTCATATTTCTCTTTTCGTTCTAGTTGTTGATTTTGGTGGATATTGAGGTGTATATTTCTTACTTCACCTTAACTAAACTAAACGCTAGCAAATAGAAGGCAAAGACATAAAAAATGTCAAATAATGCGGAGAATACAATCTCGACTTTTCAAATAGGAGAAAACTGTTTATATCCGCAAGCATTATTGGCATGCGTTCATTCGCATGCATGTAACATTAAACATACAAATAAGTAATACATATGTATGTTTATTTGTATGTTTAGTTACACGATTCAATCGATTTTCGTTCACTCACGCTCTCTTGGCGAATTGGGACCGCGGTGCGGACTGCAGCCATCGACTGCCTGGCCAAAAGTGCACTATACCATATACTATGTATATATGCTATTCACTATGTGCTAAGCACAGTACTTTGTGGCACATTAAGTAATTATACATTTGAAATAATAGAATATACATAAAAAGTAGGTATTCCCATCTGTTTTGTTAAACAGCGACAGCGTAGAGCCACTAACCAAATGCAATTCATACAAGAATGGACGCGAACTTATTGGCTTAAAGAGCCACTTTGGTTGGGCCCAGAAAGTGAAACGGGTAATGGGAAATGGAACGGAATGGTACGCAATCAGTGTTGCCAGTTTAGCCCACTTCAGACTAGATCTAGCATATTTGAAAATGGAAAAGCTTTTACAAATTGTAAATAGCCTATAGTCGTAAATGAAGCATATTTTTATAATGCTGCATCACATACAATTTGCCAGCAAAATATTTATGTCGTATACACACAAACGATAAATTTGGTAATGAAGTGATCGATTTAAAATGAATAAGCACATTCAATATAGACCAACGTTAATAATACTTGTTTTTTTAAATGGATTTTAATCTTTTATATTCGTATATAAAAAATATCTTTACATACATTTAATAAGTTGCAGAGCTGTTGTTGAACACCAACAGTTACATATGTATATTTGTATTGCATGAAAGAAGATGTTTGTTTAAAATGTTGGAATTATAATGAGAAATTTTTTTTTCATTTGGATAAAAATAGGCTAAAAACTAAAAATAAAAAACTGTTTTTATTTTTAGTTTTTGGCCTATTTTTATCTAGAATTTAGCCAATGCTTTAACTTAACACCTGGCAACACTGGCGTTATAACTACTATCATTAATAACTTATTTTTTTTTGTATGTTTGTTTTTTTTCCATTCGAATATAGCTTGCTTTTCAGCATTTATTTTTAATTTTTATCCTATTTGTATTCAGAATTTAGCTTATGCAGGAGCTTAACTTCTGGCAACACTGTGCAGCGGAGAAACCTTTCTGTTCCTTGAATTTCCGCTTTGATGTTGGTCGTAATGTTACGTCGCATGTGCTTTTTTTGCATGTGTGTTCTGGCTACGTAATAGCCAGGAAATGCCTTTGAAAAGGCCTACTACTTCTGCAGCATCTATCTATTGTTTTATTTCCAAGTCGGAAAGGAGATAAAAATAAAAACGTAACGAATCGGTAGCTTTCGCATCCGAGTATGCTTCATATACCTTTTAACGCCAAAAACCGAAACAAACTATCGACTTTTATCTTTCGCCTTTTATTTGCATAAAATGTCCAATATTCAGTGTGACACATACATACACACGACTGCACACTTACAGCTGCTGTCAAAATAATAGTGATGGGACAATGTAAAGTTCCCAAAACATACCTTTAAGGCACTGGACGACCACTTTTAATTTATCATAGTGCTACTTACCAATAAACACAAAAAAAAGCCTTTGATATTTATTGTTAATAGCTGTTAATAATTTCTTAAAACTTTTGATTTGGTGAAGTAACTGCTTTTATAACAATTTTTATTAAAATACAAATATTTTTAATATCTGATATATTTGGAATATTAAAAATTTATCAATATTTTACTTTGATCAATTTGTTTTTAAATACTATATTATATTTTCTTGACCGCAGCTGTATGTGTGTGTTTGTGTGCGCGCACATACATGCACACACTGTGTTTTTGTGTGCCGATTTGTTCTGTTCTCTGGCTACTGCATACCTTTTTTGCTTGGGAACGAGCTCTAATTATTGATTTTTACTAAGCTATATCGGCAAAGAGTGTCATTTGTTAGTGGTTCTGCATCCTACCTGCTGTCTTCTGTTTTTTTATGTCGCTCAGGAGGGAAAATGGGTGGCTGCTATTGGCTGCGACGGGCAATTATTTAATTTAGCGGCACTCGGCACTTAAGAAAAAAAGAGAGCACACACTGGCATGGCCGGACAAACAAATCGATTATTTGTTTGTTTGTTTGTTTCAATATCGCTGCTGCGCTCCTCTGCTTCTTCTTCTCTTTTGCAAACAATGTCCGAAAATTGCAATCACGGTTCACTTATTCAAATGTAAAGATTTTTGGTTCGGTTTCGGTTCATTACATTACATTACGAAAAATAACAATGACACTTGGTTAGTGCTGGAACAAAAATTGACGTGCCTTCGATACTATCGGTGATGCCATTTTTGTTTTCCCTGCAAAAATCGATTAATTGTGTGTTTCTAATGTATTCTAATTGAATTTAATATAATCTAATATTTAATTTAATTATTTAACACAGTGGAAAATTTGTACAATCAACAAATGTGTTAACAATAAATGTGTATAAGAGTCATTCGCCCCGAACATATCTGGTATTTCCAGTTAAAATACTAATTCTTATCGATAATTCAGAGCGCAATCTTTTGATTCTTGACGCACTTTTTAAAAGTAATCTATATTTCATTCCTTGATTGGTAATCAGAAAACGTAATGCTTGTTTTCGAGTTTACTTAAAAATAGTTTGATAGTATTTTATTCTTGGCCACGGAGTCAGGAAAATTCAAATTAAAAAAAATATTGACAATAGAATCAGGCTATTATTTAATAGCTGCGGAAAATATTTTACTTTCTAAACTAAAACTTGTATATAGGTCTGCACTATATGATAAATACTCGTAGACCGATCAGCTGCTTTTGCAACATCAGTTGCCTGTGTAAATGGGTCGCAACAACCCTGTTCAGTGGCTGTGTGTGACCATGAAGGCCTTATCCTAGACAACAACCATTATTAACAATAGATAGCTGCTCAATATATTTTATATTCGGTGATATACAGCTAAGATAATTTTGCCTATTTATTTATTGTCTGATATATCATAACGTTTAGTAAAAATGTTAAACGTATTTCAATTTAAAACCGATTAGTGAAAAATATAAGGATAAGCTTACAAAAAATTACTGACTGTTGCTGAAATTTCACTAAAAGACTATATAGTTATGCATGCTTACATATAATATCAGTTTTAATTTAAATACGATTATTTTTTAACGATATATGGCTAATCACCGAATATCGATGTATCGTTAAGCTCGATAACGCTTGTGTTGACACTAAAAAATACCACGATCCGCAAAGGCGCCAAAATTTATCGGATAATAAGAACAAAAGAAGCGCCGCAAAAAAGTGAAAAAACACAAATAAAGAACAAATAGCGAAAAATCTAGATATATGGCGGTGAGTAATGGTTAAGTAGTATGCAAATCGACTGCTGCACTCGCTTAGTAAACATTAAGGCTTGATTGATTGCCAATTAGTCATAAGCGCTATTAAATTTTTGTAGATGCTAAACCTTGTTCTCGCCTCGTCCCCTTTGCTATTACTGTCTCGCTCTGGCAAAATGGAGTCGATTTCATTTTAATGTCGATTTTCGCGTAAATATCTAATTAAAATACGTACTGCTGCGGTCATAATTATAGTAGTGGGACAATTTAGAGTGCTCAAAAACATTCCTTTAAAGCATGAAAAACTTCTGTTTGGATTTATCTTAATGTTAAGTTACCAAGGAACAAAATTAGGGTTAAAAAACTTTTGATATTGTTTTTATTTTTCAAGAGAAATTAAAACTGTTAATAAATCTATAAAGTTCACTTTTCAAAGTAATGTAAACAATTTTTTAATATATGAAAGAAAATAGCCCAAAACCCTGGCTCATCTTCGCTCTATTTTGGAATAGAAATATTTTTAATATCTGACGTCTTGAGTAAAAATTAACATAACTTACAACTTCGTTGTTTTTTATTTATACAAAAATATTATGAAGTAGTACAATTATTATTTTTAGCAATGAGGTTTTATTTTTATTAAAAATCGAACAACGATATCATAAGCGCCATAGGAACGATAGTAAAATCGACAAATCTTCATTCATATACGCATTAAAATAAATTTAATAGAATATTTAATATTTGTAAGAGCTGCAAGGGTGTATAAGCTTCGGCTGGCAGAACTTTGTTTCCTTTGCTGATGCACTTGTCCTTTTACATTTTCAAGCATTTCATTGTAGTTTCTGTATTTTTAGTGTTTTTGGTGCAAACACATAAATCAAGCCACAAAAGAGTACGTAAATAACCTTGGGTGAATAATTATTAGTTTGGGTTAAAAATATCCAACTTAATATATAGAAAGAAGCGTTTTCGTCGTATATAGCTTCTATATATAAGATTGATCCATCAGATCGGAGTGAATGCAAATCGATTGAGAATAAGATTCCATTAAGTCTTTTTGAATTTTATTCAACCAAGACCACTTATCTTATATCTCTTATTAAACAAATTCAGATAAATACTTTTGGAGATAGAGGCTTATTCTTAATTTAACTATCTATTTGTACAATGTATTTTGAGTAATTAAATTTTTACATTATTCAAACTAAATGTTTTACATAACTTAAAATATTTTTAACTTGGGAAACTTTAACAAGTTTCGTTTACTCACCTGCTTTTCCTAATTCGTATTATGAGTTAGGAGATTTCAACTCCACCCAGCTAATTAGGTAGGTAGTGGGTGTTGATCATGCTCTTTCACTAGTATTTGCTAAATAAATCACTCCCGCTACCGTTGTACGACCTCTGAGGCCGCTGAGTCATGAGACTTTTCCTTTAAAAATCATTGGCATTGCGGTTCTAAATGGACCTTGGCAGACAGCGGGTCGACACCAGGCCTTCGGTGACGGGGAGTGGTTGAAATTGGTAATCGCGAACCCCGAAGACATTTCCCATTTATCACAATCGCACTTGTGCTTGTGTTTTTGTTTGCCGGTGCCAGTTCAGTGGCATAATTTTTCACTTAACGCACGACTATAAATACCCAGTGCTGCAACACATGTAAAACTATATCTAAATTCACATACAAATACACCTGCCTGTGGTGTCACTGTGATTGTTGATAGTTACCTCGATGATTATGCGTTTCATATGGCCAATATTTTATGCGATTAAATGCGGTGCGCGCTTTGCTTGCTTTTATATCAGTTTTCATATAATCTCACCCGTAATTTAAGACAGTAAAAAAGACATGTTCGACCATAAAAGTATATAGACTGTTCATTAGGATGACCAGGCAAGTCGATCTGGCGATGTCCATGTCAAAGACTTTTTTAAATACCTACGAAATGACTACTAATGGAGTATTAAATGTTTTAAATTAAAAAGATAGATAATCTGCAATTGTCACTCTGTTTCGTCAAAAATAACTATTTTTGACAATAAATGACAAATGAAAAAAAAAAATTCTAAATTAATCCAAAGTGCATAGCTAAGGGAGAACATTTCTTAATTAACTTTGTTTTTTCCTTTACCTCTTTATTCATATGCATTTAAATAATCGATTAAAATTGTTTTCCATTCTTTTGACTTTTCTTTGGAAAAGTTTTTAGTTGCTGATGTTTGGGCTTGGTGGTGACCCCAAACCATTGTTATTGAGTTTTCAGAGAGATGACTTAATGAAGCTAGTTTTTCCAAATGACAACCATCCCACATATCGTGGGTCCGGTGCATATGACTCCCGTGGAGGCGGTGACCCAATCTATGACACACACTGCAGCGAGAAGGATTTTGTGCGCTGTTTTTCGCTCTTTTATTACTGTTATGACATTCAATAAGCAATTAGGCATTAATCACTGCCGGGGGCAGCATTAATCACCCGAACCGAACAGCGGTTCAAGCCCAAGCTCGATCGCAACTCGGAATCGGATTCGGAATCGGAGTGCCGAAAGCAAGCCTTCAACTTATGCATATTAGCGGAGAGCTGGAGCTACAAGGGGCTGGGTTTCTATCTACGAATAGTTGGCGACATACATAGCATGTCGCATTCGTCGAGACGCCGATAGAGACAGAATAATCCCTCTTGCAAGACATGATGTCACCATCTGTTTATAACTCGCCGGTCAGCGATGCAGATCAGTTCTGAAATCAGTTAGTTAGGTTGTGGTTGGGGAGAGGCGGAGCGGAATGGATCGGGATCGGGTAGAACAGATTGTCCCACGCCCACGCGGGACACGCGCCAAGAGCAATCAATGTTGTTGTTGTGTTTTCAATGGTCGACGATCGACATACCCTAAAATCTTTCAAATAACCTGGATCGAAATATTGCTTATAATACAGTAGTTCGCTATGAGTCTTATGTGTAAATTCTAAACAAATGGGGTTAAAAACAGCCACATGTCAGTATAGAGTTGATCAAAAGAAAAACTAATCAAATTTGCATTAGCTATGAACAAAAAAAAACTCACAAAGCATCACAAAGACTTGGGAACTTGACCAACTACAGTGGACATTCAAAATACCCAGAGTCTAAAAAGAGTATCACTTCAGAGGCATTGAAGGCAGCAGGTCAGGTTGATTCAGATATAGTGCCCCGGGCGGGATGACGTCGGGTAGTGCCAAGATCGATCGATGAGCGATCGCTTATTGTATGTTTAATAAAAACAGGCAGATAGATCAAAGCAAAGGCAAAAATCAGATAGTTGGATATTAAAGTTGGATTTTATTGTAATTCTTTTAGAGTGTGATCGGTTGTGGTCGGATGGATGGCTTACAGAGATATAGTTAGAGATACAGATATTGATGGGCATACAGCGAGCGTTAGAGATACGGGTACGGCTATGGAGAAATATGGAACACACTGGATAGGATAACCTGGGGGATGAGTGTTAAGTTATCGACTATTAATTATAACTCAGTTAGACATAGATTTGATTGGACTTCGTTGCTGTTGTTCCTCTCGCTTGGCTTTCACATTCTTAGTCGGCTAGATCTATTTCCCGTATAGTTTTGCTCTGGTCAAAATTACACAAATAACATCTGGACTGGACTCGTTCGACACATTCGACACTTTCTTATTATTTCTTACGTTTGTTTTAGCACAGTTTGTGGGAGTTTTCTTTGTTTGTTTCTTGCGGTTTGTGAACATACACACATATATAGATCTTTAACTTTAGCAATATCATGAATATATATAGGTCTATAACTATACAATAAAATGGGACTTTCTGTCTAAGTGTAGTTAGGTTTTCAATTGGTTTTTGTGCTCCGTTTTTGCCTGCAGCTAAGTTCGGAGTGCTATTCGCTTTTTTGAGACAATAAACAACTTTGATCTGTGATTTATTGTTAATCGTTCCAGGTACTTTTGTAGCGCATGTTGTGTTCAAGTTCTTTGTTTTCGTTAAACAAACTTTGTGTTGCCTACAACTAAAAGCTAAAGATGATGGGTACAGGTCAAGGTCAAAGGTAAGGTCAAAGAGGTCGAAATGGAAAATGCAGATGCGCCACTAAAGAATGGATAAGTCCTGCGTGAATGAGAGCGATGGGTGTCTATCCGATGATGTTGATGTTGATCTATCTATCTTCTATTAATAAGATATCTCCGCCTTTCAGCTGCAGGCAGAAGCGTAGCCCACAAAACCAATACTCAAACTCAAACGCGACTCTTTAAGGTCATATTTATGTAGATTTATATTAGAGAATATTAATCAAAAACAAACAAACAAACAAATCGAGAAATAATACAAAAATAAACGAAATTTACAAGCGAAGACTTTTCTTTCGTCCCCCGATTTGTTTTCGGGGGCTAACATCATGGACTTGATTGCATTTTGCCATTTACAATTACGGTTTACAGTTAACATTTATAGTTACGAATTACATTTAACATCGAATGTGGCAACCCTGGCAGCTACTTCACTCGCCTGACCTGAGTGGTTGTAACTTGTTTAAGTTGTTCGTTTTTATGTTTTCGCTAATTTTTTTTGGGTTTTCAATTTTTTTTTTTTGGTTGGAAGCTGAACGTAATATCAATTGTCGGCGAGTGAAGATTCTTCCCTAAATTCCTCTAGGGTTGCCCTTTTTTGTGTGTGCTTGTGTGCGAGTGTTTTGTTTGTGTGTGTGTGAGGTAAACTTTGCTTAAGGTATGATCAATACAATTTTCAATTTAAAATTTCAATTTCAAGCGGAAAGGCTTTTTGTGGTCTACATGCTTAACAATCCTATTGGGGATTTTGGGGTAACATAACATATGGTAGACTTGATACAACTAGTGAAAAAGGCGGTGCTCAAGAGGCTTGAAGAGCTCAACGGGTTCTTTTACATGTACATGGGTGTTATAAATAGTTGGATTTTCGTATTTTACATAGATTTAATTAATCGATTATCATTTATCGGTATCGTTGGCTAACTCTTTAGTACAAATTGAGGCGTTTACGATTATGAAACAATTTCAAAGCACTTGTTGTGAAAGGAATTATATTTGTTTTGTTTTTCTTTTGGGTTTGATGCTCCTTAGGCCACTTTTTGGTGTTCACAGCTGTTTGTACACACACTTTTGTATATACATATATAATTGTTATATCCGTGTATAAGGTATCTATATATATATAAAAACTCTGCTTGAATTCGATGATCAAGCAATAGACACACACAAATATATATGTTTTGTTTTGCTTTGTTTTAGTACACGCTTGTATATATGTTCTTCAACTTCTACTATATGTATATAATATAAATTACAAAAGTTTTTCTTCGTTAAACTGTAATAAGGCGCAAGTTGAAAGGAGTTTGCAATGTTTAAATTTTAACAGCACTTTAAGGTTTCGATTCCACCAATTCATAGATCATACATATCTCTTTCCATTTATATCTTGTATATATATATATAATATATAATATTTAGTTATTTTGTTGTTCTTGTATGTGTAGATTAGTTTTGCAAAAGAATTAATAGTTAGTTAGTTTTCAATTGAATGTTATTTTTTTTTTGTCGTTTTAATATTTGATTAAGGCAACAGCTTACACAATTTTTGCTCATCGTTTAAAAATAGCTTACAAAGTATGGACACAAAAAAAAAAACAAAAATTCATACATGTATATTCTGTTTATAAGGTTTATATATAGGGTTTATCACTGACTAAGCCTAGGTTTTAGAAAAAAATATCAAACGTCATCATGTATCGCATGGGCTTCCCATTTCTTCTACTGCTACTGCTTTGAATTCTCAACATGAATTTCCCTCCTTTCTAATCTCTCACGATTGTTTACAGCTATATATATATATATATAGAGGCATAGTTAATATAATTTTAAGGCTTCGTTGGGAGCAAAGAGCAAACAAAAATACGCTTGGAAAAGAATTGAACAAATTAAAATTAATAATTACTGATGCGGATGTGACTGCTCGCAGTTGATCACTGCTTTACTTCTTCTCTCGACTTCCCTTTTCTTGACATTTCGCAGACTTGCAATGGAATGTTATCGATATACCTAGTTATCGTATCAAAAGTTTGGTTATGTACAGTTTTGCAAGTGCTTTTGCTTCTTCTCGCTGCGCGTGTGTTTGTGTGCTCTGGTTCTTTTGCTTTTTTGTCCATCTCCTTACTCCTTAAAACTCTTTAATGATAGTTACTTGTTAGTTGTTTCTGCTTCTTGCTTCATGAGGTAGTCAAGCCACAGGCTGGATGCCGCTCCAGGCGGACTTGGGATCAAAGGACCAGGGTTTTTTTTGTTGTGGGCGGGTATGGATCTGGGGTTGGGCATGATATTCGAGTGGTATTTGATTGGATCGCGGGATCGTGGATCGGGGGACTTTGCTATTGGAAGAACTTGGATTCCGGGAGTTTTTCGATATAATTGGAAATTGTACTTTGATAAAAGAGTTGGCTAGATTATTGTAAAAAAAATAAACACAAAGTTAAAACGTTTAATTTTAAGTGAAAAAGAATCAGATATTCAAAACCAAACCGTAAAATTTGAAAACAAATATAAAAAATTAAAAATAGTTTCGGACAGTTTAAAAAAAAATGATTTAGAGTTTTGGGTAAAGTATTAAGGGGATATTGGATTTTGGACCGGATTGGATGGGTTTTAAGGGGACTGCGGCTTCTTCTTATCTGTTCTCCTGCTTTCGCATTTGCTTTTGCTTAGTCAATGAGTGGCGGTTAAGATTAACATAAGTATAGGGTAGGGATGATGGTCTAGCACCAGTAATCTACATGAGCCCATGCCGGATCCTGCTCCTCTCCGAGTTGTAGCTCCATTTCGAGTTCGAGTTCCACCCGCCGATCGAGTTGTGTTGGACTTTCCGGCGGATCTTCCTCTTTCTCTGAAGGATGTTGCTGCAGCTGCTGCTGCTGCTGATGTTGCTCCTGTTGCTGCTGCTGCTGATGTTGCTCCTGTTGCTGGTGGCTGTTGTTGTGGTCGAAGGCTAGGAGCAACGGTGCCCTTCCTCACGCCAGGCAACTGCCATTGTTCATGAAGGCGGTGGCCGAGTCCAAGTCCACATATTCGCCGCCATCCTCGACCAGCTGCGACAGCAGATCGGTGGCAAAGCAGCCGTTCTTCAGCAGCAACAGTTGCTCATCATCGTAGGGCGTCATCACACCCACACCCACACCCACTCCCACACCCACACCAACATTATTGCCATGCTGCAGGCCCGAATGGAAATCCATCAGATGGTTGTTATTATTATGGTTATTTCCGTTGTTGTCATTGCCATTCGTGTGCACCACGCTGGCCATGTTGATGCCATTGATGCCGCACGGCGAGGGCAACACACAGGCATGCTTGATGTCCGGAAAACCATCGCTGGACTCGAACAGGAACCTCTCCGCACTTAGGGAGGTGGTATAGGGACTCTGCGAGTCCACCAGCTCGTGCTTTACAAACTCAATGGCGGTGGGCGTTGTGCTGGTGTTTCTGGTGTTGCTGTTGTGGCTGCTGGTGTTGTTGTTGTTGCTGCTGCTGGTGGTGTTGCTGTTGTTGTTGCTGCTGGTGTTGTTGTTGCTACTCATGTTGCTGCTGTTGTGGCTCGGATTGCTCAAGTTGCTGCTGCTCAGGCCATCGCAATTGGGCACATAGTCGGAAATTAGACTGGGACTACTATTCACCTGTTGCTGTTGCTGATCAACCACATTGTTGTTGTTGTTGTTGTTGTTGCCGGCGGGATTAAGGGACTGTTGCTGCTGCTGGTGCTGCTGCTGCTGCTGGTAACCGGCATGCTCAAACTCCTGAGCGCTGGGCGATGGCTTGCAGTAGCCAGTGGGTAGCTGTTGTTGCTGGGCCATGGCCGCCGCCGTTTTGGAGCCAAACTTGAAGGTGGCCATCGAGGGTATGCTCTGCAGCCGCTGGTGGCTATTGGCATTGCCGGAATTGGCCATCTCGCCGCCCACCACCACCGTTTCCAGTTCCAGTTCGCTGAGATACTTCTGAGCCGGCGACTGGAGAAGCTGGCTGGGCAATTGACAGCCCGAGGATCGCTGGCAACCGTGCGATTGCAGCATATCCAGGATGTTGCGTCGCTCGATCTCCAGCAGACGCACCTGCTGCTTCAGCTCCACATTCTGGGTGTCCAGCACTTCCGACTCCTTGATCAGATTCTGGGTGCGTTCGCGCTTCTTCATCCGGCACTTGGTGGCCGCGATCTTGTTCCGCTCGCGACGCCTCCGCCGCCGGTCCTCATCCTCCGGCGTCAGTCCCTTCGGCTGCGACTTGGTCTCGCTGTCATCCTCGTCACTCGACTCCTCGCAGTCTAGGTCGTCCAGGTCGTTGGCGTTACTCATGCTGCCGCTGTAGTTGTTGTTGCTGCTGCTGCCACCGCTGTTGTGCCCGTTGTGGTTGCTGCTGCTGCGCCGCGAGTACTTTGAGTGCGGCTGCTCCGATCCGGAGCTGGAGTCGCAGGTGGACAGCTTGCGCTTGCTCTGGATGGAGAGCTTCAGGCCCTCCTTGATCAGGCGCGAGCAGGTCTGAAAAAAGGCACAAGGAACAGGTGAAAAGTTAGCGGTTAGAGGGCTTTATGATTAAGGTGAGTTACCCTCACTTTACAGATTTAAAAAAAATGGAATATTACAAATATTTAATATCTGGCTTTTGAATAAAAATTGTATATTTCATAGTTTTTGGATAGTAAGACTCTTCTTGTCTACTTCATTTAAAGGCGCTAACAGAAAATACTAGTATATGCGAATTTAAGTCTGGGTACACTTTTTTTCAGTCTGTGAACGTCCTTCGCGAACATGTTAACCCGAAAAGTGGTTTGTCACCGATTACCAAAGTGGTTGTCACAGAAGCGTTCCAAAGAAGGCAGCTCAAGTTGCCCAAGACAGGCCGACAAAATCGGATTCGGATATCAACTACTCGCTGACATTTCCAACAGATTTTGAGTACACGATCAATGGTTTTCGTTCTTAGATTCATTATAATTTGAAATATATGGCTTAAAATATTATCTTTGTTTAAATAACTTTAAGCGAGATTCTCAGTAATAAGTGTTTTGTGTTATTTTTTGTAAAAATGTATACGTAGCCTTGATCTAAACTGACTGCCCTGTGTAAAGGTGAAAAGATGGGAAGTTGGGAAGTAAGAGCTCGACACAGTTTTTCGAGAGTTGGCCGCCCTTCAGAGGCAGGCAGGTAGATATGACGAATCGCGGACGGATTTCGAGGAGATTATCTCCAGCGGCATTTCCAGCTTTGTTTGTTTATTTGACCGGTGATTTACTCCCCACTACCTTTTTTTTTACGCTTTGGTGTAGGGCTTGGCACCTGGATTTGGGCTTGGGCTTCGGTTTCGGCTTGGGCTTGGGCATACTCAAAAGTTGCACATGAGTTATAAATATTAAAATGATCAGATAGAAATCTGCGACGACAACGGTCGTCTCCACGCCCAGAAAATGTTTACTCTCTCTCTCTCTCTGTGGCCCGAAAACAAGTGCATGCGACGACGGTGGTCGATGGCGGGTGGACTGCCTTAAAAACGAAAGCCAAAGCCAAAACCAAAACCAAAGTAACCTCGATAGCCAGCCTGCCAGCCTGGGCCAGTTCCATTTATGGAGCTCAAGACCCCAGATCCCCAAACCCCAAACCCAAAACCGCGACAGATGGTCATCACACCATGCCGCGCATTGTCAACTTTCATTCAACGCTCACTGATTGACTGCAGGCTGCGTTCAGCCATGTAAGTTAATGAAATGCCCTTAAGTGGACTCAAAATGCTGACTTAAAAGGTGGTTGCACAATTGAAAATAATAAATAATAAAGGGAGTATTAAAAACAACAAAATTAAGGTCATTTTAAAATTTATCTATTGACGAAACATTTTAAATTTTGCTAAACTTATCATTGAATATAGTGGTGTGTCTAATGCAATAAATCATCTCGAAGTATGAAATCCAAAGGTGCTGTCAAAATTGTGCCTTTAATTAGTCCTTTCCATTTGCAGGTCATTGAACTATAAAATTTATATGACATTTTTAAACTGAAACTTACAAATCCAGCTATACATTTTGCTTAACAGATTTTTAATATATACTTTTGACTCTAGTGCAATAAATTATTTTGAAATTTGAAATCCATCAAAGGGGCTGTCAAAGTTGTGCCTTCAATTAGTCCTTTTAATCCACAGCTCATTGAAATGTCGACCAGACCGTCGCCCCTTTTATTTATTTTTTTCCCCCCTTTGTCGCTGTTGTTTTTGCTCAGTTTTGTTTGTTTTCGAGAAATTGTTCGAATGCCACTGATTGAACGCGCCCTTCTTTTCAATTTTGCCTTGGCGCTTCTGTTAATTTTTTGGGCATCGGGTTCCATTTGAATTTTAGACACGCTGCGCTTTATTTATTGACCCAAAAATCAGATAAATAAATTTTGTGTTTAAAAAGCGACAAGTAAAGAAGAATGCCGAAATCGAAATCGAAAAAAAAAAAAAACGAAAACAAAATCAAAATCAAAATAATCGCATGCGCCATATTCCCCCCCCAAAAAATCCAAGTCGCTGGGAAATCGAAGCCAATGCATGACCATATGGTCAGCGTCGACTCGTCGGGCAAAAATCTGTTGGAAAATTGTGAAATTGCGTTGGGGGAAATGGTGATGGAAATGGGAACGAACGGCGCAGGTTGCGGCTTCAGTCAAAGTGTTTGTATCTTTGTATCTGTATCTTTTTGTTTCGGTATCTGACTTTGCGGAACGGCCGAGCCTTTCTTTGCACTTCGCATCGCTGCAACTTTAGTCGCAAAATTCGACCGAAAAGAGTCAATTTTTGGGCTGGCAAATTTGCATTTTGTTTGGCTTATTTGCACATTTCTCACTCGTGTTTTGTTTGCCGTTCTTATAATTTCTCCTTATTTTTACATTCCCCCTTTTAATTTGCGTTATTTTTCGGCAACATTTGTGCAAATATTTGGCGTGCAAAAAAAAAGAAACAAAGACAGCGGAGAGAGGGCAACGGAAACCTTTGGCTGAATCCGGGTTCGATTCTCTTGGGTTCAACTGGGGGTTAAATTCCTTGCAAAAATGTATGTACTAAGGCAAATTGAATCAAGGTTTCCTCTTATGCAATCGGTAATAAACCACTAGACTTTTAGTGCCATAGTTAAAATTTAATTGAATGTCATTAGTTCAAAATTTGAATGAAAACTTTAAAACCTTTCAGTCTTATGTCCACAAGCGAAACAATTCATTAGTTGGAAAGAAAAAAAACACATTTTGGCAACATTGAAATCTAAAGTGGTTATTAGGTTTTTTTTATTTCAACTTGTATTGCAAGTCCGCTTATCTTCGTTATTATCTTTCCATTGTCTTTATTATCTTTATCTTTAATGATTGACTGATATTTTTTTTACTTAACTAGCTGCGTAAACGTAATGACATTTGTTTTCCGTAGGTTATAAAAGATATAGGCGACCGATTGGCGACTTTTGCAAAACGTATCTTTAGGAGTTTCCAGATGTGAAAGGCCATACAACCGGGACTCCCCATTAGGTACATTTACAATTCAGTAGCCCAAACTCATTTCACATTGTTTGTATTCCATCGACTCATGCACTTGCAGTTTTAATATGACTTGAATCTGACCGGTTCAATTTGCCCAGTTTTTCATTCATTCATTTGTTCGAAGACTGTTTCGCCCACGCAGCACACGTCGCCGTGCAAAATCGGCCCACGCACGCTCTGTCTGTCCGTTTGTCCATCTGTCCGTTTGTCCATCTGTCCATCTGTCCGTCTGTCCATTTGTCCGTAAGTTTGTCCAAATGACACTGGCGTCAGCTTCGTGGGCGTCAATTGGGAGACGCTGCGAGAATTGATTTCACTTTTGCGGCACTGCGTTGGAGTATCTGCATCTGCATCCGAATCTGAGACTGAATTTCAATCTGAATCTGAATCTGAATCTGAATCTGCCTCTGCATTGGTAGTGGTATGGGTATTGGTATTGGTATTGGTGTGCGAGTGGGGAGAATCACTCTTGACTGACTGACATTGGCCTTAATGAGGCACGTAACTGCGGCTGCCGGTGGTGTCAACTTCAACGATTAATACAAGCACCACATACAAAGCTCTCTAGAGGTTGTGCAACGAACGCATCCCTAGTAATCCCCCGCTCCCAGTAATAATTGGCAGGTGTCTATGTACGAATGTGATTTACGATTATTACTTGAAACAAATTTATAGACGTTTGGTCGACGACGTAGCTTTTAATTGCCTGAAGTTAAGAGAGAGGCATCGTTTTTTTTTAATTTGTTTTTCAACAAATTTCTCATAAATAAAAAGCGATATTTTGGTGAATGAGCACCACTAAATCTTAGATCTTAAAAAAGGATTTTGTTCCTTGAGTTGCTTCTCTATATCAATTTGTATGTGACTGATTGCAGTTAAACCTTTTTGATTTATGTTTCCGGTTGGTTTTAGTTGTATTCACTAGCACAAGTACGCAAACTTCAAAAATATAAAATAGAGCTGAGGCGAGATAGATTGTTTTTTAAAAAGTCTTACTATATTTGCTCATAAAGTTAAAGTAACTGTGGCCGATCGCTTTAAAACGGACATCATCTTAAACTAAACCTTAAAAGCTAGCGTTAATAGGATTAGATACAAATAATATAAGATATGAATTAATATATGCTTAATATAAAATAGCTGGGACTGGAAGTTTTCGAAATCTAGAATCTAATGGGGGCCCCATTTATGTAATTATACGGTTTATTTGCCGTTCGTTGACTTACCTGTTGCACACTGGGCGTGGTGGCCGTGCCCGCTGGCGATTCGAGCGGCGATCCGGAGCAACTGGAATGACTGCTATCCTGCGAGTGCGACTGTAAATAGAGTATACGCACGTTAAGCATACGCCGTGTGGCACATCATCAAATCAAATCCTCACCTGTCCGTTGGGATTTCCGTTGAAGTGACGCACGGCGACCACCGGCGTGGATGTGGCAGAGGAGGATGCCGAAAGGGTGGCCGAAACGGCCGCCGCCGCTGATCCAAAATTGAAGTTGTCCAGCGGATTGGTCATGGCGATCAGCGAGTTAAGGATCTCGGGTGTCTTGGGTGTGTGGCCACCCATCAGGAGGCCGCTACCCTCGATGCTGAGCAGCGAGGAGGCCGGTATGTTGGAGTTGAACATGGTTGCACAGCACACACACACTCGGCAAACAAAAACAAAAACTAAACCGAACTAAAATTAAACGTAACGAACTGGTGCTTTCTTTTTTATTTCTTTTTTTAGTTATGTATTCTTAAATCACAGTTAAAGGCCTTCGCGTTGCATTGGTTGGTTGGTTGGTTGGTTGGTTGGTTTCCTACTATATATTATACAGAGTGGGTTCTGGAGGCACACACTTGGGTGGTGTTTTACTTTTCCGCTTATCACAACAAGTAAAACTCCCTTTTCTTGAACTCTTTTGAACTCTAGCGTTCTTGTCTCGGTTTATTTGGGTTTTTGGGTTTTTAGGGGCAGGAGGAATATGGCCGGTCCATCGGTTCCCATCGGCGCAGATCCCCGACTTTTGTTGTTCCTCAGAGCGCTAGGGCCGAGCGAATGCGTTGAACGTCGAAAAGCCGGCACCTCTCGCTTCACATCGACAGCGAATCTGCAAAATTCACAGAGAAAAAACACAAAGAGAGTGAGAAGAGCGTCAAATATACACGTATGTATATATACACAGAAAAAACAATGTTGGTAGTAAAAAAAAAAGTACCTGAATCTACTCATATTTTCAATTAAATATAAAATCAATACATTTAATAGAATGCATAAAAGATTACATCATCAAATGTTCGAATTAAAGTGGAGAAAATAAGACTGGTATTTTAAGTGCATTATATTTAAGTTTAAAATGGATTAAATATAAATTAAATTGAAAATATTGATAAAACAAATTTTAAAAAAAAATTATGATTCAATATAAAATATTCGAGTTTAAGTGGAAAACAGTAGTAATAGCAAATGGTGTTTTAACTGCATTGTATTTAAATTTAATATGGTTTAAACTTAATTATTGGAAACAATTCCATATAGTTCCATATTTAAAATGAATTAATTGAATTATAAAATACTTGCATTTACTAAGCATGTTTTAGCAGTGTAGAGGGAACGACACACAGAGAGACTTACGAACGTAAGTGCACAATGTCACCGTAAACAAAAGCAATTAAATTATAAAATAAACTCGTCCAAATTGATTCATGTAAGTCTTGGCGTGTCACGTGATCATCTAGCCTACAAATCACGATATCGTGATTGATCACGCACCAAGAAAAACCCCCCGTCTCCCGTCCATCCCCCACATAGTCAACATGCTTCAATTAAGCCATTAATCGGCTAATTAAGATCGGGCACACTTTCCATATAGCGTCTACACATCGAGTGGGAGGGTGCCACTGCCAATATATATAAAGATATATAAAAGATATGGTGGGGTTTTCAGGGGGCGTAACACATTCCTAACGGGTTGCCCGAGGTGAAGGTGAGCAGAAGGAGAAAATGCAGCGAAATTCCTCGGCGGCAATTGAAACGGAATTGAAATGCAATTGAAGGCAATCATCCATGAATTCGCTTGACTCCCGAGAACCCCTAAAAAGTGAAGTGAAGAGGAGAGGGCGGGGACTGCAGCGACTGGGCTGTATTACAGTCTAAAATTTAAATGAAAAACAAAATTGAAAGCGAGTTTAAATTCAAATAAATTATTAAAATGTTATAAAATGACATTACCTATTTTTAGTAAAGTAATATTTATAAAAAAAAACTTGTTTTACTTGAAATATAATGCCAAACATAAAAGTTAAACAGATAAGAGTTATAAATTAACTCTTAAGATGCGGTATATATCAAAAAGAAATTAAAGCAAATCGACAATGGGGAATCCCTGTATAATTTATATAATTTTAGAGCTTATAACTTGTAATGGCAATTCAATTAGCGTTTTGCTTGGAAATACTTGAATTACAAAGAAATTTCAGGGAATTTCTTGTTAATATTTTCCTACCACGTGGAAATTACTTCAAGCAATACAATATTATAGGTATTATAATATTTCTTACACTGCATTGCCAACTTAATCTTTCTAATTTCTGTCTCCAAACTTCACTTTATTTAAATGGCATTTCTCTGAAACTTTTCCCCTCCGCGGATTCTTGTGGCATTTCGAAGATTAACCATTTGACAAGGATCAGGGGATGGTTAATGTGGTGGTGGTGCAAAAAATAAAAGGGGGTGGTGGGCGGCTAGTGGTTGGGCGCAAATTCGCTCAAAATGCAAATTGAGCCTGTCAAACTTCAAAAGCCGAAAAGCAGAACACAAAAATCTCATTTCTGTCGGTTTTGTGCGTGAGTTCTGCTTTTCTGCCGCTTTGGCCTTTTGGCCATTTATCATATGGCCAAAAGTGTTTGCACTTGTGGTGGTAAATGCTTGATGTGTGTTGTATGTATATGACATGCTCTATAAGTTTTAGAGAGCCTCCCCTCATTTTGCCGATCTGTTCCAAACCGAAAGTCAGTCAGTCAGCAGCAAACAGCAAAACGAAGGCAGAATAAAAAATTATGATTTATGACTCTCGCATGTTTCTTTATTATTTTGGGGTTTCGGTTTTGGGGTTTGTTATTTTGTTTGTGAGAGCTTTTAATGCCTTCTGCTGCTGCCTTTGAAGAGGCTCTTTCCTTCGCTTCCACTGCAACGACGAAAATCACTTTTGACATTCGCCACGCACAAATCGCGCAAACACATCGCTTTTGGCCCGGCTCTTGTTTTCCACTTGGGGTCCGGCTTTGATGCCAAAGTATATTTTGACCAAATGCGGCGAACGTCAACTTCAAAATGCACATGCGTGGCCTCCCCGCGAGAACTTTTGGGGTCAGGGTAGCCCAAAGCTATAGCTGAAAACTGCAAGTCACAAAAGAGAGCTGTTTCACTTAAAACGATTGCAAACTATGATTTTTTCTTAATACATTTTTGTTACCACTCGAAGTTCTTTACTTTAAAACTATTAACTTCCTAACTTATAAGCCATAATTTCGTTGACTAATTTCAAATTATACTATCAAAATGTGGAACCAGCAACCTTTTGCTTGCACTTGCCACATTGACATTCCTCAGTTGTTTCACTGCTGCTTGAAAATAAAGTCATTTGCGGCTGATTTGTGGCTGGCATGTGAACTTCCACCAAGTGTGCGAGTTTTTGTTGCCAATCGAACCGATTGATGGCTACCAGATCGAACAGCAAATATCAAAAAGAGAGACAGAGAACACAGAAGCTTGCGCAACGATCGATGAAGATATATGCGGAGAGATCGTGTGGAGAACAAAACCATGAATATGCGATACAGACGCTGGCAAAAAAAAAGCTACAAAATTCCATAAATTGTTTAACTAATCAGCGCGTACTAAAGAATTCATAAAAAACGAAACATTTTAACAATTGTTTTATTACACTATTAAAGTAGCATTGTTAGCTTTAGCACAAGTTACAGAAGGGCATTAACAAGCAGCTTGTTTAACGATGTACTCTTTATATTAGCGTTAAATGTTATCGATTCTAGCGTTTATCGATTGGTATTTCATATAATCATCGGTTAAAACGCACTTTTTTTTAACCTATTGCAACTTGATTTATCAACCATTTTTGAGCGATGTCACAACTGATCGGGGCATTTGCTCTGGTCACGTCGCTTTCTAAAATATCCCAAAAGTGTGACCGATGGGTGACTCAGAAAACGATTCGGATTCCCGTCCATTTGCATACGATTAATGCAAATGAATGTATTGTGAACCGGTGCGATTGCACAACGAGCATTATAATAACAACACCTAATAATTGCGATACATAATAATAATACTTCGGTCGAGGAGCACGGACCTGCATTTATCATCGGGGCGTGCGATGTGAAAACGCTGCATAAGTACATTAAGCATTTGAGTTATAATATATGAAAAATATAAATTTTGTCCGTACATCTGCCACCACGAACGTTTATCGTTTTTTTCTTCTTTGTTTTTGTTTGAGTTGTTTCTCTACGTGCCCCGGTCGCACTCCACATTTCACACGAGCCAATAAGTGGAAAAAAGGCAGAGAGCAGCGAAAACTATGCCCAGCGCCGTCGAAACATATTGAGACATTTTTCAAAAAAATATTTTACTTGAAACAGATCAACTGGAAATAAAACAGTGCAGGGCTAAAAAAAAGTGTAGTTTTTGTATATACGTTTTTTTTGGGACCACTTAGTTTAGTTACTACGCAAAAGCGTAGTAATATTTATCGTTCTGTCGTTTTAGATTATTAATTACCTTTAACATACCAAACCTTGTGCAATGTCCATTTCATGTAACCAATTCATGGAATGAAGCCTAAATGCGTGAAATGGTAATGCGCAACCAACTTAACTCTCTATAAATTATGTGGCAACGCTGGTAAACGATTAAAGCCGAATTTAAGTTAAATTCTTCTCGCCTTCTTTCTTTTTGCCTCCAGTCAGGGTGATTTTTAATTAGTTTTTCTGTTCGCTTTGGCGATGGTAAAGTACATATTATTAGCTGCAAAACTGTTACTAGCAGAGATGGCATACATGTTAATTTAACACATCTGGGTACCTCAGCTAATATTATTTCATGAATTCGTTTGTAACGCATAAACAATTGCTTTTTTTAGTTCATGTGAAAATTCATGAAACGATTTAGATATATGTTTTATAGGATTGAAAATTTCTACCTCACTGCGTTACCGGCTTCTGACCAGAATTATAACACCCTCTGCTCTGCAAGGGTATAAAAGCAATAATCCACTAATATGAAACCATTTGAGGCATCCACAATCGGATGTCTCAGTTTCCTGGAAACTATAACAGGGTTCTCTTCTGGTTTTCTGGTTTCTCCTGCGTCATCGGATTCCATTTCAAGCCTTTGGCCGTTGATGTTGTGGGGGAGGATTGCTCTCCATCTCCACATTGTAATGGAATGAAAACTTTGCCAACTTTGTTGTTCGTCATCTATTCTGTGTTCTTTTTCTTTTTCTTGGTTCTGATTCTCTTATTCATATTCCGAAATGGATTTGAGCAGAAAGTAGTGGGTGTTTTTCGTGGCAGTATCTGTATGTGGCCATAAAAATAAACTTTCATTGTCGGGAGACAATCGCTGCTGCCTTCTTTTTCTCGTTTTTTTTTTCCTATTTTTTGCTTAATTAAAAGCATTGCCAAAGCCAAACACAGCAGAAAGGCCAAAGGCAAACACGCAGCGTGTGGCGGCGAGTGTACGTATAGTATCTGATAGATACGAAAAATGCCTTGGTAGTACGGCGGGCGTGCCCTTTGTCAGCTGTTTTCCAATTAAGAGCTACTGCAGCCAGAGGGGGTTGCAAATCTCCTCGAGAATGGCACAAAAATTTACACTTTAATTAGGCGTTTTGATAGTATATCTATCTGCCTTTGATTAGTTTGCTAATAGGTGGTGGTATGGGGGATGGTGGGGGAGGGTTGGCTATAAACCCTAGCTCAGCTCTGCCATTAACATAAAAGTTTACGAATGGGCCCATGGATATACGAGATTGGGAGGGCTGTATTTCTCAGGCCAACCTCTACTCTCTACTCTTTAGACGAAAATGGGCCGCGTGGCGATTCAATTAATTTATTATTCACTTAAGAGCGCCACGGGCAAACAAATTGGGGGAGGCGTTTTCTTTGGCGATGACATAAAAATGTTATAAAAATTAAGCGCACACAAGGAAGAAGTTGGAGCGAAACAGGCCAAGAAGTTTTCGCACATTCCAAATGCTGCGTCCCACTGTCGTGCCAAAAATGTCCTCACAACGGGTGGTGCTGCAAATGGTGGGTGGATGGTGGTGGTGTTTTTGGGTGGTGCACATTCACTTATGAAGAAGGAACGCGTGGCGCAAATTTTATAGTTATAAACATTTCCGTGCACGTTCCGAGCGTTAAATTTAAGAGCCACAAAAACAAGACAGACACGCAAAAATATAAATATGAAAATTGTTTAAGGGAAGAAAATGGGAACGAGGGAAAACCGCACGGTTGAGTACCCTAAGAATTTGGGATTTTATAGTTAGAAAAAAAATATAGGTGTTTAGTAAATACAATCAAACATTAAAATAACTTTTGCCAAAATTAAGCTTATTGAAATTTCTTGTCAAAGTTCGTTAAACAAATAAAAAGCTATACACCTAAATTTATATTTATGTCCCACAGAAAACATATACTTCCCTGACCAGCGAGGGTATTTTAGGCCATAAAACTCAAACTGTCGGCGGCGAAGTGAATGAAATGCCTTGAAAATGGAAAATTATGGAAATGAATTGGTTGACAGAAGGACTCGAATTAGAGAAGCTGCCCAAAAATGCAAATGAATGGGGGTGAGTAAATTTACTACTCCAAAACTAAAACTCACAGTAAGTTTATCGCTTGGAATGCGGATTGTGTAATCGCGATTGGGATGTGTATGTACTATGTTTATATGTAGTATATTTATATATCTATAGTTATATATATCTTGTGCATCGAATTGCAGACGCCTGTTCCGCGTATCGGAATATCAAGGCATCGTGGTAGTCACTGCCTTTCAGATAAGCGAAATAAAAACGAAAAACTTGGAGTGCACTCTGGAAATACGCTTCTCTTTTTTTTTTTTAGAGGTGTGCGTGTGCAAGGACGTTCGCAATCGGAACATTCATTAAACTTTGTGTTTTTTATCAGGCTTATCAGAAACGCTGCGTGTCAAAAGATGTCTTATCGTTGCAAAACACGGGCAAATCTTATCTGCACACCACTGTGTTGGTGTGCCTACCACCCCACACTACCCCACACTTCCAGCTACCCTCTTCACTCGCTTTTCTCCGGGTCTATCATTCTCCAACTCTCCTGTTTTCCCGTTCGATTTGGCGAAATCTAATTAATTTCTAGAGCTAATTCCCTTTATGACATCAAAGCGATTTATGCTGATTAAGGTGACATTATCGCCGCTGCTCGCCGTTTGCGTGTTCTTTTTTATTTATTGTTATTTATGGCCACTCTTGTGGCTCTCTTTGTGTGTGGAATTTTATCAGAAAGCCAAATGAGTTTTGTTTGCTGTGTGGTTTTTCGGTGTCTTTTCATTCGTCTCCAAATCCATTTAGAGCACTTTTCGCACCTCGTTTCGGACTGGCCCAAAAAAAATACACTTGTACACATTTGTATCCGCTAGATGTTCTTCTCGGCCATGCGACAGCCAAAGATATTCTCTGAAACGACGGAATCTTCATCATCACAGCACAGCGGCGATCATCATCTCGTCATCTTGCCGATTTGTATGAAGGAATTCGCAATAAAAGTCTTTATTGTGTTTACTTATTGCGAACGGGAATCGAGAACGGCCAAAATGGAATCTCAGAAACACACAGATACACAAATTTACACACAGCTACAGAGTATATCTAATGGAAATTTCTGTGTTGGCGACGCGTTGTAACTAAAAAATAAAAGCAGTGGCGTCCGTCGAAAGGGGATGGCGCGGAGAGAGCAGTTCGTGGTCAATTCTTGGACTGCAACAGCGGACAGCTGTCGAGAGTTCGAGGAAATCCCCAGATCGGGGTACAAAAAAAGATTGCAATTTACTTCTTTGTTCACTACGCGGAAAATATTATTTTAAACATGCTAAAAATGTGTGCAGCAATGCAGAATTTGAAAATTAACTTTGAAACCCCCTTGACTGTAATTCTATTAAAATTTAAAAAAAAAACAAAATATTAAATTAATTAAATCAATACAAAAAGCAAAAATTTGCTGTTTTTATTAGTTTATTTGCAAGGATGGGAATCACTATTTGGTTTTTTATTTCAAACTTTATTACTTTGTTGGCAATGCACAGACTTTGGCATACTTGAGAAATCACTTATCATTTTAGTTACACAATTTGTGGCGTTTATTTATAAATCGTAACCAAGTGCACTAACATATGTTACAAATAAGCAGATCATGATGGAGAATATTTTCAACAAACATTAAACTAAATGAAAATTTTCCTAATTACGCTTTTTTTAAAGATTGTCTTTTTGAACAATATATCCTCGCCTTTTTCCCCTGCTTTGGGACTCTTGGAGTGCCAAAAAATGGGTAGTGAAAAGGGAATTTGTAGAATAATGTGATAAAGATGGGGGAAGAGAGCCATCAATTAGCGGACAACGAATGTGTCCCAAATGTATTTTTTAGCCCAGCCCCAGAGGCCACGCCCAGTGCACCTAGCTCGGGGCAGCTGGAGGGCACACACACACACACACACACACACACACACACTCATATATGTATACTGATGGGCTCCCCCACACACACGCAGATACACATATAGCTGGCATGTCCTTGACACATATCCTGCCATACGCTCAGCACGCACATCCTGTGCGAGTGTGTGTTAGTCTGTGAGTGTGTGAGTGGGCCAGCCAACGCCTTGTGGGGCTTCATCCAAACTTGGCCCTAATCCATTTGAACTATCCCCGTTCTCGGTTTGTTGCCAACTGCCAACTCGCTTCCTTGCCTTCACACAGAAAGAAAAACATATGTAAAATCCACATAGAAAAAAATTATATTTTACTATTCACAAAAATGTCATGAAATTTAATATTATCAATTAAAATAGTAGACATTTAGTAGTAAGAGTCTTAGGCTAGTAATCTTGTGGGTTCCAATCCTGCTTTGAAGCGAATTTTTTTTTTTTTTAACTTTTATTAACTGTTGATTTTAGGTCCACAAATGGTTCTCTCAAAAAGCATTGTTTGGTATGCCCATGGCTGGAGCACTAGCCTTCAATGATTGTTCAATAAGTTAAACTAATTATGAAGCGTTAACTATGTGTCTATTAATGAAGATAAAAAGAAATATATAAATTGTGCAAAAAAAAAACACAAACTTGATTGGATAATTGTTATTCTTTTGTGTGCTTTAATATTTAAGAGATATTCTAACATTTACATGGCAATTATGTATTTTTTATAGGTTTAAGAGTTGGTTTTAAATGTTAATGGTATATGTCAATGGTATATTTTACACATGTTTTTCTGTATGTGTATTCAAGGATAATAAAACAAATTCTCCTACTTTGTGGGCCAAGCGCAAGTTCTGCGGCTTCGGCTCTTTTGGCATGTGTGTGAAGTGCCGTAATATAATCCTAATGGAATTTACACTCAAACTTTACAATAGCAGGCAACAATAGCGAGGACACTGCGTGTCCTTTGTCATTTGTGGGGCGAAGGAATCTTTTTGCAGGAAGAGCCAACCGAAACAGTGGAGGGGAAACTAACTTCGAGGTCAAATTACATCCGAGTTGGGCTTAAGAGTGGAAATAAAAAACAACAACACAGGTTCCCAATGAATTGTAAGAAAATTGAACTGAAAAGAAACTTGTATATAAAGTTTCGAATATAAACAGGAAAATATAACAGAATTTAAACCGACATGGAAATTTTTCATTGGTAATCGAATTAAAAGTGAGAAACGAGTTATGTGTGACACCAGCAATTAAAAAAAAATATATATATTATTATAATTGAACTTAAATCGTTATATTTAGTTTCGCAACGTTCAAATTTTATAAAACTAAAACCGAGTTGTTGGAATTTTTTAAAGTCAAACAGGGAACAACTATAATTCCAAATCAATTAAATTAAATAAAGTGTGACCAGAAATAGACTGTTCAAAACGCATAAAAACCAATAAATTAAATTTTTCAAAACTTTGAGCGGAAACATGATCAAAAATAGCAAACGCGAGAACACATTGTAACCAAATTTTGTCTCGCTTGAGTTGCTAGGGGTTTTGGAATCATATTCGAATTTGGATTTAAATTGCGAAGGTCAAGTGCATTAAGGCGCAACGGAAACGAGGCGAAATGTTAACCGGCGGAGGGGAGGAAAAAAAAATAGAAAAAAAAACTAGAAAAAAACTCGAATCGCGCCACTTATTTTCTTATTTTTTCTGGCTCTCCGCAAAAACATATATACGTATATATTTTTAAAGAGAGAAAGAGGGGTGCGTGCGTAAGCGTAGTAAATTTTGATTTTATTTGATTTGATTTCGAGCCCAAAGCAAACCATACCGAATCCGTATCCTTGGACCGACTTTGTCTTAATTGTGCGTGTCAGTCGGCCACTAAGCCGCAACTTGGACATGGACATGTCCGTTTTCTGTTGGGTGTGTTTAACCAGGACCATTGCCGACTGGGCAATCCAAGGACCAGAAGTCGTTAATAAGAGCGGAAATGCTGGCGCCGACAATATCATTTTGGCCCCCACCCTCTTGCGGCACAATTATGATAATTGAGTGAGCTGAAATACAAAAATACTGGCAGGGAGGGATGGAGGTAAGCAGACAGGTTAAATTGCGCTTAACTCGCCAGTGAATGTGGCATATTCCTGTCCTGGGCACTGGCTCCTTTTTTTGATTGATTCGCACGCGAATGTGGCAAAAAAAAAAAGTGGGCAGTCGACTCTACTCGACTGGCGCCCAATTGTCTCGAGGACCCCGAACCGAACTACCTAAAGAGGTTCGTTTTTCCCTTACATGTGAATAAATCACGATTTTTTCCGCACCTAGTGACGCATATTATTTAGTCCAATCCTCCTCCCTTTAAAAAAATCAATTGATTGCGTGCTTACAGTTTGTTGTCTTTGATTGATTTCGATTCACTTGGCTGTGCGTGTCGCCAGTGCGTATGAGTAATATTTGCCTTCTCCCCCATTTCTTACTTTCCTTGGTTTTTTTTGTGTTTTATATCTTGAACAGCCAGGAAGCTGAATGCTCCAGAAATTGTACTATTTTTAGCAGTGCCATTTAATGTTTTGTTTACTTCGCGAGTGGCCAAAAATGGGACCGGTACAGTAGCATAAACACAGCAGCGATTTAAGACATGCAGTTCCGTTTACACAGTTGGCTTTCAATAATAGTATTTATGATAAAATGTGAAAATATCTACAAATTAATATTTAATAAAGGAATACAAAGTATTGAATAAGGATTTAAACCGAAGTTGATATATAAATATTAAGCATATGAATAATCCTAACATAAAAATTACATTAAGTATTTTGTTCATTACTAGTCCAAAGAAAATTTTATGCTGCCTTTTTTTAATTGTGTTGGTAAATGTTTCGTTGAAAAATTTTAACTTAAATCGAAACCGGCTTTTAGCAGCCTGAAAATCGATAGAGTGCGATCTTCTTCATCGACCTAACTCACCATTAAATGCACAAATCGCCGGACCGAGATGAGTTGAGCTGAGCTGAAATGAAATGAAGAGCAGAGAAGGGGAACTGTTAGCATTGATTAGCGTTTGGTGTGCAAACACGATGTGCACGGCATGGATTGAAAGCGTTACTGAAACCAAAACTGGGTAATGGCTAAATGGGTACTGGGTACTGGATACGGGGTACTGGGTTCACAGTGGACCGGCGGGCCCATCAATAATTGCGGCTTACAGCCATCTATTATGTGAGTTTACTGTGTGTAAAGACGATTGATGGTTATTGATTAGGCAAACGGCCCCCGCTTCGTCGCATGCTGTATATGTGGTTTTTATTTCGTTTTTGTATTGGATGTTGTGGACTTAAATGTGACTGTAGTGGCTAATATCAATATGCGAATATGAATCATCGCGAAAACAAAAGAAGAATCAACGCTAAAAACAAAACTCGCGTAGGTAGCACCAATTTTTTAGGCAAAAGCAAATATAAAAAAGTTTCGCCAAATCCAACCAAGCCAAACCAAGCTATGTCAAAGATAAAGCAGTAGAAATGAGTTTGATGGCTAAAAAAATACACTGCAATTACTTTAATAAAAGTCTGATTCTTAGCTGAATAAAAAAAAACCAGAAGTATACGAATTACTTACATACAACTTAAAAATTACTAAACTATTAATTAAAAAAATTGCTTAAACAGAATGAAAACCATTTTACTTATATTAAAGAATTCGCTTCAACTTACAACCGAATATATCTTACAAATTCTCGAAAATGCAAAAAAAAAAAACCCATATACTCTGCCCACGAGCAATGAGTGCGAAAAGCTAACCAAACATCGAAAGCAACTGACTTGACTGTCCATTAATTTGGCTTGAACTTCGCTTTGGTGATTTGTTTATTTGGCTTTTGTGGCCAGCCAAACAAAAGTTCTGCCTGCGATGAAACTTAGCGGTTGGATTTTTTGCCACCAAAAATCGGCTCCGGAATTGCTACTTCATTTGCATCAATTGTGTTATTTACACCGAAAATTGCATCTTATGTTTGCGCTCTTTAATGTCATTAATTTGTTTTGTTTTCGAGCCAAACAAAGGGACTGCGGGTGGAAGATTGGAAGATCGGGATACCTGGCAACCAGGCAACCCGGCAACCTGGCTGCCGTTTGCCATTTCGGGCTTTTAGCTTTTGTTATTTTGTGCGAATTTTCGCATTGAATTCGCATTGAAATGTACGAAAAGGTCAATTAGGTGCAATTAACAGCAATTTTGTTGCCCTGCTGCTGCAGCTGTTGGCCGAAAAGAAGTGCGCTGAAGCGCATTGAAATGCTGAAAAGCCGTTGAAAGGCCTGATTGAAGAGGAAAGTTTAATTGAGCCTTTGGAGCTGTAAGCCAAAAGCGGAATGCGTGAATTGAATGGAGCGTAAAGGATCATTTAGGCAGGGGCCTCATCATTACAACTGATTGGTATTCACGCAGAGTATTAAACGGAGTGCTGATTACCTGCAACTATATGCTGATTATAATGCAAAGTGCTTGTGTTTAGGGAATTGAATTTAAATTGTAAATCAAATTTGGAGACCATTTACTAAGAGAGTGCAATTGAAATCAAAGGAAGTTCGCTGAAAGTAAAACTGATTGTGTTAAATCCTGTTTAACCAGAATTGGTGATTTTGTTATTGGAAAGTATTATATTAGAAGCAGGTTGTACAAAAGCTGAGGCTATAAATATCGTATTTTGGGATATAAAAAAATGTGTATATTTTAGCATTGAGTTAAATCTGATATTGAACAGGCTTTGAAATAATGTTGACCCAACTCGTTTGGCATTTTTTCCCTGTTAATTTGCAGTAATTGCCGACCCCACACCTGTCTGCGATCCATCAGCTGGAGAACCGGGGGAAATGAGAATATGGATGTGTGTTTTATGGCCTAATCAGCGGTAATATTCAATTCAAACTCGTAATATCGAACATCAAGTGGGAATCGGAATGGGCAACGGCATCGGAATGGAAATGGAAATGGAAATAGAAATAGAAATAGTAATAGAGATGCGATGCCGTGACCTTGACAAGATGCATCTGACGATCAAGGGGGCGCTTTCCTAATGAACGGATAATAAAGCTTGAGATAGAGTCTCGAAATGGGGAGCAATTTGTGTTGCTTTAATGTCCATTCGGGGCAATTAACCAACAACGACAGCTGCTCCACAACACACCGACACACACATACACACCGACAGCAAGTGCCCATAGTAAAATTTCAATTTTCGGCTGTCAACTGTGCGAGCGACAGAGATGGCGGCACACATTAAAAATTATTTAATTAAGTGATTTTAATTTCGCTTTTTTCGCCGTTCGCCGTTTTCTGCTTCCAACAACCACTTGAGACGCCGATGCTGATTGTCTAATTTCATTAATCTAGGCGAAAAGAAGGGGGGACAGACACCGAAGTGAATGATTCGACGAATGGCAGTGTGCCAGGCAAACGTTCGTTTTGACCCACTGTGCGCGCTTCTTGTCAATTAGAATTTAGAATTTGACCTCTGTGCACTAGTTGCGCGGAAGGGAAAAATAAGTGCCAGGGGCAGGGTCGAATCGTATCGTATCGAATCGAAATCGGTTCATTGCGTGGGACTGTCCCATATAAATCACACTTGAGTGCCGCCAAACATTCGAACCAGAACAGAAATAATCGCTCAATTAGCCACCGGGCAAAGTCCACTTGAAATTGCATTTTCATTTTCATTTTCATTGTATATCCGACTGGCGCCAGGAAAAAGTAGAAAAAAAAGTTGGCAAAAAAAAAGTTTTCTTGTAGCTTTACAGTCTTAACTCAAAATGTATATATGTGAGATACATGTAATGTATATATAATTTTAATCAATTCATAAATCATACTTTCCATAGACTTAGTCTTCGAAACTGCCTTTTTGTTCGACTATCCGTTAATTAGGGTAAATTGGAAATTTGATTTACAATCCTAAGTATATATAATTATACCCACAACATTTTATTTTTTAGTACATTTTTGAGTTTTAAATCAACTTTATAGACTTTAAGTTGGTTTAGTGCTTGGCCCCGAGCCTTTGGGAGAAATCACCGCCCCCCCCGGCTGAATCTGCCTTGATTTATAGGCTTCACCGTCATTATCACAAATCGGGGCGTGGTCAGTCGGGGCTTAGAGGCCCATCGACTGGACGACCTTCGTTCGGCGACTTACTAAAGCGTTTTACACGCCGGATTTTTATGTTTTTTTTCTGGCTGTGGTGGGCTTTTGATTTGTCGGCTTCTAATGCTTCCGGTTCCCACTCCTCCGACTCAGATGTGTGCTGTAAGTTGGTAAGTTGAAGGCCTTGCCGGCGATAAGATATGGCCATAACGCCGCGGCGGAGCTCGCATTGATTACCCGACTCGGCCAGGCCAATTCGGTGGAAAAGTACGATGGCTGGCAATGGTGACCATTAAAAAGTCATTACAAAAGCACAGTACAGCACACATGCATGTTGTTTTAGAGAGGAGTTTAGGTAGGAGAGGGACGGGGGAAGGGGGCACTGAGACAAGTATGAGTCTGGCATAATTGCAGAGGGGCAATCAAAAGCTTTGGAACGCACAGCACACGGGAAGTTTCATGTCCAAGCTGAGTTTGGGATTTCCGCTAAGAGTCGAGTCGTCGACATGTCTGCCCCCCTTTTTCGGGGGAAACCCCTTTCTGCAGCCCCTGTCTCCTAGTGTGTTGGCCACTTAAAGGGCTTTGGATTGACTTGTACTCGTATTTGCCCATTGATAATGAACGTCAATTATCGTGTGCCTGTTTGTTTGCTTTGCCTCGGTTTCGGCCCGAAAACACTTTTTTCTTTCTTTTTTTATCGCCTGGTTTTTTAAGTCCAACACAGCGCCAACACCTCGTCCAACCCGTGATGTATGAAGTGACTTGTGAATTATTATATTTTATAAAAACCCTTAATCAAATGAACGCTGGATTTTATGTATTTAAAACAAACCATAAAGTAATGATTAATCGATAAACCTTCAAATGAAATGAAATGAGCTTTTGCCATTAATAATAATAACCTCTTAAAGAATATTATAATTTATAAGCAAACAAAGTGATTTAAAAATCGCTGTAGTCTATATATTTTAAAAAATACTGAAAACATCTGGAAATTAAGGTTCAATCGATAAACCTTCTTATTAATCGAGCTATCGCCGTTTTAAAACCTCTTAAAGATGATTATATTTTATCAAAACTTTTAAACAAAGTGTTCGATAAATCGAAGGCTTTTATATTTTTCAAAGAATATTTGAAACACATTATGGAAACTTATGTTTAATCGATGAACTTAAAACTAATCGAGTTATCGCCGAATAAAAACCTGTTGCCCACGCCAAACGACCAACTAAAAATGCTTGCCAAAGCCAACAACTTAATAAATTGTGGATATGTTATGCTGCTTCTTTGATCTATCAACAAAAGAAACTCAGAGAAATTTATGTGCCACCTGAGAAGAGAATCATGAGATCACACGGGAACTGGTGGCACTTGGAAAGCCATCAAATGCCAGGCAAACTATGTAAATGTCCGGCAATAAATTCGGCCAAACATTGGAGTGGACCAACGTCAAGGCGATCTTGGCACACTTTGAGCATAAATCTAGAGCCATAGAATTGAGTTACATATATGTACATATATCCAGATATGCATAAGCAGTGGGTGGTGGATGTAGATGTATAGATGGATCTTGTTGGGTGGGTGCCGCCTTTTTTTTGTGTTGTCGCGGCTTTAATCGTCCGGCATTATTACAGTACAGTATTTGATTGATTGATTAACTTGCAGTCGGTAATTGAATTGAAAAGTGACCGCCGGGCATGTGCCTCTGCCATGGGCGTGGCACTTGACGATCGGTCGTGTCGACGCAGTTTTTATTTATTTAGTTTATTTTTTTACAACAGTTGTCGCTTCAATGTCGCCGCTTTTTAGTTGCAAATTAATGCTGACAATGCAGCAGAAATAGATACGACCAGAGCACAGAGCGTCGGAATTATATTTAGCTCTAGATACATAGAGTGTGCACACATATGTACATATGTGTGTGCACATCCGATCTTGATGCGATCTATCCGTAACAAAATAGAACAATCGACTGTCCCAGAGGCGAGCTGAAAAAACAGCGAGTAGTATAGTACTATATATTCGTGAACACATCCAACAAAAAGCCATAAAACAATCGTAAAAATGCGACAAGGCAATTGAAGAGAGTCATACAAAGCAGCCACAAATTGAGAAGACGATCGTAGTCTGAAGCTTAAGTCCCAAGTTGAATAAGTTAAAAAAAAAAAAAAAAGCTAACTTGGTATGAAGTTTTTCTTGTGGCACATAATAAAATAGGTTTCAAATAAATATACAAAAAAACACCAATAGTAACAAGTTTTATATAACCAAATGTACAATGCAAACATCTATGATAAAGTACTTTAAAGAGTTCTTCTTCAAAAATCTGTAAGTTAAATACCTTAAAAATGTTACGAATTTTTTCACACCGCCATAAATTAACGGATAAAGCCAGACCTTCCATTAAATTTTTGGGTTGCGGGGGTATTTGTTTTGCGGGGTATGATTGTGATTATCATTATGATTAAAAGACAACAAATATTTGACTAGTGTGTGTGTGTGTGTGTGTTTGTTGTTCGGTTCGGGTCTCTTGTTGTTTTTGCCTTTTTCGTTGTGCGGGGCTTTATGATATTTTAATTTATTTTGAATTCCAAATGAATTGCTTATTGTTTTAAATGGAGGTTCGGATGGGTTTGTTTCGATTGTTAATTAGCATAGCAGAAACAAGTTGAACAAAGCTCGGAAATACAAACTAAAATAAATAGAGGTAGAAGTAGAAAAATAGAAATATCCGACTGTGCGAGCGAAAATGAAAAAAAAAAAAAAAAAACTAAACAAAAAATACTAAAGAGAAACTAGTTTTGACTAATGAATGACGGCGGGGTGTGCGTGAATGGGAAGTTGCAGATAGGGATGGCAAAATATATAAAGAAACCAAATACACATAGAGAATATGGCAAATGAAATGCCAATGAACCAAAGTGGCCAAATGGATATTTTTCTTTTATTTCTATGCCGCTCATTTGATAGGTTTGAATAATTTATAAATGCTTTTGGCGTTTGGCGTTTGCCATTTAGCGAATGCAAAAAGGAGGAAAACGATTCCGCATAGAAGACTTATGACCACCGGCCATTCGAAAGTCGCCGCTCGGAAATGGAAATGAAAATGGGAATTGGGAAGGGGAATGGGAATTGGGAATGGGAATGGTTATGGGCGGCGAACTGGGCGTGAATTTTTGCGATTTGGAGTCAAAAATGGGTTTAGGGTCGGGTTGTAATACCGCACTTCCAAATCGGTCAGCATTTCAACAAGGAAGATTGTGTGACTAATAAAAATACTGGCTGGCGAATTTATCTTGGTCGAGCTTAAACAAGAAATATCGACGTCTCCCACCCACACACACTCGCACACACTCGCATACAATCGCACTAACTGGGACACCCACAAACATATACATACATACATACACTCAGAGCAGCAAAGTGTAACGAAGTTAGAAATCCACATACAGAAATAAAAAGCTGTTAACGCCCACGCCAAGGCCAGAGCTAATTTGCATATCTTGACGCGCATACACGAAACCCGAAACAAAAAACACCAAATAAAATAGCGAGGAAACGACGGAGTCTCGGTTCTGCATGCTCGAAAGTATATAAATATATATAGGACTGGTAAAAATGGAGACAGCTCAATAAAGTCCTCGAGTGGATGGCAGGCGCCAGCTGGTCAGGAAACTCGGGCTTGGTTTGGTTGCTTGCAAAACTCGAGCAATGTTTTGGGGTCACCAAGCGGACTGAGAGCCTATTTGTTTTAATAGTTATCTAACCTTTACTTATTTAAATATGTATTTAGCCTTGCAAAAACATGTCTCTTTTGTATATATGCATTTGCATTTGTGAATTCACAAATTAATTAGTATAGCTTTAGCTGAGCATGTCAACGACCTATCGCCAGTTTTGCTAAAGATACTATTTGCATCCATTAAAAGAAACTTGTGTGTCCATATTTATTGCATACAATTAATACGTATGTATTAATGGTCTCTTGCCTCTTCTTAGCTGTGAAATTATACTAACAGGCATAAAAGAAATCAGTTACTTACGTGGAACAAGAAAATTATAAGTACAAATAAGTTAACCAAAATTATGGGGTCACCAGTTGTTCTATGACAAAGAGGTTTTTGTACGGAGCAACCCTGTATGGAGGTGATCGTCGCAAAACCGTGACCCGAGTCGGGTTCACCAGCGTGTCTATGCTAAATTTCGGCGGCTATGCTGCGGATATCAATGCTAATGTGTCCGCCAGATACCCTGCGTTCTCAACCATGTGCGTGTGTAACTAAATACAATGCAAATTTCTTTCGACTCAATTACTCAAAAGCAAAAACAACAACCATCGAAAAACATTTTCACACAGACACAGACACCGACAGAGACACACACAACGTATACAAATGCGAATACGACCACGGCGGCACATGCAAATTATATATATTTTACACCCCCATGACGTTGCAGGGGCATAATTAATTAGTTGAACGGGGCACGGAACTTGGACCGACTGGACTGCTCGGCTTTTCGGATATTCGGATTCGAGTCGCGCTGTTTTTGGGTCTTGTGCTAATGGGTCCATATTGTTCGAAAAAGCCACTGACTGCGGGGCAGCAATACCAAAAACAAAGGCAGAAAACAAACATAGCAAGCAAAAAAAAAAAAAGAAAATAAAAAAAAAGCGGAGATGTGGCTAAAAGCCAGCGAACAGTGTTGCCAGATACTCTTGTGAAAAATTCCAAAGTGGCATAGTGCGCTATTTTAGACAAACGTTAGATTTCGGCAAATCTATTTTCTAAAAAAGTTTTTACACAAAACAAAAGTTTAGAAATTACCTTAACATTATTTAAGCATTTTAAATGTAAGCATAAAATCTGATAAATTTGAATGCTTTAGCTAACCTCTTCCAATATCACATTCTTATTATAAGAATGCACCAAGTTCTTTCCATACCTGTCTTGCCATAGGTTCTGTACACTTAATTTTGAAAGCCAGAAGACAAAAACAGCTGGGAGTGACAACTCTGGTTGGGCCAACTACTAAAATGGATTCCCGCCGGACTTCCTGGCCATATCATATTACCAGCTCGCTCTCACCCGCCTTTCGTTTGTGGATGTGGATGTACCCCGCTTTGCCTGATGGACATGACCCAAAAAACAACAACGGGGCAAGTGACCCATAAAACACGATATGCAGCAGCGAAAGTGATGACACGGAGAAAGAAAATACAAAAAAAAAAAAAAAAGAGCGGTGGACAAGAAGCCAAACCATCGGGCCAAGCCCTCGCGCACACTGCATTAATATGATTAGCAGGAAGATATAGCCAGCGAGCTGCTAGCAGGCGGTGAAAAATGAACCTGGGGCAGGAGCTAATGCCATTTCCTGGAACGCGCTCAATGTCGGTGGAAGGTCATTCTCGGGCACGGGCACCGTGGGACGGCAGTTGACCTACCATATGGCCAAACTGCCATGCCACCTAAAAAAAACAACAACACACTCACGATGCCCGAAAAACACAGCAACACAAGACAAAACTCATTCACCAGCTCGGAAAAAGAATATCTCTGGGTGCAGCCCACGTGCATTAAGACAAGATTTGGAGGGGCAGCCAAGAGGTTATACACACATCTTGTTGTGTGGGCCGACTTCAAAAACACCAGCTACGGAAGTGCAGTCACCAACGTAGCCGCAAGAGTGGCTGAAAGTACAGCCAAATCTGGCAAATAAAGGTTTTAACATTTTATACAATATATAAAAAAAAAATACGTTTAAGGGTGCTCAAAAAAAAAAACAATTTTTTTTTATTTGGACTAGCGATGTAAAAAAAAGCTCTGCAATTGCTGTTGGCTTGATTCTTTGGTCTTATCAGCATCAAAAAGAAGAAACGAAATATTGTTATTGTATAGCTACAATGCATATAACAGGAGAATTAAGACCTTTCTCCCAATCAAGGACAGGTTCAAAACTCTTTCACTACTCCATCTACAAGTTGTTGTGAGCTCAATTTGATTGATTTCCGATTAACCCACACCTGAAACATTGTCTCTTTCTTTTAAAATATTTTTAAGGAAGTTTCTTTAACCTGATGCTCATTTATCACCGTCGTCCAACGGATTGGTTAAACATTTAATTTCCCTATGCAAATTAACAGCAGAACATTTTCGGACTGGCATTTTGTGCTGTGCTGCTTTTTCGTTGTCTTTTTTTTTTTTTTTTTTTTTTTTTTTTTTGGTTTTTTGGCTTTTTTGTACTTTTTGTGTTTGGACCTTGAACAAGGTGAAGTTGATTGCTAAGTTATTGTTGCTAATGCTGATCCCAGCTATTGTTTTGAACATTTTGTTTTGTTGTTGTTTTGAAGTTCAAAGTTAACGAAACGAGTCGAGTCGAAAAAAGAGGGAGACGCGCAGTAGTCAAAGAGGAAACAATGAAAAAAAAAACAAAAAAATTCACACCTCCGAAAATCGGTAAGATGAACAAAATGAATGACCACAAGGCGTATGCTTAACGCAAGTGATGCAGCAATCAATCAATGATCGCCGATGGCCACAAAATTAGTAAAAAGAGAGAAAATGAAAAAAGAGAGAGAGAGAAAAGAGAAATGGGGAAGCAAAGCTTAGGAAGTTTTAATCGGAAATGGAAACAAATTGCTAAATGTGGTACACCGATCATATTATGTTTTTTTTTTTATTTAATTGTGGGTTCACTATTACTCCGTTATCATGTGATTTTATTTTTGTCCCCAACTGGCTTTGATTTTACCTGTTATACTAAATCCATCTCCAGCTCATTTTCAATTTAAATTCACACCACTCTCCCCCGTTCACTGAGAATCCATTTAAATTTTGTGCAATTTTCGGTTTGTTTTTGTGACTGCTTACTTTTATATTGCGCAATGAATTTGTGCCACATTTAGATACAAATACGTATGTATGTACACGGCTACAGATACAGATACATTTGAACCCGAGCACGAGGTGACAAATTGCCTTTTGATGTTGGCAACGCAATCGGCCGACCTTGAGGCTGCATCTAACCCCGGTTATCTGCCTCACTCCCCCAAATCATTTTTCAGCCAGCAATTTGTTTTGTCAAATTTTTCTTTGTTTCAAATAAATTACGAATAATTTGAGAATTTTTTTTCGTTTGTTTTCGTCGACAATCCATAAACAAATTACCCGAAAAAGTTGGGGTAAATGAAAAACGAGCAGCACCAAAATGCTTGAGTTTTCCCATATTAAAGCAACCTTCAACCTATGCGTCTCCTCTCTTCGTGGCATTTTAATTGTTATATAATTAAGATGCAAACTGTTATTATTTTCTATTATAAATAACAATCGTTCGTGTATTTTCGGAGCATCCTACAGTTTTTCATCTCGTTTCCGTTGCTTTGGCTGTTTTTTTTTTGTTCGCATTTGCTGTCTGGTTTTATGGATCAAAAAGCGTAACACCGATACACGGGCCACTCATAAACATAAACATTCAACAAAAGCTCCTCCTTCTTGGCCAGTTCCCCCTTTTTTTCAGTTCTACCCATCGCAGCGGAAAGTCATTAGCAGCGAGCCCCAATTCGGTTTAGGATTTGGATTCGGATTTGGATACGAATTCGGGTTTCTAATGAGTTTGCCAGCCATTTGTCTTGCGAATGGAGAGGTAATAAGTAGTGACGCGGCTGAAAAATGTTTTTTTAGATCGGGATAAATACGTATGTGCATTAGGGTGGTCCCGATTTGTATGCAAAATTTAATAAGGCATACCAAAGGTTTTTTTTTTGGCAAAAAATTCGCATTGGATTCAAATTATTGCCTTTATTAAAAAAAAAAACGTATTCTTACTGTTTAAATAGAATTTTTGGTTTTAGAATATATTTTTTTTCGAGAGTACTTTTTTGATCACTCTCAGTATATATGCATACATACAATGTTTCTATACAAAAGAGCTTAAAGATGGGGGTTCTGAAAAGAATGGTCAGAAATGTTTATGAACCTGACATTGAAAATCCCTTGTAGACGCTAATCATTTTTAGTATGATGTCTTGCCTTTCAAATAGATATTGCGTATTATAACAATAATATTAGTTTGGTTTTTTAGCATTATAATATTTTCTGTGTGCCTTCAATAGACTTCTAGAAAAGGTCTTATTTATTTTATTGTAAAGCTAATGTCTAATGAGCTTGAAGTGTTCGGGGGATCTCCCTTTTGCGGCATCGAGAGCAAACATTTTCGAACATGGCCACGCCCACAGCTTTACAAGTTCTCTAGTCGCAGTTGATTTTTTTTGGGTATTTAGGTTTTAATAGTCCACGCCTTTTGTTTTTGTAGGTTTTTTCTCTTCGTATTTCGGAGGGCTGGAAACATGTTTTTCTAGCTGTTTCTCATCTTTCCCTACTTACAATCGTGAGAAACAACTAACTGATTGGATTGGTTGGAACTTATCCCTGAGCACAATTTTCAAGCGCCATGACTTTAAGTTCGAATCTAAATGTATTGTTCTCTAGCTACGTGCAATGAAAGCAAAAGTTAAGGCAGTTACCCGATCAACCCCTCTAGCGACGTCTCTGTCCGTATTTTGGACCATTAAAGCGCAGCAGAGCATTACGCCGACTTCAAATGAAATATAAAAATAAAAACAGTAAAATCATTTGTTTTTACTTTAATAATGCAAATACATACACCCAAGAAAAAAAAACCGAAAGTTTACCTTAAATAAGTGTCTCTAAAAATACTCTACAGACAGTTTTAAACACTAAATAACAAAATCCCTACACTTTGTAGTTTCATTGTTTCCTATCCTCTTTTTCATATACATGTACATATATTAGTGAGCATCTTTGGCTTTCATAAGTTCACTGTACCAAGTGGGTCCTGTAGATGGCGAGGGTGATACAAGGAGACGGGTAGTGCGTGCGTTTCAAAGGGGGTGTCAAAAAGAGGGTGGCATGTTAACAGGACGTAATTTATTGATCAACATATACAAACAAAAAAATTATAGAATAGAACAAGAAAACGGCAAAGTAAAGTAAAATAAAAATAAAAGCCAACGCATAAATAAATAAATAAAAGCGACAGCGCATAAAACAGAAAAGAAAAAGAGAGAGAACTTGGCGTTCGTTTCGGCGGGTCGCCTCATTATTTTTTGGCAAAAATAAATTAGAAATAGATACACACATTCAGATACAAAGACACAGATACCGTCCGCCAAGAAATGCGTAGATACAGAATACAAAACCAACGACGACACATTTCCAGTTTGGCCAAAAATCGTGGAACTTAGGAAGGAGCCGGGGATTCGGTCTCACATATGGCTGCAATTAAGTAATTTTTGGAGCAATAACAACGTCTAATGATATTTAGACGAAACATGCTAGACATAGAACGCTAAAAACTGCCCGAAAAGCTACAAAAAGAAACGAAATAAGAAATGAATTATAAAACGAAACGAAAATTCGACAATTAAACCAAAAATCATGAGAAAGAGAACAGTGGAGAGGCAAAAACCGACCCCACATCAAACATTGTGTATTTCACTGCCCAGTGCGCCTCCATTGAAATATCCCCAAAACAGATGTGTTCAGATAGCTAGCACTTTGACCAGACAAACACAGTGAAACACAGTTTTAAAGTCGGATTCGAAACTTTTTAAATCCCTTTGTGTTTTTTTCTGACTTGGATCGCATATTTATATAATAGCGACTTAAAAGTTTCAAGTAAAATGTTGCTATATCTTGAGAAGTTATTATTTCGAGATTATGAATTTTATGAAATTTATGTGCGTTTATGTTGAAAAACACGGAAGTTTGCTGATTTTCCTTATCATTTTCTGATCTTCATGGGACAGCTTTTCGCTGTAGTCTGCCGATTTATATAAAACTAAAATTTAAATTAATCATTTATTATCTTAAAATTCTCAAAATCGAATAACAAGTAAACTTCTGTAAAATAACGAAAATTAAAATTTTGTTCATAAATGTAGAAAACAATCTGCGAAGCTATAAGTGTGACCGCAACTGTAATTCCTTCATTTTGGCGCTGTTCGCACACATAAGAATTACATATGGTCACATACATAGTTAGATTCCCACTTCTTCTTTTCACTCCAAGTAACTGCTGTTGTTATTACTTTTTACTTTTATTATTGCTGAAAAATAAGCAGCTACAGCGACAACAACACCAGAAAGAGAAATACAAAAAAAAGACGCAAAGCCAAGAACAAATTTAATGTGCTTCAAGGTTAGCCGAAAAGCAGCGACGTCGACGTTGAAAACAACGCGCACGAAACGAAAAAAAAATTAACAAAAAAAAACATGGTACAAAAAAGAAACAACAAAATGTACGCCAAAAAAGAACGCACAACAAAATAAAATTCGTGATGAATTTTAAACAATAAAAAACAAACAACAAACAAATGATCAGATTGGGATGTGGGGATAATTTGTGGATGGTGGGAGGGTGTCAAGGAGAGGTTAAGGCAAAGGTTATACGCAAATATATTGGGGAAGAAAGAGATGTCAGTATGATTAAAAAATTGGAATGGAAAAAATTAGTAGTGGAAACCTTTAGTTATCAATCCTAATTCAGGTCGATAATACCGTTCGTAACGTTAACACAACACAAACTCTGTAAACTCTAGGATATGACACTGTGCGTATCGATTCTTCTTTAGCTTCTATAGCTGCTGTTTCTTTTAACTGTTTCTGTTTCTGTTGAAGAGAATTGTTGTTTGTGAAGCGTTTTCGACTGTCGGTCGACAAGTTGACAAATGGGAAACCGGTTTGGCTTTTGGCCAAGCTCTAACCACCCCCCCATCCATCCATCCACACCCCTCCCGAAAAGCAACTAACACTCATTTGGAATGTAGTACATATATAAATACAATACTCGTTAGCAAATCGAAATGCATACGAAATTTTAATAAATTTCGACTGACCAAACGGGAGAAGGAAGAGCGTGGGCGAGCCGGGCCGGGCCGGCATCGAATATTGAATCGGGAACTGCGAGGGATAGCCGATAGGCTATTGGTATTGGGTATTGGGTATGTACAAACATCAATTGGTTAATCAATTTGCCCAAAAGTGAATTGAACGAATTAAGCTGATTACCAGTCGACGAATGCGGGCTTCGATGTTTTTACCCTTCCACTGGGGATCACAAATACTGTTCAGTGTTTCCACATTAAACTCCATCAGCTTGAGATGATTCACGGTTACTTAAACAGCATGTTACAAAAAATAAACAAATTTTAATTTCTTTTATTTTATTTTTAACTGAAATTAACTATCATTATCCATACCCTGTTAATATTTGATTAAAATGTATTTTATATAAGTTAAGCAACACACAATATTATTAATCAAATATCTCTTATTCCTAGTTCCTTTTTTTCTAGATATTCATTAATCCTTGGGCTTAGCCAATTACAACCCTTTTACAAGTCTTTTTTCACTATTACTTAAGTGATTATGATTATTTTTTCATCAACCATTCACTTAAACTGTCTTTTTGTTTAAACTTCTTCTTGCTCTAGCTGATCTTATAGACATCCTTGCAGCTCGCAAGGCAATGCTGGTTTTGTTTCATCGGTCACTGGGGCTTGCTTGTTGAATGCAGGGCCCACACCTCTGCCCACCCAATGTCCACCCATCCCCACCAGTTCGCTATGGTATATGTAGTATTGGTCAAATCTGTTGAAATGTTTACATTTACCGCATGCATTGCGCACTGACAAACAGATGGATGTATGGATGGATGGATAGGGGCTTTACATATTTGTATTTGTTTGCCGTGACAATTTTCATTGCGTCGCACATATTTTTGTGGAAATTATTCACGAAAATGCCTGACAGTTTTGTGTCGTCCGCCGCAAACTTTTGACAGCCATCTCCTCCACATCGCATCAAATGGGTTTCGTATTCGTAGTCGCATTCGTATTCGTATTCGGGGATGGCAGCCAGCGACTGACTGACTAGCTGAATGTTGGGATTGGGTTGGTTATGCTATATGGTTGGTTGCCTGCTCGACGACTGAGGGGTCTGAGTCGCCTGTCAAGGCCATAAACTAAGCCCAACTCCCAGAGTTTCAGCTCCAGTCCGGGCTCATTAATGCGCACTATGTGCTTAAAACGCCATTTGGGCGTTAGCCGACTGTCTTTCCAGCTGTCTCTCTTTATGTGCACAGAAGTGGATCTCAGACACTTAAAAAAAAACAAACCGCTCAGTTTTCCAAGTCCTGTTTTGGAAATGTCGGTGTAACAGGAGTGAAAATCGCAAATTATATTTCATGATCGATAAGTTTTAAAAAATGAATCATAATAAATACTATATTATAATGGTAACACTATTTTTGTTCTATTTTAGTTTTCAGAGTTTAAAAAAAAAAAAATGCCTTGATTTGGGGAAAAGTTTTTTAATTTAAGTACTTGTTTTTTAAGTTTTTTTTTTCAAAGTATATATATTATTCTTTAGATAAAGGAATTTTTCCCAAAATCAGGCAATTTTGTTTCCTAAATGTAGATGTGATTTAGAAAATATTAGAAATTGAATTTGATGGGTGTTATTTTTTCGCAGTGCGCACACATGTCCCGAACATCTTGGCCTTTTTGTTTAGTTTTTTTCTTTTTTGTTCTTCTTGGGAACATTAGACCCCCACTTGGAGCCCCTGGAAGTGCCTCCCCCTTTGACAGTTACTGTAACTACGGCGTATGTGGTTGTGGACTGCCAACAACAATGGGCATCATTCATTGCTCATTCACTGGCAGTCGCAAAGAGTTCTGGGGCACAGAGCGTGTACATTGTGCACACTGTACACCCCTTTCGTGGGTGAAGGGGGCTGGCGGGTTGGGTTGGGGTGGGTTGGCCTGGATAGGGGTGTGGCATTTTCCTCAATTCTCAGTCATAAATTTGCTGGCGATAAAATGCGCAACGGGCAACACGATTCGGGATAAGTCCTTTAGCCTCCAAGAGGCCTGAATTCCAAAGAGGGTTGCTGCTAGTCCGCAGTAGATATTTGTGATAGTGTCCGGGGTTGAACATAAAAATATTTATTAATGAATGTACATTTCAAGACAGAGGGAGAGAGATAGAGAGAAAGACGAGAGACCCATAGAACAGCGAAAAAGTTACGCCAAATTATCCATAAATCCAATTGGCAATGGTGTTCTGCGAATCCGTATCTATGGCATTTAGTATCTGCGGCATTTAGTGTCTGTGAGTGGTCGTCGTGCCTGCGTGTGTGTATGTGTGTGTTTGCCTGCAGCAGCTGATTAATAAAGCCAGCGAGCGAGTGAAAGAAGCAAAACACCTGTTAACCCCGTGCCTGTGTTCCTTCTTCGACGATGAGTTGGCAATCATATCTGCGAATATATTTATGTATCCGATCTTTCATTCTGCATGAAAACGATTCATTTGCTGGGAAATGAACAGCGCGATATAATACGAAAAACCTCTATCTAACCCCTTTATCTGTCATTCATCACTACAATTCCTTGAATATTCACTCAATGCTTGTTCATTGAGTGTGTTTATTGAAAAACAAGTGATTCTACCATAAATGACTATAAACTCCACAAGTACTTACTTTGTATATCGATAGAGAACTACGATTGGCAGCGCTTTCTAAATTGAAGAAGTGCGAAACCCACAATGATATAGGGGTACTTCAGTATTCCCCGAGGCATTATTGACTTTGGGCTTGTGGAGTTCTCAATGGGTGTTGCGAAAAGCTGCACCCTGACCTTTGCCCACTGCTCCCTGAATTGGGGGAACTTTACTTTCCCAGTTACGAGAGATGGTATTATCGTTTGGGGGATATGAGGAGGCATGTTTATACGCGGTCACATTGCGATAATGTGCAGCAACGTGTGCGGAAAGTCACGTACTTGGGAGAGGGTCAGTTGAACTGGGATGGATCGGGGTTGGGTTTGATTTTCGGAAGTACAAGTATCTCACCTGCTAAAGAATCTCTGGCCCACCTGCTGCTGCTGCGGCTGCTGATTGTCTCCGGTGTGATTCGTTGGCCTTTCGGCAGGCAGACACCTGTTTGGGTCTCCTTTGGTTTCAGTTTCAGTTTCAAATGGGTACGTAGCAAAAGGGGTGGGGGCTAACACTTTTTACACTAAAGCGTGACGCTGTTGTAAGGCATTTTGGTTGGTAGTTGTTGTTGTTGTTTAAAGCACTTTGTGGATTTAAAACTTCAAAAAAATGTTGGATTTTTAGGGGAATTCATAAACTTATTATTTCATAAATATAGTAATTAGCACTTGCGTATCCCGAATTTTGTTTGGGGGGGCTTAGTTTTTTTTTATGGGAGAGGGGAGGGTTTGTGTTTTCGGTTTGTGTGTGTTTTTTTTATACAGTTTTCTGATTCGGTTTTCAGTTTCCGCAACGAATGTACGTAGCGTTTCAGAGTTGCTTACACGATGGAACCAACACGTTGAATAAAAGTTCGAGCGACGTTCAAATTCGCTTAAAGCCAATAAGTCAGCCAGTGGCAGCGACGCCAGCTGCGGCAGCGGCAGCGTGCGATTCTAACGGCGCGAGAACGAATCGAAACGAGTGGCAAAGGGTCGGGAAACAAAGCGGAATGGAACGGCCAAAGGCGCGGCCGTGCCTCGTTGTTGTTTGTGTTCTAAATCGGAGCCGCCATAAAATCTAATAAGAACGCTAGTGGTTGTGGTCGGTCGAGTGAGAATGTGAATGAGGGGGGCGTGGAGCGGAGCGGAACGGGGTGGGTTAGTTGGTTCGAGCGGCGCAGTCGGCGGCGGCGGCGTTCCGTTCGAGTCCGGTACACGCAAGGCACTAAAAGTGCCGACTGCCGACCGCCAACCGACCGATTTACCGACGCTGCTCAACCCCCGGCGGAACGATTGAGACAACGGACCGCGCCAAACAAATAAACAAACGCACCACAAACATCGCCCAGGGGCGTCCTTACAGTCAGATACGCATGGTAAATATGTATGGGGTATATATTAAAAAACAGTTTTCTGGAAAAGTACATAAACTCCATGAAAGGACCGGTCAATATTTACAAAAATTAATGATAATCAAGATAATAATAAATCAAGATTAGGAGTAGATTCGCTACAGAGTCATTTGCAATGCGAACTAAAAAACCTTTAACTTTTCCATGCTATTATTGGTCGGTTCGCAAATCAATGAACTTTAACATGATATGCAAATCGGGGTCTATTGGGGTTTTTCAGTTTCTCGCAAGCCAGTAGTTATCTGTCCGACATTGCAATCGATCAGGTAAAAACAAGTTGGATTTTCGACACCTGAAATTTATCTAAAAAAAAGTCCAGTTAACCACATAATCACCAAACCAGAGCAAAACAGCTTTTCATTCTATTTGATCGGGCTTCTAAAATGTACTGAACCAAAAACACAAAAACACCAAATAATTCTCATAAAAAATGTAACATTATATTATTAGCAACATAAGTTCTAAGGAACCCCCTTTTGAGACGCCACTGTCACATGGAAGTAGAGGTGGAAGTGGAATTGGAACGGCAACGTAGATATCCAAAAATCGAGCATGTGTGTTATGGCTGTTCTTCGCTTTTTGGCTTTTCAGCTTTCTGGCTGGAAACGAAGTCAACTGCAAAAGCAATAAAGCATTAACGAAGAAAGCAATAGAGTTTTGCAGGCTCGAAAATTGCCATAAGAAAGGGGCTGAATTAAGATTGAAGACTAAGCTTTTCAGTGCAAAAATTTAAATCCGCTTATAGGTTGTCAATTTTTTGGGGCTGTGAATCTTGTGACCCATCCCCTTCCTAGCCACTCCAGCACTCAATACTGTCTCCTTCTCACTCGTTCGGACGGAACTTCTGGAATAAGCCGATACCCACACGCATTCGCATTTCAAATGCAGCAACGACAACAGCGGCGCAGTGACCTTGAAAATGTTTTTTATGCTCCCTGCTTCTCGCTCGCTCGCTCTTTCTCTCTCATCATATTTTGGTTTTGCCTTAGGCGGCATGCGCGGCCCACTGAGTTGCAGTATCTTAAAGTGCGTTTATTCGATCTTTATTGTGGATATTCAAATTCCTTTACATAATTTTGTAACTTCTAAAAGAATATCAATTGCTAAAAGTAAAAAAACCAAAACAATAGTTTTATTATTTTTGATATCCACATTAATTTTATATATCCATATTTAAAGTTTTTGTTTAAGTTTCATAGTAAAATTCAGCATTGCAATTTAATTTGTAATATTTTTTAATAAGGGACATAACAAACTATCTTATCTAAACCGCAAAGTTTGCAACCAATTTTTCCAGTATATAAACATTAGTTGTAGCTCTTTTTTTTTATAAAATATGTTTAACTTAAACCCTTTTTGTTGCACAAACTTAGGAACACCGATAAGGCCCCTATATGAATACATATAATTATTGCATAAATGCCAAGAACAAAATCTAGAAGAAGAATATAAACTTATGGCCCGTGATAAGGAAGCTACCGTTATCGGTTATCGGTATACAACTAACGGTGCATGAAAAAGACGGCGCATGGCAGACGCAAAGGCAGCAACTAGGGCAATTGGAAGGAGAGCTGCAAAAGGAGTTTCTAATCAGCGAATGGCTTCAGTGGTTAGGGGGTGGTGGGGTTGAAACACCGGCAAAAAGAAATGCCGGCTACAAAGACGGACAAAAACAATAACAAATGCTCAATGTGGAGGGGAAAAGAGTGGGGGAGAGAGATAAAGAGAGCTCACTTCCAACCGGCTGTGTTCCATTGCCATTCCGTATCGCCTTCGCACACAGTTTGTTTGTCCCACTCACGTTTCCACGCGACGACAGCCGAAAGAGCGGCGAAAAGCGAAAGCTTCGTGTCGATTCGTGCGTCTTCGGGCCCAGTGAATGTACAGTGGGTTCTAAAAATAGACCCTGATTCGCATCATGCATAGCCCCTACTCGCTGGCGATCGCGTCATTCGCGCGCTGATTGGCCAGCGCTCTCCATTAGAAGCAAGCACAGCAACAATAGCAACAACAAAGCCCACTGGGGCAGCAACAACAACTTCAAGAAAATACAAGTATTCCAACACAGAAAAGTTCTGTGTCGCCGTCGTCGCTGTTGGCATCTAATAGCGAATTTATAAAGGAATAAAATGAGCATTAAAAAGCGCCAAGTGGCGCTGGCTGGGGGAGGGGGGTTCTGAAGGGGGCAGTGGCATATGGAAATTGTTGCAGCAGCCGCGACTCCCGAAGCGTGCCAAAAAGTGCCCCTAAGAAAGTGCACATCTTTGTGGTGCATATTCAAGCACACACGGACACAGCAGAGGCCAGGCAAATAGAACTGTCAATAATTGTTTGTTAAAATTATTGTGAACTTCTCATTTTGTAAAATCAATTTTTTAAAATACATAAATTTTAAAAAAATTGAGTTTTTTCGGGTTGACCTTTACTTTTTGACCATTTTTTGTAATCTTCAAAACCTGAAATCAATGAACAAAAGGTATTTATTATGATCATAAAACTGTAAACCAATTTAGATTACATGACAGCTAACAACATTTAAAAAAAAGGAATTTTGTATTCAACGATTTTATTTACACAATTCTTCTTATAAAACAATTTTAATTTCTTAGCCTTGACTTTTTTCTTTAAAATTATTATTTTATATATATTTTTTAAAATATTATAATATAATGTGATTTTAATCACTTTATAAGTGTTATCTTATTTTAAAGTAAGGAGAATTTAGAAAGTTCGAACTGGCGGCCTTGTGCAATAGTGGAATGTGGTTCCCACTGCTCCCAATTTGAACGCAGTTGTACCAATTTCACACCGAGAGGAAAACGAGTGCGAAGATTACAAGCGACGGATCTGCGGTTGCTGTGCGCCTGTTCGCACTTTTGCAACTGCAGTGGGAGAAGCTTAGCTGCGTGCGTGTGTGGGTGTGTTGAATAGCTCCACCACACCACCCCTCTGGCCAGCATCCACCCACATACACCTCCACCTCTCCCCTGGTTAGTCAATTGAAATTGTCAGCTTTTGTTGCTGCCGTCGCATTCATAGCTAAAATTTTGCTTTAATGAAATGCTAAAACGTGTTATGTAAAGCAAAAACAAATTAAGCTTACGAAGGGGTCGACCCGTGGAATACCCCATGGAATTTTACATAGGTAAGCCTTCCAACTGCCTTATATATCCTTTCCGGCAAAGTCTACGGGGTAAGCAAAGCAATTTCAATAGCAATTGCAGTGCTCTCTCTGCATATGTATATGCAAATAAAAATTAATCATTGCAAACTAACGAAACCCATAAAAAATCAACTTAACAATTTAAACGGTCTAGGTCGCAGGGTCGCCTTGTTGATACCCAGCAGCTGCATCACACCCACGCCATGTCCGTTTCTAAGCAAACTAGCCACTCAGTTTTAAAGCTCTCCATAGTATAAGAAACGGGCCGCATAGGACGACTATATAATATATCTCCCAAAGGAACAATCGGAAAACAAATGAAAAAATTATATTTTCGTTGTATGGTATTTTTTGTTTTTACAATTTTAAATAGTTGCCATAGAAACGATCGAAAAATTCGAAAAAAGTTCGATTTATTATAACTGAAAAATTAAGTATTTTGGCTTCCTTTCTTGTTTTAAATGATAACGTTTGACTGGAATTTTTCAAAGTATTAATCAAAAGGGTATAAAATGCTAACTTTTATCTTTTTCTTCAAAAATGAGAAATTCTTAAGTCAACAACAATATTTTAATTTTACTAGACCTATTTCATAAATCAAGAAATTTGAATTTAAGTTGCGATCATTCCCTTATTATAGCTAAACTTAAATAGCCAAAAGTCATATTAGGGATATTTACTTTTGAAAGTTAACCCTATATGCTTACCAAAAGGAGATGGATTTTCATAGATTCTATTTAGTTCATCTTTGGACTTGAACTTTTTCTTTGCTATTATTGAAGTTCAGAGAGATTAAAGAAAAAACCCTTTGAGACTACCCTCGTTAATAAAAACACAGGGGATAATATTCTATTCTCTTTAGTTAGTCACTAGAGACCAGCCCCCTTCAAAGCCCTGTGGCAGTGGCTTTGTGGCAGTAATTAGACATAACTTAAAATAATGTCTCATAAGGCGGAGAAGCGAGCGACGCAAAAAGGCGAAATTAAAAGCTGAATTTGCATACTGATCGATCGGGCGATCGACGGGATCTCAGAGGGAGATATCCGGGGAATTTATAAAGATTGCGACTCATAATGTAATGAATGCACTCCCGGGTGTCGAGAAGCGGAAATGCCGGATGAGCTAATGCCAACACTAATGTGTTGGGCCAGATCAGGGCCATTAGATAATCACCGGTCAGAAGCCATCGATCAGCCCTCGCATTGTCTTACGGCTTATGGCTCATAGCCCGTAGCCCCAACCACTTCCACTTACTTGATTTATCTACCGTGTAAGTGTCGGGAGCCAAGCCCAAAGCCGCGACTTAGAACACACACGACGACAATGGCAGTGACAACTACCAGATCCACTGTAGCAGGGGGCCTCAAGTAGGGGTAGGGTGTTCTATGGCAGCTGCCGAAATATCTGACTGATCACCGATTGTCACTCGCCACTTGTTTACAGCTGGACTTGTTTACGGTCTATGTCTGGCTCTGAGTTCATTCCGATGGACTGTTACTGGCTTCTGGATTTCGACTCTATTGTTTTTATCTATTTGTCCAAGAGTTGTACAACTTACAGAAGAGGTTTGCGTACGTGAAAAAATATGAATATACAGTTACGGTCAAAGTATTAGTAGTATTCCTGAACTATGGAAATAGCTATCAAAAATAGTTTATAACATTTAAAAATGTTAAAAAAAAATGGAATTAAATAGAGCTAAAATTTGTAATTTAAAAAATAAGTCAAACACTAAAAGCATTTTTATTCCATTACAAAGTGCAGATGAACGACGATTTATGTTTATTATCTTAAATTGTTTTATAATAATTTACTGCAGTGTATTGCAATGTGAATTTTAAAGAATTATGAACAGTTTTCAACCTCCTTTGAAAAACTAAACATCAAAGTTGATATTTAATTATTATGAGAAAATAAAAGAAAACTTGTCATTATCCCTAAATAGTATTTATTAGTTTGACTGCAGCTGTGGATGTGTTGGCTTAACTTGTTGATATATTCAATTCGATAACGAATTCTTTAAAATTTAAAACAAGATAAATAAAAATATATATAAATTGCATACTTGTAGCAAAATTTGTATTAAATATTGGTACTAGGAACTGGTGCCTAGCTGAAAAGGTTTTCTTACAGAAAATTTCCAAGCTTTAATATAATTTAAATGATAATAGGAAGTCAAGAGCTTTTATTAGTGTTTTTTTTTTCAGAAGCGTGCAATTAAATCGATCAAAATATGTCACTTATCTTATAATATAATAATACGATAACAAGCAAAAAAGTTTAAATATATATATATATATATATATATATATATATATATATATATTTAATATATATATGTATATATGAATGACACAATCTTATGGTTGATCTACTGCAAGACCACCAACCCTTATGATAACTATAAAGCTTGCCACTAGCACTTATCAACTCGAACCGATTTTTGCTTTAAACGAAATAAAAATTAAAATCATAAAAAAAAATATTTATTAACACTGTAAAGACAGCAAGTTATCCACTTAAAGTTAATAATAAACGAACGGTTTGAATGGTAAATAGTATACAAATTAACGAAACACTGAGAAACTGACTATGTCAGTGTTATTTTGATTTCTAATGTGGGAGGGTGTTTCTTTGTCGGTCTGAAGAACTAACATCTCTTCGCTTTTTGTCCTTTGTCTGTGGATTTCGATAGCCGAATCTTGTTTTTCCGCATGCCAGCACCACCACTGTTGTGTATAGTATATATCGGTGTGGAAATCGGAGATCAGTGCGACGAAGATTAACACGTCGGGTTAAATGACACGATCGATGGCCAACCTGTCCCCAAGTTCGAGCCACTAAGCCACAAAGTCACTAAGCGGCGGTTATTGATTAGTGTGCCTTGGCAACATCTTAATGCCCAACGATTTTGGGCACATTAATCAAGAAGCTGCCTGTCAGCGGATGAATCGAAAACGGAATCGGAATCGAAATCTGAATATATCATAACAGATATGGACAGATAGACTTCATCGAACGGAGTGGTTTGCTTTTACTGCCTTCTGTCGTCTTGGGCAGTGGGGCACAATGTGCCACATTGTTGGCTGCATGCATCCTCTCGCTTTATGTCGCGCTGTTAATGGCTCACGCAAGACCATAAAAATACTTGGCCCAGTTGGGAACGGGATTCCGAAATAGCGGGAGCGAGCCAACGAGGCGTATGATGAATGCCAAGAGATACAAAGTAGCTTGGGAAAATGCAGTTGAAAGTGTTTGGAAAACTGAAACTTTTACGTAAACTTTCGCTTTTGCAAGCCATTTTTTTTTACTAATTAGGTCTACGATTAAATAGTTAACTTGTCAAAATCAATAATTATATTTAAATCTTGTAATACTGCAAGTGAGAAACACTAGGGACATAAGGATGTTTAGATGGTTTTACAAATATATACATTCTTGATCAGCATCTGTGCGTTTCTACACAAACTAGTCTCTCAGTTTTAAAGTTATCTAGATAAAACTTGCCCAAAATTTGTTTATCAATTGCAGACAGAATATAAAACGGAATTATCCGGATGCTTTTAGAACAATCGAAAAATGTATCAAAAAAATCGACATAACTTCTTTCTTTAATTTATATAGTTATATAGAATAGTCGTTTTTTAGAATGTAAAATTTGTGTTATTAGCAGATGTCAAAATTAAAACCAGCTTGGAATTAAGCAAAGCTGCTATAGAAATATCGGAAAATCGACATAACATTTTTCTCTTAAGACATATCAATTTATATCGATATATAGTCGTTTTTTAGAATGTTAAGATTTTGTTATAGATGTGATCATTAAAACCAACTTGGATTTTAAGTAAATCGTCCTGAAATGTATATGTCTTGAAGTGTTCGAGCTAATTATGAAGTGAAACCCTATAGGCAGATGAATGTCAACGGATCTCGTTCCCTGTTTAATCAGTGTATGAGTATAGTAGGCAAAATAAACAAAGCACTAGTCATAAAAGCATAGTCAGAGCTAGGAGAGCGACAGATGACGAATGGAAGCGATATCGGCTACGGACGGGCCACCTGATGGAGGAAGTACCCAAACGATATCGACGCTACCTCGGGCCGGACTTGTAGTTAAATTCCGGGAAATTCCCATGACTCGAGGTGCCGATATCGCAAACTGCTTCTTTACTTCCTTGAAAACGGTGCTGAAATCCAGCTGGGGATGCACTATCCTAATAGTTGCACTATGCAACCTGGGAAACCTGGGTCTGAGCCAAGGCCAACCCTATTGTCTGTGGGCAGCAGCTCGCGAGGCCCTCCTCTGTGTGGGTAGCCAGTTTCCTGGAAAAGCGGATCAATATCGTGGGGCGGCCACACGACAGCCAAGGCGTCACTCTGCAGTCCTTCACTCGGTCAATCCCTCAGTTAACCAGTCTCCACGGCGGCCACCCCTTATAAACTTCAATTAGCATTTAAGCGACTGGAAAGCAAGCAGACATTGAGCACAGCAATCAAAAGAAGTGAGTGGAATTTATCGATTCAGCGATACCCTATACTGGCTGTGGGTTCTTTGGGTTTCAAAAAAACCTTTTTTTATATACATATGAAAAGATCAGGAAAAAAAGATTTTTAAAAGACCATCAGCAGGTGTCCTTTGCGGAAGAAGAACAGAAATTAAGGCTATTTATTAATGTTTCAAATGCTTTAAAAAATTAAGACAAGGGAAAAGACCTATTTACTCATATTTTGATAGCATATTATAGTATAGTTAACATACTACACACAAGTAAAATCATGGCAAAAAGATTTGATATGTAAATTGTTTTTCAAGTTACAACAAAAGGACGCTTTATGATTTTTGCATATGACAAATCTACAAAAACCGAAAAAAGGACCTAAATCGGTTTTCGGTTTTTGTCGGTTTTTGTATCAAACCCTTGAGAAAAAATGGTCACAAGATGGAATGTCATACATTGGCGAATTCGTCATTAAAATTAGTTGTTCTAAACCGATTGTGAATGGGTAGAATAGGTTGCCAGATGTTCAAAACAGTCACTTTTATAGCCTTTAATTTTGGTCAAGTTACAACAAAAGGACGCTTTAGGAATTTTATCTCCAAAGACGCAAAAAAAGCACCTTAAAAAATGCCATTAAATTTTACAATTTCTTTTAATTTGAACTCCTAATCGGGATGGTTCTATACTTTCGCCAAATCCCTGAAGCAACGGCAACAGTGACAATGACAGTTGGCAACTGGTGACCCATTTCTGTGGTCAAGACTTATTCCATACTCTTTCCCAACTGAGGCCACTCCCGAAAGCTCTCTCAAGCTTACCTTGAAAGCGAAACTCTGCATTGTTTTGGATATACTTCGTATCGATTTACGGACGGGTCGGCCCCACGCTCCGAAAACTTCAACTTTCCCTCCCCTCCCTTCCCCTCGCGTATATTCCAAAAAATAAAAGACCCATGGAGCGAGGTCCTGCACGCAACACGAAAACTTTCTTTCACATTTTTTCGACGCCCGCTTTTACGATACGAAATTACGATTGTATAATAAAGCGGGTCGGGTGATGGGAGGGAAAGAGCGCCGCCGATGGAGACATTGCCTTGCCGGAGCTCAAGTCCTGGGACCTTCCGGATGGTAGACGGCAAATGGTAGATGGCAAATGGTGGGGCGTCTCAGTCCAGGTCCTGTGGGCCAAGTGGGCCGCCATTTTGTGTGCAGACTTGTGGCGCCAGTTTTATGTACTCGACGAGCAACACGCGTTCGCCAACAGGCGGACATCGCCAAACGGACAACGGACAACGGACAAGGGTATGTGCTATGCAGGGTGTAGTTTGCAGCAGTGCTGCTCAGTCTGGCATTTCCAGTAGCTAAATTCAGACAGTATTGAGACGCCTGTTCTTTAATTATGGTTAGGAAACTTTTTAATAGGTATTTATTTTTCTTCTCATTATTATTATAATTGATTGGTTGAATTTAAATAGTGTACCCCCGTAAATGATCGTTCATCCCTGTTTTTAAATGAGCAATTTAATTTTTGTTATAACTTCTGATTTTCTTGCTAAATTCACACAGCAGCCTGTTCTACTATTATCACTTGTGTTAATAAGGAAATTTTTTAATAAACAATACTTTTTTTAACAAAAACTATTTTAAAACTATGACTTGTTTAATAAAAAGGAAGGAACAAGTATTATTAAAAGAGTTTTATAAGGTTTAGTAACCCCTTACAAATTCTGCTCTCGCCAGTGTTGACTGTTGTCGGCTGCCTTTGAATGGTGATTCAGGCCATCCCAAAATGTATTAAGTCCTGTGAAAAGCTACTTCACGATTACTAACAGTTAAAATCATATAAAAAGTTTAAGTTGTAAGTTTTTAATGTTTTATTTTTTAAATTAGTTATTTTCTATGCTTAGCATAACATAGCCAAGTTAGCAACAGTGATATTGGATGCAAAACTGAGAACGGAGGACCTCAAACTGGGACTGAATGTGCGGCGACGCCGGCGTCAGCGGTGGACTAGGGCATAAACTCATTTATTGTGTGGGCCGAGGTTGCCTTGCTGCCGCCCACTGCACAACAACTTCTAACGCCCACCACCCACCGGTCGCAACCCAACCCCAAAAGGCCACCAGTGGTCGCCAGGCGGGCGTGCGCTACGCAATTAATTCAAACACTCGAAGGACACAGGTCACAGGTTTCCCCAATCCACAGTCCACAATCCCCAATCCCCAATCCCCAATCATTTCCAACGGACAGCCGCTGGCTTTTTTTAATGAAGGTGAAACGGCAAGGGGTGGCCCAGCATATTTGCTTATGTGATTTGGCTCGACGTGTGGTTAATGGCGTCAACAAACGATTGCCCGAACCCGGAACCCAAAACCCAGAGCCCAGAGCCAAGAGCCCAGAACCCACCAGATCCCGACTTTCCCCTTTTGAGCCCAGACATGCACGGTGTCTGTTGCGTGGACATAACCCTAAAAGTGTCATGTATAGGCCCAATTGAGGGTTTGCTGGGGGGTTGCCATGAGATTACACAAGAATTTAGGAATTTTTCTCTTGGAATGGTTTGAGGTCTTTTCTAACCAAAAGAAACGGAAAATTGCACAAATTTTGTTTACAAATGTAGCTTAGATATTATTTTTAAATTCTTCTAGATGCTGAAGAAACTAAAATAGTGCGTGGACTTAACCCTAAAAGTGTTATGTGCTGGCCCAATAGAGGATTTTCTAGGGTTGCTTTGCGATTACACGTGAATTCAGGAATTTTTCTATTGAAATGCTTTTGAGCAGTTAATAATATAGGTTATATTTTATTTATATTTTGACTACAGGATGGAAAATAAAAAAACTAGTTCCTACTTCTGATAATTCTTTAAATTACAATGTTTTAAACGCACATACATACAAGAACATGTGCCACTTCCCAAACCTATATCATTTCGTTGGGGTTAAGGGGTTGGGTTCTAGCTCTAGCTCTGCGCCATTAGCTCAAGGGGCACTCAGTTCCAGTGTAGATGGAATCTTTTGATATTCACCGGCGTCGGAAAAAGGGAAGTAGACCGCACAGAGCGGACTCAACGGACTCAGCGGACACAACGCCACTGCTAAGCACACTGAAGCTTGGAGTAGTTCTCTGCTGATAAGGCTCAGGGATCAGGGGCGTCGGTTTTTTAAGGGTAAACGTGGTGCTGGCTAAGCCCCCCCTGTGCAACGCCCCTGCCTGATAGCGACCGTTGAGCAGTGGAATGTTCTCAATTGAAGTGAATCATATCCTCAACCTACAAGTGAACTCTGAGTGGAATAGAATTGGAATGGAGATTACAATATTTCATTCATTCGGCCGTGAGTTGGTGTTTTTAATTTGGCGGTGTGCATGCTTATTTATATGTATTTTGTTCGCTTATGATTTAGGATGCAATACATGAAGACAAAGAAATTACCACTGCGCAAATAGCTGGGGATATCTGCGGACAATAGCCAAAAAAGTTCGAGCATAGCTCCGGTAGAGATAGCTATCGCGATCGCGAACGCGCCCCCATATAGAGCATGACTTAATGTGGCAATCTAATCGGGGTGTTTAGGCACCGCACACCCACATTCACACCCTTCAGCCCTTAGTGTCGGGTATCAATCAGTACGGCGATTGGCGGGCGATAAACCGACTCAGCCGGCCAATCCGCGGACTCCAGTTCCGATCTGCGGTTCGCGATTTCCCTCGCTCGGCCCTCGGTTATTATTAGCAATTACAACTCGTTACCAACGATCGATAAATCCATCGATCCGCCGATCCGTCCACTAAGGTCTCTTTATCAGCCGGGGGCTTATAATTTATTGCCAATAGTTGCCCGCTTGAATTTATTAATTGCGTCAAGTAATTGTCGCTATTTTCGCCAAATGATTTCACGATCGTCCGCTATCTGCGAGGGTGTACGGCCCCGGCCATAGGCCAACCGAGGTGACAAGGGGTGGGGCTTCTGTCTGCCTGGGGTTAGGTGTGCAGCCTTGGTTTCTTTCCTGGATTTCTCCATTTTGTACATTTACAGGGAAAATTAATTTTTGGTGTTTAATTTTTTCCCCATCTCTACCCCTTTACTTGTGAAGTGATTTGGGATTCAACATGCAGATACTACATAGCTATGCGAAGCTCTGTGGACATGGTAGAGGTCAGCTATTGGACGGTATATTTCAATTTCGTCTATATTTATGGACACACCACTGATTTTCAAAATCAAACAATTATTTCAGAAGTTTTTAAATAATTTAAGTCAAACCAATATCTTTATCTATGTTTACTACAAAAGATGGCGCTTTCGACATTACGGCTTGTCGCCCAAATAGAATTGCTGGCGCCATCTGTGGGAGAATTATTTATTTTTAAATTGAGTTACAACTATTTGTTTTATTTTTAAATGTAATGATATTAGCGGACATAACTTAAAGCAAAAGAATTATAAGTCATGTTCAAGCCAAATTTTGTCTATAAAAGTTGACTTTTATTTTTCACCATAAAAGTTTTTTTCGACTTTTTTTTTATAACATCATGCTAAAAATTAAATGAAATTAGAGGTTACTAGCATCTGTTATTCAATCCTTGCCAACATGGCCGGTGTTGAAACTGGGTGCTGAAAGTCGAAAAATATCAATAAGCTGATTAGAGCCTTTGCCCAATGTTTGCAATGGCTTGTCCACTCTAAATTTGCTAAGAAAGCACACACACACAATAAACCACAATAATAATAATTTATATGCAAATCAAATATATATTTTGTGATTAAAACCGTTTTGCTGTTTTCATTAACACCCTAGCACCATGGACCCCTGCCCGAAGCCCCGCTGAGCTGCCAACTTGTCAACCCACCCGGCGATTGTCTTTCTTCAGATGGGAGATGAGATGTTCATGAATCACGATTCGTGAACCAAAGATTTCGTGAGGGTGGTCTAAAATATTATAAGGTGCTCTGCCTATCGTAAGTATATCTGTCGTCAATATTTATATAATTTATATATAACTTTTTAAATATTTGTAGGTGTAATCAAGATAAAGGTACAGCAGTGGAGCCTGGGTGTATCGTGAGTAATGGAGACCATGTAAAATGTATGTTACGTATACGAGAGGTAGTGCAATGTCGAGATGGTAGTTGTCGGAACGGAAGGTTGTACTCTTTGTTGGTGGAGGTCAATCATATATTGATCTTCAAGACATTAAGGACCTTAATAGGCCTATGTAAACGGTTTTCCATTTTGCATAAGTCTTAAAATCCATTGAATTTTCGAAAGCTCGTGAAAAATAGCGAAACGCGCATCGCTAGCTGGCACTTGGGTCTGGCCAAAAAGCCGCTCAGACGCTCCGTCGGTTAGCTCTGCTTTTGATTAAGCTTATTTGCATTTGAATGACAGTGCTGGACGGTGGTTTTATGTTACTCCACAGGCGAGTGGCAATGGGGAAGGAGGACGAAGTGGTGGAGCCGGGGTGGCTTTGAATTTCTAATGAGCTACGTTATTTGCGCATGACTCAACGGCGGTGCGTCGTCGATAATATTCATGATACTCCGATCCGATCGACACGGCTCGGATCGTTGGGTTAGTTGGGCAAATATTTATAGAAGCGCCCGCCCAAGCCGCCTATCTATTAAATTTACATTCGCGATTGCTCGTAGCCTATGAGCCCAGGCCAACACAACTATTTTTAGCCGCTGAATCTCCAGCCAATCAGTCTGCCGTAAAGTTCGTAAGCATCTGCCGAGCAGCGAAAGCGATGATTCGCCAGCCGCCTGAAAACACCCGAGCCTTACACTAATGATATCTGGCAACATTTTCATATCCCATATTATCGTATTAGATTGTCTTATGGTACCTCTTCAGGGTTTTAGAACTTCACACTTGTTCTTTTCGCTTGTGCTAAAGAAAGTGCTCAAAAATGGACAGCTGTGTGATTAGACGATGACACTTAGCTATTTCATGAATAATGACATTATTTTTGTTTCGTTTTTCACCTGATTTAACTAGATGCAATTATCGGTTTGGCTTTTATTTTCCCCGATATATTCACTGCATTTTCCATTTCCCTTTCCATTCGTCGCGCTGCTCTAATAAAGAATTTTTCGCAGTCCCAAAAAGCAAAACGCAATCATTTCCAATTATTCGCAATTACTTTTGTTCCAACTCGCTCCCGCTGCCCTGGCTCCTCTATCCCCGTCTCTCTCCGCAGCTCCGTAGTCTCTGTTTTTTTTGGCACATTTGCTGTGGCTCCAGCGAGTCGCGCATTGTGGATGAATTAGTCAGGAAATTAATTAATCAAAACTAACGCTAAATCAACAACACAAAAACAACAAAAGCGGGCAGAGCAGCGGAGGGGAAAAAAGAACGCTAGCAAAATGTAAAAAATAGCGTCGCTCCACAATTTGTTGTCTGTCATTTGCTTTTTTTTGTGTGGCGCTACCTCACCTCCTCCCTCGCCATTCCGCCTTTTGTTATTGTTACATTTGTGTCGCTGCTTTTGTTGTTGCAGTAGGGCATTCGCCAGTCTACTACCAACAACACTCCCCTCCCCCCAAAAAAAAAAAATAGAAAACATACGAACACTCTCTGCGATACTTGTTTGCCAGCAGCGGACAACCTTGAGAGGCGCTTAAAATGTTTTGATTATTATATTATTATTGTTTCTGCTTTCGTCCATAGAGTCGTAGGTTGATGGGGTGGCGGCGCAAAAGGCTAAGAAAAGGAACAGAAATCTTATACTTTACAAAGCTGGAGTGCTCAGCCGCATCCCAGCTCCTTCTCAAAAAGAGAACAACAAAAATGCCCAAATACTTATGGTTATATGTTCTTGTACATTATATGAATGTTAGGGTGGGTCAATTTGAGTGCCCAAAAATAGCGCAGGCATACGTGTCTTAAATCACGTTTGACCCCTCTGCGTTTGCAAAATAAAAATATTTTTTTTTATAGAAAAATATCTTAGTACCCATTGGATTGGGTCGATTTTTTTCGTTTCCCTTTAAGAATATAGGTATTTTTTATGCATTTTAGGCACAAAGTTACTTGAATTTGTTCTAGATCCTATCTTTACAATTTTCAGACACGTTTACCATTATTCACACTTATTTTATTTTTTTTGCAAGTGCGAAGGATAATACGTAATCACGCTCACTAAAATTGACAACAAGAAAAAACAACAATTTTTTTTTTGTTTTTGGAAATGCGGAACTTTTATCTAGGACTTGAACTTAGCTTTGTTTTATTAAAGGTTGCAAGTAAACCCAAATTTTTACCATTCTTCACTCTTATCTACAACTTTCTTTCGAAGTCGAAGGACTTTTCGTAGGAATCATATTAGCGCCAGTGTACACGGAGCCTTAGTGCATTGCATTCAGCTTGCGAGAGTGGGAGTGCGGGATTGTGGGAGTGCCATATGGAGAGCGTTGCCCCTCAGGGCTGCACTCGCAGATTGGTCCGGTAATCGAGTTTATTTAAATGCATTAAACTTGTCTCATTATACCGCTGCAGTAATGGCATCAGCAAGTCGAATCCAATCCAATGCAATCCATCTGCCGCCTGCCAGCCTGACTCACTCGAATTCGAATGGCAAACGAACATCGGGCCTCGGACATATGGCAGCAGTGGGCCGCAAATTGTTGAACAAACATAAAACATTTTGTGCAATTTGTACGCGCCAAAGGAAAGCGAGGAATTATGCGGACAGTTGTGGTGGCCATGATAGCGTCGAAATGTTTATAATCGGGCTGTTAGGGATTAAACCAAAGAGTTTATTTCGAAATGTAGCGGGCCTGCAAAGTCCTTTTATAATTAGAATTTGTAATGAAAAATTATTTAAAAAAAAGTTTTTTTTTCGCTTTTTCTCTCTGTGTTTTTACCTATCAAAGTAATACGAGAAGTATCAAAGAGCAAATTGATAGGGGTATCTTTTCCTATCCTATAAAGGACAAAAGTAAGAGGCTAATCATGCGACCCCCATTGTGAGTATTTAACGATGACCAATGTGGTTGCTGTTCTTGTCTAGTGTGGCCGGCCAATTTATCGTTGCATTTGGCAACTGGGCGGTGAAATTTCGTGCTCGCTTTGATCTTGACGCGTTTTTGACACTGCTCGGCAGCGCGGGCCTTTCGTCGATTTTGCTCTCAGCCTCGGGGAAGAAATGCGGCGAGTGAGGCAGCCAGCGGACAGCCGGCGGCATGTGCCTCGCATTTTTCATTATTTTTTCTCTTCATATACGAATTATATTTTCCTTCAAAATGTTGAGAAGAAAAACGCTTCTCATACACATTTCTGCGCATTACTCAGCTCGGCTGCAAGTGGAATCGGGCGATCGTTAAATGTAAGAGTTTTTCTGTACGTATTTTTAGCATCGTTTGGATCGCGCGATTCTATATGCAAAGCATATTCGTAATTTGTATGCTCGATCATAGCCACAGAGGTCGAAGCTAATTGCATTGGCAATAGCTACTACTCGTTGTCATTAGCCCACAGGGATTGCGTATTGGTTCTGAATCAGCGTGGCTTACGTTGCTTCCACGGTCCAAAGCTGTTAGTGTACCAACCACTTTTCCTCTTGGAAAATAGATGGTTTCAACTAAACACTTTTTCATGCGTATAAAAAAGAGCCAATATAAAATGAAAATACCGCGAAAACTCGATATTCTAATTTTGTTACAAATAACATTTTTATTAAAACCATTATTTCATTAAATTTGCAAAAATAAAAAAAAAATTTTTGACATGCCGAATTTTGACGTTGTTGGACATTCCAAGTTTTAACCATTACTTTCATACAACACCTTTTTTTACAGTGTTATTTTTTAGTTTTTTTTTTAAATTTTCAAAATAAAAACATATTTCTCAATAGTTGTTGTTGTAACTTAGCCAAAACATTGACTGACTGTTTTATGCTTTTATATTTTCCATCCCCGGTCGATTTTGAAAAACTAGTCCAGTTTTAGCATTTGTGTAAGAGGTTAGTTTAACTTAACCTACGGAAACGTGGCTCATTTTTCTGATACTAAATTTTGACACGAAAAATGATTATAAAGTAGACCAATCAAATACAAAATGTTCACGTCTTTCGTTCTTCGCTATAATATTCTTTTGCTTAGTACCAGTTATCAGTAATAAACTTACGAATTTTATTAAGCTGAAAACAGTTATTGTTTTTCAGGAGGGAGGAGTGTCTTGAAAGGCGTTGCAAACTTGTTAGGCGTCGTGGTTTGTTTTTTTTTTTTTTTTTTTTTTTGTGCTGAACACTTTACCTTGCCATCCAGATCCAGCCTTGCCATGGGACAAGCACGCAACGAAAGCAGGCCAATTACTTTAGGTGGACACCAGGGGCGGCGGGGCGAGGCGAGGCGATGCGAGGGGGTCTTTGTCAACTGGCAGCCGGCCAAGGCACACGCACCGTGGCGTCTTCGCCGCCCCTGAGGATGGGGGGAGGGGGGTTGGGGCGTGGGCGGCCAAGGAGGCGGAATAAGCGGAGGAGGGGTCTAAAGATATAGCACTCTCGATATATAGTGCGTCAAAGGCGACGATGGCGCGGAAGTGGCTTTGCCTCCCTCTCTCTCTCTCTCTCTCTTTCTCTCGACCTGCGGCCTTGACAGCGCCCGTTTTGATTTATGCGCTATTTTGCAAAAGTCAACAAATGAAAATGACACAGAAATACTGCCAAGAGAGTTCTCTTCCACTATTTCGATGTCGTTTGCCCCAAGGTCGGGTCCCATCTGCTGGCTTCCGCTGGCATCCGCTGGTTCTGCCAATTGTCTCCTCGAACAGGGATTTAAACCAATGCAAATAACATATAGATCTGCCAGAGATTCAAACAGGAAACCTGTTGAATTTTAGCAATGAAATAGAAGAATGGAATAGTAAAACTAAATAAATGACTATTGAATTGAAACATTATAGTTCATATTTCAAATAAGTATAAACTCAACACGTAATACAAATAAATCATTAAAAACAAATTAAATATTCTCATATGGATGAAAATCAATTTGAAAAATATTTAAATTGAGCATAAAATACTTGAATTTACTACGTTTATTTTTACCAGTATTACAATTGAAAGCAATTTCTTTGTGCGATTTAATAATAATATTTTTAAATTTGGTTAGAAAATGTATGCAATATATTTAGGATTAATATGATTAGAGTTAATTTCAATTTTATTAAATATTTACTACTTTTTTTTGGTGTATCAAATTGAAAATAATTTCTATGCCTTTTCAGATTATTAAATGAACATTGGCACTTGCAACATGCACTGCTAACAACTCCACCACTCTCTAAATAGTTATTTCTAAAAATAATATGCAATATGGCACGATTGTGAATGAATCAGTTATATATATTTTTGGGACCCCGACTCGGAACGTTGTAAGTTAACCTTGTATTTGCTGTTAGGTCAATACGAGATTTAAACTTTATCACTTCAGATTACTTATATGTCCTGGAACTCGAGCGACTGCAACAAAATCAGCATGGGAGCAGTCGAAAGTCTGCATCTGAATCCCGCCGAACTGGTTGACCACCAGCAGGCCACGGGCCTGTCCGCCGAGCAGCTGGACCAGCTGCACACGCGGTTCCGCAGTCTGGACCGCCACCAGCGCGGCTACTTGACGCCCACCGACCTGCTGCGCATCCCGCAACTCTCGCTCAATCCGCTGCACCGCCAGATCGTGGACGGCTTCTTTCCCAGTCGCGGGCTGGCCGGCGCTCGCCTCGAATTCGACCAGTTCGTGGAGACCTGCGCCATCATCCTGGTGCCGCAGTTTTCCTGCGGCACCCACTCCGACTCGTTCATACGCCGCAACGGGCGCGCCCAGAAGCTGCGCCTCCTCTCCCAGATATTCGACACTCGACGCACAGGCCACATCACGCGCGACGTCTTCCGCCACATCATGCACCGTGTGATCGATCCGCTTTGGAATCAGCCGGATCAGCAGGACCGCAAGTGCCCCGAAGTGGAGGTCGAACTGCAGCTCCTGGAACAACAGGCCTTCGGGCTCAACGACTGCGACCGGATTTCGTATGCAGAATTTGAGCAGCGTCTTTGCAGCGCCGACATCGAGGGACGGCTGTCGATCGCCAAGTGGCTGGAGGACGTCGACGATGAGGATGATGATGACGATGACTAGGGCAATGGTAGGATGGGGCTGCCGGCGGAGGTCACAGGCACCTACACATAGAAGGAGAACTCACTCATTCCCACGTGTTTTGACTATGTTTACAATATTCCCAAAAATAAAAACAAATAATAATTAATTGGAAAATGTAATATTTGTATTTTTCTTCAGGCTGTAAATTACAATTTTGTAGCATCATTTTGCTGTAAGAATTGCATACTTTTCGGCTGAAAATAAATGACATCCGATCATTGCCCTCACTGACAAAAGCTCTCTTGACAATAAACACTTTCCTGCAGGATATGCCGGCCAGTATGCGAATTTTAAGTTTTTGTTGCATGCACTTGGGCGCGCCGGGCTATTCAAACTGCACAGCAGCCTTCTGAAATTTCTGTTCGCCTGGTGTTTGATCTCGAGAATTCTCCGAAATTGAAACCGAGTAAAAAGCCTGACTTGAGGTTTCAAAATCAATTCTCTGATTTTTGACACCAGGCCAACAGAAGTGCCAGTAGGTGGCTGCTGGGTTCTAGGAATTTATTTAGCGGAGCCCTCCTATTGGTCAGCCAATGGGAACGCAGCCTACAGACTACGAAAAACAACCGTTACTTTTGTTCCAGCACACAGAGGCATAGTCAGTGAGGAGAGGGGTTTGGGCTCTAAACGCCCCTAAATAACAATTTTAGGACCCCTAGCCAAAATTCTGACTACGCCCCTGGTAAACGGCAAAAACGAAAAGTCGGTCACCTACTAAGGCCTTATGATCGCCTGGTGTTTCAAAGTGAGAAATCGAAATTTTAGACCGACCAACCCAATTTTTTCAATGCAACCTGGATAAGTTCTGATCTTGTAGTACCAGGCAAACAGAATGCTCAGCAAGTACCTGGAGTTTTAAGCAAGTGTTTAGCTGTTCAGCTGTTTTATTTTAAGGATGGCTGCCACGAAGCCACACCCCTGGAAGACATCCGTTATTTTGCAACTAAGTTCCAAATGGAGATGGGCAAACCGCTTGTTTCTTTGTTCGTGTCACGAATTCGGCACGCTAGGCACGAAGTTTGAAAATATTTGCATGAAGCGTGAAGGAAAGCTTAGGCACGCGCACATCTCGAAGCAAACGGCTTTTAGGCTAAACAGCTGATCATTGTGCAGCTGCTTGTTGCTGAAAGAACAAATGCGATATTTCCGCTTGGCAGTATTTTATATTTTAAGTAATGAAATATTTACAACGACTGCTGACACGAGTCGCCAGGACCGCTTCTTTAAGGTGCCTTGGGACTCGCCGGTGATATGGAATTGGGATTGCTAAAAGTACAGTAGACACAGAGGACGGACAGACTCTCTTTTGCTCCGAAGAGACATCCTCCAACGTAAAATTTAAGCCGCAAAGTCGGTTGCGGGCGGAACAAGAAGGCCAAAAATGCAGGGAAGGGGTCTAGTTAAAATGGGGCGACGAGCAGCAGCGAAAGTCGCTGCGGTACACCTCCTGAGCGGGCCGGAAAGTGCGCCAATAGTTGGGCGTGCAACAGATGATCCTGGCCAGGTACTCCTTGAACGTGTCGTAGGTTGGGTAAACGAACCGCTCGCAGTGGCGCTTGTGGTGGTGTCTGCACTCGGTGTCTGCGATCCAGTCGCGCTCCAGTTGCGCCTCCTCCCGGGTCTCCAGGTGGCAGGGTCCTCCAGCGGCACCACTGGAGCCGGGCTTACTCTTGAGAATCACGGCATCGCTGTCGAACAGAATATATAGACAATTTTAGTTAAACGATAAACGATATTGTCACCTACTCCAGGCCCTGGGAAATCATGCGCTGCACTCCGGAGATCTGGATCACCCGCGAAAAGTGGCGGCAGCGGTTGGCTCTGTCCAAAGTCGACAGGTACCAGGTAGGCATCAGGGCGAAGCGCACTTCGGCCAGGACTCGCTCGGCGCATTCGCCACGCTCAAACCAGTTGTGCTCCAGCCAGAGCAACACAGAGAGGAATATCTGCAGAGGATTGAAGGGGGAATGGATTCCAGATTTTACAGAGTTTATTAGAATCAATAGAATCTCACCTCGATCTCCGAGTTGACGCTGAGGTAGCAGTTGCGCAGGATGTGCGTGAGCTCGTGCTCAGTGAATTCCAGGAAGAATGTGGAGCTCACGATGCAAAGGAAGACGCGAGAGATGCGGGTGAGCATGAGTTCGCACAGGATGCGGGCCTGCGGATGGCGGCGGGCCTCCAGGTAGGCCGTGAAGGCGGTGTCCTCGTTGAAGAACTCCATCTTCTCCAGCGACGACCAGAGCTGGCGCAACAGCTCCGGTATCTGCAGCACATCTTCGGCCACGACGCGTGCGAACAGCACCAGATCCTCGTGCTCCTCCTGCAGCTCCGCGTTTTGGCCCAGCTGCGGCAGTTGCTCCATAAAGCGACGTGCCGCATAGATTTTGGCATAGTTCTGCAGCACGCACTTGAAGCAGCGATAGCGCTCGTTGCCGATGGTGATCCCCGCCTCGATCAGCGTCTGCTCACGCAGCACGCCCAGCAGCTGCTCGGTGATGCGCTCAATGGCCGAGGTGGGATTGTCGTCCCGGCTGCCGAGCAGCTCCATCACGATCTGGTTGGCCTCGCCATCACCCTCTGCGCCGTCGCCCAGGCGTTTGAGCAGCTTGGCGATCTGCTGGCGCCCGGCCAGCGCCTTCAGCTGGGCAGGATCATCGCCCGCTGGGCAGGATTGCACCTCGCTGGTGTGGCCGGGTGTCGGGGGGGCCGGCCCCGCCTCATTGTCCGACTGCTCGTTGTCGCCCTGGGCGCCGCTCTCGAGTGCCTCTGGCTCTGGCTCCACCTCCAGCTCCAGCACCAGTTCCAGTTCCGGCTCCACCTTCTTGTCTTGCTCAATGTCCTTGTCCTGCTGATCCTGCAGCTGAGATTCCTCTGGCTGTGATTGTGGTTGTGACTGTGGTTGTGGCTTTGGCTCTTCCTGTGGTCGCGCCGCATCCCTTTGATACAGCGGCGTGACGGTGGTAACCGACAGGAAGACCTGTATGTCAGGGTCTTCATCGTGGGTCAGCAGGTGAGCCTTCTCTTCATCGGAAACGGGCCGTCGGGTCAACCTCTTCATTGTCGGATTTAGAATTGCTCGGAACATGCACAAATTGAACGGTTTGCGTTTTTAAATGAGAACTGAAATTTGGATCCGAATGGCAGAGTCGGCTAGTGTATGCTACGTGCTTAAAAACTGTGTGTCTGTCTGTTATTAGGTTCCAGTTGACAGTCCACAGAGCAAATCGTCCGGCATGCAAGGCCTACTGAAGTACACTTTGGGAAAAGCTATCCCGACGGATTTGCGGCTCTGATCACGGCGCACGGAGCGCGCCTTTCGCGTTGGCAACAAATGGGCCTGAGGGAGCACATGGTTGGAGCACATGGTTGCTCTGCTGCTCCAAACACCCTGTCCGTGAAGTAGGGCACCATGTAGGGCTCCAGCAACTGGCTGGAGAAAGTGGCATCAGGTCTAGACTCGCGGTGCACAAATTCCACAGCTCTTGGAAGGCCTGGAAAGGAGCCAGGTGACGGAGCCGGCTAGATTAAACTGTTGCCTGGACTGCCCTCCAGCAGCGACATCCTGGTCAGTGGTTTGGGTAAATGTTTTTTGAAGGAGCAGCTTAAGAAACGGAGAGCAAACGTCGACATGTTGCCACCTTGGAAGTCCAAACTGAAATGCGTTGCGCCTGCGGGCTAAAGTTCTCTGGAAGAGAGTTCCCTGGAAAGCGGGAAGCAAAAGCTGACAAAATGGCGGACACAAGAAATGGCGACACACGTTAGAGTTGCCAGGTGGCAGAAAAAGCTTAATTTTAAATGATTTCAAAATATCTAAAAAGTACTATACAAATTAGTAAAAACAATTAAATTACAAATAATGATCTTTAGGAAAACTCAATTCTTGATTTAATAATGATTTGATCAAGCTCAAGGTTAAAGACTGCCAAATGTATTTTTTCTCAGCTTAAAACCTCAATGACCATGACATTAAATAAAATTCCACTTTTTTGTAATTCCATATTTTCCCCGATTTAGACGATGTAGCAAAATTAAAAAGCCGCAGATCAATGCACATTTGTTTTTTATTTTTAATATTTATTTTTAGTCACCTAATTGTTGAATTCGATACAACAATAAACACTTTGCGTTGTATTTTCAATTGTAGTTTTATTTTTCAAAAACTATACTTGTATAGTCTGTATTGGGACCCGTATAAAATTTAATGGATTACTGATAACATAAATAAAGGACTATGCTCATGTAGACAAAGGCCATCAAAGGTATTTAAGATTTTACCTACATATCTTCCTGGTACTTTTTCTGAACCAATTTATGTACAAAACAAATTAAGACTCACCCCAGGGCAAGTCACTAACTAAACCGACTATGGCTATCTAATCTGAGCGCGTAGGGCGATGCCGCTGGGAATCTCCAGCCGGTTGACCTGCAGCAGCTGGACGAGATTGCGCAGGAACTCCTGCGACACCTTCAGCTCGTCGTCGGCCTCCAGCCGCTCGAAGAGATCCAGCGCCGCCTCGCAGTCGTTGCGGCGGCAGAACTGGGCCAGCAGCAGGTCGTAGATCTTCTGCTCATCGATGGTCCGCTGCACGCCACGCACGCCGCGCGCCAACCGCAGCAGCGTCCGCACGGCGCCCTCCTGGCCCAGGTGCTCGCAGTTCTTCACCAGCAGCTCGTGGTTGAGCCGGAACTCCGGATTGATGATCAGCCGCCGCAGCTGCGTCTCCTTCCCCGACTCGGCCAGTGCGAGCAGCAGGGCGCTGTTCATGTTGGCCGCCCCATGGACGCGGCTCACCGTCGCCGTGACCGCGGCCAGGTGCTGCTGGGCCGACTCGGCCGTGGTGCCGGGAAAGCGGGCCAGCTCCTGCTCATCGCCGTTGCCCAGGCGCACCAGCAGCGACAGCAGCTCGAACTGCAGCGGCGTGTGCTTGTGCTTGTGGGCCAGGCGCTGGAACTCGGCCACCGCCGCGTCCAGGTCGCCCCTCAGCAGCCACTCCCGCACCACGGGTCCCAGCAGGGCGTTGTGCGACTGGCAGTAGCCCAGTCCGCGCAGGAAGTCCAGCATCTCGTGGGTCAGGTTCTTGGACGGTGGCTGCTTGGAGCCCTCTGGTGGAGCATCTGGAGCAGCATCTGGAGCAGCATCTGGGGCAGCATCTGGGGCAGCATCTTTGGGAGTCTGTGAGGCGGCCAGCTGGGCCACGTTGGTCAGCAGCTGCCACACATTCTTGATCACATAGTCGCCGCCCACGACCTTGTGCTGCTCCGCACGGCGCTTCAGCAGCTGCTGGGCGGCCTCCAGCTGCTGGCCGTGCACCAAGAGGGCAGCGTAGTCGATGACCTTGTGCTCGTCCAGCTGGAAGGCTGCAAAAAGATGGGGTTTAAGTACACACATTTAATAGCTTACTCAGCTAACCAATTGCAAAACAAAAAAAGGAAGCAAACTACGGCAAACCGAAGTTCATATGTATACCCTTGCAGCTATTGCCAAAATTAAATATTTTTAAAAACATTAAAATTATGATATATATATATCATATATATGATATGTATATATCTAAAAACACTGAAGCTATGATTTGCAGCTCAATTATTCAATAGTTACTATGGCAGCTATTTGATAAATATTGGGTCGATTTGGAAAGTTGTTGCAAGAGCCGATAGATATTGACCGAATAAAGCTTTATTACTGGCCCCTACAATACTTGGCTAAGCTGGAATCAGCATGTTAAGTCCCCAATCTCTAGCTTTTATAGTTTCCAAAATTGTAGCGCTCAAACGGACTGACAGACTAGGCCATTGATCTTAATCAAGAATATATACATAATAGGGCCGAAAGTGCTTATTTCCACCTGTTGCATGCTTTTCAACGACTACAATATACGAGCAAAGGGCTTAGCTAAGAGCACCCCACACAAAATGGCATTGCCCACCTGGATAGTTGCTGCTCAGCCGCTCCAAGCTCTCCTGGGCGCGCGGCAGGTCACGCAGCTTGATGTGCAGGTCCAGGATGGAGGCCATCATGCCGGCGCTCGTCTGCACCTTCAGGGCCTGGCACTTGGCCAACAGCTGCTGGGCGCGCTCCAGACGGCCGCTGCGCACCGAGAGCTGCAGCAGGCGGCGCAGCACGCCGCGCGGATTCAGCTGCTTGGACTCCAGCTCCACCAGGTGGCACTCCAGCTCGTCCAGGCTCATGTCGCGCGGGTGCTTGATGAATCCGCCGTGCAGCGAGGCCGCATCCGGGGGCAGGGCCAGTTGGGCGTTGCGCATCTTGGCCAGCGTCTTGGCCAGGTCCTGGACCAGGTCGGTGTCCTGGGTGGCCTGGCGGGCCAGCGAGAGCAGGGCCTCGGCGGCCGCCGGCGAGAGCTGCAGCTCCAGGCGAGCCAGCTCGTGCAGGAAGCGGCGCAGCGAGACGACATCCTGGCGCAGGCGCGTCTGTGGTCCGGTCATCTGCAGCAGCAGCGAGCCCACAAAGTCCTCGGTCCGCTGCAGCGCCTTCTGCTGCAGCGCCTGGACGACCTGGGCGAAGAGCGGGAAGCGCTTGGTGGCGCGCACATTCACCGCCAGCGAGGCCAGTGGCTGGAGCAGGGTGGCGAGGTCCAGGCGCGTGGGATACCGCTTGAGTAGGTCCAGAACCGCGTCCAGCTGTTGGTGCTGCTGCAGCAGCAGGTGGCTCACCACGGGACACAGGGCCAGGGAGGGCCGCACCCCCGCCGCCTCCAGCGCCCGCATGGCCTCCGCCGGCTGCGTCAGCGACTGGCCGAGGTGGGGCAGCAGGTACTGGCGCACCGTCTCCTCGTCGCACTCGACGCGCAGGCGCTGCATCTCGGCCAGCAGGCGCAGCAGGCCGCTCTCGCCCTCGCGCCGCTGCTGATGCAGGATGAGGGGCCAGAAGTAGTGCGGACGCAGCTCCTCGCCGGCGGCGGACAGCGCCTCCAGGCAGTGCAGCGCGGACGAGGGCAGCCGGCGCAGGGCCAGCTCCACCACCAGGTGCCGGGCACGCGGATTCTGGCCCCGCTGCACGAGCTCAGCGGCGAACTGGAGTGTCTGTGCCAGCGGGACGTGGGCGCGGAAGAACTCCTGCAGCAGCAAGGCCCCGTACTCGTCCTCGTTCTGGTTGCCCTGGCTCTGGCTGGGAGCGGGCAGGGCAGCCACCAGCTGGCTGACCACTTGGCTGCGTCCCTGGTGCAGCAGCTGGATGCACAGACTCCGGATGGCGGGCGGCAGGTCGAGGCCGGCCAGAAACTCCCGCGGCAGCTCCTTGACCAGCTGCTGCACCAGGAGCAGCTGCTCCGGACTCACATCCCTGCTGCTGGCCAGCACGCCGCGCAGCATCTGGAGCAGCTGGGCGGCCGAGAAGTCCGCCTCCGTCTGCAGCAGCTCCTTGGCCCGGGCCACCTGGCCGCTCTGCACCAGGGCCTCGAACCAGAGCGCCTGGCTGGCGCTGCCGGGCTGTATGCCCGCCGCCCGCATGCTGGCCAGCACCGATTCCGCTCCGGCCAGATCACCGTTGCGGGCATGGCCCAGCAGCAGGGCCTGGAAGTTGCGGTCCGTGAGAGCAAAGCTGCGCTCCCGCATCTCGGCCAGCAGCTCGGTGGCCAGGCGCATGTTGCCCGCCGAACCGGCCACGTCCAGCAGGGCACTGTAGAGGGCTGCGTCGGGGGCGCCGTGGTAGACGGCAATCTCGGCCAGCAGCGAGCGGTGATCCGGCAGGGGCAGGCGATTCTGGCGCAGCACCTGCAGCCTGGTGTGGTAGTGGGCCAGCGTGGGCTGACCCAGCTGGAGGAGTTGGGCCCAGAGGCCTTGGAAGAGCTGCAGACGCTCCTGCGCACTCTGGGCGGGCAGCAGCTCGGGCACACACGAGCCCAGCAGGAAGTGCAGCTGCTCCATGCCCACTCCCTGGGCGGAGCGCTGCAGGTGCTCCAGCACGCGCTGGCAGTGCTCGTAGTTGAGCAGGCTGTATTGCTGGTAGTGCGTCTCCAGCTGCGTCCACACATCCTCGATGCTGCTGGTAAGTGGCGGTCTTTCGGCTGCGTGGCGCCGGCTCCTCCGATCCGACGCGTTATAAATGCCGCTCGTGCTTAAGGGCCGCAGTGGAGCATTGGCAGTGGCAGTGGCAGCGGCAGCGGCTGCTGGCGGCGGCATTGCATAACGAGGCAATCCGAGGATGGCCGGTGGCTGGGCGGCCAGGCGCTGGCGGCACAGCCACACACTCTGCAACAGTCGGGCTCCGGCTCGCTGCATTTCGGCCTACTTCATTCAGCTTTCCGCGAAATGAACTTACGAAACCAACGAAGTTTGCTCGCAAAAAGAAAAAGTAAACACGCGCCGGCAAGACAATCAGCTGAGCGTTCCAGTTGGTGGTGACACCATGTTGGAGCCACACATTAATATCGATACGTGTGGTAACAGTGCTGCCCATAAACGATATGTTCGTCATCGATACATGCGGAAACAGTGCTACCCAAGCCAATCGGCGTGCGTTCCAGTTGCTAGTGGCCGTTATCGACATCGATGGGTGCGGAAACAGTGCTGCCCGTAAGAAACAGAGTGCATTCCAGCTGCTAGTGAGATTTGGATAGGCGCGGAAACAGTGCTGCCCGAACCAATCAGAGTGCTTTCCAGTTGTTAATGTTTCGATAGATACGGAGAAAGTGCTACCCATCATGGCCAAGCGTTTAAAATTGTTTTCCGTTATTTAAAGCGATACATTTTATTTTTAAATCTGCTGACGAAATGAACTTATTTGCTTTAAAATTGATCCATATAATTTAAAATTGTTCACTTCCTCTTAAAACAAGCGCCATTAGTTGCCAATTCTCATAGTTTTTAAACTGAATAAGTAAATAAACTGCTTTCTTGTGCATTTTGTTTTTACCTTTTTTCTACTTTTAGACACAAAAGAGATTTAACTTTGTTACCCGAAAATATACTTCACTCATATATGTTTACCAAAATTGGGAAAATACCCCCAAACTGCAGATACTGCCCAGCTAAACCTCATAATTCAATGCAACACAACACTAAACTATAAACTATAGTACCTTTTATGCATGCAGATTTGTCTTTATTATACAGTCGCTCCTAAGCACTAATGTCTAAATTTTACAGCCTGGATCTGACGTAGAGCAGGCGCCGTCGCTGGGCAGCCATTGGAGTGCCCTCCTCGCGCAGCTCCTTCAGCAGCGCGTCCCGCCAGGGGCGGATGACGAGGCGCTTGGTGGCCAGCAGGGCGGCGGACGGCACTTGGACGGCATACCGATCCATGCGGTGCCAGAACTGCTGCGGCTCGCCCACCATCCCGGCCAGCAGGCCGCAGTGGAGGGCAGTGCGGGCATCGGCCCGATCGCCCAAGTGCAGCAGCCAGTGGATGTGAGGCACCATCCAGCCGGGCCCCACCTTGGTGCAGGCATCCAGGTGGCCGAGGGCGGGCACAAAGGCAGCGGACTCCGTGGCGAAGACCAGGTCGCACAGGCTGCACACGCTGAGCCCCAGGCCCAGGCACTCGGTCTCCACGAAGGCCACCAGCAGCTTGCGGTGGGCCAGCATCTTCTTGGCCAGCGAGCGCATTACAAAGTTGGCGGCCTTCTCGTGTATGTACTGCTCCTCGGCCTCGCTGCTGTGCTCCTCCTGCTGCTCCTGTCCCTCGCCCCCCAGCTGTCGCCTCCTGTTCTCCTGACCCTGCTTCAGAGCCAGCGGTTCCGTGTCGCCGCCGCAGCCAACAGAAAAGTGACCCGAGAGCCCGACCACCTGGAGCTGGGCATCTGTGGAGGCCAGGTCGAGGGCGCGCATCAGCTCGTATATGGTGCGACGCAGCCAGCGCCGCTGGAAGTGGATGTGGAGCAGCCCGGAGCGGCGGCTCACGTCCAGCTCGGCGAAGTGCTTGCAACTGTCGTCCGTGGCCATCGCAGCTAGATTAAAACTGGCGATCACAGGGGCCACGCACTCGGCGTAAACATCTGCGCTCTTATCAGGCGGTCAAAGTGCAGCCACATTGCTCTCAACTCACGCATCGGACATCTAAAGTCCTCCATTGAGTGCGCCGCTCCATTTCGCACATCCGTGTGATTTATCTGGGTAATCTGCTTAATCTTCTTTGCTATTTGTTCAGTTTATGTGTTTAGGTTTTTAGTTTCAGTGAACTTTAATAGCTACGTAAGTCTAGTGCTAATAATATTCAAGTGCCTGGCAGACACGCCCTAGGGAATAAATAACTATGGGCTCACAAATCAGTGCTCGTCCAGGTGTGAGAACTTTTTGCGCAGCTTCTCGCGCCGATCCTTCTTCACGTGACGCCAGGGCTTGGCCGCCGGATCGGCGCCGGTCACCAGGGAGCCATCGTTGGCCAGGCGCACGTTCGGGAAGTTGGTGCGTCCCTTGACGTGGGCATGGGTGGGCTTGTTGTCGAAGAACTGCTTGTCCAGCTCCTTGGACGTGCTCTTGTCAATCTGGGGCAGACAATCCAGCAATCAGACAATCAGTAAGTTATCTAGCCGAGTGGTTAGAGTGGCAAGTGCAAATTGCGAATCTCACCCGCATGGCTCGCTGTTGCTGGCTGGGCAGCTGCGATTCCTCGATGACCTTGCGCTGGCGCTCCGGGAAAGTGTGGTACTCCGGCTGGGGCAGCGAGGGCGGGCTCATGGCGTACAGCAGTCTGCCGTTGACGTAGTCCTTGAGCACGTACCTGGCGGAGCGCGCCTGGTCCGGCTGTCCGTTGGAGGTCATGAAACCGCGATTGTCTGGACCCCACCGAAAAGAAGCGGGAGAGAACGATTAATGAGGTAGATAGAAACGTATAGCATATAGGGCACTTACAGCCATAGGCCAGCAGCAGCTCCTCCGAATGCGGTGGACGCTCCATGTCCTCGCCTTCCAGCGGCTTGGCTATCACGATCCCATACTTGTCCTCGAGGACGTGGCGCGGAATGCGCTCGCACAGCAGGTTGACGGCTGGGACGTGGTCGCGCATCTGGTCGATGGGCAGGATGCCGTTGAGCAGCATGTCCGCCTTGGTCAGCACGAAGCTGGGCATCACCAGGCCGGGACAGTCGCAGAGCAGGATGTCCTTGTCCAGGAAGAGCGTCTGGAAGCGCTTGGTTTTGCCGGGCGTGGCCGAGACGGACACCTTCTTGACCGTCATCAGCGAGTTGATGGTGCTGCTCTTGCCCACGTTGGGATAGCCGACCATGCCGATGGTCACGTGCTGCTCCGTGTGTCGCGGACCGCTGTAGATGTGGCGCAGGAACTCGATGAGTTCCAGGCGGGACAGCAACCGGGAGCTGTTCTTATCACCCGGCTGCAGTGGAAGAGGAAGCTCCTCCTTGTTCACCATTAGCTTCTGCTCGATGGCGCTCAGCGTGTCCTCCACCTTGTCCAGCGACTGGTGAATCTCCTCGGCGGCCTCGCGCAGCTGCCGCACTTCGGGAAAGGACTCCTGGCGCGCCGCCTCCGCCTCCTGCTTCAGCTCCTCCTCCACCAAAGTGGCCGAGTAGAAGGCCGTGCGAATGCCCTCGCTGTCGAAGTACTCGGCCCAGTGGCGACGCTGCTCTGCGGTGAGCAGGTCCGACTTGTTCACCAGGATCATGTTCATCTTGCTGGGGTCCACCTCCTTCACATAGCGCTCCAGGTCGACGCTGCGGAAGAGCAGCGGATTGCGGGCGTCCACGATCTGGACGACCACGTCGGAGCGCTCCACCACGCGCCACAGCTGGCGCCAGAACTCGAGGTTCTTCTCGTAGGGCGTCATCAGGATCTCTTCGTCCTCCTGCAGCAGCGCCAGGTCGCGGCGCCAGTCGAGGAAGGCTTCGTTCTCGGCCCGCTCCAGCTCCTCGGCGCTGGTCTCCTTGCTCCACTTGGGGCGTCGCGGGATCTTCAGCTGGTCGCGGTGCTCGTCGTGCTTCTGGTGCATGCGCTGCTCCTGCGTCTTGCTGAGCAGGCCCACCCGCTGCTTGGGGTTCACGAACGTGATGTTCAGCTTCTCCGCCTGGAACTCCGTGCCGGCCAGCTCGGCGGTGCGCAGGAAGGCCTGGAACGAGGACTCCTCGGTCACGGAGGACAGGTTGAGGCGGCCCCAGTCGTAGCCGTCCTGCAGCTCGGTGGTGTGCAGCTGTTGGGTCGGCAGTCGGGATTATAAGTTAAGATATGCCACCATACATGCCCAATGAAACGCTTAAACACTCACCATCGTGTCGTTGTCCACCTTGCGGCGGGGTGTGTGGCCAAAGCGATCCTTGATCAGCTGGCGGCCCAGGTTGGGCGCTCCGCCCTTGTTCTTCTTGCCCATGGCACAGCTATCAGATTCCAAAATTTACGCGAAACGGTACGAAATGAAATATATTTGTGTGATACAAATAAAAACACGTGCAACGGTAGCGGTGGTACGATGGAATCAATAATCGCAGTTATCGCACTAGAGAGGGTATTCTAAGAATGTTATCGATACATGGGAGCGAAAGCAGAGGTGGCGATATTTCCATTTTAAAAAAGATACGTTAATTAACGAAAAATGTTAAGCTATATTTTAAAGCAACGAAAAATAATTATAATATTAGAGTAAATTATTTTCCTATTTAAATTTTTAAAAAATATACGTTGATCTTGGCTTTAAACCTATCAGCTAAATACTTTTCGAAACTTTTAGCTTAATACTTTATTAAATTTTTTTTTACTTTAAACTTTATTTTAAAGCAAAAAATAATAATAAATATGACTACTACATATATCCTATAAATGCCGACATGAATCCCTTCTCTCGGGACTCTTGAGTGCAGAATATTGGCTATAAATTTATTTTTTGGTACACAATCGCAGGTTGTTCGCAATCTCTGTTGCTCATCTGACACGCTTTGGACTTAAAACTAGAGTTTGAGTGGTCTTACAACTTATGTATGTATATATACGGCACGGCAATCGGACGCGCAAAGGCTGCAGCCGGGAACACAGAAGTTATTCAGTAGGGAAGGCTATTGGTGTCCTCCCCGCTTTCGGTGTCGCCATCGCCATCATCGCTATCGCCATCATCATCCCAGACGATGGGCCAGACGGCGTTGCGGGAGCAGCTACCGCCCAGCGCTTTGCAGAACGTGTTGAAGGTGCTGGCCTGGCTGAAGCCCAGGATCTCGCGCTCCTCGTAGATCCGGTACGTGAAGGTGCTCTCGTAGGTGCCCACGAAGTAGCGGGCGTAGGCGCACACCAGCTGGTCCACCACGGCCACGCCCCCGTCCTTCAGCTGCCGCCGCTGGGCGTTGGACTCCGGTGTGAAGTGCACAAGGCGAAAGCGGTGGAAGAGCTCCTTCAGCTCCATCAGCTCGTAGGGCGTGGCGTCGCTGGCCAGGAACACGCTGCTCATGTTAAAGGCGCGCAGCAGCTGCTTCACCTGCTGGGCGGCCGCCTTCAAGGTGGGCGTGGTCTTGTCCCGCGACCGCACAAAGTCGCCCCTGCGCAGGTGGGCGCACAGGTAGTCTCCGCCCTTGGCGTCCCGCTTCGCCCGCTCCAGCTCCCACATCGCTGGCCGCTGCACTCGGGCCGTGGCGTCCGTAGTGCCCAGCACCTGGTGCCGGAAGTCGGCGGCCACCTGGGCGAGACCGGGGCTGAATCGCATGGAGCGCCGGGCGCGCCAGAAGTGCTCGTCGCCCCAGTGGTCGTGCAGCACGGTCTCGGCGCTGAGCAGGGCGTAGGTGCGCATGTCGTCGGCGTCCTCCGGACCGGCCGTGTCCTCGGCAATGGCCGCGCGCAGCAGCTGCTCCAGCAGCCCGGCGCTGCCCTGGAACCGCACGCAGTGGAAGCGGCCCACGCGCAGCTCCGGCTGCTGGAGCAGTGCCCCGCCCGACAGGGATGCCTCGCTGCACGGTTTGTCGGTGACGCGCTCGAACTTGTCCCGGAAGATGCCCTGCTCCAGCATGTGTTCGTAGTGCTGCAGGCGGAAGGCGTGCGCCACGTGCACCAGGGGGGCGCCCGGATTGCCGAAGAGCCTCTGCTCGGCCAGGAACTCGGCGTAGTCCAAAACGGGCGCGTAGCGGCCCAGGCTGGCCAGGTCGAAGAAGTGGCTCCAGGGCAGGCCGGCCTGCTGCAGGCCCTGCGAGTGCCAGTGGACGAGGCGGGGCCAGGGCGGCAGGACCAGGCGCACCTGGCGGAATCTCCGCCGGCGCTGCAGCCGGCGCACGAACACCGCCATGCGAATGTAGACGTCGCGGCGCAGGTTGAAGCCCTCGGAGATGTTCACGTCGTACAGGATGTACACGGTGCCCCTCATCCCGAGCACTTCGGGCGGACAGCTCTGTGGCAGTGGCAGAATCTCCGGCAGAAGTTTCCGGGCACAGGTGGCGTTGTTTCTCCGGGCACTGTCACTTCCGCGGCTGGCAGTGGCGTTCCGGAAGGCCGCCTCGGTGGCGGGCAACAGGTGGAGCAGCAGGATCAGCAGCAGGTGGAGCAGCGCCAGCGCCGGGGGCCGAAGCCTTGGCCAGCTCCCTCGCATTTTGAGTTTTAAGTTTTGAGTTTTGATTTTTAGTGGCTGTGGCAGCGGTCAAAATAAAGCCCTAACGCGCGGGCTTTCGGTATTTGGCTCACATTAAAATGGTTCCAAAAATATACCAAAGCTTGAATTAAACATTTCTTACCACTTTTTTAGGTGAAGAAAATGTATACAAAAATGCAAACCAAAACTGTAAGCACATATTAAAGATATATATCATAAGTTACATTAATTGCACAATAAAATGAGATCAAAAATGAATATTTCTGCCAAATGTTTTTTGAAATCTAACGTGTGTTTTAATTTCAGGGGAAAACTGTTTTTGTTTTAGGGGGTTATCAGTGTTGGTCGAGATTATTTAGGGGGAAAGCAGTTTTAACATCTGGCAACACTGAGCCCCACCTATTTTTTTTTTGGGTGTGTGCGAGTTGCATTTGTTTACGCTGTTGAAAACCAGACAACACAGAAACGATACTCTAATAATCCGCTCCAACTGCGATCCGCCGAGAATCAGGACAAGGACACAAGGTCAGCAGGATGCGCGAACTCAACAAGCAGCAGTCGCAGGACACCACAGACTCTGGAGTCGAGAAGGGAGACTACCCGCGGGCCACAAGTAAGTGACGCATGCGGATGCGGGCTGACCTGGAATTGCATCCACATCCACATCCACACCCTCCATAACCAATCCCCCATCCTTCTGCAGACGGCGTGGTCTTCGGGGCCATCGTCACCTTCGCCAGCTTCTTTGTGCTGATGATGTCCTTCTGCTCGCCGTACTGGATCGAGTCGTACGAGGAGACGCGGGCCAGCTTCAAGAACATGGGCCTCTGGCAGTACTGCTTCAAGGACTTCGTGTACCCCAAGTACCAGTTCCCCAAGCAGTTCAACGGCTGCCACAACATCTTCTCGCACGTGAGCATATGCATGCGACGCATTGGGTTCCGGGCAACCAACCAGCGATTAAACCGATTCTCTTCCACCCGCAGGACTACTACGTTATCCGTGAGTACCTGCTGCCAGGCTGGCTGATGGCTGTGCAGGGCTTCGTCACCATGTCCTTCATCATCGTGTTCCTCGTGCTCGTCCTGCTCTCGCTGACCATTATCCGGCTGCCACTGAAGCCCGTGCTGCAGTACGAGTGGCTGCTCGTGCGTCTCTCTTACCTGGGCACCGCTGTCTCCTGTACGTATCCCTAGTCCCGATCTTGTTCTGTTGAAGCAAACTAAGTTCGTTCATCCGACACAGCTCTGTTCATGTTTCTGGCCGTGTGCATCTTCGGGAGCTGCGCTTACCGCCGCGACTGGATGATGTACCCCAAGTTCAACGTGCTGGGCTGGTCTTACGCCCTGGCCGTGGTCACCTTCATGCTCCTCGGCCTGGCCGCCCTCATCCTGCAGCGCGAGGCCCGCCAGGCCTACGAAGCCCGTGGCGAGCAGAAGAACCTGGTCATGCAGATGGAGATGCAGGAGCCGGGCTACCAGCCGCCGCGCCACCACCACAGTCAGTCGCGCAGCCTGCAGGGCTACATATAAGGGCTCCAGGTTAATAGCCACCACCATTCAATGCATTCCACTCCACTCGGATGGATCTAGCCTAAGTTTCCCCAAGCAATCTCGTATCTTCGCCGTCGACGCCGTCCAAAGTGCCTTCAAGTTTAACCATCGAATATATACATATTTATACACGCCGAACTCCATTTATACTGTAATTGTATCGAAGAGCACACACTTAAAATTAAGACCAGTACGATTTTGAGCCCAGGATGCCCTCCATTTTATATTTCTACTTTAAATTACCATTTTTATGCAGGCTCAAACTACAAGCTACTCAAACATAGCAAAAAGTATTGTATTTCACGTTTGAAGATGCCCCTTTATCAGCAAATTGGTGTGAAGACATATCAACATTAAAAACTGACGTATTATTTGAACTTTTAATGATCAGATCGATCATCTTTTCATATCATTTTCTCTCTGTGCGACCCTCGCCTCGAATCACTAGTTTCCCAGTCACAATAATGAAGTGCGGCTGGCTGTGGATCTCCGGCTAATATGTTTATGTTTGCCTTATCGAACTGATAGCAGCGCCGCTGATTGCCAATTGTTAGACTTGCCTGAAGCGGCTCCCAGCCTCTAGACTTCGATTCAGTTCGGTTCTGATTCTTGCCTGATTTGCGATGACTCGGCGTAGCTGGCTGCTGGGCTGCACCTACGCCATTTGCTGGTTGCTCACCTGTGCCACCGAGCAGACTGGTCCGCAAGGAGATCCGCTGCAGCAGCAGCCGCGCATCATCAATGGCAGCGTGGCCAGTTCGGACGAGACACGCCACCTGGTCTCCATTCGCCTCCGGCGGCACGACAACAACTTTGGCAGTGGCCACATCTGCGGCGGAGCACTGATTGCGCCCCGGAAGGTCCTGACCGCCGCCCATTGTCTGTACAAGTGAGTAGTGAGCCTCAGCCCGAGTAGAGTGGCCTTGAGTTGTGATGACCAATGGACCAATGACCACTGCCTACTGCAGCAACCAGAGGAAGCGCTATCGACGACCCGACGAGTTTGTCGTCGTCCTGGGCACCCTGAACCGCTTCGAGCGACGCAATGGGACCCTCGTGTCCCAGGTGAGCTCCATGGCCTACATGCACACCTTCAGCCCGGACAGCATGCGCGACGACGTGGGCATCCTCTTCCTGCGCACCGGGCTGCCCTCCTCTGACGAGGGCGTCACCCTCACCTCCGCCGTGGCCCCCATCCAGCTGGCGGCTCAGGCCACGCCCCCTGGGAGGCTGTGCCAGGTGGCTGGCTGGGGACGCACGGAGCAGGTAAGTGAACTGGTGAACAGTGTACAACCGTAGTAACTGTAACCATTTTCTACTCAATTTACCTAAACATTCTTTGCTTTGATTTTTATCCATTGGAGGTTTTTAATTAATTTTTATTTGTTTTTTATAGTTTTTATTTATTCCTAAAATGGGACTATGGTTATTCTATATATTAAGTAATTACTAATAGGTTTATTTTGAGCAGCGTAATGTGAAATAATTCACTTTACTGATAAAGGTCAAGTGTAACATAATACCAAAAAAAAAACAAATATTAAATATTTTTAAAGGTATTCTTTCGACTATTTGAATCGATTTAAATATCTCAAATTGCAATTTAAATGTAAACCATATAAAACTTAAATATAAGCATTTAAAACAATTGGACTCATTCATTTAATAACTTATCTTTTCCATATTAATTCAAATATTTATATATTTAATTTAAATATTATATAAAAAATTCTTTTACAACGCAGTGTCCGTCCGTTTCTCTACTTCTTAAATGCTACCTGGATGACACTTTCCCAAAAATCTTGTTTCATTTTGCAGGTGGTATATAAGTCGGATCGGGTTGGATCAAACGACTATATTATATGGCTCCCATAGAAAAAAAAAATTGGAAAAATAAATTTTAAATAAACTATAAGTTTGCTGATTTTTTCATTTATACGAATATACATTGATTTTGTTTGTCTTTTTTTTTTTTGAGTAGTTTTTCTATAACCTACTTGTTACTGGAATAAGCAACTTATTAATTTCAGATTAGGTATGTACATATGTACATCATTGCATACTAATTCTTAAGCAAAAAGCCACTAACTTCTTTTTTTCTATTTAATCCGCCCTTTTCCCAGAGTTCCCTGTCCAACATCCTGCTGACCGCCAACGTGAGCACCATCCGGCACCAGACCTGCCGGATGATCTACAAGGCCGGTCTGCTGCCGGGGATGATGTGCGCCGGGCGGCTGCAGGGCGGCACCGACTCATGCCAGGGCGATTCGGGAGGTCCGCTGGTGCACGAGGGGCGGCTGGTGGGCGTGGTCTCGTGGGGCTACGGATGCGCGGAACCGGGATTGCCGGGGGTCTATGTGGACGTCCAGTACTATCGCCAGTGGATCGAGGAGCGCAGTGGAGCACCGCATTTCCGCTGCAGCATTTCTGCCAGGCTGCTCATACTGATGATGTGTTTGTGCTGGTGCTCTGGATTCTGGATAATCTTGTAATGGTGTATACCTTAACTAAATATTTATGGATGCAGAACAGACTTGCACTAAGTCTGTTCTTTTTAAAGGATCTGCAATTAAGAAAGCCCCAAAAAGTTAGAAAAACATACCTTTAAGGCATAGGACAGCTTTTTTTAATTTATCATAATGCTTATCTACCAATAAACAAAATTAGGTTTTCAAAACCATTTATTCTTTTAGTTTAACTCCATAATATTCAATTTTCAATATACTGCAGCAAATGATTTTATGAAAATGATTAAACTTTTTACTTTGTATTGGAACAAAAATGATTTAAATATCTGATCTATTTTTCAAATTAACATTTTTTTTATTATCCTTTTTCAAAAATATTTGAATATATTTATCTATGATAGATTCGGATACTTATATTTGCCCCATTTAGTTCATAGTACATTATTTCCATTTTTGAATTTTAGTTCCAAAATCTAAAAGAGAACTGCAATTTTGACCGCAGCTGTACACAGATATGTATCTTCCGAATTACTGATTAAAGTCATTTTTTTAAAAGACACCACATATAGTACCTATGCTACATGGCTTTTATCTACCAATCTACTGAGTTTCACAAGAGTCGGATCATTTCCACGACTATGCTCTCTTATCGAGGAATTGAGTCCAGGGTCGGAGCACCCGAATTCAGCCCACCCGTAGGCCTCCCGAATAAAACCAGCCCCAGGGGCTCTTCCACTTAACAATCAACATTTATTTACAGCGAAAAACACTTAGAACCGGAAACAAGAGCCAATAAACAACGCAGGTGGGGATTAGAGTTGGTTTGCTCAGAATTGAGTGAACAAAAAATAGTTGTTCACTGAACATGTTCACGACTATTGTACTTTTTTGATCACTTGTTCATTTGTCAAGCAGTTAAGTCGTTCAAGGGTTCAGTTGTTCAGTGAGTGACTTTGTTCACTCACTAAAAAGTGAGCAACTGATTTTTACCCAACACTAGCAGGGAGGGATGGGCTTTTGGCCCTTTGGGTCTAGCAGTTGCGGCAGTTCCGCCGCGGAGAGGACATCTGCTCCTCCCGCTGGTCGTGCAGACGCAGTGGCTCCGGCTGACCGTAGGCCATGTTCGGCAGGCAGCGCGACTGGGTGAGCAGCAGCGAGAATTCCCGGTTGCAGGCGGCGTTCTCGATCCGCTCCATGACGCGGCCCACCAGCAGCTCGACGGCATCCTGCACGTTGGCCCCCGTGCAGGCGCTCGTCTCAATGTAGGGCAGTCGGTAGCGCCGGCAGAGTGCCGCCACTTGGTCCCGGCTCACCACGCGCAGCTGCAGCAGGTCGCACTTGTTGCCGCACAGCACCACATCCGGGTCCTCCGAGTAGGCGTGCGTCCGCAGCTGCGACAGCCAGTTGGCCGTCTCCAGGAAGCTCTTCTCGCTGGTCAGGTCGAAGATGAGCAGGAACCCCATGGCGTCGCGGTAGAAGGCCGTGGTCAGGGAGCGGAACCGCTCCTGCCCGGCGGTGTCCCAGATCTGCAGGTGGATGCGGTGTCGACGTCCGCGGGAGTTGTACAACTGCAGGATGCACAGAAAAATAGTGTGTTCTATAGATGGCCTCGTTGCAATCAGACCCCATAATGTATATATGTATGTACATATACCCGTAATCAGCATCACGATAAGAGTCGATCTAGCCATGGCCGGTCTTATGACCGTCTGTCCGTTTCTACGCAAAATAGTCTCTTATTTTTAAAGCTACATACATATGTACATATATTCGGAACAAACTTTCCGAGAAATTTTCTTAATCTGGCTTAAAATTTTTGAGCTTTATTGATAGCTTATTTAACGAGTTGCCCCCATATAATAATTTGCAAATTATTATAAAATAAATGTAGCACAGATGCAACTGGAATCAAGGTCAGTAAACTGTGGGTGACTACTCACCAGTCGCTTCTCGCGAAAGTCGATGCCCACGGTGGAGATGAACTGCGTGTGGAAACGGCCATCCGTGTACTGGTACAGGAGGCAGGTCTTGCCCACGCCGGAGTCGCCCAGGACCAGGAACTTGAGCAGGTAGTCGTAGTCGATGTTAGCGCCCGTCATTCTGGACTTTCTGAGCCGTATTACGTTCAGGACAGCAGAGGCATCCCATCCGCCTGGAAGCAGGGAATTGAATCAAATGAGCGGTCTATGGGTGCCTTCCCGAGCGATGGTTTTCCCGACTCTTCTCCACTTCTACTCCTCTTCCACTACCCCTGGCTGTGCCACTTCCACTGCGTAAGCCTGGGCTTAGAGTGACAGGGACAGATACAACGGGCGGTGGCGGAGGGGGACGGGCACTCAAGTCGAGAGGCATCTTCATAAGCGAGACCCCCACCCACCTTCATCCCCTTTCAATAATGCGACCCCACACGCTCACCCATACAGACACTTCTCCCCGCACCGTGGCAAATATTTGAAACTCATTAAATTCCGACTTATTGATTTTCTGTCTCGTTCTGGGCCAAATTTTGTGTTTTGTTGAATAGGTTCGATGGGTGGCGGAGGAAATCCCTTTTTCAAAAGGGACCGTCCCTGATAAGGCAACAAACCGATCGAGATTTCGAGCATTCCCGCTGGAAGTGCACAGAGTGGTATGGCAGGCAAGGCTAAGGGAGTGCTTTGGAAAAAAGTGAAAGCACCGCAAATGCAACAATGGTGGACAGGGGGGGGCGGGGGGTAGCCTGGCACTCAAAGAGCAGCCCAGGAATGCGCCATTGTGGTGTAGTGGTGGTGGGCGCTGGCTCCTCCCCCCGCTAATTAGACCATAACGGCAAATGCTCTGCAGATTCACTTAAGGGTGGTAGTGGGTCGGTTGCCTCCAATGCAGTCTCTTCTGTAATCTGGCGCCCCCCCCTTGCGCTAAGCGGATTACGGACTCCGTTTGCGGTTGTAGGTTGCTAGTCAACGGACCCCGACCCCGTCCCCTCTCCTCTTTACCAATAAAAAGGGACATCAGAGATCGATGTACATACATACATACATGGTGGGCAAAAGAGAGGAGCTAATAACATTCGCCCATCCTCTTCCCGTCCTGCTCAATGTTCTCAATGGAATCCTTTGCTGATATCTTGTAATGTAATTTCCTCTCGCTTCCGCACGCTGCCTCCGGCCATCGCCATTGCCATCTGTCACCCACATCCGCTCTCGCCAATGGAGCACGCACAAGTTACAGCTATGTCCTGCTCTTCCAGGTAAAATGGGGGCGTATGGCAGGGGAGGGAGGGGGGGACTTCGAAGTTGGGCAAATAGAATTAGCATGCACGCAGCTCTCGCCGTCTCGCTCGACTAACGGTTAATTTTAAACCTTTATTGATTCGCAAGATCCTATTGGGCTCAGATGGGAAATGGGCCCGGGCCCAATCAATGGAAATAGGCTCTGTTTTGGTGGCGGACTTGGCGATTGGATGCGATTGGCTTAGGAAACAGAGCCTGGCAATTGTGCTCAAGGCCGCCATCCTTCCAGTGCAGCCAGATGCACTGCTTACACAGCTTCCAATTAAAGCTGGGACTGCACTGCACCGCAATTAGCCGCTGTGTCCGTGTGTGCGGGTGGTGTAATGTTTCTGTGTGCTGCAGGATATAAAAATAGCCGCAGGTGAAGCTGCCACCCGCTCCGCTCTGCTCTGCTCACCTGTTCACCGGATCCGGCTAATTGCAGAGGCGCGCCACGCATTTCCGCCCCAGCCTTTGACTTTGGCGCCCAAGGCGACTCCGTTCGGTTTGACGCTTCAAGGATGCTGAAGGATTAAGCTGATTTAACTGGCGGGTCGCATCGAGCAACCCGTTATTTTTAGCGCGCGCAATTCGTATGCCCGGGAGTAGTTCTTTGCTGCCTTGCTGCCAAATTGAAAACAAATACGAAAAGAGTTTGGCCTATCCGGACTCGGAGGCTCAGGCTTCCGAGAATGCGGACGCAGAGGATCCTGCGGGCGTTGCGCTGCACGACCTGTTGCCATGCGCTGCCCAGCAAAGACTAGCAACCGATTTGGCCGCCAGCCCTTCTGCTGAGGCACAGTCGCAGCTTTCAGCAAAAGCAATGGCAAAAGCTTGCTGCCAGCTTTTAAGGCGCTCACAGGTCCACAGGATGTGCACCTCAATACTCTACGGGTACTTTGTCGCACATACACCAAAAGTTGCTCAAAATATTCGTTTGAAATAGAGCCTAACAAGGAGCTAAAGGAGGACATTCACATAAGCCAGTAAGTTTTATTTTCAACAGTTTTATTACAACAGGAAAACATTAATCAAAATAAAATAAAAAATAAAAACGGAGTAAAGGAGGATTTAATGTAGTTGCATTTCGCATAATAAGAATTACTTATGTTAGAATTCATTTAATGGATAATCTAATTAAGCATCATAATAACAGCTAACTAATTTGCTAAAAAAAAGAATGTTAATATAGTTTTACAAGCAGTCAACCTAATACGTTTCTTTAAATCGTAGCTGAAAAGTCACAAAGTGAATTGGCGCGCCACAACACACGATACATATCGTACAGCAAGTCATCGATATCAGAGGCATCATTTTTGTTATCAACGCTTCCTGTTATCGATAGTTTCGTGTAACGGAGGTGGCGCGAGGCAACTAAAAAGTATAAATAAAAATCAAAGTTGTTGGTTGTGAACCCATAAGTTATTGCCATGGCCAATCTGGACGGAACTTTTGACTGGGACGCCATCAACGTTGGCGACTACAAGTTGGATCACTCGCAAAACTTTTTCGGTACGTGTCCGAGGCATCTCCGCATCCCTGCATCGCCGCCAAGCTGAGAAAACGCGCCAAGTTTGACCACAATCTTAACTGTTTTTGTCCTGTTTTTGCAGCAGAGTCCAAGAACAACAAGGAGAACAACAATGTCAATGCCCCCCGTCAGTCCATCTGCCCCACTCCGCAGAAGATCGGTCGGGAGGCCCTAGAGCACAAAGTGGAACTTAAATCGAAGCCCCAGGAACCAAAACCAAAGATTCCATCAGATCAGTGCTTCAGCAATGTCCCCCATCTGGTTGACATCTGCCCAACTCCGGAAAAGGTCGATCGGGAGCAAGACGATGGTATCAAGGTGAACGTGAAACTCAAGCAGAAGACCGTAGAAGAGCCCATAGTGAAAACTGAAGGGGTGCCCATAGTCGAAACTAAAACTGTGCCCTTAGTGAAGACTGAATCGGAGCCCCAGGAGCCAAACCCAAGCACAAAGATCCCAGCAGATCCCGGCCAAAAGGAGCAGAGCGACATCAAACAGATCATTCCCCTCGGCTGGGACGAGGACAAGGCCCATAAAAGAGTCGGCTCCGGTGTCAATGTGCGCTTGGAATGGACACCCATGCGCCAACGCGACGACGAAACCGCCGGAGCAGGAGCAGGCACCACTTCCACCCCCAAGGCCTACAAGTACAAGGACGTGTACGAGAGCAAGCGTCAGCAGGCGCTGCGCAGACGCTCCGAAGAGGAGAGCAAGGCCCGCCAGTTCCACAGCCGACCTATGCCCAACTTCAAGGCGATTCACAAGCGCATCGACGACATGGTGGTCACCCACTCGATCACAGTGCCCACGACGCCCGAGACGATCAAACATTGGCAGGCCACCGTGGAGCGTCGCCGCCGGGCCCAGGACCAGGAAACGGAGCGATCGCATCCGGTTGGCGTCACCCGCTCGAAGCCCTTACACTTGCGCAGCGAGCAGCGCCTGCGCGACTGGCAGGAATTCGACGCTGCCGTGCAGGTCAACCTGGATCACCAGAAGAATGTAAGGGTAAGTCCTAGAAGCCATTAAGGTCTGGTGGTGATGTGGTGTTAGGTTCTTTGTTCCTCATAGATTCTTGCCCGGTAACACCCGCTGGGAAACTTCTTATATCGGAACTAGACATTCCAAAAAATTCACATTTTAATACATTTTTGTGTTTAGCTCTCGCGCTCCAATAGTCTTAACAGACAACAGCCATAAATTTAAAAAAAGGTTGAACAATTGTATACTTATTTTTAGATTTTGTCAAAAGAGACGAAAATATAACATAGCTCATGCTCCCTTTTTCAATGTTGATGTTGAAAACACTATTTCGGTGATTTACAACACTGGGGAACCGCACGGTATTTACTTGCGATCCTCGCACGGCCACACTGCGCTGGCAAAATAAATTACTTGGTGTTTAAAACAAAGTTGCCGTTGCGCTTCCTACGCTTCGCATCGAAATTGAAATCGCAGCCCAAGCGCCGAACAGGCCAGCGGGTTCAGTTTTCCGGTGCAAGGGAACCCACCAAACCAAACGACCCTAAATAAAAACCCGATGAAAACACAATCGCAGTCGCAGCAGCAACAATAACACCACGAAGGAGAGAGCGAGAGAGCCCAGTTTGTTTTTGCTGTTGTTGCTGTGGTGTGAGTGAGTCATGACGTTTCGGACGGCGTAGAAAAAGCCAGTTAATAGTTTAAAGACGTGTTCGTGCATTGCATAAAGCGGGAGCAGCGGCAGCGTCAGCGGGACTTGCAACAGGATCGGCCCGGCCATTTGCTGCCAGGACTTGCAACAGCTGCGCCCAGTCCGCAGCGAGACACACATACACACATACGCATACGCATACTGGAACGGTGCCAGAGTACCGAGTGTCACACCACACACACACTCACTCACACACACAAACACAAACACATAGTCTGTCGTCACAGTTGGCTACCTTTCCATTCGGATTGGACTGAAACTCTGATTCGGAGCAGCAACTTTCGCCAAGCCCAAACCCAAACCCGAATCCACTTCCACCATGGTGGACCGCCTGGTGAACTCGGAGGCCAACACCCGGCGCATCGCTTCCGTGGAGAACTGCTTCGGCAGCTCGGGCGTTCCGCTGGCCATGCAGGGACGCGTCCTGGTGGGCGAGGGCGTGCTGACCAAGATGTGCCGCAAGCGGCCCAAGTCGCGCCAGTTCTTCCTGTTCAACGACATACTGGTGTACGGCAACATCGTGATCGGCAAGAAGAAGTACAACAAGCAGCACATCATGCCGCTGGAGGAGGTGTCGCTCGAGTCGATTGCCGACAACCAGGCGTACCGGAATGGCTGGTACATCCGCACCACCACCAAGTCGTTCGTGGTGTTCGCGGCCACCAGCACCGAGAAGCAGGAGTGGATGGCGCACATCAACAAGTGCGTGGAAGATCTGCTGCGCAAGAGTGGCAAGAAGCCGGTGGAGAACCATGCCGCCGTCTGGGTGCCGGACACCGATGCCAGCGTCTGCATGCACTGCAAGAAGACGCAGTTCACCTTCATCCAGCGCCGGCACCACTGCCGCAACTGTGGCGCCGTCGTCTGCGCCGGCTGCTCGGCCAAGAAGTTCCTGCTGCCGCAGCAGAGCACCAAGGCGCTGCGCGTCTGCGACGCCTGCTACGAACGCTTGAAGCACGTGCCCACCAGCTCACTGGCCGCTGGCGAGGATTCGGGCGCCGGAGCTGCCGCCGCCGGCAACAAGCTCAACACCACGGCCGGCGACAGCTCCAACGACGAGGACTCAGACGAGGAGACAGCCTCCCCGGGCGGCGAGTCGCACGACGAGCCGCGCTTCTACGGCGACAACAGCGTGCTTTCCGCCGCCGACGACTCCTCGACGATAACGTCGACCTCACCCTCCTCCGTGACGGCGGCGGCCAGCAGCCTGGAGGCTCCTCATGCAGCTCCCAACGTCCAGAGCCCGCCGGCTGCCGCTGCAACAGCGGGCAGCTCCTGCTGAGCGGACCACTTGGCACTTCATGACGGTAGATATTCTCAAGCCAGTACACTATCACGCCATCCCAAAAGCTGTTGTGGGTTGATTATGTCCCCATCTCTATCGGAAGCTTAGACCTGATCTTACTATCCAACTGTATCCAATTGGGACCACATGTAGTGTAGTTTTAAGGGACCTTGATTTCCATGATGTGAAAATCTAGCATCAAGACATTACATTACTCGTGACTGCGACCTTGTCTTGGCTCCCTTTTCGGTTTCTCTTCTTGTTTTCCATAGTCCGCACATTTCGCTTGGCACGATAATCTTATCAGCCGAGTGCTGCTGCGCCGGCCTATTTTCCGCTGGCAAACAAACTGGGTGGAGCAAGCAGATGCAGATACGAAGTGGGCTGTGATGTAACCAGTAGCCGTAGCCGTAGCCGTATTCGCAAACAAGCAGCAAGCTTATCGGCCTGAAACTCCCGCCGTGACTCAGCAGGGAACGGAGCAGCCGAGCAGCCGATAGGGTTAGATGGTCAGTGGGAGCGTCTTTGTCTTTGTCTCCGTCTCCGGGCAACGGATGAGTCAGTCGGCCACTCATTTCAATCCCAATCCCAGCTTAGGGTCGAAGCAAAGTTTGCAGTATTAATATTACTATCACTACTAGGGACCCGTCCTCGCCACTCACCAATGCACTGCACTGCAACAATAAATATTAGCATACTAATCCGCAATCTTCTTTCCCATTAGCAGCAAGATGAACAACGGAAGCGAGGAGGAAAGTAAGGAGATACGCAAGATGAACTTATTCAAGGCGCGTCCAAATCCCTTTAAAAAGTGCTCGATCGAACCAGTCGACTGCTACTTTTGATCACTTGTCCAAATTTAAAAAGGTGTAAAGTCGCTGCTACACATATACATATACAAAAACATAAACATGTTAAAACCGATACATAGTTTTACCAGATTAACACAATTTTTGTCTCTAACATTACTTTTACGCGTATATGTTCGTTTACACACCTTTTGTTTCCCATTTTTTTAGGCGATGTGAAACCACTAAAATCATAAGTTTGGCGAGAGGAATTAACTATATGGATATGTATACAATATGAGCAATTTCTAATTGCGATCATTAACTGTTTTCTATTTGTACAAAGCCGAAAAAAAACAATAAATTAATACTGTAAATTGAACCAGAAGTGTTGGTTACTCTTTTCGGTGCAACAGCAGTACTGCTGTCTCTCTCTGTCTAATCCGAGATGCGTTTCCTATTGAGCACAACTAACAAATGGAAAAGGAAGGGAATAGCAGCGTACTATTCGAAATTCAGCCTAAAAAAATAAATTATATCGACACTTAGTTTTTGGATAATAATTTAGTTCTTTTCATCGGATATGAGGTTCAGAGTCTGGCAATTAAAATGCAAAACTTTTGAAAAAGGAGCAACCTCACGGAGCAATCACACGGCAGGCAACACCCTTAAATCACGTGTTGTGGTGGGGTCAACGCTGAGCTCTTTTTTTGATACAATCTTTGTGTAATGCTCTCAATTTAAAGTGGAACTTTAGGCTAAAGATCATGAAACAAACAAATCAAAATCAAATTCCAAGCTATTAAATTAAGTCACATTTTGTAATGGTTAAGGGCCAATTTTTTTTTCTTCCCTATCAATAGTTTAAAATTTTAAAAACATCCTGTTAATGCATATACCCCTGAACCTACAACTTTAACCGCGTTTATCTCGAAACGACATTTTTGAAAACTGTTGTCATAGGTTGACCGATTGGATTCAATTTAACAATCATCCTAAATGGGTCCTACCTAATATGACCCACGAACTTTTGGATTAGTTAAAAATTGTCCATTTGGCAGGATTTATGTGAATATCTTATTACTTGACCAGGAGTAAGTTAAATGAACAATTGTTCGTTGTTTTAGAATACTTCCTATTCAGACAGCATCATGAAATGAACAAATCATAATCCAGTTCCAAGAAATGCATTAAACGCACAGCATATATAATACAGCATTGAAATTAAAACACGTGGGGGTTTAGATATAAACATAAGATGTTTATTTATGCCGCGACAGAGGCCGCGCCTAACGACAATTGAATGGATTCCTTAGAACTGTCCGTCGCTGCCCCAGGAGGTCTTGACGGTGTCCTCGTTCCAGTCCTCCACTCCGCCGACGGTCTCGGCGGCCACCTCATCGGCCCAGTTGGTGGTCTCCTCGACCGGGTGGTCGACGGCCTCCTCGATCTTGGGCGGGGGCAGCAGCTCCTTGGCGGCGGCCTCCTCCTTCTCGGCCTCCTCGGGATCGCGGTAGAAGAACAGGTCGACGACCACGGGCCACTCGACGCTGCGAGAGATGGTGCCGCGCAGGCGGAGCACTTCGCGGGCCAGCAGCCACCACATCAGGCCGATGGAATGGGCCGACTTGTTGTTGCACGGAATGGCAATATCGATGTAGCGCAGCGGCGAGTCGGTGTTGGTGAAGGCGATCACGGGGATGTTCACGTAGCTGGCCTCCATGATGGGCTGGTGATCGGTGTTGGGGTCGGTCACCACCAGCAGACGCGGCTCGCGGAAAGCTGGCTGGATCTGATTGGTGAAGGCACCGGGTGTGAAGCGGCCGGCAATGGGAGTGGTGTCCGTGTACTTGGCGAACTTCAACACGGCGCGCTGGCCAATGGGACGCGACGAGATGACGAAGACCTACGGGAAGGGCAAGGAGAGATGGCTCATCAGAAAGAGGTCCGGCTGGTGGACAGAATAATATAGGGGCAAACACTCGAAGGCTGTAAGGCTTGGCTGGTCAGCGGTGAAGTTGAAATCATTGAATTTCATACCCGAAAGATTAGTAGTAAAATCATCATGTTAGCCAAGCCCTTCGCTCTTGGAGAGTCTCCTCTCCGGTCACATGGACAATGTATATAGTATTTATTGTTATACTCACATCCGAGGCGTTGTCGATGGCCACGATGGCGCGGGCCGCCAGCTGCAGCTTCTCCCAGGTCTTGCCCAGGTTCAGGATGTTAACGCCATCGGCGCGGCGCTTGTACACGTACTGCTCCATCTGGAAGTTGACGTTCTCCGAACCCAAGTGGGTGGTCGCGACCAACATCTTGGTGATGTCGTCCTCCTTGAGGGACAGAATATCTAGGCCTCCCGACATGTTAACGTAGAAAGAGTTACGGACCTGTGGATCAAGAAACCCGTGTTAGTGCTTCGCCATAACCTCAAAGGTGGGGTTTTTGCTTCCCACGTGCGCACGCTTTCCAATTCATCCGGAGTGTTTGGTTGTGCCTGCTTTGTGCATGGCGCTTGGAAGCGTATGTCATATGGATGCTGCCTGGATTTAGGACAACCATCTTCCACTTCATCAAGATTCGAACCACTGCCTATTTGGGACTCTCGGAATACTCACGTCTTGATGCCGCTGGGAGTTTCGAAAAAATGGCCGAATGGACGGCCGGAATGGGACCAAGTTGGCGATGGAAAAATCTGTGCTTGTCCGATACTATCGTGGCATTTCTCACGGACACGGTCACACTGCGCTTTTGAAACCACATCATACAAAAAATACTAAATGGCCAATAAAGCCCGGAATGAGACAGCTATATATATTTCCCATTAGAATATTTTGCGTTCAGGCAAAAAAATTCAATTACTTAGAAAAGATAAAAATGTTTGTTGAAAATAATAAGAAGCCTGAGACTCCCCACGCTCACAACACTAGCAGCCAGTGCTGCAAAACCACGCGTACCTCGTGTATTTTTGTCGTCGGTTTTTTTTTAATGAGCTCCAGGGACTGAGTGCGAAATGATCCGCCGGGATTACCTGCACAACGCCGTGGACTTGATTGCCTTGATCTACAAGGTACACAAAATCCCGGTGAAATAATAGGCTACACTGACAGAATTGGACGGAAAAACCCAAAAAAAAAAAAACTATGAAAAATAGACTACAATGATTAAATGTTTGCGACAAAATATTTTCCATATATTTAATGCCACTAATGTTGGTCGTATTCAGCAGAACAACATGATCACTGATTACTGATAGATTTCTTACGATGGTTCTGCTGAATGATCACTGTATGATCACTGATCATGTTGGAAAAATTATTCCATCATGATCAGCGAAAAAGGAGCGTAATAATAGTACGCAACTTTTTCATGATACATGATACATATCTGCTAGCCTATATCGATGGTGTCAATATCGATAAGAATAAACAGAAAAATCAGAATGTATACAAAAAATAAATAAAAACAAACAAAATAATTAATTAATTAATGCATAATGTAAATAAGCGTTCAGCAGAACAAACTTGATCACTGATTAATTATCCATCAGTGAGCATGTTATTCTTCTGAATACGCCGAATAGCTGAAAACATTTATAAAGATTTTAATTCATAATTTTACATTGATCGCTATAACATTACATATACAATGTTAATAAAATTAAAAATAATTTTTTTTTCGATTGGTGAAAGACTTAAACACCAAATTAGTGGTATATTTCTGGTATAATAGTTTTATATATGGTATATTTAAAAATTGTTAAAAAAGATATCGCCTGGATCTTTTAGTTACTTTCCCACGGTCACATTAGCACTTCACGAATTTCATTCGCCAAGTGAGCACGCGGCTTCGTCTGATTCTGCAAAAGAAGTTTTTATTCTGTGACTTTTGTGAGAAGTTAACAACTGAAGGTATTGTGCTATTTTCTATATTTACCACATTTTTGAGGCACCAACCGCATTAAGTAGGGCGGAGAATAATAAGTGCATGGTGTGCCCCGTAATTCTGCCATTGATTTTTTGTTTCACGTCACCTTGCGCTAGATTCTGTAGTTATGTAATGTGCTAATTTTTTTATTGTGTCGGTGGTGGTTTAACTAATTTTTTATGTATGGATACGCAGACCTGCTCGACTGCACCGAAAATAACTCCCTGTATAAGTTTGGAAAAAGCCGAAAAGTGCTTACATAACCAGGCGAAGTAATTGTGCCGAAAAGGTGTACGCCTTAAATAAAACACGTTATGAACTGACCGTATGAACGGCCTTCTCAGGTCTATTATTCTTGTTAATTAAAGTAAATCATAAATATCCCAAGAAAAATTAATAAAGCCACGCTGCATAATTTTTCACCCATTTTTGCCCAATTTTTTTTTGCAACCACGCTGGAACTGCCAACTTATGCAACTTAGGCAACGAGTTGGCAGACCGGCATCGTCGGTACAAAAAATTTGCAAATCAGTTGCGGGTTTTTTTTAATGTCAATTATGCCACTAAAAAATTTATTTGGCTTGCTTTTACAATTTTAAAGGAAATGCATTCGATTTATTAGTGAAAAATGTGCAAATTGACTTATACTGCCTAGTCAGAGTAACCAACACAATGGCAAATTATTTCCATGTGCCAGTAGCGCCCTCTCGCTCACTCCTATGCCAGACACCAGCTGCGCGTGCAAGTGCTTAGCTGAGTTTGCGAGTGTGTAAATGTAAATGTTCTGTTTCTTAAGAGAAATTTTAACCATTTCTCTTTTCTTCCCTTTCTTTTCTGACCTGCTTTCTTTATTTTTAAAGGGAAAAAGTTCTTGCGAAAGACCCGCGAATTCAAATCAGGTTTTTCCCCGCAGTTCCTTAAATTTCTTGTTTTTTTCTTAGGGGGAATTTAACCCCTTGTGACGTCAAGCTTTGAACTGCGTCTGGTATTCATGTGGTTTTATGTTTATTTTGCCCCTTTGTGTGGCCTTTTAGCGCCATTTTGCACTGATTAGTGATTAGTGTTTATTATTACATCTCCCTGACGAATCTCATCACATTTCTCGCCTCAGCGGAAATTCAGTAACAAGAATGTTGTTTATTGCACACCCTTTTTTGTTTAGTCTTGGAAATCGGATTCACACACTATGCGAAAAGTGAGCAATATAAACTTGGCAGTCGCTTAATTTTAGCAATTAAGCATTTTTGCAGCAACTCCGCTGCACATTTGTTCGGTCTTTTTATTTTTGATTTTGGGCAGCCGGCCAGCAGTATTTCTCTTTTGTTTTTTATGTAATTTTTTAGCGATAGCGGGACCTTGAAAAAGCGTCACAGACAGTTATATAAATAACTGTATTAGCAGCGGTGTTTATCTAATCGCTTCACGCACTTTTTTTTTGAGCTGCCGCCCTTCTTCCGCGTGCGCGAAAGAGATGGGGACAGGCGAGTGAAGAGAGCGAGAGAGCGGCAGACGGACGTCAGAAAGCAAAGTCACATGCTAACAGTGTTGCCTACGCTATCTTTTACAATGAAGCTAAAAAGCTTAAAATAGCTGCAATCAAAAATATGTAGCTTGAAAATAATCTAAACGATTTTATTCAAAGCACTTATCTGAAAAGAAATAGCTTTTGATCTTTAAGTAATGTAATCATTGCCCTGTTTTGTCTATTTGTGTGTTTTTGTGTCAACTCAAAATGTTTTCTTATTCAGATGCCTTCAGCCTAGTGGACCAAAAAGTTGTGTTTTTAACATAACACAATTTTGTTTTTTCATTTCTTCTTTGTCGCATTTTTTCTATATCAATTCTTCCAAAGATGATTTAGGATTTTAAAGTATTATCTTCTGCATTTGGTCAATCCATTTCTGGCTATTAAATAGTTGGATTGGCAACTCTGCTACGCAGCTGACTCGGCTCTTTGCCAAATGTAAAATGTTGTGCGTGTTTTATTTTTTGGCAGCATTTCGAAAGCGCCGCTGAAAACCTCGAAAGGGGCAAATGAAAAACAATTGGCCATATATGCATTTTCGGGCATGGCAAAATGAAACAAAAAGTGTTTTCTTTTCTAATGAGTTTATACTCATTCGTACAACACTTCCTCTTATGCAACAAAAACGGCATTGAATTCTTAGCAACTGATAAGCGGCGATCTCTCGCTCTTTCTCTGCCCCAGCCCCCGCCCCTGTGTCTCTCTCGCTCCCACACGTGCTGTTGCTGTTGCCAACCGCTAGATGGAGCTCTCCGCATTTCGCGCACTCGGTGAGAGCTCTCTCTCTCGCCTTCGCTCAACTGTTGCTGAACTTGACGATGACGACGACGTCGACGCCGACGCCTACGCAGGCAGAGGCAGCGCAGGCTAGCTGGCTGATTTCGGTGAACGGAACTTTCACAAGCAATTCACTTGCCGTCCGGTGCAGACTTCTGACTTCCAGGGGAATAAGGATAATTTTTTTTCGGTTTTGTGCTGTGATATAAAACACATACAAATTGTACGTATGGCGACAACAAATTGAAAATCAATTGAAGTTACTACAACTGCAAATGCATCTGCATTCATCATCCCATTCAAACAAAAGTGCTTCTTTTTTGTTTTAAATCAAACCAAATCAAACTTAAACCAGAGTAATGAAAAGAATTTGCCTGGTTATGTAAAACAATAAGAGTTGAACTTGAATGTTTTTTTTTTGTGGTGTGCGGTGCTGCTTTTCGTTCTTATGCAATCAATAACAATGAATTAAGAATAAACATAACCCTGGATTGGATACTACTACTCGGCCTTCGGTGGAAGCTTTCCACGTGCAGCTGTAGAATTTTTCCAGCTGGGGCTATGGCTATTACATCACGAGTCTTTTTCTCTTGGCCAAAAGCTTTGCTCTCTTCCAGTCAATCAAAAGTTTAACCCGATTAGATAACGGTTGTTTTGAAAGAGATCCGAAACCGAAGAGAAATAAAGCTCTCTTTTCGCCAAGTGTGTTGTTACATAAACCTTTGACAATAGAATGCTAATTTAATTTCGCAGAATTTTATTGAAACACACACGGCTATTGAAGAGTGGGGTCTGCTCTTGAAAAATTCTAAAATTAACGAAACACGCTTCAATGGCGAATGCCAGCTGCCAAAAAAGTGTGGCCTCTATAGCCATCTTGCTTACACCCACGCCAATGCTCATATACTGGCTTTTCCATTGAACTTTTTCTGTTCTATTCTACTCTTTTTTTTTTTTTTTTTGCTGTGGTGTGGCAATTATGCAATCTCAAACATTACTCAATGAAAACCAGTAAAAGGTTGTTTTATTCAACTTGAACTGCACATGATTTATGCCATTCTAGATAAAATAAATTGGATAAGCAATTTATGCCACGTACCTAGCTATTCCCGACCGCAAAAGTTAACTCAACTCAACTCTTTTGTTATAACTGCTAAGAACTAAGTACGAATTTTCTACAACATTCATTTATTTGGCTCGGACTCAAACCACGTGGCAAATTTAACCGGCCAATGTTCAATTTTTTTTTTCTCTCAAAACCAGTTTAGCCGGCGACTGCTAACACCCATACTAATACTATGTTTATTTGTTGTAACCAAAGTGCTGAGACCCCATTAATCATCAAACATAATAAATCATCAATTTTAGACCTAAGTTTTTATTTCCATTTGTACTAGCACATTATACTGCATGTTTAACAATTTCGCGATAAGTTTTCATTTGACGCTAAAACCTTTATAATTTACTCCATACTCACATTTTACCCAATTTGTGTTAATCCAAAAAAGTGCATGTTTTTTGGTTTCGGTTTGTGTATCGCATCCCCACATATTATTTAGAACATTGACAATTTTCACATTTTCATTTGGCTTTGGGCTATTTTTCTATTGTGCCTACTGCACCTGTGTAAAGAAAGTGAATCGTACATCTACCATACATACTGTAAACGTAAATCGTAAATCGTAAACCGTAACATTATGCAACGCATGGGGAGCGGCTCCTCCTGCACTCCATCCGTATATCAAGCACCACCTGCATGCCATTGGGATATCATCATCCATCCACACCCATCACAGAAGTACCATCGTCGGTATCAAAGCATATAAATCAAATCATCCAACGACGGCTGAAAGAGACCGAGCAAGACTAATGAGAGTATTGGGCAATTGCGCGATGTGTTTACAGCAAAATGGGCAAGGATTTTGATGCTGTTGGATTCGTCAAGGATTTCGCTGCCGGAGGCATCTCCGCAGCCGTCTCCAAGACCGCCGTCGCCCCCATTGAGCGTGTGAAACTGCTCCTGCAGGTTCAGCACATCTCGAAACAAATCAGTGCCGACAAGCAGTACAAGGGTATGGTTGATTGCTTTATCCGCATTCCAAAGGAGCAGGGATTCTCGTCGTTCTGGCGCGGTAACTTGGCCAACGTCATCAGATACTTCCCGACCCAGGCTCTGAACTTTGCCTTCAAGGACAAGTACAAGCAGGTGAGCTCAACTGGGAGTTGCTGGCATAGCAATTGGAGCCGAAAACTAACGCGCTTGTACCGATATGTAGGTCTTCCTGGGAGGTGTTGACAAGAACACCCAGTTCTGGCGCTACTTCGCCGGCAACTTGGCCTCCGGTGGTGCCGCTGGTGCTACCTCTCTGTGCTTTGTCTACCCCTTGGACTTTGCCCGTACTCGGTAAGTTGGAACATAAGAGAAACGGACAAATTGTGCGGAAATTAACGAAAATCAATCTCCTCCTGTCGAACAGCTTGGCTGCTGATACTGGCAAGGGTGGCCAGCGTGAATTCACCGGTCTGGGCAACTGCTTGACCAAGATCTTCAAGAGCGACGGCATCGTTGGCTTGTACCGCGGCTTCGGTGTGTCCGTGCAGGGCATCATCATCTACCGTGCCGCCTACTTCGGCTTCTACGATACCGCCCGCGGTATGCTGCCCGACCCCAAGAACACACCCATCTACATCAGCTGGGCCATCGCCCAGGTTGTGACAACCGTCGCTGGCATCGTGTCCTATCCCTTCGATACCGTGCGTCGTCGCATGATGATGCAGTCGGGTCGCAAGGCCACCGAGGTCATCTACAAGAACACACTGCACTGCTGGGCCACCATCGCCAAGCAGGAGGGCACTGGTGCCTTCTTCAAGGGAGCCTTCTCCAACATTCTCAGAGGCACTGGCGGCGCTTTCGTGCTTGTGTTGTACGATGAGATCAAGAAGGTCTTGTAAATTAAATTATTAAATTATTCAAAACCAGCAAAATACAACAACATACAACAACAAAAACAAACAAGAAAACTAAACACTACCAGCTAATTATGTTAAATAACTGAAAGAGAACAGCTAAAGCAACAGCAACAGCAAAGTTTGATCTGCAACCAACAACACACACAATCTTACCAAGAACAACGGCAAGCAATAAGATCCCCCCCTCTTCCTTCCTCCCTGTCCCCTGATATAATTATGAAATTATATTAGTTATAATAATAACGGGGAACTAATTTATGGAACGATGGCCAGAGTCAATAGAACAACAACTACCACAGAGCAATGCTAGGAGACGAGGAGACGACTCAGCCAGCACCTGCGATACAACCCACTACACTGAAAGACGAACGAACATTGTGACGATATTGATTAGTATTGTTAAGTTTGGGTTAGACTATTTACTAGATCCCATCATGCTGCTGGGTCGCGCCACATCTCCCCGGCCAAATCAGTGTTAAATCGATAAGTGGCATGGAATCGACCGAAGACCTGTAGATTCTTTAGCCTCCGACACGACAAACAAACAAACTCAACTTCGGTGGGTTTAAAAATATATAAAAATTGATAAAAATAGTACAATGTTGTGTGTTTTTTCTTTCTGCGCTTTGGTTCAAGGGATCCTACTATTTGCCTGCGAGTATTGTGCAATGTGTTCCCCTTCGTTTTACAACTCGGTCACATTGTGAAATTTATTTAAATTTAAGAAATAATAGCATACTTACATTGTGGTTTTGGTCTTGTGCAATCAAATGCAACATTCCGTCGTTCAAAATCGTTTAGTTTCCTTACAGAGTGATTGGGACGAGAGCCTAAAAGCTCACCTATGTATAATAATGCTACTAATGAAATGGTCCTACATCGACGATGCGACAAAGTAGATTAAGATTTCGAATGCTTAACACCTGACCAGAATAAAGAACATTTTCAAATAATTTTAGAGAAAGGTACAATCAAGAAAGCCAATCTGAAGATATTATATTTCGTCTGGAGGGTCGAATTCAATTTTTTACAATAACTTAAATCATTTATATTCGTTAACAGAATCGCTTAGAAATAACTTATTAAGAAAATGAGTTTTTTTTTTTTCACAAGGGAAAATTAACGTATTGAATTCATTAGTTTTTGAAGTTTTCAAAAGTAAAGCCAAACTATAGTCTTACAAAATTTTTTATCAGCGAGTGCATATTTCTCCCCCGTTTTTTTTTTTTTTTTAGACAGTATGACGAAGTTTCTTTATCAAGAGTCTGGTGTTCTTGGTGTTTCCAATAAAAATTCAAATTTGAAAAATTTAAACTCCACGTTGGCCGCGCCAATGCTTTCTTATGTTTTCGATTTGATCCGGCTCAGAACTTCGTCGACCTATGCCAGTTCAGATCTTGTCGTTCGTGGCTCAGTCAAAATTATAAATTGTGAAAAAAACGTATAAGACATTTTACTCCTTTTATAGCCTCCAACTTTGATATTGAACCAAATCGTTTTACGTAAAAGCAAACCGTGAATCCAACAATATGGGCGACGAAGGCGGCGGCGGCGGTCACAGCAAGGACCTCAAGGGCTTCCTCACGGACTTCATGATGGGCGGCGTTTCGGCGGCGATCGCCAAGACTGCGGTGGCGCCCATCGAGCGGGTGAAGCTGATCCTGCAGGTGCAGGAGGTGTCCAAGCAGATAGCAGCCGACAAGCGCTACAAGGGCATAGTCGACTGCTTCATTCGCATTCCCAAGGAGCAGGGATTCGCGTCGTTCTGGCGGGGCAACTTGGCCAACGTGATCCGGTACTTCCCCACACAGGCCCTCAACTTCGCCTTCAAGGATGTGTACAAATCGGTTAGTTTTACAGCGACTCTATCGCTCTTGAATCAATATATATATATATATTTGTGTAAATATCCTTCCCTTTAGGTCTTCCTTGGTGGCGTGGACAAGCACAAGCAGTTTTGGCGCCACTTTGCTGGTAATTTGGCCTCTGGCGGTGCAGCAGGTGCCACATCTTTATGCTTTGTATATCCTTTGGATTTCGCTCGAACCCGGTGAGTTACAGAGAAGTCGCTAGATATCAGTTATTTTGAGGCATATATTAAATTATTAACCCTCAAAATTAATTTAATAATTATTTATATTTTTGCCGACAGCTTGGCCGCCGACGTGGGCAAGGGTGGCAATCGGGAGTTCAACGGCCTGATCGACTGTCTGATGAAGGTGATGAAGAGTGACGGCCCCATTGGCCTGTACCGCGGCTTCATTGTCTCGGTGCAGGGCATCGTCATCTACCGGGCCGCCTACTTCGGCTTCTACGACACGTGCCGCGACTTCTTGCCGAACCCCAAGAGCACACCGTTCTACGTGAGCTGGGCCATTGCCCAGGTGGTGACCACCGTGGCCGGCATTGCGTCCTATCCCTTCGACACCGTGCGCCGGCGCATGATGATGCAGTCGGGACTGAAGAAGTCCGAGATGATCTACAAGAACACGGCACACTGCTGGGTGGTGATTGCCAAGCAGGAGGGCATCGGCGCCTTCTTCAAGGGCGCCCTATCGAACATCATCCGCGGCACTGGCGGTGCCCTAGTGCTCGCCATCTACGACGAGATGAAGAAGTACCTTTAGCAGCCTTTATGACGACCTTCTGCATCATGATGAGCCGCACCAGCGGGAAAGCCCCGCCGGCAGAATGCCCTTCCCCCTTTGCAGCGAGGGATTGGGGCCGCCAATAAATTAAAATGATTTGATGGCAGGTGGTAGGACCCTCCTCTCATTTTGTATTGGCATTGGTTGAGAAAATACAAATAATTTATTGATCTTAAATATTTGTTGCGCTCTTTTTTTTCGCGTTTTTCTGTTGTTTTTTTTTTTTTATTTATTTTTTTTTTGTGCATGTGTGTACTGTCTAGGGTGGGCCGCTTTAAACAAACATTCTCCAAGTATTGGATATAAATTTGTATCATTCTAGAATGCTAGCACTTTTGATAATTGATTTAAACTGTGATTTCTTCAATTGTCTTAAAAGTCATACGCAAATAATTGCCAAGTTAAAACAAAGATATTAAAAAAAATGTTTTTCGAAATAGTTTTCGTGGGACTGTCTTAGCTAAAAAAAGTACTTTTTCATCCTATTAATCTTTAAAAATTAAGAAATATAAAATTATTATTTCATCGACATCTCGATTTAAATATTTTCAATTTTAAAGACTGTAAACAATATTTCCGAAATAATTTTCGTTGGACTATGCTAGGTTTTCTTAGATTAAAAAAAAATATTTGGTAGTTAAAAAAGCATTTTTTATTAATCTTCAAAATGTAAGATGTAAAAACTAATAATTTCTTCGACTTCTATGTACTAATTTCAATTTCTTTGGAGGGCCCACCCTAGTCTTTCTCGTAGATGTGTTTGTGTGCGGGTGGATTTTAACTTAAATGTTAGTTAGGCATTATAATAACATTAAAAACACATCAAGCCATATCGATTTGCATGTGTCCTCTCGCATAAATTAACAACAAAAACACGAATACGTTGACAAAAAAAAATAAGAGGCGAAACTGTACAAGTAAGCGAACAACTGCACTTATTCTGTAAACAATTAGAAATAATTCTACGCTAAGCTCCAGCCTTGAGTGTGCAGGACTTAGTGGGTGGCCCCGGACCTGTGGGCGAGGAACAGGAAGTATGTGCCCGCCGCGTAGGCCAGGAAGTTGAAAAGGCCGAAGACTCCGGCGGCCGTGTTGGATGCGGCCCCAAAGCCCGAGACATCCGACCATCTGGCCAGCTGGACAATGAACCCGATGAAGTACAGCAGCGTCAGCACGGCGGTGGTGAGCAGCTCCTGTTTGGGATTAAGATGGATGGCTATTATAAAAATACTTGTATGGAATGTACTACCCTTTCTTAGATTTAGGAAAAATAGATTTAGATTTAGACTCCTAAATAGGAACAATTAATTTACTTTATGAGCCTACCATATACAGCGGCGTTCAAAATAATTGTATTCAAAAATGTAATGTTTCTAAGGACAAAATGAGGTTTAAAACCCTTTGATACTGTTTTAGTTTTTCAAGAAAAATAAAAACTACATAATTCCTTTAACATTAACTTTTCCGTATATTGTAGTTAACTATTTTGTAACAATTTAAGGCAATTGCCGTAAATCCTCTTTCATCCGCACTGTTGCAATAAAATGTTTTTGATATCAGATCTATTTTTTTCAATTAAATATTAATTAAAATTTTTTTTGTATATTTTTTTTTTAAATATATTTCAATATTATACCCATGATAAATGTGGAATTTAATATTTGCCCCATTTAGTTTATATTATTGCTTATATGGAGAGCTCATCGTTAAGACTACGTTAGAAATCAAAGAATTTTTCCTAATGTTAAGCAATTTTGCCTGAGTGTATATCCTATATATATGTTTAAGTCCCACTCACCGAGAATATCCAATTGATGGTCACGTTAAGGGCCTCGCGAATGCCCAAGAAATAGGCCGCGATCAGAAGAATGGTGATTATGAACGAGATGACGATCACAAACATGAAAAACGAGGTGGCCGAGGTTAAGGGCGGGGAGGCCAGGGCCATGCAGATAATGCCCAGTACCTGTGAATATAAAAAGGATAAGAGGAAACATTCATGAGTAACAAGTAACAAAATCAAATGTTTTCAAATACAAAAGTTTTCCAAAGTTTCCAATCTAAACAATAACTCTCCGAGGAAAAATATAACATCCCTTTTTTGTTTGACAAAAATGGTTAAAACATGAAAATATTATTTTTTCTCAATGCTCGCTCAGTTCGTGATCTCCAATTGACGGGCGCCTTTTCAAGGCCACATTTTGAATCTGGACTGGGCGAATCGTGATGTCAGCTTTAATTGAATCCACGCTATGAACGAAATGGCTGTGTATTCAAAATTGATTTTGCACATATACATAAATACAAACATTATTTTAGTTCTTATGAAGATCGAAGAAGCTGTGACTATACAACAATTCGCTTTACTTTTCATAATTAAATAGTCAAATATTATTATTCTCTAACAAGCAAATGTACAAACAATTTTCATAATAATTAATCTTTTTAGTTTATTTTAACGATTTTTTATTTGAGAGTGAACTATTTGATAAAAAATATCTTTAGCGTTCCTTATATTATTTCCTATGAATTTAAGTCCAAGATTTGTTAGAACTGAGCGATGTGCTTCGATGACTCAATATATTCAAACAATATTTATAGATAACTATCTTTAAGTCATTTGTTGAGAACCTTATCGAAATTCAAGCAAATTCACATGGTGATTTGGTCGGTTAAGTACCTTTGGAACTAAACACTAGATGACAGGTCGTGATGACACACATTCTACTGCAACTGAAGCTCCGATGACGTGGTTGTTTGTACAATTAAAAGGCAATAAGCTTTTGGCGACAAAAAAAATATATGAAAACAAAAAAAAAACAGAAAAAACACAAATGAAAACAAGCAGGTGCGCAGTCGACTTGAGCATTTGGTTTTGGCTAAAACAAAAGGTACACGAAAAGTGAAAGCTGAAAGTTGGTAGTCGGGCCAAAAGCGACATGTTGTTTCTGTTTCTGTTGCTTTTGCTTTTGCTTGTGCTGTCTCCTTTGTTTTTTTGGCTTTTGTTTTTTTGCCATATAACTGCCAAACAATTAACTAACAGCAGCAAAAAATCAAAGGTTGATTGAACCGTCAGCGATATGTTGATCTTGGATTGCATTCCCAGCGACAGCAGTGAACACTTTTCAAATGGTGTTCTTCTTGTTTTTTTTTTTTTTTGGGTTCGCACTGCCCCATTTTGCGTCACTTCTCAAAAATAAGAGAAAGAAATCGGTCTCGGAATTATACGAATTTTATCTTTTCTAAACATAATTTATGGATGCTTTTTTTTTGTGTGTGCTTGTGTGTGTATATATTTAACGGCAAGATTTGCATATACATGGGCGTAGATATGTGTTTTACTCGTGAGGTCTGTTGGTCACATAGTCTTAAATACATAGTTTTTATGTATTTCGTAACGCTCCAACAGCCAAGACAAACGGCAAAGAAAAGAATACGAACTGTGGTTTATTATACACTTTGGCCACATATACATATATGTGTAATACAACTAGTAACGAGCAATTTGCCTTGTGGAGCATGAAAGGGTGCATCAAAGTACATCGATCACGGTTCCAGCATAATTATGTATGTACTTTTTCTGTGCAATCAATGACGCGAAACGCCACTGAAATTGGATCTAGATCTTGGCCTCCGTTTATACGGTCTGGGTCCCTACAAATTCAATACCAAACAATATAAAGCCTTTACTTTGTAGTGAAATTTCGAAAGTGACACCATTTTAATTATAGTTTTAATGTAATTTCGAACATTCATTACTATGATTTTTTTTTCACTGTAGCATTTTCTGCTATCTGTGAAGTTCAATTGAAGCCATAGAAGTTTCAGAGGCCAGACACACAAGATCAATTTGGACCTAATAATTAAAACAATTAAAAAAAACAAGTCTTATATTATCCGATAAATGTTTAAAAGCAACATTTTTATTCTTACATTTTTTTTTTTTTTTGCATACTTTTATAGTTTTAATCTTTTGTATACCCGACGTAAGCTTAAGCTAACTTGCTTAGAAATAGCTAAACTCTGGTTATCTTATAGAGGGTTCACGATGGGGTCAACGCACCTTCTTGTGTTATAGCAGGTTTAATTAAAAAATTTAAAAAATGTCATCGATATAAATATTTGTTCTGTGCAATGGGTTAAACAACACAGATAGCTATGATTGCTCAATGTAGATAAACGCAGTTCAGTGGCCAAATGGTAAATAAACACATGATATGCTTTGCAAAATCGTATATTATATATAGTGTATATAGAGCTCTATATATAGCGGTCCCTTTCCGTGCAACTTGCTCGTTAGCAACCTGTTAACCGGGCCAAGACGTAGCTTAAAGATGAGCTCACTTTTCTCAGCGCACTGCACTTAGTCAGCGTCAATTACCTAAAATGTACACAAATACACAATATACAAACATGTATTTGCATAGCATTGTGCACTTAGTACAGTGCGTTTCAATGCTGTAAAACCATTAAAAATGTAGTTTGGTAACTAAGTACTTAAAATAAAGGAGATACAAATTCAAGCTAAAGAGTAAAAGTTTGTAAGGTAAATAAATTTGGAAATCACTTTATATAGCACACTTTAAAAGCCAACTAATATCTTTGAGTTTTTTAATAAATACTTAAAAGGTTTACCCTAGGCAAGTGCCCTAAATACATAGATAAATACAAATTTGAAATCTATTTTTCCGATAGTATGGTAGCTTGAGCGTATATTAAATGATAATATACTCCTACTTCTTTCAGACCTTTGCTATCAGCCAAAGACCAATCGGCTTACGTATATGGAACGCACTGTTCGTGCCCATAAACGAATGGATGCCGTAACGATCGATCGCATTCTCCAATCCGCCAACAAACAGCAGCAACTGTCTAAGGCGACTTTACTTTCTGGTACAAAATTTCTTGAACGACACCGAATGTGTGTCATAATTTCCGCTTTTGGCGAGAACATTAAAATTAAAATCCACGACAATAATGCCAAACAATGTTGTTGGGTATGCGCAGCTTTGGCAGCTTCCAAAATATCTTACGTAATTGCTATTATAAAAAATTCTCAAAGGCAGGGACCAAGACCAACAAAACTTAATAATAAATCGTGCTTGTTCCGATTTGCATATACTTTGTGTATGTTTATGTGTATATAGAGCAAACTTGGCCATGGAATTCAAAAACGTATATATGCCCGGTCTACTTTATACATAAGTTGGGTCCAAAATGCTTATTGCCCGGGGCAGTACGATAAGATAGGCCGAATTGGATTGCAAGTCCTGAGAAAGTATAATATTTTCAGGGGGTTTTTTAACAATACTGGACTAAGCGGCGGATGAGTAATGGCCCAGGGGCAAACTAGCAGTCAGGTGTCAGGCATCAATTGCCTTATCGCAAACCATGGCTACCGAATCTGCCTCGTCACCCCCGAATTTCCCTCAACTTTCCTATACACTCGCACAGGTGGTCGCCTCATTATCGCCCACTTCACACGGATAACGGGGCGTATGAGTAACAGCCGATTAGCCAGTTTTCCATCTATCCGCAAAATTCGGAAAAAATGAGTCACGTTCGGTTAACCTATGGTAAACCAAAATCTAAATCATATAGTAAGTAGCACATTCAGTACTTCGAATTTGTTTTGAAAAATTAAAAAAAAATTAAAAGCTTGAATATTAGTTCTATTTTTTTTCGAGTATAGTTATTTTTTACAAGTCTTAAGATATATAATTTTAATGTTATCAAAATACTAACACATTTTACAGTAATATGATTTAATAATTATTTTATTAAAAAACGAAATTTAGTCAATATAATTGTGTAACATAATTTGTTGTGTTTAAACTATAACCAATAATTCAAGTTACAGGATGTTTGTGGGAAAAGAAAATATTTCTATGTATTATTAAATACTAATAATAGGCATATTTCAAGTTCATAGGCTTTTAAATTACTTAACCATTTAATAAGCTTCAATTGATCGAATTTAGAAATCAATCCAATTATCAAATTATTTATTTAGAGGGTTAAGACCTCTCGATTTCAGTTGGGAACCATGCAGGTGCATATATGGCCCTGTGTTTTTTTGTGGCTACGTTAAGTGAAGCACCTTTACATATTTATATTGCACTGAGACTATCAGCAGGCTATCGCCAAAAGGCGACCGATAAGATTAGTGGCCACAAAAATCCCATTTGACAGACACAAAGGAAAACAGAAACCAAAAAAATAAACGGCCATTTGTGACATCAATGCATTTACAAAGAGATAAGTGATTAGTTTCGTTTTAGCCAAATCAGTGTGAGTAAAAACAAAACCCTTCGAGGAACTGCAGGAATATCAAGGAATATAATCGGAGCTTGTCGGAGCAGAAAATCAATAAATAGCACTTAATAACCCGACAGTTTATTGCGATGGTAATCATATCAGTAATTTCGCCCCCTTACCATATTCCTCGCCTCAATTATATTCACTATTGATTTTTTATGACAACCGACGGACAGTTAATAATGCATTTTTCATGTGTGCGCCCCAGCAGTTGTCGGCGCCTGAATCCTGCGACCTTGCCCCTAAACAGAATGCTAAATATGGTGGATATGGTAAGGTATGTTATATAGGATTTTGGGATGCTCAAAACTGAGCTTTCACCTACCATACCACGCAGTACACATAATTTGAAAACTCATAGATTAAATTAAGTAAGAGTTGTCTTAAATAAAAACTAAAGACTTGTTGAGGGTATAATTTCAATACTTAATTACATTCTTAGTTTTTTTTTTTTAATATTTTAATCCGAGGTGTTTTCGAAAGATTAGTTTTGCTACTTTGAAAAGTTTCTTGTTTTTTTTCTTTTCAAACCATATAAGTTTCCTCATTTTTTTTTTGTTTTTTAGATTTAATTTTAATATCAAAAGTTTATTTTTCATACTCTAAAATTTATCTTATGAAGAATGTTTTTTAATGGTTTTTTTTCGGTGTACCCACACTTGTGAGTTCGAGTGCGAGTATTATGTGTTGGCGTAAATGCAGTGCCCACACGACTTCATTTGTGCCCATTGTGGGAAAAATCAAAGCTCCAAATACCAGGCCAAATGGAGTATTTCGTCTGTTAACTTCTCCTCAACTATTGCCCCAACCAGAATTTGTGCAGAGGTCTTAAAGAGGGGCCCAATTGACCACATGGCATTGGACTCACATGTTTGCAGTTCCCACAAGCTGTCTGCCCCTATCTTATCCGCCCTAAGTTTAATGAGATCCTGACATACCTATATGTGCCATATACACACTTATTGATATATTTCTAGCACTGAATACACTGGGCTTTCTTAAGCCCCAAGATATCCCGGTATAGAATGGTGGGCAAACGCAACATATAGATAAAAGTGTTCAATTTATAACGATAACAGTTTGTGACCGTTTTCTGAACCGCTTCTCTTCTAAAGTATTTGATAGTTGTTGCTTCATTTTAGAAAACTACGATTACAAACGAAATAATGAATAGTTATTTGGGGTATGTAGTTTATAAATTGCTTTAAAAATTAATGCTATAAGATTACAACCGAATATAGTTCTTCCGGCATGTGTTGATATGTTTAGCCGGCTACATTTTTTTACCATTAGACATTGAAACATTATGTAGGTCACAAACACTCAAAATACATTTTTGGGGTATGTGTTGTTTATCAACTAACATAAATTTTGCAACTTTTTGTGTCATAGTTCAACCCATTAATAAGATTTAAGATAGCACTATCATCTCTTTAAAATTTGAAAAATATGTAGTCTCGAAACTTTTGGAAACTTGAATATGTTCCAATGCCCACATTTAAATTTGGTGGTTGAGTTGATTTTTTTCCTACGATTTCAGTGTTGCAAAATAGAAATGTGGATCGTGTTTAATATCGTCGGATATTAAAAACTTTTTTTTTTGAAAGTGAATAATGTTAAATAGAGATTAATTCTCTGTTAAGATCAAAATTTCAAGTTCAGAATTTCTTTCAATTTATAGTGTGTACTCACAAACTGGACAATTTTGATAATGCCCGGGATGGTGCGGAAATAGTCGATGTTGAGGCGAATGGCGCTCCCGAAACCGCCATCGGCGGTCGGATTTGCCCCACCGGGTGGGCCATTCGTCGTTGTTGTTGTTGTGCGCTCGATATTGACCACGGTCTCGACCATATTGTTGCTGCTTTTTGGTGTTCTTGTTGTTGTTTAGTTATTGGCGGGGGAGTTGAGCTCTGGGCAACTATTTTTAAACACTTTTCTCGCGATTGTCACAATAAAATAAGACAAAAAATAACCACTGGTCGATCGGCGGCTATATCTATATCTATATATTTATATCTCAACGCGCTTCTGAATTTCAAATATAAAGTGTGTGTGGATGTGAATATCTGCTGAAGTAAGGCAATAATAGCTATCCGTGCGATGCGTTGCGGATTGCTGGCGTTGTTTTGTCCACGGCGGTCGCTTGTCGACTAAACTGCGAACCGCTGGCTGCGCCGCTGCTGCAGGCTAACGGTTCACTTAAGTGAGCGCCGCTCACTCACTCACGCGCGCTCCCGCTCGCTCTCCCACTTGGTTAGCTAGTTAGTTAGTTGCGCGCGCCCTTTGACGACGCCCCTGCGCCAAACCACAGCTCACAGCCCACCGCCCACCTCCCATCCCCACCCCCTCGCAGGCAAACTAGTTTGCTGCGCCTGCGCCACCGCCGCCGATTCTTAAACACTGCACAATGGGCCACATTGCCGTATTTTTTTGGGCAAAGTTCAAATATTTAATATTTATCAGGAACCGTAATAATTATAAGTTTTATAATAAAAATTACTTGGAAATGATAAAGTTTCATTTGGTCTCCTATTTTCTTTAATGAAAATCATTATTTTTTACTAATTTTATAAGACTTAGTGCATAATTTTTTGTTTAACCCAGAAAGGAGAACTCCCTTTAAGCAATATTATTTTTTGTATCAATTTTTATGTTCTAAATTGTTTTAATTAATGATCATTTTTAGTGAATTTAATAGTAAATTAATTAAAAATTGCATGTCAGGATTGCATTTATTAATGATTTTTTTTGGAAGAAAAAAATGGATTTTAATAAAATTACTCAGATTTAAACTTTGTTTACCAACCACGCAAATAATGTTGTTGTTATTATAATTGTTACGTGCGCTTTGAAATAGTTAATAGAAAGTGCTTAGAAATAGAAACACTTTATTCACATCTAAAACTTCATGTCGTCATTAACGCTCATATAAACAACATGACGTATGGGCAATATTTTAATATTTTCCTAAATTGAATTTTTTTGTTTTTGGGCTATGTAAAAACACAACATTTTTAAAACAATAATCTGGTCCAGTGTTCATTGCATTTTTCAATATTCGATTGCCATCTCTTTCCGTTTCGCCCCTCTCTGTCTTTCTGGACGCCCACTGTTCGACATTCGCAACTGGTTTTGGTTTAGCGTTCTGATTCGACTTTTATGGCTGCCGCGCTGCAGCGGCCGTGGGTCGCGTCTGATTGCAATTTCCTAACTGTGGAGCGTATTGTGGATGTTGTGGCATCAGTGGGTGGCAAGTGCGGTGTACAGTGGGTCAATTACTGAAAGATCATTGGATCAGTGTTCGTTTTCGAAGAGATTTTGTTAACTTTAATACTGACCCTGTCCAAAGCTCAAGGCTTTTATACAAAACTGTCAAAGCATATATTTTTTTCTTTTTAAAATTAAAATACTTTAGATATGTTTATTAAGGAGTTCCAAATTTGTATGCAAAATTCCCTTATATGCGCTTTTATTTTTTTATGATATATCAGAAATCAATTATAGAAAAAAATGCCTTTTACGATATTCCAAGTTTTTAACCCTTATGACCATTTAAAATTTTTTTTTATTTTTACGTGACGTATAAGTAATTTTTACGAAATCTTTAAGACAAAGTTGCAATTAAACTATGTCAAAAATAAAAGTAATTTAATTTCAGCTTAATTTTTGCAATGTGAAATCAAAAGGCTAAAAATAAAAAAATAATTTTAATTTTAATCTATTATTTTTCTCCAAAAATTAAGTGTAAAACTAATTGGGCGTGTTTTACAGATTTCTCTCGTATTTCCTTTTTGCCATGAAAGTAAAACAAAACTCTAGATGATTGTCAACTTTTTTTGGTTAGCTTTTATTTGGGTGCAGTACAAACTATGACAAAATTTGCCTAATAAATAGAGCTTACTTTTTGGGCCGCTCAAAGAGCCTAGACTATGAGTTGCGGATCAACTGGATAATTTTGGTTAAGGACAATGGACAGGCCACAACTCTGGACAGATGCCTCGTATACAATTTTGGTTCAGCTGCTCAGAAATCTCTCGTTCGGATTCGCGATAGGTGTGTGCATAGAATTAAGTGCTATTGCTTATATAAATAACTCTGCTGCCTTGCAAACAAAAGGAATTCTCTCTGGATCACAATCAATCAAAACTATATATATACATTTGTATATAAATATATATATATTAACGTATAAACGAATGTTTTTGGGAGCCCACAAACGGGGGCACTGGGAAGGACTAGATAACAAGAGCAGCACGGAGTGCAAAATCTCTGCCGGGGTTAACAGTTTGACCACGGGAGTATTTCAAGGGGATCAAGTACAAAATATCATCAACATCTCCGGCAGCAGCAGTGCTCTTAGTGCTCCTCCTTGGTGTCCAGCTCCACCAATGGCGGCACTGGTTCACGCTCAGGCTCAGGCTCCGCACTCTGGCTTCTGCTCCTGCTTTGGCTTGGACTCGGGTTGCTGCTGGGACTTGGACTTGGACTGATGTTTGGTGTGTTGGAGCTTGCGCTGGGACTCTTCCTCGGCTCATTTTGCTCCCGTTTGAGTGGTGGCGATACAGCGGGCGTCAGAGGAGTGGGCAGCTGAGGCACGACTGGCGAAGCCTTTTCCTTGGTTTGCTCCGGTTTGGGAGACTGTGTCGTTGGCGGCCAGTGGTTGGACTTTAAGACGCTTTGGCTGCTGCTGCTGGGCGAAGATGTGGAGGGACTTTCACCGGGGGCAGCAATTGAAGCTACCGAGGTAGAGGCAGTATTGTCATCTTCTTCAGGCTTCACGACCTTCTTCTCCGTTTCGCGCTCCTTCACCTTATCCTTCTCACGCTCCCTCTCCATATCGGCAATCTTCTTCAGGTAGCACTTGTCCTGGGTGGGACACTCCAGGTGGACGCAATGGAAGATCTAAAAAAGCAAGGAAGCAAGGCAAATTATAAACTTACGAAATCTCACAAAGCAAAACGATCTTATGCACCTCATTCGCCGTGTTGCGGGTGCCAACGATGCGGATGAAAACCACGGGACGTGGAGTGAAGTGAAAGTTCTGCCAGGAGCGGGCCTTGTCGTTGCGCCGATCCACCACCATCTGCCAGTCCTTGCGATTCGTCGAGGTCTCGATGTAGAAGCTGTAAGTGCGGTCATCGCAGTCCCACAACAACAGACGCATGGAGCCGACGTGATAGGGCTGGCCCAGACGCACCACGATCTCGCCGCTGCCCAACTGATGGCACGTGTAGCCCGAGTCCCAGTCGTATCGCACATAATCGCCATTGATCAGCGCATTGCGGGTGCGACTCACTCCGTCGGTCACAATGGCGCTCATCTCGATGGTGGCCACATTGGCCTTGGGCGCCACGAAATGGTCGATCAGTCGCGGCACCTTGGCCGTGTGCATAGCCTCCAGTCCCACCACATGAAATACCTAATCATTAGAACAATTAAAAGTGTTATATAATACGGGCTTTACTAAGCATCCTATTATAATTTTAATCAACGCAGCAAAGGCACAGTTTTGACTCTAAATTTCGAATTTATAGAATTTGAAAAGTCAACAAGTCTAATTATTCAGCTAAAATCAATAATATAATTTAAAGTCTCCATAATCTGAACTTTTTACTTTGCATATGATGGTTCGATTTAAAGAAGTTTTAAATAATTTACAGACCACAATTTGGTAGACAAATATGAGCAAGTCATAGATCGAATTGCGCGATTAATATAATGAACATGAAGGGAATGAATGCACAAAATTTCTTAACAACCTGCATTAATTTTTAAGCACATTTTGAGTGTATGAACAAAACAAAACTTTAATGTTCAAGTTTTTACAAACAAGGGCTTTAAATTTAATTAATTTTAAAAATTTTAACAAGCTGTTATTTATTTCCTCTTTTAAGGACTTAAAGAATTGCTACAAAATGACCTCTGCACACATATGTATGTATGTTTAATATGTAATAAATTTATAAACTTATATCCGAAAACCTTTAAAAATTTAAATCAAACTTGAACTAGGTAATTTTTAAATTTTCTCAGAGAATTAAACGTTTGTGTCCCTGCGATTACAAAGACTTACCCGGTTGACTGTGTTCTGGGTGCCCACCAGGCGGATGAATCTCACGGGACGCGCTGCGAAGTACAGGTACTGCCAGGAGCGGCAGTGGTAATCGCTGTAGTCCACCACGCGCTCCCAATGCTGCTGGTCGCCGGACACCTCAACGAAGTAGGAGTACGCCCGACTGTCGCTGTCCCAGAGCAGCATACGTATGTGATTGATCATGCAGAGCGTGCCCAGTTCGACCACAATGCCCGCATCGTTGCTGTCCGTGATGCAGTGGCGCGTATAGCCGTGCTCCATGTCGTAGGTGGTCACATCGCCGTCCAGCAGGGCGGTGCGGCACTCGCCTTGGATGCAGCGCGACAGGAACTTGGCGGTGGCCACATTCTCCTCCGGCCAGAGGGCCGCCCTGTAGGGCAGCGTTTTCGAGGTGCTCCGCTCGTCGATGGCATCGAGTATCTTGTCGGGCTCCAGGATGCCCGACGGACGGACAACCTGCAGCAGGTGCTCCAGGTTCATGAGCGGGAGGCGCACAAAGCTAACCACCGACTTGATGTCCACATTGGGATTGTAGCGGCTCCATTTCCAAACGGCCAGAAAGATCTGCACCTCGGGGGCAAAGAAGCAGTCGCGTCGCAGCACCTCCTCCAGTGATTCCTACACGGATAAGTCTTGTTTATTCCTGGCTGTTTATATGTGAGAATCATTTACCTTAGACAGGGTCTTGAACGAGTCATGCTGCAGCAAGTCGGCCGCATTGCGATCCATGAACATCAGGCACACCTGGGTGAGCTCCTCCAGGTTGTAGAGTCGTGCGGCGTCCAGGATCATGCACACATTGTTGAGGGCCAGGTACTGGCGCAGATAGTTCGAGATGGCCATTTCCAGATCCTGAAAGCCATACTGATTGGCCATGCCGAGGACATCGATGACGGCATCCTCGTCCAAGGTGGACAGTAGAAGAGTGCCCGAGTAAATGTATCGCAGCAGGACTTTAAAGGGATCCAGGGGCACCTCCAGCGGTATTTGACGCTGTGTTGTCTCCGCCATTCCGCCGTAGAGCAGGGCACGGAAATACTCGCTGCGGGCGGCCAAAACAACGCGGTGGGCGGGCAGGCGCTGCTCCTCGACGACAAACTCCACGTCCGAGTACCGCTCGTTCATGCACAGGCGGGCCATGTCCGCCGAGAAGCGGTCGCCCAGGTCGATCTCGTCGGTGAACTCCTGCTCCTGGGCACCGCCATTGTTGTTCTTGCCGGAGGCATTGGATGTGGAGCTCTGCATTCCGCCGGATAGTCCACTGCATCCCTGCATTTTGTGGTGTCCCTGGCTACTCATCCTCTGTTTCCCTTGTTGCAATTTGACGAGTGCGTGTGTATGTTTCTGTTCTTGTTGTCTTTATATATGTATACTAAAAAGAACACTTAACAGTTTGTAGCTGCTGCGTCAAACCATGACAGATGACACTTAAATCCGTAATATCGATGGTTCTTAGTTGATTCGCTTATTGTTTCGCGAGAGGAGAGCAAAAAAAAACCAGAGAAGATTTGGTGTGGCGCAGGTCTTTTTTACCCAAAATACCGAAAATTTTCGACAACTGGTCACATTCCCGCGACTGACGGAAAATCTCCTTTTGCTTTGCTGCCGAAATGTCTTTTATTTTGACTTAAAATAATCCTTGTAATTCATTATACATTTATTCTAAAGCCTACTTATTTTATGCACAACGTTTTTATTTCATTTAAATATAAATGCGTTTGGCTTATTTAAATAATTCAATTTAACAATTTTTCAAATTCAATTCTCCATGTTCTATTAAATTGCAAAATTCCAACTGAAGAACCATTAAGTTTTCACGTAATTTTTTTTTTTTCTTACCTAATTTAAATAAACCTAAAATTTAAAAATCGTACTATTAATGCTTGGATCTTGTCAAGCCAAACAGAAAACAGTGTTGCGAAACGAGCCAAAATTGGGGTATATAATATATACCAAAGAATACCAAATTCTGGTATTTTAAGTTATCAGCTCTTTGCATTGCGTGTGTGTGTGTGTGAGCCGCTGATAACGCAGCTGATCGGGCGATCTTTGGTGTTCGTTTTTAACATTTCGATCGGAGGAAACCGGGAGCAGAGCATGGCCAGCAATTCTAATTCCACACAGCAGTCCAATAGCCAGGTCACCAGGATCACCAGCGACATGGTCAACGCCCTGCAGTCGCCATCGAAGGAGGCGGACTCGAAGGTCAGTTCCCGTTCCTGACCATGAATTTCAGACATAACCTTGATCACAATCGCACACGGAGCGAAATTCGTGTTCAAATCGATATCCATTGCTATAACTTTATAATACTTAAAGTTTGGGAGAGAATGATACAACTCCGACCCTAATAAAGTAAATATACATAGTATATTCTTGAACAAACATCAGGCGCGTCGATATCAGTGTTGTGAAAGGTACACCCTATTTTGTACCTGAGTAAATATGCCAACGAAATTAAGTACCTAGGCTATGTAATTGAAGGAACATATTATGTTCTTGTGGATCTTCCTCGTTCTTGAGAAAAATATGTCGTACACTGAACCAGACAGTTAATTTAAAAAAAAACATTTTAAATCTGCTAAGTGAACGTTGCTTCAAAATGAATTGCTATTAATTACTTTTATTTTTTATTGTTAGGCAACTGTTAAAAAAATATTTATTAATAATAATAAATAAATTGGTCGATAATTAGATCTGATATCTTGATGTAGGTTTGTTTACCCAAAAAATATTTGATACCAATACTATTTTTTCCACCGTCAGATCGATACGATTCCCAGTGATCCTAAATGGCGTTCCCCCCAATTGATGATCGTTTTCGAGGACGGTGATCTGCACTCCGCTCGCCAGCAATTGCTCGAATCTCTGCAGAATCCATTTGCGGAGGGATCCGTGGCCACTTTGGTGCTCCAGGAGAGCATAGCCGATCAGTTTGTGGGTCTGGTGGCCAAGGATCTTCGCTCGCTGCCGGAGCAGGTGGCAAAGAATCCGAGCTATATCAGCACGCTGGCCAAGATCGAGCAACTCAAGGCAAAGGTGGTGCGTGGCGAAGGCCTCAAGGCTGACGAATCTCCACTGTTGGTCTACGACTGTGTGCACAGCTATCTGGGAACCGGAGCCACTGGAGTTGTAACGCTCCATACCTTCCGTACCGCCAAGGAGGCCGGCGAGTTGGCCGCAAAAAGGGATCCCCTACCCTACGGCCAAGTGAGCGTATGGAACGAGAAACTGGCCTGTGCCTACGAACTGATACCACGCCTGCCCACCGACATTGTCGCCCTCAACTGCTTCAATCCGGACTTGAGCCCCATTAGGGAGGCCTTCGTGGGCAATCGCAACGATGTCGTCCTGGTCAAGAACTACCACTACGAATCTTTAGTGGTGGGCGACAAACGGAGGGTCATCGCATTTCCCGTGGGCACCATTTTTGCCAACTAATAGTGGAGATCAGGAAACATATTCAGGTGCTCTTTCAGCAATACTTTACAAATACCTCTCTTAAGCATTTTACTTGAATCTTTAGGCTTTTCGCACAGTTCAATTGGAGGTATTTAATGAAATCTCTGTAGCGAATCAATTTTTACAGACTCATATAAAAACATAAAAAGTAATAGGCTAATAGCCAATACTATAAGCTTTTTTAAAGTATTGCGATAAAACTTAAAGTTTTTGAAATCTATTATTCTTTTTAAAGTACCATAATGTTCCAATTGAACTATGCAGAAGTATGAAGTCAGAACTGTTTTGTATACTCTGCCAATAATTGTCCACTGAACAAACCCCTAAAATTTCGTTCTGCATATGGGGGTATTGGGGCAGGTCTATGGATTCCTGGATGCAACAGGCATTATCGGGACATGCGCGGATGCTCCTCCGAAAATAGAAATACTTGAAAGTCTTGACGTAACCTCCTGCAAAGCAGTAGAAATTTTAGCAGTAAAAGGGCACACTTTAGGTCAAATTAATAGAACTTAAGAAATATGTATGCCGAATCAAAGCCGATGAAATGATTTTTTGTGCATTAATGATTAATACACAAAGGATATTACCAACAAATAATATATATATTTAAAAGCAGGAGAAATATGACTTTGAAAGAATGATGATTACAACTTAAAATTGTCAAAAACGTTATTAGAACATTTTATAAACATCATTTGTTTTAAATGTTCTAGTCGATCAATTCCATTTTTTATCTTATCTACCATGTTGTAATTCCAAGAACATTTTTCAGTTGTGTGTGAACATTTTTTCTTGCTCATTTTCTTTTGTTGTTTAAATGTGGCTTAAATGTTCGTAGAGCTATTGTGTTGGCCCCAATTGTTTGAGTGTGTGTGTGAGCCAGTTGGCGAATACTTTGCCTTTCTCTCTTCGCCTTACTGTTGTTGTTGTCGCTAGCCTTCTGCAAGTGTAGTCATGTTTTAAGTATAAGTTCCCTTTTTGATTTTGTCTATCTGGAATTTGGCGTTGTTTTCATTTCCCTACAAATAATTCAGTTCCTTATAATCGTAATCGGTAAGTGTGTGAGTGTATTTGAATGCGGGTGTGTGCAGCTAATAAACTAACACTGTAACTAAACAAAAGATATTGTACTTTTAGGTACTTTACAACAATTGCAATAGAGCGCTCTCTTCCTCGCTCCATCACTGACGCTATCTCTTTTGCACAGCCGACCCCCTTTCTGTTGCCTTCTCACTCTCACTCCCCTTTCTCTTTGGCGTTCTCGCCCGTTCTTACATCCCCTTTGGATGACGTAGACGCTCTTTTGCCAGCCATTCATTGCTCCACTTTCACACGGCTGCGAGAGAGCTGGAGCTCCAAAGAGCATTAGAGAGAGAGCGGTCTCCAGGAGCGTACTAAAGGGGTGATATAAATGTCTTAAAAAAATTAGTTTAAAAAACTATTTCTTCATATTTTTTTCATTTTTCACAAAACACACTTGTTTTACGTTAATATGTTTAACAATAAAAGTTCAAAATAAAAATTTAACGAGTTAAAGGAGACGTTTCATGGTTAACAAAACTAATTGAATTTATGGTAATGTTGAAATCTTGAGCAACAAGCAAAGACAAATAACTTGGCTTTTTAAACCCACTCGCCCCCTTGACTACGCCACTGAGGTCCCTCTTGTGGTTAGAAGCAACGTTTGTTGGTGCTGCCTTTTGTTTAGGTTTGTTGTTGCGCTGGCCGTTGCCCGTTGCCAGTTTGCCAGTCCGTCAGTCTGCGCTGGTTCCCGTTGGCGTGGTGAGGTGTCCGCTCGCGCTCTCTCTCCCTCTCTCCGAATCCCGCTTCCACTAACAACTACAAAACAACTGCCGCTCCGGCAGAGAAAATGCGCTGGCAGTTGCAGCTCCAAACGCTCCAAAAGCTCCAATTGTTTTGAACGCTCCAAAATCTTCAATAAGAATCCAAGCAAATCACCACGATGCCACCGCACAAGTGGACGGATGAGTCGCGGGACGCGTCCTGTTACTACGAGGATACGACCGCATCCCGATTACGCCGGCCGTCGTCCTCTTCCAACTCGTCCGCCTCGGTGGAACGATCCGATGATGAGGCGGATGACGAGCGGGAGGCGTTCTGCTCCGGCGAACGACCACTAATCCGCTCCAGCGGCGCAGCAGAGGGTAAGTAGATAAGACCCGACAAAGGTATTACTAAGATACCACAAATTTTAGATCATTTTGACTTACAAGCCTCATTAAAATCTCAAAAAAAAAGAAACTATATATTTGTATTTAAATTTTTCACCCTTTCTGCTTATATAATTGATATACAAACTAGTGCTCTATATTAATAAGTAATGTTTTCTCTAAATATATACATTCTGTAGTTTTTTAACACCAAATAATTGACACAAAAATTTATACTTCTTATAATTTGCTATCACGTATTTTTATAGAACTTTAAATATTTATTACTTTTGTTTAGTTAGCGTTTTTTTAACTTGACATACAGTTTTTTTGTCAACTTGAGCTACTTTTAAAAAATGAATTTCTGAAATTTGATGTCAAAACTATATAGTGATGATTTATTTTCTATAATTAAATAATACCCTTTTTGATGACTTAATTTTAAAGTTTCCATTGCACAAATAATTCTGCTTTAAAAGAGAGAAGCTCTGTACAGCCAGCCTTTGGTTTTGATATTCACGGAAAATTATCCAGTTCACAGCACATTTCTCTGATATAGTCGTACATGCCTATCTATTATTTTTCGTAATGCGAAATAACTTTTAGCAACTTTAAACAAATTCAAATTATCTACACATTTTTTTTGAAGACTACGCCAATGGCTAAGCTTCTTAAAAATGTGTAAATAAATAAAAGTAAAAATTAAAAAAAAAAATAACTATTATATGAACCTCAAAGTATGTTCATTGAATTAACATGTTAAAGTGTATGAATACAAAATATTTCCCAGAACATATTTCAACATAATTAGGGTATATATAGGTCTGTATTTTTATATAGTAAAAATTTTAATTTTGCCAATAATATCTATCGCATAATGAAATAATGTTGCTGGGTATAGAAGGGAATTTTTTTAATTTGTTCAGCTCGACAGTATTATGAATTAATTTTGCAGGGTATAGAACGTTTTTTTGAGTTGGCATTATATATAAATAAGTAAACTTGTTTTACATTTGTAAAAAGATCTACACAGTTCATAACAAAATTGAAGTTGAAACTTTAAACATAATAAATAAATTACTATGTTAAAGCTAAAGAATCGAACATAGTTCTTAGATCATATTTTTTACCATTATTTAACCTGTTTATCAGTCAATTTTTTTGGTTTGGCAATAATTTTATCAAAGTAATATGTTAGTGTCTACTGGCTAGGTCGGAACTGATATCATTGAAACGCCTCCTAATCAAGCCCTTGCTCTCCTCTTCCCTTCCCGCAGTAAACGATGGTTGTGGCCCAAAGACGCGTCACATTTTCGGCTTCATGGGCTTCCTGGGATTTGCCGTCGTCTATGCGATGCGTGTCAATCTCTCGGTGGCCATTGTGGCCATGGTGAATCAAACGGCCATACCGCACAGCAACTCATCGGTGATCGATGCGGACACTTGTCCGCTGCCGGAACCCAATCACAATGGCAGTAATCCCAATCCCCAAAGGGAGGGCGAGTTTGTGTGGGACGAGGCCACGCAGGGATTGGTCCTGGGCAGCTTCTTCTATGGCTATGTGCTCACCCAAGTGCCCGGCGGACGGATGGCCGAATTGTACGGCGGCAAGAAGATCTACGGCTACGGAGTGCTGGTCACGGCTATTTTCACACTTCTCACCCCGCTGGCCGCCCACTGGGATCTGCCGCTGCTCGTGCTGGTCCGCATTTTGGAGGGCATGGGCGAGGGTGTCACCTATCCGGCCATGCACGCCATGCTGGCCCACTGGATACCGCCGCTGGAGAGGAACAAGTTCGCTGCCGTCGTCTATGCGGGCTCCAATATAGGCACCGTCATATCCATGCCCCTGGCCGGATGGCTTTGCTCCCTGGACTTTCTGGGCGGCTGGCCATCGGCCTTCTACATCTTTGGACTGCTGGGCATCTTGTGGTTCGTCGCCTGGATGTATCTGGTGTACGACAAGCCCAGCGATCATCCCCGGATTTCCGCGTCGGAGCGTGAGTACATCGAAAGGTGTCTCAGGCTGGTCAATCAGGATAGATTGGTGGCGGAGGAGCAGGATCAGGATGAGGAGCAGGATGGGGTGAATCTAAGAGGGCCGCAGGAGAAGCCCATACCATGGTCATCGCTGCTCACCTCTGTGCCCCTGTGGGCCATCCTGTTGACCCAATGCGGCCAGGGCTGGGCCTTCTACACGCAGCTGACCGAACTGCCCACCTACATGAGCAACATCCTGCACTTTGACATCCAGTCGAACGCCCTGCTGAATGCCGTGCCCTATCTAACCTCCTGGTTCGTGGGCATCGCCTGCTCCGCCCTCGCGGACTGGATGCTGGCCAGACGCTACATATCCCTGTTGAACTCGTACAAGCTGTGGAACACGGTGGCCTCGGTGGTGCCGTCGCTGGGCCTGATTGGCATCATTTACGTGGGTTGTGATTGGGTGTGGGTCACCTTTATGCTGGCCGGCGTGGGCTCTTTTGGCGGAGCCGTCTACGCCGGCAACCAGATGAACCACATAGCCCTAAGTCCCAGATATGCGGGCACCATGTACGGGATTACCAACTCGGCGGCCAATATCTGCGGCTTTATGGCGCCCTATGTCATTGGGTTGATTATCAACCATCGCGAGACTTTGACCCAGTGGCATCTGGTATTTTGGCTGGCGGCCGGCTTGAATATTGGCGGTAACTTCATCTACCTGATCTTCGCCAGCGCCGAGGAGCAGAGCTGGTCGAAGACACCTGCACCCACTACAACACGCATCTCACGAGCATCCCTGCGCGCTTAAAGCACGCAATACTATTCGCTATTTTAGCTAGATCATAAGCATTTGTGATAATTCCGATATACACATATATATCCTACATATATATGTGTGGGGTCTTGATGTTTCCCGGTTGAACTGCAAAAGATGTGGCTTCCAAAAAACAAACCGAAACTAGTGCTACCAAATTGGAATGGGATATCGAAAAGGATGTTAACTGTTTTAGTGTATTATATATATACGTGTATCGTCCTTTTATATGGACTTTTGTTTTGCTAGGCGTCTTTTTTGTATACCAATACCAACTAAATATATATATATATATATTTATATATCTAAGATATACACGCTCGAAGGCACTTAGAAATGTCGAAATAAAAAGCACAAACATATCAAACGGCTACATCAGAATTTTGACATTAAATCGATGTGCAGTGGTTTCAATGAATCAGGTGTAAGTACATCTGTGTATTTATTCAGAAAAGGGGTTACCACCAGTATTTCTGCAAGCAAAAATTATTAAATAGACTCTCCGAGGCAACCAAAAGTAGGCAGCATACTGATTCAGTTCAGTTACAACTTTTAAACCTTTTTTTCACTTTTATATTTTCTAAAAGTAAAAGTGAAGCATATTTTTAGGAGCCCCTTATAAATATGTATTCAAAATAGAAGTGGTTTTGATTTTGTAATCTCTTAAAACCCAATTTGTAGGGACATTCGGTTGTTAGAGGTTCTGTAACTCAAGGTCAAAACAATAATGAGCTTAAAATATCATTCTTTAACATATTTTTTTTCATTAACATAACAAAGTCAAAGATTTTTACATTTATTCGGTAAAATTAACCTTTCCTGAAACCATATTTAAATATATTGTAAAATTGATCAATATTTATAATTATTTACATTTTTTATTTAATCAATTTAAATTAACCACTTTTCAAATATTTCTGGGTATTGTATTAATTTTCAGGTGTTTTTTATTTGTCCATGATTTTCTAAAAGATTTTGTACCTTTATTTTTTTAAAAATTAATTAATTAAATTAGCTCATGATCAGCAAAGTCTTTTAAAATTAATTTTAAATTAGCTCATGATCAGCAAATCACAGATATCATATCGTATGAGCCTTTGTGCATCCAACATTTCGTCGCAGCCTCCGCACGCATTTAAGTTTTCAGTTTTTCGGAATTCGGTTACGGTGTGATTACCGTGGCACAGTTTTCGCCCCGGTCCGTCCGTAAATCTGTCCGTCCGGAGACGTGAGGCGTTACTGACTGGCCTGCCATGCCCCCTTTGCCACCAGATAGCCCCGAAAATACCCGCAAATACGCCGGGGCATTAATAATGGGTAAGTGACATTGCAGTTTTTGTGTCGCAGTCTCTCACGCGGTTTTGTTTGTATTTTGTATTTTGCGCTTTGTCTTATTGTCAATTTTCTCCCCATTGCATAACGATCCCCCATTTCGCCTCCCTGCTTTTTCCCCGATCTGCGATCTGAGTTCCCCGGTGAACTTCGCGGGGCCATAAAAACAGAGCCGCAAAAGTCAAGTGAAAATATTTTGGCGCCGTTGTTACAACAGCGAGCCTCTCTCTTCTTTACACAGAGAAAAACTGTATTTTTCGTAGTAATATAAATAGTTTTATCAATTATTAAATAAACATAAGAACGTAATATACAATCGCTGCAACTACCGTTAAATAAAAACAGGATATTCGGATTAATTTGTTATAGAAATTAGTAAAGATAGTATTTCGTTAAATTGGATATATTTACTTTTATTTTTTAAAACAAGGTGTAAATAAACTTTAACCGACAGAGAAATTTGGTAAAAACAACGAAATATGTTATTCAAATTTTTGAATATTTTTGGTTGGTTGCATATTTAATAAACATTTTCAAGTTTATAACCTTCTATTACTGAAAACTTAAATTGAATTTCGACTCCAAACAGAGTATACCATTTAATATTTTGTAAAATCATACACAAATTTTATTTTTTAAGTGTTTTAGAGTAAATAAAAATCAAAACAATAGAGTTGTGTGGTCATGATAATTTATAATACCATACGTTTTTCGCCTAGCCACATATGTACATATGTATGTACATTGTTGATTTATTTATGAGGTAACTATCGAAACGTATTGCTTTTTCTCTCAGTGTACACTCACCTGCGCTCATTTGGCCGTGCGTTTGCGTTTTTAATTAACGGTAGTTTCTTCTATTGCCACACGAGAGATTGCAAATGAAGTAATTATAAAAAAAGAAATAAAACGGCCGATGGGGAAAGAAGCCGTGGCATGGACGGCGTGGAAAATAAAAGTTACGACCGAAATTTGGTTCAATTTCATCCGTGCGATCTTCGTTTTCCTTGCCAAGAAATGCGTTCATGGTCAAAGTGTCAGGCGTGACGCAAGCGCAAACAGCAACAAACAATTAACATCAACAGCAACCGCAAAGAGCATCAACAATGGCATTAAAAAACTACAAAAAAAAAACCCAGAAACACAGCAACAATGCGCCATAAGTGATCCAAAAAATATGAACATTTGTGCAACTAAATATTTGGTCGAATGATTTCTGAAGTGTCAAAACCGATTGTCGACTTGTGCATCAGAAGAAATCACTCAAAGAAACCATACTTTATATGAATCTTATTCAGAGATATTGGGAAATGGAAAACCCTTTACCTAACTACTTTGAGGATGAAAACATTTATTTTGGTCGTCACTAAAAAACACAATTTCTCTTGTCGTCGACAAAAATATTAATAACTCAAAAATTGAAAAGGTGTCAAAATAGATCTTACAACTAAAAACAAAATATTTAAGTTTTATATTTCGACCATGTTCTTTGACAAAAATATTTTGCTTGACAAAAAATTTGGATCATAAATTATTTATTAATTAAGACGTTTCCAAAAGAAATCGCTTAATATTGGCAGAGACATCTTCAAGATGACCTAATTAAAAAGTTTCACAGAGGAAATCCTAATCTAAAAGCGGAAACCAATGAATTATGTATTAAACTACCAACATGTGAAAATGCCTAGTTTTCATCTGATTCGATGCTTTAATTTGGGGTCACCTTGAATTAATCTAATCGAAAGATCGATGACAGATTTGCAACAATTCCCATACCCAGATATTGGGTTCAATTCAGTTATCGGTTAGCCAATTGTTAGCCCGGCCGGATTTGATTTCTGACTGAATTTCGTATCTCTCGGCTTGACTCAGTGGCGCGTTTTTATTTATTCACTGTTAACTGAACCCCTTTTTGGCCGTCGCTTTGCTTATTTCTTGACACTTTCACTTTTCTCATTAAGATATGAGCTCGACCCCGTTGGGCGGGGAATCGGGCAGGTGAGGCGACAGGTTTTCATATGCTGACAGACCTTACGTGTACCGACCGACCGCGTGAATGACTGACGATCGGTCAAACCCAGACCCTTACACTGCTCGAAAAGATAGTCGCTTTCAGGTCAATATTTGCCCAATGGCATCCGTTTTGAAAGCCTATTTCAAGAGATACAAATAAAACTAACGAACTATCTAACAAATCTTTTCCATGCTTACATACATATGTAGTAGTTCCAAAAAAAAATTAAACCAATTTTCATAAAAGTGTTTCAACCTAAAACAAATGTCCATTAATTTAATTATACTTTTAAATTTATTTTATTTACTTTTAATAATAATGTTAATCATTCCAATTTTATTCGTTGAACTGATTTACTATTTAATGCCCCAAAAATGTAAAATTATAAACATTTTGTTCTGCCTATTTTTTTTTGAGTGTACATACATATGTATGTGAGAAATTAAGGCTAACCTTAAATATTTTCAGATTTCATTTGTATCTTCATTCATGCCCATCGCTTCATCTCGCTCTCACTCTCCCTCCTTCAATCTCTTTTTCTCCCTCTCTGTCCCTCTCTATCATTTTTTTTACTCTTTACTCTTTTTACATCTTCTGGATGCAGTTTTTTTAGGGTATTATTTTTTTGTTTTTGCCCTGCAAACCAGTTTACCGTTGCAAGATCTTTTGCAGGCTTCTGCTTGTCTTCTTTTTCTTGTTTTCCATATTGCTTTAAAAAAGCACAAAATGCATTTTTGTTTCATTTTGCCAGTTAACATTTAATTTTTGGCAGCGTTTCTGCTTCTTTGGGGCTTTTTTCCCAGAACTGGTTTCCAATTGCTAACGGTAAATGCAGCATCATGCCATCTCTTTCTGCTCCTAACTTTTTATTTGGCTTTTGTGGAAAATTGAAAAGCATTGCACGAGCAACGTCTGGCGGCTGCTGGATTGCACAATATATGGCGATATATAGTTGGGGAACCAAACAAACGTAATTTACAACTTCTTTTTTTTTGTTGATGGTGGGTGAAGGGATTGGGGGAAGAGGGGAATCTGCGCCAGGTGCAACTATCTCTCACTCCCTCTTACTTTCAGTTTTTGTGTGTATGTTTACATCACTGTAAACAGGTCACCAGTGCAACAACAACAATTGTTCCATTTCTTGCGACATTTCTGTTCGCATTCCTCCATTCCCATTTCAGCTGAAAACCTGGAATTGGATAGAAGGGAAAAGCGATTTAATGAATTACAGCATAACTTAATAATTTGTCAATCAATTTCAGTCTCAATTTGAATAATATTTTAACGGATTACAAATTTGATTTAAGAGAAAAGCTAAGACTACTGGAATATGTATTTAGTTAAAACTTAAAATTTAAAAAAAAAAACTAAAAAACTAAAACTTTTAAAATGATGAAGAATCTTTTTTTTTTTTTAAAAAACATATAATATATAGATATAATATCTTTTATTATATCTTTTATATACATACATACATAAATCAAAATATCTTTAATACCTTAAATCGCATAGTGAATAACCTACTTTTTTATGTTATTCACCTCTTGTTTGAGTGAATCATTTGTAGCTTATTCATGTGCTAAAAGTTTCCAATTTTATACATTAACATGAACTTAACATTAAGGCGGGATTTTTGTTTAAAATATTAAATGGATATTTGCATACCCTAACCCTAAAAATGATTGATTTACTATATTCTCAAGTAGATCCTTAATTATAATAAAGTTTGTAAGTGGTACTGTGGTAAAAAAACGTAAAACCATTAATATATTAAAAGGTTAAATTATTTTTATTCCGAAATCGGCTTACAAAGGGCCCGTATAAGAAGTACAAAAATGTGTTTTTTTGCCATCTTTCTTGAGTGCAAATCCATTTAGCTCATTTAAGCGACTTGGCTTAAATGATTTGACCGACTTGGCTGGAATTTGGGGCCGCTGGGTATATGGTTTTAGTGGCTATAGTGATTGCGATTGCCGCTCCTCTTCGCCCCTTCTCCTCCTTGTCCTCAAAACCTCGTCGCGTATTCAAATATCAATGGCTAATTTCATTTTTGCGGCCACTTTTGCAACACTCACACTCTCGCGAAATTCCATAACATAATGTTCATACACACATTGGAAGATATTACCACATAGTCGATGACGCAGGGCTTTTGCTTTTTTCCAAGAGAGTGGCGAAGAGTAGCTCTCTCAACGAAAGTGCTGCTAACGGTACAACTTACTTGCGCTTTCCAGAGAGCGCGAACGAAGAGAGAGAGCGAAAGAGAGAGATCGGGTACGAGCTCCAGTCTAAGCTGAGATTTTTTTTTGGGCCTGCGTTTTTGGAATTGTTAACATATTTTTACAGCTGCTCAAGACGCGCAGTCGCGATTCGTGGACGTGCGTTCATGCCAAGCGGTCGTCGTCGCTCCCCAAAAATATATAAAGGCGAAAATTATCAAAAGCCGCGCGTGTGTTTTCAATAATATCCCCCATCTGCCACAAAAAAAAAAAAAAAAAAAAAAAAATTAGCAAAAAGTGTCAACAAATTGCCAAGTTCTAACGGTTCTGCCGGGTGTTTATCATCTTTTTTTGGTTGTGAAAATGCTGGTGCAAAATATATAAATAATTCGCTGTTAACCCACATTGGATTTTATTATTGTTTTTTTTTGTTGTTGTTCATGTGGAGTGAAAGTGAAGCAGGCCGAAAAAGAAGCAAATAAAGACATCGCGCAGGAACGTGCCCAGCCAGTTTGAATATATCGTCTATAGGGCTCATAACCCCGAGCGATATGATGCGCAGGACTTTGGTGCTGGCCATGCTGCTCTCGCTGCTGGCAACACCCCAGGCAGCGATCGACAAGGATGAGTTCAAGTTTCCACCGGGCAGGCACAATCTGAGCTCCTCCGGATCATCGGACCAGCACAATGTGATAAACCTTAGTCTACATGGTGACCCCAAGCCGAGCTTCGACCTGTCGCGCACCCGCCGTCTGAGGGACGCCCTCAACGTCTTCGACCTGGCCGTCCTGGCCGCCCAATGGGGCCATGTGGAGAAGTCCGGCGGAGTGTCCGCCAACTGCAGCCGGGACATGCGGAGCTACCTGGCGGGTCTCAGCGATGCCAAGATGTGGGCCGTTAAGAGTAAGTATCAAAATCGAAGATCCACAAAGGGAGATACTTGTCCTTACTGGGTCACGCTCCTGAGATTTCTTAGTCATTTTCTCATATGCAGATATACTGGGGCATTCTCTTAAGATTTTTGACTTTTACCGTTCCATATTTGTATTAATTTTAGCAATTAAAATTAAGGTCCTTACAGCCTATATGTTGTTATATTTTATTAACCTACAATAAACTATTTAGTACGTCGGTCAACTTATCACAAAAAGTACATTACATATTGCGGGACATAATTTAAAGGTTTTTGACTTGTATCGATCTCTACTTGCTATTATTTTACCATTTATAAAGAAGGTCCTTAAAATCTATTTATTATTGTTAAATAAGTACTGGTTTTCAGTATTTTCAGAATTTTAGGTATTACTCACTTTATTTTGTGACCATTTTAGGAGTTGACAGCATATACAAAATTAAGATTTCTTTGTAACAAAATTATAATGAGTGTGCTTCAAAGTTTTAAGTTTTGTTGTTAAAGAGATACTAATAACCACCATGAAATCTTAAATTGTTATCTGCCTTAATTATTTAAAGTTTAAATTGAGGAACTTAAATTTAATTTTATGGATTTAAAAGGACCCTTTCAAATTATTTTTTAAACTTTTATTTAAACTATTATTGATTATTTAATTAAACCAAACCCAACTAAAGCCACAAAAATAATTGCTTTAAATTTTATAAAGCCACCTTTCATGATCTCAATTTAATATGGCTGCCCGCAGAAATCAATTTACCAGAACCAAAAGGTTTAGTCATCAAATAAAAATTTGAAAAAAATTTTTTTTAGAAAGTGCTTAAAGCCAAATTTAAAAAAAAAAAGATTTTAAACTTTAAACGATCTTTTGTCCATTTCTATTTTTCTTAATTAAATTCCTGTTTGTTTTCAATAAGAATTATCATAAGATGGCTTTATCAAAGATTTCTTTTGCAAAGATATGCCAGGTTTTATGTAGACATACAGATATGTTATCTTATTTGGATAACAAATATAGAGTGGATACGTGATGAGATGGCCATTCACTTCCCCTCATGTTATCGCAGTTTCCACACACATTTTCCACCTGAGACAGTGACTGAGACTGATCTTGTTCGCGACTTATGCGATCGAAAAATAAAACCGCCGTGTGTGTGTGAACGTGCCATTCGCCGGTTTGGCTGGCGATCGGCGGAGATATATGCGCGGGTTTTATAGAGACTTCTGAAATCGCGAATAGACAAATTTGCCCATAAGCACACAATCTACATAAATGCACGATACGAGGCGAGTGATCGCCAAGGTCGCAATTAGTTCTTGCCAGTGCAATGCAGCAGCAGCAGCAGCAGCATGTACAGCAGCAACATGCAACACCAACAGCAACAGCAGCAATTCAATCAAATTTTTGGCCCGATGGGCGGATTCGTTTGTTCGCCGAATTTTTCCCCATTTGGGCAAATTGGTTTTTCCTTTTTGTTCACATTGGATTTTTTGGTTTTTTGATCTTAATTTTGTTGGTCATTATGTCAGGGGGTTTGGTATTGAATAACGGAATGGTTCAATTGCACGACCAGTATTTGCAGTTGAAAGTAAAATACAGGCCGTGAGCTAAAGCTCGATTTATGAATAAATGTGGTGCGACTTGTTTTATTTTCGGTTTTTCGGCTTTTGGTTTTTCACTCTTTTTTTTTTTTTATATTTTGCTGGTTGCGACAAGTTGCCGCACCACCCAAAAACCAATCCTATCGATTCCAGCAACCTGAGACCGAAAACACCACTGACCAAGTGACTTGGCCAAGCTAAAACCACTCTCCAGATGCTGGTTATGTAATCAATTAACGCAAAACACAAGAAAAAAAAGAGAAAGAGAGTCAAAAAACAAAAAGAAAAAAAAACCGAAATAAAAGTGTGAGTTTCTTTTTTTTTCATTTCACTGGTTGCACCATGGGCAAAAGTGTCAGGAAAGTGAGCACATATTCAATGAAAGCACCTCTTAACGCCGGTTCAAGTTCATGGAGCCTTTGGAAAACTATAGAAAGGGAAATGGCGATAAAAAAATGCATTTTCCCCGCATGCGGAAGCATTTCCGCGCCCATTTTGAGGTTTATCTTTCGGGGAGAAAGGCCAACAGCCTTTCGGAAGTTCGTCTTAATTTATTTTTTAATTAACGAGCAGTTAAATATCTCAGTTACCTCACTAAGTGCACTGTAAGTTTGCCTATGGCCAGAGTAAATATCTTACCTTGATTTATCTCAGAAAATTATTTTTCCCCAGCGAAAATAATTTTCTTTAATTTTCCATTTGATGTTTTGGTTGTGTAATTTTAAAGAATACTTTAAAGTCCAGACCTTTTTCATATACAATGAGATTAAAAGGTTTTATTTTGTTGACCATTTATCTTCATTGCTATATTAATAAATTAGTTGTTGTTAATCAACAACAAGAAGTTGAATTTGTCTTATCTATGAATATTTTTGAAATTTTAATACGGAAGAATTAATTTCTTTAACTTTAGTAGAAATTATCAGTTTGGTAATGGAATACTGACACAACTTGTCTCTTTTTTAACAGTTGTCTTATAAAACAATATAAAAGTTTGAATTACTGGGAAACCGTTATTCTCTACAGCGATTAAATATATGTAAAAATGAATCTATGGTTATATTGTTCTCAATCTTTCTTTATTTTACCCATTTCCCTTGTAAGTTTACTCCGCCGCCTTCAACTGCACAACATGCTACATAAAACTGGGTATGGATGGGTTTCGGGACTTTAACTGGCATCTATGCCAATGTCCCCACATACTGTGTGTCATGTTGCCACATGAACGTGGCCAGGGCCAAAGTTTTTCCTCGCAAACCGGACTCGGTCACTGGTTGGAAATTGTTATTTAAACGCTTCGGACATAATTTCCAGCACTGGTTTCGTATCTGGAGCTCCCAATCCTCGGCCAAGATCAATGGCTAATAAATTGTGGCCGGTGGTGTTACCTTTGTTTTTTGTTTTTTTTTTTATTTTGAGTCGTTGGCTGTTGTTGCTGTTGTACGTTTTGCCAACATTTTTCTCTGTTCGCCTTAGCCATTGCAATTGCAAATGTAATAGTTTGGTGGCATAGGCAGCTCCGCTTGGCTGAACTCGATTGGCAGGTTGAAGGTTGTCCTGAAATGCACTTGCCATGACAAAAATTGCAGCTTGGAAGTCAAGTCGAAGGCCTCAGAAAAGCCCTCGCTCTATAGATCGAAAAACCAAAACTAATTTGTTCATTTTTCGGCGCTGTGTTTGTTCAGAGTCGATGGTAAATAGTCGGCAAAAGTCTAAGAGGAAGTGCAAATATTGTCTGATCATCGACGGCGATCGGCAAACTTCCTTAAAAACTTTGAAAAAAAAAGCTTTCACAATCTTCGTAATCTTTCTTTTGGTTTTATTTTTCTTGCAAATATTCCGGGAAAAGAAATATCGCTAACGACAATTACGTTGGTGTTTTTTTTTTGCCTCTCTAAGAAAATTACCAAATCACTGTGTGTGACCTCGTCTTGCATTTCACCTGTGTGTCTGGAAAAAAAATACAAAAAAAAAACAAAATTGAAATGAAGCCAAGTTAATCAAAAAACCGACAAGTGATCTAAGTTCGATGGCTTTTGGACTTTGTAGCCTGTTTGGTAATTAGTTGGCCACAATGCACAACGGTTTTTTTTTTTTAGGCCAATATACTTAGCCGACTTTTGAGTGAGGACGTGGGGATGGGGAGGGGGTAACAGGCCCAATTACAGCCTTTGTGCGAATTGAAACGTCACGCAACATAATTTCTACGGCTTTCCCATATATAATACCACCTGCTACAGCTGTGCTCAGAATTGTAGTACAAGATATATGATGCAGCTAAAAATATATTATAATACATAATAATTATAAAGAAATCGAAAATAAAATCTACAAAAAACTAGTTATGTTTTACAAAAAAAAAAAAAATCAAATCAAAATAGAAAATGAAGACCTAAAACGTATAAATAAAATTAGTTTAATTATTTAAAAGCAAAACAAACACTTTAGCACATTTAAATATTAAATTTTTAGGAATATGACTTTGACATCACCAATATCTACTAAAAATATTTTTAAAAGTATTCTTTTTCTATATATATATAGCTGCTAGTATTTTGAACACTGCTTTGTATGTTTTTGCCTGCAACAAGAAGAAGAAGAAGCAGACGCAGAAATTGCATAACAAATAAACACGGCAGCAATATCAGCACAGCAGCAACATGGGACAAGTCTCTCTCGGTTTCTCCCCGAATATTTCTCAGTGTATCCACCGCTCTCTCTCCCTCTCTCGAGCTACCTATCTCTCTTTACTGGACACAAGCTTAGCTTATGTAATGTAGTTTTAATTTGATTGTTGCAATGTCTTGCAATTTTTTTTTGTCGAGGTTTTGTTTTTGTTTTCAGCGAAAATGAAATTATGGACAAGACGACTTTGTTGTTTTTATTGCCAGCAATAACGGTTCATTGGAGTGGAGACATGTAAAATACTTTCAACTTTGACCGCGATTTTGGCCTGCTTTTTTTCCGCCGTCAAACGAATGACTTAGGCAACAAACTCGTTTTCGGATAATTGTGCGTAATTAAAATCCGCGCCACGCAATGCAATTGGCCAAGTCAAAAGTGGCAGCCAGTCGCGATAATGGGAGCCAAAAGGTCTAGGCCAAATACCGATCGGTCAGCGTAAGACTGCACCAGAATAAACCATTTTTTTGAACAGCGCAATTAAGAACATAGATCACTGCAAATTATGGCCTACTTTCGAGCGTTGCGTTCTAGGGAATCAGGGTCTTTCTACGTTCTTTTGACTATATGTAACATCAACAAGAAATAAAGTATTAAATTAATTATTTTCCTAAGATTCTTTTTTTAATATAAAGTTTTAAGCAGGATGCTACCTAAAACTGAAAATATTTTATTTTCCAGTACAAGTGATTTTTGAAATAAACAAATAGGCAGACATAATTATGAACACAAGTCGAAATACGTTTAAAAAATAAAGTTTTTGCTAAAAACAAAACTTTATTGTAAACAAATTTGCGTTGGTTCCAATTTCAGTCATAAATTACTTTTATAAATATTGTATAAGTACGAACTCAATTAGTAAACCATTTTCCAAATTTTATTTTTTCCCGAAATCAATAAATTTAATCTAAGTTTTCTCGTAATAACTTTAAATAGGTATACAAAAATATGTAAGAATACGCCTTTTTTAAAGCATTGTTTTTTTAATTTTTTTAATTAAAGAGCGAAGTAAGGATGTGTAAACAAAGTCATTATTATTTGACGTTTTAAAGTATCATAATAATGATAAAAGCACTTGAAGGGAAGATTTTAAGCAGGGAGTCTAGGTTAATATTTCACTTAGATGACCGCCGACAAAAGGCAATTAACACGCAGACTGTTCGAGGGCAACCGCCTTACCTTAATGCCACAATTAGGCAACTCCGAGTTGAATTATTACGACCGGCAGCCAGATAGACGATAATTAGACAGAAATTACATTCCATCATGAGACGGCGCTAATTTCGATTTTAGCAAATTGTGTCCGTCATGACGGGACGCTTGCCAAATCCATTTGGGGTTTTCAAGTTTAATGCGACACTCGGTCTTGGGCAAAAAGCAAAAAGCAAAAAGTAAAAAGCAAATGGCAAATAGTAAATAGCTAATAGCTAATCGATCGATTTCTAGTCGAGTTGCATTTCGGCCGAAGGTCCCATTTTCCATCCACACCCCTCAAATCCGTAAAGCCATAACCATGGGACCCATTTGCATTTGACACTGGGTAAAAGCAAGAAATCATTTCCGTTAAGTAAAAGTCACCCAGTCGGCTAGCCGCAATGCAAATGAAATATATACGAAGAAATGAGTCGAAAAGAAGCAAAACAATAGCGGCAGGTGATCGTGCCCGGCATTAATTTCCTCCGATTCGGTTATGAAACGGCCGACAGCCATTTGAGCGGGCTCTCAATTTGGGGTTATTGACCATAATTGCAATTTTGGGTGGTCGTATCAATTTGATTATAGCGCATTAGAGGGTTATGCAATTGAAAGTGGCTGCGAAAAATGACGAAATCCTTAACTAGATCGTTTGAACAACTGCTAGAAATATTATTCATTGAACACTTTATAAAAATCGGGTTCACCAAGTTACATTCTAAAACCATTTTAGGACATTTAGTTCATAAAATGTTATATTAGTTTCCTATTTTTCTATTTAAGTATTCAACGATAATTTATTTAATAGTTTTTTTAATAAATAACAAAGTTATTACAATAAAAAAAATCTTTAATTTCAAATAGTTTCTCTGTAAATAAAAAAAAAGATTACCTTTATACAATTTAATCTTATTTTCTTGAAAGGAAAATATTATACTTTTATATCACCCGTTTATAAAACATAAGTCACTGAGCATTTAATGTTTTTTTTGTTAGACAACACAAAAACCTCTGTATCAACTATTATGAGTAATGTCCTCTAAATAAACAAATCATTATATTTGAGTATCTGGCTAGATAATAGATAAATCACTTGGAATACGAGCTAATTTAAGATGTGATGAGCTGACGGTGCACCGTGACGGGGCACTCTTTGGGCTAATTATTGCACAAATATTTCAAATTACATGCCCATCAAATAATCGTTTCGGCGGCAATGACAATTTCCATATGTGAGTCACATTTTCTTTTGGGGCCTCCGAAAAGTGCAGCCCTGAGTTTTTGGGCCAAAAACTGGTAACCCGAAACCAGTTTCAAAAAAAAGCGCAGAAATAGTTTAATTGGTTCGGAGCCATCATCATCATCATCATCGGCATCGGCAGAGGCATCGGCATCTTTGGCATCGGCGATCCATATCCATAGCCATTACGCAAATGTTGGCCATGCCACGTGTCAGTGACCAAGTCGAAAATCGGAATCGAAATATGAATACCAGTTAATAATAATAAGGCGAAATAACCAAAGCTGAAGATGCAGCTGACCTTGTGCCGAATCTGTGCCGAGAAAAAATAAAAAAAACCCAAGCCCCAAAGACAGGCCAACTCTTTAATTCGTTGACTCTTTTACGATTCAATTCAATTTGATTCAACTCAACTCTCACTTTCGTCTGGCGCTTTTTACCACTTCTTCTACAACTTCTTCGTGGGCGTCGAATTTCCCCCCGGGGTCTCTTCTTTGATAAGACTTATGGTATATAATATGGTATAAGCCCCGTTGGCCCCACAACATTGACATTGAAAAGTGGAAAAAGAAAGACACTGACTGTGGGCCCACGAGACCTGAATACGAAAGTATTCAATAGTAGTGCAAGCCCCAGACATTCGGGAAGTAAATTGCTCCATCTTAGGGCCAACTTTCTGAGGCATTCGAATGGATCTGATCTGACTTCGCGCATCTCCGAGCATAAAATTACCAAAAGAGTCGCGTTTTATTATGTGACTCAATTAGGCAACGGCAAAGTGTAATTATAACATAGCAGAAAAACGCAACTGGTAGGAGTAATGATGTTTTACGGACCGAGTTACGAAGTTGAATGTTAGCCAGCCCATAAACTTTAACTATATGTACATTTTATGTGAACAACTTGTAAAAAACTAGAAGCAAAGCATAAAGTAAAAATTAAATTAAATTGTTTAAATAAATAAACAGACAATCGGTGATCAGTTGTACTTTTAACTGATCACCTTTAAACATGATGATATTTGAGAGCAGTTAAGGAAGATAATAATGATTAATAAGGACTAACATACATTGCAAAAGCGAATAATTGTTTATTAACGAAAAGATGAATAGAAAATGATTGGAAAAGAAGCCTACTTAACTTAGGTTATGCTTTAATCATAGCTAAAAACTATTTAAACAAATAATTCAATGCATGTATATGCGGTAACCCAAGAATGGTTCTTAAAACGTTTTAATAATACACTTTTTTTAACAATAAAATAGGATACTTACAATTTTTTGGCATTATTGAAATGTATAAGGAAATATTATTATGAACTAAATAGCAAAAAGAATAACAATTTAAATTGTATTTAAAAAGCTTAAAATCTCCAGTAACCAAAGATATCCGAGATCTGAAAAAAGATTTGTAACACCAACCAATGAGCATTAGTCCAAAAAGTGGCAACTAATGTGTCCTCTAGATGCGATCTAATAGACACACCTCAGCAATAAGTACACAGAACGCTTCACCCAAGTTCAAAGACTTTGCCAGCTTTATAGCCAAGTTGCGTGCTAAATGACAGGAAATTTATTTGGCCAAGACAAACGAGTGAATCTTAAATCCTCAACACACGCCTCTAATGTTCCCCACATTACCTGCGATTTGAGTCTGGGGTTCTAATGACAAAGCCAAACACTAATGAGCAATTGCCAAATTTAAGAATTTAAAACTGATTTACCGCCACTTAAAGCAAGACTTCCTAGGACCAAATATAAAATATGCGAAACTCGAAGAGAGTCGTTCTAAGCTATGGATTTATAGTAGTTTCAAGAGCAAAGCAAAAATAATTTATGTAAACATTTACAAAAAACTTGTAACGTACAATTGGACAGTTGAAAACTATAGTTTTCTACACATGCAAAAATATTTAATGGCTTAAATCTAAGAAATATAAAAAATGAATTTTCAAATAATAATATTTCTAACATCCATTTTAGTCATTGTATTAAATAAAAATTTTAAGAAGAAATTTGCAAAGCTATTGTTATAAGCATAAAAACAATTTGTTTTTTAAATGATTTTGGTTTTTTAACTGTGAATGGTTTAAACGATTTTAACGCTTTTTTGTGTGTTAAAAAAAGGTTTTAATTGTTGTAACAATAATAAAAACTGTCCAAAAGCTTAACTTAATGTTATTTTGGATTTGCAATGCGTAATATTTTTGGTTCTTGTGACGCAGGTCATTTAATAATTTAATGCTTCTCTTGCCTTAATTAAACTGTTAGCAGTTGAGACGCGTTGCTGTTGCAATTTTTTTTGTTTTCTATTTTTTTTATTAATTTTGCCAGCTTTGATTTTGTGACGACGTTTCGCAACGGTTCGGAAAGTAGCGAAAAAAAATTTATAAAAATAGCAAACAACAAAGGTATTTGTATAATGGCAACTATTTGACGGCGCAGAGCACATTATTTATTGCCATTATATATTTATACAATCGTTTCATCAATCAAATGGATTTCAACAGCTTTGTCGCCGGCTTTTGGCCAGGCTTTTCGGGCCCCGCCCTCATTGTTTTTTCGCCACTCATTATGGTCGACTGCAATCCGTTTTTAGTGTGTTAACACATTTGATTTGTGATTTGCCTAGCCCGCCTTACCTTTGTCCTTACCTTCAGTTGAGCACACACATATCTTAATCTTCTTGCAAACACTTTAATTTGTGCTGCGATTCAAGTGCACAGTTTGATCTTGGGCAGGCTTTCAATGAAATTTCTGCGAAATTGTAAATAACCTTTATATGGCATGTATTTAATTGGATAATTTAATGAGCTTTGGGTATTAATTTTAATGTTACTTATTTTGCTATCCAATGTCTTGCTATTTCTGTTTGGCTGTTGTGTAGGCTTTCAATGAAATTCACCAACCCAATACCAAATTTCTATTTGAAAAAAAGAAAATGCTTTGAGATTTTGATAATTTTACTTTTTTTTAACCATAATTTGATTTGGAATGAATAGAAAATATTGACTATTATTAATTTGAACAATTTTATATTCAGAATTAATTCTAGGGAATTGCTATAAATGTATAATTTGTATAACTTTCAGCATAAGATTTGTTTGGTTTTTAGAATTGTTAAAATATTAACTAGTTCTACTGAAACATAAAATACACCGTTTTCAACAGATGTTCTTGGGGTAGTCGACAATTTCTTAATTTATTTGTTTTTCATGACAATAACTGATAATATTTAATTTATTTAAAATATTTTTGGTATCTAAATAACTTATTACATCTTAATATTCTGCACAATGAAAAACAATTTATTTTGGCCATACTTAAAACTGTAGCTTTGTGTGATGTATAAGGTGCGCTGGGCACCTCGTGTATTTCGAGTATCGATTTCCCTAAACGCTGGACCGCTTTTCCCCGACCTATATATACAGATATACACGATATACAACGATCACATGCCGAACGACCTTCCACATCGGCGGACATACAGAATACACGATGAAATCTGTTTTGAATCTGTTTCGGCATCGACTTTCGGTAGCTGCTACCAAGTTCATCTGGCCCGGGTTTTGGGATTGGGTGAGCTTGGTCATGTCACCTTGATAACCTCATTGTCTGTTCCATCTGTTGATCTTGTTCGGCTGCGACTCCGACTTGGACTTGGACTTGGACTTCGACTCCATCAGCTTTAGCTTTAGCTTCCATTTTCCATTTACCAAGAGCGTTAAACGCCTGAATGACACGTTCAATTGAAGAAGTACATACATCACATATATCGGTGTGTATAACGATATTGTACATATGCCGACCCATTCGATGGTTTTGAGGTTTTGTGATGAAATACTTACTTCCAGCAAATCAAATGACCTCAATCGCCAAATTAAATTGAAAACATGTTTAAACATTACACAGAGATCGGATGATGAGGGATTGAGGGAGAAAAACGATTTTAAATAGGGCTGGTGAATACTGTGACTGAAAATGTAACTCAAACACCAGATTTATTGGTTAATTAAATTTCATATACTTTTTTGGTAATAATACACATATATTATAGTAGGCATTAAAATATTTATTTCCTGAATTATGGGGCAATGCATTTTAGGATACAAATTAAATTATGATTTATATACAAATTTAATTACACCCATTTGGGAAACACATTGATATAAAAAGGAATAGTAAAAATAAGTAACTGGCCATTGAATTGTAATTAAAATATATATTTTAAGTAAAAATTAAATATAAATTCATACGTCAGTTTAACATTGTTTAAATTTACTTTAAATGTTTAGTAATAAAATCAATTTTAAAAATAACTTAAAATGAAACAAAAATATTAAAGTTTAGCTTAAAATTCTTGGACTTACTACGTTTTTATTTTACCAGTGTACAGTGAAAAATCAAAATAATCAGGGCTTGGAATCTATATAACTATATAGGCAATGGAAATAAACATGTATTTTTAAAATCAACCCATAGTTAATTTACATGAATGTTATTTCTTAATCCAATGGCTACAAAGTGTAATATGTATTTTTAGATATTGCAAATAATTCAAAGATATCTTCATTGTTTTCCGCTTATAACAACTCCATAAAGTTGGTGTGTTCAACGCTATTTAATTGGTAAACACTTCTGATTTCGGCACATGCAAATGTGGGCAAACATTTCTATTTCCGTTTGACAGACTTAGCCCCTCATGGTCATGGTCGGATCTTATGTAACCCAGAGATTACCAGCTAGTTCCTGCTTTTGGCCAAGGCTTCGGGGCAGTGGAAGTGGCAGTAAAAAGTGGCAGTGGAGCCAACTAGTGGATGCTGGATGTTGGATGCTCATGTAAGACTTGCCATTTTCCTCGTGTCACCACGCAACCGAACAAAAGACCGTTGCATGACTTAAGTTGCCATTTTCGAACCGAGCCGAAAAAGCACATACAAAAACACCGATAAAAAACTGGTTGGACACAGTCCCAGTTCCAGTCACAACCTCTCAAGTCTCCGATCTGTTTGGCAACTGGTTGCAAGAAAACGAAAACAAAATAGCATAAGAGCAACTTTGCACAAATAAATCAGCTAAGTTACATTGGGCGCGGACTGAATCTGAATCCACTGTAGCCGTTAAATTGGGCTGATTATTTCACTTATTAATCAGACACAAGTTTTAAATTGCAATTCATTAGCTGGATAAACACAATTAAATAAATATATATTTTAAATTATGGGTTCATAGGTTTAATGAGTGGTTTCTATAATTACAGAAGGTATAAAATTAAATTATAAAACTAATTAAAAAATAATAGTTTTTTAAAACGATGGATTTACAAATGTTTTTTTCAACTGCTAAGGTATAAAGTAATTTTTCTTAAAACTGCATGTATTTAAATGGTCATTGTATATTTTTAAGGACTTATTTATGAAATAACAAAAAAAAAAAAACCAACTAAAATGAAAGGGACAATTCGGCGGTTTCAAATATGTTTCAAACTTTAATTGAACCATTATTTCTTATTTTGTTGGATTTTTAAAGTGCGCTCATTTGTAGTGCATTTGTGGGGTCGCTTAGCCAGTAATTCATCAAGATGATGAAGGCATTTTGAAGTTGGCAGCTCGACGGCTGCGCTGCAATTGCATAATGCCTAGTTTATATATATATATATATATATATATATATATATATATATCACATACGCCCCATTCAGTAGTATGCTGCATTTCGGACGCTTCTGATGCCCTTCCCTTCTCTTTTCTCTCCCTTTTTTTTTGCGCAGTGGACGATGCTTCCGGTCACTATACATCCGGTTTCTTCTACGGCAACAACTACTGGATGGGTTCGTTGGCCCTCTGCGATGCCATTGACGACGGCCAGATCGCTGCTCCCAGCAAGGACAGCAGCCCCTCCAACAGCTCCTCCCCCGCCACCTCCCCATCCTCGCCAGAAAACGAGTCCAAGAACACCGGACTGCCCTTCGCGGCCGCTCACACCCAAGGCTACAGCAGCGTCTACAACGCCCCGCCGCCCTTTCTTCCCGGCTTCTACGTGATCAAGATGCAACTTAACGAGACGCTTCCCACCCAAGTGGTAAGAAAAATATCAACTAATTTAGTTAATTTTCTTCAAAAAAATTAAAAATATTATTATTTATATAATTTATATATTATCAATGATATTATCAGTCCATGTATCTAGGAAAAACAAGAACATGAATAAAATTACATACCTATGCTAAATTTAATTTCCAACTTTAAATTTATATATTATGATATATTTACAGCAGCAAAGAATTGACTACATAATATAACTGATTTCAATGCATTTTAAATTTATTTTATAAGTCAATAAAAGCCAATTAATTAAAATATTTGTATCTGATTTATCTTTTTTGTAATTGTTTGGCCCTTCTTAACCAAAATGTATCATACTTTTTCCCCCCAGCTGCGCACCATCTACGTGGGCATGTGTCTGCCCTCCAGCTGCTCCATCGCGGACATCGGTCAGATGAGCTCCAAGGCCCACGTGGAGCTATCTTCGCGGGATCTGCGGGTTCTGGACATCCGCGTGCCCACCGACAAGGAGTTCAACATATGGGCGGACAAGACCTTCTGCCTGCTGATGTAAGTGGGGAAAAAAATAAAAAACATAAACCCAAAAAAAAGTTAGTCAAAAAGTTCACTTTCAAAAATGCCTGAGTACGCTAAGCAATTGATTAAACATTAAGCGAAGCTTTTTGGCCAGTTGGTTTTGGCCATTAGCGCTGAGTCAGTCAGCTTGTGTGAAATATTTGTGTTTCCCCCCAAATCGAATTATTATAAAAAGCGAAACTCCATTTGTTTGATTTGAGTATTAGCGGGTAATATGATTATATGCTTCCCTATATCTGATTCAACCCTTTTTATCTGTTTTATATTTGTTTAAATATTGGGAAATATTGTTTTAATATTGTATCATATTGTTTTTTAATCCTAATTATTTTATGTGTTTGTATTTTTTATAAGATGTTTACGCTCGATTACAAAAAATTATGATTTATTTTTAATTAAAATTGATCTTCTTTATAGTGTGGTGTCCAGCATTGTGCTGGCTCTGATCTGCTGCGGCACCCTGTACGAGATTTACCTGAGGGGCAAGCTGAAGGAGGCACTGCGTCGTCAGGACAAGGAGATGATGAACAACAGCGAGACGAGCTCGGGCATTGGCTGTGCATCGTCGGACTACAGCGATACGATGACCGCCCACGACGATCCCCTGAAGCAGTCGACCCGCACCCACGATCACGATCACTCGCCGACGAGTTCCCTGAAGCAATTAGATGCCTTGGTGCTGAATTTGCCGCCCAACGACAATGACAGTGGAAACGGACACCACGATGCCGATCATGAGCACGATCATCACCGGGGTGGCAGCAACAACAACAGCAACTCGGATGAGCATCTGGAGGGTCATCTGCATGAGCCGGAAAAGCTGAGCATCTACTCGGAACTGCTGCTCTCGTTTTCGGCGATCACGAACTTCAATGCCATTTGCGATCGGAATGTGGGTGCCGACACCATTCCGTGCATCCATGGGCTGCGGGCATTTAGCATGGCCTGGGTTATCCTGGGTCACACCTGCATTGTGGTCTTCAAGTACTCCGACAACATGGAGATGCGCAAGGAGGTGGAGCAGAACTTCTTCTTCCAGGCCATCACCAACGGGCCGTTCAGCGTGGACACATTCTTCTTCATCAGCGGCTTCCTCATCTCGTACATCTACTTCCGGACGAATGCCAAGGGCAAGCTGAACAAGTTGAGCAAGGGCGCCAATGAGTTCACCGCCGGAACGGCTCACTTCTTTGGTCTGGTTGCCTATCGGTTCATGCGGCTCACCGCCCCCTACTTGTTCGTGCTGGGCGTGGTCCAGGTGACCATGAAGTACCTGGCCACCTACTCGATCTTCGATCCGCCGACCATGGATCACATCACCTGCCCGGATTACTGGTGGCGCAACATCCTCTATATCAACACGCTTTTCCCAGTAGATGAGATGGTGAGTGCGGGAAAAAACAGAAAACCAAATAGATAACAAATTTACTGATAAAATTCCGAATCAATTTAGTCATGATACTCGTTGTGTTATACATAGAAATTATGGCACTTTAAAGATAATTCTTTATTTTGAAATTCGTTTTTAAATATTTAAAACTGTTTTTTAATATAAATCAAGCAATAATTTAAATTTTTACTGAAAAGATGAAAGAATTTTATATGGCTGCAATGAAAGTTGTTATTACTCATACGCAGTGTTGTAAGAAAGTTGAGGTTGCTTATAAATTTAATTTAAAATTGAATTGAAAACTTCAAGAGAATTAAACGAATTTAAAAGTATGACGCTTTTTAATAACTTTATTTAATAACATACCCATATTATTTGTAAAAAAAAAACGATAACAAGTCCTACTCATACGCAGTGTTGACTTGAGAATTCATTTATTTTAATGCTGCCTTAAATAAGAGAGTAATAATACGGTTTATATTTTATCAAATATATTTTGATATATTTTGCATAAGTAATTTATCACAATTTAAAAATTATAATTTATATTTTCTATATTCAACCCATAGTGCATGCTTTGGAGTTGGTATCTGGCGAATGACACGCAGTTCTACATGATCGGCGCCATTATCCTGATCGTCGGTGTGCGTCATTTCAAACTGTCGGCGATTACGACGCTGGTGTTCCTGGTGCTCTCGTGGATCACCACCGCGGTGATTGCGTTCACCAACAATCATCGCCCGAACACGGACGATCCGTTGGCCCTGTTCGACAAGATCTACGACAAGCCGTGGACCCGTTTGGGTCCCTACCTCATCGGCATGGCCGTGGGCTGGATCCTGTTCCGGACCAACTGCAAGATCCGTTTGCCCAAGCTGACGGTGGCCACCGCCTGGACCCTGGCCATGCTCAACCTGTTCGTCCTGGTCTTTGGTCTGTACAAGGCCGACCTGTCGCAGTTCACCGCCGCCGCCTACAGCTCGCTGAGCCACTCGGCCTGGGCGCTGTCCCTCGCCTGGATCACCATCGCCTGCTCCACCGGCTATGGCGGCTACATTAACTCGCTGCTCTCGGCGCCCTGCCTCTACCCCTTCTCCCGCGTCACCTACTGCGCCTACCTCGTCCACCCGATCGTCATCCGCTCCATGGCGCTCAACTCGGACGCGCCGCTGCATCTGGGCGGGGATCTGATGGTGAGTTATTCAATTTATTCGGCAATTTCGAAACAAGTTCGAAATATAACCCTGAAATGCTGGTAAACGATGTACAAAAGAGATCTACATAACTTTTGAAAACTTAAGATAGGATTTTCAATTTTTTTTTTTACTTTCGAAATTATTTTAAAAACAGTCATAAAAAACAAATTGGTCAATATAGAATAGTGTTGGTCAGAAATAAAAATAAAACACATTTCTCCAAAAAGTATACATTTTGACTTAAAAAAAAAGCAGAAATTGTTGTAGAACCAAACCCCTATTCTATAAATCACCCTGACTTTTAACAATTGTTTTGGAACTAGAAATAGTTAACATTTTTTAAAAACTAAACTCACTATGTTATGTATGTAATCCCATTTTTTTTAACTGCCTTATTTATATAATTTTTATTTAACTTCTTATTATGTTTACCTCCTTTCAGGTTGTCATGTTCTTCGGTCTCACAGTGGCCTCCTACTTCCTGTCATTCATGGTGTCGATGTCCTTCGAGGCGCCCGTCGTCACAATGCTGAAGATCCTGTCCCCTAGTCGAAAGAAACGCCTCGCCTAAGTCGCCACTCCCAACTCCGCCCATTTCCGATTATTTATACCCCCCATTTTGTCATGTTATCTATTTCTTGTCTATCAAGCAATGCCCACATATTTATAGCATCGACTCATCTGCACACACACACGACTTCTTCCGATCGTTTTCTATATACTCTATATATATACTCTGTGCACCACACTTTCACTCACAAATGTGTTCCGCTTCAAAACAAAAATCGAAAAAAAAGAAAGCGTGCAAATCAGTTCAACCTATTTTTTGTCATCTTTTTGTTTTATAATGTGTACATTTTAGTCCTTTAATTTATTCCAAAGGTTTGGAAATTTTGCGCGTGTCGAAGAGGAAGAGTTATACATAGTACTTAATAGCTATAATTATATGAAAATTTAGTACCTAATTTTATGAAATCATGTTGTATATACTATATGCTATATATTGTTATATATAAACCTTTAAATAAAAACTGCTACCAAATACAAAGTAGGGGTGTTTAATGTAATTTTTCAAAGTTTTTGAAACAGATGTAAGCTCGAAAAAAAGGGCTTGTACAAATAAACTTTAATATTCTAGTATATAGTATGTATATTACAATTGCATTTACTTAAATAACTTAAATACGTAATTATAAATATTTTTTGGTAATTTAGTATTAATATTTCCTAGACTTACGTTAGCAGGACAATGACATAAATCATAAGCAAAGTAAAACAAGAAAACAATTTCACTAGGAATATGCTGCCTGCAACAGGGTTAGTAATAACATAATTCTGTTTATAATTATATTTATTTGTTTTATTTTATTATTTGATTTGTCCACTGTCAAAGTCTTTTAGGTGAACAAACTGTCCTTTTTGATGGTGGGATTTCAAATGGCGCTGAAGAAATCCATTCTTTTTAAAAATAAGTGAACAATAAGGGCAGGCAAGTTGTTGTTTTTTTGTGTACGCTCGCAGGTGTCGCTTAAGATTTGAATTGGTTGTAAAGCTCATTGTGCAATGATGACAATTAAACGGTCGTTCTCCAGTGTGGATTCGCTTATGGACCTTGAGGACTTGCTTTGTTGAGAAAGTCTTCGAGCAGAGGTCACACATGTGAGGTCGATCGTTTATGTGTGCTTGGAAATGTATCTGAAGTTCCAATTTACTTGCAAAATACATCGGACAATGGGTACATTGAAAAGGACTTTCGCTCGGCATTTTATCCTTTACGTAAGTGGAAATAGGCATGCAATCCTGTTTATCATCCTCCAGCACTTGGGGTAAATCGAATTCCGAGTCTGAAATTTGGCAATATTCTTCCCAGAATGCGTCATCTTCAAGGAGATCTTTTTTGACTTGGCTGGGGATCTGATATTCGATAGGATTCTTATAGTCTGCATTGTTTTCAACTCCTTCTTCCCTAGCTGGGACAACATTCTGATGGGTGATCTTCTCGTCCTCACAGTGCAATACCTCCATCTCGTAGGCATTCTCCGCATCCGCCAGGCAGAAGGTACAGATGGTTTTGGGAAAGGGATCCTCCTGTTCAACTGGATGGCCACTCCACTGGGATATCATCTGCGCAATAGAGATCCCCGATCCCTGGGTCGCCCCAAAGATATTGACCATGTTCGCGTTGTTCTCCAAGCAAACACGACATATTGACGACTCCATGGCCCTAAAAAATAGTTAACTATTTCTACAGATCTCCTTGAAATGCCAGTTTTTTTCACTTACGTTCGGACCTTGATTATATTCCTTAGATAGTTTGTTTACAATTTAGCCATAAAAACAGGGGAATTTTATCGTTACTTATCGATTGTAGGTTTACTGTTATGGGGATTCCTGCATATATTTTTTCCAATTTTGGTACCAAATACCCTTACCAACACTGTTGTATCGAAATCGATAATGATCGTACAATCGGTGCTATCGATAGTGGCAACCCATCCCTATTTTGCCGGCTCTAGGTGGAGGGTCACTGGGAAATAAATAAATTAATTAAGTTAAAAGGAAAGAAGTATTTAGAAAATATTTTATTAAATTGCCAATTACAGCCGGTATACCGATACCGGTTCGAAGACCTATCGATATATATCTCACAGCTTCCGTGACTTCGGCCCACAACCACCCCCACCCAGCAACAAAAGTTTGTAAGCGTAAGCTTAAGCGGAACCGGAACGGAGATGGCCCTGCCCTCGATCTCGACGCTGCTGGGCGTGGCATTCCTGGCGTACATCGGCCACTCCATCTACCAGATGTCGCAGCTCTTCACAACGTTGCAGTGCAGCGGGGTGCCCTGCTACACGTCCTTCCTGGCGGACCGGCCAAGACTCCAGCTGGCCCTGTTCTCCTCTCTCAGCCGGAATCCCATTGCCTCCGAGGTGCGGGACTTGTACAAGGCCAAGCGATTCGACTACGATCAGAGCTTCGAGCACGACTTCGAACTGGAGGTGCCGCTCAAGACACGACGCAATGGCTCCCTGTACTTCCATGTCGTTTTGGCCCTGGAGGGTGAGCCGCTGGAGTGGCGCAGCCTGCGAAGAGACGGACCCACCGTCGTGCACACTCTTAGTCTTACGGATTACGTGGTGCCGCGAGCGGAGGCCTTCAATCTGCTGGGGGAGCAAGAAAAAGGAGCAGGAGCAGCTGCTGCTTCTGTCAAGGAGAAGGGGGGAAAAAGAGCGTCCGCCGCCTCCGGACGTCCCAGCACCCACATCCGGTCGAATGTTTATGTGACCCTGCTCACCGATCTGTTCTCCGTCTCCCAAGCGGATGTCCCACCGGAAATGGCCCCTCTGATACGCGTCAATCGCATGCAACAGATCCTGCCCATCCTACAGACCGACACATTCAACACACGACTGAAGGACCTGGTGCCCGTCACCCGCAATACCACCGAGTACACCTTCAGCTTCCACTACAAGCCCGTGGGCGTGGGCAAGCTCCGGCTGATGCTGCTCATGGAGCACGCCACCCAAGCCCTGCGCACCGTCGGTTTCGCCACCAAGGACATCGACGAGGTCAAGGGAATCTTCTCGGACACCAATGTCTACCTGCTGTGCGGCACCATCTTTGTATCCAGCATCCATGTGAGTACTGGTTGGCAAATCACAAGCTTTCAGTTTTTAAAATTAATTAAATAGAACCATTTTGAAGATATTTTTTTTTAATTTATTTATATACAGTCTTTTACAGTAAAAATAGGAAGAAAAAAAAATACGAAAGATTTTTGCTTTACAATTCAATGTTAATTTACTAGCTAATACTAATACTCCAATATTATAACTAATTTAGCTTCTCCCTCCACACAGATGCTGTTCGACTTCCTAAGCTTTAAGAACGACGTGGCCTTTTGGCGTAAAAAACGATCGTACGAGGGCCTCTCCACCCGCACCACCATGTGGCGGGCGTTCTCACAGATTGTGATCTTTCTGTATCTGCTGGATGAGAACACCTCGTATTTGGTGCTTGTGCCCGTCGCTCTGGGCACGCTGATCGAGCTGTGGAAGTGCAAGAAGATACTGCGCCTGGAGCTGAGCTTCAGCGGACTGATCCGTCGCAAGCTGGAGCAAGTGGACCGGCATAATGGAAAGCAGACGGATGGGCAGCAGAAGGGTCAGCTGGCGCAGGAGGAGGAGCAGACGGACCAGTTCGACAGACAGGGCATGCGGTATCTGAGCTACCTGCTGTATCCGCTTTGCCTGGGCGGAGCGATATACTCGCTGCTCTATCAGCCGCATCGATCCTGGTACTCGTGGACCCTCAACTCGCTGGTCAATGGGGTCTACGCCTTCGGCTTCCTGTTCATGTTGCCGCAACTCTTCGTCAACTACAAACTGAAGTCTGTGGCCGCCTTGCCGTGGCGCGCATTTATGTACAAGGCATTCAACACCTTCATCGACGACTTTTTCGCCTTCATCATCACCATGCCCACGGCCCACCGGGTGGCCTGTCTGCGCGACGACATTGTGTTCATCATCTACCTGTACCAGCGCTGGCTCTATCCCGTGGACAAGAGTCGCCTGGACACGGGCCTGGCCATCGACGAAACTCCGGATACTGCCAACGCCCCATCCGCCGCCGCCTCCACCTCCACTGCGGCCAGTCGCAAGAAGCGCAATTGATCCCACATCGTGAAGCAAAAGAGAAGTAAGAATTGCACATTCCGTCTATAGCTTAAGGTCTAGCCTGAGCTGTAGTCCACATCGCATTTTAATGTAATCCGACTCCGTCTTTAGTTTAGTAGTGATATATAAACCCTTTGTTGTAGAGTCCACTATTGAAAATATGTGTTTAAATAGAAGTTATCATATGGATCCCAAACTGATCCCAAATGAAAATGGCTATTAAACAGAAAATGCATTTTAAAAAATGGTTGCAAAATTATAGAATCACGTATTTTTAAAGTGTAATCTAAGAAAAAAGGTGTAATGACTTAAATGCTGGTCTAATTTGTTTTATATTGTTAGACAGCTTAAATAGCCAAAAGTTGCACCAAACAATAAATATACCCAACGTAGATCAGAAGGTTTTTAGAAACAATCAGTTAACAGGAATTCAGATAGACGGCCAACAAGTGATCCTAATCGAAACTATATAGTAAACAAGACAAAACGCATTTTATAAAATTTAAAAAAAACACATCAGCACCAGAGGGCTGCATAAATAAAATCACATATTTTAAAAATGTAATTGCAGGTGTAACAAATAAATTTGCTCGTGTTTTTTGGGGAATAACTTAAAGGGAAAAAGATTTCTCTAAAAAAAAAAACAAATACCAAAAGCTTCGAATTTCAAAGATCGGTTTTTATATTTGTATGCCGTTTTATTAGCTTACTGTTAAGTCCAATATTTGTTCTGGATGTGTGTTTGCTGTGGATGTAGGATTTGGGTTATGGAAAGGGTAGGGTTGGAGTTCAGCTTGTCGAAAAAAAAGGGATATACCTTAAGCTTAAACTAAACTGGCGAAGGAAAAAGAGTTTGCCGTGCGCACGGATTACGGATGCTGGTTGGCGTTGCTTCCAGAAATTGGCTGCTGGAGGAGATCGACGAATCGCATTGGCCTAACCGTTGCGTATGCCCAGCGCCTGCTCCAATTCGGCCCGCTTCTGGTTGACCTTGGTGAAGAAGTAGCGCGAGACGGCCTCGTGCGTCCATGGCTGGTAGTAGAACTCGGCCCGCCGCTCCTCCTCCGGATTGCCCACCACATCTGTCATCAGCTGTTAAAAGGAAGCGGGAGTTTAGAGAATTTGCATAATCCAAAGAGAGCGACACACACTTACCTTCAAATCCCTTGTCTGACTGATGATCCAGCGATGGATAAACATCTGCGGATCCTTGGCGAAGCTCAGAAAGAACTCCCTGTTCGTCTTCATCTGGTTGATGGTGTCCACCGTCTCGTGGATCTTGGTGTCCAGCCCCTGGATCTCCTGCTGGCTGGCGGTGCTCATGAGGAAACTATTCATCTGGTTCTTGAGCGTGTCGTCCACCTCCACATCGATGTCGTAGCAGGCGGTCTGCTTGTTTTCGGCGCCGCTCTCAATGAAGTGATTGATGACAATCGGATCGGGTGGATGCAGCAGCGGATTGAGGCGTTGCGGTATCTCGGCGAACTTCATGCGCTGGCAGCTGAATATCTGCTCCAGATACTTGTCACAGTTAATGTACTCCCGCTCGTGGGCATCCTGCAGCTTGTGCGTCTTGATGTACTGCCAGAGGGCGGAAATGATCACCGGCCGGGTCTGCGTGTGCACGCCCAGCAACCTGGCGAGTCGCGGGTCCAGCTTGAACTGCAGCGGCTGGTAGTCGAGCAGCAGGAGGATGGTGCAGCGCACATTGCGGTCTCCGGGCCGCTTCACCTGGAATCCGTCCGTCTCCTGGGTGGTGTGGGTGCGATGCCACTCGACCAGATGGTTGTCCGGCCCGTACAGCTCCTTGTCCAGCTCGATAACGAGCGACTTGAAGAACGACGAGAACTTGCGCTTGATCTTGGTGTTGGGATCGCCCTTGCCATCCTCCAGCAGGCGGCCCTCCACGCGCAGTTCCCACGAGGCTACGGCTCCCTCTTCGCCATCGTTCGAGGGCTCCTTGCTGGGATAGAATGTGTTCGAGATGAAGATGCGCAGCTTGCGCTTTTGCTTCATGGGCCGCTTGAGGGCCTCCTGGATGTCCAGGCGCTTGCGCATAATGGTGGCGTCCAGTTTCCGCTCGAACGTCAGCAGATCCATGTACGCCTGCGACTCCGGCACCAGATCGCGCACTTTCTGCGGCAGTATCTTGTCCGCCAGCTTCTTTTTCTTCTTGGCCGTAACGAAATCGCCTTTGCCACCGCCTCCGCCGCCCAAGCTGCGCGATTCGTTGGACCGCTTGCTCCCGCCGCCGGATCCACCGCCTCCGCCGGCGGCACCTGATCCGCGCAGGCTACTCTGGAAGGCCGGCTGTTGGGCGGCGCGCTGCAGCAACGATGGCCCGGGTACGCCGCCGGGCACTCCGGGAACTCCCGGCACTCCGGCCACGTTCGTTGTGCCCGGAACCGGTTGTGTGGTGTTCGGATGCAGGGGAAAGCCGCGCGGCTGTTTGGAAATTGAACGAACATTATTAACCACGTTTGGAAAAGGGGGTGGGGGAAAAAGCCCAGGAAGGGGGGAAAAACTCACCGGAAAAGTGGCGCCTGGCGGCGGATAGGGACGCATGCCGGGCGACGGCGGCGGCGGCTGGTAGCGCGACTGCACCGGCGCTTGGCCAGGTGCAAAGCGTTGCGACATCTTCACTAAGTGCTCCTCCTCCTCAAGCTTCTGCTTCTACTTCTCTTTTCCGGCCGTAAACACTAGCTTTTTACAGCAAAAGAAAAATTTCTGGATTTTTGCTGGGTTTACAACAACGCGTCACACACACACAATTTCGCCTGTAAAATGGCGTCAAAACAGGGCTACACTAACACTAGAGCTGTTCGGCTGAGCGATAGTTTTTCGATACGTCTGCCAGGGCTGCAGCATTAGCGGCAAACACTTTTTGCAAACATTTATTTTCACAAAAAGGTAATTGCAAATGTTTATGTTAAAAGCCATTTATTACTTCAGAAAAAAAATTCTGTCTTATAATACAACCGGCTAAATATTAAAAATATTTAAACAAATTGAATAATAAGAGACTTGATTTACAAAACAGTGTAACCAGAGCACAGTTGGTTAGGAATATGTAGAACTTAAGCGACAGCCACACTAAACATAAAAGACAATTGTCATTTAAAAACAAATAGTCTTCTCACATCCTTGCGGAAGAAGTTAACTTAACACGCAGGAAACAAACAACCGACCTTTGATTTAATTTCATAAAGAAGCCGGAAGACAAGAAATGGAGGAGAGTTTGTGGGTTGCCAGTCTTATGGCTCTGGAATCTGGGCCGCAACGCCTTGAGGCGCTGACCAGAATGAACACGGCGATTGCCAAGGATGCGGCTCTTCCGCGCCATATCATCGGACGGCTAATGAGCACGCCGGAATTGTATGACTGTGCCAGAATTTCCGGGGACTCCGACAAAGATCCCGCCGTGGCTGTGGCCCTGGAGCTGCTGGGCCACTGCCTGGACCAGCTGCCGCTGGACACCGCCGACGAGAATCTGCCCCGGCAGCTGGGTCCCGGTCTGGCCCACTCCAATCCCGCACTGCGCGCCCTAGTGCTGGCCAGAGTGCTCAGGGAGGTGCGCCGCCAGTTGACCGCCGGCCATGTGCACTTGCTACCCAACAACGAGCTACTCCTCCTCATCCTGGACGAGCTGAAGCAGTGCAACTCGGTGGCCAGCTCTGCGGCCATCAATATTCTGTCCATTGTGCTCGTCCAGCGCCTCAGCGATGCCGGCGTGCATGCCAAGCTGGTGGAACTCCTGGTGGAGGTCGAAGAAGTGCGTTGTCGCGCCTACGAACTGGCCGTTTCCCTGGCCAAGAGCAATGCCGCTTCCCTCAGCGCCGTCGAGTTCATCTTGGACGAGGCGCTCCGCGAGCTGGACAACGAAGATGTCCTGCTGCAGGCCTGCGTGCTGGAGATTCTAGTGCCTTTGGCCGAGCAGAACCATGGCCTGTCCTACTTGGAACGCCGACGCGTTTTCGATGTGATCAGCGCACGGGTGCAGTGCATAGACGAGAATCCCTTGGACAGCCTTCTCATACCCAGCATCATGAAGTTTTTCGGCAAGGTGGCCACCGTACAGCCGGAAAAGATCATAACGGGCTATCCGCACATGCTGGACTGTTTGTTCCAGGCGTTGCAATCGGAGGATTTGACCAGTCTGCCCACAGCAATGGACACTTTAGCTAATTTGGCCAGTTCACCGCAGGGCATGGTGCTGCTGTTCCAGCAATTCAAACACGCCGTGGAGGAGTCCTTTAAGAAGTACGGCTCATACACAAAGACACTGCCGGCGCCCCTCAAAGTGCGGTTGCTCAACTCGCTGGATGTGATTTATACGCTGGAGGCTCCGCCTACCAAGCAAATCAAGTATGTTGCACTACATAGTCTAGATTTGTTCTGCTGATAATTCCCTCTTTCGATAGTGACATCCTGAAGACCTGGTACGAAAGTTTCGCTGGGGGAGCACAGGCCGATCTCATTATGGAACTGATCAACACACCGTTTCCCGACCTCCAGTTGGCCGCCTTGGGTCTGCTGAAAACCATCTGCAAATACGCCTGGGGCATTGTGGCCTTGAGAAACACCGGCGGAGCTGTGGAGTTCCTGCTCTCGCGTCAGAAGGATCTGCACAAGGACGTCAAGTTTCTCAAGTGGGAGATCATGGAGATGCTGACCATCAGCTCCGAGTTTTCACCCACCGAAACTGTGCGTTTTACGGCCTATGTGAACGAGGGACCATATTACTTGCAGGCGAACGTCAATATAGCCACCGAGCCGCAGGGCAACGCCTAGAAGGTGGAATGCCAAGCATTTACCGCCTCCCGATTACAAATCGTATGTACAGCGACGCATTCAACTAACATCTGAATATGTATTTATAGAATTACAATAAGATTTAATTATTAGATCACATGTAACAATGCCTCATGGGGCAGGTCGATTGATGCGGATGCAACAAAAAATCAGAATATTTTTTGGACTGTTTTAAGTGGTTTGCCTTAAAATCGATTGGTAAAATATAAATTTATGTAACTATGTAAACAAGCATGAATTTCTTAATGAGGCAAAATAAACGTTATGAAATGGCAGGGGTTTCAAATTTCTCAAGCTAATGTTTTTATCTAGAAAAAAAATTAGGGAACTGCTAATATAAAACTGCTCTTAAGCATAATAAAAAGTTAAATTTATGGAAAAAGTGTTGTCGAATAATGTAAAACCAATAATTTAAGGCCCCCATTACTTGGAAGTGTCCAATGGTAAAGCAACCCACCCTCTTGTCCGGTTTTTATGTAAGTCTGTTGATCTCGTGCTGCGGCTTTGGCCGGTCAAAGCCCTTACAGATAGCTCATCTGCCGATGGGACGGCCGCTTTCGCCCTGATCCGCCGCCCAAAGCGCCGCCCACGTGGGCCAGGCTGACACTTAGACCGGATTCGTAGGCGGTCTGGGTCTGGGATCGGGTCTCGTTGTTCACCATCGAGCAGCTCGGCAGTGAGTGGCAGTACCGGCGCAGCTGCTGCTTGAAGGCCGCCGTGGTCAACGTGTAGAGCACCGGATTGAGGGCCGAGTTCACGGGCAGCACAAGTACCGCCAGCCAGGCATACAGATCGGGTGAGATCTCACATCCTAAGAAAATATGACCATATTAGTATAGCAAAATATATAAATCAAGGCGTAATCCCGCTCTCTTGCCTCAAAAATTAAAAATTTTTCGGTAAGAAAAACAATTTTTTTTGCAGAGAAAGGGGCTTATCTGTTTCCTTACCTGAGAGGGCAGCCACTTTAACCACAATTATGGGCAGCCAGCAGGCGCAATCGGTGGTCACAATGATAGCAAAGCTAAAATATAATATAAAATAATAATAATTTTCAAATTTATATTTATATTTCACAAATAAGAAGGAATGGACTCAAACCGCTCATTACTGTGTTCCCACTGCTAAATAGGGTATTTAAAAGTCTTTGAGCAGTGGGAACACTTGAAGGTTCGTTCTCGTATTCGTGAAATTATAGGACACGACTATAATTTCAAAAAATATGTATGTTCCTATTTATGTATAAAGTTTGGAATCGGACTCTACTTTCGCGGCTCTAGTCTTTAAAAAAAATCATATTTAATTTTTTTTTTAAATTGAGTTCCAGTTTTGAATCTGTTACAGAAAGAAATTTTAGAAATTTTCCAAACTTACCGAGTGGCTACCACGTTCTCTCGACCGCTGTGAGTGCTCCTCATTCCGCCACCTGAATCCCGTATCGCCTGCAACATCCTTATGTAGGAAAACAGAATAAAAACCAATGACAATGTATTGACGAATATGAACAGTAGCGCCGAATACTCCCAGCCCTGTGAATATAATTTTTAATCTAGTAATTAATCGCCATGGTCTCCAGGGATAGTCACCTTCGCATAGGGATCGTGGATATGCAGCGATAAGCAGACACCATTGTTGCCGTAAAAGTGGTTCCCAAAGTAAGGATTGGGCAGAAGTGGAGCAGCAGCCAATCCGAAACTAATGCCCCACAAGAGTAACAGGCGCAGGACAATTCTATAATAAATAACCATAGTCAAACCTTTTTACGAGATGTAGTTTTTGTTTGGTACAAAAATATTTGTTAGATAAATACAATTGTGTGCTTTGACAAATCAACAACATCAGTCTTCGGCTCTTATGATTTATAAGAAAAGATATTAATATAATTTAAAAATCAAGACATTTGAATAATAATAGAGCAAAGAAATGAAAATTTATGTATAATTAATGACAGAGTAGTTTTTGATAGTTTAGAAAACTTTTTAATTAAATCAAACCACGAATACTTTAAACAATAAAAGGTTTTGATAATAATTAAAAATTTGTTTATTTCTTTACAACTGACATTAATATGTACTAAAATGTTATTAAGTCTTTATTAGTTAGTAATTTCTTTGTGCTATAATATAAGTTTTTCCTTTAGGTCTATGGCAATTAACTTACCGAACTTTTTCCGTATCCCGGGGCTTGAGCGGCCTTGTCACAGACATCAGACGATCCCAAGTGACCAGTGTAAGTAGCAGCGTCGACGACTGGCAGCTGAAGGTGCTGAGGAAGCCTACACGCCGGATACATAATTCACATTAGCATCCCTTTGTGGAAAAGGGTGAATGGGGGACAGCTACGCACCTGCGAAGGCACAGACTCCGCTGTGGCGCCAGGCCTCCTCGTATTTAATGTACTCGCCGCGGAAGCTAATGTCCGCACAGGCAATCAACGTTAGGTAAATGCCCATGAGGAAGTCACTGGCGGCCAAATGGCGCAGGTACAGCGAGTGCTCCACATTGCTCCGCGACTTGTAGAAGTAGCGCCCGAGCAGGACCAATAGGTTGCCCACCACGGCAATTGAGGCCATCACCCAAACACTGGCCGAGTAGAGAAATGTGCACAGAAAAATATTTATCCCATTAGAAAATCAATAATATTTTAATGACTAAAAATCCGTTTAAATCATGATTTAAATTTAATATTTATAAAAAAAAAATGTATATGAATTATTCTAATTTATTTCATGATTTTTTTTATTGACCGTGGGCCTAATTTTCCCTTTGTATATAAAAAAGGTCCTCACGATTTATAAATATTAAAAAAATTGGCCAGCATCGGGGTTTGAACTCGCGCTTTTGGTAGCAGAAAAAAAAATTTTAATTAAAAAGTCTTGCAAATCTTAAAATACATTTTTTTTAAATATTTTATATTATAATATATTTTAAAAATTGTATCCCTAATTCTTTTAGATATTTACTTACTGTTTTCTTTTGTGTGTGTGAAAAAATAGGGGAAATCACATTTAACCTTGACTTGGACAATTGTCGTTATGCCGCTAACCATAAATTCGGGCAATTAAAGAAAATTTAAGTCTTCCCTGCGGGGCAACACTTTAGCACGCCCTGTTCTTGTGTTTGACCTTTGTGTTTGTGGTTCGCACAATTGCCAATTGCCAATTGCCAGGGTGTCTCATTATTGCAATTCTGCTGACCGGGGAGGTGTGGCCATGGATGCTTGAGTGGAGCGACAAGACTTGGGCACAAAGCAGAAAACGCAAAGCACAAAGCACGAAGCACAAAGCACGGCAGCAACATCAGCATTCACAGGAGTAGGAGCAGCTGAAGCGAGTGCTGACTCTAATTCAATGACAATTATAGACACTGCCATGATGCTTATGCTTGGAGGTAGAGCGCCCTGTAATTTATGCCAATGCCAAAGTGGTGTTCCGCTTCCTATTCATTGCCAACACTCGGGGCTTGATGATGATTGACCATCTCTGGGCTTGACCTAATGCCGACCCAAGACTCGGCCTGGGTAGTTGCCAATTTCACTAAATGCATATTAAATGCAGCTTCTTCTCTGGGCACCAAAGGTTATCCTCTATAATAAGGTTGAAGAAAATAGAAACAAAAATAAAGGGAAAAAAGGTCTGACGCCATGGGAAATAAACCTTAATTTTAAGCTTTCTGTGGCCGTAAAAAATTTATAAAAGGTGGCGAACGGATGATAATTTCGCTGAGTGACGCAGGTTAAGAATTATCTTATCTTAAACCATAATAATAAAGTGCCTGGGTCACCCAAGCTTAAAGATATACAAAATTGTAAGTTATATTGACCAGAAGCTCAATAATAAAGCACACAATTTTAAGTACACTCAGGAAACTCGAAATTTTTGTTTTTCTTTTCTCAAAATAAATCGAGGTCACCCAATCAAACGAAGCGAAGGTTATTTCTGGATCTGGCTTCCTTCGCCAGCAGCAACAACGCATTAACGTTGTAAATTTAAGGAAAATATCCCTGGTGCAAGGCAGCCACTTTCTCCTACTTCCATCCGTGCACCAGTACCCGTATACCAGTAAATGGAGGCTGGGACTCCAGGTGGCTAATAAATGCGGAGACTAGCCTGAGAGCAGCGGAAAGGAGCCAGCCGGAAAAACAGGAGCCCCGCCGACGACTTGAAAACCTAAAGTATTTAATTTTTATGAAAACGTCAACTTAGAATAATGAAATAATGTACTAAGCACAAAAGTAAATTCTCGCTGGCACCGGCATCCTTCTAGCCTTATATCCTTGGATCCCAGCATCCTTCTCTGTTTGTCTGTGTATGTTTGCTTTTAGGAGGCAGGGCAGGGAAAACCAGGAGATGGAAATGCGGATGTAGATGAAGACGGCGGCATGCAGAGTGTGTGGAAAATGTGTAAAAGGCAAACAAACAAACAAACCGACAAGGAAGGAACGTAATTTTCATTTGGCACAGGAACACATCCTAGACAACGAACAGGCGATGGCTGGCAGCCAGATAATCACTCAGCAGTCTTGATGACAAGTGACTGCCGGTTGCCAGTTGCCAGTTTTCAGTTCCGAGTTCTCTGTTTGCAATTACCAGCTACCATTTACCAGTTCCCCGTTCCCAGTTGTTGATGTGTCTACATATTTGTCTTGCCAAGTAGCTACTTGGCTAAAATACCAAATACGCAGGCCAATTCAATGTTTAGGCAGCGGGTCTAGCCACATCTAAAGGCTCGATTTTGGGGTGTTGAGTCACTGGGCCAAGAAATTCGAACAGCGGGTAATTGGCGCCCAACGAGGGGCCAATCATTAAATGTACTTTAAATTATTTCCCAGTGCACTCAAAGATGAATTTTAAAATAAATACCTTACTCTATCTATTATTTAATGTGGGATAAATAAATAGGACTGTATTGACTGGCATTTGCCTAATGCTCTGTTCTGAATAAGCATTAACTTGTGCATAGAATTCAAACGCGCTCCTGCACTCTATAATTTGACTTGTAGGCAAGGCAATGCAGTTGCAACGTTTCGATTGCGGCAATCTCGGCAGACTTGGAGGGCCATAATGACAATGATTTAATTGCAGTCTAATGAATGAAATTTGCACACAGCGACTGTTGCTACCCAAAAGTTCTCGACTTTACTGAGGAGCTCCTTGCAAAGGCACTTAGCTTGATTAAATCGAACTCATTTTATGTACGGGGCTTAGCACTCACCTGCCTCGTAGTATCTGATTGTCCAGGAGATGCAGCTTGCTGCTGATGCCATCGCCATGGGGATCACATACGCGCACATTCATGGCGGCGCTACACAAATGGAACCACGAGAAGTAACTGCCGGCGACAGAGCAAGATGGGTGGTGGGTCATAACCATTACAATTTTCGTGGATTTTTTCGGGGCGCTGCTGCTTGTTGTACTCACATATAATCCAGGCTGCTCAGGTTCTTTAGCACCCGCGGATCGAGGGTCTGGAAGCGATTGCCCGTTAGCAGCAGGGAGCTCAAATTCTCCAAGCAGGCGAAGGCGTCCAGGTCGAATCCCTCGATGCGGTTCTCGTTCAAGTGCCTACAAAAAAAGGGGGAAATCGGTGAAAATGGTGAGCTTGAGATGGTTTTAACACACAACAGCGACAGCGCATAAAAGCCAACCATTGGTTCTATTTTATTATTTGCTTATTTGCATTCAAGATTGGTCGAGGAAGCCAAGGAAGCTTAGGTTCAGGCATCGTTCGGGCTCAAAGTTTCATCATTAAAGTTGGGACACCGATGCCGATGCCGATGCCGTGGCACGTATCCATCCGTTTCTCTGATGTTTTTCTTGAATATCTCTTTGATTTTTGCCCTGCATGCAAATCATTCCAACGACCTCCTCAATATGCATTGCATGATGGCCAATGCTGGAATGTGGGGTGGCTCGGTCCAAAACTAGTGGTAAGTTTTGAGTATAATGAAAAACTGTCAGCTTTTCTGGCTTGGCATTCCTCGGCCTTGAGCCGACATGGCCCCAGCCCACATAGCATTATTGATAAATTAAATTCCTCGGCCAGAGCGAAACTTAAACGGCAATAAATCCAAATGACACTTTCTGCCATAGTCCACCCCCCCTTTGACACTTTCTCTCCACTTTCGCTCTGGATCAGAGAAATCAGGAATCAGAGGTCCCGAAGTCCTCTGGCCACGGGTTTTATGGAAGCTGGAAGCTAGAAGCCGAGCAGAAGGAAAAATCCATCAGAGGTCAAAGGAGTGACACTTGTTTGTTCGATGACCTGTAATTATGACTCGCCTGTGGGTACATTCGAATTTGGGTGCAGCAGTGATTAGTTGATTATTGTTTGAATATAACAATTTTAACCGAGATTGATAAATTATTAGATTTGCTACAGATCACCCTCGAGTTAAGATTCATTTGTCTTATAGCATAAGAATACGCCAAAATATTTATAGTTCTTTATAGTTCTATGTTCTTTTTTAAGCACAGCTGATTTGATAGTTTTCACAAAGAAAAGTCTATAGCTTTAAGACGGTGTTTCTAAGTTTATCTTAAAACTCTATACAACTTACAGTCCTTGTAGATTGCTGAGATTGCAGAAGGTTTCATCACGTATGTGGGATAATCGATTGCCAGCCAGAAATCTGCAATCGACAATGGATTGATATATTTATAGAAGTACCCGTATTTTTTCCACTTGCTATCAACGACTATCAACTCACAAGTATCGAAGGCGTGGAAAGGGAAAAGTGTTGGCGGCAATGTCCTCGATCTGGTTGTGAGCCAGGGACAAAGTGTGCAGGTTAAGCAGGGTTCTAGGAAACCTTTCCGCATCCAGTTGCTTTAAGTGATTCTCATTGAGATAGCTGCAAATTAAAACTACACTAGTATGTATTCTAAATGAGGACTTGTTTAAAAGCGGTACTTACAGCACTTCCAAGTTCGGTAGATTGGCAAACACCTCAGCTTCAAAGGTCCCAATGCGATTACCGCGCAGGTCCCTTAAACAAATATATATATACATATATCTCATTAAGGTGTGCTACTCATTTCCAGATATTTTCACAGACACTCACAGCTCCTGCAGATGCTGTAGATTCCGAAAATTACTCCGTTTCAGGCTGTGCAGGTGGTTGCGTGCCAAAATTCTGATTCCCCATCCCATCGAAAATGTATGTAAAAGAAAAAGATAAAAAATCTCATTTTAATGCTGAAGAGTTGGCAACAAAAGCCGCTGCAATTGCATCCACCAACCACTGAAAAGTCGGCACATATATCTCGATTTTAATTAGCCATTAAGCGCAAGTAACAAACAGCACCCACAATAGTGCCCCAGAAATACAATTCCCTGGCCAAATTCCACTGTCAACCGGACGGAGCAAAGTTTCAGGGCAATGCCAAGTGCAGCTGGTCCTCCGGATTCAGTGGCGCCGGACACGGAGTACGGAACTCCTTTACAATCCCCTGCAATCCCCTGCAATCCACCATCCGCCGCAAAAGTGTAACTGAGTTGTTTATGTGCTTCTGTGTGCGCCAGCAGTGTTTGTCTATTTAGCGGGGCATATCCGATGGATATGATGAATGGCAAAAGGATTGGCAATTAAGCTTTGATAATATTTATCAGGTCGGAGATTAAGGGGGCTTACAATGCAGAAGAAATCTCACACTGATTCCCAATTTATTAAAAAGTCTAACACCAAGCTTTAAAAGCTAATTCAGTAGGTGAACATATTACGTCGATTTTGATTTTTCAAGAGTTACAATTTTTCAATTCTTTCGTTTTGAGCATAAATAAAATCGCCTTGATCTTCTATCATTTCATTTTTAAAACAAAAATTGTATAATTTTATTATACAAAATATTATATTAGTCTTAAAATGTTATTTTGGTATTAAAAATGTATAAATTGATATTCTAAAAAAGTATCAGATCGCTTTTTTTGCTAATATCATCTTGATATTTATCATATCTTATAAGATTTTAATATACCAAATATTTTTCTACTAAAACTCACTACTAACTTATCTTTAAAATTAAGATCTGGCTTTTAAACTATTAACATCAAGCAATTGAATATACATGTAATGGCGGGTGCTATATAGTTAATAACTACAACTTGCACTTATTATTTCAAGACTTAAACCTTTTTTTAGGTACAAATTAATTATCAGTTTTCTTAATACCAAATCAAGAGCGTATCATAGCCGGTAAGTTGACCCTGATTCGGCCTCTACAGCTTGCCCTTTTGCCAGCTTTCGTTGTTATTGTATTTTTGGGACTGTGGAATGGGAGGTGGTAGGTGGGAAAAGTGGGCGTGGGCGTTGAGCTTCTCTTCGAGTCAATGCACAAAACAAGCCGAAAACTTTTTACCGCCTGTGCTAATATTTTTATGCTTCGAGGCCGCGAGGCGAATAGTGAGGAATATCAAGGAAAGTGTGGACAATGGGAAAAGAGAAAGGAGAAATGGGAAAGGGGAAATGGGAAAAGCGGCACAACAATAAGGCAAGAATGCGGTGCGACATTGTCTGTCAATTGGGACGCCAGAGGTGTTGGCGTTGCCTTTAAACCGGCAACAATGGGCCCACTTTATGGGCCAACAAAGGCTGACAGCAATGATTGTGATTAGCATCGGCTACTGTGTGTAACAAAAATATATGTGTGTGTTTGTGGGCCAAATCTCATATGAGACCCACGATATAATCGACCCTCTACGGTTATTGGCAATTACTGGATTTTTGTCATTTAGCACCTCGGGCTGGCCAAAAATAATGGCTTTTTATCGCTGCATATCTCTTTTCGCCCTTTGGAATTCATGAAATGCATTTGTGTTGTGTGGGCAAAGTTGTGCACTGCTAAATTGCGAAAATTTAAGCCAAGTTGTATGCTATTTTTTTCTTTCAAATTTGATTTATGTTTTATTAGCATCCATAGACAATCCTTTGCAATTGTATGTACTTTTTATTACATTATTTTTAATAACACGAATGGCCGGTAATGCCAATGGATTAAATAAATATAAAAGGCACTAATGCAGGTGTAAAATATGAACTACAATCGATGTTATATGTTGAAGCAGAGAAAAAAATACATTTAACTTGCTTATATGTATAAAACATATATTTAAATTTAATTAATACAGCTATAAAATTAGCTAATATTCATGAGCCACCCGGAAATCGATCGTAAATAGGATAAATAGGATAAATAGGGCGGGAATAACGCATAACTGGCGTTAATGAAAATCGACTGAACCGATGGCCAATACTCACAGAATCCTCAATTGATTGCCCTCGGGGAAGAAGTGTTCCGGCAGATGCGGTAGTTTATTATCGTCCATATAGCTGAAAGGACAACGCGAGCATAAGTTGGCGGGGGGGAAAGTATTAAAGAACACAAAATGAGGTGGAGCAACAAAATAAAAATGGAAAAACTGTTAAGTGCACATAAATAATGAGACTTAATTATGAGTTATTGTCGGGAGTGGGTTGGATGGGATACGGATACTCACAGGGTCCTCAGTGGATTGTCCGCCAGGCGATCGAATGCATGCGAGGCTATCTCGCGAATCGAGCAGAACTTCAGCACTCTGCGGCGGAAAACAAAAAACCAAAAACAAAAACAGGCGACTCGAGTGAATAAAACGCAATAAATATGAGATTCAATTGTAAACTTTGCACAATGGGGTCGGCTAAAAAGTTCTCATAGCTATATAGCTGCCATAACTTTTCACACCCGGCCACGCCCCCATCCAACATACCCAAGGCTAAGATATGGATAATAATGCGCTTTGTTTTTCTCATACCATTGTTTTCGTCCCAAAACTTCGGGCCTCATTTGTAAAAGCAAATACGGGGCCAACAAGTCAGACTTGCTGCCTTTGCATTTCGTCTTGATTAGGAGCCAGTGGACTCATACTTTATACGATGACTTAGTTTACAATTTATTTCAAAATTAAATTTTATATTTAAATTTGTAAAGTTTCCAAAGTTTTTTTTTCGATCTTTATTTTAAATAAACAAATAGAAAAACATAACGTAAAAACAAAATAACAATTTTTGGTCTTATATCAAAAGATATGAAAACAAAGTAATGGTCAAAAGTTGGAGTGTCACCCATCGTTGAATTCCAATAAATAAATATAAATTTCCAAAAAATAAGTTGTAAGTAAACGCTAAGCAGATTTTCACCAAAAAAATCATGACAATTCTAAAATTTCTACAAGAAATTTTTTTTTTAAATAAAAAAACTCTTCAAAAGGTTATTATTTAAATAGTAGTTGTGTCTTTCCAAATTTAAGTAATAACACCATTAATGTACTTGAACTGGAATTTTGTTTCCGTTTGGCAGGAATAATGGATCAATAAATTTGTATTTTTCCTTTGTTTTTGTTGGCCATCAAGTTTTTATGGCTCAATGCGGGATAAACCTGTAGACAGAAATGTCAGCCTATTTAAAGAAATATTTGTCGCCTCCATTCTTTTCTTGGAATTGGCTAGAGGAGCAATAAGAACCAAGACTCGCCCACACTTCAAAAAGGAAGTCGAGAATGTGAAAAAAGTTCATGCCTCTGGGCTGAAACAAACATTGTTTTCGTCGTTAAAAATTTATTGTCATGAAATCTGGCCACGAAATCGTGGAAAGATAAATGTATGCAATTGAATGACTTGCTGAAAATATCCCTGGGATATACGCGTAATGGAAGGGAAGGCAGTTTAACTATATCCATGTTGCAGCGAGGGTCCTTTGTCTTTTGCCTGGTTCGCTTCTCGTCCCAAAGGATTTTGCATATTGGAAACTCGAGAAATCGCAAGCAACTAAACTCCGCTCTTGGAAAACTTTCGGATTTAAATTCGAGCTGAGATTGTTTAAAACTTTAACAGAAGCAGGAAACTTGTGAAACCATTTGTACACAGGCAGAAAAGAGTTAACCCTAATAAAGCTAGCTGAAATAACGTTCCGGTATAAAACTCATATTAATTTAGCATTAAAACTCAACTGAGCCCATTGAACTTAAATAACTCCGTATATTTGCAACTACTTTTATGTTATAACTATTAGACTATTTTTATATCAATATGTACAAAAGTAGTAAATTTTAATATTGTTTTGATACAAATACCAAGTTTTTATAAGCAATGAACAATTTTTTTGATAACCAATTTGCATTTACAAATAATAAGTATAAACCATGCGGTTGACAATTTAATGACGGATTCACCATTGTATACATTATCATATCATATATGACATTCCATCTTTTAACCATTATTTCCCATCGTTTTGATACAAAAGCCGAGTTTTTTTTTCGGGTTTTTGGAGATTTGTCAAATAAAAAAATTTCTTAAGCGTCTCTTGTAACTTGGTCAAAATTAGAAAGACTGTTTTGAACAGCTGGCGACCTATTCTACCCATCCACAATCGAATTAGAACAATTAAATTGGTTTTTATAAATTTCATCATTATTTGCAGAAACTTGAAAATCTGAAAAACTGTGAATGCCATTCGATTGGAAATTTTATTACGAATTCAACGGTGTATGACATTCCACAATTTGACCATTATTTTAACTGTGAATGCCATTCGATTGGAAATTGTATAACGAATTCAACGGTGTATGACATTCCACATTTTGACCATTATTTCCCAGGGTTTTGACACAAAAACCAAGTTTTTAATGTGTTTTTTGGGATTTTTGTCAATTTTTCAAACAAAATTATTTCTGAACAGACTTTTTGTTGTAACTTTGCCAAAATAAGACCCAAAGTCAAAAGAGTTGCTATTTTGAACAGCTGGCAACCCATACCATCCATCCCTGATCGATTGAAAACAATTTATTTTGTTTTGACGCAAAAACCGAATTCTGAAAAAGTTTTTTGACAAATTTATTTTTGTCCAAATTTCTGACTTTTTTGTAAGGGGGTACATCATCATTTTTTGCAGAAATTTCAAAATCTGAAAAAATTTTAACTGTGAATGCCATTCGATTGGAAATTTTATAACGAATTCAACGGTGTATGACATTCCACATTTTGACCATTATTTCCCAGGGTTTTGACACAAAAACCAAGTTTTTAATGTGTTTTTTGGGATTTTTGTCAATTTTTCAAACAAAATTATTTCTGAACAGACTTTTTGTTGTAACTTTGCCAAAATAAGACCCAAAGTCAAAAGAGTTGCTATTTTGAACAGCTGGCAACCCATACCATCCATCCCTGATCGATTGAAAACAATTTATTTTGTTTTGACGCAAAAACCGAATTCTGAAAAAGTTTTTTGACAAATTTATTTTTGTCCAAATTTCTGACTTTTTTGTAAGGGGGTACATCATCATTTTTTGCAGAAATTTGAAAATCTGAAAAAATTTTAACTGTGAATGTCATTCGATTGGTAATTTTATTGCGAATTCAACGGTGTATGACATTCCACATTTTGACCATTATTTTCCAGGGTTTTGACACAAAAACCAAGTTTTTAATGTGTTTTTTGGGATTTTTGGCGATTTTTCTAACAAAATTATTTCTGAAGAGACTTTTTGTTGTAACTTTGCCAAAAGAAGACCCAAAGTCAAAAGAGTTGCTATTTTGAACAGCTGGCAACCCATACCATCCATCCCTGATCGATTGAAAACAATTTATTTTGTCTTGACGCAAAAACCGAATTCTGAAAAACGTTTTTTGACAAATTTATTTTTGTCCAAATTTCTGACTTTTTTGTAAGGGGGTACATCATCATTTTTTGCAGTAATTTGAAAATCTGAAAAAATTTTAACTGTGAATGCCATTCGATTGGAAATTTTATTACGAATTTAACGATGTATAACATTCCACATTTTGACCATCATTTTCCAGGGTTTTGATCCAAAACCCGATTTTTAGGTGCTTTTTTGGGTTTTTAGAGATTTGTAAAAAAAAAATTCCTAAATCGTCCCTTTGTTGTAACTTGGCCTAAATTAAAGGTATAGCCATAGAAGTGACTGTTTTGAACAGCTGGCGACCTATTTTACCCATCCACAATCGAATTCAAACATTTGTATTTAATGCAACAAAATAAAAGTTAAAGAAATATTGTTGGGACAACCGAGTTTTGAATAAAATGTTTTAATAAATTGTGGTAAGGACTTTTTCGACTTAAATTTCTCTTAATGTACCAAGAACTCCCTCTCGTTGCTTAAATTTATAGCCAGATCGTACGTGTGCTTACGGAACACAAGGGATCTCTTCGAGGACCGTGAATGTCCATCTCCAGGCGACTGGCTACAGGCGACTGGGGATGCGACATGCAGCAAGAGCACGACTGTCTCTATCTGATTTAAGCCGGGCCAATGGAATGTCCTTTGGCCCAGTGACACATAAACATCGAGAGACCGAGAGGCATCCTGGCTTATCCTTCCGGCTGTCTAGTTTGTGTGTAATTTGTATGTACGCCAGCGTGTGATGATAGTGACACCACGACGACGACTACTTAAAGGCACCATTAAGGACACAGCATGTCGCTAATATTCAATGCGGTTTGGTCTGGACAGGAAAGGACCGGACCGGACTGGTCTGGTGTGGTCTGTAATGTTATGTTATGTTCTGGCTTTTGTCCTTAAAATTTGAACATCCTCCATCACATGCAACCGCTGCAGTCAAAGTCAGCTGCTTGCATTTCCGTTTTAATTAAGAACACGAAGGACAATGAATATTCCCCCGTTTATTTTGGTGTAAGAGAAAGGGGTAACTTCATCAAACACCCTAGAAACACACTCAAGATATAACTATTTATTTAATACTGAAAAATATTAAGCTAATACTTGTAGGTTAATTTGATTAGAAGAAAGAGATGTAATTTAGCCTGATAGAGATTTGTTTTAACAATCTGTTGGCAAACTATACATAAATTAAATTTTTTAATTTTATATTATTTGAATTATTTGTCTTTAATAAATCATTCATACTCAACAGTTACAATTTATGTGAGAATTGTTTCATTTCTAAGACTTTTTTTTCGGTGTAGAATATCTACTTACAAGCTCTCCACGTTTGGAAGTTCACTAAAGAAGGCCTCATGAATGGTCTCAAAATTGTTGCCCGTTAGATCGCTGTAAATCAAATTACATGTAAGAAATAAACTTAAATATTTATACAATTTTTAAAGTTTTTTGAAATTGCAGTTTCCACAACTAAAAATTATTATAAATTAGCTAAAAGTAATTTTGTATGTTGGCAAATGGTTAAAGGTAATAATATTAAATATTAAGTATACGTAATACAGTACATACAGCGTTGCCAAATCGGTCTGTGGTAGTCGTCCTGGTATAATGGTCAGTTGTTGAAATCGGCAAAGAATTTCATCACCTCGACAAGGACAGCTGAAATTCTCGTTGGGCCACACTGAAAGAAATGCATAGTTTAAAGTGGTTCGCTTTTATTTATGCATCATTTCCATTTTAACTGTTAACTGTTTTTCACAATCATTTTGTCGTCTACCCTTCGTGCTTTTTAATATGTATTGTTTCATTAAATATATAAATATATCGATTTAATGACGAATTATATATATTCGATTCCAATTTTGGGGTTATTTTAATAAATAATGTTTATACATATGTATGAGTATGAAATATGTAATGTTTTGTTTTTTTTTGCAAGTGTAAGTCTTTAACCTTAACCTTTTTTTTGTAAACTGAACTAAATTATTATTATTGATCATAATTTGATAATTTGCTCGTTTTCCAATGTATGTATCGTACAAAGGTGTATAGCACTTAGTTCTTACAGCACTCGCCAATCCGGAGGTTGTCGTGTCTGCCGAAGGGCTGTTTCCTGTACAGGTGGTCCCAGTACTTGGCGTCCACCTCGTTCACGCAGTTCATCTCGTCCGAGCCGTCGTCACAGTCGACGCTGCCGTCGCAATTGGCCCGCTGGGGCACACACTGTGCCGTGGTGTTGCAGTGGAAGTAGCCCCCAGGACACTTGTCGCCGGAATCGGGGGCCAAGATTACGGATTCGATGGCATCGCCCACGCCCAGCAGCGAAATAACCCCGCGAACAGCCGCTTCCGACTCTTGGGCGGCCACCACATCCATTTCCACTTCCGCTTCCGGTTTTGTTCCGATTCCAGTTCGCGTTGTTTCTGTTGCCATCCCTTCCACTCCCTCGGCTCCTTCAGCCACCGTTAAAGCGAGTGCGAGCAGGATGGACAAAGCCATAGTGATGGACAGGCGATCTGGAAAAGATCAATAAAGATATCGATGACTGGTTGTTATCGAACTGCGTACAGTAGTTTGTAATTAATGAATCATATATATATGTAAATGTGTATTTTAATTCCCATTGAAATTTCTATACTAACGTTATAAGTATAGCCAGTACCACTAAAAAGAAATTATCAAAAATTAAAGCAATCTATTAATGAAATTTGAATGTATTTCTTTTGGCTTATTTATTTTTGGTCCCACCCGAACTAACTTAAAAATATAATGATAAAAATAGCATTCAGGAAGTAATTGGAATTTAAACATACAAAATAACAATGTAGAGATCCCAGAACATATTTCGTTAAACTTATGGCCAAAGGGAATCCACAAACGTAAGAGAATTCCAACGCGTCAGAACAAACAGATGTTCTTGCTCTTGGCCTATATGGCACCATAAATTTCTTTAGCAAATGGGGCCGAAATATTTGTTTAACCAATTAAATGGGTTAATTAGCATCCGATTAGCAGAATAGCGAGATGAGACGAGCACGTTTTGGCCTGCTCATTGATGCCTTGCTTGATAAACTCAACACGCTAATGAATGTATGAGATATATATCTATGGCGTATATACCATAAGTATATGTGGTGGACCACCCCCTAAACCCAACTCATCTTCCCTTGAGGCTGTTGTCAGTGCATTTATCATTTTTAACGATTGCACTTAATGCGACGCAATTTCCAGCGCCCACATGGAATCGCAATCGATTGTGATATACTAAGTACATATGTGGATGCGCAGAATATTCGATATCTGAAGTTGGAAATTGTAGATTGTAAACTGTAGATTGCAAATATGTAAAATGTGTAATAAAATTGTTTGTAATAAAAATTACGCACAGTACATTTGTGGCCCAATGGCGATGAAATGGTCCGTGAATTCCCCCTTCGTCGACTGGCAGGACACTTTGTTTTTTTGCGCACAAGCCTCTTTTAATATAATCCATATCCAGGGAATACTGGCGTATTTGTTGGGCTTTCGATAAGGCATCATCCACATCATCAGCATGACTCGCTGACTTTCTGATGGACACCAACGAAAGAGGAAAAAACTACTTGCACAAAAAGTATAATTATAATGCGAAAACGGAAAAGGCAAACAAATGCAGATCAAATTAAATCGAACCGTGAATATAGCGTGCTCAAAAGAGGAAAAGAACTGACGAACTTTGTGTACTCCATGGTAAATGAAAAAAATGACCAACAAACAAATGAAAATATTCCTATTAAAATGTACATGCATGCTTTGGAGAAAATATTTTTTTTAAATACTTTTTAAAATTATTATTTACTTTGATGTATCAAAAAGACCAATCTTTTTATTACAATTTCTGGGACTATTAAATATTTATATTTAAATATAAGTATGTAAGGTTCACGTAAGTAATAACGAAATTGTTTAAAAACCAAAATGATTTTTGATATATTTTTATTATTATTGACATTGCAAAAGATTTGTGGCATATTTAAAAAATCGAAGTAGATACAGTGCTTTTTTATTATTTTATAATGTGATATAAAATAAAAAATAAATATAGCACATAGCCATTTTTAAAAACTAATAGAAATAAGAAAGACTTAAAAAGGGTAATTGATTTAAAGTTTTAAATCTTTTAATATCTAGAAAAATAAAGTTAGACACGTTCATGTGTACAACGCAATAAAAAATGAACTCAGCGTTGGGGTTGACTTGCTCTTCGAGGGGCATTAAATGGCTTTTCTTAATTTGCTTAAAAAACATATTTGTAGATCAACAAATGGAAAGTTCCTGGCAGTCGAAACATATGGCCTGTCCCCCTGGATTCCCGGATAAACAAGGATGCCGATGGGCGATGTCATTGCAGGTCATAACTCAGGCGGCGGAGAGGACAACGGATTGCAATTACGGATGGAGACGTAGAACCAGGAGCACAAGGAAAGCCAGGAGAAGGACCACTGCCATGCAATGGAAATGGAAATGGAAATGATGAGAAGGGGCTGCGACTCCATAAAATTGTAATTAAGCGCGGCAGCCGAGGCGGGGATCCAAAAGCAAGGACAAGGACAAGGACATTGCGCATTTGACACGTGTTGCTAATGTGCATGGTGATGGGGCTGGGAATTGGAATAGGATAGCTAGAGACATCAGCCTCCCATGCAATCCAATCCCACTTCCCCCACAAAACCCGACGAATGCCGATGGCGTATCAACGTTTTGTCAACACATTTGCGGCAAATTGAAATGTTTGATGTGTGCGGCTTGGACTCGTCTGGCTACTGCCATGATTGATGAGCCAGATCCAGATCCCCAGCATGGGGCATCCCCTTGTCCCCCTTTTTCCCAACATCTAGAATGCATCCAGGGGCAGCTGCGGCACCTACGGTTCCCATCAGAAAAGATACTTTTACAACTCTGTAGCTCATAAATTCTCATTGAGCCAATCAAATAGGGTGCACACCCATCGATCCAGGAATTTAAACTGATCCAAAAAGCATAGCATGGAATATTCCTCATAATTCCTCTGCAACTTAAAACAAATTAATGAGGGTTTAAGCTTTAATTTCTGAAAATCAAACATTCCTCAATATGAAAACCTTGTACACAAGCTATACAGTGAAAGATAAAAGGCAATCGTTGATATATGTATCCATTAGGTATTAGGTACTCACACATCCCATAAATTTCTTTCATTTCGTTAGTGTCGAGTCTAAAAACTAACCCAGAAAACTGGGTAGTAAATTAATAATAAACTTATAACAAAAACTTTAAAGAAATGTTATAATAAAACTGGGTTCCTTCTGACTGTACAAGCACACCCAAACACTTTATCCGACCACCCTCAAAATTGACTCGGATTTGTTTACCCAGTCTGACCCTTGACCCCCCCCCACACACCTTTTCTCACCTGTATTGGCCTAGTATTGGCCGAAAGTAGCCTCTAGTGGTAAAAGTTCCAAGACATTTGGGTTGGGGCAGCAATTAAGACAATCGAAAGCCTAATAGGAACTCACGAAAATAGAAGTCAATTGTGCTCAACGGGTAAGTAAACAAATTGTCTGCAGTTCGATGTCCGCTGTCCGTTATTCGAGATTCTCGTTGTCCGTTTTTAATGTCCGCCGATCAATAACTATTAGGTCATCTGATAATCAGAGTTCTTAATACCTAATACCTAATAATAGTATTAAGATATTTGAAAAACCAAAAGATATTACAAAATATTTTAATCGTACTAAACATTATGATTTTTTTAAATAATTTTGTGTTTCCTATATAAACTTGACTTAACACATATTTATAGTATGTATACATTTAAAAAAAATATAAAATATTAAATGGTTTTACAAAAAATGCTTAAGATCAAGAGAAAAACACAAGTAAAACACTATACTACCAAATTAAAGATAATGCAAAAAAATACTTAGCTCAAGGCAACATATTTTTTATATTATTAATTGGCGTTAAAAATGTAAAACTAAAAAATGAGTACACAACATATAAAAATAGGTACAGGTAAATGATTTGTTTAATGATTTATCTGCAAACAAACTGTGCTGGGTCAGCATATTAAATGGATTCGGAATAGGAACAAGGGGATCTCAGGCCATTACGACATGTACTAAAAACAGCTGAGAAATTCCAAAAGTTTTATTCACTCCTGGCCATTCGACTGTTTAGATTGAAATGGATGAATTCCGAGTTCGATTTTCGGTATTGGGATGGAATTTTTATACTCACCAAATTGGAAAACATAAACAGAGCAAACCGAGAAAGTTTTTCGGCTAACAACAAAGTTGTAAACAAGAATCCGACTGGGCGGGCCCCAAAAAACAAGAGGAACGAAAAAAAAGTATAAAAGTCTTATAAAAACAGAAGCCAATGATAAACAGAAAAGGCTGTTCAAGTGCCCATTTGCAATGGGTTAAACTATATATCTATATATAAACACCGACTAAATCGTGCAAATATCTGACGGAGTTTTATTTTTAAAGAATCGGCGGAAGAGGCCAAACAAAGGCACTTGGGTAATTGTTAAACCATCTCATTCAAGGGATTCATTTGGGCGAGCCACACTTAATTACTCGATGGAAATTAATCATTTCATCGCTTTTTCAGATATATGTATACATAGCTTTTTCCCCCGCTCAAAAGATCTAATGATTAGGAATGGTGGGTGGTATTTGTATTTGTCAATAGCGAAGTTCGGCTGTTTGAACTGCCGCTGACAGAAGCCGCAAGAGGCCCAAATACAAATGGAAATAAATGCGTTGCGAAATGGTTAATGTTCATGCGTTAGCTTCTTATGGGTTAGAGGTCATGTGACACACAGACACACAGACAGGGAAAGTCCTGGCGAAATTAAGCGGTTTCTGGGCTGCCTTGTGGTGCACTGAGAGAAAATTGTATTGTATTAGGAATTTATGATTTTATTTGTTATCTACTTAAATGCTAAATAAATTTTTGAGCTTCAAAATATGGAGTTCAAAATGTTTTATAAAAATGTATTTAACGCTCAAGTAATGGCTAATCGTTAAGAGATTTTTGGCGTTTTACAATTTTATTACGTGTATTTTTTCTCTGAAGACCACTTCTCCGATTTGCCCTTCCTTTTTTTTATCTGTCCTTCTCAGTTAGGCTTCAATCAGGGAATTACGCTAGCCATTTTTCATTTTTCCACTTGGCAGGGTCAGAGGTCACATCACTCACACTCACACACACGTCAACACATATGTAAATACCGTTGTTTTATCTCGTGTTCCTATTTGTTTTACCAAAGAAAAAACCCTGTCTGATTTCTGTCCCTTTTTTGACCTAGAAAAAAGAGAGTAAAAAAGCTACGCATAATATTAATTAGATGTCCCTTTTTTCACTAAATGTATTCCCTAGTGAACTTTCTTTTTGATTTAGCTTTAGTTGTGTTGTAGTCTTAAGAATATTAGAATGAATTTGTTTTAAAATTTATTAAAAAAATTAAAATTAAAAGGCTAATATATAAAAATTTCAAAAATGTTAACTATACATTTTGCTGTTTGATAAATAATTAGGGAATACCCTTGATGTACCCAAACGATATTTCGCTCACGATCACGTATCGATGTATCTGCAACTAAAGTCTCTTGCTTCTATTTCACAACAGATCCAAACAACACTTGTGGGAAAACAAAAGACGTAAATTTATAGTTTTAACCCCAAAAATAAAATCTTCACATATAGACCACTTCAGCAGATACCAAATTCCGCGAGAATGGAAGAGGACCATTATATGATTCTGGGATTGAGCCAAAGCGCCACCGCGGAGGAGATCGCAAAGGCCTACAAGCGGATGGCCCTCATCTATCATCCGGATAAGAACAGCCATCCCCGGACGGAGGAGTATTTCAAGAAGATCAGAGCCGCGTTCGACGTTCTGTCAGATTCGGAGAGTAGGGCGCAATATGATCGAAGTTTGAGAAGCACGTCGACGCTTGGGAGTAGTGATAGAAGGCCTGCCGGAACCCATCCACGTCAACAAACCGATCAGGTGGGATCCCCCGATTTATTTCCCACACTATGTGCGGTGGGCGGAGTTTTGGTGGGACTCTTTATGGGATATGGTGCCGTCAGGGCATTCAACGGATCGAATTCTGGGAACAAATAGGTGCAACACACATCCAAACACTGAAACCATTGGCATAGACATTTATGTATATATTTAATAAGTATTTTGATGTACATATCTTAATTAACTACAAATAATTCGAATTTAAATAATACCATTTTACAATGGTTTGTTAATATGAAAATAGCTAAATTAATTTCAAATTTATTCAAAAAATTGTATATTATTTTTAAAACTAAAGGTTACTTAAAGGTGTTACTCAAAACAATGTATATTATTTTTAGAACGGAATTTCAATTTGTGAAACAAAAATGAATATTAACTAGCGCACATTCAAATTAACCTTATCAATGTATTTCTTTAAAATATATATACTTTATTTGTATTAAATTATTAAGGCTATTATGAAATATAAATCATTTCAATAGTCAACAGTCTTATATTGTTTTAAACTATATCCATATACCAATTTAAAAGATTCTCTTTATTTTATTGTAGCTTGTTGTCAAATATTGTTTTTAAATAAATTAAACATTCCCTGGATTCATCGAGTAAGGACTACATTATGCTAAACCTCAGATAAAACAACTGTTGAGCGGACAAGCTCCGAATATATGATTCAAGTTGGCAAACAAGTTTTAAAAGTTATTTTGTGCGAAAAGTTTTCGAATGGCAGGGAAAACTTTTTGAATGGCGACTTAACTTAATTCTCTTCGATGGTTCATTGAAACTTGGTTTATTTAGGAAATTAATTTATTTGCCAAGTTATATTCGAAAGAAAAGCTAGCTAGAGAAATATGTTAATCAAACTATAGTAGTTATCTAGTCTAGAACTGGCTTGATGAAATACTCAAACTAATGGATAATTGGGCATTTGAGTAATTTCTCTCGATTAAATCCAAATAAATCCAATAAAACAGAACCCAACTCTTATCGAAGGCCATTCCATTTTCTTTGAAGCTTAAATGTGTTCTCACTTCATTAGCAAGCTGCGTATTTTGGCAGGACCTCTGATCCCTGGGAATTACATTTTGCCACCCATAAGAGTAGGGATTCGCATCCTTCACACTTCAATCATACGAAAGCCCCTCCCACGGGCAATCACTTTACTTTCGGGGATACCCCGCCCTCCTTTGTTTTTTTTTGTTTTTGGCAATCACTCAGACCGTTTCACATGTCCGATTTGGATGCGGGACGAGATGCTCCTATTATCGCCATAACGGCTGAACACTCAACTTCCCAGTTCCGGGTCAAACCCTAATGAGGCATAACCTTTATGGCGGGCACTGTCATCATGGCCCCTGCCAGGGACAATTCAATTTTGCGACGCCTCCGACGAAAATAACACCACAAAATTATATGGATTACTTGATCAACTTAAAAGCTCCGCTGGATCTGGATCTAGACCCATGCTCCGAAACCCGATACCAATAGCGGGCCTTCAATTCATTGGCCCTCTGGCATCGATTAGCGTCCGCCGGATAATGGTATGGATATGGAATGGATACGGATACGGATACGGACGGGGTTACGAAAATGAGAATGGGGATGCCCACACAGATGATGGCAAATATTCGGGCACTCGAAAAAACAAATAACCTACAACTTAAATACTAAAATTTGCTTCATTAAATCACAACGCTATATTCATTTCATTAGTCTGGTTTTCAAATTAAAATCTTTAATGTTCTCCAAAGACGAAAGCATAGTTTTTCGGTGCTGTTGGAATCCCTCTCATTAAATGTACCTTTTTTACTAGAGATTTAGCATTCTTTAATTTGGCTATACATATTTACATATTTATAAATGATAGAGCTCGCAAAGTTTTAAAAAGATAGGAAAATTTTAGATCTGTTGCTGTTGTTGAGTTGTAATTTCACCTTAAAAAATACAAGCCAAAATACCGAAATTATTGTATCGCTTTGTCTTGAAGATGGAACATTAACAAGCTATTAAACTTGACAATCCGCAAAAAATGTTTTTTAACAACCTCATAGTTGAAATACTAATTAAATATTTTATAAATTCTTTTAATCTTTTGATTTAAATTCAAAAATTTGTCTGCATTTTTTAAACTGCTTCAATTTATTAGTTAGAAGAATGTTTTTTTTTAAATGTAATAAATACTTAAAGCCTGCTTGAAATGGGCTTTCAAAAATTTGTTTGAGTGTGGGGCTAGATGTTAATGGATCTGCTGAAGAGCACCCACTCGCGGACCGGCTGAAATTGTAGAACCCCTGCCCATAAATAACGATTGCTGGCCGTATTCAAATTACCTAAAAGCGGAATATCGGAGTTGGGTGTGAATGGTGAAATGGTGGGGGTATACTTCAGCCTCCAGCTCCGAGCAGATATTGCCATATTTTCGGGTTGAACTTGGCCGCCGGCGACATGTTCTTAAGTGGAAAATCGCTGGACCGGTTTCCACTTTCACATATTCCCGTAGTGTTTTTGTTTTTGTGCACCTTGGGGTCATGGAAAATCGGAGAAAATGGGGGCGGAAAAATGGAGTTAGTGGGCGGCAGCATCGCACATTCTGCTCTTTTTTCTATTTTTTGGGTGCTTGAGTTACAATTTGTTTTTTCCGCTTCTCCGGCAATTGTCAGGTTTTTTCGCCAGCTTAAGCTCAGTTACTAGGATTAAGTTTTACGAAAGGTATACAGCGTTTTCGTGTAATATTTATAATTAAGATTGGGCCGTTTGTTAACTGGAATTTAGCAATTTTTTCTTTCCATTTAAATCATGATTCCTTTGACGCAAAAGAAATGTTTAACTTTCGTATATAAATAGGTACTCAAACAATAATGGCAAAAGGCATGGCGAAATAATTTTTGTCGTTTCTTTAAAACCTAGTAAATTATTTTTTATGGCAAAACCAATCAATTAAAAATGTACCCAATAATACTAAAACCTTTTAGAAAAAGTTATCCTAAACATTCAGCTATAAATTTAAGTATCCTTATAATGGAGTATTATGCTGATAAATATTTCCAACATTAAAACAGCAAAAACCTTACTAAATACCCTGACTGAGTAATCTCGCTACTAAGCTGGATATAAATACCAAATACCTAATAATTACCCAAAGCAGCTTATGCGAATAGTTTTTGCACAAGGATTTAATATTCAATTCCAGGGGGAAAAAAAGGAGACAATCTGCGCCACATAATTGACACATTCCACTTGTTTTTCCTGCGGTATTAAAAGGTGCGGTTTGGGAGTGGGGGTATTCCCGTTGCCATGGTGCTATATGCTATATAGTCTAGCTTGTCGGATTTGTCTAAGCTGCCAAAGCAGTTACAACTAATAACAGAACTTTTGGGCATCAAACGTTGTCGGGTCAGCACCCATTTTTCTGGCCGCAGGAACCACAAGGATTCTGCACCACCCTAGACCACCCTAAACCATCCTGAACCATCCTAAACCATGCTAAACCACCCAGAGCCGGCACTATCAGCACCCACCTCACCGGAACTCACTCTTGGCCCAGCCATTGGTAATTCATTCGGGCCCATAAATCTAAACGGCACCACGCACTTACACTTAATGACATTTTATTACAAAAATTTAACACGGACCCATCGACACAGATAGAAATAGATATTGCCGACGGTGCTGGGGAGCTGGAGCGAAAATTCAGTCATTGGGGCGCCGGCTCCATTTTAATAACATAAATTAATATGCAAATTGGAACAGAATTTTAATTGAAAATGGGTTTGGTAAAAATACATTTTGGTACATTTTCGAACTGCCAAACCGTATCCATGTCAATCATTGAAATTTTGATTGGATTCCGTAATTTTTTTGGCATAAACCAAATTCTTGGCTTATTTAGAATATATAATGGAACCCTTAATATGGCTCAATATTTGTGTTAGGTTGAACAGTCTTTACATTTTAATATTTTTCTACAAAAATATTTTATGCAATGAAATTTGGTCTAACACTATTTATTAAAAAAAAAAAATTTTCTAAAATGATTTTTAAATTTAACTTTTTGCTTGTATCAAAATTTTGTTTGTTATATATCAACGTTGCTAATTTATCTTATTTCGACTTTTGTTTTCTAACGTTATAAACTTTTTGGGTAAACCAAATTTTGTATCAAAAATCATACATTTCCATATGTATTTTTTAACCATAAAGTTTTCTAATATAGGCTCACTAATCTCTGAATTTAATATTAGAATATATGTATAAATTATTTATAATCAAAATCCAATTACAGTTTTTATCAGGTATTTATTTATTTTGCATCAATACTTCATATAACTTGTTTGCAAAGTATTATCTGTTTGTTTGTTGAAGTATTTTAATTCTAAGAAATTCCGTTTTGCCTTTGTTATTCAAACATATTGGTAAAGGACAAATTCCCATAAATATATATAAAATCGTTATCTAGTATAAATTTCTTGAATCACACATTTTATTAACAAATCTTAATTTTGCTCTTGGAATTCCCTATTTATCCCACCGCATGATCTAAAAATCCCCGACACTCGCATTTCTACAGATGGCCAATATCTTGGCCGGGTTTGTTATTTCGATTCGCGTTAAACTGCCACACAAACATTGCGGATAAAGTAGATAAAAACATATACTCATTGGATATCTGGCATTTGTAACTGCATCGATAAATATACGGAGGGGCAGAGAAAACAAAAGGAAATTGTTTATTTTTCCGGGACGTACGCATGATCACTATTGACATCCAGGGAGTTCTCCTCTCTGCCACCGTTTTAATCGGGCAATAAACAATATTTAATTATAGCACAGGAAAAAAAATAGAACTTCGCCGCACTTCGATGTGAGATCGTTCCGGGGATCCGATCCGAAGATATAGATGTATTTATATAGATCCACTGGACATGGCCGAACCGAAACGATTTTTGGTCCGCAGCACCGCGCGTTCGCTGCCAACGATAACAAACAACTGAGCTGAAAAAAGCCGAGCGCCTGCAACATGTGGCATGCGGCTTTCCCAGGTGCCCCGCCTACTGGCGCCTCCGTCTCCCTGCCACCCACTCCCCCTTCCCCTTCCCCTTTCCAACCACCGCACTCATTCAACATACCGGCTGGCAATTTATGAATGAAAAGCACAAAAGCTCAGATGAGCTCCCCCAAGTTCAAGGTGAAAAGCACTCGGCGGGAAAGCGCGCCTGGAAAAGCTCAGGAATGGGCTAAAAATGAATGAATGAGAAACTAACTTAAAATTAAACTAACCTAAAAACTTTAATTTTATTAAAATTTTCGAAAAGAAAAGTATATAAATTTGAGAATTAGCCCAAAAATCTATTCAGTTTTCAAAATTAGCCAGAAAGTAGTGGGATCGACAACTAAGCTCGTCAGCTGTAAAATATAATCCAATTTTCTTTTACGACTCCTCTTTTGCACACGTTAGCATTAAAAAACCATTAAAAAATTCGTGTATTTTTCAATAGTTCAAAAGTTTCAGCAGGTATCACGAAAAACCACTTTGGGCGTCTTTGATAAATAACTTATTTAATAATAACATAATTTACAATACAAGATACATGAAAGCACAATGACGTAAAAAAAAAACAAAAAATAATTTAAATAAGTTCTAAGTAGGTGTTGAGCTCAGTAGTGGTGGTAGTTGTGGCCCTGCTGTTGCTGTTGCTGGTGTTGCTGCTGCGCCAAATTGGCCTGAGCGAAGATGTGCTCCAGTTCCGCATCGCTCAGCTGGTCGAAGATGCCGCCCTGGCTTCCGATTCCGGCACTACTGGAGCTCAGGGACGATGCTTGCGAGCCCACTGGTGGGAGATAGCCTACAAAAAGACAAAGCATAATATATTATTTTATAAAGATACAAATTTGGACGCTATCAGAAGAGCAATTCCAACTACTTGCGAATAAAAAAGAAAATCCGATGGTTGATAAAATCAGAAGCCTATATGTTATATTTTATAGCGTACTTTAAGACACCTTTCAAAATCTCTCATTTTAATGTGTTACATTTTGGTGTGCAATGTATGTATTCTGAAACCAAAACATTTAAACACTTAAAACTTTTTTAAAACGTAATGTCAGTGGGTATAAATTGTTGTGTCAAAGCCAACATTACGTATGAGTAATATACTTTAAATCTATTGAGCAGACCCTAAAACGCTTTTTTTTCCAAAAACTACTTCTGGCGTGCCCTTTATATACAAAACATTTATACAAATTTGGGCCACCCTAATGCACAAATGTATCTTGAAGATTTATTGTTTGACAGGCAATTCAGTCGTCAACATGTGACTGGCACTTACCTTCAGCTGGTGAGCTTCCGTAGGGTGGCAGCAGAGTGACCGAAGGACGATTGGGCGACGCTGGTGCGGATTCGGTGGGTGGTTGGTAGAAGACCGGCTTCCAGGGTTGTTGAGTTGGGGGTCGCTGTGGCGGCACCTCCGCCGCCGGATTCTCCGGAGCCTGCGTCGCTTGGGGAATCTGCGGCGAGGCTATGCCCGTTCCCGATTCCGGCTGCACGGGCGCGGATCCCGGCAGTGGTACGATGCCGCCGGGGAACTGCGTCTCCGGCTGCCCGAAAGTGGGTGGCTGCTGGGGCAGTGGTGGCTGGGGGGCATTGGGAAAGAATTGACTGGTGGGTGGACTGGGTGGACTGGGGAAGGTCGGAACCGCTGGCACTGAGGAGGGCGCCTGCGGGAACTGGGGAATCTGGGGGAATCCGGGGAACTGTGGGATTCCCGGAAATTGGGGAATTTGAGGTACGGCTGGAATCTGAGGTATCTGTGGAATCTGGGGAATCTGCGGAATGGCTGGAATCTGGGGCACTTCCGGCGCTTCGGGAGCAGCGGGAGTCGCCGGCTGGGCGGGCACAGCTGGTTGGGCTGGTTGGAAACTGAAAGTGGGGACTCCGGGGAACTGAGGAAACTGAGGTGGTGCCTGTGGGAACTGGGGGATCACGGGTAGATCCACAGCCGTGGGAGCCGGAACCTCGAAGGTCACAGCGGGCTGAACTGGCTGAACGGCTTGGATTGGGGTAACTGGCTGCAGGGGTTGAACCGGTTGAACGGGCTGGAACTGATGGGTCACAGGTTGAATGGGCTGGATTGGTTGAAGATGTTGAACTGGGTGGATAGGTTGGATAGGTTGGACAGGCTGGACAGGCTGAATAGGCTGAACAGGCACGGCGGGAGCAGTGGGAGCATAGGCCTGCACATAGGTGGGCTGCAAAAAAGGAAGCGAGCATAAATGAGTTACTCAAAAACATCGTTCAAAATATAAACAAATTTTATAACTAAAATTTGTAGACATATAATATTTCTTCAAATTTTACATCATTCTTAAAAAAAAACTTTTAGAAATTTAAAATTATGAAGTTTTATTTCCAGAACCCTTGTAATGAGTATATAAGAATTGCTTGTTTTCAAACTAAGTTTTGTAATCCTTTGCAAAAGTACTTTTTAATTGTTTGAAAAAAATACTGCTAATTTAATACAAAAATGGATTTCCTTTAAACTGTGGTTCTCCAGAAATAATTTATGATATTTATGTTATGATCTAGAATAATATGATCTGATTTTATTTTCTTTATTTTATTGTAGAATAATATTTATGTCTTAAGTCCAATGACCAAAGTTTAACTAATTTCTTTAAGAATCTATCAACGGGAACTCACCTGAACGGCGTGCACATGGGCGTGGGCGTGGGCGTGGGTCGGAGCATGGAAGTGCAGGGGCTTCACGGCGGACTGGAAGACGACGGGCTTCTGGGGCAGCAGGTGCTGGTGCGGATAGTTGACGCTGTACGAGGAGACGAGGGCGTTGCCGGGTCGCAGGATGTAGGAGGGCGGAGCTAGGGCAGTGGCAGGGGCCACTCCGGTGGTCAAAGCCGTGGCCACTCCGGCGGGAATGGCGCTGGCCACTCCGGCGGGCAGGCCAGTGGGCAATGGCAATCCAACGGGCAATCCGGTGGGCAGTCCGGTGGGCAGACCGGTGGGCAATCCCACGGCGGGCAGCAGGGGAGCCGAAGCTGGTGCCAAACCGGAAGCGGAAACAGCAAGCAGCGGCTTGACCAAACCATGTCCGTACTTCACAAAGTGGCGGTGCGGATGTGGGGGGGCGGCGGAGAGGAAGGCGCTGCCTCCGGGCAATTGCAGGCTATAGCCGTAGTGGGCGGCATATGTACGGGCGGGGGCGGGCCATGGTGAGCCGTGGGCGTGGGCATGGCCATGCAAGATGCCCCTCTTATGCTTTCCGGTGGTGACTTCCGTTTCCGGTTCGGTAACTTCCTGTGGCGGCGGCGCCTCCTCCTCCGTGCTCACCGTTGTGGTGGGCGTAGTGCTAGGCGCTGGGGGCGTGGCCGATCGTGGGCCGTGGCGCAAACGTAAGCCAGCCTCAGCTGTGTGGAAAACCAAAATGATAACGGCCAGAAACACCAGGCTCCTCATCGAACTGGTCAGATTCATCTTGTTTAGGTGGATTAAATTTGTTGTATTATTTTTTTTTTTTTATCGAACGCGGAGGGTGCACTATTTATTTCGCGTTTTTAATCCGTTTGCTGCGATCGCCGTCAAGAAAATGAAATGAACTTCCTTGGTCGCTGTTGTATTTATAAAGCGGACATCGCGGCACAGTGGCCATCATCGTCGCTGAAAAGTACCCACTGTGCATACCAATCGGAAGGCAAATGCACCGCAGATTGGGGGCTCATCGGCATGGCACACGGCGATTGGGCAGTTTATGACTTTTACGCTGCCATTTCACTTGCCGCAATCAATGGCCCCTCGAACCGCTCACCCACCACCTACTGTCCACCAACCCACCAACCCACCACCCCCAGCTCCTCCCAATCCACCCACAAAAAGGCGTCGCCTCATTATGCTAAGCCCTCTGACCACGCACTGTGGTTCCCAATACTACAAACCAAAATAAAAACCGATTTTTACAGTTCCCTTAAGAGTTATTTGAATTCTTCTCCTTATTGTTAAGTAGCTTAAAAAATACAATTTATCAAATCATTTTAGTTTTATGCTCTGATTTCCTAATACTAAAAACAAAATAAAAACATACAAATCTTTAAACGAACCTTTTTTTATAGGTTTGGCCATTAATTATTACGTTTTTTTCTACACATATAAGTGAAACAATATTTTGTATAGTATTATGCTGGTCAAAATAGGTCTGTTTCAAATTGATTATAATTACAATATATTGTTCAAAGTTTACTTTATTTTATCCCATTATCTACCATAATTCATTTGAATACAGAAGCACTAGCTGAAAGCCCTGCATTTTGTTGATTTATTACTGCTAAGCAAGTGCTATTTTTTTAAGATTCTGTCAAATTTGTCTATTAGTTGGTTACCACTGTTCCAATGCGCTAAAATCCACCTACGCATGCGCCACACGTTTTCGCACGCACAAAACTTTTGCTTTCAATGGCCTGCATGTTCCGCATGTTTTTTGCTTTTTATCGCCGGGCTCTTTTCACTTTCAGCTACCGGAGATGGGCCGAAGGTTTATGATTTGGCTGCAATTTAGATACAAATCAAAAGTGCCCGCTTACATAATCCGTAATCCAACCCAAAAGATGGTGTCATTGAATCCGCTCTAATCATTTACCGGGTGAAAGCATAATTGTAATTAAAGCAAGCAAACAATTACAAATTACTAATTACAAATTAGCATGGCACGACGGTCAATTGTTTTGATGGCATTTCAATGCTCCTATTTGAATTTCGTTAAAATTCAGCATTCACACGCATAAATTTCACCTGCACTAAATCTGATGACCAGGTGAATCGAATCGAATTGAATCGAATCCATATCAATAGATAGTGCTCCATTATATCACACACTAACCGTAAATGAACTTTCGATTAGCCTACACTGATTTTCACTTTTTTTTGGAAATTGCTCGTAGAGCGTTTGGAATTTTAATCGATTCGCGCATACCACATACCTCTCTTTGGACACTTGGTAGACTTTTTTGGTTTTGATTTTGGTTTTTGGGTTAGCATATCGCTTTGGGGGCATCTAAGTGGGTCCGGCTGGCTGGCTGGCTGGCTGGCTGGCTGGCTGGCAGTCAAGTCCTCAAGGTCTTTCCCAGGCCTTGCCGCCACCGAAGATGTCTTTTGGCACATGTAATACATAATATTTGACAAAGAGCCACATAAACCTCAAAATGTAAACACAGAGAAATAAAAGCCGCCAGAGTAGCTTGTTCAATTCGATGCTTTATGACCTGCTGCTCGACGTGCGCAGCATGGGAAATGGTGAAAAGACAAAAGGGAGGAGGTGTTTCTAAATCGTTTACAACAGAGGGCAAGGCAATCCAATCCAATCCCGTCTCACAGCTTGAAGCCGGAGTGAATGCTGACGACGCCAAATGTGAGGTTCTCGTAGGACACCTGATCGAAGCCCGCCTGCTCGATCATCCGCTTGAACTGCTCCTGCTTGGGGAACCGCCGGATGCTCTCCACCAGGTACTGGTACGCCTGCCACTGGCCGGCCAGCAGCTGGCCCATCGGCGGGATCACCTGGAAGGAGTACTGGTCGTACAGCCACTGCATCGTCTCGTTGGTCAGATGGCTGAATTCCAGGCACATGAAGCGTCCGCCCGGCTGCAGCACTCGATACGCCTCGGTAAGAACCTGGAATAAGGAATGTGATGGGGGTGTTATAAGTAAATTGTATTACACGCTAATCAAAAAAATGAAATAGTAGCAGTAGTAGTGGCTATTGAACTAAACATTGTGTATTTCATATTTAAATTAAATATAAAATCATATCATCAGTATTCAAATATGTATGTTAGAATATTGTATTGTTTGCATTATATTATATTATATATATATATATATATATATATATATATATATATATGAGATATTAAATTGAATAGCTATGCATTAAGCTTAGTCGTTAACTGTATTCGAAAGTTGTTGTTTACTATCGACACTTGTTTTAAAAAGAATAAATATATTTTAATATATTATATTAAAGATTTCATTTTTTGTTTGTATATATACGTTTTTTTAGAAGCTGGCTAACAAATATCTTCGAATTTCAATATTACTTATCGACTTGCTCTATAAAAGAATTAGTACCCCATTAAACATAATGGTTTCGCTTAAGCTTAATATCAAATTTGGGATCTCTTGGTTAAATGGGTACCGCATTTCATAGACTTTAAGCTTGAAGAGTTTCTTGAGATGTCTTTGAATGATCTATGAAACTCTATTCCCTTCGAATACTGTCTGATGGATGGAACTAAAACCAATAGGTCTATCATTATGGGGAGCTGCCCCGTGTACCTTGTCCACATGCGTGCAGTTCCTGATCCCGAAGGCGATGGTGTAGGCGCTGAAGCTGTCGTCCTGGAAGGGCAGCTTCTCGGCATCGGCGCACTGCCAGGCGACGGAGGAGTTGGGCAGTCGGTCGGTGGTGAGGCCCAGCCGCTTGGCCCGCTCCTCGCCGACGTCCAGCATGTGCTGGTTAATGTCCGAGACGGTGACATGGCTGGGGCGCTGCTGGGGATTGGGCTGGTTGGCCAGGTAGCGCAGGTAGCGGAAGGCGATGTCCCCGGTGCCGCCGGCCATGTCCAGGAGGCGCATCCCATGCTGCGGACCCAGTCGCTCCACGAACACATCCTTCCACACGCGATGGATGCCCAGGGACATGGCGTCGTTCATCATGTCATAGGAGTTGGCCACCTGTTCGAAGACCTCGTGCACTACAGCACAAAATTTGGATCATCCTTGGGCACATCCTGGTCCTGGCTACTCACCCTTCTGCTCCTTTTCGCTTTCCCTGACCGTTTGGAAGCCGAAATGCGTGGTTTGCTCCGCTCCGGTCGTGGATTCCGCACCTTTAGGCCTCTCCGCCCCTGATCCTGTAACTGTTCGGGCTGATTGCGCCGCCGTCCGGATGTGGACGAACCTCCTGGCCAGCGACAGCAGGCGGATGCTCCTTGTGCCCTGCATTGCGCTGTTTTTTTTTTCTTAATATTATATTATGAAATAACAAAAACACGAAACAGCCGGTTAGGGATGGAACTTTTGCAGCCATATGTTGACTATATCAATTATATTGTCGATATATTAGGGGTAATCATGTCTCTGATATCGATAGTCACCGCTATCACAAAATTAGGCGGCAAATTTAAAATAAGTAAGAACAAAAATTTATATTTCCTTGAAATTAAAAAAATTAAAAGGTAAATTTGAATTTTTAAATAAATTCCTAGAAATTTCAGTTTACTAGTTATGTTTTAATTTTAATTAAAACTGCGCCTCTTTTTTAGCAGCGTGCCGAATCGTTTGCATAAAATAATTTTGAATATTTCTACCAATCCGAGCCCGAAACAGCCGGAATGGCTTTAATAATTTGACCCACCTATAACTCTTTAGAAATAAGACAACAGTTTTCTTTAAATCCGCACATTTTTATTTATTAATTGTACGTATGCGTGCACAAGTCATTCACATGAGTTTCCTGCGAACATTTATCTGCTCTTCAGATGCCTCTCAATGTCTGTTGGCTTAACTTAAGTTTAGTCATTACAAGTAAATACCTAATTACAAACAGCAGTTTTGTTTGATTACAAAAAAAAATGCCTTAGCTTGGGGTTTGGGTTGGTTTTCGCTTTGCTGCGCTGCGCTGCAGCCATCGAAAGGATCTTAAGAGTGTTACAATAAAAACAATTAAAAAACCTATTTATATATATAATAATAGTAATAATAATAAATAGTTTACAAAATGTGGCGGTTTATTGTGTGTGTAAACGTAGGCGTTAACTTAAACCGTAATTAAACTTAAAATTTAAATCATTGAGAAAGTCCATTTTTAAGCGTTTTCATTTCGTTCTCTTTATATATCTTTTTATCATTCCGTTGCGCGGGTGTCTGTATGTGGGTGAGTTTTGGGTGTTTTTATGGTTTATGGTTATGAGCTATGACGAGCCAAAGTCTGATTTCTATCATGGATGGGTTGCTATGTACGTGCGTTTCGGGTTGTACACGGTTAAGTCTATTTCTATTTAAAATTAAGACAAAAAAAAAAAACTTTATGCTGTCCTGGAGCCTTACAATTCATGTACTTTTACACATAGTTAAGTTTATGTATAATTGTATAATATATATATATATATATATATATATATGTATATATATATATACCCCTATATATATATTACGTTAAAGCCTATCCTGCTCCCTACCATCCGCTGTGGATTTAAATATTGCTTGGCCTCGGTTTGGAAGATACGGGGGGAGCGGGAGCGGGAGCAGGAGCGAACGAGCGGTCTCAAAAAAGAAGCCATATCGAAATCACACAACACAACTTAGTAGTTAAACTCCTCCTGCTTCTCCGAATCGCTACGCAGATCGGCCACCAACGGCTCGAAACAGGACTTGGGTATCAAGGTGCCCACGATCTTCTCACCCTCGGTTGTCTTCATCCGTATCACTTGCATCTTGCTATTGGAACGTGTATTCAGTATGTGCTCCACGCGGCCCCAAACGGAGAGCACGGATCCGGCCAGGACGTGGTACAAGCGCTGACGCAGGCCCACCTTTAAATGTGGATCACATTAGACATTAGGATAGCTCTTAAAGGGTGTATAGTGTGCTATAGTGCTATGCCCACTCACCTCACAGTCGTTGCCCAGGCTGACATTCCTGCAGTTGCCGTTCCAGTAGGCGTGCGAACAGGTGTTCACCGACGCATCGTATTGCTCCGTCCAGTGCGGCTCCGCCTCCTCGCTGGCCACCTTGCGATACTTCTTCTCCAGCTCGAACAGCGACTCGTGGCGCACCTGGAGACCGGTGTTCGGTCGGTAGATCTGGCACATGATCTCCTTTTTGCTGCGCGACTTCTTCTTCTTGCCGCCATCCAAGTCGGCGGCGGTGCTGCTCGTCGAGCTGCTGTTGCGCGCTGGCTGCTGCTCCAGGATCACCACCATGATGGCGGTGCGCTTCTGGTTGCGCAGCTGGTGGGACAGGTAGAAGCCCTCGTTGTCATTGAACAGATCGGCATATCTGCGTGGGGGTTAAAGTTTATTTTAATTTATGAGACGGAAACTGCACACTCCTTGCACTTACTTATCAATGGCCTCCTGCCAGATCATGCCACGCTCCACACGCACCGTGTGCATCTCAGTGGGCGCCACTCCAGTGGCATGTTTGCGCACGAACCGGATGAGCCGGCAACGGGTCACATTCTCGCCGGCAGCTCCCAGATCTATTGGAATAACAAATATATAAAAAAAATTATAGCCAACTATAGATGACTCTCCTGATCAGCTACACTCACCCACAATGCCCAGGTCGAAGCGACCGCCACGCTTCGCCTGCTGGATAATCGCAGTCATGGTGTCCGTGAAGTACTTGAACAGCCGATTCTGCAGATCCACCGGACAGCCCAAGATGCGATTGAGAAACTTTGATATGTTGTTGTAGTCCTTGTCCAGACTGAGCACACCCGGATGACTCTCGCTGTTCACGATTATGCCCACGCCGACCAAGGCGCCGGCAATGTCCTTGAAGAACTCGCCGCTGTAGTCCGTGGGCGGCGGCACCAGCGGCGACTCGTAGCCCATTATGGTGCGCATCACCGTCTCCAGGGCCTGTCGACCGTACTTGTTGTCGATATTGAACTGGGAGAGATCCCTGGTCTCCGTGGCCCTGCGATCGCCGTGGGTGAGCGCGCCCAGCGATTCCAGACGCTTGGCCACCGTCGAGGCGAAACGTCGTTCACCAGCCAAATCCGAGATGAGGAAGATGTACTCGGGAGCATTCACCTGAACAAATATAGTTAAATATAATTAAAACAAGAAAAAATCAAAGGATATACAGTTGCGGTCAGAGTAATAGTAGTTTTTAAGCTTATCGAATTGCAATCAATTTTACTTTATAGTAAAAATTTTTTAAAAATTAAAAAAAAAAATGATAACAAAAATAAGCCTTTATTGTAATTTGAGTAAATTGTTATAAAATCATTCACATAAAAATAAATTTTATGCAAATACTAAGAGTTTTTATTTTCTTTTAAAAACTTAAACAATGTCAGAGAATTGTAAAGCCTTTTTTTGTTTATCGGTAAGAAGGTATCATGATCAATTAAAAGAAAAATTATTATTATTATCACTATTTTGAATACCGAACTGACCTGATTGGATCGATGGGTACGTCCGAACTGCTGGATGGCTCTGTCGGCTGACCAGGGCAGCTCCAGGGTGATGTGCACTCGCCGCCGCTGGTTGAAGACGCGCCGATCGCTCTGCAGGGAAATGCCGCTGGACGCCGCCTCCGAGATGATGGCCACATCCTTCTGGCCGTCCATGAAGCGCTGCTTCTCCGTGATGTTCAGCGTTTCCAGCGGGACGTCCGATTCGGTGCGGGACTCGTACTGGATGTTGCCCTCGTCGTTCTGGACGACGCGACCGCGGCGACCCGTCATCTCGGCCACGTTGTCCGGACCGCCCAGCTCGTCGATCAGCTGGTCCAGCGTGTTCGGCGGCAGGCGGGACCCCAGGCGCTCGATCTTGCGCAGCAGCTCCTCCTTCATCGTGCAGGCCCGCTCGATGGCATCCTTGGGCGGCGGACCGTAGTTCAGCTTGACCCCATTGACGCCCACCGGCGTGACGGTGCCCTTGAGCTCCTGCTTCTTCTGCAGCAGATCCTGGATCTTGTCCTGCGTGGAGAGCTGCGACTTGCGGGTCTTGGCCGCATTGAGAGCGGCCACCACGGTGGCGGACATGGCCGTTGTGGCACTGCCACTGGCATCGCCACCAGTTGAGGAGCCCGAATTCGATGTGGTGGCCTCCTTTTTGGGCTGCTTCTCCTTCTCCTTATCCTTATCTTTTTTCACCTTCTTTTTGGTCTTCTTCTGGGTCTTCTTGGTGGTCTTCTTGCTGCGCGCATTCACCCAGGGATCGATGTCGCTGTCGCTGCCGCTGAAGAAGGGATTGAAGTCGGAGCTGGCATCGCTGGCCACACTCCGCCGATCGCTGTCCACGTCGTGATCCTCGTCGTCCTCGTTCTCGTCATCCAGATCGCTGCCGAACTCATCATCGCTGTCCGCCTCGTCGCTGTCGCTGTTGGAGTTGCCGCCCCCATCCCGCTTTCGAGTGCGCTTCCTGGCCGTGTCCTCGTCGTCGTCGCTGTCGCTATATTGCCAGGATCCACTGCGCTTCTTCTTCTTGGACTTGCCACCCGCCGCAGAGGATCCGTTGTCATTGTTACCCGATGCTGCTCCCTTCCGTTTGCCACCAGCCGCCGAGGAGTTGTTGTTGTTGCTGCCCAAACTGGAGGTGGAATCGGCGATGGACAACTGCGAGGGTGTCTCATCGTAGAGGCCCAAAATGCGATTGATGCGATTGCGATCGGGCGCCGGAAAATGGCGCTCCACGAAAGACTGAAAGACACCTCTGTGGAGGGGAGAGGGAGATTTCAAATTAGATTTAAGGAGAACTACAATGAGTATAGTCCACTTACTTAGCCGTGGACACAAAGTCGGTCAGCTCGCCGTCGTCCCGCTCCAGCTGATCCAATGTGCGAGCCTCGCCCGTGGACTGCAGGCCGATGACCACGCACTTGCCATACTTGATGGACTCGCGGGCCACCAGCACCGCATGGTTGACCTTGGCCGCGATGCAAAGGTACTTGAAGAAGCGCTGATGCGACGACCAGAACTGGCCCCACATCGTCTTCTTCATGCGGCTCTCGGCATCGATCAGCTCGGCCGCCTCGGTGAACTTCTGCATGGCCTCCACCCACAGCTCCACGGACTGATCGTAGATCTTGCGAAACTCCTTCGAGAGCGGCACCTCCTCGATCTTGAAGCTGACGCCCTTGAAGCTCAGCTGGCGCGCAATGTACATGCCGCGCAGCTTCATGTCCATGGCCACGATCTCCATGGCACCCACACCGCTGAAAGGAATGAATTTCGGTTAAGGTTAAGGTTTTTAAACAGAGCTGCGGTCAAAATAATAGAAGTGGGATAATGTGCTCAAAAAACAAACATTTTTAAGGCAGGGAACTAGATTTCTTTTAGTTTATCATAATGCTAACATGCCTATTAACGAAATCAGATTAATAAAAGCTTTTATATGGTTTCAATCTTTCAAGCAACATGAAAACTATTAATAATTCGTTAAAAATGTACTTTTCAATAAATTGTAGTAAATGATGATGATAATTCTCGTTCATCTGGACTTTGTATTGAAATAAAAACTGTTTAATAACTAATCTATTTCATAAATAAAAGTGTAAAAAATTATTAAAAAACAATCATTGTATTGGGAAAATAATTATTGAATCACTGATCTATTTATATATTTAAAAAAATTAAAATGTTTGTACCTATTTTAAATACAAATTTTTATATTTGTCCCATTAAGTTTATAATATCACGAATTTACGAATTGATATCAAACCACCATGTTTGTTTGCTATTTGTTTAAACTAAAAAACCATTATTATTTTAACCGCAATTGTGTATTTTTTTTGTATAAGATCTATAGTGCTTACCGTCTTTCCACGGCCGTGATGAAGTCGTTAAAGTTGCCAAAGGCCGTGCCCTGGCCCCAGAGACCCAGTCGCACCATGTAGGCCATGTTCTTGGGCTCGGAGGCACCCGTTGCGGATGCATACACCACCCGAGCCTTGGGCAACTTCTGCTGCAGCTCCAGCACGGTCTGGCCCGTCTTCGTGGGCTTGCCGGAGCCCACGGGGCACAGGTTCTTGGCCTTGTGGCACTCGTCAAAGATGATCAGGCCCTCGAAGTCCTCGCCGCACCATTGCAGCAGCTGGCGGAATCGCGATCGGTACTTGCCCGTCTTGTTGTTGGACTCGCCGATCAGTGCCGAATATGTGCTGAAGATCACGCCCCGCTTGCAGTTGTTGTTCACATCAGAGCTGATCTTGGCGTACTTGAACTGAGGGTTGAATTTAAATTGTTAGCACATTTGGAACGAATCATTAAAGTCTATATAGTAGATATTTTTTGCTTGCCATCATTGGTTATGGAATGGAATCGTGGAGTCAATTCGATCAAGCTAACATTACTCGAAAAAACAGCTAAAAAAGTTGGTCAAAATATGTACTTTTATACTTTTGGAATTAAAACTTTAGTTTGTTAAGTATGCGCGAATTCTTAAGCTGAAGACAGTCTAATATATTTTATAAGGCGGCAATGATTGCTAATAACAGCGTTAAAATGATCCTAGCCATAGAAATATTATCAATGAGTGTCCAAGACTTTTGAAGTGTTTAGAAATCGCGGTAAATCGATGAGAATATTGGCCATCATCGTTGTTTTTAGGAATATAAAAAATAAATACTTCCTAATTTTAGAGATAATACAAATTAATCACAATAATGAAAATGTGATTATTTCGAATTTCATTGATCAGCTCCGATGAAAAGATTTAGCCACTCGAGCCCAAGATTCCATTCGCTTATGATTTAAATTATTATTATTTTCGTAAAAGCTGTTTAATATAGAAATTTAGTACTGAAGGCGCCTACCTTATTGAGGGCATGCACATCGATCCGCGTGGCTCCAATGTCGCTGAGATCACGCTCGGCATCGTACTTGAGATCATTGGACACGGATATCCAGAGCGCCTTCTTGCGCCCCTTCAGATAGTTCTCGTAGATGATGCCGGCAATGGTGCGACCCTTCCCCACGCCGGCGCCATCTCCGATGAGGAATCCGGCCCGACTGCCGTCCGGAAGCAGGTGGTCGTGCGCCTGGGAGGCGTACGTGATGGACTCCAGCTGCAGGGCGCTCAGGTGTCCGCTGTTTATCGTCTCGTGCGGCAGGGACAGCTTGTAGTAGACATCGCAGGGCTCCACGGAACTCAGCGAGGCGGTCTCCACGACGGCGTCCGGATGCTTTTTGCCCAGTTTCACTGTTGAGATAAGTAATAAATAAACAATCAATATGGGTAGTGCATTTAATACTCACACTTGGCGGGCCAGTAGTCGGCATAGGTCTCGGCCACGCCCATCTCCTCGTAGTCCACCTCGTCCTCCTCCTGCTGAACAAAAGCCGCCGCTGCCGCTGAAGCGTGGGCCGCTGCTGCCGCCGCCGCTGCAGCTGCATTGGCCGCCATGGAACCGGTATTCACCGGTTGCATGGGCGCCGGATTCGCGGGCGGACGCTGCATCGACTGCATGATCATCTGGAATACATTGTTCGGTATGCCGCTGGTCAGGTATTCGGGATTCATGGCGATCAGCTTCTGCACCGCCTCCATCATCGAATTGTTGCCCTTGACGCCGGCGGCACCACCTGCTCCTCCGCCCGCAGATGATCCACCTCCAGCGGATGTGGCCACCGGCGGCTTCTGGCTGCTCCCGATTGCGCCGGCTACCTTAACGAACGGCCGAATGGGTGGCACTCCGCCCGCATAGCTCACTGCAAGGTAAAGGGATTCGATTCGGGTTGGTTGATTGCCGATTTTTGCGGTCGGTTGTTTGGATTGTAATGTTTGGATTGCAAATGGAACATTAAAACAAATGAGAGCGAGAGGTGTATATGCGGGAAGACATCGAATGGAAAGAGACAGAGAAACAGGGCGAGATGGGGAGATGGGAAGAAAGAAAGAGAGAGAGAGATCTTTGTTAGTTGGCAATAAACAAGGATGGCATTAATTACTTGTCAGTATTACCACAAACTTAGGAAACTAGCCAGCACCCTAGTTCACAAAACCTTGGGAATAAAATTCGAAGACTCAAAAGAAATAAATAACATTCACACATTGACATGTTCCTATTGATTTATAATTTTGATTTATAGTTTTGTTCAATCAACTACAAAACCATATTTTAATAAGTTCTAAAACAATCAAAATTGCGGCAGTACATTTTTTTGTAAATAAAAAATCGAGTGATTACTTGCTAATAATTGTACCCTTTTATTGTATCCATATCACTTCCATAGCTCTTAAAATTCTACAGCTTTATATATTTTGATCTGCTTGAATTCCCTGTTTTTGTGCCTAAAGAAAGAGATTACTTGTATGCTAAACAATAAGGAACATAGAATTTTCTACTAAAACAATTTCGATAAAGTTTGAGAACGGGTCTTCAATCGTCTAAAGGGACTGGATTGACCAGTTCAGCGGGATGACTAGATGTACGAGGATAACGCTTCCAGTAGGGATTATTTCGGTTCAGGTGCAGCGTGAACAGCGACTTTTTGAGCAGCACCAGATTAAACTCGAACTGGGTGCGCTCGCGATTCCAAAGAATGCGGTTCGCCGTCGAATCCAGTTGACTTAAACTTGGGTGCATTTTGGACAGCCTGCGATTGGTGAACCGAGGATTCCGGTAGATCACATCGGTCCTAGGGCCGTCTGCATCCGAATTTCCGATTGCAGGGGTATGCTGCAGCATCCGCGGCTTCTTGTTTCGTTTAGGCTTTAGGCCTTCCAGCTCGGCAATCTCACGGAATTTCCCACCCGAATTGGCCTCCACTTTGGGCAGCAAATCTCTGTGTATTAGGCGCTTCGACCTCTTCAATGCCTTCGAGTGAAGGCTAGAGAAATTCTTCATGGCCTCGGCAACCTTCAAGTTAATCACCCCGTGCCCTTCGTCCAAACTTTCAATCGAGGAACTTGTCGTCTCACTACTACTGCACATCGATGCAATCTTATCTTCCAAGCCAAAGCCGCTCATCTCGCAATTGGAAAAAATAAATTTGGAATTTAATTTTTTTATTTTTTTTTTTTTAGACGTGTTTAACTATTTAATTTCTGTTAGGAATATAAATTAACTTGAAAACCGTCGAAAGGAAAGGCATAAGCCTACTGCTTTACGAAATTCACACTTTCTAAGCTCTGCTATAAAAGACTACGATAACCCTTAGTATTACTATGTTAAAAAGTTCCCACAACTTCTAGTCAAATTAGGAACATCTTAATTATGCGTATTAAATCTACTTCTTTACTCTCACATAAAACTGACTTTAAAACAATCACTTTTCTGCAACATTGAATAATAAATCGATATTTATTGCAAAACTTCCTTTTTACTGACACTTTTATTTTGGAAATGAAAGAACCTTTTAGCAAAAGGAAATGTTTTCCATAAAAACTCATAAATATAAACTACTTGGCAATTCATTGCTATCTTAATTGACCGGATTAAATCTATTTTCAAAAACAATGTGTGATTTTTATAGCAAAACTCCCCTTTTTCCATTGATAATCCAAATGAAATTTGTAAATGTGCTTGTTTTTTCGAATTGTGTTGGTAAATGCATTGCTATAAGGTAGTTGTGAGCATCGTTGGTCTTAGTTCTAATCTGATCTTACCATCGGAATCCTAAGAACCTTTTATCTCACACATTTTCTAGCACACACAGCCATACAGAATGTTTAAACAAAAACGCATGTTTTCTTGGTTGTTACCAACATTAATCGACTTACTCTGCGCCAATAAAGACGCGGCCATATTGAAATTAGCAGCAGAGGCTGAGGTGGACGCCGCCGCTCCACCATAGAAATTTCCACCGCCGGGATTATTGCCGCCCAGCGGTGAACTCCGCACCGAATTGGCGGCCGTCGACGGCGGCGGAGGCGGTGGGGCGCTGCTACCCTTGGCGGCCACGTAGGCGGCCAGGTTCATCAGTTCGTTGGTGCTCAGGCTGTTCAAATAGCTGCTGGTGGACCCAGCCGACCCAGCTGCATTGCCGCTGCTCCTGGCGGCCGGACTGCCCATGGCTAATGGACCGCAACGGCCAGGAGAAAATCACAAAAACGCAAAACAACAATCCACCAGGAAAAAGAAAAAGATAAGCGTACCAACAAAAAAAAAAAAAAAAAGACGAACGAAACAACAAAATATCGTATAAACAATACAAAAAATTGGTTGGGATGATGCGGTATATATGTGGTCGGGGAAAACCAAGAAAAGCAAAATATTGTGTGTTAAGAGAAGAAATAGATAAAGAGAACAGCACAAGCGGCATTAATAAGTGTGATCACGGCAATGTCTTTATAATCAGCGTTGCCAACTTTTAGATTCAAACTAGTTGCTTAAAACCAAAGTTTGATTTTCGATTTTTATAAAGTTCGAAGCAAACTATATTTTATCGATTTATTATGAATTAAAAAACATGTATTTTAGAACAAATTTTGAATAAATATTTTAAATATTTAAAAACAGTTCCATGAGGATTTGGATTTAATTTGAGATTAAGCCCAGGCCAACAATAAATACAAAGTTAAATTAAATTATAATTTTCTTCTTTTTTTTATAAGTAACATAACATATTAAATATTAATCATAGGATTTCGATTTTACTCATACATATACATATATTAACAAGCTTTTTATATTTTTCGTAATGAGATTTAAGTTTAATTAAACAATTGGCAACACTGCTAAACAAATGAATCAAATTCTCTGTACGCCTGTGCGTGTTATGTCTATGTGTGTGAGAGTTGGGGTGTGTGTGTGTGTGTGAAAGGGGGTGTGCGTGTGTGTGTGTTGTGGAATTTTGTTTAACTTAATTACTTGCACTTACCCGTTATCGTGTTATTCAGTTTCTTTGGCATATTGTTTAAATTATTCTCTAGTGCTACTTTTCTGCCTATTATCGGTATCGGTGTGATCTTACCGCCCAGTGGCACGCCCACAACTGTTGACGCACCGCCCACCGCCGCTGCTGTTGTTGTTGTTAATATCTGGCGCACAGCGGTATTGTTGCCGTTGCTATTGTTGTTGTTGCTGCTGCTGTTGCCACTGTTGATAATGTTGTTATTATTGTTGTTGATGCGCAACAGCGATATTGGCTTGATATTATTATTGCCAATAACAATCTTGGCGCCAGTAATGGGTATGGGTGTAGCGCCCTTGGTAACCACGCCCACTCCGCTACGTATATTTTGGGCGTAGGTAACAGCGGTGTTAAGATCGCGACCACCACCTATAAAAAAATGGATGGAAAGTTTTGATAAGTTTTAAAATGATTTGTATGTTTTGTTTTTTTATATTTATAATTAGGCAAATATTTAATATTTAAGATAATAATTTAAAAAATCGTGCTTTAATGTGGGTAAACCTAAGTATTTATATTAAATTACTTCTTAAAACCCTTATAGACTTTTTAAATACGCACATTAAGAGACTTCAAATATCCAAGGTTATTAATTTGTATTCTTAAAGCAATTTTAGTTTTCAAATAAATAAAAACAAATATATTCTTTTAATTTAAAGAGAAAAAAAAAACATTCACTGAATTTAAAATATGTTAATGATGTTTCCTAAAACAATAGACACTTAAAACTAACGCAGTCCGTTAATCAAAAATCGGCAGCACTACAGTCATTGCCAAAATAGAAACTTGTTTGAGATGCTCATCTAGCAAGAAAGGGAAAAATATAAATAAAACAGCACATGGCACATGGTCAGAGAATTTATACGTCACTGCCTGATTTGATTTTGAATCATTAATGGTGCCTCTTTATTCACGTGATTCCCCCCCGTTTGACCTTTTCTGTGTGCGAATATTTGATGAAATTTGCACACATTTAGCCGCCACAATTGCACACAAGCCTTTGATATAAATCGAAGGCCTTCGAGATTCCCCATTTCCGCTTTCCACTGCACAAATTGCAGACATACCCAGCTCAAGAGCATGCCACCCAGCACCACCCTCATTTAAGGTAAGTATCTAATTAATGAGCAAAGACAGCAGTACATAGATGGACCTAAGTATGTGCAGCAATGCTATAATGCTATATACTAGACACTGGATGCTGGATGCTGGATACTGGATACTGGCAGCACATAAGGGGGGGAAAGGTCAGGTGGCCGATACATAATCATAATTATATGTGTGGGAAGGCGCACATGGCCAGATATGCCCATATATCTATATCTCTCTGTCTATGTACTGGATGTGTAAGGAAGCTGTAGTGCCTTAATGCCTGTAATTCCCCGCACCGCCCACCAAATGGACGTCGCGGTCAAGATGATGGCAACAAATCACAATCCCTGCTCAAGACTTCGACTCCTGGCAATTACACGGAATGCGCATTATGCGTTTGTACATATGCATCAACAAATGACCAAGCCAAAGATATAAACAAAAGGAATTGGCCTCCATATATATGATAATTATACATATGTTTAGGTATCAACAAAAGTTTCTGTATTAACCAAATCATTCCTAAATAAATCCAAGCAATTATAAATAAAAGGGATTAATACATAAAGTACAACACAACCTGAACCAAGTTAATCCAATGAATTTGTGCAAGACATTTAATCATAATAACTCTGCACAAATGGGTTAGTTAGTTTAATAAATATAATTATAAAATTCAGCTTATTTGTACAAAATACACAACAAGACATAACACAACCAGATTAACAAAAGTAAACAAATTGAAAATCCGATTAAACAAACAAATAAAAACTACTTTAATTCTCAAATTACCAAAACTTCGAACGGTTGTTATAGAGTATATCAATTTTCAAATCAATTATTTAGTATAGATTTATTATTCTCACAGTTTGCACACCTGTCAAAAAACTCGTTCCCCACCGCCTTTTTCACACTCGCGAAACGTTTGAAAGGAACTTGCAAGTGGTACCAGCCAGGCAGATATTGACGATATTATTTCACTTTTTCCCAAGCACTCATAACTTGGCCTTCAATTGTTGACGGACTTATGGGGAATGGTATTGGAGATGAATAATTGAACGCGAGAAGTCCAGTCCACGGTTAATGACACTCGGAGCCAGTGGCTCCACCTAAATATAGCCACTATATATGGCCATAAAATCGGGGTTATGTGCAGAGGCACTACCTACGCATTATATAAGTGAAGCACAATGACGGAAATACAAGCACGTATGTGCGCATATATAATATCCAAATAGCGTTATATACACATATCGATATCTATCAGATCTGAGGAAAACAAAACTCAAAGCTTGGCACGACATCCACATCCTTCGACCCCTGGACAGATGTGCATCCGTGTCTCAGGCGGAATGGGGCTAGGTAATTCCATTAATGTTTCAGTGACTAATGCAAGTGGCCTTTTAATTAATGTTGGTTAGATATCAAATTGACCATCAAAGGATAGGCGGGGAATCTTACAGTCAAATTGGCATAACTCATTAAAGGCATAAAAGAGTCCTTGCGGATGTCCTTTGATTTAATGTTAATGTATTTACAAGATTGTCCCATGTAATTGAAAATAGTTTTCTTGGTAAGCAAAGTGCTCACAAATGCACACATTAACTTGTTGATTTAACAGGTTCATATAAATCTTGCAGGTGTTAAACAATACATGAATAATTATCTAGATTTCAAAACAATTATGTAGATGACACTTAAAACAGTTTAGTAACCCTAACATAATGATACAACTCATATATATATCAAGATGTTTCTTTGCCAAAAAAATCTGAAAGCAACTTAAGTGACACTTCAAATCTTTAAATACAAAATTTACATCAACTACACATTTTAAAGTTAAAAAATACAACTACAAAGTTCTGGCGACTTGATAGGTATAAGCCGCTTTTGTCTTATGAACATCATCGAAATTTTATCAACTAAAAGAAAATATTTATCTTTCAATGGAAATTTGGAATGTACTCGAAAACTTCCTTGATCCGTACAGTTGATTGAAATGCCAACTGAATAAGTTACAGCCTGGCAAAGCAACTCCACCTCAACTTGCCTGCTTTTAGCTCAATCCCGCAACCCCTTTAGTAAACCATCCGTTTTCCTCCCCTTTTTTGGAACAAAATCCCTCCGGGTGGGAGGACAAAAAACTATCCCATAAAGTTCCCACTCGGCTGTTAGACTGCAGCCACATCTCACTCCTCCACAACAATGGGGCTACGGCTACCTATAAAATTGTTGTCTAAACAATAGAGAACCGAGTGCCGTGGTGGTGCCACCACCCTTCCACTTTTCAGTCTTCTGCCAAATCCATTTCAAAGCCGAACCCACTTTTCAGCATTTATTACAGGCGAAAATCCTTCAGCCAGGCATAAGCTTCAGGTTTAAAGAGCCTCAACCCCAAATATCATGTGCAATATGCGACGACTCACCGGGCACTTCTATTTGATCTGGATCCTCGTCATCGTCGAAATCGGAGCCCGAATCGTCCTCATCAAAATTATCATCATCGTCATCGGCGTCCAACAGGGTTTTGCGTTTTTTCGATGTCTGTAAATAATTCATTTGAAGGAACAATTAGTAAAGTTTTCAATTGAATGAAAATACTATGTACACTTTTGTATTTTAAAAAATTTTCCTACTACTTTAGACTAACTAGACTGAAATCTTTTATAGATATATTTTGTTTTTAAATAATACAAACAATATTAATAATACTAATTACGTAAATATTACTATATATTTAAATACTTAAGACATTATAAATTACATCCTTTAGTAAGCAAGCATTAAACATTTCACTCCAAAATTAATAAATTAATCAATCTTATAACATGTTTGGTGAAAAAGCTTTATTATTGAATATCACTGATCCCAAATATAACTTATTCTATAACTTATTTTAATATAAAATCCCTTACTTAAAAAACTAAATAAATATTATTTTTCTTTTAGAGCCATTTAAGTAATAATACCCAATTTCCTTAAGTGCATGAATAAAACACACGACACACGAATAAAATCGATACTTTCATAGTTTCGTTGTTCTCGATTAGAACTCAAATATGACGCAAACACTCGAAAAAAATTTTCTCAACAATTCAAGGGGATTCACCGCAAAAAAATTAAACACTGACCAACACAGCAACACACACACACAATCACAAACACAGTAAAGCAAGGAAAATGGAACAAAAACAAAGACCAAAAAATGTACGGGAAAATCACGAAAACACGTCCATTTTCATAGCATACTTTTGAGGGCAAAACAAAAGTGTGGGCGACTTCCCCGAATGTTTAGAAAAAACGGCACAAAAAGCACGAGTAAAAAATGCGCACGCCGCGAAAAAAAAAATAGGGGAAGTCCCAAAAGCACACAGGCGCATCAAAAAAAAAAAAACAGGAGATATATATATGTATATAAACGCAGGGACGAGACAGGACAGGGCCATATAAAAATCTAGGGGAAGCACACTCACAGAGTTTGGTGGAAATTCACAAGACCAGCGGTCAGATGCTGTTCGTCGCCGGTGCGATGAGGTTCTGGTTCTGCGGGAGATCCTGCGTCCTGAGAACCGAGAAAACAAACAACAACCTCTTTGTCCACAAATTAGAGCCCAACTAGTTTTCAGAGTTCGGGAATTGTGCGACTGGCTCGATGCTCGTGTGGGAGCCAACTACCCAAAAACCTCGGCCGGAGTTCGAAGACCGGAGCAAAGTCGAGCAGCCACGGGCCACTTTGGAAGTGGAACCCCCAAAATGGAAAATTCGCATTCACCAGCCAGCCAAGGCAGCCAAGCCAGCGCAAGGCACATTCAGCCAGGCTGCAGTTTTTCGGCGGCCAGCGACAAGGGAGCGGGTTAAACGGGGTTACCAACGGGTTAAGCAGGGTGTTATGGGTGTTATGGGTGTTTTGGGTGACATGGAGGGTGGGTTTTTGGCCAACATCTCTCCAGGCGAATGTGCGTGAGTGTGAGACGGTCAGGACGACGACGACAGGAGGCAAGCAAGAAAGGAGAACTGGGAACTAGGAACAGGCCGATAAACAAACGCGAGAGGCCAACCCAGGCCAACCCCTTGTCACCCGCCTAATGCTAGTGCCAAGGGCACAGTGGGTTCGATAGGATTCAACATGTCCTAATTATTTGATCAAGCTTAAAGGTTATTTATCATGCATACCAGTTTTTTACAAATCGTTGAAATAATTTTAAATTATAAAAGATCAAAGCAATATGTTGTTTTGTTTACAAGACAATTACCTATTTTTTCATATCTCTTAAAAACAGCATTTAAAAAGAAACTAATGTTTTAAAAACCATTCTTTATACACAATTGCTTCCATTTTAACATCCATTTAGATTTTTGTTTATTTATTTAAAATAGGTATTTCTTTAAAATGTTTGGTTTTGTCCTTACTGGATTTACATTTCAAACGGTAAGTCCAAGATACTATTAAAAGATTATACTAAACTGAAAAACTACAAATAATATTGTTTTTCTTAAAATTGATTCACATTACTTGACCTGTTTTTTGTTTACAAGAAGATACGCAATTAAGGTCTACTTGGGTGCACAGAAGGTTAATAATTCGGGGACTCCCAATTCTCAACCACAACTGTTGTAGACCACAGTGCTCCACTTTAGAACAAAAACGGGGTTGGAATTTGTCCCACCTCCTCTCCATTTTATTCGCCGCTGCTTCCCCCTTCCCAGAGTCGATGAAACTCAACGAAGCAACAGCAACAAAATGTTTGGCATGCAGAGATACGAAGTTTACTCCTTTATGCGAAATATGCATGTGTTCTCTGCCCTCCACCGCCAGCGCAACCCACCAGCCCCTAACCCTTTCGCCCACCCAACCACCACCCCACAGCCCCTTTTCAAACAAAAGGGTTTTGGCTCAGTTGGCAGATGAAAGGGGACGGTGGGTTGGCCAAGAGGGGGACAGGGCAATCTGTAGCGCATGCACAGCAATTAGAGCAAGACAGACTGCTATGGATGTGGATGTGAGTATGTCCTTGGGGGAGGGAGGGGCAGGGTGGTGGTGTTGGGTTTGGTTGGCTCGTTCGCTGGCTATATGCGTCCATATATACCGTGTATCTCTGTGTGCTCCGGGAGAACGCAACTGGCGAGGGACTTGGCCTAAAAGCAGAGCAAACAGAACGAGCCAAATGGATGCAGCCACAGTGAACCCTCACTGAGAAGACACAAATTCCTTTAAATATTTGATGTAAGTATTTATTTATTGCTTAAATACAAGAATAAATATAGAAATGTAATTGATCCTAAAAGTTTAAATCAAATATTCATAAAATAATTCAAAAATAAAATATTTAGCAGAATCATCTATAGACATTTATCCAATTTTCTGTAAATTATTGAGGCACATTGACAAATTAGGTTTGAATATGAATTTAACATAAAACAAAATTGTAAAAACATATTAAAAATAAAAAACGCATCAAAATTGTAATCATTGCATTAAAAGCATTGCATTTTAAAAGCTCAAACATTTAATAGAATCCTTTAGGACTTGTTTTTCAAATCATTTCAAATTGAGTTCTCAACGAAATCATATTGCCCACTCCCATATAAACCCTAAGCTGTGCAATTTTTCACTCACACATCCATCCATTTATAGATTGCAACATTTTTGTTGACACACAAAATAAAATCAAAACGAATGACCTTGCAACAAGGGAAATGCTGAAAATCTCTAGCCAAAACATGTGTTTCCATCCACCCTCCCATTCACTACACAAGGAGCAACATCAACATGTTGTTGCCAAAAAAGAAAAAAAATGTATGAAATGAAAAAAAAGCCACAGAATTAACTCTTTCAAAAGGGTTGGCGAATATAAAAATAAAAACAAAAGGTGCGGATAAAAGGGCACCAAAAAGGAAACAAACAAGGCCCAAGGAAAAAAGACGTGAAAAATGTTACAAAAAAAGGTGAAAATCAGACAAAGAAGGGACCAGGAAGTTGGCAATCGGGAGTTGACCAGGCCGAGGAAATGTGGCGCAGGCGCCAAAAAACCCGAATGCAGTGGCCAAAACGGAAAAGGTGATAAATAAAGGACCACTTACCCACCCCCAATCGGAATATCCCAGACTGCGGCAAAGGAAAAGCAGCGCAGCTTGTAGGAGGGGCAGCTCGCATTGCCCAGGATGCATTTCCCACCAGCAGCTGCACCTGGATCTGCAGCAACTGCAGTGCTACAGTAAAAACCCCCATTGGGGATTCCCCCAAAAATGACATTAAGTATATGGTTCGAGTCTCGACTATTTGGTGCTCGCACGTCTGTGGTTGCCGTCACCGCTGAGCAACAAGTGACAAGGAAACTAAAGAAAAGACCGGGCAGAAATGATAATGGGAGGGTCCGGAAAAAAACCTAAAACACATTTTTAAAATTGCAGCTACAATAAATTCATATTCTTATCATGCCAACTTTCCGATGTGGTCAGTTGGCTTAGTATGATGTAAGTTTAACTAACATTAGTAAATAAAAAACAAGTAAACAAACATTTCTATACACAGTGCTTATTCTTAGGAGTGAACACACAATTATGAGTACCAATTATAGGAGTAAACAAATTGTACGTTGAAAACTATAAAGCGTGAATAGCTTAAAACTTTAAAAACTTCAAGTGTTTTGAGAGACTACTGTACATACGCTATCCGGTCACAAATGTCTCCTTCACTTCGTTAAAAACTTTTAGCCAAATGCATGTAAAGTTATGCCAGCAACATGTGGAAACATTTGTCTAGTGGCAATTATTCAAAAACTTATGTTTAGAAAACAGTCTATATTGAGGGATAAATTAATAGAATTGATATTAATAAGATAGAAATTTTAAACAAACTGAGTAAATGCTTTTGAAAAGTTTTAATTGATAACATAAAGTTAGTGATTTGTTGCTTATAAGCTTATAATCAAAGGAGTAATCTTAAAACAATGTTTTGCTAAAAGTTTTGATAATTTGCCTTTAAATTTCTGTCAAACAGAAGTCAATAAATGAAAGTTCCACCCCCTAAAAAATATGTTCAACTATTAATTTATTGGTTTTAACTCCCTCCCCACCCGCTGGTCTTAACCCACATGTTGCCCCCGAGTCGCGTGGCCTTAACCCTAACCTAGCGCAACTTTTGTCGACTGAATTCGCTTAACTCGTGTGCGGACCAAAAAAAAAACATTAAACGTGTGCGAGAAAGAGAGGGGGCTATGGAGAAGAGGGAGAGAAAAACACATGGTTCCAGGCCACGCGAAAATGCGAAATGAAATGCGTCCTTAGAAATATCTCGAATAAAACAACAACAAAGTGCAGTGTGAGTGGGCGCAGGCGGAGAGTGGCGGAGAGAGGTAACAAAAAGAAAAACAACAATTATTGAATGAGTTGCCTCTGCTGCTGCTTCTTCTTCTTCTTCCTCCGCTTCTGCAGGCGCTTTGTTTTTGTTTAATGCATGTGTTTTTTAGTTTGTGTGCGTGCGTACGTGTGTGTGGAAAATGGCAAATTTTAGCAACAAAGAAATTATATTAAGTCATGCCAGCGGCAACAACAAACAAACAAACCCGCTAACAACTACAACTACAACACTTACCATTTTGATGCTCCAATTGCTAACTGTTCTTGTTGTTGTTGCTGTTGTCCGTCACTTCTGTCTGTTGTTGTTAACCACAAAAAATAAGCAACAGACCGCGCACACACGCGTTTTTTCCCCTTTTGTTTGTTTTTTCGGGTGTTTTTTTTTGTTTTACACTGTTTTTGGAGCTGTCAGCGGAAACAGTCAGCAAATGCAGCGAAAAAAAAGATAATACTCCGCACGTAGTGTTTGCAACGCGCTGGAGACGTTGTTGTTGTTGGAGCTGCGGGTGCACGCGGTGTTTGGCTTTGATGTTTCTAATACTTAGATTTTAGCTATACGGATGCGATGTTGTTTTGTTGCACTGCACTTGCTTGCTAAATGCAACAACATTCGGAATCGGAATCAAGGAGGAAGGAAACGAGAACGAGAAGGAAGCGAGAAAGCCGAAAACACACGTAACATGCCAACTATCGAGCTTCGAGATGCCAACTAGTGGTGGAGAAACATCGATACTAACGTCGGTGTCATCGATGTTTTCGAGACGTCGGCAATATCGATGGCTGCAAGCAACGACTACTCTTACTTTGAAAAATGGTCACACTGAAAAATATCTTTATTTGTTATTATTTATTCTAGTTCTCGCGCACTGTTAGCCCAAGTCAAAATGGATATTGATCAAAGCACAGCAAGAAGTGTGTTTTGTAATCTAAATGCCGAAATAAATATAAAGTGTATATATATATATATAAACAAATATGTTTTATTTATTATTGATGTTTTCCGCCAAAACATCAATGTTTCTCCAAAATCCAATAGTAATAAGAAGGTTTGAAGGAAAAACATCGTGTTACCGATGGTTTCTATACTATTTCACTATTGGTGCCCTCTCAACAGAGTTGCTGAAATTAACGTGTTTACTTTACCGAATTTCTTTCCTTTAATTAAACGCTAAATTATTATTATATTATTGTTTGCCTATATTATTGTAAATAAATTTAACTGGTATTTAATGGTAACGGTATATTTGGCGAATTTTTGTTAGCATTAATTCATTATTGTCAAATTTTAAGTATTTCCTATATTGTTGAACTGATTATTTTTTATAAAGTCTACGAACAATTTCAAAAACATATATTACTTTGAAATTTTAACACCGAATGCGCATTGTAATATAAAATATTGCAAGATATCTTTAAACATTAAATAAACAACCAACTATTAAAAATCCATAGCGATTTTAAATATTCACACTGTATTAACCTAAATCACTGAGTATTAGAAAAATAAGTTGTTCAGTTACGCCAATAAATTTTTTGTTTACCAAATAATTAATAAACTGCACTGCCAGATCGACGATATCCGCGGTCCGGCTTCTGCTCATGCGATAGTATCGATTACAAATCGATTTTCTTCCAGCTCTAGCAGCACATGTGTGTTGTTGCTTGGCATCAAAATTTGTCGGTAAGTCTGCTTTTCCCGCTCCCAATTTCGCCATCCGCCGACACAAGTCAACTTTCCCACGATTTCAGAGCGTCTGAAGAAGGCAAGGAACAGCAGTAACGACTCAGGAAAGGATCAGGCGATCAGGCATCTAGAAGTTTGCACGGACACGGCACGCAAAACGCGGAAACTACAAAAGCAAACATGCCGAACGACACGGTGGTGAAGGTGCAGGAGTACAAGGATACGTTGATCCTCAAGGCGGAGCTACTGATCACCAAGCGCTTCCCGGAGAAGATCGTTCAGCTCAACGAACTCCTGGCCACGCCGATGTTTAATGAGCGCAATTTCGAGGAGGTGCACCAGGACCTCAACATACCGGCCCTGCCGCCCGTGTTGGTTAAGAACCACGAGGACAATAAGTCCGAGGACGGCGATCATCCGCCCACCAAGCGGCAGCGCAAGGATGTGATCGTCTCGGGGCAACCGGTCCTGGCACTGCCCGCCGGAACGGTGCCGTGCAACAAGCCGCTCTGCGAGATGATCAAGGTGGTCAAGCCCATAATCAGGAAGCTAGTGGAGGATTGTAAGTACTCTGGGGGCTTTGAGATCGTACTCATCCCTGCCCTACTAACCCTGAGTTATAAATGCTCTTAGCTAACTCCTAGAACCTTCTGTAATATATATCCCTTCAAAAATAACCCTTAATCACCAAAAACATACTGTAGTCAAAATTTTTAAGACAAGACTCGCTTCTTAACACCGCCTATTGTCTCAAAATAACCAAGAAACTTGATTTCCTAAAAACCAAACTAATAAAGCCCTGCAATTCCACAGAACCAAAAGCCCCAACAAATTTCTTGAATTTTCTTTACCGCAGCTAATCTGCTGAAGATGTGGATCTCATTCATGATACCGAAGATCGAGGATGGAAACAACTTTGGCGTCTCCATCCAGGAGGACACACTGGCCGAGATTCAGACGGTGGAATCGGAAGCGGCCGCCTTCTTTGACCAGATATCGCGCTACTTCCTTTCACGCGCCAAAGTGGTGTCCAAGGTGGCCAAATATCCGCACATTGATGACTATCGCCGCGCCGTCGTCGAGCTGGACGAGAAGGAGTACCTCAGCCTGTGGCTGGTCGTCTGCGAGGTGCGCAACCGCTACTCCTCGTTGCACGATATAGTGATTAAGAACCTGGAGAAGCTGAAGAAGCCGCGTTCCTCCAACACCGAGAGCCTCTACTAGGGGTTCCCTCCAGTCCCAGCCCAAGAAGACCTTTTCTTTTTTTTTCCATCATCCTATTTACTGTTCAAGAAACAAACAAACAACAATAAACAGCCCGTAGAACGGACGGTCAGCGGTTCTCGTGGCTACTCGAAAAGCTCAGCCCCCTCCATTTCGATTGACAACAAAAAAAAGCACCAAATCATCAGCCAAGTGAAAAGAAGAGGTACGAGAACCATTAAGCAATAGCTGTAGCCTAACTAGCCACTGTATTGATCCATTTGTACTCTAGACGAACTAGAGTTTAGCGTAGAATACAAGAAACCGATGCTGTATAGATTCCACTAATAGCTATAGCTATGCATATGAATAAATAAATCGAACGTTGCCTCGTCGTTGTCGGCCGAGGGCAAAAAAAATCATTTAAAATTAATGAGAAGAAACAAATGCGGTTTAAAACTCAAAACTCGGCGCGATTGAGCAACTGAAAGTTTGTAATAAAAGAAAACCTTGTGACCTTTTGGCAGAGTATTTAAATATTTCTTATTCTTTATTCACTTAAAGGGGATCTTCGATTTAATTTCACAAGTATCTGATGGCGTCATCATATTCGGCATTTGAACTCGCGCCACAAAAATATATCAGCATGGTCATTTTTTGCGCTGCCAAATGTTTTTAAGGTCGCGCAGCAGCTGGCTTTTGGGAGGAATTTGGACACGCAAAAGGTGATTGCTACAGCTTGCATTAAACAAAACTGCTTGCTAAACGACTTTAGTATTTTTATAAGTTTCCGGGCTATTCGAAACTCTGTTTAGCTTACCAACTAATTTAACAATCCTACCCACTCTTCGATTAACATTTAAAAATTTTTTTTTTTTAAATCACGTTTTTGCGACATCGACCAAACATTAATACATCCTGACTTGAATCCTATTTTTTTTAGAGTGTATTTTTTGAGACAGCACAACACTTAAGCTAAGTGCTTTAAAACTGCAGTGCAAACATGTTCGCTTCGAACTCCCGCCAAATAATAAATTCAAAACACAAACTTTCTTAAAAAAAAGGAATCGTATATTAAATAATGAAACATAATTACTATTTACATCTAGTACTATCGAATTTTTATTTACAACTAATTTAACTATGTCTCGACACCACACATACATACATACAAAAACTAAAATTTGTGGTGTGTTCCATAATTTAAAAAAAAAAACTCTCATCTTAACTTAGACCGAAAAAGTGGAAAACTAAACAAAACAAAGATAAGCTCTGCCGGTGTGTGTGCTAAATTCTGTCGCTCGTGAATTTTTTAATAGCTATGCATTAAGTTTGTGCTAATACTTTCGTTTTTTATTAGACGTGTCCAGTGAATTGGAATTAAGGTTCGATTACGAGGCACTTTTGATTTGTTGTTATATAGGCAGTGTTTTTTTTTTGTATGCTATATTCGCTCTCTTTAGCTTAGCCTAACTTAGGCTAAAATCTAAATACGACAATGAACATTTTTACACACATTATCAATGTTTGGGTGCTTAGCTAATCCTTAGACTAAAGCTCAGTACTGACATCAGCTAAATATATCGGTAGTTTATTTTACATAACTCTTGAATGATAACGATACAATTTACCAATAAACATTATAAAAGCACCATTGAGTAGTATTTAGGGGTAAACCTTACTTCAAAGCAACAGTAATCGATTTTGAAAGCTTATATAATATTATTCTGTGTTGAAAAAAAACACCATATTGCTACTTTGTTTTCGAATATTTCAATATATTAACCGATATCCTTGGCTGATGTCAGTGACTGGACTTTCCGGCCACCAATTCCATCTGGTCGCATCCACTGAACTGAACTTAGCCTGTTGCATTAAGTAAACGAAATGGCACATTGAACCACAACCCACATGACCTCCCTGGTGACTCCGATTCGATCCGATCCGATCCGATCCGATCACATGTGGTGACCCCACCAGGCGGCGCTGGCCTGGTAGTATCCATCGTGTCCCCAGCCGAGGATGCTGAGCGGCGGTGGCGGCGGCGTTAGCGAAAGTACGTCCACATCACTGTCTTTGTTGTTGTTAATATGATGGTGGCTATTATTGTTGTTCGCAGTTTTTCGCCAGCCATGACGTGGCTGTGACGGAACCGGAACCGGAAGTCGCAGTGCTAGACGACGTCGACGCCTCCGACGGCGCACCAGATCCCAGCCGACGGTACCCTCTTGTTAGAAAACGTGATGCGAATTCTTCGCTGGCGCCAGGAAGGGCTTCTCCTCGTTCATCTTCTCCAGATTGCCGCTGAGCGTGGGATCGGTGGGTCGGATGCGCTTGAAGAAGCCGCACTTCCACAGCAAGTAGGTGAATAGCGCCAGCAGTAGCAGTCCGCCCACAATACCCAGGATGATGATCAGCCAGGGTATCGATGTGTCGCGCTGCTGGTTCCTCAGTTCCGGATAGGCCCGCGTCTCCACCTAAAAAATGCAAAAATCAATTTAAGTAAAAATTGTTTTTGTTTATTAAAAAAATTCCGTTTCAGGATTTTTTTTTTATCGAAAAAGGAAAAGCGAAAAAACCAACTTCAGGATAAAAGCCTCACCTCTATGTTGTTCTGCTCCATCACCTCGACTCCATAGCTATCGGGAATTTGGGCCGTCGCCGTCGAAAAGATCCTGACCCGTTCGACCCTGGGATACTCGCTGACCAGCGTGGAGTTCCACAGGCGGGCCTTGACCACCACTTGGGCCTCGGATGAGGCGGGCATATTGAAGATTTCGCACTCGATGCGAACGCAGTTCGTCGAGCCCTTGTTGCAGTCCAGCTCCACAATGTCCTGCTTCTTGCCATTCGCTCCCTGTGCATTGCCGCTCTCCGGATCGTACATCAATCGCTCCAGCCGGGTGACTCGTTCCAGGAAGCTGCGACGCACCCGGTTCTGGATGGGATGCGAGTTGGCCCGGTTGCCATCTGTCATGTCCTCCCGATCGCTGCTGGAGTAGTAGGTCCTCTGCGAGTGGATGGCACTCTTGTTGTACGAATGACGCGACTGGGAGGGGAACATTCTCATTTGGGCCGGGGCCCTCAAGTAGCCCGTGTTGTCCCTCGAGCCACTGGCCAATTTCAGGGGGTTGACAAACTCGGGCGCCACATGGCACTCACCCTGACTGGCCTCCACCGTGGGTATTTGCTCCAGATAGAGTAGGTACTGGACATTTCGACCGCTCTGGGGATCACTGTACAGTGACCAGGGCCAGTAGATGACCATCTGGACTTTGGGCGCCGTCGAGGGTCCCTCGTTGAAGATGGTGAAACTGTGATGCACCTGCGATCCCACATCGTCCATTCCCATCGGTCCGTGTAGCTCGGCATCCGAGATGCCAGTGGTGGTGCTGGTGGTGGCCACACCCGTCGTCGCACTCGATCCACTGTAGAAACTCTGCTCCGGAATGGCCCAGCCGCGGAAGTGAAGCTTCGCCCGACGCACCACATTCACCAGAAGATCACGTTCGGGACGCTCGCGACCCACCAGCTTGGAGGTGGTATTGGCAAAGATGTGGAACAGCATGGACTTCTCACTCGGCTCCAATCCTTTAGGCTGGAACCGAATGGTCACAAACGTGGTGGTGTCACGCAGCATGGGATTACCCAGACTGCAGGCCACCAAGGTAGTGTTATAGCTGTTGCATGTGGCATTCGTCTATTTTGAGGAGCGGGTTGTAAGATGAAAAAGTTAAAGACGGAACAGAGCTCGTTTCTGACAAAGACTTACCGGCTTCTTGGTGGCCACATAGGAGACTCCCGCTTGATGGGCGATGAACAGTTGAGCTTCGTAAGCGGAATCCGCCAGATTGCTGACATAGATGCGAACCTCCAGTTCCGTTTCATCCAGGATCAAGGTATAATCTTTGCCTAAGAAGAATTAAAAATTTAATTTTTCTAAAAGTCTTTCTGGTTTGATAATCTGGTATTAGAGTTCAAAGGAACTTTCTTTCTTTTTTTTTTGGTAAAGAAAGGGGGCTTAAAAAAACGTTTGTTTTATTAATATTAAAAAAGAGAAAGAGCAAGGGTTATAACTTAAAAATTTGATAGCTAGGCCTTAATGTTCTAAAGGCAACATTATTTGGTGTTCGTTTTTTTTTTGGTAAGAAAGAGGGTTTACTCTTAATTTATTTTTATTAAAACTAATTTGATACTCTTTTAGTCCTAGAGGCAACATTGCTGAATGTTTCAATTATTGTTTTTTTTTAAACAGTACACAGAGAAAAGCCAACCCAACTCACCTGAGGACTGTGTGATGTTCGGCTCCGCCCGGATGACCAGATTGCTCTCGCAGAGATCGTCATCGCCGCAGTCCTTCTGGAAGGTGCCCTCGAAGTCGATGTGCGCCTGGGTCTGGTCCAGTATCGGATTGAGTCGCACCAGAGCGGACTTGGCCAGTGGCGGCTCCTCCAGCGAGTACTTTAATCGAAAACGCACCGGAGTCTGGATGTCCCGGGTATTGGCCTTGATGTAACCCGTGACCGACTGGCAGGCCATCCGGCCATTGGTTTGCACCCTCACCACCCGACTGAGCACATTGCTCCGCTTGTTGTCCCGATCGAAGAAGACCCGCGAGAACTTCTTCAGGTGATCGAAGGTCTCCGCCTCGACGTTGTAGGCCAGCCGGAGCTCCTTGCTCTTCTCGTCGTACGGATCGATGCTGCAGCAGGCCTCGAAGGTGAAGCAGGTCAGATTGCTGGCCGGATCGGCGGCACAGCCCGGCTGATTGGGGTCCATGTTGCGCAGCTCGTCGCGCTGCACCTTCGTCTGGATGCTGATGATGGGCCTGGCCAGCAGGATGACCGCGGCCGAGGAGTTGAACGCCCCGATAACCACATCCGGATAGGAGTTGTCGTCCAGATCCGTGTTGCCCGATATCGATATGCCGAAGGTGCGGATGGCCGGTTGGCCAGTGGGCGTGATGCCCCCCAGCTCCGAGGCCATTATCTTCTGCGCCGGCTTGGCATTCAGTCCCTGCTCCGATCCCAAGTAGATGTAGACCACGCCGTTGCCCTCGTACGGAGCTCCCACCGCCAGATCCTCGCAGTTGTCCTTGTTCAGATCCCCGATATTCGCGAGGGCCAGGCCGAAACGACTCTCTAGCGTCCCCGTCAGCTTCAGTGTATACTTCCGGGGCAAAGTGTCCTTGTCATTCTGATAAACGTACACAGCTCCACCCTCCGTTTTGGTGAAGTAAAGCGGAGCGGCCACTATCAAGTCCGGTCGATGGTCGCCGTTCACATCGGCGGTGGCCAGTTCGTAGCCAAAACTCGATCCGAACTGCTCGCCGTCCAGGATCGAGTGCACCGGAATCGGATTGTCGGTGGACTTGTCGAAGATCACCACCTGACCGTGGCCCTGCGAACGTGGAGCTCCGGCCGCATACGACATTTGTCCGAAGAATCGGCCCCCCGTAACGGACATGCCCAGGTAGCTGTACTTGTCCACCGGCGAGCTGTTGTCCGAGTGATCACTGTAGTAGGTCGTCTTGTCGCGCTGCAGGTACTCCCCACCAACCTGGGTCACCCAGATGGACCCGCGCCAAGTGTAGGGTCCGGGGGAGCCCAACACCATGGTATCATCGTCCAGGAGAGCAGCGGATGTTCCCGCCTGGCACAGTCCGTAGTCCTCGTGTTGTCTGTGGATTAAAAATAGGAAGGTAAAGATGTTAAGATATAGGTTTTTTTGTATTAATATATTTGTTACGATTATTCTTTACTCCGAACACTGTTCCACATAAAGTTTCCTCTACCCAAACCATTATCTTTCTCGTAGTCTTTTATAACATAAAGTTTGTCGATGAGTACATTTTGTTAGCTATTAACGACTTTGTGCTGAAATGAATATAACTTTGGTAATAGTAAGCCTCTAAAAGAATCCATCCCTTTTCTCTCAACTTTGGTCAAATATTTGGTAACACTTACAAATATCTGCATTTCATTCACTTTAGTTTTAATTGTATGCAATGTAATTGCAGATAAAAACAACTGCCGTTACCACATCAGATCCGGTTAATTTCTGATTTATGATAGTATAAGCCAAAGAGTCAAGGACTTGATGTCTTGGTCATCTTCATTTACCCCGCATGGATTATTCTGTTCCAGGACCTGGACATTAATAGATGACCATGGTCAACAAAAGGACTCTTTGGGCACCCGTATCTTTATTTCCCCGCCATTTATCTATTCCCGAATGGAGTTGTGCGTTGGACATTAATGGATGACCAGGGTCAACATTTCCACCTATTTGTGACCTCTTTTGTTTTTTTTTTTGTACCCCCTGCCTATTTCAAAATCGAGTTTGGACACGCGAGTTTTAGCTCGATGAAAAATTGCATATTCAGAATGATGACAGGAGCCACCTCTGACCCCCCTCGTTACCGAACGCTCCCTGATTTCGGTCATCAGGTGGGTGCGGAATCCCTCCTGTCATTTAAATAAATTAAATTTCACCTTTATGAGTGTGCGTTTTTGGCCTGCAACGACGTCATCGGTGTCACACTTGAAGTGACCCTGCCCCAACTCGCAACTCGCCACACACGCTGAATGCTAATTGGGCGAAACACCCCCGCATTATTCATCGCCGAAGATAATTCACCTTGACACTTTTCTTCCCCTTTCGCTTCCCTGCCAGGAATAAAAAACAAACAAACAACTGACCCATGTCACCTGCAAAGAGAAGGGGATGTGGTGTGGGTTGTTATGATTACCTCAACCCACAAAAAATACCTGATCAATGTAGATAGCGATATCAATGACCTGAGACAACCGGCAAGAAATCCACCGTACAAGAACAAAAGATAATAAAATATTATAAAATAAAACCTACATGTACATCATTTTGTAAGATTTTTTAGATATTACCTATTACAGCAACGTTTAGATATATAGAATGTATATAGAATATTTCATGTCGAAATAAAAACAACTATCCCTAATTGACATTCCTCAGTAATGACCAAGAACAAAAATATTCACTATTCTCCCGGTTCCTAAACTGATGGCATTTCCAAAAATTATTTAAGAGCCTCTTCGTCAATAATTTATAATCCTCGAATAGTGCTATGGATTTTACAAAACGACTTTTTAAGTTCTTCAGTGAAAATTAAATTTCCTCCCTGGTAACTCTATCCAAATATCTCTGAAGGATTGAAAAATTATTTATGATATACTTTTGATAAATATTAATATTAAATAACTCAGAGTACTCACCTTTGCACTGGACGTCCTTTGCAGGGTTCGTGGACCTCCTCGAATTGCAGATCGTTTGTAAGTAGATAGCAGAGACCCTGGCCATAACGATTCTCCCTAACGATGTACATATAGCGATGGGCGCAGACGATCACCTAAGATTATAATATATTATTGCATTATAGAGCGTTATAAGTCAAAATTATTTTATAACATAAATATTTTGGCTTTATATTTGTTTAATATTTAATAATAATAATAATGATTAATATGCTCTCACTCACCTTTCCGCCGGATCCGTTGGCTTGCAGGGGATTCGATCGCACCGTAACGCCCATCCATTGATCCTCCTTGATTTCGTCGTTGCCGGGCGGTGAAAGAATTTCGCTATCAAAAGCTGAGCGAAGAACGAAGAACGGAGAATACGAAGAGCGAAGAATGTGAAGATCGCGGGAGAAAGAGAGAAAGTGCAGAGTGTTAACAATTGCCAAAAAAGAGATGCAACGTGTGATAGTGTGTGTGTGTGATTGTGTCTTTCTGTGCGTGTGTGTACAAATGTGTTTGTGTGCATGTCAGCAACAACAACAATAATAATAATATAACATCAACAACAACAACAACAATAACGGTAACGGTAATAATAATTAATAACTTTAAAAAACTAAGAGTAGTATGCATTATCAACAATATATATATATAGTATATGGTAAAAACAATAATAATCATTCACAAATTTACATACGTACATATGTACAGCAGGGTGGACCTTTTATTTCAATCTATGAGGTGTATCTTTGGTTGTAAATATATACTCTATTGTCAAATAGATTATTTCCAAAAATTTGTAATGATATAACTTTTCAGTTTTTTTTTAAATTTATACTCAATCCAATAAATAAATAAATTTGGACTTCGTTAAATTGGGTATTTTACAACAATTTAAAATGTTTTATTGAGAATTTGGTTATAATTGAACAATATAATAAAACATGGAGTATTTTTTTTGATAAATGCGTTATCTGTTTTGATATGATGATCACTAAATACTTTTAAAAGTAAATTAAATTAAAAGTTAATGCCATTTTTAAAGTATTCGGGTCCACCCCAATGTTCAACTCGAACTGGAAATCGAAATTGAAACAAAATCAGTAAAATGCAAATTCCAACCGACTTCGAACTCCGAACAATTCAATTATTTACAGCTGATTTTTGGGCAACAGCAACAAGTTTTTTTGATTGCTTTTTTTTAATGTTGGCGGTAAGTTGTAAAAAGAGAAAAAATCAGGGAGAGGAGGAGCGGGGAGAGGGAAACAAAAAATTGTTAATTAAACGAAGCATGAAACGAAGCAAAAGAGCGGAAAAACAAAAATGGAAAGCGCAGCCGCGAAAGAGAGAGAGCCGAACGAAATTGATTTAGAATGCATTTTAAGGCATCAAAGTGTTGAAATGTGATAAATGATTATTACACTTGCTGGAGCGAACGGGAGGGGAGATTGTGAGACAGAGAGAGTGAGAGAGAGTCGAGTTGCACAGAGCAAATATTTCAAAATTTGATAATCAAGCGAAAAACTTCCCAATTTAATTCTCCACTCTGTTACAATTTTTTTTGAAACTGAATTGAGCTTTTTCTTAGATCCTTAAAAAATATTAATAATTTGGTTCATATAAATTTCTATCATTTAAGAAAATGTTTTTATTTTTGTATATTTGATATATATATGATGTTTGGAAAACATAGAGTATTTCAAATTATTTATAAACTTTAGTAATATCAACTTAATATGCAATTTCTTTCGCTGTACAGTTTTCTTTACGGTTTTCGTGGGGCGTGGGCAGTTCTCGACGGGTTTGACGCGTTATAAAACGCTTACTGCTGTCGCGCCTGCGCAGTGAAAGTCGCGCAGATGGAAGAGCCGCCCACTGCCACTCCCCCTTTTCAGATTTCTTCATCGCAATTTTCCCATATTTCTGCGTTTTTGGACATTGGTTCGAGTGAAAAAGAATTCAGATCTCTGAAGGTAATGGCAAAAATATAAGGGTACTGGGTAATGTGCGGTAATGCAAAGAAAACCTCAACCAAAACCCCCTGTTTTCCCCTTTCCCCCAATTTCACCCCGAACCCCCCCCTCCCAAAAAAAAAATGCCAAGCCATTTTCGCTCAAGAATTCGCATATGCGCTGTATTTTTTACAGTTTGCAGTTATTTTTATGCCTCTGCCAACATTTGTTTCGCCTTTCATTCGTGCACTGCGAAAAAACAGTACAAATTTCGTTTGTTTATAAGCTGTTCGTTTGTTTATAAGCTATAACTATTCTATACTAATCTTTAGTAATTTTATTTTTTGGGACTATTATTTAAAAAATGAATTAAAAATATTTGTTAAAAATGTAGTTTATATTGAGATTAGTATGGAAAACAAAGGTGACAAAATTATGAAACATATTAATATGAATAGCCCGTTAAAAAAATGTATAAGATTCAAGATTTTACATTTTCTGATGCAAAAAAAATCGAATTCGTTCTTTGTGTAGTCATTTGTTCTGGATTTCGTTTTAGTTTTTTTATTGTGCTCATAGTTTGAGAAATTTGTCACGTTCTTGGGCGGCGCCGTTGGCAAAAACCCACATCTTCGTCTTTTGTAGGTTTTGTAATTTTTTTTAGCTTCTTGCAACTGCCACGCTCTGATTGTCAAAAGAGCAAAGAAGAAGAACTGGGGGAAGAACAAGAAGCGGCAGTAGAAACCCGGTCACAGTGGCGTTCAAAAATATGCAGACGACCCAGTTGCAAGTTACCACTCGGGGTGACGAAGGGGGTTTTAAACACCCAGCAGGGCAAAAGAACAAATGGATTTGCATATGGAGTCGAAAGAGGAGAAAAACCGAAGCCCGAATACCCATACTTAAAGTTATATAACATAAACATTTAAATTTTGTTATTTAATACCTATTTGAAGGTGATACATTTTGCACAATATAACACAATATATAACATCAGCTGCAATAAATTCTCTTCAAAAACTATGAAGTGCTAAAACTTGAAATATTCTAAGTAAATAATCAAGAGAAATCTGCGGAAATTAACTTAATCAGCTTTGAAATCACCTCGTCCTCCTATTAATTCTATAACTTGTGGGTAGTTTTGCGTAAACTTTATTTGCATTAAATGTAACAACAAATATATTATTGATTATGTCACTGCATTGCTAATTTCTGGAAAAACTCTTGACACCCTCTACAAGGCTGTAAAGTGATGGCAATAGCAGCTGCCAGGGCTATATAATTAGTGCTAAATGAGTCGCCAATTGAAGCCGCCGAAAATGTGAAGCCACATTTGTGGGGCTTTAGGATTTTTCGAGTGGCCCCCATCGCCATGCCATTCCGATCCCCTTGGTTTTGAATGGAAATTCCGGGAATCAGTTGGGGCATGCTAAAGGAAATGGTTAACATGTGACGTCGATAATGAAGTTGTTGCTGCAATTGAAGCGTGCAAAGGCCCTCAACAAAAGTTCAGAAATACTATCGCATATTTGTTTAAAAATATTTTAAGTTCAGCTGGCTTGCTTGTCGATTATATTTATATTTATTTAAAAATAGGGATTAGGAAACTGATGTGAAGAATTTAGTTTGGGAATACCAAAAGATTCTTAATTTCCCAAATATTTCATAATGTTGGTCTACTTGCTTATCGATCGAATAATAAAATATATAGCATCTATTTACTTATCACTTTCCATTTATCAACTGATAAGCCTAATAGTGATTATTTGTGTTTATATTCAGAGAGGGCATAGCAGTAGTTTATAAAACCCTTTTACGTTTAAAATTTGAAGGTCGATATAAGTATATCTGGGAATATCAGACCATTGTGTGCCGTTTGGGTTATTGCAATAAACATTAAATGATAACTTAATAGTATAGTCAAGCATTCGAACATTCAAATGTGTATTTGTACAGCTAGATGTGTAATTTAATATCTTATGTTGTATCTAATTGCAATTAGTGCGTGCATGCGTGGCAGATCGGTAAAAGTAACGATATAAGTGAGAGTACGAGTGAGAGGGAGAGAGATAATCATGATGGCGGCCATAGGCATGCGTGCGTGACTGTACATTTGCAATCGGTGATCGGAGATATTCATAGATTTGCAGAAGATATATGTACAAGCAATTTATTTACTTTTTGGTAAAAAAAAACAGGGAGAGATGGGTGCACTGAATCGAAAGTATGATTAATGCAGGGGTTAATTCAACGAAAAATCAAACCTTAAGTGAACGAATCAAAGCGCAAACCAAAGGTATGGATAACTGAATACGGCATACTGGTTAATATATATAGTTCGATCGAATATTGAATGAATGTTAGCGGTTGCGATGAGATGCGCGATCCTTGGTGGGGAATCGGGTAATTGGGATCGGTTTTTGGTGGGCATGACAACAATTAAAGCACCCAAAACCACTTACTCTTATTAATCTCATATGCTCCGTTCGCTAAGGGATTCGTTCGTTCGATTTATCGAATGGCAAGTATCGAAAAGATTTGTCAGTATTTTTTGGACAGTTGGAGTTGGACGGGTTAGGATTTCAGGTTGAGGTTGAGGTTGAGGCAGAAACACAAATGAATTTCCCAGTTATGCGCACCGAATACGGAATTCAATTTTGGCGGAACCAAAACAGGTAAGGGGGAAGAGAACGAAAAATAAAAACATAAGAAAGAAAAAAGAGAAAGAAAGGACAAAATAATTAAAAATTAAATTTAATGTAGTTTTCGATATCGGTATTTGTGTTTTTTATATATTGACTAAGATGCTAGGACAAATAATTGGATATCTATACAGTAGGTACTAGAGGATAATACGAGTATAAATATAATAAGTGCTCATCAAGTGAACGAACGATTCAAGAACTGATCGCTTGCTAAGTTAATCGTACGATTCAACAAGTGATCGATAAAACGATTAAACAATAAATAGATGGCAAAACCCATTTAATAAATGGGGAATCAGTCACACTCATAATGTTTGCAGCCTGATTGATATAGGAAAAAATCTTAATTCCAATAATTTATTGATTTAATCGCTTGCAATATCGTTTAGATATCGATCACAGCATTCTCTCCTACTTAAAATTAAGAATAAAATAGTTTTTTTTTGTTTAAATGTTAGACATGTTTAGTCACAAATCTCTGTACAGCATTTTTCAATCGTTTATGTACAATTCGCAGACTTGATCAGAATCCAAAAACAAGATATTGGGGTAAACTGAAAATGCGAATCGGTTAGCGGGAATGAAGATTGGCTCGGCCCGGTTGATCCTTGAACCTTGGCACTCCGGTTAGTCACTTGGCAGTTGGGAGCGGGATTCAGGATTAGCGGGGTTACCACGAGACCGGACAATCTACGACTATAACTATAGATCGATATTTGTATGTATGTGTTACTGAGACTGGCACTAACCAATCAACCTTCACCAATGATAGCAGGCTCAGAGTAGGAAATATAAAAGGGTACAGGTACCGAAGCTGGGTTAGGAGTTATCGACTAACTTGAGATTATATACGTACGCGTTTTCTTTTTTTTTACTCAATTTAAAAATAAGAACCTAAGAACTTAAGTAGTGAATATATATAGACTGCAGATCCTAGTTATTTTCTATACATCACAGATATGATTCACTTACATCGTCTGCCATCGGTGATCACTTGTTCGCAGTCATCGAAACTCTGGGTCATCGGACACCGCCAAAGGGCGCCAGAATGTGAAGTGTTCGGCTGTCGATTTTGATCCAGTGGGGCTCCCACTAAGACACTGAAAAAAAAGGAAAATCGCAAAATTATAGTTAAAAGCAATATTATGTAAGCCTTAAATTGTATAAGATATAAAATGTGTTTGCAAAGTCATATATGATATTATATAATATATTTTAGTAGTTATTAAAGTTGTGCGATAACTGAAATAGTGATTTTTTTAATCAGATACACGCTTATAAATTATAGGAAGTTATTCTTTTTTTTCAAGCTGCCTAATCGTTCAACCAATATTTATTCAAGCTTCTTTCAATGCCAGACCTTTGTGGACTTTTACACTTGAATGATATTTTTGATTATAAGTATCTCAGATATTACGCTTGAGCAATATTTTGTAGACTTTGACACTAGCATGATATTTTCGATTTCCGCTTTTGTTGGAAGTTACAGAGTTTCCAAAAACCCTATTATTTTTTCTGTGCATATATTTAACTTAACATGTTGGTCACCCGAGCCGACCACAAATAACTGGCAAGACAAGCGATCTGCGGTCAGTTGCGCCTCGGATCGGTTGGCTTATATAGTATATAGTGGTAGTCATGGCTATCTGCTAATTGCGGGTCGCCACTTTGGCTTCGGCTGGTAATCGATTTGTAGGTGGGTTCAACTTCAACTCAGACACAACTGAGCGACAATTGCGACTTGGTTCAATGCACTTCGCTTGGCTCTTTGCATTTTATTCGGGGCTTGGCTCTGCCGAAAAGTAATTACTCCAGGCGATAAAAGTGCTCAGATTGGTGAGGGGTCTGGGTGCGTCTGCACGAAAGATCCGCTAATGAGCAGTCAAATTACCAAGGAGCAGCGAGAAGCCAGCAGGATATGTCGAAATACGGTCGCGAAACAGGGAATGTAATTTAAAGTTTGAAGGGCATTTAAAGTGCACGCTGAGAATATTATTTAAGGTAAAATAATATGTCCCAAAGCATCTGCATTTTTAAAATGGATAAAATTATAGCCAAAACATTATCAGTAAAATCAGATTTCTAAAAAATATTAAACTTAAGTAGATGAATTGCAAGATGCTAACATTTTAATGAAGGAAACATAAAAAAAGTTGAAATAAATATATATACGAAAACCAAAAGGTATTTAACCCATATCAATAAATAGAGGAGAACAACTTATGCAATTATAAATCAAAAAGAGTCAAAACTTTTATTATTTCACATAAAATATATCGAACCTAAGGTAAGCAAATATATGCAAGATGTGCTTGAGAAATGCCACGTTAAGTCTAATTGCCGATGCATGATATCCAAGAGAAGAAAGACATTTCTCCAGCGCGAAACGTCGCCAAAAGGCAGTGGAAACATGGCCAAGAAACACGCTAAATGGCAACAAAGTAGGGCCCGCAAAAAAGGGGCGGCTAAATTGGAAAAAAAATACAAAAAACAATAAAAAGAAAAAAAACACCCACGTTCGCTCACTTAACGTGTTTAACATGAATGTTCATTATCCTGCAGCCGTAAGCTCAGCCATAACCCACAGCAACAACCGCAACATCAGCAACAACAGCAACATGCAACAACTGCTGCAGCAACAACGGCAACTTCTGCGACAACAACAACTGAAATTGCATGTACGACAACTACAAAACACGAAGGCGAGGAGTGGGTTTATGGCGGCCATTAAGTGGCACCTACACACGCCACACACACAACACACACACCGCACACCACCAAAGCCTCATACACAGCGAAAAAGGATTGATATGATAAGGATGCATTTTTATGTATCTCACAATTAAAAAAACATTTCTTAAACAATTCAAAATTTCAATAAAATAATAATTTTATCATTGTTGTTTTGTAAAACTGATGAAAGATACAAATTGATTGCAAAGCGTTGGGCCTCGAATACCTGAACTATTGTTGCTAGTGTCATTTAAAAATGATTTTCACTTCTGACAAATATTTTAAATTACAAATTAAATATTTAAAAATATTATACCAGTGATAAGTGTGGTTTTTTTTATTTGCCCCATTAAGTTTATTGTATAAACCTCACAAAAAAAAAAAAAAAATTTATTTTTAATTGAAATTGAATTAATATCGATTTGTTTTGTCCTGTGCATCAAACCTAAGCAATCAACCGTCACAGCAGCAGCATCAACAGAAAACCGAAGAAAAATCGAAAATAAAAGAAATCTTTAAGTGCCCAAAGGCAAAACTGGTGGCCAAATTGCCGATGAGGGTGTGGGTGAGGGGCTTTGGGGGGAGGGGGGCGGAACTGGGTGCGGGTGGTGTAGGTGGTGCAAAAAAAAAAAAACAAAACAAAAAAAGGAGAAGGAGAAGGAACCGTTGCTCATGGGCTTACTCCAAGTTATCGGTTTTGTCGCCTCACAATTGACACATTTACCGGTTTGGCGGTCTTTAAACCACAAAAATCCAGAGATACTCACGAGTTATTAGTGGGATACAAAGTCATATTAAAACAGATTAAAATGATGAATAACATTTTCTTTAAGACACAAAACCCAATTTATTAAAAATGTTTTTAAATGTAAAAAAATCTTTAAGACAAAAACTTAAACATTAGTTCAAATAAGTTATGCGTTCAATTAAATATTTTATCGAATAGATAGACTTTTGATGAAGGCTATGTAAATTGTAGATATTCTCTTATCAGTTGCCTTTCTTAGAACGACATACAAATATACCAAAAACTGTATTTTAAAATGGTGGTGTCCCAAAAAAACTGTCATACGTTTGAAACATATTTTTGGGCGATTTTTATTCAGTTTGAATGATGTAACCCCCCTAAGACATTCCGATAACTAAGTTAAAATGTAGTTTTATTCCGAAAAGCGAAGAACCTGTTGGCTGTGAACTTCCACTTCAAAACAGGGCCACTAATGAAGCAAGAAAACTAGATCAAGACCCAGTCCGAGTTTTTCGGGCCAGGTTAAGACCTGATCTCTCTCCGCCGCTACCCATATTTTTCACGTGTTTGTCTTGTGGTCATTAACGCTGACACTCGCATTGCAACAGACCCAACAGCACACAAAAAAAAAAAAGAAGACTTAAGATGCTAACCCACCGACCTGGCCTGACCCTGCCTCATTTTAGTCGGTTTTATGGCCGGCTTTGCTTTTGACCCGCTGTCGAATGACTCTCTTTTCCTCCGCTTTTCCGAGGCTGCTCATTGAACAGGTGCCTGCATTTTCCCCGAGGTGATGGAGATCTGGTAAGGGAAATAAAACACGAGTCACATAAATCTGGTCACCAAACGCCGCTGGCTGTAAATCTTTTGACATTGCCCGAGTCCATAAAACAGCCCTAATGATCTAGCCGGAATTTTGATTTCGTAGAGAAGCCAGTGCAGTGAAGTGAAGTGGGCGGTGGAACTTGGAAAACGGAGCTATTTGATTTTTTTATATATATTTTCGGTCTGCTCGGATTCTGGAGCGAGTTTGTTTTTATGGCACTTGCCACTTAGCTTATCAATTAGCGGGGAAGTCGGGGGAAATGGGGTGCCAAGGGGGCTTAGGATGGGGATTGATCCCCTCAATTATCGTGAAGTCGAACAAATGAGAATACTCTGAAAAAAAAACTGCTAAAAATAGTTTAATTTAGATTTAAGTCTTGCATAAGCATTCCCATTCTAAAAACATATTTATAAAAATATATACATATATAAAAATAAAATTTATCTGAAGTTTCAGTGGACTTCTCTTGCCCACTGTATGTACATATATCAATTTTGAATTAAAGAAAAAAGCTCTTAGGATTGATTTTTATATAAATTTAAGAGTACAGAGTGCTTCCTTTCAGCTATAAAATTAATAATTATTTAATAAATTCATCATATTTATCACATAAATATTTTAGGTACATATATACCTTTGTCAAAAAAATTTCCTCTTTATTTTGAAAAACTAAGACTTAATAAATGACTATGAAAATATTTGTTCTCGGTGTAAAGACTGCTCCACTTGCTGGACCGCATGCAATTAAAATCCAATGACGCTGAACTTCTAGTTTTAACTTTTGGTGGTGGATCTGTATCTGGATCTAGAAAGTATAGTGCATGTGGGGTGGGGGTGATGCAGTGCACTGGCGACGACTGGTTAGAATGCATTTAATTAAATTTGAGCATTAATTGCCGCTTTAAGGCGTCGCGCGTGTCGCCTCAATTGCCGGGGTCTCGAAAACCCTTTCAAGTGGCTATTACAAACCCCCTCTCAGGCCAACCCCTCTGCAATCCATTCAATCCATCCAATCCATCCATCCATCTATATATGCACCCCCAACCATCACCCGCAGCTGGAGAGTCTCTTGTGAGAATTTGATTGTTTGATGGAATAAAAAACGAAGAAAGGCCTTTGGAAGGGGATCTCTTCATGTCTTGACTCTAATAGAAAAATTCAATTATTATTTAACCATAAAGAAAGCAGATATGGGGGGTATAAAAAGAGTAAATGAGCCCTTTTTTTTATTGAAGAAAATATGAAAAATTTTGTAATTAAAATATAACTAAGCCTCTCAAGGAACATGTATCTAATGCTGATTTAAAGCTTTGTTTCATTATGAGTAAGTTAGTTTTGTTTGTACTAATTTATCGCGAACCTTCTCTTTGCAAGATAGGTAAAGTTCCTTGTGATGAGTAACGAATAAATATGAATTGAGTACTTTGTAGTTCTTCATTAAATTTTGTATTCAATGTGCTCTTTCTGGAAAACAATTCAACCAATATTCATACAATGTTTTAAGAATCTATCGGAGCAAAAAGAAATCTGGTTTATATATATATTAAAAACAGGCTGAGGTTTTTAATTTTTAATTTCAACTTTAAATGAGCTTAAAATATCTATAGTTGTCTTTTCCACTTGCACACTCTTCGATTTTTATTTCTATAAAAATTGGCTTAACTTCAGACTTATTTTCGTTGCCCCGTTCCACAGAAGTTACTCCCCGAATTGCATTTGCCACAATTTTGAGTACATACTTTGTTGTCTGACTTGGGAGCCCCTTTTTGGTCCAGCTGTGTTTGCCTTCTTTTCTTATTTTTTCGGTTGCTCAGAGTCGTTTTCTTCTGTTTGTGTATCTTATTAGTCATGATTATCACAAGTGTTCCCAAGTGTTCGCCCTCGCCCTCACCATCGCTCAATCCCCAATCCCCAATATTTTTCCCTAAGTGGTGCAGCATCGTTCAAAACCCACTCCTCAGCATATTTATTTATTATCATTTGTCTACCCCAAAACCAGCCACAAAAATTCAATTCATTTTCGTCTCCCCGTGACCCCGGCAACTGAACCCCCTCACTCCATTGGCGGTGTAAATATTTATGGATCTGCTGGAGACAAATATGGTATATGGTGTATGGTATATGAGTGGTAGTGGGATGGCTCATCTGTTTGGAACACCCTCTAGGATCGATCTGTTTCCGGCCATCGGATGCCGTTCCGATTTCGCATTCGGTCTGACCATTTTATTTGGAAAACTACTTGAGATAAGATGTGAATGCTATTAATTAAAAGTGACTAGATTTTACAATGTGGTTCATTTTTCTCTATTCTTGAGGTAAGCTGTCTGAAATTCGCAAACAAAAATTGTATTTTTCCAGTATTTGTTTCCTAAATATTTATATGCCATTTAAGTATTTTCTTTGTTTCCAGCTTTATTCCAAAACTTTTGAGTTATTAAAAATATTATTTATATGGTTATATATTAACCAATTTTTAAAGTAACAAGTAGGAATTATTTGTATAATCATGTATAATTAACATCGCTGCAGCTGGAAGAAAATCCTTTTGATTTGTAAGTCGTATTTTTTGCTCAGTTTGTGGGCTATCGCGTATTTGATATTTGCAATGCGTTGTTTGCCCCGAGGTGATTGTGCTGAGGTGTCGCCAGGTGATGTTATTCGGACCTAATTATGCCTACGCCCGTAGGCCAACCGGCGTTAGTCACGTCCTTCTCGATTCCTCGAGGATTTTTTTGAGTTTAAGGGGAAATCGGCGGAGAGTGTGAGATGCGTGATTCGCAGGATACTTCCTGCTGCGACAGGATGAAGTTATCGGGGGACGAGATGGTTAGATGGGTCTCTAGTTCTCTACTTCTCTACCTGAACTGAACTGAACTCTTGTTACCTGTCCGATCGGAATCGAAGATAGGCGACACGCGGTGTCGTTTACCTGCAGCTGTCTTGAAAAGTGGAAATAAATAAAGTACTACCAGTAGAGGAGGAGGATGTGTTGAGGTTCAGCCACCAGCAGCATTTGCGTCAAATTGGAAAGCGATTGTCCATCGATTGCCCACTCTTTTGGGCCGGGGGGCCAGTAAACTGACAGCCAAAGTGACCAAAAATCAAATTACGAATACTGAAAGCCGGCAACAATAGCAACAGAAGCAACTGAATTACCATTGCCTAATTCAATTTGCGCATTAAGTCGACAACGTCAACGGCAATGACGATTGACACTCGCACCATCGGCTCAATGTCAAAGCTATCCATCAAGTTTGTGGGTCTCAAGGCGGGGAATATATGGGTAATGGAAGAAGGAAAATTTAGAAAAATAAAAATATTTAAATATATTTACTAACATAATTTAAGACACTCCTGTTTCATTAAATATTTTTCAGCAAATATAGGGAACTATGGGTAATGGAAGAAAGAAAACTTTAAAACACTCTTATTTAATTTAATTTAATTTAATTTAATTTTATTTTTTTCACATTCCATTTTTTTTCTTTTTGCTTTCTCATTGTTTTTAAATACAATTTTTTTATTAAAGATCTCCTGTTGCTTGCCATTCCATTCCCAGGAAAAATGTTATTAAAACCATTACAGCATTTATGTCGGTCTTCATATTTCGTTCTTGTGCATTTCGAGGCATTTGATTTCCTATTGTTCCGATCAACCTAACCCAACCAACATATGCCACTCCCGTTTTATTCCGCTGCATATTACTCGAATCCGTTCTGCAGAGTACGGCCTTCCATCATCTAATCCCTCAACACTCGACGTAACCTAACCCAACCCAATAACCCGCGAGATTTGTCACTTCAGAAACTACAAAATACATCCGACAAACGACATACGACAGCGAAAAACATACTTCAATAAATTTGTCGGTTTTCGGGTTTTCTTTCATTTTGGTGTTTATGTATATAAATTGTTTTTTTTTGGGTGGAGGGGTCAGCTTAAAATTCAAGACGGGCAGTCACCAAATGCGCATAATTTGATGGGATTTGGTTAAGTCATCCGTTGTTTCGGGTGGAGAGGGAGGGGCGGCGATGTTTGGGTGGGCGTGGCATGTCAAGGTGTCGCCATGACGCGCGTGTCCAAAAAAAGCCGCTGAGATTACTTGTCCGAATGAAGTCATGCCCAAAAATCGCAGGGAAATTCATAGCCCTCAAGGGTTCTTGTTCGTTTTTTTCGGGCTGTTAATCATTTGTTTTGTTGTGCAGCTCCGGTTATAGATATCAGATGCCATTAGCTAACATCCGCGGATGTTTCAATTTGCACACAGCCAAATCCAAATCCAAATCTAAATCTAAATCCATAATGGGAGGCAGGCACGCGTTTCCGCTATTGGTCAAGCACATAATGTGTCCATTAACTCGCAGAACTAGACGCCACAAAAAAACCAACCCAAACCAAACCAAAGTGGGAATCTGGTCAAGTTGATGACGCCTTCGATGGCGCCGCTGAAAAGTGCGGAAACTTTCCAAAAAATCTGACAAGAAAAGTCTCAACTAAAAGGCCGAAATGTCCTATACTTTGAATAATCACTTAATTTACACAAAAGATACGTTTTTGTTTGGTTAGAAATGTTGCTAAAATTGTATTTTATTTAATAAAGCTTTAAAAAAAGCTCCTAAACACAATATTTCTAAAAAATTTAATAACATGTGTCCATTGTTATGTTTTTTTTTATAATTACCATTTGAATGGGCTTTGGACCCTTTCGAGTGCTACCTATTGTATTGTGTTCTACTAGATTAAATGTGCACGAATTAAAATAACAATAGATATTAATTAATTCATACAGCATCAAATTTTGAGTTGTTAAATATTTAAAAATAGTTCTTAACATTTGTTTTGAGTTAACCAACCTATTTTTGGTCAAAAAAATATTTATTAATGACTGGCCAAATTAAGCCAAAATTAAATAAGGGTAAGGTCTAAAAAAAACGCTCTGGGAAAATGAACGATCTGTGCATTTCGTTGGCCCAAGCCCAACCTCGTTCCACATTTGATTGGGTCATCGCTCACGGCTCGTTAATTTGGCCAGCCGAATGGGAAATTGATACAGGAAATGCAGCCTAGTGTTAACTGATAACTCTGCCCAAAATTCGTGCGTTGTCCGCAGCTGTGCGGCTCTGATTAATTGTGGGTCAACACAGATGCAGATGTTTGCTCGCATATATGTTACTATATATCTCGCTGATCTACATATGGTTCATATGGTTAATATGGTATGTGTGTAACCACTGGAGCGTTAAATTGCCGCGGTAGCCCGCTTTACCGCCTACCCACCGAGCCCAGATAGCCATCGAACCAAACCACCAACCGACCATCGATACATTCGCCCATCTGCACTGAGAAAAATTCTGCTGCGCCACCTTAGTTTGAGTAAACTTATTATCAACTTCAATAATAAGTTTTGGGCTTAACATTTTTGAATGCAACTCTATAAATTCTATTTTTACTTTAATGGGACACGAAGTACAGAACCTTGTAGAACTTTAGCAATAAAGCTTAAAATTTATTGTTTAAAAGTTAAGTCCATTTTGATGTTTAAATAAGATCATTTTCTTAATTTAATTTTTATGACATTTTTTCCCAGTGCAACTCTGGGATCCACAGCCCCTTGATCCATCAACGTAACCCAAGTAGCACAAATTGGCCCGCGGCTTTGCAGCTTATTGCGTTTTGTATTTGGATATTCTCGTTTTTGTTGTTGTTGGGAAAAAGCGGCCCAGCAGTTTCAATTCATTTCCATTTCCCCCGGACTCGCAAGCCATTTCCATTATGAGAATTGATGGCAAGGTCAAGCGGTTGGATCAGCGTTCGGAAATTTGTCTCTGGCAAATGCGCATGCGCAGCTTCGGGCTTGACTTGATCTCTACAGTGTTTACTCCCCCAACATGCGCTCAAGTATGGAAATATATAATTTAAATAAAAATACCATTAAATGTTAGGTAATAGATAAAATATTAGTTCTTGGCAATCAAATTAAAAAGGGCTAATTAAATTTATATACCTTCAAATTCCATAGATTTCAACCTATTGAAGAAAGACTGTACTTCTATATATTTCCTATATTTGACTTTTGCTTGCTCCGCTCATAAATTGTTGGTAAACAAATTGTTGTTCCCGGAGGCCTAGCAAAGATCAAGAGTTTTTGAGAAGGGGAAATAGTAGGAAGGAGGAGGATGCTTGATTAATTCGATAAACTGAACGATAAATATCGCTTGCCGGTTAATGGAAGCAATCCAATACGGAAGAGAGATTAGGAGATTAGGAGATTACAGTGTGCTTCTATTAATCGAAGTCAATTAATCGATGGTAACCTGTTGGCTGTGATCTTCTTAGGGGACTTAGTTCTCTAGTTTTCTAAGTTTTCCATGTAAATTCCTGCCAAAGGATTTGAATCTCTTAGTAGATTATACATTTTTATTTATTAGCAAGGCAGAATCCCTAGTTTTTTTTCAAATAAACATTTCTGTCTTGTATTTCTGGTTTATTCTTTTTTAAAGTTAAAAAAAGAAAGAAATACCCTTTTTAAACCCAATTTTACAGATCTTCTATTATTTATATAACAGGAATTACCAATTAAATAAGATTTAAATAAGCAATCCAAGCTAATAAATTTAAGAGAGATGAAGAAGAAAATCCGGGGGACAGGTCAAGGTTGGGTATATATCGGCATGTACGTTTTTTCAATACGGGTGTTTTCTGGCACATTTATGGGAACTGACATGGCGACAATAAAAACGTTAACACGCCTATGCCCCAAAAAAGAGTGTGAGGCAGGAGATATGGAGATACAGAGGGGACTGGCCGGCCATATTTAAACATAATTTCGTTTTTTATTATCCTTTCATGACAAAGACGAAGCCGCACCATAAACAAATACACGTATATGTACTTCCATGCATAAGTATCCATATATACACAAGAAGCTGAGAAGAGGCGAAGAAGGCTTGGAGACAATGACGTTTAATAGCGGTCGCTAAGTGGAGGGCAACTGAAGAAGGGTCTACACGGAAAGTAAATATTTTTTGATTTGTAAATATATAAAAAATTATTTAAGGTATGGTGGGATTTGAATTTTTTGTACGAAGTGAAATCTTTGCATAATTTATTTTGATATAACAATATTTACCCAAATGGTATTGAATATGGTTTGGGAAAAGTTATTTTCCAGTGTAGAAAAAGGAGGAGGCAAAAGATGAGAGAATGAGAATGGAAAAAGGAATAGGAAGGACGAGGAGGGAAGGGGATGGGGGAAAGGTGAGCAAAAGCCGGTGAAGAGGGAAATGCCGGCATAGGTAAACAAAACAACTCGCAGGCAGGTAAATTACAAACAGCAACAGATGAAGGTGAAGAGAGGCCAGAGAACACTGAAAGAAAAATGTGCTTTCTTGCCTTATGACATTTTAATCATACCACTTTCTATAGCAACAAAACTAGGATAAATCAGATTGAATCGATACACTTTTGTAATAATTACTAATTTTTATTTTACATGCTTGTTGTGTTGTTTTCCGTGCATTTGTCATGCAGAATTCTCCTTCATAATTTAGTGTTGTTTTTGTCTGGCTTTAGATTTGAATTTGAAAGAATTGTGCGGGAGGAAGGGGGCAGAGGAGTGAGTGAGAGGGAGATGCCGCCGGCTGACATGAACGGCCACACACGGAGAAAAGTGGAGGGTGGGAAAGAGAAGGAGCGAGGCATCGTGCCCCAAAAAGATGGGGTAGGAGCGAAAGAGAGGGGGCAACAAGGAGGAGGCCCAAAATTTCAAATGTTTGCTAATAATTTGACATAATTTTTGTCGCTTCACATTTAGATACAGTGGGCTCTAGCCAAGCCAAACAATCAGGTAGACCAAAATTGGGATAATAAATTGATAATTCAATATAACATCTTTCTGTAGGTCATACTTTTGAGTTCAATGAATTAATTTTTAGAAATCATATATTTTATATAATAATATATCAAACAAATATATATAATGTTGAACCTTGAAGTTAAAAACGTACTTTCTACAGCAAATACAAATAAACTAAAATTCTAAAAGAAAACAATAAATTTGTAAAATAAAACAGAAAAAACAATTCGAAATGCCCGAAAGCAACACTTGAAAGTAAAAAAATATAAAATATTTAACATTAAAACCGTGAAAATCATATTTAGCCAATGATAACTTCATATTCGATAATGTGGTGTTACCTACTTTGATAAGATAAAGCATGATCGATGACATAGGGCGTACTATCGCTGTGTTATCACTGTAATGGCCTACAAAAAGGGGTCATTCACTGTAAATGCGGGCTGTAAGTCGTATAAATTTTAATTATGTCGCCATAAACTAAAATGAAAAGACACACCCCTCCCCCCCTCCTAAACAAAAAAAACAGCAACAAAACAAAGAAACACAACAATTCTGCGTGCTTTGCGTTCAATGTTTTTATTTTCTTGTTTTTCGCCGTCTTTGTCAGTTTTTCGCTGGCTGTAGTAAATTTTTATTTTTTTTTGGTGCTTCGCTTTTTGGTGGTGTGCGCATAAAATTTGCATAAATTACATGCGTCGACACTGACAAGTAAATTCACTTTGAAGGCAGGCCACCCCCCTCCAGACAAACCCCCTCCTCCCCCCATCCCTAATGTTATTGCTTTATTTTTGTCACATTCAGCAGCAGTTAGTCGAGTGCTGTTTTAGGCCATTATGTTAATGAGTTTTAATTGAAGACTCCGCAATATGAGCATTTTATTTATGGCTGGTTTTTGTTGTTTCAAATTTTTCGTTTTTTTTTATTTTTTTTAATTTCCATTTAATTTTGGCCTTATGTGGGCCTCTGCGGGAGGTGAAATTGGGATGGGGTGGCTGGGTTGGCGAGACTTTTATGTGATCAGCAACATGTTGTCTGGGTCTCAAATTTCCATATTGAATGGTGCATAAGTTATGTTGATTTTTAGTCGCAAAATTAAATGGATTATGTGGGTGGAAGTCATATTTTAATTTCGGGCCTTGGCTGGCAATTGAAAGGGATTTGTTTTGATTCCACCAAAGGGACCACTTTTGCATACATTTGGGTGCCCGAAAAACCCGTATAAAAATCTTAGGACTTAAGTACTCAAGGGACTTGAAAATGTGTGAACAGATAAATTGATTGATCACAAAACCAGTTACTTAATGTATATGCAATTTAAAGAAAAAGTTTTAAAGAATATTTTCTGTGAATTGCTTTAAAATATGGGATCAAGTATATATGTAAATGTACTCGGCTTTTATTAATCAAGATTGGATTGATTGCAAATATGTGATCAAAAATATATTATCATATATATAAAAGTTTTTTAGGATTTATTACCATAAGCAAAATAAGGGAAAACAGGTTCTACAGAAATTCTCAGAATTGCTAAAATATTATAAATATAACATAAATAAAGAACTATAAAAAATGCATTCTTTTGGGAATTAAAATGTAATTTATTTTTATTATTTCTCAGAGTTTCAAAAAAATTGTATAATCTATGAACCGAAAGAACTATACTGCATTGAATAATTAATTTCCATAAGTAGGAACAGTTTTACTGTGTGCTATGTTAAAAACTCACAAGCTTGGAATGTTCATATTTAATGTCTTCGCATGGCATTTAAATTTAAATAACTAACACGAAACAAAAGTATGGAGAGTTTTTCAAACAGAACTGTTACTACTTAAAGTAGTTGACAAATGCCCTTCGCAATTTGCCGAAGACACCAAGTTCGCCGGCTTGGCTCCGGGTATTTTGAGAAGGACCAGATCCGGGATCCTGGTTGAGGCGACCCACATGCCAGCGTAGCTGCATCCTACCGACCACCAGGCGCTTGGCCATCAGGACACCGGATTGCAGGTGCTCCGCGGAGGTGAATTGCAGCTCCAGACCCTTCTCCCGCTGGCGATACGCATACACTGAGCAAAAGCGCGAGAAGACGCTGAGCAGTGGTTCTTCGGCACCGGGTGCAAAGTGGTGCAGGCTCAGCCAATCGTTGCTCTTCAGATCGTCCGTAGAGGAGGTCCTGTTCCTGGCCAGCTCCACATCCGTTTCCGGTCCCTCCTCACTCTCACTTCCGCTCCCACTTCCACTTTCGCTCTGTGAACTTTCTTCCGACATGCTTTCTGTGCCTCTGATTATGGAAACTAAATTTTGTGGGTGATTTTGTTTCCCAGGTAAGCTTAGGTAACTTCTCCAAAATAATTCTCCTTTTGTCTACCTAAAAATGTTCGGGTATGAAAGGAACTTTCTTATATATGTATATATATATATGTATATTAAACAAAAATATTTTTTAAATAATATGTCTTAATTTACACAAGAAAATATTTCTCAGAATTTGCACATTTATTAAAAAAAGGTTTTGATTTTCTAGATACCTCTTTAAGTATTCAATTTGGGTTTTTCTACTAAGCAAATTTATCAGCGTTTTGTTCTTATTTACATATAAACTGGATATTAAATACTGTTTGCACGCAATATTTTGATTTCCCTTATCGGAAGTGCTAAAAACCCAAAACACTATCAGAGAGAGAGAAAAGAAAAGATTGCATGTGAGAGTTGGCAGCTGTTCAAACAAAAACCTCAACTTCAAAAATTAAAAACCCCAGATACATATGTGTTATGTAGATCTTTTTCTTGATAATATGCCACAACACCAAAACCCGATATAACATGAATGTTTTCTTATACCTTTTTTATGCCTTTTCAATGACAAAAACCATTTTAAAATTAGATATATTTATTTATACACTTTTTTGGTATGTTCTGATTAATATCAATTATATTTTGATAAAAACCAATAATAAATGATTTTTTTTTTAATATGCAAATAACACGTATCCATAAATTAACTTATTAAATAAATATTATTTCAATAAGTTCTTGTATGCACATGTTATCTAGCCTACACTTTACGAGCTAACAAAATTGGAGCAGAGGGCTAGGGCAACATCTGCCGAATAGATATAGAATATAGAAATGCATCCCAGATACTTCCTGGTCCCTCTTTTCGTATTGTAAGTGGGTCAGTCATTTGGGGGCCATGCGGTTGAACTTTTTTTGTGTTTTTCTGATAGCCACTATCAGTGGGTGAAAGGCAAAAACGAATAATTCCATTGGATGCGGAGTATTCATAATTGTTATGTCCATCGCGATTGAACTCTAATCCGTATCGCCTCATTTTATGGATGGAATATGGAATGCTCAAGTGTGTCTATTGCTATGCCTTTGCAGATGTTTATTTTTCGAGGGCCCTTTGTCAGTTGTTGCTGCGATCATTCGAAATTCATCGCATCCGGAGGAGGCAATCAATTTTGAATTCGATGCGATTCGATTTGTTTTTGCTTTGGTTTTTAGTTGCCCTCCACTTGGGAAACTACCAAACAAGAGATCTGATTCAGAAAGTTTTGGGGCTTTTGTTTGTTGACATTGGGATGTGTATTACAAATTTAAAGGTCTACAGGAAATGTATTTAAAAGTCTAGCTCTTTATATTTATAAATGATTTAACGATTTTCTTTAAATTTGGAGATTAAATTATATTCGAGCTTTCAAATTAAACCAATCTCAATAGCAAAATCAAAGAGCTTTTTGTTGATAATTAAGCTAGCTACAGAGAAATGCCATTTGGAAACTGGCACAGCTTAATACAAAAATTGTCATTCATAGCTTATCTCAACTTAGCCATAAAATTGCTTAGTGTGGGCCAAGAATTGCTTTGAACTGCGATAAGCTTTGAATCTGGAATCAAAGCGAATTCCTATAAATTGACAGCTCTGAAAATCAATGGAAATTCCGATCGCCCCATAAACATTTGCAAGTTCATTAGGTCCGCTGACTTTTATGGGTGACTGTGATCGCCTTCAAGCTTTATCTGAGAATCGCCCCCACAGATACTGAAATACTGGAACTCTCGAATGCAGGCAAACAAATGCTTTATTCGCGCCCTCCGATATTCAGATGTCCGTTAGTTTTGCACGTTTCCTCGTACAATTGTATATTTGTGTTGACTCTGCGAGTCGGGGGCGCAAAAAGAACCCACAACGACATTAAAAACTCCAACGGATCGCAGGCAACGGCTATAAAGCTCAACACTGAACAAAATTTGAACCACATAGGAAAGAATTCAATGTACGTTTAGTTTAAAATATTAAAAATATATTAAATTACATTTTGTTCATTAAAAACCGATTTTCTAACAAGCTTGCAAAAATGTTTATCATTCTGGGTTACATTTTTTTAAATAATTGTTTAGCAGAGAACAATATGCAAAAGTATTGTGTTATTGGAATAAATTATTTTAATATTTTCTTTATATTGTATATTTATTTTTTAGAATACTCGATGGTGATACTACAAAACCGTTTTATTTATGAAAAACAAATATGTATTGTAGAAATCTATAAATTAGTAGGAGGTTGAGTTATTTTCTTCCCGTGTTAAAAAAGGGCTTTGCAGGCGTGGAATGTGATCTCTTTGCATGCTCAATTAACTTTGTGAATTCTTGAGCCACCAAACTTCCAGGGAATTTGAGTGCTTTTGCTTTGGCACGGTGGTGCAGAACGGCTTGGTGGTGCAGTAGCGGTGGTGGCGCAGTGGTGGAGCGCTGGGTGCTGGGCAAATTTATCGCTCTGCCAGAGCTGTCAGCCTGATGAGCGTCGACATGGCAGGCCAACAACAATAAATGGCGAACAAAGCGCAGTGGCTGCTAGCCCACTGCACCACCCCCTCCCCCCTCAACTGCCACCATCTACCCCCTAACCACCAACCCACTAAAACCACTCAAACAAAACTCAAACCAAAAGATACAACACAACTGCTGTCCTGTCCAAGCGAATGCTCGTTAAAGGTGCTCAAATTTGAATTTCAAATGCGTTTGGCCGTTGCTGCCGTTGTTAACATTTTGCAGAAGTTAAACACTGAGCAAAATTCCTAAATAGTCATTTTTTTTGTAACTTGGCCAAAATTAGACTCATAATCATAAAAGTGACTGTTTTGCACAGCTGGCAACCTATTCTACCCATCCACAATCGGTTTAGAAAAATCAATATTGTTAAGATGCAAAAACAGATTTTTCAAAATCGATTTTTGAAAAATTAACTTTATGACCAATTTTCGGAAAAAATAATTTAATTTTTTCCGAAAATTTGAAAATCTTAAAAATTTTTAACTGAGAACGCCATTTGTTTGGAAATTTAATGACGAATTTGCCGATGTATGACATTCCATCTGGTGACCATTTTTTCCCAAGGTTTTGATACAAAAACCGATATTTTAGGTGTTTTTTTTTGGGTTTTTGGAGATTTAACAAATACAAAAATTCCTAAAGTGTCCTTTTGTTGTAACTTGGGCAAAATTAGAGGTAGAACCATAAGAGTGACTGTTTTGGACAGCTGGCGACCTATACTACCCAGCTAAAACCGGTTTATTACAATAAATTTTGCTTTGAAGCAAAAACCGATTTCTAAAAATCGATTTTTTGAATAAATTAATTTTATTACCAATTTTTGCATTTTTGATAAGGGGGTACATCATCATTTTTTTCGAAAATTTGAAAATCTTAAAAATTTTTAACTGAGAACGCCATTTGTTTGGAAATTTAATGACGAATTGGCCGATGTATGACATTCCATCTGGTGACCATTTTTTCGCAAGGTTTTGATACAAAAACCGATATTTTAGGTGCTTTTTTTTGGGTTTTTGGAGATTTGACAAATACAAAAATTCCTAAAGCGTCCTTTTGTTGTAACTTGGGCAAAATTAGAGGTAAAACCATAAGAGTGACTGTTTTGGACAGCTGGCGACCTACACTACCCATCTACAGTCGGTTTAGAGCCATTTATTTGTTTTTAATAAGAAAAACCGATTTTTCAAAATAGACTTTCGAAAAATTAACGTTATGACCAATTTTTAACTGAGAATGCCATTTGATTGGCAATTTAATGACGAATTCGCCAATGCCTGACATTCCATCCGTTGACTATTTCTTCCCAAGGTTTTAATATAACAACGAACACACACATTTCTAAAAAGTTTTTGTCGTGACTTTTCTTCCAGTGCAATGGGGCATGATGTTGCTACTGCAACTGCAATTTCTGTTGCATTTGCAGTAGTAGCTGTTGTGTGGCTGCCTCATCTGCCAGTTGTCAGCGGATGTGTTGATGAATTTATTTGTCAAAATCGCATTAGGCGGTTGACTTTATGAAACCACCACCGTGGCGATTACCACTAAGAGCAGCACCACCCGCACTCCTCATTTATATATGTGTATATCTTTACTCGAATATTCGAATAGAGTCTATAGTAAACGACATGTCCATGTCCCTGTCAGTACTTTCTATTGTGCGTATTTGTGTGCCGCTGATTGACATTTAAATGCAAACTGTCAGTGGGGTCCGGTACTTTTTTTTTTGTTTCTCATTCATTGCATTGTTATTGAACTCACAATGAGGTATCTCAACGGTTGTTCCTTAATTAATCACAGCTGCAGCTAATGGGTTAAGCAGTACATACCTGAAAGAAGAGGGGAAAAATGTTCAATTAATAATTGGAATAGCAAAGATTTTGTTTTTTTTATGTTAGGTAGTAAGCAACTCAAAAACAACCACAGCTTTGCAAATGCAAATATGTATCTCGGAGTCCAAAGCTCCCTTTCATACCACTCTTAGCCTCTTTTTTTAACCCCCCTTAACCCATGTTTCGATCTTTCTTTTGGTGTTGCTGGCAGTCGCAGCAGAAGCTAATTTAAATTCAAATTTAAATTGTTTGCCGTCGCTTTTTTATTGACAACGACAAGCTGCAGCAGCCACAGAAGAAAGAAAGCCAAGCTTCTGAAAGTGCTGAGTATATAACTTTTTTGTAGCTTAATTACAAAACTTATTTAAATGCATTAAATTATATTAAAGTTCTTAAATATTAAAATTCTTAGATAATATTAATTTTAAAAACTATATTTTTACATCTAAAATATATTTTTCTATTATTTGAAATAATAAAACCTCTTCTTTAAACGTCTATATTTAAAAAAAATTATATTAGAAAATTTTTGTATACGTTTATAGTAATATTTAATTTTAATTTTTATTTACGTTAATATTTTTTTAATACCAATTGCGAGAAATGGTAACTAATGAAAAAAAGTTACAAAAAATTCTTTTTGAAATCGTATCTATGTACCTGTTATTGAACTCATATTTTTTAAGCTCTTACTTATAGCATGGAATGTGACAATATCTTAAGATAATACCATTTGAAGGGCTCGAAGGTCTGTCAATATCTTAGCCTGGATAAGATAACGGCATCAAAATTGCGTTTGTACAAGCAAAAACCGACAGTAAATTTAATTTGTAGAGACTAATTCTGTGGCAACACTGATCGTCGGATCGCAGATCGAAGTTGCATGCAGCAGATGCACGCCTCGCGATTTGCCAGTTTCGGGTTTTCCTTTGCATTGGAGGGAAGAATACTGCTGCCGGCTTTTTGAGCTTTGCACCCACGCTTCTGGTGCTGCTGCCCACGCAATCGATAACAGTGAATAAATTTTATTTATTTATAGTACATATATATCCATACGCCCACAAGAAATGCGATTGGGCGCGGGAACTGTCAATTAGGAGCGGATAAAAACCCTTTAAACATTATGTTGAAATCCCTGGGGACATTGCCCATTCCATTTATGATAATTGGGTGCTTAATATATTCAATATACAATAAATATATATATTCCCAAGGTTTGAGTCAAAATCTCGGGGGAGAACATTAATTTATGATTGCTTAATTTTAAATTTATTTTTAAAATAATAGGGGAGTGTAAGCATGATTTTGAACAACGCTTATAAATTTACTCCCTAAAATAAGTTACTTAGGGTGTTTAAGAAAAATGTTTATTACATATTTCATTTTAAAAATATAAGGGATTATCTTTCTTTTCCGTTTAAAATTCAAATGGGTTTTATGGGCATTTTTTTCTATATTCTTATGAAGCTTAGCTGGAGGTAAAAATTTGAAGAACATATTTAATTATTTAATTAGATTAATTTCAAATTCCATAAATTTCTGATTGATTCAACTAACATGTGTGATGTTTATAACACAAATTTGGACTAGGATATCGGCGAGGAGGATCCAACTATCGCCTGAACCAAAGACCATCCCAAACAGCGATTACTATGGACATACATGCCTCTTCCCCGTCATTCCCACCATCCTACCACGAAATCCCCGTTGCTCCTGCTGCCAGAGGAATCGTCATGCATTGCCATTTTTGGTATTTTCAGCCAATTAGCGGCGCAAAGGCTTCAAATGTTAAGTAAAAGCGAAACGGGCTAACGAAACGTGGCCAAGCCGAGCTCCTTGGCCAACAACACAGCCCAGCGGAGCCAACTGGCCGAGAGCAACTTGCATTTTTAATGGTGCTGCCAAAGGCGGCGGCAAAGGGGGTTTCGAAGGGGGCTTGGAAGGAGCCGAGCCAGAAGATGTTTAGCTGAATTTGCTCCTTTGAGATGGCAAAAAAAGACGTGACACGGTTCCAGAAATATTTATAAGTTATCATGTTTCTAAAGGGGGTATTATAAAAAGTTATTGGAATTCTCACACATAATAAAAATAATTGTATACATAAATAAGTTTTTGATAAAAATTAACCCTATGAAAAACTTTATGTGATTCATTAATGCCAACCCCCAAGTGAAGTTTAATATATTTACCACTTAAATAACTCTATTCATAATTATGATTAATTATAATTAATGGTTTAAAATTAAGCCAAAATTAAACTATAAGGGGATGTAGTCAGTTCTGGCAAATCAAGAAAAGCAATTTATAAATATATGCGATAAGACAAAAATAAAATGTTGATAAGGTAAAAATAACATAAATGTCAGAGATAGGAGAAGATCCCTTTGAGACGATAAAAATATAATGCTGATGACCACAATATTGACGATGATGTTTTTTTATTCACTTTATGGTGGTGATTCACTTGTACTTAATGAGAAAATCATTTTCCATTTACAATATTAGCTTTTCATGAATGGAATGTTCTATTTACGGGTGATGAGATTTTGTGGAAAATTACTCACGCACGCAGCTAGCTGACTCACTTTTGGCGTCCTATAATCCCCGTCATAATAGAGGTAAGCATAATCATCTGATAAGATAGCAAAACTGGAGCAAATAGCTGTATATATTCCCGTCTTTTTTTTCAATTTTGCATGAGAAAATATTGAATTGGTAAATGGCAATATCACGCGGCCATCGCTGAGCTCGTTAGTGGAGTCCAATCAAATTTATGCGGCGGCCTTAGAGATCCTCCTTTTATACAATACTATTTATATGTGACTCCCTTCGGTTCCTGGATCGCCCCGTCTCTGTCACTCCGCCCCAAATAAGGTCACGCCCGTTTGCAGGACTTTTAATGAAGCCTTAAATGTCATTGATGAAATAACTGCGCAAGCGATCGATCCATTGCGATCCGATTCGATTCGATTCGTTGCGATTCGCAGCGATTCGATTGTCGCCGGCTGCTAATTAAAGCTGACCATCTAAGGTTCGAAAAAGTCACAATCACAATCACTATCCCGGACCCCCTAGCTCCGCCCCTCGGGTAATTGGCCAGATTTTCCTTCGGGCATCAGCGAAAGTGATGACAGCTGGACCTCAGGGGACACGGTGAAAAAAGTTGTCATTAAAAACGTTCTCGAGCTGGAATCTATAGAAATAAAAACTGTCTTCCAATTAAACGTCTAAAAAAAAACTCATAATTTAGTACAAAAGGGGTAAACAACTACTTTTCATTCCTAGTCTTTCCAGCCTTTATGCGTTTAAATTAACCTTTCTTAATGTTTTTTCTTATATTATTTTTCTTTTATTTTGTAATAATATGAATTACTTTAACAGTTTTATTATAAATACATAATTACGCTTAAAATGTTATTTTTTTCATTTAGTTAACTCTACTTTTTTATGAAGACATCATAATAACCAACACCTTGTATTTATTTTAAAAACCTTACTCATTTTATAATTTATTATGTGGTTGTTACAAACTTTTAAATCTTTTATTTTTAGTATTCAACAAATATATAAGAAATTTATAAAAAGACATTTATATTGCAAGTGCAGCACTCCACTTGCGAAAATGTTTATGTATAAACTAAAGTCATATATTTAATCCTTTTATTTATTGAGCACTTAAATATATTTAATATGTGAATATTTTTTGCAGTGCTTTTTTTGCAGGCGTAGCTGGAGTTGCATTTTGAGCCAAAGGTTTCGAGTGGTTTATGTTTTCCATCGATCTTGGGGGTGGCAGTTGAATAGCTCGCAGTTGGCTAATTGGCTCATTGGCCTGTGGCTAATGGATGTTGACGCTTCCGTCTGTGTCGAACACACACATTTTCCCCCTCCCTCCCTGAATTTTCCCTTTCAGATGGATTTTCCCCTCGATTGGCCGCAAACAAAGGGGAAATTAAACAGTAGTCTGCAACAATTTTCGGTCAGTTGGTCAGTTGATTTTGGCACAGCTGGCTGGACAGCAAAAACAAAATAAAAAGGGGGCGTTGGAAAGGTAACAGAGAGGCGAAATACAGAACACAGAATCCAAAAACCAGCTTTATTCTTCGACTTTATCACGCCCGTCATCTAATTCCTTCTTTTCACATTTGGCGACCTTGAAAGCGCCTGTTAAATTTGTCGATAAATTATGAAAGGAATGCGAGTCGCTCGTTGAAAATACATATTATATAAAAAATAAAATCTGTAGAGGCAAAGAAGAAGTAGAAGAGGAGCAAGACATGCCAGCAGAAGGTGCAACGCCCAACGGCGAGAACAAAATACAAGAATAACCAACGAAACTGAAACTGGAATTGGAAAAATAAAAGGGGAGATACAGAAAATAAGGCTCTTGAGAGTGGATCAAATTCTTAACTGAGAAAAATACTGTCCTACAAATTATCATAATTTTGCCATATTCTTTATGATTTTATTACACAAATTTATAAATTTTTAGACGAATTTTGATATTTATTACTGATCTTGAGAATTTCAAATGTATTATAGATAACTTAATATATATTTTTGTTATATTTTGTTAATAAAACCTTGTCGTGCTTTTTAGGAGATTATAAAACATACAAAACGTAATAAATAAATATTAATATCTTTATAAGAGATATGTAGTGTAATTTCTAAAGTTTTTGCTGATCTCATCTCTTTGTTATATTTTTTCTTGTGTATAACTTATGGTAGTGAGAGGAAGCAAAGTGTTGGGATTTATCAGAAGGTAAATGGAGGTATAACTCTGGAGACCCCAGTGCACCAACCTGAAAAAGATAGGCCTTGATGGACAGGTGAGAGGAGGAGGTAAAAGTGGGGGGGGGGGGGGTTTGTGGATCTGGGACCAATAACTACAGAGTGACAAGTCAGTCAGATAAAAACGAAGCGGATAAAAAGCCGGCCAAACGACAAGAACGATGAATCCAGCTGAATTCAAAGGGGAGAAAAAAATATAAGAAAACAAGGTGAGAAAATGGCTTGATGCATTTCCGTTTACAGTCAGCTCCAAATCGAATATGTATGTCGAATCTCAACTCAAGACACACGCACAGTTGCGGTCAAAATACTAGTAGTTGTTTGGCAATCAATGTAAAGCTAATAAATACTAAAAACTAATTGGGGCAAATAAATAAAAATTGGATAATATATATAGAAACAAAAATTTATAAAAAAAATGTTTAATTTGTATGGTATATTGAAAAGTAAATTTTGTTTTATTTTCTTTAAGAAACTAAATCAAGGATCAAAGGTTTTTAAGTATGCATTATATTTGAATAAAAAAACATTTTAAAGCACTTCACATTGTCCCACTACTAGTATTTTGGCCGCAGCTGTTTATATGTTTTTCAAGGCTAAGCCACTGAAATGCAGCCAAGCAGGCAAAAATCCGTTAGCAAAATACAAAAAAATAAAAGAAGAAGCGGTGCTCGGTTTCTATTTGTACTTTCCATTTGTGTGTTGTCAACAAGAAAAAAGGAAAAGAAAAAACAAACTAAACGGCAGCAGCAAGTTTGAGGCATTTTAGTTCAAGTGCAAGCTGTCAAGGCGAATGGTGGAAAATCGGGGGTATGGGGGATATAGGGGGCTCCAAGAGGTGCATCCAGAGGGATGGGGGGTGGACTTTTGGGGACAGGGGATCCCATAGCGAGCCATTCAAGTGGTCGGCATCCATCCAATAAAGTAAAATGCTTGCGCAAGTCGCTCTGCAGATCGCCAGGCGGCCTCAAAAGTGAAAGACAGACGGGGAAAATGCCAATCGAGTGATAACAGGGGTTTTCGGGGGCAGGAAAGCCTCAGCCTCAGTCCCAGACTCAGCCTCAAGTGGCCAAACAAATTGAAATTGCGGCACGCAAAAACATCAACCGGACAAGACCATCCATCTCCCTCCCTCTCTCTTACTCTTCATGTTGCTATCTCTTTCCGATCTTTACCCAACTAAACACAGGAAAAAAATTAATTAATAATAACAAAGAACACCTTATAAGCCCTTAAGAAAAATGGAAAACATAGCAAACAATTAACTTCAGTTAAAAAAATATATATAATTTTTTATAAGACATTAAAAGACACCCTTTAACTTATTTAACTTAACATTTGGAAAAATATATATAATTTTATTGTACAATTTTATGATTGGTATGTTTGAGTTGTTTGAGAAGTTTTACTATGCTGCAGATCACTTTATGGGTTGATTTTCAGCTGTAATATTTTTATACCCTTGCAGAGGGTATTATAATTTCAGTCAGAAGTTTGCAACGCAGTGAAGGAGACGTTTCCGACCCTATAAAGTATATATATTCTTGATCAGCATCACTAGTAGAGTCGATCTAGCCATGTCCGTCTGTCCGTCCGTCTGTCCGTCCGTCTGTCCGTCTGTCCGTCCGTTTATATGCAAACTAGTCTCTCAGTTTTAAAGCTATCTGCATGAAACTTTCCCAAAAGTTGTCTTTCTATTGCAGGTAGTATATAAGTCGGAACGAGCCGGATCGGACGACTATAGCATATAGCTCCCATAGGAACAATCGGAAAAATAATTGAAAAAAAATTATAACTTTGCTGTTTTTTAATTTTTTGTTTAGTTCTTCGACATATAGTAATGGTTAAATAATTCAGAATTATGGTTTAAATTTCATCAAAATCGGACGACTATAGCATATAGCTCCCATAGGAACAATCGGAAAAATAATTGAAAAAAATTATAACTTTGCTGTTTTTTAATTTTTTTTTTAGTTCTTCGACATATAGCAATGGTTAAATATTTCAGAATTATGGTTAAAATTTCATCAAAATCGGACGACTATATCATATAGCTCCCATACAAACAATAAAAATATATAAAAGAACAATCAAATAATTAAGCTGCAAATCGTCATAGCTTCAATGTTTTTAAACATATACGCAAGTAAATCATAATTTTAATGTTTTCAAAAATATTAAATTCTTACGATAGCTGCAAGGGTATATGAACTTCGGCTTGCCGAAGTTTGCTTTCTTTCTTGTTATAAATGATTTACTTCGCTTTAATCCCTTAAAGGTAAAATAATCAATTAAAAAAAATGTTTTCTTATGTTTGTTATATTTGTTTGGTATGCTAGTTGTTAAAGAAATTTTACTGGCTTATTATAAACGATCGATTTATTTTAAACATTTTTAAAACCATATTATTTTTGTGTGAATTATATACCATTACATTAATTGCTGATAAATATTTTTTTTAATTATATATCTTTTAATAAACCTTGTTTGTTTTTTCATATTTACAAATGAACCACATTTTGTTTGCAGTGTATGCAGAGATGGTAGGCATGCACTTCGTCATCATCAGCATTCATTAGCGTGAGCGGACAGCCCATCGTGATCTGTGATCTGCGATCTGCAGCAAAAGCAGCAGCTGCGGCATCAATTGTGGACAGCCCTTTGCTTTTGGCACTGGATTCTGTGCCACTGGTCATGAATGTGCTGGCATTCATGACTTGCATCCGCATCTCGCCTCTCGGATCTCATTGGATCTCATTGGACGGGCCATCTGCAAAGTGTCCCATTCGCAGTCCCAGTTGCAGTTGCATTCAGATTCCCCGGAGCCAACTCCGGATCATTTGCCAGCACTTTGCTAATTTCTTCAGTGAAAAGTGGCTGGGGATAGCCCGACTGACCCCGACTGTGGCCAAATGATTAGCGAGCTGTGAATTGGAGAAGTTGTGATTGGAAAGCGGAGAAATGGTGGGGGGTACTAGGAATGTGGTGAAGAAACCAATGGAAACCATTGATGGACGAAAAAGTGAAGTAAATGGACCTAACAATTGGAAATGCCTTCAAACTGGGAAGGCAGGGACTAAAACAAGCACTTGGAATGCGCAACAAATTTCAGCCAGGTGAAAGGAAAATACTTTAAATACATAGGCTAAAACATATTTAGCTAAAAGCCAATTTAGAGAAAGAGGAAAAAAAGTATCAGTTTTCTAAATTTCAAAAAAGAAACTTGGGGATTGAAAAAAGTGCAAAAACTCTTCAAAAAAAAAAGGTAGGCAATGGAGAAAGTACAATTCTTAAAGTAAAGTCACAGTAACACAAAAATAGAAAGATGGGTTGTTTATGAAATGTCTAATATTAAATTAAATTGCTTAAAAAGTAAAAATGTATATAAAAACACATTATACAATTCAATAAATATATAAAGTATCACACAAAAAAAGGACTAAATAATCTTTATTAAGAAACCAGCCGCCAGATAATAAGATCAACGTGAGTAATGATATCGCAAGAATTCTTGGTTGGCAGCGTTTGTTTATGGAACTCATAAAACAGGTGAGTAAAGTTATTTAGAATTGAGATTCTTCAAGATAAAAATCTGTGCTGAGTAAGACAATGTTAACAGGAAATTGCAAATAGCTAACAAAATTACTCAGCACCGGAACAACATACATATATATATATGCATAAATAAACCACAGAAATCCCAGTGAATGGAAGTGTCTTATGGCAAATCAAAGAGGTTTTTCTGGTCCCCAGTCGCCCAACACTTTTAGCTCCCCAGCATCTCCAGTCCCCGATCTCCGATCTCTGATCTCCGATCTACATTCCCTCGAGAGAACCCTAAAGACGGGTTCTGCGAGCATGTAAATGCAGTTCTGGCCATCAGAGGGTATTATAATTTCAGTCAGAAGTTTGCAACGCAGTGAAGGAGACGTTTCCGACCCTATAAAGTATATATATTCTTGATCAGCATCACTAGTAGAGTCGATCTAGCCATGTCCGTCTGTCCGTCCGTCTGTCCGTCCGTCTGTCCGTCTGTCCGTCCGTTTATATGCAAACTAGTCTCTCAGTTTTAAAGCTATCTGCATGAAACTTTCCCAAAAGTTGTCTTTCTATTGCAGGTAGTATATAAGTCGGAACGAGCCGGATCGGACGACTATAGCATATAGCTCCCATAGGAACAATCGGAAAAATAATTGAAAAAAAATTATAACTTTGCTGTTTTTTAATTTTTTGTTTAGTTCTTCGACATATAGTAATGGTTAAATAATTCAGAATTATGGTTTAAATTTCATCAAAATCGGACGACTATAGCATATAGCTCCCATAGGAACAATCGGAAAAATAATTGAAAAAAATTATAACTTTGCTGTTTTTTAATTTTTTTTTTAGTTCTTCGACATATAGCAATGGTTAAATATTTCAGAATTATGGTTAAAATTTCATCAAAATCGGACGACTATATCATATAGCTCCCATACAAACAATAAAAATATATAAAAGAACAATCAAATAATTAAGCTGCAAATCGTCATAGCTTCAATGTTTTTAAACATATACGCAAGTAAATCATAATTTTAATGTTTTCAAAAATATTAAATTCTTACGATAGCTGCAAGGGTATATGAACTTCGGCTTGCCGAAGTTTGCTTTCTTTCTTGTTATAAATGATTTACTTCGCTTTAATCCCTTAAAGGTAAAATAATCAATTAAAAAAAATGTTTTCTTATGTTTGTTATATTTGTTTGGTATGCTAGTTGTTAAAGAAATTTTACTGGCTTATTATAAACGATCGATTTATTTTAAACATTTTTAAAACCATATTATTTTTGTGTGAATTATATACCATTACATTAATTGCTGATAAATATTTTTTTTAATTATATATCTTTTAATAAACCTTGTTTGTTTTTTCATATTTACAAATGAACCACATTTTGTTTGCAGTGTATGCAGAGATGGTAGGCATGCACTTCGTCATCATCAGCATTCATTAGCGTGAGCGGACAGCCCATCGTGATCTGTGATCTGCGATCTGCAGCAAAAGCAGCAGCTGCGGCATCAATTGTGGACAGCCCTTTGCTTTTGGCACTGGATTCTGTGCCACTGGTCATGAATGTGCTGGCATTCATGACTTGCATCCGCATCTCGCCTCTCGGATCTCATTGGATCTCATTGGACGGGCCATCTGCAAAGTGTCCCATTCGCAGTCCCAGTTGCAGTTGCATTCAGATTCCCCGGAGCCAACTCCGGATCATTTGCCAGCACTTTGCTAATTTCTTCAGTGAAAAGTGGCTGGGGATAGCCCGACTGACCCCGACTGTGGCCAAATGATTAGCGAGCTGTGAATTGGAGAAGTTGTGATTGGAAAGCGGAGAAATGGTGGGGGGTACTAGGAATGTGGTGAAGAAACCAATGGAAACCATTGATGGACGAAAAAGTGAAGTAAATGGACCTAACAATTGGAAATGCCTTCAAACTGGGAAGGCAGGGACTAAAACAAGCACTTGGAATGCGCAACAAATTTCAGCCAGGTGAAAGGAAAATACTTTAAATACATAGGCTAAAACATATTTAGCTAAAAGCCAATTTAGAGAAAGAGGAAAAAAAGTATCAGTTTTCTAAATTTCAAAAAAGAAACTTGGGGATTGAAAAAAGTGCAAAAACTCTTCAAAAAAAAAAGGTAGGCAATGGAGAAAGTACAATTCTTAAAGTAAAGTCACAGTAACACAAAAATAGAAAGATGGGTTGTTTATGAAATGTCTAATATTAAATTAAATTGCTTAAAAAGTAAAAATGTATATAAAAACACATTATACAATTCAATAAATATATAAAGTATCACACAAAAAAAGGACTAAATAATCTTTATTAAGAAACCAGCCGCCAGATAATAAGATCAACGTGAGTAATGATATCGCAAGAATTCTTGGTTGGCAGCGTTTGTTTATGGAACTCATAAAACAGGTGAGTAAAGTTATTTAGAATTGAGATTCTTCAAGATAAAAATCTGTGCTGAGTAAGACAATGTTAACAGGAAATTGCAAATAGCTAACAAAATTACTCAGCACCGGAACAACATACATATATATATATGCATAAATAAACCACAGAAATCCCAGTGAATGGAAGTGTCTTATGGCAAATCAAAGAGGTTTTTCTGGTCCCCAGTCGCCCAACACTTTTAGCTCCCCAGCATCTCCAGTCCCCGATCTCCGATCTCTGATCTCCGATCTACATTCCCTCGAGAGAACCCTAAAGACGGGTTCTGCGAGCATGTAAATGCAGTTCTGGCCATCAGTTCGGTTTCCTTTTGCTTAATGCACTTGCCAAAAAAAAAAATGAGAATGGTGGATAATTTAAGCAGTCTTTGAAAAGCATTTAAACATGTTAACTTTAATTTTTTTTTTTAAGCTGATTTATATCACACTCTCAAATATAATTGAAACTTTTCAAATTATGAAATTTTCAAATTCAATTATTTTGTTTTGTTAATATTATTTCCAATGAATTATTTATCGTTAAAGATTTATCCTTCAATTTTGTCTATATTTTTTAATAAAATTAGAAAGCATGTTACATATTGAGAAATTGCGTCAACAAATACTAAACAATAACAATGCTAAAATGCATTACACTTTACAATTGCAATTTTTTTTATATTATTAGTCCAATAAAATCTTTTTATTTTGTAAATGTTTCAATATGTTTCAATATGCTGAAATTCATTAAGAATATTTTGAATCGCTTTGAGATCTCTGTTTAGTTTATTTTCGAAGTCATTATTGGATTTCAGATTTTGTTGAGTGCAGCTGCAGGCCCGTACTTGTAGCCTCACAACAATGACAAATTCCAGGGCAAGGTGCCACAATTGCTGCGAGTTCCGGGAACTGGATGGGTGGCTGCGGTCCGCCGGCGAGGGCATTTATGCAGATGAGTCCGCTCTGTGATTATCTGGCCCACGGTGCAGCCTCGCTCGTCCTTCAACCCGAAGCGAGGCTTTTAATAAATTGATCACAACAAATTGCTGACAGCTGATGTGCCGCGCCCGTACGCAGAAGTTGCTCTTGCAGTTGCCTTTGCTGTTGCAGTTGCTGTTTTAAGCGGCAGCAGCAACAAGTTCTCAATCAAGGCAGCAGTGCAGCAGTGCAACAGGTGCTGGCTAAATGACAGACAATTGCTTTTAGCCAGGGCCACTTTTCGAGCGGATCGGGTTCACTGCGGTTCAAAAACGACGCAATTTGATTGGAATTTCTCGTGTGGCTGCCACAAATTGCTGGCAATGCAAATGGGTAAAATGAGTTTAGGGATCGGGATCGGAATCTCGATCCCTGAGATCGGGATTTCGCCTGCGGCTTTGGCAATCAACGTCAGCGTCAACGAAGCGTTGAAAATGCCAATGAAACGGAAGCTGCAGCAGCAACATATATTGCAACTGCAGCAGCAGCAACATATAGCAACTACAGCAGCCACATCTTTCAGAAAAACAAAAAAAAAAGTAGGCAGTGGGCCACAAACAAGTTCTGCGCGCCAAATAACAAATACGTTTTAATAACATTTAGTCTGTGTGCACCACCGGGCGTATGCGTAATGCGAAAATTGTTTGTTGCGGAAAATGCGGAATGGGGAAAAATATTAATTGCTTTTTCCCCCTCTGCTTGTTTTTTTTTCGTTTGTCGATCAGCGGGGTGTCCGAGTGGGTGGTTACCAGTAATTGGGTCGTGCCAAGTGCCACGCCCACCCGCTGCCAGCGCCTTAATTGTCCAGCAAATGAATCAGCCCGCTAAAAAAAAGTGTAAAACTTGGTAAGCGAAATGGAAAGCTACTAACGTAGTAAGTAACTATTTCTGGAAAAGAAAAATTACATTTGTTTAAAAATATTGTAGCTACAAAATTCCTTGATAATAAACTTTATTAAACATCGAAATATATTTCAAACACAACTAGAACTTAAGCAAATGTCAAAAGCAGTAATCTCTTTAAGTAATTAAGATGTTAGGGAACTAAAGCTTTTAAAACTTGGCATTCTATCAGGTAATGGAAGTGCCTTACCTAAACGAAAATGGCTTTGCAAATAATTAACAGCGCCCAGTTATTTAGGGCGCTTTCTCTGGCTTTGGCTCTCGAAAATTACGGAATTAACCACATCTAAATTGGATCGCTGGCGCTGCGAACGATGTAGATCATGTTTATAGCCCATTAAAAACGAGAAGCGATGGCAAAATTAAAACCGAAATTGGGCCGAAATTGAGAACTCGCCTGGGAACGGCGGTCCAAGCTAAAAACTATTGTAAAAAAACAGCAGCCAAAATAATGATGCAAACAGCTGGCCAAAAGCGGCAAATTGGCGACCATAACTCTTGATGACTTTTCGCCATACATGCATACCCATTTTTCATTATCGAACGGGGGAAAGGGGAAAACCCAGATAAACGAAGGAAATTGGCATGGCCCCCGAATTTTCCAATTAATTGGCCATACAGAAAACGATCTAAGTATGTGACATAATTTTCCAGTGGATGCGTCATGCTTGATTGCGTTTTTCCACCCTTTTTTTTTGCATGTGACGATTCGCGCACTCGAGAATTAATTATCTGTGAGATTTTCCCTGGGGCGGAAGTGACCAAAAATGGGGAAAATTTAATGAAAAATGTGTGTGATCGGTGGAGGGGAAAGGGGGAAAATCGGAGACTTTCACTGGCAGCTCGAAAGACGAGAAACGAGACGAGAAACAAGACGAGAAACGAAAGCAGCACTGCCCACGCCTCAAGAGCCGAGAAAACCCGACGAAATCATAAAACGAAACGTGATTTGCTTTTTAATTACGGCCCCACAAAAATATATAAAAATGAAAATGAGCTAGTGAACGAGGAACGAAAAAAAAATAGAAAATGAAAGAGAAAGAGAAAGACGCTTTTCCGCCAGAATGATTTTCCAGCAACGGTCCAGATCCAAAAAGAAAAAACAAAAAAAAACAGTTGACGATGTCTGGCGTCAACGGTTCGTAAATTTGATGGCTCCGGAGTCCGCCCAAAAAGCCGAGCATGTTAAGCAGATCTTGGCGACTTCATTTGGTAATATGGGAAAGAGTTGAGAATTCCTTGCGGATATTATGAGACATTTGTAGAATTTTCATGGGTCTCTCAAGGTTTTCTTGAAATCATTTTGCATATTCAGCAGATTTCATAGCAACTCAACTTACATTTTAATGGAAAATATAATACATTTTGAATTTGCCAGCTGGCAATGGCATTAACACAAAGTTTAAATAAATTATTAAGCATACAAAACAAAAATATATTTTTACAATCTGGACCTAAGCTGGTTTTCTGAAGAAATTTAATATCTTAAAAGAATTTTTGAAATCATTTTGAACATGCAGCATATGTCATAACAACTCAATTTACATGGTAATGAAAAATATAGGGAGACATTAATATAAGTTATAGTAAATATAATTATTAAATTCTTAAAATTAATATTTAGCACACATTGAAAACAAATGTAAGTCCACAAACAAAGTTCAAGCTGTTTTAAGGTGTTGCCAGCGTCAGGAAATATCAATCAGGGCAGTCAATCACTTTAAATGGGAAAAAAACAAGAACTTTGCCGGATAACTTGACAGTTGAACGAACTGTTTGAAGCTCTGATACGCCTTTGGCCTAATCGCACCTCATTCTGGTTTTCTGGCTTTTCTGGGTTTTTCTGCCGGTGACGCCCCCATGGAAAACGCCCCCCTGGATTGTCATTGTCTCGGTGAGGGGAGGGGAGGGTAGGGGGTTCTGTTTTCAAGGAAACGCCCTCCAAAAAGGGAACTGAGCGACACGAAACGGAACGAGAACTGAAAACAATAACCTTATCAATTAACCCATGGGGAGTTGGAGTTGAGGAGCTGTGGAGCTGAGGGGTTTTGGAGCTGGAGTCGCAGACCTACACAGATATGACTATCCATTTGGTGCCATGACTGCAACTCCGCCAGATAAACGCAGTTGTTGGCGCTGCTCTTACCTGGAAAGCAAATAAGCCACAGCAAAAGCAAAAAGCAGGTCTACTTCAACTCATAAAGTGGGACCCAAGTGCATAAAACACGGCGACAACAACGAAACGAGTTGAAGTTGATCTTCCCTATCGAAGGGGTATTATTATATTAAAGATTAATTTAATTTAATAAAGAATTAAGAATTTTCTATATTTGTTGTACTCATTGAAAATTATGATATACATGATTTAAATGTAAGTAAAATGTGGTATGCATTGAATATATTATTTTTGCTTGTGATGATTTGAGAATTTCAAGATTTTATATTTTTTTATTGACAGTTAATACTGGCTTAGATATTTTTGCTTTGTTAAATATTTGTTGGTGGCTTTAAAGAATCCTTATTCCTCAATTTAATATTTATAGGGGTTTTATGAAAGGTTTTGCTAACTTTTATATTGACTTTATTTGGATAGGAAATATATATATTAATTTTTTATTAAACAACGAAACTATATAAATATTAAAAATGTATTTAAATATGGGCTAACAAAGTTTGTAAGTTTAAGGGCAAAATAATTGTATGTTATTAATTTTTAGAGCATTTAAGATCTCGACTTTCCCGAACAAAACCTCCTCATTTCTGGGTTATTGTTGTTGCCTTTTGGTAAAAGTGCCGCACTGCAAGCTTGTCAACATCGATGTGTGTGTATCTGTATCTGTGTGTTCGTTTATTCTTATCAAGAGTTGTGTCGCCATCGCAGTTTTCGGTTTTGGCGCCCACACGCAGCCGAAGAAGTTGAGGTTGGAGCAGCAGTTGGAGCTGAAGTTGTTGCCCCAAGCCAGCGCAAAAGTCTGGGCCTATTAGTCTGGGTGTTGCGGCCAAAGTTGCAGCTGGGAAACCGAAACTCGAGTCGAAGCTTCGAAGTCGAAGCAAGCCAAGTCAAAATTCGTCAAGCAAACATGCCACCAAACACCCACGTGCCACAAATTTTCCAAGGCGGTGGGCGTGGCAAGTCGATCGGCGGCAGGATTTGCATTTGGGCAGTCGAACAATCGGTGCCACATGCTGCAGCTAAAAATGTCTGAAATATCTTCTCGTCTAAAATATTAAAAATATCACTAAAATTCAGCTGTGAACGGGAATCGATTGGAACATTACTTATCAGTAATTTAAAACAAAACAAACGATTTTTTGTTGTGGATTTTTGATTTATTGAGAGCTAAAAAGCAGCTGATTACCTATACAATTGTACAATTCATTTTTTGACCACTTTTCTAATTTATTAAAAGAGGTTACAGCATACATTTTTGCGAAAATTGGACAAAAATAAAATAAGTTTTAGACTTTAATAAATTGTACTTAAAGATTATGTTTTTAACGATGTATTTTTAAAGTTTTCACTTCTAAAAATTTGTAACCAAAGCTTAAGTTGATTTAAGTTATTTCGAACCCAATCTTGTCCCTTTTTTCTCTCTCTCTGAACCAAGAAGCAAATACAGATGGCCAGAAAAAGAGGTGGAGAAAGGGGGAGACAAACAAAGACGTCCCAAAAGTGGGCGACAAGCAGGCGTGGCAAGCGTTTGTTGAACTTTCCAGCGTGAAAAGCTGAAGAAAAAAGCGGGGGGGAAACTTCAACTGAACAAATCTAATCAATCTCCAGCCCATGTGTGTTTGTGTGTATGAGTGTGGGTATAACCACCCCCCGCGCACCACCCCTTTTCCAGCTGATGAACTGCCAACATCTGTGGCAGGCAGCCGCAAACTAAGTAAGTAAAACAAAATAAATAATCATAATAAATAAACGAGCCACGAAAATCTCGCAGCAGCATGTGAAAAGAACCGGCGAAGAGATGCAGATCGGAAAAAGTGAGGGAAGCCCAGAGGAAGAGGGAGGGGGTGGAAAATCGGAAAATCAGGGGGTTTTGGATGGAGGGGATTTCCGAGGCAGTTGCAACCAAATTGCGCGAAGCCAAACGCCTTAAAGTGCCAAGAGCGAACAGCTCGCAATCAAGGCAAGACAACGTCGAGGCCATAATTTGTGGCACCAACAAAAAAAAAATACAATAGGAAATGAAGAAAAAGCCCATGGAAATAGAAGAAAAACCGTGAAAAACTCACAAAGAAGAGTGTCAGAAATCCAATGAAATAATTTAGAACTTCACAAATGATTGATTTTACTGTCGAAACAAAAAGCATAAATAAATACTGGCAAAAATTTAAATTGTATTTAAACACTTTTTTTATACATAGCTTAGATTGTGAAACAATAAGCCAAAATAAATTTATAACAAATTTTGAAAAATATGTTACATTCTCAAAATAAATTTTAAAAATACAAGAAAAAAACACTACTGAAACACTAATAATGCCAAGGGTGACCCCGATCGACGAAAGGGGGTTTCGTGTAGAGTTGCCATAACACCAGAAGTGATCAATTTCATTCCAGATGGCCAACTTCTACCCAAAGGCTCGATACGATCTTCATTTGGTTCACCCCGAATGGCCCAAAATGTTTAACAAACTGCCAGCCAAAATCGTTACAACCAAACGAAAAACCGTAAAAAAAAATACAAAATGGGAGAAAAACAAAACCGATCGCCGGGCGATCTCCCAGCACGCAAAGCCCACCGAAAATGAAAAAAAAATGGAAAAAAAAACAACCGGCAAACAGTAAAAAAAAACCAAGCTGGGAGAAAGAAACCAAACGAAAACAACTTAAATTACCAGCACGGCGTCAATTTTCATTAGAAACAAGCAACACGGCCAGCAGCACGATCGCAGATCCGCCAGAGGAGCGGGAAGAAGCCACTTGGACCGGATTGAGGTGGACGGGAAGGTTAACAGGGGCGGAGTGCCAGGGGTACACAAGGGGGCTCCAAGAGGGGGGTCGACATGGTCGAGATGGAGAGCGATCCCAGCAAAGTTTTAGCTTACTGCCGCTGCACGACGAAAAAACGTACACGCAATCAGACTTTTGCACTGGGTATTCGGTACTTGAAAACATGAAAAAATTCATATTTATTTTAAATATTTGCTATTAATACATACCGAATTTGGTAGAAGTTCATAGATCTTCATTCACGTATCTATTTATATAACATTTGAATGTACAACAATATTTTTCTTGCAAAAATATAACGGTAAATATAAAAAAAATTCTGTTTAGCATTCAATAGTGACCCATTTTCCTCAGTGTACATTGGTGACTGGGGCAGGTATGAGTATTGGCAATGGTTCGATCCATCTGCGGCTTTGTCTGGCCTGCTTTGCTTTGCCATATACCTTCTTCTCCCCCTTTTCTCCTTTCCCGGTAACGAGTTTCATTCGCACAATTCTGAGTTTTGCCCCGGGGCAAACAGCAAACAGAAAACATCGGCAAAAAGGTGGGGAATTTGGTGGGGTAACCACGGTATTTGCTCCATAAATCTCACCCATGTGACTGCGATACCAAAGAGGGTTAATGCCACGGCCGGGAAATCTGCGTGTGATGATCGGGATCGAAATCGGGATCGGGATCTGATCCGAGATCTGCGGTCGAGGTCTGGCTTTCCCATACTCTATTATCCATGCATGCTTATTTTCATTGACAACCGATCTTGAACTGGCTTTTTCCCATGATCCAATTTTTGTAGGGAAATATATCTTACAGATATTATCATAGTCTTAAGTTGAATGCATCATTGTGTAAAAACTATATGTATTTGCTGTCTAGAACACTTTATGTTTAATTTTATTTAATTTAATTTTTTAAATATTTTTGAAGCCTTTTATCTTCTTAATCTTTTCTTTAGCTAAGCTTTTGATTTTTGATCTGTGTGTTTGTGGATATTATATGTGTTAATATTAATAATTTAAAAATGTAATATTAAAACATTAATATTTTAAATTAAATCCCAATGTTGTTTTTAATTTATTCAAATGTACGGTATATTTTTTACTATTTATATTTAAATTTAAATTTTGATCTGTACGATGTATGGCATAATTTTGGGTCACAACCCAAGATGTCAACTTCCTACTGTGTAGTTCTAAGTCCTCTTCTGGTAAAAAACATATTGTGCAGTTTAGGATTATACTGCTGCTGAGCTCCCCAGTACTATGTTTATTACTCAACTTTTGTCGCTCCTTTTTGTCGCTTGGTCTCCAAGAGATCCCCATAGATCTGCCGATCCTCTGCTGATCCCGATCAGAGATCAGTGGGTTGATCTCTCGCCCATCCTCCGTCATTATGCCATTGCGGTTGCCCAGCCCAAAGGGCAATTTGTCGGAGTTTCGAGCGGTGGCACTGGAAGCAATGGTTGCCACATTTTGGGGCTTATTGATTTATCGTTTGCTCAGCGAGACGACAGAGATTCTTCGGTGGTCGATTCTTCTGCTCGACCGATTCTTCTAGTGGGCCGATTCTTCTCTCCACTCTTTTCTGCCCCAAGGCGTGGGCTCTTTGATTTCTATGCGCAAAATCATCGTGAGCGTTTTTTTATTTTTTTTTTACCCCCAACTTCGTGTTTGATTTTTTTCCTACAGTTAACCCACGCGGCCATGGTTTTTCTTCTTTTTTTTTTTTGATTTTGATTCGGATTTGGGATTTCGAGTAGAGCCAAAATCTTCGCAGCTCTTCTGCGCGATTCTTCTGTGCGACTGCCATCCAATTGGCAATAAATCAAGCCGCCCACACGCTTTTTTTTTGTGCTCAGTGCTCTGTGCTCTATGGGCTTCTTATGACAGCAAGGGGTAAAGGAGTTAGCCGGGGAGGGGGTTAACACTTTCAGAGCCTCGGGTCTCATTAGTCGCTGGCAGAAATTATGTTGCAAGTCTTCTCAGCTCTCTGGGTTTTTATTTTGCAAATGTATCTGCTGCAGCAAAGACCCCAGATATCCCAGATCCCAGTCCCCAGATCGGTTTTCCGATGCGAATCTGCAGCCTGTTGTTTCCCACACCAAAATGGGCAATTTTGTAGTGCCTTTTGAATAGATATAGTATGTATGCCCCCTGCTCCTATTTCTTCTATTTTCTATAAATACGCATGCCAACTACTCCGCCCTCAGCTCCCCGGAAAATCAATTGAATTTTCACGCATGTTTATGGCCCGCTCAACGTTCCATTGAGCAGGCGGCTTTACTGCCTACAGTGGGCACTCAAGCGGGGCAGATTTAAAATGCCATAAGAAATAGAAGTTTCAAAGTTTATTTACCAATGATTTGTATCAATTACAAGTTGTTTATTAACATATTTAGATCCATTTAAAACTAGTAAATTTAAAAAAAAATTTAAGTGAATTTCGAAAGTTGTTTTATGACTAAAACAAAAAGTTCCTTATAGGATATATTCACTGTGGTCTCGGTTGGAGCAAGTGAACTTTTCTCATGGATCTTGGCTGCCAGAAGTCACACCCCCAACCTGCCCCTCTTTCCAGTTTTCCCAGCCTTAGAAAATTCGGCACTTAATACCCCACGATCAGTGCCTGTGCCTCCAAATGTACAGTGGTGGCCACAGTAATAGTAACTGTGAAACGATACTCAAAATAAACAAACATATTAATTTAAACTATTTCTTTTATTAATTTGTTTTAGAGTTGGTTAAGCATTTTAAAAAAATACGGAAAATGAAATGGTAAATTAAAGGCAATCTAATAACTCTTAAAAATCAGTGAATATTTTTGTAATACATATAAAATGGCATTCAAACATTTAATATATATCTTATTTGGAATTTGTATATCTGTCTGTTTTTATTGACTCCAACTGTGCGTGCCAGTGTTCACATTTATTACATACACACATGTCTGTCAGCTTACTTTGCCTTAGCAAGTGTTTTTGGCCATTTCCTTGTCGACTTTTAGATAGTTTTGGCGCTTTTCGCTCTTCGCATTTCGCGTTTTTGGCTTCATTTGTTTACGAGGGGTGGAAAGGGAGAGGGGGGTGGACTGGGGTGTAGTGGAGTGGGGTAGATGAGGAGTGGGGTAGATGAGGAATGGCCTTTTGGGTTGGGTTCTTATATTTTTTCTATTTTTTTGCTATGGGCCTGGGCCAACTATTTGGCGGAAAACAGACGCATAGACACACACACCAGCGGCGAAAAAAGAGCAACAATAATAACCATAAACTGTCGACCAGCCCAGTGCCCAACCCACCCCACAAAGCACCACCCAACCAGCACATCTTACCCCCATCCCCTTTTCCACCGACTGTTTGGCGTCTGTTGACCTCATTTCGCCGAAAAGTTTTTTTAGTTGTTTTTTTCTTTTTTTTATTTCCATTTGGGCTTTTTTTCCCTATATTTTGGCGCAAACAAGGAACACATGGTGGCGGCATAAACACGAAGAATGAGTTGTGGAAGAACCAGAAGGAGAGATCTACAATATCTACAAGATCTACGAGATCCCCGGAATCCCAGAGATTTACAAGCCGGCAAAAAGCGATAACATGCCTTAATTTTATGTTATTTTCTTGCCATGCTGGCAAATGTTTTAGTTTTACAACAAAAAACACAATAAAATTACGCAAGACTTGTGATAATAATTACACACTGAAAATATAATAAAGAAAAATTGTTAAGAATAAAATTAAAAGTATACGAAGTTGTTCGCAAATCCCATAAAACAAAGATACAAGTTTGCAACAACTTTTAATGTATAATTTTCAAATTAAAATTTTGCAATAAGAATGTATGTTGTATTTAGCCCCAAATGATTTTTTACATTCAGTAATTTTTAATTAACCAACTTATTAAATCAGTTTATTGACAAGTGTTGGAGCTAATTAACAAAACAATGTATATATTACCTATATGTATACAAATGCACTTTATGGTGCTTGTGAATGCCACAGCAAGTGTAATAAAATCTCCGGCAAGGGTACTCGAAAAAAATCGTAAACCTTAATCGACCTTCCCTGCCCGTATCTCAATTTGTACCATATCATCGAGGGTGATATTTGCGGAACGTAGATTGAATAAACAAAAAAAAAAAACAAAAAAAAAATTAAGATCGGCTGTCGATAAGCGAGTGACATTATTTGCATATGTACCTGTATGTTTCATTTACTGCATTCTCATTAACAAAACAAATATGCGACAATCGCAGAATGCAAACAAAACAACGTAAAAAGGCGGGCACGAAACGAGTTGGAAATTCAAGGTTTCGCACTGCAGTTATCGGTCAGAAAAAATGAATTGCAAGTATTGTTTGCATCGTCCCGAGACTTCGATGAAAAAACAAAAAAAATTCTTACATCCGGGCAGATAGTACAGCTTCCTTCTCTTCTTCCGATTTCAAGTGCGTCATTTAAGTTGAAATGCAATGAAACGGAAGGAAATTCAAGTTAAATCATAGGTAATGGCTAAACCTTTCTGAGTTTTTTTGAGTACAGGACACACAAATGTTTTACAGCCAATTTAAACCCATTGAAGCTTTCCTTTAAAAAAAAAACAATGTATATATACTTAAGCAAAATATATTATTCATCTCATTTCCATTTTGCAACGGGTTGTTGGTTTTTCTTTTAATTTTTCAGACGTGTGAATTTTTTACTAAGAGCACGTAGTCATATATTTTATCTGTTACCTGTTTTCCAAATTTCTCGTTTTACATCTTTTGATTTTTTATTGATTTAATCAAGTACTCAATTTTAATAAATATATTAAGCTCGTAAAAAAGTCCCAATCAATTTGAATTCAAATCTGAATAAAAAGGGATTTATTGAAAATGTGGAAATTGGGCAAGAATTAAATTATTTTAAATCAGCCACAAAGTAATAGGGATCGATTACTTATAAAATAGGTCATATGTTAAATTGTGGCTTCTCCTTTGACCAAGTAACAACGAAAACAAACTCGAAATAAAGTCCCTATCTGGTTCTCACATTACACGAGATTCACGCGTGACAGTTAAGTTAACCCGTTTACGGAACTCGAAGCCCGGAGTTCGGGGTTCCCAGGTGAAGACGTCGGTTTAATTGTGAAGTTCCCATTCCGGCGACCTCACAACGCGCGTGATCTGCACGTCCAACTTACAGAAGGCATTCCCGTTGGTGGGAAAACAGAGGCGGGGGGACAAGCAGGGAACAATAAGGAGAGGGGGCACTGCATGACGGACATGACGTTCGCTTGTCAGCAAATCAAAAGCTCCAATGCACATGACCGGCGGCCAAGGGGCCATCATATCATCCACTTCGGACAACCACGGATCGTGCGAGTGGACGTGTAAATGGATTTTTGATTGCAGTCGGCGGTCGGCGGCTTTTGTGCCGCGTTTCATATATTTTTTTTTGATTTTTGAACCCCTTTTTTAACCAAGCTTAGCCTTGATCATGGCCTGACAAAAAGTGACAAATGCATTCCACCTAATTGAGAATGCAGAACACTCGCCCAAGAAAGCTAAAAAAAAAAAAAACAAAAAGGAAGCTAGCTTCGGCAAGCCAGAGTTTTTATACCCTTGCAGCTGTTATAAAACAGAAATTGACATAATGTGAATATATTTCGATTGTTTCTTAGGCACCTATGTCATGACGTTGTCCGATTTTAAAAAAAACTGAAAGCCATAATTTGGAAATAGTAAACCAAAACTAAGATGTTTTACCTTATAAATTGAGAGAGCAAAGTTATAATTTTTTCACATTTTTTTTTGCGATTGTTTTTTATGGGAGCTGTATAGAAAAGAAATGTTTTGGAAAGAAACATTTTTGTAATGTGTAGAAGGATTTGAGGGATTTTGCCGAGTGCGCAGCATATTCTGCAACACGGGAGTAAGAATTCGGGACACTTTAATCAAGATGGATGTGATTCAGATGTGATCGTCATCTTCTTCCGAAGGAATCTCTGCGGGCAGGCGGTGGGAATATCTCGATTAGATTCTCTGTTTGACACAAGTAGTAGTGGTATACAACACCCAGTGTAATTGCTTTGACCCACTGAATCAAGTTGACCGGCTCAAAAAAGAGCTGCAAATACAAACTGGCTGGGGATTAACCAGGGGAATGCCACAAAAGAGGCACTAATACACTTTTAAAAAAGGTCCTGCCTTTTTTTGAAAATGAAAATTAATAGATATTAAATTTGGTTTGACATATGTTCGATATACGTATGTAATATAACTTTGAAAATGTAATAATATATTTAACAACTTGCATCATTTATTTCTGAATAATTTTCTTATTCCAAACAAGGAAGTTAAGATACTTAAACTGATTAAAAATGTTAGTAGTAATGTAGTTTTCTAAACAAGGAATATATTTTTTGTCACATGTGTCGTTTTTACATAAACATAAGAAAATAATTTTATTTGGCATAAAGAATGTAAAGAAACGTTTAACCTATTAAACATATTAATACTTTCGAACGCAACGCATTACTGCAGTTAATTAATTTAGCAAATATCTAGCAACTGTAATTGTTTGCGGTGTATTGGCGCATCCAAGCCGCGTCTTGTGTTATTGATTCCAGATTTGTTGTCTGCCCATTTTTATGGCCATTGCCGTCTGGCTCCGTTTTGTCTGCCGAGTTTGGCTTTGCCAATATTGGAAAAACGAGGAGAGGAGGCCAACATAGTTGCCATTTCGAGGGGGTGCAGACCTTTGGGCTCGACCAATCGACCAATGGCACCTTTAATGAGTGCCAGAGTGCCAAAGTGCCACACCAAAATCCTCTGACAAATGCAAATTAATCGACATCCGTTCCAGTCTCAAAGAGTGCGAAATGAAGGGGTTAAGAAAAAGTATAAACGAAAAGATACAAAACAGGGAAGGGCTCTCATTTCGAAGGGAAGACAACCATTTCGCCTGTTATCCGACTATCTGCCTCTCGCTATCTGCCCCATAAGAAAACACATATACGACATCATACCAGGCAAAAAAAGTCGTAAGACTGCGCAGATAAGCCGGTCACAAATATTTGCAAAAATAAAAGATGTAAAATAAACAACTAAAATCTCGAAAATATTTTTCAAAAACAAACAACGCGAATCCTCACTCAAATACGAAGGCAAATAAGTAACGTTCGTACGCAGAACTCATTTCCCTATCGCTAAATAAATAAATCGTTTACTCAGGCGATGAGTATTCAAAATGCCCAAGAAGCGAACAAATCGAATTAAGTTTATTTCAGTGTAGTGACTTATTATTTGAGAAATTATTAAGTTGTGGTTTTGAAACTATATTTATTTAATTTTATTTTTCAAATATTTACCATAAGTCTAAATAAACTGATTAAATCCCGCATATTTTGCAATAGCTTTCAGGCATTTTGCAAATGCATTAAGTTTATTATTTATTTCGATTCGTTTCAATCCACTGCGTTTTGGCAGAAAACTATTTAAAGCCTGGCATCATCTCTCGAAATACTCAATATTCAGACACTTTGTGGCAATCCGACAGCAAAAACACGATTCTAAACAAGTTTCTCGCATTAGCAAACATTGAAAGCCTCAACAACAAAAACAACTAATATTGCAATGCAAATGATTATCTGCTTTGCTGTTGTTGTTGTTGTCCGTGCTGCTGATTAATAACAATCAATGCCAGTCAATTAAGCTGAAATCGATTTGGCGAAAATAAAAACCTGTTTTCGCACCGAAGAGATTCCCCGCGTGCCACCAAGAATTCGATTTTTTACCTAGACAAGACAAGTTGCTGGCAATTCTCATCTCATCTACCTGAACTCCATCATTTTGTTTACCCTAAAATTTTCTTCAGAAAAATGGAATTCAAGCCAAAGACATTTATGGAATACATCATTTAGAAGATTAAAGAATTGGTATTTGGCAATATCTAAGCCATATTGTAATTAACTTCTTTAATATGATATATGATTTTTGCTACATATTTTATGAACCGGTTTGTTATAAAAGACTTAAAAAATTTACATCAAAAGAGTAATAAATATAATCCATGTTTTGTGGCGCCACTTACCAATTAGTTTTGTTGGGCCCATTGACCTCGCCAATTGTGTGGGTGGCCACCGAGTAGCCGAAGTGCGAGTGTGGATGTCCGTACTTCACGATCGGTAATCGCTGCTCCAAATTAAAGCCGATGATATTGATCACGCATTGTAGGAATATCAGAATCAGAAGATTTATTTTCAGGGAGAGAGACAGTGTGGAGCGGGACGGGAACTCTTCCATGATTTGTGTGTTATCTTTTGTTATTTTTATAACTTTTACAAATATTTTATTTATTTTTTTTACTTTTAAATGCACGTGCACCGGGCACGGCAAAAGGGGGAGGGGTTTTTCAAACCGCGACCTTCGGCCAACATAAAAAAAACAACAAGTCCGCAGAGATCTTTGGCTCAACAGGTAGTCCGCGTATTTTCCACGCTCTTTTCCGCTCGCTGCAGTTTTCCTTTTATTTTTATTATTCGATTTCCTCTCTTCACGCGCACTCACATTAAAAAAATTAAATTTAATCCGAAGGCGGCAAAAGTATTACTATTACGTCAAACACACGCGTTCGGCATTTTGATAAAGATTCGTTTTTAATCGAATTCCACCGATTCCGGCAATCGTACACGACGGTGGTATGGTATTTCTCTGTTCTCTGGGTTTCGTTACACGCAAGCAACTCGGGCCAACAATAACAAAGTTGAGTGACTCGCGGTATCTTATATAGACTTATGGCTCGAACATTTGCGCTCAAACATGTTCGAACGCCGGGCACTGAAAAAAAAACCCAACTGAAAACCCACAGAAAGGTTTAACTTTAAACAACTTATCAACAATTTATTTTACCAATAAACTTATTTTTTCTTGCTAATATTAACATCCAAAAAAAAATTATTATATTTTAATATTTATTTGTAGTACCAAAGTAAATATAATATATATGAATAACATTAAACTGTTACCATTAACAAAAAATTTTAAAGAAAATTGTTCAAACACATGTATGAATTTTATTTTAAAATTAACCAAATATGTTAAAATCAACTAAAGAATTATTAATTATTATTATTAGTATTTTGCTAATTTCTTAAAACAAGAGGTCTAAAACTAAAATATGTTTTCAAAGCAGCATGCGTGGCATGCGATTATCAATCATGTTGTAAGCAACATGTTGCAATCCTTATAGCAATGACTTTTTGTCAGGTCACAAAGGAAAAACATGCGATTTAAATTTGCTTACAAAAACAGTTAAAGTCTGTATCCATACAAGTTTTCAAAATTGTCGACACAAGTATATAATAATAATCTCTTAAAAGAAACCGCGGTTGGCAAGAAAATACATTTCATACAAGATAGTCATCGCTCGACTCGCAAATACTGAACATTTTTTAATTTTTCGCGTCTTAAAAATACTTACTATTTGCGGCTCTGGTGCTTGCCCTAGACGTCCTCCGTTATCAGTTCCTCTAATATAGGATTCAAATCACTTGCCCGAAAAATTGTATACAACAAATATTTTAAACGAGAATGATGTATTTGCTCAACAAACTCCGAATGACATATATCTTTGACTTTCAATGATTACTGGGTTTTCTGATTTTTGGAAGCAAAATAGAAAAGAATTACATTTGTTTAGTAGTATACAGTATACAGTAAATATATATTTGTATAAATTAATTTTATACAGGTATTATTTTTAGTTACGTAATATTTAATAAAATCAAAAAGTAATTTACTGTCAGAAAAATAATTTAACAATGGTCAAACAAAACCAGGCATCTTGGGTAAAAATTAAAAAGTATAGCTCAATATTTATTTTGTTCATTTAAATTGAGACGAAATATATTGGTAGATCAATAGTAATCGATAGTGGGGGTAGTCTCCTTGGCTTATTCTAGTATATGTTCGTTCTAAGCCGCTGTTGACGTTCTCCAACACTGCGCAGTGTATAGGATTGCGCGCATGTGTATAAATCGATTGAAAAACGGGAAAGCTTTTTGTTCTGGTACAAATCAGAGAATAGAAAGTTTACTTATTGTGGATAAAGTAAAATATATAGTTAAGCTAAATCAGGTGATAGTGTAAGACACCTTTAAAACTGAATACGTTCGTAAAACTGTTGATTTTGATTCCCAAAAGGAGTTGTCCCTGCGGAGATTATTATCGATTTTTAGGAAGCTTGTAAACAACCCCCAGAAAAAGTATCCCCTGAAGAAATGGCTTATGTGAGTTGGAGTTTTTTTGTTATTTATTTTAATTGTTTGTTTCTAATTCGTTCGTAAATTACATCTGCAGCGCTTGAAGGCCACTAAATGTCCCACGGACGAGCTGTCCCTGACCAATCGGGCCATAGTAAATGTGGGCGATTTTCCCGAGGAAGTTAAGTGGGTTATATTATCTTGATATACTATCATATATCCCGTTTATATATATGCTTGTATTCCAACCAGATATGCGGACATATCACCAGCTGCCGGGCAGCACTTCATTTTCGCCCTGGAGAAAACGGTAGAGGTGCCCCGCGGCTATGTGGGCTTCTCTTTGGTCCAGAGAAAGTGGGCCATGGTGTCCATCAACCAGGAGCTGGAGGTGCGTCCCTATCGCTTCGATGCCAACTCGGATGTCATCACCTGTGTCTCCTTCGAAACGGACTTTCTGCAGAAGAAAACGTTAGTGCAGTGGCCATTGATTATGTAATATGGATTTTAGATTAATGCCATTTTGTAGTGTTTCCCAGGAGCCCTACGACTCCGATCAAATGGCCAAGGAGTTCATCATGCAGTTTGCCGGCATGGCCCTCACCGTGGGCCAGTCCCTGGTCTTCAACTTCAAGGACAAGAAGCTGCTGGGCCTGGCCGTCAAATCGCTGGAGGCCATCGATCCCAAGACCCTGGGCGAGGGTAAGGAGCCGGCCATGCGGAATGTGCGCTTCGGCCGCATCCTGGGCAACACGGTGGTGCAGTTCGAGAAGGCCGAGAACAGCTCGCTGAATCTGCAGGGCAAGAGCAAGGGCAAGGTGGTGCGCCAGTCCATCATAAACCCGGACTGGGACTTTGGCAAGATGGGCATCGGCGGCCTGGACAAGGAGTTCAACTCCATATTCCGCCGGGCCTTCGCCTCGCGTGTCTTTCCGCCGGAATTGGTCGAACAGCTGGGCTGTAAGCACGTCAAGGGCATCCTGCTCTATGGTCCACCGGGCACGGGCAAAACCCTGATGGCCCGCCAAATTGGCACCATGCTGAATGCCCGCGAGCCGAAGATCGTCAATGGGCCGCAGATCCTCGACAAGTATGTGGGCGAATCGGAGGCCAATGTGCGACGCCTGTTTGCCGAGGCCGAGGAGGAGGAGAAGCGGCTGGGGCCCAACAGTGGACTCCACATCATCATCTTCGACGAGATCGATGCCATCTGCAAGCAACGAGGCTCCGTGGCGGGCAACAGTGGGGTCCACGACACCGTCGTCAATCAGCTGCTGACCAAAATCGATGGCGTGGATCAGCTGAACAACATCCTGGTAATCGGCATGACCAATCGGCGGGACATGATCGACGAGGCACTCCTCCGACCCGGTCGCCTGGAGGTCCAAATGGAGATCAGCCTGCCCAACGAGCAGGGACGCGTTCAGATCCTGAATATCCACACCAAGCGAATGCGGGACTTCAACAAGATCAACGACGATGTGGACAACAAGGAGATTGCCTCGCTGACCAAAAACTTCAGCGGAGCCGAGCTGGAGGGATTGGTGCGTGCCGCGCAGTCCAGTGCCATGAATCGGCTGATCAAGGCCGATGCCAAGGTCACGGTCGATCCGGAGGCCATGGAGAAGTTGAAGGTGAATCGGGATGACTTTATGCACTCGCTGGAGAACGATATCAAGCCGGCCTTTGGCACGGCCCAGGAAATTCTCGACAACATGCTGTCGCGCGGTGTGGTCAACTGGGGCACTCCGGTGAGCAATCTGCTCGAGGATGGCATGCTGCTGGTGCAGCAGGCCAAGGCCCCGGAGTCGAGTGGCCTGGTGTCCGTGCTCGTGGCCGGTGCCCCCAACTCCGGCAAGACCGCTCTGGCCGCCCAGCTGGCCAAGATGTCCGACTTCCCGTTCGTGAAGGTTTGCTCGCCCGAGGACATGGTCGGTTACACCGAGTCGGCCAAGTGCCTGCACATCCGCAAGATCTTCGACGACGCCTACCGTTCCACGCTCAGCTGCATCGTGGTGGACAATGTGGAGCGTCTGCTGGACTACGGATCGATTGGACCGCGCTACTCCAACATGACACTGCAGGCGCTGCTGGTGCTGCTCAAGAAACAGCCGCCCAAGGGCCGCAAGCTGCTCATCCTGTGCACCTCGAGTAGGCGGTAGGCACTGGCACTGATCCTCCTATATTCTCCCGATCTTATGTTATGTTTTTCCCCAGGGAGGTTCTCGAGGAGATGGAGATGCTGACGGCCTTCACCTCGGTGCTCCATGTGCCCAATCTCTCACAGCCGGATCATGTTTTGGCCGTGCTCGAGCACACTGACATCTTCACCAAGGGCGAAATCCAGGCGATTGGCAAGAAGATGTCCGGCAAACGGTAGGAATTTAATTTTAACTCTGTTTTTTTGGGGGAACTAGCAATCTATTGCTAAAACTTAAATATACATAATGAATATCATTAGTGATGTTAGGACTTATTTTAAAGTCTCTAATATCTTAAATGGTTTTACATAAAAAAAAAAGAAAGAACGAAGCTTTAAAACGGCTTACTTTAAACTATATTAATTTCCATCAAACTTATAACGTTTCCCCATTCATTTCATAACAGTTATTTAAGAACCATAACTTAAAAATAATAATATTAATATATTTTTATTTTGAAATCCATTTGCGGTTTCTCTCAAATGAATTATTTATTTTACTGAAAGTATTTTTATTTTGCGTATTGATTTTTTAAAATTTCCTTTAGTTTGATTAAATTTGTGAAACAAGATATTTGCTTTCGATCATAATATGTCGTTTGCCTTGTATACTTTAATTTTTTGTATTATATTTTGTATCACTTTTAAATAAGAATTGTTGTTAAAAGACATAGGCTTTTCTTAAATAATAGAATATGCTATAATATTGAATCTTCTTAAAAAAAATATTTTTTAAAATATATTTTTAAGGGCTAATGTATGGCCTTCAACACTTCATTTAATAAGCCAATTATTGATAATCTTTTCGATTTTTCTAGCGTGTTTATTGGCATCAAGAAACTTTTGGACCTAATCGACATGGCTCGACAAACCGAGCCGTCGCAGCGGGCCATCAAGTTCCTGTCCAAGATGGAGGAGGAGGGCGGCCTGGACATGGTGGCGCGACAGTGAGGCATCTGAAGATGGATGTGTGTTTGATGGAATGCTGTCTCAATTATTAGCTTCTAAGTGCAAATGGACGGGCAAAAGTGGAATCCCCATCCATCAGATCAGAAGCATTGACTCCATGTACACATATAAACTGCAAAACTTATACTATATAGACAGACATATATATATATATATATATATATATATATATACGATCCAGGCTTCGCGTTGTTTGTTCGATCCCGAACCCAGACTAAAATCCACATCCACATCCCGGAGGAGTTTCCTGTGTTTCTGAGTTCCCCCACAGAGCACAATCAAATCAGACAGATATGTGAGACCCGTGACCTGAAGATGTTGGCATATAAAGCATAATACGGCAGAGTGGACAGATACTCAATTACATTTATAAATAACATGCGTAGCTGCTAAACTCGTTATTAGCATGATAATCTTTCTCGTTACCTTTTAATTTTAGGAATTGCTTCAGTACATTCCCAGATCGGAAGAAAACACCAAAGTTTTGCCTCTGGCATTGTGAAAGTTGTTTATCGGTAATTTAACGACCTAACTAATTAATTAAATATTTATTAAATCAAATATTGTTAACCGCCAATGTTATACATATATCTTAAATAAAGAAAACGATCTCAAATTCCATCTTAGCTGTCTCGCCTTTACACTTATGTTTTGTATTAAATCCTATTAAAAAAACAAAAAAGTAAAAGGGTATATGGTATTACATATTTAAATTTGATTTATGTATTTCCCATATTATATAATTTATAGCAGAAATATTTTTAAAATTTATGAAACTCTATTAATATTTTCGTTTCGTTTATTAATAGAATTCTTTGATTTTGAAATATATATTCAAACTTTTATAATTTTATCAACCCCTATCCTATATTGCCATTTGAATATACTTACTTAATATTGGGGAGGTTGGACCCCTCTGGATGATAGGATTTTCCCAGGGTAGCAGTGTTTATCAGCAAAAGACAGGACCTTTTTTAATGACTTGACGATTTCTTCATTTTATTTCGTTTAGAAAAAGCGACACACAATATTACTCTAAATTGTTTCATGTTTTCTGTTCCTTGGACTTATTTGTGCAACAATAAACAAAATATAAATATTTGATTTTATTTTCGGTTTGCTAAAACCGTTTTGTTACTGTTCCTCAGTTTTGGAACTTTTTGTTTTTTTTTTGCAGTGCGCAACAACAATATTTATTTTTGTTATCATCATTTTTTGAATGTTTCTTTTTACCAGGTTAGGTTTTTAAAAAAAATGGCAATCAAAGGAGGTAAATGGATGTTTAGGGGAAGGAAATGTAAGATTACCCTCTAAGCCATTGCCAAATGAAAGCTAGAAAACAAATAATGGATCCAAGAGAAAATCATAATTTTAAAATTGTTTTTAAAGCGTATTAGTTTTTAGGACGAAATACTCTGTTTGAAAAATGCATGTTTTTATTTTTTTAAACTATATTTTGTGGTGGACAAAAAGAAATTCTGGCAATGGCATCTCCTTTGCTTAGCTTAATAGTTACATTTTTGTGATTTTGTTTTTTAAGTTTAGTTTTTAGTTTCTGTTTCGATTTGTTAACAATTGTTTCTTCCAGTTGGAGCCAATCGGTCCATCTCTCGTTGTGCTTCTTCTTCCTCCTTTTTGTAACTCCCCATATCTTCCTCTTCTTCATCCCTTACTATTTTTTTTGATCCTTGTCTGTTGCTCCTTTTTGGGTTTTTGAGGTGCTCCTTTACAGTTATGTAGCGATTTAGAGAGAGACGGCTATAGACAGCTAAAGGTACACGAGTACAAATACAATTACAATTACAGCGATATTACAGTTAACGGTTAGCGGTTAAACGGGTATTCCAGAGTTTTCCCGATTCACGCCTTTCGGGTCCTGCCCAAGGCCGTATGTTTGTGTTTAAGCTTGAATCTGTTTCGGTTTTTTGTTGTTTGCTTTTTTATTAAAATTGTTCAATTTCTTTTGTGTTTTTATTTACATATAATAATAGTTTTACTTCATTTCAGACATTTGTTGAACATCGTTATCGTTACACACACACGGTGAAATACACATGTGCATTTTCTATATATATTCATATATACGTGTATATATATAAAGGGTTATTATTGTAACAGTTATTAGGTATACATACGTATATAAGATCTCGGCAACATTTAACAACAATTTTCTCTTATTCGTTTTAGTTTATGTTTTTTGTGTGTGTTTTTGTTTTTGCTCTGCACTCGATTTTCATTTTCTCACATTTATTGCACAATATATATATTAAGATATATATAGAATTCTTTAAATAATATTATGTTGTACTTGAATCTTGGACTAAACTATAAATTGTACAAAAAGATTTCTCAGTTTTTTGCTTTTGTTAAGTTTTCTCATATCTTAAGTCAACTAAAGCATTCTACATAACACCTAATCCTCTCTTCTCTCCCTCTCTTTCTCTCTCTCTCGATCTCTATCTCGGGTGGGCGGGATAAGTGGGCGTGGTGGGGTTTATATTTTAAGGTTGAACCTTACCTACAAAAAAAAACACACACGCTTCTTACTTGCACCTGATCTCCTTTTAACTCTCATTAACAGTTTACTGATTCTATATCCTTTTAACACACTTACTTAAATAATAATAATAAAATCAAAAGATACATGGAGTTGCGTGTGTTTGTATGTGCGTTAAAATACCTCTCATCTCACCTTAAAAAAAAAACAAAAAAAAAATCTCTCAATTCTACAACTAAATTCTCACCATAAACTATATATATATTTATATATATATATTAATAAAAACTACCCAATTTTTGACGGGTTATCCTTTTCTAATTTTTATAATTATTTCTTTTTTGGAGGCACAGCCACCATTTTGAACTTTAGGCCCTGTTCTGCTTCTTTAACTATTTACCCCTACTACATTTTCGATGTTTCTCTATTCCGAGAGGCGGTTAATCTTACAGGTTATAGATATAGGGGAATTTGGGAATATAATTGTCGATCGATCGAGTGAGAGAGATAGGATGTTGGCTATAGACGATCAATGACAACGACAACAATTGTAAGCGAGCGCCACAACAACAACAGCAACAACAATCAATTCAACTACAACAAATAACTAAATGTGCATTGAGCAGCTTGCGGCTACGCCCCCTCGCCATCACCTCAGCCACGCCCACAAATTCTAGCTACGCCCTTCCACCATGCATCCATTTTCCGCCTGCGTCGCCTCCTATTTGGTTTCATCCTGATCCATCGGCTCCTCGGAATCATCGCGGGATAGAGTTCTGTAACAAAGAAGCTAATTAATTTTTGTCAAATTTTTAAAAGAATTATATAAATAAAATAATATAATATTTCTTTTAAATATCAGTTATATATATATATATTTATACTTTTATAAGATTTTTAAAGTACAAGTACAAGATTTTGGGTAATAATTCGAAAAAAAGTAATGGCTTTGTTCTCATAAAACCTTTTATATAAAACAAATCTTAATTAGCACAAACAATTGAAGTTAAGAGTCATGAGTCCCATGAGCTTTTTATGTTTTTGATCAGATCAAGTAGATTAAGTTAGCCAACCATGATTTGATTTACTCGCATCTATGTTTACTTTAAAAAGTGAGTCAAAGAAGGGCTCTAGATTCTATACATTTTATGTCCAGTGCCTTGCCGAATACCCACCTGTGCATCGACTGCATCGAGAGGCCGGCCATGGCGTTGATCGTCTCGGACTCGTCGTGCTCCACTTTGAGCGTCTCCAGTGCGGACAGACCCACCGTGTGCTCCAGCATCCTCACGCAGGGCCAATGCGTTTGCTGCAAAACCAAACCGATAGTCAAGTCAAATAGCCCACATCGGATCTAAGATGCCAGGAACCCACCTGAATGGCTATCGTCTTCTGGAGCGTGTTGATGGCATTCTGGCAGGGCGGACGTTCCAGTTCGGCCTTGGCTATGGGGGCGGCGGGATCGCCGAGCAGCGCCCGCACGCACTCCTGGGCGGAATCACAGATGGCGGCCAGGTCGTAGCCGCCCTCGAGGGCCAGCACCACCTTGCCGTTGGCCAGCTGGAGGAGTTCGCGGGTCATGAACCCGAAGCAGGCCGGCGAGACATGGTAGCCGCCCAGCGGAGCCGGATGGCCGGTGGCCGCATCGAAGCCGGAGGAGACCAGCACAATGTCCGGATTGAAGCTCCGCGCGATGGGCATCACAACGGTACGGAATGCAGCGATATACTCGGCGTCGCCCAGCGGCGGATTCAGTGCCCCAGACCACGAGATGTTCACGTTGAAGCCGAGACCAGCACCGGAGCCGCACTGCAAGCGATTAATCGTGCAATTAGATCTATTGTTTAATCACCTATGGTTGGTTAGGCACTTACCTCTGTGGGTCCGCCTGTGCCGGGAAAAAAGTTACCGTCATCGTGTCGATGAATGGAAAGATATAGAATGTCGGGACTTTGGTAGAATGCTTGCTGTGTGCCATTGCCATGATGCACATCCTGCAAGGAGAGGTAAGGGTTTTAGTTTCAAAAAGGCATTTGGTTAGCAATCTAGGAAATTTTAAAACGTTTAAACTTGAAAATTTTAAATTCTGAAGAATAACGTTTTTTAGACTATTTTAGGACCATTACATGGTGCTATTTAACAACATTTTTTTTTGACATTTGTTGTTTCAAATGATCCGCAAAACAAAATCAGTAAAAGAACATTTACTTGTCACTTATTATTTGTATCTAATAAAGTGATTCAAAATGTCTTTAATAGTTTTCGAAAATAGTGGCCCTGCAACTGGGGGTACTTCTTGAAGGGCATCTTACCGCCCATTTGGGCCTTAGCTCACTTTTTTAAGTGAGAAATTCGCTTTCACACATACACACTCACCCAATCGACGATGAGGATGCGCCGCACTTCGGGCATTCGCTGGCGCAGCAGCTTGGCCGCAATGGCGATCGAGTTGAAGAAACAAAAACCCATGGCCAGATTGGCCTCCGCATGATGGCCCGGCGGCCGGACGACGGCGAACCCGTTCCGCAGATCACCCTTGGCCGTCTTCAGGGCCAAGTCGATCACACAGCCGGCGGCCATGCGGGCAGCAGTCGCCGTGTGGTGCTCATTCCACGTGGTGTCGAGATCCACGCCCAGACCGCCGCACGACAGACGGACAAAGCTGGCCGACAGGGCGTTGTTCTCCAACTTGGGCCTGCTCAACTGGCACTGGTTGGAGCCGAAGAGCATGGCATGCGCCTCCGTGTGCACCATCTGCAGCTCCTCCTGCGTCGCCTTGCGGGCGCGCAGTCGATCGCATCGCTTCACCAGATCCGTCTCATTCAGCCGCGCCCACACGCTCTGCAAGCGGCCACTGTGCTCCGGATGCTGGGCATTGTCGCCGCAGATGCACGAGTGCTTCAGCATCAGCGGGTCGTAGGCCAGTCCGGTGGTCACCTTGTGCGGCGGCGACGATCCGCTCGCCGGTGGCTGGCCACCATGATGGCTGCCATGACGCAACTGGCTGCTGCTGCCGCTGCCACTGCCACTGCCACTGCCACTGCTGCTGCTGCTGCTCGCGTACAGGGTGCTCATCATCTGGCGGTGCTGGCGATTCGGCAGCGAGAGGTTCACGGGCGGTATGTGGTCGGCCGACGAGGACGTGGCTATCGGCGCTGGCTGCTGGCCCGTGTCCGGTATCTGGCTGAGACCGTGCGGCCCCACCGGCACCAGCGGACTGCTGAGCGTTCGCGAAAGCGGTCGCATCAGGCCCTTGGCCAACTCCTCCTCCTGCTGCAGCAGCAGTAGCTGCTCCCGCTGCTGCTGCAGATAGCCCTGATCGTGCAGCTTCCTTATGCCGGAATTCAGCACGGCACCGGAGGAGTTGCTGGCGCTGGAACTGGCACTGGCACTGGCACTTGACGTGGAGGGCGGGGCGGAGCGGTAGGCGGCTGCGGCCACTGCGGCGGCCAAAGCATCGGGCAGATTCTGGGACGTGCTGGTGGCTATCGTGCTGGTCAGCACCGTCTTCGGCGGCTTCTTCTTGTCGGTGAGGTCCATCACCTCGGCGGCCGAGTCGTCGTCCTCCTCCTTCAGTTGCGCCTCGCGCACCACCACCGCAGCGGCGGCGGCAGCAGCTGCCCCACTGCGGGTGAGGACGGTCTGGCGGAGTTTCTGGTTCAGCACCTGGTGCTCATATGCCTGGCGCTCTGCCTGAGAAATCAAATTAAACAAAATCGATTAAAAATAGGAATTAAATAAGGGGAAAATTGTAAAAGTTTAAATCAAGCGAAGAATGCCTGATTATAATTGAACAATTTTAAAGATATAATATAAGTTAGAATGAGCTATATAATTTAATATACGTTTAAATTATTATCAAGTTTTAATAAAAAAAAATCTAGTTATAATATTCTTTCAAGAAAAAATTTGAATTAACACCCAAAAATATTCATATCAACGACAATGGTCAATTAACAAAGTAATGTTATACCCTCGTAAAGCTTCCAATAAAATTTCAAAGCTAGACATTTTTATTTTGTTTATTTATATTACTTATTGATTTAAATATCAAACTGGCAGCCACTCACCTCACTATTCTCGTAGTGCGTTTGGACCACATTCAGCTGGCCGGCCCCGGTGAGCATGGGATGACCCAGCGGCAGCGGAGCGGACTGCGTGCGTCCCAGCGGCCGGTGGCCCTGCTTGTGCAGATGCACCTGCGCCACCTGGGCATCCGTGATGGGCACGTTGTGCTGGTGGTGGCCTCCGTAGAGGGCGTGCGCCTGTCCGCCGTGTCCGTGGGCATGGCTGTGTGGTGCCCCGTGGACGCCATGGGTGCCATGGGTGCCATGTCCGTGGGCGCCGTGACCATGACCATGGCTATTGGTCGGCGGCAGTGATCCGGCGGCGGCGGCTGCCGCTGCTGCGGCCGCTGCAGCCACGGCGGCCGCATGGAGATTGACCGCCGATGAGCTGGCCATGCCGCCCAGCTGCTGCATGTAGGACGAGGACGGGGGCAGAATGGTGGAGGCGGCATGGGCCTGCGGTGGCGCCACATCGCCCACCAGCGAGGCCTGTGACGAGGATGTCGAGGTGGCGGAGGCACTGCGCACCACCGGCGACGGCTGCTGCGGTGCTATGCCCGTGGCCGGAATCATGGCCAGCGGCGCTGGTGGCGGCTGACGGCCCAAGAAGGCCATGCTCAAGGGATTGTAGTAGCCACCCGGCTGCCCACCGCCGCCCCCGGCTCCCTGGGCGGCGGCCACATGCTGATGCAGGGCCGCAAACATGGCATAGTTCACCTGGGCCGTTGCCTGTGCCTGAGCTTGGGCCTGAGCTTGAGCCTGAGCCTGAGCCTGCACCTGGGCCGTCACCTGGGCATGCGAATGCACCGAATTGGGTAAATGCGGCCGACCCAGCGATATATTGGGCAGCGATGGCGAACTGAACAGCGGCAAGTCGTTGATGCTGCTCCGCGGACCCGGTTGGTATTGGCTGCCCTCCTCGTTCTCCTCCTGGATGGGTGCACTGGTCGGCGAGCCACGGCTACCGACCACGCCCACCGCCAAGGCGGCTGCCGAGGGCGGCGAATTGGGTCCCGAATCCGGTGTACTGTTGCAGTCTACGGATTATCGAATGGGTTAAAATGTAATAAAATACTGATTAATCGTGATTTGGTTGTAGTAGGAACTGGGTTAATTTGGCTAAGCAAGTTGGACATTTGGGGTTAATTAAACAGCAATAAAGACAATGGTAAAAACAACAATTAAACGATAAACACAACGATTAAAACAACAAAATTTAACAGTGAAACAACAATGATCAATTGAAAAGTTATGGAGGTATATGTAACCCTTTTAATAACTTTACATTGGAATACTTATAAATAAGAAGGTATATGTGATTTCCTTGGTTCTAAGCTGATCAATTAAGGGAGCATTTCTTTATAAAAAAACTTAGGTTTATATTCTCAATTCTTTTACAAGTCAAACCCTCTTCAACCATATTCCAATTACTTTTATTAAAAGCTAGATTATAATTATATATATCACTATAATCAAAAACGCGGTAACTGATTAAAGTCCAAAAATATATGGTTTTAAATAAATATAACCTGTATAATTTCTAATTTCTAAATATTGTTAATATTTGCTATAAAAAATGTAAGAGATAAGCAAATTGATATCATTTATTTAATGATAATTATTTAAATGTTATTTAAGTTTCGCCTAAAATGGGAACAACTAAAACAACAACTAAGCTTAATGGTAATTATTTATTGGTTTACTGATAACTAAAAACCAATAAAAAAATAAAAGTTCAATTTGTTTTAAACTAAAACTAAAATTATTTAAATAATATGTAAGTCCATTTGGAATGGAAACTCGTAAAACAAACTATTCAACCAATACGCTAAGCTTTTTTTAACTAGTCAAAATTATTTTAATGTTATGAAGTCCATTTGGCATTTCAAACTTATAAAACAACATGTCAACTGACTCCCTCCCTATATCTTCCTCAGATTTCCGATTTCTGATTTCTGATTTCCGCTCTGATCATTCGGATACGAGACCGTACAAGTGTGATTCGAGATGCGAGTGGATGGGATACGTACTTGTGAGAACGGAGTTCTTCTGCTGCCTGCGCTGGGCCGCCTGAAGGAGGCGTTCGTGGCGCCGGGCTCCCGCCGGTCCGCCAATGCGGGCCTTGCGATCGATGACACTCTGCTTCAGCCGGATCTTCAGCAGGTTCGGTTCGGATGCTGTTGTGGGAGCGGTTCACACAAGTGTTTGGGTTAGTTAGAGGTTAGGAGCTTTGGACTTATAATTACAGGCAGCTAGCTCTGCTTTTAAAAAACAAACTTGCAGTTAGTAGTCAGATCCATGCTTTTTGTACATTTCTATCTAGCTAATATCTTCCTGAATTTCTCAATATTACTAAACGAATTGCGACCCACTGCTAACTTTTCCTAAATTATTTACATACAATTTCAAAATTGTTTGATCTTTTTTAATATTACACTGGATCCATGCTATTCTGTATTTTCTCCTGAATTTCTGAAAATTATCCATTAATGTCCGAAGGCTTTATTTAACAACTGCTTTACTAGTTAAAAATTATATTTCAACTTGATAAAGTTTAATACAAGTGCTGTAAATCAATATTTGATAGTCTAGTTTCTGCAGAGTTTACCAGTAAAACTAGTCAGTAATATTTATTTAAATGTTTAAATAAGCGTATAAACGAATTTAAAAATGGAAGACCCTTAGGAACCTTTGCTTTTACCCCATATTTATTTGATGCAACTTTGTTGCTAAATCAACTGTTTCATAAGTGAACTTCAACTTGAGCAAGACTCTTACCTAAGAGCCAATCTAACCCAACCCCAAACGGACCCATCCATTATATCCAGGTGTTGCCCAACGAAAATTATCTAAAGAACACATCCTCTGGCATTTGGGTTACGTGCCCCAAGAAAGTATTGTATATACTTTTATCTGTCAATTTAATGCAAAAATTGTTCCTTATACCCTTCTGTTTTCCCATATCTTTTTTGCACCCCCTTTTGTGGTTAGACAATAATAATAAATCGAAGTTACAGCAGCGCAGTAGTGTCAGGCAAAAAACGGATTTTAATACGGAATTCAGGCGGCAAAAGCTAAAGCTTTCATTCATTGCGTTGCGTTGTCCTTTCCTTCGTCATCCTGCCGACACGGCAATAATATTCAAGGGCCCACCACACGGTGGTGATTATCACACTCACCTGTCTTCCTCAGCGGAAAATCAGATTCATATTTGAGCAGTGAGGAGGGCGGCTGAGGTATTTTGTAGGGATGTGCACTGGTCACGGTTCCCGCTGGGAGGGATTCGCCCGAGGAGCTCTTCACCACGCCACTGCAAAGGAAATAAGTAAGGATTATTTATGGCAACATTAAAACTGGGAATGGAAATGGTCGGTGGGCATTTAAATATGTGTATATATTTATATTGCATTTGAGTTGGTTTAAAGGCATTTGTTGTGGTAAATAATATATTTTTCTGGAATTTCCCTATTTAATTTTCGATTGTTGTGTTCGGTTTCCAAAGAATGTGTTGTGGTTATAACTGTGGGGGGTAGTTAACCTAGTATATACTTTCTTTTAACTTATAAATGGCACATTCAAACATATAACACATTCAAATATATATTGATAAATTTAATAGATTTTATAAATGGTCACATTGTACAGTAAATTTATGAATTTGCAATTAAGTGTGGTAATTAATTCTTTTTGTTTGCAAATACATTGCTCAAGAAACACTATTAAAACACTATTGATGATGTTTTTACTGCCATTTTTTGTGTGTATTTTAGTTCTCAAAAACCATTTTCTAAAAAGATTTATTTGTTTGGAATTTATTGTATACCTATTAATTTAAAATTTATTTCAACGTTAAGTGTTTAGATGTTTATTTACTTTATAAGAATTTAAATAGATTGTGTTTGCCTTAAAATAAAAAAAAAAAATATCTTTAAAAGAAAATATTTGAAATGTTTAAAGAATACGATTTTGGTAACCAGACTAATTTAGCAGCATTAAAAAAAGGCTGTTCAAAATGGCACTAAAAAGTTCTTTAAAGTTTAAAGCATTGTACATATATCTTTAAAGTCTAGATATTAGCTTTATTTATAGTTGTAATAATTTTCTCTTGCATTCAATATATGTTTTTCATTATACATAATTTTTTTAAAATTAATATAAGTCAGTAAAGTCCCATTTCTTACCGATTTCGATAGGGCGACGTTGTGCCATTTGAAGTCGCCGCCTGCGACTTCCTGCTCATGATGAAGCACTGCCAAAGGAATGGGAATATGATTAGATCAGCTCAGGTCATTTGGGGATCTTAATCCTAAGTGGACTAGAGATTTGCGATATCTTACGTTGAGAATCTGTTTGACCTCGGGACTGGCATTGGCGCTGCAGTGCTTGAGTTTCATTCCGCGTCCCTGTTGCTGCTGTTGCTGTTGATGTTGCTGCTGCTGTTGATGTTGCTGCTGTTGCTGCTGCTGCTGCTGCTGCTGCTGCTGGTGTTGCTGGTGTTGGCGGTGTTGCTCCGCTGCTGTTGCCGCCGCGGTGGCTGTCACCATGCTATCGGTTCGCAATTCCTGGAAAGCGCCATGTGAATTCACCGCAAACTGAATAATTAGAATAAATTCAAGAGAGAATCGTTTGTTTGTTTGTTGTTTCTTATATTGTGCTGATCAGAGGAGTAAACAAAACTATTGCATTATTGTTGGTCATGTTCTATTATTGTTGCTGTTACTATCTTATCTTATCTTAATTGTATTCATTTGAAAAAAGAAAACTATTTACGATTGCTTATTCCAAAAATCCACAGTTTATGGTTTATTTATGTTATATATTTTTTTAAATGACCTTAAGGGTTGTTAGTTACATCTGTTTATTTGATTTTAAATTTAACTTGATATAGGATCTAGTTTCGTGAACACATCTTGAGTTTGAAAATTGTTAACGTCGAATAAAATAGAGAGCCTCCGTTAGAGATATGTATAACGATACATTTTCAGAAACATTTAAGACCTGTGCGATATGTCTATATACCTATGTATATATATACACACTATATATATATATTGTTAACGATGGACTTAGTCATCGCACAAGACGCTTCCGACACTTCCGGCACGATAATATAATATATATTTCTTATAATTTATAATTTCAATTCTCTTTTACTTGCTGTTTGTTTTTATTTTCTCATTTTCTGTCTGTCGCCCCCACACAGCCAGAGTCATATTCATCACATCATCATCATTATTATTATTTATGTATAGAGACGAACAAAAAAAAATAAGAAGCTACAGCAAGAACAAGAGTAATATAACATCAACATACATAGCTGCGTCGTTTACTCACTTGATACTTGTGCTCCAGTTGGATCTTATGCTCCAATTCCATTTGCTTCGATTGCTCCTGAAACGTGTGGAAAAGCCTTTGCTTTTGCAATTCCTGGCTCTTCTTGAGCTGCAAACAAAAATAACAAAAATAACCAATTTTACAATTCAATAGAGTTTGTGTTTTAGGTGAATCTTTGAAGAGAAGTAAAATAATATAAAATGTGACGCAAAAGATCGTCTATACTTCTTGTTGCGCTATCAATTTGCGCTATCTTACACACTAACAATCAATCTAAAATACAAAAAGTACAATAAATGGGAGTCCCACTCTATTTCTATCTTTACATCACTGAGTTGGTGTTTTGATCAACAAAAAGTGTATTCCAAAGTATTATTTTGTATCAATTTGAAACGAAAAATATCCTAAATAGCTTATTATTTAAAATATGAAAGTCTTAAGTTAGTTGCCAATTTCGGTTCACTTTGTAAAGGAATTTGAATTCTTATATGTACATATTACCGATCATAGACATATCATACATAGATCACAGATAACTGACAACAAATCATAGTTTACTGATCAAAAAGTTTATCAAAATAGTTCAGTGATTAACCATTACAAAAGTTAATTCATTATTGATTACAATCAAAGTAAGTCATTCGATCAGTTTTCAAATTTCCACTCAATATCATCTTAATTTTGTGTGTTCGTCTGGCTAATTCGGTTGTCCGTCTTCCTGATCACTTCGCCTCTTCGGATGTGTCATAATATTTGCATATTTCCCATGACCTTAGCAATATGTTTTCTACTTTTTCTTTACCTCTCTCACGCTCTCTAGTTTTCTCGCTGTGTATGATTGGATCTGTGTGAGTGTGTGTATGAGTGTCATCCCCCACGCAGTCACACCATGCAAAAATAAACGGGAAAATAAATAAATAAAGCAAATTCTGTTTATCTCTCGTTTTTATTTGATTTGTCTTGTTAAAATCGGATTTTCAGGTGAAATAAAAGGTGTTCTCACTTTTTTCAGCTTACTTCACTCAATAAATAACATTTGGTTTTCGCTGCCAATTTTGTTTTATATATTTCTTTGTTTTCTAATGTGGTTTTTTGTGTAGTTTTTGTCTGTTTGTTTTCGATATTTTTGGTTTATAATCTTCTTTGACCAGACACTTTTTCGTGGAATTTCCGAAATCTGCGTGCTTGGTTAACGTTGAATGGGCTCTGAGTTTTTAAATGTTTTGATTTTGCTATTGCTATTGATTTTTCTTTTATTTGTATATGTATTTTTATTTTAATTTTTTATTGTTTTATTTGTGTTTTCTTTTTGGCGTTTGGCGCGTTCGCTTTGGCCTCGGCATTCGCTGGGAAATGAGGGAGGCACTTTCATTTCAGTTTCACTCGGCCGACTGGCCCAACTGGCGAAAAAATCAAATATAAACACACAAATTTCGAAACAGTTACGATGCGATGGGATGTGCCAGAGAAAGAGAAAGAGCGCCGCCAGAAGAGCACAAAGCGGAAGAGAGATGAAGAAAGGGGGGAATGGGGAATGGGAAAAGGGGCGACAGAGAGAAAAACTTGGGTAGACAAATGGGCGTTTTGGGTTCTTAGATAAAGGAACCGTCAACAACATCATTACTCAAACATATCAACAATCGCATCTTACACGGCAAAAAATGAATCAAAACACTGCTGTGTGACAAAAGTTTAGGCTGAAAAACTAAAAAGGCACCACAAATGTAAACCAAATTGTTTTTTATGTTTCAATATTAAGTCAATAGTTTTTATATTTTTAAAATAATACAAAAAAAAAATATATATATATATATATTTCCAAGATTTATTAAGACTAGGAATTCAAATAGACAAAAATATCGCGATACATTCGGATGACCAGAGGTCAGTACTCGCCACATCAGCTACTACACGATTTAATGTTTCTGTGTACAAAGAAGGAACCTCTACCATATGCCACATCGATTCCTAGGAAACTGCAATCTCCGCCCCCCAAAAGCACCCACCATCCCCTGCAGCGACGCCCGCTTGCACAACATTCGCCAGTTGCTATGGCCAATGCTATAATTATAAATACCTGCGCTATAATTATAGCGGGGCAAAAGACAACACACAGGCACGCCCATATAAATAGAAACAGGGCGGATCGGAGCGGGTTAAAAAAAAAATGTAAAATAGAAGAAGGGCGGAGGAACACACAAACAAATGAAAGCGGAAAAATGCAGTGTCTACCCTCACTTAATGATCATCCAAGTGTGATGATGATGATTTGGATTGAACAAGGAATTTCCGGAAATTGGTAGAAAAATAGATTCACTGGAATCGCTGAGTAATCGATCACAGCTTGATTTAATTTTAAATAAGTAAAAACGATTGTTTTGTTTTTTAAGTGGATAATTATAGTTGCAAGTGATAAATTAACATTTCAAGATATTGCTTAATACGAAACTATTGTAAAGCTCAAAGTCAGCTGGTTTGCTTTTTATTTGAGTAGTATCTTAAATGTTATCCAATAATTTATAGTTATTGAACCCTTAAATCCCCCAATGTTATACTTTAACCAAAAAAACCAATGTGTTGAAGAACTTTTAAAGATCTTAAGTTGCTCTTAGGAACCATCATCATTAATAGATCAAATTCCGATAAGTAGATGGTTTGAGAACATTGTATCTGGTTTCTATATATCTTTCTTTCCGATTACCCCCTCTTCCCACCGCCATTGAATTCCAATCTTCACGTTTTCTTTTCCCAAATGCAAAACTATTTTTGCCTAATTTGTGTGCGAAGATCAAAGATCAATGATCATCTTCATTAAGATCTTGTCAACCCTCCACCCACTCCACCTCACCCCACCACCCACCCACTCCCCCATCAATTTTTGCTAATTTGCATTTTGCTCGTGCCACCGAAACCAAAAAAAAAAAAAAAAAAAACGAGAAACTAAAACAGAACACAAAATGCTAAAGAAAAATAGACTGAGGAATTCTTTAAAACATTTTCACTTATTGGCAATTGTTTGTGTGTGCGTGATCCAACTAGCCAAGTTTGTGTGTGTGTGTGCTTGATAAAAATAAAACCCGCAGAGTTTATAAAAGAACCAAAATAAATTCAAAGGAAAAACCGAAAATAACAAAAACGGCAAACGCGTTGATGAAAATCGAAGGCAGCATAAATAAGGATGAAAATGGCCAAAGTACACCGAAAACAAAACATTGATAATTTAAAATATTAGTTTCAGATTTGGGAGTTACAAAAAAATAATGAAATCTTCTTTATAAGATATATTGGTGAAATGGATACAAATATTTTTTCTTTATATGTATATATATTTTTAAAACATCTTTATTTTATAAATTCTTATTAATTTTATTCACTTACTAACAAATAAAATACTATGATATCAAAGACTATTATCTTGTTATATAAAATCTTTGCAATAAAGATTGGAATTTCTTTCTGTGCATACAGTGAGGTTGAAAAAATGGTGGGCGGTGGGGAGCGGCAGGCAGAAAAAGAAGAAGACCATGTCGAACATAAGGCTGCATATAAAACACTCTTTAACCCTAAAAATAAAAATTTCAAACGAAAACAAAACAAAAGAAATGTGACGGTGAACCAACAAAAAAAAAACCTAAAAAAAAACACAAATTACGACAAAAATAAGAAAGCAAACTGCAGCCAAAATCGAGGCATAAATAAATCCCCGAGACTATAAATTGAATGCAAGCAGCACTGAAATAAGAAGAAGCGGGCCACAAAGAACAGGGGCGTTGGGGAGAAGGGCGTGGCAGAGGCGGTGGAACAGAAGGGGATGGAGGGGGTCGAGCAGGTGGGCCTGCTGCTGCACATGCTGGCCATCATGCCCGGCTACAGTGGGTACAAGTCAAAGAGACAGCCGAAAAAGAAATGCCTAAAAAATTGGACCTAGTCATAAGAACATGAATTTAAAACAGTCTTAAACAAATAAACCTATGTTGAATACTTATAAGCAACTTTAAAACTAAACAATTTAAGTTTTTAATATGAATTAAATATGAACCTAAAGTGGTTTTAGTTTTCTTTAGATTTTTGTATTGGTTAAAATATCCTCATATTTTCCTATGATATTAAAAAGATATTGTAAAAGAGAAGAGGACTCAAAATATATTTTAATATTACAGCATCTGTTTAAATAATATCACAACTATTTTAAGAGCAGCATCTCCATTTTAACAATTGCATATGTACATATGTATTTAACGAACCCGACCACGTTTGTATTATTTTTTTCATTTCAGAAAATCCACTATAGGCAGCAATGTCTATATATCCTCCGCACTCGCATTTTCTCCGACATTTCTCGCTCGCTGTGCGGCTCGGCTCTCTTGACTCGGTTTCCTTCTATTTTTAGAGAATTTTATTTAAAAAATGCGCAAAAACTCATACATATTTTCGTAGTGAAAACAATAAATATAGAATCATTAAGTTGTACACGCGTTTAAATTTAGACTTCCAACAAGAGGAGCAGGGCAGAGCACACAACACAATGAGCATGGCCAGAGCCAGGCGAATAAAGTATAAATAAAGCGGAAAGGAAAGCGAAAAAGACCAACAAAAATAAAGCAACATAAAAGAATCAAGGAAAATAGAAAATATCCAGCTGGAGGAAGTACTGGACAAAAAGCAGGAATTGTACCATTCTCTAGAGGCCTTCATAGCCAACTGTCCATCTACAATGTAAATACAATTGAACTTCGAACTTTGCGAACGAGTCAAAAGTCAAATCTTGTTTCAGACAAATAATTTTTTTATAAAGTTTGAAAATTTCAATTTTAGCATAAGATTTTTTTTTAATTACGGTTTCAACTAAACCTCCTAAAAACATACATATGTCTGATTTAATTAATTAATTCATTAATTTTAAAATCCTAAAAGTATTTTCTTAACTTTTTGCTATTTTATAACAATTTCAAACAGTTTTGACTGTGAGAACTATATTTATATTTTTAATGCTTCAATTAACTTTCTGAACCTCTATGATTCATTGTTAAATGAAAAATACTAAGTTTTCAAATATTGATAACACCACTATGTCTGCTATAACTGTCCATGGAAACAGTAGATTTTGCGATTTGCCTCGGAAGATGGTTCAATTATGATGTTTCTAATGGTACACTTTTGAAAACGCTCTAAATGATTTCATTAACTTTCTAGGGGGTTTGTCACAACATTAGTCATCAATCATAAGACAATCCCCCCCCCTCCTTCCAAACAGGTGGTATTTCATCAGGGAACTGAAACTGGTACAGGAACTGGGAACTGGGAACTCACCTCCATGATCTGCTGATCGATATCCACCGTAGGATGGGGCTTGAAGTCTAATGTCAGTGTGCCCGGCGTTATGTGCAGCAATCGCTCATCGCTTCCGGCTTCTGATGGCAGATCTGCGAATTGACAATGTAAACACACAACTGAGTGAGCGATATTGGAACGTTTTGTGTCGGAGAGGGATATAGATTTGATTCGTATAGGTTCCTATGTATATATACACCATATATAGGCTCTCCGGATCTGGAGGAGGTGTGACTCGCTCGCTCTCCGGACCGATTATGTAGATAAGGCCGCGCTTATCGGGCGCTTTTAAAAATAAATCTAAAACGTATTTAGTCGACGCGTTGAACCTCGATGGTTGGTATTTGTATTTGTATTTGTATTTGTATTTGTGTTTGGCTTTGTTAATGTGTGTATTTACACAGTGAAAAATATACAAACAAAATTTGAGTTATTTCTTAAGCAATTTTTTTTATGTACTACTTATGTGGTTAAAAAAACTTTTTCCAAGTTTCCAGGTCTTTCCGAGTCTAGAACTGTTATCAGAAAAATATTTTGGTAAGGAATTAAATATATATGTATGTATAGTCGGGAGTAAAAATATGGAACCAAGACTAACGTACATTTTTCTCCGTGCATGAGTGTGCGTTGACTATTTTTAGTAACCTTGTGCAGTACAAGTTAACAGCGATTACAACGATTTCCTCTCAACTTTTGCTTTAGCTTTTGCTTCTTCTTATTTGGTCGCACGTGACGCCCAAGCTACTTTTATTGCTCTCTCTCTCTCTCTCTCTCTCTTCATCTTAGCATTGCCCACTTTTTTTTCTCCCTGTATTTTAGCACCGCTCAACTAATTTAATTTGTTGCCAAAGAAAAATGAGGAGAAAAAAATTTCACAATTGCTGAATATGCAAAGGCTCGGAAAAAATCGTTTGGAAAATGTTTCATTGATAAATATTTGTACCGAAGAGAGCGGAAATATTTGCTCTTTTTTCCTTTCACTGGACTAATTGCTCGCCAATAAAAATTCAGAGATGACTAACCAAAAAGTTCAATTAGTAACAATGTCCCTCTCCTCTCTCTCTCACCATCACATATCCTCTCAGTGTCTTTCTGTCTGTCAAGCACTGATCTAATCAGCAAAGTCGAGTTTTTTGGTCTAGAAATTGATTCCAATTGAATATTGGGCTATGTGGCGGTTCTAAAAATAGAACAACAAAGAGCAAAGCCCAAAAGCAGCAACAAAACAAAAGCACAAACGCATGTGCATAAAGTACGTACATTTGTACGGTACAGTTAGGGACGAAATCATAGAACCTTTTGCAAACTAGATAAATTAAGCTTTTTTTAGGGTTTTTATCAAGTATGCTTTTTCTGTTTAATTGCTGTTAATAAAATGCTTTTTTTTGTATTATCTTATACACTAGAAGTTAAAAATCAATTATGTACTTTACCCTACTCACATTTAAGTGGTATTTAAAAATTTACTTTTCGAAGGAACGTGTTTAAAATAAATGATTTGTTTTCAAAACATCTCAACATTTTGTTGAACACATATTTTACAAATACTTGGAGTATTATTGTCGTTAAAACTTAAATTTTTTTTTAATATTTCCAAGCTCTAGTTTTGTTACTATTATTTTGTCCGCAACTGTTGAACAGGCCGTGACCTGCTACGCTGCTTGCTGCGCTGCTTGCTGCTCTGCTTTGCTGTTCTATTTTTAGCCGCGTTTATAAATCGTGCATGGCTTTGGGGAGTATATTTAGAAGTGGCAAAACACAGATACTACAGATACAACTACTACTACAACAGCAGCAGTGCATATTGCACAAAAGCGCAAAAAATCAAGAACAAAAAGTATAACAAGATAAAATATAAAAAAACCAACATCACAAATACGTAGTGTTGTGTAAACTTAAAACGTGAAGACTAAATCCAAATTGAAATTTAAAGTGAAATGCATTGGGGGAAATGTAGAGGCCCCGAATTTTCGATTCCTGTTTGCAAACATTAAACAAATAGAAACCCCTTAGATAAAAAGGTTTAAAACCTTAAATATAGAAATTGAAATCTAGATAGAAGCAACAAATTACTATTCTTAACATTTACTCTTTTAAGATTGCTTTGTGGTGGGTCACAATTTTATTTAACTTTTATGCAGCATATCTAAAACGTATTGAAAAGTTCATGTTTTGGCTTTAGGGTTTTAATTAGTTTGCCCAAAGAAAGAATAAGAGAGGTCGAGGGAGAGTGAGGTTACAGGTGGAGAGAGTGAGAGAGGGGCAAGGAGAGAGCGGCTTGCAATCAGAATCAGCTGTTACATTTTTTGTAAGGCGATGCCGATTTGAATAAACGAAAATGCGTTGCAGATTCCCCATTTCTCTCTCTCTCTCTCTCTATCTCTTTCGGTTTGTCTCCCTTCATCCCACAACTCCCCCTTTTGGGGCTTTTTTCAACTTCAAGGTCAATTTGTGTGTTGACATAGAAACCAACCAAATGGCACAACAAAAACAAAAGCACGTGTATGTGTGTGGCCGCAAAATAAATATAAAAAACAAAAACAAAATAAAACGAATAACGGTATTAAATTTTATGAGAGGGGCGCTGGGTGTCATTGAAATTGAAACTGAAATTCAATTGGAAATTGATACGACAACAACAGAGAGTGGGAGAACAGTTTGATATATATTCCCCCTCTCTTGCTCACTCCTCTCTTTCCCTCTCTTTTCTTCCTTCCTCAATAAGTTTGTTTTGAGCGATAACTAAATTTCCATGTGTTTGTGCGTTTGTATGGGTATTTTGTGGGTAAATTTCCAGCGCGCGCATTCTAAAAATAGACCCAACAACAGCTAAACTTTTGGGCCAGGCCGAAAAAAAAACGAGCGCCGGCAAAACGTTTTTTCTCGGGCGTTTGAAGGCGTGGCATTTGTAAAGTTCTAGGCTATACAACTCGATAGAAAACCCCCGAAAAAACACCCCGATTTTGCGGTTTTACCTTGACAAATGTAGAGCCAAAGAGCAGCCATTGCGATAATAACTACAACTACAGTAGTTATTCGCTAGTTAAGGTTGGTGAATAAGTTTTCGAATCTTTTCTATTTCCTTGAATTTAGAGGTTATAGCAATTTATATTATAATAAAATTCGGTTTTATTTTATATTTATTAAAAAATACTGTATTTTTAACTTTTGGGAAAGTAGCTTTGATTAGATTGACTGTTGTTTGCAATAATAACATATTAGAAGATTACTAGACCAGTTAACATTTAATTATAGGATTTTTTTTATATAAATCATCTAATTTGTGACAACGCAGAGACCGGAAAAACTAAAATGGGTTAATTGTAAAGAAATGGAATGCATAAATAAACGCAGCAGCAACCCCAAAGTGAAGACACTGGCGTTTCGAGGTTTTCTGGTGGGGATGTGGTGGCTTTATACGGGCGATACATAAGCTCTTACAATTTTATATAACAGCTCAAACACACAGAGACAAGCGCAAACAGCGAGCCAAGTTTTATTCTTAGAATGCCATTACAATAAATGCTCCACTGGCACTGGAGAAAACAAAATACCGTTGGGGGTTTTTGGGGGGTTTGGGTGGTTCGGGAGTCCGACCTTCTTGCAGGTGCTGCGTGTTTCACAATGGAACAACAAAGTAACAACAGAAAAAAGGAAAAACTTTTCATTTATTGCGTCTTAGACAATCAATTCAGCCCCACATGGGGATGCGATTCTATGTAAGTGTGCTGTAATGCAAAGCGGGGCAATTAAATTCTATATATAAAAAAACCCCAAAAGTTCGTTCTCAAAAGAAGGCCAAAAGAATACGGCAATGTTATTAATCAAAGGAGCTAATCAATAATAAGAATAAGATTAAATAAAGATAATGTAAAAGAGTCCAAGTCTCATTCAAACTAAATTTAAGTAATTCAAAACTAAAACGCTTTAAAATTTAAAGAAGTTTACAATGCATGAGGATAACTTATCGAACTTGCCCTGCTTACAAAGTTTTAGCACTAATCCTTTGCAACTTTATAAATAGTTTGCCAACTTGTAACTTCATTTGTAATTAGTTAAGTTTTTCAACGCTAAAGTTTGGCCGACCTACACTTTTATAAATAAATTATTGCAAAACAGTAAATTGGTAATTGCAGTTAATAAAACTTGTTTTGAAACTTATTCAATGTACATACATAAATTGTTAAGGATTTTTAAAGTAATTATAGAAAAGTTTCCCTTTATGTTAAAACTGCCGAAAAGTTTTTGGATGGGATTTATCGCTAGGAAAACAAGTTGCTACACATAATAAAAGTTTCATGGAGGAATTATTAATTGCGATAATAATGATTTACCTGCAACAGCTGGCGAAATTCTGAATTACAAATTTAAGGACATTTTGTAGAAAAGACCTTGGACAAAGGACAATCACATTTTTTAATTAAATTGGTCAGTTTGTAAAGGAGAAATAAGTGGATAATGATAATAATTTTCTCAAAAATATAATTTGTAACCACGTTATTAACGTACAGAGGGCAAAACCCATGATTGCTTTATCACCATGTTGTTGTTTTTTTTTTCATTTCAGCAAGTCCTTCAATGAAGGAAAGCTAATTTTAAATTAACCCTTGACATTGCAAATTTTCCTGGTCTATATGTCCAAGCTAAATAAGTGGATTACAATAGTTATTATCCAACGCGAAGGCAAAGTTCCTGATTATTAATTCAATGATTTTTCCAACTAGTTTCCGAAAGGAAAGGGGTCAAGGAGAAATTTTCGTGAATTACTAATGGCCTATCGATGTCCAACAGCTGGACATTCGATCGAAAGTTACTTTGCCTCTCTCCACAATTTCCCAAGCAATTAGACGGAGACCCTGGGACAATTTTCTTGGCTGTGGAGAAAAAGAGAATCCCCGGAATCCCCTAAAATCCCCGGAGGGGTCGGCGGATTGCACGTGGCCAATTGAAACAAAAAAAAAATAAATAAATAAAAGGAGGCGGAGAAAAGACGTGGCCCGGATCTCCGGGTTTCACGGGCTTTACGGGTCGGTCTCCGGGTTCGGCCGTCAGTCAACAGTCCACACACACACACACACACACACACACACACACACACACATACACAAACACACCCTACAACACAACACACATTTACACCACCCATTTGAAAGGCAAGTAAATTTTGCTGTTGCTTTTGTGTCTAAAAATAGACGAAAATCGATAAACGAATGTTTTTCTTTTTGGTTGCAAACAAACAGACAGAGAGCAAAAACGAGCATGAGAATCGGGGAGCAAGAGAGCTGAGCACGAAGCGAAGATTACGGTGCTCCAAGCCATCTTCTGCCCCTTCAAACCCCCTACCATCCACCGCCCATTTACCCATTTTCTTGCATCTCCCACCAACCACCAACCACCACCCCCATTTCCATTTCCATTTTTCCGTCCATCCACGTGCTTGGCATTGGCAGTTGTTTCGATGGATGGCCAAAAAGGAAAGCGTCCAAGACCAGTACAGTAAACTAATCAAATCATAAATCATTTATTTAAGATTTAATTTAAAGGGCCTTTGGTTTTTATTTATTTGCTCCTTTTTTCAATTAAACGAGTTCAAAGCCTATCAAACATTTTTAAACTCACATTGTTGTATGATATATTTCTAAGCAAATTCAAAGAAAATTGTGATTTTTAAATTAAAATGCACATTCAAACAAATTAAAAGAATTATGGGTAGTATATATATTAAGCAAATGTAAAAAACGTATGATTATATACAAAAAACTGAAAATTGAAAATATTGTTCGTTTTTCAGTTTTAGAACAGATATTTTGGGCTTGCTCAATTGATAACAATCAATCACAAATCTAATTTTCTCGTTTATTTATATTTTAAAATGTTCTTAATTATTATAAAAATAAAATAAATTAATAATATGGAAAATCCTTAAATTTAGCATGTTGATATAATGCTCTACCGCCGTTTAATGCAGTGTGAAGCCCAATGTCAACACTAGGTAAGATCAAGAAAAGTCACCTCAACCATCCCAGTGAAATTCTCCGCCACCTCCTTTTTTCCGCCCATCTATATCTATTCTGTTTGCCGTGAAAGAGACGAAAGCGACGTTGACGACCCGACCATGGACAATATTCTTGTTGTTGTTCTCGGCCAGACCGGGAGAAAAAAGTTGGTAGATCCCACTGTACAACCCCCGCGCCTCTCACGCCAAACCCACAACCTTTTTAACCGCCCGAAAGGAGCAACAAACGCACAGTGGTTCAAGCTGTGCAAATATTTAACTGATTTGATTGACAGTTGGCAAGAAGTTGCTCTGGAGAAACGGAAAAGTACGTAAATATACCTCACAAACTTGATACACCATCTGCCACATAAAATAAAACACAATTGAATTTTGAAAGTTGGTTACTTAGAGAATAGTTTTAGCTATTGTTTTCGACCTATATAGGGGAACTTAAACATTTGCCTACATTTTTACCGACTGAATGGATTAAATCAATAAAGTAGTAAGTAAGAGGACCAATAATGATTTTTGGATAGCGAAACGTGCCAAAGTTGGTTTAGTTGGTTCTTGGCATAACATTCAACATTTTAAAAACCAAGGCAAGTACTGAGATTCTTCTGCTTAAAGTAAAGCTTACTTTTGATCTATATGTAACAGATATTTCATATTTAAATTATGAAAACGAGTTAGAACAGAATTTTAATTTAAATGAAACGGACCAAAATTAAATTGTAATATTAGCAAACAAGTGTTCTAAAACATTCCTTGAGTTTTGCAAAGTTGCTTGGATAACGCTGACAGAGTCCACTATTAATTTGGTTATTATCTAGCCTTTGAAAAAATGTATAACTATTTATTCATAGATTTATGGAAAATATATATGTTTTTAATGAAGCTTAATGGGTTTTTGGCTAAGTTAAGGGTTATGGATTCTTAATGGATTTTTAAAAGAATTTTGAGGGCTTGTTTAGTGAGACCAACTACGACAATTGCCTGACTCGTCCTATATGTACATAACTCTGCCTTATAATTCCCAACCAGTTTTGTGCAGAGTTTTTAATATCGTTAACTACCAATTTGGGACCAATGTGCATCATCCATTGACAGCGCTGTTCTGGTCCGCTTTTGTGTATGTGCTTATTACAGTTATTTTTGGAAGGCAACACACACAAACACCCATACGGTCTGTGTAAGCTTTTGTTTGGGCATGTGTATGTGTGGTCTGTGTACATTTTGAGTTATGTATTCCGAATGTTGTTAATGCTATAACTATGTATATGCAGGTTACATACGAACAGCCAACAAAGCAGGATATAATATAATAACCACCCAATACTGCCCTAAACTAAAACCCAGTTTATCTGTGGGTTGGGGGAATTTGCAGGGACCTTCGTTCCCACTTACCGTGTATTGGTATTCTATCGTCGGGACTAGACATTTTGCATATGGATTTAGGGAGGGCGGAACCTGCAACAAATCAGAAAATCAAATTAAACAATATGCAAAAAAAATTAAGTTAATCATTTTTATAGGGATTTGATTTTCTACCATTGGTTTACTTTATTAATAAGTAAAAAGTAATCAAACCAGTTGACCAATAAAATGCACATAATAGATTTATAATTGACATATTGAAATTTTACTCGATAAATACAAATTGAAGCCCTTGAAAATATAGCACCAAAAACGAGTCACTAATATAAATAATAAAATTTAAGATAATTAAAAGATTTAATAATATTTGTAATGTAGATACATACATATATATAAAATATTATCAATATTCGGAGAAGTTTTTCTCCAGTGTAACTATAAAACAAGAAGATGAACATACATTATCTGAACTTTATAATTCTGATTCATTCCGGGAAGAATCTTTAACCATGGGAAATGCCGCGCTTTCTCAAACAAACACAAATAACGAATTGCACATATTTATATGTATGTTTTCAATATGAATGATTCTGCCAGACCTCAAAGCAAAAATTTCATTCAAAATAAATTCGCAAAAACAGATTAACAGGGAGAAAACAAAACTGAAAAACAAGTGCTCTGATAAGGCAAGAATTTTTGGAAAATTTTGGTTGTCATTTTCGGAACTCCGATAATGATATGTAAAAATAAACTCTTGTTTGTTTCTGCATTTTTTTTGCTGTTGCTTTGTTTACAGTTGAGAGCACTTGATATGCCAATTTTTACGGATCAGAAATAATTTAAATATTCCTTTCAGGTGCGCCTTCTCGAGGGCGTGGCCAAAAAAAAAGTACCAAAAAACGATAGCTAGTTGCCCCATTGACCTTCACACACAACACACACATGTGACGCACAAAACAATTTCCGCTCACTAATTACAGGAACAAATAGAACAAAAGCGACCAGCAACCAGAAACCCAAATAGCAGAAATTGCATTTTAAATAAATTATCGGTAAATCGGATACATACATAAATAATAAATTCGATCAACATATCATAAATAATCCAAGCATTAAATATCATAAATATTGTTGCGATTGACGAATCAAGAATCAAATGAATTTAATATCCACAAAATACTTTTAAAAAGGCACAATACAGTTTGAGTTTTTAATAGGCAAAAATAAAATAAACAAACATTTTTTTTCAAAATGTTTTTATAGTTTTTTTCATATAATTTTAATCCAAACACAAGTTAAAAAATGTTCAGTTTGTAGTTCAATCAATTAAATTGTAGGAAAACATTTAGTGAGTTTGGTCATATCTCAATAATTAGCCACGTGTTAATTTAAAATATGATTTAAACTGTTTTTTAAACTCAAAACGAAAACTTGATTTTGGATGAAAACTGTAATTTTTGTATACAAAATTAATAAATTAAGTCGAGGGATGGATGGAGGCTAGAAAAGTGAGTTGGCAGCCTCAATTTATCGTGGCGAGTCATATTAATTATAGTCATCAGTGGGCTGCATTGTGAGCTAGAAATGCGTATTTCTTTCACTGAAACGACACATGCAACAAACTAAGCTGTTAAATAGCTTAAACCCTAATAAATAAAGTATCAAAAGCCAAAAACAAATTAACAAAATATCGAGCTTACTACCCAATAAAATAATATTCGATCCTGGTGTTCTGTTCCAAGGTTTTTAATTCTTTTATATCTGACCTCTTTTGAATTAAGTAAATTTTACAGTAGGGTATTTAAATAAAGAGTTTAGCAATGTTTTTCACTGTAGTTAAAAAATGGATACAAATGATTGAAGAGAGGGGGGAGAGCAAAGAAAAGATCCCGCAAAAGAATAATGAGAAGTTCGGCTCAAAGCGACCAAAAAAAACAACAATAAACGATCAGCAAATTCCATTCTGCTTTTGTTGTTACTGTTTTATTTTTTCCGATTTCTGGCATCATGTTGATAACCAAGAAGAGAGAAGTAGAAGAAAAGGGGAGAGCAAAGCGGAGAGGAGAGAAAAGAAGAAGCGAGCACAACATAAACCAGTTCAATGCGCTTTGCAGAGGAGCTTTTATTATTTATTTTTGCTTGTTTTTTCTTTATTTTTTTTTGTGGCAGCCACATTTACAGCAACTTTACTAAGTGAACAAAATCAAATCATCAAATGCAAAGAGGGAGAGCAACAAAAAGAGAGGGAGAGACAGCGAGCACTTTATTTAGCACGCACACACTTGTTACATAAATAACGGCGAATCGAGTGAGAAGCAAGACAGACGAAAAAGAAGTCTTGCTGATCTAATAAGAATATGCTGTCTCCCCTTCGGCTGCTGCTACTAATAAGAATTCACGGGGCAAGACAAACAAATAAACATAAATACCTCTTGGTGCAAACTGTTGGCGGCTGCTTTTGTTGTTGTATTTTGAATTGTATTATATTGTCGATTTTCTTTTTCAACTTGTTCCACAAAGTGCGAAAAATTATTAACGAAAATATAAAATAAATAACGCACGCTCTCTCGCTCTCTCACTCTGTGTTTGTGTGTGTACGATGAATTCACGACTTTTTTAAGTTAATTTTTGTGTTGTTGTGGACGTATACTTTTGCGCTCTTTTTTATTCGCCTATTTGCTTGTTACCTCTTTTGCTTTTCTTTTTCTATACTTGTTGTTGTTGTCACTTCACGAGCAGTTTTCGCAGTTTCTTTTTGGTACTAGTACTACGACAACTGCCTCTGCTTTTGCCTCTTCTCCTCATCATCGCTCATTCTCTTTTGCTTGTTGATTCGCCCACAATTTTTACGGGTTTTCCTTCGTTTCTGCACGAGCACGCACTTTTGGTTGTTGTTTTGCTTGATTCAAAAATTTGCAATTTTGTACGTTTGGAGAAAAACAGAAAAAAAACAAGAAAATATTGTTTAAATTTTCGTGGTTTTTATTTGGGGAAAACGCGCGACGTTTTGGACTTGGGAGCGGAGCGACGCAAAAAAATACAAATTTGTTCGGAATAGAGGTGGAGAATAGAGGTGGATAAGCATCGATGCCAACATCGATGTTTTCAAAACATCGGTTTCATCGATGCTTGGCGGGGCAACATCGAAGTTTTCCCATCTCTACACTGCTTTCCCAATATTCGTCGTTTCGATGAAACATCGACGTTTCTCCACCTCTACAAATTTGCTTGGAACAGAGGGTGAAGAGACATATCGATATCTGACAGGGCCTTATCGATGTACTGTCATTCGACTTTTAAAATGGTCACACCAAAAAATATCACACTTCTTGCGTACGTTAATATTTCATATACAAATTTGCTCGGAATTCCACGAGAGTTTGTTGTAAATATTCGACAAAGGTTAAGATTCTGTGGCTGTATATTTTAATTAAAAACAGTATTTTTGCGAAACTTTCACAAAAAACATTTTTGTTAAGAAAAAACGATCTTCGGCTAACATTTAGCAGCATTAAAAGTGCAATGAAAAAGCTTTGTTTGTAGAGAGTTCTGGGTCAGAGATTTTATTATTATCACTATTTCTTAAAATACTTTTAGCTCATCAAAACTTATACCCCAATGAATCAACCGTTGTTGGCACCAACTTTAAAAATTGTCCAACTTATTTCTAAAACCCTTATTTATTAAGGCATATTTATTTTGTTTACATCTTCTAACAGATACGTCTCGGCCTTTAGTGTAATCGTTTTGGATATTAGACAATAAAAAGGCTCATTTAGCTGTAGTTGAAATTGTTAAATAACAAGTTAATTTTTAAATTTGAATCTTATCGATTTTTCCCAAATAAAATCATCGATAGTGCCATCGATGATTTGCCAGCTCTAACTAACCTGGCGCACATCTGTTTGTTATTGTTTACAGCCGATTCGATTCGCTTCTTTTGTTTTTTTGGTTGGGGGAAAAAAACGCGCAACGTGGACGTGGACCATAGAATAGAATAGAGCAGTGCAGAGCATAGCGAGCACCTGCTGCCCCCGAAAACACCTGTGCCCCGCCCCCTGCCCTGCCTCCGCCCACCTGCGCGCCATCAAGTGTTATTCATTTCGTTTCAATTCATTTTACTTCTTAAGAGGGTTTTTTCAAGACGCAACAGCATCTGATCTCGATCTGGTGATCTGGCAAATCGAGAGTACACACATATATAGTAAAGCACTTAAGCCCGGCGATCGATGAGCGAGGCGAAGATGAACGGACGCTCCATACGCATAAACCGGCTGCCGGCCACCATTGTGGCCATCCTGCTGACCATCGTCCTGGTCTACTTCCTCAACTTCCACCAGGAGGAGCGGCCGGCCATATACGGCATGCTGCGTAGCGAGAACCCCAACCGGGTGAACCTGCGCAAGATGCTGATCGCGGCCATCCAGGCGGCCCAGCGCGGCGGTATCGAGGTCCTCGACGTGGTCCGCAGTCGCCAGCTGAAGGAGCGCAGCAAGGGCAAGACGGACGAGGGCGTCAATGATCCCTTCACGGACGCCGACGGCCGATCGCACTGCGTGATGAAGCAGGGCCTGCAGCGCATCTTCCCGCTCGTCCAGATCTTCTCCGAGGAGGACAAGGAGCACTGCAGGCAGGCGCACAGCTACGACCTGGATCCCACGGTCCTCCACGAGACCGCCCAGGTCCCGAATGTGGCCGTGAATGCCCGCGATGTCACCGTCTGGGTGGATCCGCTGGATGCCACCAAGGAGTTTACGGGTGAGAGTCCTATATCATTGCTATTTTATATTTTCTCATCCCACATTTGCTTCCGTTTCTCTAAAAATTGCTGTTTCTATTATAGCTAGAATTTGAAATGTTTTTTTTTAATATCCCATAACTAATATTTTTCTTTGTAACTTTTGAACTAATTTAATCATCATAAATTCTGAGATTCTTATTATCATATAAAACACCTTTGTCTGCAATATATTTATTTATTTCAAAAGTCCTTATCTGACTAGTTAACATATGTATTATCATGCTACTTTTAAAATACAACTTTAACTCTCAAAATTACTTTTTAAACAAGTCAAAATGATAACCATGTTATACATAGATAAGATAAGGGGATAACTATTTATTTTATGTATAATCAAGAAATACAAATTAGCCACAACTTGTTATTGCTTAATATGCAAACCTATTTCTTTTTAACTTGTAATATTCATTTATTATATTAATTTTTGTTCCAACATTTTGAAGATATATCTGTATAGCTTGTTTACTATTATTGGGTTACTTTGTATTTCCATAACTATCCTTAGAAATCGAGTAAGAGTTGTTAAATGACTTTCACATTCACGTTACCTATCTTTAAAACGACATTGCTACCTTCTCCAATCCGCAGAGGAGCTGTACGAGTACGTGACGACCATGGTGTGCGTGGCGGTGGCCGGAAGACCCATCATCGGCGTGATCCACAGCCCGTTCAATGGCCAGACGGCCTGGGCGTGGGTGGGCAACTCAATGTCCGAGTACCTGGCCACTCTGCATCCGCAGCATGCGCCGGACAGCCAGGCGCCCATCATCACAGTGTCGCGGTCCCACACGGCGGGAGCCAAGGATCTGGCGCGGAACATCTTTGGCGAGGATGTCAGCCTGCTGACGGCAGCGGGCGCCGGCTACAAGGTGCTCCAGGTGGTGGCCAACAATGCCACCGCCTATCTGCACACCTCCAAGATCAAGAAGTGGGACATTTGCGCCGGCGATGCCATTCTGCATGCCCTGGGCGGCACAATGACCACGCTGAACGACCAATTGATCAACTATGGACCCGAGGAGTCGCCAGTCAATACGGAGGGTCTGCTGGCCACTCTGGAGCGGCATGACGAGTATATGGACAAGCTGTCCAAGTATCGGGAGGCGCACAATGGCAAGCTGGCGTAGGGGTTACTCCCCTACTCCCTACTCCCTTTTCCCCCATTTACTGATCGCTTGGGCAGCATTCAAAAATAGCTATAAGTTCTAAAGATGGAAACCTGTTTTTTTTTCGTAATCTCAATATCTGTTCGTGTGTGCTGCTTATTTGTTGTTGTGCAACGGCTCGGCGGGGTCATGAACCCGGACCGGACCGGACGAAACCAAACCGCCCAGTTGGCTCAAAAAATAAACTTATTTTAATTTGTACGCCCCTTTTGCCTATTTTTAATGGGTTCCTAAAACTACAGTGTTTGGCTTATAGTAATTGGTTTCTTAAAAGTATTTAACCATCAGGTTTATTTAACTTCCAATTGTCTTAAATGATATTTGGTTTATTTATTGGCTAATTTTATTTATTTGTTTTATTTTGAACATTTTTATTTAAACATTTAATCAGTGATTAAATAAAATTTTAGCAATTTTCAGTTAGAATAATTTATGGTAATTTATGGATTATATATTTATAATTATATCCAGTTTTTAGATGAGTAAAAATTTATTTCATTTTTAAAAACAGTATTTAGTATCTTAATAACAAAACAAGCAATAAATCTTCTCGATTTTTAGGAATCTAATTTAAATTTTTTGACCAAGAACTCAACTTTAAAACTCTTAAAATATTATTGCTTTTTGTTATTAAAAATCGAAATGCTTAAATCTTTGGGCAGTATTGTTCAAAGGGAAGAATTTTATAACTCGTTTAAATTGTCATAAAATTCCCAACGGAAAATTATGATTTAAATTATTAAAATTCGTAGTTTTTATAAGTTAAAGTTTTTTATAAGTTAAATAAGATTTGACCAACAAAATAGTTTTTCCAAAACATTTAGTGAAGCTTTGCTTAAACATTTTAAGATGCTTTCATTTTTTTAATATATTTTATTGAATTCAAATCATCAATAAAAAAAATGAACTATCGATAACACGGACAAACGCAACTATCGATAACAGCTTTCTCGCACAAAGCAATCGCCCATCGCCATTGAGACTTAGAACCTTTGAAACGTAGGGTAACACTTTTTTGTATAAACTAAAAAAACGGAGTGTGTGTGTTGCCTATTGTTATTGTTTATTATGCGTCTGCTGGACCCCCGAAATTGTTAATTAAATGTGCACGACGTGCGCCCGGCATGTAATCAAACGGAATCGATCGAAATGGGCGGCCAAACGAACGAGGGGCGTGGAGATCGGCCCCGCCCCCTCCACCGCCGCTGCCCCCATCCCCACTCCCATTCCCAATCCCATTGACGTTGTTGTTGTTGTTTTTTCTAACGCTAACACTAACGGCAACGGCGACGTCGACTGCGACTGCGGCAGAGGAGCAGTCGGTGCAGTCGGAAAATACGGAAAAGCAGCCCCAAAATCCAGAATCCGGAAGTACACCACTAACTTCATGTCCAAGGAAATGCAGCTGCCGCAATATATCGGAAAACATACACAGTTTGCGGGTTCGTTGCGATGAGCAGCAGATAGCCAACTGGCAGGAATTGGAGTTTGGCGAGGATATATTAACATCCATTGTCAGCATGTTAGTTGTTCTCAAATACATATATCATTATAATTTATATTCATTTAAATATATATATGCTTGCCCCGTTTTAGCAATGCCAGCAAGAATTCCATTGCCTCGATTACTGCCGGCGATTTCGCCAACTTTACGGAACTCAAGCGCCTGGATCTGTCGTTCAATCTCCTCACCGAACTGGACACCAAAACCTTCGGCAAAAGTCTGGGCCGTGTGGAGAAACTGAAGCTGGCGGGGAATGCCATTAGCCACATTTATGAGGGCACCTTCAATTACATGGGCAAGCTCAGGCAGCTGTAAGTTTGTATATAGTACGGATATGTATAATTCAGAAGGGTATAAATTGAGCAAAAGCCATAAGCTTTAAGCCCTAAAATGCCCAAACTATGTTAAGTTGTTATATCCGAAAGATTGCATATACATACCTATACTTTTAAGGAATATGAAGAGGGAAAGGTAAAACGCTTATGAACAAGCGTTAATAATGAGATATTAAATTAATAATTATATTAATTTTCATATATAAATATTATATCGTTCTTGGTAAAAACATTTGTTGTCCTATTTGTTACCGTCTTCGCAAGAAAGGAAAATATGACATGAGTAAGAGTTATTTGAGTTGGTATTAAAGGATATAGATTTGATAAGCAGAGAGACACATTAATGATAATTGCAAATTATTATTATTATTATTTATTAAGAGCTAACCAGTGATTAAGCCTTCAGCTCAGATTTTACAAAATTGTTTTTATTTTTTTTTTTTTTATATTTTATTAATGTCTGCTTATGGCAATCTAGGGAGAGATAGATTATATATGATGGTATAGGTTTGCGATCAAGCATACTTTCCCATTATTAAACTGCCTTTTCCCTTCTCTCTGCAGCGATCTATCTGGAAATCCCTTGGCCTGTGACTGCGGCCTGATCTGGTTGATTGCCTGGTCCAGCGCCCGAGATGTCCGCCTGCAGCCGCCTCCGAAATGCGAGTCGCCCGGCAACTTTCGTGGCATGCCGCTGAAGAAACTGCGCGTGGGCAAGGACTTCCACTGCGAGACGCTGCTGCAGCCGCTGCTCGAGCTCATGCCCAGCCAGAATCAGGTGGCCTTCGAGGGCGACGAGCTGCAGCTGAAGTGCTACGCCCCGCGCGTGGCCATCGGAGTGCCCAGGGAGAGCGAGGATCTGCCCACCAAGGCCTACGTGTTCTGGGGCTGGTCGGACAAGATACGGGCCAAGAACTCCACCGAGGATATAGTCTACCACGATCCCACCAAGGTGTTCGGCGATGTGAACCTGGAGACACGCCACTCCACGGACTCGGGCATCCTCCAGTCGATCCTGCGCATTGCCAGTCTCACCCAGAACCACACGGGCATGTGGGACTGCACGCTGCGCAGCCAGCAGGCGAACCTCTCGCAGGCCATCGTCCTGCATGTGGTGGCCAAGGGCACGCTTTACTGCGAGGCGCGTGTGGTGCACACGAACAAGGGCACCTACCACTGGCCGCGCACGATGCGCGGCGAAACGGTGCTGCAGGAGTGCGTGGAGGAGCCCAGCGATGCGGCCCCATCCCGGCGAGCCTCGCACGAGTGCGGACCCTCGGGCGAGTGGCTCAATTTGGACACCGAGAGCTGTGTCTATGTCAGCGAAACCACACGCATCCTGGAGCAGTTTGCCAAGGTGAATCTCACCCTGACCAAGGGTCAGAATGCCCTGGAGATTGCGCGACGTTTGCACAACTTTACGCAGGCGCAGACCCAGTTGAATCGCATACGCGATCCCATGGATCTGGAGTACATAGCCCGCACGTTGGTCAAGTACCTGGATCAAGTGGAGCAATCGCAGCAGCAGCAGCAGCACCAACAGCAGCAGGAGATCAGTCACCTGCTGATGGACATCGTGTCGCAGCTGCTCAACTTGCCGGCGCATCTCTTTCGAGCGGCCCAATCGGAGCAGGGCACTGGCCAGCGGCTGCTCCACGTGGTGGAATCCTCGGCCATGCGTTTGGCCCTGGCCAGCACCCAGGCGGCAACGGCGACGGCAGAGATGATACCCTGGCGGAGCAGTGGCAGCGGCAGCTCGCTGCAGCGCAACCTCTTCGTGGAGTTCTTCAACGTCAGTCTGGAGGCCTTCGTCAGCCTGTCATGCGTGTGGCTGGAGCAGAGTCCGCGTGGCTTTCAGTGCAACAGCGCCAATGACACGATACCCATGTACGAGCATGGCGATATCGATGCCGCCATCCAGCTGCCGTACAGCGTGATCGGGAACAACAGCTCCGTGCGCAGTCTCCGCCTGATGATCTCGCTGCACCGGAACGGCAAACTGCTGCCCAATCTGGGCGGTGGTGGCCACAACCAATCGCTGTCGTCGGCCATCATTGGCATCCTGGCGTACAGCGGCGAGGGGGAGGCTGTGCAGTTCAGGGCCCCGGACGGCGAGCTGGATCCGGAGGAGGATGTGTACCAGCAGCGGGTGACGGTGATGCTGCGGGCCCACCCCTACCACAGTCCTCTCAGTGCGCCACAGCCCGCCTGGTGGGATGCCGAGGAGCAGCGCTGGGTGGCGAGTGTTTGCCAGCAGCACTACCAGCACCGCACGCTCGTCATGTTCAGCTGCAGCCGCACCGGCTACTACGGCCTGCTGCAGCGCAGTGCCTTCCTGAACGACTTCCGCAGCGAGGAGTCGGGCGCCCGGTTCCGGCATCCACCGGCCGCCGTCTACGCCGGCTGCGGCCTGCTCTTCGCCTGCTGCGCCTTCAATGCCGTCACCTTTGCCGTCTTCGGGCGGGCGGTGCGCATCAATCGGGTGCAGCGGCACGCGCTGGTCAACACCTGGCTGGCCCTGGGCGCCCTGGCCCTGGCCTTCTCGCTGGGCATCTACCAGACGGCCAGCCAGCCGCAGTGCCGCCTGCTCGGCCTGCTGATGCACTACCTCGGCCTGTGCGTCCTCCTCTGGCTGTGCGTGAGCCTGAGTAGCATGTACAAGCGGCTCACGAAGACGACCGGCAGCTCGGCGGCGGCAGCGGCTGCCCAGGATATGGAGCCGCAAAGGGATCGCGAGCGAAAGCCCATACTGGGCATCTACCTGGTGGGCTGGGGCATCGCCCTGCTCATCTGCGGCATCAGCAGCGCCGTCAATCTGGCCGAGTACGCCGCCTACGACTTCTGCTTCCTGCACAGTGCCACCACCTTGAATGCCCTACTCGTGCCGGCCGTCATCCTGGTGATCTTCTGCGGCATCCTGGCCCTCTGCATCTACTACCAACTGAGTCAGCAGGCGGTCAATGTGCTGCAGCTGCAAATGCACCAGCATCAGCATCAGCACCAGCAGCAGCAGCAGCAGCATCGCCAGTACTCGGACAACAACACGCAGGCCACGGAGCACATCGATCTGGATTGGTTGGATGCGAACGGCAGTGCCACCACGGCGGGTCGCAAGGAGCAGGATCACATGCAGGAGCAGTACAGCACGCTGAGCAATCCGCTGAGCAGCATAGTCGACGACTTCGAGCGCTCGAATCTCTCGCATCTGCGTGGCCACTTCATTTTCCTGGTGCTGTACGCCGGCGCCTGGCTCTCGGCCGCTGCCTATGTGAGCGGTGGCCAGGAGGCCTATGTCATGGCCTTCGCCGGCTGCTGCTCGTGCCTGGGCCTCTTCCTGCTGGTCTTCTACAACCTGAGCCGCAAAGATGCGCGGCAGGCGTGGTCGCAGGCCACCGATGGCGGACGCACATGCAGCAGCGGCAGCAGGCCCGCCCACAAACTGGTGACCACGTACAACAATGGCAGCCAGGCGAGATGCGCCCATCCGCTGTCGTCGGGCATGATGGCGCCCGGACCCGGCACGGCCATCATCAGCAACTCGATAGTGGCCTACAAGGCCAATCCCAGCCTGTACGAGGCCAACAACTCGGCGGGATCGCGTTCGAACAGCCAGTGCTCGCGGAGCATGCGCAGCCAGACGCGGAGTCAGACGCGGAGTCAGCAGGAGCAGCAGCTGCTGCAGGCCAATGCTGGAGCGAATGGTGGGGTGACCATCATCAACAACACAAGCGGTCAGCAGGGAGGAGCAGCAGGAGCAGGAGCAGGAGCATCAGCCACTGGTAACTCAGGCGGCGGAGGAGGAGGAGCAGGAGCTGTACCGCCACACAGCCTGAATGCCCTGCTGCACGGGTCCAGCCACGACCTCATACCCTCGGCGGAGATCTTCTACAATCCCAACCAGATCAACGTGGCCCGCAAGTTCTTCAAGAAGCAGAAGCGTCTGGCCAAGCGCAACAACTTCGAGCTGCAGCGCCAGACGATGCCGCAGATGCAGCTGCAAATGCAGATGCAGATGCAGATGCAGCTCCACAGCCAGCACAGCTTGAGCGATGCCAGTTCGGAGCAGCTGTACAGCAGGCACCACAATGCGATGACTCTGCTGGCCGGTGGCAGCAAGATCAACAACACCAATCTGCACTACAAGAACCAGGGATCGCCCATGGCCGGAGCACCCAAGGAAGCTGATGGCCTGCAGTTCCACAAGCGCTTTGTGCCCGCCAGCAGCACAGTACAGACTCCTTCGGCGGCCGCCAAGATCATGCAGGCCAATATCTACACCAACATACCGGAGACCCTAACGCCCCAGCATGAGGTGATCAAACTGCGGGCCAATGGACGCACCAGGACACCCTCTTTGCTGGACGAAACGTTGCACGAGCTGGATGACGATGAAGAGGAGGAGGAGGAGGAGCAGGAGCAGGAGCAGGAGGAGGTGGAGATGGAGCCAGTGCATGTGGAGCCAGCGCAGGAGCCCGAACTGGAGGAGGAGGATGCCAGTTCACTGGACGAGCATGCGCCGCTGTATGCCAACACCTTGCCGACGGCCAGTGGCGGGATGAGCAGTCTGTTCCGGAACCGAGGCTGCCACCAGCTGCAGCCCATCAGCAGCTCCACGCCCCTCAAGCAGCCCAGCCTGGAGGCCATGAACAGCTTGGGCCTGCCCGAGGTCAGCCCCGCCGAGCCGCTGCTCCAGAAGCACGAGATATATGTGTCCAGCTCGCTGCAGGTGACCACCAGCAATGGCATCCAGGAGGACGATGACTTTCCCAGTGTCCTCATCCGCTTCAGTCAGCAGCAGCAGTCCAAATCGCTGAACAACATCAGCGAAATGTTGGCCGGCGGACCGTCGACCGGATTGGATAACCTGGGCCAGGCGGAGCAGGCGGAGTCCAGCCACCAGCTGTCCGGCAACGAGGCCAGCAGCACGCTGGAGGAGCGGCAGGTGTACTCCTGCTCCAGCAGCAATCTCAGCCAGCTCAAGGCACACCACCAGCACCATCCGGTGGCCTCCATAGACGCGGAGGACGATGGTCGCCTGCTGTCCGGCAGTCCCACGAACGAGAGCGATCTCAACTACCAGAACTCGGAGATCAGCATCCGCAGCCACGGGCTGTATGCTCCCCAGGCGGACAACGACCTGAATCTGACCCTGACCGATGACTTCCGTTGCTACCAATCCTCGAATGCCAGCGATGCGGATGTGGATGTGCTCAATGAGTTCGACGACGAGTTTGTGTCCGCCACGGGTGGTGAACGGGTGGTTGGCGATTCCGAGCAGGATCATCACCATCACGATCATCACGATCACGACCAGGACACCTCCATCGATGAGCTGTACGAGGCCATCAAATGCCGCAGTCCGTTGAGGAGCAAGCAGGAGACCATCGAGCGATTCGAAAGGGAAAGGGAGCGAGAACGTGAGAAGGAGAAGGAGATGGAGATGCAGCTGGAGATGGAGATGGAGGCCGCCAAGCCGCTGAGCAATTCCCACAACGAAAATCTCAACGAGACGATAGAGGATGATAGCAGCCAGAGCAGCGTGATCTCGTACATCGATCCCAGGGCGGCCAACGAGCCACGCCCCTTTCCCAGCTAGCTCAGCCACGCAGCAGCAGCAGCAGCAGCAGCAGCAGCAGCAGCCCTAGTTAGATGTATATAGCATATATATATAAATATATATGTACGAGATGAAACCCCATCCTCGCTTGGTAAACGATGTGCCAATGCCAAAGTATTGCGTGTACCAAGCTTTTGAACCCAACCCACTGACACTCAAAACCATTTATGTATCTAGAGTGCATATATCCTAAGTTCGCCCACTCAAAGAAAAAAAAAAACAGAAAACAAAACTAACTGAACTTGTAATTATAGTAGTCCTCCCCCCACCTTACCACCCACTACCACTATTTATTATGACTAGTATTACTCCACTAAAGTCTCATATTCACCGGAGCAAAACTTCATCCATTAGTTGTTCACTAGGCTAGATCGTTGTGCATTTCATCCAAATGGCTAGCAACCAACACCACATCAAATCGCCCACCCCGAAAAAACCCTACACACATTTAATACGTTTTAAAGAAAAATTTTGGACAAGCAAAATGCATTTAAATGTAGACTAAGTTTATATTTAGATATAAATAAATGAAATGTTCACTTAAAGCAACTGCCTTTTTTTAATCGATTAACAGAAAGCAACCTGCTTTGGTTAGTTAATTGATAGTTAATCTTTGCCAACAATCAAACACTTTGAAGCATTTTAAAGTTTATAAAGAGATTACAAATGTTGCATTTATTTCGAGGACAGACACTGAACACATTTAACAAGCTACTTGTAAAGTAGATACAATTTATAATAGCAATTTTATCATAATAATACATTGATATCCGTTCAACATCGTCATGGAGTGTGAGTGGCATAAAGGAATGCGAATGCCAAGGCGAATGAGGCCACTTTCCAACTCTGATTGAATTACACACAAGGTGTAGGTATAAGGTAACACATTTGAGTTGCAAAGTAACACCATCGGGTTGATTAGCATTTGAGGTTTAATCTTAAGTTGTAACAATAACAAGAGATGTGTATAAACTATAATAAGATAAAACGATATATTGCTGATGCCTGGGCATCCGGTTGTGCATGTTTCTCATGGCAATTCTCCTGTCTTCCACCTAATCTCCTCCAGAGATTCACAGACTTCACAGGCTGCGTATGGATTTCCAGCGTCGCAGCAACAAACACGACGAGGTCAGTCCACTGGAGTATTGGCTAAATTCGCTAATGTTTATGTTGCGTGTTGGAATGTCGATTTTGTCTTTTAAAGTCTGTCCGAAATAGTACAAAGATCAATTAGCGTGTGAGGTGGCTCTTCAATTAGAATGGGATGACAATGATGCTGACCTTGTAGGCTTTTGGAATTTCCGTCGGCGATCTGTGTACGATCGTTCCGTTTATGTACAGCATATTGGCCGCACACTCCTCGGGCAAAGTCAGCTTTTGGTAGGTGAAGCTGGCCTCCCGCTCCATCCGTTTCACGATCTCCTGGCAGGTGGGACTACTGCTCACGCATAGCACATCTGGTCCAGCCATGGTCACATAGTACTTCAGCCTCTTCGAACCGTTCACCTGGACATGGAATGAAAGGGGTATACAGATTCGTTATATTACATAAGCTTAAGGACATAAAAGAAAACACATCATCTAAATATAGAAAACTTTTAGGATATTCAAAGGCTATCGAATGCATATAAGGATAGTTCGATTTTCCAAGAAGTTAATTTAAAATGTGATATAAAAATAAACAATAGATAAAAGTTAAGTGTACCATAAAACAGATTCTCTAAATAAAGTACGTCTTAAAAGAGAATACTTATTGGAAATATACCAGAATGGCTATATATAGATTTAAGATTATAAGTATAGATTTTTTTTTAAATATATACATTTCGCCTTATAAATAAAGAAAGATTTAAGTATCTTTAAAGACCATCAAATGGATGGATTCAGGTACATGTTTATGGATGATGAATATAAGGGAAGTGAGTGCGGAATCGTGTCATCAAATGAATATAGTACTATTCAAATACACTTATTTGAAAGAGTATATACCCGAATCGGCGTCACTGGATACTCGGGATAGGCCATGGCCACAGCCCGGGCACCCTCCTCGTTGGTGAAACCCGAGATTCCAATGAAGAACTCGCGTCCTGAAATGATCACGACGATAAAGTCAATCAGCCAAAGTAAAAAAGAGTACAAAGCATACCCGTGAAAAGCACATCGCCGCCGTCGAGTAGCGCATGTGGATCCTCAATCTCGATGACGGGTATGTCTAGTTCCTTTTTGAGGATTATGCCCATGCTTTCGGCCTCCCGCCGCCGCTTGGCGTGCTCTGATCTTCCGATGAGGGCCACTCCATTGCAGATCACGGCACTGTTCTCCACGAAGACGCCCTCGGGCAGCTGGTCATCCGGCGGCAGTTCGATCACGTCCAGGCCAATGCTCCTCAACAAGGTGCAGTACTGCTCGTGCTGTTGCTTGGCCAGCTGCACGTCGAACTTCCCGTTCTCCAGCAGCGCGTCCGAGATTCTACGGCGAATTTAAAGTGATTTATAATGGTTCAGTTCTATTAATTGGTATCAAGGGGATATGATACCCACAACATCTGAGTGGGTAAACGAATGGTTGATATGTACCTATCTATAGCGTAATCATAAATGTGACTATACTTAAATGGTTCTGTTGATTGGAATTGGTATAAAGGGTATATGATATCACAGCGACTGAGTGGACAAACGAATACATAAAATATTAAAATATTTTATTAATATTAATATTAAAATATTAATAATATATTTTGATAAAAACTATGAAAATGGGAGTTAAATACTAGATATTAAAAAATTCGATTTTCAATTACACTTTCAATTCATATTTAAATTTGGTTTTTAATTTTAAAAAATTCGGATTTTGGTGCATTTCTAAACGAAAGTTTTTATGTAAGTGCAGATTTTTAATAGATAAATAAATTAAATCATTTGAGACTTGTTAATGATATTAAAATTGATATAATATGGAAATCAAGTAATTTAAACAGCTTTAAGATAACATTTTTTTAAAGAGTTTTAATGCAGAACAAAAAATACTTCTGATTTATAATATATTTTTAATTTCTCAACATTTGTTTAAAACTAAGGTGATTATGGGGTTACAACATACAACCCAGTTTATTACTGCGAAGGACAATAATTCATTAACATAAACATTTGGTGGTTTTCTGTCGGTTAGGAGTAGGGATGTCCAGTGCATCCTGGATTCGGGAATTGGGTGGTTGGGAGGGTTGGCCCCACCCACGAGCTTGTGTACCCACGAACTAACGAATTGCTAGGTGACCTAATTCCCCGCCATTGGGCACTCCCTCCTCCGGAAGCGCCAATTGCCAGAGATACGGAGGAACTGCGTCTGGATCTGGACTCCACTCACCTGGCCACAATCGCGTGCGTGTATTTGGGCGACATGGTCGGCGGAATGGCCACTGGGTGCTCTTCCTCGGCAGCGGAATGCAGATGCGGATGCGAAGATGCGGATTCGGATTGGATTCAGTTGGGGGCAAGTGTGACCAAATCGCGAACGACAAAGAATACTTTTATACAAATGGTCTGTCTGATCACTGTCCAAGTCACTGCAATTTTCGTTGGTTGTTACCTGCCATTGGATTTAAATGTTTTGTTGGTAACTTTGTTTTAACTACTTACATTTATTTGTAAGTGTTTTCATATAGTCCGAACAGTCATCTATTTTTTTTCAGAATTTAAAAATCATTAAAAACGTGACTTACGGTGAACGGTCACGGAGAAAGATGTGACCTTAAAAATAGTCCCCTCTAGCGTTATCGATAGCATCAATAACACACCGATAACGACAGCTAACGCATACACACATCGCCAATTTTGGCATTTTCTCACATAAATTGCAAATAGTGCGTGCATTTTCCGCATTTTCCCGCGCGCACTAGCATCCGGCAGCCGTGAAATTGATGACCCCAGTTGTGGAAGATAAGTAGGAATGGAGGAAGGTAAGTGGACGGACATGGGTCAATCCCCGCAAGCGTTTTTTATTGATGGCGGCGCATTTTGGCATTCTCGCGCAGATTATTCGGCGTCATCTTCGGCCGGTGGCGGCGGCGCCGGAGGCAAGAAGTCCGGCGTGGGCAAGCAGCACAACACGCTGCCCTTCTGGGGCAACGAGACCTCAATGAACCTGAATCCGCTGATCCTGGCCAACATCCAGAGCTCCAGCTACTTCAAAGGTGCGTATGGCTGTGGTTCTCAATCTGCTGCCCCTCAGTTTAACCCGCCATTTTTTGTTTTTTGACTGCAGTTCACTTGTTCAAGCTGAAAACCTACCATGAAGTGGTCGACGAGATCTACTACCAGGTGAAGCACATGGAACCCTGGGAGCGCGGATCCCGTAAAACGTCCGGCCAAACGGGCATGTGCGGCGGTGTGAGTGGTTTATGAAATGTAGCGCTAATCGTTGGCGATGCTTGGAGTAGCTCCCTAAGTACTTGTGTACTCATTTGTCTTGTACTCAATCTTTCCAGGTGCGCGGCGTTGGCGCCGGCGGCATCGTGTCCACGGCGTACTGTCTGCTCTACAAGCTATACACGCTGCGACTGACCCGGAAGCAGATAAACGGACTGCTCAACCACACAGACTCGGCCTACATCCGCGCACTAGGTAGGTGTTGGTAAGTCGCATGAGTTCAGCCTCAGCCGTTACATATGCCGTCGCTTGCTCCTGCTCTGCTCCTTCAGCACACCAAACCAAACCACACAACATAACTAAACATCACCCCAATGAAAACCAAGAACCAGGGTGGGTCGATTTGGACGGTTGACACGGTTGCTTGCAAACTATTTAATAGAAAGGGCCAGCCGAAAGCGTGGTGGAAGGTATTCTATGGTATCTGTGGATTGAACAACAAGCACTCGTTTCAATTCAAATTTCAAGTTGTGCCTTCTCCATTTGCAAATCGAAAGAGGAGAGAAGAGGACCTAGCATCTCTTTACATCTGCCTGCGAAGGTAAACCTTATCCCAATTGCAATGTGACACAGAGCACACTTACACTATTGTTATAAATAATTCTGATTACCTTCATTCCATGTTTTTTCTGAGGTTCCCCAAGCATTTCATAAAGCATGCAAATAGCAATTCTAATGATTTTAACTTTAAAAAATAAAGGGTGAAATTCCCAGTTCTTAATTTGTCGTTTCAAAAAACATCTATCATTAAATCTTACAAATATTGGTTTAATATTCATTGCTTTGTTTAAGAACCGAGTTCATAGAGCAAGCAATAAACCGATAATGTTCTTGATTTCCCATAAGTGCCCAAATATCAGTTTTTGTTCTTTTCTTATTTATGGCAAATTTGCCAATACTAAATTAATAAAAAATAATATGAATATTCATTTAAACATGGTTATAAATGTTAACCTAAATCTTAGATACTTTTTAGGTGCCAAACATATTTAAGTAAAAGAATTTAATTCATTTCATTGTATAGTTTGGCTTCAGCGAACGGAAACATGTCTTGCATTTTCTTAAACAATTGATAATAACTTATTTTGTTCCGTTTGCCTGGGTCGCCAGAATTCGCCGTCAAACAAATCGAACCGCCCTGCCACAAAATCCTCCTCATTTGGCCAACCACATAGATTCGAGTTCACGACACGGTCCTAATCTCGAGTGTCTCCGTTTTTGTTTCTTGCCCACAGGTTTCATGTACTTGCGATACACACAGCCGCCGAGTGACCTGTACGACTGGTATGAGGACTATCTGCAGGACGAGGAGGAGATCGACGTGAAGGCGGGCGGCGGCCAGGTGAGTCAACTGTATGAGCCACCAATCACACGTACCCCAGCATGCCTGTTGAACGAGCCCGCCACTAACTGAGCTATTTGCAGGTCCTGACCATCGGACAGATGGTGTACCAGTTCATGACCAAGCTGGACTGGTTCTCCACGCTCTTCCCGCGCATCCCCGTGCCCATTCAGAAGCAGATCGAGAAGAAGATCGAACAGTACTGCAGGGAGCAGGGTCTGACCGTCAACCAGTTGAGCACGGGCCGTTCAACGGCGGGTCAGGGCACGGGGGGCGGGGGTCCAGGAGCCGCCGGCCAGGATGCGGACTACCAGGAGTACCAGGAGGGTGGCGCCGACACGGATCGTGGCGGTGGCGGCGGCAACCGTGGTGGCGGACAAGCCATGGCGGGCTCTGGCTCCCGACCCAACGCCTACCCACCACCGATTAACTACCGCAACGATCACGACGATCGTGACTACTATGCCCCCGCCTCGGGTTCGACATACGCCCGTGGTCGCGGTGGCTACGAGGACTACCCACCGGCCCCGCTGCCGCCACAGATGCCCTACGGATCGGGCGGCGAGCGGGAAAGGGAGCGAGATCGGGTGCGGGACAAGGAGAAGGATTACGATCGTCATCGCAGCAAGCACAAAAGAAAGCACAAGCACAGACAGAGCTCGCGTAGCCGGAGCAGAAGTCGCAGCCGGAGTCGCCATCGCTCCGAGCGGCATGAGCGCAAGCGGGACGGCGGCGGAGGTGGAGGTGGGGGTGGCTACGAGCGGAGCACCAAGAGCCGTCACAACGACCACTACGAAGAGCGGGAGCAGCGACGTCACCGGTGAGGGTCGACCGATCCCTAGCCCGATTCTGATCCCACCCACCAGACAAACCTACTCCTGCTTAAGTTGTTCTGCTACTAACTTACAAACTTTGTTTCCACCATAACGTAATCCTTTTTTTTTTTTTTAATTGTGAACCCCATTCTACTCTTTGGAAGCCGTGGACATCATATGCGCTTCTTACTCAGGTTAAACACTCCCCGAAAACCCGAAAATCCCACAACTAACACTTAAACTAGACAAAATCACACTCAGACACAGCAGCAAGGCTATATTTTGTAATTTGACTACACCTATGCTAATAAAATAGTTTCCAAGTTGTGTTTATGCAAATAAAGTCAAAATAATTTGTTTAAAATGGTTCTTTTCTTTGATTTGCTAACGTCTACCAATTTAACACTATTTAAAAAGTTTTGAGGGGAATAAAAGCATTCGAAAAAGATATTGAATCTAACAAGATTCTTTTGGGATTATGAATTTTTAAATTATTTAATGAACTTAAGGAGCCTTAACATCTTAGCTAAGCCTTAATTTTGCATACTTCTTGGATTGGTGTTTTCTTCTTTAAGGCTGTCTTTAAATTCTCCTGCATTTACTTTTCCAAGTATTAACATATCAGGTAATACATTTTATATGAAAAACAGTATAATTCGACTCTGGGTATGAGTATGGATAGTATAACAAGCTTCAGAAAAAAAGGTTACTCAATGCTTTTGTGTTAGGATTAAATTTATTTTCTTTTTTTCAGTGTTGCTTTTCGTTAAAATATTAAAATATTTTAATAATATTTTAAATTAAAACTGTAGTGGGAAAATGGGTTAATTTTATATTTTTTAAGACCTTGTGATTAGAAGCGTAAGAAAGGCACCCTGCACTTGGCTTTAGGAAAATTTGCAACCGCAGGCAGTGAAATAAAATAGAGATTACAAGCGATTGTATTTTGGTAAAACTTCTCGAGCGCCAGTTAAAAATAGGCAAAGGAATTGTATAAACTTTTGTTTAGAGTAAGTAAACATATTGTGGATAAATATTTAAATATATATGTTTTACTATCCTGCTCCAAAGTAGGTGATTACGGCAGCTCATTTGGCGGGGGGTTTGGCGAGCTTGGAAGCAAGTGCTGAATTTTAATCGTTAGTGCTGCGCAGATTATTGGCAGCTCGGATCGGTCAGGTGCGACAGCCGATACAGGTGAGGCGGCGGCAGCGGCGGTGGCGGTAGCCAAGCCTCCTGGCCCCGGAGTCACCGAATTTCGAATTTCAGTTAGTGTGCAACGCCTGCGCCGGATTGTCGCCTCTCGTGCCGACCGTTACAAAGAAAAGCGCCGGTCGAAAAGCGGCTAAAACGAATCAGCGAGCAATGTAATTAGCATGTGCCAGCTCCACTAAAGCCACCAAATCCGAACCATAATCCAATTCCAGTCCCTGCCACAGCACACAGACACGCACAGAGGCACTATACCTATGCCTATACGATATACGATATCATATCAATGTCAGGCCAATTAAAAATCCAACAAAAATTCAAACCGGAGTGAATGAAATGGCAATAGAGCAGACAATAGTAAAACGACACACAATTCACGCGTGTGCGAATGCGCGCGTCAAATGGCCCGTTTTGACCATTTTGGGAAAACGTTGTTGTGTGTGTGTATGTGCATGTGTGCATGGCCCGAGTGTGTTCGTGTGCTTATAGCCATAAAACATGGATAGCGGCCAAAAGCAAATGTGCAAAGTTTATGGCTGGGCCAGCACCTTTTCTCTGCTCTCTGTTCTTCTCTCTTTTCCTCTGGGTGTGTAAGCTCGGTCTGAGGCAGTGCTGGCGGGTTTTGGGCAGAAAATAGCTGCTTTTAGCGGGAGTCAAAGCCATATAAAACCAGAAACTTTATTTTTTAATATAAGGCTTGCATATTTCCAACAGATCGTATAATAGAGGTTGTCAAGGTTTTCCAGACTACCAAAAGATCTGTAGTTAGTTTAGCTTTAAACAGATCAGTTTAAATTTATATCACATCTGGATAACGTTTATTTTAAACATTTTTTGTTTTCATAAAATAGAATAAGCCCATTTTAAAGAATGTCACAGATGTCAAATTATATTATAACTTTATAAGTGTTTTCTTTTAAAAGTTTTCCAGGCTTCCAACTGAGCAGTAATTGTATTGTATTAATATAAGTGCATATTTACAAACTAATTAAAGATTCAAATCCTAAAAACATTGCTTGCATATTAATACATGTGTATTAATAATAAATGCAACTTGGCGTACGTGTCGTATGAGCAATTTTTAAAGACGCTTCTATCTCAATAAAAATAACATTTTCTGCTTTAAATAATTTTATTGCGCAACTGTTTAAGATATAGAGAGTTCGATTTTCTTATTTTATTGGTATTTTTTATTTGCAATATATATTACTCATACGTAGTGTGGCCTTTGTGCAATTTTTTACGTCACGTGGCGTATGAGTAATTTAAAAAAAAATCATTAAGATTAGCTTAAGTCAAGTTGACAATAGTTTGATTTGCTTATTATTATTTATGACCAATCCTGAAACACAAGGCCAAATTTTGAAATTTATTTATACTCTATTTGAATTGATAATGTTAAAGTAAATTTGTCATCTTTGCAAAGACAAGAAGTAAATTTGCCATCGATAGTAAATGATACAATATCAAAATAAAATATATAATGTATTGTGTTAAAGCTAACTGTCCTAAGGCAATACTTTGTTGTGATGAAAAGAAGATAGATAGATAGTATAAAAGAGCATCTGGTAGAATGTATAAAATAATACAAAGCAACCTGGTAGTATATCTATCTGGAAAAAAGCTGACCTGGTAGCTTTGGTCTTTGAGAGGTTTGCAAGCTTTTCAAGCTTCGGAACTACGATTTCGGTCAGTGGGGCAAAAGCGTCGATCGTTACGGAGGCAAGAGTGCGAGAATGCAACTGGTCATTATCCTTCACTATTTTTATTTGCACCTAACTTTTATGTTTTTTTTCTGTTATTTTTGTTTTTTAGTTTTTTTTTTTTTTATTTTTTGCTACTCTACTCGCGTCTCTCGTCAAATGCATTGACGTAATTGCCCGTGCACAAAACTTAGCCGTATATATCGATCTCGATCGCAGGTGTGTAAACCTAAAGTGGTTTTGATTTCACAACCGCAGAAGAGCTGGGGGGTGTCTTACTTAAAGCTGTTACCACGTCACTCCGCCGGTGGCTATCAGCGTCAGCAACTAGCGTCCGCACGTCTTGTCAGCTAACAAAAATATATACACATATGTATATATGAATACGTCGGAGAAACAACACAACGCACACAGGGCCAGAACAAAAACGACAGAAAATCACATAAAACAATAAAACGAAAAAAATTGCATTTTTTAATTGCCCCTTGTTATTTATACCGCGAAGGGTGGCTTCGTTGGGGGTGCGGTAAGGGGTTGAGTAATCACCACGCCCTTGTCTACTTAATAATCATCATCCCCCCTCCCCCCATCTCTACTTCTGTCAGAGCTGTTGCGTCTGCGTTGTTCGCCGCCCACCGACGTCATAGCCGCTGGCGTTTCGGACAAAGTGCGATGGCGCACCGTGGGTCACCCATCCACCTACATCATCATCATCATCTCTGTAAACATTAATTGGCCATCATATCATCATCATCACCATGGGCGGGCATTTCGCAATTAGTGAATCACGTGCTCTATCATAAAGAATCCGGACGTAACAAAAACCTGGTAATAATGTCGTTGGGGTAATGTCGTTGGGAAATTGGTTCCAAATATTTGTATCCTCTGCTGTTTTGGTTTTATCTTACCCAAACAAAAAAACTTTTGCCTAAAAACCATTTTTTATGGTGACTTACCATTTTGATTATCTACTTATGTATAGTACGTATGTATAGTATTTATTGAAACTCATAAAAAATTTTGCAAATTGCAACGGAATTTCTGCAACTACAATCAGTTTTGACGTATGTCGTTGGTTTGTGGTTAAGCTATATGTACTGAAATATTTCGTAAGTCATGTACGCAAGTGGTTATCACTATAGTGCACTGTTCCGGCATTGGTTTTCCAGAATTTTTATCGGGCATCGTTATGGGTATATTTTGTTTTCATTAAAATACTCTTAACAAGAAAATTGTATTCAAAACGATAAAATATTATAATTTGCGTCATTAGGTCTTATAGTTAGTTGACTATTATAAAATCATTAGTACTTTGAGTATGCAGGAGTGTGTAAGAGGGGTTTTTCAGAACAATATATTGTCAACCTTATTTTCTAATACGCCATTTTCTAAGTATTGAAATTAAGGTATTAAGGTATGTCTCTTAGAAAATTAGTTTTCAAAGGCACAATTACAAAGTTAATGCGATTTCGACTTAAAATCAATCAACTTTAGTTCTGAGGGTGTCAAAATACAAAATTTCCCCGGGTAATTTGCGTACTTGCGTAACCGCCAGAAAATTTTTCGTTTAATTGTTTTCTGAGAATATTTCACTAGTCACACCAGGTGATAAGTCACCGATTTGTCCCATTGTGCGTCAGTGTCGGTGTGTAAATGCGAGAGTGTGTGGCTGCAATTGAGTTGTGGTAGTGGTGCTGCTGCTTTATTGCATTGGGTCGCATCGCCTGTCAGTCTGTCACTGTGTGTGCTGGTGTGCGTGCGTGCGTCTGCCGAGTGAGCCAGTGTGTGTGTGCGAGTGTGCTCTGTGCTCAAATGCAATTTACAATTACGCGCGCCAATTGGAGCAGTTACCGGTGTGTGCGTGTGTACGTGCGGGATCATTGCACATTGCGTCAACGTTTCAAGATCACAATTACAATTATCCCCCCTCTCTCTCTCTGAATTACGAGAACAGTGGCTAAGCGACCGAACGAAAAAACAAAAAATAAATAAAACAAAAAACTATCAACAATAATAAGCCCGCCCGCAACAGCTGCTCTTCGTCTCCGCTCCGCTCCGCTCCTCTCTTCTCCCCTCCTCTCCACAGCACTCTACTCCTCCTCCACTTCTCTTCTCCTCTCAATTCTCGGCGAGTCTTCTTCTCCCGCCCCTTTGGAAAACGCAGAGGCAGTGGCAGAGCTGCAGAGCCGCAGAAAGCGATTTCAGTTCAGCGACGGCGGCACACAGGTGCCATTCGGAAAGTGCGGACGTAGAATGTTTGCCGGGGATTCCACAGACCACAGTCAATTTCACCTTTAAGCAGCGTTAGTAACGAGTTTTTCACGAGATCCCGCCTCCACCTCGATTTCCCCTACCTCTTCCCTAAACTAACTCTAGACTAAAACGCTTCCCTAAAGTCACTCTTTTATAAATAAAACTCTTCCCTAAACTAACTCTTTCTTAAACTAATTCTTCCCTGAACTTCCATTTTCCCTAAACCCCATCAACTTCTTCAAGAAGAACGCATTTGCATCGACCAAGTAAAGAATTATTGGCTTATTTGTTTACTAAAACTTGTTCCCAAATCTTCCCCCAAAACTGTTCAGTAAGCAGTTTATTCATCACCCTTCCCTTATCATAAGTTTTATCTCTAACTCCTCCCCCATTCCTCTTTCCCACTTTCCCAATATTTTTTGCACGTTCTATTCTTGTTCTGCACTTTTTTACTTGTTCTTAATTTTACTTGAACATGTTCTTCTGATCAACTTCTTCTTGCTTTAATAGAAATATTTTCTACTCCTTAACGCATTTTCCTGAACACTATTAATTTTATTTCATTTCATTTTACCTTATCACTAGTTTTAGACCTCCCCCCTGCCAACCTCCTTCCAAAATACCCACCTATTACCCTTTCTTAACACCTTCCCAGCCCCCTTCCCCGATCACCCCATTATCCATATGAGATGAGTGCGTGCGACGACGGTTCGGGAACGGTTTCGCGAACTTCTGACGCCCCCGCTTTTCAATTCGATGTCATGCCAAAGATAACGACGCCGCCGTCGACGGTGGCGCCTACGCCGGCAGCGACGTTGGCAGAGACGTCGAAAACGAAAACGACGACGACGACAGCGACAACGGTTAAAATTGAAAATAAATGGCCGGCGGCAGAGGCAACGGCGTTCAGTTATCAGCGAGCAGCGGAGCAGATTGGAGCTAGAAAAGCCACCCAAAAAATAAGAAATAAAACCGGAATAAACGAGATCTGCGCCGACGTCATAGGTGTTAATCCATGTGAAGAAGACAGGCAGCTACCGCTACCGCTACCCACTAAGTTGGCCCTTCGCAAGGCTCAATTGAAAGCGGCCTTTTTCGGGCGTACCGGAAGTACTTCGAGCACTTGCCAACGCACTTCCAGCAGCGGCACTGCTTACCGCACTGCTTACCCCACCAGCAAGACGGAGAAAGGCAAGCCGGTGCAACAGCTGATCGATCAGTTCCAGGCCATGATTGTCCAGCAGCAACAACAACAACAGCAGCAGCAGCAGCTGATTGAGGGGGAGGGATCGGGATCGGGGTCGGGGTCCAAGGCCATTGCCACCGCCACCGCCTCCAATTCGGATGAGGGGTGCAACGTCACCGGCGGCGGACTGAGTCCCTACAGCAGTGACAATGAGGATAATACCACTGGCGGTCTATCCCCGCGCCAGCGGAAGCTCAAGGTCACCCGCTGCGCCAGCAGTGATTCGGCCCTGGGCTTGGAAGTGGACGACAACTGTGGCATGGATGTGGTGCTGCCGCCCCAACGCCGGATGACACTCACCGTGACCGATTTGCCCCTGCGACCGGCATTGCTGCCCCTGGCCGAACCCACAGCCCTGCCAGATTCACCGTCACCCCTCACCTCGCCCACCGGCGGATCGGCCAGCTCCAGTTCGGTGGGAGGTGTGCCCACCAAGGTTCTCCTCGAGGAGCGAGTGGTGGTGGCTACCCCAGGATCGCGGCGGGAGTCCACGCAGAGCTCCTACAGCGAACTGGGGGGCAGTGGACTGCCTCTGGGCGTGCGTTACGTTCGTACACCATCGGTGGTGGTTAGCGACTACTCGGACGACATAACCGCCTGCGGGATCAGCATGGAGGAGATGGAGTACTTTCGCCTGCAGCGGGCCCGTGGCCAGCGTCGCTGTTCCCTGGAGGCGGGACATGGCCATGGGCATGGAGGACATGGGAATGGTGGTGGCCATGCGGGAATGGCAACCGGATGCGGCGCCAAGGACCAGGAGGGCCAGTCGGATGTCAGTGCGGCCAGTAGTTGCAGCAACCTCTACTACTGTGGCTCCACCATTTCCGCTTTGGATGGCGGCGAGTGCATCGTGAATGGAGTTCGAGTGGCGCTGGCCAGGAAGAGCAGCACCCAGAGCAGCAGCCTCAGCGGAGAGGAGGAGGAGGAAGAGGAGGAGGACGACGAGGAGGAGCACCAGCACCAGGAGGAGGAGGACAACCTCGACTACGAGCGGGAGGGGGATCGCGAGCGGGAACGGGAGCGCCAGATCAGCGAACTCCTGGCGGCCACGCAGCTGGTCGAGCGTCAGCGGGATCGCTCCAAGAAGGTAGGCGCCCGCCATGACGTCACAAACCAGGGAAATCTCAAACTAGACTAAAAGAACTTTTGGGTGGCCATGTCTGGTTCTAATTTAGTGTTAACCATTTTTTTTGTTTTTTGTTTCTGAAAGCATCAAAGACAGCAGTGAATGAGGGCAGGTCTGAATGGCAGCAAACGCGATAAGCGGCAAGTTGGTGCATATACACAGGGAGAAACGGGCGCTAGAAAAGAGCTTGGGCTTAGGCATGGGTTTTCCCCAAATCAAATAGCAAAAAAAATATGTTGTCTTAGAGCAGTATTATACCTTAAAGCAAGACACATATGTTTTAGTTTATCAACTGCTAGAACTGTATAATTAAAGGAACCAAAAGAAAAAGACTATAATAATAAGACTTCTATACAATATATTAAATATAAAAAACATAAAGAAAATCTTTTGTATTAATTAACTGAAAAAACAAAGGACTGCAACAAAAAAACAGTTTGGTTTGTAAAGCTTCAGAGCTACTTGTTCCCAGAGATTCATCTTGTTCTAAAGATAGCCTTGAGATATTTTAATCCTACTTTTGAGATACACAGTTACAGGACGATAGTCAACGATATCAGCTGACGTTTTTTCCCACCGTGTATATGCAGGTATTCTCTTTTTTTTTGCTAGTGGTATGTGTGCGTTTGCTTAAAAGGCTGTTAATTAATTTGATTTTTATCTTATCACAAAAATGAGGTACTGTTGCTCCGTTTTCCGTTTGCTATTATTATTATTATTATTATTCTGTTTTTTTTTTGTTTTTCTGGCTTTCGTGTGAATGAGACCGATATGTCTGATTTTAAAAATTGAATAAAAAATATAACCAAAATACGCAAACCTCGGCACGGTTCGTTCATTCCTTTTTTTTTATCTAGAACTGGAACAATGGCAACACAACGACAGCGACGACAAAAAGCTTATCTTAGTTAACTCTGTATATTGTATTATAGATAAATATTATGTACATATAGAAAAACCACAGCACATATTTACATTTATATAATGGTTACTCCATTCTTGTTGTTGTCGCCAGACGGCAGAAAGTTTGTAAAGCAAATAAAAGTATTAGAAACCGAATTTTCGGCGTCATGATAACGATAATAAAGCAATCCACCTGGATATGTCGCCGTCTATCTGTATATATACATATATGTATATGCAAGTGATATATATGTTGTGTGTGTGTGCGTGTGTTTGGTTAATAATGTTACGCGCTTATCAAGAGGGTTTATCTCTCTGGCATTTATATAGTATACATATATGCCCTCGCCGTCGACGAGCCACAAAAGCAATAATCGGAGGGATCCCAGAAATGGTCTGGGAATGCTCTTCTTCAATCCACGAGGGTGGAGTGTGGTTTATATGATATACTCTATATACCCCACAGTATATATGTACATGGTTATATCTGTGATGATCCCATCCGTCGGACTAAGTCAATTGTATAACGCTTTATTAACGGGGGATGAACGATATCATGCATACGTCACCGTTCCCATTAAGACCCGCATATATAGTGTGTCTGTATGTCTGTATGACACATGAGCCCTCGAGCCGGAGGGGATTACTCCAAAAGTCATGGGGATCTTGTTTACCAGAGTACCACCACTTGCTGTTGATAAAACATTTTGAGATGGAGAAATTCCTGCAACCCATTATCATTTTGGGTGTCAGCTATAATTTAGTATTATTTTCAACTAAACATCATACAATATCATTTAATTTCTGACCTAGTTTTTGAGCACCCTTTTGCATACACTTTATATTCAACCTCCATCTCTCTGTAGGATTAACTCCAATTTTATTAGCATGTCATTACAAGCTTTAGCCCCATTTGAATACAGTTCTTATTCAACTTCCTTCTTTCCGTTTTTGTTGTTGTTATGAGAATTGATTCTGTTTTGCTTTCAATTTGCATGTGAACATGCCTTATAAACAATTCGCAACCACTTGATAAATAGATATAGTAGTCGTTCAATTTAGTGAATATTTTAATGTAATGTAATTAATATGTTCTTATTCTTTTGATTGCTCATTGTTTGTTTATTTTTGTTTTTTGATAATACAACTCTTATCTAATTGAGTGTCAATATAAATATCAACTACATTGTCAATAGACTTGCTTTAGATTTGTAACTTTTCGAATACATAAAGTAATAGTTTCAGATAAGTAAACATTTAATTAATTTCTTCCTATTCTTTTGATTACTTTTTTAGTTTTTGGTAATACAATAATTGCAAACAAAAATTTCAATTACAGTACATTGCCAACAGACTTTTCTATTTTTGTAAAGAGCTCAAGTTTCGTTCATATGAAATGTCGTAGAAGTGAGGGCATTATCATGGGCCACATGATGATGCTGGGCGTTTGTTAATTTCGCCCGATATCTCCGGTATTTGGCATTCTTGGGACCCCCATTTCCTGGTATCCTACTCACCCGGTCGCCTGTCACCGCGCCTTATCGCAGTTGTCATTATAGTTCTGGACCCGAACGGGGGGAGGGAACGATCTTGTTTAGTTATTCTTCGCATTCCATTTTTGGAGTGGAATGGGATGGGTTTTTACTTTTTTTTATATTTTTTTTTCTGTATAAGATGGGGACTGGGGACTGTGTACTGAAGACTGAAGACCCGTGGCTGTTGTCTTCGTATTGTTTTGCTATTGTGGGCTACGGACACTGCGGCGTGGGCTTCATAGAAATGCCTTTTGCTTACTTAACGATAAAGCCCATGTGTGGGTGCCCCAAAGTCACCGACAATCGCCATTTGGTCCGCTGACGTCGTCGTGACGTCACTGGGGTGGCATTGTTTATCCCCCAATCCGATCTGTGTTCCTCTCCTCCTGATCCCAAGTCATGATCATTAATAATAATATCAGCTCTAAAGTGCAAAGTCAACGACAATCCGCCAACTGATTCCCTTCGCGTGCGGGCATAAGTGTCTTCGTCTTTATGTGGCTCAAAATATTGATACAAATCATCCCGTGAAAACAGGAAATATGACGCAGATATAGGGTATATGCAGGAATACAAATTACTATTGTGCCACATTATTTATTTGCCTTTTCAATACAAACTTATCAAGACGAACCACAGCTATAAAGCTTACATACGGGCAGAAAATCTTTTCAACACTTAGACAAATATTAATTCTAAGTAGCTTAGATATTTTATTGGTTCTTTGATAAGAAAGTTACTAATTTGCGATATAACCAGTGTATTTATTTATTTTTATACCCGTTTATCGTACCATAAAGGGTATATGTTTTTCGTTGAAAAGTATGTAACAGGTAGAGGGAGCCGTTTCCGACCTCACACATACTTGCAAATGCTCGCTTATAAATTTGCACGTGAAAACTTGATAACGTGCGTGTGCTCGTGAGTGCTCTGCCGCTGCTCTGCATAAGATAGGGTCGCTGTAGCGGGGGAGTGTTGTCAAAGCAGATTGCCAGATGGCTCCACCGATAACCCAACCGTTTTCGTGGGGGAATATTTATTTAGAAATTTGCTAGCTGTGTAACGGGTGTATAATAGTCCGGGAACGCGACTAAAGCCTACCCCCTTGCTTTTTTGTTTTAATAATAATAAACGTTTACTGATACATCATCCGAATGGCACCGAAGAACCTATAAGACACTTTCAGGAACTGCAAAAGGATAAATTTAAATGGATCTTAAAGATGCTAAGTGTGTCGGAATCTTACAATGCTCATGGTCTCAATGGAGATGTCCAAGAATATGGTGGCCTTAAAGCAGACGGGCTTCTGAGCTCGCATAGACATCAATATAAGCATTTTCTGGAATCGGGGGTCGGCTTCCATCCAATTCATTTCATAGACAGCAGAGCTGATATCATTACCCTGTAAATATCTTGTCAGACAAGTGGAATATACATATGCTGAAACATACTGATCATACCGCATCGATAAGCTGCTGGCTGAAATAGCAGATAAGGTAGATTTCCACAAGAGCACAAATTATGATTAAAACCTGTCTGCCGACAAATTCCAGGCCTATGCCAATGGTTAACTGAAATCCCACATTGCAGACGAGTAGCGTGGAGTTAAGGAAGTTCAACAGCAACGGCACTCCAAAGACATCGTTCATCTCCTTTGTGACTCTGGAAGAGATTATGATATCTGTTCAAAAGGAAAACTTTTTCCGGCTAACTAACTCTAATATTTCGATGTGGCACGCGAACAGGCCTCTTAACTTCCTCAGATCCTCATCAGCTAACTTCTTATTGCGATTGTTCTGAACATCGAATTCCCTGAGGGTTCTGGCCAACGTTTTAAAATGCATGATGACCTGCAGCGAAACGGCGAACAACATGAGATCGGTGGATATATAGCCGCAAGTGCATGTGTAGGCAGCGATCGACTGAAGCAAGTAGGTGGGGAGGAATCGCCAGGTTCCACGATAACTCCAAGGCGCAATGGGCACGTAGGGCAGGTGGGGCTCAACATTTGGCACGTGGAGCCACCACCTTTGGATGACGTACTGGACGATGGCTGAAAGGCTGTTGGTAACCAGCATTGTTGTGAAAAGACAAATAAAACGTTTCGAGATCAGCCTGCAGCGTTTTAGATAGTGTTTCACCCCATACAGCTCTTGCTCCTTCGCAACGGGCGGTGGCAATAGACACTTCAGGTGACGCACCAAGTTCGTCAACTTGGCCTTCTGCAATTGAATTGCGATGATCTTCAAGACGCCGACGTTACCGTAAGTAACGTAGCTCACTACAATGGTAACCTCTAGAAAGTCGGAGTTTGTATCGTTGCACACCGAGTCAAACACAAACACCATCATTGAGACCCAAACAAAGATCATATTGATTATGTGGAACACAAGGTACAGCTGAAATCCAACGCCGGGCTTCTTGTCCGATTCGTAGGGTTCCACACCCATAGAACGGAAGTAAATCATGGCCAGCCCTAGGAAGTCCTCGGCAACAGGATGCGCCGTCTTCGACTTCTCCACGACCCCAATCTTTCTATTGAAAAACTTTCTCATAAGGAAGGGAACCTTCATGTTTATCCCGATAATTTCACTTCACAATGGTGTGTCTGCTAAAGTTTAATGTCATATATATACAGTCCAGGCGTTGCGCAAAGCCGCAACCTTACAAGCACTTGAAAAAAATCATTTTATAACCTTGCAGATGGTATTATAATTTCAGTCAGAAGTTTGCAAAGCAGTGAAGGACAATTCTGACCATATAAAGTATTCAGCCGTGTCCGTTTAATATTTTTTGTACAAAGGCTTTCAAAAATAACAGTTTTTAGTTACTCGTTTCTCTCTGTGTACTTGCTGAGCCATGCGCCAATCGCCCCCAGAACACTTTTGTGGTTGGTCAGGTGTGTCTTTATTGCCGCAACAATCTTATATTTATTTTTTGTGTTTAAAACCGCCAAATCCCTTCTGTGATCCACCAATGGAAATCAATTGACAAAAAGGGTACAACAAGTGACCTTAAATTTATTTTGTGCCATTACCAGGTTCATGATTATATAAAATTTAAACTGATATTGCCATGTTAAACTAAAGTGCATCCATCTTATTGGCTTGATTTCATTTAGTTTTTGGTTTACCCAATATTACCCTATATCTAAAATGCAGTTATTTGCAAATTTAATGAAGAAATCGTACTTTTGCTGTGTAGGCGTTGTGTTCGTTTAGAATCTTTTGTGGTTAGCCATGTTGGCGCAACAATGCTTGGTAAAGATGAAATATTAAATATGACAGAGAAGGAAAGAAGAATGCTTGGCAAGGACTTGCTAGAGTTTAAAATAAAATAGTACTTTACCAACAACTTTTTTTTTGTTTATTGTAAGGCATTTTTTAATTTATAGATGGGCACCGTTAAAACAAGGTGGTACCCAACTTAAAAATTTTCTTTCCTTTCCTTTTTTGAAACCCCCCTAAGGTAAATAAAAATCTTTACCTATGTAAGGTATAAGAATCCGATTAACTAGACTGTTGTCTCTTGTTTTTATACATAGTTATTTATTTATTTATTACGACGCTGAAACAAATACCTCTGTTTGTATTAAAGTCTTTAGTTATATTGGTTTAGTGCAGTTAAGAACTGATTTCTTACAATCACTTTGTATTGCTGTGTAAAATGTAAAATGTTGGAATTTTTGAGATATCATACAAATGGTTAGTCACATTCGAATTGATATCACCGTTTTGTGGTGTGGGGAAGCGTAGCTGATCTTTTCTTGACGTTCAACGGCATTTGCCATTATGATTGGATCGTGTGGTGTTGTTTTGTTTTGTTGTTTTTAATAGCCTTTATGGTCTCTGTGGGTCGTGCACATCCGTCACAGTCCGATCAGCCCGCCAGCCAGTGCCAGTTCCAAACCCATTCCCATGTCATATCTAATCAACACATCGGGTATCGGGTTGGAGGAAAAATGGGAATTCGTCAGAGGAATTGGAATGGGAATGGAAATGGGTATGGGAATGGGAATTATGACGCCCACTAATTGTGTGAGAAATCGATTTAACGGCGAGATCTGCCCCCTTACAGCACCCCATCCCCCTCCCCTTGTACAGTAAGTCGGATCTGGGAGAATTTTTTTTTTTTGTGGTACAATCCGTTGACCTTCGCGCAAGCGACAACTTCCGTTGACGTCAGCAGCTGTCGCCCATCAGCGATCGCGGCAAAGATCGTCGCAAGTAAATTATATTGCCGCAAGTCTCAGTATTCCCCCTTTCCTCCCAACCATGCAACCATGCCCTCTTCCGCCAGACCAGCTGGGGATACCCTTTCGGAAAATCGCTTTATCACTATTGTAAAGTTTTATTTACTATTGAAAAAAAGTAATTAAGGTCAATTCAATTTTATAAAGCTTATTTTTTATTTCTATATCATGAATTTTAGGTACATTAAGAGTTTATTGAACTTTTAGGAGCTTTGTCTTTATAAAAATGAGTCATCATCAATAGTAAAATTTATTTTATACAACATTATCGCTTTTTAAAGTCTATAATAATTAGTCATCATTCTATTAAACAAAGTAGGGGGTTGGCTGTCGAAATTATCGAAAGGTAATTTTATAAGCACAAAATTATGTTATCTTTTATCGCTTTATTTGTAGTGTAGAATTTAAAATAAAGGCAATTTATCTAACAATTTTGTTGAATTATATGATCATTTTGTGAAATTTGCATATTTATTTTGGATTCCTTTACAATGGTTTTTAAATGATTTATATATAGTTGAAATCATTGATTAAGGTACACAGTCTTGAAAGTGAGGTGACATTTAAAAAGTCTATGTACTTTTCTACTAAGAGTATTCTGATAAAAGAGTTTTTTTCTTAGTACCATCAAGAAGCGGTTTTGCAGCAGGGATCGCAGGTTTCAGATCCCAACCAAGGTCCGATCCCAAATCCCAGATCGGAGACCCTTTGGAGTCCGGCTTCGATTCTCGGGTGTGCGCAATTTGCGTCATTTGCTCTTGTCGAAGTTGTTTGTTTGTTGGCTTCAGCTTTTTGTTTTGTTTTTCAGCTGGTTCTCTGATTCCACGGCTGGTTTTGTTTGTTTCGCGTTTGCAATTTCCACTGAATTGAATTCGAGTCGTCGATCTTGTGGAACCAGCAATCTACACATGGGGAAAGTCTTACACAGTTTTTATTATCAAAAAGAAATTTGATTTTCTGAAAGGTCAATACTTATAATTTGGCTGACTAAAAGTGGGCAAATATTATTCAAGCATTTATTTTGGATACCTTAACAATAGTTTTTAAACATATACGGATTGAAAATAACGATATGAATGGCCTTAAAAGTATCTTATTTTTTAAAAAAATCTAGCACTCTTTGTAATTTATTTTGCACCATTATTTGGAAAACAAAATAATTAAATATTAAATTTGAGCACTTAACTTAATGGCTTTGTTAAAAAAAAAAACAAATAATAATAGTTTTAAATTTCAGCAACTTTAATTTTGTCTTTCAAAATGATCTAGTTTTTCTCTGTGCAATGCAGCTTGCGTGCCAGCATATTTGTCATTCCTGTAAGTGCAGGCAGTTCCCCATGCCCCTCCTTAACCCCTTTGTGCCACCTGCCTTCCTCTTTTCAGAGCCCCAACCCTCTTTTTTCAGACCCCCTTAAAGGTTACGTAGTTGTAGTCGCATGTCGCCAAGCGATGGCACCCGAAACACACGCGCCACCAGCAACATGCAACATGCAACATGTGGGATGGGCTTTGACTTACACTCGACTGCTGGGTTTCCGCTTACAGGTCTTCTTGGTTCCTAAACTGATGTGGTTCTGCAATAACCAGAATTTCCTGGTTTTTTTTTCTTATAAAAGCCGTAATCGCTAAAACAAACCAAAAATGTTTGCTTTATTCGATTCCAATTAATTGCAGCTGCAGTAAATTAAAAGCGAGTAGACGACTGGCACATGGAAGATAAAATTATACAAAATCATATATAGTAAACAAAACATTTTCTCCCATATAATAAAATGTATAAAAATGTCTTTGTATTCAGATAAAATAATTTACCAAGTGGCTTTGAAAATGTTCAAATTTAAATATCACTGTCATCATACAAGTAAAATAAATGAAATCAACCCACAAGTGTATAGATAAAGTATAATAAAATGTGCCAAAAATAGATATTTCGAACTTTTCCATGGCATTTCAGTAAATTGCCATGGCAATAAATAAATTAGCAAATATCTGAAGGTCTATTCACATTTCGTTACCGAATCCTCTAGTACAGTAAGACCACCAATAAGACGCACCCCAAATATGCTGGCATGTTCTCGAAATTGCTGATAAGGCGAAACAAGAGCACTTGTACAAGGCAATAGATATCGCCTTCTAATATTAGATGGCCACAGTGGAGATAACCGAAGAACAGATAAAGAAATTGGATAGGTCTGTTTGATCAAAGGGAGGCGGTGGAGCGGTAAATTCGATTATGGCTACACTGGCCGAACAGCTTTTCAACACAAAAACTATTACACTAAAACATTTATGCCACTTTAAAGCTTGAATCTAAAAACTAGTCAACTAAATTAAAAAACAAACTACATTTTAGAAACAAATGTTAAAGCTTTGTGCTTTGTGTATTTGGCTTAATTTCAAATCTTGACCTTGAGTTGTTCAAATCGCTTACTGTTTTCAAACCAGCTAATCGTCTAGTTGAAAACAAGTTTTATATATAATATAATTTGTTTTATAATTATAAATATTTTAATTTTATTTGTTAGCACTGTTTGTTATTAAACAATGACCACTTCTCTTTTAATTTAAAATGTTACATTTACTCCAGGCTTTGTTTGAAATATTATCTTAAAAGTGAGCCATAGTTAAATAAAATTTTCACGATTGTGTTGACATTCTTTCATATAAACAAATAATTTAGAAAAATCATTTGTTGTTTTCTGTTTCTTTTCAACATAAATCAGATCAAAAGCCATTTCTATTCGAAGTCCCTGCCTCATTCCGTATGTATCTTTGCATCTTTGCGGCTTTTCAACTCCACTCGAGACTCCACTTTATATGACAGGCTATGATTGGGACTTGGATTTGTATTTGGATGTGGATTGAAATTGGAATTGGAATTGGGTACTCCGTCTGCCTGCTTATCGCTTCAAGCCATCAGTGCGACTCCATAAAACACTTAGTATGCTCCCTCCTTCCCCTCTCAATTGGGGGCGTGGCTGGGGGGGGGGGGTGCGTCAAGTGGTCAATTAATAGCACACAAATATTGTGACAGCCGCCGCTCTCGTCATAAAGCCAAGATCCATGAATCGAGGAGGGGGAATACCGCTGGGCGGCGAAGATGGAGCGGTACCGATTAGAGACGCCGGCAATTTGCATTATGCAAATCAAATGCCAGCGGCAATTTGCCGCCGCAATTAGTCGCCTTGTCAGAGGATCGGCGACAAGGAGTCCGAGTTGGGTTTTTCAACTAAAGACTTTGAGATGAACCCTACACTCAGAACAAATAAAAACCAATGTTACAAAAATTTTGTTTTCATATTCATTGGGCAAAATGATTGTATATATACAAGCTTTTTATACCCTCGCAGAGGGTATGCTTATTTAAGTCAAAAGTTCGTTGTTTATAAATTTAAAAAAAGTTCACTATTTGAAATAACGGTTTTGGTTTCATTAAAATTAGACAACCATATCATCTAGCTGTTATGGGAAAAATCTAAGTAGCGACTTATCGAATTTTTTGTTTTTGTAATAGCTGGAGGGGTATAAGCTTAGACATGTGCTTGTATTATATATTTTGAAAAAAAACAAAATTACTTAAGAGTAATAATTGTATGTATTTACTATGTTATATATAATAATTTCTTTAAATTTTTAATCGTGCTGTGATCAAAACATGCGGGCTACCAAAGAATTGCTAAGTTATTATCTTTAACTTTAAAATGTTATCAATTACAAAAAATTTGTTTTTATAAATGCCATATAAACATATACATAAGTCTTGAAACATTGTGTCCAAAAATTGAAACCCCTCTTATCAGCAATGTTTTTGTTTGGCTAATATATAATATTATGTGAGGGATTTGTACGAAAAAATGGTATTTTATAATGAGTCTTCAGTGGCAATTCAAGCCTTTTATGTTGTTGACTTCTGTGAAAAACATTTTTTTTAAGTGTATGAAAGGAATTGGCAAGGTGAACCGGGTAAGGGTTTGGGATCTTCGGGACCCTTGGGCCGCTTAACGTTTGTCGCTGGGGTTTTGCATGTTTCAATCAGCGTCATTATTCCATCATGTTGTCGGTTGTGTCGCCGCCTGATTTATGTGTCGATTACATCTGGGGATTCGGAGTGTCGGTGTAGCCAGGATTAAGGATAGTTCACTATGGGGTTTGTTCGTCATTCCCCAAACGTTGCCCAAACGTTTCCCCAACATCAAAGCCCCCAACCCATCGATTTACCACCTCAAACGATCGTTTTCAACGCCGATCACTTCGGTTTTCAACTTCGTTTGCGGCAGCCATCGGTTGTGGCTGTTAGTTGGGTAGCTTTGCTTGTGGCCGCTGTAACGGCGATGCCTCAGTTGCCCGAGTGCCGTTCCAAAGTCAACAAGCGGCCGATCGCCGCTCCGATTCGTTCCAATACGACACCATATATACTATCCACACCAAACGTTCCGTAAAAATCGACAAAAAAAACCCAACCAAGCCTTGTGAAAACAATTTCTGTTCGGTTTCCATTTACCTAGTGTTTCCCATTCTTTTTGTTTTGTTCCGCGGAGGTGGAGTTGAGGATTCGAGGATTCCGAGCGGCAGTGAGTGTGCAGTACAACACTGGTTTATCCATCTGCCAGATATACTATATTTTATAAACTGACCCTAGGGGCCCGACATGCAACTACCATAAACAGCAGTTGCACAGTTGCAGTTGCAGTTTGCCTCACCGCTTTTATGGACAGTGTGCAGTGTGCAGTGTACAGTGAAGCCTGTGAGGCGCCGACAAAGGCATTAATCAGGAGTCGATAAACTTTGACATGCAAGCGGCAGTCAAATGAAGCGATCTTCATAAATCAAAGCGCGGCCGAGGATGGAGAAAATGTACTAGAGATGAAGGGGGGGTCCACTAGTCTACTAACTTTGATTTATGGCCGCTGCGGCGGACCGCCAACAAGTTAATTGAAAACGAGGCGTGACAGTGAAATTTGCCACCGCACGCCAACGGCTGAATATATATATATATATACATATATAAAGTGGCCAAAGATGTACCGCCAATCTCAACTGGATCAGCCAGTAAATATTGTTGGAGAGGAGCCCCAAGTCTGAGGCACTTTTCCAAATGTGCCACTAAACTGACAGATTTGGCCATAATAAAAATTTTAAAAGCCAAATACAAGCCGAGCGTGTGTGTGGAGTTTGGAGTCTGGAGTCTGGAAAATAAGTTGCCAACTTTAATTTATTGTGACATAACGGTATAATCTGACATAAATTATTGATAAGACGAGCGCCCATAAAAGTACAAGACAGTTGGCTTAAGCAATACAACACAACGCCACACAACACACAACAACACAACACATGAGGGGGGTGTTTGTGTTTCTGTTTGTTGGCTTTTGGCTTTTGGCTGGAAAGGCTGGAAAAACTATAGCGAAGCCAACGCGGTTGGGTGGCGGGAAATTGGCGGGGAAATGGCGAATAACAAACAAGACGAACTGGGTTTGCTCTATTGCGCTCGGGATCGTATGATATCGACAAACATTGCTATATAAGCTATTACCAATAATCTAATCATTTTCATTTCATTTTATAATGGTTACATTTATTTATTTCACAGTCTTTTTATCTGTTGTTTAATGAGAAATGGGATTGTTGTTTATAAAATTTCTTTATTAACTACATTCCCAAAAACAAAAAAAAATATTTAAAAGGGATCACGTTTTTTCTTGTCTTTTATCATTCTATATTTAAAGGTATTTAGAATAGTAATAATAAAATACCATATTAATCTTTACATTTAATTTTGGTATTTAACGAGACTTATAAAAGATTTTATCAAAACGATCAAACTGATAGTTTCAAATATTAACTGTATCATATCGTTTTTTTCTTTAAATTTTTAACCCTTTTTCCTTTTTATATTTGTTTGTATTTTAGTAAAGTTGTATATTAAGTAAAATGTATCTGAAAGAAATTACATTAGATGATACAATTGATTAACAATGTTCTAAAATTTAATTATTTCCTAACTATAGAATTTATATATTATTATATATTATTATACCTTTTTTCTGGTTCTCTTAAGTGCTCTATTATTATTATTCAATAAATTTCTCAGATATATGTTTTGATATTTTCGGGGTCACATCTTTCCTGGAACTCCAGTCTGTTTGTATAGTTAAATATTTTGAATGACGACAACTATTATTATTCAACTTAGTTATTCATTCATTTATTCGAAGGCTATGTTAAAGCAGTGAATAAAAATCACAAATCTAGTCATAGCAGACTAACAATTTCTTATCGTTTATTTTTTGCCATTTTTGAGTGAAAGTGCGTAATAATAATAATAATTATAATTAATATTGTAATATAAAATACACGTTTTTAAAGGATAATAATTCTGTAAATGTGAGAAAGGCCATTTAGAGAATGTTTTCTACCAATTTTGATGTCTCCTCTTCACCTGGTCATTTATGCATACACTCTGTGTTTACTTAGAGAATAGATATAGACGGCTATTAAGTTGTAGTACCCATTTTGGATTTATGGTCAGGGTATAACAACGGCCAGAGCGAACCAACAACAAATACCAGAGCTGCTTATAAATCATTTGGCTAACAACAACTGGTCGGAACTGCAATTGGAGTTGCTGCAGTTGGAGTCGGAGTTGCTCGGTTCGCTGCAAAAAGTATCTTTTGGATCTATTATTTAACTTTTATGTGCGCATAAATGCGGCGATATGATGCCGATGATGACTGGAAAACTGGCTGGCTAAGGAGTTCGCGAGCCAGTTTTTCCCCGCTCGGCAGGTTTCAATTTTCCGTTTTGAAGAAAAAACAAAATAAAAATCTCGACCGTGTCTGCTGCACTTTCATGTTAATTAACAAGAAACTTTTATCAGCACTGCGATTAAGCGAATGCCACTTCTAACGCCCCACAACCCCAGATCTCTTTTCCTTTTGCAAGTCTTTATCCATTTTGGATATGGGCTATGGATATGGATATGGAAATGGATATGCCATATGCCATATGCCATATGCCATATAGCCCCAGCCCCAGCTCCACTCCATTCCAACCATTGATCCACTCAGATAAGCGCCGACACACAACAAATTGTGGTCCATAAATTTTTGAATTGCATATGTCCAAGGAAGCCACGCGGAGATAAGATTGTCTGGGGTGTGGACATTGAATTGGTGGAATTGAATTCCACATCGATACTGGCAATGTTGGCCGAAAAAGATCTCGTTGATTATTCTAATTTAGCGGATTTATAAGATATAGGTATTGATACTGGACATGCCAGCTGAAAGAGATTGGAGTGATTTAAAATGGAAAATGGCTAACAGAAGTTAAAGCGAACTTATTGGAGTAAATCCTCAAAGATATTTAACATGTATTTGTTAAAGTAAATAAGTAAAATATAAACAAAAAGAGAAATCCCCTTCCCCAAAAATACATAGATTTCAATGATTAACTTAGTTAGCTCTACCCACTCCTAAGTTATACAATATTTATACAGGTCTTGCCAGCTTAAATAGATGAGAGCCATTAATTTAAATTGGGAAAATTATTAGAGGTTGTAAAGATGAATGAGTATGGTAGTCTATGGCTTATTGTGAATGGTTCAATCAATTAAATCAATCTCTTGTGGTCTATAAATTATAGGTTGTCCAAAAATGACTTTAATATATATTCAATATTGATATTGAAAATGGCAACCAAAAATGTTTAAATTGATTTATATTTTGTATGATCTTTGTTTGGATTCAATTTTATTAGATACTACGAAATATGAATAGATGTTTGATTCTTTAATAAATATACGTCGAAAATTGTGTTTTTAAACAATATGTTAAATATTTCTTATAAAATAGTAATAATATGTTATATTATATACATATTATTACTATTTTATAAGAAATATTTAACATATTTTTAAAAACTAACTCTAACTTAGTCTTTTTATTGTCTTTGGTCCATATACTACAGCTTGTTAAATAATGCCCAATTATTGAAAATATCGGCCAAAAAAAATAAAAAATATATTTGATTTTGAGTTTAAATACTTGTTTTCGATTAGTGTATTCAAATACAGGTCACTAAAACCAATACAAGACTTGAATTAGTTGAAAATTGAATGGAAATAAACCATTAAATTTATATTTATTTAGCAAATAGCCGCCAAAGATGGTGTTTTTAATTGTTAAATATTAATTTGTGTTAAAACATATTTAAAAAAAACATTTTCTCTCCTTTATCTTTGCAGGTATGTTTCAACTGTCGCTTAGTTAAAATAAATAGCCGGAATCTCGATCTGGGATATTATAACGTGTTGCTAAAGGGCAAACGGCAAACAAAAGACTTAGGCAAGGAACTTGTCGCCAGCGGAGGTGGACGGAGGACCAGGAGGAGCGGCAGCGCGGGGAGCGGAGGGAGGAGCGGAAGCGAAAGTGGAAGCGGAAGCGGGAGCGGGAGTGGGTGTGAATGTGAGTGTGGGTGGCAATCGTCTGGCAGAAATGGCCCTGTTCCCATCCTCTTCGCGTCCGCGGACGCTCATGGAGCAGCTGCTGGCCCGCAAAATTGAAGCGGCTGCCGCTGCGGGCGGTGCTACCGCTACCGCTGCCGCTACCTCTGCCGCCCCCGCATCTCCGTTCGCTTCCCCCGGCTCGGCCACGACCTCGCCCACATCACCCAATCCGCCCACAGTGGGTGGCAGTGGCAGCGGCAGTGGCAGTGGCATACCCCTGCCATTAGCCTTGGGCCTCGGATTGGGCCTGGGCATGGGCGTGGTCAGCCGCCTGCGACGCACCGACTCCTTGGACTCCACCAGCAGCCTGGGCTCGCTGGCCTTCGGCGAGGACGTCTGCCGCTGCGACGACTGCCTCCTGGGCATCGTCGACCTTTACGTGATCAGTGCCGCCGAGGCGGCCAAGAAGAAGGTAAGCCACGTTAGAATCAGTTTTAGCTGTGGGATCATAATGTGCATGTGTAGTTTGTGCACGTACAACGAAATGGCAGTAATAAGAGAATATTTTATAAGAAAAGTTTAATTAACAGGGCATAAGAAGGTGAGCCACGTTAGGATCAGCATTAAGTGTGGAATCATGTGTTACATGTCTATTTTTATTTTAATTTAATTTAATTTAATTTAATTTAATTTAATTTAATTTAATTTAAAGCGCATTTTTACAACAAGATGACAGTAATATCAGAATATGTTATAAAAAAAAGATTAATTAATAGAGAATAAGTAAGTAAGAAGTAAATATTTTGTAAGAAAATTTTAATCAATAAGGATTTTACATATACAATTATTTTTTATAAAAGCTAAACCTCTTCATGATTTTAACTGGCGCTTTTGTATTGTATTGTCACAGGAATATAATGAAAATAATTAAATAATAATATCTTAATAGGTTACATATACGTATGTAACATTTTGGGCAAATTAACTAAATGCACTTAGTAGTAGACTAAAATTGTGATTATACATAATTTTATTTATAGAAAACCTTCTGTTTTCTAGTTTTTAGTCAGGGCAACATTGTGATAAGTAATTTTGGAAATGGCCAAACTCATTAATAATTTTTGAAAATTGCCCCAAAATGCTAAATTAAAAGACAATCTTAACTATTCCGAGAAAATTAACAAATCTTCGGTTATTACTTATTATATAGTTTGCAAGAAAGTAACAATTTGTAAAAACCGTTTCCACAAACGTGAAGAGTACAAATTTAAACTTATTGATTCCATTTCCCGATCGTTTTTGAGCTTTATTTTTGTCTTTTTGAAAAGCTTTACCTAGGGAGCTTGTCTCCGCTATAACGAAACTCTTCGCTTGGTACTCGTGCTCAATTAGCGATGGTAGAAAGTTAGAGGTAGCTGAACGAAAAATATATTTAAAAATTGTTATCAAGTATATCCTAATGTGCCCAGGATCAATCCTTGACATCCAAAAAACGAATATCAACATTAAATTTTGATAAATCTTGTGGTTCTTTTTCCTGCAACATAAAATTCGGCTTAGAGAATATGTTCTGCAGCTTTCGACTTAAATTAACATTCGTAAAAATTTACGTTACATTATAGTTTTGTCTTTAAATTCGCCAAAAATTAAATTTTCCTACTGTGAGTGCTAATCGATTGGTTATGACTTATACAAGGAGTTATGACTTTCCAACTTTTGAACACTATTTTTAAAAATAGCTGTTATGTGGCTATAATTTGGCTAGAACTGCAGCCCTGACTTGGACTGTTGGACCGGTCCCATTGACGTCACTAGCATCTGCGATAGCGAACGAGAGCGAGGGAGACAAAGAAGAGAAGCTGCTCATGCGTAAAGCGTGTATCGTGTGAAAATGAGATCGTTCAACTGATAAGCGAAATCGGAGAGGAGGCGGGGAAGGTGGGCGGAGTGGGCGGAGGCCTTGAGATTTCGGAAGAGAGCGATCTCACCAGATTTTTGCTTCCCAGGAAGCTTAGCCAAAACTAAAACTCGCAAGAAGATTGCATCCCTACTGCTTATGCAATTTTGATAAATATAGTGATTTCTGTATTTAATGGCCCTAAAAACTTTCTCCTGGAGAAAGTGATTTGTGACTCATATTTAATAAGGATCTGGGTGGCGATCTTAAGAAAGTCTGTTTCTCTTTCCCTGAGCACTTTTCGTTGTGGCTCTTTATTTTTCTTGTATATCTGTTTCTCTCTTGTGATTTTATTTGTTTACCCTAAGCTCATGTACGCTGATTTACAAAGCCAGCTTCCCATGTTCCCATAAACAAACAATGATATGCACTTATTCGTATAACAATGCCCAGACATTATAGGGTAAACACAATATTAGGCTGTGTTTATAATTTTTTAAAGAAACAATAACACACAATTTGTAGGAGCTAAATAAATTGAACTAAAATTTAAGAGTGTTTCGGTATCTACTCTGTTAATTTAAATATCTTAGCCATAATAATTTTGAATTAAACTGTAACATTTTTAGAATGTTGATCATTTGTATTTTTCTCTGTGCAGTGATCACTAAGATCATAATCAGAGAGAACTGATTGCAAGTGTTTATTTTGCTGTATTACATTAGGGAGATTTGACCATATCGTAACGGCATTTTCCGCTGCTGCTTAGGATCTTATTATCATTGACGTCATGGCTTCGATCATTTAATTACGTCATCGCGGGTGAGTCTAGGCCAACTAATGAGCTTTGTCCCCCGGGTTGGGACCCTCTCTCCTCCAGGTGATAATTCTGTGTCTGTATGCATCCAGAAAAATGATCAACTTCTTGTTTTTGATTTCTAGAAGTAGGAATTCAAATAATCATTCTTAGCTTAAGATTTGTTGTATTTGAATTAAGTATATGTAGAGAAGTCAATTTTTTTTTTGACTTTATTAAATGGATTATGGATTAGATGTCAGACTAGTTATTTAAAAACCATAATTCATTTTATAAGACTTAATATGCATTAAATGGATCTCTGGTGAAGCTTTTCACTAAACGCGAATTATTAATCTATCAAAATAATATCGATTGAATATTTTCTATAATTCTTGATTTTTTTTATGAATGTGCCACCCCCAAATCCGCCTGCTCTGCGTTATCAGTGTGAGCACTCAAATTTTCACTGGATTTTGATAGGATTTTGGTAGGGACACACGAAGCAGAATGCTGGTGTTGCTGCTATTACTGTTTCTGCTGTGTAGTTGCAGTTGCTCCTGTGTTGTTGTTGCTGCTGTGTTGTTGCTGTTGCGCTGTTGCTGCTGTTTTGTTGCTGTTGCGGCTATGTTGTTGCCGCTATTGCTGTTGCTGCTGTGCTGTTGCTGCTGTGTTGTTGCTGCTGCTGCTCATCGCCGGCGGAGCTCTCAGCGAGTTCGGTTCGGTTTGGCTCGTTTGGGTTCCGCTTTTTAGAGCAGAGTCGACCAGTTGAGCTTTTGCTGCGATCGCGTGCGGCTGGCTCGGGGTTTCGTCTCTGGGTTTTGTCATTGGTATTGGTATTGTTTTTGCTATTGTTGTTGCTATTGCTGTAGCTAATGCTGTTGCTGTTGGAAGAGTAATATTGCCCGTAGCGCCGACTTTCCGCGTGTGCTTCCACATATCTCTCGCCGCGTCTATTTGTATATATCTTTATATATGTTCGTGTTTTCTCTCTGTGTGTCAAGCCAATGCCAGAGACCGCGTCAAGCGGCCCACCAAAAAAACAACAACAAAAAAAAACAGAAAATCAAAAAAAAATAATAATAAATAATAATAAACAGCAACCAGCCAGCAGCAATATTATTCAGAAAATATTATAATTTTGCCAGTTTTTTAATATATTAATTTTGATTGGTTGCGTGCCTTTTGATTTTTGTATTCAAATTAAATTTAAAGCCGAAAAAAACCTAAACGAAGCAAGCTTGGAAAATTCCACTAAATTCCACTAAATTTATAATTGTTCTTAATTAACAGTTAATTGCTCAAGAGTGTGTGTATAGGATCCAAAAAAAAATCGTTTTAATCGTTTTAGATTAAATTTATTTAGTGTCCATATAATACATATCATAGTAAGAAAAATCTAAGGGAAGATAAAACAAACGATTGCAAAAAAATAATAATCATACTTAATTAAAAGTTAACTGCCATATTGCGTGTGTATTTCGTTTTGAAGCTATATTTTATATAACCATACTTAATTAATTAGATTTTGAACCATTTTTCTATATATTATAGATTTAACAAAAATGTATTTGCCAGGCAGCTTTTTTACAATTTATTATCTATATGATTTGTGTGCTTATTTTTCGAATTTGTATATTTATTTTAAAGATAATGGTATATTGGTGATAATGCTGTTATATGTACAAACTGAAGACAAATGAAATTCAATTAATTTTACTGGCACTTTCGAATCAATATTAATCAAAATGAATAACATGTGTGACAGCTGTTTTTTTACTGTGTTCTAATTGTAACTTAAACACAAATTTCAAAAGAACCAAGTGGCAAGTTGTCGAATCTGAAATGTGTTGCTGCTGTTTCGTGATGCCGCTGTCATTGTAAAGTGTGTTAATTGAAGCACGCGCCAAAGCCCCTCAAAAGAGAGAGACAGCTAGAATCGGAGTGAGGGAGAGAGGAGAGATGGAGGGAGACATCAGGCGGCAGACAGAACTCTTATACTAGATGACTGAAATAGCGAACTGACTTTTGCACCGAAAATCCGAGTATTCAGGTTTATGTAAACATTTACACACTATATAAACGACGTCAATAAGAACGCCCCTACCAGAAACCAAACCCCCCTCCCGCCCAAATAAACCCCATTCAAATTGAGTGCTACGCAATTTGGGAGCAACACCCACATCCACACCCACCCAATAACACCCAATAACACCCAACAACACCTCCCCCTTCCCAAAAATAAATTGTGAATTATATAATTGAAGAGCCAGCACCTTCAGATATCGTGTTCATTTGCGTACGTACAGCGAATTCGGCAATTGAAGCTCATTAAGTAGCCAAAAATGGAACTAAATCACCCCTCACCCTCCCCTTTAATTGGCGCTTGATCGTTTCAATAACATCCGCCCAACCACCCACATCCCGAGGCCCAAAACCGTATCTGAATCCAAAACCGAAAACCGTAAACCGAATCCCCGAAACCAAAATCCATTCTGTGCGTCAATGGCGCACACCGAAAAAAAAAACATTAGCAGATCCATATTTAATGTCAAGTTTAGCTTTGTCCTGCACACAAAACGAATTGTTAAATAAAATCGGGGATTACCATTAATTTTTTTAAATTTTTTTATTGGAAATGTATACATATCTTCCTTTAATGTAACTCTATACTTAGGTCCTTAGTTATTGGGTATTTTTCTTAGCTTTACGTATATTTCTATATTCCTTGGAATATACGGTTTTCAAAATAGCAATCTGAGATTTCTTTTTGTTTTAGTGTGAAAATATATAGTTTTGGGCTTGAGAATTTTAAAATATATATTTTATTTTAAAAAGGGTAATGTCAATATATAAATATTTTTTAGTTTGAAACATATTGAACTTTTAAAAATCAGTTCCATTTCGATTTTGAAAGCTAACAATACATTTTTCAGTGCTCGAAATGAAGAAGAGAAACAGAGACTCACACTCAGAGAAATGAAAAGAGCGAGGGTGATAAAGAGAGGAGAGGAGGTTGACAGCAAATTGTTTACTTTATTAATTTTAAGCTTTTGGTAGTTAAAAAAAGAAAAAAAATAAATAAATACAGAAAGAAATTGTTATGTGAATGTGAATGGCGCGCATTAAGCTCGTTGTGTCCATTTTTGGTGAGTGGGTGGTGCTGTTAATTTGAGGGGGGACTAGAGGACAGAGGGGAATGAGGAGTGGGGAGTGGGGTGGGTGGATTTCATGGGGAGGGCTGCCAAGTTGGGGTTGCACTACCCCATAACGTACCCCCGCAAAACTCACATCCAGACACACGATCTAATGTATCTATATGCATAGTAGATAGCGCGATATATCGAGTCGTTATCGTTTTTGTGGCTTTTGTTGCCATTGCCATTACTATAGCCATTCATAGTTGTCGCTGGTGTTGACGGCATCGAAGATTGTACAATTGTTTTTATTAGATAACAAGCAAATTGGTATTTAAAACGGATCGCAATCCAAAACCAAGCCCAGCCAGATGGAAATATAAAGATAACGAAAGATAAGACAAAGAGTGCTCTCTGATAAAAGGTAGGATGTAAATGAAAAATTAAATGTAAATAGCAGACCCAAGGAATATAGGAAATCTTTTATAAAGAAATGTTTCAATCTTAAATTGATTAGTGCTTCCTATAAATAACTTTTTCTGTACTCAAATAGCAAGTCGCATTAAATAAAGAAATATCACACATACGTCATAACTGGCTGATCTATATATATAATAATAATACAATAGGAACTAAGGAAAGAAAGTTCGATGAAGACTATTTCAGTAAATCGGAAACATTGGAAATAATGATTTATAAATAGCATTGGTCACTGTCTTTCAAACAATAATCAATAATGCTAAAGTAAAATTAAAAGGAAACATTGTCAGGTAACTTTAACTTAACTTGGACTTGGATCACCCAAGTATTTAGTAAAACACCATTGCCCTTAACGGCAAGAAATAAGTACTCATTTAGTACAAGCCCTTGCTGAGAATTAGTACTAGATTTCAAACACATCCACTCATATATCCTATACCAACTATTTGGTATGAGGTTGTTAGCCTTTCGTAGAACTGAACCACATAAAACCCTTTTCAAGTTAAAACCTGATCGGCATTACATTGATTGATCAACCTTAAGTTTAGAATACTCTGTAGTTAGCGAACCAGTGAATGTTCTGGAAGAACTGATACACTCGAAACCCTTGTCCCACTTACATACACTTAGTATTCAAGCCCTTGCATGGGCAACCCCTGACTTTGGTTTGGAATTAGATAAGCCAAATATATAGTAGTCGATCGTTAAGTAGTACCCTAAGCGTTACGATCTATACTTGATATGGGTAGTACCAAAGTTCTTCAGACATGTGGTTGCTACTGATGTTGCTGATGTTGCTGTTGCTGTTGTTCGTGTTGCTGCTGTTATTGTTTTTGTTTTTGTTAGTCTTGCTGTTGTTACTTCGTTATCGCCTCGCGACGACGGCGTCAACATTTGCAAATGACGTCAAATGTTATAAAGAAATTTCAGTTCGTATATGTAGGTATATATGGTAGGAGATATATACCTAAATGTATTGTATGTACATACGAATATTCGGTATAGGTATATTGTTGCTGTTGCTGTTGCTGTTGTGCACTGGCGTAACTGGATAGCCGCGTCGCTGGCATTTCCATTATTATCATAATGTGCTGTTCGATTTGGGTTTCGGATTGGATTGGATTGCCTTGCCCGACTCTGGGCGGTTTCGCTTGTGGTTGCTTGTGGCTGGTTGCTAGTTGCTGGTTGCTGATTGCTACTAGGTGTTGCTGCTTGCCGGTTGCCGCCAGTTTCCCCATTTTGCCAGCTTCTAGCTGTTGGATGCCGCAGATGGAGCTGCCAAGATGCCAACACGCTCCGACAATGCCTACTTAGTTTCTATAGTCTGTCTTTACTTTTTTAAATTTTTTTTATTTTTTTCACTTTTGCGGGCTGTGTTACATGGCACATACATATATATGTATTTAATTTAATCAATTTTGATTGATGTGTGCGCATTACAGCAGCAGCAGCAGCAGCAGCAGCAACAACATCAACCCAAAAGCAGTCAAAGGCCAAAAATCCAGCTGCAACGAAGCGATAATACCCTGATAGAAAAGGGATTTCGAATTATTTTCCCTCCAAAAACTCTAGAGTACAAGCTCTAAATTAATTTTGGAAACCCCAAAAAAAGTCTCTCCCTTTTAGACATTCCTTAAGAACTTTTTTTCGGCTTGTAGGTCTGTAAATACATAATTTTTAGAGCAGCATCAAATATAATATGAAGCTTTATTAGGTCAAAACAAAGGCCATATTTTAAAATACTTAATGACTATTGAAACTAATTCACACGCGAAAAATGTAATATTTGTCAAAAATTTTTGTTGGAATAGATTTTTGTCGTTTGGAAAATAACAACAAATTTCGAAGCCTTTTTTTTGGAATGCCTACTTGATTTATTAGGTGTTTACAATTTGTTTTGTTATGGTTGTGTAGCTTTTTGTAGCATTTTGCTTCTTTATTATTATTATAAGGGTGAAAGCTTATATTAAGTGCTCTCATTTTGTTTAAGAGACAATCAATTTAGTGGATTGTTTAAAGTGTTGGGACTAAACACGATTTTTGTTAAGGGTTCAACTAAAGGTTACCCAACCTTTGATTGGAGGGTATTTGGTTGGTAGGGAGACCCATTGCTTGGGTTGTTAATAAGACAGATGCGGTTTTTAGGCGCGAACAAGTTCGCAAATAAGCAGAAACCGAAATGCAGTCCCAGCTCTCCAACTCTCTGACTTCGACTTCTCTATAAACACAATCTCTATCTGCAATTTTTGATACCCACACTTGCAGAGGCGGTTGGTTAATTCGCTAAAGCTATAAACTTCCACTGATGCACTTAACCGAGTGCCGTGGGCCAGATTCCATGTAAAATGTCCGTGTGCGCCCTCAATCCCAATCAAAATAATCAGAAGCCAAAGAACCAGACAACGAGATTACCGTCCTTGGCAACCGGAAACGGCAACGGCACCGGAAACGGAAGTGGTGTAGCCAAAGCAAAGGGTTCCATAACGCCACCCACTCCGCCACCCTCGCCACAAGTACGGATCTACGAGGATTTCGACAGGATGAGCGCCAAGGAGGTGTACTATAACGAAGCGGGCAAGAAGGTCACCGTGAAGCTGCTCCACTTTCCCGATGTTCCACCTGAGGAGATATCCAAGCTGAAATTCGCAGACGATGATGATGATGATGATGATGGTAATGGTGAGGATGCAAATGGCGTGATGGGTGATGATGCCGATGAGGCCGATGAGGATAGCGATACCGGAAGGCGACCCAATTCGGGGGGCAGTGAGACGGAAACGCAAAAGGGTCAAGGATCAGAGGCCATGCCCAGCGCCTCCTCGTCGAAGAAGATATTTCGCCGCAAACTCTCCGGCAATAATATGCAGCCCCGGAAGTGCAGCCTAGCCTTTGCCCAGGCCCACGGAATTCGCCAGCGGGCCGAGAAGAAGCTATCGATGCCCACTATAAGCATAACGGCCAATTCGGGCGAACATATGGCCCACAATTGTGGCCTGGGTCGATTGGGCTTGGGCTTGGGTCGGAAGCTGTCGCAGCAGCACTCGCTGCCCCTGGAATCGCCCGGTTCACCCGGCTCACCCGGCTCACCCACCACGAACGTGGGTCCGAGGCGATCGCATTCACCACTGGGCCAGAGCCTCTGCCCCGGCTACATCCAGTACTCCAAGTCCCTGCTGGAGGTGCCCATGCCCCGGGACTACGGGTACGCCAGCAGCGATGATCTCAGCTCTGAGTGGGACTCGGATGTGTCCACTTCGGCGGCCGGCTCGGCAACCGGATCCGGCTCCTCAACTCAGGCCACAGCAGCCAAGAAGGTAGGATATCTAGGTATCCAGATATCTAGATACAAATCTCAAACAAAATAAACGGTTTGTATCTGGGATCATTCACTGATATATAAATGGAATGGCTGTTGAGAATTTCAACTTGAAATTGATACAAATAAATAAATACCATGCATATTAAATTGCATGATCTAATATTAAAAATATTTCAATTAATGTGAAAAATTGTTTAAAAATTTTAAGTGCATCATATTTAAGTTTAATGAGGCTTAATCTTAAATTATTATATTAAAATCAGTTCCGAAAATAGTCAAACATAATATATACAAAAATTTTATGTATTCATACCATATTTTTCAAAGTCTTATTTTTTAATGCTACAACCTAATTAGTAGAGAACAAATAATTTATTTCCACGTGATTTTTCAGCTGGTTAACTGGTATTTACATATGAATAATGGCTTGAATAATGAGAGCTCAGCTGAAAAATCAGGGCATAAAATTGGGTCTTTAGTCAGCTGTCTTTTGTAATTTATTTTTCTGTTTTTATTCCAATACACAAATAAATTAGTTACTGAGACAAAAGCAATTTAAACCAACATTTAAGTACCAGAATAATATGTTCTTAGCAACGGTAATGTGTTTTGTAAAATAGAGCAAAAGAAAATAGCAAATAAAAACCTAAATATATATAAATCAATTTATAATTTTATCTATAAATGCTTGAATATAATAATTTTCATTTAGATATTAAGGATCTACATTTAAAATTATTTATAAACTTTATATGGATGTAAATTTTTTTTGGTATTCCTATGAGGTATTTATAAATTATAATAATTATTGGCATATAGAAACAAAAAACTCTGAACCCATTGATTAATTGATATACCCCCCTGATCTTTGCAGAGCTCCGGCTGGCGGAAGATCCGCAACATCGTTCAGTGGACGCCCTTCTTCCAAACGTACAAGAAGCAGCGTTATCCATGGGTCCAGCTGGCCGGACACCAGGGCAACTTCAAGGCGGGTCCCGAACCGGGCACTGTGCTCAAGAAGTTGTGCCCCAAGGAGGAGGAGTGCTTCCAGATCCTCATGCAGGATCTCCTCAGGCCCTATGTGCCCGTTTACAAGGGCCAGGTGACCAGCGAGGATGGCGAACGTAAGTTAGGAATGGTGGATCCCATTATCTAAATAACAAATAAGAATATTTCCCTGACTATCTTTCTGATTTTGAAAAATTGAAAAAAATTAAGGGGTAACATCCTTTTTTTTGTTAGTGAAAATGGATCAGAATCATACATTTTCAGCTTTGAATGCCAATCGATTGGAAATTGTGTTTCGAGTTCAAAAAGCTATGACGTTGCATTATTGGGCCACAAATTGCACTTCTTAGGTGGAATCCGGATCAGTACTTTTCGAAAAAAAAGTATTTTTCAAGCGTTTATTTTTTGTCATAACTTGGTCTAAAATAGATCCACAATTGAAAATCGAACTGTTTTGTATAGGTAAGGACTTTAGGAATCGATATCTTTGACTGACTGACTGATTTTGAACATTTTATTTTTTAGCCAATTTTTACATTTTTTATTTATTTGCAAAAAATGATCAAAAATTAAAATGTTCAGCTTTTAACGCCAATCGATTGGGGACTTCATAACGAGCGCAACGAGGTATTACATTGCATTATTGGGTCAATATTTACATTTTTATGGTCAAAATACTGATACTTTCTGTCGAAAAATTTGTCTTCTTGGGTTGAACGCATAAGTGAAATCGAAATGAATTTAGGGTTTTTTAAATGTTTTGCTTAGACCGAAAACTATTTTTGGCTCTGCAAATGAGTTTTATTTTCAAATTATAATCTAATCTACATCTTTGACTTCTTCGCCAGTCTACCTGCAGTTGCAGGATCTGCTGAGCGACTATGTGCAGCCGTGCGTGATGGACTGCAAGGTGGGCGTGCGCACCTATCTGGAGGAGGAGCTGTCCAAGGCCAAGGAGAAGCCCAAGCTGCGCAAGGACATGTACGACAAGATGATCCAGATCGACGGCCACGCCCCCACCGCCGAGGAGCACGCGGCCAAGGCGGTTACCAAGCCGCGATACATGGTCTGGCGGGAGACCATCTCCAGCACGGCCACGCTGGGATTCCGCATTGAGGTGGGTTTACCTTTAATTCTAATTTTTAATTTAATGTGTATTTTATTGACTCTGGTTTCGACAATAAGAACTCGTAGAGTTTTACATTTAATCAATTGAGTTGTTCGTTTATAAACTCATTGCAAGGTCTATGTTGTCTTCACTATTTATTCCAATTCGGCATTTATTTCGCATCTCGGTTTATACAAATGCAAGCTTATTGACTTTTTCCATGACTGCTACTAAAAACAAATCAAGGAACGTCATTTGATTTCAATTAATAAGTAAAAAAGAAAAATTATACTGTTTTAAGGATTATCTATATTTTTTATATTCGGCTAAATAATCTATTGAATAATTTACTTTTGCAGGGCATCAAGAAGAGCGATGGCACCAGTTCCAAAGATTTCAAAACGACGAAGTCGCGCGAACAAATCAAGTTGGCCTTTGTCGAGTTCCTCAGCGGTCATCCCCACATTCTGGTGGGTATTTGATAACCAAACATATAGTGTTGCATGATATTAACTTGGGGAATTCCCTGCCTTGCGCTTTTTTTTACAGCCCCGCTACATTCAGCGTCTGCGAGCAATACGCGCCACTTTGGCCGTATCGGAGTTCTTCCAGACACACGAGGTCATCGGCAGCTCCCTGCTCTTCGTGCACGACCAGACCCACGCCAGCATCTGGCTAATCGACTTCGCGAAAACGGTGGAGCTGCCGCCGCAGCTGCGGATCGACCACTACTCCGCCTGGAAGGTGGGCAACCACGAGGATGGCTATCTCATCGGGATCAACAATCTCATCGACATCTTTGTGGAGCTGCAGGCGGCCATGGAAGCGGAGGCATCGTCCATCCCCACTGCACCATCGCCAGTTCCTGGCGGCGGCGATCATGAGGATGAGCAGGCGGTGGAAGACAAGCCCTGATGTGGGTTTTAAGGGGGCTTCGGGGCTGGGCCCCAAGACAAAGACATTTCCACTTCCACTCCTACTTCCCGATTCGATTACTACCCAAAATTCCTAGTCTAAGCTAACTACTATATATTTTTTTTTTGTTTTTTTTACAACAGTTTGCGTACATTTAACCCCTTAAGTTTAAAATCAAAGACTGAAAACACAATATGCATACATACACATACATGTATGTATTTTTACTATATGATATGCGTGTAGGAAATATATAGTCTAGCTTATGTATACATTATGTGCTGCTGCTGGAACCGCTGTTCTGTAGTGTAATTTATTTACATTTATTTATCCAAAAAATACACTTTTGGCGAATCCCCGAGAGATCCGAATAGCTAGTGCTTGGAGAACACCATACGCAGGCATCCAAAACTGTCGATTGTCGATCGCAACGATGGCGATACGAAAAGTGACCAAGAACACCCAACGCGCAACAAGAGCTTAGTTTTAGACATTAATGTACTGGTTATGCGAATACCTACTAAATACTACTAATTGTGCACTATTAAATTCAGTTAAACCAGAAGGTATTTGTATTATTTAATATGTGGGATAAGTAACAGGAGATATTTGCTAATTTATTATTGCTTGAACATAATGGTGTATCTTTTCAAAAAAGAATTGCATTTATTTATAGGTACCATCAGTTTAGTTGCAATTAATTCAACAAATTTGTTATGATCCAATGACGTACGCTTTCATTACTTCAGTAATATAATGTTTTGGGCTTTTCTAAAATGTAACATTTTTAATCGGGTGTTTTGTTGTCGTATTTTTAAGAAGGTTTAGAATTAATTAACTAAACATTTGGATACTATATATTTTTGTAGCTCTGTTTACTGTTTTTTGTTTTGTTTCTTAATTTTGTTAAGACCTCGACATATTTTGAAAAAAGTAAGCATTTAAAACCATTAAACTAGTAAATATAATTTTCATGATATGTAATTTAAACCATTTGAATTGAAAAAACTGGGATATCGATAACAGCCAAGAATTTGTGTTTACAGTGGGTTCGCGTCACCGCTAGAATTCGTTCAAGATTTAAATAAAGGTTGGTGTCTATGATTTGTGCTTATTTCGGCAAAGGTTCTATTTTGACAAAACGCTAGAGATGGGAAAACCTCGATGTTGCCCCGCCAAACATCGATGAAACCGATTTTTTGAAAACATCGATGCTGACATCGATGATGGCATCGATATTCCTCCGCCGCTATACTATAAGCTATAGTTTCACGATCCAGTCCCTGATTCGCGAATTTTTACCCGAGCCGAAAGGTCTGTGCTAGAACTGCAGCTAGAGATAACCCACGCGGAAGTCGAGCAATTACCGATTCGTTTAACAGTTACTGAACTAAAGTAAAAGTGAGTGCTTTCAACGATGAACAGGTCGCTAATTCTGGGCAAAGTCAGGGAGAAATTGCGGGAGAGCGTAAGATTGTAACACACTAATATGTGTTGTCTGTGGATGTGCAAAAAAAATAGATGATGTTGTTGGGTCGCCAGATTCGACTCGAGATTATTTCACAAGTTTTCGCACCGCACCGAGAGCATAGTTTCCTCTTTTATTCAAAGTATTTTTTTTCTTTATTGGCACGTCCGTCGCACACACATACACACATGCTTAGCCGGCAAAAAAAAGGGGGGAAAAAGAAATCAAATTGAGAGGAAAATATTTGGCAATTCAGAAATATTTGTAATTAATTCGCTACAATTCGTAGCGTTCATTACATGGCCAAAAGTTATGCGAACGTGCCGAAAGTTCAAGAATTTGTGGACTAATTTATTATTCCGGGTTTCTTCCATTTCATGCCTTCGTCAGCCATTTTGTAGAGTTCAGCTTTTCTTCTCTTCAAATCCCCCTATTTTATGGCGAAATATCTGGAAAAGGGCAATTACACTTAAACTCATATAATTGCCACATTAGTTCGTTGAGTTATACAGACTTCCAGAGAGGTATGAGCTTTGCCTTTTTTGATTTTTCAACTTTAAAACGATTGTTGTTGGCCCTATCTACAAAATCAAATTACAATTGAGAAATTTTGAAGTCTTGCTTAAATAATATAAAGTCTCATTAGAATTTGAAATTTTAAAATAAATATTTAAATTTTTAAAAAACTATAACTATAAACGATTATTAGAGAAATTAAGATATTTAAATATAAAAGAATTTTAATTAAATTTTAAAACAATTTTTTTTTAACATTTCTCTGTTACAAAATTGTAAATGTGGTTTTTTTTTCTAATAAATTAATAGAAAATTCAGTTTTTTAAATTTATAAATTACAATTTCGAACCAGTGGTACGAAAACTTAAGCCAGTTAGGGCAATAAATGTTTTTTCATTTACAATAATCAATATGAGTATTAGTGTTAGACAGGCAAGATTATAATAATTTTGTATAGTTATAGGCAGCTTTAGCCGGAAACTCGATTTTAACAGGAGGTACGGGGGATTTTTCTAATCAAGTTCTTGAGATAAGGAGACTTACAAAGCACCATGTTTTTGCTATTACTCGTTCCTTTAGAGTGGCTTTTTCGACTTTTTTGTGATGTGTAAACCCTTTTGAACCCTTACAGATGCCCCAGCTACAGAAGCCAGCTCCCGAATTCTCCGGCACCGCCGTCGTCAACGGCGTGTTCAAGGACATCAAGCTGAGCGACTACAAGGGCAAGTACCTGGTACTGTTCTTCTATCCGCTGGACTTCACCTTTGTGTGCCCCACCGAGATCATTGCCTTCTCGGAGAGCGCCGCCGAGTTCCGCAAGATCAACTGCGAGGTGATTGGCTGCTCCACGGACAGCCAGTTCACCCATCTGGCTTGGATCAATACGGCCAGGAAGCAGGGCGGTCTGGGCAGCATGGACATCCCGCTGCTGGCCGACAAGTCGATGAAGGTGGCCCGCGACTACGGAGTGCTCGACGAGGAGACTGGCATTCCCTTCCGCGGCCTGTTCATCATCGATGACAAGCAGAACTTGCGCCAGATCACTGTCAACGATCTGCCCGTGGGTCGCAGTGTGGAGGAGACCCTGCGCCTCGTGCAGGCCTTCCAATACACCGACAAGTACGGTGAGGTCTGCCCGGCCAACTGGAAGCCCGGCAAGAAGACCATGGTGGCAGATCCCACCAAGTCCAAGGAGTACTTCGAGACCACCTCCTAAGCAAAGAGAAGCTACCGCCATCGGCGGGGGCTGCTCCTGGCGAGCAGGAGCGGATTCGAATCGCAACACCCCCGCCTGTGCAAATACATATAATATATACATATATCCTACATATTAACCCTAGAGCGTAGTGAGAAGAAACTGTGAAGCACCTCTTTCCCTGCAACAACCAACTATCCCACAAAAAACACCTGCAGCAGCTAAGCGGAAAGTGATTGTTCTTTTGTGTGCTTTTTTTTTTTTTTGTAATGAACCATAATTCACCACAATAAATGATTGTACGGAAGAGAATGCATGCACGTGGTTCTTTATCAGGGGGTGGCGGGCGGACTTTCGCCTCAAACCTCTGCGCTTATCGCACCGGGAACACATTTCCACAAAAAAAAGTTGGAAAAAATAGAGGTGTATGCGGCGTACTTATCACCGTCTGCGACTGGCAGTTGCGAAATAAGAAATAAACTGAATCAGAGTGCTAAGAAAGCCCCGATGAGACAGTGACGTCGGGGCAGCTGCACAGAGAGAAATAAGGCATTGTAATGAAAAAGTATTAAATTGCTGAACCATGGAGGCTATATTCTATACCGACCTGACTAAAGGCCTATAAATGCACTTTTAAAACTGCTGATCTATTTGAGCTGATACTAATTAATATGTATATGCAATATTTTCTCCAAGTGCAGCAACAGCCGTTGGTGACACAGTAACCGAGTGCACAATTCCCGTTTTGTTACCACCCATTACCAAGGCAGCCGGCAGCATTTCAATGTTAAGTGCAAGCGAGAGTCGTCTAGTTGACGTGGATCCCTTGTCTTGAGGCTTGCATATAAAGCGGGTCTTGACTCTGTTGTATGTTATTATATACATACATATATATATATATATATAGATATATTTGTGTTTCTGTTAGCTCTCCAGTTACCTAGTAGTCTCCCCTTGCCCATGGTTCAACTATTACGTGTAGTGAGCGGGACATCAGACGACGTGTCTTCGTCGGATCTCCATCTCTATCTAAAGCGCCTCCATCGAAACTAGTTTCTCCACATGATGGGTGTATATGTATAAACAAACGTACCTGGGTGCCCAATGAATACATCTACATTTCCGACCAGCTGCGAGGCAGTGAAAAAGCTTTTGGAACCTTCTGGAGAAAAAAAGTAACCCTTTTCCAACGCCAAGTGGTGCGATCTGATCCGTCGTTAGTTTTTGCTGGATCGGTAGGGTATGGCCGACTCATTCCGGCAGTAACGTTGCGTTTGCCATTATCAGTCTGCTAATTTTGCGATACGATACTCAAGTTCACTTTACACACAATGGAAGTTAACATAAAATAGCCCCATAATGGCTTTCCCTGTTTAGACCACACTGTTTTTGCTTTAGCTTGAAGGGGAAAGAATTGGTTTATGTGTTTTATAAAAACATTTGCAAGTAACTACTTCTTAGAATGGCTCAAGTAAGGGCACCCCTTCTTCGTGATGTCTAAACTGCTCGATTGCCAATCGTTTTTACCTGAGCTTGTTTTGCCAAGTTGTTCAGAAAACGCTCTATTCATATTCATCAGTCGCACGACAGCTGCAAAAAGAGATTGCTTCTGCTGAATCATTGCATCCAAAACCCAAACCGGCACAAAAAGTTACAGAAATATACAACAATCTTGGTCTGAGCCCGATTTCTATGCCAACTGGCCTATTGAGGGCGTTGCAAATGCCATTGTCGGCGACTTTCAATGGGCCAATAAATAGGAATCGATAGTTATTGGTTGAGGCGATGCCTGAATAACGCACTTGCTCTAATGGAATTTCACCCGGCCGAATGATGCAGCAATTGCAAGTGGGTGGGAAAAATGCCCCTGATATACATATACCATATGCCAATCGCTGGAAGTCAGTATCCGTAAAACAAGTACATACACAAACAGCTAAGGGGAAAATAATAGTTGTAATTGTAGTAAGTTAATAATTAAGAAAACCAATTTAACACCTGAAATCATCAGAAATGGAATTTAATAATTATTGACATAAAAGGGTTATTGAATTGATTACTGCAAGACCCGCAATTAGATATTCCTATATTATTCTTTATTAGAAAAATGAAGCCTTACCATTCTCACAGGTCTGTAAATAGGTAATATCATCTGAAAAATACTGCGGGGTAACTCATATAACCACAAACATAAAAATGTAAGAATCTAAAGTTGATTAAAAGCCAATTAATATTAATATTATAATTAATTGCTTAAAACTTTAGAAAATTGGAACTAGTTTTCTAACAACAACGTTTAGCAATATGTTGTAGTGCTGTCTGTGGCGTAATTTGATTATTTTATAGACTGATAACTCGTAATCGGGAGGCATTTTCTGTGGTATTAGTTATATCAGTTGGAATGGGTCGTGCGGAATGACATGCCCGAAATGGCAAATTCCGCCATATTGTGGGCTGCATTAATCAATGGTTCGACCTTTCAATTACCTCTGCGATAAGGATATGCGGAGGTGTGTTGGCCAAGTTCAATTATTCTCCAGTTGTAGTCGGCCCTCCCCGAAAAAGATAACGCCAGATGGATAAGGACTTGAACTCATCAATTACCTTTATTCTAAGCCGCACGCAACACCGATATCGCTCGGTAGCCAATATGAAGTTTAATTGCATCGCAATTGTCCACATATTGAAATCGTATTTGTGTCAGGATACGAATCGGATTGATATAATTGAATTTCCAATATGCAATCAACTCAAATTTAACGGCTTCTAGAAAAAGCCGCAAAGTAGGCAATAAAATGTATGTGGTTTGAATTGTGTAAATAGTGTTGAACAAAACGCAAGCTTTGGGTGATTAGAGTGAGTTTTAAGGCACTTACCACCAGGGCTGCAGGCTACTGAATTCGCAGCCCGCCAATTTTAGATAGTTTTTGAATGTCGTTAAAAAAATGTAAAAGGACCGTAAAAACATGCATTTTTGAATTAAAAGCCTGGGAAATAGTAGCCGAACGATAGAATGTCATGCATGTTTGGATTCGTAATGAAATTTCCATTCAAATGGCATTCACAGCTTAAGTTTTTCTAGTTTTTAAAATTTTGGCAGAATAGGAGAACTCCTTATAAGAAAATGCAAAAATTGGTCATTTTGAAAAAAACAGCTTTGAAAATTCGTTTTTTATATCAAAATAATATGATTTTTTTGTAAATCGGTTGGGATTGTTTTTAAAGGTTCCCAGCTGTATAAAACAGTCACTGTTATGGCTATGCGTCTTATTTTGGCCAAGTTACAACAAAAAGACTCTTTGGAATTGTTTAATTTTCTAATTTCTCCAAAATCCCAAAAAACACATTTTTGTGTCAAAATCCTGTGAAATAATGGTCAAATGTTGGAATGTCATACACCGTTGAATTCGTAATAAAATTTCCGATCGAATGGCATTCACAGTTAAAATTTTTTCAGATTTTCAAATTTCTGCAAAAAATGATGATGTACCCCCTTACAAAAAAGTCAGAAATTTGGACAAAAATAAAAAAACCGTTTTCAAAATTCGGTTTTTTTGTCAAAACTAAATGAATTTTTTTCAATAGATCAGGCATGAATGGTATAGGTTGCCAGCTGTTCAAAATAGCAATTTTTTTGACTTTGGGTCTTATTTAGGCAAAGTTACAACAAAAAGAAATAATTATGTTTGAAAAATCGCCAAAAGTAAAAAAAAAAACACATAAAAAACTTAGTTTTTGTGTCGAAATGAATTTAAAACTGGAGTTTATTTTTTTTCCCACGACTAGAAGTCTTTTTGGGATTGTATACTTTATAAGTCATTTTTTCAGTTTTGTAAATTCAGTTAATTTGTTTTTTATGTTGCTTAATTTTACGTTTTCTAATTAAAGAAGTTTTCTGTGCAATTAATTATCAATAATTTACCTATACATTGTACAGCGAAAATCGATAATATGGATGGCTGATATTTAAAATAATAAATCTTTATAAAAAAATGATAAGGAGACAAGCAAACTTAAGAAATAACAAGAAAGTCAACTTCTTCCTTACTGCGTTAAAAACTTCTGACTAAAATTTTAATACTCTCTTCAAGGGTAAAGAAACAGGTAATTTAGGCAAAGTACCAATCTTGTTCAAGACATTCTTGACTCATTATGCCAAACACGTAGCAAATGATCAAAATAACCGCGAAAGCAACCACATGGCGTGTGTCCATTTAAATGCCTTGATTTTGGGAATATAAAGGCTTAAAGATTCCTATTCTTTTCATATTTAACTGACAAAAATTCAGTTCTTGGAGCTTTCGCTAAAAACTACATTATACACACACAGTCGGTTTTAAGTTAACAGATTGATTTACTGTCGGTGTTGTTTAATCACTGTAAGGACTACATATTTTAAAGATCGTAAACAAAATCATTATTAAAATTATTATGTATCAATCATTTTATTTCGCGTTTCTTTGTGAACAGAACATTCATTGTCGTTGGTTTGTCTATATGAATGCAGCAGCGTTCTCGCCCCGTGGTTTGTATACAAAACGTAGTTTTTGGATGTATATAATTGTGTGTATCGGTGAAATAAAACGTCAATCTACATATCAACTCCCCACACACAGACTGTCTCTTCTTGTATCTTCCGTGGCTTTAGAAGAAGAAGCCGAGGATCTTGCCTCCCAGATGTTTTCTCCTGGCCTCCTCGTGGTCCATGATGCCGCCCGAGGTGGTGAGCACGACGTAGCCGAACTGGCGGGAGGGCAGCAGATTGTTGGTCCACTTCTCGATGTCGTTGATGGGCACATCGAACCGGGGCGAGATGACACCGCACTTGTTGAGGCGGCCGGTCAGGTTGACCACGATCTTGCCGGAGCGATGGTCGTCGACGATCTCGAACTCGCCAATGTAGCCGTGCTTCATCATCACGGTCAGGAACTTGATGATCACCTTGGAGCAGGGACGCAGCAGCACCTGGCGCTTGCCTCGCTTCTCAGCATTGTTGATGCACTTCAGGGCATCGGCCAACACGTTCATACGCACCATGGCTGCAAAATGATGGTAAGTCTGGTTAGTTATGGTCTGCAAGTCCGCCATTCACAAAAAAAAATTGAAAAGGGTATAGTCGAGTAACCGGGTATAGTCGAGATACCCATTTACTCACTGTCTGACTAAAATATATGTCCTATAAAATCCAATTTAATATGGTTAGAGCCTACATACAAAAACTTACATCGTAATAAAATCTGACTACCTTTAAAAAACTAGTTTGTGTGGCCTATGATAATCAGGCCAAAATGGCAAACTTCTTTGAGATGTATGAAACTAGGTAAAAACATCCAAGGAAATGTTTTTACATAAATTAATATACAACCTATCAACAATTTTATTTGTAGTCCACGAAAAGCAAGGAAATTGTATTACCTTTGTTAAAAACGGTCCGATTTTTAAAATGTTTGGTATGGGGTTAGTTATTTGCTATTCAAACTCAAGTCGCTCAAAATTAATTGTCAAACACTAAAAATGGTGAAGCCACGGAAAGAGGAAGAATAAGCATGACAATACTTCCAGGTCTTAGATCTAATAGTTCCCAAGATCTCACGGTCAGACAGACTATATCAAATCGGTTGTTAATATCGCTAAATATACTTTATAGGGGGGTTTCAGTTCTCCTCAACAAGTAACGGGGAATAGAAAAAAAACTGCAAGCAAAACACGTGCAAAATACAAAAAAAAAAATATACTGTCTGTGTTTTTTTGCTTTTGTGTGTGTGTGTGCAAGTGGCTGTAAACAACAACTATTTCGGGTTGAATTTCTCATGCCAAGTGCTCCAAAACTCTTTTAATTTAGCCGGCTTTTGTTGGAGCGTTTAATTTAATTAAATTCCAGGCTTTGGGCCACACTTTTAAGCCACTCACACACACATGCACAACACAATACTGTGCAACACAATTTTTGGCCATCATTTCACTTCATATTCTTTTGCACAATAAAAAAATATATAACCAAAAAAAAAATGTATATATAAATATACGATATATCCAATATTTAGCGAGGCACTTCATGTATTGTTTACATGGTAAACTGCCAAGTTACCACTCAATTTCGGCTCACGGCCCACAGTAAAAAAATTTGTAACAAAAAAATGGTATTTGCACATGTTTCGCCCGGCGCTCGCCGCAAATCTTATCTGGCTGCGTTTTAGTGGTGAAAAGAGGTCCAGCAGAAGCGGCAATTACCTGGGATTGGTTTGCAAACACTGATTTACACGACCGCTGCAAATAGAGGAAATAAAATCAGTTTAGTTACGATTTCAGTGAACAAAATCGCGGAGAACACGCACTCACGCAAACGTGAAAAGGGAAAAGAAAGGGAAACGGAAGGAAAGAGATGGAGGATAGTGTGGCCGGGCGCGCGAAAATGTGGCTAAAATCGATTCTGCTATCGATAGTTTCCCGAGACGCAACCCACGGCTGGGAATTCCGTTCAGATAGCAGTGACTCAATAATTAAGAAATAAGCTTTAACATTTTAAAAAAACTTTACTCCAGTTTTTAAAATTTAATTCGTTTCCAGTTAGATAAGCAAAATTTTAACTTACAGTTTCTTGATTTGTGTAATAAAGGCTAGTCATTAAAATAATATGAATCAAAGGATGGAATGACTTGATTTTGTCAGTTAGAAAAAAAACCGTAAAATCGTGCTAAAAAATATTTGTTTGTATACAGTTAACCACTTCAACTTAATAAAGTTGTGAAACCTTTTAAATAAAATACAATTGGTTAAGTTTTAAAATATTGTAATATTTCGAAACTAGCTCATTAAATAATAAGTTTTACTTGAAGTGCTAGGATGTGAAATAATAAATAAATAAATATAAATATAGGTAGCTTTGTGCGTAATATTTTTAAAAAAGGTGTTTTCAATATTAACATTTATTATTAGAGCAATCCTGTGTTCAAACCCTTGCCATCAAATCTATCGAACGACGACTATCGATGATTTTCCAACTGTTTTTTCAGCCGGCGCAGGGCTGCCCCTGAAAAGCAGTGTTGCAGTGAAATTGCAGTATTTTCCAGGCCGCCCGAAACGGTCACTCTTATGCGCTTATAAACAAACAAAAAATGTCCAAACAGTGAGTTAATAACTTAATATAGCGAGTTTAAATGGTTTTAAAGCCTATTCAACCCACAGATATGGACTTATTATCCCGGGGCAAGAGAAGAAGGTCCCCGCGAAGCCCGTTAAGCCCGCCATTTTCGACGAGAGCAGTGCCTCCGAAAGCGATGATGCGGACCCAAAAGCCCCACAACTGAAGTCCAAAACCGGGATATCCAGTGGACCCAGCTTGATGGAGCGCCGTGTGGCTCGGCGGCAGCAGCAGAAGGCCCTGGCCGAGGATCCAACCATCTTCCAGTACGACGAGCTGTACGATGACATGGACAACAAACGCGAGGAGGCCAAGCAATCGAAGAGCCTGGAGCCCCGGAAGCCCAAGTACATCGGCCGGCTGATGGAGCACGCCGAGCGTCGGAAGCTGGAGAAGGAGCTGCGCATCGAACGGCAGGTGCAGAAGGATCGCGAAGCCGAGGGCGAGAAGTACAAGGATAAGGACACCTATGTGACGGCTGCCTATCGCAAGAAGCTGGAGTCCATACGCCAGATGCAGGAGCAGGAGCAGCGCGACGAGTACCTCGAGGCCATTGGCGATGTCACCAAGCAGAAGGATCTCGGCGGCTTCTATCGCCATCTCTACGAACAGAAGATGGGACCCTCAGAAGGGGATGCAAATGTGGATGTGGTTAAACCGAAGACGGCGCCCTCCACCGATGAGGTTTCGTATAAACCGATTAAGGCGGAGGCCGCTAAGCACCGCAGCTATCGGCAACGACGACCCTCCGAGGATCAGGAAGAGGAAGTGGAGGCCAAGGCCAAGTCTGGCCGGGATCCGGAGGCCAACACGTCCGCCGATCAGCCGGAAAGCAAGCCAGCCCAGGCTCATCTGGCCAACAACATAGATGCCGATTCTGATTTTAGCATAGATGACTCCAGCGATGAGGAGGATGACAAAACGGAGAAGGGCAAGCAGGAGAAATCACAAAGCAAAAAGGGCAGCCAGAAGGAGAAGGGCAGCCAGAAGGAGAAGGACAAGCCACAGCAAAGCCCAAAAGCTACCAAAGCCGATGAAACTGCAGCAGCACCAGCTACGGAATCGCCCGCCAAAAAGCAAGATTCGGATGCGGAGTTGGACGAGAAGGATCTGCCCGTGCCCACGGTAACCAAGCCTCCGGTGGACCGCACACTCATCTGGCGCAAAAGGACCGTGGGCGAGGTCTTCGATGCCGCCTTGGCTCGCTACCAGGAACGCAAACGCGCCCGCCAGGGCTAAAACGCATCCAATTAAAGTTCGAGTAGATGGAAAAACAAACCAGTGATTTCTCTATTGTCTCCTTATTATGGTAATTTCAATTTGTCCCATGCTCATAAATTATTTATGTGTATGCCAGCGCCAGCGCTCTTAGCCAACCCTTTTCGGTGCAAATATTTTGCATAAGTTGCAACAGAGTCCCCAGCACCCGTTTCCACTTTTCATCTAAAACAGCAGAACAAAAAAAAAAACAAAAAACCAAAAAAAAAAAACGGTAGAAGTACAAGGCATGACGGATGAAACCGCAGGAAAAGTGGGGGAAATGCACTGGAGGTTGAGGAAGTGCCTGAAGGAGCACAACGCGAAGATATTCCATTTATTTTGTATGACGACGACACGACGACAAGTAGAAGAGCCAAAAAAAGAACTAGGGCTAGCTGAGAGGAACGAAACTGAGGATACCCTTGTAGGTCAGTAATTTCCTGCTCTCATTGTAGAATGTCTACAACTAATTAAATGTTGGTCCTAACACAACTCTTATTCGAACCTGGATACAAACAGACTAAGATTCGACTATAAGAGTCTTTATTGAAAATGAATAATGATATTTGGCAGTAGTGGCAAAAGAGTTCAATTTATTATGGTCTTGAGAGACAACTACATGACATACCTATCCAAATCCAGAAGCTCCAGCCACGCTGTGCAAAAATTCATCCCTATTGATTTTATAGTCTCGGACAAATCCGCGTTGAGGCAGACAGCTTATGCAGAAATGACTTTTTAGGTTCACAAATATCTCGTTCACTGAGCCGGAAACTCCTAATCCAAGTTCTAATACCCTCTGCAAGGGTATAAAAACGGAAAGGCAGCGAGAAACTTGCCAAACGCCCAAATAACAAAGAGCCAACTTGGCGTTAGTTTATTTTTTCGCTATCCTTTTTGTTTTTGCAACATTGTTGTTGCTTCATTTTGCCGCAAATGCTGGGAAATCCTTTTGGAAAATAGGTGTGCCCGCGCCGTAAAAGCGAAAACCAATGGGCCAGGAAGGGAAAGGAGAACGGAAAGCACGGAGAGCACGGCTGACATGGTTAGGATCAGTGATGGACAGTTGGTGGACACTTCTTAGGTACTTATTCATGATGTTTTTCAAAGCACTTTGAAAAGTTGCTCAAAGTAGTTTAGAAACTTGTTAATTGATTATATTTCAAAGTTTGGAGAAAACTGGGGACAATCTGGAGAAAAAGTGACACTTGTTGTATTAATTTGGAAACGACGAAAATATAACGCAGCATTGCAATGTTTACATTCATTATATAATAAAAATGAGAATAAAGAAACAAATAAAGCATATTTTAAAATCAATTTTACAAAGATTATCATAAAATAACACATTACATTAATTTCGAGGTCTTTACCTACACGGAAAAAAAATGTTTTCATCGCATAATAATTAGGAAATGAAAATATTTTAATTAATATTAAAGGTACATGAATAACATTACTATAGTGACTATAACCTATTAACATTTATGGAACGTACACTTTAAAAAAAGAAACTTTCAATGTAAGTATCAATTATACTGAGTATTATTAAAAGTGCTTTTTTAGAGGTATTTAAATATGCATTTCTATTTTTTTGTTTAGGTACACAATAAGTACCGGACTTGGGGTAGGCAAATATAGTAGAGGTACCCTTACCATCACTTTCGGCTTACCCACGGATATTTTTTTGCCCATACCTTGTACTTTTCCCATCATTGAAGTTAGATTCTGGCTCCGGGGTCCGGCGCATTGCAGAGATGGCAAACCACAGTTTGCTCCCGTTCTTCATTTCTACATTCCGTCATTTGTGTCCCCCGGAATGCCCTCGAACTCCCTCTCCGCCGGAATCCCCTAGCAGTACCCTGGCATCCTACATCATACAGCATCTACATCTACATCTACTACATCTACTGCATCTGCATCTGCAGCCCGGACGGAATGTCAAGACGGATATGCCTCGCTTTTGATGTTGCCAACGTGCCTTCGTTTTCGTTTTAGTTTTCGTCCTCGTCGTCGTCGTCAGCGAAATTAATACTGAAATCCATTTTCCATTTGGCAGTCTCAGTTGCCCCATCTCGCTCTTGCGTCCAGTGGCGTAGAAAAGGGGGGCGTGGGCATTAAAATAGAAAATTAGAAACGGTATAAAAAAGGGATGCTAAAAAGAACAACATTTTGACAACCGAAATGCCGAACAACATCCTTCCTCACTTAAAATCGTAGATGCGCCACTGCTCTTACCTGTTCGATTGTGTCATCAATCTCACATGTCCTTTGCTCCTTTGCTTCTTTCTGGCGTTTTTGTTTATTGTTGTGCACTGCTGCAATTGAGATTTGTGCCACATTTTAGGCAAATTAATTCGATACGAGGAGCTGTGTGGAATGGAATGGAATTTTTCCTTTCGATTCAATAGTCAGAAGTCAGCATTCGCCGTTATTCATTATTCATTATTCGATATTTGTTATTTGTTATTGTCGCAGATCGAAGAAGGGTGCAGCCCTATATATATAGCTCATATAGCTCTGTCCCCCTCGGGTTCATGTACCGCCGATCGAGTCGGTCGTTAGCTTAACGTTTCTAATTGAGTGCTCTCGAGTTGAGTGCGAAAACACTGCATTTGCAACTGCCACTGCCACTGGTAGTGTGCCTTAACCCTTTTAAGGTCTCGAGGGTCACTCTGCGCTAAAAGGATATTTCGCCCGGGTGACGAAGGTTGCCTTTGCTGTTGCTGTTGGCATTGTCTGATAAATGCATTTGGGCATTTGCATCAAGCGCTGCAGAGGAACAAAAAAACAAACAGCGCCTGAAACCTTTGACTTATCAAGGATGCGTCAAAGGACACTGTTAGGTGTATCTTTAAGTTACTAGGAAATGTATGTTCCCACACTTTTAGCAATGAAATACAAATTTGGCCTAAATAAGACGTAGAGTACGACCTTAAGACTGAAAGTTAGGTACAGGAGATGACCAAAAAAAGATTTCGTAAGAATTATTATAATTAAATTTAAAAAAATTTGATTTCCTTAAAGTGTTTTTGTTGTAACTTGGCCTTGCATCTGGCATTCATCCCCCTCCCAATTCTGAAAAATGTATTTCACATTTTTAGTAAGGGCTTCAATTAATTTTATTTTTCGAAAAAAAAATAAATATATAAACATTTTAAGCAGTGAAAGCAATTTAATTGCAAATTTAATGACAAGTTTATGAAGGCATCGCCGTTTTAAATTTCGAGCATTATTTCCCAAGATTTAGTGGTGATGAATTAAAAAATATATTTTCAACTGCATGGTTAGTTCTTCCAAAAATTAAATTTCGTAAACATTTTTCACTCTAAGTTATTTAATAAATTATTTAGGTAACGAATGTTTATGACCCACTCTGCCTTATAAACATATCTCAATGATGTGATGCAAAACACAATTTGCAAGTGGGAAAACTCTGGACCCAGTGACGAACACTATCCTTTGCGGGTAAACAAGTTGATGTTTTTGAATTTGTTTGTGTTGAAGTTTTAAGTGGTCTCAATCTCGGTCTCCGTCTCTCTTTTCGGTGGGACTCTTGAGATCAATAAAAGTTGTTATCTTTTTATGCGGAAAGTGCTACAAAACTATGAGCGCAGTGCATATAAAAAGTTAAGCTAAGCAGAAAGTTTTTAGGGTGATTTGGCTTTGGCGAAGGGCTGCTTGTGGGTTAACCCGGCAGCAAAATCAGCTTTGGCCCAAGTGCTGGCTGTGTGGAACAACAGAGATTATGTAACACTAATTCCATTAACCCCTTTTGTGCGGTCCAGAACCAAAACCAAAACCAAAACCAAACCCCCTTTCTCCTCCCGCCATCCACATCCCTGTTTCGGGCCCACCAACTTTGTATGCCTCTTGTTGCCTAATCAATTTACGATCATAATTACTTGGCTTTTGGTCCCGGTTTTGGGCTTTGGCTTGGCTGTGGCATTTCGCTTTGGTCCTTGGTCCTTGGTCCTTGGTCGTTGGCCAAAAAGCCAGCGATTCAATCTGGGGCAATCCACCATCCAAGCACCCAAATTCTGCCGCCGAAGAGGTCCTGGAGCAGGCCAATAGGCCCAAGTAAAGGCTTCAAGATTGTGATCATTCACGTGTGAATTCAATTATCAACATTTTCAATGGTCGGACAGAGGAAACACGGAGGACTCGGACTCGGAGTGGGGTCACCACCTCCCGTTAACCTACCACCGGCGGCAGTTAGTCCTGGCCACGATGCAATTGTCCAGGGGCGTGGCCGAAAAGGGGATGAACAATGGGGCCAGGAAAATAAGTCATCAGAACACTGCTGTTAAGTGCCTCAAAACCAAAGTACCCAGTAACTATGGTTGTACTTAAAAAAATATATGAAGACTATAAAAATGTATGTACCTAAACTATTCCTACTGCATCCTTAACAAATTGAAGACCTTCTTTAGAAACTAAGCTGAAAAACAAATTTTAAACGCTTTTCAACAGTAACCTTTAAAATAAATGAATAAAACAGCGGATGATCTTTTTTTATATTTCTAAAATGTTCCTACTTACGATACTATTTAGATTTTTTCAAATGTTGTTTCTTAAATTTGCATTCATTTTTAATTCAATATTGTTATTGATTTTAAAGATACTTAATCTATGTGGGATTTTAAAGCAGTATGTGTGACAACATTAATGACTTTTTATGGTTACAACACTTGTTCTTTTTTTTAGCATACGTGGAAGACGAGAACACTGTTGACACCGAGTTAAAAGTACTCATACGCCATGTATGCCAGGTGAAATCTAGCCCTCGCCAAATGGTCCCAGGTAAAATGTGTGGCCAAAGACAACACTAATTAAGGATAATCAGCTTTTAAGCCATGTGTACGCATTAATTAAAGGCAAACATGCTGAAAAAACACAAGAAACCCAGAAACAGACAGATGACATTTTTAAAACAGGTTTAAAATTTTTTTATTTTAGGTGTAAAGAGTGTTTTAAAAACAGATATCCTTTTGTTCCTTACACATTTCAGTATATAAAAAAAAAAATCTCATTAAGTAAGACCAAGTATACAAGTTTAACACCGCATCTGTACTACGTTTTTTTTTTTTGAAAAAGCATCGAAAATATAAACTGCAGTTTATTGCTGCGGATTAAAAATAAAAACTAAATATATTGCCTATAAAATGGGTGGCAAAAAACATGCATAAAATTGTACACCTATTATATATATATATATATATATATATATTTGTACATATATAGTGTAACAATATCGCACTGCACATTTTGTGCGGTGGCCAATGGGAAAAAATGTTCATTGCGGCAGATTACGTAACGGGGCGTTTTGCTGTTTTTGACCGTCTCTTTTTGTATATGTTTCAGTCACGTTTTGGTATAATTCTCCAAATATGTATATACATTTCGCCGGCTTATATTAAATCGATATTTCATCCTACTTCCTGGTCGGCGCCCCTCAAAACTCCACCACTGTCGCACGTTTGTGTGAGTGCTGGTGATTTATATTGTTTGGCCACATGTGTGTGTTTCGAGTACGAGTGTGTGTTGGTGTATTGACGTGTGTGTATGTGTGGTCGAGAGTGCCGGTGTGTGTGAGTATGTGGCAAAGTACAAGCCGCCGTGGCAAGACGCGCGAGGCGCATCCAAAAATTTCGTTTGCTGCAAGGGACAGAGTGTGTAATGAAAAATGTGTAGGGTATGACAGGAAAACGAGCGATGCAGAGGGACATTTGGGTGGTTTAGGGGGGTTTGGGGGGATGGGGGTTGTGGGGGCGTGGCTGGGCTGGTGGTCCTTTTCCCCTACCAGGATAAGAACGCCAGGGAGCGGGAAGCGGATGTGGGGCCTCGTAGGCTGGATGCCAACCGCGTTCATGACAAACAAAACGCATCACACACACTCACACACCGAGAAAAATAACAATGCCATTGTTTTTTCGCTGCTTGCTGCATCTAAAGTTTTTAAGATAGACGGTTCTGACTTGAAAAAAAAAACATTTGATTCAGGTTTTCCCACCCACATACCAACTTGAAGACTGATTGTGCAAATATTAAATATGTTAAATTCGCCACCAAGTTTCCCATAAGTATGCAACGCTCTTTAAGCCTGAAATAATGTGATCAAGATATTTATAAAGGTTTTACTTGTTTTTTAATAATAAGTATCGACTCCCATTATTATTATTTTAATGAGTTGTTTCCAAATATTTTTGATAGCAATTGCCATAAGTTAAAAAACTACTATAATTTTGATAGCTGTTTGTTCATTTTTCATAGTAGTAGTGTTGCTATTATTTATTTATTCGCTTTAATAGTTTCTAGCATAACAATTGAAAACATATAATTAATTTAGCTAATTAGTGCTGAGTGTGATATGCTTTGTTTTTTGTCGCAGTGTACTAATGCCTGCATTTATGCGCCTTGCCTGTGTTTGTGTGAGTGTCCGTGCGCGTGTGTGAGTGTCGCCGTGTGTGTGAGTGTATCCTGCAGCCGAGTATCTGTGTGCATGAGGAGCCCTGTCAGCCTGTACTTGTATCTTTGCCACTGCATCTTCGCATGTCCCGTTAGTCGCCTGGGTCACCGGGTAGATTCGCTAGTAGATTTTCTCGTCCTTTTTTCCTTTTCCTCTTCCCCATCCGTTTTCCCACTTTCACCCTTTTCTCTGTCCCGTCTTCCTCCCATTTTTATCCCCATCCTCTTCCTGGTCGGCATTTAACCGCCTCTTGTTCTCGGCCATTTCTCTCAGCTATTTGTGCAAGTCATTCACAAATACATATAAATATCACTCATACGTCACGTACGCCAGGTCAATGTTGTACAGCCAATTAAAAACCATGTTTTTTCCCCACATTGTTTTTATTTATACAACATTTTTGCGAGAAGAAACTATTTGATTTTGGTTAAGGCCGAAATGGCTAAATATACATACACCACACTAATGGGAGAACAAGGCAAATAAACTGAGCTGAAGATAAAAGAAAACATCTACCTCCTTTCACATTTACTTTGCCATAAAAAGTAGTACCCAAAACATAAAAAAAATACACGAACTTTAGAGTAAACTTCATGCCCTTTGGTGTAAAAATTATGTACATGCCAGAAATGCAAATTTTAGATAAGAGTATCTATTTGCATATTTTGAAATTCACTTTAAAGGTTTTCCACCCTCCTCCTTTTGCTTCAATTAGGTTAACAAAAATTTGTTATATATGCTCTGAAAGTATGATGGGAATATGTAGATTTCCATGTGTTCCTTGCTTAAAGTTGTGGCTTTTATTACAGCTTTCCTTCCGTCCACTTGTGATCTTAAAGAAAACTGCAATGGATATCTGCTTATGAGAAACTGTCTTGTAATCTTAACCATTTCTTGCTCGCCTACTTATCGGATTTTTTATTTTTTTTCCTTCCTTGGTTTTGTGCCGTCTGTTCTCAACGAGTTTCGAGTACCCATGTTTTTTTTCAGCTCGCCATTTGGGCTTATATTGGCCACTACTTTTGCTTGGGCTTTAATTAGGTTTAAACTTGGGTTTGAATGCAGTTTTAATGATGCTGAAAAAGCGATTTCCTTGCAAAGTTTCTCAATATTAGTTTAATGATTGGCAAACATATAATTAATATCCACTTGAAATATGTATAAGTTTATCGGAAATTTCTATTTGAAAAACTGTCTAGAAGTCAGTAATTTTATATTTCATTAATAATTTACTTTAATATCTTGTCAATTTGGGAATCTTTGCAAAGCTACATTCAAGTTACTTTTTTTATTTTTTAGTAAGACGTATTTCAATGCACAATAGTCAAGGTAAAACTATTTTCAAGAAAAGATCGTTAAAGATAATTATAAAATGATACAAAATTTAATATATTTTAGATGTAAGTGCTCTTTAAGCTTGATTTCTTGTATAGTTTGAGGAACTGTCCTTTTAACAATTTTAAGCTTTAATCTTAATAATCAATTTAAAGTAAAGCAACAACAAGTAGAGCTTAATAATTGTAAAAATTACAATTTATTTCAGATGTCGGTGCACTTTAAGCCCGATTTATTATATAGTTTGAGGGACTGTCCTCAAATCTTTGAAGGTTCTTGTACTTGGCACTTATCGGCTTTCGTCTCTTCGCTGTTTCCATTTCTCCACAGAGGTTTTTCCACTGCGCTTTCTCGGCTTATATTTGCTCCATTTAAGCGCTTTCTTCAAATCTATTTTTAATCTCTTCGCAGAGTGCACTCCAAGTCGTTGTTTGTATTGTATTATTTGTGCGGGTATGGGTGAGTGGCTGTGCGAGTGTGCGGGCTCGTTAGTTCTCTGTGTGGGTGAGTGGCTGTGTGGGTGTGCGGGTGTGTGAGTGTGTCAGTGTATGTGTGTGTTTAGGGGCGAGTGGGCGTATTAGTGTGGGTGCATGTGTGTGGTCGTGCGCTGGGTTAGTTTGCGTGGGCCGCCTTTTGTGGGCGTGGCCCAGCTAATAAGCAGGAAATTAAAATGTTATATGCATTGCCATGGCTGCCGGTGCTGGTTTTCCTCATTTCACTCCAGCGACCCTCCACTTTCCCACTTTCTCCATCTCAGACCCCTCCCCTCACCTCCCCTTCCTGCCTTTTCTCGATTTTTCCCGTGTCCGTCCGTCTCCTCGGGCATTGTCAACTCGCTCGGTCCCTCTTTCTTTCTCATCGCCATGTGCCACATATATACGGGCCAACTTCCATAACTCAAACTTTCCTAATTTGCAAGTCCCAATTTGAGTTTCCCTAATCGAAAATCTTCTGCGGAAAAGTTCGAATAAATCTCTCAAAAATTTTAGAACAATAATAAATATGCAATTTGTTTATTTGCCATATTTTCGAATTTTCCTTCTCTAAGTCCATACCATACTCTTTGTGACTTTATATTTAAGCGGACAAAGAACTCTCTAAAATATTCACGCTAAAACAATTTTTCACAAAACAATATTCCATTTAAAAAGTTTTTTGTTTTTGTATCGTTTTTTTTTTTGTTTTGGAAATCTTAGCCTTAATTATTTTTCGTTTCGTTAATCAATTGTCTTTAGTTTTACTAGGGTTAACTAGCCCATTGCTACTTAAGTACTAAGAATAAAAAAGTCCAATGTTTATGGTAGCTAAAAAACAGCTTTAATAAATATTTTTCGCCTCTTCTAGCTCAAATTTGTGTGTGAACTGATATGATTTCACTTAGGGATGTCCCACTGCCTCCACATATATATATTGTAGTATGCGGTTTTGGTGGCGCGCCTTGAAGTATGCATTATTTTTACGTGTCAGTGCGCATTTTTGGCATAATTGAAGCACAAACAGCGACAGAACCGGAGCTCCAGCCTCAGCCTCAGCTTTTGCCTTCGCCAGTGTAGTAGCAAGGTCGTTTTGGGCCAAGCCAACCCCATCATCCTTAACCCCCTAAAACCCATATACCCATATACCCATATACCACCCCATCCACCCCCTGTCACCACGTCTTTTGGCAAAAGTTAACACTGCGTGTGCATGCAGCTCATCCTCAGCCTCAGCCTCATCCTCGTCCTCATCCTTAGTTCAGCTCAGTTCAGTTCAGCTCAGCTCAGCTCAGCTCGACTGGACTTGGATTAAGTTTTTCACTTTTTCACCCGCCGCTCTCGTCCTCGTTGTTTTTTGCGCACCGAAAAAGAAAAGAATATAAAGGATATGGGAATATAGACAGCCAAACTTTTGTGTCACGCCTTTTTCCACAGCCCGCATGTTTTCACGACACAGTGAAAAACAAAGGCATCGCCATACGCCATTTGCCATTCGCCATTTGCCACATCTACCATCGGCAATGGCAATCGCAATAGCGAAAAATTTGCCATCAAATCGATTTCGGTCGCGCTGACAAATATAAAAATTATTTTTCCAGCTGGGCTCCCTAGAATCGCAATAAATAAACAATGGAAAATGTAATGCCAAAAGCAGCTGAAAGGTTCGAAATTAATTGTCAATAAAAGAGCACTGGATGGTGTGTGTTGTTTGCCAAGAGGTGTTAAATACTTCAAAAAGTGTACACGAATGGCCGCCGCTGTGCTGTTGCTTTTGTTTACCTTTTTTATTTGCTGGCTACATGTTTGCATGTTCTATCACACAAAAGGCAAAAAAATAAATCTGCAAAAATGTCTGCATTTAAAACGAGTGATTGGTATTAAGGGTAATGAAAACTAAAGGCAAGGAAGCTGTGTTTGATTTTTAACAGACACTTTCGTTAATTAAACTGTTAGCGTTTGTGCTATTTCACTTTGAGATTACGGCCCAGCAATTCGATTGCAACACATTAAATATTTACGTTTGTCACAGAAATATCTTGCTGCCATAAAATTCGGAAAGAAAATCAAACTTTGTTGTCGCAAGAATTTTGTCAGGAGATTTGCAAATCCAGTGAACAGTGGCAAATCAGGAAATTGCCTCTAAACTGAAAGAAACAAAAGTTTATAGTTGAAAATTATATTTTAAAATGATCTTTGAGATATATACAGATATAATTTTTATAAGGTGCCTGTGAGCCCAAATTATTTATCTCTTTTAAGAATTTATTCTGAATCCAATGTTTACTTAGTAATAAATACTTTAAGTGCAATGGTTTGTAAATATTTTATTTGAATGCTAGTCTTAAAACATTTTTTTGTTTTATTCATTTTTATTTAAACAGATTTCTTACGTTAATAAATAAAATGCCCATATATTTTGGAAAATAATTAAATAAATATAATAGACAATGTTTTTAAAAATCAGACTATTTCCAATCGTTTTAATTAGTTTGGTTTTTCACTGTGCAGCGACCACACCCAAACCGCTTCTTCTTTAAGCAGTTTTTAAATGAGATTCTGTTTTATGTTCACAGATCCTATAGTCGAATTCCCAGACCCCCCTCCTCCGCACCACTCCTTTCGCATTTAACGACTTGTGCGGTTTTTTTTGGGGGCGGTGGGTTCGAGGGCGTGAGGCCGTGAGGGCGTGGCCACTGCTCTGGCTCTTATGTAAAAACCTAATTAAAAGTGCTTTATTATGCAATTAAAGCAGATAATGTCACATTGCAGTGTGGTTTAGGGTCGCAAAAATTCAAGGGGGTTGATGATGGTCGGTGAATTTATTTGGGGCCGCCAAGGCGTTACGCATTTGCAAGTGATTTCGCTGGGAGTGGACGTGGGAGTCAATCCTGGGGTAACGAGAACAATGCACTTTGAATATACCCCCATCTCTTTTTCCATTCCAACTTATCCCCCCCCCATCTTGTCTTTCGAAAAACTCTGTCCCTCATTGTTGACAATTGTTTTGCATAAATTCTTTTTTGGCCAGCAAAATGTAAAATCCTCACTTGTTTGTCCATTGGCAAGAGAAACTCTGTGCATTTCCCTCCATTTTCCTAATATTTTTGTGGGTGCTTAGGGTAGTTTTTCCTAAAGAGGGGTGTACACGGGGGTACTATATATGTATATATATTTCCCTTGTCTTTGCTTTGTCCTGATTTATGTGCCTGCTGCATTTCTGTCGCCTGCTCTTCTCGGCCATTTCTCCGGCTTCAGTATCAGTATTTTCTAGTTTTTTTGGCCAGCCACAGTTTCTGAGAGCCAAAACTTCTCACACACATAACACACACAAAAACACACACACGAGGAAAGCATAAAATATGCTAATTTATTGCTGTTGATTTTAATAACTTTTGCCCTGCCCACATAAGTATGGTACGCCTTTTGGCTCATCGATGGATTTTCATTTTCATTTATATTTTCATTTTGGTTTTCGGAGTCGTTGGCGTTGGCCCACAGAGGGTTAAAGATAGGGCCGCCCTGACACTTACATAAGTCACTCCGGCTTTAGTATAATAAATTCAGCTGCTGCTGCTCTTACTGTCAGTCCATTTCATTTCATTTTTGTGTAAGGCCCATTAAAGATGCAGTACGTTTTACTTCAGTCAAAAGTGCCGCACCGCATTCGTATGTCGCATTTGCCTTTTTTTTTTTCTTTTTTCTTCCCTCGTTTATTATGCGATGCCAGCAAAAGTTTTGGCCGGAATATTGGCTTACATGAAAAGATAAACAGAAGAGCTCTCCGACGACTATGAGCATAAAAGTTGGTTAACTAATGAAGGGCCTTACATGTCGCAATGTCGCTGCAAATAGAAAATGTTGGCAATGACAGCCAACAAATAGAACACGCCCTATTTGCAAATAAAACTGTCATCGTTGTGTATTTTTTATTAGCAAATAACAATGTCATTGCAAACAGTAATGATTAGCAGGCATAATTGAAAAGAGAATACAAAAGTTTCATGACTTAGTAACTTTCATAAATTCAATTTGTTAATTCGTTAAAAATAATAATGACATTTTCCCCCACTAATAAAGTTGCAGCTAATTACCAGGCTTAATTGTCAAAATGAGAGGTAAACACACGCAAATATCTTGTTTATTTACTTCATAAAGTATCGGGCAAAGTAAATAAGTGAGTTCATTTAAAATTACATAAAATTTTATTCGATTAAACAAATTAAACTAGCCAAAAGTTGAAGCCTTTATAAAATCAAATATTCATTAGCACTTTGTTAGCTGGTGTGGAAAAAGAGCCATAAATACTTTTATTTAATTTGTTGCGGCGAGGTGTAAATATTGATTTAAATATTAATAATGATTTTATTTTGGGTGAATTGCTGTGAGGACTTAATTATTAATGTTAGCAATTTACGCTTTAAGTCTTTTGTGTTGGACAAAAATTATTTAAAATTTAAAATATTCACTTTAAGTCTTCAAGTTTCAAATACAAGTATTTCGTAATGTGTCAAGTAGTACAACACATCTAATTTCGCTAACAGTACTACACATTTTGGATTCATCGCTACTTTTGAGTAAAAAATAAGACAAGTATAAAATAAGATAAGCAATTAAGATCATTCAAAACCAATAATCCCTGCACCAAATACATGTATTTCATAGTGTGTCAAGTTTTATAAAATATTTCATTTTTCAAGTAGCCCACGCATAAGTAAGCACTATAAATTACTGTAAAGACTTAATGACTTCATAAATTAAACTAGCTCCTGGTGTTTTTCCCTTATTGTTGTTTTTTATTCGTTGAAATCATGACGACATTTAATGGCAGTCACAATGGAATAAAATCCATGTCGAGTGCTGCTCCCACGGGCCCCGTAAAAGTCAGCATCAAATTAAAGTTACATTTAGTGCAAGACGACTTTCGAGTGTAGTTTATGTCATTTGTCTGTCAACTTGTTGTTTACATTTTAGGGCCCATTTTCCGCTGCTCCAGCTGAGCTTAATGTTGCAGTTAAGCTTGGCAAAAAGCAGAGAGTGTATGGCACTATGGCACTATGGCACTATGGCACTTGCTATTTATGCTGACACATCCATGATGTTGGCTGAAGAGCAACTGGAGGACCCTCTCCAGGACTATTCCCACCACAATTCTTGCCTCGGCGATGAGCTGTGCTATGTGTTTTTGCAACAATTTTATATCTGAAAGGAGAGATTTTTATGAAATGTGTAAGTGTAGGTGTAGGTGTAGGTGCTGGGCCCACTGATTGTTTATATTCTGTTCTTTATGGCTCTCCCCCACTCCCCACTCCCCCACTTGCCCACACCCATATATACGTATATATTTTATGTGTACAGGCACTTTTTGGTCCACCTGACACTTTCAAGTTAACCGGAGAGCTTGAGACAACAGTCCTAAGTACATATAATTATTTTCGCCTGGAGATTTTCTGGAGCCCATTTCAAAAAATCAATATTTGGCCCGTCCTCTTGCACAATAAAAATTAAATGCTGAGGACAATTTTTGACTTTTTGAATGTGCCAAAAAATATTTTAGTGGAACAAGGCTGTTAGAAAGCACAAAACTAATGCCAAAAGCACACTTATGCCAAACCAGTGAGGTTGTGTGGTTGAAATCTTTAAATATTAGTTAAGATTTGGCTACAAACTAAATTTGATTTAATTTGAATTTCAGGTGCGAAATCAAAACCCTTGTTTGAATAAGTTCAAGTGTCTGACTTGGCTTAGACCAAACATGGTAAGGTTAAAACCTTTGTTCTCGGCATTGTGCATAAATTCTTAAAGTAAATACAACTGAATTTGATTTTAAAATAAATAAAAATGTTCTTCCCTATTTTGGACACCCAAAAACTAAACTTACACTTTAGGATGGAAATTCTAAGAAAAAACAAACAATTTTACGGATCTTAATTCTTTAAGTAAATAAAACTAAAAGAACAAAAAAATCATTACAAACTAAATGCAATTAAATTTAAATTTCAGGTGGGAAATCAATACACTTGTCCTAAAGAAAAACAAGCTTAGCTTAGAGCAAATATTGTATACGTTAAAACAGAAAACATTGTATATAATTTCTTAAAGTCAATTAAATAAAAATATTCTACCCAAAAACTGAATAGTAAAACGCCATACCAAAGTACACAGAAATTCTTTTGCATGGTAAATATTAAAAGTATTCGTTGCGAGCAATTTAAAACAATTGTGCTATTATTAAAAATATTCTTCCACATGTTGGACACCTAAAGCATTCAAAAGTCATCCCTTTTGTGTACACTGGTAAAACAAACGTAGTAAATCCAAATAATTTTTACTTTATTTATTTTATTCATTGCAGTTTTAAGTTAAATCAGAAATGAAAATTAGAACATTTTTTTAAAATATTTTCATATAACTATTTTCAGAATTGCTTTTAATTTTAAGTTAATTTCAAACCATTTAACTTAAATAAAATGCATTTATATCAAACAGAATTTAAAATCCAATAAAATATTATCCACATTATTTAAAATATTTAATTCATGCAATTTAATATGCATTGTATTTAATATTATGATTTGAATTCAACAGTCAGATATTCATTTCGTTTATTCCATTTGTTCATGAGTGTAGTAAATATTAAAGATCAAATATAAAAACACTCGTTGCGGGCAACTTAATGCCCAGTTAATAAAAACCGCATTTATCTGAAAGTAAATAAAGACCACGGGATACTCGTGTGACAAATCAACTTTGTTCGCTGTAAATTGCCATCTGGCTGAATATGAAATCTCAGTTCCGGCAAAAAAGCCACCTATTTTTTTTTTCTTCCATATTTTTTTGTTTTCTGCTGCTCGTCAGGCAGGCCAAACATACATACATATACATACGTATAAAGTCCCAGTTGCCAGTTCTTAGTTCCGGCCGAATAAATCTCATGGCTAAAACCCCCTTTGAACAATCATCGCATCTCCGTTGGGGTCACACCCAAAGTCACAAAAGTCACGCCAACGTCAGCAGTGATCAGTTTGAATGGGGAAAAATGGAAATGGTTTGGGCGAGGCGAGGCGGGGTGAGGCAGGGGAAACTGGGGAAAAACTGGGGAAAAAACTGGGGGGAACAATGCCAGCTGGGGGTGCTTGGAAAAAGCCGGAGTCGGAGCCCGAGCCCTGGGTCCGTCATGAAAAGCGGCCACAATCAGGGGCCATCTGGCTGACATCGACGTCTACATCGATGGCCATCGAGGACACATGTCCGTCGCTAGATTCTGATTTTGTTCCGACAAATGGTCTCCGGACCGGAGTCGCAATGCGAATCCGGCCACGGACCCTACAATGGCCACTTCCTTGCCACCTTTCCGGCGCATTTTTTGCAATTTCTTTGCCTGATTTTTGTATTTTTTCCCCCATTTAATACTCTTGCAGAAAGTTCTATAATTTTAGTCAAGCCTATAGCTATATATATAAATATATATTCTTGATCTGCATCAATAGGAGAGTAGATCTAGCCGCTTTAACGTTCAAAGCTATCTGTATAAAACTCTTCTTTCTTTTGCAGTTATTATGTAAGTCGGACTACATATGTTATATGGCTCTTAAAGGAACATTTGGAAAAAAATTAAAACAAATTATAATTTCGTTTTTTTTTTTTCAATTTATCTGTATACACTTTATATTTAAGAATTGTTTTTTTAATTTAATAAAAAATACGTCAAAGCTGCCATAAAAACGATCGAATTTTAAGCAAATACGGATAAAAATCGAAATATATATAAAGTCGTTATAAAAAACTGCAAAGGGTAGATAAACTCCGGCTTGCCAAAGCTTGCTTTTTTTCTTATCTTTTTTTTTGCCTTTGTTGACAAATCATTCTATGCGTGTGTGGGTTGGTGGAATGGGTGGGGGGCAAGGGCGAAGGCTGAAAGGAGGTGGGCGTGGCTGGGGCCAGCCGCAGCAGTCAGGTGGGTCCATTGTCCAGGGCAACTGGTATATCAGTCATCCAGCCGGGCAACGGATATGCCGATGTTGGGGCAACGTCATCTGGCACATGGAAATGCACCTGGCCCACCTTTATTGCCCACCTAAACCCTCCCCCTCACCCTTCTCCCCACCCCCAAAAAAAAAAATACCCTTATCCCCCTCGTTTTCATCCGCTCAAAACCAGTTTGGTTACATGTGTACCTGCACACGGACAAAAATGTGATCGAACATCAAAGAGATGGCTTTTGGCAGAAATTAGATATTTTTAAAGTTATAACATGGAGGTAAATTAAATTATTGACATGGATCTTGGGATATATCGCTCTTACTAACTTAAAGTTAAAAACAATATACAAAATATTATTAGAGATTTTTTAGATTTTAAAATGCTGAAAATAAACAAATTTTTGCACTTTTAATGATGCAAAAGAAGGGTTAAGTATATAAAACAATATAATTCATATTTTAAAAAACCTTCTCTAAATATTTTGAAAAAAAGTTTTTTCTAAATCTTAAATTTACATTGTAAAATACGTTTGACTACTAAATTGAAAACCCAAAAACCTAAGATGAACCGAGTATCAATTTTTTGTAATTAAAAGCCAACGTAGCTACCCATAACTCAATGACGATTTAAAGGAACATAGTGATAAAACCCAAAAAAAAATTTAATAGGTCTATTTTGACATAATTAAATCAATTAAATTAGGTTAGGTTAGTAAAAAATCATTAAATTAATCTCTAAACTATTTAAATGTATGTATATATATATATTTTTTTTGTATTGAAAGGTCAGTAGACCATTGTTAAACTGGCAATTATATACGCTGCAAAATATTTAAACTCGTGTGCCCTCACTACAGTTCTACGTTAAGTTAATTCCAATTTTATTTCCATCACTCATACGCAGTGTTGGCACGTGGCTTTTATGTGGTATAATGTTTAAATGTTTGCATTGTGCAAACCATGAAACCATTAATAAAGCATTATCAGAAGCATTGAGCATATTGAGCGGAGGGGGGAGTACATTGAACTACTTAAATATTGCAGAAAACACCAATTAAAAATATATTAAGCCGGCTTTATGAAAAATCTGAAATAAGACCAGATTAACCCGCATTCGCCGCATGTTGCATATTTTTTTCCGCCTGCATATGTGTGTGCGCCTGGCAATGAAAGACACAAAGAGTCACTGCATCAATGGACGAGTTTGAAGGCACGATGACTAGATTACGCTTATAATGAAGGCCCCAGAGGGGGGCGGGGGCGAAGAAGGGGCGCTATAGGGGCGGAACAGGGGAAGACCCTTAACCCCCTGTCTGTGCCGTGTGGCAAAAGGTAAGCCCGGCAAACGGGTGCCACTGTTTGAACGCAAAAACGAGCAACGAGCTCAAAAAACGGGGGGCAAAAATACAAAATACAAAAAAAAAGAACGGAATTATCATGAATGGAAACTAATCCCGCCTATGCCCTGAAAGCTTATCATAGAGCCGGCTTTCTCTGGGTCTTTAAAAAATATATGGGGCTGTGTTATGTGGGCTCGTCATTGAATTTACGGAATTTTTTTTTTTTTTTTGTGTTATATTCATTTGCTTTTGAGCGGCGGAAAACTTACATTACTAGTTTTGAGGAAAATTGAAAAGGGGAAAGGCATTTGCAACAGGGAGTGTGTTTTGTGTTCGCAATGGGCAAAATGTACGGACATTCCATCAGACTTATTGGATTACAAACACCTTTGAATAGAGGTACCTACAAATTTTATTTCTTGAGATATGTATGTTATGTTTCCTGGGTAATTATTTCGGGCGCAAAATGTTGGTAGGCCATAAAACAACATGTGCAAGTCTTTTTTCGTAACGTTGATTACATTACGTAAATAAGATTGAGTGATAAATTCTGGATCCACTTCTTTGACAGTTTATTTCTTGCCCAAAGTTTGTGCGAAAAAACTTAAATTACTTACTTTCCTTTCCTTGGAAAATTAAATTTGCAACTTTTTTGATGGCCGCAACTTCCGTATATTGATTAAATTCGGAAGTAATAAAAAAAGGTTCCTGCTGTCGACACTGAAAAAAGATGAATGTTATTAAATTAGAGTTCAATGAACCTTTGTAAACGGGACAAGGTAAACTGTTTTTTGTTTGTATTTATTCGTGATGGAAAACCAAGAAAAACATATTAAGAGTTACACATGAAAGTTTACCCAAAATATAACATTTTCATTATAACACACAGAAGTGGGATAAACGTCAATTTAAATGTCATTCAAAATTTATTGAATCTTTGCAAGCCGGACCAAATAAACCCAGTTGTCGTATATATATACATATGTTTAAGCTGCACAAATTCCAGTGCTTATACAGCTACAGCTACAGTTCCTTTAAAAACATTTATTTATAATTATGGCAACACAAAAGGGAGATGAAAAAATGTCTGTGCAGTTGGTTAAAATCTCAGGCGAAGTTCATTGAACCGTGGGCGTAAAGCAAAATGAACTCCATTTGGATATATTTAAAGTGTTGTGCCATTTTAATTACGCTCAACTGAGTTGATGAAAAAAAATGTTGTGCGCTGCATTTAAAGCATTTTATTTGTAATTATAACAATTTCGCTTGGAGGAGGGTGGCAGAGGGGAAAGCAAATTGCAAACTGCAAACAGTAGAGCAAAATAAAATATAAAAAAAATAGCAGTGCTTATGTAATTACAACACTTCTAAAGGGGCCCAGTTGAGCTGCGATAAATGGGACTCCTCGGGACGTTGAATAGGGATTACTTTTACTTCCACGGGCCCACATACTTCGGGTAATTCCCGGTTAATTGGACTGTCAATTGAACGGGAAAGGGAACGGGAACTGGAAGTGGTGGGGGATTGGGCTTTGGGGGTTGCCAACTGGAATGGTAATGGGATTGGAAGGCAGAAGGCCCAGAGGGGTGGAAAACTTTGTTGGCCAACGAGTTTTCATGCAGGCTGCTGCATCTGCCGTAGCTGCTATATCCTTCCCTATCCATTTTGTTTCCCATGTTTTTACCCGCTTTTCCCTCGTGTTTACCCCTTTCACAGCCAACCCATCCCCCCTTGAATTTTCCCCTTTTTACCGCCCCCTGTCTCTTAACATTTGTGCAATATTTTGCCATGAATTGACGGGCTCGTTGATAGGCATTCGATGGGAGGGTCTTTTGCCGTTATTTGTATGGCCTAAAACTTTTTCGTAATGCCCGATCAGGGGAGGAAAAGCGGGAAGGCGGGATGTCGGGAAGGCGGGAAAGCGGGTGAAGCATCAGGAAAAGCCTGTTTGCAAATTCAATTGAAATTGCATTTGAAATCATTTCGGCATTTGGCATTATTATACATGCTATACAGAATATACAGAAGCACTCAAACATAGTTGCTGTTTGTGTTAGTCGCAATTTACCACAATTTGCACAATTTATTTGCTTTGCCTTTGACTCTTCAACTCTCGGGAATGCCAATGCCCAATGCCCATTGTTTTTATTTTTTTTTTTAATTTTATTTCATTCCGTTGCATTTCATTTCATTTTATTTCAATTTAGACCTTAACGCTGCCGCCGCACCCAAAAAAAAAAAAAAAAAAAAACAACAAAAGAAAGAATGAAAAACCTTTTGCCACTCTTTTTTATTGTTTCATTTTAGACCGAATGCGGTTTTGCAGACTAAGATTTGACCGACAATCGAGCATCGAGCGTCGAGAAACAGGCATCGAGAAGACCCAGACCCAGATCCAGATCCAGACCCATCCGGTATCCCTATCGTCCTTGTCCAGTGGATAGGAAATATCATCGCAAAAGTGTCGATTGAAAGCAATTTGATTTGGCCAACACCATCCGCTGATTGCTGCTGTCAGTGGGAATTGTTGTGAAATTCTGCGAAAATTATCCACGGCAAAAGTGGCAACTGGTAAGTGGTAAGTGGTAAGTGGAAATGGGAAAGTGTGGTGTGGTGCGCTGTGGTGCGGTGTGGTGTGTGTACTTTTTTAATCATCACTCGGCGCATTTTTGGCGCAGTGGGACTTTTCGTTACGTTATTCGTTTCATTGGCCTGCCTGCTTGCCTGTGTGTGCCAAAAATTGCGTAATAGCCGAAAATCAAAATGCGGCAAGTTGCAAAATGGAAATTTATTAGCCGCTCCGGGGGCTGAGAGATGTAAAAACATTTCGCGCCGAGCATCCTTTGGGGAGTCACGCTAGATTGACCACGAATTAAAGCCATTATCGGCCGAAAGGCCGACCCTTGTGTGTGTATCTATCTATTATTCAGGTTTTTAAGACCCGCTCTTGTCTGTTCTATTCTGTTCTGTTCTATCTTTTTTTTTTTCTCCCTTTATTTTTTTTTCTTAATCCGCTTAAAACGAAATCGGTTCGGCAAATGTTAAAATTCCAGGATTAGGGAGTGCAGTAACATTGAGTAAGGTCAAACTGTTCGAAAGCTTTCGATCCACAAAATGTCACCCCTTCCAAAGAGTGAGGAGAAAGTGGGGAAAGTGCACGAAGTGTCACTGTTATTGGGGCATAACAGAGTTGGGGTTTGATTTTGTAGCTAGGTACAGTTGGCTAACAGAGTTAGCGACTGCTGTACCATGTACCCCTGTTGAGTACCTAGAAAACTTAAGGTCCGTTGCATCATCCTAGTACCTGTATAACGAAAAGCTTTTAGTTATATGCATTCCAAGCTGGTTTTCCCCGCATTAGCCAAGAAATTAGAAAAAGATGCTCTCGTGACACGAGAGAACTGGAAAATATCATTTCAAAAAAAAAACATTTTTTAAATAGCTACTAGTTTTTCAATAAAATATATTATTACTATTAGCGAGACATCATGTGTGTTTTTGTATTTAAGTTGATTTTATATGGTAATTATAACCAAAACCATTGTGCATGAATTATTCGCAATTTTGCATTTAAAACTGTAAATAGTCTTTTTGTTGATAATAACAATATAATATTGATTAAGTGAACATTTGTATTTAACACTGTAAGTGCGTTGATTTTCCGACGATAAAATAAATAAAGTAGAACTTGAGAATATGCATTAAATTTGTCGTGAAATGTTATTTATTATTAAAGTTTATTTCTTAAAAGCATTACATAGTGCAATATTTTATTTTTTCAATTTTACACTTATTTAATAAAGTGTAATCTATATTGAAAAGTTTGCTTTATACTTTTTCTTTAAACTTTGATATTATTTAGATAATCAACAACTTACTATATAAACAATTTTTGCGTGGTGAGTTGCATTTATTTGGGACTTCGCATCACCCATTTATGGTTAATTTATTGTATTTTTTATAGTTAGATTATAGAATGCCCGAGTGCTTTTGACCTGCTATATTATTATGGCGTTCAATGCCATAAACATCCCTTATGGCACGCGCTTGTCCCAAAACGGAAAATGGGACGAAATCAAGCTTTGAACCAAAGATTTTAACCGAAGCTTTTTTTCAAAAACAAAGCTTAAAGTGCAGAAAAAAGGAAATTTCGAGGAGAGAGTGCAATTTGCGGAAAGTGGACCAAAGTTGTTGCTGTTTTGCCAGTTTTCTCCCAGTTGGCCGCGAGTTTTGGCACCGAACGGTCTACGAAAATGAGCGAATTTTCCGCCCGCACTTCCGCTTCCTGCTCTTCCTCTTTCCGGAGCGCTGCTGCTTGTTGTTATTTATTTTATTGTTAAACATCAAAGTGCTACAACATTGCTTGATGCAAGTGGCCATAGAGCATCGAATACTTTTAATCTAAAACTAGCAAAAAATCAGGTGAGTGCTTGCTCTTCTTTTTTGGTTTTGGAAAACTACAAGAAAACCCAGGAAAATTCAAATGAGCTGCGATTGTGCGTCTGAGTGTGAGTGTTTGCTCTAGATTTTTGGCCTTTTATCTCGGGCCTCCATCTCCTGCACTTCCACATTTTTGATTACTTTGGCTTTCGCCTGCTTTTCACTCTCCCTTTCACAGTAAAAACTTTTTGATTTCTGTTTTTCTTTCTTTGCTTTCTAGCAAAATAAAAAAATTGCTAAGGGCTACAGTTGTCTCTCGCTGACGTGACTAGCGTTAATTTTTCAGTTTGTCCCATTTTTGAGGCCGCAAAAAGAGGTCACTAGCCCTCTTGCTTATTGGCTAATGCGGGACGACACTTTCAGGCCCAATCTACTGTATATATATATATATATATGTATATATAGTAGAGTGTAGTATAGTATAGTATATATATATATATCAGACATCGGAGGGCTGCAGCAACAAAAGACAGAGCAAAGCCAGTGGAATGACCTCGCAGTAGGTTAATGAAAAGTGACACTTCTGCTGGCTGCTGCCGGGCTAAAAGTTCTCCTCGACCACGAAGATGTGTTACCAACTTGGCACTACACTGGCCAGAATTTAATAGCCGTTTAAGCTTGAAAATACTTACAATTTCACTGAAAAGAATGGTCCTTATTCACAATTATTTTATAAAGTCACATTTGTATTCCCTTAACATGAAATGAAAATTAAATGTTTTAAGCTAAATTCTGTCCTAAAAGCTAGCATACATATTACCATTTTTATTGAAATACATTTTCATTTTAACACAATATTTTACATATTATGATATCTAAGAATAAGTAGTACAAATGTTCTTAAATATTTTATTTAGCTTATTCGTATAGCTTTTCGATAATGTTTTTAATATTTTTAGTCTTATTTCTGACGAAAAGATCTACCAGGATTATTGCTTTATTTTTTAGTGTAGGCTACGAGTGTGAGCGTCAAATTAAGCGCTCATTACACTAGTTATTTACAGGGTGTGCACAAGGTACTCAGGTAAGTATGCGCTCTTGCCAACTTTAGCTACTTTAATGGGCCGAAATATGCACTACAGGGTATCAAATGGGCGACTCTCCGCCCTCGCACTTAAATGTAATGCATTTACGGCGAGGCATGTAGTTAAAGCGATTTAATGCCCAGCTCAATGAACTGGATGCGATGCAGCGTGTCATTAGTGGGCAAATTAATGCGGATAGTAAATGGGAAAAATATAGATGTACATACCAAGGCTTAGCAAACACTTTCATTTAATGTACTTGCAAAATAAAGTGACACCATACTATGTTGAAATTCTTATTACATTATAAAACCTGTTGCTATAATATTATTATGAATTTTTAAATATTTATTATTTTGTCTAAAAATTAAAAATCAGGTCAAATAATATTTTATAAAGTCATTTAATAGGGACTAAGTTAATATTTTATTGAGGGTAGTATATGTGCATATAAGTATATTTTTATTGTTTAAGCTTAAAGGCCAACAAGATTTCTGAAACACTATCGTACAAAACAATATTTTGTAAGTCGAAGATTTTGTCGTGTTCGGCTTATTCAGATTTGACTGTAATCCGTCATAAGTCCCAGGTCCCAAGTTACCTAAGCTCCTTTCGTGACCGACGACGTCGGTTCAGAGCGGATGATAACATGGATGATAAAGAGTTTGGACGAGAGGGCTGTCATTGAAAGTGATCTATTGTCATAGGGCCCCCTTTTCCATTTTCCCCACCATTTCCCATCACCTCTGTCGGTCGCCTCCGCTTTGAAGTGGCAATGCTGCGTCTTCGGTTACAAATTCAATTGAAAAACTGTCAAAGTTTGTGATTGAGAACGAGAACAAGCACCTGTCCCCGCCCCCCAAAAACAAAAAAAAAGCGCCCCACGTCCACAATGATGAGGCAAATTGCTCAGTGTAAAGCGATGCGAGATGAAAGTGTTTTCGAAATATCTAAAATACCAGTCCCACCTCTCGCCATCGTCATCGGCTTCCAATGAAAACATTTGGGTTTTATTTTCGTTTTTAGAGGCAAATAAACTGCGGAAAGATGAGTCATTTTGTTATCTACTCTAGTTGTTCAGGCAATAAAAGAAAATGCACTTTGATTGGTAATTTTGAAAAATGTAAAACTGTTGTAGCTTTCGAACCAAAACAGTAAGATAAATATTGGATCCGAAAAGAAATTAATTTTTCATCCGATTTAAAATTTTTAGTTCAAAAAATTTGTTCTTCCATGTTATGATTGCTTGATGATTTAGAATTTGGGGACTCATTTTCAATTAAAAGGATTTATATTTAAAATATTGGCGAAAAGTTAAAAATTAGAGAGATTTCTGTTATAATTTTAAGAGGAGTGTATATTAAACATTGATTTCCCTCCCTTCCCGCAGGAAAACAAAGAAATGTATGAGAATTGGTAGTGAGACACGGAGATGATGAGTTTCACCATTACGTTGGCGCTACTGCTAGTGGCGGTTCTGATCCTGGGCATCCTGTTCGCCTGCCACTGTCTTGGTCCGAGGGCCGCCAACTGGATGCGGATGCGGTCCAGCAAGGAGGAGAAGATCGGGTTGTCCAACCACAAGCAGAAGCTCTTCCATGCCAATGGCTATATGGCAAGTGTAAGTGTTGTGGTCCTTATCATAAACTAATACATAATAATACTGACAGATTAGTAACTATCAGATGAAGAAAAAATGTAGCTTTATTATTCTTATTTTAAACAACACATTTCTGAGCTAAATATAAGAATAGGAATTTAGTTTTGATATTACCTATAAAGGAGGCGATAAGTATGAAACTATATATTTTAATTGAAAGAAGTTCGGTGGATTTATTTCGAGGTTCATTAGTGATTTCAATGGCAGCTAACAATAATTGATATTGAAATAGATATGTACTTATCATAAGAATAATTTTTAGTCCCAAAAGACTTGGGTAAATGTTTTCTATATAATAAGATAGATAGATTTAATGATATAATCCACTTACCACTGGCAGATTCAATCCGGATCGGAGTTCCTGCTGAGCACCAGCGGCAGCTTCAAGCGCTTCGACACCATCGACAAGGAGGACTTCAACCGCTCGCAGCAGACGCACCTGCTCCTGATGAACGGCTGCGGAGGCGGAGGAGGAGCGGTGTCGATAACCGGAAGCTCCAGCGTCCTGGAGAAGACCACGCCCATGTGGAACCCGCCCTCGGGGCACATTTACATTCCGCCACCGCCGGTTCGACCGGCTCCCACTCCGAATGGCAAAACGGTGACCTTCTCCTTTAGCCAGGTGAACGAGGTCACCGAGGTGACCTCAGCCGACCAGGAACGTCGCTCTTGCCTGCGTCTGAATGGTGGATCTGTGGGTGGATTTAAGAATGGATCCAATGGTGGCTCTGTGGGAGGCTCCAAAGACGCATCTATGGGTGGCTCAATGGGCGGTGTGCTGCCCCAGCCACTGGAGGCACCACCTCCGGCCAGGCTCTCCTCCTCCGTGACCGTGAATTTATCGGGCACGGCCATACCAAGACCCATTGCCAAGCGACAGGTGTCCTTGCAGCAGGGCATCAATCAGGAAAAGACCCTGGTGACCCCGTCTCTGGAGAGTGAGAGGAAAACGCCAGCTCTAAAACGGAGAAACTCCAGCACCAATCCCTTTCTGTGCGAGTCCACGGAACAGGTGCCCCTTTCGGATCCTCTAAATGCATCTGTTACTACAAATACTACCACTCCGACAATGGCAACGGCAACGGCCACGGCAACGGAAACCCCCAATGCCAATGGCAATCCCTTTGTGGAAAGCCACAGTCTGTCCAGCAGACTGCTGAAAATGCACAACACCACGAATCCTTTTACTGGACTCACGCAACGCGTAAAGGGACCGCACCTCCTCCAAAAGACCATTTCCGAGGACTATCTCTTCCGGAAATTCAATTCCGGTGTCAATGGTCACAGTTCCATGGCCAATGGCAATGGGCTCAATCATGTCCACGGACATGGCAATGGCAATGGAAATGGCAACGGCACCTGGTCCTTTGGACGCTCCCTGCTGCGACAGGACTCCACTTTGAGTTTGGGCATGGGCATGGGCATGGGATTGGGTTTGGGCAGGCGGAACAGCTCACAAATCTCGCTGGACTCTGGCTCGGGATCGGGATCGGTGGTGGGTTCGATGGACGGCATCCATTTGGAAAGAGCCGTCTCCTGTGATTCGGTCACCTCGGATTCGACCTTGTTCCTGGATCAATTGGATCAGCCCTACACTCAGATAACTGGCTACCTGTGCATTGGCCTCAACTACGATAAGTAAGCTAAGAAACACACCTTTTTAATTTAATATCCTAAAGATGTTGCACATTCTCAAAGGAACAGCATTAGCAATGAGGGCATGGAACTGACTGTTAGTGTCCTGGAGGCCAAGGGACTCATTTGTCCCTTCAGCGTCGAGTCTCTGGACACATTTGTGCGCATCTACTTGGTGCCCGATCATCCCGGTGCCATGCAAACCAAGGTGAGAGCTGTTCGAAAAGTTATTTAACAACTTTTTTACTAACTTTAGCAAAGACAAGTTACAAATTGGCATGGAAAATATATTTTAAGGAGCAGAAAATACTTAAATTAAAAGCAATTTAATTTTTTTTTCACATATCTCGAAAAACCTAAAAAAAGCACCTAAAAAATCAGTTTTTGTATCAAGGCCCTGGAAAACAATGGTCAAAAGATGGAATGTCATATATTGTTGGATTCGTTATAAAATTTTCAGTTTTTCAAATTTTGGCAAAAAACGAATTTATAAAAAATTCAAAAATAGGCCATTTTTGAAAATACGACTTTGAAAAATCGTTTTTATATTAAAACAAAATAAAATTTTTAATAACTCGATCGGAATGGATTTTATAGGTCGCGATCTGTACAAAACTGTTACCGGTTTGGCTATGCGTCTTATTTTGGTCGAGTTACAACAAAAAGACTCTTTGGATATGATTAATTTTCTTATTTCTCCAAAAACACAAAAATACCGTTTAAAAATCAGTTTTTGAATAAAAAGCCTGTCAGAAGTTGGAGTGTCATGCATCGTTGGATTCGTCATAAAATTTCCAATCAAATGGCATTTACAGCTAAAATTTTTCCAGGTTTTCAAATTTTGGCAAAAAATGATGATGTACCCCCTTATCAAAAATGCGAAAATTGACCATTTTTAAAAAAACGACTTTAAAAATCGTGTTTTTATATCAACACCAACTGAATTGCTTGTATTTCGATCGGGATGGATTTTATAGGTCACCAGCTGTAAAAAACATTCACTTTTATGGCTATGCGTCTTATTTTGGCCAAGTTACAACAAAAAGACTTTTAGGAAATGCTTTATTTTCTTATTTTGCCAAAAACCCAAAAATACCGTTTAAAAATCAGTTTTTGAATAAAAAGCCTGGGAAATAATTGTCAGAAGCTGGAGTGTCATGCATCGTTGGATTCGTCATAAAATTTCCAATCAAATGGCATTTACAGCTAAAATTTTTCCAGGTTTTCAAATTTTGGCAAAAAATGATGATGTACCCCCTTATCAAAAATGCGAAAATTGGCCATTTTTAAAAAAAACGACTTTAAAAATCGTGTTTTTATATCAACACCAACTGAATTGCTTGTATTTCGATCGGGTTGGATTTTATAGGTCCCCAGCTGTAAAAAACAGTCACTTTTATGGCTATGCGTCTTATTTTGGCCAAGTTACAACAAAAAGACTTTTAGGAAATGCTTTATTTTCTTATTTTGCCAAAAACCCAAAAATACCGTTTAAAAATCAGTTTTTGAATAAAAAGCCTGGGAAATAATTGTCAGAAGCTGGAGTGTCATGCATCGTTGGATTCGTCATAAAATTTCCAATCAAATGGCATTTACAGCTAAAATTTTTCCAGGTTTTCAAATTTTGGCAAAAAATGATGATGTACCCCCTTATCAAAAATGCGAAAATTGGCCATTTTAAAAAAAAACGACTTTAAAAATCGTGTTTTTATATCAAAACAAACTGAATTGTTTGTATTTCGATCGGGATGGATTTTATAGGTCACCAGCTGTAAAAAACATTCACTTTTATGGCTATGCGTCTTATTTTGGCCAAGTTACAACAAAAAGACTTTTAGGAAATGCTTTATTTTCTTTTTTTGCCAAAAACACAAAAATACCGTTTAAAAATCAGTTTTTGAATAAAAAGCCTGGGAAATAATTGTCAGAAGTTGGAGTGTCATGCATCGTTGGATTCGTCATAAAATTTCCAATCAAATGGCATTCACAGCTAAAATTTTTCCAGGTTTTCAAATTTTGGCAAAAAATGATGATGTACCCCCTTATCAAAAATGCGAAAATTGACCATTTTTAAAAAAACGACTTTAAAAATCGTTTTTTATATCAAAACAAACTGAATTGTTTGTATTTCGATTGGGATGGATTTTATAGGTCCCCAGCTGTAAAAAACAGTCACTGTTATGACCATGCGTCTTGTTTTGGACAAGTTACAACAAAAAGACTTTAAGGAAATGCTTTGTATTCTTATTTCGCCAAAAACACAAAAATACCGTTTAAAAATCAGTTTTTGAATAAAAAACCTGGGAAATAATTGTCAGAAGTTGGAGTTTCATGCATCGTTGGATTCGTCATAAAATTTCCAATCAAATGGCATTCACAGCTAAAATTTTTCCAGGTTTTCAAATTTTGGCAAAAAATGATGATGTACCCCCTTATCAAAAATGCGAAAATTGGCCATTATTAAAAAATCGGCTTTAAAAAATCTTTTTTTATATCGAAACAATTTTTTTTTTGTAAATCGATCGGGACTGTTTTTATAGGTCACCAGCTGTACAAAACAGTCACTGGTTTGGCTATGCTTAAAAAAAATCATAAATTTGAACAAGATACAACAAATAAGTCTTTAAACCTTTTTTTTTTTAACAAATCTTAATAATTTCTGGGAAGTAGTGGTCAACAGTTTATTTATATGTTACAAATGTATTGCTTAAACCGACAAACTACGTTTTCCTTAATTAAGAAGTTATTGAAAAGATTTATTTCATATTTTCAAAGTATGCTTTTTAAACCGTAACTCCATTTGATAATCCAAACAAGGTGGTAAGGGCGGCGCTAACACCCAGCTACAACGAGAGCTTCAACTTCTGGCTGCAGAAGCGGCAGGCGCGCCACTCGCTGTGGTTTCACCTGTACCACAACGGCCCCGCCCACACACTGATCGGGGAGGCGGAGATGGAGATCGGGGAGCTGCCACGCCCCATCACCACGTGGATCCCGCTCTCGGATTCGCGCAAGTGCAATGCGCGCTGGGGCGAGCTTATGTTCTCGCTGAGCTACCTGCCCACGGCGGAGCGTCTGACCATCGTGGTGGTGAAGGCCCGGAATCTGAAGCTGGACGCGGACCAGCCGGTGGATCTGCCGGAGTCCATGGACACGGTGAACAGCATCTTTGTCAAGGTGGGTTCGCTCATTCATATGAATAAGGTCATAAATAAGGCAAAGGTCGGTAGTTTTTTCTTAATCAATTGAATTTTCTATTAAATATTTTACTTTGATTTCATATTTTAAACACTTTTAAAAGAATGAAAAAACTTTTGAAATTAAAAACAGCATTTTAAATTTTGAATTTTTTTTTAGATAAATATAAATGGTATTATTTCAGCAACTCTAATAGAATAATAGCTTTGAACACATACAATAAATTTCAGCAAGGCTATTGGTTAAGTTTAAATAGGACAGCAATTTGATTTATATTTTGCCTTCTGCCAACAGGTCTACCTGATGGACAACGATCGCAAGGTGCTGAAGAAGCGCACCTCGCTGAAGCGCAAGGACCGCAGTCCGATCTTCAACGAGTCGATGATCTTCAGTGTGCCGCCACCCAGTCTGACCACCACCCAACTGAGAGTCACCGTCTTCGGGGTGACGGCGGCGGGCGGGGTGATGGCCCTGGGCCACATCGTGGCCGGCAGCTGCGCGGTGGGCAAGGGCCTGCGCCACTGGCACCAGATGCTCTCCTCGCTGAGGAAACCGGTGGCCATGTGGCACGTCCTGCGGCGAGCGGTCAATCAGCCGATTTTCACGGGCGGCGCCGAGGCGGTGGTGGCCGCCATGCAAAACACGCTCCAACGGAGCACCGCCAAGCGGAACAGCATCGTCTAAAGATCACAGATCGCCGATCGCCGGTCACCGATCACCGATCACACCGGCGGCACTGGCTCATGGAAATTTTCCACTTCGTTGGCAAACCAAAATTTACCGCCTTTTAGTTGAAAAAACCCCTTTTCAAAAGGAGATCAAACGAGAAAGGAAACCAACTTCGGCAGGCCGATGTTTCTATACCCTTGCAGATACTACAAAAATTAAATACTCTTTAAAATTTACTATATTTCGATTATGAATTTCGAACAAAATGAAACTATGTCGAATTTCCGCTGAATTTTTTCATTTCTTAAGAAGCTATACGATAACGTGTAGTTTTAATAAATCTATAACTTTCGTTTTCATTTTGTTTCATTTATAAAGTTTTAAAATTTAGAGGCTAGATCGACTTTTCTAGAAAAATAAATATACTCTATAGAGTCGGAATCCTGACTGCGTTGCAAACTTCGCAAAGAAATCATTATGCCATCTGCAAGGGTATAAAAATAAGAAGGGGAAAAATAGAAAACCTTGTGGAAAATTGCATTTACCACACTTTAGCCATGAGACTTTCTTACTTTTCTACAGCTTACCCACAACCAAACGAGTATTATTATAGATGGCCGTGTAATCTAAAAGTCTTTAAATCTAAAAAAAACCCGCACCAAAGGACAAACGAGCCTATTGACTAGTTATATATACCAATATTGTCGCGCACTTATTGTTATGTAAAGATTTATATCGAAGAGATGTACATTCTATCTGGATGTCTGGTAGATTCAGACTCCATCAGAGTAACGCACTTGTTGAAATTTGTCGCATACAACAAGCGAAATATTTGGAGAACTTTGGGGTTTTCCTATGCAAAAAAAACTATATTATTATTATTAGAATTGAAGATACTTTCTAGAGGAATTTCACATTAACATTAGAATAGTTTTTTTTTAAGACAAAAACCAGAAAGGAATTTTCCTACATTTTAATGCTCAAAATTAGTCATATATTTTGAGATCATCTGCCACTTGGGTTCTCAAGTTTCCCACTCTAATGTAATCCTACTCCCTGGGTTTTTTATTGTTTGCTTTGCTTCGGGAAATCTTAATGATATCAAAATATGAGAGATACCAAGGTTATACAATTATTTCGCGAGCTGTATGATATAGTTTAGCGACCAGTGAGCCTGTTAAATTATAACTCTATAGATTGATCGTCGTTTGGCAATCAATCGTTGTTGAATTTGAAGCCCAATCGAAATCGAAATTCGAAATTGAGAAAATCAAAGAAATGGAAATATTGAAACTGAGAAAATCGAAAATCGAGAAGCGGTGAGCCCTTTAAGCATTGTGATATGATAAAATAGCAAATGAAGTGAATTCAGAGTGCGTCTGTGTCAGGAGCGAAGAATCGTATCGAAGGAAATCAGAAATCAAAAAGTATTTACGATAGTTACATTCCGTAGTCGAGATGTATGAAATAGTATTATATATAATGTTTGTACTTTTGTGATTTGCGTTCGTTCGAATTTTTGTAGAGCCGCGTGTTTTATAATTAGATTTAGTTGGTTCAAGGATCAAACTTTTAAAGGGGGAAAACAGATGATATATACACAACACAATACGGACACATTTCGATTTCCGTTTAGAGAGCGTTTTTTGAACAGTTAAGGACAATAACTTTGCAAGCATTTATGATTCAGTGTAAATCAAGTAATTATAATTATCGAAGATTAATCAAAGATTGTCCGCTTGTTAAAACATCGTAGATAACAATAGAACGCACTCGGATACACATAGTCCTTTTTCAAGTCGCACCTGTATTTTGACCAAACCAAACGAATCGGAAACCTGGCACACTTCTAGCTGAAGCTTTAATCTACGAACTCCTCTAATAGAAGTCACTCACCTTTTGGAATCGCACTTACTTAATGGATATATACAGCGGGACAGTGGGTTTCACAATTGTAAAGAGTTATTTAATTTGAGGGCAAGAATTCCAAATTTATCACCCTTAATGGTGAGTTCGATTACATATCTTCATTTAAAGCTGGCTGACAATCGCCTAAATTGGCTATAATATTTCCAAAATTTTAAAGTCCAACTGTCTGATACTAGTGAAACGCACTGTTCCAGAAAATATATATGTAATATATATACATATATAGAGAAGGCATTTAAAAGGCATCAAAATGAAAAGTCCTGCCCCAAAACACTTATTAGAATATAAACCGCTGAGAATTTTTTTCTTTTTTTACTACTGTTTGTTAGCTAAACTAATGAAGCGATAATGTTAAACTCATGTTGAATTTGTATTTATACGGAAATATATATATATATGTATGTGCTATATAAAATAATGCTACAAATTGTTATACAATATATACAATTGAGTCAAATAAACGAATAAAGATATTAATGGAAGACATCCAGAAATCAATATGCACTTTGACGAAATACAGAGTCCAAACAAAGATATGCGGATGGGAAAAGTACAGTCAAACATCTTTAAATCGAACCACCCCGATCAGAGAATATTAAGCCCATTTCATACGGATTTTCAGGTAGCTTTATCTTGAAATGAATATCTATTAAAAAATAAGATGAGTAAAAAAAAAAACAAAACAGGAAAATTTATAAAACTGCAGTAACAGCTAAAGAAAAAGAAAAAATAAATAAAATAAATTCAGAAAAGAGTTTTATCACTATTAGATGATAATATTACCTAAAATATAGGAATATTAAGCACTCAAAAGGTTGTTTTTTTATAATATAATATTTATATATTATATTATACTATTAATCCAAAGCAACTCCTTTAGAATTTATACAATGTTGGTTGAGTTTAGGTACTTAGTCCTGTAGCAGAATGTATCTTTCGGATGCTGATGCGAGACATCTGTGCGGCGATTGGGTCGTCTAAATTTAGAGCCAGCGATTAGCAGCCAATGGCAAGCGAGGGACCGATACGTATCCCGTACGTATACCTCGAATATCTTGTATATCTCATATAGCTCGTATATTTAGGATCCCCCGACTGAAGCCCCGACTGAGACCACTTGACGCTGCCAGACTGTCTGACGGCGACAAGTAGCTGCGGTTGATGGCTGTTAGCTGTTGGCCCGTCGTCCAGTTTCAGTTTCAGTGCTTAAATGTTCGCGCCCCGGTCCGCATCCTTTTCAGTCGATCGGCGAGTCAGGATGAGCAAGGACATAAGTGTTAGTAAAGGTGCTGGCGGTGCTAGTAATAGTACTAGAACTAGTACTAGTTCTAGTCAGCGGGAACGAAGGCTTTTGAGGACACCCAAGTGCGCCAGGTGTCGCAATCACGGCGTCATTTCCTGTGTCAAAGGTCACAAGCGGCTGTGCCGATGGCGCGAGTGCTGCTGCCCCAATTGCCAGCTGGTGGTGGATCGCCAGCGTGTGATGGCCGCCCAGGTGGCCCTGCGACGCCAACAGACCATGGAGGCTTTGGGAGCCTTGGGGGCCACCACCTGCTCCGCTTCAAAATGCGAGAAATCGGGACTGGCCGCCGCAGTGGGCACCGCCTCCAGCAGCGAGGGCGAGGATTCAATCAGCTCCACATCACCGCCGCCATCCGCTCGTCTATCCTCCGCATCCGCATCCGCATCCTCCTCCGCCACCCGACAAGCTCTGATGGCTCAAAAGAGGATCTACAAGCAACGATTGCGCAGTTTGCAACAGTCAACGCTCCACATAACGGCCGCTATGGAAGGTTAGTTGACATAAACTTAAATTAAGACGCCAAGAATCCCCAACTCTAACCCTCAAACTTCCCCATAAAAGACTTATTTTTTTATTTTATTATTTTCCAATTCATTCATTTAAATAAAAAAATGTCCTCAATTACAACCTTGATATTTGGTTAAAAATATTTAAATTTAAAACTAAATTTTTTTTTAAATGGATCATTAAAAAAGTAGTAAAGTAGATGGTCCAGCTGAAATGATAACTACAGCCCCTACTCCCCCGACTTTTCTCTGGTTGTCCATGCGGTGCCAGACTGTCTGGCCCGTCCGTAATCGGAGATCTTGGTTTTGGATCTCGTCCGTAGACGTGGACAGGAAATGACTATGACTGATGCTGATGCACAACAACACTGGCAACAATAACAATAGCAATAGCAATTATTCGACGACTGACGAAAAACAATTGAAATCGGATGCCTCGAAATGTGTGTGTACGCACATTTTCCAATCACTTGAGGGAGTCGCATTCGTCGCATTCGTCGCATTCGGTAAACTGATACGTGACCAAAAACGGAAAAACCTCTTCGGGTAAAGAAATGAAAATGTGGCAACAGCAATTGACTTCTTTGGGTTTTCCATCTGGTTTCCGAATAAGTGGCGATCCCGAATCCCAAATCCCGATTCCGATCCTCAACGATAGGTGCCAGACTGTCTGGGAACGCGACGCGTGTCTCGGATTACTCAATGTTAATGGGTCCAATCTCGAACGAATCGCGGCAATTTGTAGTGATAACGCCCATCCCTGTAACTGTTACACTGATAAAAAGAATGGAAGAGTATATACAATATACAATATATCAATTATATACAAAATCATAATATAAAATGCAATGCACATAAAACGACATGATTTAATATTAAAAGATTTGCTTTGATGTGGAATATATTATTTATTTAATATGCATTACATTTCAATTTAATATGGATTCAATTTTTAATTACATTTTTATATATAAAACCTGTTTCGAATCAATTTTTATATAATTGAAAACGAAATATATTTAACTTGACTATGAAATACTAGGATTTACTACTATTTTACCAGTGTACTAATTTTGGACTATTTTTTCCCTTTTTTTTAGAGTACAAACAGCGATTTCCCACGTTCAGCTCACCATTGATGGAGCGCATGCGCAAACGACGAGCGTTCGCCGATCCGGAACTGAATTATGCCATGGAGGCGACGCTGGGCGGGAACGCTTTGTACTTCGCCACCGTTGCCGCGGCAGCGGTTCATCACGAGCAGCCCATATATCACCCGATGCCACCGACGATCCCGCCCTCGAATCCGCCCACGTATGCACATGCCTCTATGAACACACCCTTTGCCTCCGCAGCCGCCACCGAAAAGAAGCCCAAGCTGAGCTTCTCCATCGAATCCATCATGGGCATCAGCACGTAGCCAAGGTTCAAGAGCTCAAGAGGGTATATCCATCATTCTATCCTCCTCCATCTAAAATACACTCTGTACATAGCCCTAGAATAAGACGACATTTTTTTTGACTAGCCCCATAAGTTTCGAGTGAAATAAAACAATGGAAAATGTTTTGAATTAAAAGCCTAGTATTTTTATTCTTTTAAATCAATTCCATTATCCAAAAATATAAAAACTAACTACATTTTTATTTGACAAAAACGTATTAGACTCCAGAGAAAAACATTTTTGAAGACCAAAGTATGCCTTAGTTTAAAAGTATAGAAATTTGTTTTAAATAATTCAGACCAGGATCGACACTTTACAAACAAAAACACCTTGGAAATTGGGAAAATCGGAGATGCAAAATTAACACCTGGAATCCGTGGACCCTGCTTTAATGGACACCTAACTCTGGGACAAAACTTTGGAATACATTTTTGGATTTACATTACAATTATCTTTTTTTATTAAAAAGGACGACAGTGATGTTAAAAAATAGGGGTTTGTCAAAACAACACATTAATATTATTTCTGAAAAAAATAATTGAAATAATTAACATTTCTGCATTGTTAAATCTGCCCAAAAATGTGTAATTTCCGCTATGGCAGTCTTTAGGGAAAATATTCAAGGAAATAAGTCCGTTATTTTTCAAAAAATCTTGAGAGCTTTCCAGAACGGCAAATACGGTCATCAAGCGATCTATCGCGGTCTATCGAAAGCCCCCAAGGCGCCAGGGCTGCAGACGTGATATTTTTAAAATCTAATCGCTGACCGCTTCATCGTGACTTCGCCACACGCCGTTTCCGCGCGGTGCAACAATAAGAAAAACATCTAGTCGGTACATCAACTGAAAACAACAACTGAAAATATTGCCAGCACTTCGGTTTCGATTTCAGTTTCAATTCAGTTGTTTAATTGCGGCTAACGGCCAAGCAGCTTAAATTTTCCGATTCGTTTCTGATTGGAATTCGCTCGCATACGCATACACACACACACACACAGATTTATTAGGTATATATGTTTATTAATAAGTTTATGCAAGTTTCTTTGGGATCACAACAAACGCCGTTAGATAATCGCCACGCCCACTTAGATAGCGCCCACCAAGGTGAACCCATAAAAAAGTGCAGCGAAAAATCGATTTTACGCTCTTGAACTACATAAATATATATATAAATGCCTTTGTGTGTATATATATAAGCACCGTGGCCGAGAAATTCTAATTGGGAGCGCCGAGGAAGTGACAGTGAAAGTAATTTGTGCGCCCAGAAAAAAAGGAATGTACAGAGTAGTACTCTGATTTTGTTTATCGTTTTGCGTGTTTCTTAATTGAATTGCGTGCCGCGTTTTTCTTTTACCAATTTGTGCGGCGTTAACAGCTGTTTAGCGAGCCAATTAGCACTTAACAATACAACCCCCCACCCCAACCATCAATTATATATACTTTTGTTATTTTGTTTGCTACGTGTCAATCGAGTTACAATATAATTCACTTGTTCTCGTCGGTTGGAAACGACTTCATCCGGATGGCCAGTGTTTCTAATTGGAATCCTTATCTTTACTATCTTATCCAGTTGGGATGTCTGATAATCCACAATGCGGGGGGTTAAAAGTGCGGAACAGGGGGTTAAACCATGGAGCAAAGTGCGCCAAGTCCACATAATATAGTTTTTTTTTGTTTTAAAGCTTGTTGCATAAGGCAGTTTGTTGTCAAAACAAATCACAAACAAAAGGGGTACAGTTCAAACCTATGGCGATGAACAGTGATTCTCAAATGTTTTGTACGCACAAAAAAAAAAGTCATTTAAAACTTAATTGAAGATAAATATACGTGGTTTAACCCTTTTTACTTTAAAAACGACTGTTAAACTGTTTAGAACATTTTTTTTAATAGACCAATTTAATTCTACTTTATTCTTTTCAATAACTTAATATTGCCGAAAATAAGCAACAATATAAGCTTTCAAATATTATTTTGGGTTATAAATGTTCAAGATAGTTAATAGTTCTTTCGTAAAATATACCATAATAAGATATTATTTAGAAAGTTATCTAATTTGTTGTATATAAATTAGATAGTATATTAAAAGTAAACGAGTATTTACGGTAGAACTTAGTCGGTGATGTCTGTTCAAATGTTTGTCCACCTCTTTCGATCGCAAAATTGGACTACACTCCCTCTTTTTTCTTTCCCTTGTCTTCTATTCCAGTAAATCCGCAACCGGTTTAAAGAAATCGAACAAAACGACTTACCAACGAGTTTGGCTTGGACTTGAATAAACAAATTTGTTTTTATATACCACCAATATATATATATATAGAACAGCATATGTTTTTCGGGCCATTTAGTACGTTTTTAATTTCTAAAAATTCGCTGTCGCTAAAAAGAAAGCAAACAATATGCGGCTGATTGACGCTTGATTTGAGTGCGAAAAAAAATAGAGTGTTGAGGTTGAGGTTGAGGTAAGCGATTTCTGGTCATTGTCATGTTTCTAAAAGATTCTTTGTCCATCTTTTGTTATATTTTTGCATTACGCAATAAGCGCCCCAAAGTGCAAACATTTTGAAACGTGAAAATTATTATACATATTAAATTGAAAGATGAGGAATCGTAAGCTGCGACTGGGACGTCACTGATAAGCTCGGCTAATTTAGCTCAAAGTCAAAAGTACGCTTGACTGATAGGGGCAACCAATGAGTCCCGTCTGATTTTATGGAGAAATTGAGCTATTAAATCATATACATAATGCCAGAGTAAATAGCCAAAAAATCCGTTGACTTGCCTCTGAAAAAACTTCCACAGCGATAAGGTGTTTTTTTTTTTAAATAGTACCGTAAAGTTATTGTTATTAAAAAACCTATTACAATAACACATTTTATTTTTAATTTTAAATCAAATACATAAATAAGAACTTAATATTTTAAAAGTTTAAAGTTTTATTTAAAAGTGAAAAGAAATATCTGGTTTTGTAATGATATGATTTCAAATTTATGTATATATCAACAAAAAAGAAAGATATGTTTGTTAAAAGTCATTTTTTTATTGGAAAAGAATAATATTATTTTTTACTTACTTTCGATGCAATTGTTTTATTACTAGATGTTTGTAAAATGAGTCAAATTTAATTGGCAATTAAAATAGATTTTTTTCAAATTCAAATAAGATATGTTTAGCTGCATTTCAAAAGATCGCGCCCAAGTGCAGCAACTGGGTTTGCCTACCAACTAAATGCCCACTCAGCTCAGAATTGAAATGTTAAATTTCCAGCAGTCGTAAATATATACTCTCTAGCTTTAAAAACATACATGTATAATCAAAACTCCAATAAATAAAATATAGCCCATTGATTAGCCCTAAAATGTTACTGATAATTGGCTTCACACAATGATAAGACCCAAAGGTATTGCACAAAAAGAAAAACTTATATAAGTTTATCAATTTTATGAATTTTGATAAATAAATGGGCCTGATAGCCATATTTTACTCGATAAATATTGATGTGGTTTTTTAATTTGTACTAAAATCGTATTTATTATACTGAAATGTCTATATTGTTGCAGATGCTCTTCTATGAAGACATATATTTTTTTTTTTCTTATTTAAATAAATTCACTTAAAAAAAAAAAAAATCCATTTTTTTCACTTGCTTACTTGAATGTTTCTTGATATTTATACTGAATTTTCTGACGGTGTTGTGATAACAGCTGTTCCACCGAATTCGCCGCCCTTATAATTGTGAGCTCGACTCTTATACACGCGCACACCCTCAGTTCTTCTCCAGCTTCCTCTTCCACTTTTTAGTGTGCTTATGTTTTGCCATTTAAGCGCTGGCTGTTTTAATAACTTATTTACTGACTGAATTTTATTTAAAATTTTTGCAGAAATAATGAGCCGAATGCTAATTAAGCCCGCTGCGGCGACAGTTTCAGCCGCCTTGCAGCAACAACAGCAACGTCAGCAGCAACAATATGTGATTCGCCGCTGGAAATCGTTCCTGCAAAACAATAGCAACAATGGCAGTCGCCGTGCGGCGAAAGCGGCGACGTCGACGTCGGCAGCAGCGGCAGCGACGCAACAGCGACACGGCAAAAGCGGCAATTTCATTCAACCGTTAGAAGTCCGCCGGTTAGTAGGTGTTTTGTTAACTTTCCTATTTTGTATTTAAGATATTTTCCTAACAAACGATGATTTAACAGAGGAATGTTGTAAGGGGGCAGCGCTGCAGCAGTGGGAAAGCAGAGTAGAGATGGAAAAACATCGATATTGCCCCGCCAAACATCGATGAAACCTTTTTAAAAAATCGTTTCGTCGATGTTGGGCACTAATGTTTATTCACTTCTCCCGTTAGTCGCTCGCTAAACAAAATTCGCTCGCTAAAAAAAAATATTAAGTGCTTTAATTTTGAATCCGAATTTTTTTTAGTTCGTTCTCAACCAGCCAGAAAATGCCGTCGTCGTCGAAATCACTGAAGCTGGATAACATAAATCCCAACTTTATTGCCATGGAATATGCGGTTCGCGGTCCTTTGGTTATTCGCGCTGGAGAAATCGAAAAGGAACTGGAAAAGGTGAGTTCCAAACGTGATCAAAAGTAATCCAAAAGTGAATCAAAAGTAGTTCCCTTGTAATGCCAAACAAAGCGCTAAATGCGACGCCATTATCCAGCGTTTTATTCCCCTTTGGTTCCCCCAATTTGATAGCAACTCAAAGCCCGCATTTTAATGTCTAAGCACGCTATATCTTTATATATAAGCATTTGTGCCAGTGTCTGTGTTTGTTTTGGATGTGTTGTGCCGCCTCGCTTTGCCGCCCTTTTTTATTCATTTGTTTTACGCTCGAATGGGCGAGACCGCCACGCCAAATCATTTACCTCGTATTCCCTCCCTTTCAAGGACACCTGTTAGAAAATCTACCACGAAAATAAGTAATTAAAGTCTTGCTAAAAAAATAGTATGAGAAACACATGTAGAATGGTTACAGAAAGTAAATATTCTATTGGTTCGTGAAATAGTATTATATTTGTCACGAGTAGCTTAAGAGAACATTTTTAAACCCCTTCTGAGAAGAAATAGCAGTCATTCCAAAGGTTTTATTATTTCCGTAAGCAACACAAAAGTAAACAAAAACATTACAAAATTCGTTGGTCATTCGTCGTTCACCTCTTCAAATAAATATAGATCTTGATTTTCTTTATTTTTCTCTTATACTTTGATTTAGCAATAAGACAACGACTTTAAATAAATCATTTTATTTTGTTATTCACTATTTAAGGCACTTAAGGCAACAAAATTGTCAAGGTTTTTTCTTGTTCATAGAAACAATATCTTTATTTAACTACAAATGCTCTATATTTTCTACAAAAAAAGGTTGCGAAGCTTTCGAAAGTAATCCAAAAAGACCTGGGCAATTTTAATCTGCCGGCCATATAATTATCGAAACTTATCTAAAACGAAATATATTCCTTAAATGGCTGCAAATAAAATGCCGAAAATTTAAGAAGTGAACTTTGAGTTAAGGAAATTAAACTTTTGGGGCAAAGTAAACAAGTCAATAAAGTAATTACTTTAAGTATTGCTCTCTAGAGTGAATGATGTGTCTCTAGGAGGTCGTCAAATGCAGCTTACCCGTATTGTCATCTTAAAGCCGAGTTTTTTTTCCCTCATTTTCCTTAACGAGTCATGGTTTTAATTGCTTATGAATGTTTGTAATTATTCCACATTACGTATCTTAGACTCTCTTGGACTCTAATTAAAGTAGAGGAGTACCGTGACACAATTTAAGTTCACTGAACGACCTTCAACTTGGCTTACATAAGTGCGGAAATTGTGGGTGGGTCGGATTCTGAGGACTCTTTGTTATCACTGTGTGAAAGTGAAAAATCAAAACAAAGGCCCAACATGCGCATGAGCTATGGGAAATATGTTGTACACACGTTTTCTTTCGCCTTTTTCTTCTCTTCGACCTTTGCTGACCCGCAGGCGTATGTACTTCTCGTTCATGTAGGAATATAAATCGCATTTAAGTCCATTGTTGGCCCCGCTGACTTTCCACATTCTGTGTGTTTTAATGCCACTGACAGCCAGTTGATTTTCCCTCAGTTTCCCGCTGCGATTGATTTCCTTATCCGCACGACTGAATCTGAATCTTGTGTGTTGTGTTCCATCTGCGTTTTATCAAATTCCTCCACTTGTGCACTTTGGCAATATTCCAAAAAGTCATCATCTGACAGCAACAGACATTCTTATCAGATATATTGGTTCAACTTTCTTTTGTTCTTAAAAAAAGTTTCAATTTTAAGTATGAAAATCCTAATATGTATTATTTCAGGTGTTGTATGTATGTATCATTCACATAATAATTATTATCTTCGGAAGCTAAACTATATTTCCCCTTACACTTATTTTCAGTTTGTGCACACTTCCATTTGACATTAGAACTCGCTAGCCTAATCGCTATAGCATATTATTATTATTTAGGCTCGTTCAGCGATAATGTCTGGGTTGCCAACGCCTGTATACAAGACCGCTATAATTATACGACTCTACCTGTGCGAGTATATGTATACATACATATGTATATAGTTATCAATTATATTGGCACTTAGCACAAAAAGTTTGTTTACAACGATTTCAAGTGCGAAATGTTCGAAGGGTATAAGCAAGAAAATATGAGAAAAGAGAGAATCTGAAAAAATTCTAGAAGTACATGCAGCGGTGATCAACTACAATGAATGTATGTAGGTATATCCACATAATTCTAACTCCTTAACTACGTTTCAAATCGATCATTAAGTGTGAACTTAGTTTAAAACCTTTGCAGTTGGTCTAGTTAAAATATTTCCCCCTCTGTTAGCCAAATAGGTCCACTTTATTGCGATAGAACCTGATACCATAGATATTTCCATGTGTGATACAAACACATGATTGTGGGTGCAATCCATTTGCCTCGACTTGGCAACGCTTTTATCAGTAATTTTCGAAATTGAAAAAAGAAATAATTAACTAGATTCGATAAGGTGGCGCGATGGCCGTGTGAACACGTTTACACGGGGAGAACTTTGCGAAGAATGCTCTTGTGCTCAATTTGTGAATTCCTTAATTTTCCAATAACTACTTTGTCAGTCACACACACACACCACCAAATACCCAATGACGTCAATTGGAAGCGATGAAGCTCGCTTACAAGGCGCAATTTCCATTATTTAGCCGCAAAACCCACAATATCGAGGTCCCTCCATTGTAATACATTATGTAGCAAATTGACCATTCTAGCGTGGTAAAATGGAACCCGAGACGACGGGGTCTTTAATGAATGCAACTTGCATGTGCCCGGCAAACTGTGTGTTAAACTTACACAGTTGACAGTTTCCAACAGCAAATTACTGTGTGCCCTACCCCATATAGGGGGTATAGTGAACCCGATTTGGAGTAGGAATAGTACTGGGTATTCTCTGAATTCTTATCCAATTTTAACTACTGCACTTTAATCAACATTGATACTTTTAAAACTAGGAAAATAAATTAATAGCAAATAACCCAAATTACCTAAAGCTCCTTTTCTTCACAAAATCACTAGATCCTATTTTATAATTTGTATAAATTTTTTTTTTTTAACACAGTTTTTGCTTTTGTATCCGCAACGAATTTATTTTACAGTAAAAATGATAACTCAGACAAATTATTTCCTTAATTCTAATAACACGAAAACTGGTATTCAGATAGTTATATAGTTGGCATATTTATGCATCAGCAAAAACTGACTTTATTTTTTTAATTTTTATTTCCAACTTCAACCAAAATCTAAAAAAAACTACAATATTTGCTTAACTCTTGATGGCACATTAGTGATAAACTACTAATTGGAATTGTTAATCCATTGATTAATTTGGGTTGATTCAAATGTTTTATGCGTTTAAGTTCTTTCTCTTCAATTATGGGTGATTCTAATTTCCATTTAGTAACTATCCCGAATACACCAGCACTACAATTTAATCTTTGATGGCACATGAGTGATACAAAATTAATTGGAATTTCAGCTCAATCGATTACTCTGACCCAATTGCAAATATTCCATGCGGTTGAAAGTGTTTGTGTGTGTCCAATTAGAGGGCCACAATTACACTTCAGAGTAATTTGCATAGTGAAAACCACAAATTAGAGGCTTATTTGATCCGCCATCATAATTCAATTTGCGGGCGACCAACAGACCAACATAGTAAACAATGTGTAATTTACCTTCCGTTTCGAATGAATTTGATTGCAGGGTGCCAAGAAGCCCTTCGACCAGGTGATCCGTGCCAACATTGGAGATTGCCATGCCATGGGCCAGCAGCCATTGACCTTCCTGCGACAGGTGAGTTGGATTGGATAGTCCTTTGATTGATTTTTTTACCTTTGCAGTGAAGGAGACATTGTAAAGTATATGTATGTGTTCTAGATCAGTCTATGTTGCCTTATCCGTCCGTATATCCATCTGTCCGATACTACGCAATCTTGTTTCTCAGTTTCCCAGAAGTTTCTGTCTATTCTAGTCGGAACGAGACGGATTGAAAGATCAAATAGTAATAACTATTATATTGGATATTATATATTAAATTATCCAAGATATATTAATAATTTACCTTTACAAAATTTTATAATCGGTCAACGGTATAAGAAATACGACATTATGAAATCTGGAAGGGTATATAAACTTCGGCTTGCCGACGTTTGTTTTCTTTCTTCTTAGATTTAATCGATGTTATTTTATTTTACTTGTTTAGCTGCTGGCGCTGACCTTTGAGTCTCGTCTGCTCGATTCACCCGATTACCCGGAGGACGTGAAGAAGCGCGCCTGTGCCATTCTGGACGGCTGCCAGGGTCAGTCGGTGGGCTCCTATACGGACTCCGCCGGACTGGAGGTGGTCCGTCGCCAGGTGGCCAAGTACATCGAGAAGCGGGACGGCGGCATCGCCAGCGATTGGCAAAACATCTACCTCACCGGCGGCGCTTCTCCCGGCATCAAGAGCATTCTCGCCATGATCAAGTATGCCGCAAATTCCGGGAAACATTTCTTTATTGCAGTAGATAAGGCTTGCCTTTCTGGAGCTATGTACATATTATATAATGCCAGAGATATGGCCTATATATCTCTTTATTTTTTTGGGCAAAAGTGCTTCAGTTTAAGCATGCAAAACTTCTGAAAGAAGGTAGCAGAGATAAATATTTTTATGGTATAGTTGAATTCTATACAAGTTTTTTTTTTTTTTTTTAAATAGGTTAAATACTGTGCTACAAAAATATGGTTTTTGTAAGTTTAAGATTTAATTTTATGGTTTTAAAGCTACAGAAATCGTAAATAACTTTAACTGTCATATTTGGCAGCAAGTATCTTAGGAAGTTTATTTTAGTTTTACAGATCAATAAATTATTGAAATAAGGCAAAGTCTTTAATAGTACCGAGATGGTTTAAGTGGTTCATTTAAATGCTTTTAACATAAGGCATGGAGATTTCATTTGAAAAAAAAGCTTTGTGGGTCTAAAATTAAATTATTATAAAGCAAAATTAACTTGTTCTTCAGATATTTTTATATAGATTCATATATTGATTTAAGATTGATTTTTACTTATTTATTTATTCGCCTTGAGACTATATAAGACAATTTATAAAATAGACTGTTTATTTGTTGAATCCAAATTAAATCAGTTGGTTGTTTCAGCTCCGAGGTGGATGGCAAGGCTCCGGGAGTGATGGTGCCCATTCCGCAGTACCCCCTGTACTCGGCCACCATCTCCGAGTACGGCATGACCAAGGTGGACTACTACCTGGAAGAGGAGACCGGCTGGAGTCTGGGCAGGAAGGAGCTGCAGCGCTCCTTTGACGAGGCCAAGAAGACGTGCAATCCACGTGCCCTGGTCGTGATCAATCCGGGCAATCCCACCGGCCAGGTGCTGACCCGCGAGAACATCGAGGAAATCATCAAGTTCGCCCACGACAACAAGGTGCTGCTGCTGGCCGACGAGGTGTACCAGGACAACGTGTACGACAAGAACTCCAAGTTCTGGTCGTTCAAGAAGGTGGCCTACGAGATGGGCGAGCCGTACCGCAGCCTCGAGCTGTGCAGCTTCCTGTCCACGTCGAAGGGCTTCCTGGGCGAGTGCGGCATTCGCGGCGGCTACATGGAGGTGCTCAACCTGGACCCCCAGGTCAAGGCCATGCTGACCAAGTCGATAACGGCGGCGCTCTGCAGCACCACCGCCGGCCAGGTGGCGGTCAGTGCCCTGGTCAATCCGCCCCAACCCGGCGAGCCCTCCTACGAGCTGTTCAAGCAGGAGCGCGACGGCATCCTCGCCGCCCTGAAGGAGCGGGCCGAGCTCGTCCACAAGACGCTTAGCAGCTTCGAGGGCTACAAGGTGAATCCCGTGCAGGGGGCCATGTACGTCTTCCCCCAGATCGAGATCCCGCCCAAGGCCGTCGAGGCCGCCAAGGCCAAGGGCATGGCCCCCGATGTTTTCTACGCATTTGAGCTGCTCGAGACGAGCGGTAAGTTTCATTTATAAACATATACAGCTGCGCGGTCAAAATAATAGTAGTTCTTTAGTTTGGAAGCTAATACCATAAACTAAGTAAGGGAAATATACAAATCTGCATTTAACATAGGTATATATAAAACATTAAGACATTTATAAAATAGATTTTTAAAAACATTTATTTTTTTAGTTAACTCTAAAAAGAAACATGTATTAAAAACATTTTTATTTCAATAATAAGTGCAGTTGAACGAGATTTTATAATTCATTTTCCTAAAATTTTTATAAAATCATTTAGTACAGTACCTTAAAAAGTAAAATTTAAGAAATTACTATCAATTATAAATATTCTTGAATACTCAAACAGGTACTATTACTACTACTACTACTATTTTTTTGACCGTAATTGTAAATATTGCCCTTTACTTTACCAGTGTCTAATTCTTGGGTTCTTTCTCCTCCACAGGCATTTGCATTGTTCCTGGCAGCGGATTTGGCCAAAAGCCCGGCACCTGGCATTTCCGCAGCACGATTCTTCCGCAGACGGACAAGCTGAAGCTGATGATGGAGAAGTTCCGTGTGTTCCACGCCGATTTCATGAAGAAGTACAAGTAGACGTCTCCCTGCGCCACGCCCACCACCCGTCCCCCGAACCCCCTACCCCTGTGTTAAAAGTGTCGATCCTCCGGCTTAGGATTAAAATATAAAACTCCCTATTTGTTTTTTTTTTATCTTTGTTACTGTGTCATAACTGAATGCTTCTTTAATCTGCTTTATATATGAAATATATAAATATATAAACTGTGTACAACTTTTAAGTCCCCCTGAATTGTATCCCTGTCCTGCGCAGCTATAATATCTACGATCACGTTTCCAGTTAGCAATTAACCCACTTGTTAAACCATATATTGATCTTTATTGAATTGAGATTCTCCTGGCGGAGAAATGACAATAATTTTTGTTAGAGCCAAGAGTTGGCGCCAAATTGGAAATTCTGATATTGTTCTAGACGAAAGTTATTTGCTTTATGTACACGTATAATATTTAAATACATACATAGCATATTTAGCCCTGAATGTGATTATCCCGTATCGATCACGATAACATACGATGTGTGTGTATTCAAGTCATTACTAATTGTTATAAAAAAAAAACAAAATATGAAAATAAATCAAATCTATTGTTAAACAAGACTTGGAATGTTTTTAACTTCGGAAATGGGAAAACTTTTTTAGGGATTTCTTTTAGACTTTTACTCACAAATTATAAAATAAGTATTGAAGCGAAGAATATATCATGGTACTTCACATTCAAAACATATTTAAATTCAAATTGTATTTTTAATTTGTATAACAAAATCGGAAATAGAAAATGCAAACAATAATTACAAAGAATTTGATTTCTCCCAACTCTTACTAGAAATCCCTGGCTTCAAAAATACCATTTAAGTGATAGCTTTTATAGCTATCATTATAAAGTTAAGTTCCTGAGCCCACCCGAAAATAACAAGGTCAGTAAAAGTGTTTTGGTTTTAAATTATGTTCAATTTATTGATTCTCATTTTACGACTTAATTACTTGCACTTTCGTCAATCTATTTAGAACTTCTTACGTTTTCTTTATATTCACTTTTCTCTTAAACATTTTGTGTTGCGACAGATTCAGAGAAGAAACAAATGGATAATGTATGTAGAATCGCATTTACCTTCTTCTTTCTTCTGATGCCTCACTCTTTGTGTGTTGTAGTTGTTGGTTGCAGGATTACTTATTTTTCACTTTTTCGGAATTAAAATCTACCAAAGTCTTAAAGCCTAAATACCAATATGTACCGTAATTGTACTGTGGCTATACTTGCGATCCAGATCCAGATCGGAGATGGCTGGGTTGTGTGGTGGTCTTTTTTGTGGAGTTGCTCGACTTCTTTAATTTTTTGTTTTGGGAGGGGATGTATATATGTATACGTTTTGCAAGGGCGGAAATATTTGAGTCAAACTAAGGAATCTGTGGCGCTCTCTTCTCGTGAGGGGCAAAACAGACACATTTTTGGCCCCAAACTGTGTGGCTGTGTTATACATATCTCTATCTACATATATGTATAAGCAATAGGGTGTTGTCCGGATCGGGGCTCCTCCTCCTTACTGTGCTCATCTAATGGCGATCCCTCGAATCGGAGCGACTGCGACGATCCCGCGAGAAGCTGCGACTGCGTGTCCTGGAGCGACGGGGTGAGCGGGATCTGCAAAGAAATGGGTGGCGCGTTGGGGGAAACAGATTGGCACGTCACACACAGACAGGATACAGAAAGAGAGAGGAGATGAGAGGAGAGAAAGAGAGAGAGAGAGAGAAAATACAAATTAAATAGATTTTGCACAAACGAGTAACTTAACTAGGCGTGTAGTAAGATAACAATTCCTTAAGATACGTAAAGTTGATAGTGGGTCTCGATCAAACAACACACAACTTGGGCTGACGGATCTGGTGGATCGGAGAGCTGATATTGGAGCTTTAATTTGAGCGGAGCTGAGAGCTGGCTGTATTTTTTTTGTGGTTGAAGGTGCTTGAAGGTGGTGGAGATATAGCTGATTTTGGTTTTTGATTCTTTTTTTTTGGCCCCATTTACGAAAGCGTTGGTGTGACATTTACATAAAGTAATTGGTGGTGGTTGGTTGGATTGGTTGGCTGATTGGTTTCTTGGTAGGTAGTTGCTTAGTTGGTTGATGAGCAGAGCAGACTGAGAAGACTGTTGTTGTTGTAGTTGTTGTTGAATTGTAGTAGTAGTAGTAGGTTCTTGTTGTTGAATTGTTGTAATTTGTAGTTTGGGCTGTTGATACGAATACGATACTGAGCTGATTCTGGGCTGATTGACTGTGACTAAAGTGGCTGTGGTGTGGTGGTTTTTTTTTTTGTGTGTGTTGTTGGTGGATATATATATAAATATTGGTGAATCATTCTATTCTGTTATCTGTTGCAGCAGCCGAAGAACGTAGGTCGAATGAAGAAGCAGTTGGTGGGGAAGCATCAGCATCAGTTATCAGCAAAAGAGGTTCAGGTGGTGGTTGTGGTTTGTGGTTGTGGCTGCTCCTACCATCCGCGAAGAGGAGAGACGAGCTTGAAGAAGACCCTGCCCTGCTGATGCTGCTGGTGCTTGGTGGGGTCGTTTAGTTGGTTGGTGGTTGGTGAACCGTCTGATCTGACTTTCTGACTGAATTCTAGTTGATCGGGTCAATGCATAAACACATTTACACAACACACGTATATATATATATATATATACAGAGAGCAGACAGTTAGCGCGAACAACATTATCTCAGTAGATGTTAGGATACAAGAACGAAAGATGAAAAAAAAAAAAAATTAGCAGAAACCATAAATAGAAATATTACAAACGGATTTTGTTAGAGACGTTACGTTTTCGTTTTGTTTCGGTTCGGTTCGAAGGGAAGTGGTGTTGGTGGCGGCCAAAGGTTTCATACTTGCTGCGATTGAAGGAATAAGCGTGAAGCAGCAGCCTCAATCTTGATTGATTGCAAGGGAAAGGTGCAACTACTGGGTGGTGGTGGCAATAAAAGATCTACGAGAGATACTTTTGCTGACCGGCTGCCAGATGTTGTAGTAGTAGTAGTAGTAGTAGTAGTAGTAGAAGAAGAAGCTGTTGTTGCAGTTGGTCTTTGTAGCTGTAGCTTGTTGCTGATGCTGCTGTAGCTGCACTAAAGATGACGGATGATGAGGTGGTGGGTGGTTTGTTGGGGACGAAGGAAGCAGGCTGAAGACAACCGCAGCAGAACTTGGAGGCGTAGGAAGTTGACTTATTGAAGCGTTGCTGGACTGGTGAGTGTGTATATATATATATATGCTTAGATACATATTGGAGTTAGATTCTTGATGGAGTTGCTCTGTTGCCGTCGATGCCCGGTTCGCTGTGGTTTCTTGGTGATTAGTGTGGTTAATGGTGTGTGTTTGTTGTGTAGCCTGAAGATGGGGTCAACTAACAGACCGTACATGATGTGAGAATGTGGGATGCACTATGGGGCATACGATAGCTTTTGTTGGCATAGATTCAATATTAATAATTAGTTAATAACTTTTTTACGTCTAAAGTATTGTTTGATTTGTCCATTTTTGTTCTAAAACAAACTATATTAAAGTGCACATTTGTTTACTAGCTCTTTTTTTTAGTTTTAGCATAATAAAAAATGCTTACGACTGATGCTCAAAAAAAGGAAGACAATTACTTTTCAATTTAAATACACTTTCCTTTTTAAACCATGACTGTACCAAATAATGCTTCAAAATATTTGGTTTAAGCAAGATATTGACCAAAAAGTGTTGGAAAAATTATTTTACAAAGAAAATTCTGTGCCAATTAAAAAGAAAAAATCAAAAAACAAAAAAGAAACATTAAAGTTGGCTTCGTTTTTATGTTATTAATAACCAACACAAATAGTGGTCGTTTGCCCCATAATGGGATGTATGTATGCAGGTGGCTGTGGGTGAGTTTGGTCTGGTTTTTGGGTGCATTATTCTTGTAGTTGCGGAGCCGAAGACGTCGCTGATGATTTGTTTTTTGGCCAGGGTCGAGCTGAACAGGTGGTGGAGGGGGTGTAGTGTTGCGGTCATTCGGTTTTTTGTTCTGGTTCTTGGTCAGCGGAATATATTTATCGAATTTGTTGAATTTCTGACAAGGGCCGCACAACAAATTGCATGGTGGTGGTGAGGTGGCTGTTGTTGTTGGTGAAATGTGTGTAATAGGAGGAGCAGGATCTGCTGTTGTACTAGTTGTTCTTGTAGTAGCTGTTGTTGTTCTTGTTGTACTTGTTGAAGGAAGAGGAGTAGTAGAAGTTCTAGTAGTAGTAGCTGTTGTTGTTTTTTTTTTTTTTTTTTTTTTTGTTGTTCTTTTAATTATTATTATTATTGATGTTGTTGTTGTAGTAGTTCTTGTTGTGCTTGTTGTAGTAGAAGAAGAAGACTTTATCCTGCAAAATGATTGTGAGACCACATTAAAATTGGCTCTAAATCGAACGATTTACTTTGGTTTTACTATGTTTAATTATTTTTTTTTTAATACATTTTTTTTTTTACTTTTTTACTAAAAAACAACAAACAAAACGTTTTCTCTAGGTAAAGCTATACTCTTTGAACTTTAAACTATGGACCTCGGGGGTGCGTAATGAGCAATGAAATGGGGTACTCTATATATTGCAATTACCCTAAAAAAAAACATAGCAAATCGATTGAATAGCAACAACCAGGACGCCACTGTGTGTGTGTGTGGTGGTAGGACTGTTTTTACCGGACGTCACTGTGCTGACTTACAGTGGGGTCCCACTGTTGAGGTAGACGTATGTGTGTGTGTGTGTTTGTGTAATTTGGCTGGCCCCGCTTTCGTATGTATACGCGAATCGATTTTTCACATGCATACATACACGCACACACGACACAGATCAAAAATATATATGTGTTTGTTTTTCTTTCTGCGCACATATTGGCAAAAATTATGATGTTTCATAATCGAATCGAATGGTGATTGAGAGAGAGGGGGGGATGCGATCTACTCACCTATAACGACCGCCGCCATCGCCGGCCCTTGTACCGCCTCCTCCGGCCCGGGCGCCACTGCCTCCGCCGCGGCCACCGCCCCCGGATCCGCCCCCGCCGCCGCCTCCTCCACCGCCTCCGCCGCCGCCACCACGCCCCTCGCGCGAACGGCCGGAGGACATCTCGACGCGGATGCGGGTGCCACAGCAGCGGGTGCCGTCCAGGCCACGGGTCGCGTCCTCCGCATCGCGGCGATCCTCGAACTCCACGAAGGCGAAACCGGGCGGATTACGGGCCACCCAAACGTTGCGCAAGGGTCCATACTTGCTGAATGCGTTCTCGATCTCGTACTTGGATGCGGAGCTGCCCAGGTTGCCCACGTACACCTTGCAGGCCAAATCCCATTCCCGGTAGCGTGGCATTATGATTGGATATGGATATGGCTTGTGGTGCTCTGTCTGTGTGTGTGAATGCTCCTTTTTCCCGCTGGCTATCAGTGGGTATTTGCGGCTCGGTTTTTCCTGGGTTTTCCTTGCTTATCCTGGCTTTTTCTCGCCTTTTGCGCAGCGAACACACCCAAAAAGCAGGACGAAAAAATATGTTTTGTGAAGAAAAAAAGATGGCGCGCTGGGCAGTGTTGAAAAGTGCGCAAACTAGCAAGACCGTTCGTCGGTATTAAAAATAACCCAAAAAAAACTGTCTACTGTTTTTTTTTTAAATACATGTTTCACGCTTCATTTTTTCACGTTATTTCCTCACGACGAATTATCAAATTAAAAGATATTTATGAACGGTATTAAAAAAAATATGCTGCACGGCCAAAAGACTTATTGCTTTGTGCAGCTAATAGCCCAAAAAAATTAAACCCTGTTTGACTTCAATAAATTATATTATTGGTCTATTATCGAGCTTTATTGAACATAATAATTTATTTGCGAATTTGGCATTTTAGCTGGGAACATTTTTTTTGGGAAAATTTTCCAAAACTACACTTTTTATCTGTATATGCTAATCGTTTCGATATTATATGACAATTTCAGACAATTCAACGAGGCATGACATTTTAAATTTCGAACTTTATTTCTCAGGATTTGGATACGAAACCGATTTCTTAAAATATTTTGTTAAACTTTTAGAATTTTGACAAAAAATAACACATTTCTTAAGAGTTTTTTCATAGTAACTTGGCCAAACAAAGACACATAGCCTAAGGACAGACTGTTTTGTGCGGCTTCTATTAAATATGACTAGAAATTTTTTTTTTTTCATTCATGAAATACAAAAAAGAAATTGTTCTTTAGAATTTACCGAATACCATAGAAAAATATTTCAAATATCATTTTTTTATTTTCCCCGATTACATCGTCTGTCAAGCTATCGATGTATAGAGAGCATGGAAAACATCGATGAACCGAGTTATCAGCTCCAACCAGCTGTCCCTATTATTTAATAAAGGCACATTATTATTGGCCCCATTCGTTTGGAGAAACTTGAATCAAATATCGGTGCACAAGATGGCCAAGAGCCCGGAAAACATAGCGCTGGATCAGCTGGACAAGGATCAAATGAAGACGGTGAGTGGGAAAGATGTGGTGATTGCACACAAAAGCCGGTGGTCAGTCACTGGGGCCATGATGCAATGTGGTTTTCATTTGATTTGGTTTTTACCATCTAGTTCTCCGACTTCCTGATGTCCTACAACAAGCTGTCCGAGATGTGCTTCACAGACTGCGTGCGCGACTTTACATCCCGGGATGTCAAGGATACCGAGGTGGGTTCTCCCAATGTCTTGTGATTTTTCAAATATATCCATCATCCAATCTCCCTTATAGGAGAAGTGCTCGCTGAACTGCATGGAGAAGTACCTAAAGATGAACCAGCGGGTCTCGCAGCGCTTCCAGGAGTTCCAGGTGGTCGCCAACGAGAATGCCCTGGCCATGGCCCAAAAGACTGGCAAACTTTAGGTGTTATTAACAATCTTAACTAGTTTAGACAACTGAGATGATGCATTTTTCCTGCATTTGTCATAATAGCTGAGTAAAGAGTAAAGAAACGAGTTGACGGTATCTACTATTCGATAATTGTGTTACTTTATTGCTGATTGATTGATTGGTGATTGATTACGGTCTAGAGATCTTGTTGTTTGAAAAGACACAAGTGTGGATCAGTTGCGGTTCTGCGGAGCAGGGCAACGTAACAGGACCAATCTCTTTCTTTTAGCACTTCAGCCTCATGACAGTAGTAGTTAAATGGTAAAATCGGGCGCCGCAGCTGCTTACGTGCTAGATGTGCCTACAATTACGTTTAAGTCACGTTAAGACCATGGGCCGCTGGCGAGTCCTCCGTGCCGGATGATGTACAACCGGTTTACCGAACTTGGTGCTGACTCGCCTGCTGACTACGGCGATCTCTAAACTAGGTTTAATGCATAGAAGCCATCGCCTGCGGCTTTCTACTCAATACTTAGGGCTACACACGGTTCGCCAATGCGTGGTTTTCGTTTTCCGGCTGGGAGCTTCTCCGTTCAATGACTCGTGGTGGGGGCCTCCGACGGAAAACCCTCCGCTTCGGTGATCAGGGCGTACTCCAGAATCACGCGACCCTCCTTGTATCTGAGAAAAAAGAAAGGATATTGAATTAGGAAGATCTCTCAATTAGCGCCGTTACCAGCCTTGCCGTCTTTTTTAGTTTTGAAGCTTAAATTGATTATGGCATCATACAGTTTAAGGCCTGTTTGTTTTTTATAAAACTCATCACATCCTCGTCTGAATAAATAAACCACTACCGAAATAGTAGTTCAGAAAAAGAAAACTAGCCAACTTGAATTAGGACGATTACTTTTACAGACTTATCCAAAGGCTAAAAACCTAAATTTCTTAACCTACAACAACATTTCAATCTCTTAGAGATAAAACGGTTATTATATCTCTAAGAGATTGAAATGTTATTAAAATCTACTAAACATTTTTTTCCCCCAATTTGCAAGGATAACAAAAACCGTATCAGCCTGCTTTTTAGCACTTTTGGACTTAATACAATTACTTTTACATTCTCATCAGAAACCTTACGCCCTAAAATCCTTGATCTACACATATATTCCAAAGTTATTGCGATAAAATGGTGAACTAAAGCTACTTTAATAGGTAAAAGAACATTCTTATTTCTGATCCACTTTTGGGACTATTTTTACATTGATCTACAAATATACTTCAACCTAATTGGAAGGAAAAAGTAAACAAAAGCTACCTAATTATTATTCCAGCAATGCCAGTCTGATTTTACCCACTTTTGAGACTCCTCGGTGGCGAACTCGTACATCCAGCCCAGTTTGGCGCCGCAGTTCTTGCACATGACATCGCGCACCATGTGGCGTCCGGTGAGCATGACCCGTTCCTGGATGTTGCTGAAGGTCAGGTTTACGACCCGTTTGAACAGATAGGCGCGTCCTGCCAGAAGATAATACGATTAATATTGCATAACCAGATCAGTTCGCAATCCAGATCAGAGGACTCACCTGTTGCGCCCGTGAATCGGGTGCTGATCAGTTGGCTGCGGTTGGTCAGGTTTGTGTGGCACTGGGCACAATTGAAGAGCTTTAGCCCGCCGAGGTGTTCCAGAAAAATGCGTCCCATTGTGCTTCTCCTCCGTCCGCTCCCTGCCCACCTTTCTCTTCCCCTCTCGCTCTTCTAGTCTCGCCCCGTCTCGCTTGCACCCGTACTTGCTGTTGGGGTTCCTTTGTTTCTATGCGGGGAATAATGCGGGTAGCACAGGCAATTACTTTGATTACTTTGGGCCTTGTAATGCTCCTTATCTCGATCTGCGTTGCGCTTTTGTTTTGGACTCCAAAATTTGCACAATCCAGGGGAATCGAACAACGCAGTAGTACCTTAATCAGCTGCTCGGATCTGGTGGACACTCTTCCCGAATTCACCGGGCTATTTCCTGTGCCCTCACGCCACGCACTTGCAATCGGATTGGATATGATATGGGAGATATATAGCCCCGATTTGGGTTCAGAACTACTAATGACGCTCGAAAGTAAACTTCTAGTGTTGCCACAGGGTGGGCTCTCGGCAACGTTGCCAGACTGCAGGTGAATGGCTATCGGTATTTAATAATTAAATTTACGCGATACTATCGCTTTTTTATGGATTTTTATTTCTATGAATAATATTTTTATCTAATTTTTGAGTAAAAAAAACCTAAACAGTTTTTCCTTAGCATGGGCAAATATCCATAAGTGTATTTCAATGGCATTGAACTTAAAATGCTGTATGTTTTTGTGGTCTGACACCGTTTCTAAAATAATTTTATTTAAATGTTTTAAGCCGGCCCAAGGTCAGTATAGTCTATTAAATTAGTAGATAGAAACTTAATTGTTGTAAACTCTCGCTTTTTGGTATTTTCAATACTTCCGATTCGTTTTATAACCTGGCAGAAGGTATTATAATTTCAGTCACAAGTTTGCAACGCAGTGAAGGAGACATTTCCGACCCTTTATACATATATAGATATTGATTGATCAGCATCACTAGGAGAGTGGATCTTGACATTTCTGTCTGTCCGTCCGTTTCTACGCAAACTAATCTCTCAGTTTTAAAACTATCTGCATGAAACTTTCCCAAAACTTGTCTTTCTATTGCAGGTAGTAACATAAGTCGGAACGAGCCGGAACGGACGACTATAGCATATAACTCCCATAGGAACAATCGGAAAAATAAATGAAAAAAAATTATAAATTATAATAAAAATTATTATATATAGTAATGGTTGAATATTTTAGAATTACGGTTTCAATTTCATCAAAATCAAACGACTATAACATAAAGCTCCCATGGAAACAATAAAAATATTAAATTTTTTTTATATGTAATTTTTTTTAAGTTCTTTGTTACTTATTGATAATTTGGCAGTTCAGAATTTAACTTTTAATTTTATTAAAAACGAAAAATGATATCATATAGCTGCCATAGGAACTATCGATTAATTGATCTGCAAAACATCATAGCTTCATTGTTTTTAAACATATACGCAAGTAATCATAGTTTTAATGTTTTTAAGAATATTTAATTTTTCTTTCTTTCTTCTTTTTTTTTATAAAAATATGAAATAAATTATGAAATCTTAATTAGAGAGTGCTTTAATCTTATTATGATTAAATTAATAAAAATCGGATGCTCACATTAAAGATCAGCCACAATTTATGGTATGTTTTATAATTAAATTTATGTCATCTCCAAATATTTTATCAACTTATTGTTACTAAATTATTACTGATTTTAATTTTTTTTAATTATTGTTAAGTTTAGCGAGCTGACCGTAGCTCTAATCGAAATAATAAACATTCCTAAATAGCTTTTGAGATTTTTTAAAATATTTTGCCTGCCCTTCATATTTCAATAAGTTTACGTATTAAATTAAATGGCTTTCAAAGTGCACATAAAATTAAAAGTAGCTGATAACAATATTTTAAAAATTGTAAATTATACAAAAATAATTGAGATTAACATATTGTAATAACGCCTGCACCCATTTAACAAACCTGGTTGAAAACTTGAATTAATGACATATTTGAAACGGTATAAAAAGTATTTTTTGGGAGCCAGACGGTATATTTTTCTGCCAGCGGTCACACTGACCCCACAGTTTGTTGTTGGTAAAAAAAAAGGTAAAGCGGGCGGACGTGCGTGGAACTGAATTTATTTTCCGTACCGTGTCTTAATTTTCGCTGCTGTGTGCGTGTATATTCAGTTGTTTTTCTTTTTTTTTTTTGCATTGACGTTACCTGAACAGTTTTCTCTGCTGCTAATTTGCCTACAATTACATGCATATTTCCGCAAGTGTGCGAGAAGAGTTGCTGTTTTTTTCTGTGACCGTTTTTCCGTGTGTCTGTTTCTTTTTGTGCTCCGTGTTCCGTGCAAACAAAGGATTTGTTCTCGGGCTCCACACACAGTTAGCTTTTTGCTTTTTTCCCTTTTTTCGCTTAAATATTGATAAATGATAAAGGGCCAGACTGCCTGTGCATGTGTGTGTGCGTTTCGAGTGTGTGCCAGTGTGTGTGTGTGTATGCAATGCTGAAAACGCAGACGGAAGAGTGGGGAAAGGAAAGGAGAGGAGAAGAAGAAAAGGAGAGCAAAAAAATTGGATCAGTTTTCGATTTACGATTTCCGACTGTCCCCATACTTGACACTTTCCTCTTTGTCATGAATTTTCTGTATAAAAATTTCCTTGTGTGAGCACACACGAAAATAACAAACGCAGCAGAAAACGAGCGGAGAGAAAAGAAGAGAATAAACAGTAGAAGCAGAGGGAGAAAGAAAGGGGGGATAGGAGATAAACGCAAAATTTGTGGTTTTTTGTTGCCGATTTCCAATCGGTTTTTCGATTAATTCCGATCGTTGCGTAGACTATTTGCACAAGTGTGCGTGTAAAGTTTTGCTGATTTGTTTGTGTGTGTGTGTGTGTGTGAGCCATTAGTTGTTTTTGTTTTGGATAGCTAGCAACAATAACAACTACTAAAAGAATAATAAACGAAAAATTAACAACACTTTGCAAACACGTGTTTAATACTCGATTTACAGTCGAAAGCCACAGGACAAGCCAGCAAACAAATTAAGAAAACTGAGCTAAACAAGAAATCCAAATGAAAAACGGTAATAAGTCGAAAAAGTCAAAGTGCAAAAAAAATGACTGAGAAAGTGGAAGAAATTAAATATCTTTTCGGACTAGAAATCAGTTAAACAAATGTTTTATAAAATTAAAGTTATATTCCAAAGTTAACTTATGTATGTTGTGGGTAATAAGGTGTTTTCTCTCAAATAGAGTTTTGAGAGAATTGGGAAAAAGTACTATTTCTCTTCACTTTCCACAGCTACTAGTAGAGAGATTCCTTAAACTGGTGAACTATATAGAAATTTATTACGAAATACTAGGAACAGGTTAGAAAGCGGACCTGACATATGAAAACAACAAAGAACAACAACAACCGGGCGACTCAAAAATAAGTCGCCTTTTCAATCTACCTCTCCAAACATATGCAAAATCAGCATTCTATAAAAAAAAATAATCAAATGAGTGTACAACAAAACATTGAAAAAGAAGCTCCAAATCCAGAAAAATAAACAATATAAGAAAACAACAACAACATCGAGCGGCTGGAAAGGGAAAAACCGCCATCTAGCGTCGGCGAGTAAAAACCATTGCCCGCCACAAGATGGCGTGCCTTAATACTCTGAAGCAGGAAATCAAAACTCTGGAGAAAATCTTCCCGAAGAATCACGAGCGATTTCAGATTCTTAATTCCAGCGTCGATGAGCTGCTCTGCAGGTTTATCGATAAGAATGGAAAGCGCTACGACATCCATGCCAACATAACGGTAAGTTTCTTGGTTTTCCATACGACCATATGCACTGTGAAGAGATGGGGGCTTAACTGTATACATATATGTATCATTTCAATTTTAACTTTTCAAGACTAAGGGCTTATAGCTTCTCCAAATATTTTACAAATATAAACATTCTTACTGCACGGCTTTAGCTCACAGTTGATAACTATGTGTATCATATTTAAGCAAAAGAAATGGAAATTCGTAATGAATTTCTAACAAGTTTTTCCATGAAACTGGCCTTCTTTACAATTTGAAAACTAATTTTCGCAATCATCACCCCCCTAAGTGCACAAAAATAAGAAATTCAAGATGGAATTCGATATATAAGTCTAATCACTTTTATATAATTATCGTCCTATGCACCTACTTTATTTGTCGTGGTATGGTGGTATGGGTATTGGAGTACTGTTATGGCACCGTGTTTACAAAAGATATGAAGCTGGGAGAAAACCCAATGTTTAGTCGCGTCATTTTTATTGCCCGTTTTTGTCCTCTTTACTTTTTACTTCATGACCAATGCAATGATAACTATATTTAAACGGCGATCAATTATTGCTATACATAGCAACTGATTCGCTGCTGACTCCCGAGGCTAATGGTTCACAATAGCTTCGCAACATTAGAAGATTTGAGATTTAAGAGCATTCGACAATTTAAAAAAATATAAAAGTTTTTCTAAAACTATTCTGTTCTAGACAGACTTTACAGAAAAATCAGCTTAGTTTTCCAGTCCTTTAGCTCCCATATAACGCAATTTGTTTTCTTATTTTATTTTTTGTATATACAAAAGGATAATCACTCAGAATATTTTAATTTCGAGGTAATCTTTTTCCACCGTGATTTTGTTCCTGCCCTGTAGCAATCTTATCTTTCTCTTTCTGAATGTCTCCTTTCTTCCTTGAAATAGTGCTTTCCTTGTCAGTTTTCTCCGATTCTACTTCTTTTTAATTTTACTTTATCGTTTCTCTCTTTCTCATTCCCGCACACGAGTTTATATATGTGAATATTTGTGCCGCTTCTTTATTCCCACGCTGCTCAGTTGAGATGAGATATACATTTGTACGTATGTATATATAAATATGTATTAGTCTGAGTGATCTTCCTTTTGTTGTGACCACTACAACAGATCCTAAAAAGTGTATTCCTGAATTCATACAAAAACAATCAAATCTTGATTTATTTCAGTTTAAAAATCCAAAGACATGAAATTTTGAATTCCAAAATTTGGCCATCTTGTCCTACACTTTTGCAATATAATAAAAATTACCCTCGATGAGGTGTGATTCATTGCACCCGACCATCGGCTGCCAAGCTGCTCCATCTGTTTTCTGCTTTCTGTTTTCTGTGCACTGATCCCCGCTTGGTTCAACGATCTAATTAAAGGTTATAATTTCGTACTTGCTGTCGGGTTCGGTTCTCTGTCGTTTATTATTTGTTTATTTTCATGTGCATGCAAAGTAGCCCCAATCCCAAACGACGTCGACCAATTCACCTGAGAACGGCTGAAAATGAGAACGCGAATGGATATAAGAGAGATCTTTTGTGTGTGTCCAATTCTCGAGTGCAAAGTATAAGTCCTTGACCCACCCCACACACGCGATTTGCAAGGTCCACCCCGGTACAACTTGCGTGGTTCAAGATTAAATCCGTATATGTAGTATAATATGGGAAATATATCAACTCAACTAAACTAAACCTTTTATGGAATAGTTATGGTCTTTGGCAATATTTTTTCTTATCTTAAGTATCACTAATTAAATCTATTGCTGACAAGTATATACTAGCTTTATATTTATGGTTATATTCTTAATTCTTTCCTGCAGGAAACGTATCCCTCATCGCCACCAGTTTGGTTCGCCGAGAGCGAGGAGACGAGCGTCACAAATGCTGTTCAAATACTTAGCAATACAAATGGACGTGATAATCACGTGATTAATCAGGTTGGGACCCTTATCCTTATAAAATATAGAGTTCAGTTTGTCTATAATCTAATAAACGATATCTTGCACAGGTGGGCATACTGCTGCGTGAGCTGTGCCGACTACACAACGTTCCACTGCCACCCGACATCGATAATTTGGCCCTGCCGCTGCAAACGCCGCCGCCATGCGCTTCTCCACTTCGCTGCGAGCAGAGGCCAGGGGGCGGGGGAGCGGGGGGCGGCGGCGGACCGCACGGCAACGAGGAGACCGATTCGGATCAGGAGGAGATCGAGGATCCCATCGGCGAGAGCGAACAGGAGAGCGAGGGTGACGAGGACTTGCCGTTGGAAATGGATGATGTACGAAGTACAAACAAGGTGAGCTATGTTATAGGTTATTTAATGTCCGGAGATCTCGTGGGCTATACCTTTAAAAGTCTTAAGAGGCCCCAAGCGAATGATATTGGTTTGGTGGTTTTTTAACTTAAAGCTTAAGTATATTTCCCTAAATATAAACCACCTTAGGGGTATCTGAGTAGTTTTTCCATGTACCTTACAAAAGCATTCAGGGCTTCAGTTTGATTTAAACGACTTTGGGCGTCAACTGTAGTTCTTTTAATATAAGCCCTTATTTCGGTTTGTGCTGACATTTGCACCTTAAGTAGTAATTACCTTTAAAGAACTATTTTCCGATGAAATTGCATTTAAATTGACCAAAGAAATATATTTGTTGCAACCGAATATAAGTTCCTACTTGCCTGCAATTACTTTTGAATTGGTTAGGTAATTGCTCTGGGAACTATTTACTTTAAATCGACTACATAACTATAAATGTTTTTGGAAGAATTAAGAAAAGCCTAAGAAAATGTTGGAACTGAAATGCTATACTAATTTATTTCTGCAGAATTGCTCACTACATAAGCTATACAAAATCATTTTAAAACATGAAAACAATTTTATAAATTATTAATTATTCGTAATGAAATCTGAAACATGCAGAAGGACGACATGGAAGTGGAACACTTAGCAACTTTAGAAAGACTGCGTCAAAGTCAAAGACAAGACTATCTAAAAGTGAGTTCAATGATATTTGGTAAGAGAAAACGTGGTATATTGAACTTTTCCTTGATTTTAGGGTTCCGTTTCGGGTTCCGTGCAGGCAACCGATCGCTTAATGAAGGAACTACGTGATATTTATCGATCGGACGCTTTCAAGAAGAACATGTATTCAATTGAGCTCGTCAACGAGTCGATTTACGAATGGAACATACGCCTCAAGTCTGTTGACCCAGACAGTCCGCTGCACAGTGATCTGTTAATGCTCAAGGAGAAGGAGGGCAAGGACAGCATACTACTCAATATACTTTTCAAGGAGACGTATCCCTTCGAGCCGCCCTTTGTGCGCGTCGTCCATCCGATTATCTCAGGTGCGATTAGCTCACTTGATTGAGTGTAAATGTAGTCCTAGAACGTGAAAGTATGCTTTATTTACTAGGCGGCTATGTGCTCATCGGCGGCGCCATCTGCATGGAATTGCTGACCAAACAGGGTTGGAGCTCGGCCTACACCGTGGAGGCGGTAATCATGCAAATTGCTGCCACTCTCGTCAAGGGAAAGGCGCGCATCCAGTTCGGGGCCACCAAGGTATGTAAAATGCAAGTTAACAATGTCAAGGAAGCTAATATAAGTCATCCCTAAACAGGCACTGACCCAGGGCCAATACAGTTTGGCACGAGCTCAGCAGAGCTTCAAGTCGCTGGTGCAGATCCACGAAAAGAATGGTAAGAATCCAGTGATATTAATCATAAAGAGAGCATTCCATTTTAATGAGCACCCTTTCGTTTTGCAGGCTGGTTCACACCGCCCAAGGAGGATGGCTAAGGCAGAAGAGTCTCCAGACGCACATCCTTTCTAGTATAACGCATGCCACAACCAACACAGACCCATCTGAACCCCCACTCAGCGTCAACATTACCTTATCCACATCCGCAAAGCACACATCCCGCTCTCACTGCCGGTTTACTCTGATATTGATATTAGATAATCTGGCCTGGTCAGCAACCACTAAATCATTATATGGACGACGCCCCCGAATTCAAGGAGAAGGCGGCCCACATTTTTTGTACGCGGTTTGCATCGTTGATGAAAGTTGGATGGAAGCGACATCCACATGCGCATATGTTTAATTGCACTTGTAAACCCAAAACCGACTTGTTAAGCACACACTCTTATAATCACGGTTAAATGTTTCGTTGCATGAATTTCATATGTATATGCCCCACTCCTCTTGTTTTATTGTAGTGAGTAGTCTTTTATCCAAATCCAAATCGCCCGGCCTGAAATCGTGTATCTTGTACAGTGTCTTGGAAACTGGAGCTGATTAGAGGGTGGCGCAGAAGTTGCAAAAGAATCGGCAGCCGACGTGTGTAAAATGTAAAGGCAATATCTGTTATGTATATGAATATAATTTGTAATTTAAAAATGTAAATGTAGTGGCTTCAAAACCTTCCAAACTCACACCACCCAAAACCTGCTACCCGGCACACACACTCCCGCACACCACACATACACATACACGCCTAAAATGTAAACTAGTTAAGACGCCTAACTGTATTCTTATTTTAATTTAACAAATCCGTGGTATCTTATATTTTTTCTCTTTACTGGTAAGCAAACAACAAAAGAATAAGAATCGGCACGGTGGCAAGAGAGTTGACGCGTTGTCGAGCGGAATAGATATATATATATACCTATACATACATATAAATACACATAAATATAAAGATATATATTAAAATTAGCGCGAAAGTTTAGCTTAAGCAGATTAATACAGATCGATGCGTCGAAGATGAGCAAATTCTAAGTGTAAATTCGTCTTTCCAAATAATCGTAAAATAACGTAAACGTAAATCTAAATCTACACAACAAAAAAAAAAAACAAAAGAGCTAAAATATAAAGCTAAATCGAGAAGTTGGAGAACGAAAACCGAAAAATATTTTCAAATGTAATATGCATTAAAGTAAAAGCAAAAAACAAAAACGAGAAGAGTTAATCCAAGGGCAACTGTTTTGCTGTCCCCATTATCATTGTTTTTTTTTTATTCGTACAACGGCAGACAAAATTTCAATGTACATTTCAAAAGAGAAATTGGCAAGCACGACGAAATGTTCATTTTAAGTATGTATTTAATAAAGAAGGATATATACATCATAACACGGATCGGAAAGTAATTTATTGTGAATTTTGGGGTTCTTTTCAAGGTGTTCTTAAAGTATTTTCTGGTGGCAAATTCCGATTCCTTAAAAACAACACACATTTTTAACAGAGTTTTTTAATAGAAATATGTATTTCTTAAATTGTAGAAAAAAATTAACCATTAACACTTTCAGGAATATTAACTAAAGCTTCTGCTCCTTAAGATAATTTTCCTCCTCGATGCCTATATTAAATAAAGTTAGACTAATGCTAGACTATCCGCCCAGATCGTTGAACGGCGATGGTCAGGTTCGAGGTCACTCCACTAAGACCACGTACTTCTCCGCCGCCGGGGAGGGCTGCATCTTGGGTGCCTTGGTCTCCACGTAGGTGGGTTTGTGAGCCACCTCCCCGCAGTCCATCGAGACGCCAATGAGCATGTCCATGGCGCCCTTGAGCTGCATCAGCTCGGCGGTTAGCTTCACCTCCTCCTGGACGGCGGAGGATAGCCGTTCCAGAGCCTCCATCAGCTGCTGGCTGTAGGCCACCAGTTGCCGCTCGAAGACGTCCAGGATCGTGCTGGCTGCCATCATCAGCGTACGCATGAAGCGCGCCTCACCCAAATAATTGCAGACAAAGTCTATGAACTGCACGAGCACTTCATCAGGTCGATCGGTGAGGGCTCTGTACAGAGATTTGCGATGCAGCAGGTCATTGATGACCGCCACCACCAGCTCTGGCTTCTTCTGTGTCCTCTGCGCCGCCATCACATCGTCGAGAGCCTTCTTGTGGCAAAACTTACGCAGAAGCACGTCGAATTTCTTGAGTCCCTGTCCCTTGACTCGCTCCTTGATGGTGTGATCCACCGTCTGGGTGTTGTTTGGATGCATTAGACCTTTGCCATGCCTGCGCCCTCGATCCGCACTAATCTTCTTCAAGTGACTGGGCGTGCTGTCCACCATCATGCGACGAATGGAGACCAGACCATCCACCATGCCGGCCACCACGGCCTGATCTCCGCTGGCCACAGCCATGCTGACCACCGCATTGGGGTATGTCAACGTGTGCACCGTCTTGTAGGTGCTCACATCGTAGATCTTGACATGCCGGTCCAGGCCGCCGGAGAACAGCCGCCGGCCATCGGAGCCCAGCCGCAGACAGGTCACTGTTTTGTGGTGCTGCGACATCATGGTGAGCAGCCGGCAGCCACTGATTAGATCCCAAACGCGCACCTGGCTGCCGCCGGCGCTGACGAAGATGGAGCCGTTGGGCAGGAATAGCATGGACTCCACCGGAGCTCCGTGATCCAAGGTGCGCTGCACGGCCGTCTCTGCTCGCGTATCGTACAGATTGATTTTGCCATCGTACCCGCCGGAGACGAACATGTGCCCCGCCTGCGGATGCATGGCTCCGGCACGAATGTAGTCCGTGTGCGAGTCCTCGTACGTCTGCACCACCTTTTCGTTGGCCACGTCCCACAGACGAACGGCCTTGTCATCGCCGAAACTAGCCAGCTGCAGCTTGTCCGCCGTGAAGAAGGTGCGATGTACCGGTGCCGTGTGTCCCTTGAACAGACGCAGTATGTTCCTGCTGGTGGTGTCGAACAGCTTGACGTGGCCCTCTTCGTCGCCGGCGGCCAGCAGCCGGCCATCCTGCCGGAAAGTGGCCCCGTAGGCGGTCTTCTGGAAACGCGAGAGATTCTTGACCACCAGCTTGGTCACCAAATTGAAGATCTGCACGCGCACCGAGCAGGTCAGCACAAAGTTGTCTGGGTCACAGGGGCTGAAGTCGAGATAGTCGATGGTGTTGTGCTCCTTGAGAAGCTCCGGTTTCTATGTAGATTCAAAAATGGAAAACAGTGATCCGGCTGCCGTTGACCTCCCAATCTTTCCCGAACTTACCGCCAATCGGTCCCAGTAGACTGTATCCGGTGTCTCCACCTGCGCCCGCTGCTGAAACCGCCGTGTGTTTAGTGGGAGGAAGTTGTTCTGCATCCTGGCTGTGATTCCGGTGATTCTAAAGCAGCTAGTGATTCCTTTTACGCGCGCGCACGTGTTCCACCAAAAAACCGTGTTTAAAAACAACTAAGTAAATCGGTGTGACCAGTCTTTTAAGCAGTGCTCACAGTCTGGCTACTTTCAAGTCAAATTTGGCGCTTGGCTAAATGCACAATGAAAACGTAAGAAAAAAGTAAATAAAACAAAATAAAACAGACGGGAGTTTTTAACTGTAATATTATTAAGCCCCACTAATAAGTTTGATAAAACAAAAAAGTGGGTGTCATAACTTTTTGGTTAACTTTTTGGTTAACTTTTTGTAACGCATAGACTCTCCCAACGGTATGAAGTCCATATGTGTATTATTTTATTAAACATATATATTTAAATAAATATTTGTGGAAGAGTATCTGCGTTACAAACAACTCTCCAATTTAGAATGCCCTCTGAAAACGTATACAAATCAAATCCTGACACCCTAAAATTAATAATATTAATTTTTTTATCAGCATCACCATGAGAGTAGGAGGCAATATGTGCAATATGTGCAATGTAGGGTAAGAAGTGTCTCTGAGATACAAATATTTGACCAAATTAGAATACCCTTTGCAAATGTATACAAATTTAATCAATTATTATAGCTTTCTTTCCCGTCAGGTCGCATCACTATGGCCAACCAGCTATCGATAGACCCAGCAGGTGCGTGGGATATCGTTATCGGTGCGTGAGCACACATGTTTGCAACAACAAATCAAAAAATAATAGAAACAAACCAGCAACAAAACAACATATGCTCTCTGTTCCCCATAAAAGAGATAAAAACGTTTTCAAATTTGCGATCCGCCGGAGAACCAGATCCAGAGTGACAGCCCCTCGCACTGGGCACTAAAATAATAATAATAATAATAGAGGCTAGATCTCGTGTCCCGGCTTTAATTGAAATTTATTTGTTGTGATGCGGCCGCCACTGGGGGTTCCATAGACATAGACGTTTAGCCGTATTGTGCCAGGGTCCCAGCCTCCTCCATCTTCTGCCGCTGTCGCCTCCTCCTCCGCCCAAATCTTAATTAACCGGAGGCATTGAACATGTTTGCATTAATTGGAGACAATCAATGTGCCTGAGACCCTCGAATCGAACGGAACGGAAGCGAGATCCCCATTCCCGAGGAAGAACCATCCACCACGCCGGAATTGCACATTCGTCGGACCCACTTCTATGGAGATGGAGGAGGAACGCAACGAGAAGAAGGTGCTCTGCGAGAAGATCATCAGGGACATCAATGCGGTGTTCCTCAAGGATCAAGATCTGTGAGTCTGGCTTTTATTTATTTATTTATTGGTTCATAAACTCAAACCCTCTATAATCTCTGAATATCCCACCAGCGCCTCCTTCGAAATCATACCCAAGGAGACCAACTGCAACAAGTCGCCGGTGGTGCATGTGGAGCACAATCTTGGCCTGGAATCGTGGTGTGCCCAGCATGTCTACGACCACGCCCACCGCACACTCATCTCCCATCGCCGCCAGACGTCGGCCCAGCAGCTCCGGGCGCTCCAACAGCAGCAGCAGAGCGATACCCTGGCCAAATACTTGAACGTGGCCCTGCTGATCAATCCGGACGTGACCACCTTCTGGCACATTCGCCGCCAGCTGGTGCAAAAGAATCGACTCAGTATCAACAAGGAGCTGCAGTTCTCCGCCCTGGTGCTCTCCATCAAACCGAAGTCCAATGAGGCATTCGCCTACCGCCGCTGGCTGTACTCCTTCCAAAGTGAGTGTTCCCGGCGGGGGTTACAGATTGCAGACCAACAGATTTCACATTTTCTTCTTTCCCGCTCAGGTGCCGATGCCATCGACTGGCCCAACGAGATTGGGATCTGCGAAAGGGCCGCCGATAGATGCGCCAGTAACTACCACGCCTGGTCGCACCGCCAGTGGATCCTGCAGAGCGGCCCCTGCCTGCTCCAGTCGGAGCTGCTGCGCACGGAGAAGTTCATGCGCAAGCACATCAGCGACTACAGCTGCTACCATTACCGTCAGGTGCTCCTGGGACGCGCCTACGAGCTCAACTTCGCGCTGCCCAACGATTCCGGCGCCAGTGGTGGCTCCTCCTGGCCGTTGGCCAGTCTGCAGCTGTTGTTGGCCAACTATGGCCTAAAATGCGAACCCAAGGCGGAGGATTTGCTGCAGGTGTTGTTGCCTGATGTGGACCGAAGCGCCATAAGCAGCCAGAGGCTGAGATCGTTCCTCTACTGCTGCAATGTGGCCGCCAGCGACATGCGGCTGTGTGTGGAGCAGCGGTTGATGTATGGACCGCGGGACTGCTTCGAGCTGCATCGCCGTGCGGCCCTCAAGTTCATCGTGGAGCAGTGCGTCCGCCTGCAGATGGGTTTGGTCAGCGGTCAACCGCTTCCCACGGTCCATTTGGGCACCTTTGACGTTGAGAAGCTCCCGTTTTTGGATGCCGTGCGGCGCGAGGAGTCCTCTCTGGGCGGCAAGCACCGGCGCTGGTGCAATCTCCACCTGAGCTTTGGCTATCGGGCGGATTAGACAGCGTGACCTGAAACCTGAAACCTAAAACCTTGAGAAAAGCTCAAATCAATCTACCCCAATAGGATAACTTACTCTCTTTGCCTATTGCCGTTTTCCATCCGTTCAAATTCTAGCAAATGCATTTCGAAAACATTAAAATTTGCTAAGCAGAAATTAAATAAAAACCAGAATTAGTTGCAATCAGTAATAATTTGTTTATTAACTAAAATGCTAATTTTCAAAAAGTCCGTAGAGAACGGTTATACACCAAAAATAGAAAAATGAGTAAAACATCAGGCATTTTAATCGGATTGGAAAACGGAATACGGAAAATACATAATGTATACTCTACTTGTACGCCCCAAAGACAAAGTTCAACTAGCCCGATATGACAAATGGATCCCAAGTGGTCCACCAGTTGCATTTCGATATCTGTTAGCGTTAACTGTTCAATTCTATTCTCGATCTGGTCTGGCATAATTTGTTAGCATTATGTTCAGATTTAACCAATGCCATGCACGTGTTTGTTGTTAGCCAATTTGCAGTTAGTTTTTAAATAAATCAAACCAATAGACAACGGAGGTGGCCGCTCAATGGGTGGGTCAGTATTTGTTATCCCCAGCACAGCGAGAAATCGGCGAATATTCGTTCTTGCTCGGATTTAATTTGGTACTCTTTCGTTTAATTTTGATCTTACCTAATACCAAAAACTTAGATAAATTATAGAGCTGGGAAACTAATTCTTAAAAATGTTAATTTGAAATTTAAATATAAACTTTAAAGAGTGTATGCAAATAATTTAACTCAAATTATAATTTCTAAAAAAACTAAAAATCCAAATTTAGGTTAGTAAACTAAATAACATATTCTTAAAATGTATCATGTTGCATCGAATGATATAAGTTTATCAACCTAGCAATTGAAAAACTTATTTTGCGCTAAAAAAATGTATTACATATATGACCAAATAGCTATGAAAACCTATAATTAACTAAAATTTGTCGAGATGCCCTCTCCTTTTAAAGATATCGATTTCTTTATAGTAAAAATGACAATTTTAAATGCATCATATAGGGGTTTGTTTTTCCAAATTAATAATATTGATATAAACGTTTTGTGGAAATGTAATCAAACATAGAGCATTATCATTTTGGGATATCGTTTTGCCCGCAGCTGAATGTAGCACTTAACACGCTTGATAATAGGGATTGCTTTTAATGTTATATCGCATAATATCGCTTTTGTGGCGGTGCAGAAATGGGACTTTTGGGGGCCAGTGCGCAGGTCTGGCATCGAGATGCGAAATGCGAGCTGCGAGATGCTGTCGAAGACCCGAGATGACAACAATTTTAGCAGCGGACTCAGAATCGCCAGACCGTAATCCCTGCCAGCTTTTCAGTGTGTTTCTGGAGCAGTTCGCGAGCGGCGGTGTTTTAGTGCTGTGTGCGTTGTTGAGTGGCTTAAAGTGCTGGCTTGTTTAGAGGTTTAAAAACAATTTTCGACCCGAGAGATGTGCTTTTAGTTTAGAGGTCTCCGAAAACTTAAAAGTAATTAATGGTTTTTATTATTTATAAGGCTGTATATTATCTTCCTAATGATTTTATAAAGAGCAGTGAGTAAGGGGTTGTGCTTATTTGTGTGCCTGTCTTTGTTTGGTTTTTAAAATATTCATATTCGTTTTTCATCGGGACCTTTGCATTTGTTATCCATCCCTCCCCCTCCCACTATTTTTTTCAACCCCTAGGGGCGTGGGCCCAAAACTGCGCCTCAATTGAGTTTTTTTTTTGGGGAAGGGGTGTTTAGGGTAGTAGTGGCAAGTCTGTTTATGAGTTGATTATGAGCTGCAAAATGGTGTGCCATTGTTTTCTAGGCCCGCCTCCTCCGAGGATCTCCCATTCCCGTCCTGCCCTGGAATATATATACTCCGGATTCCGGATTCGGGAATACCTGACCCTGGGGTGGCTGCAAATGTGTAGATAACTCAAAATGGACACACCTGATGATTTGCGTTGGGTGTGTGTGTGTGCTGCGAAGTTCCTTCGGCCATGGGAACTACAACCGCGGTCGCCATAATAGCTATTGCAGCTCATGCTAATTGGCATAAGCGGATTAGGCACAAGGTGAACTGGGTCAGCTGGCTGACCCTTACCAAGAATTGAAGAGAACAAATTAGTGTTCGCCTTCACATATCCTCATTGCGGTTTTGTAACTTGGTAAGCCATTTCAATGGAATTTTAATTTGGCTTGGTCCTTAGTCAGCTCAGTTTCAAAAGCTTGAAAGGATTGGCATCGGATGCATATAAAGATGAGTGCACAGAAAGGGAATGGCTTTTTTTTTATATAAATTAGTCCTTAGTATCCTACTATACACTACAAAGTTTTGAAAAAAAAATAATTAGAATCAAAGCAAAGTTCGAGGGAAGTCTTATTATATATATCCGTAGGCTTGGGAATTATTTGCATTTTAAATATTTTCTGTTAACAATGTGGGAATCTTAGCAATAAGCAATGGGAATCAAATAAAGGTTAGTTTAGTTCTTTAAATAATAATTATTTTTGTCATTTAATTTTAATTTTAAATTATAGGCACTTTTGTTTTTACCTCGACTGCATTGTACCCATAGCTGAGAATGTCGTGAGTAACGGTAACGGAATGTATGTATGAATGTAGCACCATGGCCCACATAAGTATGCAATGCATGTACGACCAGCGGATGTGTGCGTATGTGTGTGGGACAAAGGATGTGTGCGGAAATGTGTTTGTGTGGGTGACAGTTTCCAGGTGCAGGTGACAGCCCGGTAACCAGCCGATAGATGGCGTTATCATTCGATACCCTAGCACTTCTTTATTTTCATTTCCTGTCACCATTTCTCAGGCATTCCGCTGCATCGAAACTTTAATTGCATTGCTCCATATACATATGTATATATTTTTGCGCGACACGCGGGGGGCGTGGTATGTCGACGGCGGACAATGAACTCGCCCACGCCGAAAGGACAATAACTTGAGACTGGATTGGACTGGAATCCCGGCCAGCAGATAGCAACAGAAGGAGGACCAGAAGGAGCAGGGCAGCAGCAGCATGAGTTCGCCTTTTTGGAGCGATAGCGATGCCAGTGTCGGAATCGCAGCGGCCCCAGCAGCAGAATCAACATAACTCCACTGTCCCTGCCCCTGATAAGTTTTGATAAGTTGGCCAGTTGGCAATAACCGGACGAAATGGGCAGTCTGCCGAATCTTCACGAGCTGGAGGAGGCGGAGCGCAAGCGGGAGAAGCGGCGCGAGTACGAACTTTTGCTGGAGCAGCGTGCCCGGGACACAAGTCGCGAGCGGGAGCGACTGTCCGCCTTTGCCCAGCAGCGTAAGGTGAGTGTTGCGCTATCGTCTATCGTCATCGTTTACATTTGCTTATCGATAACATAACAAGCGATTTGAGCATGTAACGAATTATTTCTGTTAATTACTCCACAGCAATCCTCGTATAATGCCTACATAATGGCCGGTCTGGGGATTGGCGGAGGATCCTTGAGCCCTAATGCCGCCGGAGGAACAGGAACTGGGACAGCCGGAACCGTCGGAACCACCGGAAACGGCGAGCTGCCCAGTGGCAATGGAACGAATGCCGGCAAATCGCAGAACCAGGCGCTGGGCACAGGATCTGGTTTGGCCACCACTTCGGGTGCTCCAGTGGCCACCACCACCGGTGGCTTCGCGTTGCTGGGGATGGGGATGAGCAAGAAGTATGCACCACAACAACAGCATTCGCACCACCATCAGCATCAGCACCATCAGCACCACCAGCACCGCCATTCGCTGACCACCAGGCATCGAGTGCTCCGGACCCGCAGCTCTGGCGGAGCTCAGAACGTCTGGGATGAGCAGATGATGGAGGTGAGTGGGTGCACAGATAATAAATAGATTTTTGTATGGTCAAAGGAGGACCAGAAATGAATGTTCTTCCTCTCCAGATTAATAACTTTTGAAAAAAGTTTTAATTTAATTTTTTCTATTTCCATTTTAAAAAAAATAATGGGTTTCGCCATTAAAAAAATTTAATTTAAGTCCACTGTTTGAATTTACTTTTTTTTATTAAAATTATATAAACAAATTTTAGGGAATATGACATGTTTGACTTATCAAGAATTTCCGATTATTTTGTGTCCCATAATTGGCTAAAGAACTCGCGCTCTTAACCCTCAATGGTCCTTAATCTTTAGCCATCCTCAAAACTACATAAAAATGAAATCGAAGACTTTGATTAAATTAAATCAAATTAAATAGAAAAATAAATCATTTTTTATTTATTTTTTTTCATTTTCACACCACACGGATGAAAAAATCTATTTTGATATTTTTATCATGATAATTTCAATAATTATATACCAAATTGACTTATTAAATATAATCGCTGGCTCAAAAATGAATGAAAACCTTTCAAAATAACCATTATATCATATAGTATTCCTTTTGTGTGGTGGGCATATGCACTTTGTCACATATTATTAATAGAATCTGAGCGCAGCACGAGGTAATGGGCATTGGGGGATGATATCTTCGTTGCCTTGGTCACTTGACCATCTTGTGGCTCTTTGTGGACAAAAGAGGTGGTCGGTAGTCAGTTTCGCTAAGTTGTGGGTTGGTGGTGGCAGGTGGCAGATGTCAGAGCGCGCAAATGGATTATCATTCCCAGTTGCACAACAAGTAATTAAGTTGAACCTGGCCAGACATCCCCTTATTCCCCATATTTCCCACTCCCCATCCCAATCCTCCCACTCAACTGTTATGAAACCCAAGGCTACTGACTGCAACGCCATTATCCTGATTTAATCCTTGAATAGCTGTTGATTCCTGGAAGACTTTTCAAGTCATAAGGTGACGCAGATTCATGGAAAATGCTCTTTATGTAAAAGGCTTGCATTTGTTGAGTTAAATACAGACCGACATTTTTTGGTAAGCCTTTTAAAGTGAATGTAGAAGCTGTTGATTCTTGGAAATGCTGATTACTTTTGGTGAAAATGTAATGAAACATGTTTTAGTGGCATTACTTTGGAAAAACCTAATACATTTTGTTCTGAAGCCCTTCTTTTGAGGAATCTAAAAATATTACATTTTGAAAATACAATGTAAAAAATTAATATTATAGTACAAATAAATAGCTGGCTGTTAAATTTAAATTAAATTAAATTCAATATGTATATATATATAATTATATAAAATATTATTATACATATATAAATAAAAGAAAAAGAACTTATACTAAATACCATGCATATTAAAATATTTAAATTAATGTGAAAAATATTACACTTTAAATTGATCCTATTTGTTTTATTTTAAATTCTTTGTTTTGAAAAAAGTGAAAAAAAGTTGAAAAATACTTAAAATTTGCATATTTAAATAACTAATCAAATACTTGAGTTTACTTAGTTTTTTTTTTTATCAGTGTATTTCTTCTATCTTTTCCAGCAGCACTTGACCACATACTCGCCGTCGCCCATTTCGACCCGCTCGCATCGGATCAATCCCGTGTCCTCGTACCAGGTGCAGGCCGCTCTGGCGGCCTCGCGTCGTCGGGAGTCCATAAACAGCTCCATTGGGGCCACCTCCATCCGGCGGCTGATAACGCTGAACAACCGGAACTGCCGGCACAAGGTGCCCGCGCATGTGCGCCAGAGGGTGTGGCGCCAGTTCAGCTGCCTGAGTCTGGCCCACGGCCTGATGAACTGCGTCCTGCTGCCGGTGATGGCGCTGCAGGGCTCGAATGCGGTGTGGCACCATCGGGAGCAGTGGCTGCCCCTCGGGCCGGAGATCGGGTCGTTGCTGCTGAGTGCCCTTTTCCTGGTGGCCGCCGGCATGAGCCTGCCCAGCATTCGGCTGATGAAACGCTATGGCTATGGATATCTGATGGTGGCCAACTACCTGGCAGTGGTGCTCTTCCTCCTGTCCCATCTGTACGCCTCCATTTACACCCTGCTGCCGGCCTACTTGCTGCTCGGCGTGACCTTGGGCGGATCGGCTGGCTCCAAGGCGACCCTGATTGTCCACTTTGGCGGTCGGCTAAGCTGCTCCTGCGAGTCCCAGTCGCAGTCCCAGTCGCAGGCAGTGGACGTGCTGCAGGAGGAGCACAAGATGTTCTGCAATCGGGACCAGAAGGTGCGACGCCTGGCCAGGTGGTTCCGGGTGGCCCAGGATCTGGGACTGATTGGCGGAGCCCTGCTGGCCTCCATTTTGCTGGCCTGCAGCGATGGCGACTTCACGGGCGATTGCTCGGGACTGGTTTACTATGGCAACGAAAGCTGGCCGCCGCAACTGAGGGACTTCTACAACCGGAACGAGCATGGTGACCGGATCTGCGGGGCGGACATGTGTCCCTTGCGGGTGCAGTCGCTCCTGGCCGCAGGCTGGGCCAATGGCAGCTCCATACCCAGCTCGGTCTATGCGGGCTTCATCGAAAGTGAGCCCCGCGTGGCTGGGCAATCCCTGCTCTGGCTCTATGTCCTCTTCGCGCTGGCATCCCTGATCCTGTCCCTGACCATAATAGTGGACAAGGTCCAGGCGACGGCTTCGTCAGCGCGTCCGGAACGCTCGAGGGACGTGAGCATCACGGACACCCTGCTCTTCGCCGGTCCACTGGCCTACTTTGTGGGCACGGAGCAGGCCTACATGTTGGGCGACTTCCTGCGGGCCTTCGTGACCTGCTCCTTGGGCATTGGCATGATTGCCGGCGCTCTGATTGGCATGGGTCTGATGCAGCTCATCGTATCCTGCACGCTGAGCATGCTTCTCCGGCATGTGAAAAGGATCGTCGTTATCTGTGAGTATCACGTATATGTGCTTTGTTCCATTCAGTTAAATATTTTCACTATAAATTAAATATTTTCGGTACTGATTAAGCGCCGAGGGGTGTTGTACTTAAATCAAAGTGTGTTACCCATTTACATTTTTTTTAAGTATGGAAAAATTCAGTTTTAAATTAAAGAAAAATTAATAATAAATCTACAATTTTCCTATTGGATAAATTTGTTAGTCATATTAGATTAAATATGTTAGTCATGCCATTGTCATGTTTTCAGTTTACTTTAAGTGGGTTTATATTTTGAAAAACAATGTTACATTCAAATATTTTAATTTTTAGTCTAAAGAATTCACGTTATTTATTTTGAAGTCAAAAAAAAATTTGAAACTTAACTGAACACCTTGGTATTCCTAATGGCACATTGATCAAAAACCATATAGATCTGAAGATTTGCATTCTTTTTTTCTAAACCAAAGAGAATTAAGATTTTGCAATAACATAAATATATTTTTAACAAATGCTGCCACCTTTCTTTTGAAGTTATTTTTTCTTGCAACTTAACTGAACATCCCTCGATATTCTCCGTTTCAGTGGCCGGTTTCTTCTTCCACTCCTGCTTGCTGTTGGCCCTGTCCAGCTGGAAGCCATCGAGTGACGACAGTGCCCTGTTCTACGTGATCGCCGCTTCGTGGGGCGCTTGCAACGGGATGTGGGAGACGCTCCTGCTCTCGCTGGTCACCCTCAACCATGCCGCCCATGTGCCCGAGGTGCAGGCTCCGCTGCAGGCCCTCCGGTTCCTCGGCCTGGGACTTACCTTCGCCGGACACGGCTTCCTCTGCGAGTCGCTGAAGATCATTGCCCTGGTGGTGCTCCTGGTGATCAGCGTGCCCCCGTATGCCACCCTGGAGATCCGACTGGAGGCACAGCGCAAGGCAACGCTCGTCAGCTTATGACGCAGCATCTTCAGCTAGTCCCGACGAATGCGACGGGATATCGTGGCCCGGACGCACACCATGTGACATGTTCCGGATACGGACACCGATACGGGTGTGGGTGCTGGTACTGGTACTGGTACCGGTACTGGAACGGACACGGACACGGAACCGAATCCGCGGCCAGATCTCCTCCAATCGCAAGCCGTCAGTATTGAACGAGAGACACAAGTCAATCGACGACGCAAGCTACACTTCAGTATTTCCAAGTTCTGCGGTCAGAAGTCGAGGGCTATGGGTTATAGGGATACGGCTTAGGCTAACTTTCAGTTAAGCTCCTGTTAAGGGAAACTTAACTTAAAGCTATGTATGGTGGGAACATAGAGATCTAGAAACTTTGGGGTACGGTGAGGTACAGCTAACCTCCAGTTATGCATGTGAAGAGCCAAAGGAATTTAGGAACTCTTGCCCAGAATGCCAATCCTATAACCCTTGAAAATCCCATTGCCTCCCGACTTCCGATCTGCTGGCCTAGAGGATAAGACTAGCTCATAAGATTGATCTATATACTCATGTGCGAAGGGATCCCAACTCCCTTCGAGATGTGTGCATTCTCAATTTGTAGCATTTGCCAGTGCCAGTAATGTTGTTCCATGTCTATAACTTATCTATCAAATAGAGGGGAGAAGAGCTTTATGAGCCACAATAAGCATGTAGCATGTAGAACGTTATCTATATAGTATATCCGATCTGAGATGATACGATATCAATTGCTGTATCCACATATGTATTTTGCCGCAAGGCCTTGGTCAATATGCTGCCCAAAATAGATTTTTGTGTACGAGTATTTCCTAAAGTAAACTCCTAGGCTTAGGTCTATTCAATTCGACACTCCAATTTGCCAATTTGACAATTTACCAATTTGCAATTCCCAAAGCGAACCGAACCGAAGCGATCCGATCCGATCCGGTCCAGAATTAATGTGTATGTTATGTATGTGTTTAATCGGTGTTATGTGCGTTACGTAGGTTTCGAGACCCTTCACTTTGATCATAGCTAGCACCCATCCCGATTCAGACGAACATAACGGTATAGATAAAGATAAAGCTAGCTGCAAACTGTTATGATAACAAGGTGAAATCCTAAAGTCTAAGGTCTAGTAAAAAACAATGTTAACATTTTGAGAATTTTGAGAATAACCATTTTGTGACCATTGTGACGATTTCATACATCGGGGGCTATAAGTATTACGGGCGAGTATGTTGCTAGCCATATACTATATATACTGTATACACAAAGACATACTATATATGTATATATTTTTTTCTTAGCGGCACGGTTCCATCTGAATATTGAATTGAATATTGAATACAAAGCCAATCGCAAACGAGTTAAGCCGGGCAGACGATAAGATCGAGTTCTACGTGTATTGGATGTGTATTGTATATTGTAGGTGTCCATCTCCAGATCCAATAAAGATTCCAAAAAACAAGTGTATTGCTGGTTCGTCTTGGGTTCTAATGGTTCTGTTCTTATGGTTTCAATGAAGCAATTAAAGACCGCTCTGGGTCTTTGCTTAATTACAAACAACTGGATTTGGATTCAATTATGCGGTCTGCGGACGAGCTTTGCATCGGAGCTTTTTCTCTCACCGTTTGGAGCGTGAAAAGCTATAGATCGCTTGGGAACAATGGGTATACATTTCTATATTACGAGTGTGGTATATGGGTCTGTGTGTGCGGTCTTGTTAGCTTTATCAATTGGGCTCGTTAGTTGAGTTACTTGCTTAGTTAGTGGGTACTTGCGGCCCCAGAGAGACGCGTTCCCGCCTTGTTTGCCCCGATGGACAAAGATAAAGTTAATGATAATAATGTAGATAAAGGGGATAAAGAGTCCGCCTCCTCATCATCATCATCAGCCGAATGGAGCGCCAAGCTGGCGGAGCTGATCGCCTGGTTCGAGGGCAATCCCAATCTGCCCGAGAAGATCGGTAAGTTAGCCGTAAGCCAGGAGAATCGAACCCAAATGGGTTTCGCTTCGATTGATAGCCAGTCGAGTGCGAGACAGAATTAATGGCCGCGCAATAACCTGATATGGCCAACGATCCATTAACCTTGTAAGTGGGCAGTGTCGAAGGTCAAGTGCATGGCTATCTCCCTGTTTTTATGGTACTATTGTTCATGGGGAGTGCTAAATCCCTCAATTATCTCCATGGATTATCTAACGTTAACGTTAACTCATTTTCATGTAACATATTCCTCGCAGAACCCATAGTGATGTTACGATTCCTCAAGTGTATGGCGTTCGATGTCAAGCGAACCAAATCTCTGGTGGAGCTTAACTATAGTATGCGGAATAAGCATCCACATCTGTTCATGGATCGCAATATGGAGGACAAGATGACAGCCAAGGGCTTGAGGGTATCGTAAGTAAAACATAGACCAGAAAGGAAGCAAAGTCTATATACCCTTGCCTCCATTACAAAATGTTTACATTAAGCATTTTAATAAACAGCAATATTTCGGTACTCATGCGTGTATTGTATGTTTAAGAACAATGAAGCTAAGTTGATTCCTATAAAAGCTATATGATGTTGTTGTCCGATTTTAATACAATTAAAAATTAAATAGTAAACCATTACTATATCTCTTAGAACAAATTTGTATAAATTTAAAAACAACAAATTTATAATTTCTTTTTCATTTGTTTTTTCGGTAGCGTATAAAGTTAAGAGACTATATCGACTCTCCTTGTAATGCTGATCAAGAATATATAAACATTTAGGCTCGGACTGAAATTAATAATTAATAACTAATTATATATCCTGTTTTCAGAGATCTTCTGATATTGCCCGGCATTACGCCCCAGGGAAACAAGCTGCTCTTCTTCCGTATGGCCGATCTGGATCCACAAACGGTGTGTATTGGCAGCCTTATAAGTTTAAATTTATTCTGTTTAAGTAATCTAATGATCTATAAATTTTATTGTTGTATAGCGTAATTCCGTGGAAGAGACCAAAATTTTCTTCATGATGAGTGATGCGCGATTTACAATGCCGGATGTGGATCGTGGTACCGGAACCGGAACCGAAGAGGCCTACGAATTGGACGAAGCGAATATTGCGAAAGGGGATGTTCAGATCGTGGACATTGAGGGCTATACTCTTCGTCACCTGGCCTATGTGTCCATTTTCGTGCTGCGTATTTACATGAAGTTCCTGCAGGAGGCGTATCCTTCCCGTCTGCAGGCCATGCATGTCATTAATTGTCCCTCCTATTTGGACAGGCTCATCTCCATGATGTCCCCCTTTTTGAGGGAGGAAGTTCGCAATATGGTAATATATGTAATATTACACTTTTTTATATACATAATTTTGCTATGTTTGGAATATAATTTAAACCCTACAAAATGTAAACATTACCAATTTTAAATCCAATATTTTGCACATTAATTCAAATGTTCTAATATTAAGTCATGTAACATAATATGCGTTGTACCAACATTATGACTATTAAATTTAAATTCAATAGCCAGATATTTATTTTTACTATTCCATTTTTTTTATCAGTGTAGTTCCGAAATAATTTCTACTTTTTCACACTTCCACATGAATTTCCATTACAGATCAAGTATCACACGGAGGGCTTGGAGAGCCTCTATAAGGAAGTGCCCAGGGATATGTTGCCGGAGGAGTACGGCGGAAAGGCGGGCTCTATAGCGGAACTCAAGGCCCGTGGTGTTCAGTCCATCAAGGATAAGAGGTAAGTTCGGAAAGTAGCAATTAATACTGGATCGTTACTCAAATTCTATTTTAGTGCCTACCTGAGCGATGAGCGTTACTGGAAAGTGACCTCCCAGAGCAAAAGCCGCTGGTCCTGGTTCTGATAGTCCAATATTCTGATAACTTCCACACACATATCCTGCGAATGTGATATGATGTATTCAAATGTGATCAACGAGCGCGCCTTGCCAAAGCGAGGCTATCGATTAGTCGTCGGGAAAGTGCCCGAAATTACTACAGGTTTGGGGTTTCAAAAGTATCGAAGCTGCCCTTCAACAAGAATTTCTAATTATTTTCATATTCTATTACACTCTTACCATTTATCTATGTTAAGTTCATTTTTTCCAATTATCAAATAAGGGGCTACTGTCGATTTATTAGCAGAAATATGACCAATATATATAATTTACTTGCCAATAAAAGAATATATTTGTATTTTATGAGGATTTATTACAGCCAAAAGTAGCTGGAATTCGTGTACGTACATATGCTTGGCAATTTGTTTCTTTAAATTTGCCAATAATGTTTCGCTTTTAAAGTGGTTCGAGGCTTGCAAGCAAAATGATTACTCTGGAAAAAATGGATATATCTTTTTAACATATAAATTGTTCAAATTAAATAAACTTTCCAGTGAAAAGGAGTCTCGCAGATTAATTTCAAATGAAACCAAAAAATTGTGTCATCAGTGGATATGGTTATGGAATTTCGGATGCGGCACACGACCAGGTGATTAGGCAGATCCAGAAGCTGGGCCGGCACATATTTAGGCACTATTAAGCGTCGGCCAAACGACGGCACAAAAGCAATTATGAAACTACGTGTTTTTAATCGCAGACGCATTGGCATTGAATATTCAAAAACTAAATCGATGCGGGCTCGCAAGTCAGTCGTTTGTCAGGCTTCAAGCCAAACGGTTCGATTCGAAAGTGATTTTTTGAAAGTGATTCGAAAGCGATTTGAAAGCGATAGCTGCGTGCGATAGGCGATAGGTGGAAGTGGACCAGGTGGGAGTGAAAGCGGAGCAATCGATAGCCAGGCGCACCAATGAGCGGCGTGGGTGGGAAGGAGACGGAGGACAGCGGTACGACGGAACAGCTGCAACGTGATAGGGACAGGGAACGGGAACGGGATCTCAAGGAGCTGCTCGAGTGGTTCCGGCAAAATGAGAAGCTGCCCAAGGAAATTGGTAAGTAAGAAACTAACATCCGCACCACACACTACACACCAAAAATCCATTGCCCATTAAAATCCACCCACCGCCCACTAATGAGGTCGTTAGTAGGCCGCTCCACTCGCCGCCTTACGTCACTGCAGTATATTGTATACAAACAAATAATGTACAGTCAAACGTGCCTAAAGCAAACCACCTAACTAAAGAACCTTTGTAAAATGATTGTTACAATGTGTGTGTGCATTAGGGTGGTCCACAACAAAAAAGTCCTTAGTCAAATGAAGCATTGGAAAATCATTATAAAAATTAATCATCCGACACGTATGCCAGTTATAATTAACAACGGAGTCAAAATATAGAGAGTACAGTTGCTTGTTTGCTAAGCTGAGTTCTTACCATCAGCCTTAAAATAAGTTGATTGATATAATGCAACAGGTCGTATGAGTTATAAAATTTAAAGACCATTTTTCAAACTATTAAAACTTTCCTTAACTTTTTATTTCAAATATATGTTTGACAAGTTGAACAGAATACTATATACATATAATATCTATTTGCAGAGCCGCTGCTGCTCCGGCGCTTCTACCAGTGCATGTTTGGGAACGTGGAGGAGACCCAGAAGCTCATCGAGGTGAACTACGCCCTGCGCAACCGGCATCCGCATCTTTTCATCCAGAGGGATCCTTTGGATGCGGACAGCCGGCGCACCTTCGACTACGCGTGAGTGGGCTCATAATTTCTTAGCTTACAGGAGATTCCATTATTTCCTTTTTGGGTCCATCTATTGCATCCATTTGTAGTGGTACACCTATTTATAAAAAAAAAATTTTTTTTTATACCACAATCATTTTTCAGTGACATCCTACCGCTGCCGGGTCTAACACCGGAGAAATATAAGGTATCGCTCTACTGTTTCCGGGACTTTGAGGCCACCAAGGTGAGCAGTATATAATATTTCCAATCGAGAATTCCAGTTCTCTGACCAATCTCGTCCGCAGATGCACCACACGGAGGACACGCGCGCCTTTTTCATGGTCAGCGATTGTCGCTTTGTTACGCCCGACGATCCCGGAAACCCGGAAATTTTATCCGAAGGCGAGGTGCAGATCTTCGATATGAAGGGCACCACCATGCGGCACATTTCCCGGCTGACGATCAGCACTCTGCGCGCCTACATCAAGTTCCTCCAGTTGGCCTTTCCCGTGCGCCTGCGCGCCATCCACATGGTCAACTGTCCCACTTACTTGGATCGGATCGTCAGTGTGGTGAAGCCGTTTATCAGCGAAGAGGTCTTCAAACTGGTAGGTTACACAAAAGTATGGGTATATATGTATATGAATATAAATAGTAGCCTTTTTTAAAATAAATTTAATATTAGTTGCTAGAGGCATCCATTATCTTCAAACTGGTAGGTTACGGGTACAATTGTATATATTATTGTATTTAAAAAAAAGGGATATTTTCAAACTGGTAGATTTTAAAGTAATGATTCCTATAACGGGCTCAATCATAAAATGTTATAACTTTCATCATTATTTGCTCCTATTCAGATCCGCTTCCACACGGTCAGCATGGAGTCCTTGTACGAATTTGTGCCCCGGGCGATGCTGCCGGAGGAATATGGCGGAGGGGCCGGATCCCTGGAAACCCTGCGGACACAGACTCAAAAGACCTTGGTTGAGCATCGGTGGGTTTGTGATCTGCAAGTCAGGACCATTTAGTAACGCCCCATTGCCTTCTTTTGTAGTGACTATCTGATGAATCCCAATCACTGGGTGGTGGAGAAAACCGAGAAGCGTAACGGAAACTCATGGAGATTTTTCAAATAATTGGAGAGGGCATAATTGTTCTTACTCGTTAATTGGTATTGTTTTTTTTTCATATTTATAGACTTTATATATGTGCCTGTGTATTTAAATGGTTCCTGCGGCATTTCGTATCTTAAATAAAGCTCATATTGTAATTGTGTTGAATTAACCATTGATTTTTGTCAAGGAAAATACAAATAAATATTTACTGATATTAATTTTTTTACTTTGGGCCAAAAACAGCGCAAATAGTATTTTCAGAGCGCTAACAGTTTTTAAAATTATCTTTTTGGCTTTAATAAATGCACAAGTATTGTGACTAGTTTAGTTAAGTCATGTTTAATAGTTGGAGTATACGGTTTGTTCCTATTTTATTTGGTTAATTTTAATTTTTTATAAAGCCAACTTTCTTAGCTACTTTTTATGAAAATATTCTTTTCACACTTAATAGAAGAGAAATGCCACGGCTGTTGCAGCCCTCTCATCGTTTATCGATAACAAACTATCGAAAGACGTACATTGTGTGTTATCGCAACACATTGGTGGCATTATTTATAAACTAAATCTAATTTAAGTTAAGTTTGTTGAGTAAGGAGGCAACCCACATAAGATTTCAGCCATGGAGCGGCCACAGAAGATGCCCAAGGTGGCCAAGGTGAGTACGGCATGGATGCAGATCAGATCATCTGGAAGCAGGCAACTAACCCACAAATTTCACCAGGTGAAGAACAAGGCGCCGGCAGAGGTGCAGATTACGGCGGAGCAGCTGCTCCGTGAGGCCAAGGAGCGGGATCTGGAGATCCTGCCGCCGCCGCCCAAGCAGAAGATCTCCGATCCCGCCGAGCTGGCCGACTACCAGCAGCGGAAACGCAAGACCTTCGAGGACAATCTCCGCAAGAACCGCATGGTGGTCAGCCATTGGATCAAGTACGCCCAGTGGGAGGAGCAGCAGCAGGAGATCCAGCGGGCACGCTCCATTTGGGAGCGGGCACTGGACAACGAGCACCGGAATGTGACCCTCTGGCTGAAGTACGCCGAAATGGAGATGAAGAACAAGCAGGTGAACCATGCCCGCAATCTGTGGGACCGGGCGGTGACCATTATGCCGCGTGTGAATCAGTTCTGGTACAAGTACACCTACATGGAGGAGATGCTGGAGAACGTGGCCGGGGCACGGCAGGTGTTCGAACGCTGGATGGAGTGGCAGCCGGAGGAACAGGCCTGGCAGACCTATGTCAACTTCGAGCTGCGCTACAAGGAGATCGACCGGGCCCGCGAGGTCTACGAGCGCTTTGTCTACGTGCATCCGGATGTGAAGAACTGGATCAAGTTTGCCCGCTTCGAGGAGTCGCATGGGTTCATCCATGGCGCGCGGCGCGTCTTCGAGCGGGCGGTGGAGTTCTTTGGGGACGAGTACATCGAGGAGCGGCTGTTCATCGCCTTCGCGCGCTTCGAGGAGGGACAGAAGGAGCACGACCGAGCGCGCATTATCTACAAGTATGCCCTGGATCACCTCGGCAAGGAGCGGACCCAGGAGCTGTTCAAGGCCTACACAATACACGAGAAGAAGTACGGCGACAGGGCCGGCATCGAGGATGTGATCGTGTCCAAGCGCAAGTACCAGTACGAGCAGGAGGTGGCCGCCAATCCCACCAACTACGATGCCTGGTTCGACTATCTGCGCCTGATCGAGGCCGAGGGCGAGCGGGATCAGATCCGGGAGACATACGAGCGGGCCATCGCGAACGTGCCGCCCGCCAACGAGAAGAACTTCTGGCGGCGCTACATCTACCTGTGGATCAATTACGCCCTGTACGAGGAGCTCGAGGCGGAGGATGCGGAGCGCACGCGACAGATATACAAGACCTGCCTGGAGCTGATACCGCACAAGCAGTTCACCTTCAGCAAGCTGTGGCTGCTGTACGCCCAGTTCGAGATCCGCTGCAAGGAGTTGCAGCGGGCACGCAAGGCCCTCGGCCTGGCCATCGGCATGTGTCCGCGCGACAAGCTCTTCCGGGGCTACATCGACCTGGAGATCCAGCTGCGCGAGTTCGAGCGCTGCCGGCTGCTGTACGAGAAGTTCCTGGAGTTCGGGCCCGAGAACTGCGTCACTTGGATGAAGTTCGCCGAGCTGGAGAACCTCCTGGGCGACACGGAGCGGGCGCGGGCCATTTTCGAGCTGGCCGTGCAGCAGTCGCGCCTGGACATGCCGGAGTTGCTGTGGAAGGCGTACATCGACTTCGAGGTGGCCCTGGGCGAGACGGAGCTGGCCCGGCAGCTGTACGAGCGACTGCTCGAGCGGACGCAGCACGTGAAGGTGTGGATGTCGTTTGCCAAGTTCGAGATGGGCCTCAGCCACGGCGACAGCGGTCAGGATGCGGAACTGAATGTGCGGCTGGCCAGGCGGGTGTACGAGCGGGCCAACGAGATGCTGCGCCAGCTGGGCGACAAGGAGTCGCGGGTCCTGCTGCTGGAGGCGTGGCGCGACTTCGAACGAGACGCCGCCGACGCGCAGGCGCTGGAAAAGGTGATGGACAAGATGCCGCGGCGCATCAAGAAGCGGCAGAAGATCGTCTCGGACGAGGGCGTCGAGGAGGGCTGGGAAGAGGTCTTCGACTACATCTTCCCCGAGGACGAGATGGCGCGGCCCAATCTCAAGCTCCTGGCCGCCGCCAAGATGTGGAAGAAGCAGAAGGACGTCACGGAGGACGATGTACCCGTTCCAGCAGCCATTGCATCCGAGTCGGAATCCCCAGCAGCAGATCCTGCTCCAGCGGAGGCAACCAGCTCCAGCGGTGACTGATGCGGAGCATGTTATTCCATGTTTTTTCACTTTTGAAACGAAGCAAACGACATTTCTTTGGAGGAATCCCCCTGTTTTTTACCCGCCAATTTGCAGTTCGCCTGATTTTTGAACATGCAAGGACTAAACCAACTAAATAAATCATCATGACTACATTTAACATTTGCATTTTATTTGTTTTACTTTTTAAACTACATTCCTCTTTTTAATTTAAATTGTGATCAGTTAGTGATATTAAAGGTAAAGCTAGATCTTTATATTTAAAACAATCTTGAATCCTTGAGTTTTCGACTCTATTTGGTATAGATTTATTTAAGGAACAAAAGAAAATATATTGTTTTTAAAAAATAAGTGTTTTTGTTAGTGATATTATAGGTAAAACTAGCTCATTCTTTACTACAATTCACTATTAATTCATTCAACGAACACATGACAAAACATTTATTTTCCTGTTCCCAAAAGTATCGACAACACCTTGTATCCATTCCAATTGCAACTTACCTGGCCCTCAGCAAAAGTGTGAAGGTGGAGTAGGTGAACCGCATGATCTGGAAAGTTAATGTAGTTATGTTAATGATATTGTAGGATGAACGATGAAATCCCTTGCCTGTTCGAAGGTCTCCAGCGAGAGGGCGATGTAGTTGCCGGCGAAGATGAGCGATGGCCGCTGGGTCCTGGCGAGCGTGAAGAGCAGGGCCCGCTTGAATTTGGGCAGCTGCTCCACCCAGTTGCAGGCGTAGAAGGCGTCGCACAACGCCTCGCTCTGCGTCCGCATCCGGTCGCCGAAGAAGCAGATGACGAACACCTCCAGGGTGATGGACGTGAAGAAGACGATCGAGATGATCATGGCGGTGAGGTCGTGGTCGTCGGCCATGTAGAGGAAGTGCATGGCCACGGTGCACTGGACGGCGGCGGAGCAGACGAACTGGGCCATGCAGGCCACGGACAGGATGCGCTGGATGATCTCCCGCAGCCGATGGACGCGCATCAGATCTCGGATGCACTCGACCAGCTCCTCGTACACCTCCTCGCGCCAGGCATCGTAGTCCAGATCTCCCCCGGAACTGCCATCCTCCTCCATCCTGTAGCCAATGCGACGCACCCTCAGCTCCAGGGCACGCATGTGACCCGTGAGCAGGCAGAGGTACGCCGGCGGATAGGAGTCACTGGCGCAGTTCTGGACGGCCTGCACGATCAGGCCGAACAGCTGGTACAGGTTGATGAGCACATAGTTCCGCGTGGAGTGCTGCCAGTCCAGGCCGAACCAGGCCGGAAAGATGAGTTCGCGATCCGGACGAATGACCACCCGGACGCAACTCAAGATGGTGCCGAAGACGAAGATCCGGGCAAAGGTGCGGAAGGTGCCCTGGGCAATGTCCACCTCGCGCCTCAAAGCGGACAGCTCGGCGGGATGGCCCACGCTCCTGGTCCGCCCATCCATTCGCCTCAGGAGTACCCGAATCTCGTGGAGCTGCGAGCGCACCAGGTAGACATTCACAAACTTCAAATTGGCCACAATATCCGTAATGGTTATGCTCAGATTCTCGCACATTGCGGCCATGTTCGTGGTGAACAGGAGCCGGGCCAGGAGGCTCAGCGGGAACAGCACGGTGACCACCGAATTGAGCACCACCGAGTACACCCGGTAGGCCAAATGGCCAATACCCGGCGGACGCATCAGGCCAGTGAGCTCCCAAACACGCCAGTGGTACGATACAGCACTATGCGTGTCCAATCCCTCCTGATTCGCCACCATGATGCGGATTACTTGTTGGTCCCTTGCAAGGAGTGGCTTTTATACTGCTGATACTGATTACCAGTGATTACCAGGCCATTACCTGACTAGTTGGGCCAACAACTTTTCGGGTAAGTGGCTGGGAAAAATACCCATAGGCCTAGACCTAATGATGCCCCAGTAAAAGTTTTCACTCAGCTTTTATTTTTTGTTTTTGTCGGAAATCTCTCTTTATTCTGCAGTATTCTTCATTCTTGAGGGGGATTTGGGAGTTTTTTGTAAGGTAGTAAGGCCCAAAGGCACCTGACAAGCAAGGTCAAAGTGCCAAATGCTAAAATATTTAGTCTTAATATTCCCTATTTACCAGTTTGTTTATTTGTTTAGCTACCTGAGGGTTAATTGTTTCCCCACTGATTACAGGAATCCTACTTTAAGTCCAATTAGGTTTTGCCTTGTGGCCTACTGTTGCTTAATTGTGCCCTAGAATTATTTGTAACTCTGCTGATTTCAAAGTCAGTTAAGTTATTGCTGTTAACTGATTGTTTTGCATGGAAATTGGTGATGTTTTAAAGGCGCTCATTGAGTTTAATGTAAACGTTAAACTTAACCTGAGGGTGGTTACTTGTTTTTTTATTTTTTCATTTTTTTGTTGCCACTTAAGGCCAGGAAATTATTGTTGATCGAGGGTTTGTTGTTAACTGGTTCTAAATTGGTGCTATGCTCGAGTTTCGTAATAGGCCCCACAATTACTTGCTACTTTTTCGCTAGTATTCGCTACTTTAAGGTTACTTGTCAGGTGGAAGAGGGTCCACAAGATCTAGAGTATAATAAATCTACTATCGGTAGGGAGAAAAGGGATTAAGGGTCAAGGGTCAGAGGTCAGGGGTCGGGAGTCAGGAGTCAGGAAAAAAGAACACAAAAACAAATCCGTAGATGCACACCATCGAGAACACGTTCACAGAGTGATCTTAATTTGTAATTTTTAAGAATTAATTTAAAAATACAATCAAGTGGTGTAATCCAAGGCTTACAGAGTGATTTATACCCGGTTGCTTGGAATCCGGTCTCTCTGATCCAATAACGCTGCATATCTCAAGCAACCGGGTAGAGAATAATTAATATTAATTATCTATATATATTATATCAATATATATGCATATATATGTAGCTAAGGGTGTATTATTATGTGTACAAATAATTGATATTGCTGCATCTTAGAATTGAAGAGATGGTTGTTTTTTTCGAATAGGGAAACTGTTACGTTACGGTTACATTTCAATACTCTACTTTACGTTACGGTCACAATTAACAATCATCGTTAAAAATGTGTGAATCGTTATGCATTATTCATTATCGTTATCTTTGTCATTAGAAAGAATCTCCCACATAATCATCGCTGGGGTTGTTGTTCTTTATTTTTTGTTTTTTGTGTTTTTTTTCTGTTTCAATATTATAGTTATTAAGCTCAGTTCTCAGTCGCAAAAGCAACGTGTGACAAAAGCACCTCCTCGAGAGAAGAAGGCTCTATGTATAGCCGATATCGAGTCGGGGTCTTGCGTTCAATACGTCTTCAATTGTCAGACTCTTGCTCTTGCTCGCTTTTCTCTGTTTTTTCTGTTTTTTCTGATTTTTCTGTTTTTTTCTTGACTTTTTGTTTTGAATTAGTTAGTTTTACGTTTAAATTTTAGTTTCTGTTATGTTCTGTGAGTCGACCTGATCTTGATTCGGTTCGATTCGATTTGATTCGGTTTCGGTTGCATTGGCTGCCTAGGGATTTGGAATTGTTGCATCTTTAGCGCTTCCGGCCTTAGGGGCGGCGCTCTGATTTGAATTTTCGTTTTTGTCTTTGTCTGACTTGGCATCCTGCAAAAGAAATACGAGTATTGCCAACGTGTTTCAAAAGCGATTTTTTTGAGTATATAAATAGAGCGCTCTCAGATCTGTTCTCGCATTCACTTGCATTTCGAAAACTCCCTTATTTCAATTACCAATAAAGGCCTAGGAAATTCGAAAAATCTTATTGGCCAAATAGAACAGACTTAATTTCAATCATTTGCAGTCAAAATTAAAATTAATATGAAGTAACATTTTTGAAAACTAAGTATTTTCTATTTGGCGCATTTTTATGTGTATTAAAAGTGTAAATGAAAGCGTGAACATTCTTGAATACTGAGGCTCGTTTAATATGGAAATAGTTGTAAATCAATTAAGGATATTAAGTTACTAAGAGTGCATTTGATGATGCAACTACGCTTGCCACTTGGAAAGTCAAAAATTAATATTAGTTTATACAAAGTGGCAACCATGTATGCAAGATATTTGCCTATACATTATTGTAATTATTGTTATTAATATTATGATATTTTATTAAGAATAGTAGTTATCTAGTAAATCTATGTCAAATAGATTTTCTCTTTTGCGGATTTAGCTTGATTTGTGCCAAGGGAACCGAAGGTGAAAAACGAAAGGGGTCGCAACCTGCTGTCCAGGGACTCCGGAATGGCCGGATAACCGGAGGCAGTGCAGCAGGTTGCGGCTTTCTTCTCCTACCTGGCAAACGCAACAAAGATCGGGGAATCGAGGGATTGGGGTTTACGGATTCGGTTAGGGCTGCAAATCGATACCCTCCATCGATGTGCTTCCCTAAGGGGGATGACTTTCAAATGGGACACCTGTTCTGCGGGGGGGCGGGAAAAGTGGGGGACTGACTCTAGGGGGATCCACTGCATATGCTCACCTTGGCCTTGACGCTGGCAGCCTCCTGCTTGAGATACTCCTCCCGTGCCGCCTCGTAGAGGCCCACGAACTTGTCCCGCTGCCCCTTGTACTGGGCAAAGAGCTCATCGTCCTTGTGACCCTTCAGCCGGTTCTCGATGTCCACCTTCTTGGCGTGCTCGTCGCGTATCTCGTCCGTGACCCAGGGCTTGTCGATGGGGTACTGGTTGATCAGGTTCTTCAGCGTCTTGATGCTGCTCTTGCCCTTGAGCGCCTGCTTGATGAGCTTGGGATTGGGCTTCGTGATCCGCCCGCCGTTCATGTTCATCGGTCCGCCGCCGAGGAAGGGTCCTGGACCCGGCGGCATGCCGCGCGGTGGCATCCTTGGACCCATGTGCATGTGGTGCATGGGTGGCGGCGGTGGTCCACCCATCATGGGACCCGGACCGGGACCAGGCCCATTGCGACGCATAAAGTGCGGCGGTGGCGGCAGCGGTGGTCCACCCATTGGTGGTCCGCCCATGGGATGTGGTCCACGCATTCCATGCATCGGCGGCTGGAAAGGCATCTGCGGGTACGGGCCCATTGGGCCGGGGCCACGGGGTCCTGGTCCGGGACCCATGGGGCCCATGGGCGGACCCATCATGTGGCGTCCAGGCGGACGATTCGGTGGCGGTCCGCGCTGGAACCCATTGAAACCGCCGCCGCGATTCTGGTTGGGATTGTTATGGCCTGGAAAGCGTTGCCAGTCGCCTCCGTTCATATGGTTGTTGTAGGGCTGCTGCTGCAGCTGCTGGTTCATCTGCTTGTTGTTCTGGTTGTTGTTCATCCTACCCAGCTGCTGCTGGCTGGCATTGGTGTGCTGCTGCTGCTTGATGCCCTTTAGAGGCTTCTTCTTGAGACCATCGCCTTGATTCTGATGGTTACCCGGAGTGGGACTGTTAAAGTCGATGTACAGAGGATCGCTGGGCATTTGGCTGGAGGAGAACATCATCTGGTTGTTCCCATTTCCATTTCCATCACCATTCCCATTGCCATTGCCATTACCATTACCATTTCCGCCGGGTCCGGAGCCATTGTTGTTGCCCGGACGGAAGGGCTTCCTATACGGAGCTGCAGCTGCTCGGGCATTGTTGCTGTTAATATTATTGTTCATGTTGTTGTTCTGATTGTTGCGCTGCTGCATCTGCTGTTGCTGGTACTGCTGGTACTGCTGTTGCTGCGGCTGCTGCTGCTGCGGCTGTGGGTACTGCTGCGGCTGCATGGGCCGGTTCTGCTGGAATTGGTTCTTGGACACCATCGCGAGCAGCGCCAACTGACTGGAGGGGATCAAGGACTTCAAGGATTGACGAAGAGATGGGAACGACACACGAAGAGCGGCTAAACAACAAATAATTCACACTTACTTTCTGATAAAAAAAAGTGATATTAGGAAAACTACGATAACAATCGGTAGTAAGAGATCGAATAGAAAACATCGATAGCTGTCAATAACTCTTAAGGCATCGATTGCCTAGCTATCGATAGCTGTAGTTGGCAACAAAGCGGCAGTTCATAACATTTTATTTGTACAACTATCTGTATGTTCCTGATTTTATACACTTAATATTCCTTGTAAGACAAAATTTTAAATTACTAAGTAAATTAATCGATAGTTCTTATCGTGATATAGCTAGGAACTTATAATCAACATTCGATGTTTAAACCTGTTTCCACTTGACAACCCGATAAGCCCGTCGATATGTTTGTTATCGCTTCTGCACGTGTGATGTGATGTTTACTGTTTTCAAAAAGACCCAATATTATTACTTATACTAAGAATAATATTGTTAATTAAGTAAACATGGGCAAGAAAGTGCACAATGCCAAGGCGCGGCAGAATCCGCACACCATAGTGGACAATTCGGCCGTGAAGAAGGTAAACCCAGACTCAGCCTTTGCCACAAACCAATGCTCACCCAGTTTAACCCAATCCAACCCAATACAGATCCAGATCGATGTGGAAGCAGTGGCCGGCGGCAGCCAGGCGGGATACGATGAGGCCAACGCCCTGGTGCTGCCCTCCGGGAAGCGGGCCACCAAGATCAAGGTGGACAAGGTGCAGCACGTGAAGATCCTCACCAAGAAGCAGCGCAAGCACCTGCAGGCGATTGTGGACAAAAAGAAGAAGAAGGAGGGCGTAGGTTGACTCAGGGATTTTCGGGATAGGAGCTGCTTCTGAAAACGATTCTTCTGTGTCTTTATAGCGCGCCCAGCTCTTGGGCGACCTGGCCGCCGTGCAAATCCCGGAGACGGAGCTGCAGCAGTACACCTCCATCAGTCAGGTGCAAACGGTGGGCCTGAAGCGTCTGCCCACGCTGGATGAGTATCTGGCCAAGAAGAAGGAGCGACAGGCGCAGGCACTGGCCGAGAAGAGCTCGGGCTCGGGCTCTGGCCACCGAGCGAATGTGAATGCCATCAAGGGCTCCAAGCGCAAGCTGCTCGTCGAGGAGGAGGAAGAGCTGGAGGCCAAGCGCAGGAATCCGAATGTGGTGAGCTTGGAGCAGGACGATGACTCTTCTGACGACGCGGAAGATGAGGAAGACGAAGTGCAACCCACTCCAGCTGCCATACCAACACCAGTTGCCGTTGCTCCACCAAAAATCGTGGTGAAACCGCCGCCAACGAAAGAAAAGTCAAAACCAGAGCCTGCTCCACCCGCCTGCGTCGTCCACCAGACCGTTTATGTGCCCGTGCATCGCTCCACGGAGGTGCAGGAGGCCCGCCTGCGACTGCCCATCCTGGCCGAGGAGCAGCAGGTAATGGAGACCATCAACGAGAATCCCATTGTGATCGTGGCCGGCGAGACGGGCTCCGGAAAGACCACCCAGCTGCCGCAGTTCCTGTACGAGGCGGGCTACGCGCAGCACAAGATGATCGGGGTGACGGAGCCGCGGCGAGTGGCCGCCATTGCCATGTCCAAGCGCGTGGCACACGAGATGAATCTGCCCGAGAGCGAGGTGTCCTACCTCATCCGCTTCGAGGGCAACGTAACGCCGGCCACGCGCATCAAGTTCATGACCGATGGCGTGCTGCTCAAGGAGATCGAAACGGACTTCCTGCTCAGCAAGTACTCGGTGATCATTCTGGACGAGGCGCACGAGCGCAGCGTCTACACGGACATCCTGGTGGGCCTGCTCTCGCGCATCGTGCCCCTGCGCCACAAACGTGGCCAGCCGCTCAAGCTGATCATCATGTCCGCCACATTGCGTGTCACCGATTTCACGGAGAACACGCGCCTCTTCAAGATTCCGCCGCCGTTGCTGAAGGTGGAGGCGCGCCAGTTCCCGGTGACCATTCACTTCCAGAAGCGCACGCCCGACGACTACGTGGCGGAGGCCTATCGCAAGACCCTGAAGATCCACAACCAGCTGCCCGAGGGCGGCATCCTGATCTTTGTCACGGGCCAGCAAGAGGTAAACCAGCTGGTGCGCAAGCTGCGACGCACGTTTCCATATCAACCGGTTGCCAAGCAGGAGGCGGAAAACGCAGAAGCCTTGGAGGAAACAAAGGATGGTGCTGATGCCGAGACAACTGAAACTGTGGAGGATCCCAAGGAGCTGGAATTCGACATGAAACGAACTATACGCAACATACGCAAGTCGAAGAAGAAGTTCCTGGCCCAGATAGCGCTGCCCAAAATCAATCTGGACGACTACAAGCTGCCGGGCGATGACACGGAGGCGGACATGCACGAGCAGCAGGATCTAGAGGAGGGATTGGAGGACGAGGACGAGAACGAGGAGGAACTGGGACTGGAAGGGCAGTCCTCCGGCCAGAGGCAACCCCTTTGGGTGCTGCCCCTCTACTCGCTGCTCTCCTCGGACAAGCAGAACCGCATCTTCCAGCCCGTGCCCGAGGGCTGCCGGCTGTGCGTGGTCAGCACCAATGTGGCCGAGACCTCGCTCACCATTCCGCACATCAAGTACGTGGTGGACTGCGGCCGTCAGAAGACCCGTCTCTACGACAAGCTGACCGGTGTGAGCGCCTTTGTGGTGACGTACACGTCAAAGGCCTCGGCGGATCAGCGGGCGGGACGAGCGGGTCGCATTAGCGCCGGCCATTGCTACCGGCTCTACTCGAGCGCCGTGTACAACGACTGCTTCGAGGACTTCGCCCAGCCCGACATCCAGCGGAAGCCCGTGGAGGATTTGATGCTGCAGATGCGCTGCATGGGCATCGATCGCGTGGTGCACTTTCCCTTTCCATCGCCGCCGGATCAGGTGCAGCTGCAGGCGGCCGAGCGGCGATTGACCGTGCTGGGTGCTTTGGAGGCCCAGGCTACCACATCCGAGAAGACTCTGGACCTGCCGCCAGCTGTCACCCGTTTGGGCCAGGTCATCTCACGCTTTCCGGTGGCGCCGCGCTTCGGCAAGATGCTGGCCCTGTCCCACCAGCAGAACCTGCTGCCCTACACCGTCTGCCTGGTGGCCGCCCTCTCCGTCCAGGAGGTGCTCATCGAGACGGGCGTGCAGCGGGACGAGGATGTGGCGCCCGGCGCCAATCGCTACCACCGCAAGCGCCAGAGTTGGGCGGCCAGTGGCAATTACCAGCTGCTCGGGGATCCCATGGTCTTGCTGCGGGCCGTCGGGGCAGCCGAATACGCCGGATCCCAAGGCCGGTTGCCGGAGTTCTGTGCCGCCAACGGACTGCGCCAGAAGGCGGTCAGCGAGGTGCGTAAGCTGCGCGTGCAGCTGACCAACGAGATCAACCTGAACGTGAGCGATGTGGAGCTGGGCGTGGATCCCGAACTGAAGCCGCCCACGGATGGCCAGGCGCGGTTCCTGCGGCAGATTCTACTGGCCGGCATGGGCGACCGGGTGGCCAGGAAGGTGCCGCTGGCCGACATCGCTGACAAGGAGGAGCGTCGCCGGCTGAAGTACGCCTACCACTGTGCCGACATGGAGGAGCCGGCCTTCCTGCACGCCTCGTCGGTGCTGCGCCAGAAGTCGCCCGACTGGGTGGTCTACCAGGAGGCGTACGAACTGCAGAACGGCGACTCCACCAAGATGTTCATCCGCGGCATCACCGCCATCGAGCCGGAGTGGCTGCTGCTATATGTTCCCCTGCTCTGCAACATACGTGAGGTGCGCGAGGATCCTGCTCCCCGGTTCGACAACACCTCCGGCAAGATCTACTGCCATGTGGACGCCACGTTTGGAAAGTCCGGCTGGGAGCTGCCACTCGGTGAGGTGGAGATGCCGCTCAGCGAGAAGGCCTGCTGGTAAGTCGCTGGGATATTGCATTGGGTACTTGAAGGGCTTAAGGGGCTACCCCCAGTTACAGGGCATAGTGGGCTATTTTTGTATTTCAATCCTAAAAAAATGTAATATTGTTGAAAAATTTAATTCAAATTAAAAACTAATAATTTTTTTTGGAGTTAAAAAGTAAAACTCAAAAAATAATGGCCCTTGAAACAAATCACAAAAACTGTTCATTTTTTATGTATTGGTAAACATCTAGCTTTAAATACAAAATTATATTTTTTTTTTCAGAAGTTGAACCTTATTATTATTATTAAATGATTTTCAAAATACATTTTTTAATGATTAATACACTATTTCTTTCGCAGTTACTTCGGCATGTTCCTGTTGGATGGCCAAGTGTGCCCCCGGCTAGCCGACTTCCGAGGCAAACTGAAGTCCACGCCCGCCTCCGTGATCAAGAGCTGGTCCAGCATGAACGACAAGGTGCTGCGCTTCAAGCGAGCCCTTATCACCAAGCAGATCCACAGCCGCCAGGCGCTGCTCGACCAGTGGACTAGCGATCCCCACTGTAAGTACACCGGCGTTTCCTCATAATCTTTATGTTATAGCAAATCCACCTTCTATATCCGTAGTCCTTTTGGAGGAGTATCAGAATCTTCTCTATGACGTGGCCCTCAGCCAATTGACGCCCCTGTGGCCACCAGTTGACAAGAAGAAACTATAGAAGCTAGTTAACGAGCGGGGGGATCTGATCTTTTGTATAACAAGTTTCATTTATTATTTATTTAATTGATATATATTTATATAATTTTTTATGTATAATATAAATATGAAATTTGTTTTAAATGGAACTAAAAAAAATGGAGTGGAGTGAGGGGGAATACAAATGTTTTTTGTTTGTTAACAGCTAAGTTTCGATTAAAGTTTAATACAATCCATATATATATGTACATAGAAATAATCAATATTCATTGTGTTTTGTATTTTGTATTTTTTAGTTTGTTTGTTTGTTTGTGGTTTGTTGTCTGTTGGTTTTCTCTCTTGGTTAATTAATCGTAAGTTTATCCTTCTGCTGTTAATGAGAAATTAGCATTCACACTGTGTTTGAATGAGAGATTTGGCTAATTGGGCATGTGGCTATATAGCATTGATATATGCCTTGGTTATATACGCATCGAACGAACGAACTAACGGAACGGAACGATCGGATTCGGTTTGGCCGACAAACTGTAGCTTTGTTCGCTTAGCTTCGCTCTTCCCATCATATCATCATCATCATATATGTTATGGTGTTATGGTTATGTACATGTAAATCGCTAGTTGGGATTGGGATCGGGATTAGGACTCCGTTTGCTGCAGCTCAGCTCCTCCTTCCCAGGCATTTGCAATTTGGCTGGGACTCCTCGAATGTCATCTTCCATACGTCTACAAATGTGTGTGTAGAAAAAATCAGTCTAATATATTAAGGCAACGTGAGAGCTTTACATGTCGTCATTCTACTTTATCCTCGTCCTCATCCTCATCATTCTCTTAATCATCTAGGAATTGTGTGTAATATCTTAGTTTTGTAACTTGAATCCTGTCCGAAGTTCGCTTATCGCTTAGGCTAATTGTATGCGGGTTTTTGTATCTTTTCTGTACTCTTTAACAATCAATTTTGGTATGTTTTGTGTCTGTGTGTTGAGTGTTGTATGTGTGTGTGTGTGTGTGGGACTCATTAACATTAACTTTAAACTAATTTCCGTTAAATATACATTTATAAATTCTTTAGGTTCGCTTAATATTTCTGTATTGGCTAACAAGAGGAGAAAGAACAAAATAGGTAATGTTTGAGAAGCATTTGGTTTTCTGTTTCCGTTTCCGTATTATACAATTCGCAAGTTACAACAATTAGTTTAGATATCTTATGATCTTATGATCTCCTCCCGTCCAAAATCTTCCTCTGCTCTCGATTTGCGCTCTTTTTTTCCTATATATTGAGTATGATCTATAACTTTTCATTAATACTAAAAATTGAATTCTTTGTTTGTTTTTGTTTTTGTTTTTTGTTGTTGTTGTCTGAATTATTGTAGTTTTTGTCCTAATTTCTATGCATACACTAAACGCAGTCGTTTTATAAACTTTACTTTGATTTCTTGGAAGTGTTTCTCATTTGTTGTTCTTGTTGTTGCTGTTGGTTTTTCTGGCCAGGATCTCGGTGTTCGGATATAAATGGGCCACACCCATGCACCCATGCAAGGAAGCCCTCTCATCTCTGCTCTTTGCTGATATGTATTACAAGGTTGTGGTTGTGGTTGTGTCCATCATGTCCATTTGGGTGTGTGTGCCTTTGTCCATGCCATTTATTTGTTGGGTCGTTTGGTGTGTTTGCTTGGCAAACAAATGCAAATCAATGTAAAGGCAGGTCCATGGCGATCGTGATCCCTTAGACCGTTGTCCCCGTCGTCTCGCTGTTGTCATTGCCATCGCCAGGTGGCTGCTCATCCACGTCCCGCTCTTCCTTGGAGGCCACTGCGGGTGTCTCCTCGTCTGGATGCACTGCCTCCTCCTGCTCCTCCTTTTCCTCCTGTTCCTCTTCTTGGCTGAGGGAGGGTGAGCTTGGCGAGCTTTCACTGAAAGTGGGCACGGGACTGGGCGGCGGTGTGGGCGGAGCTGGCTGCTCCTCGGGCTTGGAAACGGTTACCTCCTCCAGTGGAGCCTCTTCCTGATTTGGCTCCGTTTCCACTTCCATTTCCATTTCCTTCTCCATTTCCTTTTCTTCATTGGCAGTGACTATGGCTGTTGGTGTGGCTGGGGTGGTGGCCTTCTGCTCCTCCTCCGTCTCTCCAGGCGTCTCCTGTTGCTCCTGGTCCTGTTGCTCCTGCTGCTGGACCGCATCGTCCAGCTTTCGGAGCAGTTCCGGCGATAACTCACCCATATCGTAGAAGCGCCGCTTGTTGTCCGATATTATCTCCTTCCACATGCTCATCAGCCGGGTGAAGTTGGGCAGATCGCCGGGATCGCCATGCGACAAGGGTATGGACCGCGTGGAGGAGGTGTCCTCGTCCTCGGAGCTACTGCTGCTCACAGCTCGGATCTTGGCCTTGTGCGATTTGGAGGCGTCGCAGGCACTGGCTGTCGCCGTGGAGGATCCACCACCTCCACTTCCGCCTCCACCTCCAATAATCGGAGTGAGCCCGGCCAGCTTCAGCTGCATGTTGTACTCGTGGAACTCGCGCTGGATGGAGCTGCGCCGCGAGTTGGCCATCTCCTCGGTGCTGCCCATGATTTGGTTGTACTCCCGCAGGCCCAGCTCCTCCACGGGCACGTAGTGGTCGCCGATCTCCACCAGGTACACATAGCGGTTGACATGCGATCGGAAGCGCACGTCCTTGTGGTTGGGCGTCCAGCAGTGGACCACATGGCCCACCATGCCGGCATTCGGCTCCCAATCCTTCCACGAAAGCCGCCCGCCATTGTTGCGCATCCGTTCGCTGGGCCACACAACGGCATCGATGATGTCCAGGCAGTCGTAGATCTGCAATTCGGAGAGATTCATTCATGATTAATTCTGTGATTTAGAAAATTTATTTATTTAGAGGGGTTTTATCGGTTAAATTCTTTTTTTCTCTTTAATTTAAATAAAAATGTAATTTTAATCCTTAAAAAAAACCACCTTTGTATGTGAGCAACTGATGAGGATCCCCCCCTTAAGCTGTCTCTACTCACCCCAGTGTCATCCACTATGATGACCTTCTTGAAGATCTCAATGCGCGGCTTCCTGATGACGGTGGCAGTTCCACTAGTTCCAGCTGTTCCTGCTCTTTCGACCACTCCTGCTGCTCCCGATCCGGCGGGCTTTGCCTCCGCCGTTCCCGTTTCCATGGCGGCGAGGCAAATGGGTCCCTTGGTCTTGCGTGGATAGTCTCCTGGCGTGGTGATGATGTTGCCCAGGCCCATGCCCATGCCCATGCCCACGCCCATTCCAAGACCCAGGCTGCCCGACGAGGAGGAGAGCTTGGTGCTGCGCGGACTTGGCTCGTGCTCCACCTGGGTCTGCGGCGTGGCCAGATCCTTGCCAGACTCGGCGCCAATGGGCAGGGTGGCCCTGCGCTCGTGATCTCTGCCCCGACTGCCGCCGCCCATCTGCTGCTGCTGCTGGTGCAGCTGGCTACGATTGCGCACGCCGCCACTGCCGGTAGCTCTGGATGCTCCTCCCACGCCGGATCCCGAAGTTTCCTGATCCCGCTCTCTGTTCAGCAGTCCGGCAATCAGAGTTGTGGAGGTGGGCTTCACGGGCATCACGGCCAGGCCGCCGCGCACCACCGCCAAACTGTCGCTCACATAGCTGCCGCCCAGGTTGGCGGGCATGGCTCCGCCGGGAATGGCTCCTCCCGGGCGCACATTGTAGTACTGGTTGACGGTGAGGGTGTTGTACAGCGGGGCGGAGATGAAGACGGGCGCCAGGTCTCCCGACTCGCCGCCCGTGCTGCTGGCGGTGCCGGGAGCGCCTCCACCCAGGCCAGATCCCGCCGAGGCACCCACGCCCGTGGCCGTGGACGCGGCTCCCACGACGCTGCCGCCGCTGCCGAAGTTGCAGGCGCCCAGAAGAACACCCGGGCCGGATCCCAGTCCCGCACCGGGATGCGGCTCCAGGGCCGAACCCGAGCTGCAGCCCTGGCGACAGCGCTCCCGGATGCGGTGCCACCAGCCCAGCACCGTGTGCCGGATGGTGTCCAGCGTGATGGCGCCGCCAATGACCTCGCACAACTGGGCATTGGTGTCCGCATAGGAGGTGGTCAGCGGGGACACGTAGATGGGGTAGCCGATCGGCTGGTCGCAGCTGGAGTTGATGATGTTGCGCAGCGCCTGCTTGGCGTTCTGGATGCTGCCGCGCTCCGGATTGCGGTTACGCAGGTAGATCAGCTCCTGCTGCTGCCCCGCCCACAGGCCGCGGACGCACTCGCGGTTGAGCTTGATCACCCGGAAGCTGAGGCAGCGCTTCGTCAGCCGGATGATGCGGTACTCGTCCGAGCCGTCCTCCATTACGTGTCGCAGGGCCAGCAGATTGGGCGCTCCGCGCAGCACGGCACTGCGCCACACGGGATCGGCCTCGTGCGAGATGACCAGCTCGCTGGAGCAGTTGTCGATGGCCTCGTACAGGGCGTGCGGGTCGAGGAACTCGTCCGGATTGGTTATGTGGTCCTGCTGCAGCTTGAGGGCCATCTTGACGGCCGGCGCCACCACCGAGTGCAGCAGCTCCATGTCCGCGAAGACCCATTCGTCACGTGGCGAGGTGATCCGGAAGTCGCCCTTGAACAGGGCATGCAGGCCGTGCAGGAAGAACTCCACGCCGGTCAGCGAACTGTGCGAGGCGGTGGCCAGCGAACGCCGGGCCAGCAGTCCGAGGGCCAGGCACAGGGAAACCAGCGGTGCATCCTTGCCCACGCTGCTGGCCAGCTTCAGCCGCAGTGCGGGCTTCTCTTGGCTCTCCTTTCGACCGGCTGCAGCTCCTCCTGCAGCCGTGGTAGTGCTGCTCTTGGCCAGCTTCACGAACACGTTTTGATCCATGTAGGTCACATAGCCACCCAGGCCGGGTGCACTCTCCGACGTTTGGCGCGATATGTTGGCAAAGCTGTGCGAGCTGCTCAGCTGTGGATCTCCGCCCCCGGTGGTGCCTGTGCCTCCTCCTGGCCCCGCTGGTCCTCCTGTGCCGCCAGTGGCAACACCTCCTCCTCCTCCTCCTCCTCCGCCGCCGCCACCGCCACCGCCGATGCTGCTGTTCTCCTGGGCCACACCCTTGGGCGGCCGGCGCAACTGCTGCTGCGACTGCGACTTGGACTGACCCGAAGCGGGACCAGTGGATCCGCCGTGCGCCGACAGATTGGGCGTGCTCTTGGAGTCATTGTGGGCGGGCGTCACTGGAGCCACCGACGACGTCGACTGCGGCGGCGGCGGCGCTGGAGCAGCAGCAGAAGCCGCGGGAGCCGGAGCAGTTGTGGCTGCCCCCATGGAGGCAGCATCCTTGCGCATGTCCACGCAGTAGTTGATCCACTTGAGGTACACATAGCAGAAACTGGACCGCGTGATGCCCACGGCGCGGAAGTCGAAGTCCTCGTCCAGGTTGAAATTGAAAATGGGGTCCAGGTCAACGAACTGGCGGCCCAGCGTGTGCTGCAGGGCATCCTGGATGGGCCCGGAGGCCAGCCACTGCTCCAGCTTGGGGTTCCTCACCACATAGTAGATGATGCTCTGCAAAAGCGGGATAAGCGGGATTAGCTTGCGGATAGCCCGTATTAAGGCAAACAAAAAAGAAAGGCACCTTAATGTAGTAGGTGATGAGCACCTTGCGGTACTCGAACACCTGCAGCGTGGCACTGGCCAGGTTGTCCGAAATGGAGTAGCCCTCGATGACGTACTGGGCGGCGACCACCTGCCAGGCCAGCCAGCGGGTGGAGAACATGGCGTTGGCGCTGAGCAGGCGCGGCAGGTGGCCCGGATCGCAGCAGCAGCAGCCGTCGTTGTCCTCCACGTCCTCGGTGATGGCCTCCACCTCGCGCTGCTGGCAGTAGGTGCCGCGGAACTCCAGGCCGCGCATCTGGAACGTGCACAGCCCGTTGCCCAGCTCGATGATGTGCACCAGGCAGTTGAGATCGTCGGAGGCAAGCACTGAAAGAACATCGCTATTGGAGTACAACAACATAAGGAGCTGGATTTTGGATTTTTAGGCTTACCGAAACAGTCGCCCTGATTGACGTTTCCCCAGCGACCCATCAGCAGATCCCCGCACAACGAGTGCTGCAGGGAGCGGGTGAGGTGCTCGTAGAATATGCTGTTCAGGTTGTTGTCGTCCGCACCCAAGTCGCGCTCCAGCTGCGAGCTGAGCCGCGTGTTCGAGTGGTCGATGCGGCGCGTGTTGTAGTCCCGCTCCCAGAACTTGATGGGCCGCACGTACGAGGTGAGGAAGATGGCGCTGCCCAGGAAGGGATTGAGCGGCGTGGAGAGCAGGGCGGAGATGCCCGCCTGCAGGAACAGCATGGCCGAGTGGGGCACACTGAAGGGCTGGGCGAAGGCGTGGAAGGCGGAGCCCCACGTTATTTGCCACGGCGCAATGTAGGTCACAATGAACTGGAGCTGCAAGTGGAATTGGGAGCTTCGGTTACCATCTAGATGGCGGGGATCAACTGGAGGAGCACTCACCTTCAGCAGGAAGTCGCAGCACTTGCGGAAGGCCAGCGACACGAAGAAGTAGTCAATGATGAAGGTCTCCGTGGCCATGGCGAAGTCGATGCGGAACAGCAGGACCGTAAAGATGATGATCAGGTACTGGTTGGTCGGATCCGAGTAGGCGTTCCTCACAACTGAACAATAGACAGAGAGAGAGAGAGAGAGGGGTAGATTGGAATAAGCGTGAAAGTGAGCAAGAGAGAAGACGCACAGTTGCGGTAATAAAAATAGTAAAACAAATTAGTGTTCCATAATAGAAGAACATTTCTACTTTCAATTCACATGCCTATCTAGTGCTAACTCTAACTAATCCATTTTAAAAATTGAAAAAATATGTTCACTCAAAGCATTTTGAAAATATTTCAAAAAAATGCCTATTTCAGGGTTTTCAACATTTTAAAAATAAAAAAGTTTTCAAAAGAGGCGGTTAAACTATTTTCTTTTGCCCTTTCCACAAACCAAAGAGAAACTATTATTTTGGCCGCAGTTGTGCACATAGTAGTATTGCCAATCCATGGATGACTCACATTTTAGGGCGCAAATGGCCACAATGAGGGTGCCCCAGGGCAGCCCAAACTTGGCCACAATCAGCTGCGAGTCCGCCGTCAGCGAGGAGATGGCCAGCAGCGGGAAGAGCACGTTCCGCTCCAGGACACTCAGGTAGATGTACAGCTTCTCGAACCACATGATCTTGGGGGCGTTGAGCACCTCGAACTGGCCGAATTCGCGCTGCCGGAGCAGCGGGCGGGCGAAGCAGAGCCAGGGCATGTGCTTCCTCATCTGGGGCACAATGTAGTGCAGCAGGAGGCCGAGCACGCCGATGAACGAGTAGAGCACCACGTTGAGGTCCGGCTGCAGGGCGGTGAACACGGTGCTGCAGTGCAGCCCCAGCACACTGACCGCCAGCAGGGTCATCACCACTAGGTCGTTCTTCAGCCTCGTGGTCACGGTGGCCTGCAGCTTTCGGGGCAGCGGATCGGGCAGATCGTTGGAGGCACCGCTCCCGTTGGCGTTTTCGTTGCCTCCGCCACCACTACTGCTGTTCTCACTGGCTTCGGTGGTTCCCGTTCCCGTTCCAGTTCCAGTGCCCGTTCCCTGCTGCTGCTGCTTCTCATCGGCAGCTGGAGTTTCGCCATCCACATCCGGATCGGCCTCCAGGCAGGCAGGCGTGGCGTCTGTGGTGGCCGTGCCCGCTCCCGCCGTCACCGTGGACATGTCCCCGGGATTGGTGGCCGATGAGCTGGATATCTTGTCGTCGTCGGCCTCCTCGGCTTTGGCCGCTTGGTCGTAGGCCTCCGCTGCCTCCTCGCTGGCCAGCAGGTCGCCGCCAGACTGGTCCTCCGTCGCCACCGCCACCGCCATCGCCACGACCCCCTCTCCCGCCGCCGCCCCGATGGAGGTGCACGAGCTGGAGGCCGTGATGGCCCGCTTGCTGCTGCTGATGGTCTTGCCCAGGGTTTGCTGGCTGCTGCCCAGCGACGAGGCCTTCGACTTGCTGTGCTTCTGCTGCTGCTGCAGGGGCACATCTTGCGGCTCCGCTTCCAGTTGATCGTCGGCGGGCTGCTCCTCGTTGGCGGCCAGCTTCTCCAGCGAGCTCAGCTCGATCTGCTCCTGTTGCTCCGCCTTCGAATCCGGCGCCTGCCTGCGCTGCTTGGGCGTGCTGGTGGCCAATCTGGTTACTGTGCCCGCTGCCGTCGTCGCCGTCGTCGCCGCCGTCGTCGCCACCTGCTGCACATGGCTGAGCTCCTCGTCCTCGTCGTCCCGATACGTGCTCACAATGCAGGTCTTGATCAGCCGCCACAGATGGCTGAAGTCGCTGGCACAGCGCGACAGGTGGTAGCCCAGCGGCACCAGCATGGCGCAGAAGATGGAGAACAGGATGTACTGCGTGCCCCGCTGCTCGTCCAGCGCTCCGTAGAGCGGTCCGTAGAGCAGCATCACGGCCAGCACCGATCTCACCACGCACAAAAAGGAACCTGCAAATGTAAGTAATGAGATGAAAGGAAATGAGAAACTAGAAGTCGAGATGGTGAGATGGTGAGGGGCGGACGTACCCAACAGACTGCTGGCAGCATTGCCTCCAAAGACATGCATGTCGATCTGCTCCAGCAGGTACATAAGGAACGTGTTGATTTGCGGACACAGTCCCACCGAGAAGATGATGGGGAAGCACAGCAGCAGGATGTAGAGGGCATGGAGCAGCAGGGCCACCACGTCGGCGGGCGAGTAGCGCAGGCCGAAGAAGACGACCGGGTCCGGCGGTCTCTCCCCGTAGTCCGTGTCCAGGCGCTTGAGCAGCAGCAGCATGCCGCCGCCCAGGCAGAAGTAGATGGCCCGCGAGTAGGCCACCGTCTTGTTGAATCCGTGCACCGGCGACGCCGCGTCCGGCTGGACACTCTTCACCAGCGAGTACTGCGCTCCGGCAATCACCGCGCAGAAGAGCAGGGCGCACAGGTCCTTGTAGTGGTCGTGCTGCAGGATGGCCGCTCCCAGGCAGGCCACCAGCGTGCACAGCAGGCTGGCCAGCAGGACGTGCAGCCAGTGGAGGTCGCGGTCGAACAGGGCCAGCAGCTCCAGCCGGTCCATGGCGATCTTGAACTCGTGCTCCTGGCCGCACCACTGGAATCGGTACTTGTAGAAGCTCTTGGGCACAACTGGCTTCTCCGCCGCCGACAGGTGACAGGCGGGCCGCCAGTAGTCGCAGTACGGCGCAAAGTGCCCGTCCACATTCAGCATGGGCTGGCTCATCTGGCTGATTTGACTGATCTGACTGATCTGGTTGCTGGGGTGATTGGCCAGGCCCAGGGCGCTCAATACTCCTCCGCCGCCGCCGCTTGATGCACCGCCTCCTCCTCCACCTCCTCCGCCGATTCCCGAGGCCGAAACGGAGGCAGCTTCACTGGCATTGGCCGCCACCGCAGCGGCCGCATCACTGAGCTGCTGCAGTGCGTCCAACTGGCTGCGCGCCACCTGGCGCTCGTTGCGGATCACATTGATCAGTCCCTGCACCGAAAAGGGAGCACTGGACGGATGCCGCGAGCCGGAGCTGCCGCGCATCAGCATGCCCACCTGCTGTTGCGTCATCTGCTGGCTGGCCAGCGTGCTGCCCCGCACTCCAACTCCAGCTCCGCCCGAGTTGGCCTCCGCCGCGGCGGCCAGCTGCTCGCACATCAGCTTGGCATCGAGACGCAGCTTGTCGCGGGCCAGGGCCCGCTCGATGTTCGTCATGTGCTCCACACTGGAGCCGGCGGTGGTGGGATGGGCACCCTGCAGCGCCTGGATGGCGTCCTGGTAGAACTGGAAGTGTGCGTTGGACATGTTCGGCGGCACGAGGCTGCTGCTCGCCGGGATGGGAGTGCCGTCCGCCGAGATGCCCGTGATGGGACGGCCGCGCTCGTCCACCGCCCCGCCGTGCATCAGCCAGAGCATCTTGTGGATGTCGGCCGTCAGGCTGTCGGTCAGGCTGATGCTGTGCGTCGAGTTCGAGGAGGAGGAGTTGCGCGAGGCCAGCTTGCCGGTCTGCGTCTGCTTGACCAGGGCGAACTCGTTGCCCAGCTCGGCGGCATCCGCCGGGGAGCCGCCTCTCCTTCGCCGCCTCAGTTCGTCCACCTCCCGGTACTTGACCACCTTCGGAATGGCGCCCAGGCTCTTGGCCGCCATTTTCGATGTGCAGGGCTGCTCCTCGTCCAGTTGGCACCTCGGCGCTTGCTGGTGCTGGTGCAGCCTCTGCTCCGACTCCATTCCGGACAGCAGCTGATCCTTGGAGCTGGCGCTCACCTGCTCACAGTCGCTGGACGGGCAGCCCGAGTCCGCTTCGCTGCGAATGGGCATCGGCATGGGAGCGTTGGGGGCGACGGGGGCCGCACTGGACTGGTGGGAGAGCTCCTGGCGCAGTTGCTGGTCCGCCTGGATGTCGCGCAGCGTCGCCTGCTGGCGATTGCGATCGCTGAGCAGCGGAGATCGCGAGCCCGTGTTGTTGTCCTCCGTCTCCTCGTCGTCGTCCTCATTACCGCCGCCTGCTGGCACGACTCCTGCGGATGATCCCACACCCTCCACTGGTGCTTTTTTGTGGTGATGGTGATGGTGCAGCTGCAGCTGCGAGTGGAGATGGAGATCGTGGCTTTTGAGGACGTCGTCCAGCTGATTGTGCTCCTGCTGCATCTCGCTCAGGATGTGATCGAGGTTGTCGTCGAAGTCCTTGAACACATCCTCATCGGCGGCATCGTCGTCGGCCAGAAAACCACCCACATCCGACTCGGCGCTGTAGTGCGTTTGGCTGCAACCCAGGGCCCTCGTCCTCCTCCGGATCGGCACATCGTCCACCTCGTCGTCATCGTCGGCGTTGCCCTGGCCAATGCCCAGGCAAATGCCCTCGTGGGCCGTCCTCTCGTCCGAGTGCTCCACTATGGGATACACTGGCGGCTCAATCAGGGCCGTTGTGGAGCCGCAGGCACTGGAGCTGCCGAAGAACAGGCTGCTGCAGGTGCTGCCGCCCACAGGCTGTCCTCCTCCGCCTCCTCCTCCGGCGGTGGGATGATGATTGGCGTCGCCAAAGCCCTGCGTGGGATAAAGATTGAGGTGCTGGTTCCGCACCAGACTTTTGCTGGGCGGGGGCAGGGGATTGCGCATCTGATGCTGCCCCGAGATGGCCTCCACGCTGTTCGGATGCGGACTGAGATTGGACACCGATGGCTGCGGGCAGAGTACCTCTAAGGCGGCGCTCTTGATGCGCCTCACTCCGCCAGCTCCTCCCACTCCTCCACTTGGTGTCCCCGCCTCGCCGGTGGGGCCTCTGGATCCGCCTCCGCCTCCACTCACCAGAGAGTTCTTGTTGCCCTGACCCGAGGAGCCGTGTTTGTAGCTGGTGGCGTTGGAATGTCTGCGTCGCTTCATCCCGGCAGCAGAGCCGCCACCTCCTCCTGCTGCTGCTGCTCCTCCTCCGCCACTGCCGCCTGCTCCCGATCCTCCCGCTGACGGCGGAGCGCCTCCTGCCAGCTGAAGGGCAGACATTGTGCTCGTCGGATCCTTGCGGATGATCGCTCCGCCCAGGTGATGATGCAGGTGGTGCTGGTGGTGGTGATGATGGTGATGCTGGGCGCGGAAAGTCGGCTGGTGGGGCTGCTCGATGCCCAGATCTGATTTGGTGTAGCTATCGTCCTCCAGGTACACATCCGGGAAGGGATCTGCGTTGACAACAGAAAGATAATAATAATAACTCCAACTGGGAGTCGGTTTCCTCTGGTTAGCTCACCTAATATCCAGGACTGCAGTGCCCGGCTGCATGCGTCGGCCACGCCGCCGCTGCCCGCGTTCCTGGCCAGACCCAGTTCCATGTCCTCTACGTCGTTGGCGCCGCCACTGCTGCCGCCGCCGCCGATCACCGCCAGCGCCCCAATGCTGCTGGCCGCACTGTGATGCGGCAGGTGTAGGATGGGCTGAAAGAGACCGCCGCGACTCTGGTGCTTCTGCCGCTCGTCGTGCGTCTCCGAGCTTCTGTGGCGCTGCAGACGCGAGGAGCGTCCGGGGTTGGCCGCAGGATTCGAGGCGGAGGCGGGGGCGATGACCACGACGGCGGTTGAGGAGGAGGATGCATCTCCCCCCGACGACGGGGTGCTGGCTATGAAGTGCTGGCGCGGATTGGCCTGGCTCTGGCGCGCCTTGTTCGTCGGCTGGGAGTGCAGGAACGATGGCGCGGCCGTGGCTATCGTGTCCGACTGGTTGCGCATCAGCTTGTGCTCCACGCTGCAGCTGTTGGCAGCGGCTGCCGCCGTGTCCAGGCTGCTCTGGCGCTCCAAACGTCGTCGCTGTCGGCGGCTAAAGACCTCGGAGCACTTGCGCGACAGATGGCCCGTGCGGACGTGATGTACGGACGCTGTTCCCGCTCCCGCGGGACACAGTGCACCCACTGCTCCGCCGGAGCGGCTATCGCCGCCGCTGCTGCCACCGTCGGCGCTGCCCGCACTGCTCCCGGCCGCCTCCACAACCTCCGGATAGACGGTGAGGTACTTGTTGAACAAATCCGCCTGGGCGGCGGCGCTGGTGGAGGAGTTGCCGCCCGGCCCCGTGCTCCGGATGGACTTGCTGACGCTGGCAGAACCGGCCAGCGATTGCTGATCCTGCTGGCTGCCGCCGGACAACATGGAGGGGGCGTAGAACATCAGCTCGATGGATTCAGAGCTGTTCTTGCGATGCACATCGACCTTGAGATCTGCCGTGGCCGAATGGATTAGGGATCAGGGATTAGGACAAGAAGCACTTATTAGGACAAGAAGCGCAACTCACCAATGATGCTGTTCACATTGTCGATGGACATGATGCTGTTCTCTTCGCTGGCCTCGTTGATGGCCTGCTCCACGGAGATTCGTGAGCCGCCCGGCCGGATGACCTTCATCTCGATGCCGCCCTCGTCGTCGTGGCGCGGCTCCGTCTCCTTGGTAACCTTGAAAAACTGTCCCTTGAGGTTCACCTCGGACATGGTCTGGGCGCGATCGTACAGCCGGTGCAGCGCCAGATTGGCCAGCTTCACCATCAGAATGGTCAGGCTGGTTATCACGCAGTACAGGCACCATGTCAACCAAGTGCTCGGAAAGTACTAAAATATCGGGTGGAGATTAGAAAGGCCCACCTATATGTATGATATACAGATCAGGAGCTAGCTGTAGCTACTCACTACTCACCAGATAGGCCACGAAAGGCGAGCAGAGCAGGTAGAGCCACAGGTAGAGGTGCACCACGTTGCAGAAGACACCTTGGTGCGGATCGTAGAAGTAGCCGCCGGTCAGCGAGGCCCACACGCCCTGGCGCAATATCTCCAAGGTCTGCGAACCCATGGTGGCCTATACTGCATCGCTCAGCCGCCGGATGGATGAGGATCCACGCTTCTGCTGCTCCAGCTTCCGGATTACTCACAGGAGGAGCTCGTGCCCTTCGTCTTCGTCGTCTCTTCGCTTCCGTTTTCGTATTCGTTTTCGTTTATTTTGTTTATTTGCTGATTAAGCCTGCCGTGCTGCTGGCGCTGGCAAGGGGGCGGGGTTGTGTGGGCGGTACAGCGGGGGGGCGTGGCGTGGTCGGCGGGCGGGGCCTTGGGGGGCGTGGGGGTTGGGGGCGGACGAAGGGGCAGAGTCGCTGCTACTGCTGCTGCTTTTTCTGCGGGGAAAGCTGTGGCCGTGGGACAGGAGGCACTGCTGCGGATCCGCTGCAAGGATACACTGCAACTCCGGACTGGACTCCGCCTTAGTTGGCTTTCCGGGGGCGTCTCAATGCTGCTGCGAACGGATAAATCGAATATTGCTCGCAATCCTGCCGTAATTTTTTTTCTTTTTCTTTTGTTTAGAGCTGTCAAAGTTGTCGATAGTATCGATAATTGGGCAATGACCGGAGGGACTATCGATTGGCTCAAGACTATCGCAATGGAATGGTGAGAAAAAGTTTTTTTTGCTTTCCATTTCATGTCTCAAAAATCGACTACAAATAATGTTAATGTCTTTGGTTTTTATTTTACACCAATAGTGTAAACTTTAATTATATTCTTTGCTACAAAATGTACTTACAAAACTATCGATGGATACACTATCGATGTGTTGTCAGCTCTGCTGAGCAATCGAAATTGGAGAAAACTTTCTATACCTACCCAACAATTACTTCACTTCGTGTTAAAACACGATTTGAAATTAAATTAAGCCTAGTCATTAGTGTAAGCAATTACCATGTTACGGAACTGCATCTTTCCCGGAGGGCAGCGCCGGCTAGCCACGGAGTCCCAGGGCGGAGTACCCCCTATGCCCTGCAGTCCGAACAATCGATTCCGACTCATCGGACGTCTCACGTCGATTTACCATCTCTAGCACAAATCAAAACAAACAAAACTATGTTTACATTAAGCAACTGAGACAATTCGACGAAATTGGTGGCTTCGATGTCCTTGCCACGACGCACCCACCCAACCTTGGGTGCCCCAAGAGAGATGTGGGAGGCACACCCCATCTCCGGCAGACCGGAGTCTATTCCTGGTGGATTAGGATCGGCTCATCTCCCCGCCCAAGGTAACTCACACAACCCTCTCGGTAGCTTGTTTACATTTAATTCTTGGTGAGATTAACAAGTAAATACATTCATTACAGATTCCTACTGATAATCTATTCTTTTCGTTAGAAACTTTAAGGCCGATCTCAGACCGTCGCCCAGATGAGAAGCGGTCAAAGCGGAAACAACTACAAGGGAAATTTTTAGACGCTTAGAGTACAAAGTGTCCGGCAAACTCGCCACACGGCACTAAATTGGTGGCGTTTGCCAACCGGGTCGCCTAATCCTGAGGAGCTCCAAGGGAAAAGAAGGGACGTGCTGACAAGGTAAGTACGCTAAACAAATCCCACAAGTTATTAAATTTCGCGACCCAATTTAGATATAGTTGGACGCGGGCTAGGGTTCGGGCTTGAGCCTCAAAATTTAGATTAGATTTCACAGTAAGTACTTTACAATCTTGACTATATGCTATCACAAAACAATAACTAAAACTAATTTATTTCAGAGTTCAACGTCGTATGTGTTGAAGCTGCAGCAGGGAAAACGCTGATGGCGAAAACCCAGCGCGAGTCCGCACGGAGCCAGTTGGTCCGGAGGACAGCGTAGCGTGGCCGGAAGCAGGGCGTCGGTGGACTCGGAGATGACCACGTGGCCAGCGCGGGCATACGTTCCCGGAACGGACTCACCGAGGGAATCTCCGTATCTGGCCGTCTTGGCGGCAGTCGCTGTAGCTGCTGCCGCTTGAGGCTGCTGCTGCTGCTACTGATCGCTGCTGCTGCGGCCAATGCTGCTGCGGCTGATGTTGCTGCTGCTGATGCTGCTGCGGCTTATGCTGCTGCTGATGCTGCTGCGGCCTATGCTGCTGCTGATGCTGCTGCGGCTGATGTTGCTGCTGCTGATGCTGCTGCGGCAGGTGGTCGACGACCAGGTTAGGTCCGCCTGGTAAGATTTCACTTCCCAAATGTTTAAATTTCCGGGGCCCTTTAGTTAGGGTCCCCGGCGGCTTCAATGTAAAAAAAACCACTGTAATTTACAAGTTCCGGACTAATAAATAAACACTCACTTTGAGTTATTCAAACACTAATCACGAACTTAAATTTTTGGTCTTTTTTTCTGACCGTTCTCCCACTACTTCTTGCAGCAACTAAAGCAAAACCCTGACCTACACCAAAGTCGCTCGCCATGTTCCCTCCCGCTCTCTCAAAATGGGTCAGCGAACGTATTCAAGGCCATCAAACCCAGTTAACGAGCGAACCGGGCTAAATTTAAATAGCTAGATCCTCTCCCGCTATCAATAGTCGGTGTCACCACCAAATCTTATCGATAGCGGAACCTGCTGACGTATCGGTTCGTTTCAGTATTTTCCCGACGGCTTCAACTGAAAATGCAACACCACCCTGGATTCCGAGAGACGCTAACACAGAGTTTTAGGCTAGCGCAGGAATACTTGGGAGCATTTGGATTAGGACTATTCGGATTCCGCCGGCCTCGATGCCAAGATGCAGTTCCAACGGTGTCCAACGCGGGGCCCACGCTTTACGGGAAGTAGACACATGCCGATTCTGAGCTCGTGTACTTTGTTATTCCTCTTTCCAGATCACAACCTAATGTCCTTGGCATGGTATACTCCGATCGGTCGTCCTTGAAGATCTTCAAGCTCGTACGCATTATTGCCGACTGTCCTGACCACCCGAGCTTTTAGGAACTTCCGAGCAAACTTTGCATTGAAGGCCTTTTTGAAATCGCTGGGGACAAAGTTGCGGCGATACACTTCCTGACCTGGCTTCGCAAGGAAAGTACGAGCCCTTTTGTCGTACCGCAGGCGACTCCGATCGTATGCATCTTCGAGGTTCTTCTGCACCTTGTCATGAATCACTTGGAGTTTATCAGCTGTTCTCATCCCAGACATTTCGTGATCACACAGCGACTTCAACTTCCTTGCCAACTTGTAGCTGGCTCCGTTCAGGAACATGTGTCGTCCGAATACGGTGAAGAACGGAGCTTCTCCAGTTGCTGAATGGACCGCGTTGCGGAGGGCCACCTCAATCTCCGGAAGATACGCGTCCCATTCTCGATGGTCTTCTTCTAAGTAACTTCGGATCGCCGCCAACACGCTTTGGTTCACCCTTTCCGCTGCGTTGCTTTGCGGAGAGTGGACTGGCGTTTTGATGTGCGTGATGCCAAAGCTTTCCATCGCCTCCTCGAAGATCTTGGACGTAAACTGGCGGCCGTTGTCCGAATGCACAATTTCTGGAACCCCAAACTTGTAGAAAACCTCGTGAATGAGGAACTCCACGACATTGGAGGCCGATGCCTCTTGCATGGCCTTCAGAAATGTGTATTTGGAGAAGTGATCCACCACAATGAAGATGTAGGCCTGTCCCTTCTTCGACCTCGGATACTTCCCCAGGAAATCGATGTACAGCTTCTGGAATGGCTGCTCAGTCTGGACTCTCTCACCGATACCAACTTGCATCCGGAAATTCGGGGATTTCGTCTCCTTGCACACTTCACACCTGCGTATGAACTCCCGGACTTGCAGTGCCATGCCAGGCCAGTAAAACTGCCGCCGTAGGTTTTCCAGAGTTTTTCCCATTCCGCCATGAGCTGCCGTTGGATCCGAATGTGCACGCTCAATTATGCTGTGGGTCAGACTCTGGGGAATCCACAACTTCCATTCGAAGCCTTCCACCTCGTCATCCAGATTTGCCGAAAAGACTCTCTTGAAGATGAGACCATCCACTATCCTCAAGTCAGGTAGGTTGGCCAAGTTTTTTTCCACCTCTTGTAGCAATTCCGTGTACTCTTCTCCAGCAAACTCAGTGGTCTCGAAGCCGAGCAACTCTGACGGGTCCACCGTTAGCTCTTCAACACAACGCGAAAGGGTATCTGCCACAACGTTCTCGCTTCCTTTCCTGTGTTCGATGTTGAAGTCATATCCCTGGAGTTGCAATGACCACCGAGCCAGCCGACCCGAAAGATCTTTCATGGACATGAGCCACTTCAAGCTGGCATGATCGGTGATGCACGTGAACGGCATTCCTTCCACGTACGGCCGGAACTTTCGAATCGCCAGCAGGGCTGCGAGGCATTCCTTTTCAGTGACGGAGTAATGGACTTGATGACGATTCATCTTGGCCGAGAAGAACGCTATTGGTTGTTCCTGGCCGTCTTCATCCCGCTGGAACAACACTGCACCGACTCCGATCTGGGATGCATCGCACTGGATGAAAAAGTGCCGCTTGAAGTCCGCATGTACCAGCACTGGCGCAGTAGTTAGGGCCATCTTCAGGGACTCTACTGCCAGCTGTGCTTCTGGACTCAAGGAAAACTTCTTATTTCCCGTCTTCTTCAAGGATTCCGTGAGCGGGGCAGCCAAAGTTGCGAAGTTCTTTATGAACCGACGGTACCAACCAGCGGTCCCAAGAAAGGCTCTCACTTCCTTCATGGTCCTTGGCTCAGGCATCCGCCTAATAGCTGCTACACGCCCTGGATCCATCCGCAGACGACCTCCACCCACTATGAAGCCGAGGTAGGTCAAAGACTTGAAGCAAAACTTCGACTTGCTCAGCCCAATGGTTAACCCTGCTTCCTTCAGGCATTCAGCGACTCGGCGAAGATACTTCAAGTGCGTTCTTATGTCAGGCGCTAGTATTAGCAGATCATCCAAGTAGACGAACACATTTGAGCGGATTTCAGCGGGAATTACTCGGTCCATGAGTCTCACCAGCCTCTGTGATGCGTTGCAGAGTCCGAAAGGCATCACACGGAACTGGTAAAGAGGCCGACCAGGAACCGTAAAGGCTGTGTATTCCTTGCTGCTCGTGTCCAACTCAATCTGCCAAAAAGCGAACTTCAAATCCACGCTGGAAATGTAGTATGTTTGCTCAATTCTGGACAGGATGCCTTCTATGCTGGGCAACGGGTAAGCATCTTTGATGGTCACATCATTAAGCTTACGTGCGTCTAAGCAGAACCGGTGTTTTCCAGATCTTGACACTACGGTGGTGCGGTTACTCCAGGGGCTTTTGCTCTCCTCGATGACTCCGAGCGCTAGCATCTTGTCGACCTCGTCCTCGACCACCTTCTGCTTCGCGGGAGACATCGGATAGGGTCGATCCTTGAACACTTTGGCTCCGTCCATCAGCTCAATAGTGTGTTTCTCCAGACTGGTGGTACCTAAGCCATCCTTCTCGAAAGTCAAGAACTGCTGCTTGATCTCCTCCAGCTCTTGTTCCTCGGCCTTGGAAAGCGTCCAGGACTCGGGATCGGGTTTCTCCTCATCGTCATCCTCGACTTCCGCGTAGTGTTCCATCTCCCTGGCGTGTAATTCTTCGGCCTTCTTCACGCCTTCCGAATCGATGTGGCCTATAATCGCTGGGGCCAGTCCGAATGCTTGCCAAAAATCAACTCCAAAATAAGCTGGCTGCTCCAGGTAAGGACACAAGTAGAAGAGAATGTGCTCTGTCCGTCCTCGGTATTCCACCGGTAACTTGACCCGTCCTATAATTGACCGATCCTCTCCAGAGGCCGTACGGACTGTGGATAAGTACTTCTGGACGGCACATCCAAGGCCTCGACCAGCTCTCTGCCACCTTTTCCAAGCAGACTCACACTCGCTCCAGTGTCCAACAACCCCGTCAGTTGCTTGGTCAGAACTCGGACTGCGGCGAACGGCCTGGGATCTCGCGATAAACTGCGCCTCACGGCGGCCACTGCTTCGCGTCGGCAGTTCCGACGTTTGCGAAATCGCTCCCTGGCCTTTTGCACCTTGCGAGACACCACACGCATCCCGCCTAACTGGTGCTCTGAGAAGATCCTGTTCCTGGTCTCTAGATACCGCCGCATCCTCTCCGCATAAGGTAAGTATCGTAATGCAAACTTATTACTATTTTTAGAAGGTAAACATTTATCTAACCCTACCAGCTCTTCTTCTCTGCGGAACTCCTGTTTGGACGCATCCTCTCCGCCCTCGGATCGCCCAGCCGACCGTTTTCCGCACAATCCGGACATTTGGGAGACACGGTGTCGGGCTTCCCACATCGGTAGCAGAACACTCTGCGTTCTGTTGCTGCGCAGTCACGGAACCCGTGATCCACGGCTCCGCAATTCCAGCAGCCGGCTCGGAACGGATTTTTAGGCTTCGCCCGCACTTCGTCCACCTCTTGCCACGGAGGATCCTCAGCAGGATCTGGGCCAATCGCCTCGCTAACCTTGGCCTTTTCCGCCAGAGGATACCGCATCGGCTGCGTGTACGTGGTCCGTCCACGTCGTCCAAAACTGCGCTCCACCTCGCAGCACTCTTCCCGCAGTTCATCCACCGTGAGCACATCCATCGCGTAGACAAACCTTGCGATGCTCTCCCTCAATCCCTTTTTAATAATCTTCACCAGCTGCCGCTCTGACAGTGGCCTTTTCAGTCGAGCCGCCAACTGCTGCATCGCATGGATATAATCGCCAACTCCTTCTCCGAGCTGCTGCTCCCTCTGTAGAAGTTGGTGCATCCGATCGTGCTCCGTCTGATGGCATCGGAACCTATCCATCAGCGAGGCTCGAAGCTGGGACCACCTGTCCACCCTGCAGTGACGCACGTGCACCCAGTACCACTCCCGAGCCCGCCCAGTGAGCAGCAGGTGGAAGTTTCGGAGCACCTCTTGCCACGGACATTGGCACTGCCGCTGCAGGAACTCCAACCGGAAGAGAAAGTCTTCCACCGAGTTTCGCTCATCTTCCCCGTCGAAGGATACGCCCCACCGCTCAATTCGCCATTGCTGGTTGGCGGCTGCCGGCCCCACATTGGCATACAGACGCGGCTCCTCCCGGAACTCTGAGGCCCTGCGGTCCTCAATGCACCAGCTGCGGGCCGGGCCATCGTCTCGGCGCGACCTGAAATGATCCGGAGGATACCCGGGACTGCTACTTTCCAACTCCTGGAAATCCAGCGGCCTCCTCGTCGGTTTGGGTGGCACCCTCGGCGGAGGTAGCCTGGAACCGTCCCTGCCGGTGACCTGTGTGTTCTTCGGCACCGCACCTTGCGGGGCTTGACCAGGGATTCCCGCGTTGATCCTTGAATCCGGACGCCTTCGCTCATCCGGCATGCTCTCCAGGGGGAAGCTGAGGCCGCTGAGCAGCAGGCCTTAACACCTCGTTCATCAGCTTCATCATCTCCAGGAAGCCACTTCGGATCTCGTCCCTCAGTGCCTGATTGATCCCGCCTTCTTGGGCCTTCCGATGGGTCTCCGCCGCCTGTGCCAAAGCCACATTAACGGCCGACCTTGCCGCGGAATCCACAAAGGGATCGTGGAGTCTTGCGTCCTTATCGTCGCGCTGCAATAACTCATCCGCTGCGGAACCAATTCCCTCCAGGATCTGCTGCTGCCTTAGGTCCTGCTGCAGCTCTGTGTCCTGTGGTCCTTTTTGCTCTTGTTGCAGTCCCTGGCGCAAACGGGCAAGTGGAGTCCTGGGCAACCCTTCCGATATGCGCGGCAAGCCAGCCTCGGTAGCGCCCTCCACATCCGTGGACCACATCTTTTCGTCGTCCTCGCCCGGAAAACCTTTCGACCGAAGCAGGTGATCATGCTTGCCTTGTCGCTTTGCCATCTTGAATTTTGATAACCCCTAACACGACTTCTGAAACCCCGAATTCAACGTGGCCACCAAAAGCCCAAATTATGTATAAATAAATAAATTATACTGAATGCTAGTGAATAATAATAAACAATAAATAAACACCACTAAATAATATGCACCTAAATAATACGAATACTTATATTACCAAGCCAATAAATAATAATAATGAATAAATAGAAAAAATAAACCATGAATAGATAAGAAATAAATAAGAAAATATATTAAAGATCCACAAATACCATAAGGCTAAACAAATTCACACCAAATATTAGCTCTTATCAAAAAACAAGTCCCTCGACTAAATTTCTTTCTCTATTTTTATTTTTTTCTTTTCCCAGCCTCAATAAGGGGAGATGGAGCCGATCCCCAGCCGGTAGACTCCGCGCCAGTCGTCTTGCGTCTACAATTTCGTCCGAATTCTCACTAAACAAACCGCTCGTCAACTGGACTAACTTTCAGCTGTGCTGAAAGTCGCCAGTTAAGGACTTCGGCTGTTTGCAGGATCGCATCGGATTTCCTTTTGGACTTTGCGTTTTTCATTCAAGTCGCGGTGGCCGAGCAGCGCGTGACGAAGTCACGGGTCACGACCACACATTTAAGTTTTAAACCGATATGATCTGAAAACGCAAATACCCAGAAAACCCAAGGATCTGCACAAAAAAAACAACTACACTGTAACCCCAAAACAAGACATTCATTAAAATTACGTTAACAAAAAAAAATATATCCCTAATACCTATATCACAGTTTTATCACTGTTTTTGGTTTAACCTTTCGTGCTTATTGCACGGACGACCTGGGATGCGAATCCTTCGATTTTCTTCGAAGAGGATGTCACCGCCAAATCACAGCTAATCCCTGTGAACTGTGCCTCGGGAGCAATTGTCCTACTTCTAGTGGACACGCCTCCCTTTCTTCCTACAAAATTTAAACAACTTTTCTCCACCAGTCCGCATCCCGGTGCAATTGCATGTGTGTCATGCAAGCCACCGTTCGTGGGCTGGCTGGAGATAATAAATATGCGAGACGCCGTCGACTCGGCTATCACATATTTTATTTGTTAAATTGGGCGCCATATCGTTACGGAACTGCATCTTTCCCGGAGGGCAGCGCCGGCTAGCCACGGAGTCCCAGGGCGGAGTACCCCCTATGCCCTGCAGTCCGAACAATCGATTCCGACTCATCGGACGTCTCACGTCGATTTACCATCTCTAGCACAAATCAAAACAAACAAAACTATGTTTACATTAAGCAACTGAGACAATTCGACGAAATTGGTGGCTTCGATGTCCTTGCCACGACGCACCCACCCAACCTTGGGTGCCCCAAGAGAGATGTGGGAGGCACACCCCATCTCCGGCAGACCGGAGTCTATTCCTGGTGGATTAGGATCGGCTCATCTCCCCGCCCAAGGTAACTCACACAACCCTCTCGGTAGCTTGTTTACATTTAATTCTTGGTGAGATTAACAAGTAAATACATTCATTACAGATTCCTACTGATAATCTATTCTTTTCGTTAGAAACTTTAAGGCCGATCTCAGACCGTCGCCCAGATGAGAAGCGGTCAAAGCGGAAACAACTACAAGGGAAATTTTTAGACGCTTAGAGTACAAAGTGTCCGGCAAACTCGCCACACGGCACTAAATTGGTGGCGTTTGCCAACCGGGTCGCCTAATCCTGAGGAGCTCCAAGGGAAAAGAAGGGACGTGCTGACAAGGTAAGTACGCTAAACAAATCCCACAAGTTATTAAATTTCGCGACCCAATTTAGATATAGTTGGACGCGGGCTAGGGTTCGGGCTTGAGCCTCAAAATTTAGATTAGATTTCACAGTAAGTACTTTACAATCTTGACTATATGCTATCACAAAACAATAACTAAAACTAATTTATTTCAGAGTTCAACGTCGTATGTGTTGAAGCTGCAGCAGGGAAAACGCTGATGGCGAAAACCCAGCGCGAGTCCGCACGGAGCCAGTTGGTCCGGAGGACAGCGTAGCGTGGCCGGAAGCAGGGCGTCGGTGGACTCGGAGATGACCACGTGGCCAGCGCGGGCATACGTTCCCGGAACGGACTCACCGAGGGAATCTCCGTATCTGGCCGTCTTGGCGGCAGTCGCTGTAGCTGCTGCCGCTTGAGGCTGCTGCTGCTGCTACTGATCGCTGCTGCTGCGGCCAATGCTGCTGCGGCTGATGTTGCTGCTGCTGATGCTGCTGCGGCTTATGCTGCTGCTGATGCTGCTGCGGCCTATGCTGCTGCTGATGCTGCTGCGGCTGATGTTGCTGCTGCTGATGCTGCTGCGGCAGGTGGTCGACGACCAGGTTAGGTCCGCCTGGTAAGATTTCACTTCCCAAATGTTTAAATTTCCGGGGCCCTTTAGTTAGGGTCCCCGGCGGCTTCAATGTAAAAAAAACCACTGTAATTTACAAGTTCCGGACTAATAAATAAACACTCACTTTGAGTTATTCAAACACTAATCACGAACTTAAATTTTTGGTCTTTTTTTCTGACCGTTCTCCCACTACTTCTTGCAGCAACTAAAGCAAAACCCTGACCTACACCAAAGTCGCTCGCCATGTTCCCTCCCGCTCTCTCAAAATGGGTCAGCGAACGTATTCAAGGCCATCAAACCCAGTTAACGAGCGAACCGGGCTAAATTTAAATAGCTAGATCCTCTCCCGCTATCAATAGTCGGTGTCACCACCAAATCTTATCGATAGCGGAACCTGCTGACGTATCGGTTCGTTTCAGTATTTTCCCGACGGCTTCAACTGAAAATGCAACAACCATTAATTATTATCACTTTACATAGTTTAGTCAAAATCCGATACCTATCGGTATTTTGTCAGTTTTTAGGCGCTATTATTGAAATTTGTGTATCGTTTTAAACTTTTTAGCTAATCTATGCTTGTTTTTTATTCATGTATGACTACTTTTGATTGGTATTTCGGATTTTTGCCATCCTCCCGAAGAGTTACTCACATCACAATCAAATATTATGAGTCATTCATTATGATTCAACATATTTTTCCATGTTTATTCAACTATGACTTTACAAATTTATTTACGCTTGGTAAATAAATATAAAATGTTTTCAATTTAGAACATTTGTTAACGATACAATCTCATTTATTTTTTAAATTGATATATTTTGTAGTTGCTAAAATTATAAAGCACCTCTTTAATAGTTTGATGGCATTGCAAAAGAAGAGCAAAGGAAGTTTCTTTTTGTATGCATATATTAATTATGAATATTTTTACTTTTGAAGTTATAACAATTAAAAAAACCTTTTTAGAGCCATGAATATTAGATTTTTATTAATACACATAAATCCCAGTCCCCTATCTTATGTTGTATCATTAAATAATGGCAAATATCAAAACCAAATATCCCTTCATATTTTCTTATAACTAAATTCGCCTTACTTCAAGTTAACTTTATTAACACTATTTAATCTACGATTAAGGCTAGAAAAAAAAAACAAAAAGGGTACATAAGTATCTAGGGAATCACAAAGAGTCGGGATGAGACGGGCGATCGGTCCACGATCGGATCAGTCTGCGCCCTATTTTGGGCGCTGCATAGTCAGCGCTCCTCGCTGCTGCTCCCATCGCCGCCGATGAAGTCATCCCGCAATCCGCCCCTGTGCTCGTAGTTGTGGTGGTGGTGGATGTGCTCCTCCTCCTCCTCCTCTTCGAGCTCCGGGAGGGCAGGAGGCGCCACCGGAAGCGGGTGATGCTCGTGGTGCTCGTGGTGGTCATGGTGGTCGTGGTGATCGTGGTGGTCGTGCTTCTCGTGGTGGTGGATGTGCTCTTTGGTTTGGTGGATCTGGATGGGCCGGTGGTCCTCGTGGATCACCTTCTTCTCCTCCTTTAAAACGAGTGGCTTGTGGTGGTGGTGCACGTGTTTTACCACTGTGTGGATGTGCTTCTCGATCTTCTTGTGGATGGGCACGTGGATCACAATTTTCTTTTTTTTCTGGTGGCTTCTATAAAAGACAGAAAATACAATTAGTTTGGTAGTTAATTATGAAATGAATCGTTTTAATCAGATTCGATTTGATATTTTTAAATACTTTTTGTAAATGAATTTTAGTTTAAATAATGTCAAGCTTGTATAAAAAAAATTGTTGTGTGCAAGGGTTATTATCAACAACTACTTTATCCTTTTACTTTTGTCAAATTAGTTAGGAAATTTGCACAATAATATTTTTATGCTCCAAAAGGAATTTAAGTCAACTATGTTATATTCCTATAAGACTAATAAAAATGATCACTTATTAACAATATATTTTCAAGCTATAATTGCCTTCGGAAGGTATATGAAAACTTTAAAAATCGAGTGAATTGATTCCTAATCAAAATTTAATTTTTTATCTAATTTTCAAATGGCTTTAGAGTAATCCCATGGTTATCCATACCCCGCTTCCGTTTCAGGCACGCAGACGAGGAGCAAAACCAGCGCCACCACAATCGAGAGCCTCATCAGCTGCAAAAAATAATCACGGATGTCGGGTATAATGATATCCTAGCGTATTCCTGGGCATATGTATCCCGAGATCACCACTCACCAGACTGCGGTTATCCATATCGCTTGCCTGGATCTCTAAGGTGTTGAGGTGTGGAAGGCTCCGACGATGCGGCTGCTTTGATTGCTGCCCCACTGCAACCATTTTATTTATACAGGCCCACGGAATGCGGTGGAACACCCCAATACGAATGCGAAAACGAATACCCCGGCGCCAGTTGGCGGCGCTTCCGTGACGCAGTCCATCGGAGATATGGGCAGAGCCATGGGTCTTGAGTTTTGAGTTTTGAGTCTTGGGTTTTGCTTTGCGCATGCGCACGCGCCACAAACAAAAAGCGCTGGCAGCTCAGTGCAAAACCTGCAATTTTCATTCATTTTGGATGGCAGCGATCATCGTGTCATGAATTGTGGGTGGTGTTAAGCCAGGTGAGGACTAGACGGTGGGGGATCGTACCCTAAGCCTAAATTAGGCTTAATTTGTAAAATCTACACGGCGAAAAATAAGTATATTTGTCTTTAATAATTTAATTTTTTTAAATTAGTCTTCATATCATTTCAATAAATCTACTTACTTAATAGTATAAATTAACAAGTGCAATATATAATTTTTATATAATTAGTATTAAAAAACTAAATTTGTCTACAAAATGTCTAAAGTTGGAATAAATACTTTATTTGGGTTTTTATTAGAGGTCAAGTTAGACTTAAAGCATTATATTTTATTGTTTTTCAGTCGATTTTGTTTTTTGTCAGTTTTAGTCATCTTCTGGCTGCACAATTAATCAGATAAATAGGATCCCCCGACTTTGGATTTTCCACTAATTTGCAGGGCATGGGAGCTTCGTCCCCATTGAAGGCTTTACCATTGTGTTTCTCTTTGTTTTTCCGTTTTTCCGTTTTGTCTTGGCTGTGTGTGAACTTCTTCTAATATTTTTGTTTTTTTTTTTTAGCAGCTCACGCAGACGGAAGGCACGGAAAACTGCACCCGAAACTGAGGCTCCAAAAGACCCAAACTCAGTCAACGGAAATAGCAGGAGTGCAGCGTGTGTTTAATACCCACATAGATATGTTGCATGGCCGCCCAGCCCCTGGATTTCATTTCCCAACCCGATTTCCCCAGCTTAGTTGGAGTACAAGTACATGGCATGTAACGCGAGAAATAGAGAAATACGTTACACATAGATCGCATGCACATGGCGCATAATTTTATTATGCAATCGTACAGGCGATTTGCGGCTGTTATTTAATTGCGAATGGCCAAATTATTTGTTTTTTGTTTTCAAATGCGATCACTGTTAGAATGTGGAGACCTATCGATATCGTTGGCAGTTATCGGTTGGAGCCAAAACGCAAAGAAGACGCAGCGACGAAGAAGAGGGGAAGGAAAAGAGAGAAGGCGAAAAGAACAGAGAACAGCGATAATAGCGTCACCACAGCACAGTGGGCCGAATCGTTCATCAAGCTCACTTAAAGTTAACCTTTCAATAATGAGTCTGTTTAAACTATTATATTGCAAACTCCCTGATAATATCAAGTGACTATTAGAAGTCTTCCTCAGATATTTTGCTTTTTAAATGACGAAAATATGTTTTAATAAACATACAATAGATGTCTAGTGTAAGTAGTGTACAATGGTACAGAGGAACATCAGCATTCTTATAGACTTCAATACATTTTTATGTTAAAAATCTGAAATTAATACGTTGGTCAAATACAGGTATTCAAACCAATCGAAATATTGTTGATAGTCTAACTTACCAAAACGTTATCAACACTTTAAATAAATACTATTTCTTACTCTTTGGTGCATGCTTTCTTTTAATATAAATTTTATATAAAATTAATAATAATAAATATTATTAATATTAATGGTTTATATTTCTTTAAAAAAGAAAATAGTGATGAGCTAAAATTTGTTCTCGCCACGTTGATCATCAGGCCCACTGTGCGCAGACTGGCTGAGTGTGCGCCTGTGTATGTGTGTGTGTGTGCCCCCCAATCGAAATCTTTTTTTAGTATTGAAAGAACAGTCGGGCAAGAAAGTTGGGGCGCAGCAAAATCGAGCCAGACAAAGTAAATAACAAAATAACGCCATACATATAGACAGTATTTCATTCCGAGAATTATTTGTTGATGAACAGCAGCTAATAACATTTGTCCGCCGTGTTTTAGTTGGTTATTTTTCATTCATTTTCCATTTCTTTTATGTTTTTGTTGTGGTGCGTCTGTGTGTGAACCAATTGTTGCTGCTGCCAGAGTATTGGTGCCGTGATTAACAAACTTCCAGTGACAAAGCCCAAAAAAAGCAGTAAAATAATATGCAATAACAACCCGGATTAACGAGAGATCACGTTCTGGAGTTTTTGTGGTTGATTTTCGACGAGATTTCAATTCCAATTCCGATTTCGATTTCAAGACTTTCGAGTTGCACCATAAATTTTGGAGTGTGTTTGTGGGCATGCGATCACTATCCCAATTGGGAGCAGCTCTCAATTCTCGATTCCAAATTGAATTTCCCCTGGGAAGAGTTCTATGTGATCAGATACCCCATTGGAACTACCAAGCGGCAGCACTTGTAGAGCTTCTGATAAGAAGCTGCGCCGATCAACCTGTTCAATTGAACGAGTGTGTTTGTGCAAAAATTTGCTAGAATTTGTTAGCCATAAATGGCCACAAACCGCCACAAAAGTCAATAAACCCCAGCCCACATCCACATCTCAAAAATGTTCGATCCGGGCGTTGAGAATGGCGAAAATCAATCGAAAGCAAAATTCCATAAGTGGCGGACGTACATCACAACTATTTCTATATATTTAGACATATATATTTAGATATTCATCTGGCTGCGAGTGTGTGTGTGTGCATTGCAGGTTCGGTTCTAAAAATCCAGAAATACTTTGTACTCCAAGTGGAGGCACTGGAGGGTAAAGGAGAGGAGGGGATGGGACCTGTTTCATCCCACGCACCGAACGCCCAGTTAGTTTACCACTAGAGGAAGTCGTATTTTCAATGTCTTTGGCGCGGATTTCGCTTTCCCATTTGCCGCATTTCCAATTTCCCATTTTCCTCTTACCACTTACCGCCTTTGGCCGTAAATCATGGCCAATTAAGGTCCGCACCCTCGGCCAGTTAGTGCGTCACCATTGCCAGGTTCAGGTTCAGTTCCATTTCCATTTCCAATCCGATACCCAATATCGACATCCCCCAAAAGTCTGGCGAGTGACCTCACGAGATGCGTCATCGTTATTAAAGCGAAAGCGCCCCAAACAAGCAAAACTGAATCAACAGAACAGAACCGAAACAAACAGCGGAAACTTGGGCGATATACAGATATGTATGTAAACCCAAACCCTTGGGAACTCACAAATATCCAAGGCAGGGTAAAGGTTTGTCCAAACATCGAAGAATAACTTTTTTGAATTTGTAGATTCTTTGCATATTTCTGTTCCATACGATACCTCATAAAACTTATAGTTAACTGAGGTCCTCAAGCTATTCAATCTCGAGCAATTCGTTCGGAATACAAATTGGGCACAAGGCTTAGAGTTATGTGCTCATCAATTGATGCTGTTTTCATATCACTTTATTGACTTCCATCTCAAATTAAGCTTGGCATGCAAATTAATTAAAAAGTTGCTATAAACGAATATTTTCTGACTGGAAAAATCCATGATCAGCAACAAGGTGTTTTGAAAACATCGTTTAATTGCGTGCCATGAAGCAAAGCTTTTAAAATGTTGTTATTTTCGAAAGAAAACCAGAAGAGCACTGATTATTTGTCCCCGTGTACTTACGCTTATCTGGTAATTTGGATGGAATTCACAGAGATAAGCCCTGAAATGTTTGTGTGCTTTCGTGGTTCGTCTTGTGCTCATTTAAATGTTTTTTTTCTTTGGTATCTTTTCAGCTAACTAGAGATCTGGCCCACAAGAAAGCAGCAACTCTGAGATAAACAAACTGAAAAAAAAGGAAGCAGACGAAAAAGCACAGTCAAAATGCCCGTCTTCCACACAAAAACCATCGAGAGCATATTAGATCCTGTCGCCCAGCAGGTAAGCATCGTGTGACAATGGGGTTTACGCTTTTGGGGTTGGGGATAGAGGGCTGAACTTTTGTTTCAAATAAATCTTTTGTCCGCTTAGCTATAACTAGTAGGCAAATTGGCGCCCAAGAAGGTAACTTTCCATGGTTTTTAAACATTGATTAAGTGGACATGTTCAAGAAACAAACGCGCAGACATATACTGGGAGAAACAGACCCTGTTGATATTAGACATTTAATAAGTTTAAAATTTTGGTATAAAATTCTCAAGATTATCTATTTGATATTTTTCTAGTACAAATTTTTAATTGCCTACCTATATTCTAAATGGAATATGTTTACTGCTTTAGGGTCGCGTTTTTCCCCAGTGTATGCTTGCGTGGTAGAAGAAACATCGATAGTTGTGAGTTTTCACCTGACTGCGCACCACTGACTCCACTTTCCACTTTCCCCACCAACACTCATTGATCGATCCCTTGTCGATAGCTGATATTTGCACCTGACATCTCCCAATTGCATCTGTTTGGCATGTGCTGGGTGTTATGACGTATATGTAGTCCACCCGCCCTTTCCGATCCGATCCGATCCAATCCTATCCGATCTGATCGCCCCCCGAATGTATATCCATTTATTTTTGTGTGTTTTCCATCACGAGAAGAAACAAACGCGCGGAAAGGAGGCGGTCTTTGTTGTTTTTGGCGTTACTTAACTTGTCTAAAAATAAATGAGGTAGAAATAATAAGAATAAATGTTGATCAGAGGCCAGCGGCCAACCTGAGCTTCTGAGGACAGGCAGAATTTTAATTTAATAACGCAACAAATGAGAATGAAAAATCAGGCGGAGCAAAGAAAACAAATGTTTTTTGGCCGAGTTCCAAAAATAGAAGCATAAAATACGTTTGGGAAAATCCAACAACAACGGTGGCAACAGCAACAACAACAGCAACAGCATCAGCGGGAAGATACAACCAAAATAAAAACATTTACGACGGACAAGCCATGAAAATGAAATCATGGCAAATGGCAAAAACAGAGGCTATAGGAGGTGAGAACTGTGGACTGAAAAGGTGTGTGGGAGTATCTGTGTACAGACATCTGCATCTGTATCGGTATTACCCAAAGGTGTGGGCATCCATCGGTGCGGATGCGAATGAGTGAGAATTTTGGTGGTCTGAAAACTGTGCCAAAAAGCAAGCCCAGTGCATTAGTCATCTGCCGATTTTGTATGGTGGCAAACAAATGAATTAAAAACGATCATTCAGCACATCAATCAGCACATGGATACATAAAGTCAAACCACATATGTCCCTGTCTTTGACATAATTATTCAAGTGCTAGTTCTGCTTAATTGCATAATTAGTTTGTCAAGTAGGCCAATTGCTGGTAATTGGTGGCGCCCAAGAGAACAGGAGAAGGGAGGCCCCATGTAATGCCCACCTAATCCCCCGGATTACACCAGTTAAGTGCTTGGTCTTATGTCTTCGACCTAGCCGCGCTTCGATTTAGTTTGGATTTAGTTTCGATTTAGTTTCGCTTTAGTGGGGCTCAGTGGAGATTAGTGCTCAATCTCTATAAATAGCCTAATGGCCAAATGGCCACCTTGAGCAGGTGCTGATGTCAAGCCCAAAACCATGTGGCGTTCCATGGCGCCGCCCACGCCCCTCAAAATCAGCGTCCGAGTATGTGAATGAATGGAGCGAGAAGCTGTTGGATCTACGATAAGTCCGAGTGGGTTTGCCTTCCGAGCGATCACGCAGCGCGATCATTAACAGTTTTGCTTCCATAAACAACTCCATTGCAATTGATTGATCAATCAGCGCGCTTGAATGGAGGGGATCGCATTGAGAAATCACCGATCACCAATAGACAGCGCACTCTTTTCACGAGATCAAATTGTTTGTCTCTAATTTGTGAGGCTTCGATTGATAGAAAGAATGTGCAGCATCGGAAGATTTAGTGGATTTGTGGTGTCTGGAGTAGTCTACTAATAACGTTTAATAGTGACAAATCAGTTTACGCATTCCAATTAAGCAATCAGGAGGAACGGAGAATTGATTTCAGCCACGGATAGATTTTCCGGTGCTCTTAGCATTCAACAATAAAAAATATATAAATAAATAAAATGTTTCAAATAAAGATCAAACCCTTTTTTTCTGTATACTGATTTTAAAAGGCGTTATATATAAATTATCTATCTTTATAAAATGTTCAGTGACACTTATAATGCTGGTTAGGGTAGGGCGATCTTTTCCTATTTTTCCCTCGGAAGAATTTCCTTTTTTTGACTGATCGGAAACCATGTATGCCCCACAATCCATTGAACGAAATCGTATACCACCTACACTTAGAAAAAAAAATTCCTTAGATTTTTGAAAAATTCCTAAACATAGTCTTAATGATGAGTCTTCCATATATGTTTAGAAAAAAAGTAAAAAAGGAATATCCAAAATAATTTTTTCCTGAATATATGCGGTGGGCTATTATTTTAGGAAGTTTTCCTAAACTTAAGGAATTTTCTTGAGGCTATTAAATTTGCCATCGAAATCCTTTGCTGAAGAGTGTGTTTCCCCCTATTCCCCCGGCAGGTATCTCGCCTGGTCATCCTGCATGAGGAGGCCGAGGATGGCAACGCAATGCCCGATCTCAGCCGGCCGGTGCAGGTGGTGTCGGCGGCGGTGGCCAATCTGGTGAAGGTGGGCCGCGAGACGATCAACAGCTCCGACGACAAGATCCTGCGCCAGGACATGCCGTCGGCATTGCACCGCGTGGAGGGTGCCTCGCAGCTGCTGGAGGAGGCGTCCGACATGCTCCGCTCGGATCCGTACTCGGGTCCGGCGCGCAAGAAGCTGATCGAGGGGAGCCGCGGCATCCTGCAGGGCACCTCCTCGCTGCTGCTCTGCTTCGACGAGAGCGAGGTGCGCAAGATCATCCAGGAGTGCAAGCGGGTGCTGGACTACCTGGCCGTGGCGGAGGTGATCAACACGATGGAGCAGCTGGTCACGTTCCTGCGCGACCTCTCGCCCTGCCTGAGCAAGGTGCACCGCGAGGTGAGTGGCCGCGAGAAGGAGCTGACCCACCAGGTGCACAGCGAGATCCTGGTGCGCTGTCTGGAGCAGGTGCAGACCCTGGCGCCCATCCTCATCTGCAGCATGAAGGTCTACATCCACATTGTGGAGCAGCAGGGACGCGGCGCCGAGGAAGCGGCCGAGAACCGCAACTACCTGGCGGCCAGGATGAGCGACGAGCTGCAGGAGATCATACGGGTGCTGCAGCTGACCACCTACGACGAGGACACCAGCGAGCTGGACAACCTCACCGTGCTGAAGAAGCTCTCCAATGCCATCTCCAACAAGATGGAGCTGGCCAACGAGTGGCTCTCGAATCCCTACGCCCTGCGCGGCGGCGTGGGCGAGAAGGCGCTGCGCCAGGTGATCGACAATGCCGCGGAGATCTCAGAGCGCTGTCTGCCCCAGGACTCGTATCCCATCCGCAAGCTGGCGGACGAGGTGACGGCCATGGCCAACACGTTGTGCGAGCTGCGGCAGGAGGGCAAGGGTCAGAGTCCGCAGGCCGAGTCGCTGGCCCGCGGCATCCGCGACCGGCTGGGCCAGCTGCAGTCGCTGGTCCACCAGGCGGTCCTGGGCGTGGACAAGGCTGGGGTCCAGCAGACGGCCCACACCATCCAGGGTCGCCTGGAGCAGGCCGTCAAGTGGCTGCAGCACCCGGAGATCAACGACGGCGGCCTGGGCGAGCGGGCCATCAACCTGATCGTGGATGAGGGCCGCAAGGTGGCCGAGGGCTGTCCGGGCCACCAGAAGGCCGAGATCCAGCAGCTGTGCGACGAGGTGGAGCGGCTTAAGCGCCAGGCGGCCGGATCCGGGCCGGCGGCCAAGCAGGCGGCCAAGCAGCTCACCCAGAAGCTCTACGAGCTGAAGGCGGCCATCCAGAATGCCCTGGTCAACCGCATTGTGCAGGACTTCATGGACGTGAGCACGCCGCTGAAGCAGTTCACGGAGGCGGTGCTCCAGCCGGAGGGCACGCCCGGTCGCGAGCAGAACTTCAATCAGAAGTCCAACAATCTGCAGGCCTTCAGCGACCGCGCCTCGAAGACCTCGCGTATGGTGGCCGCCGGTGGGGCCTGCGGCAACAAGAAGATCGCCGAGATCCTGCTCTCCTCCGCCGCCCAGGTGGACTCGCTGACGCCCCAGCTGATCAGCGCCGGGCGTATCCGGATGAACTACCCGGGCAGCAAGGCGGCCGACGAGCACCTGCAGAACCTCAAGCAGCAGTACGCGGACACGGTGCTGCGCATGCGCACCCTCTGCGACCAGGCCACCGACCCGGCCGACTTCATCAAGACCTCCGAGGAGCACATGCAGGTCTATGCCAAGCTCTGTGAGGATGCCATCCACGGCCGGCAGCCGCAGAAGATGGTGGACAACACCTCGAACATCGCCCGCCTGATCAACCGGGTGCTGCTGGTGGCCAAGCAGGAGGCGGACAACTCGGAGGACCCCGTCTTCACGGAGCGCCTCAATGCGGCCGCCAATCGGCTGGAGCGGTCGCTGCCCGCCATGGTGGGCGATGCCAAGCTGGTGGCCACCAACATTGCCGATCCGGCGGCGGCCGCCGCCTGGAAGAACTCCTTCCAGCGGCTCCTCGGCGATGTGCGCGAGGTGCGGGAGGCGATTGCCCCGCCGCAGCCGCCGCCGCTGCCCACCTCCCTGCCGCCACCCATTCCGGAGCTGAGTGCCCTGCATCTGTCCAACCAGAATGGTGAGTTGAACCCATGCTGCACTGCCCTCGATGGCTGGTATTTGGATAACAGTATTAGCCTAAAAAAACCACGAAAATTGGTCGAAGATAGGAAAGCTTTTTAAATAACGTTTTTAAATTGAAATCATTTAGGTTTAAGTTTTGCAATCACTAGAAAACATAAAGTTAGTAATTCATTTTCCTCAATGGATGGTCGAGATAGGAAATTTATGGGATCTTTTCTACTTTCTTGTACTTAGATTAGGTTTACATATATATATTTTCTTTTCTAGTTTTCTTCATCGAAATGTAACAAATTGTAAGACATATTTTTTAAATTCAATAATCATTAAAACTGTCAGGGAACAATTTTATCCTTGCTAGAATGGTTTCAAATTAAATGCTGAAATTCTAAAATGTTTGAAGCAAAATCAAAATCGGTAGAAATTCAGTTGAGTTATGATCAAAAATTCCTATTTTATTTATAAAGTAACTCAATCGTTGTCAATACTTCAAATATACATAGATAAAGGGGTTTTTAAAAATCCTGAAAAATTAGATACCCACTTAGTGTGCTTAATTTGTATATTAATATTCTTAATCGTTGTCAATGCTCTATTTTATTTTGCTGCCCAGCTGAGCGTGCGCCACCACGTCCTCCACTGCCCAGGGAGGGATTGGCGCCAGTGCGTCCGCCGCCGCCGGAGACGGATGACGAGGACGAGGGCGTCTTCCGCACGATGCCGCATGCCAATCAGCCGATCCTGGTGAGCTTCATGACTTTAATGCATTCGTGCTGAATGGTTTTCTAACCCCCCTTGCCTTTACAGATCGCCGCTCGTGGCCTGCACCAGGAGGTGCGCCAGTGGTCGTCCAAGGACAACGAGATCATCGCGGCCGCCAAGCGCATGGCCATCCTGATGGCCCGCCTCAGCGAGCTGGTGCTCTCCGACTCGCGGGGCAGCAAACGGGAGCTGATCGCCACCGCCAAGAAGATCGCCGAGGCCTCCGAGGACGTGACGCGGCTGGCCAAGGAGCTGGCCCGCCAGTGCACGGACCGCCGCATCCGCACCAACCTGCTGCAGGTGTGCGAGCGCATCCCCACCATCGGCACCCAGCTGAAGATCCTGTCCACCGTGAAGGCCACCATGCTGGGTGCCCAGGGATCCGACGAGGATCGCGAGGCCACCGAGATGCTGGTGGGCAATGCCCAGAACCTCATGCAGAGCGTAAGTTAAAGTCTTTTATGTTCAATATTCAATAGGGCGATCTAAGAACATTGTTAAATGTAGAAGCTTGATATAATGTGCAACAGTGGTAAAAAAACGTAGTAAATCAAAGTATTTCATACTAAGTTTAAATATTTTTGAAATAGATTTTAGATAAAATTTATATCGAAATTTTCAATATAATGATTTTAAATGAATAGGGATTCATTTCCAATAGAATATTTTCCACATAAAATAAATAAAAATTTAAAAATTTAACAATGCCATTTAGTGTAAAGTGTATCTAATATTATGATGTCATGTTCAATTTCAATTTGAAGTATAACATTATTTTATAAGTTACTACAGTTACTACAAAAGTTATCGCTCATATTCGACAGGTGAAATAGATATTTTATATAAAATATAGGTTTTCATATAAACCAAAACATAAATAGGATCATTTTGATTTTTAACTTTACATATAGAAATTTCCTATCTAATCCCCTCTCTTTTCATTCGATTTCACAGGTGAAGGAGACGGTGCGCGCCGCCGAGGGAGCTAGCATCAAGATCCGATCGGACCAGACCAGCAATCGGCTGCAGTGGGTCCGCCGGCAACCCTGGTACCAGTACTAGGTGACTGGACGCAGTACTAGATTATGGAGAAGTGCTGGGGGCTGGGGCAAGGCCATCTGTTCCGACCACCCACCCATATGCTCCAAATGCCACCTGCCACGTGCCTTGTGTAACATACATAAAGCTAAACTCTAATCTTAATGATTTCTATTTTAAATGTTAATCCCCTAATATGTTCCATCTAAAATTCAGTTATGTAAGTGCCTGCCTGCAATTATATTTATTATGTGCTCCAAAAAAAAACTTATGCTCATGTCCCGCCCCATTCTGTTCCCTTTTCCGTTCTCCTACTCTAATTTTGTTTCGATATTTGTAAAATTAATTATTAAGCGTGCAATAAAAACAAAAAAGAGAAAAACCATGAAAAAAAGGATAGAGAAGAAAGAAACTGGAAAGCAATATGTACATACAAGCAAAGCAGTCTGATTTAAGCGAATGCAATGTATATAATAAGTGACCGACCATATGCAGTGGGCTAACGCTTCGATTTTTGATTTTAAATCACCACCTCCTTCGTATTTGTAGTGTACTAACAGAAGCATTTATCGAACCCCTCGTTAAACGTTAAAGTCCAATTATTGTTCGAAATCTAACTCACTAAAACTGCGAATACACCTGTTGTCGAATGTGTTGAGCCCAAACATGTAACCCAATTACGATGTGTGTCATGTTCAAAATATAATTGAAATAAAACAGAATATCGTGTGTTAATTGATGGATTGGCGGCTTGTCAAATATTGGTTTTTATATATCTATCTAGTTTTTGTTTTTTTTTGCTTATGTTTGCGTATACGTAATGCTGTTTGTTAAAGTACCCTCAAAAGTATGCACAATTTTTTTTTACTTTTTTAATAACTTATGGCATGTACGGTATGTAGGTTTTAAAGAAACTAAAGCATGCTTCTAGGCGTACTATGCTAAAACGTACAACGCATGCCAAAATGCCCTTTGTGTACATTAAGTATACGCAAAGTGGCTTGTTAACGATTGTCAAATTCATTAAATTAAAAAAGGAAGGTATTTGGTATTTGTTCGAAACGCATATTTCTAACAAATAAATTATATAATTTATCAATTTATATTATTTAAAATTTACCTTAGTGACATAAATTGAAATAATAATATACGAAAATGCACAAATTTAATTGGCTAATATATACTTTGGAACACGAAACTATTTGTTATCAAGGTTAACTAAGACCAAAATTATTTAAAGAATACCTAAGTGGTATAAGAGATAGATCTAAATTGGACTAATATTAAATACACTTAATTCAAATTTACCTGAGTAATTATTTTAGATAGTGATATAAAATATAAAAAAATTATTTTGTACAAGATTAAGTCTTAAACGTTCTCCATCAGCGGGTTAACGCCAATGCCAATAAAAGGCTTGTGTTTATATCTCGACGGCCCCATATCCGCCAGCTGTGCCTGTCCAGCGAGCAGTCGGGAAATCCGAGAGCCCCATCTATAATGAGACTATAATTAGCTGGGACTCCGAGAAAAGCGATGAAAAGCGAGAAAACTCGCACGATCGGAGAGTTTCCGCTGCGGCGGCGGTCAGTTGCGTTTCGTTAATCGGCGAAATCGAGAGCGAGGAGAGTTGCTGCCCTTAGAACAGCCGTCGTCGATATGTCCAATTGTCCATCTGTTCCGCAGGAGAAGGAGGTGGAGCTGGAGGTGGAGGAGGAGGAGGAGGAGTCGCCGCGATCCTCGAAGCCATCCAGCCAGATGAGCATCAGTTCCTCCACGCAGGAGTTGGCCGAGCTGATTGACCTGCACCTGGGCGAACTGCGGCCCAAGGATCCCGCCTGGCGGGTGGCCGACTCGCCCATTTCTGGCAGGGGCATCTTCGCCAACCGGGACATAGCCGCCGGCGAGGAGCTCTTCCGGGAGCACACGCTGCTGGTGGGTCCGACGGCGCATCGGTCCACGAATCTGCGCACCTGTACGCTCTGCTACCGGCTGATTCCGGGATCCACGGACCCGGAGGTCATCTGTCCGGCCGGATGTGGCCTGCCGGTGTGCTCCGACTGCCGGACATCCCCGCGCCATGACCTCGAGTGCAAGCTCTTCCGCAAATGGCGGCCCCTGGAGAGCCAGCGCATTGAACCGCGCGCCCTGAGGATTCTCAGTGTGGTGCGATGCTTCTTCCTGGACGAGCCCGCCCGAAAATTGCTGTATGCCATGCAGGCCAACATGGATCGGTACTACATGCAGGAGGTGCAACGGGCGGCCGACTGCTTTGAGCACTTTCCGCGGGAGCAGGACATGCTGGACTACTTTTACCGCACCATCTGCGCCTTCAACACGAACGCCTTCGAGAGCCGGAGCAGCGTGGACGGGCACGAGGTGCTGGTGCGGGCCCTCTTCCCGCTGGCCGGACTGCTCAACCACCAGTGCACCCCGAATGCGGCGCACCACTTCGAGAATGGGGAGACCATTGTGGTGTGCGCCACCGAACGGATTCCAGCCGGTGGCGAGATCACCATGTCCTATGCAAAATTGCTCTGGTCGACGCTGGCCAGGAAGATATTCCTCGGCATGACCAAGCACTTCATGTGCAAGTGCGTTCGCTGCCAGGATCCCACGGTGAGTGCTGGCCCATTATTGGGCCCCTGATTATTCGATTTGTTCGGATTTCTCTGCTTTGCGAATGGGGCGAACTGCAGCCCAAAAATGGGAGCATGTGAGTGTCGCAATCGCCGAGCAGTGCCTCAAAAATAGCTTCATCGGCGGGGCCGTAAAAATGTCACATCACAGGGGCGTACGCAGAGGGGTTTATTTTTGGCCTAGCAAGTGGAGTTTCCCGGTAGCTCCTGCAAAATTTCACAAGAAACGTATGTATTTAGACTCCGCAGCTGGCCGAAGGTCCGAGCAGTTCTTGGGCCTGAAGAAGTCAAGATGGATCGCCAGATGATCCTCAGAACAGGCCACAAGAAGGAGCGGCCTGCTGTGAGTAGTATCTTTTGTTCCAGTTCCAGTTCCAGTTCCCCAGAAACTCTATCTATTCTCAAGAAAAGCTCACATAAGAGTTATCGGGATTATTGATTCCTGGAGGAAAGACATACAAATGCATGACACCACATACAAGTTTTTGAAAAATTTCATATTTTAAAAAGTTTCCAATTTGCCCAGTGACAACTTGTTAAATTGCAAATGCCTAAAATGCAATGTGCGGCACACACCATCTGAATTATTTCCCCATAATAAAGTATCCAATACCTTTTATCGTCGCAAATGAAGGCGTCCCAGTCAGTTCAAGTACTCACATACAACATCACATTCCATTACACATTTATTCGAATCCGAATTCGGGCGCTGTCAAAGATCGCGCATTCTTTGCAATACCCCATTGACCCAGTCGCACATCAAATCCACATTCATTTTAATTCCATTTCTTTTCGTTTTCACTTGCTTTGTGCTCCTTTAAATATAAAATTTGCGCACAAATTCTACAGATCTAAAACGGAAGACCCAGAAAACAGCCGACAATGAAAAACAATTTAAAATTTGTTGAGAATTTTGGTTCGCATACTCTTTTCTATTTTAGTGACTATTTTAGGCACTAATCGGGGAAATGAAATCGGTTTTAATAAACACTCATTCTCTTGTATGTTCCTCTTGTTTCGGCTAAGTTTAAACAAAAAATACTTTTAAAATGTTATCAAATGTTGGAATATCATACATCGTTGGTTCGTCATTAAATTTTTATACAAATGGCATTCAGATCATCATTTTTTGCCAAAATTTGAAAACCTGGAAAAATTTTAGCTGTAAATGCCATTTGATTGGAAATTTTATGACGAATCCAACGATGCATGACACTCCAACTTCTGACAATTATTTCCCAGGCTTTTTATTCAAAAACTGATTTTTAAACGGTATTTTTGAGTTTTTGGCAAAATAAGAAAATAAAGCATTTCCTAAAAGTCTTTTTGTTGTAACTTGGCCAAAATAAGACGCATAGCCATAAAAGTGACTGTTTTTTACAGTTGGTGACCTATAAAATCCATCCCGATCGAAATACAAACAATTCAGTTTGTTTTGATATAAAAACACGATTTTTAAAGTCGTTTTTTTTTAAAAATGGCCAATTTTCGCATTTTTGATAAGGGGGTACATCATCATTTTTTGCCAAAATTTGAAAACCGGGAAAAATTTTAGCTGTGAATGCCATTTGATTGGAAATTTTATGACGAATCCAACGATGCATGACACTCCAACTTCTGACAATTATTTCCCAGGCTTTTTATTCAAAAACTGATTTTTAAACGGTATTTTTGGGTTTTTGGGAAAATAAGAAAATAAAGCATTTCCTGAAAGTCTTTTTGTTGTAACTTGGCCAAAATAAGACGCATAGCCATAAAAGTGACTGTTTTTTACAGCTGGTGACCTATAAAATCCATCCCGATCGAAATACAAACAATTCAGTTTGTTTTGATATAAAAACACGATTTTTGAAGTCGTTTTTTTAAAAATGGCCAATTTTCGCATTTTTGATAAGGGGGTACATCATCATTTTTTGCCAAAATTTGAAAACCTGGAAAAATTTTAGCTGTGAATGCCATTTGATTGGAAATTTTATGACGAATCCAACGATGCATGACACTCCAACTTCTGACAATTATTTCCCAGGCTTTTTATTCAAAAACTGATTTTTAAACGGTATTTTTGGGTTTTTGGCAAAATAAGAAAATAAAGCATTTCCTAAAAGTCTTTTTGTTGTAACTTGGCCAAAATAAGACGCATAGCCATAAAAGTGACTGTTTTTTACAGCTGGTGACCTATAAAATCCATCCCGATCGAAATACAAACAATTCAGTTTGTTTTTATATAAAAACACGATTTTTAAAGTCGTTTTTTTTTAAAAATGGCCAATTTTCGCATTTTTGATAAGGGGGTACATCATCATTTTTTGCCAAAATTTGAAAACCGGGAAAAATTTTAGCTGTGAATGCCATTTGATTGGAAATTTTATGACGAATCCAACGATGCATGACACTCCAACTTCTGACAATTATTTCCCAGGCTTTTTATTCAAAAACTGATTTTTAAACGGTATTTTTGGGTTTTTGGCAAAATAAGAAAATAAAGCATTTCCTAAAAGTCTTTTTGTTGTAACTTGGCCAAAATAAGACGCATAGCCATAAAAGTGACTGTTTTTTACAGCTGGTGACCTATAAAATCCATCCCGATCGAAATACAAACAATTCAGTTTGTTTTGATATAAAAATACGATTTTTAAAGTTGTTTTTTTTTTAAATGGCCAATTTTCGCACCCCTAATAAAAATGCGAAAATTGGACATTTATAAAATACCATTTATTTTAATACCCTTTAAAAATGCCAAATATTAAAAAAAATTGTTATTTTGAATAAAGAAGAAGGAACTTTCAAATTATACCCTATTATTTTTTGATATTCGGCATTCAAGTCAATTCGTTTTATTTAATTCCGTTTATTTTGTCTTCCGTTCGATTGAGGCCAATAAAATGCACGTAAAAAGCGAAAATAGATTTTAAATGGAGGCAAACTATAAAGTTGCTTAATGGCGCGGGGAAGAAAAAGCGAGAGTCGTAAAACTTTACAACTGATTTACGTATGTCCGCAGAGGATGGGGCGTGGTATAGAAGGACAGGACAGGACACGACAGGACGAACCCACTCCACGCCAGGACATGTGACAATGCGTGACAGTCGCAGCGGAAAGTGAACAGGTGGGGAGTGAATCCTGGTCCCACTCCCCATTTTCCACCCCTCCCCACCTTGTCACGTGTCGTTGGCTGGTGTCCCTGTGCCATTTGCCCCTGAAACACGCAACTCCTTGGCCGGCGGTGTCTTAATTTATGTCCCGACCACACGCACTGCCACACACAGTGGAAACCGGTAGAGAGTGGGCTGCACTGCCATCAAAAAATGCCAATTCCCCATTACACTATACTCAATGGTGTTTCACTTATACTATTTCTATTGTTTTTGGCTTAAAAATAATATTTTTAACGAACTCTATTTGTGAATTTTAAGTCGGATTAAAAATATATTTTTGAAGAATCTCAAACTGGTCCACTTTATAAGCTTTCTTTGGTTAAATTTTCTAAATTAAAAAAAAACATTTTGCGTAATATTTACTTATTAATTATTAATAATAAACTAGAAATCCTTTGACCGGAATATCAGTTATTTCTTAAAAGTATAAATTATCAATATATCAAAATTAAAATACACATTTTTGGGATTATTTGTAAAATTGAAGTGATGGCAATAGTTTTTACAAAATCTAGAAATCCATTACCCCATAAAACCAAAAAAAAAATTTCTACAAATTTCAAAAATTGTAAGGATTTCTAAATTTAATGTTGTAATGCAATGTTTTTAAAATACCTTCAGTTTTTGGGTCATTTTAAGGGACTCGAATATGTTGCATAAATGATTTTTATCAGTGTACAAGCGTGGGAGACAAAAACGCCTGGTATCAGTGGCGTTGCGTCTCCGCAAATAATTTTTCCAGCTGCTCAGATTGCCACAGGGTGGCGCCGAAAGAAATCAGATGGGTATGGGTATGGGCATGGGGATGGTGATGGGTTACGGGTTACGGGTTACGGGTGGTGCTACTATGGCTTCACTTTATGGCATTCATAACCAACCGCCAGCAGGCAGAGAAGGGGGAGGAGGAGGTCAAGGAGGATAAGGTAGGCAAGCTGAGGTGTTTGGCGAACAAATTGACAGCGGGAAATGCTCATTGATGGCTGATGGCTGCATCAATGCTCTTTCTTTTGCGGCCAATCACCACCTACTGGCGAATCCAATTGAATGCAACAATGGCAACCACAGCGGCGGCAACAACAACAGCACAACCACAACCACACAACAACAACAACAACAGCTCAAGCACAAATTGAATAAGAGTCAAAAGCAAAATCCGCTTTGCGTCGTCCCAGCCAAATGTCTCTATTTCCCAGTGGAGCACTCCAAGTCTCTCGAAGTTCCCAGTTTCGGAATCGTTTCGAAATTGGTAATTCAAAATGTCAAACATTTTCCTACCTTATTATTTCAACTTATTTCAAATTATATAATAATAATTTTTTTTTTAATTTCAATATTTATTTTGTTTTTTCTTTTTCAATTTTCTAAAAATTTTTTTTTTTGGAAGAATTGTTTTAGAAAGATTTTAAACAAAATTATTATTTCATAATGTCTTCAGTTTCCCAAATAACATTATTTTTGTTTTGGAAGTAGCATATACTTTAAGTTTATGAAATTTGATTTAGTGCTTTACTTTGCTAGTTTGCAATGATCTTTGCTTTAGAAGAAATGGTTGTTTATTACGAAGTTGGGTAAAATTACTTACTTACCCTATAACTTATCCATTGAATGGTTTTAGATGTAATACATAATATTAATTTTAATATTTTATTGACTATTTTATTGTTTTTAATTCCTCTAAATCTTTTCTGCAAATGTTTTGGTTTGATTTCGAAATTGGGAACAGGCCGGCGAGTGTTTGTTTTCAGTGTGCGTGTGCCTTGGAAAAAATCATATTTGACTGTTGTCGTTGTCGTGGTGCCCCCCAATTCCCGGTCCCTGCCCCCCTCGTCCCCTCGCCCGCCTGCCCTGACTGCCTCTAATTTGTGTTTTTTTTTATTTTTTTAGTTGTGTCTAATGCTCTCCGAGGGCGTCGGCGTGTCCACGTCATAAGCGTCGCTGCTTTGGTGGGTTTGTTCCACTGTCAGCAGTCAGTTGTTGCTGTTGCGCGGGGTGTTGCTGTTGTGCCGCGTGTTGCTGTTGCTGCTGTTGCTGCTGCTGCTCATGTTGCTGCTGCTGTCGTCGCTGTCGCCACATCGCAGCTATTCCCGCAGAGACCGCTCGGCTGCGCGGAGACATCTTCACTCGCTGAGTTGCCGCGCGTCGCGTTGGTTCGCCGTATCCGTATCCGTATCCGTATCCGTATCCGTACCCGTGACCGCTTCCGTCTACCCATTGCATTGGCCATGTCCAATCCAGATCCAGATCCCCCCTCCCCCCGGGGAGCAGGAGACACCACTCTGGCCGCCCTGGGTGCCCACATGGCGCCCTGTCGCAACACCACGCCGGAGCAGCTGGCCCAGCTGATAGATGCCCATTTGGGGGATCTGCGGCAGGAGCAGCCCAACTGGACCATCAGCTCCTCCAAGGTGGCTGGGCGCGGGGTGTTCGCCACCAGGGACATAGCCGCCGGCGAGCTGATCTTCCAGGAGCGGGCCCTGGTCACGGGGCCGACGGCCCGGAAGGGCCAGCTGAGCAGCTGCATCTGCTGCCACGAAACGCTGCCCCAGAAGGGCTTCCTGTGCCGCCACCGCTGCACCCTGCCCGTCTGCGAGTCCTGTGCGGATTCGGAGGAGCACCAGGCCGAGTGTGAGCACTTCCGCCGCTGGCAGCCCATGGACGCCGATGCGGAGGGGGAACAGGAGCAGGTGAATCCCCTCTCGCTGCGCATCCTCACGGCGGTGCGCGTCTTCCACCTGGGAAAGGAGCAGCGGCACCTGGTGGACGCCATGCAGGCCAATGCCGAGCGAGCCTACCGGCGCGAGATCATCAAGGCGGCGCAGTGCTTCCGCAACTTCCCCACCACGGACCGCGTGTTCATGGACCAGCTGTTCCGCATTGTGGGCGTGCTGAACACGAACGCCTTCGAGGCACCCTGCCGCACCGGCGGCCATGAGACGCTGCTGCGCGGCCTGTTCCCGCTGACGGCGATCATGAACCACGAGTGCACCCCCAATGCCAGCCACTACTTCGAGAACGGACGACTGGCGGTGGTGCGGGCCGCCAGGGACATTCCCCGGGGCGGCGAGATCACCACCACCTACACCAAGATCCTCTGGGGCAATCTCACCCGGAACATCTTCCTCAAGATGACCAAGCACTTTGCCTGCGACTGCGCCCGCTGCCACGACAACACTGTGAGTAGGGCGGTAGCCGTTGGGATTACCGGAAATCGGAGATTGTCCACGGGGTTTTGTTGAAGGACCAATCCTGTTCCATGCTTGATTGCTTCATCTTGCTGTTGAAAGGCTTTTATTCCATCTTATTAACCACATCAAAATTATAATTATATCTTATGATCTCCAAAATATGCTTGAACTTTCCATAAGACCTTAAATAATAATTCTAAGGTTTTAAACTTATTTTCATAGTCTTCATAATGGAACTTTATTTTAGAATTTACTCAATAATTAATTATCAAAACTCTTTCAAATTGCCTTACAATTTTACCTCATTACTGATATACATGTTCAGTTGTACCTTCAATGGGACCTTAAATAACAATCCAAAGGTTCTTTGGTTATTTACATTATTCTTCATAATGAAATCTCTATTTTTGACTTTTTGTTTATATCATTATCTTTGAAATTACTGAATAACTAATTTTCGAAGCTATTTACATAAGTTAACCTCTTTACTGATATTAAATGGAACCGTAAATTACAATCCAAAGGTTCTTAAATTATTTTCATTACTTTTCATAATGGAACTCTTTTTTAAGAACTTATTCAATAAATAAGCGCTTCATAGATATTTTCAGTAATATCACTACTTTGACCTCGATTACCAACTTATCCTAGAATAAAGCTGTTTGCTGATATATTCAGCAAGAGCTTTGATGGGCTCTACATTTTGAATTCTATATTTACTGAATAACGTTCTCACTAAATATTTTTAGTAAAAGCTTTAGTTGGATTTAATTATACATTATTGCTGATGACTTGACTGAGTTCGTTTCGAAAAGTTTTAATGGAGCGTGAAGAGTGTTTTGTTTTGTTTCTAGATTTTCTTTTCCGTTCGCATTGTTAAAATTTAAATGAAAAGTCTTCAGTTCTAAGAGAACTTTTCCCCTTTCCCCATGAAACTTGAATTCCTTTTTTACTTATGTGTATCCGCTAGATACACAACTCCATGCCGAGCAAATGAAAACCTGCCGTGAGACTCTCGCAATCTGTTGGCCCCAAAACAAGAAACAATTATTGAAATTTTGAAAAACATTTCACTTGAATTTCAACGAAATTTCTTGGCCAACTTTTGTCGATGTCAACGGCGCTCTTCGACTGCGGGTGTGTAGGGCTGTGTGTATGACAGTATAGTGTATATACTACATACTATATACGATCCGCATATCCGGCCATATCTATTTATGTGGCCGCTCTTCTGCCGCTCTGGGATGAGTTGAATAATGGTCTTTTAGCGTCGCCAGTGGTCGTTGGCCAGGCCACCTGACACAAATGCGTTCCCTAATTAAATTAGTTATATGATTTGCATCAACCAGGGACCAGGGCCCAGGGGCGCACACAAAAGGGGGGCGAAAGGGGGCCCACTAAGTGGCTAAAAGTCAGGGGAAAAAAATATGGAAAATGGTACCAAACACACACTCTTTTGGCTGGTTTTAATGTGGTTTTTGGATAGTGTCTAAGCTTCACCTCTTATTAACGAAAGTTGAAGGGAAAATTATAAGGAGTGGATTTGTACAATTGCAATTACTCTTTTATTATTCATTAGGTACATATACCCTTCTATATATTTTCCTCACCTATTCCAAGACTTGGCATAAAAATATATATATTACTAAAGATTTAAGTTTCCTTTTACTTTTTCAAACCATATATTAACAAAGTTAACTTGTTGTTTAATAATGTTCCAGTTTTTAGTATATAAGGAACTAAATGCTATTACCAAACCATATACAAAGAATCCGATTTGAGTGCTTTTAATAAAGGGGGCAAGCAATGTTCCCAGGTTCTACTAACACACATCCCCTTGAAAATTCCCGTGAGCATGACACAGCGAATGCTAATTCCAATTTGAATTTCAATTTGAATTTCGTTTTCGATTCCGATTTGAAGTGGAATGAACTGAACGCCGTGAATTGAGTTGCCTTTCTCCAAATACTCCAAATTCGACGGATTCTCCCGATTCTACTGATCCGTTGTGTCTATTTTTGCAGGAGAACGGAACCTATTTGTCGGCGCTTTTCTGCCGGGAACAGGGCTGCCGTGGCCTGGTGATTCCTGTCCAGACCCGCACTTTGCAGCCCGACTGGCGGTGCATCACCTGCGAGAACGTCTTCCCGCACGCGAAGATGGCCAAGTACCAGGACTTCGCGCTGAACACCATCAACAACCGGATAAACTCGTGCAGCGTCCAGGACATGATCCACTTCATCAACGAGCTGTGTCCGCGCTTCTGTCCGTCCTCCAACTACGTGCTGATCGAGGCCAAGTTGAACGTGATCTGGCGGATGACGCGGTTCGACCGCGAGGAGTACTCGCCGGAAGAGATGGGCCACATGGATCGCTACCGCGAGGAGGTCCTGGCCATACTCCACAAACTGGGCGCCGGGGAGTGCACCCTGAAGAAGCTGATCACCGGGGAGATCCAGTGAAGGATCTCCTCCCGAAAAATGTGAATAACGTTGTTTTTTTTTTGTTTCTGTGTGAATGAGTGAGTGTTTTTTTTTTTTGAGATGGTACGTGAGTGCTTTTGGGGCACCTTTGGCGCCCCCTTGTTGCTATTTTATTCGTAATCACTTAAGAAACCAAATAAACACCGAACTATGACTCGTTATTCAAGCCTTTTTTTTGCATTCGCGTCACAAGACCCCTTCTTGGAAACGCCACTGGTCCACTTAGCCAATAAATGTGAGGAGCCAACCAGCCACAAAGATCGCCGGCCTGCGATTGACCAACAAGTTGAAAATTGCTACGATACAAATTCTGGGCTCTCATTTGTTTTTGAAATTATTTTGGCTAGCAATCTCTTGTCGAGAGCCTGAACATTATCTATATTGCAAATGATATGCAAGCACATAAACAAGCGCTGCAAAAATACATCTAATATTTACTATCTTGATCCAGAGATCTTAAAATTTGTATTTTAAAATCTTTTTTCTGCATTCAACTAAGGCACAAATCTTATGAAAGTGTTGTCTATGCTGTAATGTTAATGTAATGCAGCCTTTTTAAAAACCTGCCTTGACTTACCTCTACTTAGTTACTTTTACTTGTCTCATTTCTTGGTTTTTATACCCACATGTGGATTTAAGTAAATCGATTCTGGTTTCTTGTTGTTGTTGTACAAAAGCTTTCTTTAATGGCGTATACACAGACAGACACACGCACACAGGCATACAGTTATAATAGAATAACAATAATTTCTCTAGTACAGTTTGTGTATGGATTTACGTACATATAGGTGTATACATTTGCATGCATTTGCAATGGAGGTTTTCATGGGAATGGAGTTTCGGGTCAGGGTTCAGGGGTTCAGAGCTCATGGGTCAGGGGTCAGGGGTAGTTGCCTATACATAAATAATCGGATATGCTCTAGCTATGGCATACACACATGCATACAAGTCTTAATCTAACCAAGTGTCGTGTGCATCAGTATATGTCTAGATTTATAGTTACAATAGAAAAAAAAATAAAAAAAAATATGAATAAACGCACACAAGGAGGGGGTGTATGATGAAGTGGGTTGACTAACTTAGGGCTAGGTGCTCCGTGTGGTGCTTCTGTTCCGACCTCCGTGCCTGAAGTCGCTGCAGCGGCGGAATGGCGAACATCACCACTCCGCTGACGGCGATCATTAGTCCCGCCATCAGGAAGGCCGGCGCATACGAGTCCGTCAGATCGTACATCCAACCTGTGCAGGAAAAGTCAAAGATGTAGTGCATCCATGTAATCAATTGCCTCACTGCTTGACACCTTATTAAGTTTAGTTAGGAGACAATAAATATTCAAAATATCACAAGTTTAGATAAATATAAAATTATGATAAATTTATTTTTATATTTAATTTAAAATGTTTAAATTAAAATATAACATTTGAGATATCAAAATCTATTCCAAAAATAATCAAATGAAGTACCGAAATAAGTTTCATATTTCCATATTTAAAACAACTAAAACTAAGCTAAAATCAAAGTGATATATACTTGGATTTACTAATTTTTTTTATACTTTTTTATCTTTGATTCTATTAAGACCTAGTCCTTTAATAGCAAATTGAAACTAATTGTTTTGGCACTATTTAATAAGTGATCAAGAGTGAGGGTAAACAAATAATTAAGTAAATTGTAATTGGTCACACGGTCGTGCAAACGTAAAACTAGAACCTTGTAAAGGCACTCACCTCCGATGGGCGGACCAATAAAGCTGGCGATGCCCTGGAAAAGCAGCAGCAGGCCGAAGGCATTGGTCAGCTTGTCCAGTCCCAGCAGATCCACAAGGATGACCGAGGTGAGACCGACGTAGGCACCGATCGTGAAGCCGAAGACGATGCAGTAAACGGCCAGCGATTTGTAGTCATGGCACAGCGGCACCATGGCAGTGGCTAATCAAACGGAAGGCCAATACAGGATTAGAGTCATTGCCTGGAGTAGTTACACCACATCCACATCCACATCCACATCCACAACCACAGCCACAACACCCCATACTCACACACTCCGCAGGCGGTGAGGCAGACGTTGTAGACCAGCAGGCGGTTGACCCACGGCTTGTCCGATATGTAGCCCAGGATTATGCGGCCCAACGTGTTGGCCCCGCCAATGATGGCGATCAGGTAGCTGGCATCCGTCTTGGAAATGCCCAGGGTGTCCGCGTAGGCGGCCACGTAGAGGTACGGAACGTTGAAGCCGATGCTCGTGCAGAAATTGGACACGGAGAAGATCACGAAAATCACATCCTTGAGCAGCGAGAAGTTCATCATCTCGGCGAACGTGTCGCGGGTCTCCTTGGAGCAAGTGATGCAGCCACAGCATTTGGTCTCCTCCTGAAAGGCGGAAAGTGGGTCATGAGAAGATCTTTCTGGAAAATACAATCGCTTGTACTTAGCTTATAATAGCCATACTTATTATAAACAGTAATTATAAACTTATGTTTCTTAAAGAACAGATACCATTAAACCCTCATCCCGAAATTAATTAGTTACGCATCTGAATATGTATCACTAAGTAGTCAAAGCTAGGAATAATTTAACGGAATGTAACCCTAAAAAAGTCACGATAATAATGTTAAGATTCAAGCACAATAAAAGCCCAAGTAGCTAAGGCTGCTATCTCTGTAACCCTAGTTTATAATTACAGTCTGTAAATATCTGAAAAAAGCCAGTCCCAATTATTACATAAAAATATAGTATATATAGTTAGTTATAGTTTACCAACTTAAAGTGTTTCAGTTGAGGGGTTGAGCCTGTGAAAGACTTTGAGATCACCCCAATGCATGTTTGCGTCTTGACCAAGACTCCCCAATGCATTTGAGTCCGAAATTAGAATAGTTATTGGTTAGAGTTCACATTGCTTGCAATGAGAATACCTAATAAAAACTAAATGTATTATTTAATGTTCATTCATCGAACATCTGTACAAAAATAATCCCAACTACTCAAGGTACTCCAGTTGAGATTTTGAGATTTCTCTTGTCAGAGACTTCAGGGTCACTTAATGCAATGTAATTTGCGGTCATTGTCCTTAAGGTCTTAACGTCGACGACTATGGCAACCCAGGCCGAAATTAGCATGGAAATGTAACGGTGCGTCTGCGGCTCATGTTAATCAAATAACGGCGTTAATTATTATGCGTGAAGCCAAACCACTGGCTGGGTTAAGGCGCATGACCGCCGGAGTCGGGTGCCAGTGCTCAGTGGGCTCTGGTCGGCGGCGATTCACGAGATCGATGGAGGAGTTCTTCGAGGACAGCGAGATATTCGTGACGGGGGGATCGGGTGTGGTGGGCAAGGCGCTGATCGAGAAGCTGCTGCGCTCCTGTAACGTGCGTCGCATCTATGTCCTGCTGCGGCCGCGCAGGCAAATGACGGCGGACCAGAGGCTCCTCCGTCTACGCCAGGCCACCGTCTTCCATGTGCTGGTCGCCGAGAAGCCGCAGGAGCTGGACAAAGTGGTGGCCGTGCCTGGAGACGTCTCTCTGCCGGGACTGGGCATCGATCCAGCGATGCGGGAGCGCATGAGGGGCGTTTCCCTGGTCTACCACTGTGCCGCCACGGTGCGTTTCGATGAGCCACTCCGGGTTGCCCTGCGACTGAATGTCGGCGGCACCTTGGAGGCCCTCAAGTTTGCCGAGGGTCTGCCCAATCTGAGGGCCTTTGTCCATGTGTCAACTTTCTATAGTAATCCCTATTTGAAGCGGGTGGAGCCCAAGGTGGGTTGGTGGTTTTGTTTCCTAACTCTGTGACGCTAATTCATTCCTGCAGTACTACTCCTCGCCGATGGACTGGCGATTGTGCCTTCGTTTGCTGGAGGAAGTCGCCGACGATGGGATGCTCAATGCCCTCACAAGAAAGTAGTTTTTACTAGCATGTCTTCTTGGGCGATTCCATATAATGTTATATCGTTTACTCATGCCAGGCTGATCGTGGGCTTTCCCAACACGTACACGTTCACCAAAAACCTGGCAGAGTCCCTGGTAAACGACTACCGCCATCGCCTGCCGCTGATCGTGTACCGTCCGTCAATAGGTAATCAAGGGTACGTTCAGAAAACAAATTTTCTTAATTTTAGGGAGAAAAAACTTTAAGAATAATGACCTAAACAGGGCCTTAAAGATCATCCTATCATTTATATTTAGCAAAAAAAAAGAAGTATCAAGTTGATATTTACAGGTTACCAAGTACCTAAAACAAAACATTTTTGTAACAACATAAGAAAAAAATATTCTTAAAGAATTTTACTATTTCAAATGCTTGAAACTTGTTTTTGCGCCCAAAACTTTTGCTATTTTTCTCTCTGTAAAGTTAAGCAAATTTTTTTCTGGGTGTAGTGGTGCTTGTGTCCCAGATTTATAAGCCACCTTTCAGTTCTTTTTGCGGTCGACGATCCGTCGCCTGGTTTTTCCCCTTCCTTAATGGGCGCCATGGGGTTGTTCGCTTTGGTGGGCGCCGGCATCCTGAAGACCGTCTACCTAGGCAAGGACATCCGGCTGGACATCACGCCGCAGGACATCGGCATCAAGAGCATGCTGTGCTACACGAAGCGGGGATCGGAGATCTACCAGCGGGGTCCTCCGGACGAGCTGCCAGTCTACCTGTCCTCATCCTGCACCCATCTGCCGCACACCTTCACCCAGATCGCCGAGCAGATGGACACGTTGGACTTGTGGCGGGACGTGGCCTTCGAGAAGAACCTGATGATACCGGGATGCCACTACACGGACCGGAGGTGGATCTACCAGCTCCTGGTCTTCACCAAGCAGATCCTGCCCGCCGCGATAATTGATCTGCTGCTGCGGCTCTGCGGACAGAAGCCCGTTCTGATGAGTGCGGTCCGCAAGGCCTACCAAACGCTGGAGGTGATGCAGCCCTTCATGTTCAATAACTACGACAGTCCCGGAGTCACGGACATGAACTTGCTGTCCAAGGAGCACGCGGGGTGGGTGGGCAAGTTTCATTGCAAATTCAGTTTTATCCCAAACTCTATCAATTCCAGCACTCCGTTCAATTTGGATGCCTTCAATCATCCGGACATCCATGGCCTGGTGATCCAGTGCTGCGGCGAAATGCTATTCAGCATCCGAACGCACTTGCTTCGCGAAGATCCCAGCACCCTTAGGCGTTCCAAGATCATCTTAAGGACGTGAGTTTGAATTCTCCTGCTTAAACAATTGAAATCCGACAAGTAAACCCTTTCAGGAAGGTTATCCTCTACCGGTTGTTCCGCCTCTTCCTGCTCTACAAACTGATACGATGGCTCTGGACGAGCTATTCGTCGCAGCTCTTCTAAACTGCTCTTTCTTGATAATATTTTTTTTTGTAACAAGTGGCATTTAATTTTAAGTCAATTCGAAAATAGAAAACAATCTCCATACTTTGATCAGGTTGAATTGGATTTTAAGTCAAAGTCATAGTCATAGTTATAGTCAAATTACCCATCAAGTCAATCTCCAGATCTCGAGCAACAGTGCAAATATGGAAAATGTTGAGAATGCACGATTGCCATTCTGGAAGAGGATTCTTGAATCGATGCAGGGCCAGGGCCAACACCTCCGCCAGAGCCTCCGCCAGCGCCAGCGCCCCCGTCTGCGCCTGCGACCCACCTCTGTACTCATTTTCCTACTGAATTTCTGCTTTACCCTGGTGATGTTGGTCTATTTGGCCGTGATTTACGACGAGTACCAGCAGCGCACCATTGGATGTGTCGCCGTGGACGCCACCAGGAAGGGCTGGCTGAAAGCAATCCTCCTGGAGCTCTTTGACCACTTAAGGGACTACTCTGGCCGCAAGAAAGGATTGCTATTTTGTCCCAAGGCTGTTCCACATTATGACCCATGTGGTGTGCTCCCTTATCCTTTGACATGATTTTGTTCAGATCTCTAGATCCTGATCCACACTTTTTTTTTATATTTTACCAAAGCATTCCATCCCATGGAATAAAGCCTCTTTCGTTTCATCCCATTGGAGAAATACTGAAAATTGTATACAAACTTTGTTTAACAGCTAATCAGCCCATCTTTACCAATGGAAACTAATTACTACGTTTTTTTTGGAACACACTTGGTGAGTCTTATTATCAACCTTGTAAAATAAACTATGTTGTTTACTATTTCCAAATTATTTGGCATCAGCAGCTTATGGAAATTCAAATTTCATTTCGTTTTAACCACTTTTTTTGTATTCGCCGACATACATGAGTTGATCAGCCCTCAAAATGACTCCTTGATATCTTGGATCGTCATTATGTGACAAAAATTTTATCTATTTTTTTTGTATTTGTATAAGACCTCACTTCATTTAATTTATTTCTATCAACTCACCGTACTCTGTGACACATTGTTGCTCTGGCGGAGTGATCCGTACCGCTTGATCACCCCAGATCCGGACATGGAGCGGTTTAGATCGTTCCTGGAACTCACATAGTCGGGCAGGTTGTGCAGCGATCCCTGCAAACAATCCGCATACACTGGTTAATTGCCGAACTCACATCGCCTGGGTGACGGGCAGCTCACCTGATAGAGGGCATCTGGGCGGTACATGGTGCCACTGGCACTCCGCTCCCGATGGGCATCCCTCAGAGGAGTCAATTGCAGCTGGCTGTGGCACTTGCGGGCGATGTCGTCGTTGCTGGTGCTCTTCGCCACCGCCTGCGGTGGGGTCACCAAAGTGACTATCTGCCCATTGACGGCGCCATTCAAATTGTTATTCTGTTGGTCAATAGAAATGAAAACATCAATACACTATGTTGCAAATTATGAGTTAAGTTCGAGTTGTCGTCCTGTATTCAATATAAATTAAAATGTTAATGCACTTAGTTCAATAGAAATTAAAACATAAATACACTATACTGCAAAGCATGAGTTTTGATAGAGTTAAATATGTTTTTGCCAAATGTTTATTAAAGTAAATACATGTGTAAATACAAAGTATAAAAATAAAATTTGATTAAAATATAATCTTCAAACTAATAGTTTCTCAATTTGGTTTATTTTCTACACTTTTCCATCACTAAGATAAATGATATTATTTTACAAATGCAGTGAAAGCATTATAACTTAAAGGTAACTATATAATTAAGCAAATAAATATAAATATAAATAAATAAATAAATACTCACCAAACTGGGCTTGAGGTTGTGCCCCACACTATTCGATCTGCAGAGGGCACCTCCTCCTCCGGAAATCGGAGTATCGGTGCGCTGGGGCAGCTGCAGGTACTGATCCTTCGGCAGGATCTTCAGGGGCTCCAGTTCCGCCGGCGTGGTGTTCTGGTCGATGATGGCCGACTTCTTGCCCAGCTTCGGTGTGCTGGGCGTGTTGGGCGGTGTGTTCTGTGGCGGTGCCTCCAGCTCCAGCGGCCGGAACATCGCCCCGAAGATGATGCAGTTGAGCACAATGCCACCGATGATCAGCATCGCTCCGCGCCACCCATAATTGCCGATCAGGTACTCCGTCAGCGGGGCAAATACGAAGGTGCCGAATCCGGAGCCGCAGACCGCGATTCCCGTGGCCAGGGACCTCCGGGCTTCGAAGTACTGCGTCACACTCACAATGGCCGGCAAATAGATGAGCCCGAAGCCCAGGCCCGTTCCAAACCCAATCGTGATGATCAGCGTGAGTACGTTCTGGGCAAACATGCTCACGATGATGCAGCTGGCGGCCAGGATGGCACCCGCTATGGTCACCGCTCGACAACCATATCGATTGACGAAGGACGAACTGATGGGTCCTGCAGGAATGAGATTACTAATTAAATCACGAAATACAACAACCCTTATGTAAGCTAGGCCCTGAATTCAAGATAATCTTGAGAGTGAAATCCATTTGTAATTTCATTCTTAACTTAAATATATATCTTCCCATAAATCAGTTCAATAAAATGATCAAAAAATGCACTAAAACTAAAGAGAAAAATGGTATTGTGTATTTACAGAGCACTGATAAATGTATGCTTTCAAAAGAGACAAAATTTCTACAATTTCAGGAAAGGATGTTGTGATACCCACCACAAAATTGTAAAGAATCCACTCACCTGAAGAGAAGGTCACGCCCACCATAATTGAGGCAATCCAGGCCGTGTAACCTTTGCCTTCGTTGAAATATTCCAGGAACTCATTGTAGAAGATGCCAAAGGAGTAGGTCATACCATCGGCTAAGGATGAGGAAAGATATGGGATTAGGTGCCACTATGAATGTGAATAAGACGCCTCAAAGTCGGCCATTTATTTCAAAAGCTGCGGGGCCCAAAGTGGAATTCGTTCGATCAAACTGGTTAGCGATCGCTCGGCTCCTTGACAGCCCATAAATCAGTTTAGTTGGGCAATTAATTACGGCTCCCAATTTTATCAGGATCCCCCACCAGTCTGCCAAATCCCCCGGCCCACCACATCGAGCGGCAACTATTTCCGTGGCATGGCAATTACAGCCTGAGCCGCGATAAGATTATCGGCACACACTTGGCCACAATTATCATCCAATTGATAGTTGTACGGCTCAAGTGGCGACTGTACTCCACCTCCACACTTCTCCTTCTCGTAAATCAGCAGCGCCATATCGGGTATCAGGGTATCAGTATCAGGGATCAGGGGACTGGACCTTGCCGATAAGTCCCCGAACCCAATCTATTCCGGCTGCACACTCTGATTTGCAGCGATTGGGCGATTAGTGCTTAAAGTATTTACGATCCCCGAAAATCCACAAAATAGCTACTAACTTGTATTCCCAATTCCTGACCACTTCGGTTGCCGGGTCAGTCCAAGGCTGATGGATTTGATTTACGGCAGTCGTAAAGGTGGCATGCCAAAGTTACCCAACACCAGTTTGTCAAGTCCTCCTCCGGCGTAAGCACCAATGGCACATTCATTTCAATAAGAAGACCCTTAATGAGTATAGAGTACATGTTCCTTCGGTCGGGAGACTAACTGCTGAGTTTCCCGTGGATAAAATGCCTATCTTTCTAAATATTTCTATTTATAGAGAGTATTTTAAAGCATTTCCATTTAAGGCTTTAATTCTATGGTAGACTAAAATAGACTATTCAACCTCCTTAATAATTTCCCTAAACGAGCTACAAATCTTTTTACAAACTGTCTATGATTTCTTATTGCTTTTAAGAAATTCTTTGATAATATAAATAAATTGTTTAATAAATGTTTCAATGCATTTCTAATAAGGATTTTAGTTCAAAAAGTGTCTTTAACACAAAACTCGTAGTGGCTTGAAACTAGAAAAAATTATAAGAAGCACTAGAATAGGCACTACTTCTTTTTACAGCCCTCTTCATAATTGCCTCAATCGAACAAAAAATGCTTTTACAATCTGTGTAGGCCCTTAATTCTTATTTTAAGGAATTCCCTGATATTAAATACGTGTAAATGTTTTACTTACTGACTATGTGTATCATGAAGGAGCCGAAGACCACCACCCATCCCCATCCGCCGTCCGGCGGAGTGGGCTGTCGCTCGAGATCCATTTCGCAGGGCTCATGCTGCTGCTGGGATTTTCTGCGTGCTGGCGGTCCGTGAACCATGTTTTTGGTATTGCCCTGGGCAATTGGTCAATTACTTATTGCTCCGGTTCCCGAATGAACCTTGACCCCTCCGGTTGCTGAATGCTGGGTGCTGGATGCTGCACCTGCTGCTACTGCTGATTATTCTCCCTAAAGCCTGAGGCTCATGTTGCGCCAACTGAAACGAAAACGATTGGGAATTGGGGGGCAATTAGAGGCTAGTCATATACATATGTCAGCTTTGAAATATTGAAAACACGTGATGAAGAGCATTTAGCTGTTGTGTTGTTAGTGTGTCTGCCCTGCTTATCAGCGAAGCTCTGCCAAAATACATTGAACCTGCTCAAAAAAACAATTAAAACAGATTGGTTTCTATATAAAAGAGCTCAGGATTTTTAAAACCTTATGAAATTATTTAGCAGTTACTCTTCATTCATTAAAAAATATAAATTGTAGAGAAGTAGTTTTTCTAAGCCCTTTTCAATTATATACTTCCTAGTAATTCCTCGCTAATTTTGCTACCCTTCATGAGTGATACCTTTTGCACATTAATTAAAATAATATATTTTATTTCACAATTACGTGAAAAATTGCAATGATGATTAGGCACAGACAGTGTTTGTAACAAATAAAAACATAGGAAAAACACAGGGCGTTATAAAACTTGAATAAATTAAATATAGAACCCCATTTAATGGGAACTATGTCATCTTTAAGAGGCAAATCTATAAGGTTAAAGCGATTCAATCCAAATTAAAGCAGTTATCAGGCTGTCAGTAACCTCCTGACCCCACCCACCCAGTCGTCCGCCCCTAGATCATAAGCATAATTCCTATCATCACGGTTATTTGGCAGATTCCGCTTATATTTCCATTGTCCGACGACTGTTTGGACATGAAGCAGGGGGGGCGATCGGGGAGGTATTATAAATATATAATATTTTAGCACTTGGGACGTGGCTTATCAGGCGCAGCAGCTCAAAAAAACACCCGACTTTGGAGCTGCTTGCCATTTGGACCCCCAGCGATCAGCTTAAAAAGAACTCTCGTTTATGCGGTGAAGAAGTCGCGAACATGTCACAAATCTCAACAGTTTTAGTGAATTGGAAGACGTTTTTATTAAGCCACTTAGCTACCTTTTAACAGTTGTTAGATTGTATTTACTTAAACTCTTTTAATATCTATTTTAAAGCTGGTGGCATTTTTTGCATCCAATGAATACGTGAAACAAAGCTAAGATATTTTAATGTACGACTAAACAATAATCAGATAAAAAATATTGTTATTGTTCAAAAAAATTATTTTAATTAGTATTATTTTTAGACGCCATAGACGTGACTAGCACATTAAAATAAGATTTTAATTACGCGTAGTGCTAGGATGCAAAAAAATACAAAAAAATAAAATGTTTGCTAGTCCATTAAGTTGTTTAATTATTTTCAATATGATTTTCTTTAAGTTTCTATGAAATTTGAAATCAGAAAACATCGTTACGTAACAAGCCAGCTATTTATAACACCAAGTTAATATTTACTGATGGCAATCAAAATTCCATTAATGTCTGAAATATATATTTATATTTATATTTAAGTTTAACCAAAAATAAATTTTAAGACTAAAGCTTAAAATGGGTTTGAAAAATTAAAAAAACATTATTAAATATATCTAACTTTATATATTTTTCAGATATGAAATCAGCTTGGCTCGGTTGTGATTTTATAAATTAGTCAAGACTTTGAGCCACTTCAGACAAATCTAATCGATGGCCAAGGTGCGAATTACTTTCATTTATTATGATTTGCTGTTTTGTTCTCGCCTCTTCAGCTGCAGCCCTCAAATAGATATGGCAAATCGAATGTAGAATACGGAATATATAACCTATATGCACTTGTATCTCCAGAAGTGCTGGCTGCTCAATCATCGTTGTTATTTCTGCGCGAACTGAAAACAAAGCGTACAAGTTGCAACAATGCCACAGATAATTGTGACGTGATAAACTAGATGTGGACGGAAGGGGGAAGGGGCGGTGATCTATTTCCCCTAGTCTGAACAAAAACAAATGCTATTTTACTTTTTCCAAAGCCATATCAGCAAGTACTTGATATGCACACACATTACAATGAAAGCCGGGCATGAACAAAAGCTAAAACTCAACCTAAAATTGATTAGAGTCGAACAATCGGCGCATGGGCGTCGTGATGGGGGCGTTACTATATATTTACAAGCAGTATGCAGTATATGCTCGAACTAAAACAACAGGAAACGCATCACCAGCATCTCCAACTTATACGGCATGATTCATCCGTCGGCGTCGCTCTTTTGTGCAATCAGAAACAATTAAAACAAAACAAATCAAATTAAATCAACGCAAAATGAGAGCGACAATTGTCGCCAAACTTTTACCTCCCGAACCTCAAGAAATTCGGCATTATCACACAGTATGCACAGTTGGGCCAAATATTGACCATGACATTCAGGGATCGTCTCGAAACGATTCTTTTAATCGCCGACAAAGAGATTGCGCATACGCAGCGTTGGCGACACTGACTTAAGGAAAATTTGCGGTCCACACGAAACATATTATCGAAAATCCGTCCACTCATCTTGTCCAACAAAGAATTAATTCGACTTTGATTTCAGATAGTATGAATGACGAAAACAACAATAGTTTTTAGATTATAATCTTGTTCGGCGTTTAAAGACTCTTCTCATGGCAAATCCTTATAATTAATTACAAATAATAATAATAATATCATATTTGTTTACTATCATATTATTTACTGCTTAATGGTTTTATATAATGCCCATAAAATACATTTTAATTTACTTTTTAATTTTAACTTTCTTAGTAATTAAAACTAATTATGAGGTAATATAATTTTCATTTAATCTTTTCTGAAATGTTCACAATTATAATTGCTGTGTTATTTTTTATTGATAGTAATTTGCTTACAGGTCATTATTAAGTGGCATACTTAATAGGATAGGTAAAATAATGACTAATTTTAAAAGGACTTAAAACTTTATTAAAAACACGTTTAAATGATTTTTCTATATACTCTATATTCATCCAAGTTATAGATAGTTATTATTTCCCATCTGTTATTTGTTGCTTTAGAACAAATCAGTTACAAACCGGTTGCTAACTGGATCGTAATCGGATATTTACTGTCCGATTTCACCATATGTGACCCCCAATCCCCTCATCCATTTGTTTATCTTGCACTTTCGCCTTGCAACGTATGAACCCCTCCCCAAAATGCGATAACAGTCGGACTGGATGCACTCAGTCACTCAGTCGTCGGATGGAGGTCACTACGCGGAGACTTTGCCCTTGACCCATCTGCATTATGAGTGTGAAAGCCGAGTGATAGCCCCAAAAATGTGACAAAATGTGCGCAGTAAGTAAAATGCAATATCAGCAGCAGCAAATAAAACCGAAATAGCATAAGCAACACGAACTGTTCGATTACGTGAGTGCACTGAAACAACAATTTGTATATTTCCTTAAAGCGTTAATCACCTAAAAACAAGGGTTTGTTTGTTTTAAAACATTAAAACATTGATTTTTCAGTTTATTTCTAAAGAAAGCAAATTTCTCCAAACTTAAAGATAATTATAATATAATTTTATAATATAATTGTAAAATATTTAAAGGAAAAATAATTTTATAAACTTTTTTTTTAATAAATCTAATTGTAAGCCATAAATCAAATTGTTATATATTATATTGCTAACATTTAAGTAGTCCATTTAAATTATTTAAATTATTAAATTTAACTTTTTTTCAATCATTGTGACAAATGCAATAAATATAAGTCTGTATTTATAGCGTGAGGATAACAAAAGGATAACTTTTAAAATCATAATATATAAAATTTTAAACAACATTGAAATTAAAGTTTTAGAAAAAAAGATATAACAGAAAAAAAGATAAAAATATTTTGACATCTCTTACTTCAATTATAAAACCTTCAAGTATTATACTGAAGTAGTCAAATTTTCTTCGTGTGTGGGGCATTGTTTTGGGTGGTTTTGTTATTGTTTTTGTTCGGTGGTGCTCGGTAAGATTGCAGCGTTTTGGTGGCTAACAAATGTCGTTGAACCCCACCAGCAGCAAAACAAACAAATGCGACTTGCCAAATAAAAGAAACGATGCCAAAGGTGATAGAGAACACTTGCATGTGACATGCAAGCGAAAAGCGAGTGATTCATGCGTATTTTATCATCCATTTCCAGTTCTTAACTTTTTAATGACGAGGATAAGGATGGCTTACTTATATTCCCAACAGCCTTTGTCTTTTCAGATTTATGTTTCGATATTATTGTCCGGTTCAAACTGCATCTAGCTGGAAAACTGTCCGAGCAGCGGTCATTCGCACTTTGTTTATTATGAAATTAATTCACTTTGCTTGGCACTAAATGAATTTCAGCTTTTGCGGTCACGGATTCTTAATTGCCTTGGCCTTGGACTTACTTTGTGTGCACTTCCCAGTCGGAATCCCTGCCCGCCAAGTCCCTCAAGCTCCTCGACCTCCCATCAATCAGATCCACCTGACCAGGCTGTTGAACCTGGTCAGGGAGCTGACCCACTAACCGGATTCTACGGGCTGCGTATGGATTAAAATGGATGGAAATTCCGGTGGGAACGAATAAATGTCTTTTGATTGGAACCAGGACTCGTTTTCATTGAATTTCTTTAATTCCTTCCTTTTTTTTCCTTCATTTTGTTGACAATACAGCACTTACAACACTTTTTCTCATAATTTATCAACATTAAATCTACATTTTAATAACTAAATTATATAATAAGTCCATCCTTTTGCGCATTGCAACTCCCTTGCTAAGTTACATAAATTACACATAACATTTCCCCCTGATCTCCATCAATCATTCTCAACAATCTTGTCAGCATAGGCTTACCCCTTGGGATTCAGTTACTAACAATATCGATCATAGCCACCTGAAAAGCATATAAAGGAGATGGGTAACTAATGCACTTTCGCTTTTTTCCTCTCCCACGTTCGGTGACTACACGCACACCAAATAAAACAAAAAAAAAAAAAAACCGAAAATAAAGAAACAAATCCGTTTAAAAATAGTTTAGACCGAAAGTGCATTCTCGATATATGGATGGTTCCTCCGTTTTTGTTTTGCTCTGTTTCCAAGGCGACTGCATTTAGCTCCTTGGGCAAACCCACAAAAACAGGGAGATGATTCGATCAGATATGGGGATTATGACATGGAGCATTTACACGGCATGTAATTCGACAGTTAAGACCGCCTTATCAGATCCAGTCGACTTACCTTTCGGGTTGTGGACTATGTGGGCTATGTGCGCCTGCTATTTGATAATTACTCTGTTGCTGTATTTTTTGTTCTTTTTGTTTACTTTATTGTCAGAGTGTGCAAATCTTTTTATGACTTTGTTGACACTTTGTGTTCTTCGCGTTACAGTTTCAATTGTCCAATCGTGGAGATTAAGAATCGTATGAGGCGGTGAGTGTTCAAAAAAACTGAATGAAATCGATCAAGTTTCGACTGTTGAACGCGTATAAGTAATGACGGTCCCTGGCGACTGGCCACTCTTAAAGTGTCCTTCCGATTAATGTATATTTGGTCGCACTAAACGTTGGTAACCGTAACGAACTCGGACACGGCTCTTGTCGTTGGCTTTAACCCGCAGAGTTTTTTATGGGATTTATTTCTCGATTCCGGGAGCCTGCTTTTAGCTAGTACTTATTTGGCGAGACGCAACCGTTGTCGCTGTTAGCAAGCGACCAAATAAAATTAAACGCGAGCTGTTTAAGAGCGAAGAAGGAATGGCGGCAAAGAAAAAGCAAACACCGAAACTGAAAAGCACTCTCTGCTCCTCTCCGGCTCCTCTCTCGGACCGCTCTCTGTCTCTCTATCTTCTTCCTTATCAGTGGTCAACCCCGCTGGAAAAGAGAGCGCACTGCACTTCGAGTAAATGGAGAACTTTTGGGCGGGAGAGCGCTACCAAGTGATCGGACTCAATCCGCTTTGAATTATAGAAACCTTATCAGTTTATAATTTTTGTAAAGGTTTCTTTTTTTTTGTCTGATTTCCAATTGTTGTCCACAGGTAAATAACACGGGTTTTTGGGTGGGGGGGGGGTGGTGGAATGGGGGGGAGTTCTCGAACGCTTACGCCTTTCTGGGCTTAGTGTTAAATATTAATTAACAAATTTGCTCGAGTTGAACTGTGCGTAAAACGAAATCACAACGGTCACAAAAAGAAAATACAATCATAACAAATTGTATAGAAGAGACTATATAGACCATGCAGGGCACTGTGATACCCTATAAGAAACAGTTTATTAATATTTCTACTATTACATGTGAATTGATTTGATTGTAAATTAAATATTTTTAAAACGACGTCGAGTTTATTTTTTTGATAATTTTCTTTCAGTACTTATTTGATTTGTTTTTAGGCTTTGCCTAACTTTTAACTTAAAAATAATCTTACCTTTGAAAATGTATTTTTTTTAAGAGTGCATCTTCGGCCAAGTGGCAAAGTTAATGTTTTCGAGTATGTTTCAAAATGTATAAGTGGGAAAAGAGTAAGTGTCCTTAAGTTATTTGAATTTGTTTAATAAATGCTGGTATGCTTTCTTATTTATCATTAATATCGTTTATTTTTCTCAGTCTTTAACAATGGATCTTATGGTACCAATGCAATTTACTGCAACCAACCCATTAAACGAATAAAGAGCTCGCCTTGTCATTTTAACTTCACATAAAGGTAGTGAAAAATGAAGGTCAGCGATAAGGCAGCTATTTGTTGCCCACGACGAACTGTTTATACTCTGTACAAATTTAATGGAGCGGAGTATTTAACTTTCCCCACTCACGGGGTTCCCTAGTTTATGGAGCACTATGCGTGAAGAGTCACACCAGTCGCAGTGTCCATTGATCAACATTGGAAATCTGACTTGACTGCGCTTCGCACTGATAGCATAATTTGCTGGGCAAATAGTGCTTTTGAATGCTATAAATATACACAAGACCCCAAGACTTGACTGAAGGCAATCGGTCACAGGTTGGTTGGTCGGTCATCAAAGATGAATTGGTCGACCAACCCGTGATCCTATATATCAGGCGTACTACCTCCTTCCCGACCAAACCCCTTGGTCATTTATGATTGTCGTAATGCGACAATATTGATAGTCGATTATGCCGAGTATAATGATAACGCCTTCTACAACGGGAACGGGACCGGGACCGGGACCGGGACCGGGACTGGGAATCAATTCCGCATAGTGAGTCCGAGGGTGGCCATGCCACGCCCCATTTCCAATTGATAAGATAGTGGAGTCCGGTGCAGGGGAAATGGAGCGCTACTAGAGGCTCAACTGGCTGCAAGGAGCGAATTTGCGCCCGAGCAGGAGTTCCGGAATTCCAATCGATTGTGATTGGGTCACGTTACCCAGGTGCCAGCCTTCAAAAACTTGCCAGTCACTCAATTGCCTATATTTGAAACTAGACAGAGTTTGTAGGTTGGTTTTCTGCTTAGCTTTCTCACTTTATTTTCTAAAACAAATATATACTTTTCTAAGCAATGCAGATCAATCAACTTGATGAACAGGACATCTGGTTCCAGTCCGCTTTGGGCATGCGCGAAGAGACATTCAGTAGGCCATGGAACTACTCCTTTCGCGTACCGAGCGATCCTGTCCAGCTTTTTAAGTGGCTGCTAACATTGAAGCTGCCCATGCTGGAGGAGGAGACTCCGCCCTGGAGTTTCTATTTCGATTTGTGGGAGGCCAAGGACATTGAATTGAACGTAAATGTTATCAGCGGAATGCTTCTGGTGAGCCTCGCATGTCAGACAATAGATGTTCCTTCGACGCCTGATGATGTAAAACCATCCACTTTTGAAAAAGGTCCATACATAACTGGAGGTATTAAATGTGTATTCAGTACTAAAGATCCATCCATCTCTTTAGATATGGTAACATCCCAACGTAAGCTAACAAGCCCATATCTGTCTACTGATGATAAAATATCTCCTCGGTCAAGTCTGGTGGATGTGGCAACTGGTCCCGATGAGCCGCCCGTCGTTCCCAAGTTGGTGGAAAAAGGAACTGGGCCCGAGGTTATAGCATCGCCACATGGGGATCCAAAACCGAAACCGCGGTCCTTTTATTGTCTGATGAAAAAGGCGGTGCTGGCCTTGTCCTTGCTGCACACCCTCTATGTCCTGATCCAGATCGCCTTCGGATCATCCCTGGCCGATGTCTGGGAGGCCATCGACGGGTATCCGACTCCGCCGCAGATCGAGGAGACCGGGTGGTCAGTGGCCAGCATGCTTGAGGCCCTGCTGGGGGCCCTGCGAAGTTTGATGCCCTAAATGCGCTCCTGGATAGTCCGCATGCAGATAGTTTCGTTTCGGTTATTTTTAAACCCATCCAGCTATTTTTACGCTTCAAGACTCAGCTATGGTCCCACTTCCAGACGATTCCTTCGCCGCTGCTTGTTGTTCTCATTGCTCATTGTTGGCGACGTTCGAAGATTACGGGCAGAAAACGGAGGACCCGAAAATACGGACTGTTGTCGTTGTTCTCGTGGTTATTGTTGTTGTTGCTGTGTACCCAAGACAACGACAACGATCCGACTTGGCGATAAGCCTCGGAATCTACACAAATCTCGGTCAATAGCTCACCGATCCGTAGCCAAATAAATACCAAGCTGAGTCCCCCAGTTCGAATCTCTCTCTGGAAATGTTTAAAATATTCCATTTGCTGGCACACTAGTTATATATCCCTCCAAATCGCGGATTCATGGACAATGATCCCAAAAGCGACCACCTCTTATCGGTGTCAAACACCTTTTACTTATTGTACATTAATAGGTGCATTCACTCGCCTTTCCCAATCCGAAACGGAACTCGATCCCCAACTGGCGTCATCATTGCCTAACATTCCGCTGGAACGTTCCCGTAACTATCTGATCATATGTATATACATACCAAGGGATCAGCGATGACAAATATAGGAAGGGTTTTCAGTTTATAATCTGATAAGTTTTGGGATGTAACTATTTGTTACTTCAACTTTGTATATATATATATATATACTGCAAAGTATAATGCAATCAAAATACAACTATAAAATTTTGATTACTGCAATTTTGTATATATTATTTGATAAATAATGTTCTTGAAAAACACACTTAATCTTGTTTATATTATAGAATCTTTAATATATTTTTTGATACATTTTTATAAGGTTGAAAAAGACACTCCTTATGTTTATCTTATTTCCCTAAGTAAATTACATATATTTTTATTATAAGAATGGATTTGAGCAATATACCCGAACGCTTTGTAAGTTCCATAATTGCTGATTTCTTAAATCAAAATGATTTTCATATACATTAAGCCTATCTGTCCTAGTACCAACTATTGATTTAATTGCAGCTGACGGAAAAGGGAAACGCTGGAATTTTCGCTGCACGTCAACGTCAAACAGGCGAAAAGCCGGAAAATTGAGCTGCCAGGGAAAGTGAGGAAAATGGGGAAAGCAATGGCAAAGGCATAATGTGCCAGCTAGAGAATATGCATGCAAATTAGCTGACAAAACAAGATTGACATTCGGCAATCAGCGGCAAATTGTCTGCAGCAACCATTTTGTTATTTCACTTTTTATTCCACTTTTTTCGCAAAACATGCCGCATTGCCATTTTCCCTGCCGCAGCCCAAAAGCCAACTATGAGAACTGGTTAAAAAGGCAAATGCCAAGAGCAAAGGCCGCGAAGCAATCGTGTAGGGGAGGTGGGTCAAAAGGGGGCCCAAAAGCCTAGCATATATAGGATATACTTAATAGCACAGTATCTGGCCGGGTCGTTTGCTCTGTTGCCGCCTTCTATTTAACATGCACTCGTGAGAAGCGCTGGGCCGCATTAATATTGCAAAGTTGGACAGGACGAAAGTCGATCCAAGGGGCAGTTTTCTCTTTACAGCCACCTGTTGAGTGGGACCCTCTGCTCCTCCTCCTCTTCCTACTTCTCCTCCACTTCCTACTCCTCCTCCTGCTCCAGCTCCTGCCCCTCCTCTTGGTTGCAACAATCAGATATGCACAGGCACACACCGTGGCAAGCAGGCAATCCAACACTCTGAGCGCAAAAGGACCTCTATTTACAGAGGGGGTCAACTTGGTAGCAGCGCTAATTTCACAACGAGCTATCATGATTAAGGTAACCCCAGAATTTTTAACTAATTTTAAGTATGCCTTTGGGCAGGCATTTCTCATCTCCTTAAAACAGTTTTTTAAAATATGAACATATTAATACACTTATTCAACACTTATTCAACACTAATTTTATTAATTTAACAATCTGTATATTATTTAATACACTTGTTAGCATAAATCTGTTTAAAATATAATTTTAAAATCGATTTTTCTTAAACACATAAACCAGGCCATTTTTAACCTAATAAAAGAAGAAATGAAATGTTAAATTGTTTACATGACACCAAACATGTTAAATGTTCTTGATGGCTAAAGTTAATTAAAATCAATTTAATTAGAAAGCCTGAGGTTATTGAGCCCGAAACCCAATATATATACCTTTAAGTGCTAATAATGCAACCGCAGCTGTGGCACTCCCGTGTGAGTTTTCGCTAATTATGCACGGACTGATGAAAGACATGCGCTGTCGAGCGAAAACGGCCGAGTTAACACTCAAAACATCGGTGTGGAAATGGGAATGCCGGTGTTCGGGACTGTACTTCCGTAATATATACACATTTGTATGGTATATATATCGGGAGCGATCAAAGAACATTGAAAGTGTCCCGATGCCATAAGTGGCGCACAGCATCCGTGCAACTTTCACAAGCTATCCTGGCCGTTGTCTCTGTACTTTCGCTTTTACTTTCACGGGAATCCCTCTGCTTCTGCCCACTTTCCCTCCCCCAAAGTTCTCCTTCTGCCCACCTGGATGCGCTGCACGTGCCTTGAGTGTGTGTGTGACAGGTGGTTATGTCGATGCACCTGAATTTTCCCCTCCGGCGTCGCTTTCTCACGTCTCGGCTACAATGTGTTATGCATAAGCCGTGCTGGCAATACGAGGATTATGGAAAAATATGCCCAAATGAACTACATTTTAGGAGTATCCCCTGGGGTCAAAAAGTAACCATCCCATTTGCTGTGAAAATGTTGTATTTTGCCTATGTTTCCAACTATACAAAGCTATGCCCAAATAACAGGTAGCAGGCTAAAGGTTAAAATTAATCGTAGTCATAGTTGAATGTTGATGTTGATGCATTTAGGAGGCTTATAATGAAATCAACCTATCATTATATTTCAAAGGTATCTAAACTGTTTAAGAGGCTAGTTTTGTAAGACTCTTGTTACGGGTGAAAATAATATGCAAATATCAAAATAATGGATCCCTTGGGATCAAATAGTGCCAAACCCCGTCTTATCACGCACGTACATTGTATTATTCAGATTTTTGGGCTTAGATTGCTTAATAAGGCATTTTAATTGGGTTCGTATTCGCTAGGCACCACTGTGCACTTGGCCACTTACCCTTGCACTTTCCGATGAGCCGGCACGTGGCACGTGCTGCAACCGGTCGATCCTTCGGTCACGGACACCAGTACGGTTTTGGACACTGATACGGTCACCGATACGGACACGGATACGGACACGGACACGGATAGGGGCACTTACACCACAAAGGACTGTAGTTACCGCAGCGGTCGAAAATCGAACTTTGTCGCGTAATTATTTGGGAATCGGTTGGCCGTGGAATCCAACGAGCCGTAATTAGCGAATGGACGGCCATCCGCTGTCCGTTAACAGTTAACAGACTGCCGGACTGCCGGTCTGCCGAATCACACAGAGCCGGACTGGATTGAACTCAGGCCAACCTACCGCCTGAGTGCCGGGCTCGAAACACTCTGCCCCACGGAGCTTTGCTTTTGGCGATTTTCAAATGCAGCGCCGATGACTGTGAGCTTTGCAGCTTTTCGGGGGAGCTTTCCCATCCCCATCATCCTTCCCCATTTTTAGGGGACACTACCTTAGTCACGTTGCACGCAGGATAACATGTGTTTTGACTTTTGTCCTAAAAGCTGGACTTCAACCTCAACCCCGAGCATTTGTTGCCGGGCTCCCATAAGCCACCTGTTGAGTCGCCCATCTGATCTGGGCGCTTCCATCGAATTCATCTCCTGGGTTTTAAGCTCCTTGCTGGGTAGCTGAATGCCCAATTAATGACTGCATTTTCACTCATGACCAGCTGGCCGCTGTAATCCGAACGATTTTTTCTAATTAAAAGGGAGAAGTGCGGCCATTAAAAGTTGTGCCTGGCTTAGCTGTGAAATTTGCGTTAGTCAGATTTAACTGCTTACAAAAGGGTTAAATCACGAAAAAGGAAATGGCTGGTATAAAAAGTGAAGTACTTTAGATTAACATATAATCTCTTCAAGAACAATTAAATTTTAATATATTTGTTAAGTCATTACAGTTTATATATAAGCTGTGATCCAGGAACCATGTCAAGAATATTTATTTTATAATTATAAATCATAAATAAAGTTTTTGAAAGGAAAAGAGCCATATAACTAAAGTTTCAAAACATGATAAATGAAATGATAGTGTGCATTTATGCAGCCTTACCAAGTACAAGTACATAAACATTTTGTAAAAGGAAAAGCCCCTTTTCCAGCTGATGTTACGTGTTCCAAAAATGTGATAATAAATAAATAAGAAAATGATAATCTATACATTATTTTTTATTTATTATCACATTCCTCTTCTTGAAATATAAAGTTTTAAAATATTTTGTTATATCTTGATAATTCATTTATAAAATTTGTAAAATGAAAAGAACCATACACGCATTTCCCAATTCAGTTGTAAAAAAAAGCTAAATTTACGTGTTCAAAATGATATGATAAATAGAAATCAAGTGTGGCTTTGCTAAGTACTTAAGATTAACATAAAATCTTTCCAAGAATGATACAGTTTTAATATTTTGTTTATATCATTATAATTCAACGAACAATCTCTTTAAGAATTATAAAGTTTTAAAACATTTGTAATTTCATTATAATTCATATATAAACTTTTTTTAGGTTTCATATATATTTCCCAATGCAGGTATAATAAAAAGCTAAAGTTACGTGTACGAAACGTGATGATAAATGGAATGTGAGTGTGCAACATTATAGGGGGCTTCACTTGCAGCTGCGTTGCGTTTGCATAATACGATAGGTGGGCGGGAACCTAAATGCCTAGATACTAGATGCCTCCCCTGGCCCCATCCTCCTCCTCCGCCTCCGCCTGAGTGTCAATGGTATCAATGGTTGTGTCATTGGTGTCCGCATTCAAATCCACCCAGTTGTCGTCGCTGATTTCGTCAATGGTATCCTCCGTGTCATCCACTACGGCAGCAACGCTCACGTCATCCGTGGATCCCGAATTAGTGGTGCCCGTGGTTGTGGTGGCCGTGACAGCGGACGAGGGTCGCAATATCTCCTCCTGGGTGGCCGGTGTCGGGGTCGTCGAGGTGGTATTGGTGTACGATGCAGAGGAGGGTGTCTCCGATCGGTAGCCCAATCCTAGGCCCGTAATGTACGACCCAGAGCCCGATCCTGACCCTGATCCTGAACCCGATCCAGATGCAGTTTCCGTTCCAGTTTCCGTTGCCGTGTCTGTTGTCGTGCCCGTATTGGAACTGCAACTGGCTGTTGTCCCCGACGTGGAGGCATCATCTCCAAGTAGGGCATCCTGGGACAGCATAGGGCGCGGTGTCCCCTTGTGTTTGTTCTTTGCCCGGGCCACCTCGTAGTCCTTGAGGTCAGACAACTTTAGCGTGATTCTCTGCAGATCGCGTTTTAACATCTTTATGAAACAATTTTAAGGTTGGGTCGATAAACAGTTATTTGGGCAGAGTTACCATTAAGTTTGGCTATCAACTGCCGGCTAGTGATCACACTTTCTCTAAAATAGCACAGTGACTATTGTATAACAGTCACAATTAAAACAAGGCTATACAATTTTTATAGAAGTGCGATTTCTATTTTTCTTTTTTTTAAGCATACATATATTTATATATTTATAAAACAGGCTTATACAAAATTTAATAAAAAACATTTATCAAGTTAGTTTTGTACTAAATTGTATGTGATATTTATATTTTGTGATATTCCATGGCTCTCTCTAATTAAAACTTAAAATTCAAAGACATTATTTAAGCTATATTTGCAAGACATTTATTTTTGGGAAATGATTCACGAAAACAAATATATATATACGTATGATAGTGCAGTGATGAGCATGAAGCGATCGAAAAAAAAAACAGTATGCATTATGATCATGGATAGGTGGACAGGTTCCTAGTAGAAGCCGTAGTGCCCGTGGTGGTACGGGTAGTAGCCGTGGTGTCCGCCGTAGTAGGGCGCAGCGTGGACGTATCCATAGCCACCGTAGTAGGGACTGCCCAGTCCGTAGCCGCCGTAGTGGCCATGTCCGTAGCCTCCGTATCCGCCGTAGCCGCCATACCCGTGGCCGAATCCGTAAATGCCTCGTTTCTCCGTCTTCTTCTCGTCCACGGCGGAGGTCTGCTCCGGTTCCAGAGCCTCAGGGGCGGGCTCCGAAATTGCTGCCCAGGTGCCTACCAAACCAATGGCCAGGATGAAGAAAACACACTGCATAGAGAAAAAAAAAGATTGGCCATTTAGGTTTTTATAAAAAGTATTCTTGATAATTTTAACATTTTCATTATATGTTGATGTAAAACTACTTAAACCTCTTTGGTTCGAAAAAATATTTGCAAACTAACTATAATTTATGTATTTGACTTAGTTAAAAGCTGTCAAAATTCGCTTTTCGTTTAAAACAACACGACTATAACATAGTGTTTTTATATTATTTCCAACTGCTTAGTTATCAACTTTTTATATTTGCATATATATAGATTTTTATTAAAAGACTATCGAAATTTGAGTTTATAATTGAGTGAAAAATCTGGAAAATGCAAGCATATTTCGTTTTAACTGAAATTGTTATATCCAGCAAAAAAAACCATAATTTTTCATAAAAAAAAAATATATCACTTTTTTTCAACCACTAAAACGTAGAGTAAATGATATAAAACTGTTACAGAATATGCAGCGGGATATTAAAAATAATCCTTCAACTTCAACTGGAACTTTATAGTGAATTAAAGAATCACATTTTTGTTTAAAAAAAAATAGTGTCACTTGAAAAAAATATCACTTTTTTTTTGTTTGGCCGGAATTAGTCCTTTTGTGTTGTTGGTGCTTACCAAGAACTTCATGTTGCTGCTGCAGAGATTGCGGATATCTGGATTGCTGGTGGTCTTGATGGGTTGGGCGCTAGGCGACGTTTGTTGATGGCTGCCAGTTGCCCGCTGCTTTTATAGTCACCCGGCTTGGCTTGTTGCTGCTACAGTTGCAATTATGCAAACTGACAACAGCAGCAGCAGCAACGATTGTTGCAGTTGAATTGAATGCATGACGGGTTGAGGACTTGAAACCGAATATTGTTTATGCTGCGGGAGCGAAAAGGTCTTCCATCCGCTCATCCGGCGGATCGGAGTGGAGGGGAGTGGAGCGGAGTGGGCGTGGAAACTAACGATATCGGTTATAATTGCAATCGCAGTCGAAATTCTAAGATCCCAGGCTTATTGGGCAATCGCAAAGTGAGGCAGCAATGCGATCCACATGCAACATGAGACTCTAGCCTGCGTTCCACAATCACCAAGTGCCCGAATGCATCTCGTATAACGTAAAACACTTTCACTGGCTGATCGGATGGATTACAGGGCAGGCAGGCCCAATTGGGAAGCATTGCCTAAGCTCGTTCAGAAGCTGGGCCAAATATCAAAATGCCACAAGTCCCGTGGGAATTGCACATGCATGCGCCAGCATTATATATATAAATTATGAACAATTGCACGTTTGGCAGCATTTTGGCATTTGTAATTAAACTGCCAGCCCAGCTGAGATCTCTGCCAGATCATTTCCAATGCAAACTCTTATCGAAAGAATATCCAAAGCGCACGACTTCAACGGGTCTCTCTAGATGAAGGGGTATATTGGGCCAAAGGTTGTTGCCCAGGTCGATAGTCATCCATTTCGATGGTTGTAAGCAAGGTTTAAAATGGTGTATTAAGTATTTGAAGCTTACAAGTATTGCAAAATAATATTACATTTAATTTGAGTAATACAATGCATTTAATTGTAAATAAGTAAACTTACACGTTCAATATTGGCAAAGTATCTGAATTTTTTTTCTACAAGCTCTACTTTTGCTTATTTCATTTTGGGAACCAATTTTACAAATTTAAGATGAATGTGATGACCTAGTCTCAGTAAAGAGCAGCACTGAGATAATGATCTAGTCTCATTATAGAACAGTTCTATAACTAAATCAGCATTATCATCAATTTAACTTCAACAATTTTGGATTAGTGGATATCCATCTGTAAAGACGACTCCTTCCACGAATCATTTCCGTCTGCCTGGGGCTGGGTAACCAGCACCCAGCACAATGAAGGACGACCTTGACCGCAGTGCCAATTGCAATCGCAATCGCTGTTGCCGTTTCTGCTGCTCCGAGTTCCCAAGTCATGAATGAAGCAACGCCGGAGGCAACATTGTTGAATGAAGCATGGAAAAGCGCATTTTCGTTTTCATTTAATTTCCATTTTCGTCATCTCCAGCCATCTAGCCAAAAGTGGGTGGCACCACCGCCATCCATTGTCTTCTCCTCCCCGCGATTGTTTCGGTATCATATCATTTAATATTAATGCCCTGCGCATCGGAGGTGAATGCACGCGAATCCGAGGCGCGTTGGGCAAGCGGAAGCCATCGGGTGCTCTGCGGATCTGGTCACGATCCGGAGATGACAACATTTTTGATTGCCAGCTAAATTATAATTCTTGGCTAATTCTAGTCTGTGCGGAATTGATTGATTCCCCATTGTGACCGGTTTGATTTACGGCCACAGCCACAGCCACAGACGACTCTATTGGCTGGCTAATGGCGCATTGTTGGGTATGTCCAGGGTCAGATCTTGAATCTCTAAATCTCGAAGTCCCGCCGGGGCTCCGGTGAGCGATCCACTTTGGCCAGCTGTCCGTGGTTACACAACAACACAATTGGCGTTGGCCTTTTCAGCTGAAAATGCTTACATTTCCTTACAATTTATTGCGCTTAACAGACATTTAACAATTAAATAGGGGGGCGGGGGAGGGAAGTGGGTGTACCCTAGTACTTCAGCTCCTTGGCCTTGTCGTGGGCCCCCTCGTCCAGGAGCTTAAGCTCCGCCTGCTGCTTCTCCGGCCGGATGACCGTGTAGTAGTGGTAGTAGCGCATCCCCAGGATGTACGTTCCATACAAGGTGACCCCGATGCAGGCGTAGACGGCGCCGCGATGCAGCTTGTCCAGCAGGGAGTTAGCGTTGATGGGCTTTTTCTGCATGGCCGCTAAACAAATCCCTTCGAAATCCGTGAAAATGTCCGGTTTCACCAGTCAAGTTTCCTCAGCTGTTTTGTTGTCAGTGATGAGATAGCGGCGGGCATATCGATAGTAGGGCACCGGCACTGCCACCAATCGACTATCAGTAGCTAAAAAGTTTTTGGTTGTGTAGGTTTTGAAAAGAGAACTCACAAAATAATCATTATTTTGTAGAGCTGAGATTAAGACTCAACAAGTAATCGTTATTTTGTGAGATTTATATGCAACTTTCAACATCCCACAAGTTTTAAATGAAAAATGATAACAATATATCGAACTTTAAGACTTTTAGTCATAATTATTATACTGGTATAGTTGGATTGTTTCTTAGAGATTTTTGTGACCATGATTTTTCTGTTACAAAAATAATCAATAATAATTATATTGGTTCTTTTGTTTTATAACGTTCTTTTGCAAAATCTTTTTTCAGGTACACATTTGTGAATACATATTTTATTTTATTTTATTTTATAAGCTAGATCCAGCTAGAAATCGATAACAAGCTTTCAGCGATAGTTTCCCCGCGCACCTCTAGCGATTGACAAATCGATTATCTTTCGCACGCACGTGTTTACAAATTTATAGTCCATTGGAACTTCAGAAGTAACAACGCCATTGTGAAATAGCCCAACAATAGAGATCTGCCAAGGATAAATGGATCACGAATACGCTGGCGTTAGCCCGCTGGGCGTCGGGGATGGCAAAGGTGCCGCCTCGGACGCGATTATCCTGTGTTGCGAGTGCGGAGTGGCCATCCAGCCGAATCCGGCCAACATGTGCGTCACCTGTCTGCGCAACCATGTCGACATCACGGAGAACATTCCTAAGCAGGCGGTGCTCCACTTCTGTCGCAATTGCGAGCGCTATCTGCAGCCGCCAAACGAGTGGATCCAGGCCGCCCTGGAGTCCCGTGAACTGCTGGCCATCTGCCTCAAGAAGCTGAAGGGCCTGAAGGACGTGAAGCTGGTGGATGCGGGCTTCATTTGGACGGAGCAGCACTCCAAGCGCATCAAGGTGAAGCTGACCGTGCACGGCGAGATCACCGGCGGAACGGTGCTGCAGCAGGTCTTCGTGGTGGAGTTCACGGTGCAGAATCAGATGTGCAACGATTGCCACCGCACCGAGGCCAAAGACTTCTGGCGCTGCCTGGTGCAAGTGCGCCAGCGGGCAGACAACAAGAAGACCTTCTACTATTTGGAGCAGCTGATCCTGAAGCACAAGGCCCACGAGAACACGCTGGGCATAAAGCCGGAGCACGGCGGCCTGGATTTCTTCTACGCCAGCGATAACCATGCCCGTCGCATGGTGGACTTTTTGCTGACCATGGTGCCCGGCAAGGTGACCACATCCAAACGTCTCATCTCGCACGATATCCATAGTAACAACTACAACTATAAGTACAACTGGTCGGTGGAGATAGCTCCGGTGTCGAAGGACAGTGCCGTTTGCCTCTCCAAGAAGCTGCGCCACCAGCTGGGCAATCTCTCGCCAGTGGTCCTGGTCAACCGGGTGTCCAGCAGCATTCACTTGATTGATCCCCTGACGGCGCAGATCGCCGAACTCACCTCGCAGGTGTACTTCAGGTGGGAATTATCCACTCCTTAGATTGTCCTTAAGTTAGCTTATTTACTTGACCTTTCCAGAGCTCCCTTCGAAGCCATCTGCAATCCGAAGCAGCTGGTTGAGTACATCGTCATGGACATTGATGTCATCATGGAAAAGGATCGCAAGAGCTATCCCGGCCAGGGTCAGGTCTCCTTCAAGCACGCCCTCTGCGACATTTGGGTGGTGCGTGCCTCGGAGCTGGGCATCAACGACAACCCCATTCACACACGCTCCCACTTGGGCCACCTGCTCAAGGTGGGCGACTCTGTGATGGGCTACAACACCGGCGAGGCCAACATCAACGATCAGGAGTTCGACAAACTATCGCCAGAGCTTATTCCAGATGTGATCCTGGTGCGCAAGCACTACGATCGCCAGACCAGACTCAGCCAGCGCGTGTGGAAGATCAAGCATCTGGCGGCGGAAGCCACCGATGAGCGCAGCAAGTACGACTACCACGAGTTCCTCGACGATCTCGAGGAGAACGAGGATATCCGCGGACAGGTCAACATCTATCGGGACACCAACAAGACGGTACCTGTCGAGGTGCAGGCCGCTGGCGGAGATGTGCCGCAGATCACGTTGGAGGAGATGCTGGAAGACATGACGCTCGAGTGCGCCGACGACGAGATGGGCGACGAGGGAGGTGCCGAGGAGGCCGAGCCGCAGTTATAGGTTTTTTTTTTATTTATACAACATTTTCTTTTACCCATGTATGCCCTGTACATATTCGCTTAATCCACATAAACAACTAGGAAACTAAAGGAAACTTAATGCGTGGAATACTCTCTTGATCCACTAACACTGCAATTTAATAGCACCTATATGTTACCAAGGTGGCAATGTAAATTATAATCGGAATACTGATTGCTTTCAATATTTCTTTTGGTTCTTTAAGGGACATTTAAAAATTTTAGCTGCCGCACAGTTCTCAAGAAATTTGACAATATTTTAAATTATAAAATTCTATTCCTTTTTGGTGTAAGCATAGCGCATTGGTAACATAGGGGATTCACTAAAATTCTAGCTAAGTCTTGTCTAAGCTGCTCGTTCGTTGTGGCATTGTCCTAAGAGAGTCCCAGCTGGGGTTTCTCCTTGAAGAAGTAAATCTCGTCGCAATCGCAGCCATGATCCGCCTCCCATTCGAGCAGCGCTCGCTTCACGATGGGAAGGATGTGCTTTCTGGTGGCCTGAACATTGTGTTGGCGCAGAAAGCAGCCGCCCATGAAGCGGGTGTCCACCTCGTGCGGTCGCAGCTCCAGCTTGGGATCGTTGGACTCGACCAGTGCCTGCCGTACGCGCTCCACCACTTGGCTCTGGCCCGAAAGGGAGATCAAGGCCAGGTCGCGCTGCACCTGACCGTCGACGGGTGAGACATACATGCCCAGCATAACCAGCAGGTTACTCTCGACGCCGAACTCGCGTATGGCTTTCTCGGCGCCGCTCTTCTCCACGAAATCCCTTACGAGGATGGGCATTCCAGCCAGCGGAACCACCTGGCGATCGGTTTGCAGGATCTTCATATCCTTGCGCAGAACTTCGGTGAGAGTGAGTTTACTAATGTCGGCCCTTGCAGCCACCAGCTCATCGAACAGGCTGGTTCTCTGATCCACCTGGCTGTTCAACTCCCTTTCCAGCTGCTCCACCATGGCCAAATCCTTTGGCCCAAAGCGCTTGGCCGCCGGGGCAAAATTGATGGTGTCCAGCACGATGGTGGCGTGTAGTAGCTTGGCAACGCACTTGGATCGGGGCTGCTCCTCGGCCAGATAACGCTGGGCCACCAGAGTGGCACAGGAGCCCACCGTGGCATCGATGTCCAGCTCACAACCCGTTGGCAGCTGCTTGAAGGATGGACTACTCTCCTCCAGGGGCCTGTGATCCAAAACCTCCGTCACTTGCGGTGCCAGTGGGCTGACGTGGTGATCCACAAGGATAACGTTCACATCCTGCGCCACATCACCGGGAAGATCATCACGGAAGAGCAACACGGGCTCGGCAATGCCACACTTGACAAACAAGTGGCCAACCTCCGTTTTCAGGGGATAATCCCGGCGAGGAATGTTCAGAATCGGCACATAATCGTGCTCCCGGTGGCGCTGCGCGTAGACAAAGGCCAAGGTGAGGGCCGACACGGCGGAGTCCAGGTCGCACGACTCGTTCCCCATCACCAGGTGCAGTTTCCGGCCGGGATCGGCGGCGGCAGCTGCCCAGGCAGCAGGTGACGCCTCCGCCAGATGCTGCCGGAGATGGGAAACCCTATTAGTGCTGGGGGACTGCTTCGATCCAGAGTATCCTGGGAAGTACTTACCCGTCCCAAGGTGCCGCGAGCTTGGGCCAGAAAACGTAGGAGACACATTTTCCAGGGAAGCTCAAGGAAAACTCTGAAAAGCTGGAAAAACAAACGTTTTTTTTTATAATTCAACAGTTGCCAGTATCGATACAAGGCGAAATTTATCGATTGGCAAGCGCAAATAAGCTAAAAATACCTTAAATAGCCAGATATTCATTTATTTGTGTTATAAGCTGCTATTTATCCGTGCCGCGATTGTGACGCAGGCTTGTAATCTCTTGTTGTTCAGTTACTAAGCTTGATCAAAAATGGGGCTTATTCCGCATTCTCAATTGCTATCAGTTGCATCTATTTTGCTTTATCAGCACTGTTTTAAATTCCATTAGCATGTATTGTTCCACTATATAATGCATATATGGAAACTTTTAAAAGCACTTGAACTGTAAACGTAAATTTTTTCAATATCTTATTATAATATATTTCTCATAAAACCTTAAAATTTTGTTTAAAATTGAAACTAATGAATGTTGTTCTGTTATCGATAACTCCCATAAATTTAAACCGTTATGGCGCCAGCTGATACTTAAATGTTTCATTTAATACTAGAATCACAAAATTTCAGTACAACCGCGGTCGCAGCCCAAAATTAACGCCGCTTCTCGACCGTAGCACAATTTTGATGGACGGCTCCACATCCGCACCCATAGGCAGCAACTGGTAGTGCCGCATCAGCTTGGTCACCATGGTTTTCATCTCCAGCAGAGCGAACTTCTGGCCGATGCAGTTCCTCGGACCAGCCGAGAAGGGTATGTAGCTGTAGGGTCCCAGTCTGGAGGCCTCCTCCCCCAGATGCCTCTCCGGCTGGAAGAGCAGGGGATCGGCGAAGAGTGATTCATCGCGTAGAAGCTGCCAGAGGAGTATGACCACGTTGGTGCCCACTGGAATGTGGCCACCATCTGGCGGGCATTGCAGAGTATGTATCGTGTGGTTTATGCACATCATTATGCCACTCACCTAAGGCCAAATCCTTTTCCAGACAGCGAGCCACTGCCGGGATCGGCGGATACAATCGCAGCGATTCCTTGACCACGCAATTCAGATAAGGCAGCGCAGCGAAATCAGCGGAGACCACGGCCCTGTTCAAATCCCGACCGTAGTGCTCCTTCAGCTCCTCGAACAGCCTTTGCTGCACTGCCTCATGCCGCGAGAGCAGATACAGACAGAAGGACACCGCCGAAGTGGTGGTGTCGTGGCCCTCAAAGATGAAGGTGTTTACCTCATCGCGGATCTGGTTGTCGGTCAGCGGTTGTCCATCCAGGGAGGCATGCAGCAGAGTGTCCAGCAGTGCGTGACGCTTGTCTGGCTTCTGATCTTGGTTCTGGTGGGTCTCCTTGGCCAGTCGGAGACGGCGCTGCTCTATAATTCTATTGGTAAACTGATGAAGGCAGTGGACGCCTGCTCGTTGTTTCTTGAAAGCACTGGGCCAGCACAATCGAAAGAGCTGGGGAAACAGGAGGTGCGGTCTCATGAACCTGGTGGCCAGGATGTTCGTCAGACTAAACGGGTATTTAAGTTAGATGACAGTTAAAAAAAGGCATGAAGAACTGCACGTCCAACCTACTCCTTAACAGCGTTCACCACCTCGGAATCCGCATCTCCTTGGGCGTCCACACCCACCCCCATGGCCGTTTCGGTAATGATGTCCAGAGCAGCCAAACCCACGTAGGGATAGATGTTTACGGCCTCCTCGCCAGCGGACAGGGGTTCCAAACGCCGCACCAACCTGCTGCTCTGCCTGTCAAAGACCTCCACGAACTGCTCCAGGATGCTGAAGTGAAACGTGGGCGTGATGATCTTGCGCATTGTGTGCCACTCCTCGCCGCGGCTCAGGAGCAGTCCGTTGCCCAGCCAACCAGTAAGGGCCCGGTACATGGTGCCCTTCCTCAGCTGCTGCTGACTGTGCAGCAGAGCATCCACGTGTCGGGGCTCCGCTGTGACCACAATCACGTGGCCCAGCACAGAGCCCATAAAGCTGCGTCCAAAGCGCTGCACATACTCGGCGAACTTCTCGTGGAGATCTGTCATGTGTATCAAGGGGAATTAGGAGGGCTTATGCATTTCCACCTCAACTCACTGTCAGGCTGGAAACTGCGCATCTGCCAGGCGGATCCCACTAGGGGAACTCTCGAAACACTGGGTACCACGCCACGTAGCGGATGTCGCAGCTCCTTCAGCGCCAATCGGAGCAGCCAGGCCACCAGGCGAGCCAGCAGAAGGGTCACCAGCAAGGCCACCAACATGTTGTACCCCCTGCAACTTGGTGTGTGGGGGGAGTGCTCTTGGACTCTCGAACAGCCGGCAATCTTATCTGGAGCACCGCAAACGGATTATCTATTTATACACCGCTCAGGCCCTTGTCATTTATAGCGTTGCGCTGAAGTTTATATAAGCAAACCGATTCGAATAGTGCGCCTTTGGCCAGAGTGAAACGGCGAGACCTTGGCGCACCCAGCTAAGCGAGATGGAGAACTACTACAACTAGCCAGCTGTTTTCCCACAACAACAACTGGTGACAAATCAACCAACCAACACAGAACAGAACTAGAGAAAGAGTAAAGGTACTTTCACTTTAATTTACCCAAATGCCAAGAAATATATCACATAATACACATTTATTCTAGTCAAACACAGATGCTAAGAGAAGTCTCCTCAAGCTGCGCGAGGTTTCAAGCCCAAATGGACGCCGTTGACCGAACGCAGGACGATGTTCATCGAGTGCCGGGGATCAGGACCCAGGGGCAGCAGCTCAAAGTGACGGAGCAGCTTGCTGATGGTGCTCTTCATCTCCAGCATGGCGAACTTCTGACCAATGCAGTTCCTTGGTCCAGCGGAGAAGGGGATGTAGGCATACGGATGAGTCTGGGGAACATCCGCCTCGAATCTCTCGGGTCGGAATTCATCGGGGTGCTCAAAGTACTTCGGATCCCGGAGGAGAACATAAATGCCCAGGGTGAAGTTTGTGCCCGCTGGAATGCGCTGGCCACCTGAGAATACAGAGGAGTCCGATTAGTTGAGGGACTGGGATATTCTTAGCCACCACCTACGTATTTCCACGTCCTCGGCGAACCAACGGCCGATCATGGGCACTGGCGGATGCAGACGCAGCGACTCCTTGATCACATTCTCCATGAACTTCAGCTCACCCAGATCGCGCAGTGTAACTGGGCCCCTACGATCCTCCTCTCCGAGCACCTCACGGATCTCCTGCACCAGACGCTGCTGCACCTCCGGATGCCTGGAGATCTCGTACAAACAGAAGGAAATGGCCGAGGTGGTGGTGTCATGGCCCTCGAACATAAAGGTGTCCACCTCCTCGCGGATGTCCTCATCGCTCAACGGAGCCCCGTCGATGGTGGACTGCAACAGCACATCCAGCAGGGCCATGCGACGCTTCTGGCCCAGATCATCTTCCACCTGCTCCTCTGGCGTCGTCTTACCCTGCGAGCTATTGACCAGCGTGTGACGCCGCTCGCGGATGATGTTCTCGGTGAAGTCGTGCATCACCTTGATGGCCGCATCCTGCCGTTTGGCCTCCGATGGCTTGGTCAACCGGAAAATCCAGTCCACCCGCTGCCAGGCGTGGATAAAACGGGTGATCATGATGTTGGTGACGCTGTCACAATGAAGGATTAGTCAGATAGGAAGGGACGTGCCCGCCAGAAGCACACTCACTCATTGACGGCCTTTACGTAGGGCAGATTGGGATTCATCTGGGCATTTATCTTGGTGCCCATAGCAGTTTCTTAAAGGAAAAAAGAATGTGTTAAGGTGATTAACTTTAGAACTTTTCATTTTGCCTAGGCCTAATAATCGCTCCATGTATTTTACAGACGTTAAAGGAGTAGAAAACCACTTCATCTTACCTGCAATGATGTCCAGGGCAGTTAAACACACCACCGGAAAAATGTTGATGGGCGTCTTGCCATCGGCCCTCGATTGAAGTTGTTCCACCATCACGCCGCTCTGCTGGTCAAAAATCTCGACAAACTGCTCCAGGATCTTGAAGTGGAACGTGGGCGTGATGATCTTCCGCCGACCGTGCCACTTCCTGCCCGTGCTCATCAGCAATCCCTCGCCCAGCCAGCCATGGAGCAGCTTGTACAGATTATTCTTGGTGATGTGCTGTTGGCTGCTCAGCACAAACTCAATGTCTCGGGGATCCGTGGAGAAGACGGCCAGCTGGTGGATAACCCACACCTTGTAGAGGTAACCGTACTTGCGTTGATTCTTCATCACAAAGTCCATGATTTCTACGGACCGAAATGAGGTGCGATTATACTATGCAACTAGTATCGGATTTGGTTTGATATCTATTTTTAACTTAATATTTTAAACTCTAAAATTGTAAATTGTAATTAGAAATTTGTACGGTTTTTACAGAGTCTTAAAGACATTAATATTCGTAGGAAGCAATTTGAAATGAATATAGATAAAAAGGTTTTCCAATGTTATGTTACTATTTTTTATCATACAAATGAAAGGAGAATGAGAACTCACGCTCGGCATTCAGGCCGCGGTACATGAGGACGTTTCCCAGCAGGGGAAGTGGTCGCGGACCCGGCATATAGTGCAGCATATCGTTGCGCCGCTTCCGCCAAAAGTAATCCCACACCAGAAGTGTGGCGAACGCCACCAGGAGGAGCAGACCCGCAGCAGCCAGCATTGTTCAGCGCTCGACGAATGATTCACAACTGAACGTATGAACTGTAAGTAATGAAAGCGATTCTTTATCTCCCGCCACGCTTTGGGGCTCTTAATCTGGAATCCACCCCCAGCTGGCATCCGTAAAAGAGAGCCGGGGCGTAAGAGAACCTGGTCTGGTAATCTATTTTTTGCAGTGGCCTGTTTCCAGTAGGTAAATGCAAAGAACCATTTACGAATCGAGCCAAACTAGAGTTTATAGCCGAGTCATGATGATCGTGGTTTGTTTTTTTTTTAGGATCTTGCTTAGTTTAAAGCCATAATTTGGGCTTCTAGGGCCAAAAAGAGGAATAGTTTAAAATAATAATCGTTTACCAAATGGAGTATAAATTATTTAATTTTTCTTGACCACTTTCACAAATAAACTAACGAGTTTATGTTATGGCTCTAAAAAAACTAACTGAAAGCTTGTGGTTTTAATTACAATATATAATATCATAATAATAGTCCTTGCATTACTAAAATATATATTTATTTAAAAATGTACATAATACTTTAGAAAACAGAACACAAAAAACATAAAAAATCCGAATCAAATGAGAATTTTTAACACAGGCTAATTTTCATAGATACATACATATATTAAAATGTTTTATAAAATTTACATCGATTAAGCCTTTCTTTCCTAAATTATGATACTAAAATTTCCAAATTATCACCATGAGTTATAGATATGTCGATCTATTCCACATTGGACCCCCACATTATTATCAAATGATGCATTTGTCGCTCGAACAACTATACCTTCTTATCAGTAATGTATTTGTGCTAATGAAACGCATTACAAAAGTCCAATTTATCGAACATCTATGTATGCATGTATAACTTGAACAACAAATTCCAAAATCTTGTATTGTTAGCTTATCTTACTTCAAAGAATCCACTCAAGTTGAGTTCGTTGTTTAATCATGATTACCAGGCAGCTGGGAGTTCTTATCAAAGTCGCTCGTCATGCTTACTCAGCAAATCGAAATACTGGATCTAATACTCGATCTGGCAGATTATTAAATTATTTATTATAAGCTATACCGATTCTGAGTTACATCGCCAAACAGTCAAAAAAATATGTCAAAATAAAAGCAAACAGCATTTGTAATAAAATGTATTGATAAGTTAAATCTTTTAACCACTTTATTTTGAACCAAACGGAAGTCGTTTAAAAACCATTAATGGAAACATCGATTTGCTCTGATTAATTCTAGGCACTGCCGATATTTCGGCACTTATATGTATGTAAATGGGGCCCAAGTTAAATAGCAAAGACAAATGATTGTTTAAGCTTTTCAGAGAGTTCTAGCTTAACCTGTTTACAGCTAGTACAGCTTCCGAGCGATTCTCTCAATAATTTCTAATCTCTGAATGCGTCTTATAAAATTAAGAGAGCGGTATTCTAAGAGAACTTAAACTTTGCATTTTTAATTGCATAGTTTCCAGCTTTTGAAGAGGCAGTCTTAACTTTAATAAATAAATAAATATAAGTTTAAATATTTGGTCTATTTACAGAATTTCTTGATTCACAATTTTTTGGGATTCCCCAAGTTAATGGTTTGTTATTATTGTTAATCACAGCAATAGATTGGTAATTTGGAAGAAGAATGAAAATATTAAAATTGCATAGCTTCTTTCGCAGCTTAAGTTGTTTAATTAATAAACCAATATACATATATATATTTTTGTTCTGTTTTTGGTCCCACGCGTTGGCTTCGGATCTAATCAGAAGCTATAACCTGACACTCATGCACTTCTACGTATACATATATATGGTCAGATAAGGCAAGGGCTATGCGACTTTTCCCAGTTGTTATCCAAGGCGGGGGCGGAACCACGTCCGTATCAATCCGAAAACTTAGTCTTCCGATAGTGGGAGACGCCTTGAGTTACGATGAAGGTGCCGTTTCTGTTTCATTCATCAGGGAATGTGAGTCAACGAACCACTACCGATCCTCGGAGATCATCTTGAAGAGGAGACTCCCTCCATCATCCTCAGAAATTCAACTACTATGAGAGATGGAGGAAGGGATGCTCCCTTTTTTTTTTTTTTTTTTTGACCCCGGTCGTATTTTTTGACCTTTGCCTTGTTTTTCGGCTTCAGTCCACTGATTGTGGTCGCCTTATCGCAATCCGCGCTGGCTACAAAACAGCCCCGCCACCGAGCAGAACAAACTAGTCGATGGCAAACGTTGCCAGCCGTTAGATACATTCAATCCCGATCCCGATACCAATTCAATTCAATCCAGTGCCGAAAGCGCAGCCATGTATCTGGAGCTCTTTGCGATCCTCCTGACCACGGTGTTCGTGTGGGACTATCTGCGGAACAGACGCCACAACAGGATGTACGCCGCCGCCGGAATCCGGGGACCCAGGCGCTATCCCCTGGTCGGCAATGCTCTCATGATGATCAAGGAGTCACCCAAAAGTAGGTTATGACCAGCCATAGGTAACAAGTACTAGGTCAACCAAACAGTTCAACAAGATTAATTGTTATAAAAACTAAAAAGTTCATAAGTAATTCTCTTCAAATATGAAATGCTCTGTGTTTTTTGGTGTTTTTAAAACCATCTATGAAATCCAAAATTTAAGTGCCTAGACTTATTTTGAAAATAATTTTAAAGATTCTAGGATATACATATTTTAAACTAATTTATAACTATAGGTCGAGACCAAAAGCAGTACTAAGTCAAAAAACTGTTCCACAAGTTGTTTAAAAAATTTTAAAGTTGTCGTTTCAATCTCTGTTTTTTTTAGAGATTTCAAAAGATTGGTTTTAAAATAATACAAAATTTTAAATGAAAGATTGACTTTCAAATTTCTAGAGATTTTAAAACAATGTTTAGAAATGCAAATAATAATGTTCTAATTTAAAACTCCTTCCCGATGTTAAGAAAAGCAATTAATAGTGTTTTTTTTTTTGTAAATAATTAAATAATAGTTTAAAAATTAACTTTTACGAAAACATGACTCAAAAAGACCTTGAAAGTACTTAAATAAAAAATAACCCATTTGTGTGTCTTCCAGCTGTCTTCGATCTGCAATTCCGACTGATCGCAGAGTTTGGCAAGAACATCCAGATTCAGATACTGGGCGAACGTGGCTTCATGACCGCCGATCCCAAGATGATCGAGGCGATCATGAGCAGCCAGCAGACCATCCAGAAGAACAATCTTTACGGGCTGCTCCACAGCTGGTTGGGTGAGGGCCTGCTCGTTAGCAAGGGAAAGAAGTGGTTCCGCCGCCGGAAGATCATCACACCCACCTTCCACTTCAAGATCCTGGAGGACTTTGTGGAGGTCTTTGACCAGCAGAGCGCCACTATGGTGCAGCAGCTGTACGACCGGGCGGATGGCAAGACGGTGATCAACATGTTCCCGGTGGCCTGCCTGTGCGCCATGGACATAATTGCGGAAACGGCGATGGGTGTGAAGATCAATGCCCAGCTTCAGCCGGACTTTCCCTATGTTCAGTCGGTGAAAACGTGAGTGCCCCTTCTACATATTTTTAGCATATATATGTTACAGATTTTAGGGACTGCAAATTACATGATTATTCATGAGATTTTGAATCGAATCATACACAAAAAATCGTTTTCTCCAAGACTAATGCATTTAATTTTTTATAATATTATTTAAAAATAATAATTATTTTCAAAGATTGATTTGATGAAAAAAAAAAAAATACTTGAAAAAAATTATGAGCGATATATATAGTATAATATAATATATCGCTCAAAATAAAACCTATTTTGAAAGTGCGGCTTCTGTGTACAAAGTTTCGACAATGTTTGTGAAAAAAAATCGTCGAAACTCAGTACACAGAAGTCGCAGTTTCAAAATGAGTTTTACCTTAAGCCCTTTTTTGTTTTAAAAAAAATATTTTAAAAATATTTTTGATTTTTCCTCAACAATTTTCATTATTCTTGAAGAGAATACTCATTATTATTCATTGTTTTGTGATTTTTAAAATAAAACCTATGATACACGTGTGTATTTTAGTGCCTCTGCCATGTTGGCCGAACGCTTCATGAATCCCCTGCAGCGCACGGATCCCTCCATGAAGCTCTTCTATCCCAAATTGTTCACCAAACTGAACGATGCTGTGAAGAACATGCACGACTTCACCAGTAACGTAATCACCGAGCGTCGCGATCTTCTCCAGAAATCGATTGCCGAAGGAGGAGGCGCAAATGGCAATGTCAACGTTGCCCCCTTGAACGATGTGGGTCAGAAGCGGCGCCTGGCCTTGCTGGACGTGCTCCTGCAGTCCTCCATCGACGGAGCACCGCTGAGCAACGACGACATCCGCGAGGAGGTAGACACCTTCATGTTCGAGGGGCACGACACCACGACAAGCAGCATCGCCTACACCTGCTACCTGCTGGCCCGCTATCCGGAGGTGCAGTCCCGCGTCTTCCAGGAGATTCGGGATGTGATCGGTGACGACAAGTCCGCGCCCGTCAGCATGCAGCTCCTGGGCGAACTCAAGTACTTGGAGTGCGTAATTAAAGAGTCGCTGCGACTGTTTCCCGCGGTGCCGCTCATCGGACGTCACATCACCGAGGACACCGTGCTGGACGGAAAGCTGATACCCGCGAACTCCGACGTGATCATCCTCATCTACCATGCCCAGCGCGATCCCGACTACTTCCCCGAGCCGGAGAAATTCCAGCCGGAGCGTTTCAGCATGGAGCGCAAGGGCGAGGTCAATCCCTTCGCCTACACTCCCTTCTCCGCCGGGCCGAGGAACTGCATCGGCCAGAAGTTCGCCATGCTGGAGATGAAGAGCTCGATCAGCAAAATGGTGCGGCACTTCGAGTTGCTGCCCCTCGGCCAGGATGTGCAGCCGGTGCTGAACCTCATCCTGCGCTCCTCCACGGGTATCAACTGTGGCATCAAGCCGCGAGTCTATTAGGTGTTCCTGGGTGGTCGTCTTCGTTCTTTTCTTTTTAGCTAGTTTTAACTCTGTAAATATTTCAATAAACTACTTGTACATGGTAATGTCCAGTGATGGATGGCACTCAGTATTCTCATGAGTGGGAATTTAAATTCTTTGGAGTTGAGGTATAGGATTACTGAGCTCAACATCTTCAAAGGGTAATGCCTAAATAGGTTATAAGTAGGGTACAACAATTGAATCAATCTAAGATTTTAAAAGCTTATTAGGAAACAAATTACGAGAACGTCTGTCAGTAGAAATATAAATTTACTCTACAATAAAGGTTTAATAATTGTCATAGCATATACAAATTAGAATTGAATAAAGAAAATCATAGATATACATTTTATAAATCAGCAAATGGGAACAAATTCTATCTAGATCTTGACCCTTCATCACTGTGGATTATAAGTAAGAAACAAAAGGTACAAAAATATTAGATCTTTAAGGCTAAAATGGACAAACTTGTTAAAGAAAATATTAACTGTCAAAATAACTAGATATATTAAGGACTATGAAATAAAATTGATTCGATTTAATAATTATCATAGAACATAACATCAATAAATGAAAATAATTTGGCCCTTTGTTTAACAGAACTCAGCAAAAGACATTGAAATCAGCAAAGGGGAATAAATCCTATCTAGATCTTGACCCTCCATCACTGTACACAACATGCACGCACTTCGTCCTCGACTTGAATGGATTCTATATTAGCTTTAACCGGCTCGAACTACAACTCAAAAACAAAGGCGATTCCCGTGGGAGGACCATGGACATCCGTGGGCCATTAGTCCCAGCCGTAGACCTTGCCCGGAGTTGGCAGCTGGGAGGTAGCCTTCGCCGCTCCTCCGGCCTCCGCCGCCAGCTGCTTCTGCTGCTCCACCAGGTCGATGGGCGGGAAGACCTCGCGGCGGGCGTCCCGCTGGCAGTAGTAGTTGGCCGAGTGCAGGTGCGACGGTCCATCCGGAATCTCCGGCTGCGGCTGGGTGCGGTCTGCCAGTCCGTCCTCGAAACGCAGCGCCAGGTTGTGTTCCCGCTGTAATTGTGATTATAGTCCGGATTAATCAAAGGTTCCCATGTCCCGTCTTACATAACCGGCGAATTGTGTTATCCGGCGTTGTTGTCCGAGTGACCGGAGTACTTACGCCCAGCAGGAAGGCCCGGATGCGCTGGATCAAGGGCGAAACGTCACGGCGCAGGGCAGACATCCTGAGAGATTTAATTTGTTTATTTGCTACTAAATTATGTCCACCAAAAAACACCAGTTTTTAAGTGTGCCCTTCTCGTTTTCCACCCAAAATACCGGAACGCTTCGAAAAAGCGCGCTGTGGCCACACTTCGCTTAATATATTTTTATCATAGATGCATTGTTCTATTTATGTAGTTTTCAATTTTTGAATTATAGAAAAATAATTTCATTAAAATTGAACCCCTTAACACCTTATCACAGTCACTCTTAAGGCTTAGCGTCTTGTTTTGGCCAAGTTACAACAAAAAGACTCTTTGGAAATGCTTTATTTTTTTATTTCGCCAAAAACCCAAAAATACCGTTTAAAAATCAGTTTTTGAATAAAAAGCCTGGGAAATAATTGTCAGAAGTTGGAGTGTCATGCATCGTTGGATTCGTCATAAAATTTCCAATCAAATGGCATTCACAGCTAAAATTTTTCCAGGTTTTCAAATTTTGGCAAAAAATGATGATGTACCCCCTTATCAAAAATGCGAAAATTGGCCATTGTAAAAAAAAACGGGTTTAAAATCGTATTTTTATATCAAAACAAGCTGAATTGTTTGTATTTCGATTGGGATGGATTTTATAGGTCCCCAGCTGTAAAAAACAGTCACTGTTATGGCCATGCGTCTTGTTTTGGCCAAGTTACAACAAAAAGACTCTTTGGAAATGCTTAATTTTTTTATTTCGCCAAAAACCCAAAAATACCGTTTCAAAATCAGTTTTTGAATAAAAAGCCTGGGAAATAATTGTTAGAAGTTGGAGTGTCATGCATCGTTGGATTCGTCATAAAATTTCCAATCAAATGGCATTCACAGCTAAAATTTTTCCAGGTTTTCAAATTTTGGCAAAAAATGATGATGTACCCCCTTATCAAAAATGCGAAAATTGGCCATTGTAAAAAAAACGGGTTTAAAATCGTATTTTTATATCAAAACAAGCTGAATTGTTTGTATTTCGATTGGGATGGATTTTATAGGTCCCCAGTTGTAAAAAACAGTCACTGTTATGGCCATGCGTCTTGTTTTGGCCAAGTTACAACAAAAAGACTCTTTGGAAATGCTTAATTTTTTTATTTCGCCAAAAACCAAAAATACCGTTTAAAAATCAGTTTTTGAATAAAAAGCCTGGGAAATAATTGTCAGAAGTTGGAGTGTCATGCATCGTTGGATTCGTCATAAAATTTCCAATCAAATGGCATTCACAGCTAAAATTTTTCCAGGTTTTCAAATTTTGGCAAAAAATGATGATGTACCCCCTTAACAAAAATGCGAAAATTGGCCATTGTAAAAAAAAACGGGTTTAAAATCGTATTTTTATATCAAAACAAGCTGAATTGTTTGTATTTCGATTGGGATGGATTTTATAGGTCCCCAGCTGTAAAAAACAGTCACTGTTATGGCCATACGTCTTGTTTTGGCCAAGTTACAACAAAAAGACTCTTTGGAAATGCTTAATTTTTTTATTTCGCCAAAAACCCAAAAATACCGTTTAAAAATCAGTTTTTGAATAAAAAGCCTGGGAAATAATTGTCAGAAGTTGGAGTATCATGCATCGTTGGATTCGTCATAAAATTTCCAAACAAATGGCATTCACAGCTAAAATTTTTCCAGGTTTTCAAATTTTGGCAAAAAATGATGATGAATCCCCCTATAAAAAATGTTAAAATTGGCCATATTAAAAAAACGGCTTTAAGAAATCGTTTTTTATATCAAAACAAAATGCATTTTTTTTTGGCCAAGTAACAACAAAAATGCTCTTAAGATATGTTTTTTTTTTTTTGTTAAGCTACAAAAATCCAAACACTATTGTTTTTGTATAAAAGAAATCCAAATGTACATAGTTTTCTATGTATTTATGCGTATTTTTGCCAAAAGTACTGACAGAAAGAAAAACCTAATTTTTGGGTCAGAAAAAATCCAATTTTTTTTCTACTGTGTCTATGTACGTTTATTTATTTTATTAAAATTATATCGCTTTGCACTTTCCCAACTTTTGTGTGTGTGTGGAAAACTTGAATTAATTTCCATAGAGTAATGATTACAAAATTGAGGAAACTAGCTCCTTTGGTCGTGTCCGTTAATGGATATGTTTATGGATACGGATACACATATAAATAAATAAATAATCTCTCTCGATATTCTCGATATTCTGTCTTCAGTGTTGTGTTGCTCTAATTGTAAATTAAACTAAGTACGCCGTAAACTAAACTACTGCAATTTAAAGCTGCCGCTTTAGTAGTTGCGAGAGTTCCTTTCAAAACGGTTCCAAGGGGATGGTCCTTCCTTCATCCTTCATTCTGAATCCTTCGTAGTCTTAGTCCGACTTAGGCGGGGGTGGACTCGTCTGGCGAGGATTGGGATTCGGATTGGGATTGGATTGAGGTTTCGGGACTGGGCGCCAGCTGCTCCACGCTGACGGTGCGCACAAACTCGGCGGTGGCTTCGATCACAATAGTGGGCAAGTCATCGGCAGCTGGACAAGCTGGAGCAGCTGGAGCAACTGGAGCAACTGGAGCAACTGGAGCAACTGGAGCAACTGCCTCCTCCGTATGCGGTGGCTCGCTGATGGTTGCTGGTGTGGCTTCCTCTGTGGTGGTTGGTGGTGGTGGTGGTGGTGCTTCCGTGACTATCACAGCCACAGGCGCAGGATCAGGCACTCCCGACACCACTGGCTTCATCTCAACGGAAGCTGGAGCAGGAGCTGCTGCTGGAGTGGATTCGGCAGCAGCAGCATGAGCAGGAGCTGTTTCTGCTGGAGGAGCAGGCTCTGGAGCGGGAGTAGCCACTGGCGTTTGGGCTGGAGCTGGAGCCTTATTCGCCGGCGCAGGCGATGCGGACTTGGCCTTGGCCGACTTGCCCACCGCCGGCGAGGGAGTCCTCGATTTGAGATTCTGCTCGTGGGCACTGCGATCCATCAAGACCGAGGTGGACTGCGGTGGCGCCGGACTGGCCGCCCGCTTGATGTCCTCGATCTTGGCGTCCATCTCGCTGCGGATTTCCTTGATGGGCTTCAGCAGGAACACTGGGACGTTGTCATCTCGCCGCTGGTACAGCATCTCGCCCTCGAAATCCACTAGTTTGTGTTTCCGGGCGCGCAACAGGATGCCCACCACCTTGTCGGAGATGTAGTTGTAGATCTGCGGGGGGTGGGAGGATAAGGATTAGGATAAGGAATGCAGGATTAGGGGGCAACCGAGCGCTACTCACATTGAACAGCTCGCCGAAGGGAATCACGCGCATGGTGGGCTCGTCCTTGACGTCGTAGCCCTCCGAATTGATGATCTGGCACAGCTCCAGCATCTCCTTCATCACATGGATGTTGGCCTTCTGGCCACGCATCTCCGTGAGGCTGCCGGCCAGTGGCTTGCCATACTGATCCTTCGAGAATGTGGGCTTCGGCGAGGAGGCGCGACCGTCCTGGGAGAAGGGATTCAGCAACTGCGACTGTTTGTGCTGCGTGGCCTGGTTGTTGAACATGGCTACCTTGGAGGACAGCGGTGAGTCCTGTTGTTATAAGTGGACAAAAAGCCGTTTTTAAAAAGGTTTATTTTAAGGATTTTCGAAATATTACCAAAGGAAGCCAAACTTTAAATTGAACTTTAGGGCGGTGTTGCCGGACAGGCTGCTAGTACTGCTTGTCTTGTCAGTGGGCCGCGTTGCCAAATATTCGTTTATTTAACAACGTAATAAAAGGATGCCAAACTTCAAATTTAACTTTAGGGCGGAGTTGCCGGACAGGCTGCTAATACTGCTTGCCTTGTCAGTTGGCCGCGTTGCCAACTATTCGTTCGTTTAAAAATTAACTAAGGATGCCATGCTATCAGTGCACTCTATAAGGGCGTTGCCAGACAGACTGCAGGTTCTCATCACAGATAGTCCTGTGAATTGGTCGCGTTGCCAACTATTCGTTTATTTAAAAATTAACTTTAAATTTAAGTTTGGGGCGCCGTTGCCAGACGGACTGCAGATTTGCTATTATTTCTTCTGTCAGTTGGTCGCGTTACCAACTAATCGGCCATTTAAAAATTGAATAAAGGATGCCAGACAAACTACTGTATGTCCCGTTGGTTGGTCGCGTTGCCAACAATTCGTTTATTTTGAAGTTCAATTCATCTCAAGCTATATTTTATTTTTAAATTTGGTATCTCCAGCCCAAAAGCTTTTAATTGAGTTTGCATTAAAATCAATAACATCTTGAATGAAATTTTAATCAACTAAATTGTTTAAAATATTTTTTTTTGCCTCTGTATGTACGACCTAATTAATCGCAAATTAAGCCTAAAAAACTTGAATGATGCAATGTTAAATAGATATTTCTGAAAATCGTACAAAGGAAATCTCGGAAAGCTTTCACCAAATTTCGTTTAGAATTATTTTAAAAATTAATTCGGTTACATTGCAAGTCCACAGCTTAAATGCAAGCAGTAGTTCCCGCGCTGCCAACTAACTAACTAACAACTAACAACTAAGCGCGCAATTAATGGCTTTCAAATACTACAACTTGCTCGAACAAGTTCCCACCGGGAAAATTAATTAGCCGCAATTAAATAACAGCGGTTCTTACATTTTGTGTAATTTTTCATCTAATAAGTGCAAGATTCCCGCGCCATGAGCCACAGCAGCAGCAAAGGAATGCGCAAATGTCGTGGTCATAAATAAAAGCATCTGCGGGAAAAAAAAGGGGCGAACAAACCGCGGGCAATGTGTGGGCGGGGCAGCACTCTTTGACGAACAACTAAATATATACATATATGTATATATATATATATATACAAGTTTATATATATATATGAATGCCCACTTCCTACAGCAAAAAATAAAAGCGAGAGATATTCATGAAAATCAAAAACAAAACAGGAATGACCTTCACGGCCAATTTTCGCCACTATGTTTGATTATCATTATTTATGGGGCCGAATCAAGAGTGGAGTCCCTGATCGAGTTGCCCATAGAAATGAATGAATAATATAGACAAAGGCAAATATTATTGACTCTTTCCGCCGATGCTTATATAATTTGCCATTTTGGCAACGCCCGCAATGACGATCCCAATTTGTCTTTCTTTGATCAATATCCAAAATCTCGTCAATCAGGCGAATTTCATTCATATCACACAGGCGAAAGCAAAAACGTTTAAAAATAAACGCAACGATGAATGAAAAGCGGCCAGAACTTGGCAACTTGGCTTTTTGGACGGTGGGGAGAGATTTTGTTTTATTTTTTCTTCACCCACGGGGAGAAAGTCTGGGAAAAATGCATAAAATTGTCCATGGAAATTAGTTTCGAAATTTTCATTTCGTCGCCGCAAGTGCTGGGAAGTAGCTTCTCCAGTTGTTGGGGGCGATAAAAACAAAATTTATATTGTAAACAAGGTCCACCGATCTCTAGATGCAATGGGAAATCACTGCGAAAAGCCAACGACCCAAGGAACCCACAGAAATGCGAAATTAGTTAACAATTGTGGGAGGTTTTCATCAAAATTTCTCCACAAAATAATTCATGAATAGGTTAAAATTTGATATGTCTCGCATATTTATATGTAAGTCGATTGAATTAGTATTTAAAGTAAATTTTAAAAACATTTTAGTATATTATTTTTTACCAATCCAGAAGACATTTGGTATTTATTGAATATTTTAGATCGATACAAATTTTTAAAATAATAGAATTTAAAAAACATTGTGTCCAACCCATAGGATTATTATTATGATTTATGCTGCTAAATAAATTATATAAAAACTGAAACGGATATTGTTGTGTTTTTTGGTAACATTTTCAGCTGCAGCTGGCCGATTCTGGGTCCGGGTCCGGCGAATTGGTTACGTCGTCTTCTGTTTTACGGATCTATTTGTCGGCGCCGTTGTCACTCTCGCGAAGTCTGCGCATTTTATATCTACATATCTACGGCCATATAGCCTCTATACGAACGGACACTACGGATAAGTATGGGTGTCTATGCATATTCAGCATTGCTATTTCGATGGTCATTGCCAAGAATTTTTCCGTGTTTTGATCTTTCGTGCTGTGTTCTATACGTTCTATTCGTCTATATACAGTTGCAGTCAAAACAGTAGTAGTTTTGTAAGAAACAGCAAACAAAAATAATTAATCAGGAACTTTTAAAAATTTTGTTCATATTTTTGCAATATTTAAATTTACTATTAAATAAATGGATCATAAAAAATTTAAACAATGCTATTTCCTTAAACTGCTATGAAAACGTTTACTACAGTATATTGAGAAGTGAATTTTAAGGAATAAATATATGTTTTCATTTTCCTTGAAACACTAAAACATTATCAAAAGGTTGTAAGTAAGCATTACGATAAATTAGAAGAAAAGTGGTCCTATGCCTTTTTGAAAAATTTAAATTGTCCCGTTACTATTATCTTGACCTTATCTGTACATAGTTAGCAAAGTAGATGTAGGGGTGTGTATATTTTGGCAATTCATGTGGCGACAAATTAAAACAAATACAGCAACAACAAATTTCAACAAAAAGAAAAATCCCGTCTCCGCTTTGTTATTGTTTTGTTTGCAGGCTGAAATTCTTTATATCATTTCAATCCTAATGATTTTTAATCATGCTGTTGGAAACTGTCCAGACATTTTTCTCGCGGCTTTCGCTTGACATTTATTCTGACCATTTGCATTAATATATATCTTGGCATACTTCTTTATATTTCTATTTTTTTGTTTGGCTTTATTCTTGCTTCTCACGCATTTTCTGTGGTTTTCTGCGCATAAATAATTTTCGGGCATTTGTCGCACGAGATGTGCGAGTGAAAAAAATAATACAATGTGGTTTTGAGTTGTTGCAATCTTTTTATAGTTCCCAGTGCGGCATTCCAAACATGCCTTCAAATCTTAATCCAAATCCCTTTTTTATTTTCTGGCTCTAGTGTTCCGAGGCAGTATTTTCGAGAAGCTTTTAGTATTAGCAGTATTTACTTTTCATGTAAGTATCTCACTATTTGTTACCAGTATTTGCCAACGTTATCTTCGTGCAACTAGTTGTTTTATCAGGAATTTAAAATATTTCTCCTAGATTTTTCGATTTTCCCAAGTTCTGTATCTTGAGGTCAATGCTTCTTTAAATGTTTATTCATTTCATTTAAATTGAAAATTATTTATTTAAAAGTAGCTTCAATGTTTTATTTTCATTTTATTTACTAAATCAATAATACTTCATTAATAATTTAGCACCATATTCAACACATATCCACATATCAGATTCTTTTTTAAAATTTAATTAAATTTTGTAGCAATGATCAGCAAGAATTAACAAGTATCCAATTTGGATACTTAATTTACTCACGAAAACCAAAACAGCAAGTGAAGTATTTCATTGTTGGTGAACAAATTAGATAAAAATTAACTTTATGTTTGACATTTTGGAAAGAAGTTTGGGAACTTTTTGAAGAACTGATGATCCTTTGGAATTACTATATATATAAAAATCCAAATTACTCACCACCACGAAGCGCAGGGCGCCCAATTCGTGCGATACGTCCGTCATAATTCCGCCGGGCTTGGCCTGATTGGGTTCCGGACTCTGGGTGGGATCTTGCAGATTGGTGGATTAGTGGTGCGGAGCAAACTGGTCCGGAAAGTGGTATGGTGCCTGGCCTTTTTTTGCTTTTGGCCTTTTGTCACCGCGAATTCGCAACACTTTTGCCTGCAATATCGAAAAGAGAAAAGAGTTGGAGACAAAGCCCCCGACGATGGGAAAGAAAACCAATTAAATTTAGCAACAAACAACATTCATAACAATGGAAATGTGTGTGCCTGTGCCCATTGTGGATGAGTTTTTTATTTCTATGGCGAATTGCCAAACTGCGTTTATTTACTTTTTACCAGTTTACCATTTCCTTTGTGACCCAGACCCAGACCCAGACCCCCGTGGAGGTTCATACACGGTTCCAGATTTCAGACCCGTAATGCCCATATACCATAGACCATACCCATACCCATACCAACATCCCCACCCAAAACAAAATTACAGAAGATGATGAGCAGCGGAAAATAAAAACAGAAAGCATAGAGAAGAGAGGAGGAGAGGAAAAGAGAGAACACTGATAAAAAAGTGGAATAGTAAAAAAAAAAATATGGATATCGAAACCAAAATTGTATATTTCATATTTAAGTTAAAATTGCATAATTTCAATTATCGGGAAAATATTAGATTTGTTTAAAATGCATTTGTGAAAATGTAATCTAATTTTAATTTTAAACTAAAAAATATTTAAACTAAAATCTTTGCCAAATAAAGTAAATTGAAATATTTTAAAAATGTTATTTTCAAAATAACCAAAAACCACAATGGATCAAAATCGAAACGAATAATATTTAAATTGAGTATGAAATACTTGAGTTTACTATGTTTTTTATCAGTGAAGAGTGAAGCAAATACAGAAGCAAAACAAAGCGCAAAGAGACCGTTAGGCCTGAACTTTTGAGCGCCCCTCGTATTATAGTAGTATGGTAGAGTAGTAGCAAAGCAGTATAGTAGTCGTACGACCCCGAAAGATGAACCGGAATTCGGTTTCGTGCCCATTTGCCGTTTTTCCCATTTCGAATTAACTGGAAACTGCTGTGCATTAACCCATCCGATTTCCAGCAGGCTTTAAGTTAAGTTTAAACTATACATTGCAGATACAGATCAACCACAAAGAACTTGGTATGAATATATCAAATAAAACCCTTAAACAAAAAGGGATTGCAAATAAACGTTCACTTGGCGAGAAAAATACTCAAGTACTCAAAAGTTGGGATTAGAAAATATTCATCGATCAATAAAAATGTAAAAAAATATTTGTAAGGCCTTAAGCAATTAAAAAACCAAACACAGAAATAGTGTAACATAAACTGTTTTTCCAGTTGATCCCTTTATTTATATCGAATGCAAAATACCTGTCAGATAAACACATTTTGAATAGAATTGCCAAACAAAACTCAGAAAAAAATATTATATTTTAAATACACAATTTAAAAACTTTCATTTGGTTTTTGTACTTCTTTTTACAAAAATATGATTGATTCTGATTTTTAAACATCTATTAGCTTCTAGTATACTATTCAAAGGACAACCTAACATTTATATAAGCGTGTCGAGATAAATTGTTTGACTTTTTTCATTAAGTTAACTTTTTTGGCGCTTTTTCTCACGAATTTTGGCTTTTAAGTATCCAGAGTTTTCGGCAACATTTTAGAGCTCACAATTGTGACCAGTTCTTAATTAATGATCACTGACCGGTGTTTCATTTTTGTTTGGTGTTCGTTTGGTAGGGGAGATTCCACCTGTTTTTCTCACTCACTTTTCTTGGGGATTTTGGGAAGTAGCTGCTCTTATTTTTGGCGTTTGGCTAGATGGAATTCCTCGATGTGTCGGGCTTCCAATTTTCCGTTTCGATTCGATCCACTCACAATGCAAAATGCACTCGTTTTGAAAACGTTTCTTCTTTTTGATTCAACAACGGAAAAAAAACAAGAAAAATGTCTTTCAACTGGGTAAGATGATAGTCTGTGAATGCCTGCGTTCCGGGTTTTATATCTTTTGTTTTGACTTGATTTGGATCTGATCGCTTTTGGTTTGGTATAAATCTTATTTTTTTAAATCTCTTGTTGGTACACGCCGTTTGGTAGCTGGGACCAAAAGTGAGCGCCGAAAGCGATCGCGCTTTCTTTTTATAGCCACGATGGCACACACACAGCGGCACTCGCACACTACCAAAGCAGCTGCTTTTCTGATTTTCAGCTTTTCTGCTTTGTTTTCCCGCGCTCTCTGTGAAAATGCTCTCAACATTTTCTTTTAATTTTAGACCGTTCTTAGCATTTCTACCAGCTGCCCCGAGGAAAAACTCCCAGAAGTTGGAAATCCACCAAGGGAAATTCGTGCCAAGTTCAAGGGAGCACCTGCTGGAGTTTTGCTTAGCCATATATGCCAACAATATATACATTCATGTATAGTTGTAGTCGGGGGTCACTCTTCAATCAACACCAGCTTACGCGCTTCGCTGAGCCGGAGGGTCCGAGTTCGACCGCAGAACAGATATTCTTATGCTTATGCCGATTTCGTTGCCCTCCAAGAAGCCGCAGAGAAAAGAGCGCACAGTGAGAGATACACTGGGGGAAAAAATGTTTAACAAAAATTAGACCAAATATCTAGCTATAAGAAAACACTCCCAATCATTTCATTTATCATATGAATTTGCATTTGGAATGTTTTCAAATTTTGAAAATTATACCTAAAGCATAACATTTTTAATTCTAAAGAATAATTTTTAATAGGGATTATAAAATATTATTTATTATATGTTTTTTTTAGAGTATTTGTATACTTTTAACAAAAATTAAGAAAATATTAAAAAAAATCTAAAGAATAATTGAATGTTAATTTGGCATTTTAAAACTGTATAAAAAGAAAAAATAAGAAGGATTTTAAAAAAAGTTAAAAAATGAATAAGTATCATTTTTTCAGCATTTGTCAAAATCCCAGCTTAAAAGCTATATAATTTTTCGCTCGGTGTGGCAGCGTGTGGGAATCGCAAAAGAAGTGAAAATCGAATCATCGATGCAACGCTCGTGCCGTACGTAATGCTCTTGGGAAAAACCGGAAGCGGTCGCCCTGCCCCGCCTGCTTTTCCGCCCCCCCCTCGCACATATACACATACAGTGAAGTGAAGACCCGAAATAGACCGACCATCTAACGGTATGCTGATGGTCGGGTCTCGTTTCGATCGGAGGTTCATGTAACGCGCTGATCGTCGGAGGCAATTTTGGATGCCATTCAAAATCGCATACTTTGCAACTGTTGCCGAAGAGCATGAAACGCAGCTTTTGGGATCACTAACTAACCAGCATCATCAGAATCATCAGAATCACCAGAATCTCGGATCTGTGGATGCATCTGAGGATCCTAGAGTCGCAAAAGCCATCAAAAGGCGCGTGCCCAGCTGCCTTGGCTTGTCAGTTGGGATTCGTATACGGATTCACATTCCGACTTGGTCCACTCGGCCCGCCAATCTCTAATATACGAGTTTATTCCGCTAATTAAACAAATTCGACTGCATTGTTCGCATACAATGATGGGTACATGGGCAATGAGCGAAGGGTATGATATATCCGTACCTACCTTTTCAATATGAACCTATTGTATGCCAATAATTCAAATTTTCTGATACATTTAAAAGTAGAAAACATTTATCATAAAATGTTTGTAAATTTAAATATACAATATTATCTGTTTTTGAAGTAATAAGTCCGAACGTACGTTTTCAATAAAAATCTGTTGTATGCAAATATTTCAATTGTACTGATGCACTTAACTTTTGCTTTTGCCATAAGTTAGATGCAAATTTAAGCCTAAAAACCTTAAGTTGTTCTATAATTATATTCATAATATTTGTTTATATAGAAATTCCTTAAAAGATAATTTAAAATTAAATCTTAAAATGTTTAGAATGATCTTAGTTCAAGTTTTTTTAAGTTCAATTTTATTTTATTTTGTAAACAGAAAAATTAAAATTAACTAATTTAAATCTTTTTCAAGATAAATGCACCTCTTTCTTGAAATTAACTGGGGTTTGAATGTAGATCTAAGATCTCCAATGCAGTAATCAACCACTAAATTAAATAACAACATCATTTAAAGCTAAGGATAGGATGTTCTTTAAAATATATTAAGTTGTTTGAGCAATGATAAATGCATTTCTTCCTTAAAACAAAATAGGGTTGAAGTCATTGTTACATATTTTCCAATTACATCTCCTGATGGGTGGATCCTTCAAGCCATAAGTGGTTTCCCAGGTATCCCTGCGGTTCATCACTACCTTTGGATGGTTGCCACCACTGCAGCACCCGCTTGTTATTGTTGCATGTTTGGCTGACAGCCACAAGTGCATGGCGATGCGATTTCGGTGGCAATTATACATATATTATATATTATACTCTATAATGCACGTATGTGTGGGCGAATCGGGGGCCTTTTCTTTTGGCTGTGTACGCTATATGTACTATAATGCCAACCAACATCGGGTTGCCTGGTTTGGCAGCGGCCAGCACATAAATAAAATCAACTCATGAATGAAAATGCGTTCGCCTGAGCAATTTCCTGTTGCAGCTAAAGGAAACCAGAAGACCGAAGACTAAATAATCGCCAAATGGTTAGCATAAATTATTTGATAGATTTGCCAGCATGCTGTCGGCACTATTTGTCCCTCAGTGAGACAAATGCAGTAATGAAAATCAGCCCCTAGAGAACTGCAAGTTTCGACAACATAATACGCAATGGCCGCACTTGGCCAATAATAATTTTTCCATTATTTTTCCTTTTACAATTTGCGTCTTATTTTGTGGCTCATAAACATTTCTTCAAAACAAATTGATCTTTTAAATGGAAATACATTTTCATATAGACTTCATTACTTTAGTACTTTATAAAAAGGCAAGCCAAATATTTATAGTTTTAGTAACCCTTTAATCACTGTTACCAGGTGCCATGAAACCTGTCAAAATAAACGAGACACTTTGAATCATTTGCGGTTGCATTTGCGAATCCCTCAGCTAGGAATCCGTCAGCAAAGTGAAATAATGTGTAATTCAAACAATTAGTTGTATTTATTTGTGAAAATAGCCAAGTAGAAACGTCAAAATGAGCAATTATATTCGAGACTCGGGGTGATTCATCCTAAAATTTTGGGGTGGTGTCACTTTTGACGAGAAAGCAAACAGATTTGCTAATATTTAATTGTTGGCCGGGTTAAGTAATTGCGCTGAATAACGGGCATTGCCTTATTTGGCCAGCGATTGCCGCTGTTCTTCACGAATTTAAATTTCAATGCGGTGGCGTATACGTAATGAGGGGCAACGGGAAAATTGCGCATACGCGACGGCATCTGCTTAATCATATGTTTTATTATTGTTATTATGCTGTATTATTAGTACGGGCATGCATTGTGGCGCAGAAGACGAACGATATGATGGCTTAGCTCTATATACTATATATAAGCAGGCACTTGGCCCGCATTGTGTCCATCAATAAACAGCTGTAGTCGCAAAAATAGCAGTTAAAAAAAAGCGGACAATTTTAGAACAATATATGGGCATTAAAAAAAGAAACTGCTTCCCATTTTTTTTTTGAACTGAGTGACAAGGTTACAAATTTAAATAAAAAATAAATTGAGAAATAACATACAAAAATATTATGTTAGGAATTTAATGAAAGTTGTTTTTTTCTTTTTTTTTGGGATATATTTGTCGTTTAATTTTTCAAAGACATACTAACAATTTTGCTTATTCCGACCGCTAGTATTATATATCTGCGCGGCATGGATTTATGGTAAATGGCGTATTCTATGTGAGTTCTAGATGCCAAGTGGGCAAGTGCCGTTGACGCACATTGTGCGCCCCTGCCAAATTGCTATTATTTTTATTGTTATGATGCATAGTGCCTCCAGAGTTGAGGTCTCTTCGTTTCTATCTAGCCGCTGCACTTCGGTGTGAAGTGCGCCAAGATCGGGGATCCTAACCAGATCCGTAGCCTGGATTTCATTTCGGGGGAATTTGGAATTGGAAAACAAACTTTATTCACAGAATAGCGAGTCCTTATTTATCAAAAATTGACTAAATAAAGATAGATTTAATTTTATTATATTATTGGACTAGCATATTTCTTGCAAATATGATAGTACTATTCTTAATAAAATGTATACATATATTCATTTAACAAATTTTTGCAAAATTTGTCCCAAAAGAAAAGTAAAACATGACTTTCAATGCCGATTTGTACGGAAACTTGTAAGATCCTTTGTAATTAAGTTATGGATACTATTATCTAAAAGACAAGCATTTAATATGACAGTGGTCAAAATAAACAACAAAACTAAAAGGCATTTCACTTCGAACTCTGGAAAGCATTATTAATGAACTGAAATATTTTCAATAAATGGAAATGGGGTCCCACAGTCGAACACCCTTAAAGAGGATCCTGACTACGACCTGTTGGTTAGCGGCCACCTCATTGAACTGTCGACTGGCGAGCGATGCGCAATGCTAAAATGAACAAAATTGGAAACAAAACGAAAAATGGAAATGCCAATGAAATTCCAACGCACAAATCGAGATCCCCACACCCACAAGCTATGTGGGCTATATATCCGACATCGAGAAATCGCCAGCACTTGTAAGACAAGTGTAAATATTTACGTTTTGCCTTATTTTGTGTATATATGGAAAGGGGGATGGACAGGAGAAGGAGGATCTTAAAGATAAAGTGACGTCGATGTCGACGACCGACGAGCGGCGACGCAAGAATTTTGGAATTTGGCATGGTCGAAGGACGCCTGTTGTTGCCATTGTTGTAGCTCCCCACCCCAACAAATACTATGTGGTATTCCTATCCATCTACAAATACATATATTTTTATATCTAGTACGCAGTGGGCGAATGTGCATATGCTTTTTTTTTGATTGGGATTCGGATTCTGATGCGGATTCGGATTCAGATTCGGATGTGGCTGCGGAATGAGTCAACTGGGTGCTGCCAAATGGGGAATTCTATTTTGTGCTCGTGTGCAGCACAAATGCTCATAATCATATACAAATTCATATTCGCAGCTGCATAAACATCTGCATTTTAAGGGCCATAAAGGTCAGAATTGCTGAAAAGATAAGGAAATAGTTCGTCCAAGTAGAAATTTCAAAAGGCCATATAACTTATTAAGTTATTTGGACTGTTATGGATTTTATTTGAAAATATATGGTTAATCTATAATTAATAAATGGCACTTCAAAATCTTTTTTAACTCACTACAATAAAAATGAAACGCAAGCAAATCTCAGATCTAAAAATGCTTTTTTATTAGCATTAAATTGAGAAATATCTAGCACCTTTTACCTGATTATTTATAGAAAAGTTGAACGATAACAAACAAATTTGGATTCAGGGAACGTAAACCAAAGTGTAAATCGAAATATATATTTAATTAAAACAATATTTTGCAACTCCCTATTATATTTTGGGTAAAATGGGGGCTCTACTAAAATGCAAATCGTGGAGCAAAATCAAAATCAATTTCAAGTTCGCGCCTTCGTCATCGTTGTTTGTCTGCCAGCGCTGGGATGTGAGTGGGATGGCCTAAATATAGAGCACCTGGCCCAAAATAGATTGGCCATGTGGCCATTGTGACGTCAGATGGAACTGGAGCAGGATGAGTTGCGGTCAGGTGCTCGCCCCCGCCGGAATGTAAACAACTAAACAACCGATGCTGGAATGCCATTGTTTGCATTCGCTTCCATCTACTCAATCACAATCATCTCGGTCGGAATACGCTCTCTTCCGATCGGAAGATAGGGTTCTTTATCTGCCCCTCTTAAAAAACAATGCCGAATCCAAATAGCTGCCAATCTGTCAACCCGAGATGCTGCTGCTGACCCTTCCCGCTCGCTTTTGTGCCAGCTCAGAATGACTCGTGGAATCGCAACGTAGACTGTGACCTCTCGAAAGATTCCCGAGTGCAAGTTGGGTGCATGGTCCAAAAAACACAGATTTTCTTCAAAAGTGAATATTTAAGTATGTTTAAAATAGACATTTTATTAAATAAAATACATAGTTGATTTTGACGCAATTTGCTTATAAACCACATCTCAATTTTAAAATCACTTCAAAAGTCATTCCGAATTGCTGCGCATTTATAATTTACAAAATAAATATGGCTAAAATGTCATCACTATTTCGAGGTGCTGATGGGATTTATATGTACCATGTTTGAAACATCACTTAAAATTCATTTCTAATCACTGCTCATTTCTAATTTACAGAATAGATAATGCCAAAATGGCATCACTATTTCGGGCTGCTGATAGGAGGCAGCATCTTGGGTTATCAGGTGCTGAGACTTGGGGTGCTCAGTATCCGTTGAATTGCTTAGACCGTCGGACCGTCCGACCCGAAACATGTGGCTCCTACTGGCCCTCGTCCTGCTCCTGGTGATCCTCGCCCTGGAGATGCTGCGATTCGTGCGGAACATGCGCACCATTCCGGGTCCCCTGCCGCTGCCCCTGCTGGGCAACGCCCACCTCTTTCTGGGCCTCACTCCGGCGGAGGCCTGCCTCCGGATGGGCGAACTGGCCGAGAAGCACGGCGACACGTTCGGCCTCTTTCTGGGGCCCTCCTACAGCGTTATGCTCTTCAATCCGCGCGACGTGGAACGCGTCCTAAGCAGCACCCAACTGCTGACCAAGTCGGAGGAGTACTCCTTCCTGGGACGCTGGCTGAACGAGGGACTGCTGGTAAGCAACGGACGCAAGTGGCACCGCCGGCGCAAGATCATCACTCCGGCCTTCCATTTTCGGATTCTGGAGCAGTACGTGGAGATCTTCGATCGGCAATCCCTGCGACTCGTTGAGAAACTGAAGCTCCGGAGGAGCAGAGGCCACGAATGGGTCAACCTGGGCGAGGCCATTCACCTCTGTACACTGGACGCCATCTGCGGTGAGTACACTGGGCAAAACTATCATCCATGTAAGGAAATATTAAAGGGAAATTTTTTATAATAATATTTTTTATAATTTAATAATATAATTAAATAATAAGTTATGAATTCAGAGAGAGATTTTTCATATTGGTAATATTATTATATTTTGAGAGCGACTTAAAGATTAAATCAACTTGAGAGTCCAAAAACTTTAAACTTTTATTAGTTTCCTTTATCTCTAAGTGGCCGTATTCTAATCGAGGAATCCGAAGTGGAGAACTCATTATTATTGAAAACGTTGGGACAAGGTTCAAACCCTCTCACCGCCATAAAATACTAAATACGGCTACCAACTGCGATAAGATATCGGGGATCCGTGTTCGACCCCCGATTTCGGTAGTTAGCTGGCGTTCTACAGCGTGATAAGATACTCTATGGGACGATTAGCATTAGCCACACTCAGCCAAAATAAGGTAGTGGTTTTAATTTTGAGCCACTCTAATTACCAAAATATGGTATGGTATAAGTATTTTACATTTAGGGACCTGGTGAAAAATTCTGCCTGATATGATTCTCTTTACTTCGGAAATATATGTATATTATGCTTAATAAGCTTTTTCAAGTTATGGCCACTTGTTTGCCGTGTATTTTTGGGTGGATAATCAATGCTTTCGGCCAAGTCCGTTGTGGCCCTCAAGTTTTCGGACGAATCAGTTGTGGCTCCGTTGCCAGTGCGTGGAGATCGATTAGGGGAAATCACACAATTATACATAATATATTATATATAGACCACCAGCGGAATAATGATCCTGATCATAGGCGCAATCCTGGCCAGCGCCCTTTTCGTGGGCCTGCTGATCTACCAGCTGAAGTTTAAGCGCCTGATCAACATGATCAGCTACATGCCGGGTCCTCCGGCACTGCCTTTGGTGGGCCATGGCCACCACTTCATCGGCAAGGCGCCGCACGAGTTGGTCCAAAAGATCTTTGAATTCATGCAGAACTACTCCAAGGACCAGGTGCTCAAGGTCTGGCTGGGCCCCGAGCTCAATGTGCTTATGGGCGATCCCAAGGACGTGGAGGTGGTCCTCGGCACCCTGCGGTTCAACGACAAGGCCGGCGAGTATAAGGCCCTAGAGCCCTGGCTGAAGGAGGGTCTGCTCGTCAGCCGCGGTCGCAAGTGGCACAAGCGGCGCAAGATCATCACGCCCGCCTTCCACTTCAAGATCCTCGACCAGTTCGTCGAGGTCTTCGAGAAGGGTTCACGGGAACTGCTGAGGAATATGGAGCGGGATCGCCTGAAGCACGGTGATTCTGGCTTCAACCTCTACGACTGGATCAATCTCTGCACCATGGACACGATCTGCGGTAGGAAATCATGGGGAAAAATTCGGTCTAATAACTATAGGCTTTTTTGAGGAAATCAGTTAGTAACAGTTTGGGTTTATTTTATAGCAGATACATAAAATATACACATCCTTTCATATCCCGATTTGGTATCCATCTACGTACATTTTAAATCTACTATCGATTAAGAATGGCTTTAAGACTTAAGGTATTTTATTTAAATTGGATTACAGTTCTCTTCACATCCCAAATTTCGTTTTGATTTAAAATGGTTCTTCGATTCAATTTTCAGAAACGGCCATGGGTGTGTCCCTGAATGCGCAAACCAACGTTGATTCGGAGTACGTCCAGGCGGTTAAGACCATATCGATGGTGCTGCACAAGCGAATGTTCAACATCCTGTACCGATTCGACCTCACCTACGTGCTAACCCCGCTGGCGAGGGCGGAGAAGAAGGCGTTGAATGTGCTCCACCAGTTCACGGAGAAGATCATCGTCCAGCGAAGGGAGGAGATCATCCGCAATGGAAAAGAACAGGAGGCGAGCACCAAGGAGGATGTCGACGATGTTGGCGCCAAGCGCAAGATGGCCTTCCTGGACATCCTGCTGCAGTCGACCATCGACGAACGGCCACTGAACAACCTGGATATCCGCGAGGAGGTGGACACCTTCATGTTCGAGGGCCACGACACCACCTCCTCGGCCCTGATGTTCTTCTTCTACAACATAGCCACCCATCCGGAGGCGCAGCAGAAGTGCTTCGAGGAGGTCCGGTCCGTCGTGGGTCAGGACAAGAGCACGCCGGTCACCTACGAGCTGCTGAACAAGCTGCACTACGTCGATCTGTGCGTCAAGGAGACCCTCAGGATGTATCCCTCCGTTCCACTGCTCGGTCGCAAGGTGCTCGAGGATTGCGAAATAAGTAAGTATCGCAAAAAGAACAGTTCTTGGTTTGTAATTGTAACTCTATTTTTTTTTTTAATTTTAACGATGCAATTTAACAATGGTTTTGAGATATGGCTTTACGACTTCTAAGCCTATCAATTTCCGGGTCAAGCTTTCGATTTCGAAGTAAAAGCTTGAGACTTAATCCTATTATTTTTATGATAAAAATTTTAAAAATAGCTTTGCGAAAAATTTACATAAAACCTGTATGTCTCCTTTTATTATAAAATTGTCAAGGGTATTAACAAAATTTCTCGCTAAAAATGTTCATAAAACCTAAACTTTTAAAGCCCATTACTTATATTAGTGCAATCTGAATTCAAAGTGCCATACCTCAAAAAATGTTGAAAAAAATAAGCATAACTATTTTTGTGTTTACGGTTAACTCTATTTTTGTCTTAACTCTAAGAAAAGACGACTTCCAATAATAACTTTCTCCAATTCAGATGGAAAGCTCATCCCGGCGGGCACGAATATCGGCATCTCACCACTTTATCTGGGCAGACGGGAGGAGCTGTTCAGTGAGCCCAACAGCTTCAAGCCAGAGCGATTCGATGTGGTCACCACTGCCGAGAAGCTCAATCCCTACGCGTACATTCCGTTCTCGGCCGGACCTCGCAACTGTATTGGCCAAAAGTTCGCCATGCTGGAGATCAAGGCCATTGTTGCGAATGTTCTGAGGCACTACGCGGTGGACTTTGTGGGCGACACTTCGAAACCGCCCGTCCTCATCGCCGAACTCATCCTGCGTACCAAGGACCCCTTGATGTTCAAGTTGCGGGAACGCGTCTACTGATCCGTTTTGCTTACAAACAATTGTATATAATTGAAATTATAAGAATAAAATGCATGTGTTCAGAAAATCAAGCATGGGATTTATTTCTTTACCAGGTAATATTTTATGTGAATTTTTTTATTTAATTGAATTTGCCGCGCTAAACTACTAAATGCAACCTTGCAAAATATACCAGATATACTTTTTCCCGCAGGCTTGTATCGGCTTATTGAGATATTCTATATCTTGGCGGGAATTTGCCAAATTTGAAAACTTCAACTAAAAAGTACTATGCTTTTATCAAAATCATTAATTTTAGTCTAACAATGTCAAAGACTTAGCTAATGTGTTTGGAAAAATCTTAAATACGTAACATTTTCAGGTTTTTAACCGATAGTTGCACAGAAAACTATTGTTTTTTGCAATCAGCACCGCAAAATACATTTAAAACTAGATTTTGTCCAAAATCTGGGCTTGTAGTTAAACGGAATTTTATCCCCCCAAAATAATACAGGTGCCGTTTCCATTTCAATTTTAGTTTTATTTGTTTGTTTTTTCTGCAAGAACAATATTTTATGTACTCGTTGAAAACACAAAATAAATATATATATTTTGTTCCCGAAATTGTTACATTCTCGCACGCGCGCTTGCTTTTTAAATCTGATTTTTGTAGCCTAAATATGACATTTTTTTGTGGTTGTAAACGTACACATATATCCATATATGTATATATATATATGTTTCTATATATATATTTATTTATTTATTGATCAGTTTTAGTTTTTTATAAGTAGAGTTTCTTTAGCTTAAGTTTAGGCAATAAAATAACTTTATTTTCCTCATCTAGATTTTTCTCCATCTCTTTCTCTCTCTTTACACTTTTCTTTCTACCGCTCTCGCTCTTTCTCCTGCAGTGTATTTGTTAAGAGCCTTTGCATTTTTATTTTAAATTTACGAAAAAAAAAAGTTTTATATATATGGTAAGAATAGGTAAAAAACACATTCGAAATAAACCTAAGACGCGTCCGATAAAATCGCTGTTTAAACAATATTTACATGGGTGTGTGTTTGTAAGGGTAAGCCGACGTTTAGCTGCTAATATTGCTTATGACTATATAACGTACAGATATCAGTAAGGGATTTGGATCTTTGTGTTGTTCGGGGTGTTGCTTTCACGTTTTCATCTCGTCAATCATATCATCAATATCCATCCTTATAATTTTCTTTAGTTAAAACGCAGACCATGCTCACGAATTCGCTATCACTTTGGGTTAATACAAACGCATAAACAGATCAGATCGCATCGTATCCTATCGCACTTAGCTACATATACTTCGATATATAAATATATATATATACGTGGGGGTACAGCTGACTGAAACTAGGTGCATTACAGACTATACACATACACATATAGTGGTTGCTATATCAACACAAACAAATTACATAATCACAAACAACAGAATTTTATTTTGGTGGCAGGCTTTCGGTGTGGTTAACGACAATGGCGATGGCTCTCCGATTCCGATCCCGATTCCGAGTTCGATTATCTGTGGCTACTGTACGTCTTGTACACCCGCGTCACTCTCGTCGATCCTGTGGGCGATGTGGATGAGGAAGCGGAGACGGATGTGGATGAGGACGAGGCAGCTGCATGCGACACGGTGTCTGTCTCCACGGCCAAAACTTGCGCCGTCGTCTCCAGATTTAGGGGCAGGGTGTTGTCGTGGTCATCCGAGTGCTCGTAGATATAGTCGCGCTTCTTGAAGTTGTCAATGATGCGCTTCGTGGACTTCATGTGCGCCACAAATGCAGCCTCCAACTGTTCAAAATGGTAAATAACAATAACCAATTAGAAGGGTCATGGAGTTTATTGGAGTTAGGGATTCTATCTGTCTATAACTTTGGGATATATATTAAAAACCAATCCAAAACTCACGCTGGAGGTCAGGTTCATGAATGTGTGGTACTTCTCCAGCACACCGATAATCTCCTTAAAGCTGTTTCCTCGCAGCTGTCGCCGCACCAGGGTCTCGTAAAGCTCATTCTCCGCGATTAAATTTCCCACCAGAATGGCCGCATAACTGCCCTTTAGCGTGTGCTCCATGTGGTGGCCGGCGCGTTGCAGAACTGTTGAGGAAAACAATGCACCAGGGTATTGGATTAGCAAGGAGAATAGATACTTATGCTCTCTGAATACTCACGATTGTTGACCGTCTCCTCCACTTCTTCTTGTTTCTTTTTGCCCTTTTCGTTGCTCTCGAGGAAGGCGTCCGTGTTCTTCTCGACCAATCTGCGGTTTGGGGGAGGAAACACTTAATTAACATACCAAATGATGGGAAATATCGTTATGATAATACCTGGCCAGTTCCTCGCACTTGTAAAAGTACTCGAGCAAAGCTTGCAGCGCACTCACAGTTCCCTGCGCTGGTGGATTGTCGGCCACGTACTCCGCCGGAGCGGCAGCTTGCATTAGCGCAGCCCGATTGGGCAGCGTGTGCATACACAGATTGATAAGCAGGGTGAGAACCTATATCAGGGTAAGGGAGGATTAGAATTAATTTAAAGGGCTAGGCTACGAAGCTATTGTTTTGGACACCCACCAGTATGCTCAGCTCGAAGACACAATGGTCGGGAATGTAGTTCGCCGAGAGAAGCAGCAGCCGGAAGCTCGTCTCCACCACATCGCCACGCTGGCCGAGCAACTCGGCGCCCAGCGATGGCTGCGCCTCGTTGAACGTGTGCGTCAGGTTGATCAGCACCTTGAGCACCGGCACCAGCAGCTCCCGCATGGCCACGCCCGGATGCTCCTTGTTGCTGCCAGTGCAGTCCACCGAGGGATGCAGCATTAGTTGCCGGCTGCACAGGCGGTACAGTTGGCAGAGCGTCTCCACCGCTTTGCCCTGGCCAGAGGTGAGCATGTAGCGTTGGTTCGCCTCGTTGTGCTGCGTCACGTTCTCGAGGACACGCAGACATCGCGCCACCGTTTGCATGTTGTCCAGCAGCCCGGGCTGCCAGTGAATCTCCGTGTCGCAGGCAATCACCGGTCTGCAGAAATCTGAGATGGTCTTGATGATGTGCTCCAGACCGCCCAGCTTGCGCAGATCCTCCTTGAACCACTCGCCCGCCCGTTTGGACGTGAGCGATAGTAGCGTCTCCATTGCCAGCGTGCCTACGGTCAGGGAATCGACATTGAGATGCGTGCCCTTGCCCTGCGCTTTGATCTCCTCGCACAGCTCCCGCACCTTCTGCTTGTTGCGGTCGTAGCCCGCCCGATCAGGGTGTCCACTCTCCGTGCTGCCACTGCCTACGCCGTCCGCCTCCAGGAGGTTGATCATCAGCTCCAGGGAGTCGCGATCGAGGTCCATGTTGAGGCCCTCCTGGGAGAGGATGTACATAATAGCCGAGGTGCACAGGCCCAGGCTGAGGTCTTTGTTGGCGTCGGATAATGCCTACAGATATATAATTTTAAAAATATTGAGCTTGTATTTAAAGAAAAAAATTTCAATTACATAAATGAAAGCCAACTGTTAGTTTAAAAAAGTACTTGCTAAAATAATATGATTTCTAAGATATGTCTATATATTAATCATTTCGTGTTGAATGGTTTTAATTTTAATATATATATATATATATTAATCATTTCGTGTTGAATGGTTTTAATTTTAATATATATATATTTTGATAAATGTTATGCTGACTTAAGCACTATTTGGCATAACTCATTGTTGATTTAATGGGGAAAACGACACCATTATAAACATGACAATCTAAATAAAAAAAGCACATATTCTCACTAATTTTTCATATTTATGCAGTCATTTAATACCCAATAGGCTGACAAAACAAACGCAGCAATTCATCGAAAATTTGATTTACAGAACTTGATATGGTTAATACGAGCATGTAAATAAAATGAACAATAAATTACAAAGAGGTGCAAAAACTAAAGGTCTCACAACAGGTCTACAATCGATATGAAGAGCAGAGAGTGGAGACTCACCTTGAAGAACTTTGTCACCACGCCGTGGGCACGAACATGCATCCGGAAGGAGGGCATCATGCACTTGGCGGCCAGTTGCAGGGCGGAGAGACAGCGCGTCGCAGGGGGATTGTGCGGCTGCAGTGCGTCCAGGATGTACTCGACGTCGTCATCCATTTCCTGGTACTCTCCAATCTCCTGGATCTGGTGGGCCGTCTTCACGTTTCGCACCACCGTATAGTAGTCCTTGGTTTTTCGATCGACACGAATGGGTCCGCCGCCGCCGCCAGTCGGTCCCCCTCCTCCTCCGCCAGTCGCTCCTCCTCCGCCCGCTCCCCCGAATGCCGCTGCCGCTGCACTGCGCTCCACATCGAGCTCACCCGCAATGGGTTCCAAATCGAGGTCAAAGGCATCGACACTGGCGGAGGTGGCAGGCACTCCCTGTTTCCCCGCTTGTCGCGAGATCTTCACGAGCGCCGGACTATCGCCGCGCAGTGTGGACGCACTGCTGCACGCACTGGAGGAGCCATTGTTGTTCGACGAGGGACTGTCACCGAAATCGCCATCGGACTTGCCCGCCGCCAAATGGTGCAGCAGTAGGTGGTCCTTGGCTCCGGCAACGCCTGTTCCCGATGCCGAGGCATTGCTGGCATCGCTGCCGGTGCCGCCGCCATTCGCCTCCAGTGCCGCATCCCAGCTGTGCTTGTACAGATGCCGTTTGGCCACCGACGCCTGCTCAGCTTGATCGGATGGCACTAGGGCGCGGCTCTTGAAAATGCTGCCCTTCTTCTTGGAGATGACCAGCTTGACAGCGCCTCGCTGCTCAGCAGCAGAGGGCTCCGCTGCTCCTGCCCCTGCACCTGCTGCAGCGGTGCCTCCCGCTCCTGCATTGGCCGATCCCTGGGAGTCCAAGGTGAGCGTTCGCTTGAACTTGTCCTTGAACTTGAAATCGCGCGGCGGGGGCGAGGAGGATGATCCGTCATGCTGCAGCGAGGAGTTGTTTGAGTTGTTCGATAGCTCGTCGGGATCGGGATCCGGATCATGGTCCGGCGAGTGTTCACTGTGATCCGTGTGCGGAATCTTGGCGGGCGTCGGTTGTTCCTCCTCGTTGCCCTCAGGAGTTTCCTCCTCTTCGGGCGCCTGCGTCTGTTCCTGCTGCTGCAGAACCTGTGTCACCTGCTGGTTCTTTCGTTTCCGGCCATAGCTACGTGGTGCTCCACCCGCCGCTCCGCCCTCCATTAGGCGACTGGCCTCAGCTTTGGCGGACAGATTGGCGGCTATCTTGTTGATGTTGTTATTGACGCTGGCCGAATTATTGTTATTGGCCCGGGCGGCAGCATTGCGCCCTCTTCGCGGCGGGGGTGCAACCGGAGCCTGTTCCAGCTGCTCCTCGTTCGTCGGTGCCGCGGCCGCCGGTTCGTCCACTTCCATGTCGACATCTTGCTCGGCGGTTTTTCTCGAGCCTCGAGTGCCTCGTGTGCTTCTCTTAGGCGTTGGAGGCGAAATGGCAGCCGCGGCCGCATCTGCTCCCTTGGCTCTGCCTCGAGTTCGGGTCTCCGTGGCCGGAGGAGGTACTTCCACGTTGTTATTAGCCTTCCTGCCCCTGCCACGTGTGGCTCTCTTCGGTTGCTGCTGCTGTTGATCCGCCTCCTCGTTTGGCTCAGGATCTGTATTGCCATTTAGCCGCGGCACTTCGCCTCGCAGCACAGCCAGTATGTCCTCCTGCAGCGGCGTCTCCGGCACCACCACTGCTGCTGCTCCCGTGCCGGCTCCATCGATGGTCATCATCATGGACTCCAGTCGCGACTCAATGTCCGAGGGCGGGGCCACCAGCGAGGAGTGCTGGCTCGTCTCCAGATCACTGGTAATCACACTGGATCCCCGGCTGCGGATCACACAGCTGTCCTCCTGAACAGCCTGCGCCAGTAGTTGTGGCGTGCTGTTGCCCTTGGAGGAGATGCTGCCCAGCACAGAGGATTGCGAGTCGAAGTCGTGATCGGATCGGGTGGTGGGCGATATGACCGCGGAGCCTCGCTGCGGATGCAATTGATGGTGTTGTTGGTTTGATGGCGGATGCTGTTGTGCTTGCTGACTGTTGTTGGCCTGTTCGCTGAAGGCTAAATGAGGTGAGGGCGTCTTGAACTCAGAGTTGGGCTCGGCGGGATTAGCTCCAGGGGCTGAGGCTGGAGCGGCTACTGCTGGTGCAGGTCCCGCGGCAGCCAACAGCTGCTTGTGCTTGTGCTTCTTGCTCTTGGACTTCTTCTCGCTGCGGGATTCCGCAGCTGCAGCGGCTTTGGCGATGGCGTTGCGGATCACGTCCGTCTTGATGATCAGCTTGAGCCGCTCCTTGGGCGGCTTGTCCGGCGATATCTTCACCGTGCAGTAGTTGATCTCCGGCGGTTCCTCCTCCTCGTCTTCCTCCTCTTCGTCCTCCTCGTCTTCTTGGTTGGGGTCCAGTGACTTGCGTTCCTCAAAGGAATCGCCAGCTGCTCCTCCCCCTCCTCCTGTCGCTGATGATGTCTCCACCGAATCTGCAGCTGACGGCGGCGGCGGCCTCAGTGGCTTCACTGTGATTTTTGGCGTACTTGCAGGAACTGTTTCGTCTCCGGTTCGATCCGCTGGCTCCTCATCCGTGACAGGAAGTAGGTTGTGCTGGTTCTGGTGAGCTGCGGGCGAACTGCTCGGCGGTTCCTCGCTATCCGTGCTGACCAAGCGCGAAGTGCCCTGCAAGATATGCAGAAAGTGCGAGATTAGCTGAGAATTATACTGGAATCCACTGTTTTTTGGGGGCTGCCTACTTCTAGCTGATCTGGCAAATAGAAATGGGGGGCCCTTCACGATAATTAGCACTCCAACTGAACCGAACTGGGCAAGAAGCCACCGATAAATGCGGAGCAAGAAGCGAGAACGAAGCGAAAAAAACAAAAGAGCAACAACAACTCGGGAGAGTGAGAGACTCCAATTCCGTTGGTTTGCCATGTAAAAGCGCGCGTAATTTAACACTGCTTCGCGCGCTGCGCTGCTTTCCCTTTCCCACACATGGCAGAGAAGGCAGGGGAAGGGAGAAGGAGCAAGCACCTTAGAGAGAGTGGCTGGGAGAGAGTCAGAAGTGAGAGGCGGCGGTGACGTTGGAGAGAGCGATCACACTCGGGGTACTCGACTAATTGTTGGAGTTGGATAATTGCTTACTTCGCTGGGTGAAATGTACCGAGCACGAGTGAGAGGGAGTGAGAGTGGTGAAAAGGAAGTTCAAATAAAATTTAAGAAATGACAGGGGCACTCACTAATATGGTGAGAAAGTATTTCAAATTGGATTCGGATTTAAATATCCTGAGATACATTACATACATATGTATGTACTATTTTATAGCAATATGAATTTAATATTATTAATTACCAATCCAATTTTATTAATATAGATTTTCAAAATCTAGTTAAGTATTTTAACTGTGCTTAAGTTTATTTTATTCAACCGACATACAACAAATGTCATCTTAACCAAAAGCGTTGCAGGATTAGTTAATATTGTGACTGATTCTGTTGAGATTTAGCAATCTCAATATATAAAATTTATTTCTCATTTCCAATATATTCTGAAAAATATTCATATTTTAGAATTATTTTAAAAGACCATAAACAATTAAGCTATGCGAAAATAGATATTTTAAAGTACTGCTTTTTCGATTGTTGATTAATCCCAGAAAAGATAATAAACCTATATAATTTGAAGCAGGGCAACCTAACTAAAACTAAGTTCTTGCTATAGTTCTTAACAAAAGTCCCAAGAGTGTGGCACTCACCTTGGAAATGCGGAGAACGATGGGTGGATGTTCCGGCGTGCGGGAGGCGCTTGGAGGATTCGACGCACCGCCGGATGCGAAGGGCAACTGGGTTGTCGTAGATGACGCGGATGTGCTGGGCGCAGATGTGGGCGGGGGTAGCGACGGCTCTGATCCCGGACTGCCAAACGTGGAACTGATGAAGGCTTCCGACAAGGAGGTTGCCGCAGCGGCTGTTGCTGTAGCCGCCACTTCCGCTGGCTGGCGCGTCGGCTTGGGAATGATCAGATCCTTGGTGGGCGTGGGATAGCGCTCGTCCTCGTCCACTTCGCAATAGTTGACGGCCTTGCGGGCCCGGCCCAAAACCCTTGAGGGTGGTGCCTCCGGCTTCAGCTTCTTCTCCTCCTTCGGCTTCTTCTCCTTTTTGTTCTGTTTGCCCGACGCACTGGACGGCTGCTCTGGCTGCTCCGAGGCGGGATCACTCAGCCCCTCGCCATCCCGATCAGAGGCGCCGTAGAACGCACCAGGCGTCGAGGGTGTGGTCGTGGCTGCTGTTCCTCCTCCTTGCGCTGCAGCTGCGGCTGCTGCCTTCTTCTTGGGCGACTTGCGCTTCCGCTCTGCGGAACTGCCACCCTTGCCCGGCTTTAGCTTCAGTCCGCCCGCCTCCTGGGCACCGGAAGTGGGTGTGGCACCACCACCACCGGAGTACTGATCTCGCATCGGCGATGCACCGGCCCCGCAATGCGGCAACTGTTGGATTATCTGCGCTATAACCTCCGGCGGAGCAGTGTTCCTCGATTTAAAGAACTTTTTCGGCTTCGGCGGCTCCGGCACCGAAACGGACAGGTCGTTGGGATCGTGGTCCTGCGTGGAGGCAGGACTCTGAGAGGGACTGGCGGCCGCTGCAGCCGCCGCCGCTGCCGCGGCCATCGGATGGAGGGCGGACAGAGTGTAGGTGCGCGTGGAGGTGAAGCCCATCTTGCCCCATTTGCCCACGGTGCCCACGGACCGGGCCACAGTGGGCCGGTTGGTGTTCTCCTTCTCCTTGCAGAGCGAGTCTAGCGGCACCACGATGTTCTTGCCCCAGCGCGACATCTTCGCTCGATTGCGGTTCCTTGGCTCCTCCTTGTCGTATCCTCTCACTCCTTGTTGGTGGCTCTAATCCTTGGCAACCAGATCACTGCAATTCGAGAACATATTAATGGCCAGTTTCAATGAGTTACAGTCGGCAACAAAACCTTCGCTCACCCAAGTTAACATTTGGATTTTGGGATATAAATGCATATATACTGGGTCCACAAATATTACAAATAAATACAAAACAAAGTTAGATATTTCCGAAAATATCGATTAAACATGGGCCTGGTTTGATCAAATGAATAGATAAGATTTGGAATTATGTCAGAATTATTATTAATTATATATTAATGTAACAACCTCTACAAGACGTTAAGTAAACAGAAAACCTATTTTGTTGGTAAATACCAATTCAGAGTTTACCATTCATAACCTCTTTCCTGCCGAGAAGCCCGGAGCTAGGCGGTCGAAAATTTCGCAGGATATAGACCACAAATATACCCCTTTCCCAGCATCATTAACAATTAATTCATGTTTTTGCACTGCGGACAGTTATTGAATTTTACTAAAAGTGAGCGATTTGTTTGGCCGAGGCAAAGAGAGAAGTGCAGCAACAGCAAAACACAACAAACGCGGCACCGTAAGCACTGCGTGGGTGCGAGCGAGAGCACACGATAGTGCGCGCACACGCACACACATACTGGCCAGCGATTTCCAATTTCCACACACACGCATCACAAATATAATCAAGTCCAATTTCCAAACAATTTGTTGCACTTTGCTGTTGCAATTTTCCCTAACCTTCAATAAACAAAACTAAAACACTTACCTCAAGTAAAAACATTTGACTGCTCTCTCCGTTTTGTTGCTGTTGTTGTGTTTGCTGCGTGGATGCATGTGGGTGTGTGTGAGTGAGTGTGGTCAAAAAAATCTCTGTTGCTGCTGCAACGCATATGTATGCGACTGCGTGCGTTTGTGTATGTTGGGAATGCAATAAAACAAACGATGTTTGCGTTTGCTTATTGGCGCATTTTCTTTGCACGAAGCACAGTTCGATATTTTCGCGACTATTGGGTTCCAAAACTAAGCCACTATCGTTCTTATCATTTTCCGTTTGGCCGCCAAGCCAATTGCAGCGAGTATTTGCGTTGCACACACACGGGCCGTTTGCTTTTGCCACCACTTTTACTTTACTTTACTTTACAGCACAGCATCATCCCAGAGGCAGCAACAACAACACACGCACCATACCACCAACACTAATACAAACAACCACAACAACAACAGCGACAATTATAGCTGCTCTGCTACTGCCGTTCCGTTCTTCTTTTACTGCGAATATTTTCTGATTTGGCGATTTATGGTTCGCTAAATCGAGACCAACTTAATTCGCGCGTTAGGTGCACTGCGAATTCAGTGCAATGTCAACGAACGCGTGGGGAATTTCAAGTTTTGCACGGGCAAAATGCACGAAATTTTCTCTGTTTTTCTACTAGAGGTGGGGAAACATCGATGCTAACTTCAATGTTTTCAAAACATCGATATTTGGCAGGGCATCATCAATGTTCTCTCACCTCTAACACTTTGCTACCTGTGGAGGGGATCTGTACTATCTGCGGTTTGCGTCTCCACTACATATCGATAAGTGTGTCTTCCCATCTCTATTCACCAACGGCGAAAAAAGTACCACTTAAAGGAGGGTACCTCTACTACATATCGATAAATATTTCTTCTAATCTCCAATAGTTTTGATAATGGCCATCCCTATTTTTCACGTATGTGACTGAAATATACCGCAATCAGCTGTTTCTGGTATTTTTGCGGCTATTTTGAGTATTTTACCGCTAGCCGCATGTACATTTTTATGTCATCAGGCGGTCCAAATCCAATTGGATTTTCCGAAACGAAACAAAACAGGGTCAACAAAACGCCGGCGCTTTAACGTTCATCAATTAAAGGGCGTTTCAAAACTCCAGCCAACCCGCCTGCTCAGTTCCGTTTGCCCAGGAAAGAACAGGATCAGGATGTCGACGCGTCGCCAGGCAATCACATTATACAGAAATCTCCTGCGCGAATCAGAGAAGCTGCCCTCCTATAACTTCAGGTGCGCGTGGTGAAATAGGCAAATCTATCAGTAATTTTGGAATCAATTTTCAGGATGTATGCTGCCCGCAAGATAAGGGATACATTCCGCGCCAACAGGGGCATCCGGGATTTCGGGGAGATCGACCGGCAGATGGTCGCCGGCCAGCAGAATCTGGAGTTGATACGTCGCCAGGTGAGTGTACTCCTTATCAGCAACGATGGGAAGTATCTAGATGGCCACACACAATCAACATTCAGCCCTGATATAATATAGACGAAGTTCCTTCTTGATAATTTGTCATCTACATCATCGCCTTTATGCCACAAAGAAGTTAGTTAGATGAGAACGTCTTACGTTTTCAACTCATAATCAAATATAGTAAATTCCCCATGAGTTCAGTAATAAAGGATATATGTTTTATAATTAAATAATTTTGCAATTACATATGTCAGATTTCATACTCTTGACTTTAGTTACATATTAGTTTATTTTACATTTTAAAAACCTAAAAACTTGTATTCCTAATAGTTTAAAGGCTCTTGATGTTTTCGCTGGCCTTAACATAAAACCATTTTTTTCTATAAATTCAGTTATTAATGCCGCTATCATTTATTTATGATCGAATAACAAGCCAATCATATTTCAAGTTTTTGATTTATATAAGATACATATTAAATCATTTCAATCATTATAAATTTCCTTTAATTAAACCTTCAAACTTACGTTCCTCACAGTATAGGCTCTAAAAGTTTTCTGGTTCCTTAATATATTGATAATTTCCAACTAAAAATGAAATTTTTTGAAATAATGACTTAAATAATAATTAATAACTGTGGAAACCATATGCCCAAACTAAAGTGACCTTTGCTCTTTAGTTCATTCTGTTTTTCTATAAGATAAATAGTAAACCTAATATGCGTCCACTACCTAGCTAAATAAAAAACCAAGTCAAAATGTTAGACCCTTTTTTTCGCTTATCTATTGGTAGAGTTTGTTAACCCCTTTCGAATGCTCACAGGTGATTGTCGGACACCTGTACAGCGCCGACAAGCTGGTCATAGAGAACAAGAAGACCCTGAAGCCTTCGGATGACTGAGGATAACACGAGTGGCAGCTGAAACGAGTATAATAGCAGGGAAGGAGCAGGAGGAGCTGAATGAGCAGGAGCAGAAGGCGTCTCTACATAAAGGCACTACTCGAAAGGCTCGACCCACACACAACACCACAACACACAATTGAACTTTGCATCCATCAAACCAGGGAACCGAAATCATTTGCTAGCAAAAAAACACCAATTTAATGTTATGTTTAAACAACAAATATGAAATTATATATACATACACATATATATTAATGGTATAAATAAGTACTAAAGTACTTTAGAAAAAAAAGGCAGACACCCGGGGCCTATATGACATGGAATGTGTGTGAGCGGGAAAAGGAGGAGCTGGAAGTAGATCAGCCTACGCCTGGTAGGTACTAGCGGACACATTGCCGCCGGTGCCCGTCCAGTTGGTGTGATGGAACTGACCCTCCTGGCCGAGCAGCTCGTAGGTGTGGGCTCCGAAGTAGTCACGCTGGGCCTGAAGTAGATTGGCGGGCAGCTTGGCCGTGCGATAGCCATCGTAGAAGCTGAGAGCGGTGGAGAGGGCCGGCACAGGGATGCCCCAGCGGAAGGCATTGGCGACCACCTCGCGCCACGAGTCCTGCCCCTGCTCGATGGCCTTCTTGAAGAAGTCGTCCAGCAGGAGGTTCGACAACTGCGGCTGCGACGTGTACGCATCCTTGATGTTGCCCAGGAAAACGCTGCGAATGATGCAGCCGCCGCGCCACATCAGTGCAATGCCGCCGTAGTTCAAACGCCACTTATTCTCGCTGGCCGCCTCCCGCATCAGCATGAATCCCTGAGCATAGGACACGATCTTGGCACAGTACAGGGCATGCTTGATGTCGTCGAGGAACTTGGTGAGGTTGTCCACCCTCGCCTTGGTCGAGGGTCCCTTCAGCGATTGGCTGGCCTGGACACGTTCGTCCTTCAGGGCGGACAGGCAGCGCGAGAAGACGGCCTCGCCAATTAGCGTCACCGGTACTCCGTATTGGAGGGCAGCAATGGCCGTCCACTTGCCCGTGCCCTTCTGGCCAGCAGTGTCGCGAATCCGCTCAAGCAGATGCCCCTTGGCATCCTTGTACTTGAGAATGTCCCGGGTGATCTCGATGAGGAAGGAGTCCAGCTCCGCCGAGTTCCATTTGCCAAACTCGTCGGCCATCTGGTCAGCCGACAGGCCCAGACTCTGCATAATGTGGTAGGCCTCGCAAATGAGCTGCATATCGCCGTACTCGATGCCATTGTGCACCATCTTGACAAAGTGGCCGGCACCGCCGTCGCCCACCCACTCGCAGCAGGGCTCGCCGTCGGCCTTGGCGCAAATCGCCTGGAAGATGGGTCGGATGAGGGGCCAGGCGGCCTCGTGGCCACCGGGCATGAGGGAGGGTCCGTGGCGGGCACCCTCCTCGCCACCACTCACCCCGGATCCCACATAGAGCAGGCCCAGTTTGGCCAGCTCGTCGCAGCGGCGGGATGTGTCCTGGTACTCGGAGTTGCCGCCATCGATGATCACATCGCCGGCGGAGAGCAGCGGCACCAGCTGCTGAATGAAGTCATCCACCGCACTGCCAGCTGGAATCGAAAAGGAAGTCTCGATTAGATACAGTCGATATTTCAATTTCAGGAGCCCATCTGTAGAGCCAGTTGGCTCTATCAATGGGTTGTCCTTAAAAAAGCATTATTTAATTATCTTTCTTAGGCAGCTAAACAGTACAGTAAGGAAATCATGATTAGATATAGTCGATAATTCAACAATTGAGCCATTCTGTAGAGCCCTGCACAATATCAAATGACTATTAATATTAATTTATCTTTATGGTTTTAATGTTTAGTTCCTTTTTATTCACAGATTGATTAAATCAAAAGTTTCATCAGCTTGCTAGTGTTTTTGCTTAGTTTAATTTTTTTTCTGATGGCGAATAAATAAATATGTACACATCTAATATTCATTTATTATACACGAAAAAAAAAATGAAGACTCAATCATTCTTTAAAGTAAATTGTTTACTTATAAAAAGTGTTTATATATTGCTAATTTGTTTGTTAACAGTTTGTTACCCAGCTAGTTCTTTGTTTTATGGAGAAACCATAGATTTAGCCAGAAAGTAGAGCGTGCGATTTGACAAGGTCAATTGGTTGCTTTTGGAAAGTCACTGTTTTGCTTTGGAGGTCACCGTGAGGCGTCCCTAGCACTTCTCCAGCGCAATGGAAATGGAATGAAACGAGAACCAGATAAGGCCAACGAGTCGGAGTCGCGCGATAGCATTGATCTATCTATCTTGCGGACGTTTGCTAGTGGGACACACCAGCGGTCAAAATTGTAAGCCAAAAAAACCAAGCAGATAATTCGTGATCATAGAAATCTGTGACATGTGATGGTTTTAAACTTGAAATAAATAATGCAAATAAACATTTAACGGGATGCTTTCTATATAATCAATTTCCTCTTGTCCTGAATATTTTTTTTATATATACTTATAAATATATTATTGTTCTCAACTCTACTTTATACAAGTTCACACGACTTTACATTTGAATCTTAATTTAATAAAAAAAAACCACAAAACTATTTTTATGACCCGAACTATGTGAACATAAGGCGATCCGCAGACGGGATGAATCATTGGAATTGGATTTGCCTGGCAACTTGCAGGAAAGGTCGCGGGGACAAATGATCATGTTGGACCGAGAATATGGATTTCGGCTAGTCCAATCCGAGGAAATTCCTTTTAAAAATCGCCCTTTGTGTGTGACCTATAATGAATGTCAAAGATTTCTCTCTGTGCTCGTGTTATTGTTGTTTTTGCGCAAACAACAACAAGTTAGGTAGAAATAGGAAGGTTGAGATAAGCCGGGCACGCCGATTAACGTACGAACTAGAGGTGAGTGAAATTTTGGACAAGCTAGTTTGAGAGAAGAAAGCGTAAACCATGGGCTGTGAATGGTATTTTAAAAATATGGACCATGCACTACAGCTACAAGTATATTATTATTTGAGTAAACTTAAACTTTCAAATTTATTTCAAGCATAAGTTATCAGTGGGGCTTGAAAATAAGATAAAAGTATGAAGACATAGCCTTTAAATTGACAATACAATTTGAAACTAGTTAACTGAAAATGTTTGTTTTATGTTGTACTCTCAAAATTTACCAATTTTTTATTAGTCATTTTAAAACTCAACCCTTTTTTTTGGAAAAGTGCCATCTCTAAGCTTACTACAATAACAACAACAAAACAACCGAAAACATCAGTAAAGCTTTGAGTTTAAAACGCAGCTCAAAGATCTCTAATGTTTTTGTTGTTACTCCTCTTTCTCATCCTCTTTCACCAGTTTATCCTCTCTTGCCATTTGCAAAATCGTTTGATGACTTTGCTTTGACTTCCACTCACACGCGCACACACATGTAAAACACACAGTTAAAGCGGAGTGATCGCTTACAACAGCAGGTTTTTGTGTTTTTTTCCTGCGTTTTTTAAGGTTTTGTTTTTGGATTAGCAACTCACCTTTGACCAGCAGCATGACCTTGCGAGGGGTTTTCAGCTTGGCCACCATGTCCTTGAGAGAATCGGCACCAATCACATTGGTGCCTCTGGCCTCGTTGGCGAGGAACTCTTTGACCTTGGCCACTGTACGGTTGTAGGCGCACACCACAAAGCCCTTCTCGTCCATGTTGAGGATCAGATTTTGGCCCATGACGGCTAGGCCGATGAGTGCAATGTCCGCTTGTCTGCAGAATAAGAAACATGAAAAAATTAAAATAATAACATTCGTTAGGAAACAAGAAGAACTTGCAAAAAAAAAGCAGGGCCATATCCTCTCTTACTCACCCGCTCATGTTTTGTGTGTTTGTCGTGCAAGGTTCGCATTTAGTTTGCGGCATTGTTTTATTTGTACAATATTTATATATGGCATGTGTTATCAAATTGCCGATCGATAGTCGAGGTGGAGAAACATCGATGCCAAAAACGACGTCATCGATGTATTCGAAAGACAATTAACATGACCGTTACAAAAACGGCAAGCTTTGAACAAAATTGATCTGCACTGAGATGCACACTTAACATCGTGGTGGCGCAACATTGATGTTTTTCAACCTCCGACTGCGGGCACGAAAACCCATGTAAATTGTAAGTATAAAAAAATATATTAATTAATTAATATCAAAATTAATTTTAATTCAATTTATAAAAGTAAGGTGTATTTATATAAGCTGTATGTATTTGTGTATGCATCGAGAAGTGTCGATTGTTTGGGACCACTTAAAAACAAAATTCAACTACTGTGGGATATCTATAAAGACGACTTCTTACCATATACCATACACTTACCGCACGTATGTACATCCAAATCACCTTAAATAAGAAATGTTAGATGTTGGTTCGCCGATTGATAGTTTCAGCGAAAATGTTAAGTATCGATAAAAGTTTAAAAGCTCCCCCGACGAAGCTTTCGGAGAGCGGAATACTCACACCGATCCCCATGACACACTAATGTTTGGCTGTTTAAATAATTTTTTTTTGCACTTATTTTCATTTTTGGAATATGCTTCCCCATGGATGCGATAGGAAAATGCTCTATATTAAACAAATTCAAAAGATAGTTCCCAATAGATGGTGTTCTCCTATAACATGCTTCCCCATGGATGCGATAGGAAAATGCTCTATATTAAACAAATTCAAAAGATAGTTCCCAATAGATGGTGTTCTCCTATAACAAATTTGCGCAATCATTTCTTTAATATATTATATATGAAATACAGTCTACCCTTCTGTTAGAGCATTTATTATTATTATTATTATTTTATTGCCTATGTCTAAGAATCAGTTAGGTGTTGGTCCTAAAAATTTGTAATATATACAAACATTTTGTATTTAAGATTTGTAATAGAAGACACTTAAATGGTTTGATTAAAATGCTCTAGTGAAAAGACTTCTCAAATATAATAACGCTGTGTATTTCAGTTCCAAAAGTACAAAAAAGACTAATTGAAAATTTAAAAAAAAATATTCCATCAATTTATTACGCATACACATATGGAAATGAAGCAAAAAAAAAAAAACACAAGACCTTAGACTTAACATTTACATGAGCCCCGACTTCAGTTGAGCACCTTATAGGGATTGAGGATGCCGTTGGGGTCCAGAAGCTTCTTCATGTCGCGCATATAGCCAATGGCCACCGCATCCTTAGAGTAGTGCAGGTAGTCCTTCTTCAGGAATCCAATGCCGTGCTCCGCACTGATGCTGCCCTTCAGTTTGGAGGTGTATTCATAGACAAAGGGCTCAACCCGCTTGTAGATCTCGTCGTTGAACTCCTCGCAGGAGACGTTGAGGTGCAGATTGGAGTCCCCCAGATGACCATAGCCACAGACCACGGTGGCCAAGGGGCCACATCTCTCCCGCATCACGTCCACAATGCTATAAAAGTCTCGCAGAGGCAACGAGATGTCGTACTTGAAGCAGAAGCTCTTCTCGATCAGGCTAAGCGGCACCATCTCGCGGATCTTCCAGATCTCCTGCATCTTTCCAGGATCACCGGTAACGGTGCCATCCTGGATCTCGCCACGCTCCATGCCATCGCCAATGAACTGGTTGATCTTCTCCTCGTCGTGGTCGCCATTGCTGCCCGACGTCTCGATCAGCATGTAGAAGGGAAAGCCCGATATGGGCGAGCTATTTCGGGTATACTTGGGATTAGTCGCGGTCAAAATCAAAACAGGATATTAAAGTAAAGTTTGTATATAACTAGTTATGTGTATCCACTACAAGCAAAGATGAAAGGCCGATTAGGAACACTTAAGGAGAGTTACGTTTTAGGCACACATCTACACTACAGAAACTTTATGGATTTGGGCTCTACGTTGATTTCATAATAAATTAGGATTATTAAAACGTTATAAGAAAATATATAGATTCAAGATAAAGGATCGAAAACTTGCACCTCACTGCGATACTTCTATCGGACCTTAATTAATTAAAAAAAAATAAAATTGACAAACTCACTTAAGGAACTTGAACTGCTGGAGGGCGGTGTTCAAGGCCCGCTCGTCAATCAGCTCGCAAGAGCTGAGGATCTCGCCCAGATTCCGTTTGGCACTGACGAAGGTCTTCAGCACATCGTCGAAGGAGTTCAGGCCGATAAAGGCCACATTGACGGCTTTGGAGGAATGGGGACACAGCATCGAGAGCTTTGTGACCACGCCCAGTGTGCCCTCGGATCCGATGAACAAATGTTTCATGTGATAGCCTGTATTGTCCTTCTTGAAGTTGGACATCAAATCCAGGACCTGACCAGTGGCCAGCACTGCCTCCACGCCCAAAACGGATCCGTGCAGATTGCCATAGCGCACCACGCGCACTCCGCCCGCATTGGTGGACACATTGCCGCCGATGTGGCAACTGGCCTTGGCACCTAGGTCCAGTGGCACCGTCAGGCCCACCTCCCTGGCCCTTTGGTCGAAGTTCTCCAGGATGCAGCCCGCCTCCACTACGGCGATGCCGGTGACCTCGTCCACGGAGAGCACCTTGTTAAGGCGCGCCAGCGACAGCACAATCTCGTCGCAAATGGGCACGGATCCGCCCACCAGACCCGTGTTTCCGCCCTGGGGCACAACCGCCAGACGACGCTCGTTGCAGTACCTCAGGATGGCGGCCACCTCCGCAGTGTTTCCGGGCTTCAGAACCAACTTGCTGTTGCCTGGAATTAAGTAGAATAATAATACAGTGTTATACAAATCCGTTGAAATTAAACATAAATTCATGATTAAAAGTGTGCATTTACGCACCACTATATTCAGTTTCCTGACAAAACCAGACAATATAAAGCTCTGAGGGAATAGGATCTAATAGAATGGTAAATATTTCGGGATATTTCGAGTTTTTTATAAAAAATTATAATTAATTATTAGACTTTGAAAGACATTTATTAGTACATCCTAGATTAAATCCATTTTGAAACATTTTAAAGGATTTGGATATTTTAAAAACCTTTTAATTTTTTATAAAAAATTAGAATTAATTATTAGACTATGAAAGAAATTTATTAGTACATCCTAGATTAAATCCATTTTAAACATTTTAAAGGATTTGGATATTTTAAAAACCTTTTTATTTCCAAGATACTCAAATTATTGCTCAAATGTTTATTTACAAAGTTATAGAAAAGGCAAAATTGAACAATTTGCAGACAATAAAGCGATAACGTTCAGTATAACAAACAAACATATGCCGTATTAGACAGGGTTATTTAGTCGAAGCCCAACTCACCACGAATCCTTTTGAGGAAGCAGATATTGTATCCCTCCAGATCCTCGGTGAGGACAAAGTTCTTGCCCAGGAGTTGTTCGAAGTGCACCACATCCTTGTCGGCCAAAGTGGCGAAGTTGCCGCGCTGCACATTGTCAGTGATCTAAAACAAGGGGTTGTATCAATTCTGGCCACCTCATAACCATATTTTTTGTGTAGGACCAAGGAGCATTTACCTCGGTGAGTTCCGGAATTGGTGCCCCGCTGCCCGCCATTGTGCGCACAGTGGTTGCGATGGGAGTGGTGGTAGTGGTGCTTACAGTGGGGTGGGTGGTGGCCAGTGCGGTGCCAGTGGTGGGTCGCCTCATCAAGGTGGTGGCCGCGGTGCTGGCCAATCTGCGCACTTGCAGGAACTGATGGAATCTCATTGTGAAGGGTGGTTGCAGGAACTGGCGATCAGACTGCTATAGGCTCTATCTTGAATGAAGATAGACATAAGAATTATAAGTAAACCTTTGAAACGCTTCAAAGTTCCGGTTTAGATTGATTAATATTGAAATAGTTATTATTTTGTTATTATTTTTAATTACTAATTACCTAGTCAAGGCTAACCCTTAATTATTTGGAAATCGTTGATTATATATATTTAAGCGCAAGCCGGGAACTCGTCAGCATTGTCAGCAAACCTCTGAAATATTTTTACGTTCTGGTTTAAATAAATTAATATAGTTATCTTATTTTTTTAATTCAATTTGTTTTAGTTCTTATTATTTAGGTATTAAAATAAAGGTACCTAATTAGACCTATAAGTATTTTTTAAATGTTGATTGTATATTTTTTAGCGGAAGTCGCAAATTTTTTAAAACCCCATGTTCTAATTTGAAATTTTTCCGGCCACTATTCATAAAATTTTCCTGTTAATGCCATAGTTTATTTAATTTGTATTCATACATTTAAAATACAATGTTAATTTTTTCCCTCTAATAACTGCTAGTTAAAATGACTTCTTTCGATCACTGTCTTCGATTAGACGGAACCCCAGACTGACGAACTTCCCCGGAGCGCTGGGATGCTTATCATATTATCACGCCACTAACCATCCACTCGAGGTGAATTATGGACGCAATCTTCACCGTCTTCTATACGCGGACCGTATCGCACTGAAACTGATAGAGCTCCCAGGAAACCGAACTTTTCCACTAGACCTCTCGGACTCCAAAGCCATATCATATATGGTGGCGTTATCAGTCCGTCCCGACTTCACGCGTGCATACAGAAATTAGCATATTTATTTTGGACCACATTCTACGCGCACACATTCAAACACCATAGTCTGGTTTTGGTATAGTTCGAAAAGTGCAATACACAATACGGGAAGTCAAGATCTCTATGAGGCCGCACAGCTTATCGCCGGCAGGTAGATCTAGATCCCTAACCAAAACGTTCATAAAACCATTTGGCCCAGGGACGGAATGTAGTTACAGTTACGGGGATACAGATATAATCGGGACTACCTGGAGTATCTGCATCACCAGGTCACGGTGGACTAACCGCGGTGCCAGGAACAACATTTTCTTATTTTTAATTTTTACCAGATTGGTCAGAACACGTTGACATTCAAACAAGTAGTTATTTATTTAAAAAAAAAAATGTTTCTTATTGTATGATTAAAATTACTTAAATCGTGTTTATAATATTATTGTTATAATATTAGTTTGTCTGTTTACTATAATAATTAGTACACACTAAAAAATGGAAGATTAGTTTTAATAAAAGTGTGTCTTAAAAATAAACTACAGACAGTATTAAAATATAAGTATTGATTCAATACTAAATAATATAGCCCCTATATTTTTAGTTTCACTTCTATATAGAAGAGCCTAAAACTGTAGTCGCCTTGTTTTTAAACCAGTTCTATTTTAATACTTTCGTGGTATTATTTGAACACTAATTTTATTAAGAAATTATTCATGACAATTTTTGGTGTGTATACATTGGATTATATGTTAAAACAGCTTTTTTACATTTGATTCTTTCCGTTCTTTGACTGAACATATTTTTCATACAATCATAAGTATTTTAAATCGAATTATAATTTATAAAAAAAAATTGGGTTTATTTAAAAATTGCTTACAATTAAATTTTAAAAAATGGGCAAACGTAAATACTACGTATCTTAATTTGTTTTGCTTCTGATTTTTAGTTACCATATAAATTCCCTTATGTTACCATGATATAAATAAGCTTTAAATCAAAATAATTTAAAGATTCAAAAGCCCATCCCTGGTTAACTTAGGACTTATGTTTATTTGTTCCTTTTTTATTCCTTTGTTGACCTCTCTTTCTCTCTTTGCGACTGTGCTTGTTACGTCCGAATTCGAGTATTTGTGTATGTAAAAGCGTGTTGTATATAAACAAGTAAAAATAAACAACAACATATGTGAATAGGGTTAACAGGAAGCTGATAAGCGTGAAAGTGTTATCAACATTATATGTAAACCGGTTGTAAAACAAATGAAAATGGTTTTTCAATGTCATTGCATATTAATATAACGATTAATTAGGATCCTTTATTTGCATGCCACTCACAAAATATTAGTTTAAATGCAAACACACACAAACAACAAAAACGGGAGAGCCGCACGCGCTTGTTTTTCTCACTGGAAAATGGAAGAGCAAAAGCACTCAAAAGCATATTTTATTTTGGACTGCACCAGCACTCACAATCTCTATTTAGTGATGTTTAATTGAGAATATACTGCGAATACCCATAGATTTTTTTTTTAGAAAACTGTATTTTATTTAGAGCAGGGTGTAAATCGGAACCACAACAATCCCACACTAAAAAATCGAAACAGGGGGGCAAATTAACAGAGAGATAAGAGCCTCAAGCCATATGATCACTGAGCGAAAGCTCTCCAAGTTCAAAGAGCTGAGCTTTCCGAGAGTAAATAAACTAACCTACACACATACATGCAGAGCAGTGGAGTATGCAAAAATATATCAGAGGGGATTTGACAAATTTTATTGTAATATATCTGAAAAGCTAAACATTTTATTGTGATATATTTGAAAAGCTAAACCATTTTATTTTCAATGCTCGGTTTTATTGCAGTGGTTTTACAATATTTTTTCGATTTAATATCTCGTAAAAAAATTTAATCATTTTATTGGGTTTTAAATGTTTAACAGGATATTTTTACTCAGAACGGCCATATGTTGAACAAAACACGAGTCTCTGTTGGTTTTGCAGGTATTTTCTTTTATTTTTTTTTAACATTAATAATAACCTCTTAAAGAGCAAAAATAGTTTTATTTCTTTAATTAAATAATATTTTTCTCTAATCCAATTTTATTTTATTAAACAACTTGTCAAAAAATTACTTGTAAATATCGTTTAAAAGCAGGTCTTGGCTTTTTAGTTGTGGTCATAAATTGAAGATTTTGTTTAGCTACTAAGTGCCTTATTAGGCAATTTATAAAATTTTAGGAAAAATATAAATGAATATTGCTAGGGTTAAAATATCTCCCTACCTATATCACCTCCTTTTTTCCAAATTTTGTTTAAGTTAACTTAAAAAAAATACAGGCATTAAAAATATTGATAGTTCAAACAATATAAATGAAATACATATTAATAATCTTGTTTCTTAAAGATAAAAAAACAATGTTTGACTTCATAATTATTAAAAGAAGTTAAAAGAAGACCATTCATTTTTAAATGTGTAAATAATATTTTAATCGAAATATTTTATTTAATAAGGGCAAGGACCATAAATATTTTTAAAATCGCCTTCCATAAAATTCAAAAAAAATAGTGAGCGACCGTAAATAATTGCAAGAAAGTTTATTCGTTGTACCCTACTTTGACAAGGTTTGAAATTAGATTTTTAATAATTTTGTACAATCCGGAGAAATGTGAGTTAGGTACCTAAAAAAATTTGATTAACTTTCTTTAACTCAACAACAACGTACATTTTTGAATAATAAAATAATTTAAAATCTATCCCATTTTGTTTTCAAATGTCAACTGTTATACTGTCACTCCTACTCACCACGCACAGGCCACGCCCACCAAAACAGCTACAACTTCCCACCCTCTCCAAGACTTATTATGCTATCCCTTTCACCTCGCATGCAGCGAACTAGTTCTGTCTCTGTTGCACCTTCGAACCCCTTAAAACAAAGAAAATACGTTTTTTGGAGGAGCGCCCATTTTTTATTCTCTTCAATCTTCCGTCGGCATTTTGTATTGCCAATTAGCAACGCTTTTGACATCTATAAGGCATTATATTTGTTTTTGTATCGGAGCAAAATGGAGAACATAGAATTTAGAATTTATGGTAGAACAAGTTGAAAGCGAATAAATCGTATGATAAGGCAAAATACTGAGCCCTAAATATGTATTTAATGCTTGAAAAATTGCAGTTCTAGGTCAATAAACAATCTTGCAGGTCTATAATTTTATTTATAAAATATTTTCCAAAATCTTTTATTTATTAATTTTATAGTTTAGTGTGTGTGCATTAAAGACTTCGGATTTCGTTTTTTTTCGGTAATTTTGTTTTCTCAGATAATATGAAATTATATTAATGCATTTATTTTATGATGTAAACTTTCTGTACAAATATTGAAAATATAGACCTTTTCTTGCTTTGGTACATTAAAAATAAAAATTTTTTTGGCGAAATATCCAAAAATGTACATGCTTTGGATAATCGAGATTTGCTTCTTCTTTTGGCTTTTTGATTATTTATGTATAAACGTAACAACAAAACTAGCTTAACTAACAGCTAACTATTTCCTAAGAGTGTTAGCAACCTTCCGTTCGGCTTAGATAATAGTTGTTTAATTCAGGAGAGCGAAAAACCATTTTTTAATTTTATGGATGAGTTGGACTTGTTGAAGGAATAAAATAATATTTGTTTTATTTCTGCTGATATGGTTTGCTATATTACTCGCTGGATTTTCGGAAAACAAAGTTGTTTTTCTATCTTTACTTTATTGGCTTAGGTTTAACTACGAAAATTAGAAAATAAAACATAAATTAAATATATTTTAAAACAACAATATTTAGATTTTTATACTTATATATCTAACAACAGGGAAGCTGTGATCATTTTCCGCTAAATTATTCCATTGTTCTTATGGCAGCTATATGTTATCGTTGTTCGATTTTAATAGTATGAAAACCGAAATTCTGAAGTAATAAACCATTACTTAGTATCGAAGTATATTCAATTCAATTAAAATACAGCAAAGTTAGAATTAAACAAAATTTTTTTCGATTTTTCCTATGGTAGCTTTATGATAAAAGCCGTCCGATAGCTTTAAGACTAAGAGACTAGTTTGCCTAGACGTACAGACGGACGTGGCTTAATCGACCCTCCTAATGATGCTGATCAAGAATATATATACTTGAAAAAACGGAAATATCTTTCTCACTCTGTTACAAACTTCTGACTGAAATTATAATACCCTCTGCAAGGGTATAAAAATGCATTAACAGCTTGTTCACACCCCTAATTGGCTTAGTGGTTGAATTTCGTACCCTCATTCTGATTTTCAAATTTATACTCTTTTGGGGGTAATTGTATCATGTTTGTTTTCTAAATCGGTACATCGGTGCACTGAAAATGGTGGAAAAGGATCGGTTGGTTCCAAAGGTCGCACAGAAGGGCAAGTGCCACCAGGTTCAACCCTTTTTTTTCTGGCTTCCTGTTTACTTTTTGAAAGGATCGTATCGAATCTCGAGTTTTCGTACAGTTTCGATGTGTTTATTTTTATAGAGGTTATATATTAAGGTATTGACATGTTATTCAATTTTTAAAAATGTACATTATTCCTGACGCACAAAAGAAAACCATGTTATATTTTGAATTACCCATGGCGATAATGTTTGAGCTTTAATTTTCTGGAAACTTTATACCTTCTTTTGATAAAACTGTTAAGAATCCAATACTGAAGAATGGATGTAAATTTAAACTTAATTATAACTAGATTAGTGAATAGTGTATACCACTTTCATCATGTAACGATATAAAGTACCACCAAAACATCAACTACATATTCCTAGCCAAATTCGAACAATTCCGGTTAAGGCTAGATATATGTAAGTATGAGTTGACAGGTCAATTAAATGTACCAAACAAACAATGGCAAATACAATGCACGAGGGGTGAGTTAGTAACAATGGAGATATTTAATAATAAAGTAACTGAGGGTTTTTGAAGAAAGGAAACATTAGGGACTGGATTTATCCATTATAGGGCATTCTCTATAGAGTTTTTCTGTTAGCGTGTGAAACGTGAAGTTAAGACTTTGATCTATTCGACATTTGTCCTCTCTGATAGCTATTTTTTTATCACCAATATCTGTACATTTAGATAAAATGTATTCGAATTTTCGAAAATATATACATATTTGAGCAAGTTCTGGAGTTAATATTTATTAAGTATCAACAGGATACAAGGTTTGTTAAAAGAAGAAGATGAATTTTAAAAAGATGATAAAAACTTGTAATAAAATAGTCGATAAAATGTTTTTTTTCCTAATAACCAGATTAAGATGTATCTTTATCTTTGACGGAATATCTGAGCAACCCGAGTCCAAACCCAGTTTACGAGAAATTTCGAGTAGTATTTGGTGGTGATCTTTTAACGATCCATTTTTTTTTGGCCACGCCTTATAATTTCTGGAACTGGACTTCATTACGTTTGCAATAAGTCCAACAACAACTGCCCACTTTTGATTATCACTCAAAGCACGCATACCAGCACACAGACACACGCACACCCGTTGGCGTATGCAGATGATGATTATTCCAACAAAAATGGTGAAGGAAATTCTGACAATTGCCCAAAAGCAACAAAACATCAACAGGTACGTGAGTGTGCGTGAATGTTTATATTACAGCGTGCAAGAGGGAGAGACGTAAACGCTAACGCTTATGCATCAGAGCGAGAGGCAACGTGCGAATTTGAGAAAGGCTCGCGCAAAGCAATTTACGCTTATTAAGCATTTGTCACTTTTACGAAATGCAAATAAACACACACTCTCGCTCGCTCACACCCCATTCGCCACAACAACAACAACAAAAACCCATTAAGTTGGAGGCAATTAATTAAATCAGCAAGAGGAAGAGCGCATGCTCGACTTCTTGTACAGTTGAACGTTTGAAAAAAAAGAAGCAAAAGAGGAAATAACGGCGAAGGAGGAGGCCCACAGCTAATAAGAAAAAAGCTTAGCAAAAAAAAAACGCAAAGTCCCCAATACCAATGCCAAGCTGCCCCACGCACACACACTGAAAGAGAACAAAAAAGCAAAGCTGAGAGCGAGAGGAAAAGCAGTTAACGAGCATAAAAATAATATGGCGGCAGCAAAAAGCAAAAGATATGAGACGAAACGAAACAAATTCTGTCGAACCCAGCAACAACAAAAATAATCGGAATGATAAATATTTGTGGGTATCAGCAACGTTGTTGTTGGAGGGGGTGGGAATAGAAAGGAGAAGACCGACAAGAGCCCAAAGCAACGCACCCATACAAGTACACACACGCAGCAAAGGCAGCACAAAATGAAAAATGAAATGCCAAAGACAAGCACAGTGGGACGAGGGTGGGAGAGTGTGAAAAATATTTGAGGACAGCAAATAATTTTTTTGCTGTACTATTAAAACTACAAATATATATTGTTATTAAATTTTGATTTTTATTTTAGTGGTTACAAAACTGATTTTAATTTTATTTATACCTTTTTAGCTTGGGCAAGCTCTTAATAAATTTAACATTGCGGTATATCATAAAAAATATTTATACAACATATTTTGAAATACCATCAATGCTGTCCCAACGGAATTTGCTCCACTGTGCCCACGGTTTACGAACTGCAGCAGTGACTACAACAACAAAGTGCAATCCAATAATAATGGATCGCATCCCACTGTGCGGCAGAGTGAGTGAAAAAGGCATTTCGCTCTGCCTTTGCGCATACGCTACCCACTCCCCTCCCCTTCCCTTTCCTCTTTCACCGTCTGTTTCCGACAAGCACAACTAATAATAAAGTAAAGCCGTTCCGATCCGATGCGAAAAAGAGGAAGGGAGAAATGAGAAAGCAGGAGGAGGAGGTAGTAGGTAGTCGGCAGTGGTGGTGGAGCGAAAAAAAAGATGAAGTATAGCAACAATCGGGCGGTAGACATTCGAGTGTACAGACACAGAAAACTGGATTCGGTTGTGGGTATATTTTATGTTTCCAGGGGCAGGGGGCCCACAGTCAGGGTGGTTGAAACCACACGCACACATGCCCGCCAGCTGTAGCCCCGATTCAGCTTTTTTTACTCGATTTGCCTTGCCAACTGAACTGCTGCCGTTTCATTCCAACCCCAAGCGCGCTGAGGCCATCCTGCTCACACGCGCTCTCCGACGCGGGCCACCCCTAGTGCCATCGCACTCGCACCCGCCCATTTCGGTATAGAGAAAAGTTATTAGTCGCAAAAGTATCTTTGGAGAAACGGGTTCGTGTGCGTTCCTTGCCAGCTGCACGGCACACACACACTGGCGCAAACGAACACATGCGCACTTCATTTTGTTTCCCGATGGAAATGGAAAGACGGCGTAGAGTTGTCGCCGCGGCGCGAGACTCAGTTTGAAAATAAATTTGGCGGCGTGCGGTTCTTGCGCTCTGCGGTCCGGTCGTCTGAAATTGTGTTGGTCGTATTGAACGGACAAAAAGTCTCGCGCCGACGCGACGCATACTCTTGATACATTGTATTGTTGTTTTATTTTTTTTAAAAGTGTCAACGGTGATGTTAGTTAGTGAAGACGTGATGCCGTGCCACAGTGGAAACCCCAGATGGCGAACCGTCGCTGGCAACGTAGGCAGTGAAATGAAAACAAGCGTCTAGAGTATTCGTTGCGTTTTATGATTTGTGTATGTAAGGTCGCGTGCACAGGTGCCTGATCATTACACTTGCACTGAGAAAAAAAGTGACTGCAGCCAGCGGGGAGAATGTGGAAGTAGTGACTGTGAGTGGAGTTTTGTAATAATTACTACTGCTCGTGCACGAAATACTCATTTACACGCAAGCACACACACACACACACTGATACTTGCGGTCGGATTTGGATTCGTATTCGTTTTTGTGTACATTTTGTTGTCTTGCGTTCCACGTTATATGTTTGTTGTTGCCTGTATGTTTATATTTATTGCCTCCACATATTTGTGTGTTTTGTGTTTGTTAATGTATAATACAAATAAAACAAAAAGAAACTAAAGGCCAAAAAGAAAGCGCCATGCCAACAAAAACAATGAAAACAACGAGTGTCTCCGCCGCCGCCGAATACAAAACGCCACCGCCGACGCATGCATACCTTTAATTTATTACACATATTGTTTTTATTTTGAATAATGGATCGTCGTGCATTGAAGTTTATGCAAAAAAGGTATTTTTCGTTTGGTTTAGTTTAATTATATCACTTTCCTTGTATTGGCTTACATGTGTTTTGCCTGCAATTGTATTCGTGTTTTTTGTTTGTTTTCGGGTCAAATTATAAGTTGCTTTTGAGTATGGATTGATTATTGCCCGTACGGTTACACGTTTATCAACATTGTAGCAAAATTGAAAAATTGTCCTCATAAAATGCTCTCGACTGGCGGGCAGAAAAAGAAAATTCACAAGACCCAAAACGAGTTTCCCCCCACTCTGCCAACCCTGAACCTCTCCCCTTCCTCTTCTCCGCCACACGCCCCCTGCTGTGCGGTGTTGTTGCATTGTTGACAACGAATTTCGCAATGCATGCCAGTGTTTGTGCGTCGGCTGGTGGTGGTTGATTTCCACTCCCCTCTCACTCGCTCGTCGGGACAACATTGAAAAAAACAAAAGTTCTCTGCTCAAAGGTAACAGTTTTTTGTTGTTGCTGAAAAATGCATGCGACAACCCTGGTTGCTCTCTTATTCTCTCTCATTTGGTTCTCTCTGGCTCTCTGCCGAAATAAACAACAATTTAAGTCAAAAGCAGGGCTGCCACAAGTAACAAAATGAGAAAAAAAATAATACTTGTTTTAAAAGATATTTATTTTTGATCTTTTACGGAAAAACAATATTTTATTGCACGCCAAACAAACTTTTGATTAAGGTTGGTGTTTTTATTCTCAACTTTTTAAAGATTCTTGAGGAAAGATTTTGTAATTATTACTCGGACAATTTTATAAAAATATCTGCATATATTGAACTATAGTTTCAAGTCTTGAAAATTAATATTTAATTTTAAAAAATGTAATATTTTTAGATCCCTTTTTTTAATATTTAATTAAACTATGACATTGTGATAATTGCCCAGTTAAGAAAAATTATTTGAATTGAATCCGTATAAGTTTTGGTATTAAAAATACATTTTTTTTTGTACAATCGACAACTCTGTATACAGCTACATATTTTGTATCTTTTTCACTCGCATGTGTGTTCTCTTTTTTCGATTGCAAAACTCGTTTGTGTATCAATCAATATGCTGTCATACAACCCTCTCGCTCGCTCCCCCGCATTTTGCACGCCTGATTCCACTGGAACTGATGCTTGATTTGAATTCGAGCTCCCCCACCGCTCCCTTCTTACGAGCGCATGCTCAACGCCGCTCTGTGTGTGCGTGTTTGTTTCCCCCACATTTTTACTGATTTTCCTCTACGTTGCAGTAAAACTGTAGTAAGAGGCAAACACACACGTGCATCCCAGGGGAAAACCAGTTTTTTTAAGATGTTTTTCACTGCTGGTGGCTGCGATCTCAACTTACACACACTTATAGACGTACACCCACCACCCTGTGGCGAGACATCCACCCCTCTAGAACGCCCACCACCCCTTTTCTCCGCTCTTTTTGTATTTATTTTTTGTTGAGGGTAGCAGCGACATGAGGGTTGCCCCAAAATGCTTTTACCGGCTTTTATAACCCATTTCGTTTCTTCTTATGCCTTCTTTCCACTTCTCCCTGTCATGCTCTTGCTTTTTATGAGTCTTGCGGGCTTTAATGGTGAGCTGGGTGGGGGGAAGTATCAGCCTCTCCGGAGTGCTGGGAATCACAGCTGAGGTTAACCAAATAGAATACAGAATTTTAACTTATATATTATTATATAATAATTTCATTCAATATGAAAGTCACTCAGTTTTAAAGCTATCTGCTTTAAACTCTCCTAGAATTTGTATTTCTATTGCAGGTAGTATATAAAAAACGAACTGGATCGAACGACTATATCATAAATGTAGATCTCATAAAAACAATCGGCTTTTTTTTAATTATAATTAAGCATTTTTTAAATTCTTTTTAATATAATAATGGTCTTTTGTTTTAGAATTACGGTTTTAATTAAAATGAACAACATTTTAACTTTGCTAATTTACCATTTTTTTTAGTTCTTCGAGATTTTTTCAGAATTACGGTTTATATAAGCAATCGGAATATTACAAAAATAAATTTAAAAAAAATTGTATTTTATCTATATTTTACTTTTTTATTTCTTTTAGATATAGTTACAGTTTAATTTTTCAGAATACGGCTTTTCATATTATTCAGATCGGGAAGCGATTTCATATACATAGTTGACATAGGAATGATAGAATGATTTAGCTGAAAATCAATTGATGTAATTTGCAATAAATATATATTTTCCGAATATTACCAGATTATCTTTTTAATCTCTGCGCTTACTATTTTAACCGCAGCTGTATGAAACACGAACCATTTCGTTTGCTCCCAACTCACAGCGTTTTTAGCATTTCGCCGGGAAGGTCCTTGAACTTCGCCTGCAATTCGCAACGGCTTTTGTGTCCTACAATAATATGAAACAGTGCCAGCTGCGTGGCTGAATTAGTTTCCCGGTTTGTTGTTAAATGTGGAAAACGATTTCGGCTGCGATGCCTCACATGGAAATTCGAAAATCCATAGATAAGGATCGATGCGAGGGCTGTCAGCCCGCTCTTTGTTTTTGTTTCAATGAATGCAAAAGTCCTTTTTGCATTTTGCAAATTTTCATTTTAGTACAGAAAAGGGCGGGTATGGATAGGAAGGTTCACAAAATAAATGACTGTTTCGGGATATCTACCTGAAACTAATCTGAGGGACAATCTTTCCCAACAAATCTTTGGTTCACAATTTTTATGGGAAAATGTTGAGACATTTAGAGTTTCTTCAGACTTGACCTTCTTCAAATACTAGTTATTAAATATTTAAAAGTGAATATTATTGGTGATGCAATGCTCGAGCTTGTTCCATACCCAAATTATCAAACCACTCTCAAGCCGCCACCTTTAATATTTACTTTGTAAATATGATTATCATATAAGAGCTTTGTTGTTTGCTAATTCTAGCATTTGTCTCACACATTTTCGAATGACTAAACCCAGATTTTATTATTTACCAAGAAGCCCGACTTGGTTTACTTTCGCGGTAAATAAAAAACAGCAATTTTTTGTTTTATTTGTTCGTTATATGGAGTTGTCTTGATCAACTTCGAACTCGTTTTTTTTACTTTGTCACGTTATAAAAAATGTTGTTAAGTTTACGTTTTAATTTGCTTATAAATTTTGATGATTTGATGAAATGTCAAATAACTAAATTGTTTAATAAGTACAAATATATAAATAAGACATTGCAAATGTATTCCCCTAAAAATTATGCTAGTAACACAAAGTTATTACATATTAATGGATTAGAAAACAATTCTACTATTTTAAAAAAACGTCTAGGTTTTTCTACTTGCATTAATTTTTTAATCCCAAATCGCTAAAATGTACCAACCATGCATCTCAGCTAAAACTAAACGATTTAAGTTCATTTTGCTTGATTTTTTTTTGGGGAGTCTGCTGGCAAGTCTGTTTGCACTGGATTGTTATTGTTTGTCGCTAGGACAAGAGAAGACCATTAGGAATACAGGTCTTCCAGCTTGTTTGCCTGTGGTCCGAAATGATTTTGCTGTTTTCTTTTAAGCAAATGTTTACTGATCCCCCAAACTCCATTTTTTTCATTCGATCCCGTAGAGCGGACACAGAAAGCGATACAACCACCACAACAGTGAGCACCACATCCCAGGGGAATCCAGCATTGCCCATATCATCAGGCGGCACCCTACCCCTGAAGGACAACTCCAACATCCGCGAGAAGCCGCTGCATCACAGTCACACCAACAATAACAGCTCCCAGCACACACACTCACACCAGCAGCATACCCACCAGCAGCAGCAACAACAACAGGGCTGTGGCAAGCAGCTCGAGCGGCCACTGAAGTGCCTGGAAACGCTCGCCCAAAAGGCGGGCATCACCTTTGACGAGAAATACGATGTGGCCAGCCCCCCTCATCCCGGCATTGCCCAGCAGCAGGCGACTCCAGGATCAGGAACAGGATCAGGCACAGTCACCCCCACAAGCCATCGCCACGGAACCCCGCCCACTGCCCGCAGGCACACCCACACCCCAAACACTCCGGGCAGGCCCAGTGCACCCAGCACACCCAACTCCCAACCCCAATCCCATTCTTACGCCCTTGCCCGCCACACCAGCTTCACGCTGGAGAAGGCACAGAATCCCGGCCAGCAGGTGGCGGCCCCCACCACGGTGCCGCTGCAGATCTCGCCGGAGCAGCTGCAGCAGTTCTACGCGAGCAATCCCTACGCCATCCAGGTGAAGCAGGAGTTTCCCACACACACGGCCGGTGGAAATGGAACGGAGCTAAAGCATGCAGCCAACATCCTGGAGGTTCAGCAGCAGTTGCAACTGCAGCAGCAGCTATCGGAGACCAGTGGTGGAGGAGCAGCCGCGGGAGCAGCTGGGGGAGCACCTAGTCCAGCCAACTCACAGCAAAGCCAGCAACAGCAGCACTCGACCGCCATTAGCACCATGTCACCGATGCAGCTGGCGACGGCCACCGGAGGTGTTGGCGGGGATTGGTCGCAAGGGAGGACAGTGCAGCTGATGCAGCCGTCTGCGAGTTTCCTGTACCCGCAGATGATCGTGTCGGGCAATCTGTTGCACCCCAGCGGCATTGGCCAGCAGAACATCCAGGTGATCACTGCCGGCAAGCCCTTCCAGGGCAACGGCCCCCAGATGCTCACCACCACGACGCAGAACGCTAAGCAGATGAACCTGGGTCAGGCGGGATTCGCCGGTGGCAACTACGCCACATGCATTCCCTCGAACCACAACCAGTCGCCCCAGACGCTGCTCATCTCGCCGGTGAACGTCATCTCCCACTCGCCGCAGCAGCAGCAGAACTTGCTGCAGTCGATGGCCGCCGCCGCCCAGCAGCAGCAGCTTACTCAGCAGCAGCAGCAGCAGCTCAGCCAGCAGCAACAGCAGCAGCAGCTCACCCAGCAGCAACAGCAGCAACAGCTGACAGCTGCTCTAGCCAAAGTGGGAGTGGATGCGCAGGGCAAGCTGGCCCAGAAAGTGGTCCAAAAGGTGACGACCACCAGCAGCACGGTGCAGGCGGCGACAGGGCCGGGATCCGCTGGAACCACACAGGCGCAGCAGGTGCAGCAACAGCAGCAGCAGACCACCCAAACCACTCAGCAGTGCGTGCAGGTCTCGCAGTCGACGCTACCAGTGGGAGTGGGCGCCCAGTCCGTGCAGACTGCCCAACTTCTGAACGCCGGCCAGGCGCAGCAAATGCAGATCCCCTGGTTCTGGCAGAATGCGGCAGGACTACAGCCCTTCGGCTCTAACCAGATCATACTGCGCAACCAGCCAGACGGGACGCAGGGCATGTTCATCCAACAGCAGCCGACGACTCAGACCCTGCAGACGCAGCAAAACCGTAAGAATAGCTACTGGATTGTATTTATTGCCCTACTAATATAGACAATTTCACCACAGAGATTATCCAGTGCAATGTGACCCAGACTCCGACAAAGGCACGCACACAACTGGACGCACTTGCTCCCAAGCAACAGCAGCAGCAGGCAGGGTCGACAACCCAGACGCAGCAGCAGCAGCTGGCTGTGGCCACTGCCCAGTTACAGCAACAGCAGCAACAGCTCACGGCAGCAGCTCTGCAGCGGCCAGGAGCCCCGGTCATGCCACACAACGGAACTCAAGTGCGTCCGGCGAGCTCCGTATCCACGCAGACAGCCCAGAATCAGAGTCTGCTGAAGGCCAAGATGCGCAACAAGCAGCAGCCGGTGCGACCCGCATTACCCACTTTGAAAGCGGAGAATGGTCAGGTCGCGGGCCAGAACAAGGTGGTTGGTCACTTGACCACCGTGCAGCAGCAACAACAGGCAACGAATCTCCAGCAGGTGGTCAACGCGGCAGGCAACAAGTAAGTGAAAATCGATCAGCTCTAAGAAGAATTGTCTAACTTTCCACTTTCCTCCGCAGAATGGTTGTGATGAGCACGACGGGTACTCCTATTACGCTCCAGAATGGACAAACACTTCAAACAGCCACTGCGGCAGGAGTGGACAAGCAGCAACAGCAACAGTTGCAGCTGATTCAGAAGCAGCAATTCCTACAGCAACAAATGTTTCAGCAGCAGATTGCTGTCATTCAAATGCAGCAGCAAGCGGCAGTTCAGGCGCAGCAACAGCAGCAGCAGCAACAAGTCACCCAGCAACAGCAGGTGAACGCCCAGCAGCAGCAAGCGGTTGCGCAGCAGCAGCAGGCGGTGGCGCAGGCTCAGCAGCAGCAAAGGGAGCAGCAGCAGCAAGTTGCCCAAGCACAGGCGCAGCAGCAGCAGGCGCTGGCCAATGCGACCCAGCAAATCCTGCAGGTGGCGCCCAACCAGTTCATCACATCCCACCAGCAACAGCAGCAGCAGCAACTGCAGAACCAACTGATTCAGCAGCAACTGCAGCAGCAGGCGCAGGCACAGGTGCAGGCCCAGGTGCAAGCCCAGGTGCAGGCCCAGGCGCAACAGCGTGAGCAGCAGCAGAATATCATCCAGCAGATCGTGGTCCAGCAGTCGGGCGGAGCTACCGCCCAACAGCAGCAGCAGCAACCGCAGCAGCAATCCGGACAGCTGCAGCTGAGCAGCGTGCCCTTTTCGGTTTCTTCGACGACGACGCCAGCCGGAATAGCCACCTCCAGTGCCCTGCAGGCGGCCCTCTCCGCCTCCGGCGCCATCTTCCAGACAGCCAAGCCCGGATCCTGCAGTTCCTCCCTCCCCACCAGCAGTGTGGTCACAATCACCAACCAGAGCTCCACTCCGCTGGTCACCAGCAGTACTGTGGCCAGTCTGCAGCAGGCACAGGCTCAAGCTCAGCTCCACCAGCAGCAGCAGCAGTTGATCACCGCCACCATTGCAGCAGCAACTCAACAGCAGCAGCAGCAGGGACCACCTTCTCTTGCGCCCACCACGCCCTCTCCAACTACGAATCCCATCCTGGCCATGACCTCAATGATGAATGCCACAGTGGGCCACCTGTCTACTGCTCCGCCCGTGACTGTTTCTGTGACCAGCACGGCTATCACTCCGTCGCCGGGCCAGCTGGTCACCCTCAGCAGTGCTAGCAGCGGAGGAGGAAGCTTCACTTCCACGCCCACCAAGGAGACGCCATCGAAGATGCCCACCGCCACGCTGGTGCCCATTGATTCGCCTATGACGCCTGTATCTGGACATGACACCTGCACCACACCCAAATCCTCCACTCCTGCCAATGTCAGTGCATCCGCGGAGGCCAGCAGTTCCACGAGCGAGGCTCTGCCCAACGGAGAAGCCACAGACCGGGCTTCCACGCCCTCCAAGGGCGCTACCACTCCCACCAGCAAGCAAAGCAATGCGGTGCAGTCTACGAGCAGCAGCACCACTCCCAGCTCTGCCGGTGGAAAGGAAGAACCCAAGGTGGCAACCTCCGTCAGCTCTACGTCCGCCACATCAACGCCAACCACGACAACGATCAGCAATGGGATCGGGATGGCCAGAACTACATCAAGCTCCACTTGTACCACCACCGCTGGCACAATCACCACCAGTTGCATCACTTCAACCACAAGTTGTTCCAGTACCTCCACAAGCACTACAACTGGAGGGGTAAGGGATTTGCCCAAGGCGATGATCAAGCCGAATGTCCTAACCCACGTCATCGATGGATTCATCATCCAGGAGGCAAACGAACCTTTTCCCGTCACCAGGCAGCGATATGCGGACAAGGACGTCAGCGATGAGCCGCCAAGTGAGTATAGAAACCCCTGGCCAATAATACATATTTTTAATGTTCCCGCATCACTTCTTTCTGCAGAGAAAAAGGCAGCCATGCAGGAGGACATCAAGCCAAGTGGAATAGCATCAGCTCCAGCCTCGGACATGGTTGCCTGCGAACAGTGCGGAAAACTGGAACACAAAGCGAAGCTCAAGCGGAAGCGATACTGCTCGCCGGGATGCGCCAGGCAGGCCAAGAACGGCGTCGGAGGAGTTGGAGCAGGAGAGACCAACGGCTTGGGAACGGGTGGAATCGTTGGCGTGGACGCCATGGCATTGGTGGACAAACTGGACGAGGCGATGGCCGAGGAGAAGATGCAGACGGCAACCATGCAGGCGATGTCCGAAACCCTGCCCATTCAGTCGTCTCCAACAGAGATGCCACCGATGACAGTGCTAGCAACCATCCCAGCGTCTTCCCCACTTTCAATGCCTCTGGGATCACCGCTACCAGTTGCAGTTCCTGCTCCTGCACCACTGCCCGTGGTCACTCCTGCGGTGGCACCACCGTCTTCGAGTGCAAATGGGCTGGATCGCCCGCCCATCAGCAGTTGGAGTGTGGAGGAGGTCAGCAACTTCATCCGAGAACTGCCTGGGTGTCAGGACTACGTGGACGACTTTGTCCAGCAGGAGATCGATGGCCAGGCACTGCTGCTGCTGAAGGAGAACCACCTGGTGAACGCCATGGGCATGAAGCTGGGCCCAGCCCTCAAGATTGTGGCCAAGGTTGAGTCCATGAAGGAGGTTCCGCCACCGGGCGAAGTTAAGGACGCAGGAGCTCAGTGAGAGGAGCCCCAGAAAATGATCTCCTAACCGGACAATGCGCCTGGTCCACAAAATGTCGGCCGTGCCACGTGAATCTAATTCAATCGGACTGGCGGAGAACACAAATCCAATTGTAAAGTCATTACTAAAACCGGGCCAGCATATCCCAACACACATCAAATTGTATATAATTCCAAAATCATCATTTACATATATATTTAGCAATTAAAACACCCGACAGTCAAAACAAAATACGAAGTTACTTAAACTAAGTATGAGCTATAAATAATGTTTTATTGAGCTGCCAGCAAAGTAAAATAAATATAATTCTGCAATTAGGCATAAGTTTAGAGCATATGTACTATGTAAAATTTTAACAACACTCGTCATGAATATATTTTACAAGTATTTTAAACTAAGCAATCAAATTTACTACTAAGATTGTCCCAGCAACTAAAACATTTTAAATTTACAAAAGAAGAAATTTCATCTTAATGTGAACTCGATCTTATTGCTAAAACGTTTTTTGAATGCCTAGACATAAGCGTATTTTTTTATATTATTTTTTTTTTGCTATTACTGAACAAAATAAAAATGCGCTGTATAGTGTTTATTAAATGTGAAAGATTCCTTTCTTTGGGCTTTGGGTTCTGTATAGAAATATCCAAATTAGGACCGGCGCAAAGATGTTTAATCTATTAATTCGCAACCTATTCATTTCTCCTACCCTTCATTATACATCCATACAGTATTGATTTTAAAAATGAATACGTTTTTTATTGTTTTTTATTTTAATGATTTTAACATATATATTTCTAAAAATAATTTAAGCATTAAATGGGTATTATTATCATCATCAAATCTTTAACTAGCATTTAAATCATATAAAAACATTTTTTGTCTATTTTAGGAATTCTATGGTGTTATATGTTTCAAATTGGAGAAAACGATTAAATATTTCTTTTCAAACTGTTTATAAGTCATCAGTGATATTGTTCCCTATGATTTTATGATTTTAACTCAACAAAAAATCGGTCAAAAAATGTGGGCTGAGATGTAATTGCTTGATTAAATACAACAGTAAAATTACAATAATTATTTGGAAAAATTTCAAAAACTGGTCACAATTAAGTAATCAAGCGAAACATCGATAAACTAAACATGTAACTCAAATACTGAAAGTATCTTTTGACTGCATATAGACTCCTCTAGTACACTGTTATTAAAACAAATGTATATGTATTTTTTAGTTAGGTTTGCCTTTTCAAATCTATCGGAACTATACTTTCAGAGGTAAAATCATTTTGAAAGTTGCGCCTGGCGCATCTTGGTTCATTTAAGATTTTCTCATAAGAAATTTTTTAAAACCGGTTACGCTCTAACTTAACTTAAAGTTTTGTTCACATCTTCAAGATGACAGCACTTATGTAAATTTACAAAATAGTTGTTTTTTAAAATCGGTCTAAGCCTTAATGTAAACCATTTCCAAAATACAAACTGTTATACAACGAATTCACCACACTTATAGCCACGCCCACAAAATAACGCTATGTCGCAGAAAGAGAGTGGCTGTGAGTGCCTTACTGTCGTCCTTGTCTTGCCCACGGCCACAGAGACAGCGACACTCCCACCCTTTCCTTAAGCCACCCCACCATTTTTTTCAGTTCCACCTTACCGTCGGCATTTTGTATTGGACGCCGGCAGAGGCCCGCGGTGACTTCCGGTTCGAATCGGTGGGTTTACCTATGATTTGTTGTTGTGGTTGCTGGCAATTCAAAATGGAGAATGGTAATACGCTGTACATACACATATAACAATTATAAACACCCAAAAACATTTTAAAAAGATTAAAGCTATAGCTATTTCGTATAAGAAATCAAAGCTATAATTTCAGGGGTCTTAAAAAAATACATATGTTTTCATTCTAGATTTTTTTCTTTAAATCGTTTAATTGTCTTTTTTTTAATGTTTTTATAGTACTATCCAAACGTCTTTAATTTTGAAAGGTTGACACCTCCAAATATAATTCAATTGCAAAAAATTGTATTACTTTTTGAATTAAATAAACTTCTTGCTACCAAAATGAAAGGTCGCATAAGCCAGACAATTTTTTAAAATGTATTGTTGCGGCATTAATTAAAAAAAATTTCAAGAATCTTTTACACTACGCATAGAACTCCAGCGTCAGTATAACAAATATATGACAGCCAAAGGATACAGTCAACCGATTTAAACCAAATCTCAAGGTATAGGTTTAAGATACTATAGGTTTAAGATACTAAGCCCCCAAAAAAATACTGAAATTTTAGTTTTAATAAGTATGTCTTAAAAATAAACTACAGACAGTAAAGTATATATATTATTACAATACTAAATAATATAACCCCTATATTTTTTTTATTTAATTTCTATACCGAAAAGTTTAAAGGGCCTTATTTTTAAAGCACATACGTTTTATTTTCGTGTTATTTAATACTCATCTTGAGAAATTTTTCATACCCAATATTTAAAATTCATGTGAAATATTTTTTTTTTTTTTTGATGTAGCTTTTAAGCAGAGCTTGCAAACAGTATAGAAACAGACGAACAGGCGGATATGGATATATCAACTCGTCTAGTCATGCTGATTAAGAATATAATACTTTATAGGGTCGTCTAACCAATTTTATAATACCCTCAGCAAGAGTCTAAAAATGTGGGATGCTTAGTGAAAGCCTCTGCAAAAGGGTATAATGAACGATAATATTTTAGGTCTCAAACAATTTATTTTTGAGTTACCTATTTGGAAACCATCAGTAACTTGGAAATACTCAATAACAAAACTCTATTGCTTGTTATTAGAAAGACTAACAGCAAACATTAATAGAGATATGCTACTTCAATCGTATCGTATCTAGAAATGCATTTTTGGGTCGCTTTCTAAAAATTGAGTTAAGTTTAAAAAAAAAAAATTAAGAATTCCACCTTGGACTGTAAAACTGATTACCGTTCTATTATATCTTTCAATTTCATTGGTAACCAGAGATCACAAGTTTTACTAAAAAATGTTTAAGGTTTTATATGCTTGAATTTTTACACCTGTGATCAATTTAAGGAATTCAAATAACTTTTTATTCATTCCAAAGATTATTGAAAGTATCAACATAAATTATTGGAATAGATTTAATTTATATGTTCGAGATTAGTAAATCGACTTTCTAAGAAAGTGGCGGCGAACTATTAGACAAAATAGTGCGTTGTATCGAATTGAGCCCTGCATGAGTGGGATCATGTTTGTTTTTATGACCCTTGTTTGTTTTCATGACTCATTCGGTCAATCTATGACTCAAAGTAGTAATAAATTAAAAAATTCGCGGGGAGGGTCGTGCTTTGATTAATGACCATAAATTAACCTCTTATAAACACTATTAATATAAATTTCTATAGGATAAGTGTTGTCCTTTTTTGTGCCAAAGAATTCGAGGGTTTTTTATTGTAGAAGTCTTGAATCATAGAGCATTTCAAATATATCATTCTAATCAAAAATATGACGCAATAGTGCTTTGGTATCAAACTTACAAGAAAACAAAAAAAAAATACTAGTGGAACCAAATGGGGTAATTGAAAATAGTGCTTAATCTCAAATTCCACTTGAAAAAGTACATTATTTTCTGGTCTTTTTTAATTTATCCCAGATTTATCCTTCTGTGACCCTGGCCTTTCACCCCTGATAATGCGCTTAGGGGTTGAATTCGCTATTCATCCCGTTTATAACCCCGATAGTTCTGCTTTTGAGGGTAATTGTAGCCGCTTTGATTGGAAATCTTTTTCACTGTAGCGCCTAAAATGGTGGCTAAGTGTGCACTGGGGTCGCTGAGGTCTGCAAGTGTCAGAGGTCAACCCTTTTCCGCATTTCTATTTGATTTTTGCAAAGGTTCCACCCTTCTCTTTATATTTCTCGTAGCCCTTTTCTCCACAGTGCCTGTGAGTTGGGTACAGTTTACTCAGTTTCTCTGGGGACCATCAAAAATATTTTTAAAAAGGTTAGTATGGGAGAAAGCAAGAAGGTAATTTTAGTATTGTTGCTTTTTACTTTTCACGAAAACATTAGTTTTTCTGTGATGCTAAAATTCCCAACAGCTTTTAGCTGTTCTTGCAAGTATTGAAGGGAAGCAGTATTTGGGAAAACACCACACCTGAGAAAGCAGGATTGCCGGTCTCAAAAAGCGCTTGGCCAGACCTAAACACCCCCAAAACACATTTTCTATTACTTTTTACTCGAGTAGGAGGTTTTAAACCTAAAGTACGTTTTTAGCAGTGCATTATTTTTTTGGGGTTCTTTTAAGTAATACTTACTGTACTTGTAGGGTAAGAATGTGTCAGGGATCTTGAAAGTGATAACCACGTTAACCACGCCTTAAGACAATAAAAAAAATTCAGCAGAAACTACACCAAATAACAGGCAGCTTTGGTTATCACTCGAGCCAACAATACCACATAACAAGATTGTGCGGATGTTGATCAGTCCAACAAAAATGGTGTAGACAATTTTGGGATATGCCCTACAACACCAATGCAACAACAGGTATGCGTGTAAGTTTCTGTTACAGCGAGCAAGGAAGAGGGATGATGCGATATTGCAAATGCACCAGAGCGAGAGGCAACGTGTGAGTGTGAGGAAGGCGCGCGCAAAGCAATTTACGCTCATTAAGCATTTGTCATTTTTACGAAATGAAAATACACATACACACCCACTTGCTCACACCCCATTCGCCCCAACAACAACAAACCAATAAGTTGGAGGCAATTCATTGAATCGGCGGCAACGGCAAGAGAAACGGCGCATGCTCGACTTCTTGTACAGTTGAGCGTGCGAAGAAGAAGAGACGAAAGAGGAAATAACTGCGAAAGAGGAGGCCCACAACTAATAAGAAAAAAGCTTAGAAAAAAACGCGAAGTCCCCAATACCAATGCCAAGCTGCCCCACGCACACACACTGAAAGAGAACAAAAAAGCAAAGCTGAGAGCGAGAGAAAAAGCACTTAACGAGCATAAAAATAATATGGCGGCAGCAAAAAGCAAAAGAAACAAATTTCTGTCGATCCCAGCAACAACAATAGTATTCGGAATGATGAACATTTGTGGGGCTCTGCGACGTTGCTGTTGGAGGGGGTGGGAAGAGAAAGAAGAAGACCGACAAGAGCCCAAAGCAACGCACCCATACAAGTACACACACACAGCAAAGGCAGCACAAAATGAAAAATGAAATGGCAAAGACAGGCACAGTGGTACGAGGGTAGTGAGAGTGTAACAAATTTTTGAGGACAGCGAAATTTTTTTAGCCCTATTATTAGAACTACAAATATATATTGTTTAATTTTGATTTTTATTTTAGTGGTTACAAAAATGATTTTAATTTTTTTGTAGACCTTTTTAACTTGAGCAAGCTCTTAACAAATTTAATTTTGCAGTATACCATAAAAAATATTTATACAACATATTTTGAAATACCATCAATACTGTCCCAACGGAATTTGCTCCACTGTGCCCACGGTTTACGAACTGTAGCAATGACTACAACAACAAAGTGCAACCCAATAATAATGGATCGCATGCCACTGTGCGACAGAGTGAGTTTCGCTCTGTCTCTGCGCATACGCTACCCACTCCTCTCCCCTTCCCTTTCCTCTTTCACCGTCTGTTTCCGACAGGCACAACTAATAATAAAGTAAAGCCGATCCGATCCGATGCGAAAAAGAGGAAGGGAGAAATGAGAAAGCAGGAGGAGGAGGTAGTAGGTAGTCGGCAGTGGTGGTGGAGCGAAAAAAAAAGATGAAGTATAGCAACAATCGGGCGGTAGACATTCGAGTGTACAGACACAGAAAACTGGATTCGGTTGTGGGTATATTTTATGTTTCCAGGGGCAGGGGGCCCACAGTCAGGGTGGTTGAAAATTCACGCACACATGCCCGCCAGCTGTAGCCCCGATTCAGCTTTTTTTACTCGATTTGCCTTGCTAACTGAACTGCTGCCGTTTCATTCCAACCCCAAGCGCGCTGAGGCCATCCTGCTCGCACGCGCTCTCCGACGCGGGCCACCATTAGTGCCATCGCACTCGCACCCGCCCATTTCGGTATAGAGAAAAGTTATTAGTCGCAAAAGTATCTTTGGAGAAACGGGTTCGTGTGCGCTCCATGCCAGCTGCAAGGCACACACACACTGGCGCAAACGAACACATGCGCACTTCATTTTGTTTCCCGATGGAAATGGAAAGACGGCGTAGAGTTGTCGCTGCGGCGCGCGGCTCAGTTTGAAAATAAATTTGGCGGCGTGCGGTTCTTGCGCTCTGCGGTCCGGTCGTCTGAAATTGTGTTGAACGTATTGAACGGAGAAAAAGGCTCGCGCCGACGCGACGCACACACACACTGCCACTGCCCCGTCGATTTTTTTTATTTATTTTTTTGACGACAACTGCACATCTGTGCAGGCGATCGACAATTAGTGGATTAGTGAATGCATTACCGCAGTACTCAATAAAAATGAGGAGAAACGAAAATATTTACGGGTCTCGGGACGCTGGCGACGTAAGCATCGCGCTGGAAAGTGTATCGGATAGCGGAGTGTGTCGTCGCCTGGAATAAAAACAACGCAAGAAACCAGAAACACCAAAAAAGAAGCAAAGACACAATTAATGCTGTGAGGCGTCTAGAGTTGTCGTCGTTGCCTTTTTTATGTAAGATCGCGTGCACAGGTGCCCTTAAACGCCTTTTATATACCATGTACACCTTAGAAACGAAATTAAACCGAGAAAAACTGAATGGAGAGGAGAAAACATATTTTTCGAGACGCCGCCATCGTCGGCGCATGCCCTCTTTCAGTTGTTTGCCCCGCATTGTTGTCATTCCTCCCTGCCTCTTCGTTTTCCTCCTATTCCTCTGTTTCGCTGCCTCTTGCAACTCAATTTTCGGTTGAAGGGAAAATCAAATGATGATGGCTTTGGCATTGTTGTAAGCCGTCTGCCGCCACACACATTCACACACTCATAAACTCGCTTACGCGCACAGTGGAGGGAAACCAGTCTTTCGGTTGCAAGTTGAAGATGCTGCTGCTGCGTCTAGTTTGAATCCGTATCCGAATCCGTTACACTCTCACCCTGCGGATGGAAATCCACCCCCGATTTAGCAGGGGTAACTCCTAACGCCTCATCTGAACATCCGAAACCTCAATCATTTGTTACTCCTGGACAACTGGCAACTGTCAGCATTTTGGGCTCGCAACGCAGGTCTTTGAACCTGCCCCCTTGGATACCATTATCATGGTTCTATGCAACCCATAAATAAAGGTCGGCTCGCTTACTCCCACTCAAAGTTTCTCTCGGTGGAGGTGGTGGATTGACAGAGGGGGACGATAGTAAGAGGAGGAGGATAGACAGAGGAGGATAGCAGGATAGGCAGCAGGAGAGCAAGGCTACTAAATATAGAAGTTCTGGGCACAGGCAACTCTGACAAGTGACCTCCTTTAAACATTGTATTGCATGTATGTAAAACAGTGCATTTTTAGTGGGTCACGGCACATAATGCATTTAAAAAATACTTTTTAACTGATACCCTTAAAGTTATCATCAAAGCAGAAATACTCTACATACTCTCTTACTGGAATTGTGAAACAAACAAGTTTTAATAACAGTCACTTTCAGTACAAATTATTTCTTCATTATAAGTGTTTTGTTTGAATTTTCTATTAAAAAAATCGAATTAAAGTTTCGAAGTACTTTTAAATACGGTTTCACTTAAACGATATCCACTGTAACTGTATTTACCTTGAGTGTGAATGATCACGCAAAGCGAAGTGTATCTCGTTCCGTCTCACTTTTTCGTCTCAACTTTGTTTTCGTTTTCGTTTTCTTTGCCGTTTTTGGATCGCGAGTGCATTAATACACGGTCCCTTCTTTGTCTTTCTCTGTGATTGTCTGTCTCTTTTGCACTTGCACTCCTCTCTTTGCTTTTTCCTCTTTGGAGTGCATTGCTAATCCCCTTCTGCCCGCCCCACTATTCCATGCCCTTTTAGCTGGATGAAAGTACTTTGGCGGGAGCGGCTTGTAGTCATAGTTTGTTGTTGGGCGGTTTTATGGTCAAGCGATTAAAAAATATGAAGCATGCCCCACGCTTTCGAAGCCGCCCCAAGTGTGTCTGTGTTTGTTTGTGTTTATACGCGATGTTTACTGATCGACGTTCTCTTTCTCCTGCAGTGCGGTCACGGAAAGTGAATCAACAGCGGCAGCAACAACAAAAACAAGTACACCACCACCTTCACCTGCATCCACCACATTCGGAGGAGGCACTAACCAATCCGTAAAGGTTCGCGACGATCCCCAACGACCGCTCAGGTGCCTGGAGACACTTGCCCAGAAAGCGGGTATTAACTTTGACGAGGACTTTGCTAGTCCGTCCCAATCGCCCAGCACCAAGGCACGCGGATCAGCTGGAACGCCACCCATCCGGCGGCGCCACCCACTACTTCCCCTCACGAGCAGCTCACCAAGGACGCCCAAGTCGAAGACACGCGGCTACAACCTGGAGAAGTCACAGAGTCCCGCCCAACAGGTGGCGGCCGCCACCACGGCGCTCCAGATCTCCCCCGAGCAGCTGCAGCAGTTCTATGCGAGCAATCCCTATGCCATCCAGGTGAAGCAGGAGTTCCCAACGCACACGGCTGGAGGAGGGAGCACAGAGCTGAAGCACGCGGCAAACATTTTAGATGTCCAACAGCAGATGCAACTGCAGCAGCAGCTGTCAGATGGCAGTGGAGGGGGAGGAGCGGGAGGAGGAGCATCGGGGAACGCAGGAGCAGCAGGAGGAGCGCCCAGCCCTGCCAACTCCCAGCAGTCCACCGCCATTAGCACCATGTCACCGATGCAGTTGGCGGCCGCCACCGGGGGTGTGGGCGGGGATTGGTCGCAGGGGAGGACAGTGCAGCTGATGCAGCCGTCTACCAGTTTCCTGTACCCGCAGATGATCGTGTCGGGCAATCTGTTGCACCCCAGCGGCATTGGCCAGCAACCCATCCAGGTGATCACCGCCGGCAAGCCCTTCCAGGGCAACGGTCCCCAGATGCTCACCACCACGACGCAGAACGCCAAGCAGATGAACTTGGGTCAGGCGGGATTCGCCGGTGGCAATTACGCCACATGCATTCCCTCGAACCACAACCAGTCGCCCCAGACGCTGCTCATCTCGCCGGTGAACGTCATCTCCCACTCGCCGCAGCAGCAGCAGAACTTGCTGCAGTCGATGGCCGCCGCCGCCCAGCAGCAGCAGCTTACTCAGCAGCAGCAGCAGCAGCTCAGCCAGCAGCAACAGCAGCAGCAGCTCACCCAGCAGCAACAGCAGCAGCAGCAACAGCTGACAGCTGCTCTGGCCAAAGTGGGAGTGGATGCGCAGGGCAAGCTGGCCCAGAAAGTGGTTCAAAAGGTGACGACCACCAGCAGCACGGTGCAGGCGGCGACAGGGCCGGGATCCGCTGGAACCACACAGGCGCAGCAGGTGCAGCAAGTCCAGCAACAGCAGCAGCAGACCACCCAAACCACTCAGCAGTGCGTGCAGGTCTCGCAGTCGACGCTTCCAGTGGGAGTGGGCGCCCAGTCCGTGCAGACTGCCCAACTTCTGAACGCCGGCCAGGCGCAGCAAATGCAGATCCCCTGGTTCTGGCAGAATGCGGCAGGACTACAGCCCTTCGGCTCTAACCAGATCATACTGCGCAACCAGCCAGACGGGACGCAGGGCATGTTCATCCAACAGCAGCCGACGACTCAGACCCTGCAGACGCAGCAAAACCGTAAGAATAGCTACTGGATTGTATTTATTGCCCTACTAATATAGACAATTTCACCACAGAGATTATCCAGTGCAATGTGACCCAGACTCCGACAAAGGCACGCACACAACTGGACGCACTTGCTCCCAAGCAACAGCAGCAGCAGGCAGGGTCGACAACCCAGACGCAGCAGCAGCAGCTGGCTGTGGCCACTGCCCAGTTACAGCAACAGCAGCAACAGCTCACGGCAGCAGCTCTGCAGCGGCCAGGAGCCCCGGTCATGCCACACAACGGAACTCAAGTGCGTCCGGCGAGCTCCGTATCCACGCAGACAGCCCAGAATCAGAGTCTGCTGAAGGCCAAGATGCGCAACAAGCAGCAGCCGGTGCGACCCGCATTACCCACTTTGAAAGCGGAGAATGGTCAGGTCGCGGGCCAGAACAAGGTGGTTGGTCACTTGACCACCGTGCAGCAGCAACAACAGGCAACGAATCTCCAGCAGGTGGTCAACGCGGCAGGCAACAAGTAAGTGAAAATCGATCAGCTCTAAGAAGAATTGTCTAACTTTCCACTTTCCTCCGCAGAATGGTTGTGATGAGCACGACGGGCACTCCTATTACGCTCCAGAATGGACAAACACTTCATACAGCCACTGCGGCTGGAGTGGACAAGCAGCAACAGCAACAGTTGCAGCTGATTCAGAAGCAGCAATTCCTACAGCAACAAATGTTCCAGCAGCAGATTGCTGCCATTCAGATGCAGCAGCAAGCGGCAGTTCAGGCGCAGCAACAGCAGCAGCAGCAACAAGTCACCCAGCAACAACAGGTGAACGCCCAGCAGCAGCAAGCGGTTGCGCAGCAGCAGCAGGCGGTGGCGCAGGCTCAGCAGCAGCAACGGGAGCAGCAGCAGCAAGTTGCCCAAGCACAGGCGCAGCAGCAGCAGGCGCTGGCCAATGCGACCCAGCAAATCCTGCAGGTGGCGCCCAACCAGTTCATCACATCCCACCAGCAACAGCAGCAGCAGCAACTGCAGAACCAACTGATTCAGCAGCAACTGCAGCAGCAGGCGCAGGCACAGGTGCAGGCCCAGGTGCAAGCCCAGGTGCAGGCCCAGGCGCAACAGCGTGAGCAGCAGCAGAATATCATCCAGCAGATCGTGGTCCAGCAGTCGGGCGGAGCTACCGCCCAACAGCAGCAGCAGCAACCGCAGCAGCAATCCGGACAGCTGCAGCTGAGCAGCGTGCCCTTTTCGGTTTCTTCGACGACGACGCCAGCCGGAATAGCCACCTCCAGTGCCCTGCAGGCGGCCCTCTCCGCCTCCGGCGCCATCTTCCAGACAGCCAAGCCCGGATCCTGCAGTTCCTCCCTCCCCACCAGCAGTGTGGTCACAATCACCAACCAGAGCTCCACTCCGCTGGTCACCAGCAGTACTGTGGCCAGTCTGCAGCAGGCACAGGCTCAAGCTCAGCTCCACCAGCAGCAGCAGCAGTTGATCACCGCCACCATTGCAGCAGCAACTCAACAGCAGCAGCAGCAGGGACCACCTTCTCTTGCGCCCACCACGCCCTCTCCAACTACGAATCCCATCCTGGCCATGACCTCAATGATGAATGCCACAGTGGGCCACCTGTCTACTGCTCCGCCCGTGACTGTTTCTGTGACCAGCACGGCTATCACTCCGTCGCCGGGCCAGCTGGTCACCCTCAGCAGTGCTAGCAGCGGAGTAGGAAGCTTCACTTCCACGCCCACCAAGGAGACGCCATCGAAGATGCCCACCGCCACGCTGGTGCCCATTGATTCGCCTATGACGCCTGTATCTGGACATGACACCTGCACCACACCCAAATCCTCCACTCCTGCCAATGTCAGTGCATCCGCGGAGGCCAGCAGTTCCACGAGCGAGGCTCTGCCCAACGGAGAAGCCACAGACCGGGCTTCCACGCCCTCCAAGGGCGCTACCACTCCCACCAGCAAGCAAAGCAATGCGGTGCAGTCTACGAGCAGCAGCACCACTCCCAGCTCTGCCAGTGGAAAGGAAGAACCCAAGGTGGCAAACTCCGTCAGCTCTACGTCCGCCACATCAACGCCAACCACGACAACGATCAGCAATGGGATCGGGATGGCCAGAACTACATCAAGCTCCACTTGTACCACCACCGCTGGCACAATCACCACCAGTTGCATCACTTCAACCACAAGTTGTACCAGTACCTCCACAACCACCACGACGAGCAACAGCAATGGAGCTAAAGATCTGCCCAAGGCGATGATCAAGCCGAATGTTTTAACCCACGTCATCGGTGACTTTATCATCCAGGAGTCCAACGAACCCTTCCCCGTCACCAGGCAGCGATATGCGGACAAGGACGTCAGCGATGAGCCACCAAGTAAGTATATACATATGCAAGTGCTACAACTACAAAATTGTATTCTCTCCGTATCACCACCATTCTTATCTCTTCGAATGATTTATTTCCGCAGAGAAAAAGGCAGCCATGCAGGAGGACATCAAGCCAAGTGGAATAGCATCAGCTCCGGCCTCGGATATGGTTTCCTGCGAACAGTGCGGAAAACTGGAACACAAAGCGAAACTCAAGCGGAAGCGATACTGCTCGCCGGGATGCGCCAGGCAGGCCAAGAACGGCGTCGGAGGAGTTGGAGCAGGAGAGACCAACGGCTTGGGAACGGGTGGAATCGTTGGCGTGGACGCCATGGCATTGGTGGACAAACTGGACGAGGCGATGGCCGAGGAGAAGATGCAGACGGAGGCCATGCAGGCGATGTCCGAAACTGTGCCCATTCAGTCGAATCCAACGGACATGACACCGTTAACGATGCCAGTGCTAGCGGCCATTCCAGCGACTTCCCCACTTTCGTTGCCTCTGGCATTGCCGTTGCCTGTTGCAATTGCTGCTCCTGCACTGCCACTGCCAGTGCCAGTGGCTCCGGCTGGGGTGGTCACTCCTGCGGTAGCGCTGCCATCCTCCAGTGTGAATGGATCGGATCGCCCGCCCATCAGCAGCTGGAGTGTGGAGGAGGTCAGCAACTTTATCCGAGAACTGCCTGGGTGTCAGGACTACGTGGATGACTTTATCCAGCAGGAGATTGACGGTCAGGCGCTGCTACTGCTTAAGGAGAACCATCTTGTGCACGCCATGGGCATGAAGCTGGGCCCAGCCCTCAAAATAGTAGCCAAGGTGGAGTCCATGAAGGAGGTTCTGCCGCCAGGCGATTTGAAGGATGCGGCCGGTGGGGCGCAATAGTGTCAGCGGGATGAGCCAGGAGATGAGATAATGCCATCGCCCTCGTATTCGATTACTCCGCCGCCGTATTCGCCGGTGGGTCCGGGGTCGGACAGGCAAACCGTTCCAACACCCACTCCCGCTCCTGCCAGCACTCCGCCGGAGTCTGAGGATAGCAGCGGGGGCAGTCACCTGTGCTTCGACCTGACCACACGCCTCTGCCACGACCTTCGGCTGGAAGAGGAGCCGTAGCTCTGGACCGGGTCCAACCCGGTCCGTCGCCCAAGCTGAATCTGATTCACTTGAAGCGCGCGCTGTAGACTTTTTGTACGTAATTTAAAATAACTAGAGGGGTGTTGTCGTAGCTCAAGCAAAAGGCCGCCGCATGTATGATAAAGCATAGACTGTTGTCCCAGTCATCAATTCATCAATCAACTTGTATAGAACTTCACCATAACAATTAAGCGCTAACGTATTTATTTGAACGTTGTTTATCACTACACAACACCCTATGGGAAGAGCATGAAAAAATCACTTAAACTAGAGGTAAGCTGGGAATATTCTTAGATATTTAGCTTTAAAACTTAAGCCTGAAGTAATTCCTAAGTGAAACTGAATTGAATACGACAACTGAACATTTAATTTATTGACTAATTTAGCGCATGATGAGTAGCGTTTTAAGGCACTCTGGCTGGCAAGGCTAGATCCCGAAAGCACAGTCAAACTTCCATAACTCGAATTAATAGTATAGATTTCTGGGAAGGAGCATTTTTTTTTGTTATTTTTTAAAAAAAAGCTAGTTAATAATAAATTTTTTTTGTAATAGAAGTATCCTTTTTTTTATATTCAAATAAAATTTTGTTCCCGAAATCAAATCGATCGGTTCAATAAATTCTGAGATATAATTATGTATTATATTAAAAATGTCGGTCATTTAGCTTTGTTCTATGAATTCGACTTGAGATAAACTTACTGAAAAACTGTACAATAAAATCGATCACCAGATGGGTGCTTTACTGTTACCTCTTAAAATAGAAACATTTGGATTCAAACAATATTATTTATAGATAAATTCGAGTTATGGAATTCGACTGTATCTTCAAATTTACCTTAGGTTACACATACATACACAAGCATCTTAATATATAATAAGATATATTCAATTTTTTTTTAAAGTTCCGTGGTTGTATATTTTGTTTACAACATTTTTTTCCCATCGCTGAACAAAATAAAAACTGTCACTGTTTAGTGTTAAATTAACGAGAATATGAAGTCTAAATCGAGTTTTAATGGTACGAGGGATTTGAAAAGGATATTTGGTTGCTATTCAGTTCTCTCATCAATGTTAGTTGCGTTTCTGAATATATAATTTTATTTTTAACCAAAAGTTAAAAATAATTCCACCCAACTCCGTTATCTGAAAAATCTTTTTATGATTCAAAAGTAACAAAATAAATACTTATTTTTGGAAAGGTTATTTGTAATATGGTTTATTCAATAATATATATTTTTCTTTCAAATATGCAGACACATAAAAATGTTGAATATATTTTCAATATTGTTATTATCGGTATAATGTTTCGAACTGCTATGCCTCTTAAGGTTTTCAATTTAATTCCATAATAATATTTTGTGGCTGTGTTAAAGTTTTAATGTTTGTTTGTTGCGTTTGTTTAGTGTTTGCAGATTGATTTACATATAGATTTGCTTCAACATTACAACGATTTTGTTTTCTCTATAATTTATTTGGTGTTGACTTTTGTCTCGATTTTCACATTCGTTTTGTTGCGTTTAATTAATTTGTTACGATCTAGAGCTAAGAAAACGTTGTTTATTGCGTTTATCGCGTTTCGTCGTGGGCTTGTTTACCTTTTGTTCTGGGTTGTTACCTATAGTTCCAATTTAATCGTCATTGTTCAACAATATTTGCAGTATGCTACACATATATCTAATGCTCGTAGGTCGGTTAATATTTCATATGCTAAGATAACTACTTTTTAGTTGCTTTTTGTATATAGATATATATATTTGCATTTTCGTTTTCATTTTTGTTTTTTTTTTTCGGATTCAATGGAAAAGTCACAGAGTTCTGCGCTGTAATTCGTCTCTAAATATATATTATTTATACTCCATATGGTATATGGTACTATAACACTTGTATTATGCAAATTGGCAACATTTGAACAAAGAAAACGTCGTCTCTATTTGGTTTTTTCTTGTATTCATGCAACATCGAAACCGCACAGAGGTTTCGGTAAAATTCGAACAACTTCTCATCGGACTATGAACACGGGGTTGAGTTTGCATCGAGTGGTTACCTTATAGACGTACTTGAGGTTGAGGATGGAGTAGGATGATGGCTTCGCGGGGATGGGTGATGGGTTCGAAATCGGTTTTGGGAAATCGGTTGAGGTTTTTGGGGGCTGAGGTCCTACTTGCGAATATCGTTATCTAAAGTAAGTCACTTTAGCAATTTGTTTTTGGTGTTTGCTTTCTACTATGGATAAGTTAGTGTATTGTTTACATTTCGCTTTCGCCTAGATACAATTTAAGAATTATTTAAGTTTAAAGCGTTTCTTTGCTCTTGGTTTTTTTTTTTTTTTTTGGTTTTTGGTGTTTGGTTCTTCTGTTTTTTTTTTCTTTAATATCCACGTCGTTATTTTGATTTAGGTTCATTCTTATTGATCTTAACATCGTTGTTTGAAATGTTTTGTGGTCTGATGTCTTCGATGAGGCCTATTGGTGTTTGGTTGCTTGTTGGCTTTGTGTTGTTTTGTTTTGTGCTTTGGCATTCATCTCTCCCTCAGCTAGCTGCTTCGTTGGACTGCTTTTTCCATATCCGATCTCCATATTCCTCATCTTTCTATATGCTATAGAAAAATATAACACGATAATAATGGGGCGCTTGGCTTGTCCCGCATTTCAAGATCAAAACAATTCGCATCCCCGCTGGGGAACTCACATACAGATTCACCTTCGTTTCTGGGGGCCACTAGGTCACCGCCCAGTCGAAGCCAGGCTTCGACTTACTCTTCCATTTCAATTATCGTATCATAGGCTAACTATATAAAGTACTAGATCACGCACTTACACTCACGTTCGTCGTCCGATTGGGAACACAAATCCCCCGCTGATGGTGCTCAGATAGTGGGTGGAAGATCGTGGGTGGAAGGTCGGGGGTCAGTTCAGATTCGTGTGGGTGGTGGTTGGGGTGAACACATGAGTACTTATTGTTCTAACTGAGAGATGTGCGAGAGACTGTGGCTCCCTCTTCTCCCTTCTGTGCATCATCAATGTTTTTGGTTCCGTCTTGGTCGAGGCATTTCGATATAAGGCTAGGTTCCTAAGTGATCGGGTAATTGTTTGAGTTCGTTCAGGATCTTTTGTAACATAACGTAGGTGAGGAACTAAAAAAGCAAAGCGTACAACAAACATGCAAAGAAAATAAAATATAATGTGTTTTTCTTTTCGTGTATCGCATATAAAATGTTTTATTTTTTGATGTATAAATACAAATATAATTTGTGTTGTTTTTAGTTTTGTATTCGTTTTTCTGTTTTGTTTTTTTTTTTTTTTTTGTTTTTGCAAGATCAAGATGAATAACAATTTAAAGCACAAAAGCATAAAGTAAATTAAGATAAAATAAAGGTATATATTAACTATATATTACTTAGATTTGCAGATTAATCTAAATGGTGTTTATTTTCCTGCTGCTGATATTGAGTAATTCCTTCCTGTATATTTTTGATTTAGCAAATGGTTTTTTTTGTATAATTTGTTTTTTTGCAGCGCCCAAGGTACCGTGGTTAAATATTGCATATATAGTTTGATTCTGCTTCAGCGTTTGAAATAATAAACTTAGTCAAAGGGCACACTCGCACATACACAGAAAGAGAGAGTGAGAGAGAGAGAGAGAAAGGGAAAGAGAGACACAGACACACAATAAATGTATAATTTCTAAAGTTATAAATTTAAAAATACAATTTTTTCGATCATTTAAAATGTAACACAATGGGCAACGTTATATAATCAATCATCAATATACAATCAATAACACAATACAATCACTTAATTAATGGGCATGGGGAGCGAAACAAGGGGAAAGGGGAAATAGATATTGGCTGCTAGAGATATAGATATAGATCGGGATCTGTTAAGCTGTAATCTTAGTTTTCTTATCCTAGGGACGACACGCTTAAGCGCTTCTTAGCTTTTTTTGTTTACCTCTAATCTGTTCTCTTCTCATCTGTTCTGTTCTGTTCTGTTCGGTTATTCTGTCTGCCGCCCTATGCTGATCTCGTTCGCCTCTGTTCTCATCTGCTTCTGTTACGGTTACGGTTACTGTTACTGTTCTCGCTGTCATTCGAATCACAATCAACGCTTTTTGTATCATTATCGTTACGTGCTTACTGCCTTAGTTACTCCTCTAACTTCTCCTCTTCCGATTTTGTCAACACTTACAACACTAAAAACTTGATTTGCATTTGCTTTTTCATCTTCCACACTCCAACCGGTTACCCGTTTCCATTTCAAATTGAATTTTTCGGAGTTGGACATCAATTTTTTGAAATTACAACTTTTCGGGATTTCTATTTGTAAACTTGAAATGTAAATAGTTTTTGAAAATTTAAATAATATGAATAGTTACCAGATTGAATTTAAATTGGTCGGAATTTTAATTTAAATTGAAAAGTTTTACATTATGCTCACCAAAAATGTGAAAAACTAAATTTTTAAAATTTAACTATTCTGGCTTGCAACCAGAGCAATACACTTAAATTTTTGGCCTAAGTTCAATTTCATATCTAAAGCAAAAAGTATTCGAAAAAGTGAAATACTATCCAAGAATGCCGATTCTTGCAAATCCAAAGCGGTATTGAACTGGGAACGGGTCCCAAGCATTTTGTTGCTGCGATTCTTCTTAAAAATGTTTGTGTTTTTTTGGCGGATCTGCTGCAGTTCCGCCCAGATTGTATCTTAAACTTCCGGTTCGGGGGTTCTTAAAAAACTATTACATAAATATGCCTGGGGTGTAGGGGAAGGGGGGGGAAAGGGGGGTTACTGCTTTGCGTGTGCAGGGAACACTTACAACATAAAGCGAGACAATGACGTATACAACTAAGCATTACACACAATTACAAAAATGTATATGGATTACAATTAATATAAAAAAAAAACGTAGAACGTACAACAGTAAAACATAGTCAAGGGTGGTTTTAGGTTTTTTTTTGGGGGAGGGGGAGGTCGGCTGGGTGACATAATCAAGTGAAATTCACTTGTGGTCTGTGTGCGTGTAGGGGGTTGGTGGGTGTTTAGGGTATTGGGTGTTTAGGAGGGTGTGGCTGGTCAAGGGGGCGTGGCGTGGCGTCGCGACTTAGAAATTCATTTGTCATGTTTTGCGCGGCGGTGTCGGCGGCGGCGGCAGCGCAGGCGCAGACGCATGGCTCGGCGGTCGCATGCCGATGATCATGTCTTTGGGAATGTTTTTGTATTTTGCTGAAAGATGACGGGACTGGTGAGCAACTTGAGTATGCCAGGACGTGGCCGCATCGGCGGTGCCGGCTGCTGCATCTTACCTGCTCCCGCCGAAGCATTTGCCTGCTCCTCGCGCTGCTGCAATTGCTGCTGTTGCTGCTGCTTCAGCGCGTCGCTGTAAAAGTTCGACTTGCGCATATTGCCGCCACCCAGTCCCAAGCCGATGCCACCCAGTAGGGCGTTGATGTTGCTGTTGCCGTTGCTGCTGTTGCTGCTGCAGCCGTTGCTGCTGCTGTGGCTGCTGCCATTGTTGCAGCTGCTACTGCTATTGCCGCTGCCGCTGCCATTGTTATTGTTGTTGCAACTGACCACCGACGGCAAAGGCGGCTGCTGCTTCGAAGCATGCTTGTTGCCCACGCCCATGGCCATGCCCATGCCTAAGCCCATCCCAATCCCCGAATCCGCCGAAGGCGTCGTCAATGGCGTCTTACTTGGTACTAAACTTATGCTAGAAATTGCTGGTGGTAATGGAGATCTTTGTGAATCGTTGCCAATCTCGCCCGTGTACCTGTGAGTGGGTAAATATAGCGGTTAAAACTGGGTAGCTTCGTAGGTAGGGCAGCCTCCCACTCACTTTATATTGGTGTACTCGCGGCCAACCTGCAGGCTCTGCTCCTCGGCCCGCTTCCGGGCGATCAGGGTCTGGATGTAGTGCTGCACCGCATAGTAGACAAACTTGTACTGCGCCTCCGTTTGGACGAGGCCGGAACGTTGCGATCGGACCATCTGTATAGTGCGTTGGATGTCGATTTCGGTATCCAATCCTGGCGAGAAGCGATTAAAAAAAGGTTAAGTTGGGTTGGGGCTTTGGTTTTGCTTTGCTCTACAACGTTTGTCCTTCAGTTGCTTTGCAAAATCAGTCTAAGCTATTTCTTTGTTGTATACCCTTGCAGAAAAGTCAAAATATAAAGTATATATATTTTTGATCATCATCACTAGGACAGTCGATCTATCCATCTGTCCGCTCTTACGTTTTTACGCAAACTAGTCTCTCAGTATTATAGCTATTTGGATGAAACTTTTCCAAAAGTCTTATTTTTATTCCAGGTAGTATATATAAAATATACATATACAATACAACAAAAATATAAGTTCGCCGTTTTTAAATGTATAAGAATATACTCCGAGATATGATGGATTACTATTTTAGAATTACGGCTTTATAGAAAATCAGACAATGCTAGCAGCTATATGGTGTTATAGAAACGGTCGAAAAATGCATTGTTTTTATACATATATGCATTACTAAATGAAATATATAATTTCTGTTTTGTTTTCGTAGCTGCAAGGGTATATAAAGTTTGCTTCCTTTTTTTTATTTATGTTTTTTTAACTCAAATACTATATCTTACCATTGCGCACGATCTGGTCAAGGATCATGTCGATCACTATGAAAGTGCCAGTGCGTCCGATGCCCGCCGAGCAGTGCACGCAGATGGGACCCTGTAAATGGGGCAAATTAAGTCAGTTATAAGTGTAAGCATAATTTAATCTTCTGAATAATCGATGAAACACATACCGGCTTCTCGCCCGCCTGGGCCAGGTGGCTCTGGCGCGTGTTGACGTCCTGCAGGAAGTTGAGCACACAGCCCGGATCGGCGGGCACGCCGTGATCCGGCCACACCTGGAAGTGGTAGTGGAAGATGCGGCGTGCTGGCTGATCCCGCCACGAGACGAGAAACTCGCGCAACGTGTAGTCGCTGGTCGAGTTCTCCGAGACGCACTGTATCCGGGCCTGGCCGAACTGCTCCGTCTTGCCCTCGTCCGGCCAGTAGCGGGCGCACTTCTCCTTGCCGCGCTCGTACTCCTTGGTGGTCATCACGATTACCCGTGTGTTCTCCTGCCAGACCATGTTCCAGAAGTCCGTCACCGTGTTCACCTGCGGGGTGAGCAGGCAGCCCTGGGTGGCGATGTATGTCTTGAACATTTCGCGCTCCCTCTCACGCTCCCGCTCAGCCATCGACATGGACGATGAGCCGGCTCCACCAGCTCCTCCAGCTCCTCCAGCTACCGATCCCGAACCGTACGACGAATCGTTGGAGTGCTTTTTGAGCAGACCGGCCAGACAGCTGGTCGTGCCGCCGCCTGTGAGATTGGTGGGTGTGCCCGGTCCGTTGACACTGCTCACTCCGCTGGCTCCCGACGACCCATAGCCGGAGGAGGGCGAGGACGAGGCCGAGGACTCGCTGCGCTTGTGCTTGCTCAGCGAGTCCGACTTGCGACTGCAGGTGGCACAGTTGCTGTACGGCAGCGTTGCGCTCTTCACCGCGCACTGCACGCACGTCTTGTTCAGCACTTGGCAACTGGAGCAGTTTCGCTGGGTCTGGGCCGCCGTGCAGGCGGGGCACGAGGGCACGGAGCTGTTCAGGCTCTCCGACGAGCTGCTCATGTTGTACAGATCGCCGTCGGTGGGCAGGCGTATGTAGTTGGCATTGATGTACTCCGCCCCGGCCACGCTGTGCTCCACGTCCAGCAGCTTAACGCGCGTGTGGTCGTCTGCGATATGGAGGTGGTTAGGAAATTAGTAATTATTAGAAGATCTATAGCATATCTTATTCCAGGCTTAAAATATATTGGACCCTACTTTTAAGCCCCCATTATAAGTGATTTCCAACCTCTAGAGGTTGCTTTGGTTTTATTGACGGAAACACAATCGATTATTAATTAATTTTCATAAAACATCCGGAGAAAAAGTTCTTTAAAACGAACTTCCGGATTCAAAATGTATCGTAGCCTACTTGAATTCTACCAATAAGGGTGATTTCTAAGTTTTGAAGATTACTCTGACTTGTCTGATGTTTTTCTGATGATTATACAATATATAACATCCAAAACTTTCTGTTATTATTTGAACCTGCTTACGAAGTAAATTAAGTAAATGATTGTCATTGGAGTAGAGAGTTGTAATTGCCATATTGATTGGATTATAAAAGTTAGCTATACTCACATGGCAATATGTTGCGGTAGCGGTTCTTCAGCCGGTTCTCCTGCTTGTAGCCCTCGTTCCGCGAGAAGGTGTCCCGACTGTCCTGCTGCAGTGACTCGAACTCCTCCCAGAAGCCTCCCTGAAATCAGGTGGGATAAGTAATCGGAAAAGTTGGGGGCATTTCATTATCACTCACCTTGACCAGCTGTTCCACCCGGGCATTGATTCCGGCTGCCGTGATTCGCGTGGCGTTAAAGGGTTGCCGCAGGTGCACCACTGTTCCACACGTCTCCACCATTGGATTACGCTTGTAGTGCTCAATAAGTTCCGACAGGGTGGCAAACGATTCGCCGCCGCCGACGTCGTACTTCTTGTCCTGCAAGATCGGGGGGATTTCGGTTAGGAATCAGGTACTATAATAATAATAAAAATAATAATAATAATAATAAAGGTGCATTTTATTGCGGGACACGTGGAGGGGGTCGACGAGTTCGATGGAGCGTCAAGAGATTAGCTAATAAAATCGAAAACGTGACTGCAATGTTTAATGGGAAAAAGGCCAGCTAGACATGTAAATGGCATAATTGCAACCGCAAAAACCGCAAAAACTGCAAAAACCGCGCACACGGCTAAAGGTGTAGTAATAGTGGAAAAATGGTTTTGGAATTACGTTGAAACTGCAACTGCACTGCTTGGCCCGGTTGAAGCTCCTGCTTAAAGCAGTTGGCATGTCCCAAGGCAAAGCAGTAAAGCATTTAAGTTTATACAGTTAACACTCAATATATTGAACTAGGGAAACCTTAAAAAGTTGTAGGTTCTTTATTAAAAATAAGATTTAAATTATTTAAAATCAATTCTAGATTGTTTTCGTTAAATTGTTTTTTAATTTTTTTGAAAATACCATTAAACAATCTAACTTTAGGAGTTTGAACTGTAGCGTTTTAGCCACTGTACAGCAACAACAACGGCTAATAAATGCACATATTACTCGAGTATTGAGCCAAGGTCGAGCGATGAGGAACTTTATGGACAGTGGGACTTTGTTGCTATACTGCCATCGATTTGCATTTGCATTTTGCACCCTCCGAACAGAGGGGTGTTATATCTGGTTAGTTGGGTGGTTACATACAACATACCTGCCATCGAATCATGACATGCGTTACTTTGTCGTCCGTCCGCACGGATAGGACAAAATCGCCAGGTTTGCTCTGAGATTCACGGACGAGAAAAGAACCATTCTTGCCACGATCCAGGATCAATTTTTCCGCTTCCTTGCCAGAAAGATTGCCATGAAACCATCTGCAATGGGATATAGAAAAGTTCCAGGATAACCATTAGTAGGAATTTTTTGATCTGTGTCTATATGTATCTATATCTACCGATCGATGGCGCATCAACTGAACGAACTGAGCGTTTTACTGACTGAATGACTGAGTGCTCGACTGACGACTACGTGTTCGCTCAAAATGCAATTACAAACTATACGAGAAGCGCGCAAAAGCGCAAAATACTAGTGCCAACAACAACAACACCAGTAAAAACAACTAAAACTGCAACAAAAGCAACCACAATACCAATAAAAAAACCAACTACAACAACTAGTAGGAACCAAGCAGCGCAAATACAAATCGAATGTAAGTACTGTCAAGATTCAATGGGTGAGGTTTTTTCAAGTCTATTAGTCATACTTTCTTAAAAATTTTTCAAAATATATGTCTCTTTTGTTTTTAATATTTTGATGTTGTTATTGTGCCTTTGTGCTCTTATTTATTTTCTTTTCTAATTTATTTGTTATTGCACCTCCTATTTAAAGAAAAAATACTTTTTTTTTTAATTTTTTTTTTTTTGTTCTCATATAGTTTGTCACATTTAGAATCCATTATTATTATAATTCATTATTTTTCTGGGATCTTACTGTACATGTAGTTATTAAAGCACACACCAGTAAAAGTTCGAAGAAAACAGTCAAATGCAAGGCGACAATGGCAATAACAACAGCAATAGTGGCAACAACACGCATACGCCGTGTGGAAAAGCACAAGTTGAATCGAAGCCAGCTACTTGAGGCACGGGACTTATAAGTCGACCCGTCTGGCCTGCTCAGCTTAGTTGACTTGACAGACTTGAGATCGTCATCGCCATGGCAATCGCAATTGTATATTGCGATGTGACATAGAAAAAAAACGTGGCTAAATTATGCTCAAAAAGTGGCAAAAAGGGCCGTTTTAGAGCTCTAAACACTTGTGCCTAGGAATTATTTTCATAGTTTCTTTTAAAAATAAATAATTAGTTTAAAAGTAGATAAAATCTATTCGACATCGAATTTCGCAATTCGATTCGCACACCTCCCACTGTTGGCTTATAGTTCATTGCTTTTGTTTTGTTTCGTTTTACCTCCCTCCAACTATTTTGCATAAATAACACTAACTTAAAAAACTTGCTTTGAATGCCATTATCGACCCATGTGCTGCTGTTGTCTTTTCCATCTTTTAGCCCGCTTTCGAGTTCGTCGCCACCAACCAAATCAAACAAAAAAAAAAAAAACAAAATATACTGACTACGAGCAAAAGCTAGAAAACAATTGACAACATTGAGTTGTCCTTAAGCCGGTTTCAATTTAGTGCCTCTGGGGTCATAGATATCATAAAATATGTCATCGAGACGCGAGAATATGGATGGTGGTGGTGTCCGGGCGACTAAACACTCATGTTTAATGTATGCGACAGCATAGAAGTGCTAAGAGCTTAGTTCCCCCGGATATCCCTCCTACACAGAAAACAAAAATGTTTTCAGTGCAACAAAAATTTTATTTAAGATTATCTTATATTCTTAAAGTTTTTCTCTTTTCTAGATTAAGTAATAACTCCATGATAATTTCTCTGATTCCTTTGCCAGCAAATGTTCATTTTTTGCGATTATGACAGTTAATAACAATTTTTATCTGTGCATATTGATTGATTTTAGCCTGCTAAATCAATTCATCTTCCGCGTGCGATTGTGTGTGCCGTTGGCTTGGCTATTAATAGAAATTCATGTAGAAACAATTAACATTACATTAGAGCCACACACAGTCGTGCATTTCAATGCTGTCTGTTTTTTCAACCTGTTACAGATTCAAGGTGGCCCGAACCCGATCGGTTGGTAGTGATAAGAATGAGTTTTATAGGTTTATTTTTAGCAAAACGGAAGTTAAAAAAAAACTATTACAAGCGAGTCTGCGCATTTGCACACTGCTTGCTAGCACGTAGGCCGAAACACACTGCTTGAAATGCATCAAAAGCTTATGAACTGCTTGCCAGAGGCAAGTTTGACTCGTTCGTAAAGGTATCAGAAAAAACATACCTTTTTATTACCAAATGTTTAAGGTGATGAAGGAGAATTTCACTTTCGTAATTTGGGCTTTCTAAACTTGAAGTTAAAAACTAGTTGAACGATAAAAAATATTTAAATTAAAATCGAGAAAGCAGCTATTTCCGTTTGAACAGAATATGGTCAATATGAATAAATCGCGAATTCTTTACGGTGATTCAACAAATAACTCGGGCTGTGCGTGTGTGGAAAGGTTCTCGCGATATTTGCATAAGACAATTCACAGTTTTCGGACCACAGCTATTAGCACATTGGCGTATTATTTAGCCGATCGTTTATTTGCGTCCATCGAGCAAAGATGCCTCGAATTCGGGGACGCCTCGCCCTCTGGCGTCTGACCCCGTGAAATCAAGTTGAACTAAACAATTATCGCACCACACATCGATCATAACTCTCATATCCTTTGTGTAATTCTGCCGAACGTTGTTGTTTCCACCCATATTTCGGTGTTGAACTTAAATTTTAGCACTGTGACGATAATATAACACAACACAAATTACTTTTACTGCTCTCCCCCTTTTTTTCTCGTCGAATTAAATCGGGCAGATTCGGTGGAAAGGGTGGGGGAAGGGGTTGAGTTGGGTTAATCGGCAGTCGACAAAAATATCCACAGAAGTATTACCACCGGAGCGGAGTACGTCAGTGAAAATTTCACAACTTTTTGCATCATTTACAGTTACACTTACAGTCGCAGTCGCAGCCGCGAATACGAATGTGATATATTTACATACGAAGGAAGCTGAAGTTGAAACTGTGCGCCATTCATGAAAGCGCCGCCTAAGGTCAACAAACAGATTTACAGGCACACATGAGTGTGTGCAACTTATATGTGCGCATTGTACATGTATGGATCCCTGAGTTTTTTTAATCGTTTCGTTTGTCACAGGTTTATTTATTTTTTTGTGTGCCAACGCACCTGGAAAGGCGGCAGCGAAACGGGTGTTATGGGGGTTACGAAGAGGGACGCGGAATCAGGGACCGATGCCTTCATTTAATTAACTGCTTAGCTCGGAAAGGTGTTGGAGTGAGCTGCTTCTCCATACCCTAACCACCCACTCATCAGCAGTGTTCGGAGCTAAGAAATCAGGTGGTCCAAGCAAGTACAGTCCAGTCAAAATATAAGAACAGACTTTTAACTATTATATAATTATACTTTAAGTACACAGCTAATCTATGCTTATTATAAGTATTTAAAACTATCTATAAAGACTTTAAGACCATAAGATGCAAATCAGGGAGTTACTAAAAGTTCGTCTCGGGAAATTTAAACTTGGAGATTTTTCACCGTACGGGGGGGGGAAAGATTGGTCTAGAGCCGTTAACTTTCCGTGGAGTTTTTCCCCCTTGCAGTTGGGACATTCCACTGAGAGCATCTTTTAGTCGGCCGGCTGCATGAATTTGCACAAATTAAAGCCTTTTTATTTGATCAGCAGCAACAGCACACGGTTGTGCAATGGAAAAAACGGAAATATGCAAAACAGAAGGCAGCAGCGCTCGAAAGCCATTACGAGAAATGCGATTTCATAAATCGTTTATCAGCCGCATGGCAAAGGAAAACAAAAATAGCGGGAGATAAATATTGAGGGGGAGATCGAGGCGAGCAAGGGAGATTTTGGGGGCAGAAGGCGGGGGCTTCCCCATTGTTGACCTAGTGAAGTGACAAGTGAGAGACGCGTGACTCGATCCGAACACCGGAAATCGCGTGGATAGAACTGTCAAAGCTATTGGCAAATCATTCGCAGATCATTTGATATGATATACGTTAAGATAAAGTAAAAATTGTTTTAATGGGCTGAGAACAAAGCAAGGTGTATAAATAAGATATATACAAAGGATATGCCTTTATAAACAATTCCCTATCTGATTTGTATGTACTTACATTATACTAAATCCCATGAATGCTAACATTATTAGGACCGAATGAATTCCTTCAGTTTTCATGGTGCTAAGAGTATTTCCAAAAGGTTTAGCATAAATTAGAACCCAATAAAATATAACCACCAGAGGGAAAAACTCCTATAGATCAACTTAACAAGCCACTCAACACATTCACCTATAATGAATCAATTTCGATAGAAATCAACATAAATAACCAAATAACCAAAACTGAAAACTGGCTATAATACCAATTCAAGCTCAACTAAAAGTCAAAGATAATTAATGGGACATAATACTCCAGCAGAGATATATGTAAATATTCTGGGGAAAAGTAAGAATTGAGACTTCTAAGACGGGGACAGCCCACACAAACAATGAAACAAACAAACAGAAGGTACATGGCACAAGCCGCCGAGAGAAACACCGAGACGAGATCGGTTTGGGAGTGGGATGGAATCTTTGTGGAATGTGGGCAGTGGTCGGCGGACAGCAAGACATGGGTAAACATTCTGTCGGAGATTGAAGAGATAATTCCGATCCAAGATACAATGTCTGCAGTGGATAATACGACGAACTCTCCCGTTTCCTCAAGTGCGTAATTCCACTTGGGCATTTAGATAAGTATTTACCCCACCACCCACAACTCAATCTTCAGCTCTAAATGTAAAAATCAATATCGAATTTTGCCTGACAATGGGCTAATTGTTTGAGCAGGGGATGAAATACCATATTTGAGTGGCGATCTAAGCAGGTCCATACCATTTCATTTCCCCCTTCACTCGGCGGACATTCATTCATTCATATTAGAACGTCAATTTACGACATTTTTTCCTCCGGCACGATTGCTTGTTTTTGTTGTCGAATGCTTTGCGTAAATATTTACTCATTTTGCGTGGCAATTTTGAACACATGACAATTTGTGTTGTGCTGTTTTTTTGTTTTGTTTCGGCGTCAACTGCCTGTGATTGCCTGCCTTATTAGGGTTAATGCTAATGGGCAGCAGATTGGCTCCAGACTTCTCTCGAATCGTTTGCTACTCTACGACATGTGACCGACAAACAGGGCGATGCTAATTTAAAATTGTTTTTGATTCTTGTTTTTCTGATCGCTAATTGAGAGGCAATTTTTGATTATGTCTTCCCTAGGATATCTTTTGGAGAGGTGAAATAGCTCAAAACTATCATTAAAAGGTTTGCAGGGTATCATTTAACTTGCAACCTAACAAATTAAAAATTTGCACTTTGATAACAATTTACAATTAATATCACACGCGCCCCAAATCAGTTAATTACGTTTCACAGACGTTTTTTGCTAGCCCCTGATTCGGTTTTAAATTTTTGTGGTGGCTCTGGACCAACCAGAGGACTTACGTGTAACCGTGGAGCTGGAACCGCATGTTGGCCAAAAGGGCCAGGGTGCTGGTGGAGCAGCTGGCTCCGCCGAAGGCTGTCGGGAATTGGGGCGGGGTGGCTGTCCAGGAGGTGGGCGTAGCCGGGTAGGAGGCCTGGGGGCTGGGAGTGAGCCGGTGGAGGGATTCAGTGGACGTGGAGGCGGATGCGGCGGCAGAGGGTTGGGCGGACAGGGGACGACGTCTACGGTTGTTCAGGCGGTTGTTGTGCTGATTACTTTGGTCAGTGCTCCTGGCCACACCCTTGATGATCTGGGCCAGCTCGTCATGGGTCATGCAGTTCTTGCACGCCGTTTCCTTTTCCTGGGCCTCCGGTGTCTCCGGTGGGGTGCTCTTTGACTTCTGACTTTTGGCGGCCTTGAACTTGCCGCTCCTTTCACGCTCCTCCGATCGTCTTCCCTTACTACTTCCGTAGTGCGCTTGTATGGCTCTTTCGTACTCAAAGTTGCGCTGCTTATTGTACGCATTGTTGTTTATACTATTATTATTGTTAATGTTGTTACTATTATTATTATTATTATTATTGTAGACTTGTTTCTCTTGCAGCTTGTGATTGACAACATTGCCCAGCGAGCTGGACAACTTTTCCAGGCATTTGTTGAACAGCATTTTCTTCACTCTTGTTTCCTTGCACACACCAAAACCACAATAAAAAAAAAAACTTAGATAGTAGTATTCCACCGTGGAAAAATGCGTCTCGGTTGTGTTTTTTTTTATTATTTTCCTTTTTGTTTTATGTAACAACTTGCCCACACACAACACAACGAACGCACACACACTGAAAACACAAAAGCTAGAATTCTTGTTTTAGCCGCTGTTTGTTTTGCTTTTTTGTTTGCTTTTTTATTGATCTTAGTCAGCGCGATTAAGGTGAAATGTGTCTATAGTTTGTCAAATAGAGTGTTGTTTACCCCGCATTCGTTTTTTATTGCACAATTTTCTTGAGAGCCAACAACAATTTCTTCTCGTATGACTTGACTTTGGTGGCTTTGACCACAGTGGTGCTGGTAGTGCCGGTGGTTGTGCTGCTTGTAGTGGTGGTTTTGACCTCTGCTGGTGATGCGGCCTGCTCGTTGAGACGCGTTTGTGCCGCAATTAAATGCTCCAGGACAAATGTGGCCGAAGGCATAATTTTCGCGGCTTGGTTTTTGAAACACACAAAAAACTCGTTGGATGTAAGTAATAACACGAACTGAGCGAACTGCTTGCCGCTCAACAGCGACTGCTTGCGAGCTGAGCTGAGCTGCTAACCCGTTGGACCGCAACTCGAGAATGAAGCGCCTGCTGCCGGGTCTGAAGCTTTTTGCCTCGGATTCAGATCCGAAATCAGATTCTTGGCGTTGTCTCAGCGCGGCTTCTCTCTCTCTGCCCGATTCTTCCGCTCTCTCAGTGGCTATATCGCTCCGTGGGGGGATGTGGATGTGAACTGGTGGTGTTCTAAGCGCTGGGGAATGAATGAATCTTGTCTGGCTGGGTACGGCGCTTTTTGTTTTTATATCCAGCCACCGCTCTGGTTAACCCTTCCTGCCGAACTCGTGGGTCAGGGGGTTTTTGTTTATGGGCTTTATTTACTGTCAGCGAGCCAGAAGTCACAGCAAGCAAACAAAACAAAAAACGAAAGACGTTATTCCACACATTGATTGGTAGTGGGTGTGTGCACTGTTTGTGTTGGCTCCTGTTGCAGGCCTTCAAACAGCTTGGTCCTTCGTTGAGCGCTACGAAAATGATGTACATATTCGGGCACCACATGATTGTTTGTATCGAAAGTGTAAGCTCCCTTTCGATTGAATTCTAATTCAGCAACATTTTTAGTTTTAACCTCAACTTAGAGATAGTGCCAGGCTATATAAATCGCACCCGCTCTATGCTTATGAGTAATGTCTGTACTCCTGCATGAATCACCGCCTTCATCGCAATCAGAATCCGAATCATATACATTTCGAAAAGCAAACACACAGAAAATTAATTTCATTCCGAAAATGGTCATTTCGTGATATGAGTGTGTGTTGTGTGGCTTGTAAGAAAAAACAAATACAAAAAGCGCTTTAACGCCGTCCGTTGCCTGCCACCGGAAATGAAACTGAAACCGCACAGCTACAATTGTGGCGGCCATCTAGGCAAGGAGTTGGGCGGTCCAGGGGCAGGCGGTGGGTAGCTGGGTAGGTGAGAGCTAGAAGCGAGTAGTGCCAAAGCTTTCTTACAGCGCAGGCGCAGACGTCAGAGGAGCGAACGTGCGCAGAATATTTTTTTTTGGCCAACACAACAGAGTCGGCAGACGTGCGACTGCCTACGAACTGCGATCTTAGCAACACTTAACTATCAACCACATACCAACCGCGCTCCCCGATGGCAAACTGTTTATTTTTTTCCTATATTTCGTCATTGGTTTTTCTCTGGAACCCAACTAGAACTTGATTCCAAAACAACCTTCAATGTCCACTCAATTGAAAATGTAACCAAAGTGTTCGAAAAAAATTGAAACAGAAGCTCATGAATCAGCTGGGGAAAACCCCACCAGATTTGCATGCACCAATGCAAACAGGATGTCCCAAGCTAGATGGACCAGTTCTCATAGAAAACAAAATGCGCGGCATTGGGCGAAGTAGAAGAATATTAGTCGTTGCAATGCAGTGGAGTGAAAGTAGTCGAATATAATCGAAGTTTGAAAACTAAAGCCCTAATCCAAATAAATTAAATTTTGACCCTGCTTCGATCTTTGGTAACATATAAACTTCAATATAACTTTTGTCTTAAACCAAACGCTTTTACAACGTGTTTATAATATTCTTATTATTTCAAGCTGAAACAACTAGAAGCTGCAAGGTAGTAGATACCCAACCAAGAAATAAAATTGATTTGCGCCGACAAATAGTTTCCTCCAGAGCTCTGTGACCTTGGCTATCCCGAAATCGTTGCTGCAGACCCAGACCGCATTTGGGTACAGCCAAAACCATTTGCAGGGGCAATGGGCACATTTGCAGGGGCAATGGGGAGTGGGCCAAAAAATAAACATAATTTATTGTTAATAATTTGTTGTTTCATCGGGGGAACTTAATATGCCAGGCACACAACTATGAGCCCACCATTTATTGTTCGCCATTCCGAATTCGGTTTTGGGTCTGAGATCGAGATTCCGAGATGGAAACCAGGGACCGAAGTCGCTAAAGCTAAAGCATAATCCATAAGTGAAGCGTGGCAGGCCGAGTGCCCGACGACTATCCCCCAAAATGGCTGGCTAACCCAGTCGCCATCCAATTGCGTGTCGATGGCAGGGACTGATCTATGGACGTGTTCGCACTAAATCAGCCAAAAACCAACAGAACTTTTTGCGGCGGCCGCAAAAGCGTTTTGTTTTGCGAACTGAGTTTATGGGCCATAATATTGGGCATTTGTCAGCTGGATATATAGTACATTTTGAACTGAGTACCTTGAGACCCCACCCAAAAAAGGGGTAGATCAAAAACCGACAGAGAAAGGCAATTAGGAAATTTATTCTAAAATTATTCTAAAATAATTTGCAAATCATAAACTTACTGACAGTGGGAGTGTTTGTAATCGTAGTATTAGTCAGCTAAAATGTAAGTGCTAACAAGGAGACATAGCGTATTTTGAATATGATTCATTTTAAAAATCGATTCAGTGACAAGCAGATAGTTTGAGAATCTTCATCTAAAAATAATGTTCAAGATTCTGTCAACAACTTAGTTGTCCAGGGAGATATATAAATATATATTTTGTTTAAATTTCGCAAAAAGTTATTTTCTAAAAATGTATACACTTATGACATACTACATGCTTAGTTAACTTTTTACCTAAGTAAGTTTACTTCCGTTAGTAAAATAAGTCTCGATTTCTATTTAAAGGGGATCACATTTGTCAAGGTTTGGAGAGGCAAGCCCAGTTTTGCTTGTAACTAGATGGGTTTCCCTACTACTGCTGAGATTTATGATAATACTCCATATTTTTCATGCTCTACCAGCCCAAAACATCTACCGAGATTTACGATCATTGTTATAATTTATATTATTAGATGTAATGCTACTACGTGAGGTCGTCCATGTAACACTTTTTTTGTATCCAGATCAGCTCTCCAATTCCACAAATAGCCGGGGACTCACACGCTGTTTAATGGCGGAAAAGTTTTCCTTTTAGCTCGGGGAATCGCATTTGGGCGGTTCGTTGGCCCCAAACAATTTCGATTTTCTTTGCGTTCCGACGAATCCCATATCCCCATTTATTGTCTCGAATCTCTTCTCGTTTTCTTTGTGGCTCTTTGTTTTGGTGAGGTTTTGGCGAGGGATTTACCTGAATAAATAATTGCGGGGCGGACTTTGTGCGGATCGTGCCGGGAGCTTTAAATTGTCGTGTGCTGGGCCGTTTAGGATACCAAATATAATGACCGATCATCTCGATTTGCGTACATATACGTGCGCTTAAAATTTAATTCAGTTCATGTGATTAACAAGGGGAAAAAACATTAAGTACTGATAGTTTCAGGTGAATTACAATAAAACTTATTTGTAACTAAATATCATTTGGTCAGCAGTAATTCAGCTATAATTCACGGATCACTTTATTACAATGGTTTAAAAATGGATAAAAGAAAGGTTGTATTTATCACTTTTATCGCTTATCTTCTCGAATCTCTTACTACTAGTATAATTTGTATATTAACGAACAAAAAATATGCTTTCAAATTTTAATTTTACAAAATCGTTGTGTTTGATAATCGTGATCATCAAATTAACCGATTTTCAGCTGATCTCGGAAGTACAGTTTAGTCAGCCTACGTTTTGATTTAGTTAAGCTATTAATATTTGATGTCAACAATTAAATTACAATCAATCTACGAGAATTAGATGGATATTATATAAGCAGTAGGTCTAGTGGGGTTCGGTGTGCCAAGCACCTCAGAGCGGTACAGTTGGGCCTGCATTAAGCGGCGTCATTAGGCGGTCCGCCGATCTGTACTATATAATCAGAGCGTCAGAGCTCAAAAGCTGACAGCTTGATCGGGTGCATCTGGCGATGCTGTTTGCCCGGGGGTTGCGTTGATGAGATCGTTCCCAATAGGCGCTGGGCCACATATATTGGATAAAATTCCTCGGGGGACGACGAGTCAACAGTTTGTGGAGTATGTGACGGATGACACGATCGAGGTGATTTGGTAAAGTGGGCGGTAAAGTACCTGCAGCCAAATACATGCACATGGATGACTGTGGTGCGTGTTTGCTCAATTCACTTTATTTGCGTATGTGCACAGAGGAGAACATTTGGAACGGAAATTCAATTTGGAACAATGATTTTCCAAATTTTTTAGATTTTAAAAAGAAAGTCTTGCCTGTACCAAATAAGATTCAAATATATTATATTTAAAACTAGCTATTTTCCCTTAAATATATTTAAAGAAATTATAGAGTTGTAAAGAATATGTGTATTGTTAATGTTTATAGAACACACACTTTGTGGATATTTTCTCAAAGTGTACCCTTCTATAGACATCTATTGCTGCTGCTGTTACGGCTGATGCCTTAGATACAGATACGGATACGGGTACAGATACAGATACAGCTATAGATACAGCTACGTGCACGGCATAATTTATAAACCATTTGTAGGCTTGTCTTAATGGCGAAAATTGAAAGCATTTAGCATTTCAGGCACTCGAGAGTCTGATGGATGGGTAAGGGCGAAGGGCGTGGGCGAGCGCTGGGGGAAGGGGGTGGAGATACGGGGGTGAAGTGCCCGTAATGCCGTATGCCATTATCCAACACAAACAATTCGAAAGCTTAATTGGCGATTGTCAGATTTGTTTTGCTCCTCGACCGATCGGCTAAGCAGTGGAAGAAAGTGCGCGAAACTAAAGCAATTAACAATTATCGTCTTTAATTGCAACGATTAAGTGGGCAGGTAAGCAAACAAAAACAACCCAGTGATTTGCAATTCGGTTGCACTCCAATCCAATTCAGACTCGATCAAAGGTCAAGATCAACGCCGAGAAATAGAAATGGGAATGCAATCGGATGGTGAAATGTCGCGGGAAAATTGGATAAGAGAAGGTTGTAGAATGTCTTGGCAGTTCAGAGAGTGTGGTTCCCACAAGGCAAACACATTCCCATCGGCATCTTTCACATTCCTCTGGAGGTATTTATACTCGCAAGGAATTTGTCTAAATGTGTGTATTCAAGAAAGGTGGAGTTGGGTTTGGCTAACTTTGCACATTTAGAAATAATATTTCTAGAGTTTCTTTTAATAGCTTAGTCTCCTGGTTCTGTAATTTTAACGAGCATGAAACATACGAGTTGAACCCTATCAAATAACCAGTTAAATAGAAATTCCCAGTGTTCTTAGCAAACCTTGCCAAACCATAGTTGGAACTAATAAGTCCCATTGTATGCATATTACATTGACTTATAGAACCCAACAAAAGCCGAACGAATCGATTTATAAATAAACTGACCGCGTAAATTTTCCACAACCCATAATAAACCCACTTTTCGGACCTCTGACGTTCTCAACCTTAATTTAAATCACCCCCCAAACCAACCCCTAAAAATATAATTATGATTGCATTCGATCGATCCCAACCCTTGTTTGACGTCACCGCGAATCAAATGACTTTTGCGATCAATTATAAACCATACAACACCTTCTTAGGCTAAAAATAAACGAAGCTCGGATCGAGGGGCTTTAAAAATAAACCAGAATCGAAAAAAATAACAAAAACGTCACGAGTTTCAGTCAAGGATAAGTGGTTGGTGGTGGCGCTGGGAAACCAGATTGGGGTGTTAGAGTAGAATTACCTTAAACGTCAGTAATGAACAGATGCGGTCAAAATAATAGTGGACAGAATGAATGAACAAGAAATTTTTAGTTCACTAAATAAGTAGCTAAGTGTGCAAAAGGTAAACAAATAATTAATTCAAGTGGTATCAATGATTGTAATTCAGTTGCTTTTAATTTTCTGTTTATAAATTATGATTGTTTATAAAAAGTTGCGCATATTATTGTTATGCTATTATTTCACCCGCTACTGTAAGTACGCACAAGCAGCACCGTTAAGATCCAAAATGCCAATTGGGTTATATTTCTCTCAAGTGCCCGACCAAATTAAGACGGGGGCGTCGGGGCGTGGCCAGTTAAGGTGGCTGACCCGTTAGGATGCGGAAAATGCAGCGTACAAAGAAAAACAAAAGGCAGAAGCAACACTAAGAAACGAGACAAGGCGACAAACAAGAAAGAAAAAAAGAACGAGCGGGGGGCCGTAAAATATATTTGATGGCCTGGGTAGACAGCGGGCAAAAAAATATTAATAAGCCAGAAATACAATAAATAAGGAAAATATTTTGCGCGTGTGGGTTGTAAAAGCCAATATAACAATATAACAATAACAACAAAGACAATGCACTGCTTGTATGGTCACTGCTTTTGTGGGTGTGGGTGTCTGCGTGAGCAACAGGTGTGTGGGTGTCCGATTTAAGTGGAATTAGAAATTATTCACCCACAAATTTGATCTCGACTTGAAATTAAGCCACAAAGCCAAGCTCAGCGTATTTAAAATAATCTTAAAAGAAAGACAAGCTTAGAAGAATTAAATTTCAAGTACCTTTTTGCTCGATTCTTTGTGAGATATTTTAATGTAAGCTTTCATATATCGAACCTTCTATATAATGGTCATTGAGTGCACAAAGCCGCCCCTATTAAGTTTGTTAATAATTTTTTCGCAAACTACAATGTAATGTAGGTATTTGTGTTTACACTCTGTACTTTTTTTTAAATACTATGAAAACAATAAAGTTTCAGACCTTGATCTTTAAATCAAAGTACAGTTTTTTTATGAATATTTTGCCACCCAAAATCTTTAAAATTACTGTAATAACAAAGTATTTTTTTTGTTTTTATAAAACACAATAAAAACTAAAAAAAAAAAGGGTTCGAATATAATCCAACTAAACTTGTTAAGTTGTGTTTTGTTTTTTGTTTAACAATAAAAAAAACTTATTTGTAAAAATAAATTTTAATGCATCTATATATTAAAGAGTAGAGGAAAAGCTTTGAGTTCAACAGAACCGAAATCGATTAGATTAGATGAAAATGAATATTAACATTCAAATAATGTAAATAATTCCTAACGCTCCCTTAACTCATTGAAAGTTGCAAAATCTAAAATCGGCCATTTGTGTTCGATCTGATGCCTTTCCATAAACAAAACGTTATTCGATAACTGTTTATCAACACAAGATTATTCTGAATTTTTACCATATGCGTCGCTTGCACAAAAAAGAACATCTGTTCGCGGGGAGAAAATAGAAAGGGGAGAATGTGATGCAAAATGGGACCGTGCCCCAATTTCCAGACATCGATACCGATTAGGGAAAAGGAATAAGGGCAAGGGAACTGCTTGAAACTGATCGTCTGTAAACACTTGTTATTAATAATAAATCCGAGCCGAAAGCAAACAAATACGATTCATTCTTGGACACAGCGGAGTGGAACTTATGTAGGTCATGGTTTGGTTTCAAGGAGATATATTGAGGATATGGTTATTATATGGTTTAGGAATGAACATAAATCTAATAAGTTACCATCAAGTTTACATTGAAAGGGGTTCTTCCGACTATTGTAACAATTTTTTGATGACCAAGAATACATTTAAGACTTTAATAATTTAAAAAAAATATTTTTCTTTGCAGAACGCCAATGAATTTCAGATCAACGCTTAAATATCAGTCATCTTAATGACGTTATCCTAATAACACTGGCTTATAAATTTAAATCAATACAACATTCTGGAAATGGTCAGGGTAAGTAGCATGCTATCTAACAAGGGTTTCCAAGCCCGTTACTAGCCTAAAACAGGATATTTAGGATATGGTATAAGTTACAACATTTACATTAATCTGATAAGTTTAGTTAAGTTATAATCGCTCTGGGATCATCTCAATAATGTCGCTATTATAAACATATGAATTCGAAAAATTTGTGGAAAATGTCGGAATAATTAGCATGCCATCTTTTAATTGTTTCCAAGCCAGTTTCTAGCCTATAACTTCGGGGGAAGGCCGTCACGACTTATGTGACACATGATCTACCCGATCCAGAACTCACCTTTCCGTGGTGGGCTCGGCACAGATCAGCGGCTGCTTCAGCTCGATGGCCTGGCCATTCTTCTCCTTCAGCTCGCCATTCTCCATGTAGTATTGTACCAGTTCCGGCAGTGTGGCGAACTTTTCACCTGCAAAACGGATGGGGAATTAATATTTAGATTAAGATTCAAATGTGGGTGATCGAGAGGCATCACTTACCGCCATAGAGATCAAAGAAATCGCCATTGTTTTGGATTTTGATGTGGGTCACCTCGTTTCCACGGCGCACGGATAGCGTGAACGCGCCCGGATTCGAGGAGGAGAGGCGGGCGAGGAAGGAGCCGTCGAATCCCTGCTCCTGCAGCAATTTCTCAGCTTCGATGCCAGATATCGTTGGGTGGAACCATCTGGGGAGTGCATGATGTATAGAGTAACATGTGGTTTTTAGTCAACTGTCAATGCTTACAAAAGTACAGTATTTGCAAAGTTTACTACCTACTGCTACCTAATTTAATGGTGTGAGGTGCCAAAGCAAGGAATGTGGTATAGTTCTAGGTCATCTGTCACTAGTAACTAGACTGATTACTTGCTGGACAATTGTAAAACATAGTATTGGTTTGAAAAATAAACTTAAAATAAACCAAATCCTTTCCGATGTCTAACAGCTGTAAAACATTTAAAGTTAATGCATTAAAATTTAAAAAACAGATTTAGACAAGTTAGTTTCAGATTTCTTATTAATTCCAAGTTAGCAAAAGTTATTTAGCGATTCCAAATCCACTTTTATGGGCATTTAAAAACGATTTATAGATTTCAAAGTGCAAATGTTACACTATTCTTAATGGTATTGATTAAATAAAGAAATTGTTTGATTAAAAGAACAATATCTGCGAAGTTTTTCCACTTTATGTTTTTATTTTTCATATAAAATAGCAGCTATTGATATTCAGAAAGTTAAAAAAAAAACATTGCAATTTTAATTTTACGGTTTGGAAAAATTTGAACTCTAATATAATGTGATATTATAAGGTGTTTCAATTAAAATTACAAAATTGTGTTATACTTGTCAAGGTTAACTAACTCAACTATTCCATTATTGTTAACTATTGTTATAATAATAGCGTCTGTCGACACACTGATTACTCGGTGGACAACAGCTGTAGCAGCGAAAAATAACGGTTCTGTTGCATCCACTCTTTGCTCCCTTCGTTCGTAACTTTATTGCACTTTTTATCTCAACAGTTTTTTGTTTCTGTTTTTCTTTTTTTTTCACTCTGCCTTTGCTTTTGTATCTACTTATACATATGTAAATAGCCCAGTTGGGAGCGGAGCGTGTGTGTGTGTGTATGTGTGCGACTGCGTGCGTGTGTGTGCGGTACATTGTCGTATTTCCTATTGGATTTACCTTCGCGATGACATTTTCTTATTGAATGCACACTTAAAAAATAAATAATGGTGACACTTAACGGAAAAAAATGAAACTTATATGTAGATGCTTTGTTTAAACTTATTTTAACAGTTGGTTGGTTGGATACAAAAAAAAAACTATTTTTTTACTGTGTGTGGTGTGGCCAGTTTACTCTGAACAAAAAACAGGAAAATGCCAGCAGAAATCGGTAGAAGTCTTTGGAAAGCGATTAGCGGAGACTTTAACCAACCAGAAAGTACAGTAAAGACATTATAGGTTGGATGCAACCATTCTCGCTACATGGTCGCCAGTTTGAGTAAGAAAATGCGAAAATATACTAAAAAGTAAGCCACAACATGTTTGTTTGGAAAATATAAAAAATTGTATATTCTCGAAAATTTCAAGCCAGTAACAGTTCTTAGTAAGATTTTATCCACTTGTTTACTTGAATTATTTTTAAATATAAAAATATTGGGTCAAGGATCTCAAAATATTGAGAGTACATCAAGCTAAAATCGAAAATATGAAAAAAAATTGCATGTTATTGATTTTTTTATACATTACCGTTAATACAACAGGAAAATTCGATTAAAGTTGGTAGAAAGCTGAAAATTTAAATCATGGTAACCATTGAATTTGTGCGATCTACATCACGGAATGCAATCCAATTAAAGTCCCCAAACACCAACTGCAAGAAAATAGTTTTTCTTCATTTTATTCAAGCAATTTAAAAGTTTTTCGGTTTGCCCATTGTACACAGAACTATGTATTTTGTGTTCTCTTTTACTAATTTATCAAATAAATATAATTTCCTTTCTAGGCTGTCATTTCATTTTTTTCGTTCGACTTTAACATGGACTCTTTAAATAATTTACAAATACACGTACAGTTAAGGGATTCTTTCTTAATTTTGTATCATATTACATGATTTATATAGCCTTTGTTTTTTTTTTGTTTTTTTTTGCTTTACTTTGCAGAGACCTAAAAAAGTCATATTTCAGTTAAATTTTTGCGTTTTAGTAAATACGTTTTCATTTTATTTATAAAGCGCGATCATATTTGATATACATTTATAATTTGTATATGAAGTCGTAAACATTTATGCAGTTTCTCTTGTGTGTGTTTTTGTCTTTCATATAGGTTTTCGATTTTTAGGTATGTATGTCTTGCATATCGTTTTCTAACAAAGGTACCTAAGATTTGCATTAGATGTGATTCATTTATCTTCAATTTGAAGAGCCAATCGAATGGGCTGGAAACTTCGACCTCCTTCGCTCTGTCAGCTCCTTTTCCATAACGTTTTGTCGTGTGAGATGTGAAACATGATATATGTATGTAAGTGTGGTTCTTTTCGGACTTGACATGATGCAACTTTATATATTTTATAATCCTCCTTAATTGTTTATCGTTTTACGTTTGCTTTTTTTAGTGTGATTTGTAGCTTAAATGGTAAAGAAAAAAGATCCTTTTATTGGTAATTATAATAAAAAGAAGAGCACTGTGCGCCTGACTGTTTTTTAGCTATTTTTTTTATTTTTTTTATAGTTATTATTAATTGTATTTATGCTTGTTCGGTAAAAGTAAATAACACAGCGTTTTCTATGCAAATTAAAATTAAATTTGTGTTTCCTTCATTTATATTAAACAATTGTTTTGAACAAAACAGAACGCATATTATGGCCTCGAAAAACAATAAAAATGAGTAAATTAGGTAAAGTAAAACTTAAAGCGAAGCTAAAACAATTTCTTCAACTGATTCTGATTTTCTGATGCCCGTCTCAAATGATATAAATTGCACTCGGAACACATTTGGAAACGGCGGATTTACCAGGGACATACAGGTCATATACAACTCTTACAATCAAGTTATACAATATATTACAAACAAGTTACTTATTTTACAAACTAGGGATAGGGATTGGCAGCCGAACACACAGATAAGCCCGATATCGTTCGATTACAGAAAGCTTGGCGAACATAATGCAAGCAGCGAATGGTTTTTGATCTGGATATTACACATATAGATGAAGTATATCAAGCTTTACCGGACGCGGAACTTGCGTCTGGCTTCAGATGCATTTATCATATAAATTTTAAGCTTAGTTGGAGTCTGCTGTATTATTAATACGAATGCTCTTTAGTATAAGTAACTTCTTCGACCTTTTTGGGAGAAAGTGAAGTGAGTATTGTTGCCATGGGAGGACTGGCTTAGTTCTTATAGACCGCTCACCGTAAATATTTCGTTAGATATATATATAAGTGTCTATATGTATGTATTACATGTATATTTTGTTGCATATTTTTGTTCTATCAGGATTGGCCAAGGAAAGGACTATGGCGATTGGAGAACTCCATTTTCGGTGCCTAAATAGATCGTAGATCGTAGAGCGTTTAGACACATCCAAAGAAGCGTTCTCAAATCCCCAGAGGTTCCTCCTGGAGCACTCCTGCTGTTTATGTGAATATCTTCTCCTGCTCAATGCTAACAATTGTTTCGCCTGAGTACACCGATTGCATTCAGAACAATAAGTTAAAGTACAAACTAATCATTAAATTATGTGTGTGGTGTGTGTATATGCAAGTTGTAAATAGATGTACGGTATAGTTGTATAAACACAGACAGAGAGATAGAGCGATAGCTGGGGATCCAATTCCTAGGGCTTATGCGCTTATGTTGGGCAGATCACCTTCAGGATGTAGTCCGTGAGAAGGGCCGGCACCGTCGGGCTGTCCTCGTTGATGGCCTTGAGAACTGCAAGAGATCGGGACGAATCGGAATTAGTGGGTTCTCAAGTATGACTATTGAGGAAAACGGTGCAAATCGAGGCGTTTCTTAAAACTTTTAAAATTGACTTTGAAATGTTTTAAATGTAAAAATTTTCTTTGGCATAAACTTTCTTTTAGCAATTTGAAAAAGAAAAATCGGCCTTGCCGTTTTCAATTAATAAATTACTATATAATTTCCACAACATTTTTATAGTGTCCAGATGAACTAGAATTTTTTTTTTTTTTGACTTTAAAGCCTAAAGGTGTGCACCGATTTGTATAGCTCATTTAATCCCAAATACTCACTTTTGATCAGGACCTGAAGGGACTGATTATTGGGCGTGCCGTTCTCCAGGTGATACGGAATGACGGTGGTCAAGTACTTGGGCTCGGGACCTGCGTGGATTAATAGTTTAGACAAGATAGGAATTCAAGTTTTGGGAATACGAAACTTACCCTGGAACTTGCCGCGCTTCTTCTCCACATGGTATTGTCGCCGCTTGTTCTGGACGGCCAGGAGCAGCGAGATGAAGGAGTTTTTCAGCTCCTTCTCGAACTCCAGCTCGTCGCGCAGGGCCAGCTCGTTGATGAGCGTCTCGCTCAGCTCCTGGATTAGGACCTCCATCTCCACGTATAGCTCGTTCAGCTGTGTCGTGGTCAAATACTGCAGTTCTGCAAAATTAAATTACGGATTATGGGCTTTATGTACATCGGTATACTTACTTTCCGCATAGAGGGGCGCTCCCAGGACCTCTCGCGCCTTCTCGATGACCTCCGAATCGCAGTTGTCCGGCTCGTCCAGCGGGCTCTCGGCCTCGTCCATGATGTCATCGATCTCCTTGATCACCTCCTCCATGGTCTTGATCGGCTGGTTTAGGATTAGGGCGTGCATGTCCAGGTCGTTGGCCACCGCCTCGTCCTCGCTGGCCAGGTCGTATAACTCATCGCCCGGAGTCTGGGCATCCAGTCCCATCGAAGATCCAGATCCAGATCCAGATCCGTTGCTCTGTGGATACGCCTGGTGGCTCTGGTGTTGCAGCTGTTGCTGCTGCTGGTTGCGCGCCTGCTGCTGCTGCTTCGTGTGGCTCTGGCCCAAATTCAGGGTGGGCATGTGCATCTGACGGGTGTACGACTTGGACCAGTCGATGGGCAGAATATTGCCGAAGTTGCCTGTGATGGTCCACCACATTCTGGAAGGGCAAGGCAAAGTACGAGAGATGTTTTTAGAAAAGCAAACAACCAGATAACAACCGACAGATATTAATCATATTTATAACTGACTGGGCATGGCCACGTTTTAAAACAAACTCGCGCTCTGGCTTTTAAAGTTTTCATATTGACAGGCAGACGGACATGGCTAGATCGACTCGGCTGTTGATCCTAATTAAGTAAAAATTTCTATAAATTTGGATCATAGTTATTGTTTTTTAATGTTGCTATATTTATAAGCCATAACATTCATGTTGGCCATTTCAATGTGTCTAATGACTTGTATGAAAGTGACCCACAAAAATGTATAAAGATTGTTGTAGTTTGCAATTAAACCCCGAAGCGAATCTGTATTGTTATTTACATGTTAAAACCTTGTTTAAATTGTGCGTAAATAGTACATTTCAGCTAATTTTACTGCCAGGAAAAAGGCTCCTGCAAATTGCAGAGCTCTCAAGGCCGTCTCTAAGGCTTATGTGCTTTGCAAGTGAAAGGAACGCCATTTATTGGAGTGCCTTGGCAGGCAGTAATGAGTTCTTTTTTTCCTTTCATCATCTTGCCATTCTTTGTACAGCTCTTGACACCTCTTGGCCACCGTTTTCCACCCTCTCCGCCCGGGAAAATGCCCATTTGGACCTGGGCCGACTAATGTTCCGTGCACTTGTCGCCGCCCACAAAACTCGAGAGCTCACACTTATCGGGCCTGCATGCGGGAAATAAGGAAAGAACTGGCACAATAAACTACCAAGTGCTGCCCGCTTTTCTGAGGAAGGCCTAAGCCACTGACAAATTGCCTTGCAGCAATCACGCACATCGTTCCCGAAGATAATGAGGCAGATGCAGTTTTATCTTGGGCTAAAGTGGCAAATGTCAATGTGGAAGTTTCGTATAAACATGCAGTGGCACTTCGATAACTATGACTTGTGCACAGGCAAAGATAAAAGTCGGCTTCAGCCGATAAAAACTGTTGTGTCGAAAGAAAAATTTATTTAAGGCGCACATTCGTAAAAGTTTAAATGCTTCAAAAGTGTAGAAACACTTATTTCGTGCTTGATTTTCTTCAAAATGTCTTAAAAACACTGCAATAGATTATTTAATATGAACTTTGAAGAAATGATGCGATTAAAAACCTGAAAGACAAACAAAAAACATCTAATCATATTGATTAGAGTTTAAACGTAGTTAAATTTAAACTCTTTAATTTATTTTTTGTAACAGTTTACTGATCAAATTTTCAACAAAATTAGGTATATTTTATTTGTATTGCTCAAAATTAAACGTACAATAATAAAATCGGACAAGAAATGCACTCAGTTAGTCCATTTAGATCTTTAGACCGTTTTGTAGATACTTCACTGTAATCTTCACGGTTTTCCCCTTCCATTCCCTTAGTCTTTGGCATTGGGCCCACATTTATTGCCAGAAGAGTTTGTCAATCAGACAGTTTGTCTGTTTCGAGTTTGCTGGCACATTTGCTATCAAATTTCATGATCATTGCCAATCATTTAATTGCCCTATGTTCCGCTTTCCCTTCGCCTTGTACAGCCACCGATTTCCGGTTCTCAGTGGATATACCCCATAATTATTCATGCTCTACATTGCCAAGCAATTGAGTGCACTTTGCTGATTAGTTGAAGATGAGTCACTAAAAATGGGGGATTTATTGGTGAGGAAAGAAAAAGTAAGTGGAAATCGCAATTGGCTACCACCTATGAATATTTCGATCAAAATTTCGAAAGGGAAATCAGACTCTAACGATTTCAATGCCATTAGGGCAAGTCACAAATTTAAGAATTTATCAACCAAGAGGTTTAAACCTTCAACAAACAATAGAAAAATCAATTTCGAAATTAGCCGAATTCGGACAAATTTTCCTTATTTTTATGCTTCACACCCCTTGGGTAAATGAACTTCCGTACGTCATTCGGTTGGACAGCAACAATTTGCTCGAAAAGAACAAATATCATTTATGACAACAATGGAAATATATTTTTAAATTTAGCTCATAATATTTTATGGAGACCCCCCACCCACTTCAACCATTTCGATTTTTCGCTGGAATTTTTTGCTTAAAATGTATAAAATAAGACTGCAACAATTACAGCGATGCATGGTGAGGAATTTTTGCATTTGCAAATCTTGGAAAAATTATAACAAGAAACAAAAACAGAAGCCAAAGGAAAAACAAAAGCAAGTGGAAAATAAAAGCCGAAAAGATGAGAAATGTGCGAAACAAGCAGAGCGCATAAATTGTTCGTGACAACACGCGGGGGGTGCTGATTATGGGTCCAAGGCGTAGAAGGGGGGTTAAGGGGGGTCAAGAGGTAACTGCGTCAGGTAAACGATAATATCTGCACATACAGTGTGTTTCACGAGCATACGACATTTAAAGACACAATTCTTGGCAATAGACAAGAGTACTACGGCAATTATTAAGTCAAGGGAAAAGCCACTCAAAAGTTTATCAAAAAATTCTAAATATATCTAAATGACTCTTTACTTTAATAGTAACTTTATGAATATAGCAAAGTCTGAGAAAGAGCCCAGCTTTGAACTGGTTTAAGAACCTAAAATTAAAATAAACAAACATATTAATTTAGAAGTCTTTAATTTTATTTAATTGTGATCCTAGATAGATGATTTTTAAAGATTAACCTTGCCTCTTGTCATACAGTTGTGATAGGCACCGTATGCACAGCCACACTAATAAATATATATGTGAATTCGTCGAGTGCAGGCGCTGTATCTCGGTTCGGTATGTGTCGAGGCCGCTTTATAATTTATATATATACAATATATAAATGTACATATATACATACATACGTGTTTCAATGAATACTCTACGTGTCTGTGATGCGATGTGATGTGGGCAACACTTTTGGAGCACACCATGATGTCGGATGGCGCAGACGAAAGGCGGACAGATTACGAATGAATATTTAAACTGTCATCAAAGCGAACTAATTACGGAGCACTCACTCCGTCAGAAAAAAAACTCTTTGGGAAAAGCCGGACCCGGCTAATCTAACTCGGAAATGGTCGTGTATCAAGTGGATTTATACGCACTGAAATTGACACATCAGTTGAATTTGTGTTGGCAGTCCAGCCAGAAAATTTAGGTCAGAGCGGATGAGTATAACTAATGGGGTATGACCTGGTTTTATTCAGTCCGAATTGTTCAAAATTAACTGAAGCCCTTATTAATTTCTGAAACGAACTAATTTACAGGTTTAAGATTCCTAAACGACCAACAGCTAGAAACAAATATGAAGTTTTTCTTTTGCATCTTATAGAATTCATGGTATCTTCAACATAATTGGAACATAGGACTTATATTAAAGGTGCGCAGATAGTTAACCCAGTTTCTAGAAAAGAAACAAATGATTATGATTAAAAACATTTGTATTTATACTTAAAAGATAATCCCTCTTTATGAGGAACTTTCTCAAGTACTTGGCATTTCATCGCCATCAACTTCGGACCTCTGCAGAACTCATTTCCTTATCGCTGACAACCAATTCAGATTACATCTCCGGGTAAATGCCTAGGCATTCCATAAATTTCCATCATCGACTTGGGCAATTAGTGCACAGACTCAGACTCACACGCACCCATTCCCCATTTCCCATCACCCATCGGCAATTATAATTACGGGCCCCATATATTATGAAGATGGAATCTAAATCTACCCACTGACCACTTATCATAAACGGGCCACACGTTGTGCCGTGAACTCTTTTTTGGGATCGCTTTCGTTTCGGGCCGGCCCCTTATCTTTCGGTTCGGGGAGCTCTGACCCTGACCCGATAATTCGGGGCGTGGCAAATCCAATCTATGGGCATACTATACTATTGGAATATTAATATTTGGATGCGGGGCCTGGTGCCACATGTTCACATGTCCGACAATTAGCAGTTTTAGTCTCGAAAAACGCCCCACGAAACATGAGCTCATCGTTTGGACAAACATCATATTTAATAACAATTGGCGAGGAGGAGAAAATGCCTTAAGAACCGAAGACTTAAATACTCTATCGTGAGTCTAAATTAAAATTTAAGAGATGACAGAACCATTTATTGGGACTCTAAAACTGCTACCATAACAGATAGAAATGCTTAAATTTGATAAACTGACGGGAGCCGCTTGAAGTATTGTGAAAAAGTCATAATAGCCATTTGGTTAGGGTAAAGAACCACAAAGTTTCGTTGATGAAAATTTATGATGAAAATGGAAATGAAATATTTTAATGAATTTTAATTGTGTGTACTTAGATAACCGAATAAATTTGTGTCTCCAGCTGATGAATCAGCGCCGCACAAATTGGCCATCCCAATCCCATCATGATGATGTCCATGATGATAATGATGGTGGTGATGATGATGATGATCAGTTGCACAGTCCAAGTGTCCCACTGGCTTCCCTTCACTTTCCCCCCTTTTCTTTTCACTGAATTGGCTTAATTTCGCCCACGTTGTGTTGACTTTTTTCCTCTTCTCTTTGTATATTTTGTATTTTTCAGATAATTGTGGTTGGCATTTGTCGGTGCTGCTTCTTCCTGATTTTCGTATTTCTGTTTTGACTCCAACCAAATTGGAATTTCATAGGAAATGAATAATATGGTGGGTCTATTCGCCGCGAAAAACGAAGAAATAACTTTCTAATACGGTTCGAAGTATTTTTATGGCATTCGAAGGGAAATGTGGAATTGAGATGGTATGAAAACTTCGTTAAAAAGACCCAAAAAACTAACTGCAAGACACAAATATTAAGATTTTCTTTGGCATCTTATAGAATTGTTTTTAATCTTCAAAATAATTTTCTAATCCTAATAGGACTTATCGTCGATTTTTGATGAATGTTTATTTTGTTTTCACAAAATTTCTTAACAAGAAATAAATAAATAACTTACATACATGACATTTATTCCCAATATGAAAACTATTCATCAAGAGTTTAATATCTTTAACTGGTTCTTTAATGCAATACTATGTTTAATAGGTGAATTGAAAATTTAAAGTTTGGTCTACGGAAAGGGAGCGGTGGCCTATCAGGTTTCACCGAACTTTTTTACAATTTCAAATATTTGTTTCGACAGCTATTGTTTTCTTATTTTTTTTTTTTTGTATTTTAAGGTTCGTTCACACGTATTTTCACTCAACCACAACGCGCTCAACATTCGCACATTTAATTTTCGGCAACTTGCAGCTGACTTATTACAAGAGGGCGACTACTTGATACCCTTTTACGGAGGCTTCAACTTATTACCTCTTAATTAATTAACAAATTTAAAAATAGGTAGATCATAAAAACTGTTTTATTTTCAAAAAAACAACTATGGGGTTATCCACAAGAATCGAAAAACAAAAATACAATTGAAACGAGATGAAATTATATATTAACACATAGTATAAATCATTTTTCTAAGTGAAACTAACCGAAATAAGACAAAAAGGAATAGTGAGACAGGTAAATCGGTTGAATTTTTGGGGTGTTCGTTATTTTTTGTTTGTTGGCTTGCATTGTTCATTGTGTAGAGTGTGAAAGTTTTCACTTTTTCCCTCATCTGTCCCCTTTGCTATGAAAAGTAGAGACTTATTTTCAACCTAAGATATGAGCACACAAACAGCTGGATTCAAAATAATAGTACCCAATATTGAAAGGTTTTTAAAATTGTTGGAGATCTAAGCAGAACTTCTTAGCTTAGATATTCTAAAACATTGCTTTATAGTTTTGTGATCTTTGATTAGTTTTTATTTACCATTTGCTGTTTTGCAGCGTTTTTCACACGCCCTTCACTAAAATTTTGAGCCCAGCTGTATATATTTACTGTGACAACAAATACATGGATAGAAAAATGCCACCACAAACTAAAACACACACTTGCAAAGTAAAAACTAAAATAACAAGAAAGGAAGTCAACTCGGGGAAGCCGAAGTTTATATACCCTTTCAGGTAATGCAAAAATTAAATATACTTTAAAAATCTTAATTTCAAATTGTGTATATGTTTACAAACTTTAAAGCTATAATGATGTTTAGCTCAGTTATTCGATCGTTCCTATGGCAGCTATTAGATATCGTTTTCCGATTTGAATAAAAGCGTAACTCTGAATTATTAAACCTTTACTATGTGCAACAAAAATATTTTTAAAATTAAAAATTAGAGAAGTTAAAATTGTTTTTTTCATTAGTTGCTATTTATTATTCTGATTGTTCCCATGGGAGCTATATGAAATAGTCGTCCGAACATATATACTTTATGGGGTCGGAAATGTCTCCTTCACTTCCCACTAAAATTATAATACCCTCTGCAAGGGTATACAAATCATCAGCGAGAGGTAGGAAAATCATGTCTTGCACACACTTCAAAGTGTTTCTAATTTTAGGCTGTTCACACTTTGCGTTGGCACCGGAGTCGCGTAGCCTATATAGTCGATCCAAATTCAAATCGAGCTGTGTGTTAATGGACAGAGTGGAGTGGATGGGATGGAGAATCGGGGACACGGAAAATGACATCGGTGACAAAAGCAAAAGAGCTGGGGTAGTTGGTTTCGATTTGATTTCAAGGCTACACAGCAAAAAACTTAATTTAAAAAGAAAACTTAAATTAAAGTCTTGTAGATGTGAAATCCAAAAAAAAGTCATCATTACATAAGTTTCATCTCAAATGTATCTACAAGTTATGTATTATTTTCGAAAGATTCATACTTTATAACAACATCTACTATCATCTGATCGTAAATACTTTAAGTTCGTGCAAATAAACAAAATTAAAATAAACCGTTTACACTTTTAAGCGAGGCTTTGCCATTTTGTTTTCGTTGCGTGCCTGAGAAAAATCAATTTATAATTAATTTGTATAAATAGGCCATTAACATTAACAAAACGCGCATAAGAGAGCCGCTCGAAAGAGGGAGAAACTGAGAAATATCTATGGCTTCGTCTTTGGCTTCCATGGCAATCTAACAGCGTCCGAAACCGCAGAAGAAAATGTTGGCAGTTATGTGGCCCATAAACAAATAACAGCAAAAATGCAAACAAAACAAAAACAAAAACATGTAACACACATATCGCATAAAAGTGTGTATATATAATATTGTAGATGAGAAGCAACGACCGCGGAGAAGCAGCTTACTGTGAAGCGAAGATTGTGAGCCCAATTCGAAGAAGAAAGATTGAACAAAATAATTCAAAAAGCTGTAATGTAGTAGCTTAAGCCTAACGTTATATTATTTCACTATTTTAATGCAAGCCTGCTCGCTAAGTTGTGTTAATACTTTTTAAAAAAGGCTTACGACTTTTTTATAAATTCCTTATGCTCCACCAAAAGGAAACGTTTTTCAGCCTTATATTTGCGTAACATTCGTTGAGATGTCAGTCATGTTATGCAAAAGAGTTATTTGAACAACGAGCAGACACAGTCGCCCCCGCAGGCGACAGGCTTTGTTGTTTTGAGTTCAAGGACTATTATGAGTCGTCTGTTGGCGGAGCATCCTTGGCGCATCCTTGGAGCACCGTATCCACTTCCCACTCCCACCACTCTGTCCTGCAATCGCACTCCTTCAATTCAACGCCAGAGTCAGCTGCAGATGGCGATGCAGTTTCAGATACAGATTTCGTTGCAAAGGCTTGGCTAAATTATACAACACCCATACTTAACTCTCTTTCGACCCCAGTTTTCGCCATTACTTGTTCTCTCTTTTTTTCTCCGAGCTTTGTCCTTGACTGTATACCAAATGTTATTTTATTTGTTTGTTTGCCCTGTGTTATTGTTGATGATGTAATATTGCCGCAAAGGCAAAGGCTCGAGCTCCGCTCTTGTGTTTGTGCTGGATTAGTCATCAGATATCTCTTCGATGGCAGTCAGACATTTCTAATATTCGAATGGCGCCCAATTGTGGCCGAAAAGTTTCTTCTTGGGAAGTTGAGTGAGGTTAGGTCGGGCAATTAGCATTCGGGGTGGTGATGGTGGTGGTGGGTGTATTTCGGGTGTCTAGTGTGTGTGCCTAGTGGCTGGCTCGTGTCCCCGGACGACGCCTCACAAACAATGCCCAAAAGGTTAACGTCCTTTGGCCCCCTTGCTTTGGACTTGCAGGCAACCCCTAAAGGCCGGGTCCGAAAAGTCGTTGTGGCCTGGAAATGGCACTCATGCAATTCCCCCAACCCATAACCTCCACCCAGTTCAGTTCCTTCCGCCTACTATAATGCATTCAAATTGATAAGTATTCAGCGCCAGTTCGCTCTTTCTCACAAAACACGCATACGACACGTTGTCGGCATGACTCATCCAGCGGATACGGATTCCGAAACTACCCGACTACAATTCCTGTCGCATAGCCACACAGAGAAAAATAAGACGTAAAGTATTAAATGCTTAGTATAAAACTAAATCTTAAGAAATACATTTCATGCAATATTGTTGCACAGAGAAACCTTATTATATATGTATGAAAGAAAATGCCGATTATAAAAATAAATATGAAATATTTCTTATTTCTTATTTCAGACAGTCGAGGTCAAATTTTTCCTCTGTGAATACATTCTATTGTTGTTTTTATTTGCCACTTATGTCAAAGGGCGGTTATTATGGCCGCTAGGCCGTGTCCTGTTAACCAACCCCCAGATAGACCATCCACTGGCACAGTCACTTCTGATTATTTATAGCAGGGACCCCGCTTAATTGATTACCATGCAGTTCAGTGGCTGCCCTTATTGTCAAGACTTTGAAGAAAGCCCGAAGTGAGCTTAAGTTTCAGCCAACTAATATAGCAGTTACCGACCAATTCATAAACCTAAGCCGGAAGGCTTTCAATTATACTCGCGTCGAGCTTCAACTGATAAAAATATATCCAGTAAGTGAGTTTCATATTTGAGAAGACGACTCTTAAGTGTTTATTAAGTTCTCTTCCCAGAACCAGCTGTTTAATTCCATTTCTAGAGCCTCTTAAACGCATTGCGATCTTGGAACTGATTTCATAGTCGTAGAAGGCCGTAAACTCGTTAACAGGTTTCCTAGCCAAATACCAATTAAGAGAAATCAACGCTTCGGCATTTGCAAGATCTTGAGTTTCGAGCGGTGGCATTGCGTGTGGTCAATTAATAACCGAATGCTCATATCTATCTGACTGCAACTTGCTAAGATCGCGAGCGATCACACCAAGCAGCTTTTGGCATTTTGCCGTAAATGGTTGCGAACAAGTTTTTGCAATACACCGGTAATAATGATTATGATCAACGTAGAGAATGCAGCAAAAAAGATGGTCTGTTCTGTGTTAAGCAAAATAGGAAAAATGTATAACTTGGTCAAGCCTAAAAGCCGGGTTAAAACTAACAGAGCAGAAATAATTTGAATTTGTACCATTCGTAATATTTTTTAACTAAGAGTGGTCTTCAAAGTTTGGTAATTTCTTGAACTCTGTTAACCAAATTCCCATTTTAATAGAAAATGATATCGTCCTAACCGCCTTGCCCTATATTCGATATACACTATCTTCGCTTATGCTTAGCAGTGCGGTTGATTTAATGCGACAGGCGGCAGATGCAACTTTTGCACCCGAAGGATGCAGGACATTGAACCCCGCTGTGAAACAGCAATCGATTGAGGTCTTGGCTTGGGTACTTGGCCGCAAAAGTGGGTCGCCGGTTGCCAGCAACATTCAATTATGAGCAAGAAGTCACAATAGCATCGGCACCTTTTCGGTCAAGTCGAGTGCTTTGCTTTCGGTTGGGTTCGGCAAAAGAAACCGGAAGAATGCTGGCCATATGGAGCGCATTTTATATGTGCCACAATGCCCAGCCAAACTGGGCATATGATAATCAACTCGATTACTAATCGTGTCTGTTCTGCGTATTACGTTTTTATATTTATATATTATATATATTTTACAGCTTATAGGAGAATTATTCGATAAGAATTTTAGCAAAGTAAGGTGCTCAAAATCGAAACTGTTTATATAACGAGTTTTTGCTCTCAAAGAGTGTTTTAATCTTCGGTTTTTTAAGTGAGTTTTCCTCTTGCGTTTTTGTCATCTTGCACTCGGGATTTCTTCTTCTTGTCCCGTTGCCAAGAGCTTTTCCTTGTTGACGCAACTTTTCCGCACGAACCGAACAAACTTTGTCCTTGGAGCAGCTGCCACTAATCAGAGCGGAATGCAGTTAGAAACTTGGTCGAAACCGGTGGAATGGGAAAAAGGAGTGGGTGATGTAAATAGAAAAAAGTTTCCAGGAAAGCAGGAAGGGACTGGAACAATAGAGTAACCTTCAACCTTCGGCAACCTTACTCAGCACAATTTCCACTGAATCATTATTAAATAAGGTAAATATTGACAACAGGCGTTGACGTCGCAGTTTTGTTTTACGCGCCGACACACAAGAATAAAACATTTGCATACAGCATCTGGTGTAGCTTTTCCATACCCTTTGCTCGCCAAAGGATTTTTGTCTTTATTTCTTTCCAGCTACTTTTATTTGAAAATCCTTTTTCAAGGTATTTAAAAACCGACATGGTATCAGGAAAATATTTCAGAATCTTAGATATTTATATAACGTCAAGATTATTTATATAAAATAATAATACTTGGTAGTTTAAATTTATATAAACCGATTGTATGAAAACAAGACTTTATCGTAAATACGTATTTGTAGGTGTATCGTAAGCCCGATACACTCCTTAATACCCTCTACCCATAAGAACAAAGGCAGTGACAGTTAGTTGGGCAGCACAAGATGCACTCGTGTAGATGAGAGAGAGAGAGAGAGAGATAGGGAGAGAGGTGGGGTCAGAAGAAGGAGGGGTGGGGGTGAGGCCAAGGTGCAGAGAGAGCGGTGGCAATGAATACTCATGGCTCAAAAAAAACGCAATTAAGACAAACTGCAGCAGAGCGAACGACTTCGGTTGACTGCGTTGCTGCAGAGTTTTGTCACCTCTAAACAGTTTCCAGAAGGCAGGGGTGGGTGCATAGGAATGATAAAGGGGCACCAAATTTATGTTCTTTCATAGGGTAAGGGCGTTTTCTTTAAAGATTTTTGACACTGCTTAGATTGACATATGTATCAACAAAGATGTTTTGTAATTTTTAAAAAAGTTTATTTTTCTAAATTATTTTTACTTTTAATATCTATAAAGCTTATCATAAAACTGTCCACCATTTTTGATATGATGGCCGTAAGACATTTCAAAAAAATTTAATTTGTAAATCAGAAGAAAAAATATCAAAATCAATTAATTCTGATTTATGGGCAAATACTGAAATGATTATTCATTGCGGCCGTGCAATTTTCAGCTGGAATTTCAATCTTTGTTTCTTAACACGTCTAAATACTTTTGACACACATGTGTGTACAGACATTTGAGTACAGTGAATATAGGAAATAAAAAAAATACGATTTAATGATTAAATTTTATTTGAAAATTGTCTTCTAAATATTACCAAACGGGACCGTATATAAAAAAAAAACTAGTGGAGTTTATCGGAAATAATTCAGAAAATAATTTTTTTTCGATTTTCGAAAAGGTATAAGCTTACAGAATCAACTACATGAGCGTATAATATAAAACCGTAAATGTAATTTCATATAATTTTTCCATTTTACCCTTCAGCGAATGTCGACTGTGTGTTTATTTATTTGCGCAGGATGTGAATTAGTATTTGCGCTCGTAAACACACACAACACACACGCACATAGATCGCGGGTGTGCACGCGATTATCAAATTTATGGCTGATGTCAGCCGAGAAAAAAGAGATAGATAGGAGCTGTATAGTATTATTGTTGTTCGCTCATCTCTGGATTTGCATTGGACATCCGAGTCGAAGTGGAATCTCTGAAAGCTGGAAAGTAAGACTGGTTTCTTGTGGCGCCCGCGTAACCCTTTCACCCAGGGTCCCCCCTCACCACCTCTCAACAACTCTCTTCCCGTTTATCTGGCCAATGCTCCGTGAAGTGTTTATCTGGCCACTGGATATAAATCATTTATTGCCCCACCCCCTCCTCCACACCACTTTGAGCGATTGCCACTTTCCCGACATAAGCGGCTGCGGCTGGAACTACGGGGTGCTACAGGGTGCCCAGGTTTACCAGGTTGCATCCACTAGGCGCAACAGTCGCCTGAAGACCGGATGAAAGCAGCGAAAACTCCTGGCACTTTTATCGATCCAACAAGAAAGCACCAGCACCCACCCACCATTGGCGGACCGGGCAGGATTACGTCGTTATGTGGCGCCGGGCCTGAAACAGCCAGCCGTGGATTGGGGGTTGGAGGTTTGGGGGTCAGGGGTCGGGAACTACGGGGAAGCGCTCCAAATTCGGAGCATGCGCACTTGCCACCAGCAGCGTCGCAATAGACGCAATAGACACGAAAGCACAAAAACACAAAACATCGCGGAATGCACTTTACATAACTCGGATTTTAAATTGTCGCATGCGGCATCCTTAGACTTTGGGTTCACACACTTGGCTAATTCTGCAGTGAATTTTTGGGTACAGAATATACAGAATACACTACAAATCCACCCATTGCATACATAACTTTCAGTACAGAGAAAAAAAAAATAGTGGTAGTTTCAACTTTACTATTAAGTGATGATCATAAAACACAAAATTGCATATATATATATGTACATAGATCATTGCTTATTTCAGTCAATTAAAAAACGTTTCCATCGATCTGATTAGACTTTTTTTTATTGGTTTTCGAACATCATCTGCCCCTGTTAATTTATAGCAACCCAAATTAGATTGTTCCTCGAACTATAATACATAAATTTCTGATTTCAAGCACCCAAAATGGTTGTAGTAGTTAAATGGCTATCCAAAACTAATCTGAGGAACATCATTTTGGTACGGTGTAAATGCATCTGCCCTATCAGAATGAAATAAGTCCCCATTAAGTTACAGCAAATGGACTTACTGGCATTCGTTCATGATCTCCTCCTGGCTGCGCACCTGCACTGGAGCCAGCTCCTCGACGTTCTCCTCGTAGTTGCCGAAACACTTGGTTATTTTCTCGTCGAAGGTGTTAACCAGGTCCTCCAGACTACCGCCGAAAGTCTCCGTGAAGTTGTCCACATGGTCGGCGCCGCCGGCGGTCAAGGAGCGCTTCTCCAGGCCATCCAGACCCGATCCGGCGGCCTCGCCCGGCACCAATCCCACATCGGACAGGCCCAGGTCTATGACCGATCCGCCGCCCTGCAGCGTGTTGCAGTTGGGGCTGATGGAGCCAGCTCCTCCGGGCCCTCCTCCCCCGTTCTTGCTCACGTGCGCATCGCGGACCGCATCCTCCAGGAGGCGCAGCTTGGCCGCATCCGGCTTGCCACCGGAGGAGGCGGAGGAATCCTTGAGATTCAGGTTGAGCGTGTCGTTGAGGGCGTTCTGATTCGAGATGAAGTCACAGCCGCCCCACTCGTCCGTCTCCTCGAACTTTGCCAACGGAGCTTCGAATTTTAGCTCGGCCATTTTGGTGCCGAGGTCACGCATGGCACGCGAAAAGGATTCTCTCAAGGATTCGGATTGCCCTCCGATTCCGATTGCGATGGCGATGGCGATTGGACTTTGGTGGGCAGTAGTAGCGTTTTGTATTAGCGCGCTTCCCTTATTTTCCTCACATTCACACACCCGCACACCGTTTTCCACCGACTTTTCCGTGCTGGCTGCAAATATGTTGCAACCCCTAATTCGGCTGGGAGTGGGTAGTCGTTCTCGGGGTTGAGCGGGGCTTTCGATTTCGACGGGGGAAGTGCCCCGGAACACTGGAGTCCGTACTGCGATTTCGGGCAACTCCAACTGGACTTATTCCGATTTGATTTTCAGGTGTCCTGCTTTTCTGTCCGCCAAACGAGCACAATTAACACTAAAACAATAAAAAAAACAAATCACACTAGCACTCAGTCGCGGCTCAGCTGCTCAAAATCTTTAGTTTGGTTTCTATTCTGTTTGTTAGCCTTTCGCTGGCGACTGCACTCCAATTGGATCTGACACAAACAACGCACAAATAGAGATGGCGAAACTTCGATGCCAACATCGATGTTTTCAAAACATCGGTTTCATCGATACTTGACGGGGCAATATCGATGTGTTCCCATCTCTAGTCTGATTTCCCACATTTTACACATTTTTTACGATTCCACTTTAGTTCTTGTACACCGAAATATATATTAACAATTTAGAAAATTATTCAAACACTTATATATTAACTGAACGCTAGCACAGCAATGTTGCAGTGTTAATTGATATTTGAATAATTCAAAGTACTATTTAGTACATTCATTTTAAGTAGAGGCGCAACCCCATATTTAGACACAACCCAAGCGTCATCAATATTTAATTCCAGTACTTAGTGGAGACTTACTTCGAAGTGTTAGAGATGGAAAAACTTCGATGTTTAAAAAACATGACTTGAATGATAAAAGTGCTGCCAGTTTTGTTTCTATCCCGTCAAATCTAACTTTTTTTAAGCTTGCTTGTAAATTATGAAAACAGCACTTTTGTCACTTTTTTTTCCCGTCAAAATCAGCTTTTTTTTCTATAAAAAGTTGGCAGCCCTGGATGATAGCATCGATGTTTCTCCACCCCTGCAAACTCCCGTTGGTGATTGCAAGATAGTCAATTACAAAGTGAATAAAACACAAAAATAAACGCTTTCCGTGGTGAATCGCGCAACGTGACTCCGGGGACACGAATGGCCAGCCGTGGGGCCGGCGCAGCGGTGGTGACGGCCACCTCGCTGACGGTGGAGACCATGACCATCACCAATGTGCTGACCACGGTGACATCGCTCCACTCGAACAGCGTCAACATCTCCAACAACAACAGTGTTGCAGGCGGAGGCGATGTTGCTGGGGGCGTGGCAGCGGTCCAGGCGGACGCTAGTAAGCCGATCTATCCGCGCCTGTTCAACCGCATCGTGCTGACGCTGGAGAACAGCCTGATTCCGGAGGGCAAGATCGATGTGACTCCGTCCAGCCAGGACGGACTGGACCACGAGACGGAGAAGGACCTGCGGATACTGGGCTGCGAGCTTATCCAGACGGCGGGCATCCTGCTGCGCCTGCCGCAGGTGGCCATGGCCACCGGCCAGGTGCTCTTCCAGCGCTTTTTCTACTCCAAGAGCTTTGTGCGACACAACATGGAGACGGTGGCCATGAGCTGTGTGTGCCTGGCCTCCAAGATCGAGGAGGCGCCGCGGCGCATCCGGGACGTGATCAATGTGTTCCACCACATCAAGCAAGTGCGGGCGCAAAAGTAAGTGATTGAGTTTGCCCAGTCCCACAGCCACTAATCCGCTTCCTGTCCTGTCTCGCAGGGAAATCTCGCCTATGGTGCTGGATCCCTACTACACGAACCTCAAGATGCAGGTGATCAAGGCCGAGCGGCGCGTCCTCAAGGAACTGGGCTTCTGCGTGCACGTGAAGCATCCGCACAAGCTGATCGTGATGTACCTGCAAGTGCTGCAGTACGAGAAGCACGAGAAGCTGATGCAGCTCTCCTGGAACTTCATGAACGACTCGTTGCGGACGGACGTCTTCATGCGCTACACTCCGGAGGCGATTGCCTGCGCCTGCATCTACCTGAGTGCCCGCAAGCTCAACATACCGCTGCCCAGCAGTCCGCCGTGGTTCGGCATCTTCCGCGTGCCCATGGCGGACATCACGGATATCTGCTACCGGGTGATGGAGCTGTACACGCGTTCCAAGCCGGTGGTGGAGAAGCTGGAGGCCGCTGTCGACGAGCTGAAGAAGCGGTACATTGATGCGCGCAACAAGACGAAGGAGGCGAACACGCCGCCGGCTGTGATCACCGTGGATCGCAACAATGGCTCGCACAATGCGTGGGGCGGCTTCATCCAGCGGGCGATTCCACTGCCCCTGCCCTCGGAGAAGTCGCCGGAGAAGGACTCAAGATCGCGTTCGCGCTCCAGGACGCGCACTCAGTCGCGAACGCCGCGCTCCCGATCGCCGAGATCCAGATCGCCGAGTCGCGAGCGCACCAAGAAGGCGCACCGCAGCCGCTCCTCCCGCTCGCGCTCCCGTTCACCGCCGAAGCACAAGAAGAAGTCGCGCCACTACTCGAGGTCGCCCACGCGCTCCAGTTCGCCGCACAGCAAGCACAGAAAGACGTAGGTTGCCACTTATATCCCAAAAGTTAATTTTAATTCAGTTGCAGGGCAAAAAATAGGCTACTATCGGAAATTTTTTTTTAAACGATCGATTTATTATCTAAAAGTACATATATCCAATACATTGGGGTAACTTTTGTATTGAAAAATAATTACTAATTATGTAAAAAAATATGCGAAAGGAGATAATTTTTTTCTGATTTTGGGACCAGAATTCTGTAGAACTGGCTTATATGAAACAAAAAATGTCAATAGATTTAGGTAAATAACACCATAAACTAGTCTTTAATTGAAGGATTTTTAAAAATATGCATTTTAGACAAAATGGTTAACTATCAAACTTATTTTTCCGATTACCACAAAAAATATTGATGTTTCAATATACAACCAATTGTTGTAATTCCTACAGGAAATCCTCGCGAGAACGCTCTGAATATTACACAAAGAAGGACCGGTCCGGGAATGCCGGCAGCAGCAACAACGTAAGTGATGGCGACAAGTATCGGAACTCCGGCTCGAACTCCGGCAAGCACAGTCGCTACTCCTCCTCTTCCTCGCATCGCAACAGTGGCGGCGGTGGAGAGGGCAGAGGAGGTGGAGGCGGTGGAGGAGGAAGCGGGAACCACGGCAGCCGAGGTGGCCATAAGCACCGCGATGGCGATCGCTCCAGGGATCGCAAGCGCTAGCGATTGACAAAACAAACAGACACAACACTCCTTTTCTTTTCATTTTATTTCATTGCTTTGTATTTTTACAGATTTACAGATCATTTCTACCGATTAGTTCGATTTAGTAATTGTAATGTATAATGTAAAAACGAACTCGGGTAAACAATAAATGTAACTCTTCAATCAAGCAGCTGCCTGCCACTTCCACTCGGGTCGACCGGCTCCCCATCTTTGGGCAACACTTTGCACATATCACAGCAATCCGACAGAGAAAGAGCAGGCGAAAGAGAAGGCAGTCAGTCGAGCGGCGGTCGCAGTGCAGAGTCTCCGGACAAACGACAAAAGCATTATCCTCGAAAGCCGTGCCCTTGCCGCCTGGGATTATACATAAAATGTTGAAGCTGGCAAAGGAATCAATAGCTGGCTAGTCCAGCGCAAGATCTCTACTCTAAGACTAGGAGGCTTTCATCTAGATGGTTGTCGCGTAGGACATCAGGGCGACCTGGGGATGCGACAGCGACACGTCGCGGAACTCCTGCGTGAAGGAGAGGATGAAGAAGCTGAAGATGGTGGCAATGATCCACTCCGAAATGGTGCTGACCACGTGGAAGTACCAGCCGCCGTCCGAGGGGTACCTAAAATATTATATTAGTGAGTATCTGCCAGCATTGATGGCTCAGCATTGTCTGAGGAGGACCCACCACTTCCGCGGATTCTGTCCTTTGAACAGGATGTGCGACATCACCCCGGTGACCGCCAGCAGGATGAACAGGATCGTGCAGACCACGGACATGCCCAGCCGCAGGTGGGCGAAGATGCGAGAGCCCGACATGGGGAAGATCAGATACGAGATCAGCGCCTGCATCCAGAAGTACAAGGTGCCGCATCCGAAGCAGCAGAAGGCCCCGATGAAGTGCACAATCCGCACGTTTGTCTCCTGGAAGTTGCCCACAAAGCTGATGCCCAGGCAGGACACCAGTCCGAACCACAGAGCCAGCCGGTTCTGGCGGAGCACTGAAGCGTCCAGATCGGGATGGTGTTCGTACAGCTGCAGCACATGGCGGTAGCGCACATAGATGGTGATTCCCACTGCATAGAACGAGCGAATACATTAGATTGGTAGCAACACAAAGCTGCTGCATCCCATCAGCAGATGACTCATCATCCACTGGAGATTGGAGACCGGAAGCCGGGCGAAATAAAGGGGACTCACACAGAACACTGCCGATGTTGATTAGCTGCCCAAACACGCAACTCTCCGGCGAATATGTGGCTGCATCGCTAATGTAGGGCACCGTGGGCACCACATGTCCCTCCAGCACGGCAAAAATGTATCTAAGGAGGGGGGAAAGGGGAGTAGATGCCATTGGTTGCGACGCACAAACAGATAAAGGCAAGAACTAGCCACTTACGTGCCAATAAAGGTCACCTGGAAGATCAGGTACGTGGCCACCGGCAGCAGATAAACCCGCGACATCGCGATAAGATTGCGGTGGATGCGGGCGGGTGTGGGCGATGTACTCCAGCAATGACCACAACAAACTTAATTCTCCAATTGCGCTGCAATAAAAACAAACCGAACAAGAGAACGAAATGTTTGGGTCTATAGCAGTGCTGTCAACTTGGGTAGATTTTAGCTGCTACATAACCGAGTTATATACAGTTTAGCTATTTCGGTTGGTATTTAAAAAGTCAACAGGGGAACTCCCTTAATGTTATGGAATATTTGTGTCTGAAAAAAACAACAACATATATATACAATATATATTATAATAAAAATATTTTTGTTTGTTTTGTTGTTTTGTTTTAACTTTTTATTTACAAATTTGACGCGACGTAATTAAATATAAATAATTTTCGTGAATGGACAAGCTACCTTCGTGGCTGCATAAAATAAAGATGTTTGCCCATCTCTATTAAGCGATTATCTGGAAAGCAACGGTTGTTTTCCAAGATGCAGAGTTCCAATTAGTAAATTTGTGAGGGAAAAATGAACTTTGAAACCGTTATAGATGCTGTCTAAAATTACCAGCTGTTGCTTGCTACTGATTATGTTCGCCTGGTGTCTGAAATCCACAAATCTTTGAATTTGAGAGAGCCTCCATTTGGCGGCAAAGCATTTTGTCAAGGAAATTGTGAGATTTCAGATTTTAAGCACCAGGCGAACAGAAACACCCAGTAGGTTTCCAACGACCAATTTTTTCGTTTTGTTAGGGATGTGCGCGTGCATGTTTATTTCGGTACTCCAACAAAAAATACAAGGGGCTTTCGTTCCTTTTTCGTGCCTAACGTGCCAAATTCGTGACACGAACAAGGAAACAAGAAGTTTGCACATCTTTTAATTAGGCTATTAGGCTTTAAATTGAGAAGCAGCGGTTGTTTTCCAAAACGCCGAGCTCCTATTAGTCAATCGGTGAGGGGAAGCCTGCACTTGGCGGCCATTTTGAAGAAAATAACCGTTATAGATGCTGCCTAAAATTACCAGCGTTAGCTTGCTACTGATTATGTTCACCTCGTGTCTGAAATCCAGAAATTGTTGAATTCGAGAGAGCCACAGTTTGGCGGCAATGCAATTTGTCAAGAAAATTGTGAGATTTCAGATTTCAAGCACCAGGCGAACAGAAACACCCAGTAGGTTTCCAACGACCAATTTTTTCGTTTTGCTAGGGATGTGCGCGTGCATGTTTATTTCGTTACTCCAACAACAAATACAAGGGGCTTTCGTTCCTTTTTCGTGCCTAACGTGCCAAATTCGTGACACGATCAAGGAAACAAGAAGTTTGCACATCTATATTTGGTGTTAAATTGAGAAGCAACGGTTGTTTTCCAAGACGTCGAGCTCCTATAGGTTAAATAATGAGGGGAAACCTGCACTTGGCGGCCATTTTGAAAAAAATAACCGTTATAGATGCTGCCTAAAATTACCAGCTTAAGCTTGCTACTGATTATGTTCGCCTGGTGGCTGAAATCCAGAAATCGTTGAATTTGAGAGAGCCACAGTTTGACGGCAATGCACTTTGTCAAGGAAATTGTGAGATTTCAGATTTCAAGCACCAGGCGAACTGTAAGTCGTGAGAATGCCCCTTACAATACCAAAAAGTATATTTTCAGTATATTGTCGGACGTCTCGCAGCGACCGCAACGTGCTGTTTTGCCCGCTCTCTCAGTCATTGCCTCTAACTCCGCTCAAGCTATGGTGACCACCGGTGGGCAGGCACAGGATCGGGAGCCGGATGTACTGGATCCCACGTCGGCGGTAACCGGACTGCCGCAGAAGCGCTTCTACCGCCAGCGTGCGCACTCGAATCCCATTGCGGACCACAGCTTCGACTAGTGAGTAGAATCTGGTGAATGCGGAAGCGGGAGGCCCTTTATTTCCAATATTATTCGTAGTCCCGCCCGCCCGGAAGATATGGACTGGCGCCTGCTCTATCCGAGCATCCAGCCGGGTCAGCAGGTGAGCTTCGCGGACATTGGCTGCGGCTATGGCGGCTTCCTGGTCACTCTGGGCCAGATGTTCCCCGAGAAGCTCTCCATCGGCATGGAGATCCGCGTGAAGGTGTCCGACTACGTGGTGGACCGGATTGCGGCGCTGCGACAAAAGGGCGGCGCTGTGGGGGCGTCATACCAGAACATCGCTTGCCTGCGAACCAATGCCATGAAGTATCTGCCCAACTACTTCGCCAAGGGCCAGCTGGAGAAGATGTTCTTCCTCTACCCGGATCCGCACTTCAAGCGCGCTAAGCACAAGTGGCGCATCATCAACCAGGCCCTGCTCTCTGAGTATGCCTATGTGCTGAGGAAGGGGGTGAGTTTTGGGCACAAACGAAGAGTAAACAGCGTAACCATATTCCCACCCAGGGTCTGGTGTACACCATGACGGACGTGGAGGACCTGCACAAGTGGATTGTGGCGCACATGGAGGAGCATCCGCTCTACCAGCGCCTCACCGAGGAGGAGGCGGTACGTCAACTGTAGCTCCTCCGGCAGCTCGATCACAAAGTAATGCTCCCCTTTTCAACCCACAGGAATCCGATCCCATCACCCCAAAACTCTACCAGAGCAGTGAGGAGGGCGCCAAGGTGGTGCGCAACAAGGGCGATCATTTCCTGGCCATTTTCCGGCGCCTCTAGGGCTCGCACATCGTATATTCTTTACATGTCTAGACACTATGATTAAGATTGCCGTAGATTAAAGACCCAGATTGTTAAAGCATCCGGTTGAGTTGTCCCAGGCCCTCGCAGGAGACCAGCGTCTGGCCGGAGGACTCCACTTTGACGTCGAACTGGACGCCCGACAGCTGCTTGGCCACATGGATGGCGGTGCGCGTGTGATTGGTCAGCGGCCCGGTGCGCATGCTGGAGCGGCCAACGGCGAGGGCCATGTAGATGATAAGTTGGTCCTGCATGTGGGCATCGACGCAGATCTCCTTGCGTATGTACTCGACCAGCTGGCAGGAGGCGTCCGAGCCGAGCAAGCGCCCATCGACTCGCTTCTCTCCCAGCGTGGCGGCGCCGAGGACACAGCCGCCGGACGTGTGGGCCGTCATCAGGATGCCGGCTCCGTTTTGGCGTGCCTTCTCCGGCAGGTGCTTCACTGCTTCGATGCTGCACATTTGGTGCGGCCACAGGCGGTGGATCTCGCGCTGTGCCGTCTGCTGCATGTCCGTGGCAATGGTCCTGGGCAGGCGACCGGCACAGAAGGCTACTCCGCTGACCAGCTGCAGGCGGCCGAAGTCCAGGAATTGTCCGGCTAGCAGCTTATCCACTGGCTGCACGTCCAACTGGCACCTGCCCTTGCCGCTCGGATAGAAGCCGTACTGCTGCACTTGTAGATCAAAGCCCACGCCAAAGTGTTTTAGGTTCGGCAGCAGCACCTGCTCCATGTACTCCACCTGGGGGGCGAAGGCCACGTTTGTGCCCCCGGTCACGTAGAGGCGGGATGGGCGTCCGGCAAAGAGCAGGACGGGCAGGGCCATCTGGTAGATCAGGGTGATGCTGGCCGCCGTCTGCGTGTCCACATGGTATGTGTCACCGCCAATGGAGCGCGGCGTGAACTCCACTTCGGTGGAGAGCAGCGTGTTGCCCACTACATCCGCGTTGGCGATGTCCCGGAGCAGGTTCAGTCCGTGCAGGTGCTGGTGCGAGAGTCCCGGCTTTGGACGATTGGCCCGGATCTTGACCACGCGCACCGGTTTGCCCAGGATGCAGCTGAGACTCAATGCGTTGCGCAGCACCTGTCCGCCGCCCTCCAAGTAGGAGCCATCGATCTCTACAAAGTCCTTTGCGTCCATTATCCGGTATATTTCTTGATAGGCAGGAAGGTTGTATTCCAGGTGCTTTGCAAGTTGTCACCAGAATGACTCGACTGGAATGCCAGGGATTGAGATTAACAGATCCATTTAACTTTGTTAGATTCTAATCGGACCGGCGTTTCCAATTGATTTGGCAGTGTGCCCGTCGCTTCTTTCCCTAAGAATGCCTTGCCACCACAATAGTCTGGTCCCTGGTCCCACATAAAGCGCGCTCTTTTTCGAACTGGACCGGTCACTCTGTGCCAGCTGTAAATATAACAGAATCAATGTAATTTCACATATTCAAAGTATAATATAGTAAAATATATATATACATAAGGGCCACTAGTAAAAAAGGGCTGTGTAAGTAGCACACCAAGCACTGTGTTTTGCCTCTATTTATGTGTGATTGTCCGTATGAGATTAACAGATCCATTTAACTTTGTTAGATTTCAATCGGACCGGCGTTCCCAATTGGTTGGGCAGTGTGCCCGTCGCTTCTTTCCCTTAGAATGCCTTGCCACCTCCGTAGTCTGGTCCCACATTAAGCGCGCTCTTTTTCGAACTGGACCGGTCACTCTTTCCCAGCTGTAAACAAAACAGAATTAATGTAATTTCACATTTTGAAAGTATAATATGGTAAAATATTGTATATATACATATATACATAAAAGCAACTATTAAACAATGGCTGTGTAAGTAGCACACCAAGCACAGCGTTTTGCCTGTATTTATGTGTGGTTGTCTGTATGTGCACTAATGCAAGTACGTGCCGCCTTTAGGAGATTTATTTATCTCTGACGTGCCATCGCCACGGTAATTACATATCTACTCCGGCCGGTGGTTTAACTGCTATTAACGTAGCGTTGATGGTTCGACGGCGAATCACTTGCCAATTGAGCAATCGCACAGCGTCCGAGTTTGGGTCTCCTTTCATTGGAATCCTGAACAGTGGACATGGTCAAAGTAGAAACATTCAAAATGTTATGGGGATAATCTATAAATATAGTAATAAAAATAATTGTTAAGTTTTTGTGATAATTAATCTACGGTTTAAGTAGTTTTGTAATTCTTTATTTATAATGCACTAGTTTAGGAAAATTATGAGAGCCATTTGATTATATGTATATAAACTTTAGAGTCTGATAAAACTAGGTGGAATCCATAATTGGCAAGTGTCATCAACCATAGATGACATTGACGAAATAGGGCTTAGGACAGTAATGTAGATAGTATACGTGACATTTTTAAGAAGGGATTTAAACTTAAAATACCGGAGGCACTTCCCAAAGAATTTAGATAACATTTTTCATACCCAAACAAAATTTAAACAAAAAAATTGTATTGTAAACATATAATACAACGTTTAGCAAAAAAATTATTTTAATAAAGTACTTAGTTTGCAAAGATACATAACAAGTATCACTAGTACAGTAAAGTTAAACATTTATCAAGAAGTCTTTGCGTCGCTCTAAAAAACGGACATTTTCTAATTAATTATGAACGAGTTGACTGACAATTAGCGACAAGGGTTACTCAGCGCGGTTATTCCACTGGAGGAGTCATGGAAACCACAATCAAAACACCGTTTTGTTCATGTTCTAGATCCGCCGCTGGTGATGCAATTTTGCCGGCGCTAACTGTGGCACAGTGGACACTGGCAACAGGTGGATTGGGCGCCGAGTGCGTTGGTCTGCAACGCGACGAAGGCCAAGCTATGTGTTACCGTCGTTATTACTTCTTGTTGGTGGCTTGGCGGCCATTCCAAATTAATGCCGGTAAGGGGTGTGGTAGTTGGTATAAAGAAGGTGGGAGAGATTGGATGGCTGTAAAGTGCGGCGACGGCAAGGTCGCGACGTTTTCTGCTAGTTAACCACATAGACGTATGTCTTTGGGAGTGGAGCACACACGCGTATGGTCGGAAAGCATACAACTGCGGTCAGATTTATAATTTTTGCAATGGTTTCTCAAATTGTATTGCTCTACTGCGGTGTTCCCACAGCTAGATCAGACTTTGAACCTTTTTTATTTTACTAAATAACAATAGTTATTTTTTGTTCTAATTATAAAGGGTAACTGGTAACACAACTCAACTAATCCTAATCTTTAAAAAGAAAAAAGCTTTGCATCTATTTTTGCAATTTACTGATTAAACTAAGGTTTGACGCATTAGAGAGAATTTGAATAGGTAGTTCCCGAATCGAAAAGAATATTGAAAACTAGACGTTGAGATAATCAGAAATTTTGCAGTTTCGACCATTGATTACTGAGTAAACTAAAGAATGACGCATTAGACTGAATATTAATAAGTAGTGGCAGAATTGGAAATTTATATTGGAGACTAGACGTTAAGATAATCCAGTGGGATAATCTGTAATCTTTCAGACCACTTCAGAGTGGATTTGAATAAGTAGAATGAAAATTATATATAAATCCTGCTACCAAGGCGTCAAGATAACACAGTGTAAATATGAGAGTACTTGCGGCTCAGTACTACCATCTTGACCGCCACTGTGCGCACACTTGATAGGGAGGCACAGAGCTTCCAGTTCCAGTCGAGTCCAGCATTGAAGTTGCGCGCCATACGCGGTTGGCAGTTCACGCGCGTCAGACGTGTTTCGCTCTTGCTCTTGCTCTCTCCCTCGCTCTCTCGCCCCCGCGTTTGGTCCATTTATCCCAGCAGACCTGTTGCACGCTCTCTCGTTCCACGCGCTTCCAGTTGTTTTGTTTTTGTTATTGTTATTCCACTGGTGAGAGTGGTGAGTGCGTCGGGGAATTCGCAGATAAACAATGTGCGTCTTCTGCAAAAAACAGCATCTCGAAAACGTTTAGGAATTCGTTTGGGAATATCCATCGACGGATGAGTCAGCCACTTGAAAAATTAATGAAAATAAACTATTAAAGCTTGTGAAAAGAAATAACTGATAACGGGTTTTAGTGCATTGTAAGATAGATAATAAGCGGAAAAACAAACACTTCAACTGCGGACTCAACTTACAGGTGGCAACCCTATAGAGCAGCTCTAAAATTGGTCCACACGCAAAGTGGCGTCGGAAACCTTCTAAGGATATTCGAGCTTAAGCCCAGGTAAAAACGCTAGTTCGCGCTGCAAGTTGCAAATAAAAATAAATTAACTTTAAATTTCCAAAACGAATTTTTAAACAGACAAAATTTGAGAGGACTCAACACACATTCGGTTTCGAATTTTTTGCACAACCGCCGCTTACACACAATGGGTTCCATCAACTGCAAGGAGTACAAAACCACTGGCAGCACCCCCAAGAAAGAAAAATCTTCAGGTAATTACATATATGATTTCCATAGGTTTATCTTTTGAATTGCTAAATTTCAAGTTACAGAAACTTCAGAGTTTTTGCTGTAATCTTGTTTTTTTTTTTTTGAAGTAAAGTTCATTTATACTTTTTATAATGTGCGTCGTTGTTTTTCCTTAGAGAGGGCTTACATTTTTTTTAAGTATTTAATTGCGACGAAACTGAAAGATTAAACCATTTTCTTAAGAACTAATTTGACTAGAGTTATTTGATTACTAAGGTGAATAATAAATAAATATAACAACAAACTTATACTTAAGAGTCTGATTGTATTTTAGATTTCCATGAATTTGAACACATTCACTTTTTGATATATAATATTTAAAGTAAGATTAATTCTTCATGTTTATGAAGTAGTTCCACATTACTACTATCTGAATCCCATCTTTTCCTGACCGTAATTTGAAAAGTGTGTGGTCATGTCGTAGCCGATCCGATATCCAACTTTGCCGTGTTCCTTTTACCAATCGAACAAGGCCAAATGTTTAGAAATTGTGGTTGGGAGAATGGGAATGACCCGCCTTTGGAGGGGGTTTACCGGGTTGGGGGAGGGGCGTTTAGATAATTGTCTCAGCGGCATAAGTCCAAGATTAAGAAAAAGAGAGAGAGAGAGAGAGGCACGGACAGCGGGAGCGCGCAAATCATTTGCTTTACTGCTGCGTCATGGCCACAGCAGTTACCAGTTAATACTTATTGTGATGTAAATCCACATCTTTAAGATACAGTAACTGTATGATATTTCTCTAAATCTGATGAAAGGTATATGGAACAGGCAAGTCAAGTATAATAAAATTAATATCTCAAATTCTAGACTATAAGATACTTATATACAAGTATTACTGAGTTTTAAAATAAAGCACCAAATAAGCAAGAGATCACTTAATACCCGAAAATTTGGGATCTTTGGAACACTCCTTCATAACATACGAAAACAAGGACCATCCTCGTGTGGCGCATTAAAATATATAATTGCCTTCTGGGATTGTTATCAAAAACAGACTTCTGAACATTCCATAAAAAAAACTAGATTTTTGCCTTACATAAATGTATGAATAAGAAACCGAATCCTAAAATCCCAGCTGACAAATGGTTTTTGTAAATTAAAATTGGTTGCGAAATTGGAAAGCAGTTTTAGAGTAACTTACCTTTAGGTCACAATACAGTGTTCTCGCTAATCGATATCCACTGTACGCGCAGCTATTGTTAGTCACCGCTATTGGAATGGTATTTCGCCCATTTTCGCCTTGCTTCTGCCTATTGCCTTCTCCGTTCTCTTGGGCTCTTCGTAGAGCCTCCAGTTCGCTTAAATTGGCGGCTCCGGCGGCAGTCTCCGATTCATTCGCCCGTCAACAGCCGGGGCTCAAGTGTTAGCCAGCTCTTAAAATCAGTTCAAATACTCTCTTAGCTTCGGCCTATCTATTTCGGTGTTACCTGATTTCGTGAGTATAATTACTTTGGCGAAACTTGTTCTCATGCAATTGTTATTATTTTTATTTGGTCTGGCTTTTGACTCACTTGAATTGGACAAGGCCAACCGGTTTTGTTTATGCTTGTCCGAGTGTTTGTGAGAAACCCAACTGTGGTATTAACATGGCATATTATTGCTAATTAGAAACGAGAGTTGAAAGAGGTTAGAAACATACAGTGCAGGGCCGAAGTTTAAGTTCAATTTGTATATTTATAATATGCAGGCAGGCAGTCAAAAACAAATCAGTAAGTTTTCATTTCGAAATATGTAGAATGTAAAAACATGTTCTTTGTTTGTCAATGAGCTGTGAATACGTTATTATAAAATAACAGTTTTTTAAATAACTAATTTTTAAACCATTTTGAAACTTAAGGAATATTCTAGAAAAACCTAAAGTGACTTGTAAAGCATATTAATTTTGGATATATATCGAACTTTAGTCAAGATTGCGTTAGAATTTATAATTAATGGATTAAGTTCTTATTGAATATATAGTTTTGTTGTCATTTCTAAGTTTTTAAATATTTAAAGGGAAATATTGCGAGTTTAAGCATACCTTCTTTTTCACCACGAAAGCATACTTTTTACTTCACTGTATGTGAATTTGGGATGACTTGCTATTCTTGTTGTTTAGTGTCATGTCGAGGTTCCAAATGTTTGAACCACACGAGTATTTTCCCGCTCGACCGTAAAAAGCCCCATCATTGATGCTCAATAATGGTCGTATCAGCGATATCATATGCATACATCATAAAGCCAGTCACTTGAGATAGGGGCATGTAGACATAATAGCCATATCAGAACCGACTAGAATAGAGTGGAACACACGTTTACAGGTGTTTCGCTTATGGTTTATAGATGTTTCCCTCACCGTCTGGCTTTTCAAACTTTTCTTGATGACGTAGCAAGGTTCGGTTTCGTGACATTGAAGTAGGTCGGATGAGTCAATCGATCGGCGCTGGTCGCCTAGATCCGCTTTGTTGTGGCCGGGCAACCATCGATGGTAAAGTAGGCAGCTGCTACCTTCCCTCATCGTTTGTCCAAATGTTTGTTCTGCGAATACAATTTTTGCAATTAAATATCTAGTTCTGAAACGGATTTCTCATTTGAATTGCATTTTTATTTTTAGTTTTAGACCTAAAAGTGTGAGAATTTTAATGATGCCATTTATTTTTTTTTTTTCATTGACTTTATTATAAGCGAATTAAATTTATGTATTTTAAGTGAACCATTATGTTTTGGTCACAAATTATTGGTGAACAACCCACTCGATTGTATTCGATTTTGATTGTACATTATCAGATCTCCCTAATTTATGTGTGTGACTTTATTAAGGTGATATACTAGGTTTTTATCTCTGGCAATATAAATTTATTAATATTGATCCTCTGGGTGTCGAGTATTTTTATCTTTCTTCTTGCTGCTGGATCTGAACAGGTATTTTCTTCATGGTTTTTCATGCATTCTTATATTTCTAATTAACGCCTAATTAATTCAATTTTTTTTTTGAGCCCTTGGTGACCGCCAGAAGCTCCAGTCTGGTGATGGCATCATCAAGGAACCTGCGCTGCTCCTGCAGCTGTGGGAGGAGCTCCTCGGCGCTGAGTGACTTGTGGAGGACGGGCTTCGTTGTTGCCGATCCAGCTGATTTCTCTGATTCGGCCCAACGGCTTCTTAGGCCGGCCACTCCCACGGAAGGCCTAAGCATGTCCAGCACACGTTTAATGATGGAGGGACTGGATCCCTGCTGCTGCTCCTGCTGGTGATTCTGCTGATGGTGGCTATGTTGCTGATCACTGGCCACCACACTGTGCTGCGGAAACTCAGGCATGGTTAGCAAGGGTCCCCAGAGGAAGGATCCCAATCCGGAGGGCGCCGGCGGAGCTATTTCCGCAGAGTGTCCTTCCAGCTGCTTTCCATGGGAGGCAAACTGTCCATCTAGCAGCTCAAGTTGGCGTTTCAAGTCGTCCAGCTTGTGCTGCAGGTGCTCAAAGTCAGCGGTCAGATTGATGGCCAGCCTCTGCGTGGTCTCGCCCTTGGAGATTCCCTCCAGGTTCTCTATTTGCAGACCCAATTGGTGATCTCTCAGCTGCAGGTCGTCAAGCAGAAGTTGAGTCTCCGCTCGAGGCGGTTGCTCAAGAAAAAGCCTGGCAATCTCCGCCTGCAAAAGCTGTTTGTGGGTGCGCAGCGAGCTGAGCTCCAGTTCCTGCAAGCTGCTGAGATGCGAGCGAGCCAGGACCGATCCCAGGATCGTAAGCAGTGCCAGTCCCAGTCCCACAAAGACTTCCGAACGCGAGCGAGGCATTTTCTTGACTGACCTTAGATTTAGAACATTCTACCTGCGCAGCAAGCGGCGCCACTCCACTTTCCCTTGAACCTCTAAAGAAAAACTGGAAAATTTTCATGTGCCACACATCTACACATTAGACCGTTATCTGTATCTGAATCTTCATCGCCGTTTCTCTTTGTTTGTGTCTTTGCATGATGGCCTCGCCAGGTGGTGCCGTGGGTTCTTACCAGTCCAAGTGCAGCACCCAGAGTCCCAGCACAACCATGTCGACGGAAGCCTCTTCGCCGGACTCCGAGTACACCAGTGCGGTGCGCGTGGACTGCAATGTGTCGGACCTGAAGGAGAACGAGATGCGGCAGGTGGACTTCGACGAGGACACCCGCGTGCTGCTGGTCAAGCAAAACGATCGCCTGCTGGCGGTGGGAGCCAAGTGCACCCACTACGGAGCTCCACTCCAGACGGGGGCCTTGGGCTTGGGTCGTGTCCGCTGTCCCTGGCACGGCGCCTGCTTCAATCTGGAGACGGGTGACATCGAGGACTTCCCCGGACTCGATTCCCTGCCATGCTATCGCGTCGAGGTGGGCAACAAGGGTCAGGTGTTGCTCCGGGCCAAGCGATCAGATTTGGTCAACAACAAGCGACTCAAGAACATGGTGCGTCGTAAGCAGGAGGACCAGCGGGTGTACATCGTGGTGGGCGGCGGTCCCTCGGGCGCCGTGGCCGTGGAAACCATCCGCCAGGAGGGCTTCACCGGTCGCCTGATCTTCGTGTGCCGCGAAGACTATTTGCCCTACGATCGCGTCAAGATTTCCAAGTCCATGAGCCTGGAGATTGAGCAGCTGCGATTCCGCGACGAGGACTTCTACAAGGAGTACGACATCGAGCTGTGGCTGGGCGTGTCCGCCAACAAACTGGACACGGCCCAGAAGGAGCTGCACTGCAGCAATGGCTATGTGGTGAAGTACGACAAGATCTACCTGGCCACCGGTTGCTCCGCATTCCGGCCGCCCATTCCGGGCGTCGAGTTGGAGAACGTGCGCACCGTTCGCGAGCTGGCGGACACCAAGGCCATACTGGCCTCGATCACGCCCGAGTCGCGCGTCGTCTGTCTGGGCTCCAGCTTCATCGCCCTGGAGGCGGCAGCCGGGCTGGTCTCCAAGGTGCAAAGCGTCACGGTGGTGGGTCGCGAGAATGTCCCGCTGAAGGCCGCCTTCGGGGCGGAGATTGGCCAGCGAGTGCTGCAGCTCTTCGAGGACAACAAGGTGGTGATGCGCATGGAGAGCGGCATCTCACAGATCCTGGGCAACGAGGAGGGCAGGGTGACTGAGGTGGAGCTGGTGGACGGCACACGTCTGCCCTGTGATCTGCTCATCCTGGGCACTGGCTCCAAGCTTAACACCCAGTTCCTGGCCAAGTCGGGCGTGAAGGTCAACCGCAACGGCTCCGTGGACGTCACAGACTTTCTGGAGTCCAATGTGCCCGATGTGTATGTCGGCGGCGACATTGCCAATGCCCACATCCACGGGCTGGCCCACGATCGCGTGAACATCGGCCACTACCAGCTGGCCCAATATCATGGACGAGTGGCGGCCATCAACATGTGCGGCGGCGTCAAGAAGCTGGAGGCTGTGCCCTTCTTCTTCACCCTGATCTTCGGCAAGGGCATCCGGTATGCCGGACACGGATCCTACAAAGACGTCATCATCGACGGCAGCATGGAGGACTTCAAGTTCGTGGCCTACTTCATCAACGAGGCGGACACGGTGACGGCGGTGGCATCGTGCGGCCGGGATCCCATTGTGGCCCAGTTTGCGGAGCTCATCTCGCAGGGCAAATGCCTGGGGCGTGGCCAGATTGCCGATCCCGCCACTCGGGAGGACTGGACCAAGAAGCTCGGCGAACCCCTGCCCCAAGTTCGCTAAATAATCAACTTTTTGTGTATTATCTCTGAGATTTGTTGTTATATTTGTCTTGCAATCGTTGAGTATTCACCATAAACATTTACTCGTATGCAAAGCACTTGGGATGTGTAGTGTAACCTATCTGTGTATATCTATAATTGTAGTTCGTACGGGGGAGCTTCCTTGAGTTCCTGCCGCGGATGCCACTTTTGGCTCCGAAGAGATCGAAGATGTAAGCTTTTTATTCCCTTGCCCTTGCCACACAATGTATTTTTTTTGAGTCATATTGGATTATTTTTGCTAAATAAAGTGTTTTAACGATTCCCGTTTAAACTATGCATTTTTGTAAATTCGTCTTTGGTGACTTCGGTGTTAACGCATCTCTCTGGACATAGACGTAATTAACTAGATTTTTTTTTATATCTAGTTCTATTTGAGATTGTTGAAATGAAAAAAGTAACCTTGATTAACCTGTTAAAAAATGTTGACTGGGTTTATCACACTTGATGCTAAACAGCTCTCAAACTGCTCTTATATATTCTGGTTTTACTCAGCATAACTGAAATATTCGCTTTGAAAGTCGAAATTACAAGTTTTAAACGCACAACCCAATCGATCAATAATGGCCTCTCCATGTCGAAATCCTCAGCGATCCCTGCAATCGTGGCGCCTGCTGACCGAAAGCCTTAAGTTGTTTACCTTAAAGCTGGACAGGAATCAGCACTTGGTACGGTTTAAGGTATGTGGCCACCATTGGTTTGGAGTGTTACTTACCAATTTGCTGGCGGGCAGCTTCCGGGTCATCGGCTGCTCAGCTTGGAAGAGCGACGAAACTTAAACGATTCGCTGGGCCAGTGCATCGCCGGCGTCTCCTTGATTGCCAATGTGGTGCGGAGTTGTCATCTGCGCCTGGACGTCGACCGAATGCTGCTGCTCGTGGAGCACGGACAACTGGATGGGCAGCTTAAGATCCGCGAGGAGCGACTCCGGGTGACGCAATGCGAGCTGGGATGCAAGCGACAGGAGCTCTTCCACCAAATGACCGCCTCGGCCAGGATGATCCAGAAAGTGGCGATGGCCAAGGAGCGCAACCAGGAGTTGGAGCTGCGAAACCGCCAGCTGGAAGATCAGGTTAGGAATAGGGTTTATTTTATAGTTCTTAGCAGTGAAGTATACATTTCCGGCCCTATTTGTTAGTAACTTCTATTCTCACCTCAGACGCTGGACAGATCGGAGCTCTTCGAGTCGCGGTGTGTGATGCTGTGCGGCCGGGCCTTTGACCTCAGTCAAGAGCTGATTCAGACAAGGATGCGGATCAACGAGTTTGAGAACGCCTGCACGCAGTTGCGAAGGTTGGTGATTCGTTGGTGGTGCCCGTGCCCACTCATCTTATCCAATTCCACCTCCTTTGGCAGGCGCATCATGGAGCTGAAGCTGCGACGCGTCCAACGGAGACGACTGCTCGGCGAGCTGGTGCTGCGACTGCGACTGGCCCAGGAGCAACAGGTGCCCCCCATCCTATGGCGGCTCTGGCACTGCCTGCGATTCCTGTGGAACTGTGTGGAGTGTCTGGGCCATCCCACCGGCAAGTTGGGTGCCATCAATTGCTTCATGGCGGGCTTTTAATACCTCGCGATTTGTCTTCACGCGCCCTGATGGCCAACAGTGTGACCAGCTACCCAGCAGATTTTGTATTTTTAACAGTGTTCGTTAACGTCTTGTTTATGATTGAAATAAAATACCAATGAAAAAAGGCACCAGAAATCCATGGCCAAGTGCATATTCAAGTGATTGGATTGTGGTGCAGATTCCGGATTTGTTTCTTGTTCGTGCACGTGCAAATAGCTAATAAATGCGTCGTGCCTGAGCCGAGCCGAGCTGAGCTGAGTGGAGTGGAGCGGAACCGGACCGGTGGACAGCCGACAGCTGACAGGCCATGGATCAATTTTCGCACGACCTGACGCTGGCTCTCGAGGAGACCTCCCTGATGGATAGGGCGAGTGGCGTCGGAAGGTGGGGCTCGCGTCGCCGGACACGTTCCACGGGCAATCTGCGTAAGTAGCAACAGATCGGAACAGATCACCCCTGAACCCGAACCCGAACCTGACCCCGATCCCGGTAATTCTTCTGCTGTGTGCTTAGCTTGCGCCCCCCAGCCCACGGAGGACTCCTCGAGCAGTCCCACGGACACGCTGAATGCCCTGGGCCACCATGGGCACCATGGACATGCACATCACCCCCATAGCCACACCCATCCCCACCCCAATGCCAACGTGGACGGGCTGGACACACACAACCTCAAGTTGCCGGCCAGCGACTCGGACGAGAAGGCCCCGTTGACCTTGCCCGGAAGGATGGGCGCCCTGGAGTCGGACTCGCTGAACGAGACCACCTTCAGTCCAGCCAGGTAGGGCGCGCCCCCAATTGAGCACCTCGTTTGGTCCTAACAACCCACCAACAACAATCAACAGATTCTACAAGCCCAACTCGCGCAGGAAGCGCAAGATCAAGCGTATGTCCATGGAGTTCGAGTTCAGCAAGGACACGCCTTCACCGCACACCTTCGCCGAGTCGCCGCTGCAGCCAGGTCTCCTGAGCGGTGGCACCACCGCCACCGGAACCATTCGCAAACGCCTGCTGAAGATGGACGCCACTGGGCACCACCGGTCGCATCTGTTCTTCTGCGGCAAACGCAAGCGCTCCAACCGCGATCGCTACCACGAGCAGGAGACGGCCAAGCTGTACGCCTCCTCGCCACACTGGCAGTTGGAGGAGCAGCATCTGCAACAGCAGCACAGCCACAGCCACAGCCACAATCATCACCAGCAACAGCGGATGCGCCAGCGGAGCTACTCCTCCACTTCGAAGCCACTCAGCGATCGCCTGCTGCCACTGAACAAGGGACTGCTCTGGAAGATCAACCGCATGGCTGCCCAGGGACAGCAGGCCGTGCCGCCCACCCAAAAGACTGACAACCACAAGGACAAGGACTTGAAGAAGGGCCACCACCAGCCAGAGATGGCGGAGGAGCTGCCCAAGCAGAAGGTCGTGGCCAAGAAGGCGCCGCCGCCGCCAAGCGCTGAGGCTGCCTCCGCCATCGCCATCGGCAACCGGAACTCCTTCAGTATGGACACCATAGTGCCTGTGACCGATATCGATGCCTTGCTGCTGAGCACGCCACCAACTGCTCCGATGCTGCGCAAGAAGACGCCTCAGGTGTCCGGCTACAACAGCAGCAGCTCCACCAAGACGACGCACCGCCGTCGCCGCTTTAACACGCTTCCACAGCCGCCGCTGCAGTTGCAGTCCCAAGCCGCCCAGTCCATGGACTGTAGCGAGCTCTACGATTTCCTCAGCTCCAGTTCGCTGAGCTCCTCCTCGGACAGCGAGGCCGAGGTGGGCGGACATCGCCGGCACGACACCGATCGCGAGGGCGACGACGAGCTGACCGATTGGCCGGGCAACGAGTTCGGACCCGGAGCCAGGTACGATCCCAAGAGGAAGCTCACCAAGAAGTCACTACTGCCTCAAATTCGGTCGGATGACACCATTGGCGAGGATGACACCCTGATGTCGGGCAACGAGGCGGGGGCGGTGGCGGTGGCAATGGAACCGCAACCGAAGAGTCCAGCCCACCAGCTGCCGGAATCTCTGCAGGATTTGTCCCGCTTTCAGCCAGGCGTCTCCGAGCCCATTGAGATTTTAAACGCCAGCTCGGAGATGGAGACGAATGCGGACGGCACCACCATGCCCCATGCTCCCCGGCAAATCGAGAGCGAGATGTCCGGCGAGACCTCGAATCCGTTTCTATCCTCGTCGCCGCCAGGACAGGGTCCTGTTTCTGGGCAGGAGGTGCGCGAGATACGCGCTGGGTGTCGCCGCATCAACGGCGAGCGACCCGGATTCAGCATCAAGATGAGCGTGAACGAGCGCATCGCCCGGTTCCTGCAGGACCCGCAACAGACACAGATCCGGCTGCCAGATATCGAGCTGTACGAGCCCGACAGCATGTGCAATCTGGCCACGCTCTACTCCCTGACCATGGTGGTGGAGCGCGGCTGCACGGTGCTTACTAAAACCAGGTGAGTACGAATGGGAATGGGATTTTCAAATGAGAAGCTAGACATCTAAATTGTTCACTCGTTGCAGGAACACTACGCAGGTAGTGAGCGTGGATCATCCCCACCATCAGGGTCTTCAGCCGCGTCCCGATCTTTTCGGCGATTTCAAGCGACGCTGCTATGGGGAGGAGGAGCAGCAGCAGCAGCAGCAGCAGCAGCAGCAGCAGCTTCAGATCCATTTCCAGCAGGATCCCGGGACTCAGACTCAGCCCCAGAAATGAGAAACGTTAATCAAAACTAGACGAACTAGACCAATCCCCAGCAAATGCAGATGCGGAGCCGGAGCCATCAGCACTCGGAGTAAAACTCCTGATCTGATCCTGACCGTGATCCGCGAGCATCGCTGGGGTGGAAAAAACCAGTAAACCGTAAACTAAGAATGCTTTTAGCTTGTTTTTGTGAAATCTGTTCTATGTACATAAGTTGCATCGGTCCGTGTATATACTAACTTCATTTGGGGAAGGCGTCAGCCCTTCGGATCCCAGATCGCGTCGGTCCCTCTTCCTTGTCGCACACACTTGGTAGCAAGCGAGATGGCACGTTCCAGAAAGAGGGAGAAAGAAGACCGACCGGAAGCCGTTGACAGCCGTTCCACTGTACAAAATATAATTTGTAAGACCTCCAGCGAATATGAATATAAGAAATATAAATGTGTGGTCATAACCGAATCGATTCGTTTAGGAACTCAATGGGATATTTCGGGGATATATATAAGTGTACCGTACATTATCGCTGATTGCAAGAATTCAAGTTCAAGTTTTCAACTCAGGGCTGGTTAGTACAAAAGTGAAAAATATTGTTTTAGAATTTTATTTCAAAATTCCATGTCGGTAATGCAATCAGTTTGAAAAACATGCAACAAATTTCGTTTTAAAATACAGCGGTTATAAAAATGATGCCTGTTGGACCATTACAATTTGTAGAGGAATTTATAATTTCCATTACAAGTTTGCAAAGCATTAAAGGAGACATTTCCGACCCTATGAAGTATATACTATATTTTGTTGATCTGCATTGCGAGGAAAGTTGATCTGGTCATGTCCGTCAGTCCGTCCATTTCTACGCAAACAAGTCTCTTGGCTTAAAAGCTATCTGGATAAAACATTCCCAAAAGTCTGCTTTGTAAATAGCAATTGTAAGTCGTAAATAGGTCCGAACAATCGGAAAACTAAATGAAAAAATGTTACTTCGTTGTTTTTTTTTTATACTGATGGTTTTCTATTTTTAAATTATGGTTTTAGTTTACTTAAAATTGGACAGCCATAGGAACGAAAATTTATAGGAACATTGTCGCAACTAAAGCCGAATTTAAGTTGCAAGGGCATTTAAATATACATCGGCAACAACTTACCAACAAATGGCGGGAAATTCAAATGTGTTGGCTGCTGGTTGGAATTCTCAACCCCGCGGAAAAAGTTGGCGCATGCCCAGTGGGCAATTGTGGTGCTCGGCTGATGGGCTGCTCGGCAACCCTTTTTCCCACTGGCTGCCACTGCCACTGCCACCAATTGGCGATGGGAGCTCGGAGCTCTGTTCGGCATTCGGTACTTGGCACTGGCCACTTGGCACTCACTTGGCAACCCTCGCTGCTCTGCTGGGGGTAAGGAAAGGGGGCGGGGGTGGGGGGTGGTGGTTACGAGCGCCGAGCTTGCGTCAAATGCGGACGCCAGTTGGACGCAGCTCGGGATTGGAGGCAGCCACGTTTCCCAGTCATCCGCCGTTCCGCCGTGTGTGTCGCAGCGCCTCTGTCTGTGTGTGCCGTGCCGTTCCGTGCCGCATGTGTGGCGTTCCGCGAACGGAAGGGATGTGGATGTGAAGCGGATCTTCGCCAGCGTTCTCATCCTCTCATCGCCACTAACCGGACGTCCGGCGGCGTCAGCTCCAGCTTGGAGTTCCAAGCTCCTAATCCTGCTCTTGCTTCTGCCCGAAACTTCTTTGTCAACCGGCGACGCTTGTGTTTTCCACGCTTGCTCATCGAACGGTAATTCGGGAGAGCGGTTTCGCAGAGAGCGGTTTCTTCGTCGGCAGGATGCACTGCATCCTGCAGTGTACACCAGCGGTGGCGTTTAGTGGCATTTACGCGATTTCAGTAGCTTCCGTGATTTCCGCAATGCGATGCTATGCGATGCGGCTGCTCTGCTTATTGATTTTTCACCAACACTCACGCAAACACACACTTGCGCACGTTGGCACCCACACCTCAGCACCCACACACACAAGGGCAGTGCTGGCACTACGGCCATTTTGTGGCTGGAAAATAGCCATCTTAATAGCGGAAGTGCAGCAGCAAAATTTGTGTGGCATACTTTTAGGCAGCTTAATGTGTGATTTAAAAACTCTTTGGTCTTTTGTGTTATATGAGTTTATTTAGGATAAACATGTGTGTTTTGTTAAATATTAATACCAAGTGATCTTAACAAGACAAGACTTTTCGCCAGTGAAAATTACTGGATTTTGACTTTTTCACGATTTTATCTCTTGAATTGTAACAACACTGCCGCTGAAGAGAGCGAGAATGTGAACACCCACACACACAAACAGCGGCTTTGCTGGCTTGTAACGTCCGAAAGCCATACACATACACACTCAGATAGCTGAGCTAATCTCTTATCAAGCGACGACTTTCCCCACCCCCTCCAAGCTACCTCTCTCTCTCTGGCGCACTTACATAGGAAAAAACACAACATTAGTCATAAAATTGGATTTTTCTCAAAACAAAAAACAAAGGGAGTCAGGAAAAATATAATATTTTCTATCTTGTTCTTAATATTGTTGACTTATTCAATATAACATACATATATTGATTCCTCAGACAATGGCTTATTTATTTTTTCATAATACAGCGAACCAATTTTGCAAAAGTTTAATTATCCTATATTTTAAATGGGGTGAAAACAACGTTTTTGCAGAACAACCAATATGTAGATTAGAAAAAGAGATATATAAAATATAAACAAAAATTTAAGAAAACTTGAATTTTGCCCCAACGATATTTGTGAAAAATTAGTTTAACTCGCGAGTAAAAACAATTATTTATGTCTTTCCCCCATTTTGTAAGAGTTTCATTATATCCTATATTTCAACTGGTTAGAAATAAATGTTTTTGTAGAACAGTAAATATAATACAATAATTGAATTAGAAGATGACAAATATTAATTTAGAGATTTTCAACCTTTTTTTTTGTAGAAGCGTCAAAAAAATTTATAAAATATTGGTAATTGGCAGAATAAATGATATTTGCGAGGAATTAGTTTCTTTCCAGAGTACAAAACAAATATTTATGTTTTTTCTCCCTGTGTAGGTGTAGGAGCGCTGCCATGGGGCAGGAGATGAGTGTGTTCCGTGCACTCCCTGCATGCGGTGTGAGCATGTGCATCATCATCTCGCTGTCGATTGCGATCTCCGTCTCCGACTCTCTCCGGCACTCGCTCTCCGTGTGAGTTTCCATTTCCCCGACCAGAGTGGCGCAGTTGGAAAATGAGCACGTGCGAGGCGGCGGCCGCTGGAGAGGATGGGTTGGATGGCCTGTCCACGTCCAAGTCCAAGTCCGAGGACAGCCAGCCGCCGGACGATCAGCAGAATCAGAAGCAGCAGCACCAGCACCAGCACCAGCACCAGGAGAAGCACGAGAAGCAGCTGGATAAACAGCAGGAAAAGCACCCGCAACCTCAAAACGGCAAGATCGAATCGGAAGCCCCGGAAAAACCAAATCCAAATCCAAATCCCCACCCCCCACTAGAAGCCATCCGGAGCTCGGTCCTTGTGGATGCCAGTGCAGCTGCTCCCTCGATAGAAGCATTGGTGGCCTGCAAGGATGCCCTGCTCGCCCAAAAGCTCTTTGCCAGCGGCGGAAGCACTGCACCCGGACCCAGTCCCACATCCTCGGCGGTGGGAGCAGGTGGAGTCAGTGGCAAGGACCTGCTCAAACTGAAGGAACCCATGCGCGTGGGCTTCTACGACATCGAACGCACCATTGGCAAGGGCAACTTTGCTGTGGTCAAGCTGGCGCGACATCGCATCACCAAGAACGAGGTGGCCATCAAGATCATCGACAAGTCGCAGCTGGACCAGACGAACCTGCAAAAGGTCTACCGCGAGGTGGAGATCATGAAACGCCTGAAGCACCCGCACATCATCAAGCTCTATCAGGTAAGTAGCTTTATTTATTTCTAAATCCTCAACTACATTGCATTTTACCAATCCCACAGGTTATGGAGACCAAGAATATGATCTACATAGTGTCGGAGTATGCCAGCCAGGGAGAGATCTTTGGTGAGTGAATGGGTCCTTCAACGGTCAACGACTTTTTGTATGCCAATATAGTTTAATGTAATTCAACCAGAAAACAAACAAAATTGTTTGTTTTGCTTTCTTTCCGTACAACTTAATGATAACAGTTTGGACCCTATTTAATAATTTACATTATTACAATTTCAAGAATTATATAATCATAAACTTTTGGTTAACAAATGGCTATGAAGACAAGATATTCAATATTTTTTAAGCAAATAAATAGGACATTGGGCCGGATAAGAAATTAAATAATTTGGTCTTGCTATCTTTCCGTTTAGGTTAATAATAACAGCTTGGATACCCTATCCTTACAATTTTATAACATTAATCATCAAAAATTCATGAACTAGATAATATATATTATATTAAATTAGCGTTGATAACGTTTTATAGGAACTCATAAGAAAAAAAATGCTGTTCAATGGTTATACAAAGAGAATTCTTTGAATTTCGTTTAAATTCCGAAAAGTCTAACCTATTGCATCCCCATCCCCCTAGATTACATAGCAAAGTACGGACGGATGTCGGAGTCCGCGGCTCGCTACAAATTCTGGCAAATCATCTCGGCGGTGGAGTACTGTCACAAAAAGGGCATTGTGCATCGCGATCTCAAGGCGGAGAACCTGCTGCTGGATCTCAATATGAACATTAAAATAGCGGACTTTGGCTTCTCCAATCACTTTAAGCCGGGTGAACTACTGGCCACCTGGTGCGGATCACCGCCGTATGCAGCACCAGAGGTTTTCGAGGGAAAGCAGTACACGGGTCCGGAGATTGATATTTGGGTGAGTTACAGTAAAAATGATTGAAATAGTTGTAACAAATATTTTTGTACTAAAATACAACCAAGCCAAATGACTTTTCCAATTGCTTTTATCAAAGTAAAGTAATCCGTATTTCTCCGTTGCAGTCTCTGGGCGTGGTCCTCTATGTGCTGGTTTGTGGCGCCCTGCCCTTCGACGGATCCACCCTGCAGAGCCTACGGGATCGGGTGCTATCCGGCCGCTTTCGCATCCCGTTCTTCATGAGCTCCGAGTGCGAGCACCTCATCCGCCGGATGCTGGTGCTGGAGCCCACGCGTCGCTACACCATCGAGCAGATCAAGCGCCATCGCTGGATGTGCCCCGAGCTGCTGGAGCACGTCCTCATAGCCAAGTACAACCTGGGGGCCGAGCGGCAGGCGGGCATGGAGCCCAGCGAGGACATCCTGCGCATCATGGCCGAGTACGTAGGCATTGGGCCGGACAAGACGCGGGCCAGTCTCAAGAAGAACACCTACGACCATGTGGCGGCCATCTATCTGCTCTTGCAGGATCGGGTAAGCCACAAAAAGGAGCAGAGCAATGGTTCCGTTTCCTCGTCGGCCTCGACCTCCTTCTCCTCCGCCGCCGCCAGTCGGGTGCTCTACAAGAGCACCAAAATCGACCAGCAGCAGCAGCCACCGCCGCAGCAGCAGCAGCAGCAGCAGCACCCAAACCCTCATCCACGCCCACAGCAGTCCAAGACAATATCCACCAGCTCGATCCTGGCCAAGGATCAGGCCCACAAAAGACTTAGCCGCCATCAGACGGTGCTCATGAGTGAGCGGACGGCCCATGCCGGGGCCACGCCCACTGTGCCGGATCCGGGATACTATGCCAAGTACGGCCCCCTGCAACTGCCACTCCCCCTGCCAGGTCCTTCTCACCTGGTATCTGGGTATCTCAATGGAGGAGGCGGCGGCGGAGGAGGAGGAGGAGGAGCAGAGGTGGATGCCGCCGGGATTCCCCTGCCCATGCGGTACACCCCACTGCCGACGGCCGCCTCGCCCGCTCCCTCCAACTGCTCATCCACATCATCGCGCATCGGGCGACACAGTCTGAGCTCCAGCTCGCCCCGGAGTCATCGGCCTGTGGCCATTTCACTCAGCATCGACAACAATCCCTCACTGGCCAACCTGCGCTGCCGCGAGATGATGGAGGCTGGTCCTGGCGGACCTGTTGGACCTGGAGTGGGTGTGCCCCTGGTGTCCAAGCAGCTCCATCAGACCATCAGCGAGTTCATCATCAAGCAGAGCACCGAAGACTGCCGGGCGCTACTGCAGCAGGTGAGTGCAGGGCAGTGCTTTTACAGACACAACTAACCAAACACGCACCCGTGTAACGAGAAATATACACAAAAAATTTAATTTGGACTAGTGAAGGGGAAAAAAAAAACTTTGTCATGGTTGTTTGGTTCGGTTTTATAGACGTAAGCTCCCCTGCCCTACTGAGTACCTACTACCATTCATCCATCTCCATGTCTCAACTTCAGTCCACAGCAGTAGCGGAGGGCAAGGAGGAGTCGTCAAAAGTGGAAGCCGCTCCTCCGGCTGCCGCCGCTTCTTCCACCACACCCACATCTCATGCAGCGGGATCAGGTTCCTGCCCAGGCGAGATAAACAGCAAGACAATAAAGGCCATGTCCAGCTCGAGCAGCTTCGACTCCAAGGCTAATCTCGGTCAGAGTTTTCGCTACAAGATGTCCGCCGAGGCCAGCAAACTGTTCCAGACTCTCCAGGAGAGCCCACTGCCTGTGGAGGTGAGTGCTAGCTGGGATTAGGCTGACGATTCTCTACTCCCTTTACCTTATACCTCCAGCAACGGGCCAAGCGTCGTGGGCACTTGGGAAGCACCAATGGCGAATCTGGCCAGGAAATGAATGAGTCTAAATCAAATGGCGACAGGTGAGTGTGTCGCCTTAATAAAATCATTCCCCGGACTAAGACCGTTTGGGGGCATACCAACAGCCGCTCGGAGAAGAAGGTGTTGGCGCAGGGCAGCTCCAGCACGGACGAGGGCTGCGAGACGGACCAGGGCAACGATCCGGGTTCCGCTGGCCAGGAGTCGAAGGAAGCCAACGGCGGACCCACCACCTCGCACTCCAGCAGCGATCTGACCCACCTGGCCGGAACAACCTGTGCCTCCACCGGGCAGAGCCACCGCATGCGCTCGTATGCCAGCAGCAGCTCCTCGAGTGGAGTCCTGGCCGGAAGCGCCGGCAGCTACTCCAAGAGTCTCAGCCAGAACCTAAGTCGCGGCTCCTCTAAAAGCAATTGCAGTGGTCCCTATGACAGTTTGGACTTTGCCCTGCCCTCTGGAAAGGGCAGTCTGCCCTCGTGCATGGGCTCCAGCTCCATGCTGGCCACGCCCACGCCGGCCTCAGCCCCGCCAGCTGCGGCCATCTCATCGGAGCACTCCTCGGAGAGGTCTCTGTACGGCAGCCACAATTCCTGTATCCATATGCCAGGTGCTCTGGCCTTGGGTCTGGGTATGGGTCTACCGCAAAGTTCGGCCTCCACGCCCACGCCGAATCCCACACCGCCGCCGCCCAATGGCGGTGGTGTTCCGTTCCTGGACAAGCGATCACCCATCCACTTTCGCGAGGGTCGACGAGCGAGCGATGGGCTGGTGGCCCAGGGCCTGCTGAGCTCCGGCTCCTTGTTGGGAGCCAGTCGCGTTTACGGAAGCTATCGCTACGAGCAGGCCAAGCGACACGGTTGGCTGGAGATCCAGCAGCTGCAGCAGGAGGCACATGCCCACCAACATCCTCACCAGCATCCGCATCAGCATGCACATCAGCATCCCCATCAGCATCCGCATCCACATGCCCAGGCTTACGGCTTGGAAGAACTCTGTCAATTTCCAAATGGTCAATTCTACGCTCTGCCCGGCAAGCACCATCACCCTCTGCTGACGTTACCTCATCACCATGGACATCCGGCTGTACACCACCATCCAGGTCATCACCACCCACTGCTCCATCCAGGCCATCAAGCCACGCCGCTTCTGTTGGAAACCGCTGCTGGTGGGGACTTGTACGGACATGGATGCTATGCCCCGCCACCGCCGCCTCCAGGACTATATCAACACCATCCGGTCGGCGTGGGAGTGGGTGTGGGCGTGGGCGTGGCCGTGCCCATGTCACCGATGCAGAAGCCACCGTTGCAGCAGCAACTCCTGCAGCACCGCCTGCTGCAGCAGAAGCGTCAGTTATTTCAAAAGCAGTACGCTCTGGAGGCACAGCTCGCCGGGCGTCATCATCACCAGCACCAGCAGCAGCAGCAGCAGCACCACCACCACCACCACTTTAACCACAGCCTGGGTCATCCACCACCTCCGGCTCCGGAACAGCACCTTGCCGACGAGCTGTTTGAGCTGGCCCTGCTCGATCGACCCAGGAGCGGAACTCCCAAGCTGCAGCACTCTATGACCATGCCCGGAGCCCATGCCTTCAGCCAGATAAACCTGAAGACCTCCTATATCAGCCAATCGGACCAGGGTTCGGCTGCGGCGCCAAATGGAGGCGGTTCCGGAGCAGGAGTGTCTTTGGCTGGGGTATCCTGCTCAGCGCCACCGTCCACAGCGCCGGGCACGCCCACGGTCAAGTGCAAACCGGCCACGCCCCACGGGCACAGTCTGGAGTCCGACTATCATGTAAGTGCCTGGCAGACAGTACTAGTTATTAGAAACAAACGGTGAGCAAGCAAAAACATCTCAACCTATGCTGTACTGGTAGCTCGTCAAACTTTTCAAATGAAAGCAAAAAGTGTTCTTTGCTTTGCTGCGAAAAATCAGTCAACTGCATTAAAAGCATTTCATTTGTCTTTGCTTCTCCTTATATTTTTGAAAGCAAAGCTACATTAATAGCATTTCAAGCTTTTAAATACAAAGCAAAACATAACTTTCGTGTTGCTGTCAGCAAGTTAAAATTTATCTTAATACAAACTAAATCAGAATGACCATTAAGATAAAGCTAGAATTTTATCGAAATTTGTATTGCTTTCGTAGCAATAGAAACAAAAAAAAGACCCAGCTAATTATCCAATCTGTAATCCCCCTTTTCATTTCTTTTGCAGACATCTACACCCGTGCTCAGTCTCTTTACACCCAACTGGCAGTCATTGGTGAAACCGCTCAGCGAGAGCCCCATCCTTGAGATATCCGAGCACTTGGAGTCAGTCTGAGACCGGGGAAGAGGCATCAAACTAATGGGGGCCGGACCAGAGCCACCTTTTTATTAAGCTCGCAATCGCAATTTTGAATTATTTGATCCATATATGATATACACCCATGCATACATATACATAGCCTATACAAGTACGTATACCTATACAGATACGATTACGAATACGGATGCGGATGCTGATGCGGAGTCGGATGAAAAATCGGATTTACATCGATCGCGGCAGGAGCTATATTTATTGGAGCCGATGGAATCAATTCCGAACCGAGCTGCCGAGAAGCCGTAATATTGAAAAATTTAGTTGTGTTACTAGCCTTAAGTAGTCCAAGTTTCTTACGCATACACGCAGACATATACAATATGTATATTGATAATAATAGCGTTAAGCTATAGCTCTACTTATGATTACACTATACACTATACACTATTGTATTGCCCCCACAACAGAGTGGTCCGGAATTTCGGAATTCGTAATTCGGAGTTGGGTGGATAAGAACAACGTAACTACATATATCAATTATTCGAAGCATTTATTGGGGGCATAGATAGGGTATATCCATATACGGATATATCTATTATGTATTGGTACAATAATTAGCGACAAGCAAAAAAAAAACTAAAGCAAACAAACATCGATTGTTCTTAAACATGGAATTCAAATGTAAAACCAGATATTAAAGTCATTTGGTATAAAATGCACTACACTTCTGGAGTTCCTACATTATATAGAGATAGATATAGATGGGCGACCTGTGTTTTCGTGTGTGCTTGGAAGGAAAGATCCGATAGGAACGTGTGACTAGACATCGAGTGGACATGGAGGCACGATGATCGCCAAGGGATCAAAGGACTTATCTGCTGATCGTATTTTAATGTGGATCGTTTCTTCCCACAGATCATACAGTATGAAATTTCGGTACTCATCCCATATATCATATCCTGCTGGGACGGAGGATTAAGATGTTAGGAGAAGGACTTCCTCTTCACGTCGTGGCCTTCACCTGGCGATTGGTGGACTCAAGGTGCTTCCGCTTGGCATTGGAGTGGACCTGATTCCGTTGCTGCTTGTGGGGATCTGGTGATCCATGACAGCGTAGTAGGTTCCAGTAGGCCCTTCGGTACTCGGAGCTCATCAGGACGTAGATCAGCGGGTTGATGCAGGTGGTTAGGTAGATGAGTAGGTAGCCGGCGATATTAAACCAGTGCAACTCGGTGGCGCTCTTCCAGATTTTGGCCACAGTGATGGGCAGGTAGCAGATGACGAACCACACAAAGATCACCAGTATCATCTTGAGCAACCTTCGGTCCTTGGCACTCATCCTGCCCGGGTAAATGGAGGAAGCATTCGAGGTGTTGCCCATGGAGACGTAGTGCGACTTTCGCGGACTGAACCTGGTGAAGGAAGTCCGAAGCGAGGTCGTGATAGGGTTCTTTCTGAAAGGGGGAAGGCACAACGGTTGAGAGAGAGACCCATCAAGGTGTTTACCTTGCAGCAACTCACCCAGCCGACTTGCCCATCTCCAGTTGCGTTTGACTGCGTCCCAGGCTAAACTTCTCTTGATCCCGCTCCTTAAGCACCACATTGGCATCCACGGGTAGCTGCTGCAGCTGCAGCTGTTGCAGCTGCTGCTCCTGATCCCTCCTCCTGATGCTGTACGAGATAGGCAGGCTGTCCGCCGAGGCATTGTCATCGATGTACGCCAGCTGCTCCTCCACTACAAAGGGTCGTCCGGGGATTGGTGCATCCTGTGCCTCGCCGCTGGATGTACTGGCCTTTTCCGGCCGCTTTTGCATGGCCATGGCTGGGGCTTGGTTCTGCTGAGTCGTGGAACTGGGGGTCACATCACTGACATTGCTCTTCCCAGCGGTTCCAGCTCGAATGGCCGCCTTTCGCACTAGCAGGAATATTCTAGCATAGCAGATCACAATGCAGATGCAGGGCACCATGAAGGCGGCGATGAAAAGGAACTCCTTGGGCGATCTGCCATAGCGATCGTGCAGAATGGAGCAGGATCCGATGCTAACGTCTAGGCCAAAGATACCCCACACGCCGCGCCAGGTGGGTATCATTATGGAGAAGGTGGTAACCCAGGTGCCGGCCACCATGAGTGCCAAGTACCGTCGCTGGTAGATCCTGGTTGCAGGAACATGGAAAAAGGTTTGGTTTCATTTATTTCCTTAATTCTTGTATGGCTTTTTTCGGCTTATTGCATTCATTTGAGTTCGTTAATCCAGATTTTGGCTTTAGAACATAATGTTATTTTTGTAGTTAATAAAAAAAAAAATTCTAAAACAAACCCAATTTTTCTCCTCTTTTATAAACAACGGAACCAATGTTTGTTCGAATTCATAGAAACACTAGGGAATGTATGAGTTTTTAATGGAAATTATTCAATAGCAGGAAAAACATAATTATTGAACATTAATCAATTTTAAATGGCGTTTTATTTCCGAAAAATATATTTTGAACGTTCTAGGACATAGTTCAGACTGAATCTACTCATACCTGGGATACTGCCTGGGATGGGCGATGATGATGTACCGGTTGATGGTGATCAACGACACGGAGAGCAGTGAAACCGCCAGCAGGCCATACCGCAGCATCGGAAACAACCTGCACCACAGATCACCGTGCGTCCAGGCCCGCTCCATGAAAGTGGAGGCAGCCAGGGGAAGATTGAAGCAGCCAAAGAGCAGATCCGAGCAGGACAGGTTAATGATGAATATGGCCGTTGAGTTACGGGTCTGCCGACCACGCGATAAAGCTACGATCGTGAGCAGATTGCCGGGAACACCCACGATGATGAACACAATGCAGGCCACCCAGGCGATGGTCAGCAGCTCGTCCGAGTAGCCCTCGAACAGCTCTTGCCGTCCCCCATCCAAGTGGAGGTTTACATCCACATCCAGGTCCAGACTGTCCGGATCCTGGACAGCCTTGCTAATCGCATAGGGATCGGGCAGTGGTGGCAGTGGTATCAACGAAATCGGTAGCGGATTTTGATTTTGGCCGGGTGGGAACATCGCGTGGTACTTTGTGGTCGGCAAGAGGGCGCGTTGCTCGTTCCTGCGCCGAATTTGTACTAAACTGAATTCTCCGCATTCACACATCCATCCACATTGTTTCCACCCAAAAAGTGGGCCCGAAGGCAGCCGCCTCTAGCCAAGCGTACGAAATATTGAGAGACAAAAAAAAAAAAAAAAAAAAAAAAAAACAACAGGCGAACTAGAAAAACTTTCGAAAAAAGGAAAACAAAAGAATATCGGAGCAGTAGCAGCAGCAACAACACACATTTTTATTGTATACAACAATTGACTTCATCATCGGGTAATTTGGTAATTTGCCTGTGGAATGGGCGCTTTGTTTACATTGTTCCTATTCGGTGTTGTTTCTTTCGCTACCGCCCCGTACCGCCACTCCCCATTCCGCCTATTCCGCCCCCGATCGCCGCATTTTTCCTCGATATTCTGACGGGGTCAGTTGTTGCTGTTTTTTGGAATTTCCAAATACCTAAACCAGGGCTACCTGCATCGTCAAAAATCCAATAAAGAATTTCTGTACATTTCTTTTTTTTGCTCTACAGTTTTCCAAACTGAATAAAAAACAATCATAAAAAAATCATAAATATAAATACCGAGTACTTTCTACTGGATTACATACACAATAAATGAGTTATAAGTTACACAATTTCTTTGGATTTTACAATAACGTTTACAACTGTGAAATACTGATATATACTGACAACTTGTAGCAGTCATTCGTTACAAAAAAACGAAGTTTAATTGGTAATAAAGTCACGTTTGTCAATCGAATGAACAGAATTAAAAACGTGCTTTCGTTTGTTTTTATGATTCTATTTTTACACCACTTTCCGTTTTATATTTTAATTGAAGACTTCACGGATGCCTTCCTTTAGCTTAAAGGTCTTAGTATAAGAAGATAAATGTAATTAATAGGAGAGGAGCTAAAAAAATAACTATGTTTTTTTAGAGCGAGTCTCTTTGCAGCCCTGATTTCGGGCCGTACGCACCTCTCCGGGCATTTTCGAAATTGAAAACTTTTCGGTTCTTGGGCCGTGCGTTTGTGTGGGTGCATAGTTTCCTCTAGCAATTTTCTGGATAATAAATGGGCAGCATCCATTCGAATCGACGACTAGCAACTAAAAAAAATGGACAACTTATGCGAGACTCACTCGAGATTATGGTGTATAAATATGTACATAGTATATGTATGCGATTGAATCTAAGCGTAAAATAAGAGAACACAGTCATGGGCCACGGACCCTGAATCATTATAACATTATCCGCGCCCCCATAACCCGTTAAGGAAAATGAGTCAACCGGGGTCACACGACGTCAGAGTTTAGATCGAACGCAGTCTTAATTAATTAAGTCCATTTTCTGGTTCCCTCTCTATTTTTCCGAGGGTCAGAGTGCGGGTCGTCTGTTGTTGGGGCAAATTGAGTATCGGTTGCCTTTTGAAAAGGAAAAAACAAGCGGTTCGGGGAAAACTCTTTGGCAACGGTTTGTCGGTCGCTGTTTGTTTTCATGCAGGCCAGTAGTACGGCAACTGCAGTCGACAACACAAAAATAGAATACACTTTCCGAGAAAATCAAGCGCCACCTCACATTCACCTTAATTACAAGAAACTACAATAGTTAGAATTGGATGAAGTTTTAGGAACTGCAATCCGTAATAAACAAACTCATGAAACCGTAACACATGTCAATAATTGGATAATAAAATTAATTTGGCAGCTTTAACAAGGGAAGTCTTATGTTTTTATTTTATTTTATTTTTATTTATTAATTTTATTTACGCTAAATTTTACCAAATTTTTAAATTGTTATTTACAATGAAAATCTTTGCAGTCTCAAAATTAAAAACTTTTTTTCTTATAAATTATATTACTACTGCTTCTCTTCCGTCCCCTACTGTACGTGGAAATGCTTACGGAATGGGTACTAAAGTGGAAACTTAAGCTACCCCGACCATTGTGGATGTGATTGTGAATACGAATTGAACGTCAATCGAAGGCCCAACCCACCTCGTCCGCTCCTGATCCAGATCCGGCGTAATGTAAACTTCTCGGGCGTACTTAAACGCATACGCACACGCACGGGCCTATGTTTAGATAGCCATAAACCATAAACTATCATGTTCTTCACACAATCCGCAGCAAACAACAAACAAAAGCGAGTGCACACAAATCGCTACGTCTTCGATTTGATATCTGCACGTGTAAAAGTAGGCCTCTCCTAGATGGAGTCTTCCTATTAATTTTGATAAATATTGTTTTTTCAATATTCAGTTTCAGAAATGTAATAACAAAATATCTATAAATAAAACTAGCTGAGTAATTCGTTTTGAATGTTGCATATTACTTTGGAAAAACAATTTGAATAATTTGTATGTGGCTTTTCCACCATTAGATCTATTTAAAATGGAAAAATTGTAATCAAACCAAATTTTGATCTTTTTCTGGGGATTATTTTTTGATGTAGGAGACAAAAGCACTTTTTTTTCAGTGGATCGACAAAATCGTTGTCGAATGTCCAATTGTGTAAACGTTAGAATGCAGACATGAAGCCTTATCAGTTGTTGTTGTTCCGAGGCGTTGTTGTTCTTGATGTTGCTGCTGTTGCACATTTGCTTCTGTGTGGCACAAGAGGAAGAAGAAGCAGAGGGAGGAGCGGGCATATCTGCGATATGCATCGGATCAGCAATCATTGAGCGTTCGAGCTCCTCTAACTCCCACACCCGCCCCTCGATCGCCAGATGGCCGTCGATCGTTTGTCTGTCCGTCCCTGTCTGTCGCACTATCTCCGGTTGAGGAGGCGAGAGTGCGGGAGTGTGAGCGAGCGAGAGAGCAACGGAGAGCGCCAAGTCATGGGGGCAGCAAAGGGGCGTGGTGTAAGGGGGTCCAGGAGTCTGCTTCAATATATTTGAAAATTATTAATGCTAAGATATTTAACAAAGAATTAAAGAAACATTTTTGCACCAATAAAAATATTACCCATTTTCGAAAACTAAGAAATTAAGCCAGATTTTTTTGTTGACAGTTTTCAACAGTCATCATAAAGCCCTAAATCGAGAATGGGTTAGAGAATTGTTAGCAAGAGCGTTAGACCCCCTGGAAATCTGCCCATCTACGCCCTTTGCTGGCAACAGAGAGACAGTTTGAGAGTGAGAGTGAGCGGCTCCTATTTGTCAACTGGCAATATCAATATAGCGACTCGTAACTTGCGACCGCGCTGTTCTGCCCGCACTCAACGAACTGCACGAGATCCGGCAGTTATAGACGATCCGTTTCGAATCCGATTTCCATCCGAACCGAGAACGCGGTCGATACGCAATTTGTCCGTTACGTTCAACCGCTGCGGATTGTCTACGCAATCCAAGTTATAAACAAAAAGTAACTCCGATTTCAGTTCGATTCGAATGTCATTCGATGTCTTTGGTTTAATCGCAAACGGTTAACCTCTTTGGGATTTCTTTACCTTTTTGTTGATGTGATAATGTCGAGTGCTGAGTTGGAGCTTGGATTTAACTCTGGACAACCTGTAACCCTTTTATTCTCTACCTGATCTCGCGCGAGTCAAAAGTATTAGTCATGAAAGCCGGGGCGGCTTTTGAATCACCGACAACAACAATAACAACAATAAAGGCAGCAGCAGATTCAGTGGCGTCCCCAATAAAAACAAAAACCACAACGTTAAATGAATAACCCCAGCGAATGCGAATGCCGTAAACTGTTTACATTGCTCACAGCATTACTCACTCACTCACCTTAACCTGAGCGAAGAAGAGGAAGAAGTTAGAGTGGAGTGGAGTAAAAAGGGGAGCAGTTGATTTAGAGATCGCAGCTGCTGCAGTGGTTTCGATTACGTGAGCAGAAAACAAATAAACAAGCTATTTCCCATCCACTCACCACTACTCACCATCCCCTCTTGACCACTGATAACGGAACTGCAGGGGGAGAGAGAGGAGTAGAAAGCAAGGAGAGAGAGAACGGAGAGAGCGGGAGAGAGACCCTTGCGATCGCTAGAATCGCTGTGGATTACCAAATAACAAACCAAATTCGACCAGGTAAATACTGTTTTCAACCGATAAGATAACGGCATATATTCTAAACTTGTGGAAGAAGCGAGCCAGACAGATTGCGTATACGCCCCATTGGGCCACTCTAAATTGCAGCCATGACCTGGGCAGGGTTAAGGAAAGAGAGGCAAATAGGATAGAGCAGAGTACACAGAAAACAAGGGTTTTAGTTACGAGCAGAAATGCAATTAATTTTCATAATACACCCTTCTAAAATTGATGCTTACATTGTTTAGAAAAACGTTTACTGCCAAGTGTCGGTAGGTTTCAAAATAATACACTAATATACTAGCATAAATGTTGTATATTGAAATACAAAAAAAAAGATATTTTTAGATACAATATTTCAAACTAAAAGTACTCCTTATAAATTAAATGAAGATCTGATAAAAGGGTACACAACGAAAAAAGGGTTTGTAAAAGGGCACACCATGTCTATTCTAAGCAATTAAAGATTTCAAATACAACCCCTACCACAATAATACTTATTTGTTATAAGTCTTGCACAATTCTAAATCACTTTTACGCTCAGTGGAGAGAGTGGTATAAGAACATAACACTTGTCCCGATTAGCGACCACTCGAGCGGAGAACAGAGCACTTTTCATCGCATCACACATTAGAGACACCCGTCTCCGCCAAACAGTCACTCAATTAATTAAGGTTCGACGCTGATCTTTGCACCCCAAGTGGTGCAGAAGCTGCGGCAGAAACAGCCACTGAAACTACTGCTGCCGGGCAACCGAAACCGAAACAGAGACGAGTGTGACCTCTTTAAATTATTTAATTGACACTAATTTATCATAGTCCCAAAGAAGCAGAAGGGGTGCCACGCCCCAAGCCGGGTTACGGGCTTCGGACTCCGGGTGGCTGGTTACGGTTTACGGGTTACGAGTGTTGCGTCGGCGCAAAATGCAGTCAGCGGCAGTTTTTTTTTCGAGCCATGCCACTCAAGTGCCCCTGCCGCTGCCAGTTGGCAATTGTCGGCGGTGGCGATCGGTGTTCAGTGATCTTGGATCGGTGCCAGTGGCAAACGTGATTGTCAACAGGATCAGGAGCAAGTAAATCAGAAACCAGAAGCTTTTTAAATAGTGGACCCTAGTAGTAGTGTAAATCTTAGAATGTCCCTTTTGGGAAAACCTTTAAAGAAAATTTATTTTCCATTAAGCAAACGTGAATCATACATGAAATCTGCAAAGGAGAAAACAACATCTTTCAAAATACAAATATATTTCGATATCTTTAAAAACTAAGCTAAAGTTTATTTTATTGTGTGGTAACCGCAAGATCATTTTTATTTATACGGTGTTTTTACTTGAGAACAAGTGAATCAGCCATCCCTTCAAAGTGAACAGCTTTCCCGGAGAGAAATGAATGTAAAATACAAATATTCTGGTTTGAATCGTTAGCTACTCGATCATATATTTTTTTGTGTATCAAATTCCTTATTTGCGCGAACCCTTTCACGTTAATCCCATTATTAAGCATAACAGTAAATACACTAGACCTTTGGATAAGGCAATCCCAATTCAGTGATCCATCATTAGTTAATCATTGACCGCTGTGGAAAAACAGCAACTGATTGAACAACAAGCCCAAACATTTGCTAACCAACTGATAACCTTGATGGTCGAGATTTTGTCAACGTTGATAGCGTGCAAGTTCATCGGTCTTAAGAAGGAAGTGTTTCTCAAACATAATTAAAAAAATCAAGGGAATATTTGTTGTGATCAATATTGATTTTTGTGTAACCCTGCACTCATGTTGAATCTTCACTTAAGAAAATAAGTCATTCTTAGTGATAGTTTGTTGCAGGAAAAGAAAATGATTCATATCATCAATCTTTCATTTGATGACACTGACCCATCCCAAAGATCATGATCTTAGGGCACTACATCATGATTTTTTGTTATTTTTACGAAATGCTTTAAATTTGTTAACCCCGAGTAGGTTGTAGTATGTAGCTTTTCCCAGGTCCATACATCTCCTATCTTTAATTGGATATCACTTTAATAAAGCCCATCTATCCCCTCCCCTCTCTTCCAGCAGTATGAGTGACAAGACAACTATTAGCCTAGACGGCTATCCTCCCCTGGAGGCACTGACAACTATGGCTCCAACGGCAGATGAGAACGGGTAAGTTGGGTTTGGGGAGCTGGGTGCTGGGAGTGTTGACGATGTGCCAAGTGGGTGCTAAGTGAGATGGAGCTATCAGCGGTCACTGGGTAATTATAGCCCCCGGCTGGGAGAGGTCTGATAAGAGATCGTTAATATTACGCGCTCCATTGCACCAGTGGCGATCGCTTGGCTTTCCGACAGACAAAGACGGGCGATTCTTGTAAGTAGCCAGCGGAAGCCAGTCCGATATGGTGATAGCCACAGGGCCATATGGGCACCAAAGTTCAAAAGAGATCTTCGGCTGGGAGGACCACTCTGTGAGTGCATTGAGATAGACAGCCAAAATGCAATCAATTGGAGGTCAAATAGGGAATGGTATTTAATTATTATATAAAATAAGTCAGCGAAAGACTATTTCATATTACTAGAACATCGTGCTCATGCCACCAATTCGTTTGCAGCTTTTCACAGTCGCTTTTGACCTTTGCCGCGGTCATGACCTTTCTCATAATGATCGTTGGCATTTGCGGCAACTTGCTGACTGTGGTGGCCCTTCTTAAGTGTCCCAAGGTGCGCAATGTGGCCGCCGCCTTCATCATCAGGTGAGGTTATCTCAGCTACCCTTTTAAACTAACTAAACTAACTTTTCGACCCCCACATTTAGTCTGTGTATTGCCGATCTGCTGTTCTGCGCCCTTGTGCTGCCGTTCCAAGGTCTGCGCTTTGTCCAGGGAACCTGGCGCCATGGACAGGTATTGTGCCGCCTGATTCCCTTCATCCAGTACGGAAACATTGGGGTTTCTTTGCTGTGCATCGCAATGATCACAATCAATCGGTATGTGATGATCACCCACCACGGACTGTATGCTAGGATCTATAAACGCCACTGGATTGCGGTTATGATCGCAGCCTGCTGGCTGTTCTCCTATGGCATGCAACTGCCGACGCTGTTGGGGGAATGGGGCCGCTTTGGCTATGACTCGCGCCTTCAGACCTGCTCCATTATGACCGACGACCATGGACACAGCAGCAAGACGACCCTGTTCATCACTGCCTTTGTCATTCCCTGTCTGGTGATCATTGCCTGCTACGCCAAGATCTTCTGGGTGGTGCACAAGTCGGAGCAGCGCCTGAAGCGGCATGCCACCAAGCAGAACTCGATACCCAACAATCTGCGTCCGCTGGCCAGCACGGGATCTGGGGCCCTGCCCTCGGGAGGGGAGTGCCAGCAGCAACCGGGCAACCGAGTCTCCTCGGACAGCAGCAGCAGCTTCTCCACCGAAGTCCCGGAGACGGCGCCCAGTGGCAAACAGCAGCCGACCAGGGTCAAGGATCAACGCGAGGTGCGGGCCAAGCGAAACGAGTGGCGCATCACCAAGATGGTGCTGGCCATCTTCCTGTCCTTCGTCGTCTGCTACCTGCCCATTACCATTGTCAAGGTGGCCGACAAGAATGTGGAGCACCCCAGCCTGCACATCTGCAGCTACATCCTGCTCTACTTGTCGGCCTGCATCAATCCGATCATCTATGTCATCATGAACAAGCAGTACCGTAAGGCCTACAAGACAGTGGTCTTCTGCCAGCCCGCTCGACTCCTTTTGCCCTTCGGAAAGACCAATGGCGCCAGCAGCGCTGCAGGTACGTGCCTGCTGGGGCTTGGCCCACCACTCATCACCTGAACTACACGCACTAAGTCACGGTCATTCTTCGTTTCAGAGAAATGGAAAGATACCGGGTTGAGCAACAACCACAGCCGCACCATCGTCTCCCAGATGTCGGGGGGAACGGGAGCGGCGGGATCGGGATCGGGATCGGCAGCACAGAGCACACCGGCAAGCCAGCCAGCAGTCCAGGCGCTGGAGCTGATGTCGCGCGGACCAGATCTGATCAGCAAATCAAACCTCCCCCCGCTGCCATCAGTAACGACTCCTCCGCCGCCCTCAGTCCTCACGGCGACGCCAAACCTGCGACTGCCGCTCAAGAAGAACAATCACTCCTACACCAACAGCGGCTTCAACAGCAGCAGCAGTCCCAGCAGCGGGATCGGGATCAGCAGCAGCTCCATTTACCGGCCCGGAGTTGGATTACTGGGGAGCGGATCGGCATCGATCCGGCGCATAACAATGGTGGGCGACGACATAATACTGGAGGAGGAGGAGCTGCCGCCCACGCCGCCGGCGACCTCAGCGCCCACAACGCCGGCACCTCCGCCGCCGTCGTCCTCAGTCCCAACGCATCCGCTCGCCGTAACCCAAACGGGAACGGTGACGACCGGGACGCCCCACATCTACATGAACGTGGACAGCCCGAAGAGAAACCAATCCTACGCGGAGTGTAATACAAATGCCGCAGCACCACCGGGGGATAATTCCGGTTCGGCAACCGTCTCCGTTTCAGGCTCCAAGCTGACGGCTAAGATGAAATTCCCAAAAGACTAACGAAATGCTTTAATTCCAAAAAACGTAGTTTTCATGCTACTTTCGTTATAAACAAAAATATGCCAGGCATTGTAAATCGGTACAATCGTGATTGGGTGGTGAATATCGTAAACTGGTGAGGATTCTTTGAAGAACTCACCAGTTCAATATCATATTCCCCATATTGTAAGCAATTTTTTCTATAGATATTGTAATTTGATATTTAGTATTTGCCAAATAACAAAATATAGTCGTTAGAACCGTGCCATAGTTTACGCTTTAGATTCTGATTTATTTTCTATTTCAAACGTTATTATTTCGCAGACCAATGGATCCATTTCTAATGGAAACAAATTTTTGTTTATTTGATGATAGTCGAGCTTCGGCTGTTTATTGTTCTTCCATCCTATTATCGTCTTTCCAATATCGTTTCAGTCTATGCCTGGACCATGATTTGATTTTTCGAAATCACATTACACCCTACACTACTTAGTACTAGTTATAGATTGTAGATATTTATGATCGCCCACGCTTAGTATTAACCCCTGCTGTTTCTACCTTATATGCTTACAACTATACTTTTTCTTAAAACCGGAGTCTTTTACTTTTTTTCACTATTTTCAACACAAACATTCCTTTCCAACGTAGGCCTTTGTAAATGAACCTATTGTTAGTCCACCACAAGCACTCCATTCGAAAGACGATAGAAGCAAATCGAATATGAATATAAACATAAATGTTTACAAAAATAAACAACACTTGTAATTTATTACCGATGTTTAATTGTTGTTCTTGAATAATCGAAATTCTGGGAACGTTAGAGAACGGTTGGAATGGCGAATTGAGTCCCTTCTCCGATCCAGTGAAAGACATACATATATCTCAAATCACTTGAACTGATTCATTCGCGGCGGTGGTATAAGCTAATAGTGGGCATAATTTTTTGTTTGCCACAAGGTAATTAAATATCAACTGTTTTTTTTTCTTTGCTTACCAACAAACCCTTGACCTCGGGCCGGCAAACATTAGACTAAGCTGCTTAGTTTATTTTCGTAGTTTTGGGCAATATTTTGTTTATTTGGATTATTTTATCAATAAAACATCCGAATTTTGAAAAACTTGGCTAAACAATTTCCAAAAAATATATATTAGACTGTTAGTCTCTTAAGCAGAGCTTTTATCTCATTGGCCTAAGAATAATCTATACAAGCTGGGCGTAGGCCATCGCTGACCTAATTTAGCGGCTCATATTTTCCGCTTTTATGGGGCGGCACACAAAGGTGGGCTGGCTTGAGCTCGGGCTCTGGAAGTGTGGGTTGCTGAGGGGGTGGACTGAGCGGACTGGACGGCGATTGCTTGGACGCTTATCAGCGAAGCTCTCGTTCCAGAAAGTTGCATTCGCATTCAGTTCTCTGCCACCGGGCGAGCAGTTAAGAGATCGAATCTGATCGGATCGAAAAATTAAATTAAATTAATAAAGTGCAAATTGGAACGGAATGAGCTATAACAACGTGATTTGTACGATCTGTTCGGATCGGTATCGCACCACAGACAATATTCACGCCGGTACCTGTGGACACGCCTTCCACGAGGAGTGCCTGAATCGCTGGCGAGAGCAGTGAGTGAAACCTTTTTCCAAAATAAATAAACCGAAAAAAGTCCTGATTAACAAGGCAAACCAAAATGTTTAAAATTCAAATCTTAAATAGATACTAAAGTGCACAAAAATGCTTAAGGCAATATTGATTGATTGTCGTGTTCTCTATTTTAATGACCATACAAAGAACATATATTACTTTTCTATTGAAAGATACATCTTTTGATAAAATTAATCTGATACACAGCAATTTTGCTGTAGAACCAATTTGTTATGGTTATTTGTTTCATGGGAATCCCCGAACATTATCGGTGAACTTTAGGGTTCGCTTTTGCCAGTAAATGGCATTGAAAACGAAATCGCGTCCGAAATAAACAAACATACATATGTACATATATCTCCATCCACTTTCTAGATCAAGAACTTGCCCCATCTGCCGCTGCCAGGATGCCACGTACTTTCAGCTCTATCTGGATTTTGAGGAGTTGCCGGAAAGCAGATCGGCGCAGGGGGCTGGCAGTACAAGTGGGCGGAATCAGAACCAAGGTCACAGCGACAGCAGCCTCAGCAGCAGCAGCAGCAACAGCAACAACAACATCATTGCCAGCAGTACTGGCGATTACGGGGGGATTATGAGAGAGTATGAGAATCTGCTATATGAGACGGGCGTGTATCAGGAGGAGATAGAATATCTAAATGAGCGCATCGGTGCCCTAACCCTTCGTAATTCTCAACTCTGCAAAGTCCATGGAGAGTCGGACACGGATTGTGATTAGAAGCCCGCAAAATAATACAAACAAACAGAAACCCCTCTGTCTAAACATTTCGTTATCTGCATATGTTGCTTTAAATTATTAGGACAGATAAGAATTGCTAAGGACGCTGAGGCAAACAAAAGATACGAGAAAACAATATAACTAACATATTTGCGATAAATTGGATTTATAAAGGGAAAGACAGGGAGATATGATATATATTAAACTACATTTAAGATAAGTTATCCAATTCTAAATATTGATTGGCAGTAAAACATCAAAAAACATTGATTGATGAAAAAAATATTTTAAATTATGAGAAAACGGATTAATTTCTTTTTGATTTCTTCCTTGTGAATAGAAAAGATTTTCTACTCGTTACAAAACACCAGAGCAGGTCACTTACCTCCTAAATGTACGCCATTTGTTTATGGTTTCCACAGGTTGAGATCACCAGGATGGCCAAATGAGGGACGTCTCGGGCTGCAATGACAGTAGGGTGTTGTTAGTAGTCGGAAATGTTAAATGTTAAAAAAGTCTGTTTTGTGAAACCTTAATAAGAAATCAAAAACGACTCAGAATGCGTGACCAGTTTGAATTTAAAATCACTTTCGCGGCTCCAAACCAAACGTTTCCCAACACTACTCCCACAGAATCTGGGTGTGTATCCCTGATTTTCCTGAATACTCGATTACCGAGGGATGGCAACATAACGCACAATTAGCAAAGACTTTTACTAAGATCGTAAAATACACATTCGGGTAGCGAAAAAATTGAATTTTTACTAGTGTGACCGAGTTTTGAAAAGTTAACTGAAAATGCATATTCTATGGTTATGGTTCACGCTCTGGTCAGCTGTTGTTTCGCGAATTTGATGCTTCTTCTTGCACGCATTCGCTGCGAATGCCAATTACCGCGTCTCTTTGTATTACTACAATTACAATAAAAATTGCAACAAATTAAATCGGCGTCGTGTTTCCGTCAGTGTGTGCCAGTGTGTGTGTGCCCGCGAGCACTGATAACTGATAGCCCCGCTTGATAGCCAGTGAATAAACAAACAAAACAAAACAAACCTTGCGACGCATCCAAAGGCGCTGGCTGCAAGTAAGTTGCATTTGCATTTGCATTTCGCGTAATTTGGTTTGGTCTTGGTTTCACGTTGCGGTTCACTAGCCAAACCGCTCGATTCTCAGCGATTTTGGGTCGAGGTTGTTGGCGCCAGCAGCGGTGAAATTGGCGCACATTCACATTTCTCCATTTCGCATTTCCATATATGTAATTGCAGCGGCGCAAAATTATTTGCTCTGTGGCAGTGTGTGTGGGTGGTGGGTGTGAGGAGAGTTTGGGGTGTGGGGAGCCAGACAGACGCAGCGTTGCATTCGCCCCTGCCAGGGTTGTCGCAGCACTCGCTCTCTGGTGTTTATCTCGATTGATTGATTAATTGGCCTTACCCAATTGTAAAAATATTAAAAACAGTGCTTCTTAGCGTTTTAATTGGGTCACAACCACCCACTGGTTATGGTTTGTGCGGGAGAGGCGGCAACTCTATTCACTCAGCTTGGTAAGTTAGAGATGTGCTAGCTGCCAGTCACGAAGAAACCGTTTGTCTTAATTAGGAGAAAGTTAATACTTAAAGTATGAACTTTATTGAAAAAAAACCGTTTTAGGAAATAGATAAATTTTGTTTTGTTTTTTTCTTTTTTTGTATAAAGCATAAATAGTATATTATTTGTTGGATTTATTAAGTATGCATAAATATAAACATCTATGTATATATTGCAAGCATAGTTATGTGTTTTGCAAAACAACAGCAACAATTGCCAAACATTCTACATTAAGTACTTAAAGATCCAGTAAAGCTTGGCTCAAGCTCACTTAGTGCTTTGCTGCTATCAATAGTCGTTAGTCGTGACGGCGCAACCTCTGTCACGGTCCATCTCTAGAATGGTGAGTTCCGCCGCCGTGGTGAAATTGCCTTTGTTGAGAAAAAATGTCGACGCGAAAAAAGGTTTTTATCCATTAGTCAGAAAGTCTGGCATTCTTTGTTGTTGGTAAAAAGCACAATTGTTTGGCGGCGAGCGAGAAAAGTGCGCGGCTCCAGGGGGATTGGATTGGATTAGGATTATGTAAATGCAACAACAACGGCCCCAGCAGCGAATCAACGAGACTGCAACGCCACTAGGCCCCACGGACGAAAAAGCGGACGGACGCACGGACGGACGACACGGTGGCGTTGGCAAAGTGAAATCCCCAGCGAAAGCGAGCGAAGACGACATACGCAGCAAGAAAACTAGCGAAAGAGAAACGCTACAAGGAGCAGGAGGAGGAGCTCCCCCAGGATGGACAATTGCGACCAAGACGCCAGCTTCCGGCTGAGCCACATCAAGGAGGAGGTCAAGCCGGATATCTCGCAGCTGAACGACAGCAACAACAGCAGCTTCTCGCCCAAGGCCGAGAGTCCTGGGCCCTTCATGCAGGCCATGTCCATGGTCCACGTGCTGCCCGGCTCCAATTCGGCCGGTTCCAACAACAACAATAGTGGCGGCGGAGTAGACGCTCAGATGGCGCAGGCGCCCAACTCGGCCGCAGCAGCTGCCGCCGCAGCAGCCGTCCAGCAGCAGTATCCGCCCAATCATCCGCTAAGCGGCAGCAAGCACCTGTGCTCCATCTGCGGAGACCGGGCCAGCGGCAAGCACTACGGCGTCTACAGCTGCGAGGGCTGCAAGGGCTTCTTTAAGCGCACGGTGCGCAAGGATCTCACATATGCGTGCCGCGAGAACCGTAACTGCATCATAGACAAGCGGCAGAGAAACCGCTGCCAGTACTGCCGCTACCAGAAGTGCCTCACCTGCGGCATGAAACGCGAGGCGGTGCAGGAGGAGCGTCAGCGCGGCGCGCGCAATGCGGCGGGCAGACTGAGTGCCAGCGGACCGGGCTCAGTTGGCTCCAGCTCTGTGGGTGGCGGTTCCAGCTCTGGCGGACTGGGCGTTGGATCCGGTGGTGGCTTGGGAAGCGGCAACGGCTCCGACGACTTTATGACCAACAGCGTGTCCAGGGACTTCTCGATCGAGCGCATCCTGGAGGCCGAGCAGCGGGCGGAGACTCAGAGCGGCGATCGAGCGCTGACCTTCCTGCGCGTCGGTCCCTATTCTACGGTCCAGCCGGATTACAAGGGAGCCGTTTCCGCCCTGTGCCAGGTGGTCAACAAGCAGCTCTTCCAGATGGTCGAATACGCGCGCATGATGCCACACTTCGCCCAGGTGCCGCTGGACGACCAGGTCATTCTTCTGAAGGCCGCCTGGATCGAGCTGCTCATCGCAAACGTGGCCTGGTGCAGCATCGTGTCGCTGGATGACGGCGGTGCCGGAGGAGGAGTCGGCGGGGGCGGTGGCCTTGGACACGACGGCTCCTTTGAGCGACGGTCACCGGGACTGCAACCGCAGCAGCTGTTCCTCAACCAGAGCTTCTCGTACCATCGCAACAGTGCTATCAAGGCCGGTGTTTCGGCCATCTTCGATCGCATCCTATCCGAGCTGAGCGTCAAGATGAAGCGACTGAATCTGGACCGACGCGAACTGGCCTGCCTGAAGGCGATCATACTGTACAACCCGGACATACGTGGCATCAAAAACCGGGCGGAGATCGAGATGTGCCGGGAGAAGGTGTACGCCTGTCTGGACGAGCACTGTCGCCTGGAGCACCCCGGCGACGATGGCCGCTTCGCGCAGTTGCTGCTGCGTCTGCCCGCGCTGCGATCGATCAGCCTTAAGTGTCAGGACCACCTGTTCCTATTCCGCATCACCAGCGACCGGCCGCTGGAGGAGCTCTTCCTGGAACAGCTTGAGGCGCCGCCGCCGCCCGGTCTGGCGATGAAACTGGAGTAGGGGTCGATCCCATTCTCCGCCCGAAGAATGTTTCATTGTGATTGCGTTTGTTTGCATTTCTCCACTCTCTATCCCTCAAAATCCTCCAAAAGCCCCTCTAATATTACGCTAAATGTGTATGTAATTGTTTATTTTTTTTTATTACCTAATATTATTATTATTGATATAGAAAATGTTTTCCTTAAGATGAAGAAGATTAGCCTCCTCGACGTTTATGTCCCAGTAAACGAAAAACAAATAAAACCCAAAACTTGAAAAGAACACAAAACACGAAAAGAAAAACAAGAAGCACACAAGCAAAGTAAAAGTAAAAGTTAAACTAAAGCTAAAGGAGTAAACATAATATTAAAAGGTTAAATATTAAAGCATAGTTATGATCTACAGACGTATGTAAACATACAAGTTCAGTATACATATATATATGTCGGCAGGCGCATATCTGCGGTGCTGGCCCCGTTCTAAATCAATTGTAATTACTTTTTAACATAATTGTACCCAAGCGTTATCAATTACATGCGAGAAACAAAAAACACAGACGAAAACCAACAAAATATATCTATGTATAAAATATAAACTGCATAACAAGAGAACTTTTCGTTTTTTCTGTGAATCTGTGATTAATGCAATTGTCCGCACAAATGTGCGACTTTGATTGCATATATAAGCAGTGCGTTTCGTACTGTATGGCAAAGTGTGCGATGCTTTTTAGGTTGTGCGAGTCTGCAAGATTTTAACAAAGTTATTCGCCCGGATGTTTTACTGTCTTTTATTTCCGACTATTGAACGCAAAGTTTGCTAATCAAATTTTTGTATTAATAGTTAATTGATTTATTCTGTGGGCCTTCCAATAATTGGCTTTCTTCCAAATTTATTTGTGATATAATTAGATGGAGGTAATAAATAAATTTCACAGTGAATACTGTTTGGAAATAGACACTCTATTTAAAAATGTGTTCGTGAAATTGAACTTATTAATTTTAACTTCATGCTAGGTATATCCCAACTTGTCGATTTGAAGTATTTTTCAGGTTTTTTTTAATACATTTATAAAAACATATTTTTTGTCTTCAAAATATTACATTAAAAATGGTATTGTGAAGACAATTTGTATTTTTAAGGTAATTTATTCGAATACGATAACTTTATTTTAAATGGAAGGTTCTACATTCCCATTCTTTTCGATCCGCATATGTGTTTTTTCGTGCTCCGTGCTTACCCAATTATTGTTGCTTTGTGGGCCACCTCCTGGCCTCCACCCCTATCCTTGATGCTGCTGCCTTTCATATGGCATTTGGTAAATTTTTATAAAATTTATGTCTCAACGGGAATGTATGTTAGTATGTATTTACAAAAATATGGTATTAACGCACAAGCAGCGACTAAGAATAGATATTTTTTTCGAAAAAAGAACAAAACTCTCCGCTGACGACGCACATTATTATCTATAAATAGTGAAATTTAGGTTCCATCTCTGTCCATATATCTTTCTCTCTCATCTCTTTATCTGAATCTAAAGGAATAGCTTAAAATAGGGACAAAGCGACGGATATAATACTCTGTTTTCGGGGATCCTTGTTGTAGGGTTATGTGTTTGGAAGAAAGTGTCCTACGATTCTCCATTTAAATAAACTTAGATCTAGAGCTTTTAAAAGCTCTCACACAGTGCAAAAACAAGGAGTGTCCACACTTATTGTGGGTGATTTTTATTGGTCTAGCTAATCACTATCCTTGATTTTGTGGCTTGTGAGCATATTTAATAAATTTCATAAATATCTCGCTCCCCCGACCAAAAAGGCACACACAAATATACCTATGTAGCAGCAGCGTGTTGAAAAATGTGAAATGTGGAATGAAAAATTAAATGTTTCGCACGGAAAAACCATGAAAGCATGCCAATAAAATCATGTGTTCCCCCCAAAAACCTCTTCTCCTCCGCCGATTTGCGATTTGCGTGTTGTGTGTGTGTATTGGAAAAGAGTTTTCGAAGCGAAATTAACAATTTGCTATTTTCGTAGTTATGCGGGGGCGTTTTCCGAAGACCCAGGAAGGGGGGTTATGGGTGGATGTAGATGCTGTCTGAACCGCGGAGACTTGCTGACAGACGAGGAGAAGAAAGGCCAAGAGGCGGTGGAGAGGCAGACAAACTGACGTGGGGGCCAACAAGTTGTTGTCGTCTCGCATTCGCATATCGCATACAGGGTGCCCTTGCCCCTCCATCATCCACCTCTCTTACTTTCTTCGTGTGTCGCCTCGCCTGCAACTGCATTTTCCTACCAATTTCACTAATGGGGGTCCAACAAGAGCTCTCTTCGGCACAGCCCAACCTAAAAACCAAAAAAACAGGCGGAACAGGCAGCAGCCGCAGCTGCAATTGAGCAAAATCAAGGCAAATGAGTGAGGAATTCGCGGTGCCCATTACTCTGGCGATCTTGCTGCCAAAAAGGCTTAAGTTGGATGAAAAATGTATGGATAAATTGAAAAGTGATAGTTTATCAACGTTTTTCAATTATTTTATTGTTTATATGATGACAATTTGGCTAGCCATCAGTCAGACCATAAATTTATGAAACATTTTTTGGCAATTTAAATTAAAATAATTGAGTCAGGGGCTAAAAACTATCGGTTTTGAAATATAAAAGATAAATCAAAATTAATGAATTGAGCTAAAAATGTTTTCTTTGTTCCTATGTCTTCAAACTAAAACATCAATTTATTTTTTTTTTTATTTTTGATATTTCTAAAATAATTGTTTGTTAGACTTTTATTCATATAATAATTATTTAATTATTTATTTTTATTTAGAAAAATCCCAGAACATTTTTAATTTATTCAAATCTCAAAAAAATAACTATTGCAGGCATGCCATTTCTAAAAGTTTGGGGGTCACCAAACCTCATCAGCACATCATAGCTTGGTTTAATATTCTAAAATCCAGGGTTGTACAGTTATATTTCTTTACGAAAATTTTCAAAAACCATAAACAAGAAGTTAAAAGAAGGTAACACCCATAAAAGTGCAGACCCGCACATTTTCATTGAAATGATGGGTCCTACTGTTCGTACGCTTTAATTTGTAAAGTCCAGGATTTTTAAACCTGTCGCAGTACAATATATTTTTATATCTTAATACATTATTCGGATTGGTTGATTATTGAAAAAGAAACAAGCAGGCATGAAAGCAGCATACCCGCACATTGTTATCCAACTGAAGGGTCCCACGATTCGTACGCTTATGCTGGCCGAATTCATACTTTCTTCTGCCACCACCCACTCCCACTCTGCCACTCCCCCCGCTTCCCTCTCCACTCTGCGGCTCTTCGGATTTTCGGGTCTTCGGATGTTGGGGCTCTTCGGCTCTATGGCAAGCGATCCAAACCGATCCGATTCGATCCGATGCTCCCGCTGCACGGCGGACTTTTCCTCCTCCTCTTCTTCGGCTGCTGTGGTGCGGTGGGCGATATATGGGGCGATGTGGGGCAGATGGGGGGTGGTGGTGTTGTTAGTGGTGCGCCGACGGCGGCAGCAGCGGCGGCAACTGCGACTGCGACGACGACTGCGACGGTATTCAGAGTTGGCAGCTGGCTGGCGCGACATCAGTTTTGAGTTGGCTATCAACGCGAGCGGGTCTTTCTCTTCGCAAGCGACACACGTAGATATTGCTTCAATTGCTGTCCACACACATTGTTTTGTTGTTTTTGTTTTTGTTTGGTTCCAATACACACACACGAATAGATATTGATATATATATGTGTATATATATATGTATATATATATATATCTGGCTAACCGATCGACTCACTTGCTTTCGTTATACTCTATTTTCTTTTTTTTTGGGTTTTTTTTTGGTACTTGTTGAAAAATAAATAAATTCAAAAAAAATGAGCGAAGCAAAAAAAAAGTAACGAAAACTGTGCATGTGTGTGAGGTGTATGTGTGCGTGCGATGGTTATATATGCCTAATCACATATATCTCTATATATATCCGAACAATATGTGTATATATACATATGATCTATATGGAGAGTCAAAGTGCTACCTACCAATAAAAAAAAAGACACAAATAAAAAAACGAAAGAACGAAACCCACCGCGAGTATATCGATCTATATTTACCGGATCAGTTCCGATTTCCGATCCGAATTCGCGCTATTTCTTAAAATTATTTCAAATATGTACCAATCCCGAACCGTCCTTCTCCGCCCCCGGCCTCGCCCACTTCCCTTCGCTGCGGCGTTGACGTTGACGCCGAAAATAAAACTTTTTCAAAACATACTATTTTTAACCGATACGATACTATACGAAACGGAACGAGCGCGGAAAACACACAAAAGAACGAGCAAAGCAAAAGCAAAAATAATTAAGCAGCAAATTAACGTGTTATACAACGATTTTGCCAGTCCAAATTCGTGATTCTTCTTTTTGTATTTTTCAACTCGGATCGGAATATTAGCGGGAAACGGTTAAGGGGTGTTAGCGGGTAGAACGGCAACCACCTGTTGTGGCAGCTTACTGTTGCTCTGCTGGTCTGGTCTCTCCTCACGGGAGCTTTCAGGATCGGGGTGAGCTTTGCGCCATCAATCAATCAATCAGTAAGTCTGTCAGTCAGCACTCAGACACACGCACACACGCACCGCACAGGCAGGCACAGTTCTATAGAGACTGTCGTCCAGAGAATCGAACCAAAACCAAACTCAATCGATCGATCGACTTGAGCCGCGGCAACAAGAACAACCGGCCAAGAACAACAGCTAGCAACCAACCTACAACCTCCGTTTTCCTTCGGCAGCAGCAGCAACTGGATCACTAACAACAACAGCAGCACCAGCACCTGTGAGAGCGAGCGAGAGAGTGTGCAGCGGGACAGGGAACGAGAACGATATAGGTATATAGCGAGCGAGCGGGACATCTGACAGCGCCACAAGATGATGATGGAGAACGGACTCTCCATGGAGTACGGAGATGGCTACATGGAGCAGGAGGAGGAGTGGGAGCGTGAGGGCCTACTCGATCCTGCGTGGGAGAAGCAACAGAAGAAGGTGAGTGCGACCCTGACCCCTGGGATCCAAGTTTTAGAATCCGAGATGTGGACCTGAAAACCTTTTTATTCTTATGTAGATCAGTAACTCAAACTACTACTACTTTTAAATAACCTTCTTTTAAAATCTATATAAAAAAAGCCATGAATTTAGATATATTACCACCCAACTCAAGCAACAAATCACTCAAATAGAACTATATTTATTTTACCTCCTTACTTTAACTGTACACCCAGAAACCACTAAATCAAAGTTAAATGAACTCCAGCAACAGTGTTAAAACACTGAGTTGTGAAATGTAGGCCAGATACCTTAAATAAAAATCAGTTTAATCCAATATATTTAATAGTTTATAGTCCTTTTTAAACCTAATACGGTTAAAATCAATATATCTAAAATTCCGCAATTGTACACAATAGATACCATAAAATAAGATCGATCCGTTAGTCGAATGATAAACTGTCTAGGTCAAAGCGAATTAAAACTATAGTTCGGAACAAAAACAATGCATCCTAGAAATAGTTATATTCTGCTTTTGGTTTAACCAATTGCAAATAAGATAAACACCGTTGCAGTGGTTGCTTTTTAAAATCGCAAGAACTATGCTTTTTTTACTAAGAGGTTCCAGTTTAGCTGTTTTTTCCGAGAGGGTACACACAAACATACAAAGGAATGATAATCGGAAAAATGAAAGGTTTAACCTTGTGAAAGATTTTCAGCAAATATTCCGGAAAGGTCTGGATATAGAAAACGTCTTGGAAGTTCCTTTTCATTAGCCAATTTGTCGAATATCTACTGTATCCGTAGATCGTATGTATAAGACATATGCTCACTGGCCTGGCTGTGTTCTATATTTTTCGATTATGTTTCAATATTTTACCGAGCCAACACCACCACCACCATCACCGCAACAACAACATAGGAATCACACAAAAAAAGCTAGAACAACAACTACAAAAAAGCTCAGTGGCCCGTTTTAAAAATAGAATTCTTCTTTCTTGATTTTCATGGCTCTTGTTGTTCGAGCAATGTTTGAAGATAGTACGAAAATAGTTTGTTGCTGTTCAGGAACTATACATATAGAATAGCACATATAGAACGTATATCCAAAAGCCTTCGATCGCTTATGATTATGAAAATCGAAGATCTCTTTGGTTTCCTCCACTGCTGATTTCGATCCACCCAACAGGTTAATCACCATAAAAAAAAACCCAACCCTCCCAATCGAAACCGAAGGTTAACCAACCCATTTTCCACACAGTTTCCAATCCAACCCCCTGGCACCCCTTTGATCTTCTTTTTTTCATCGATTGGTTTGTTTGTTGGTTGTTTGTCGTTGTCCGCCAGCGGAAGCATACCGTTACACCTTTGGCGTCTAAAGAAGAACAGCAACTAATTGCCACTGTTTAGATAAAGATGGAAACATCGATCCATAAGTAGGTGGCAATTGGGGTGGAGACATCTAGAAAAACCTGAAGGTCGTAGGCGATAAGAGTTAGAAGGCCAACAATAACGTGAAGATAGTGAAAAGGCATAGAGGATATTGCCCAGAAAGACCCATTCCCAAGATCTCTAACCTAGAGACCTGCAACAACCATACACCTATATGTTTATTTATATACATAATTCTATAAATTGCCAGCCAAAATTTAGTGCAAGGCTGTGTTTTTGACACGACGCCTAGGTGGTGAAATGAAATTGACAATTATAAATAGACAGCATTCCTATGCACCACATTTCCACGCTATTCGGATTCAGAATATCTATGTATCCCCGAGATTCAGATTCATCAGCCACCCACACTCATAAAGCATGGCGAAAATGCAATGACAAATCGCTGGCGCACAAACGAAACTGAAAATAATTAACGAAGATCGGAAAAAAGTCGAGAAATAAATACAAAATAAAGCGAAAATATGAAGATTTTTGGCGGTCGCCGGACGACTTGAGCTTGACATGCTCGGACATGTATGCCTGGCATCTCGCTCGCTCTCTATACGCATTTCGTAACCGTAAATTACCAAACGGAATTCGTCAGCTGCTGAATAATGAGAGCCGAAAAAAAGAAAAAAAAAACAGCCACCGAAATTGTTTCTTTTTTGTGTTTACATTGAAAGCAGCCAAGCAACAAAAGGTGTAAAGATGGGGGGAATGGGTGTGGGTGGTGAGTGTCTACCGCCCCTCCTCCATGCCCCCATGTCTCATCTTATGACTCATGTGTGCGAAATGTGTGAATGAATGAGGAGGATCAGCGGCCAGGGTTGCCACCCTCCTCCATCCGCCTGGCCTGTGCGAATGAGTCCATGCTATGGGGCCGCTCAAATTACACTCGGCTAAAAATGGGTGTGCAAGAGCGAGTCCGTTGCTGCTGTGCTGCCAATAGAGAGCTTTTCCCCAAAAAAGCTTTTTTTAAACTAAACAAAAAAAAACAAAAAATACGGCGGACGACGGTCGTTTGTGTTTTTTTCTCGCATTTGGCGCGTGCGCCTTGACCGGCCAAAAAGATTGCTCAATCATAGATCTGGAAGTTGGAAACTGCAAGCTGGTCCAGGCAACTCTGCCGCTCTGCTGCAATCGGCGCAGGCCACTGGCCTCTGCCGCCGACGTCGCCGCTGCCCGATAACGGTAATTGATCAGAGACGAAAACGGGTTGCCGGAATGCAACCGCTCGAGAAAAGAGAGGCTGCAACCAATCAGTGTTGCCAGATTTGTAGAAAGAAAACGGTTAGGAAGCTCCAAAACGCAAACAGTTTTTAAAATTAATGGGATGAAACTTAAAAATTATACAGTTTTAAAAGTATTATTGGCGATTCAATCCCCTGATTTTATTTCATTGTTATGTTTCAGCATTTTAATGACCCACCAGCGCAAATGAGTATGTAAAGTTTACCCCTCTTTATTAATAAATTTTAGGCAATTGGCATAGGGTTTGTAAAAACTAGATTGAATGTTTCACATAAAAAAAGATCTTTAAATTTCATACATAAATGTATAAATGTATCTAACAATTCGAAATACACTAGAAAAAATCTAGAAGTCATGTTTGGTTGGCAGCACTGGATGCTGAGTGGAGACTAGCGGTAAGCCGGAGCGACTCGTTTTGGCGACGCAATGCAGTCGTAGTCGACTCCTCTCTCTCCTCTCTTTCTCGACTGGCCTAGTTTGAGTTGTTATTGTTCAAGTGGGTACTGTGTAATCTGTCCCCAGCAACCGTTGTGATCGTTAAGTGAGAAAGAGAGGGGCAGCGCGATTTGCATTAACAGTTGCATTTCTTGTTCTCTGCTTAGATCAGCTCTCTCCACTCTCCTCCTCTCTCCTGTCTGACGCACCTAACTGTAAGCTAATGGCCAATAAAGTGGAGCCCCCTGCTCCTCCTATTTTGATCCCGTTCTAGCGGTGATCCATTGTGATGCATATATGGCCATTTGTCAATCGGTTTGGACTACCTCCTCCTCCTGTCCCTTTCCTTTTCATTTTCATTTGTTCCGGGTTTTCCGTGAATGGGGTTTCCTCAAGAAGGCGAAGGCTTTACAAATTCCCAGGGCCATAAATTGGGCGTTACTAACCAAATCTCCATAACAATTCCGAGTTGTAAAATTACAAAACCTTACGATTGGGTGGGGGAGGGGTTCTCCAAAATAATGAAGTGTGTGCAAAAAAGAACTGGTTTATATTTATACACATGCACATGTGTGCCTGCTGTCTTTTCTTGTTTTCTCTTTGTTCTGGCTGTGCTCCATCGTCGTCTGTCTGTCCCCATTCGGTGAAAAATAACTGCAACTGTCAGCCCCAGTTGGAGACCTAACAGTGGGTCGCGAATAAAAGAGGGTATAGGGAGGGGGTCTTGCCAGCGATCAGTAAATCAGCTAAAAGCCGAATGCAGCCAACAACAAAGATTTCTGGGCTGGGACTGCCCTAAATGGATGGCGAAAGAAAACAGGAACTGAGACTCTGGGACAGCTGGCGGCGATCAGCGATCAGCTGTCCCGCAAACAGGGTGTCACGCCCCCAAAATCCCAAGATATACATGTACAAGGATCTTGGTGTTAAAAAAATAAACATTTCGTTAGGTATAGTTATTAATTAATTAATTATGACTGCTTTTAAATCTTTGAACATTTTAACATGTTTCATGACTTCATTACGTACAGAGATTCTTTACTGATTCGCATCATTTAAAAATATTCAATATTCTATCTTCAAATCGATCAACTTAATTATTACCTATTCCAATAAAGGGAAATTAATTTAAGCTTAATAGCATTGCAGCATTGAATATCTAAAAATCAATTTATAATAAGACTCTTCACTAAACACCAAGGACTAGTATAGATCTTAATTAACTTGTTGTGATGTGCAATTTAATATAATTATTTTGTGCTTAAACCTAAAATGAAAAGGTGTCAACAAATTAAATATCTTTGGAGGTATTGGTATTATTACTGTTTTAACAGCTTTTAGAAAGTACTTATTGGTTTATCTTCAAAATATAATGCCCGTAACTTTTGCCCAACAAAACCTCTTATCGAAACCAATTATAACTCTGATTTAAAACATATCCCTAGACATTTACCGCTTGGTGTAACAGTCATCTGCGCAAAGCCGGCACCGCCATCGACAACATTGAGGAGGACTTCCGCAACGGCCTCAAACTGATGCTGCTGCTGGAGGTGATCTCCGGCGAGACGCTGCCCAAGCCCGATCGCGGCAAGATGCGCTTCCACAAGATCGCCAACGTGAACAAGGCTCTCGACTTCATCGCCTCCAAAGGCGTCCACCTGGTGTCCATTGGCGCCGAGGAGATCGTGGATGGCAACCTCAAGATGACCCTGGGCATGATCTGGACGATCATCCTGCGTTTCGCCATACAGGACATATCTGTGGAGGAGATGACCGCCAAGGAAGGTCTGCTGCTGTGGTGCCAGCGCAAGACGGCGCCCTACAAGAACGTCAACGTACAGAACTTCCATCTGTCGTTCAAGGTGGGTTGTGCAGGCTCCCCTGGATTCTTAATTGCTCAACGATTTCAATGCCTTCTATAGGATGGTCTGGCCTTCTGCGCCCTTATCCACCGCCATCGTCCAGATCTGATCGACTACGCCAAGCTGTCCAAAGACAATCCTCTGGAGAATCTTAACACTGCCTTCGATGTGGCCGAGAAGTATCTGGATATCCCGCGCATGTTGGACCCAGATGGTATGTGTTTTTGGGACTGATTGTTTTTGGGGTGGTTAAGAATCAGTAATGGGATATATCTTATTGTTAGATATGTTTAAGTTCCATTTATTTTATAGCGTATTTTAAGCCCACAAAGTAACGAAATTACGAGTTACAAACTCTTCTTCATTTTCGTACTTCAGTACAACGTTTTGCTTATACTCCAAATAAATCTCTTAGATAGAAAATCTAAAAGAAATTACTAAATATTGCTTACATAGGAGAGTAAATAGTCTGTTCAGCCCAAAATAATTATTTAACTGGTAAAGCCAACTAATAGAATTTTTTGTTGTAATTGAATTAAGATATAAATTTCTGCAATTATTTTTGATACATCCCATTACTGAACAATAGTAGCATTGAGGTTTTTTCGTGGGTTTCGGGGGTTAGCGATTAGACGTAAGCCAATGCCTGGGTTCTGGTTCTAATCACTGCGATTGGTGAACAACGACAGATTTGATCAACACTCCGAAACCGGATGAACGTGCCATCATGACGTACGTCTCCTGCTACTACCACGCCTTCCAGGGAGCCCAACAGGTTGGAAATGTGACGCATGTACCCGAACCCACAAGACAATACACCTACGTCCCGAATAATTACAATGTGACTAAACTTCACCACGATACACTTAAATATCTAGCTCTAGCGCGGCATATCGATATACATATATCTATATCTATATATGAGCATATGCCTTCCTCGTTCTAAGTATATTTTTATGCGATTTTGCGATGTTACCGCTGCTGCTGTTGCTGCTGCCGCTCTTGCTTTCCTTCTTCTTCCCATCACCGCGGGCCTTGACCAAATGCGCCGCACGAACGCGCGTCATCCCAAGGTCGCCGCGGTTCGGGACCAAGGTCGAGCCAAGGTCAAGCCAAAATCAGAGTCACAGCTACCAGAAGGGCAGCGGGAATCGCCACGAAATTGCGCCCTCTCCTTATATCGAATTTGAATCGCCTGGATTTGTCTTGATTCGATTTGCATTGGCCTCGTATATTATTCGTTCCCGCATCCGTATCCGCATTTGCATCCGCATCTGCCAGATGCTAACAACCGCTCTACTAACTGCGCTTGAACAGATATTTGAGATTATGCTTAACCCTATATAAAATGGGAGTCCAAAAAGTTCTGTTAGTTATTTTTAATCTTCGAAACCCGTCACTGAACACAAATAACTTGGATTTTTGATAAAACTGTAGCCACAGGGCCTTTAACATAGGAGACACAATTTCTCCCACTAGATCTCCATTGTCAAGTGAATTTTTAACCAAACAGAAGATAGCTGTCTTTAATAAGGCGAACCTAAGCAAGTTCGACCCTTTAACATCCATAAAAAAACCAAGCTTGTAACTCCAGTTAGCCCATTTCGAGTTAATAGGTTGAATATCTCCAAACCGTGCGCATTGCATGCTGCAAATAATCTGCAATGCGTTGAGCTTGCCCTGTTTATAGGTGTTTAATAAGGCGCTCGGAACCAAAACTCGATCCCTGATAGGATAAAAAAACCAAAAAACATTTTAGATCCAGTGTTCGAGTTTTGTGCGCCGAAATGAGATTGTGTCCACTAACCTAGCATAAGCCTAAAATGATTGTGATAATGTTTGATGCCTGTCGAGACTAACCAAGTTAAAGATTAACTCACTTGTATGTTTGTTGCTTTCTTTATCTTTCTCTCTTTTTATTATCTCTCTGTGTGCGCGCTCGCTCCGCTCATCAAAAAACAAAAAAACCAACAACTGCCATTAACCAATCTGCAACTGCAATCGCCACAACAACAACTACAACAACAACCTTCCTGAAAAATCAAAAATAAAAAACAAAAAAAACACCACACACACGATCACAGATCTGCAGAATACAGCTTTGCCCGATGAGCGAGCGGTGATGACCTATGTGTCCTCGTACTATCACTGCTTCAGTGGCGCCCAAAAGGTCTGTTAAACACCAAAAACATCCAATCAGTCACCCCAACAACAAAATCACTAGCACTAGCACAACACAACATTTGTTGATGGCGCCCGAGCAGGTCTTTTTAATATGCATCTTGATTAGTATTGCCAAAAGTAATACTGACTATTGATGACTCATCAAAGAGCTGTAAAGGGCGCCATTGATAGAATCATTTTCTTCTCCTTTCCTAAAACTTTCTCATGTACTATTCTTTTTTTGAAATTTGAAGCCGGTCACCCTCTTAAACTTTTTTCTGAAATGCCAGTAATATTCGTAAATGTCCAGTGGTTCTATTGCAATCTCTTGCCTTCTTTACTTCAAATACATAGGACACTGACTGACTTTGAGAATTCCTTTCATGATTTTCCTTCTTCTATATCTGCTTACTCTTATACCATATCATCGATAAACACAATAAAAACACAACGCGCTATGCTAACTGCAGATTTGACTGAGCATCCTGATCCTTAGACCGCTTTACTGAAATGGAATGGATTTCTTTGCCATTGCATTTGTTAGCCATGTTTTCGGTTGCTTCTTTCGTTTCCGTTTATTTTACTTTCTGCAACGTTTTATATTCATTTTTATATAGGGCACACAGTTCAGTTCAGTTCAGTTCAAATCAATGGGTCGGTGGCATGGAGCTGAAGTGAGCTGAGCCGCGTCGCCCAGTTAGTGTTCCTGTTCCTGTTTCCTGTTCGTCTTGTTTTTGCTTTTCCAAATCTGAGTTGGTTCCGTGCCCACACATACACGCACACTCAGAGCGAAACGATTGAAGCCTTCTAATGTGCAACCTTTCCACCTTTTCCACCCACCCAACAACCATGTAACCAACCAAAAACACCAAACGACAGGCGGAAACCGCTGCCAACCGCATCTGCAAGGTGCTCAAGGTCAACCAGGAGAACGAACGCCTCATGGAGGAGTACGAGCGTCTGGCCAGTGATGTAAGTAGAAGAGTAGGGGTGCTGAAATTGCCCTTTGGCATTTGTGCATTTACCAACACAAGTCGAGGGAAAGTCAAATACAAATTTCATTTGGATTAGCGATCAAAAATTGAAATCAATGTATTTGTTGGTGGCTTGCCTCGTTTCTTACATTGTGAGTGTATAGTGCATGGGCATGAGCACCCCTAAAGTAAAACGATTGGCTATGGAGAAGCCTACTTACTGACCTAATCCTGATCCTGATCCACACAGCTGCTGGAGTGGATCCGTCGCACCATGCCGTGGCTGAACTCGCGCCAGGCCGACAACTCGCTGGCGGGCGTGCAGAAGAAGCTGGAGGAGTACCGCACCTACCGGCGCAAGCACAAGCCACCACGCGTGGAGCAGAAGGCCAAGCTGGAGACGAACTTCAACACGCTGCAGACCAAGCTGCGTCTGTCCAACCGGCCCGCCTATCTGCCCACCGAGGGCAAGACCGTGTCGGACATTTCGAACTCGTGGAAGGGTCTGGAGCTGGCCGAGAAGGCTTTCGAGGAGTGGCTGCTGGCCGAGACCATGCGCCTGGAGCGCCTCGAGCATCTGGCCCAGAAGTTCAAGCACAAGGTGAGTCGGTCATTGGGATGACCTCTTGTTATTAATTTATAACTAAATCCCGTCCGCACAGGCCGATGCCCATGAGGACTGGACGCGTGGCAAGGAGGAGATGCTGCAGTCGCAGGACTTCCGCCAGTGCAAGCTCAACGAGCTGAAGGCCCTCAAGAAGAAGCACGAAGCCTTTGAGTCTGACCTGGCCGCCCACCAGGATCGCGTCGAGCAGATCGCCGCCATCGCCCAAGAGCTGAAGTAAGTATCCGCCCAGAGCGAGCCCATTAGCTAATTTCGATTTATCCCCGCCTGCTGCCACTGATGGCCAATGGTGTTCACCAATCTGGTCTGCGTCCAGCGTGAGGTTAGGTAGAATTCCACCTCCTTGATCTGTCATCCATCCAGACATTATCACAAGAAAAGGGTCAACCAGTGAAAGTCTACAACTAGGCAAATAAAATAGGATTTCTGAATACTAAAATTTGTCGATCTAACAGCAAACGATCTATGGAATGGAAAAGGGAAAACCATGGCTTTTTTTTATTTTTCGAGTGGGAAAATTATTCTGCATTCAAAACTTAACAAGACTATTCTAATTATAATTTTTTAATGGTTCAGCAAATTAAAAAAATGTTTTTTCTACATTAATAAATTTAAAAAAGCTTAAATAATATAATTTTAAATTAGTTGTGCCTGAACAAGTACATTTTGCTAACCAGACTATTTTTAAAGCCAGTTATCGAATATGATCTCTAAGTCTAAGCATACGTTAGGTTAACTGGCAACATCGTCATCCGACCATCCATCCCATTTTTATCTGGCAGCGCTCACCACAGACCATTAGCGCCTGAGATCTAAACTAATCCGTAATCCGTGTTCCCAATCCACAGCACCCTGGAGTACCATGACTGCGTGTCGGTGAACGCCAGGTGCCAGCGCATCTGCGACCAGTGGGACCGCCTGGGTGCTCTCACCCAGCGCAGGCGCACCGCTTTGGACGAGGCCGAGCGCATCCTGGAGAAGATCGACATCTTGCATTTGGAGTTCGCGAAGCGGGCGGCGCCATTCAACAACTGGCTGGACGGAACGCGCGAGGATCTTGTGGACATGTTCATCGTGCACACCATGGAGGAGATCCAGGGCCTCATTCAGGCGCACGACCAGTTCAAGGCGACGCTGGGCGAGGCCGACAAGGAGTTCAACCTGATTGTGAACCTGGTCCGCGAGGTGGAGTCGATTGTGAAGCAGCACCAGATCCCCGGCGGCCTGGAGAACCCCTACACCACCCTGACCGCCAACGACATGACCCGCAAGTGGAGCGACGTCCGCCAGCTGGTGCCCCAGCGCGACCAGACGCTGGCCAACGAGCTGCGCAAGCAGCAGAACAACGAGATGCTGCGCCGCCAGTTCGCCGAGAAGGCCAACATTGTCGGCCCCTGGATCGAGCGGCAGATGGATGCGGTCACGGCCATCGGCATGGGATTGCAGGGATCGCTGGAGGATCAACTGCACCGGCTCAAGGAGTACGAACAAGCCGTCTACGCCTACAAGCCCAACATTGAGGAGCTGGAGAAGATCCACCAGGCGGTGCAGGAATCGATGATCTTCGAGAACCGATACACCAACTACACGATGGAGACGCTGCGCGTCGGCTGGGAGCAGCTGCTCACCTCGATCAATCGCAACATCAACGAGGTGGAGAACCAGATCCTCACCCGCGACTCCAAGGGCATCAGCCAGGAGCAGCTGAACGAATTCCGCAGCAGCTTCAACCACTTCGACAAGAACCGCACCGGCCGCCTGTCGCCCGAGGAGTTCAAGTCGTGCCTGGTCTCGCTGGGCTACTCAATCGGCAAGGATCGCCAGGGTGACCTGGACTTCCAGCGCATCCTCGCCGTTGTCGATCCCAACAACACTGGCTACGTGCACTTCGACGCCTTCCTCGACTTCATGACCCGCGAGAGCACCGATACCGACACTGCCGAACAAGTCATCGACTCCTTCCGAATCCTGGCAGCCGACAAGGTGGGTTACCTATCTACCCCATTCTTTTTGGGGGGGATTGTCAAAGCAAGGGCTGAATCGCTTTTCCATAAACCCATGTTCTTAGAGGTACAAATCAAGCAAACATGTGACTGTGAACACATTAGGTTTTTTGGAGTTCAAATTGGTCATTGTAATGATTGTATATTAGCCGAGATATCTTGCAAAAGCCCTTTCTATTAATTTTGCTCTAAGAGTGATTTGCAGGATAACTTATTTAAAACTGGACGCACAGAAAAAGATTTTCTATTTCGAAATTAATGCTATCTTATAGTTAGATTAGACAAGCTAACAGTAAATTTTAGAAGATATAGCAAAGGGTGGCCTTATGCTCTCATGGCACATTCCTATATTGTAGTTTAATTTAAATTTACCTTTTTTGTTTTATTTGTTAACTTAAATAATAGTTTTCATTTCATATATATTATATTGTATTGATAGTTTGCTTTATATCAGAACGAGATAGCTATTTGAGTGTTGTCGTCGGTGTAAATTTGTTGGGGGATTTGAAGGCAGAGCATGAGGTGATAAAATAGGGAATGGGCTATGCTATTGGTGAACAGATGTTAGTTTGCGATTCAGCCCCTGTGCCCTTGAAACCTGTTCAAACTCCAGTCTCTAATGATTCCCCTACGTAACCTTTTTCCAGCCATACATTTTGCCCGACGAACTGCGCCGCGAGTTGCCCCCAGATCAGGCCGAGTACTGCATTCAGCGCATGCCGCCCTACAAGGGAGCCAACGGAGTGCCCGGCGCCCTGGACTACATGTCCTTCAGCACAGCTCTCTACGGCGAGACCGACTTGTAAGAGAAGGGCCTAGGCACCACCTGCACCTGCACCCGTATCCGACGGACTGCGTCGGCGGATCCGAGCAGAGCCAGACCATATAATAATGATAAACTTTAATAATAATAATATTAATAAACATAGATTTATTATACCTACACTCGTAACGGTAGCTGCAGAAGAACTTCAGAGCATCATGTGAGGATGAATATATATTTATTAATTTCCGTCTCGAGCCGATGTATGCGACCCACACATACAAAACAAAACAATGGAAAGAAAAGCCAATCAAATTGTGAAATATGAAACACACATACATTATATACATTTGTAAAACAGCAAGGCAACCCATCAAGTGCATATCGAATATTTAAATCTAATTCTAAAACCAAGTCCAAAACAAAACAAAAACATCAACAAAACGCTAAAAACAATATTTTTTGAAATTTATGTTAATAAAAACAAAATCCATACATAAAAAAAAAAAAACAAAAAGAAATGAAATCGACAAATCTCATGGAGATAAATTTCTTCAAAACTCTAAAGAGATATGTAAATAAAGGGAGGGAGATAGTAAAACAAAATGGGGCAACTTTAGACTACTTCCGTTTCCGTACCTTGAAGTTCCACCAGATAGAGCGAGACGGCGATACATCTAGAGAGAAAGAGAGAGAGAGAGGAAGCGAGGCCACTAGATGAAAGGAATAATACTGTTCTATATTCACACAGTTACTGTAGCTATTTATTCATCAACAATTTCAAAACTTTAGTTTCCGCTTATCTCGAACATATTCACAATTTCAGAACTAAAACTACAATTCATATACAAAATTCAGATAACGATGATGAATAAAGCGATTTCTTGGTGATATTGTGTTTTCGTACAGAAGTGGAGAAGTGGGTTAATAAATAAAACTATCGGATTGCTTAGCTGAACAATGGGAAAATTTATTTCTTGATTCGTTGAAATTTTGATTGTTGGAAATCTTTTAAAAATATTTGCATAAATAAGTTTTAAATGTAAGATGTGTTTGGATCGAGTGACCTATCAGCTACGAAGTACACTACATTAACAAACGCGCACACACACACGCACGCGTTGATTCACACACAGGCACACGATTTTCATTTTCCATGGGGCTTTACAAAAAACCAGGTTCGATCAAGGCAATCTGTGTTCATCAGGGTCATCCGGGAGTAGTCCTGGGAACTGCTCCTTTCCTCTCGTGGCTCCGACTTGCATCTTTTCCAATGACGCGGCATAGGATAATTTCGTATACCCTTGCAGAGGCCTTTATAACATTAATACATTTCTATCGATCGCTTTTTTTCTAATTTGTTCTGCTTTTGTCAAAATCAAGCGGCTTAATCCGGAACAAGACAATTGTAAGGGGAACAAAAGCTTGCTCATTAGAGTTTTCCTAAAATCGGACCACAAAATCCTAGCTATAGGTACAGCAACTGATTTTAAAAATAATCACATGGAACTTGAGGGGTTAGCGTTTATAACGGATACTAGGAGATCTTATGAGTTGTGTCGAAATCGGAAGACTTAAACAGCTTACACAACTTCTTTGTGTTGAACGATATACATCCTGTTGTTTCCTGTTGTGTACATTATTTGTTGACCGTATCCCAAATTTCGGGGGCGACTTTCAATAATTACTGCAAGGGTATAATAACTTCGGCATGCCAAAGTTAGCTTCCTTCCCTTTGCGTTTTATGTGTGGTTTTTTTTGTATGGATCAATCAATTTCCGCTTTATAAATACATTTTCAATGTTTAACAACAACAATTGAATTCTCATGTGTATAAATATATCTATGCTTAACAGGCTAATTTACAATTGTATATGCTGGGAGTTTAGTATAATAGAATTGGTATATTTGTCGGGAAAGCTTTTTAATTTGTCATTTAAAATTAGCAAATCAATTTCGCTTAACTACCAACGACGTCCTTGCTTTGTTTAGGCAGCTACAATTTTAGAATTCCTTGGAATGGAACAGAGGCCACCAGAGGCACCGAGAACACTGATCAATTTGATTGTTTTGTGGTTCACACTTGTATTTGCTTTCGATTTTGGTTTACTTGGTTGAATTAGCAGTTTAGTTTGTAGTTTGTAGTTTTTGTATTTATGTTGTTTCAATGAAAAATATGTACATTTTAAGAGTTAATGTTAGGTCTATATAATAATCTGATCTGTATCTGTGTGTAAGCGGGTTTTGGGGTGAGTAATGGGTTGTAGATGTATAAATGGAAATACAAAATGTTTATAAATTAAGATTCTACGTACAAGCGAATGGTATTCTATGTGCGGTATTGGATTGCTAGCTGCTAGTTTGTGTGTATAGTGGTCTGAAAATGCTCCTGGGATGAATGGTTGGGATTCATGCAAAAAAAAAACTAGGGCTCTGGGATCCTGTTCCCCGTTTCCGGTCCTGGGATCACCAGTAGCCCAAAGTTGGTATACCTTCTTGTACACAATTTATTTTTGTGCTGCATTTTCTCTTAAATTAAGTGTGTGTGTGTGGGTGACAGTTAGTGTAGCAGTAGGTGTGTGTGTGTGTGTTTGTGTGTGTTTTGGGGTTTCTTACAAATCTATAAACCGTTTAGCTCTAGCAATTTTGGTATCTATAATACACGAATCGCAAGTTAATATGCCCGTAATTCTATTTAAAAAAATATAGTATAAGTCTACAATAATAGAGTAGCATAGTTTAGAGTAAAGTGTATCGCTATCTCTAACTATCCATATCCGCTTCTTCATTCGCTTTCGCATCGGCATCTTCCATCTTCCATCTTCATATGTTCTATCATCATCTCCTGCATCAGTGGCATCGGCTCCAGTGCCTAACTAGTGGGTTGCTTATGTAATAATCGTATTCGTAACCGTATCTCGTTTTATACACAATCAACGTTATGTAATCTTACAATTATCTTGATTTCTTATCCGTTTTTATGTCTGTACGTCCATATTGTTATTTAGTTTATCACTTATACTACTTGCAGCCATGGAATTTTGGAGTTTGTGATATCCATGGAGCCGCCACCGGTCACCTCCTGCTCTAAAGCTCGCCGCTTAAGCTGCTGGCCGCCTGCTGCTTGTTGATCCTGCTGCTCCGCCTGGTGCCCACCGATGATGATGATGATGATGATGTGGATGAAGATGCTGCTGCCGCTCCTCCTGCCCATGGCGGCCGCATTCGCCGTCATCAGTCCTTGCCGGAGGAGCTGCTACCCCCCATCATGTCGCCACCAGAGGCGTTGCCGCCGCCCATCTGCTGCGGGATTACCGTCAGACTCTTGGGTATTTTCGACATGATGGCATTTTCTATGAGCTTCTGCTGGTGCTGCTGCTGTTGCTGCTGCTTAAGGGTAAACAGGCTACCCCCCGTGGATTTGTTAGTAGCTCCGCCGCCGCTACTCGTTGCCGTGGCTGGTTTGGCCGTGAGATGTGGCAACTTGCTGGCGGCGGAATTGCCGGCACCTCCTCCTCCTCCGTTCCCATTGAGCAGGTACTGATTGGGATCGGGGAAGTTCTTCCACAGCCAGGAACTGTTGCTGTTGTCCAGCGGACTGGGCAGCAACGGCTGGAAGTTGGGTGCCTGGTTGCCAATCTGCGGATTGGTCAGCGGTGGCATCGGTTTGGGCGCCAAACGCCTGACACCCGCTGCTCCCGCCGCTCCTCCTCCTCCCTGCTGCAAAGTAGGCAGCTGCTGCTGTTGCTGCTGTTGTTGCTGCTTCTGCTGCAGCTGCTGAAGCTGCTGACGCGCCGTGTGCTGTTGGGCCAGTTTCACCATGGTGGAGAAGGCAGCCGCCGAGGCAGCAGAGTTCTGCTGTTGCTGATGCGTTTGACCCTGTTGCTGCTGCTGGTGATTCTGTGGCTTCTGCTTGGCGTTGGTCTTGAGCATCTGGTCGCGCAGCAACTTCTCCCGGCGCAGAATGCACATGCGGTTGTAGTCGAAGATGGAGATGAGGTATGGCTTGCCACCGGACTGCACCTGCACCAGAGCGGGCAGTCGACGACCGTCGGCGGTCTGATACAAAGCATGCGACTTATTCGGCACCTTGTGCTGATCCTCAAGCGGTATCAGCGTGGGCTTCCAACTCTTGCTCTCATGCCGCTCCTGGGCGGTTAGGGTGTCTGGCAGTATGACCACATTGGGCGGAGGTGGTCCACCCGCTCCCCGGCTTCCGCCTGCGGCTCCAGTTCCCGTTCCAGCTCCTGCCGTTGGGCCTGCTCCAGATCGTGAAAGTTGCAGCCTCTTGGCGGGCAGATTGCCAAGCAGACTGTTGCCCGCCGCCGCTCCTGCTCCCGCTCCGCTCGTCCGCCGGCGATGCAGACTGATAAGTTCTGGCGGAGAGCTCAGCAATTGGGCCACACTAGGAGGCTGCTTCAGAGGACCGCTTGTTCCGCCGTGCTGCTGCTGCTGGTGCATTGGTGGCTTCAGCTTGGACTGCAAACTAAGCATAGCGGCGGAAACCGATTCGTTCTGGCTGCTAAGCAGCTTGTTGGCCACGGCCACGTCAAGGATCTTTTGCTGCTTCTCAGGCACATGGCTTGCCACTGTTGACTTGTTGGCCAGCGAAGCGATGGACGTAAGGAAATTTTTAGATGCAGCAGTGGATGTGGAGGTGGATGTGTTTAAGGCGGGTGTCAGCGGCACAATCTCCACGGCGGCTTTGTTAATGCCCAGGAGATTGGTCTTCAGGATGCTGCGGCTGTTGCCACCAACACCGGCGGCCACCAATGGCGGTGCATCCTTCGCCTGGGCGGAAGCGGATGCGACTGCTGAGACCTTGGTGACGGCCACCACCTCCTCTGGGGAGGAAACAGCTGACGAGGAGCAGCTGGAACTTGACGTTGAGGATCCGCTGTTGGAGCAAAGCTGCGATTTGTCCTTGGGCCGGGCGATGATCGTCACTGCATTCGAGCTGAGCTGCTTGGTAAGCTTGTCGACAGAGACGACGCTAAAGCGTTCCAAGGGTGATTCCGATTGCCTGGCATCCGAGGGCTCTCCATCAGCCGCTCCTCCTCCAATCGCATCCTCGCCTTCGTCATCGTCGTTGAGCTCGACCAGCGGGATGACTGGATCCACTGAGGCATGCTGTTCCGCTGAACTGGCTGCGGTTGCGGCTAAGGAGGACGAGTGGCTAGTAGCGGGCGTTGTGAGAGCGGTGGCCAGGACACTGGCGCCCGCGTGCTGGGGAATTCCGCTGCGCTTGCTGGAGCCTGCGGAAGAAGGGCTGCCTCCTGTTGTGCTGCCCCCCAATCCTCCGCAGTGGCCGTGATCGAAGGAGCTTAGCCTCTGGCGAACAGTCTCCGTGTATACCGTGGCATTGGATGAGGCATGCGGGGCCAGGACGAGATCCCCGTTGCGATAGTATTTCTCCAGCAGGATCAAGTGGCGCAGGAAGGAGCTTTGGTTACCGTATGGCTTCTGCAACTCCTCCCAGAGGCGGCGCGTCGGCTCGTCGTACTGCAGGAAAGTCTGCACCCGTGTCCAACCCTCCGGCGTCCGCTGGCTGCTGCTGCATCCAAAGGGAACCTTAAACTGCACGCCTAGCTCTTCCTCGCCGTGGAATAGTTCCCGCATCGAAATGTTCGGATTTCCACGTAGCACGTTCGAGATGTCTGCCCCTCCTCCGGCACCCGCTCCTGCGGATCCCGCTCCACCAACTCCTGTACCCGCCGCTCCTCCTGCAGCATCTGCTCCTAGATTCTGCTGCAGAATGGCCTGAAGCTTTGACATTTGCTTGCTGGTGTCCAGGGCTGCGTTCGACGAAGTACTCGAGTTGGAGTCGGTGGGTCCATCATAGTCCACAACCATCGGCATTTCTGCGTCCTCGTGGCAATCTGCCGTGGCCCTCTCCCTCTCTGTTTCCGTCGCAGTGGGTGCCTCTTCTTCATCTGCCTCTGATACCTCGTGGCTGCCATCCTGCAGATTATGCACCTTGAGGAGCCTGTGTTTAACAGAAACAGGAATTAAATACATTTGTATTTGCTGACCTCAAGTTGCAGCACAAAAAAACGATACTTTCGCGATTTTTCTTTATGAACTCTATTTAAATGTTTTAAACTAGTTGTACATTATCTAAAAGTACATACAGTGACGAAACTTTAACAAAAAAGGAACTTATTTTGTGAAAGAAAAGTCTTGGCACACTTACGCCAAAAATTTTGCAACAAAGCGACGTTTTTATCAAATTTTCTTGCCATTTGCTTCAATTTATACAAAATGGACCAAAAGCGCAAGAAAACTGATGCAGCTCAGCGAATAATTGTCCTTCACCTGCACAGTGAATGCAAATCTTATGGCAAAATAGCCTAGATTATGGAACTAAGCAGATTCACTATCAGAAACATCGTGCAGCAAATTTGGAGAACGCTCCCAGACCAGGACGCCCGAGGACCTTAACTGACCGTGAATCTAACAAAGTGGTCCGAAAAGTTAAGCTGGACCCGAAAATATCTTCTTCCCAGATTGCCGCTGAGGTACAAACTGAGTTTGGGAAGGAAATTCATCCCATAACAGTTAGAAGGATCCCATAACAGTCACCTGAATTGGGATGAAATGATTCGGCTGATGACAAAACACGACATTTCATCAAAAAATTTCTTTAAGAAAGCCTTATTGGAGGAATGGCGAAATATTTTAGATGAGACCACAAACAAGTTGGTTCATTCCATGCCTAGGCGTCTTGAAGATGTTGTAAAGCAAAATGACTACCAACAAATTATTAATTTTTACATTAAACGAGGGAAAAAAACGATTTTTGGTGAAGTGTGCCAAGATTTTTGTTTCAAGAAATAAGTTCCCTTTTTGTTAGTTTAAATAGTTTTAAAAATACCAAAACAAATTTGCCTTTGAATAAAGAAATGTTTAATTTAAATTAAAAAAAAAAACTATATCATAAAAATGCTGAATACGCCTGGGAATAACATTTGAAGTTGAGATTTGCAACTGTGCCATCACTTTAGTTCGGCACTGTATTTTAAATACATTTCAGTAATTATCTTATTGCAAAATATTGTATAGTTGTTAAAAAAAAAACTTCTTATTATGTTGTAAATGTCATTTTTTTTTTTGATTTTGTTTTGCGGTAGTCAAATTTCTAGTATTGACAAAATATGTCCATACATTAGTTAAATAACACTATAAACTAATCCTTAAATCAAGGGAATTATAAAAATGGCTTTCAATCAACATTTTGGAGTCGATTTTCAAATAAAACAAAATAGGTTCTAGTAAATTCCGTTCTTTCAAAAATTTAAGGGGACCTAATAATAGAAAAATAAAAAAATATGCAAAAAAATTTTTGTTTGTAAAAATTAAAAATTACAGTTACCCCTTAAATAACAGGTGAACAACCAACCAACCAACCAACCAACCAACCATGGCCATGTCTCCAACTCACCTCTTTCTGTAATTCTTGACAAACTCCGCCTTCTGGGACTTGGTGCTATCCGGGGGCTTCATCAACAGGTTGGCAAAGTAGCGGCACAGCTTGCAAACGGCAGTGCCCATGCCCAGCTGAACTGGTATGCCCATTTCGGACAGCGCCTTTTCCAGCCGATCCGTGTCCTGCTAAGAGAGTATATAAATAAGCACACTGATCCGAAATCAATAAAAACTAAATAGTAGACTCACCGTGGTTATGTTGTACATATGGTTCTTGCCCAATCGCCGTTTACAGAGAACGCAGCCCGAGAATTGGATGACTGTGTTGTAGTGCGCCTCGCACAGCCACACGATCGAGGAGCCGGCAGGAATCTCTAGGTTGAGCTGGAACTTCTTCACGCTCTTGCGGATGCACTTGCGCCGCAGCGAGTGTCCTGCCCCCTCAATGCAGTCCTTCACGGCGCAGGAGCGATGCTGCACGCCGGATACCGATGCCGCTGCCGAGCCCGCTTCCGCTCCTCCCACCTCCGCAATAACGCCACCACTGTCGCCAGCAAAGTGCTTCTCTAGAGCAGCGGCCGCCGCTGAGCTACCCACGCCCGTTTCCAAATGACCTGGCGCAGAGAGACGCTTCTTGTAGGATGGGGCGTTCGCTCGGCGATCCACGTGTCTGAAACAGGCGTCGCACAAGCAGTTATCCACCGTTAGCTTCTCTTCGTCTGCAAATGATAAGGAAACTAGCAAACATCAGAGGAGGTAGAGAAAGATTATATATCAGCAAAATCAGCAACTCGCAAAACTTCATAAACTATTAGGTAGGGATGCACCGCCGTGAAGTACTTACTGGCTAAGATCTTTTGCTGGCGCTCCACGGACTTGATCTGACCCACGTGGCAGGGGGTGTCATAGAGTCCAAACTTGCCGCTGCAGTAGTAGCACTGGTCTTCGCACAGCCTTCCCGGGTGAAACTTGAACGAGGAGGCCTTCTCCGGAATGAGGATCTTCTCTTTTTCGTCCTTCTTCACAGTCTGGTAGAAACCGTGCTCTGCCTGTCCTTGACTCTCCGAGTGTGATGAATCTGTAGGAAAAGACTGCTAGTTAGAGTGATATATTCTTCGATCTTTTAGCCGATTGTATTTCCGTCAGATCAGTTCGTTTGTGTCTTTAGTGGGAATGGGAATGGAAATGGTTTATGGAAATGAAAGCGACGGTGCCATGTGTACAGTGCTGATAACTTCCGGGTGGAGAAATTTAAATGAATGGAAGGACAAATCAAACCGAGCTATTACATCGAAGAAATATTGTATAAAGCAGCTTTAAGCTATAGAAAACAATATAAATGGAAAAGAACTTATAAAAAATATCTAAAACACAAATAAAAACAAAATATATATTCCCTAAAACAACAAGTGAGTTGATGCGGTTTGATTTCTAAGAGTGACGACACAGACAGCCATGCTTATGAAAGCACACGATTCCGAATGGGAGTTCTGATCTATACGCACTGTACTGGACCGCAGAGTTGCTACCGTGCAAGGCTACCGAGGAGTGGTTGTTAGTCGAGCTGAAACGGTTATTGGTCTTGCGGCCGGGATTACCAGTGGTAACGATAAACTTTCTCGCACCTTCGTTCTGTAATGAAAAGATGGAAAAGCAAGCAGCTATCGTTAGAAAATTGTTTGGGCGACAACTCTTATAAGCAGCAACTTACCTCGTTTTGAATTGTGTAGTAGGAGTCCTCGGCGTGGGCGCCATACTGATCGGCGGATCGGTCCGTAGCCCCGTGACCACGAGCCCGACCCTTCTGGAATGTCATCTTGAGCGATTGCCGGCGGACTCCAGAACCTGTTCCCGATCCCGAGCCCAATGCACCGCTTGATTTGCGTGTGGCACTGCCCACCGATGAAGAGGACGTGGAGGAGGCGGAAGAGGAGCCGCTGCTGCCATGGATAACTGTCCCCGTGGGCAGGCCTCCACTGCCGCCCATGCCTCCGTTGCTGCTTCTGTTCAGCTTGATGACTGTCTTTAGAGTGCCGCTGGATTCCACATGGGTGGCACTGCCTCCTCCTCGTGCTCCCTGTCGCTTGTGCTGGCTGTGGTTATGATGTTGCTGCTGGAGCTGCAGTTGCGCCTGGCGAGCCTGGGCCTCGAGCAATAACTTTCGCCTCTGATCGGCGGCCTGATGCGTGAGTAGACCAAGGTTCTGCAGGTGGATTTCCTGCTCCTGTCGCAGCAGCTGCACGTGCTTGTCGCCAAACGGCGATTCCTGCTTGCCGTTCGGTTTCTCATCTCCCTCCACATCCATCTCCTTGACCTGCACGTGCTCCTTGAGCAGCAGCTCGGGCTTCTGTTCTGCCGCAATCACTGCCAGCGGCTTCTCCTCGTCATCATCCTCCTTAAGGGTCAACTGAATGTCCAGACCCTCGTCAGCAGTGCTGGCCGCAGACGTAGAAAGGTTTTCTTTGTTGTCCTCGGGACCGCACTCCGTATCCGCGGCGGCATCTTCTGCCAGGTGGTGTTCGGCCAACAGCTGATCCGTTTGTTGCTTAATGTCGATATAGGATTCGTCGACTTCCATTTCGTCCGCGGGTGAAGGTTCCTTAAAGGGCTCACATTGCGCCGTTTCCTCCTCCTCTTGGGCCTTTGATAAGACTTGTGAAACATCCTCGGGTTGCTCGATATCAACCTTTTGCTGGCTCAACGCATTGCCGCTAGCATCTAGCACACCCTCCTTGGTCAGCTCCTCCATAATCTCGTGCTCGAAGTCATCATAGTCATCCGAGTGGAAGAACCGCACATGATCCTCTGGCTTAATCTTTTCCTCCGGCTGATCTGGTGTCTCATCGCCATTGACTATGAGACCATCCTCCAGCAGCAGCTCAGGTTCATCGTTGCTCTCGTCCAGGCGTAGCTCACCTGCTTTTATAGAGCTATTGGAGCAGGTCTCTTCCTCTGCTTCGGCTATAATTTCGACTGTAATTTCAGAAGGAATTTCCACAGGATCGGCAGCCAGAATTTCAGAAAGAACTTCAGCTGTCGGCTCTGGTGTGGCAAAATCTTCCGTCGCTCCTTCTCCTGCCTCTAATTCTGAAGCTATCTCATGATCCTCTTCCTTTTTATGGTGCTCCTCGGTCTGCGGCTTGGGAGATTCAGCCCGGTTAATCTCATTATCAACAGACATCTCCACATCGGCTTCCGTGTCGTTGTTGCTCACAGTCTGGACTATCTCGCCCAGTTCCGGATCTTTCTCTATGCCCAAGTTGTTTTCCAAGAACTCGGGCTTCTTGTAGAACTTCCGCACACTGACCGCACTCACGCCCTCGCTGATCATTTCTGGGCTTAGCGATTGAGCCTTTCCCGCCGCACCTGCACTCTCAGGGGTAGCAGATTGAGTTCCCAATTGCGAGGGGGATTCCTCGGCTGCTGCTGCTGTCGGCGACTCTTTAGGTTTAACCGCAGGATCAGCAGGCGGCTTGCTGATGCTCTCAGTGTCCACAGTGAGTGGTTCAATGATGCAGGAATGACCATTGGCACTTGAGGCACCAGAAGTGGACGGCAGGCTTTCCGGCAGAAGCAGACTATCGTCGAAGTCTGGCGTCAGCTTTTCCTGCTTGATGTCCACAGCGGCTAGCAGCAGCTCGTCCATGGACGAGGCCATGCTATCCTTGGAGTCCTCGTCCCCGGCGCCGCCCTGCGAACTGGGTGCCAGCGAGTTGGCCGAGGCAGTCTTCCGTGTGCTGGAGCCCACTCGCCGCCGCTTCGGTGGGGCTGGTTCCTGGGCCACTGGTGTCAAGATTCCCGGTGATCCTGCCTTGCTCAGTCGCGTCGCTCGCGTGGTGGCCGCCGGCGAGGAAGAGTTTCTGTTCTGTGGGCGTCCACGTCCCCGACGGCCGCCAGAGATCGGAGCAGGCGTTGGTGTGGGTGTAGGAGTAGGCGTGACTGATGGAGAAATTGAGCTGACCTCGCTGGCATCCATGGGTTCCTGCTTGATAGTTATATCCTCGTCTGGTGCCTCCACCTCCTCCGTTTTTACCACCTCGACCTTACTATATTTCGCGCTGCTGGAGGCTTCCGGATCGGCGGCCTCAGCATCTTGGGACCGCTTCCGTTTTACCGCAGGTTCTATGGGTGGTGCCACCGGCGTTGGCTTCCTCCGTCGACCCCGGGAAGGAAGCAGTTGCTCTGTGACTGCCGGGGATGTGGCTGTCAAGGAGGCGGATGAGGTGGCTGCCACGGTAGAGGATTGACGACGGTTGCGTGTGACCCGCGTGTTGATCACCTGCTCCTGGGCATGTGATTTACGGGTGACGCGGTTGCAAGTAGGTGTTACTGGCGCGATTGGCACCACTGTCTCCTTGGCCTTTTCCCTCTCTTTTTCAGATTCCCTTTCTTTATTTGAATCGGTGTCTTTGACTTTCTCTGTATCTTTTTCTTTCTCTGCAATTAGTTCTTTCTCTGCAATTATTCCTTTCTCACCAGATTTTTCTTTTTCTCCATCCTCGGGAAGATCATTTATCTTAAAGCTTTCCCGCTCATCCTCCTTGTCTTTTATGTCTTTATGGTCTATTGTGTCCGTGGCAAGTAGGGATGATTCCAGTTCGTTACCGTCGCTGGTTTGCTCCTCCTTGACCTGCCCAGGTGCTCCTGCATCTGCTGACCCTGCTGAAGGTAGCTCCTCGGACTTGACTTCTTTGGCTTCTTTCAGATCCTTGATGGACTTGCGTCCGCGTATAACGGGCGCCATGGATCGCTCCACAGAGCTCTTCCTTTGGCAGCCTGATCCCGTTGGCTCTTCCGCGTTGTCTAATGCTCCGTCGCCGACCTCACGCCTGCTGGTCGTGGGCGAGCTGAGTAGTAGCAGTGGCGACGAGTGCCGGGTAACCCTCACGTTCTTTGCCGCCACTCCGTCACTGGCGCTGGGCGTGACGGCCGGCGTGAGCGTTGGCGTGGATCTAGGCGTCTTGGGTGCTGGATGGGGTTCCTTGGTGACATCCTCCTCCTTTCCCCCATCCACCTCTGCTGCAGCTGTGGCTGCCGTTGGCTCCTCCGCCGCCTCCACTGGCGACGTTGGAGTTGTTGTTGTTGTTTTGATAATAATGGCCAACTCTTCGCCGACGCCCGTTGTTGGCTCCTCGCTGCTGGCCGGAATCTCCACGCTGGCATTGGCATTGTCGTCCAGGGGGGCAGCTGCTCCTGTGGCTGTTGCTGCTTCGTCAGCTCCTCCAGCTCCAGCTCCTCCTGGCGACTTCCGGCTAGACATCCTCGAGGGGCCCTGGGCAGCTGCTGCCGACGTTGCTGCTCCTATGTTGGCCGCTCCCCCGTCGCCTCCTTCTCGGGCTGCTGCTCCACCACCTGTTGCTCCGTGCGATCCGATGCTGATTGTTTCCAGTTCGAGTCGCAGTGATTTGGTCCCATTGGTTGACTGTGATGTGGAGGATTACCTGCAAAGGGGTGGAGATAAAAAGGTAAGTTACCAAGTCGCATAACTAATCCGCCATGTGGGAATAATACTTTAGTTAGCAAGGGGAAAATTCACTCAACCTAAAAGTAGGTTAAGTGCTCTATTTTTGCTTTAAATATCTCGCTTTTCTTTTTATGCCCTAACCATGGTAAGCTCACAAAACATCCGACGAAAAAAAAAACAAGATTATTCTCCAGAAAGTATCAGAATAGAAAAATAAAGAGTGTACACAACATATTTGCCTTTCTGGAAAAAAGTAATATTTTTTCTTATCTTTGAATTTTGAATTTGGTTTGTAAAAACAATTTCCCCAACCATTTTTGAAAACACTGATAAGCACTTAGAAATGTTAGAAATGCCGTGAACTTATTGAAAACATTGAAAGGCTATCTAAACGCCTTTCAATGTTTTCAATACGTTAAGGCATTTCAAAATTCTAATGCTATATTGAAAAAAAAATTTTAAAAGCCTTTGCTCTTTCAGATAAATACTAATAAACATTTTCTCCATTATAATCAGATATCGTAAACAGATTACAAATTATAAAGTATTTATATAAATACTAAATTAAAAATATAAATGAAAAGCATTCCAAAGTACTATCAAATATAAAAAAAAAACATCAACTTCGATAAACAGAAAATAAGTTCTGAATGATAGCTGTTGTAAATAAGCACCAATAAACAAGAGAATATCAAAGGAATATCCAATTAGATGAGAGATAAAGAGAGAGTGGAATCGTTTATCTATAGAACATAAAATACTTTTAAAGGACTTTTAAACACAAGTGGCGATTAGAGCTGGGTAGACAATTTTCTACTGACCAATCCAAGCTGAAGCGAAAACCTTAGCGAATATCTATCTGGTAAACGTAGTTTTATGGCCCTGGCTTTCACCTGGCAAAAACGCAGGCCGCTTTCTTAGCCCCTTTCAGCTAATCCCCAATGCAACGCCAATCCCCAGGACAATCCGTCCACTCGACTCCAGTAAAATGAGACTAGAACATTAAACATGCTTTTGCGGTTGCCAGCAAGCCGCCTTCTCCTTTCCAGCCCCCCCGTTTCGTCCCCTTTTTACCGATTCTAAAAAACAAGTTTTGGCAGCAGCTGGGAGCTGCGAGAATGCGAGGAAAGCGAAATGAGAAGAGAGGAGAGGAGACAGAAGAGACTGCCAGACGAAGAAGAAGCAGGAGGCCAAAGCGGACAAGCTGAAGAATTGATGGGATGTTGAATAATCCTCAAATTAAGTATCCTGCGTCTGATTCTTCTTCTTCATCTGATGATCCCAATGGATTTTGACAGGCGCCATTTTAGTGTGACCAGAGGGAGCGGCGCGACCTTCGGCTGCGGCTGCGGGATTTCAAATTGCAGATTGCACCGGCGAAGAAAAGCGGAAAACTTACACGGACACACACGCACACCACCAAGACACAACTGTCACGGCGACGGCAACAAAACAGACGAATAAAGGAAGTGAAAGAGAATGGCAAATAACAAAATGAAGACCCCGCAGCCGTATCGATGTGTGTATATACACAACCAAGTAGAACTCACACACACGCACGGCACAGTGTGCAAAAACGCCGCGATTGTAAACACAGACGGAACGGAAGAAGTGGAGGAAGCAGAGGAAGCGAACGGAAACTGGCCGCACAATTTTCACAAAGCGGAAAAATTGTCAAAGAATTGGCAGAGTTGCCAACTTTTGTCAAGCACACACACAGTCGCTCGCTTGCTCGCTCGCTCGTCGAAAAGGAAAATCCGTGGAAACTGTGTTCGGCAGAGTTGCAACAATTCTGAAGGGGGGAAAAACGAGACGGAGAACCAGAACAGTGGGGCACACACACAAAAAATGGGTGGCAGTGACGTACAAGCACACCCAAAGCGAGCGCACAGACACGACCAGCGCACACGCACACACACAACAACAAGCAGGCAGGCAGGCAGCAGCGAGCAGCAGAAAATTTCTTTTTCACTAGGTTTTCGCAAATAATACGAACGCGAGCAATAATAAACGAATGTCTTTTGGCACCGCCGAGTACAGCTTTTCTTTTCACTGGGCACTCCGCACACACACAAGCCCGAGTGGGCGAGGAAAACCCTTTCCTTGCCTTTCCTTTCCTGTTCGTTCCGCAGGTACTCACCGAATAGCAACAAACAAAAAAAAATAATAATAAAATAAAATGCAGAACCCGAACAAGAGTTGTGAACGCAAACACGGTGCGAAGCGAAATAACGAGCCAAAATGGAGAGCAAGAGAGCGTCGCTTGTTCCGACGGCGAATAAGGCCAATTTGCCGTGACTCGCCGCACTCTTCGCCGCTCGATATACTCACTATCGCAGGCGGTTTGGTGCAACCCTGCTTATGGGCGGCGGCAGGCAATCCTGCTTTCAGGACTGTCTTCTTAAATCTGACAAATATTATTTATATTACGATTTCTCTTTGGGCTAGGTGCATTTATGCAGAAAGCGTGCTTTCTGCTGTAAATTCCGTATCCTTATTAAATATACTTACTTGTCTCTTTTTATAGTATTCCAAATTATCATACATAAATAATAAAAGTGGCAATATGAATTAACCAAATTCAAGTTTACCAATTATATTTAATATTATACACAATTGTTTCTATTAAAATTTTCCTTTACAATTTCTTAATATTTAATATAGACGATTATCTAGGTTTTATATAGATCCAAAGATGCATATAAATCAAGTCTTAACAAATATGTCTAGAAATAAGTTTTTTACTTTTTTTTTTAAATAAATTAAAATGCAATTTTATATAAATAATATATGAGTCTTTAGTAGCAATGGTTTCTAGTTTCTTAAAATGTAATACTGACATAATTCATTGAGAGTTTTTGTTCAAAAACTATAATCGTTACTGTTCGGTACGGAACAAACACATAATTTATGTAATTTACAAATAAATCCAATTTGTGTAATTGAAACAATACTTTCAAATATTTTATTTTATAATAAGTACGTTTTTAACATAAAGAAATTTGTACCCCTCAACAACTAAATCAAATATGAAATGATTTAAAATAACTCTGCTGAACCAGATATGTATGTACAAAAATATTTTGCAATAGTAGGGCATTGCACACGTCAACGTGTGTTTTATGCCCGGTGTACGTGTTGTTTTTGGCAAATGTTTGTTCGCTCTTTTTTCGCCGCGTGCTCTCTCTCCGTCGCGAATTCGCCGCTATGTCGTTTGTTGTTGTTGCTGCTGCTGATGCGTCTTTTGTTGCGTCGGCAAAAAGCGAAAAAGGACTCGGGGATAACAAAACGGGGGTGGTAATTGGGAAAAAGGTAGAAGCAGAAGCAGCAACAACAACAATGATTCCCTTTCTAGGCCAAGCATGTTTTGGTTGTCCTGCGAATTTTTTCAGATTTTCCTCAACTTGCGATGCTGTAGCGTAGGTTGTTGCTTGCTGAATTTCCTTTTTCCTAAGGCTAAGCTGAAAGGGCTGAATCCTGCAAGTGTCAGGCGGCGTCCTTACGTCGTTCTTCACCCAACAGTTTTCCCATCCACCCAAGGACCACTGCGATTACGTGTAACTGGGTTAAAGGCAAAAGCCTTAATTGCTATGAAAATGAGGGAAAATCAATAGCTTTTTGCATTGCCTTTGCATTATTATGCAGCGTTCTTCTGTTCAATTTTTATTCAACCGCTTCTGCAAGGGGGTCGCAAAGCGCTTTTCCCAAACTGGGTCAAGTGAGTGGCCAGGACACACGCTTTTCCCTCGCCACTGACATCATCAATTAGTTACGAAAGACGAAGGCCACTTCGATCGATTATCCTGGTTGATTGCCCTTTCCTTATGATCCTAGCTTCGACTGAGCAAATTTTCTCATTCCCAAACCAGTTTTGGGGCAGGAAAATACTTTTGCATTCCGCCCACTCGACTAATTTCACCTAGAAACAGTTTGTTTTTCTGTTTCTGTACTGTGCGGTGCGCTCACATTTACATCAACAAGCACACACACTTTGAGTGTTTTGTGTGTCTGCGCCAAAGGCAATTGGAAAACGTAATGGCCGACAAAATGCCACGCAGCAAAGAAGAAGCAGCGATAGGCTTAGTGCGCAAAGCGCAATCGGCGATACGTGGATAAAAAGAAAACTTCCGGCAGACCCCAAAGCTCCAAGAAAAAAAACGACTACAGCAAAAAGAAGCACCCAAACCCATACATATGCATATAAAATATGAAAACCCACGTGAATGGGAATAAGAGAGCGGCAGAGAGCAAAATAGAGATCGCGGCGAATTCGCAGAGTTTTCAGAAGCCCAGTATTTGTGTTTGTGGTCGTCTTGCCAAGATTTTTCCCATTTTCCCAGGTGTACGGCTGTGTGTTAGTGCCCCCCAATTTGCAGACGGCGAGAAAACAGTTAAATTCCACACGCAAACAAGGCTTTTATGGCCACACACACAGCCACATTTTTTGCGCTCTCCGCCTTTGCCTCGCTCTTTATCGCCTGCTCTTTTCGTCATTGCAGCGTCATTCGTTTTCGTTTCGAACGGTCGCCATATTGGTTTGTAGCGCCATTTTCTGGCGCTTTTTTCACCCACAGGGGTATAGTAAGGTTGGAATTTTTTTTTGGCATTCCATCGTACTGGCTGGGTACTAACTGTTTTATGTTTGAAATTTGTGATTTCATGGGTTTTTGGGGGAGAAAATCGAGGTGAAAAATTGGCCCATTAACATAATCATGCCGACTCTCTCACCCCCGCCCGCTCTCCTTCCACCCACCCTCTCTCGGCAGCAAGTGGAACTACAGCTTGATAGTATCGATATATCGAGTATTTTTGTTTGAATATCGATTTTGATGTGGCAGTATATACCTACAAATTAAAACGTTTATTGAAATTTGCAAAATTATTTCCTTCACGACCTTTTTTTCATATTTATAGATGGCAACATCTAATATTATTGTATACATTATAAGCTACATGTTTTATGTTTAAGACTTTTTCTCATGGATGCCATACAAAAAAAAACTTTATATAAAAATCTCGTATCAATGAAAAGATATATTTGCAAAATTACTGTGAAGCTTTATAGAATATCTTCTTTGAAACGTTTTTTCTACTGATCACAGAAAAACAGCCAGGTAACGCAAATATTTTTTTAAATAACTCAATTTAATGTAATCATAAGTTTATACATTTTTTTTCTAAATCATTTATTCGATTTCGAAAAGGCGTCAGTTTGTGGTTTAAAAAGAACGGCCATGAATGCATATCTCACAGAAAACCACGGTAGAATAACCATTTAACTGATGACTATTATTACTTATTGTAAGCGACCTCAGATTAAGACTTAAGCTTAATAAAATAAATGGTTAATATTTAGTTAACGCCACAGAATGTTTGTTGTAAAATCCTATTAAATCCTTATCACTTTATCAATATGCTATAATCAAATTTTTGAGGCGTTCCCCAAAGCTTTTAATAACATAGAACAAAAAAATACAATTTTAATTTACATTTTTTAATTTCTTATTAATGGGGGATTTTATTCCTCATTGCAATCAGCTTCACTTAGTGTTTAATAAAAATAAATATATATTATTATTTATAGTAAGGAATAGAACAGTTTAAATTTTTAAAATACGTTACAAAATAAACTAACAAACTGACAAGGTGATAATGCAAAGTTGCCAGCCCAAAAAAAACCAAATATCGATAACAGAAAATCCAATATCGATTGCTTCATGGTAAATTGAATACTGAATGGTATTTTATTTTATTATGGCTTATGCCTGCATTTTGTTTTCAAGGAATTCTTCAGCAAGATGTTTGTTAAATTCGTGATAATCACTGCTGCCCTAATCCTGGTCAACTGTCACGCGGTGGCTTCGGAAGGCAACGCGGTGCTGCCGGAGAACTTCGTGGCCGCCGCCCAGCGGTCCACGCACACCAACAACTGGGCGGTGCTGGTGGATGCCTCGAGATTCTGGTTCAACTACCGGCATGTGGCCAATGTGCTGTCCATCTACCGCTCTGTAAAGCGACTGGGCATCCCCGACTCCCAGATCATCCTAATGATTGCCGACGACATGGCCTGCAATGCAAGGAACCCGCGTCCTGGCCAGGTTTACAACAATGCCAACCAGCACATCAATGTGTACGGCGACGATGTGGAGGTGGATTACCGCGGCTACGAGGTCACCGTGGAAAACTTTGTGCGCCTGCTAACGGGGCGCACCCAGAACGGTACCGCGCGCTCCAAAAAGCTCTTATCGGACGCCGGTAGCAATGTGCTTATCTACCTCACTGGCCATGGCGGCGATGGCTTCCTCAAGTTCCAGGACTCGGAGGAGATAACCAGCCAGGAGCTGGCCGACGGGATACAGCAGATGTGGGAGAAGAAGCGGTGCGATACCTTAATCCCTTACACTCTTAGCCTTTCAAAACGGTTGTTAGTCTCGTCACTTAGTTGTACGATCATCTATTTAGACGGTTACAATTCTTAAGATGGTTCTCCAGTGCTCCTTGTAGTTTGAACAAATTTATCAAATAACTAATCTAGTTTCTGTGGGATATTAATCCCGTACAATCTTAGCCTTCCAGATATATAGCTTGGTTATGTTAAAATTTGTTCTAATCTAATGAAACATATTTTTGATCCACAACTTTATCTAAGAACTAATGTAGTACCAACCTGTCTAATCTAATAATGCATCCAAATGGTAATGTATTCTATTTTAAACATAAGCAGTGAAACAATAATGTTTGTAAGGAAAATAGGAACCTAATATATGTACAATAAGCCATATAGCTAATAACCCACCTTTCTTTATTTCAGTTACAATGAGCTGTTCTTCATGGTGGACACTTGCCAAGCGGCTTCGTTGTACGAGAAATTCACCTCGCCGAATGTCCTGGCGGTGGCAAGTAGTCTAGTAGGCGAGGATTCCTTGTCGGTAAGTTAGATATAGATACAGTCAGATACCTACGATCCTCATGCATGATTTTAAATCCGCAGCACCATGTGGATCCTTCGATTGGCGTGTACATGATCGATCGCTATACCTACTACGCTTTGGAGTTCCTGGAGAAGGTGCAGCCGTTCAGCAAGAGGACCATTGGGGAATTTGTAAGTCCACTCGTGAGATTTTTCAAAAGATTTTCAATTCTGAGCCGCAATCTTTTCAAAACAGTTGCAAGTGTGCCCCAAGCGGGTGTGCATTTCGACAGTGGGCGTGCGCAAGGATCTGTACCGCCGAGATCCGCACAAAGTGCCCATCACCGATTTCTTCGGAGCTATACGACCGACACGGGTCTTCACCGACCGCATCAACGTGACCCTGGCCAACGAAGAGTAAGTATTTGGTTGAACATTAGCGGAAATCGTTCCAAAAACACATGCTTTTACAGCGATTTCGTTGTGGACAAAGATGAGCTGGTGGCCAAGAAACCCTTCAAAATTGTGATGGAGTCACAGTTTCCGTCCGAGCTTTTTAAATAGACTGCACTGGCCAACGTTTATATGATTCATGTGATAATATTAATTTTATTCGTAAATACATCATTTCATTATTAATACATGTGTAATTTATTAAATTTATATGTGATCTCGAATCGTGCTTTAAAAATTCTCAATTACGGGCTTAGTTCGTCTTAGTTATCTGTTTTATATTTGCTAACATTTCATTTCATTTTCATTTCATTATCATTTATCATTTTGCGGTTCTGTTGCCGTTTGTGTTTCCTTTTCTCTTATGCATTACATCAATGTATCAGTTAAATTATACTTTTTGGTTACCACTACATCAAACGTTCACTAATCAATCAATCAATATCAATCCATCGTGTAACATTCATATCAAATCCAAAAAGAAACAAAAACCATATTGTATACTTATATAAAAGGTAAAAGTCGCTCGCGACCGCTATGTAGAATTAGAAATGCACAAAAAAAAAACAGTATTTCTATAATTTTCCACGGCGATTCGTTATGGTTTTTCTTTTCCTTTTTTCTTTGGATTTGGTTTCACAATTTTCTAATTTGGGTATACACAAATTCAAAGAGTATAACAATGGCTTTAGAAGAGAGATCTCTTCTTAGCGTTTACTCCTCTTCGTTTCACAAATTTTTTTGTTTTATCATATGGAAGGATCTACTTCGTTTTAATTATTGAATTGTTTAATCAATACACATATACACCTAGTATACATATACGGGTTTAATTAGATTTCCTCTTTTGCTTTTTGCTTATTTTTTTTTTCTTTCTTTGTTTACTTTTGGTTTCATTGCATTCAGTCCCATAATGTTGTAGGCTTGGGTTGTCCTCAAGATCAAGATCCAGATTAAGCACCATAAGAAGTTCATATTGCATCCACGCTATACACTATGGGTATGGGACATGGTGGACATTGTGGACATGGTGGACATGGGTTTCTGCCCGGGATGCAAATGGATCTAGGCAAGCGGAGTGAGGCGAATACGGATGCGGTTGTGGGTGTGGGTGAGTGGGTCATGAGGATCAAATGGGTCAAGTGATGAATTGAGCATTTAAGTTTTCGTTTTGTTTTGGGGTACAACAGTTTGATGTACGATAAGTGGCAGCTGGTTAGGTGACTGCAGTGTTGGTTAATCCGGGAGTGTGTAAGTCGTTAAAATTAGCTAACTAATGTTATATCTCGAGACGCCAGATGGTTAGGCCAGGGGTTCGGAAGAGCCCCTCAATCCAACTCCTCGTTCTCATGTATTTACAAAGACACTTCTTTTTTTCCAGCGGGAGCAGTCCTCCATCTGACCCTAGCCTTATTAATCAAATGGGCGGTTTACTGGATTTGGAAGGGATTGAAAGGATGGGCGGAAAGGGAAAGAAGGGACAGGTTCTTTGATTGATTTAAATCTCGATTACAGTTATTTTTAAAGTCTAACACTTATTTGATAACACGCTGTGCAAAAATATTTTATTTTGACTCTTTCCCTTCAGATGCTGTTTATCCTGCATTTATTCTACAAAAAATGTTAATCCTTTTAGCCGTCTGTCTGTTGCCCTTTTTTCCCATATCCATATTCATATATTGATTATTATGTCATCGCTTATAAATCCACATATATACGTACTTTAAATATTCTTGCTATTTGCTATTTCGTATTGGTTTTTGCATCGTTTTCTCGTAAAAAAACTCTCTACGGAAAAAAAATCGAAAATAACGCTTTGAAGGCAATTTGATGTCAGACTCTTGCTTATTTCTCATCTTCTCATCTTCTGTTCTTCGTTTTTTTTTTTTTTATTCGAATAACATTGTTTTCGTGTTTTTTAGCTTAATTTCTCTATTTCCGTTTCTTCCCTTAGCCCTAGGTTTCGATATTTATTTGAAAGAGCTTGTTGGGGGAGGCTTGGAGTTGGGATTCAAGGACCTAGTGAACGGGTTTCGCTATTCACACGAGATTCCTTCAATTTCCATTCAGGTCAAGCCAATTGCCATTTCCGCTGCATACTTTTTTGGGCCAAGTAGATAAACAAACCAGAACCTCGCAGAATTCGTGTTGAAATTCAATTTTGGGACTAGTTTATATTCGTTTATAATTGAAACTTTAAAAAAAACTTTAGAAACCATAAAAGGGTTTTTTAGTTTCTAAAAAAGTAAGTTTGCTAAGTAACCCCAAAAAATGGAAGGACTCCACACTGTTCTATATACAAACCAATTAAAACCGAAAAGTTTTGAGGCACAATAGGCCGGGTAGAGGTATAACAGTAAATAAAAAACATAAAACATATTTAAGAATTACATTTATTCAAAAATGTTGTCAAAAAATGTATACAGACAGCAAAAAAATCAACAAAATTAATACATTTACAAAATAAAACGTAGTACGACGATATTGATAAAAATCCGGGTATCAATACCGATAGGCGTTTGGGGTTGCGACGATAACACGATTACGATATATAATTGCGTAATCGGGCTTACACAAAAAAAAAAAAAATAATCCTTTCGTTTCTTTCTTTTTTTGTTTTTCTTATTCATTTCTCTTCTTAAACTTTCTCTTGTTTGTATGTACTTTGCGTAATTTATGTGTGTAGTATGTGATTATGCGTTCTTAACTTAGATATAGTGTGTGTGTGTGTGGGGGTTGGGGTTTTGGGGTTTTAGGTTTTGGGCTCGATAACTAACAGTATCTAACAGTATAATTCTGCAAGAGTTGCGAGCGAAGTTCTTTTAATGGTTGATGTGTGATTTCGATCTGGCCGTCCAGCTTCCGTTTCCGTTTTGCGCTAACTTCCGTTTCCATTTCCGCTCACCCTACCATTCCCCCTTCTCAGTGACAAATTGCTCTACTTCTCTCTGCCCCCAAAACGGATGTACACTAAACTAGCTAGTTGGACTCTACTATTTATACTTTATGTGGTTGAATCTCCCGCCCTACTTCGCTCTCCTTCTGCTCCTCCTCCTCCTCCTTCTTTTCTCTCGTTACACAATTATTATATATATAAATATATATACGTGCATGAGCCTATACTTTACATATACTTTTAGTTAAAAAAAAAAATAGATAACTGACATATGCACGCATCCTAAATGCTTGCTATAGCTGTGTGTGGCATTGTGGCTACGTAAACATTACATACTCATTATATACTCGTTACATACTCGCTACTTACTCATAAACCTACTCATTTAACACTCCGCGAACTTTATCGTCCATCTCCTCTCAGCAAAAACACAAAAAAAATTACATGATTAAAATGTTTCAACTTTGCATATGCATATATGCATAATGCCATATCTTTCCTTAGTATGGTTGTGTGTGTGTGTATGGATTGAGGATCAAATATGGGTGTGATTGTGTGTGTTTTTATGGGGTATAGTACAGGGATCCAACAACTAGACAAACTAAAATACACGATAGATCAGTTAGGCTCTACATTATGCATGTAGTAATAGTAATAGTAATAATCGATATAAGCCATAACTAATGAATAGTTAATAGGTAATGATATCCAGACATACTCATAATCATAATCATAAATCGTAATCATAAATCGTAATCGTAAATTGTAAGTGGTAATCATAGTGGATAATCATAATAAAACATGCTCTACGTGTACGATTCTAAAATAATTCAGTCATCAGGTAACATTGTTTTGAACACAACTACAGTAACAGAAGCTGAGGTGGCTGTGGGCGTGCGCGGGGGTGCTCGTTGGCGCGGGGGCGTGGCAGTGGGCGTGGCTGTGGCAGAGGCGGAGGCAGAGGCAGAGGCTCTGGCAGTGGCGGCAATAATATTATTGTTATTCATATAGTTATTGTTGAAGTTGTTGATGTTGATATTGCTGTTGTGTGGTGTTGTTGGTGCTGTTGTGGTTGTTGTTGTTGTTCTTGTTTTGTTGATTTTCGTTTTTAATTGTTGTTGTGGCAGTTGTCGTTGCTGTTGTTGTTGTTGTGGTGCTAATGTTGCTTGTGATTGTGTCGTCGTCATCATCACTCCTGTTGTTGTTACTGGCGTCGTCGACCCGGCAGTCCATTGTTGTTGCTGCTGCTGCATTGCTGCTGCTGCTGCACGCGTTGCTAATGAAATCGTTGATGATAACGATGATGATGGTGTGGCTGATAATGATATTGATGTTGCTGCTGTTGTTGATGTTGCTGTTGTTGTTGTGGGAGCTGCTTGTTGTTTTTGGGGCATGGCTAGCAGCGGCAGCAACTCATCGTCGGTCTGCGTTTGAATGTTTACCGTGTTGTAGCTGCCGGCCCCTGTTGCTGCTGTTGCCTGCAATCGGCCGCAACAGTTGCCGTTGAGCAGACGCACTGCTGACCTGGCTAGCAACGTTTAGGGGAGGAGAGGTGGAAGGGGGAAATGGAGGGACACAAACGTTATCGCAAACACAAGGCTCACAATTCTTTCTGCTTACCATTCGCCACTTGACCCTCACTCAGGCCCAGTTGGCGATTGCGTCCAGGTGTTGCTGTTGCCGTTGCTGTTGCTGTTGCCATTGCTGTGGCCATGCCCACTACTGCTCCAGCTCCCAATCCTTTGGTGGCAGTATTGGCAGTATGGTTGCTGCCAAAGTTTATTATCCTTCTGGGCAGTTTCTGTTGCTGTTGCTGCTGCAGCGCCAGCAACTGCTGCTGCTGCTGTTGGCGTGCAGTGGCTATCTCGCTTAGACTGGCTAAGGTCACAGCAGTTTTCAGCACATGCGCAGGCGTGGGCGACGTTGTTGCTGCTGTCGTCTCCGTCGTTGTTGCAATCGCTGCTGCTGTTCTTGTGGCTGTTGCTGCTGCTGTTGCTGCTGCTGTTGCTGCTGCTGGAATGGTACGCTGCTGTGACATTAAGGCCGTGTGTAGTATTGATGTATATTGTTGCTGCTGCTGTTGTGGTTGCTGTTGATGCTCAAGTCTTTTGCTCTCTTCTAAACTGTTGCTGCTGCTGCCTGTTGTCCTGCCGCTGGCCAAAGTCCCTGTTGCTGCTGCAGTGTCAGTGTTGCAGTTGCTGCTGCTGCTGTTGTTGCTGTGGGAATAATCCCTGGGAGTGTCGCCGCTAGCCGAGGAGCGTGCTATCTGCTCGGCAGCCGCCGTTAAGGTGGCCAATGTGGCGGCCGCTCCGCTTAACAGCGAAGTCTTCAAAATGGACGTGGATCGTGACTGCTCCTCCTGATCCCGCTCCCGCTCCCGCTGCGGCTCCTCCTCCTGATCATCCTCCTCCTGCTCATCCTGCTCCTGCAGTTCTCGCTGGGCCCCGATCTCGATCTTGATCTTGGGCAGATCCCGCAGCAACTGATGCTGCTGCTGTCTGCTGCGGCGCCTCTCCTGTTGTTGCTGCTGCTGTCGCTCCGGGAGGATCGGTATTGGAATCGGATTCGGATTCAAATTCGGATTCGGTGTCGGATCAGGACCTGGTGGTGGCGCCGCCGGCTGGTGGTTGGCGGTGGGCAGCAGGCCGTGCTCAAGCATCTGCTACCTTATGCTCGCCGAGTTGAGCACAAAGGGCACATAGAACATCTTGCTCTCGAGCAGCAGACTGGCCGCAGCCTGGATCTAAAAATAAAAGCGGCAAGGATAGTGGTTAACCGTGGTGCAAGGATTAGTCAGGGACGAGGATTGTTGAAACATTTGAATTCCTAATATTTTCTCTTTTTGGTTATAAGTTGTTACAACGTGACGTATAGCTGAACTTGTCTCCTAAATATTAACCAAATACTTTTAAAGCTCTTAGTTTTTTAAAGATGCTATTAATATAATAAAAAAAGGGCATTTAAAATATAAAATTCTCACACTTTTACGAGTAACGTTTTAAGCTTATGAAAACAGCTAGCAAAAATAGGTTGGAAGTAAATTTTGAAAAACGTTTTTAATTTTTATTTTGTTTTTGATAAGTAAGCATTGTAATAAATAAAACAAGTTCTCCTATGCACTTTAAATTGTGCAATCACTATTATTTTGACCGCAACTATATGTACCTATTACGGTTGACTACTGACTACCGACTACTGACTTACCTCGGGTATGTGGGAGAGCAGCTCGCTGAGCCTCGCCTGCGGATTTTGCGGCGAGGAGTTCTGCAGGTAGGAGCGCAGCACCTGGACGTACCGCTCCTGGATGCTCTCCAGTTCCACTTCTGCTGGATTTACGAATGGAAAATAGAAGGCGAGAAGAGGGTAACATGAGCATCAGTATGAATGGACTGGGGCAAGTCGAACCACACGACGTACCTTTGTTCAGCAGTATGTAGACCTTCAGGCACACGTACTCCTCCATCTTGAGCTTGATGCGCCGGAACATGATGGTGATCTGGGTCATCTTGTCCACCATGTGGCCAACGTCTAGCTTCAGCTGCTCCATGGCAATGGGCTGACCCATCAGCGTGGTCAGGCAGGTTTGCAGGGTGCTCAGATGCGAGTTCACCTCGCTGACAAATTCCGGATCGTCCTTGTGAAGCGGCTGGGCAGGCGAGGAGGCTATGGGCGTAGTCGTGCTCAACGGTGTGGCGGCGGTGGGCGTGGCCAGCGGCGTTGATGCCGGCGAGCCATGCCTGCTGCCCGGCGTACCCCCTTCGCCGCCGCCCCGGCTTCGCTTGCCATGCAACGCCTGGTAGGCGGCCGTGGTCAGGATGAGTATCTCATGCCACTTGTCGGTCAGCAGCTTGGTGTGAATCTCCACGGGGATTTCCAGATAGAAGGGCAGCTTCTTTGTCCACGACACCAGCTTGTGCACTATCGAGTCCCCAATGTTGCATAGCTTTTCACTAATCTCCGACTTGTCCTCGAGGAACTCGCTGAAATGCGGCAACGTGGCAATGTCCTCCATGGCATCGCAATCGATCAGGGTTTGGATCATGGCCAAAGCATGCTCGTACGAGATCTGGCGATCCTTGGACGAACTTACCGCCGAGTCGAGGCGGTGACGCAGATGCACAATTTCGCTGGGATTGGTCAGGGCCGTCTTTAGTATTGTTCCATTGACCAGATGTGGTGGAAGTTGGGCACCTCCGCCTCCTCCTCCTCCTCCTCCTCCTCCTGATCCCCCACCTGGCTGCTGGTGATGGTTTTGGGTTCGATCCTGCTGCTGTTGCTGATGCGGCGAGCCCAGCGAGAGATGCGGAGAGGCCTGTTGCTGCTGCTGCTGTTGCTGTTGTTGCTGCTGTTGGGCCGGACTATGCATGGGCGGAACCTGCAGTAACTCCGGCTTGAGAACCGGGCCCAGGAACATGGGCTTCATGTCCATCAGCTTGGCCTGTTGCTGTTGCTGCTGCTGTTGTTGGTGCTGCGCAGCGGCCGCCACTGCGGCGGCCAGTTGCTGCTGCTGCGGCGACAACAGGTGGTGCGGTGAAAGCTGCGGGTGGTGCTGCTGCTGCGAGTGGTGCGACTGGTGACCCTGGTGTGGGTGCGGGTGGTGCAGCGGCGAGTGCAATTGCTGGTGTTGCTGGTGCTGCTGATGCTGCTGCTGCTGCTGGTGTTGTTGCTGCTGCTGTTGGGCGGCCTGTTGCTGCTGGGCGGCCTGCTGCTGCTTCTGGTTGGTCTTCTTGTGCTTCTTGTACTTCACCTTGTACAAGTTGTAGACGGCGCCGCTGTTGCGACCGCCCGGCATTCGATCCTCGCGAACGGCTGAAAAACGGGGTGAAAGGTGAAAAGGTAAGGAATGTGTTGGTCAAAAATCCAGGGAGTACCCACCTTGCAGCACCATGCCCTGCTCGATGCACTTCTTAAATCGACAATACTGACAACGGTTGCGCTGTGCTTTGGTTATCTCGCAGGTGCCGTCCGCCACGCAGGTGTAGACCCGTCGGTTCTGCACCGTCCGCTTGAAGAAGCCCTTGCACCTAACGGAGCATTCGGAGAGAGTTCTAGGATTAGGCTGTGTACTTTGGTGGGAAATAACAAAACATCTTGTGAAAAATTCGCGAATTAATTGATGTTCCCAAACCATTGTTTAACCTTTATGATCATATGACAAAATAAATATACACAATAACTATTCCTTTTTTTAAACTGACAACAAAAATTGAATAGTAAAAATAAATATTTTCTGTAACGTTTTTTTATAACTTCGTGATTATTACAATACATTTTTAAATCTAAAACATTTTATTTTTAAATTTAAGACATTGCGCAATCTTTTTGTATAAATTATGCAAGTTTGTCCGTAGAAAAAAATTTGTTGATTAAAGGCAACAGTTCGTATAAGTAATATATTTTCAATCTAATGCGCAAACCCAAAAAGGCATTTTTTCCAACATTTGCTTCTACCATTGATTGAGATTTAAACCTTAAAATGTTAAAGTTTAATTTTCAAATAAATTCATTCGTGAATAATAAAATGCAAATTATTACATTTTTTAGTGTATTTTGTAATTAATATGCACACAATAAAGGCAAAATGTTTGGAGTCCTAATGATTTCTTCCAAGGCTTCACTAATATCTACGCGTTCAGATATTTTGTAAAGTTCAGTTTATTTTTTTAGATTGATAATTCTTTTGATTTTTTAAACTTATTATGGCGTCTTCATTTCATTTCTTCATAGAAATACACTTTTCATTAACTTATATATGAATTTGAATGTGAACTTTAAAGATTCCAGAATTACATTTAGGCTTATTCATATTTTGTTATATTTAGAAAATTGGCGTATAGTGAAATGTTTTAGGTTTCTTTTGAAAATTGTCAAGGACTTACCCCTCGCACGTGATGATGCCGTAGTGCAGGCCGGTGGCCTTGTCCTCGCAGATCATGCACACGAGCGGCTGCTCGTCCTCGTCGGTGGGCTCGTGTGGCGCCTCCAGGCCGCGTCCGCCCAGGCCGCCACCCACGCCGCCCACTCCGCCCAGACCCGTGGAGTTGCTGCTGCCCCACTGCTGCTGTTGGGCGCTCAGATTGAGGGCCTGCAGCTGGCCAGGCGGCAGCTGCGAGTAGTCGCCCGCCCACAGACGCTCCATGTTGAGGGCGTGCGGAGTGCGGAAGGGGTGGGGCCGCGACCTCATATCCTGGATGCGCGTCTGTCCCAGGGAGAGCAGCAGCTGGGCGGCCTCCTCGTTGTTCTGCGGTGTGACCGAGGATATGCCGCCGCCCGAAACTGATCCTCCGCCGGAGGAAGAGGGCGTCAGTGATCCCGCCGAGGGTGAGGATAGGCAATGTTGCTGCTGGCTCAGCGCCTGTTGCTGCTGCTGTTGTTGCTGCTGTTGCTGCTGTTGCTGTTGCTGTTGCTGCTGCTGTTGCTGCGACTGCTGTTGCTGCTGCGACTGGTGGTGCGGCGACTGCTGTTGCTGCTGCTGCTGCGGATGCTGGCCCACCGAGGGTGGCGGGGGCTCATAACTCCACACCATGGTGCGCACCCCGCAGCTCTCGCCCATGATGACGGTGGGCGTGCCGCGGGGCGGCGTCTGCGAGGGCGTCTGCGGCGACAGTTGCGAGGATGACGAGGAGGAGGAGGGATGCGGCGAGGGGCACTGCACGGGGCCGCCACCTCCATTGCCGCCGGGTCGCAGGTTGCCCAGCGGACCGCCAATCACCTCTGGCTTCACCCCATTGATCCGCGCATTGCTGAAGCAGACCATTCGCTGGGCGGCCACTGCCGCCGCTGCTGCTGCCGCTGCCCCGCCCGCGGATTGCATGAGATGGGGCAGTCCGGCGGCCACCTGCTGATGCACCTCGCTCTTCACCCGGAACAGGATGGCGGCATCCCGGTTGCTGTTCCTCAGCGCCAGCGAGGCGGGATGCATTAGGGCCAGAGCTTGCGGTTGCTGCTGTTGTTGCTGGTGGTGTTGCTGCTGTTGCTGCTGGTGTAGATGCTGCTGCTGCTGTTGTTGCTGCTGCTGTTGTTGCTGTTGCTGCTGCTGCTGCTGCTGCTGGTGGTGCTGCAGGTGGGGCGACTGTTGCGGGTGATGCGGCGACAAGTGACGCTGACCAACATTCGGCTCCTTCTTCACCCTCACCAAAGAGTGAGGCGAATGTTGCTGCTGCGGATGCGAGACCTGTTGCTGCTGTTGCTGCTGGCCCAGCAAGTGATGCAGATGAAGCTGCTGCTGCTGGGTGAGGTGCTGCATGGACTGGCTGAGCAGGTGCTCTGTGGGCGGGCTACTCTTGCGCAAAGTTAGTGGCTGGGTGAGTTGCTGGTGAAGATGGTGCGTCTGGACGATGGTGGGTCCACCACCCAGGCTGTGGGTGGGCATGGGTGGACTGGCGGAGACCCGGCTCAGATGCTGCTGCGAAGAGCTGATGGACTGTTCCCGCTCGCGCTCTCGCTCTCGCTCTCTATCTCTATCCCGCTCTCTGTCTCGATCCCGCTCCCTTTCTCGTTCTCGTTCTCGTTCTCGTTCCCGCTCCCGCTCCCTTTCCCTTTGTGTACTGGATGTGGAGGAGGGTGAGGCTGGCGGCGGTGGCTCTGATTTGATCCGCGATGGCGTCACTAGAACCGTTACATGTCCGGCCGCCGTTGCTGCTGCTGCTGCTGCCGCTGCTTTGGTCTCCTGCTCCCGCTGCTGATGGAACGCCAGCATTTTGCTGGACACGCTAAGCAATCGTTCCTCCTTCACGGAGCGTATCACACTGCTCCCTGTGTTGGTGATCCCGATCCCCATCCCCATTCCCATCCCCATTCCGATCCCGATTCCTGCTGTGCCCACCGCCGAGGAGGCGGAGGACAGCACTCCATTTGTGGGCGTGACCGTTGGACGACCCGTCGTCGTCGTGGTCGAGGGCTTCTCTTCCAGCGAATCGGGCGAGGCGCGACTGCTTCCGCTGCCGCTACCATTGCCATTGTTTTGGTGTTCATTGATTGCCACTCCTGGAGGAAGTGCTGCTCCTGCTCCACCAGCTCCTCCCCCTTCTGCGCCAGTTGATCCTGGACTGGATCTCGCCGGCTCTGCGGGCGGTGGTGACATCACAGTGGAGGCGGCAGCCGCCGAAATGGCACTGCTCGAGGAGTGGATCTCGGTGTGCTCCTGCTTGATGTGGCCACCAACCTTGTTGCTGCTACTGCTGGCGGGGCAGGTGGAGGAGGATCCGGTTCCGGATCCGGTTCCGGCTGTCGGCGAGGCGGAGGAGTTGCTGGATGACGTGGAGCAGGAGGATGACGAAGTGGAGGAGGAGGACGAGAGCGAGGAGGTCGAGGATGTGGCTGCTGCCGCCGTCGTTGAAGATGTGGAGACGCAGGGTCCCGCTCTGGAGGCTGTCACCGCTGTCCCGCCAGCTCCTCCGGTTTCAGCCACCGCTGCCACAACCGCTGCCAGAGAAACGGTGACCGCCGACGAAGATGACGACGACGATGCCGCCGTTAGCGGTAGAGGCAGCGACATGGGCAGCGGCAGGCTCATCGGCAGGGGGAGGGGCAATGGCAGTGGCAGGGTCAAGGACGCCGCCCCCGCCGAACCACTGTCGCAGAGCTTCGGCGACATGGGCGCCAAAAGATCCGGCGACGAGGTGGACGTGTCCGCTATGGACTCGCCGTCACTGCTGCATCGCGAATCGATTTTCCGCCGTTTGAGTTTGAGGTCTTGAAAAAGGCTCATTTTATCGAGCTCGCTGTACGGGCCACGGCTCAGTGTCATAATTCCTAAAAAGGGGTGATAAGAATAGAGGGGGAAAAATCCAAAGGATCAGGTTTAGTGGTTAACCAATACAGGATCATATACAATCTAGATCACAGCTATACAAATAGCTATCCCAAAATCTAGCTCTAAATGCGGTATAAATTAGATTTTGTTTAAAGCCTTTAAAAACGTTCACTTAAAACATATATATTTATAATGTAAAAGGAATATAACTTCCCATTTCCTTGAAATATTAAGATGTTTCTGATAGATATACGAGAACCTTAATCTTAATGTTAACTATTTAATTAAGGCTTCCATTTTTGGTTATGTATATATTTGTATATAAATAGCTACGTTTAGAAAGAGTATAGAACACTACACCCAGAGAAAAATCATGGTAAATCCAAATATTTTCACTTTGAATTAAATATTTTCGGTACGGGTCAATATATCGCATCGCATATAATAAAATATACAACTAATTCCTAGATCAACGGTTTATGCTTAAGAAATTCTCAGACACCGCATGCGTGGATGCTATGCATATATACATAAGTTCGCATAAATTTGTTGCGGAAGTTTCTTTTCTTTCCGATTTTTGTTTTTGCATTGATCCGCTGATGGAATATAAACAAAAACCGAGCAATTTGCATTTACTTCCCCACTAGCAGCAACAGCTGTCGAAACGCAGAAAAAAAGAAGCCAGCGAATAACTGGTTAAAGCGAGCAAAAGATTTGGTCGAAAAGAAGTCGAGATATGAGGAATTCGGTTAATTACATGAGCTTGATCGATCAGCAGTCTCAGATCTGAGCGCTATGATATATGGTTGCTTCCCCCAAAGCAGAACTCTTTCACCAAAATGGGTCAAAGCTTCTTCTTTACTATATTGTTTGCCTTTTAGTGTTTCTGTTTCTGTTGCTGCTGTTTGCAGATGTTGCTGCTGGGTATTGATGTTGCTGCTGTCGCTTGATGTTGGTCTTGTGCTATCATATCGCTTAACGATCAACAGATTACAATGCAACAAATAAGTGTTGCAAGGGGCGTTGGTATTTGGTGGTGAGTGGTTTTTGGTACACAGAGAAAAAAGACTCGCTGGAGTGATTATATTAAACTAGTAAGATTACTTGATCGAACTTTTAAATTTTCGAATCGAACTTAAAAAATATTTATGGTCATAAAATATAAAAATTGGTATCGTTTTTAGTTTCTTATCTAATCAGAGTTTTTGAAAACAAAGCATTTTTTATTTGGTAATAACTTTTATATAATATTACTTCATTTATAAAATTATGGAACAACATAATCTCTTTTCCGATCTAAATATGTCCCACTATTTTTTTCTACGCTTTATGATCATAAAATGGACAAATTTTAATTGAAGCATAAAAATGCTTTCATGCTTGCTTCTTGAGGCAAAAGAAAACTGATTTGTAGCAATTCACTCTGGAAAGTCCTGAACATTTTTTTTCTGTGCAGTTGCAATAGTTGAACTTTCGATAATGCATTCTATTCTAGCGAGGGAGATAGCTCCCTCTACCTTGCTCCCTTGCTCCCTCGATCCTTTTCGCTATCTCCGTCTCTATCTGACCGATTCGATTCGGTCACTTGGTGCGTTGGCCCAGCAACGACTTTTCCATCTCCCCCCGATCAATCCCTCTCCCACTCATACTCCCCCTTTTTTTTCTCTATCTATCCAGTGGCGATCTCTTTATGCACTCACTCACACACTCTCGCCGAGAGATAAACCATATTGCTTCGGGTGGCAAAAGTTCTCTCGGCTGACTTCGTCGACAGAGCCGACGACAATGTCGTTTGTGTGAGTATTTTTAAAATTTGACCTATTTTCATTATCAAGCGCAAGATTATTCTAAACAATAAAACCATGCGTGCCTCTCTGCGTCTATATCTTTTTTTTTCTATGCTTGTATGTGTGTGTGTGGGCGCGTGGAGTCGACTGCGACTTCTACACGCAATTGTAGATGTACATACTAGAGTTCAGATACGCGCAGGCATATGGAAAATAGATATATACTTATATAGATAAATGTATAAAGCCTGAGGTACCTGTTTCCCAGATCAACAAAGGACAGAAAACAGAGGACAGAATATACCATAGTTTCAGCCAGGTTGTCCGTCTAATCTTGACTAACTGAACCACTTGAGGGCTATGTGCGATTAAATCGTGATCGAAGGGGAGATCTAACCAGAATGGGCGAGAAATGGAGAGAAAGTTTTGGGAATGGTCATTAAATACGGTCAAGAACGATGGAAAGGTGTTCGAGTAAATAGTTGTTATCAACTGGAATGCCAGAGAGTTGCTAATAGCTAGAGACTTATTACAAAAAAAAATTAGTAATTGATTTGTATAATCAACCTTAAAAAGTAGCGGACAAATTATATCTAACACTTTTATGTGTAAAACTGAACAAGCTATTAATAAATTCTTTAAATTCATTTAAAGATTGTTAATTAAACAAACGCTTAATAAATCAATATGGAAACGTTAAATATAAGATACAAGATTGTTTTTCTTGAGTCTTACTTCACTTCTTCACAAGAAAAGCGAAATTTTTTATTGCGGAAAATCATTCTAATAAGTTCCAATTACACCTAAAATGTGATTAAATTTATAGCTAATCTGAAAGTCTGATTAGTTTTTCAAAATAAGTATTATATATTGACATTTGAAATATGCATTTATCGTCAATAGTCTACATAAGATAATAATAATAAAATGTTAAAAAGTAAAATTTTTTAATTGATTAGATAAGTTGGTATAATGGCTTAGGAATCCATTAAATATTAAAATTTGTTGTTGTGCTTTGGGAAGTGGGTAAAGCGGTTGTCAAAAAAAAACTTCGAGAGGAAAAACTAAGCCGATTCTTGACCCTCCAAGTTAACATTTTGAGTGGGTAGGTATATATGTCTAATGTTAGTGTTTTTGATTTTGGTTTTGGGATATAGTCACAAATTTACCTATGGATGTCATAATTTCGTTTTTTCTTGTCTTTGCCGATTGCTCAAATTTTGATAAAAACAAAAAATTTTCTTCTTTGCCGATTGTTGTTGATGTTTGTTTTGTTTTGCTGATGTTGTTTCTCAGTTTGCTTTTGCATTTGTTTTTGTGTGTGTTTGATAGTGGGTTTTTTGTTTTTTCATTTGTTTTTAATTTTGTTCTTGATTTTGAATTGAATTTCGTATTTGTTTGGATTTTTGGTATTATTGTGACTCGTTCGGGAAGCATCTAGCCTGTTTCTCTGCTGCAGAGCAGAGTGCCAGTAGCAAGATGCATTCCAGTGGGTAGATTTTGGGGTTTTTGGGTTGTGTGGTGCTTTTGGGGGGTGGATTTTTGGGTTGGTCTTTCAATGCGAAGTCTTGTTTTCTTGGTCAATTGTTGGATGCTCCAGTTTAGTGCACTTTTTGTTTTTTGGGAGGTTTTGATTGTTGCTGACTGAAATTTGTTGGTTGGTAAGAGTGGAGAGCATAAGTAATGGGTGTGGCAAGGGGATACCAAGGGGGGTGGTGGGTTGTGGGTGGGTGTTGTGGTGTTTTCTTACGCATTTATGATTAGGTATGATTTAGGGGTACAGTATATACAGTATATAGAGATGGATGCAATACTAACGGCAAATGGGCGGCATACGAGACTTTTTCTTATAATAGTTATTGTAATTGTTGTAATGGTTATTGTTGTTGTTGTTGGTATTGTTGCTTGAATTATTGTTATTATTATTATTATTGTTATTATTATTGTTGTTGTTGACGGTATTGTTGTTATTGTTGCAGTTGCTGTTGTTGTTGTGTGAATTGCACTTGTTGCACTTGCTGGGATTGCAAGTGACCGTTGCAGGTGTTGTTGCCACCGTTGCAGGTGTGGCTGCTGCTCCTCCTGCTGCTCCTGATTTTAGATGATTGTCATTTTCCTGTGCAGTAGTTGGCTCTTCCTTGACCTGGGTTAAATCCGTGGACGATAAAGATGCAAGATCGCCCGTGCCCGTCTCTCCGCCTTTATCGCCACCATGATGATGATGATAGTGATGGTGGTGGTGGTGAATGTGATGATGGCGATCGTTGGCAAATGGTTCTTGTTCATTGCTATTTCCGCTTTGCAAACCGGAATCGCAGGCGCTGTCGATGTCGCCGCTGACCGTGCTGTTGTTGTTGTTGCTGCTGTTGCTGTTTTTGTTGTTGTTGTTGTTGTTGGTGCGGCTGTTATTGATGTTGATGCTGCTGCTGTTGCTGCCATTGTTGCTGTGTGGCAGCTGCAGGCTGCCATTGCTGTTGCACTTCTTGAGCAGCGTTTTGTTTAGCGGCGTCTTGATAATGGTCAGCTTGTTGGTGGCGGTGTCATCCTGTCGATCCGGCTGATCCGGGTCGTCCAGCCGGCAGCCGTGATTGCCATTGACCCGCTGCTCATCGTGCCCGCCGTTCAGGAGCTGCGGCGGATAGGAGTCCGCCGATGCCGCCGCTTCCGTGGCCTCCGCTTCCTCTGCTTTCTTGACCACCTCTGCGGCAGCAGCTGGGGCAACAACACTACTGGCCTTCGGCTCGAGGATCAGCGGCTGCTGGGCATTCATTTGGGCAATATTCTAGGTGGGCAGGTACAGGCCAAACAGGACAAACGAGTGCTGGGCCATTCTGGCTGGGCAAACACCGATTTTTAAACACATTTCAAAACACTTTCAAATCACAACAACCATTTGTTTATATGAACTTCTTCTTCTAAAGCACGTGCACATTACACATGAAATCCATTGGGTTTGATTAGAAGAAGAAGTCTGCGTCCATTGCCAAACTTAAATCACTCCAAAAAAATATTTAAAACATAATGAATCGATTGATATTGATTGATTGATCCTCCTTATTGATCCTCGAAATGAGACTGAGATTAAAATGAGACTTGTGTGTGGTGTGTGTGTGTGGGTGAATTTGTGTGTGTTCGTGTGTGTTGTGAGGGTGTCAGGGGTAGTTATTTTCTTAGATCTTGGTCTTGGGTCAAAACTAAGGACACATACCACTCTTGGCTTTCGATTCTTGCCTATAATTTACATATATTTTGATGTTTTCAATACCACTTAAGCTTTGACAACATTAAAAAAAAGGGGTTTTAAGCGCGAGAGCTTAGCCGATAGGTGTCTCAACCGTTAACCGATTCGTCCGAATCGCCCGATTCCGCCGCACTTTAGCCACTTTTAGCCACTGGGCCACTGGCACTGGCCACTAAAAACCAAACTAAAGTTCGAGCCAAGTTCCGCGTCTGAGCGACGGCTGCTGCCGTGTTGTTGCTGTGTATTTTTGGTTTTTGTTTTTTGTTTTTTTTTTTGGTTTTTGTTTTGGGGAGATGTTGCTCCGCGGCCAACGTGCGTACATGCGAACGAAATAAAGTGAAATGAAAGGAGTAAGCGAGCGAAAGAAAGCAGCAGCCACGAAACGCTGCTGCTGCCGCTGCCGGCGTCGCTGTCGGCGCAGGCGTGGACTCCCTCCCCCCTCCTTCTATCGCTCCACCGCTCGCTTGCTCTCGCTCTCTCTCTGTCTGTCTGTCTATCGCGATCGGGCATTAGAAGCGTCGACGTCGGCAGCGAACGAAAATGAAAACCAATAGACAAAACGTACAAAAAAACACTGAAAGCACACTCACACACTAACACTAACCAGCGAGCAGCGACGTCATAGTTATGCTTTGGCAGCGACGTCGACGTCAGCTTTTTTTTTGTCCCCCTCTCTCTTTCTTTCTTTCTCTCTCTCTCCCACTCCCATTCCCCTTGCACCACCCACACTGCATTACGAGTACCATCCTTATTTCCACCCACCGGCTGGAGTTCATTGCAATTGCAACTGCAACTAAATTCTAGCTGCCACTAAACTTCACTCTCCCTTGCTCCCTTGCTCCCTCACTTCCCCCTCTTTCTCCTTTCTTCTCTCTGCTTTCTAGCTCCATCTCGCTTGCTCCCCTGCCTAAGCATTGCATTCAAATTAGAATTCACACAGCAGCAACACAAGTTGCATATGTTGCTGGTGTATTGGTGTATTGGTGTGGACGTTGACCGGTGAGCTTAAGGGAGGAGGGTGGGGTGTTGAAAGGGGGTGGTCTAGGGGCAGAAGCACTGTCATTGCTCGTGAAAAGCTTTTCTGGTTCCCCCGACGAAAGCTCCCAAACTTTCATGCTAACTCCCATTTTGTGAACGGGCGGCCACCCTTCATCTTTGTTTTTTTGCCTTCTGTGCCAAAACTGTGCCATTGCACTTTCAACAAAAGGGTTGGGGGATGGGCGTGCGGCAGGAGTCCAGAGGGGGGTTGCAAAGCTCTTTCGCAGTAGACACTTTCCTGCCGCGAACAGAGAGAGAGCGAGTAACAGCAGCGACATCAGCCATTGCATTTACAGTTGCAGCATAGATTTTTGCTTCCTGCTCTCTCTCCATCTCTCTCTGGCAATGGAGTTCTACGATCGGTGGCAGAATCACCGAACGGGACAGAGGGCGACAACCAACGAGGGGGTGAATATGTGTGTGGAAAGGTAAAAGTTAATTTGAATTAGAGCAACGACAACAACTGCGGCGGCGGCAGCAACTCAACAATGGACAATGACAAGCGATTGCGCAACTTCGAGAGCAAAAAGCACAGCAAAGCAAAGCACGACAGTAATGGCAAACGCAGCAGCAACACGAGAAGTAATAGCAACAGCAACAGTAGTTCGGATCAAGCGGACAGAAAACAAGAGTTAGATCAGAAAAAAACGCTCGAAAGGGACTAAGGACGAAGAGCTAACATGTTTAAAGGCAGACAAACAAATAACCGATTTATCACCTTATTACCAAAAGAGGTTAAGCGGACGAATAAATCTGCAGACAGTCAGATACGTTGATTGGACAAAAGAATAAACGGACAAGTGTATTTGCTGACATTTAGATACATTTAAAGGACAATGGACATAGGGACAGCCTGCAACAGTTACAGCAGACAGACAGCTTAACTTGAATCAGAAGCAATGTCATGTATTGCAAAATGGCCAAAAATAAAAGTGGCTTAGGTTTCGTATTATTTACTATTTGCTTTTTACGTTGTGCCTTCGAATTGCACCCACACCAGCATTTCTCTAATGCCCTTTCCATACGTTCGTTGACCATTGTCTGACGGCACTTTCGATTTCAACTGCTGCCAGCGGCAACAGAAACAGAAACAACAGCAACAACATACAATAATTGTTTGGCGCACATTTCATTTCCTTATTGCTTACTGACATTTTGCCTCGCACTAACACAACGTAAATGGCTTACGACTTTATAATGAGCAACCTAGCAGTAGCAGCAGCAGCAGCAGCAGCAGCAGCAGCAGCAGCAGCAGCAACAAATGTGTTAAGACCTGATTGCAATTGCTGCTGCAAGTTGCAATGCCAGGAAGCCTTTGGCCAACAGCTCATGCCCCCGTCTCTTTCTTTTCGCGCGCTCTGCTAAAGTGAAAGTTTATTGTTGTTGTTGTTGCTGCTGCTGCTGGGTTCTTGATTCATGGATCGCATGAAGCGAAAGCGAGACGGCATGAGGAAATGTGTGCATGTGCAACTTGCAATTTCAGAGTGACTCTCTGCGATCTCTCTCGCGAAAGAGATGGCAAACGACCACTAGAGAGAGACAGGGAAAGAGTGAGAAAAAAAAGCCGCTCTCAATGCTTTAATTTAAAAAAGATTTGATTTTTGAGCAAAAAAACAACAACAAAAGTGAACACTCACCGGACCACAAAGCCGGGCCAGGCATAGCTGGTTGTTGTTGTTTGCCTGACGTCTTGGGGGCTCCTGGTTTTATTTTGCGAATTTTTTTTTATTTCAGCCCGATTTTGAACTCTTTTTTTTTGATGGCCCACTAAGCGCGCGGTAGCAGCCACATAGTTTCCAACACACTTTCAAGTCTAGAACTCACTTCAAAAAAATTGATATATATTGTTCTGCCGTCTGGGTGATGGCTTTCTCGAGCTTTTCTTTGCGCGCGCCTTAAGAGCTACGAACCACGAATCACGAATCGAACTGAAGTCGAAGCTGCTGGGCCCAAACTGAAGCCAAAACAAAGCCCGTACCGCTGCCCGCGTCGCCGTCGCCGTTGGCAGCGCTGCACTTGCTCCCCTCTCACCTTACTCTTTTTTTTCTTTTATTTATATATTTCTTCAAGTTTTTTGGCTTTGACTTTTCTTTGATTATTGCAATTTTTGCCAGTAGTTGCGTGATTAATTGGGGATTTTTTGATATATTTTTTGGTTTGGTTTGGTTTGGTTTGCTTGTGTTTGGTTTCGTTGAGCGAATATTACTCATACGCAGTGTGTGCGCTTTGGCTGCGACTGCGATTGCTGGCTGACGGATATAACGGAAATGTGCAACTGGCAGCCACCAAAACAGCCGCGTAGCGAAATTGTCAAGCAGACTGAGACCCAGAGACCCAGAGAACTGAGAACTGAGAACCGAGAACAGCGGAGAGCTTAAAAGAGAGACACTGCTCAAGAAACCCAACTAACATACTAATCGAAAACGAAACAGAAATCGAAAACAAGAGCCCACGAGCTCTGCAAAAACAGCAGCAACATCGGCAACATATAGATTGTTATGTGGGTTTTCCTGGCTGCCTTTGAAAGCTTGCCGTCACACTCGGAAAAACTCTTCATATACGCCACATTTCAGTATATATTTCGAGTTTCCATGCCGAAGAAGCCTTGCAGCCTTAATGAAAAGATTTTAATAAATAATAAAACATTTAAAAATTTTAAATTTTTATTTTTTTTCTACTTATTAGAAAGCACCTGAGTTGTCTTAAATCAAGAAGGCTTAAAAACATCACTTTTAAAATCAAATGTATGTTTTTATTACTTTTTAGATTCAATTTTTGTTGCCTATAATAATATGGCTGTTGTTAATGCATGTCGTTTGTATGAGTTTTGCTGGTGTTTTGGCTTATGTTGCGCCTGTTATTTTGTTTTTTAAATCAAAGGTATGTTTTTACTAATCTTAAGTTTCAGTTTTCTGCCTTTTACTGATAAGGTTGTTCTAAATGCAGGTTTCATTGCTGCAATTGCTTTTAGGTTGCTGCAGTTTTTACTAGTGTTGCTGCTGGGGCAGCTTTGGCTGTTGCTGCTGCTCTTGGCCCACGAATGGCTTCTAACACTTGTGCATCAACTGCACATGGCACAGAGCTTTGCTCTCCGTCCGCTTATCCGTGTTTCTCAGTTTCTCTCTGGCTTTTCTCTCTGTGTCTCCGAAATGCTTGCATCATAGGCTCTACAGACCACCTCCCCCCCTCCGCAGCAATTTGCACTGCACAATTTTACAGTTCGCAGTTGCTTAATAAAAAAAAAAAAAAAAAAAAAAAAAAATATATATATATATCACCCCCTCCACACCCTCGGAAAAGCACCCCACCCCCTTTGCAGACGCGCCTGCATGGCATCTAGAGTCAACCAACTTTAGAAGGTCATGTGGACTTAGCGCAGCCGAATATCCTTGGCTGATATTGGAAATGCATATAGCTTATATATACACACTAAGCGCTCTGTTCGTTCAGCTCGTTCGTTTGTTTATTTGTTTGGCATTCGTGAATTGCGTGCACTTTCTATGCAGTTTATTTACAGGACAGGAATCGACTCCTCGGTCCAATTGTCCAAAAGCGGGGAGGCAGTGCACCTTGTTAGCGTTGTCATGGATACCATGACCAAGTCATGTGTAAGTGTAACTGGGAACTAGATACCAAGAACCTGGGGGAAAACATACAAGAAGAAGCTGTGGCAGGATTTCACGGGGAAGTCATAATTCATATGGCTCCAACAATAATGAGGTTTAGCTAAAGTTCCCTTTGCCAATTAGCAGGAAATTTCATGTATTAATTTAAGTGCAGTTCAGAACACAATATATTGCTAATTAAAGGTTTCAGCAGCAGCAGGCTGAATTCGTATTGCAAATGCAATAACAGGACCTTAGATTATAATTCGGTATTTTGTTGATTTCCATTTATTATTTACATTTACAGCTTTATTTTTGGGTAATAATTTTTTAGATTTAATCTTTAGTTTTAATGGCATGATAAGGTAAAGTATAAGTTATGTATTTATTAGTGTTTACAGAAGCTTAGTTAACGATTAAGTTATTATAATACACAATATTCCCCCACTTTCTTGCCAATCAAATCGGGACAGTAAGCCATATATGGGTGTTTGGTCCAAAGCGGTATCTACAAGTGCGCGCCTATATAGAGCGAGTATTATACTCTAATTGCCAGTCATGAGGTTCAACAACTTTCACACAAAAATCCTTGAACGCCATTTGCATAAAAACCCCAACGGCAAGCTGAGCAATAACAACAAAAACTACAAAAACAACAACAAATATTAATAACAATAATAGCAAAAACAACAAAACGGAGGCGCGAAGCAAACAACGAGATTACGTATTCGCCACTATTGCAACAAACGAGAGAGATATAGAAGGAGAGCGAGTGAAAAAGAGAGGACGAGAGGACTAGGGCAGCAACAAAACTATAAAAGTTTTGTGTTTTACATAGTTTTTTTTTTTTTAAGAACTGAAAAGCAAATTATTGAGGGCAAAGTTAATGGCACTTTATTATTTACCTGTGCACGTTCTGCATTTTTCTTATTCTTGTATTTTTTCTTTGATATTTATATATCCTTTAATATTTTGGTTTAATTTAAAACCCTACAAGAACCTTAGAGATTTGTATTTAACTATTTAGAAATATCTATAATTCTTCATTTATTTTATAGGAATAACTGCGTTTTGTATGTGAACTATTGCATTTATTTATTCTGATTAAATTGGGCAAACATATATTGTGACAACGAATGTCAAGTGAACACAAAGTTCATGAGAAGCCAAACGCAGAGTGAAAGAGAGGGGTGTAGAGTGATAGACAGAGAGGGGGCTAGAGAGAAAAGTCTGTCTGGAAAAGTGCAAAATACTGACAATATTTTCACTGTTGTTTGTTTGTTTCTGTTTTACTCGCATAATGTTTCTGGGTCACACATATATGGCACCATGTATTTGTATTCGTGCCTACACCTCTGGTTATACTTTTGGTGTGTAGGGCAGAGAAGCGACTCGAAAGAGACGCCTCGAATTCACCTGTTGGCGGGTTTCCAGTCCCGTATAATCGTTCTACTTCCTCCATTTTGGCCATAAATCTAAGCCATCTATGAGAGCCCATTAATCAAGTTGCTGCCCTTAAATGCACTCACCTTATAAAACGAAAGTCCAACGCTGCAAAAGAAATGCCTGCGTCATTCCCTCTAAGAACTGCAATTAGAAAGAATAAGAAAAACAAGATCAGTAAACCACAATACTTATGAGTTATTAACTAAACTTCTATTAACAAATAGATTAGAAATTAATAGCCAAATTTCAAAGCGTTCGATATTTCTACAAAAAAATCTATTGGAATTTGGATTAAAGTATTCACAAGCTATTGACTGAATAAAAAAATTTCAAAACTAATTCTTAACCCATTTCCAACCAATTCGAAACACACAGTCCACATAACATATGTATGAGTATATCTCCTAGATAAGTTCAGTAGATTGCTCTTGTTTCGATTCTTTTTGTTTTGGTACTGATAGTCTTGCATAATCCAGATATTCTATATAGTCTTTTTGGGGCAAATTGGGTGAGTGTTTGTCGGTCAAGTGAAGTGTTCTATATGGAACCACAGCCATATAGCGATACCCATTATCTCGGATTTCCTCAAAAGGGCGTGCAGTGGGGTTCGGGGTGTATCAAATTACACCTCTCGGTGGCCCTCTTACTGTACAAAACACTTTTCAAATTCTCATTTCGTTTTAGATTTTCTTCTTCTTCTTCTTTTTGGGTATTTATTTGATTTTTTTTGTTCTTTCAGTTTTCTTTTTTAGGTCAATTTTGACAGTTGCCGCTACAGTAAGTGACAGGCAGCGGAACAAAAACAACTGCAGTTGGCCAGGGATCGATTTGAGGCGGTCACAAATTGACTGAGCATCGATGACTCTTCACACCCACGCATCGGCTTCCCCGCCACCCCCTTCCCCGCATCTCCGAAACCTCCAGTGATTTGATGGGCGACGGGCGCTGGGCCAAGAACTTGAAAATTCGTGTGGGCTGGGATAATTCTATATGCCCCACATTTAAATTCTTTTTCCAAAAAAATTGTGGAGGTGAAAGCGGAAAGTTAAAAATAGTTATTTAAGAAGGGTTCTTTAAATAATGAGGTAAATCTCTTGACAAGAATTATAATTTAAAATTTTTTTTTAATTTAAGCCCATTTAAAATGTTATAATAGCACGTTACAATTCCAAGCTATCAATGTTTGTACTGGTATTTATGGTCTACACATTTAGTACATTTTAATGGCATATTAATGACTCAAATCTGTTTGTTAGTTTTTCTATTTTAAGATAAGTTCTGAAAACCAATAATGCCAATCCCCGTGATCCCAACATTTGCCGCCAGATAGATAAAACCCATCGATCTTTCGCCTGGGAGACTGTGGCAATGTTCGTCATGCGTTCGCCGTGGCAGCTCTATTTATGTTTAGCTGGTGACCTATATCTGAACGCCGCACCATACTTCTCCACTGAAGCCCCCGTTGTTTCCCGATGCCCCAACCCCCGTTCCGCCCCTTAATTGCGTACAGGTATGAGGGCATTGAAAGATCTGTGTGCCTGCGCCGGTTTCTATGCATGTTGCCCTAGCTTTTCGGATCTAAAACAAACATACAAACACACGCAAACATGAGTGCGCATTCCTATAAAAAAAAAACTACCCCTACACCCCACCACCCCACTGAAGCACCCACTATCTCTATCGGGCGACACCTTCAACACATCCCTGGACGCGTATCAAGTTGAAGGTTTATTTTTGTTTACAATCATTTTTTTTCGGTTTATTTTGTTGTTGCTGTTTTTTCTAACAATGAGCGGAGCACACAAAAACAACACAAACGAAAGCAGCACACGGCTGTTGTACCGCCCACGCACCCCCACAAATACCCCACTCTACCCCCTTGATCTACGCCCGCACATCCAACAAGTAGGTCGCCATCGTTTCGAAATAGAGGAAAAAAAGTTGTTTCCATTTTTTTTCTTTCTTCTCAGCCCTCCGACCCACCCCCTCCCACTTCCTCTATCCCGACACTATAAGTTCTTTTGGCTTTATCTTATCGGCAGTCATCGGTTTTTTGAGTTCTATTCTCCCGAAAAGAAACAAAACTAACAAAGTTTAAACAAAAAATTATTTCTTCTCTTTTTCTATGTGTGTTTGTTCATATTCCTCGCACCCGGCATAAAACATCAACAGAGAAAGAAGAAAAGAAAAGAAAAGAAAGAAAGAATGAGAAATGTCGATCGGAATCGAATTTACAATTCCCTTTACTTAAGTTCAATATATCTGAGTAAGAAATTTTTGTTTATCAACTGGATAAGAATAATTATTTTGATTTTTTGATGATGCCAATTCGTAACCCTTGAATTTGTCACTTTTGTATATGTTTGAGAAAATGGCTATTCAAACATCTGTCTTTTATTATGTATGGATAAGTTAGTTAGAGTAGATGGATTTCAAAAATATAGTGATCATGTGACGACCCCCAGCTAATATTCCCCATCGGGCGGATTGTGTATATATACCCCCATACAGACAAACACCCGCACTCACGCACTCATCAAATAATAATACATATTTTTCAGCGATAGAGGGAAATAACAAAAAATATACTTATAGACAAATAAGTACTAACCAACACACACCAACACACACACCGCTCTCGGAATCTGGGTCAAACTTTTTTACGTGTATTTGCGTAGCTATCTCTACGCGCTCTTCGCTCTTTAGTCTACAGTCTACTCCACGCTATTATTAACCATAATTGTGCGAGAGTCTTTCTAATTTCAAAGAGTACTGTGGATTGTACAGCAACTTCTTTTCAAATTGCTCGTCCCCAAGACACATGGATCAACTAACATCTATTCTAGATTCTAGTTAGTTAATATTTGCTTTATTTAATATCCATTAACTTAATAATCCTGTATATTATACTCTTAAACATAATCTAACTAACATCAATTTTAAAATTTTAGATAGTAAAAATTTACTTAATTCATAATTTTAAGGAATTTAATAATCCCCAATATATAATATCATAATTATTTTATATACTATAGTCTTATCCAGACGCCAAATATTTACAATTTATTGAATTCATAATTTTAAATATTTTATCATCCCCGATATTTAATAATTTGATATATAATATTATACTCTTTTCCATAATCCATTTTGTATTTTTCTCTGGTCAGGGTTGAAAAGGCCCCAAGGCAGTAGAGTCAATGTTAAGCAAACTCTGCTTGAACATCTCTGGGCTGTGGATTTATATAGTATATATCCAATAGTGTATATACAAACGCTCAGACATAGACGCACTCCGATCTGCGTTGTTATTTTTATCTTGAACTGCGCTAACGGAACTACTCGCAGCCAACAACTAGAACGGGAACCATAACCATATTTTATGATTACCGATCGATAGTTTATAGAACCCTCGTAGAGTTAGTCGGGGTATATTGGACGGGAATTGGAGTAAGATTTGATTGGTAGGATCATATTTAATATCTTTAGTGATCTCGTTATTAGGGGAAGGCAAATTATAATTGATAGTTTTCATGATAGGCTAAAAATTGGTTGTAAACGGAGAGGTCGTACAAAGTTTTAGTCGGGGTATATCGGAAGGGAATTGAAATAAAATTGGATATGAAAAGGAAAAATATAAATAATTATTATTTATATATAATTATAATTGAAAGTTTAACAAATCGTACGAAACTGTGCCTTATACATTATTATATATAATATAATATGAATATACATACTATAAGTAAACTACAACTATCAATATTTAGTTTTTAGACTAATAATCACAACTGCATTAAGCAGGTTACTTTTCCGTTTCCTTTTTGATGAGTACCTCGCGTTCGAATAATTAAATAGCCCAAAACATCTTCTGATGTGAAAATTGAAATTAGATTATTTTCTCGGTAATTATTTTTATTTGGATTTTTATGGATTTCACCGCGTGGCAGGTTAATACCTGGAAATTGCAATTGATCCGACGGCTAACGGAGCGTATGCGCGATGCAATGTCGGTTGCTGCTGCTGCTGCTCAAGGATAACTGCTGTCACCGATGCCGTGACATATGCGCCAAGAATGCGCCATAAAAAGTGCAATCGACTGCCGAGATCGTATCGGATCGGATCGGGGGAGTATATGTCGGAAAAGGTAGATATAGGGGTATGAAATATATGGCGCAGTTGAGGGGGGATTGACAATCGCAATTGATTGCCGGAGACGACGGGGGCGATTCCGGGCCAGACTAATGCTAATGCAATTAACGGTAGTTTATGCTAATTTCAACATTGAACTTAACGTCAGCACCGGAGAGGTGCAAGCGAGAAGGGGCTATCGGCCGAGTGGGAAACTGATATTTACAGAGGGAATGCCAGACAGGTAGACAAAAGTCGCCCAAGAACAACAGCTGGCGAAAGGCAAGCCTCTGCACAGGAAAAAAAATGTCTAAGTTGTACTAATTTTATAAAGAAAAATTATATCGCAGTTCTTAATATTCTTTATTTCTTTAGTTCTTTATTTGCTAATAAATAAGAACACTTGTTATAAATTGTCCAGTTAAATCCACGCAAATAGGTTGTTCTTTTTTAACATGATACAAAATTTTTTAACAGAATCGGCATATAAAGAAATTTTTTAACAGAATCGGCATATAAACAGAATTTCAATGCCATCGGATCATAAATTGTACGGTACATTTTTCTAACTTTAATGGCCTTCTTAAAGTTAAGTGTAAAAGCCCTAAAATAAATACATTATTTACTTAATTAAATTGCATTTTTTTTTGGGATGACTTTGATGAATGGAGGCAATTTTTACATTAAAAAAAATGATCTTGATCTAAAAATTATTTCTTTGTCTTTAAACAAAATTGTTAAAAATAAAATCTTTTCTTGGATTTGGAAAATAAAAATGTTCTTGACGTATTTCGAAATTTTAGGGCTTATTTCATTTTGAGTGTAAGAAGGTAAATATTTTGCTTGCCCTGTACGATCGTGGCTGCAATTATGGCTCTACGGGCACGGTTGTGTAGTAACTATGGCCTAGACCTAGCCAACTGCCCAGCTAGACAAATCCCCGCAAGAATTCAACTTGATTCGCTTTGAATCTTGATCTTGATCTCGTTCACATTATGTTTTCCCTTTTTTGCTGCGTGCGAGTGGTTGGTGGTTGGTTGGCTGCTGTGTTTTATGGCCTTCAGCCGGTGAATGGGGTTAAAGCGGCCGAGAGGGGATACGGAAAAAGTGGGAATAATCCCAACTTAAAGGTTACTCTCTATCTCAACTTAACAACCAGTTCTTGGTTGCGTAAACAATGCAAAATAGTTTTCTTTAAATGATCAATGATAGACTATTTTTTTACAGAAATGTGTTATGTTGAGAAATATGCATTTTTTTATGGACTTTGTTGTAGTCCAAGTTTTTATGGCATTTAATGTTTTACTGCTTTGTTTATGTTTTACCACCCAAGAAAAAAAAAGTTTGCCCCTTCATGGAATGTCAATTAAAAGTTGAAATCGGTAAACGAAACATAATTGCATTGTTAATGATGTCTCGTGTCCTTTTACAAAGATTTTATTTAGTATGACTGTTTAATTTGCATCTTGGATTTTAATTTATCAATCACGAGCCGCCTTATTTTTGGGAAATATATTTTTCATTTTTAAAGTTAGCATCTTAATAGTTTCGATAATTTAAATCAATGCCTTTGTGCAACAATAAACCATTTCCTATCTTGTGCCAAATGCGTCTCAATTGTTTTTCAAATAAATCTTTGTTTCGAGTTGTTAAGTATTGTTAAGTATATTTTGTACTTTTGTGATTTTTCGTGGACAACATGTCGTATGAGTAATAAAATATTACTTAGCAGGCGTAAGAATTGTTTTCCCTGCATATTAATATATTTAATAAAAAAAAGTGGAATACAGTAATACAAATCATACCCACTTGGCGTAATGTAGTGAAATAAATTCGATTTAAATTCGCAGCATACATATATGTATGCTTGACTATATATATATATATGTTTATGCACAGAATGTTTGCTTCTTCCTGTGTGGCATGAACTTTACAATTTGGCAAGGACACGCCGCTGCAAGAGGGGATTTGGGGGGATGGAGAGTACGATGGAGGGGCGGCGCCAGGGAGGCTGCTGCAGCCTTTTTTGTTGGGCGGGAGGGCAGGGTCGGGGCCGAGAGCAGAATCCGTTCAAATTTATAGATTGAACTTGCACTTGGGCGCAAAACAAACACACATATACATGCAGCAGCTGCAGATGCAGCAGCAGTGGCAGTCGAAAAACGGGGTGTGCAAGAGGGAGCGGGGCGAGAGGTGTGGGGGAGCGTACTGGTGGCAAGGTGACGCGACTTTGCAGCGCCTGCACAAGCGAACAGCGCCTGGGGTAGGTCAGGTCAGGAAAAGCTCGCCTCGCTGCCAACTGACCTGCCGCAACGATTCGAGCGTTGTCCAAGTTTTCAACGGGCTCACACTGCGCAGGTGCCAAAAAATCTCCCCCCCACAAGCCCCCCTTTTGCAGGCCTTTCCAAGGCAACACGTAAGCAAAAGGTTCAACGCACCACCAAGGACATCGATACATTCCGACAATGCCTGCTGCACATGACAGCCCAGCCGAGTCCTGGATATACATATATGAGCCATATACTATATATATGCCATATGCCAAAGGAGCTCGCACATGTGATTACGCTGTTAGCGTAAGTGTGTCACTGGCATTGACAGGCACCAAATCGCCACCCTCTACCGAAAAACCAAAGGAAAAATATCTGCCACACAGTACCGCCCAGCCAATCCCGCTTCGATCTTGGAGGCGGAAGTCCAATCTCCAGTCTTCAGGTGAAAGGAAGTCTGGCCGGGACCGGTCCACCATATACCATCCACAATCCACGATCAAAAGAGGAGGAGGCTGGCGCAGATTAAAGAAAACCTAGACTTCATCTCCATCTGTTTTCTCGTGGGCGAAGATGGGAGTCGTGTTCAAAAATCTGCTTTTGACTCAACTACCTTTGTGTGAAAAGATATTCAAAAGAAAATTTGGGATATCTGATTTCTACAGAACATAATTAATTTTATGCCATGCTGATGCTGACAGCTTGGATCAATTTCAAATAAATGTGAAGTTTTATGTATTAAAAACTCTCTAGTTTTTTTTTTTTACAAATTTGAAGTTCATATGTATAATTTAAAAATGGAAAGATATCTTAAAGAAAGGTTGGAATATTTGATTACCACAGAAACTAATGCATGTAATATTATGCTGACACATACCCGAAAGACATACACTTTTGGACTGGTACTTAAATCCGTATTTAAAACTAAATCAAAAACTTTTTTTTTACAAATTTGTATTTGTTATCTTAAAAATTAAGAAATCAAGAAAATAAATGTTGAAAAGTTTGTACATATTCTGATCATAGATGCGTGAAAAAAGTCCTATAATATTGAGATTATACAAACATAAAATATTTCTTGTTGGTTTTTGCAGAAAAGTGGCCTTAAACCAGCGCTTTTAAGGCTATTACTCTTCTCATAGAATATTATTCTTATTAATTAATCAAATTAAACTTCACCTGGTAATCGAATGGCTCTGTGTGCACTCGACAATTCTTTAAATCAATTCATTTCATTTATTCAATTTCGATTCATTGCCGCTTATCGTTTTTGCATGGGCGAATTTCGAAGTCTTTCCTATTTGCGAGTTTTCGCCTCTTTCTCGTTGTTTTTTTTTTTGTTTTTTGTGGGGGTGTATGGTGGTGTGTGTGCGGGTGTGTGTGGCACACAGACATGGATACATACACCCACACATGTACAATGAGCTTTGATCGTTGTCGTTTGAATTTGTCGTGCGTTGAATTCAAGCGCCAAGTGAAAGTTGTTCAAATGTTTATTATGACTATTGTTGCTGTTGTTGTGCTGTACTTACTATTGTTGTTGTTGGTACTCGTTTTATGTTTTCCTATTTTTCCCTATTACACATTGGTCGGGGTGTCATGTCTCTGCCTCTGCCTCTGCCCATTATGATGTATTCAGCGATGAACCTCATGATGAGCGCGCTCATTATTGGCCATATAATTTATTTGAGAGGCGGAAAGGAATCAAATCCCTACTCAGCTGCCAAAGACCAAAGACTCTTTTTTTTTACCCATTGCCATGGTCACTTTGTAAATAACTTTATTTTTATTCGCGCTGCCTTTTTTCCCTCTGCGCTCGGCTGTCTCGCATTTTAAAAATGTAATTGTTAAAATGCAAACAGCAAAAATAATAAAACTTAAGCTCAGCACACAATTTTTTTTGCACTTTTTTTCCCACTTTCTCCTTTTGTGCACGCTTTTGACATTTTAATTGCTTTTTGCCCATTATCCGAAAAGGGGGGAAGGGTGTAGTGGTACTGGTACTGGTACTGGGGTTACAAGTACAAAGAGATCCCCCGAAGACAAAAGGCCCCAGCCCAAACTCCGACAAAAAAATAGCAACACTCCTGAAAACTCCCCCTCAAAAATGCAAAAAAAAAACACACACTCAAAAAATAAAACCGAAAATCGAATTGAATATCACAACAATTTCTGACTCGATTCACCTCCAGCAAAGTTCATTGACTTGTAGGGAGAGTAAGAAATCCAAAGGGGGGGCGGGTAAGGGGTTGTCACATGGGCCCGGCTCTTGCTTTTTTCTTTTTTGGGAGCCAGCGAATATTATGTAACATTTACCCACTAACGCCAAAAGCAGCAGGAAACCTAGAAAAACGAAGCCTGCGAAACGAAAACGAAATGAAAATGGGAAACCATCACGAAGTTTATGCTGCATCGTTAAAAGAAAAACTTCAGGGGTGAAAAAAAAGATGCACTTCGACAAAAGCCTATATAAAATATTTGGTTATTGGTAATACATTTTTAGCCTATGCAGCACCAAAAGTAAACCAAATTTTGTTATAAATATTTAATCAATCAATTTGTAGTATTTAAATACTTTTAAGTTGATTTTAGTTCGGAAAGTTATAATTATTGTAAATTAAATATTATTGAAACTTATTATTTTTAATTGTTAATAAGAGGTTTCTGGTATATACAAATAAAATGATCTGTTATTTTTCTTTTCTCCGTGTGCCAACTGTAAGTCAAGTCAACCTACCCCCCAAACCAACCCACCGAACTGCAAGTCTCAAGTCACAAGCTCCAGCTGCTACAGCGATTTCCCAATGTCCAACGTTAAGGCAATCCCCTGGAACCCCCCCCTGGCATCCCCCCACCGCCCATTGTTGGCCATCATTCGCTTCCTTGTATGACATAACAATCGCCTAACCCAAGCCAACTGGTGGGCAGAGATGCAGAGAGCTCCGAGGGCGGCAAGACGGAGGGACGGAGGCGATCTTTACCTCCACGAATAGAGCGAGGTGCAACTAAGCCACCCCACCATGCCCCACCGCGCACCGAGTGGACCACTGTTTGTGCCACATTCCAGTTTTTTGCTAGCTTTTTGGCTGGAAAATCCCGTTTTTCCCATTCACTGATTCGATCAGGCGGCGTAATGAAAATGGGAAACCAAAAGGAAAAACGAAGAAACTCTTACGGGGGAAAAAACGATTAGTTAATGCAAAAACCGAAAGCCTAGGTACTCTAAGTACCGTTACTTTCAATTTTGAATCTTTATGATCTTCTTTAATTGAATTTTAATCAATGGGAATTTCCCCATCCTATGGTACTGAACCCATATATTTAGAAACAGATTTTTTTGTACATTTTGTTTCTACTAAAAGGGTCCGTATCACTCCAATGTTTATAAAGATTTTTCATAATCACATTACAAATTACATTTCCTGATGCTGTTTCCATTTCCTTTTTAATGGCCACTAAACGATGAGACTGTTTTAATGACCCTCCATCATCCCATGGTTAATTCATACAATACTATTTCCGAACCATGACCAAGTCAACAACTTATCGAGTGGGCTTCGCTATTTCGCGCTGCTTGGCAAGAGTATAATGTGAAAATGAAAACTAACAATGCCAACTGCAATTGCAAAAGCAAAAGCAAAAGCACATTGCAGCGTTGCACCAAAGTCATCGTCATCGTTCGCGGCAACGGCAAATTACGAGTTTTACTTTCGTTTTTCCTCACGTAACAGCAGCAAAAGGAAAATGGTGTTAGCAGGCAATGTTACCGTTACAAGCCAGCAGAAAAGCAGAAAAGCGATGGGGGAAAAGGGACGGCGGAAAAGCAGAGGTTGCAACTGTTGCATGGTGATCAAATTCGAATGGTTGCAAGCGAAGCAGGAAGCGCCACGATCAGCTTGCCCCTCTCCCCACCCCCCTCTTTCCCCACTACCACAAATGGCAACGGAAAATGGGGAAAAGCGTGGGGGGAAAAACTCCATGAGGGGTGCAGATCGACATAGGCACAAATACGTAAATTGGTGCCATGAATCGAAGATCGCTGGCTGCAATCGGATTTTCGCATTTCCTCAATCGTGCTATGCCAATTAAAAAGATATTACCATCAATGAAAAAACACAATAACTCAAAAAAAAAAACACAATAACGGCTGAAGCCTCTTAAAAAAAAATCTTGCGAAAGGCGTTTAATTTAAACATAAAACCATGTGAATATGATTAATAGAACACACCGTTTATCTGCAAGGAAATATTCTGGAATATTAATTGGTGCTTAAAACTGGTCTCGGATATTTCATCTGGTTAGATATAATAGCATATATCTTTAAAAATGCATTTAACGGTTGTATTTAGTATTTTCTATTATTTTCTTATTATTTTGCTGCAACAAACCCAATCTAAACTTTTAATTATTTACTCCAAACCATAATGCCATTTCTCATCAGTACTTAATAGCCAAAAACAAATTAATTTTGATATTTTTGGCCATACAAATTTTATTTCTCGTTGGTGTTATTATACAGACTTAGTCTTTCCAAAATAAAAATATCCAATAGATTATTTAAACATTTTTTTCTTTGTTTTTTTTTTTTAAGATTAATAGCCTTAAAGTATTTATTGAAAGTATTTTTAATAATTGTTATGTTATTTATCATCTTTTTAATAATTTTAATGTCAAAAAATATGAGTGTTTACTGATAACTGATCCCAATGCTACATATGCTGACTGTGTCATAGTTATTACATGTACCGGTTAATTAGTTAAGGCATTTAAAGGAGAAAAGTAAGTATTTATTCTGCAAGTTTATTTTGTGCAGCAATGTATATTAAAATGTGTATTTATGAAGATTTAAAAGAAAATTCATACTTGTAAAAATCTTTAATATTTTGTTTTTTTAAATATGTTTTAAGCTTCATAAAAATTGCAGAGGTATTGAATAATTTTTTAAATATATATAGACTAATGGGTCTTAGTCCAACCTTTGGGAAGCCCCTCAAAAGGTCTAGGGCTTCCAAAATCCCCGCTAATCATCACTTTTTAACCGAATCGTAGCCATGCAGCTGCCTACCAACGTAATCACCTTGTAAGCCAAGTTTGCCCAGAGTCTCAGTCGATCTGTGGCTAAAAAAGTGAGAAAAAAAAGGGAAAAACTGCACCAGACAACGAGCATCATTAACATTTGGCATGGCAGGGAAGAAAACGCGAAACCCGTTTTCCATGGAAAGCAAGGCAAAACAAAAAATTAAGTCACCGGCAAAGAGCGGCAAAAAAAAAAAGGGAAAAGCAAAGTGCAACTGGAATCGCTGGGGCAGCCGATTACTTCATCGCCACGAATAGAGAGAAAGTGGCAGGAAAAACGTTGCATTAAACAGAAAACTGAAAAAAACTGCAAGCGACGATCGGCAAGATGGCGTGTTAGTCAAACCTCTCCCCGCCGCCCCTGTCCAACAATTTCCCCATTTCCCATTGCGGCCAGCGTTTGTTGCAACTTCAGCCATGATTATGTGGCATTAACTTTTGGGTTACGCAACCAGCCCATGCAGCAATGCAATGGAAATTGCAAATCATATGATACACCCCCCTGTGGAAGCCACCTACCTTTTCGCCGAGCTGCGGCACCGCAAAATGTGTTGCGCAAATGGAGTCAGGCAAGAAAACGAGCTCTGGAAAAACGACGGTGGCGGGAAAACAAGGAAAACAACATCGACGACAAGATAGCAGGGGTGTGGTGGCGGGGGAGGGGTGGAGGGGTGGAGGGGGTCGGCAGGGGCATTGGGTGACGGCGATCGTCGTCGTTGAACGTGAAAAGCGGAAAAGTTTTGCAGCAGCTCTTGTGGCACATAAAACATTCGACGCGAAAGAAAAATGATATGCCGACGCAAAAAAAAGGAAAGAAAAGATAAACCCACGACAGACAGACGGAGATCAGTTGAGTGGAGGAGGTAACCGAAAGGAAACCGAAATGTGGGCAGAATCTGCTGAATTTCCTGGATTTTTATTAAACCTACCTTCCATATTCTAAAAAAGCATTTTTTTTATACATGAAAAAACTAATTAATTATGACATTAAGTCAATATGAGGAAAACTACTTGAGAAAAAAAAAATGATATGCCACTAGGGAGCATTTTTATTTGTTATCAGAGATTTCACTAAAAATGTAGAACGAGATAACAAATTGCTGTCCCATTTAACTCCATTTAAAAAATAATGTCAAAAAGTATAAAATTGCTAGAAATAAATACAGTAAATAAGTAACTAAATATATCATAATAACTTGAAATTTTGTACAGATAAATAAAGAGTTAAAGAAGCTACCAACAAAAGAAAAGAAATAAAAATAATTATTATGTTGTAGTTGTTGAAGACAAGAATAATAATATTTTCAGCAGACGACTAGAAAATTCTTTAAAAATGGTAAGCTTTTAATTCAACGCGTCGTATGAGTAATTTTTGTTTAAAAACTTTGGCCCTTTGTTTTCACTGCCTAAACCTTAAATTCCAAGTTGTTGTTGATATTTTACATTATTGTCAAGCCAAAATGGTGTTAAAACTCGTAAATAACGATAAAAAAAAAACTCAAACCTGCAAGTTTTTGAACTTTGTGGGTGTTAAAATAAGTTAATATTATTTAATATTACCAATATTAATATTTATAATATTATAAATGGTGATATTAATATACCAGTTGGAAGGAAAATAGGTCCTTCGTTGACTCACCTGTGTAGTGTGATCCTGCTGAACTTTGTCCTTCCTCCGCCTGGCATGTCTGCAACGAGAGCGAAAGAGACGGACAGCTATGTTATATTGAAATGCATGTTTACGTGCCATATGCAGTTATTCCACCCAATTTCCACCCCCCTTACCCTGCGCTTCTAGAATTGCATTTCACTCTTGATTTCGTTTTTGCTTCGTTTTTGCTTCGGCTGAACTTCGTTTTTAACGTGACGCTCGTATTTCGTGCAGGTAGAAGAAGCAGCGACAGCTGGCTTGCATTAGAAGAGCAAGAGAGCGAAAGAGTGAAAAAAACTGTAAAAGCTCTTCGAATGCAGCGCTGCTGACGTCGTTATTCAATAGAGAGGTGTATGTGTGTGAGTGTGTGTGCTATCTGCCGCCATCGCAACAATGCAGCAGTAACAACAACAGCAATCTTTTGCCATGGTATTGTACGTTGCCTATTGCCACTGCAACGGCTGAAACGACCTCCTACAGGTCTTTGACCCACTGCTGAGCGCTCTCTCTCCGTCTCTCCCTCTCTATCTCAATTCCCTCCCGCCCCTCGCTAGCCATCCCTATCTAGCATTCAGCTTTTCATTTGCACGCTGTTATTATTTCCCTCAGCTGTTGTTGCTTTTTATTGCATTGCTATTGGCTCTCTTCTGCTTGTATGAGTGTGTTTTTGGTGTTTTTCATTTCTTATGCCTCTCCACTTGCATTTTCTATTGATGTGTCTTTTCGGGGTTTTCTTCGCCTTCGTCCCCGAAATTCTTGGTTTTTCCACGTGTGGAAAATGTTTTTAACGGAGGTTGAGTGGTCTTCAGGCCATCTGTGTAATCCTCGGGCTTCTCTAATTTCTTCTGGGAACTGGAAATGTGTGGGTGGTCGCACTTCCGGTTTTTCCCTGTATCTCTATCCCTGGGGGATTTCTTACATGATATTTAATTTACAAGACGCTTATCTGAAACATTTATAGTGTACACAAATGTTTTTTACGGAACTTTTGTTTGTTACACTATTTGGTGGTTTAACCAACATTGCGTTTGCTTGTAGGCCAAAATTCTTGTTATTATACAAAACATTTTATGAAAATTTTCGCAGTACCATGCAATTAAAAAAAATCTTAATTAAACTATTTGAAATTTAATGACAATTTTGGTTCGTTATTTAAAAAAAATCTTTTATTTTGTTATATTTTCTTTCTTTATTTTAGTCCTTATTGCCTTTTAAGGATCTGGGTTAGTTTCTTCCTTCTTCCGACTTCTGGAGGCTTCTGCTTTGTCTCAGCTCTTATTTCTTGTCGTTCCTTTGGCCTGTTTGCATTTCTGAATTCAGCCCCCACTTTGGCTCAAAGCAGGGCCGCGTTCTTCCTGTTTGCCTGACTTGTTTGTTGGATTTAACCCAACGGCGGCAGTGGGGTAAATGGCCCACTCTTAACTCCTTATTGCCTCCTCTTAAGCGGCGAGGGTGTCCGGTGGCACAGGTGAAGCACGTTGACTTGTCTCGGCCATTAGAAACAGGCGCAGCCTTCGACCATGTAACCACTTTAACTGATATGACTATGACACACACACACAGTGCCCAGAAGAGCAGAAAGAGACGGAGCTAGGACTGGCGATAGAGATAGCGATAGCGACAAATCACCGCATTGCTCTATAAACTTTTAACCCAATTTCTGTGCCTTATTTACACAGACGGCGATGACTTTATTTTCATGCCCTCCTCTTTCTTGTGGCTACTTCGTCGTCGGCCGCTTCCTTCGTTTTTTCCCCCTTCTGAAAATAGTTTTGGCGCTTGTTATTTATGTGGCCCGATGCAGTTCGAAGTGCTTTTCTTTCTCCATTAATTTTGTATTTTTAACTGCAGCAAGCCCAAACGAGCAAGAAGAGGAAGCAGATATGGCCAGGGAAAAAGGAACCCAGAGGCAGAAGAACTGACATTTTGCGGATGAAAAATTATGAAAGACAAGAAAAGAGCTTAAAAATGGCCAAGTAAATAAAAAAAACCATTGGAAAATGTAAGCTCCTTAGCGGCTTAGTAATATATGGCAAAATCCTTTAATGGAAAATATAGAAAACTGAATAAATCACTTTTAATATAAGCCTTTATGTCGAGTTCTCTTTGAGTACTTAACAAAAAAAGAAGAATATAACAAAATAATTACCCAGACCTAGTTTCGGGACTTTATTGCATCCTTGTGCGGGAAAAATAGACATTTAAACTAATTTTCTCTTTCATAAAGACAAATCCTATAACAATTATTCAAATAGTTAAAAAAATTGATCATCAGCACCAGAAAAAAAATTACTAAATTATTAAAAAAAAATACTTGCCCATTTGAAATAAATAGATTTTTAATTCCCTTTTAGATATTTAACCAATAAAAAATGTTTATTATAAAACTTTACTTTAATTACCCACTCATTCGTTATTCCCAGCCTAGTCGTTCAGGTTTTCTTACCTTTTTGATCGCTTTTCATATCATACTTTCAATGTTACAGAAAAATAATAAAGCCGAAGTAAACATAAGTAAGTACTCTTAGAAACTCAGCAATTAATGAAACCATAAAGCCTCTAATTAGAAGATTCCAAGTCGATTTCTAAAGAGTGTCTTGTAAGACAACCCTGTCTTTTGCTACCCTTGGGGAATGGACTATGCATTTCAGAGTATCCGTACTTTCAATAGATAGATAAAAGGAACTTTATTAATATAATTTAATTTTCTCGAAATAAACTTAATGAAGCTTGTGCATCTTTACTTTTTTTTCACTTCAACCTAAAAGTTCTCCTTTCGATTTTTATTGATCATGCTAATCGTTTAGTTGAACATTTTAATAAAGTGTTATTCTTGCGATGGGATCGTTATTTAACTAAGTGTTAATATATTCATGTTTAATATTGAAAGATAAACTATAGGCTATCGTACATTGCAATTGCGGGCTCTGGGGCTGCGGGATATCATTAAGTGCGGCATATCATGAATTTTTGATACGATTAAGGGTGGGGGTGCGTGCTGCTTGCTTAAGGGTATTTGTTTTTCATGTGTGTGTATGTGTCTGGGGCCTGCATTGCATTGCGTTGCAACTGCAACTGCAACAACACTGGCAACTGGCAACAACTGCAGCAGCAACTGCAACAGTCGAGTGCCGACTACTGCCCTACATTCAAGGCAACGACTCTGAGATAAGCACCAACACATATACACACATACGTCATGGGGAGGGGACTGGGTGGGTGGGCAACGTGGCAGTGCAACGCAACTGCCACTGCCATTCAACTGGCAGACACTTCTGTGGGACATCCAAATGTTGGGGGCAAAGCACATACACAGTTAACGAAAAAAAAATGGTGCTTTCAAGTTCCAGACTCTGGTTCCTGCACACATGTAAAGTATACACATATATACATATATGCCCACATGTCTGTGTTTGTGCGGACGTGGGTGTATTTGTGTAGACATTCTAAGCGGTCATAGTCCCAGTAAACTTTCGCTGGCTATATATTCAGGGGTCGGGGGTTGGGGGCTGGATGAAAGTGGGGGAGCACCGGGAAGTGAAGTGAAACAGTGCCGCAATGAGCAAACAGAAACCGAATAAATTGCTACAAATGCGAAATATGCAGACACCATGTGGTGGCAACTCTATAAAACAAATACATATATGTACATATATATGTAAAAGGGGGAGGGTCCGATGGCAACCCAATGGGCCTAATGTTTACCATATGTGGGTGGTAGCTCTGGGGGTAAGGCCCGGCAACGCCGCATGAAATGACAACACTGGGAAGTAGTTGCCTCAGAATTTCAGTGGGTCAAAGCAAAAGCAATTCAACCATGTTTATTCACTGCCAAATATTGCTTCCGCGTATAAGGGGCAAAAATTTAACAAACAAGCAGTTCGCAACTTCACTTTCGTCTTCCAGAGACGAACAGAACATATTGCCAAAATGAGGTAAACATAGACTCCATGTGGTGGTAACTCTAAAAAGCACTTTGGAGTGTGAGGGCAACCAAACTCTATGTGGTAACATTTAATTACAATATCAATGGGTCAATGCAAAGCAACTGATGTTTTGCTGTCAAATATAGCCTCTAGCATCCCTACATTAGTCCAAGGAAACCAATATAGGGGCACAAATGACATTTTCACTTTCATGTTTTCGAGGAATCGAAAATTTTGGTTGCACACAGCATGCAATCAGTTGTAGGACATATTGCAAAAGTGAGAAATACAGGCACCATGTGGTGGCAGAACTATCAAACATATTTAAAGGCCCTTAAGCATAATACCAACCATATGGTAACTTCTCAAATGGGTAATAAAAAGTCTAAATCGGGGAACAACTTAGTGTTTCTCTAGTTGTTTCTTTACAACTGACTCTTTGTGTGCTTTCATTTAAAATGGAAATATGTTACATGCATTGCATTTCGGAGTCTAAATCCTTTGCAGTGTAAATAAGGGTTCTGTGAACACTACAACCACATCAGGTGTGACCACCCAAAAAAAAGAATCGAAAACTTTCTTCGCTGTGATCTTGGCTTCCCCTTCTTTATTTCTCTGTCTTCCGCTCTTACAGTGACGCATTAAATTTCACCTAAACTTGAATTGAAAATTTTCATGATCAACGGCCATGATGGGGCCGCCGAAAAAATCAGAAAACAACAAAGAGGAGTCTCATCCGTTTAGTAATCAAGCTGAAGCATCTGCGAGACCATGGACGGTGTCTTCGAGGGGGTGTTGTTGGTGGCGAAAGAGGGGCTGTCATTTAACTGTGATGGGAAACCATAACACACACACACACACTCTCCAATTTTTTTTGGAGTAAAAGTGAACGGGCAAGTTCAAGTTTATTTTCTGGAGAAACAAAAACGCACAAAAATTAAGCTACCCGAAAAAATAAGAAATTAATAATGGGCGTCAGAATGACAAAAAAAAGGGGGGCCAGAAAGAGAAAGGGAGAAAGCGCAAGAGGGTGACAGAAACAGAGATAAAGATGGACCAAAAGGGGGAGGGGCGATGAAGCCTCAAGGTGTGGCACGTCATGTTCGCATGTGTGTGTAAGTTTGGGCTTGACCCCCGAAAAAAAGACGATGCCAAAGATGTTTGAACTGTAACTGTAACCGGTTTTTTGTCTTGTTGGTTGCTGGGTGGTGCCACCAAAGGTGGGTGATATGATGAGGGGAGGGGGTGGACTAGGAACCGCCATCATTTACAAGTAGCAAACAGACGTGTGCGGGGGTGGGGGGGTCGCTTCGAGGAAAGCTATCATAAAGCAGACAGCCCAGTCTGCGACGACTTAACTCTTGAATACTCTACTTAAAAATTGAAAAGCTGACACAGGTTAGGAAAAACTCAATGGTTCCCAAACTACTCACTAACTACTTTCAACTGGGTTGTGCCGCTATTAGCTTTGCATTTCTTTTAAATAATTGAGCATCCGGTAGGACAAGTTTTTTACGATTGAACCCATTTACTTCCCACTAAATTCTGAAGACAGTACCTATCAATTTTACTAAATATTTGAGGGCCCTGCTGGAAAAGTTTTTACTACTGAACCTATTTGCTTTCAACTAAGAACAACCTATCGATTTTGATAAATAATAGAGAAACCCAGAGAACCACCACCACTACCATTTCATTGTTTCGGTTCTTCATTTTGTTACAAGGATGTAAAGAGTACAGTATCTGGAAATGGAAAAACCCCTATGATGTTTTCTTTTTTCACAGATTTTTTTCATAGCTTGAAAGAGTATGCAGAGCTTTACTTGACCCTCTTCCTTTCACTAGCCCCCTCTTTCTTTTTATCTTACTCTCTGTCTCTTTCCCTTGACATTTTGGTTGTCTACCAGTTTTGGGTAAACTCGAAGTTGCCGTTGTTGTTGCAAAAAGGGCGACGAGTTTTTGTTGCTGTTTGGCCATTAAACGTTCGTTGACACCGTCAAACGTAGATAGTTAAAAAGCGTTTCCAAATGGTAGTGGTAGATCTTTCCGCCAATTTTTTTGGCAGCAACTGCAGGGCCGTAAAAAACAGCACATATAATCGATTCGTTGATTAACGCCGAAGAGTTAACGATCGCAGTTACCATTAATTGTTCAATGCCCCTCAAAAAAAAATTGTTTTAAATGAAATAGGATTATCCATTTAACTTTCTTGGATGTTTGTTTACTACGGTTTCTTATATACTTTTTTTAATTTCGGAAAATAAGTACAATATATTTTGTTCATATGATGAGTAAGGACCATGCCAAAGAATTAAATTGCCATTTTCGAAGCTGGAGAATACCAATGTAAGCCCCCTTTGTATGGCATTACAAATGTGTGTATGTATGTATGTACATATGTGTATTAATTTCGTTTCAATTCGGTAAGTACAGTACAACAAAAACCTTTGAGCCTTCTGAGTTTCAACGTAATTGATGTGAAAGTGAAATTTTGTTCGGTATGTTTTTGGCTTATTTTGTTCGCCGCTTTACTTTTCACTCTTTTCGGGTTTTCGGACAGGGGTCAAAATCTGACGGTCATTACGAGTTGACCATAACCTTAAGTTTTTTTTCGGGGAATGAGAGAGGGAGAGAGAGAGATCGCAGCTGTTTTTTTTTTTGGGAGGCCAGGCGGAGGCTGATCAACGCAATGTAACGAAAAAAGTGATAAGGAAGAGGAAGAACACGTGAGGAAGCAGAAGCAAATATAAAAGCAAAGAGCAGAAGAGAAAAAACGGCGGCAGAACGGCTGCGCAGTCGGCAGAGACAGCGCAGTCGGCGTTAACGCAACGGGTTCAATGGCTGACCCAATTTTACAAAAGCGTGAAAGAGAGGGACGCGGCGAGAAGGGAGCGAGAGGAGTAAGAGAAAAGAGAAGTGGAGCTATCAAAACGAACGGGAATTGTGTTGTGAAAGCCAACAAAGGGAGATGGCTACAGAGCAGCTAAGCAGAACGCAGCATAATGCAAGTTCACTGAGCGATCGCACTATCTCGCTCACTCCCTACCGCTTTCGTTGCTTCTAACAGTGTGTTGTTGCTTTTCTTGATTGGCATTCCATGTTAGTGTTTTTGTTGTGGGATTTGTTCATGCGCAAACAGTTCGTTGTTACTTTTATGTAATTTCTTTTCATTTCATTTTATTTCATTTTTTTCTGTCTTTCTTTCTTTCTCTATGGTACTTGCCCTTTTTTACCATTCACTTTCTTTGCCCGCGAAAGAGCCAGAAATAATTAAAGTTATAGCATAGCTCCTTAGTAAAAATATGTTCAGATCATAAAAGCTTCTGAAAAATATCGCAGAGATTACGTGAAAGTTTATTGAACTTTCAATTTTGCTCACAGAGTTGGTCGGTCAACAAGTCAATGGCGCCCGAGCAGGCTGCGAGGCGACAGAAAAGAACACCAAACCGATCCCAAAAACCGATTCAATTCGCATCGCATCACGAATGCAGTTCGTAAGAAAATCCAACGCACAACAGAAATAGCTGAAGCAAAAACAGGAAAATGTTTAGCTATGTGGTAATCGGCGAGGTAAGGTGTTTGGGGCTTAAAGTAGAGTTGCCACGTAGTAAACCAACCCTGGCAAACTTGTACCATTTTGGTTAAATGACAAAACTTTTTCAATAATTTATATAACTTTAACGATACAAATAAACATAATAAGTAACCGATAAGATCATGACGGTGTTTAATCAGTTTTATATGTATGCAACTAAAACAAAAAATAATCTTGAGTTTTCGAAATGTTAGAATTTCTTGAATAATTGAAATACTTCTGGGCCAAATAAAGGCAAAGTCAATTTATAAATTTATTCCTGTTCTTAATAAGTCTATCATTATTTCGTACTTCAAACGTTCTAAGAATTGAGCATACATGTAAACCCCTAAAAGTCCCGCAAAATCTATTTTTCTTAACTCCTGTCGGCACCTTTCCATACATACATACATACATATGTCCGAGGTTACTGCCAATGGCTTTCGTAAAACCCTGTTCGTTTGTTGCTCTGGTGGTGGTAAGACTTCACATTGATTTTGGCTTCAACCACTTTCCATTGCATAAGTCAAAGTTGCCAAGGAGGTATTGGTTACAAAGAAGGAGTACGAAGGGGGGCTTGCCACATTCAAGGAGTGTTGAACATATCGGTCTGTCAAACACTTTAAATCCACTTCCCAACGGACACTCGAGTGTGTCCCACACTTCAAAACCACCTCCGTATAACCTCTCCCCATCCTCACCTTATTTTTCGTCTTGTGTTTTCCTCAGCAAAGCGTGAAATTTTTGCACTTCCTTGTTTGCATGCAACATACTAGACTCAAATAGCAAAGGCAACTACAAAGCCCCCATTGCCCCCTGTAGCCCCCTGCCTGGTTCAGATCCCCCTGCCAGACCTCGACACGGCCCGGCCTTCCTGGTATGCTCCACAACACTCGGGAACGGAGGCGGATGAGAAGTATGGGGGGGGAGAAGGAGGTAACCACCGACTTGGCTGCTCCGCCTTCATTCGACGCTGCTCGCCTAGTCGTTGATTACATGCAGGCACACACAAAGACATACACACCGCCGGTCATCGTAATATCACTAATGGTTGTGCAAATAGGTCTTTCGTTTACTAAACCATTTATCGTGCGGAAAAATAAAACTTATTAAGAAACCAGTTGCAAGAAATAAGTTTATTTTTTTAGATCTCTTTATAATTTCTTATAGGCACTCCTTATTAAATAGTTTTTCGCCAAATTATGATGGGCAGAATATATGATATGGTGATCGCAAACAATTAAAAAACTACGTGTATGGTTGATACGGTCATCTTTTTCTAAATGGCCCTATAAATTAAATTCTTCTTATCAAACAGTCAGCTTAATAATGTATGTAGGTAATGTACCTTTGTATTGTAATTTTAACTCGAAAATAATAATTATAATCGAGTTCCCAAAACTAATAGTTGCATTGCTATTGATGCGTCCGGAGCTGTATCGGTGTTTGTGTCATTCGCGTCATTGCATGTTCACCAACGCATCGCCAACTATTCCGCAGCACCGCCACCCTCCTTCGCTCTACCCCTCCCCCAGGAGCTACTGCACCACCAGTAGTCGCTCCTACTGTGCCACTGGCTCTTTGGCTCTTTCATCATGGCAATTGGCGTCACTGCCTCACTGACTGCGACGACGACGTCGATGGGGACGGCGACTGCGACTGCAGCCGGCTGCAGTTTGCATCATCACCTTGTGCCGTTGTCAGGGCATTGGCACAGTTTCTACACTCACACACACTCGGTCACACCGACAACAGCCGTGCACATTTGTTGTTTTCCTTTTTTGTTTTTTTTTTTGTTGTTGTTGCTCTTCGCTGTTTGCCTCAGTTTGCTTTGCTTCTATTTCGCCTTTGGATTTTTCTCGTTTTTGCTGCCTTTGCACTTTATCGATAACCAGCTGGGCAATCGGTAACGGGATTTCGCTTGATAGCAGGACTTAAGCAGGTAAAGCCTGTACGTGATGGTGCAAGATATGACGATGTTTCTATATAACTTTTAATTTAAATTTAACGTATAACTAGCATATTTTTTGAATTGCACTTTTAAATAACAAGATAAACATATTTAAACAGTAGTTTTGAAAATAATAGCTTACGTATACGTTATATAGATTATACTTACGTATACTTAATATCGTCCCAGAAAAATTACGTATACGTAATGAAATATTTTAACAGAGTAAAAATGTTAATTTCAATTAGAAATATATTTTATAGAACTGGCAAATTTAATTTCAAAACTAATTTGTTCAGTCAGTTGTATAAACACAAAAGATCAAAATGGATAATAAACTTAAAAGGCCCAAGGACAACTATCCTTTGATTTTACAATTAGTTTGCAATTTGTCTAACAACAAGCCCATGTCCTTCGCTTTGATTACTGCCTTGGCTGTAGCTGTGATTTAGTTCATCGATTTTCTGTTACCTTATTCATTCATAAACTGACTGAACTACCGAGTAATAGAGACCACCAGGTAGCTAAATGGATGTAATCACTGATTTTTATTTATTACTCCATGCCGATTATACGGTTCCCCTGGGTGATTCGTTGACATTTACCTTTGTGCAGTGTGCATTCTAAAATTCTGAGTAAATAATATTTGAAGCCACCTCAAAGAGGAGGATAACCAAGTCCTTAACAGTTGGATAATTAAAACTCCCGACGGAAGCGATTTTGCTGATTGCCGCTAAAAACAATCTTGACACTTACCGCATTTACCAAGGCGGCGGAGGATGCAACGAAAGCTGACGACAACAGCGAAGAGGAGGCGACCAAGTCTGGCGTTTCACTCAAATGGAAATGGCTGCAACAAAGAGATAAAGATTAATTACATAATGAAGTCGGGTAAAATGTAAGTGGAAATAAAGGGAATCCTGTCCAACAATGTTTAATAATTATTGTTTGATGCTCCGGGTATTTAACTTCAATAAGAAGGTAGAAGAGCAGGCTTAACAAGCACAAAGAGTTCTGATAAAATATTAAGCTTTTGGGATAAAATGAAGTAATACAAAATGAAAAAATTATATTTGTTATAGTTAATATTAGCTATCATTTTATCAGTAAAACAAGTCAAATACGTTGAATGAAGCAATATTCATTTGTTTTAAACCCATTGTGGGTGGCTCTATAAAATGAAAAAAAATTGGCTCAAAGCCCAGGCAAATTAGGAATCATTTTCATGGTTTCTGGCTTAGCAACGCTCCAGGTCCGGTGCTAAAATTATGCAGCCTTGGCAGCAGCTTTCCCGCTCCTTTGTGCGATCCAGGAAAAGCTGTTCTGACCCCCTCTCAAGCCACACCACCCCCCACCCCCTTGAAATCAATGTCTCCGTCTGTCTGTGCGCAAAAAATTACAAAGCTTTTGAGGGTCGCGGTGAGGGACAAAGTTTAGCACTAGCACTAGTTTGGCATTAGCCAAGCCAAAAAAGAGAACGAGAATTCTTGCTTGCTCTCTCACGGAAAGAAAAAGCTCGCTCGTTGCAAAAAAGCGTATATGCGAATAATGTACATCTGTGCGATTTTCAACCTCAAGTGAACCAAAACGAGGCGGAAAAAGAGTGGAAATGGGAAGAAGAAGGGTGAGCTGAACTCGGCTGAACCGCACTGAACCTGCCCCACGGAGCTGGGCCATTGGGATAGGTCCAAGTCCTCCATGCCCCTGTGTGCCTGTGTGTGTGTGCTCGCTTCCCAGTGTGAGTGCTCGACTGGGGCGGCTAAAAATAGTTAAATGCAGTGGCTCGGTCTGTCGGTCACTTGCCCAACGCCCCACCCCCTGTCCTTCCTTCGCGAAAAAAATACAGACCCCCACAGACACATGGAGAACTGTCGTCAGCTTTTTTGATATTATCTATAATATTTCTATATTTTGAATATAACATCGAAAAAAACTACAGACACATTATAATAGCATCGGCAAAAATATATTTCTGAACTTGGAACATAGAACCTACAGTTATAGTTATCCTTTCCAAAAAAAAAAATATTTTATCAATCCAAGAAATTGATATCATATTTAAACCAAGTAAGGCTGACATTTAGCCGGAAACGTTTTTAAAATAATTTTTAAGTCAAAATTAATTTTCATACTGCTGTTATTAAACATTCAAATCATATAAATCTAAAAATGCAAAATTCTTTAAATATAATTTCGATCTGTTGATATTTCAGAGATAATCTCTAATCTTTGCCTTAGAACATACGACATACTGACTAATTAAAATTAAACAACAACTTTAAATTACAGAATAGTGCTAAAAAATATACAAAATTTTATGTTTTGACACCTTTGACCATTTTCGAATTACGATTGTAATAAGCAAATAATATTATTTTATTGACAAGCACATTTGATACCGATTTTCTCATAGTGAACCTCTTGTTGCCTTCCCTTCCCCCCGCCGGCTCTTTCACTTTTGTTTTACATTTTATTGCCTTGCTGGCAGTTTTTTTTGTGCTCAGATTTTTTTTTTGTTTTTCAGATAGAACTGCAACGCCCACCGCCCTCTCCCCTTTTCGCCCCATTCAGCATTTTTGTTTTCATGCAAAAAGGTTGAAGACCTTTCACCTACTTTTTGTGTGTGCTGCTTCTTTCTTGGCGCTGCGTTTGTTGTTGCTATGTTTTTGTTTCGTTTTTGATTTTGTTTTTTTTCGTGTGTGTGTGTGAATGTTTTTTTTTGTTCTTTTGGGGCAAGAGAAAAGTTTGCGTTTTAAATATTTCAGCGAGCGAGATGGAGCAATACAGCGGCGAAGAACTGTAAATGTCTAGCGGAAGAAGCAAAGTGACAGAGGGGGAGGGCGATAGACCATGATAGGTGGCAAATGCGGGTGGGTTGAAGAAGAAGAGGGAGATAGAGTTCTCATGTTACGTACACGTATATGTGAATCATTTGAGTCATTCTGTGGGTGTGTGCGTATGTACTTCTCATATATTTAGAACACTTTATTTGCAGTTTGTTCGGTTTCTGCTGCTCGCCTTTGTTCTTGTTATTGCCTTTTGCAGCTTGCACTTGTGAAAAAGATGAAGAACAGAACAGCGGTAAATCTAAAAAAGAGGATACGGTAGAAAAATGGCGAGCCAGATGATCACCTGAAATTTGAAGCTAACTTTTTTCAATATATGTACATAATATCACTAAAACATGCCAGGCATGTATAGGAACCCCATAATTTTGATTATTTTGATTGTTAGTTATTAAAATTTGTATATCTATTTAATGTTGTAAAACAAAAAGGAAAAAAAATAAAAGAAATAAATGTCTATTTACTCTGTTTTCCTTTCTTTATCAAGGGGTAACATCATTAAAAATTAAAAAAGTTTTCATTTGTAAAAATCAAAACTTTAACTGCAGATTTATTTTGCTTTACAAATAAGCAGAAATTAGTATTGATTAAAATTTGAGCATATGTATATATACAAACATATACATATAACTATACAGTCGTTTATTGTCAGATTTTAAAAAGAAATTTATAGACAATTTTTTTTTAATTTGTTTATACTCTTATTCGTAATTTAATTTCAGTGCCCCATAATTTGCATGGTAACTTCTTTTTTCACAAGGCATACTATTGGAGGTCCTTACAGTCTAGACTGAACCACCCCTCAGCCCTTTCACCTCCTTCAACCCCTTTCCCTAAAGTCGTGCTCGCTCTCTCTTTCTGTCCCCCCCATCGTTCCCTTTCTCTTTCTCCCTGTGCTTTGCATGTTCCGCTGCTTTCTTCTTTTGTAATTTTTTTTTTTGGCAATGCCAATCGCAAAATTGTATTTAGGTCAATTATAAATATTAAACGCAATTAGCAATGAAATTTTCAATTTCATTATCACCAAAGCTGCCGTCGCTGCCGACGTTTGCGCAAAAAAAGAATGAAATACAAAAAAATTAAAAAAAATTCGTTGAAAATGCCGACTGATAAGAAATAAAGTAGAAGTAAACTATAGCATAGTATTTTTTGGGAGGGGTTGTTGGTGGGCTTGGGTTTCTTTCGACGCAAAGTCTTCGTCATCAGAGCGCTGGTTCCGCAATGTCAAGACTATTGTGACCTTATTTTTTGACAAATATGTACGCACGTTTACAGTTATGGATCGAGACCCGAACTTGCCGTTATTTGGCAAATTAATAGTGCGTTTTTTTAGCAACAAAAAATAATATTTTTTGAACAGAAATTTAATTAAAAGCAGTTTATAATATCAAAAAGACTCGAAAACCTTGTTACACCACTAGGAACCCATGGTCAGTATCAACAGAAATCATTATAAATGTCAGTGAAGTGCAGAAATGGGAGAAATCCGTTTTGAGGAAGTTGATAGTATTTATTTAGTAAGACCAAATAAAAGGCAAGACCGCAACGGATATTTTCATTTCCCGAGTTAATAGAGGAAATGCCTGACCATATTTCAGTTTGCTTATTTGATTCGGTGCAAATGCAATTGTGTTATTCGAAAAGTCCTTGACAAATGCCAAGCGATGACCAGGGATTGCCAGCACTCACACACACTCACGAAAACCCCGTAAGCCCCATGAGCAACCCCCAATAACAAACTGCAATGAACCCCAACCGCTTCCACATGTTCACTCTGTCTCTCTCTCCTTTTCAGCACGTTCTTTGACTCGAAATGACCTTAAACTGGGTTAAAGCTCGCCAAAGCTACCTCGAAAGGGGCGGTTTGGGGGGCTGGCTGCAAATTGAACTTTCTGTGCAACAGAGCATAGCCAGTGAAAAAGAGAGAGGGCACTTTATATCACAAAAAGAGAGCGGAAGAGAAGCGGTTTGTTTGCCTAAATGCAACTCATGAATCATTCACACGCATCTATGAATATGCAAAAGTGAACCGCTTTGAATGCACAATGAATATGCACACATATACACTCACTAAAAACCACTATACTTCAACAGCAGTGCAGTCACAAATTTGCTTATGAAAACACAAAAGACGGACACCTAAAGGCATGCCAGAAACAATTTTACAATTTTTTGCTATGAAAATTAGAATTTTCAGGCGTTTTATATTGTAAGAATAAAGGCTTTAAAAAACTGCTTCTTAAATAAATGATATTTAAAATTAAAATAGATTTAAAATATTTACATGCTAGCATTTTATTTTATTTAGATCTATTACTTAAATGTTGAATATCTGCAAAACCAACACTGCGTATTAGTAATAAACTTTAAATGCTTTTCAAACCCAATTTTTAGACCGCTAAGAGTAAAAATAATTTAAAATATCATAGTATTTTAACTTGTTTGTATCTAACTATTAATTTTGGGGAAATCTTAATACAGAAACTAAAGATATAAATTTAAGTCTTTGCCTATTTTATGAAAAGCATGAAAAACCCCAAAGAGATTTACTGGAATGTATCTTTCGAAACTAAGCATAACCCTAAAAAGCTGTTATACCGGCCGAAAACCCTTGAAAAGGTTGAAAGCCCCAAAAGAGACCCATTTCAATGTTAGTTTTAAACAAAACCTTAACCAAAGGTTTTTATTTATTTGCATTCGCACATAAATACAGTTACCAGCTGGCAGCTCTTCTAATTGCCTTGCATGTAATTCATTTTCTATTTGTGAAGAGAAAGTAAAAACAAAAAAAAAACTCATACACGTACACACTCATGCTCATCACTCAGTCACAGAAACAAACTCACACCCGTGCATCAATACATTTTATTGCTCATCAAAAATATCAAAAAAAAAGTTAGTTTTCTATTGTTGTTTTCCCCTTCTTTTCTTTTATAATTTTTTTGGTGTAGGCGTTAAGCTGGCGACGGAGTCAAAAAGAGAAAGAGATTACTTTTAAGCTTGGCTTGAGTAGTAAAAAAAATCAAAACGAAAAAGAGCTATAGAGCAGAACATTTGAGAGAGCGCACTAAAGGTGAATGACTTTGGGTAAAAAAAAAAGTTGCGCAGTCAGCTCATTTTCTATTTCTTTTTATCCCCCTTTGTAGCGCCCCTCTGTTTCATTTAGTTTATTCTCTCTCTCTCTCTCTCTCTCTCTCTCTCTCTCTCTCTCTCTCTCTCTCTCTCTCTCTCTCTCCTTCTCTCGATAACAAAAATGCAGGGCATTAGTTCTGTTTTCATAGTGTTTTTTTTTATGTTTTTCATGTACAGTGAATGCTCGTTGGAATGAACACTAATGATGGTATCTGAGACTATTGGATTAAAACAGATTTAAACTTTTCGAAAGCTAAACTGGTAGCTCAATTAAAAATGTGAACAGATTTTTTACTCTGCATACGTATTTTATGCTTACGGCCAAAGTGCTGGCAAAATACTTACTTTCAACTCAGAAAGTAGCATTTAATCGTTGAAAGACAATTAATCTAAAATCAATTTATTGAAGAAACACACCAAAGTTAGTTAATTGCGTGGTGTTGAGCTCGAATCTTTCGTAAGAAAGTTCATCGTTTGCAAAGCTCTTATAAGTATGCAACTTTCTTTTGGTACGCAATATGATACAATTAGTTAAAACCTAAGCCGACTTGTGTCTGTTATATTCCTTCTCAGAGCGACCACTGTAATTTGGCTGTCAGAAAACGAAACGAAACGAAACGAAAACTTTCAACATGCAGAACCAGGAGAGCGAGCTTTTCAACGACTTCGGCAAACGGCAATGACAGTGTAGCCGTGCCTCGTACATTACATTCTGCCGCTGCCTTAGTAGGTCAACAAAATTCCGGACAATGGCCTTTCGCTTTCGTCGGCGGCCGCCCCACTATGGGGCAAACGACCACTTTTTGTGGCATTAAGTATTAATATCCCTAAAACGGAGATACAATTAAGGGGTTTTTTTTTTGACAACGAAACCGTGTTTTACATTTTTTCTCATTATAATTGTAATACAAATAATAGAAGTTGTTTAAGGCAGTAATTTGAAATATTATTAAAAAAATATATATTTTATTAAAATATTTTTATTTTTAATATAAGGTTATAAAAACCATTTTGTCCAAATTTTTGAAACTTTAGGGAAAAAATCGAATCGAAAATACTCAAATAGTTCTCAGTATTTCAGTAATTGCAAGTCGAAATAAATTTAATCAGCACAATTGTACAAACTTGTTATTTTAAGTCCTATTTATTCAAATTAAATAAAGTAAAAATTCCTAAATTATTTCGACTTCAGAAAAATTAATCAAAAACATCTCCAAGTCAAGCAAAGGTATCATATTAAGCTTTTTAATAATTAAAAAATAACGGTTTTTGGCCAGAAATTGGTTTGTTTTCCCATAGTGCGTTGACATCGGCGGCGGCAGCGCTGCAGCTGGCAGAGCCTCCAAATGTAAATAGAAGCTACGGCAAACACTAGACGATGGCGCCCACCACCCAACCCCCCTTTCTACCCACTCCCCTACCCACCACATACCTCCCGTTGCCCCCCATTCAATATGGCGACAGCGACGCGACGATGAACATGAAGATATTTCAGTCGCCGCCGTCGCTGAAGTTGTTGCTATTTGTTGTTGCAGTTGTTGTTGCTTTCGATGGCGTAATAGGCACATGCAGATCCCGACAGTTGTATATGTATGTATGTGTGTGTGTTTTAATTAAAGGGCATTTAGTCAAAATTTCCAAACTGGAACTTTCCCAAGTCCAAGTAAGTTGAGACACTAGATGTATGTATATTAAATTATTGTATTTCTTGGGAGAGTCTATATGATTTCAAAATTAATATAATATACAAAAAAAATCAAACTCGAAAAATTAATTTGATAAAAGATTATATTGTTCTTAGCTTTAAACTCCGATAATCGAAAACCCAATCCAATTTGAGCACTACTAAATTAAAACAGCTGTCTTCTGCCCTTTAGGTAAATGCCAAAAAACGAATCACTATAGCCATGTTAATAGAATTTGGCCACAATCCAATCCGTCTAGTTAGCCATGAGTTTAGTTTGGCCTTAGTGTCACTGTCCGACACATACTTCAGTTCAGTTGGAACCAACATCCGATATACCCAGACCTCGATCTCTCTCTCTCCAGAAAATAAAAACAGTAAAAAAGGATAATTCCCAGCCGAACCGAAAAGCACAGAACGGAAACCCCTCAGGTATGTGTGTTATGTAGGTTAAAGGGCAGCGTTCGTTGCACTCGCAAACTGAAGGACAGCAGCCCCTAGTGGGTGGTGCAGTGGGTGGTATTGCCGGGTGTGGGGTGGCCTTACATAAAAGTTGAGTGCGGAAAAGGGATGCGAAATGACGTCCCCGCGAAGTCACGGACTTTGGAGTGTGCTTGAAGGGGCGGCGACAGGGAGCACCACACACTGGGGTGCACTTCCCACCCACCCCTTGGAGTCTAGCCCCCTAACATTGCATATTTATGAGGCTACACGGAAAGAGAAAAAAAACAGACAGGAAAGTCAATTCGTATGTTTGATATTGTGAAAAATTTAACTATTATTGGTGGCAATACTAAAAGTGACGTCTAATGTCAAGCTAAAGGTGGAGAAATATCGGTGCATCGATGTTTTTACAAATTTTGGGAACATCGATGTTTCTCCACCTCTATGTCAAGCAATCCTATAAAGATCAATCGTCATTTTTATATTCCACACCAGACTTTTATATTTAAAAGGTATTCGTTTAATTATTAAATCGTTTCCACTAAAGGCTGTAACTAGCTTTCGAGGACTAACGTTCTCTGTCAGCCTTAGATAGTAATAATCAATTCACTCCAAAAGAAGACATCCTGATTTTGGTCCAGTGCGCACAAGTTTGTTTGCTCCGTCTAACGAAGGCTGTTGGCACAGATTCTAAACCTTTTATTATGTTATGTTATTCAGCAGCAGCAGAAAAGATGCCTATCCTTCGCCGAAGCAACATACAGCAGCCAACTGGACCCGGTCAGGAGGAGCAAGACGGATCAGGCGACACGGCCCGCACCGAGCGGTCCAGCTCCACTTCCCCGTCGCTCTGGTCGCTTCATCGCCGCCACCAGAGTGGCGACCATAGGGCCTTGCGCCCCATTGTGCCGCCGGATGAGCCCACCATGGAAGACTACTTCCACCAGATGGCCGACCAATACAAGACCACCAGCGCCAGCAAACGCGTGAAGATCGGACTCTTTTTGGCCTACATCCTGGTGCCCAGCATCATGAAGCTGAACACGCACATAGAGTTCAACGAGCAGTGGCAGCAGATACAAATATTTAAGTTCCTAAAGTTCCGGCGCCTGACCCTGACCTTTGCGGGCAACGTGTGTGTGGCCCTGATCAGTTCCATCCTTAATGCAATAGTAGCATTCTACTGCGTGCTCAGCACTGCGCGTCCGAATCGCAACAACCTTGTGGTGCCCAGGGCTGATGGATCATTGGTGAAGATGCCCGTTAATCTTAATGCAATGTGGATCGGTATTTTGCCCTATGTGATAAGCTTGCTGGTCGGATTTGGCCGTTTCGCAAAGGAGACTTGGGTGGCCTATAAAGACCATGTGTTCACCATGGCCGACACCTTCAACACGCTGCGCGTTCTGATCTACTTAATCCACGCCATACAGCTCTTGTTCACAATCGAGCTAATGCTTTTGATGGTCCAGGGGCTATTTGGGTTCGTTCAAGCCGTTCGCATCTACATATTGACCGTCGGAAAAGATTATACCCACGTGGAGCAGTTCAACTGGGTAAGTGCTTATGGTTGGGCTTATCCCATTAAGGTATCCCTGCTTTTTCCAGTACACCTTGAAAATAATCAAATAATCAGGATCGAGCTGGCCATGTCTGTCCGTCCGTTTATCCGCCTACGCAATCTAGTCTCACAGTTTTAAAGCTATCTGGATAAAACTCTCCCATAAGGGTTTATATTGCATATATATAGTATATAATTCGGAACTGGCCGGATTAGACGACTATATTACATAGCTCCCATAGGAGCAATAGGAAACGGAGTTTATCAATTTATTTGACTATACTTTTAGACTTAATTTTATTTAAATCTGACAACAATATCATCGATTTACGCATAAAAATCTAAATATATTCGTTATATGGCATGGTTTGTTTAAGCAATATCTGATTTCGATCTTTGTTTTTTTATAAATTACCACCCACAGCGCAAGCAGAAGAACAGGCTGTGGTTTATCCCAACCTTAGCAACAAAGAGCATGTACCACACCCTCAAAAATCGCATCTTAGGATATTTGCCGCCTGAACAAGATTAAAATCAAGACACAACACAACATCAAGATCTGCCAGCTTGCCAATTCAATCACACTCCATCGAATGTCAGGTAAGTTCGGTTAAAAACAAAAGCCTTTAGAAACTACAAAGATTTGAAACAGACAGATTTTGAACATTTTTTTTAATTCGTATGTAGTTTACTCTCTTATAACAATGTACATTTAAGAAGATGTACCTAATTCTAAGCTCAAGCTTGGTTTTAATACCAAGCCCAACTCCGTGTGAACTTTCTTCTTGGAATATTTATTAAATCAAAGTAAAAGATTCTTAAAACTTACCGCTCGTTACTCCCGCTTTTCGAATTTTTGATTTTGATGTTGCTGCTTGTCTTGAATCGATCTTTAGTTCGACCGTTTGGGTTTGTGGTTGGATTTATAGTCGATCTGAGCACGATCAGATTTGATGGTTTTATAAAGTTTATATCAAAGCTGTCAATTTTTTCATTGACACGTTTTCTTTGCAAAAGCGCAAAATGTTGGTGGCTGTAAGAAAGATGCAAATATAATTTATTGTAGTTTTTTCGATTTTAATTTTATTTGTTATTTTAAATATTTATAAATATTTGGAAAGTGCTCAGAACTTGTTGGTTGCTGTCTTGACTTGGAATTAAGCAAGTGCCGCAACCAGCAGCGCCATCTATGTGTTTTTTATCAAACACTGGTGGCGCCAGCTAAAATTTTAGTACAGTACGGCTTATGTTAGTTAACATAGTTGATGTAATTTTGGGAATGTAGAAATGTAAAAAACATGTATAACATTACAATGTAGGGACGTTTTGTTAGATTTTACGCGTATTTAAAACTTAGGGGGAAAAACTGGATTTCTTAGCAGTTTCGCTAAATTGTGTCAATCGGTTTCATTAACCCCAACGATATACATATGTATATATGTTTATAGATATATGTGCAGAGACAGAAAGGTCAACAAAGTACGTTTCATGGGCGCACCACACATGCAATTCTGTTTTCTTCTTTTTTGTTTTGATGTGGTGTTCGAGTTTGAGGATTTGTTGTGATTTATTATTTTTTTACTTGTATTTTTGGAATTCAGCTCGATAAAGGTATAGGGTATAAATATATATTTTTTGGATTTTCCTTATAAAGTTTTGATAAGAAGTTTAGAGGTTTTTAAAAAACTTGTTTTAACTTTGTTTGCTTTGTTTATGCTTGCTTTCTCCTAGACGAGGGATGTCCCTCATTGTTGTTATTACAACGCCCACTTTGACAACCTAAGCACCTGCTTTCTCCTCCCCACGACAAACTCGGGTCATTGCTTGGAATTCTATCTCCAAGTGTCTTCGTCATTCCTTTAGTACAGTTCACTCTCTCAATGGTAATAACCTAAAAACAACTTTCTCTAATTAACACTAAAAAAAAAAATGCAAAAATCGTAATGTGCTAAGATCATTTACAATAAATGTTGCTTTAGCAAAAGCCTACGTTTGAATGACCAATCGCTACAGTCATCACCCGAGGCTGCTACGTGTTCACTATACCGGGCACCCACTTCACCTCTGTTGCAACTGCAAAAATGCGGAAGAATATGTAACGCAATGCAGAGGGGCTAGGCATCACTAGAAATACGAAACGAAGAGGAATAAATGGAGAACGAAGAAGAGTCAGTGGCAAAAAGAAAACAAAATTAACTGCAAAGTCTGGCGATCGCAGACAGCTAGAAAAATAATTTAAGAAGAAAGAGGGACTACAACTCCAAAGATTTGCCACTAAAAGATTTTTAAGAATAACGAAAAGTTTTAAATTTCGCTAAAAACTAAAATTTTAAACCACAATATTTATAGTTTTAAGGCGAAGGTACATGTAGGGATCTCTCGTATTTATGTCAAGCAAAATTAATCTAATTGTCTGTCGACAACAACTATTTGTAATTCTTGGATTTCTAAAAAAAGATACTTAGTCTTTCCTATGACTTTTCTATGTAGCTTAAGCTACAAGGTCTACTCTGGGAGTTAATTGGATTGAAAAATTGTAACTTCTACTCTACTTAATTTATATATTTTCGAAATGTCATTGGATTTTTTCAATGAACCCCAATAGCTCGATGGCGTAACCCTGTTGCAAGCCCCAACCCCAAAGGCAGGTGCAACAACAGTTGGGCGAGGGCAGGTTCATCCTGTGGGATATACCCGCCACCCTCGCCCTGTCCCATACAAAAAACCCCTAAAACGAGACGGAAAATAAACGGCAAAACAAAAATGTAAAGGCAAAGGCGCAAAGGCAACCGGGCGCATGCAAATAAAAATAGATTTTTCTCGGTATATAGGATAACGACCACCAACGACCCCGAAGTTGGAACGCCGGCGTCGGACGGTGACGTCGGACGCCAATGCTCTCGGGCAACGACCGGCAAAAAACAAACGCAAACGCATCCAAAGTTTGCCTACCCCCAAGCAGAAGCTGCTTCTCCAATCGCTCCCCATCTGCCTGTCTCTATCTCGTTCTACTTCCCTATAGCCCTCTCGTTCTGTTTTTGCCCGTCATTAGGGTGGACCTGTGTGGCGAATAGCTATTTAAGAATTGAATCTTTTATTTTAAATTTACCTCTACTTTGTCGGAATTGTTTTTAAAATACGGAATATGGAAAATATTTTTTTTTGCCAACTCCAAAAAACAAACCCTGACAAAATATTCAATGCTAATAAGTAGACTTGCCTGACGCACTTGATTTATTAAATGGGTATTTCAAAACATTTAAATAATCGAGAATAGTTTTAGACCAAAAAGACCACCCTAATGTTCACCTTCCCTTCTTCCGTGTGTTTGTCGAAGAGAGAATTCTCTCTTTAGGTCCTACACTCACACATACAGACACACAGGCACGCAAGACACGTATTACGTATACGTAGGGGTTGCTGACCTCTTCTCAGGGTCGCCGAAGGTTGTTGAACTCGCTGTCTGTCTCGCTCGCTCCCGTTTGGGACCGGCCCTTGTCTGTTGACGAGGGTCTCTGTGCTGTGTGCTCCCTATTTACCCCGCATGCCCCTTACACCCCCTTTACCCCTGCACACTTTTTGCGGCCTGAAATGTGTGCTGGTCGTTGGCCTTTCCTTCCGCGCCCTCGTCGCCCCCTTTGTCGCTCCTTCGTGACGTAATGTGGCAACAGGGCATTCCCGATTGCCGCTGTGCTTCCTTTTCCTTCGGCAACAACCCCCCAGCCCCTCCTCCCTCCTTCTCCATTGTTGCCGCAGTCTTTTGTATTCCCATTTATTCGTTTTTTATTTAGGGGAAGCGAAATGTAGGGCTGCTGCCGATGCACTCTGCATAGTTCAACATTGTCTGAGGTTAGGGTTGAATGCTCGACGGGTCCGGGTCCGGGTCCGGGTCCGGGTTCGAGTCCGAGTCCAGGTCTGCTCTGCTCTGCTCTGCTCTGCTTTGCTCCGCTCTTTTCTGGTCCCGAGCCAATCCAATGCAAACTAAATATTACGGATCCCAAGCTCAGCCTTTTTCCACGCTTGGGATACTCCTTGTATTGGTATTTTTCGTTTGTCAAAACTTGGTTTTTAAATACATTCAGTTTAAACATTATCGTTTGACAGGACCAAAAGCAATACAGTTGAACTTTCGCCCAAAAATGTAGGATTCAATAAAAAAACATTTAATACCATGTAGAGATGCAAAAGTATCAGTTTGTATTAAGCCCCAAAATAATAGTTTTAGAATTATGTAGGATTATTTAAGATTAGGTTCTAAAGTGTTGGCTCACTAAGTCGAATACCTTTTTTGAGTAGTTCCAATATGCAAACAAAATATGTTTATTTCACAATTTTTAGCTAAATGATTTATACAACAGAGCTTACTATTGAGTTGTTTCTTTATTTTTACATCCCAGTATAAGTATTTCCCAAATGTTTAGGGCTGATTTTGAAAAATACTATTTATAGGGCTCACTAAGTCGAATACGATTTATTTGATTTTAGATAGTACCAATTATGCAAAAATCATGTTTTCTTGACAATTTTTGGGAGAGAGTTTACTTTTGAATTGATTCTATACCGTTTGCGGAAGAACTTAAATTAGGTAATGCCCAGCTCAATTTGCCTGTTCGTAATCTTTTGAATTTCACACTAGCCAACAGCAACTTTTTGTATCTGATTCCTCTAGGCCTTTAACACTTCTTGTCCTGCTCCTCCCCCTTCTCTTTCTTCCGCCCCCTTCCGCCTCCCTTGTTCCTCATATTTTCTTCACTTTTTGCTGTCGTCTGGTTTATCAGTCGGATGGTTGGCGCGTGGTTAGCTTTTATCGGTCATTCGCCTTCTTAACCAAGTGTGGGAGAGGCAGAGTAGATGAAGAGAATGGGAGAGAATGAGAGAATAAGAAGAAGATAGCAGTGTAGGAAGGGGGGTTAAGGAGGAGTGGGCGGAGAATCTAGGAGAGTGCGTAGTGGTCAGCAATGCGTCACAATCAATCACACGCAGAGCGAAAGGGAGAGAAAACAGGGGAAAGAGAGTGCGGTTGGAGGAGAAGTGGGGAAAGGGCGACCGAGCGGGGCAAGAGGAGGGATAATAAGAAGGAAAAAGCCATGACCGTGAAGTTTAACGCCCTCCGGACAATGTTAACGTCGGCGTCGATGCTGGCAGCGCTGCCCACAGTCCACAATCTGCAAGATACATTCCACAGCGCCACCTTTCCCGATCCGCTTTTCAATTTAAGTTCCACGCGCAAATATACAGAAACGCTAGTGCGTTAAATATTTCCTTAATTATACTGACATTTTAAACTTCTCGCATCCCGCTTTTATACTTAAAAAATATGGCTTTGCAGAAAAACGACATAAAAGCCGCACTTTAAAGCCGATAACTTTTCTAACAGAAATCATTTTTCGCAAAATCATACCTCGAAAGGTTATTAGTTTAAATCTCTAAATTTTTCAAGATTTGTGATTTAGATATCTTAAAGTACGACCTTAAACGTTTATCGGTCAATTTGGATGGATTTTCTTGAAATTTTAGTGATGCACCTCCTTTCATTTTTTTCAAAAGGTGAAAAATTACTTGAAAACAGCACTGCTAATCCATTACCTTTTCATAAAGTAATTCAATTTAAAAAAAAAGAAACATCTCTAAACATTCAGAGCGGCATCAATCTCTAAAAATCTTTGTATTTTTGGATCGTTTCTTAACACCTTTCAAATTAATTAAAATAAAATTAGAAAATTTTAAAATTTCTAGACGGCTTTCGGAATTATAATTCACTTCTCGGATTCTGGTGGTTTGTTGTGCCTGCTGACGAAAAGGGCGAAATTAAGCGCTCTTTTTTGACGTGCCACCCCCGCACTTCCCCCACTCCTTCGTCTTTGTATGTGTCGTCGGCAGAGGCAGCGACGTTGTCGTTTTTGTGGTTTGACATTGAACTCGAAATTGATGCTCCGCTCCGCAAATGCGTAGGCCAATCCGCCTCTCTTGGCCAACACCACCCACTCGCTAGCCCTCTCGCTCTAGCCAGTTCCAGCTTATTAGCCATTTCGCTTTGCCACCTTTTTTCCGTTTTTTTTTTTTTTGGCTTTTGGTTCAGTGAACTTTCGCATAGAAAGCGCACAACAGAAATCTCTTTTTTTTTGGCTTTGACTTTCAAGCTTACCGAAATATTGGTGGTTGTGTGTTTTTTTTGTTTGCGAGATAGTGTGGAAAATAAAGTGTGTGAGTATGCTAACAATTAGCAAGTGACAAAAGACTAGAAAACGTTTTTTAAACAGTGATAAGCAATAAAAAAATACTGAAAATGGAACACAATTTGTAGTTCTCACTACTTAATTCTTTGAAAATTATATTTATTTTATATAATTCCGACAGGATTACTGATATACTTCCATATTCTTATAGTAACATATTAGTATTTTTACATAAAGAAAAATGTTGAAATAATTTTTTAATAGTTTAATAACGTTTATTTTAATAAATGGATATTGATAATTATGTTTTTCTCTTTACAGATCATAATCGATGGATTCTTTGGCATATTAAACACGGCGATAGATAACAATCATTATATTAATTCCAGGACAACAAATTTACTCAATGGATATTGATAAATTTTTTTTCCCTACAACCATTACAAATAATATTTCAAAATTATGTGCGTCAAATTGCAATGAAATTGTACAAATTACATAATGGCTTGCAACGTTATTATAAAGGCTATTCCCACATTTTGTATTATATTTTTAACAAATTTGAAAATAGGAAAGAAAAATTCTGACGGTGTTTTTTGGTTTTTAACTGAATAATTTTTTAATTTTATCTATATTTTGTTTTTTTTTCAGAATCTTTTTCAGAATAAAAAAATTTGACCCATCCACCTAGCAACCTTTTTTTTGTTGCTGAAACATTAATCAGAGCCTTCCAATTACATATTTACATACACATGATTATATGTTCACAAATACATATATCATGAGATTTTTTATTGGGTAGGAAATATAAATAATGCAAAAGACTGAGAAAAATGTTGATGAAATCGAGTAGTCATAAGTCATAACCAGCGAACTAACGGAATCGGTGCGTGTACATTTAAAGTTTTTTGTTTTTTTTTTATTCTCCAATATGCTCCATATACATATTCAAAGAAGCGAATTAAGTTCATAAGCGACTAAAGAAAAGACCAACAGCAACAACAATGGCACAGCTCAAGAGCGTCAACAACAGCAAAAACAGCGACGACCAATTTTATGAAAGTCACAGTCAAGGTCAACATGCGTGCAAAGTGCGAGCGGGACAGCACGAGTGCTGGCAAAAAGAAAGAACCGCGGATCTTTGTTGTTAATGTGTATGGAAGGTTGGGGTGGACCTAGGGCGGTATGAAATACATAACGTTGGATAATTTTAACTTTGCAATCCACGGGGCGTATGAGTAATTTTTAAAGCCGATTAGCCTATTTCTGCAGAGCCAAAGCTTATATTTTGAACTTCTATACCAAATTTGGCTTCATTTTTGAATATGGATATTTTACATAGCATCAGTGTAAAAAAAATTTAATTTTTCAAATATAAAAGTTTTAATTGACCAGCTCAACCTTAAAATCTGTAATTACATCAATTTGAATTCATATTTAGGTATAAAATAAAGATTTTGGCAATTATTTCCACAGCAACAGGTGTCAGTGAGTTGTATTATAATTCCCTCGATACAGATCCCATCCGGTCCACCCCATGGAACATATTTTCGCTTTGCTTTCTATCTATGATAAGCACACAAAGAATTTCTTATTCGCACGAATGCGAAAGAAAGTGTGTGTGCTGGTGTGAGAGTGTGGGAGCGGTAGCGATCAACAAGGAAGTGCACGAAAATCGAAGTAGCCAACGAAAGGTAAAAAGCAACAATCGCAGGTTAAAAACGGAGCCAAAAACAGGCAAACAAACGAAATCAAATCAAAAGTAATAAAAAAAATGACTCACTTGATCCCCACGGCACACCAACACTAAGAGAGGCGCAAACGCACACAGCGCGCGCACACACAGATACAAAATGGCTAGGTCGGTCGTTCAACCTGAATTCAAGAGAGCGAGTAAGAGAGAGATTTTATATTTTTTTTTTGCTCTTTTTCTGTTTTGAACCGGCTTTTTTTTCGTTTCTCTCGCTCTTTATTTCATAACGCTTCTGGTTTCAGTTTTCGTTGTTGTTGTTGTTTAGGGTTTAATGACATTGCCGGTTCATCTTCGTCGTTGTTTTTTTTTCCTTTCCTTTCCTCCTCTTCTCTCTTTATATTTTTATTTTTATTCGTATTCGTTGTCGTAGTTGTTCTTTGCGGCTTGTTTATTTATTCTTGTAAGGCAAATAAAACTACTACAGAAAGAGCGACAACAACAACAGCAGCAACACTTAATTCTACCGACTGTACAGTAAAAACAAATGTAGAAATAACTGGCATTTACCGAAAGAAAGCTTAAAAATCCCACCACACTTACCCCGAAAGACAACAACATGTTCAACCGTATTGTAACCATTTCAATTTTTTGTAGCTGCCTTTTCGTTAATCTAAATATTTTTTAATATTATTTAAGGTGGTTGACTAACATAATCGAAAACGCAATTGTCGTGTGTGTGAAATGTGCAACAATAACAAAAACAATAAGAATTGCTGCAACTTTCTGCTCTGCTGTATTTTTACTTTTCAGTTGCTGTTGCGTTTGTTGTTGTTGCCTGCCCCCGTCGACGCTGCTTTCCTTCCTCTTTTTGCTTTTGCCTTTTGCCTTTTCCTTTTTTGATTTTGTTTCTGCTTTTGTTTTAGCGCGCTCACAAATGTGTGTTAGTTGGCGGTCATTCACACTGAACGTGCCCTTTTTGTTGTTGTTGTTGTTTTTTCTTTTGGTTCGTTTCGTTGTGCGCGCTCTCCGTGTGTGTGAGTTGTGTATGTGATTGAGTGCGTGAGAGTATCTGTGTGTGGAGCAACTTCAACTTAAACTTGACGTTTAACATTTTTGAATCTTTTTTTCATATATTTTTCCAAATCTTTGTCGTATACGTATCTTTTTCACCACATATACAAGTGAGAGTGAGAAGCAAGATATTTTTACATGTTTTTTTTTTGTTATATGCACTGCAATTTGCATTTGAGCTGGATTTGACGTCACGTATTACGCAATTCCGCAAAAACGACTAATTTAACCATATCTGCTTAAAAATTATCGAGCAAAAGAGACAGCAAACGAAGGGGGAAAGCATAGGCGAAAGCACAAAAACCAACAAACACAAGGGGGCGGATTGGTAATGGAAGTAGTGTAAAAGTAAAAGGTCATTGAACGAACATTGTACCTATTTCTGGTATTTACACACACATTCCCATTACCACATTGATGTTCTTGTGTATAGGTGTTGGTGTGTGGGCGAATTGTTATTACTATTCGCCAGTTACAAAAAATACATACACAAAGCGAACAAATTAAAAGAGGAATCCGAACATCCTATACCAAAGTTTCAAATAACATTTACCTTATAAACAGGGTATTACAAATGTCCCTTTCTCTCGAAGCTGTTAGGTATCTTTCTCATTACAGCCCTTTAATTTCCAAAAATTATTAAATGTTTGGGTGTACAAACAAGTTTAAACATTTGTTCCGGAATGTGGGAAAATTTAAAAAGTATTTTTAGCTGAAGCCGATGTTTTCCTCTTCAATCCCTATTTTCACAGCTAATAAAACCTCTTGGCTGGAAAAGGGCAAACTGAGTAATGGCTTTTTATATTCCGTACTCGAACAAGTCAACAACCGAGTGGAGAAATTGGGGAAATAAAGAGGAAGTGAAATGGTGAAATGGTTAAATGGCCGAAAGCTAAAAAGCCAGCGACGAAAGATCGCATCAATCACACCAAATCGGATCGGATGGAATTGAATCTCGGCAGATACGTATCTCGCATTCTCCGGCGTTGCATTAGTCCAGGACTTATCTGACGGATCATCATAAGTGTGAGATCTTCAAGTCGTCAGTCCAAAGGCCGCAATGTGACCATACCATTTCTTCTGCTGGCGAAAGCGGCCAAAATTGCTAAAGTTGCTAAAACGTCGAAGCGAAAAAAGAGCGAGGTGTTCAATTGTGACCCCGAACAATGTGATTCATCGGGGTATTGGGAAAGTGCAATCCACGCGGAAGTCAATTTTAAATTCCAGAGAACACACGCTCAAGGCGTTTCGTAACTTTTGAATGACGCCAGTTTAAATTCGATTATATTTCTGGACAGAGAAAGTTCTGAAACCAATATTAAACAAGGAAGCATATACCCTTGCAGCTTTTTTAAAAATTAAATTTGATTTGCAGCTCAATTATTCGATAGTTCTTGTAATAGCTTTACGATATCGTTTTCCAATCGTTTCGAAGAACTAAAAAAAAAAATTAAAAAACAGCAAAGTTATAAATTTATTTCATTTATTTTTCCGATTGTTCCTATGGGAGATCTATGCTATAGTCGTCCGGTCCGGCTCGTTCCGACTTATGTACTAACTGCAATAGAAAGATAACTTTTGGGAAAGTTTCATGCAGATAGCTTTAAAACTGAGAGACTAGTTTGCGTAGAAACGGACGGACAGACGGACGGGCAGACGAACATGGCTAGATCGACTCTCCTAGTGATGCTCATCAAGAATATATATACTTTATAGGGTCGGAAATGTCTCCTTCACTGCGTTGCAAACTTCTGACTGAAATCCTCTGCAAGTATAAAAAAAAGGTTACGAATGTCCAACAAATTACTTCATTTAATGGACAAATTTTCTAAGTATACTTTGTATACTAGAAGGAGAGAATAAAATTTAAAGAATGTTAATGTGTTTCTAAACTGCAAATATATTGGGATCAGTATATTTCGATTTCGGGGCTTTAAGTTTATTAGAAGGTCAAGAAATCTAACATACGAAATTGAAAGGAAATTAAAACATTGATTTCCAAAAAAGAATTTCGAAATGTTTCAAAATATTCCCCAATGGGAGAGGGCGAGCTGATGAATAAGAAAGCAATCAAATCCAACAGCACATAATTAGTAAACATGACTAAGGGATAGGAAAGCGCGGGACAATGAGGAGGAAATGAGGAGAGAGTCGATAGAGAGACAATAAGAACTTTATCGAGGCACTGACCCTTGGGTGATTTATACATTACGTATGTATGCATGGGTAGTACTGACTTCACGAACACTCCTTCTCTTTTGCTCCCCTATTTCTCCCACTCCTGTCCCTTTCTTCCTGTCTCCTACCCGTCACTATGCATAATATTGTCACAGCTATCAAATGGCAAGAAGAGCAAGTAAAACGACAAACTACAGATAAGGAAAATTCCTCCTTATTCCTTTCAACTTAACCCGAGTTTCGATAGGAATCAAGCAACTGTGAACCAAGTGGTATGTGGCACAGGGAACGAAACGTGGCGAAGAAAGCGGAACGAATCGGAACGCTTGTGATAAGCATGTTTACGTATGGAGTTCTCAGGTGCATACCCACCTTATCCCAAGGGAGTTATTGTATAGGCGCTAAATAAACTCCAAGTTCGTTGGCATTGATTAAAATGCAAGGAGAAACAAAATGAAATCACACAAATCGAAACAAAATGAAGTGAATCAAAAGCGACAACCACAAAAGGTTGTAACGCTAACAATATACAACAAAAGTTTTATAAAAAGAAAAGTTAGAGCTAGTTTCCTTTGAAAATTGTTGTACAAAAACTAAGGCAAACAATAACTACTCATAAAAAAATAGAATATGAACAAATTTGACCAAGCGATTGTATAAGGGTAAGTATTTGTCGAAGAGACAAACCAATATTAGGAGACCTAATATTCAATTAAAAACTGTAAAACATTGTTGGTTAGCTAGACCAATATTTAACGTCCAAACAACTAAGATCAAAAAGAATCTATATATTGTGGTAATTTAAATATTTAAGCTGAAAAAGCTATTCTTCCGAGTTTTCCAAACTGGAATTGGAAATTCTTTAAAAATCCACAGTATTTTACTAAAAAATAATTTATTTTACTGCTTTCGACATTTGACAGCTGGCAGAATTTAGGATGCAGCAATAAAAGCTATTTGATTTTAGGATTTCTGGGTGCATGGGCATTTTCCTGTATTTTCCCTTAATTGGCCACCCAATATGCGTGTGTCTGCGTGTATACTTAAACCTTTGCCTCCCAATCTTCCCACCCTCTCTGCCCATCTCTTTCTCGCACGTGTATGCCATGTAAAACGGGGGTTACATGACATTGAAACCGAATTTGAAGGTTTCAGCGTTTTGTGTCTCTGGACAGGGTAAGTTCTACTGCTTCGCCAGAAATACCTACGAAAAGAAAAACATCAGAAACGAAAAATAAAAAATGGAAAACGAAAAACAGAAACCAGAATAAAGCGTTGCCCCTTTTTTACGGGTTCTTCCTTGTTTCTTTGCTGTAATGGCGAAATATACACAAATTTTGGAATCTCTCTGACGCCCTTGTCACTACATTTTTGGTCATTGGCCTCGCTCGAACACACAGATACAGCGCACACTTGCAAAAGTACACCAGTGGCCTACGCTGAAGGGAATCAGAGTTTTGTTGACTGGAACACCAAATATGTATGTTAGTCCCCCAATCCTTACAATAACTATAACCAATAAGCTGGGCAATTAATCTAATTATTCTCATGCCGTATTATATTGGAAAACTTCTGAGGCGTGAACCCCCCTTTCAGAAGCCACCGCCTACACCCCTGAACCCATACATATATACCAATATAGAGCCATTTGGGACTTGGTAACAAGCGGCAGTCGTAATTCGAAGAAGCAGGGAGCAAAAATAAAACAATACCAATGCCTAGACCTTACCGCCACCCCCTTACTTTCTGGATCCCCCCCCCTTGGGTCCCCAGCCCTGTGGAGAGTCCCCAAGTTCCAGGCGTTGTTATCGTGCGTTCGCCAACCCACCCGCTACTCACAAACACACACAAATCGGCAATCAGGAAGAAGAAACCAGCCAATAAAGTTGGGGTCGGACTAAAACCGCACCTTAGATTCCCTTTACCCATTAGTTGGTAAAGGTAAACTTTCGGAATATATTTAAATATATGAACATGCACTTATAGCAATTCAACAAAACCTAAATCAACAGAATTAATCGAAATTTACAATTGCTATCTTACTTTATCATTAATTGTATTTCAAAATTCACATATCTGACTTAATCTAAAGAGTAGGGAAAATGAGGGTGGAAAGTATTGCCCTGGAATAGGGCATCTGGGAAGTCGATTAAATAATTAAATTTTTTGTGCCATCGAAATCGTACTCATCGACATTCAGCATCAACGATTGTTTATCAATGTGTAAATAAGCAGCGTTTCGTACCGCACTCGTATTCGTATTTTGTATCTGTGTGTGCGTTCCCAAAAATTTCAATAGCAAAGGTCGATGAACTCGCGCCAGTGCGCGAGAGAGAGAGAGAGTGGGAGAGGGAGCGCACATTTTTTACGTTTCTGTTCCGCATTTCTCTGAAAATTTCTCTCGACTCTCTTTGGCACGCTCTCTTTGACTGCGTTGTTGTTGTTAAATTTGCGTTTTCATTCATAAACAGAGAGCGGCGAATTTTTTTTTTTAGTTATCTCGGCCAGGCCAACGAACCGGGCTCATGTGCTCCCTGCACCCCCGCCCCTGCCAATGTCCACCCCCTTCGTGAACTTTAAGGCGCAGTGACTAAGCGCGCCCTCTTAAACTCCTAAACTTAGGCCCGTTCTACAAGGCAATCCCAACACAGACACGGCAATTATAATGCCATCACCCGGATTATTGGTCAGTAATTAAAGAGTTGCGCGATGTGGTAAAGTTCCTTGGTTATGGAGTTAAATAGCACATGCAATTAATTGGAAGAATACCTTCTCTCTGAACCAGCTTAGTTAAAATTTATTTATATTTTATATGCCGATGCGACAAGACTAATTATTCTATTATTAAATCGGTCACTTTGCAAGAATATAAGCGAGTTTATATTTTACAAGACTTACGATCCAATGCATAGGTAAAATATATATATTAAGAAAAGTTATATTCAACATTCGATTAAATTTTCATTAAGTTCTAAATGTCTTACCCTTGTAATTTAAAGGTAGAAGTTGCTTATTGAATGGCGCAAAGTATTAAATATGATATGTCTGCATTTGACGAATGTTGTTGTATTATTGAAGGGCTAGAAATTTATATGGTGGTGGAATATGAGGGCACTCACTTCAATTGGTCTCGTTGCAGCGGTGGCATCTTTGTGGCATTCGGCTGGCGCTTTTTTAATGGCCAGCGTTTGCGAATACCGTTGATCCTGGAGCCAAAAGCGATACGGATATCGATGGTGGTGATGGAACTGGGGTGATATCCATGCTCCGCCAGCAAGCGATCACCGAATACCGTTAGAAGTTAATTTGCGGTTGGTTTTAATCACTTTTCTGTTATAGCTTTTTGTTGTTTAACACTCAACACAGTAAGACACAAGCTCTGCTTCTTCTTTTTCTTTGTATTTTTGGGCGTTTGGTAAACTTTGGATTTCAATAACCACTGTTGTTATTGTTGTTGTTGTTGATGTTCACATTAGTGTATTTTCTTACGTTTTGTTTTGCGGTTGTTGACTCAAGATTTAGCAGCTGTTGATTTTTTCCTGGGCTTTTTAGTTATATTTGCATTATTTTTCGGGTGGGGGAAACGTCAGCTGCAACAGAACACACACATAAAAAATATAATTAAAAAAAAGGTCAGTGGCAAAGTTGCATTATGCATTTTAAGCGCCGCACTCAAACTGACACACACTCAAAACAAAAACAAAGGCAATATTTTAAGATCTTTAAAAACACATATTTGTATTTTTGTTGTCTTTGTTAATTAATTTTTTTTAAATATTTTGTATAATATTTTTCAAAAACGTTTAAGCTTTTTGTTGCACTTGTCATATTGTCGCACACACACACACACAATGCACTTTGCTGTAAGAGCCGTTAAAATTTATTTGATATATCCAATCTTTGGTGGTAAAAAAAAACAGTCGTGGCAACAAAAAAACGAAAAAAAAAAGTTTTTTTATTTTGTTTATTTCGAGGGGCACCAACAGCGGAAATAACGTTTGAATTTCGAAGCGTTTGCCTTTCGAAGCGTTTGCGGTTGGAGTTTGCGTTCCGGGCGCGAATTCGAATTTATCTGCAGCTCGACAACAACAAAGCGGTAGAGATGGCGAAACCTTGATAGAAACATCGATAGGGCTATCGGTGTCGTCGATGTTTTCAAAACATCGGTTTCATCGATGTTTGGCGGGGTAACTCAATGTTTTTCCATCTCTACTCTGCTTTCCTTCTGCTGCAGCGCAATAGCAGATTTCCAACAGAAATGTTAAGAATTAACGTATTCCTAACATAAATGTTAAGTATTTAAGTTTTCGTAACAGAAATGTTAAAAATCAATGTTTTCCTATCAGAAACTTAATTTTCTCGCTAGGGTGGCGAAGCATAAGTCCCAGCGATGTAATCATCATATGGTTGAGAACTTTGAGAAGATAAAATATAGCATACATAAATTTTATTGGGCTAAGAGATTTCATTTGACGGATTAAAAATATATATATAATTGCATACCTTAGCGACGCTGAAAAAGGCTTTGGTATTTAAAAATAAAAATTAATTAAATGATTATTGTTTAACTTTTGATGATGATGTGCATTGAAATGATTTTAATAATAATTTGTTCTTAAAATATGATATTTACTATAAGTTAACCATACGTTGTAAAAAAAAACAGAACATATTATTTTTGGTTTAATCTCTTAATTTAATCTTCTAGCTAGACAGAGAAAGCAAAACTTTCGGCAAAAAAATGAATGAATTAATGACCCACAGTGCAATGATCCAAATGCCAAAAATGACAAATTAAATATGATAATTTGAGTTATAAAGGCAGTGGTATATCTTAAAAGTCTTCTGGCTTAGTTCTATAAAAGTCTGTATTTAAAACTTGGTTTGAAATTTCGGGCCGATTTTTTAAAAATCTACTACTTGTCTTTCAGGCTTCCGACTTCAAAGTGGTATATCTTGAAAGTCTTTTATGTTTACGATATAAGTTCTTAATTAATTTCTTTTCTTTCAGGCTTCCGATTTCAAAACGGTATATCTCGAAAGTCTTGTGGCTTAAGCCCCTAACAATCTGCATTTAAATTTTGTTTTGAAATTTAGTTGTTAATTTTACGATATAAAATGATAGTTTTCGTGCGTCGAAACGGGTTTCCATGTCGAAACAAAACGGTTAACGGCCTTACATGTATAAATACATTTTACACACCATCTTACACGTCATTTTACATACTGTACATAAACGAGAACTAGTAACGTTAACTAACAGGATTTAATTGTTTAAATATATTAAATGGAGTAATCATTTATAATTTAAATATTTATTTATATAACATTACATAAATATATATTTAATGACGGGGCAAATAATCAATCAATAATCGAGTAAGCAGGGTAGAATATTTAATTATTTATTTCTATCCTATTCCTATTCCTAGTGGCTAGCAGCCGATCGTGTTGGCGTTGATGAACTGAACAAATAGCTGCGGCACCTGCTCTAGTGGAGTGGGCGCCGTCTGGCTGGCGCGACAAGTGCTTGTAATGAACTTCTGACGCAGGCGGTTCAGCTGAAGGGCGTTCATCGAGGTAGCGACCTTCACAGGGCTGCTGCTACCCGGGATGCGCAGCTGGCCGAAAGCCTTGATCTTGACGGCACCGAGGATCTCCTTGATGATCGACTGCATGATGTTGTCCAATTCGAAGAGGTAGTTGGTGGCTCCCAGCGGTGGCTGCAAAATATAAGAACTTATATGAATATTATATTTTTAAATTAATTATATATATTTTAAATATATTCTTTTTTTATCTCAATCTTTACTATTAGAAAATGAATAATTTATTTAATTGCAATTTCTAGTAGTCTTTAGAAAAATGGGAGGCATAACATGCACCTTCCAAAGGGTGTTCTGATTTAAAACAGCAGTTTTTAACGCAGTCCCTTTCCTATACAATTTAAAAATATATTGACTAATAGTTTCTGTCCAGGCACGAACAGCAGTTCTTGACTTACATTCTGGGTGCTCTGGTTGGGCGGCAGGGGCTGCGTTTCGTACAGGGACTTGTAGATGGCCTCCACATCGAGCGTGTCCTCGGGCAGGGCCACCACCAGCGGACTGTCCCACCGGTTGTTGCTCTGCGGCTCCTCGTATCGCATGCACAGGGCGTCGAATGTGTCGCGGGTGTAGGGAACGTTCGAGTTTTCCACCGGCTTGTCCTCCTTCACCGCTGATTCGCTGACGCCAGGCAGCTCATCCACCGCCGTTCGCTGCACATTGAAGGTCCACGCCTGCTCCTGGGAAATACAGCAGAATAGGGTGCACTGGGTGGTCCGGGATGCCTTGGTCATGCAGTACAGTTCGTAGCGATAGCCTAAAAGAGATATAGTGGGCTTGATGTGACATCTCTTTTATCAGCTGAAGCTTGACCAGAACTGACCCTTGATGTAGTTGCCGGCGTCCAGGATGACCAGATCCTCCTTGTTGAGGTGGCGCGAAGCCTCCGACTTGAGATCGCTGCGCACCACCTTCTCCTTTTGCGAATCTCCCGCATGCGAATTCTTGCCGAACAGAGCCTTTGGCACGGCCTCATTTTCGCTGATCAGGTGCACCTTCCTGCCGCGCTCCACGAAGTGATCCCGCAGCTGACGGGCACGGGTGGACTTTCCGCTGGCCGGCAAACCCGTAATTACCACAATTGGCATGGTTTCCCTCACCTTAAATAACAACAATAAATAAACAAAAAATAATGGCCATACACGCTGCACTGCCTGCAGTGTTGGTTATCGACCACCTTGCAGGTGTAAGAGATGACTAAACATATTTCGAGCTAAATCTAGCTATTTTAGCCGCTACGATTTGAACGATTTTAAAAACAAAATTGTTCAAGTTCAATGTTACGTGTTGAATGTTGCAATGTGCAACATACCAAATGCAATATGCAAATTTACAATTAACATAAACGTGCAATTTGCAATGTGCCACTTATAAGATAACATTCATGTAATGTTAATTAAAATACAACTCCTAACTAGTCTAAGCTTAAAATTAAACAAAAATCATCATTAAAATAGGTGTTAGTAGAAAAGTATTTTTACAGCAAATTTAAAAGCTATAAATCTAAGAGATGATGCTTATAAGCAGAAATTGATTTTTTTCTGGTTAAAACCCTCAAAAATGGGACTCATGCTGATCCGGTTAACATCTTAACTGGTGCCATTATTTATATTAAAAAATGAATTAGTGCATTTTTTCTGTTAGTTTGTAATAATTGCAATTATTAAATTTAAAAACATAAAGTATTTAATTTAAGAGCAATATTTTTAAGAGTTTCGAAATTTAATTTTCTAATTTATTAATTCTGTTAGCTATTTTTGAAATGGCAACAGCACAGCTGTCTAGGTATCGAGCAGTGTTGAGAAACGAGCACGACTTGACGTTGACCTGCACATTCGTGTGAGTTTAAATATAAAACCTTTAAAATCCGGGTGACGGAATGGCCGAGCCGCGCCGCCGTTTCCGCAACAAGAAGCGAGATGACAACCCCTGCGGCATCCTGGCGCCCGTGACCATTGCCCGGCGCGAGGATGCCCGCCTGGTGCAGCCAAAGATTCTGCTGAAGAAGGACCGCGACCGGGACAAAGAGTGGGACAGGAATGGCGATCGGGATCGGGACCTGGTCAGGGACAAAGAGGCGGAGCCTAGTCCCACCAGAAACACTAGTAGCAGTTACCCCGATGCATCAGCGGCCATCAAGACGGTAATCATCAATCGTACGTGCGATCTGCGGCCATCGGACAGGTGTCATCAGATATCCATGCTTGGAGGAGGAGCACCCAACTCGATGGAAGGAGGAGCTCCTGCCCAAGCCGTGCCGTCGACCTCCGTCTGCGCTGCCTTGATTAGCTCTGCACCTTCGCCGAATGGCCAAAGGGACAAAAGCAACTGCGCAGGAGCCGCAGGCGGCTCAGCCGGAGCAGCAGGTGCCCTCCAGGAGCTGCAGCCGCCGCGCATGAACCGTCCCACGCCCCTCATAATGGCCAATGGTGTCTTTAATGCCACTGCCCGCAAGGTGTTCCACAAGACCAACACAGATTTCACTGTCTTAGGCGTTTTGGGTGGCCAGTGTTCCGGCAAGAGCACGCTGCTCAATCTCCTCGCTGCTGAGCGGTCCCTGGACTACGACTACTACCAACACCTGTTCTCGCCAGAGGCGGATGAGTGCGTCTTTGCCACCCGGCACAAGGCAAAGCCTAATAACGGACAAAAGAGTATTTTGCGTCCCCGCACCGAGGCTTTGCAGTTCTTCATCACCCGGGAACGTTACATACTGCTGGACACGCCACCGCTGCTGCTGCCCGTGGGCAAGGAGCCGGACCATCAGGATCTGAACTCCCTGGCAGCCATGGCCCAGATGCTGAGCGTGTGTCACGTCCTGATTTTGGTCATTGACGGCTTGGCCGTGGAGCAGTTGCGTATATTGCAGGCTGCCCTTCGACTCAGACCCACGTTTCCCTGCAAGGGCTATGTGCGGGACCACCTGCCGCAGGTGCTGTTCGTGCGCACACGTGCCCAGCGGCTGGATTTTGAGCCGGTGCAGCGGGAGCGACTGGATAAGAAGCTGGCGTTCCTCTACGGGCCCACGGGATTGCCTATTTACCGGGGCAGAGGCGAGGCACGCTGTTTGAACACATTTCTGCTGCCGGAAGTAAGCAGTAATGCAGCCACCGCTTTTCACGCTGGCCTGGGCGAACTGGTCCGTCAGTTTCGTGAGCGTGTGCTTGGTGCCACGCGCGTTTCCATGTGCCACACAAGCACCGAGCTGAGCGAGGCCATCTGGTTCGAGATACTGGCGGAAAGCGCCCGCAAAGGTGCCCCCCATTTCGAGAAGATATATGCGGAGATCAAGCTGCGCCACTTGGACACTCGCTGCCAGTGGCGGTCGGACAATTGGCGCACCTTCCTCAGTGGAACAGGCACCGAAAGCTGATCCAAAGAACTGTGTTATTGGGCAGGGATTACTTGGACCATTTTAGAGATTAAATTTCCAATATCACAGCTGACCTCTCTTTTTACTGCTAAATTTGTATAGTGCATAGGGTCAATGTTCATTTTTGAAAGAGTTGTTAAGAGTTAACATATGAATCAGAAATTGAGAGTGTGACTGATATACATATTGTTTCACCATTAAATAAAAGACTTCACAGAAAACAATTTAAAATTTGCAGAAAAAGTATTTACAATTTTAAGTTGAAATTCCACGCTTAGTGTACAACATTGGAGTTTTGTATCAAACCGATTAATAATACATATATTGAGTTGGTAAATTAAAGAAACTCATTTAATAAATAAAAATTATTTATTTATTTAAATGTTTTGTTTTGGTATATTTGAGTGGCCTATTTCGAAACACTCTGTTTTGTATTTGCACGATTTTACAGCAAAAAAGCTGCTTCAATTTGTATATTTCGAAATTGGTCTACAAAAAAAGATTTTTACTGAATAGAGGCATAACATTTAATCTACAACATCGTAATATTGTTGTGTCAACTCGAGTTCACTGTCTTGCCTGTGGCTTAATGATGATTAAGGTGTTGGTGATGGCATCCGTAGGTGGGTTTGGATTCAGATTTGGGTTCGGTTGTGGGGTTGGGTTTGGATTGAAAGACTATCACGTTGGCTGGGCCACATCAGTATCATCGTTGGCCGCGGCCGTGGCCTGCTGATTCAGCTGCTCCTCCTCGCTGTCCTCGCGCACAATGAGATCGTGTGGCTCCCGAGAGGCCTTGCGCTTTCCCCGCTGCTCCTCAAACGGATCCGGCTTGCGACAGACCCAGAATAGGCTCTGATACTCGCTCTGCTTCATCGACGACGGATTCTGGGCGTACTTGGTGCGAATGCCTGTGCGCGATTTCTCGATCACAAAGCCTACACTCTCCATGATGATGCAAATGTCCTCGAACGTCGGCTCAATGCTGTTCTGTCCGCTGACGTCACTGTAGTGGTACAGCAGCGGTCCGAGATTCACCCATATGCCACCAGGCACGAGAATTCTGCAAGGTAAAATGTTTGTCAAGACTAATAAAATAAATGGATCTCCTTCGCAACACACCTGTAAATGGTGCGTATAAAGTCAATTACGTTATTGGCGCAATCGATGAAGAAGCACGTTGCCACACAGTTGTAGGTGTGCGGCGTCTTGTAAACCTCCAGAAAGTCCCCAGCGGCTATTTCAAAATGGCCCTTGGGCGGATTCTTCAGCGGGCAGACATCGGGGAAGCGAACGGCGGTCACCTGATCCTCGCGCCTCAGGTTGTTCACATACTGATGCACCCACGGGTACAGCACGTACTTGTTCTCGTAGTCGCAGCTACCACCGAGAAGGAAAAGCAATTCCAGAACATTGTAAATAATCAGCGTTAGATAAAGAAGAGGAGGAGGATCAGGAATTCAGTACCGAAACTGAAGTGTTCACTCACAGATTGAGGACAAAGTTGGAAGCAATCAGCATAAAATAGGAGAACTCGTTCCCCTCGCACGAGTATCCCAAGCATGCCAGCTCGTAGGTGAGCCGTCCTAATCCCGCTCCAGGCACCAGGATCTTAATCTCCTTCAGCTCGCTGTTCATTAAAGGAAAAGAATATTAAAACAATAAAACATGAATGCTCGAAAGCACTCACTAATCGCCGGGCTTGTAGTACTCAACGATGCTGTCGATGATGGGCTTGTAGGACTGCTCCCGCTCCAGGGCGCCATCGGTGCTCCAGTCGCGCGCAATCAACTTCAATGTCGACTGGGCCTTTAAAATTTTGAGAGGTTCAACGTCAGCTTCATCGAATGGAATATCATTCTGTGAGTTGGATAAGAGCGGGTGCGAAATACGGGATGCGGGTGTCATGTACAGATATTTAAGAGAAACATAAAGAAAAGGAATATGAATATATGCCGAAAAAAATAATATAAGAATTTAATTTTGTGAATAAATAAACATACTTAAATAGTTATAGAGGTTTTTTGGGTGTCTAAGATTACTAATGCTAAAGTTTACAATTTATTCAAACTGAAAACTGTTATTTTGTGCAAATTGTTATTTAAAAAGCTAAATAATTTAATTCATCTTTGCCCAACTTAAATTTGTTCATATAATATAAATATAGACAATTCTTGATAAAATGCGACTAATTGAAATCATGAATAACCAAACGTTAGGAAAAATATATTATGTAAATATTTTGTTTTAAATGGAAAGTTCGGTGGATGAGTGAGGATGAAGGAGTGCGTTCTAGGTTTTTTAAAGATCTAGACTGTAGATTCTAGAGCTTCTTTAGCTGTTTACCTGGTCCATATCACCGTGCCTCACGTTCGGCGGCGGCTCATCAAACTCCCACCGGTCCGTCGAGTTTTCTGTCGATTCTTCTGCCGGATAGAGCACACGCTCCCGCAAAATCTCCCGGATGACCGCCTGGTTGCGATCGATACACGTGCGCACGCACTCCAGATGTCCTCTATACTTGGACAGCATGTGCTGATCCTCGCCAGATAGGCTGTCCAGGTAATCCATGGAGCGCTTTAGCCGCTGGCACGCATAAGGCCTGTATGAGAGAAATTAATTGATTTCCATTATCAGTCGATGCCACTTAATGCCGACGAGCACGCTTATCACCAGGGATGACGGGATTTCAGACTTAACTTAAACAAAGCGGGGTAACTAAAAACAAATGTGCAATTGCAATTAAAAAAAATTAACTAAAATTAATATCTTATTAAACTAAACTAAACTAAAAACTAACAAAATACATTTTTTTGCAACGCTTTGTCAAAAATAATTAAAGACCATCACTTCTTTTATTCAACCCACCTAAATATGTTTTTGTCCATACAAATGTCTTTGAGATCTAAAAATTACAAAAAAATTATTGAATAATGGTGTATATTCTACAATATTTCCACGCCACTACTTATTATCCTAGACTTGTAGAGAACATTTTTAGTAAGACATCAATGAACATTAATAGGTACCGCCAATATTTGAAAAAGCTAGCCAGATTTGGCCTCAATCCACCTACACCGACAGCACTGACATGCACGCACGATATGAAACAAAACGAAACGGGAGTTTGTCGACAGCTTGTCTGCACATGTCGTTGCTCCCCTCCCTCTCCCACTGCGCCCAGCCCCACCTCCCCATTTACCGTTAGCCGGTGGAGGCAGCATGTGCCCCAAAGCAGCAACAAAAACAGTACTTACCCGTAATAGAGGAAGGCGTTCTGCACCTTTTGGATGTGCTTCTCCTCCTCCTCCTCGTTGGAGGTGAACGCTTTGGAAAGCTGCTCGTCCATCTTGGGATGCATGGGGAACATGGCGCAATCCATGGTGCTCATCTGGGGCGCTTCAGCGGCGGAGTCTTAGAAAATTTACACTAGTTATATCAAAAATTACGGCATTTGCATTGCTCTGTTTTAGTCTTTATTTTGGATTAAAGGTGGGAAAGCATCGATAGTACCGATGGTAGTTTGTAAGAACGATGTTTGGCAGGGAGTCATCGATATTTTTCCAGCCCTATCTACGGTCAAGTTCCCGCTAACTATCGATAAGCGTGTGATCTTGGGCGCACTTTTTGAAAGCTTTAAACCTTGTCAATTGAATTTCAAACTTGCTTGTGCAAATAAATAAAGTTAAATCAACCCTGAAAATATAAGAAAAATGTATTCGTCAATACACTTACTCCACAAGCTCATATTTTATTAAAATTGTATAATACTCAAATTTCCTTATGATTCAATATCAAACCAAATATGATTCGATATATTACGCTTCGATACCTTTGTTTTTTTCTGAAAATTCAAAAAGTCAATAAACTTGATAATGTATTTAACGGTGTTGTTTATTTTCAGTTTAAACTGAAACCGGGTTTTTCCTTTGGAAATCTAAATTATTTTAAACTAACAAGCAATCGTGCTCAACCAAACATTGATTAAACTGGTGGTGTGCAGAATGTTTCGTTTGACTTATTTACACAATCGATTTATTTTTCCGTTGGCCTTCTGCTCCACGGGCATCTGCACGCTATCGCTTACAGCTGGATCTTACGTGTCCGCTTTATCTTCGTGTTTTTGTGATGTACGAATATAACAGGTAATTCCGGGATGTGAAGTAGGCGGAGTTGGAATGAACGAAAGGCGGGCACAAACAATTAACAGGTAAAACAGAGAAATATACATAAATGCTAAGTGCCAACAAAGGACCAACATGTAAAATAAATAAACTAACACTATGCGTACAGTTAGCTATCAACAGTTCCGAAGATCGGGTCCGGGCCCGGGTCCGGCGACTATGCCTGCAGTCCGGTTCTGGCCCCCGATCCGGATCCTGTCCCAGTTCCGGCGCCCTCATTGCCGTTGCCCATTGTCTCGACGTCCGCGTCGATGAAGAGCCGCATGAACTGGATGCACCGGCTGTGGTAGTCCATCCAAGCGGCACGCTCGTTGCTGCGCAGCAAAATACGGCCAAAGGTGGAGGCTGTCCGGAACAAATAGTCACATAGTTACATACAAGGCCAAACGTCAAGGAGCTAGGATCTACCCACCGACTTGATGCAGGTCGTAGTACTGGCTCTCAATGCCCGCGCGCAGGAACATGCACAGGTGCATAAAGACGTTCCTCTTTGGCGGACTCAGCAGCGATATATAGTCCATGGCCTGCGACTTGCTGGTGCATTCCAGCAGGTTCTCGACCACCGGCTCCAACAGTGCCTGCTCCGGCAGATCCAGTAAAAGCAGCAGCGCTTGCGCAGCAGTCTCCGCATTAGCAGCTGCAATTCGGATATACGGATATAATCAGAGCTTGAGTAAGAGCAAAGCAACCATATAGAATCCACTTACGAAACGGCTCATCCGACCAGGTGTCCAGCCAGTCGCGCACCGAGTTGAACTGGGCGCCGAGGGAAAGACGGGAGTCGTAGGACGGGAACGCGCCCTCCTGTCTGGAACCCTGCCTGTACAGATAGTCGATCAGCAGGAAGAACTCCCGCGGCATGGTCACGCGATACTCCGGGGATTCGTTATTCATCTGTTTGAGTAAATAAAATAAGCATTAGCAATATTTTGGTATTTGCTCTTTACTCTTTACTACGAGATAGTATTTGTATTGTATTTTTTAATTAATTTCAAAAAAGAATTTTAATATTCCGGTTTTCAAAAGTCATATCTCTAAAGGTTTGTGCTTTAATTATCTAAAGGACTGTGAACTCCCAAGTTAAATTCTAATACTCACCAGCTGCTTAATCTGGTCCTGGGAGTACTCGCTCAAGGGACGATCGGTGCGGCACATGGTCTCCATGGAGAGGCCGAAGCAGCTGGGTTGGTAGTTGCCGGTCACCGTGATGAAGATGTCCCTGCCGTTCTCCACGTCCAGGATGAGAATGTCAAAGTTATCGCTGTCCCGGATCTTGCGTAACAAGCCGGCGATGGTGCGCACATTGACGTGCATCTTCAGACGGATGCTGCGGGCGGAGTCGATGAGCAGAGAATCCTGCCGCGGATCGACATGCAGCCAGGGCTCACAGATGGCGTGGATGTCCTTCTCCTTGAAACTAAAGTCCACGGGCAGCGGACAGTTGTTGTAGACATTGAAGTCCCGTATGCTCGGCTCGTTGAAGCGCACAGTTCCGAAATCGATCACCGTCTTCTCCACATTGATCTGCGGCTGGTTGTCGTTCTCCCGCTTGTCCACCGCCTTGAGCACCTCCTCCTGCACCCGCTTGTACTTGACCTCGTCGCGCGTCTTTATCTTCACTCGGAACACGGCGTAGACGGGCTTGTGGTCGCTCTGCCGGATCTCCATGATGCTGTTGTAGGCCAGCTGCTCGATGCGCGTTCCCTTCCAGAGGACGCGGTCGCAGTAGGCCGGCGCCCGCTGCTTTTCGCTGCTGTCGTAGTTGTCCGTGCCCGGGTCATACTTGTAGGTCGGCCGGAATTTAATCTCGCCCTCGGTGTAGCCCTCGAAGCACTTGCCGCGCCGCATCTCCTGCCGCAGCTGGTCGTACTGCAAGAGCAGCTCGTAGGTTTGGACATCGCTCAGCGGTCCTGGTCGCTGTTGTCCGGGCGGCTCCTGAATGCGATAGTTCAGATCGCCCAGCCAGAAGATGTGACTGGAAAACGAAAGAGATGGAAAATCAAGTAAGCTCAGGCATTTAAAATGGCCATTAAATATAAAACTTAGCCCATCATTATATAATTTTCGTAGTTGCTACCTTTTTTGTATCTTCCCTCTAATATTTAAAACTCTTTTTTATTATATCATATCACAAGCTAAGACAATGAAATCGTCATTTGTGGTTTACACGTCTAATATTTGAAGATTATATTTAAAGCGTGTCCAAGCTAAGTTAAAATAATAATTGAAAAAGGTAAGTAATATTAGCAATTGTGGATATTAGATCTAATATTTGCAAGCCTCTTTTGATATTTTATGCACTAACTTAGTGCCACTAAGAATGTAGTTAAAATTTTACCAAGTTTTCATGATAAAAAGGTAGTTCATTTTGTCCAGTATGTGTGTTTAGTCAATCGTTCTGAGATTCATATCTGGTTTAAGGCAACAAATATATACAAATCACGTGAACTCACTCATGGTCGCTGATGGTGCGTCCGTCGTCGAAGCGTATTCCCTCCACGATAGCGTTGTAGTCCTGGTTCCGCTCCTCCACGTAGCCCATGTGGGCGGCCAAATGGGAGTTGACAAAGCAGATGTTGCCCTCATTGAGCTGCAGGCTGATGGCCACGCCCCCCTTGTTGCCCAGCGTATTGAAGATTCCGCGTGCGACCGACTTGGGGCGGCAGCGTATGATGTGCTGGCGCAACTGCTTGCGCACGATGACCGTTAGCATGGTGGCCACCAGCCGATGCGACATCAGGATCTCGTACTCTACATCCGGGTGGACGCTGTCCATCATATTATCACTGCCAGAGGGAGGGACAATTTTAAAGTTTATGGGGCCATACAATCGCAGAAACACACTCACATCCACTGCTTCTCGATGGCCTGCACCTGAGTCGAGTTCAGCATGGCCTTTGTGGGAGTGTCCAGCTCCTGCAATCCAATGGCATAAATATCCGGCGGCTGTTCACTGCACGCCAGCCATGGTCGCAATGGATTGCTGCTGTCGCTGCAAGTCTTGTTGTTCACGTTCCACGTGGCACAGTAGATACTAAAAGGAACAAATGAATGATTATAATCGCGTGGCAGAGAGTGTGCTCCAACTCACATAATGTCCTTGTAAACAATATACTCGCTCTCGCGCTTCTTCAGCTCCTGCTTGACCTCGCCAATCTGGCGATAGTCATTGAGCCACCTAAAGTTGAGCACCGTTTCGGGATCGTGCTGGACCATGGTGCTCTTAAAGGAAATCACCTTGGCTACAAACTCCTCGTAGTGGTCGCCTTCGGTGGTGTAGTAGTAGTACTTGATGGGGCCATCCTCGGCAGTGGACAAGTCAAATTGCTGGGTGGTGATCGAGCTCTTGCTATCTGCAATAGAGCCAGAAGACAATGTAAATATAACAAACAAACGTACAAAATACGTTACAAACTACAGATATTTCTTTACGTAAATGCACAGCTATTCTGTTATTTGCCTATAATTAAGTAAAGACTATTATTGATTAGGTGCCTACTTTACAAATAGTTACTATTCAGTGCCAGGCTATGAGTTAAATATTTGCCAACTATTTAAAATGACAAACAGGCGTTACAACTGGTGGTTTAAATAAAACTAGCCGTAGAGATACATCAAGTTGTTTATGTTTTTGAGCTAAGGGTTATCTTGAATCTTGATTTGTAGCCACATCTATGAGCCAAAGGTACTTCTCACCCTGCCGCAGCTGGAAATTGTGGTCGATGGCGAACACTTTGTTGATGATCAGCTCGTTCACGGAGGTCAGCGGAGTGCGCAGGTAGGAGAAGGCGATGATGGCGAATGTTCCGCCCGATTTCGAGGAAACAAGCGCCAGCAGTCGATTTGTATACTCCGGACCTTTGATCTGATAAGCCTCGAATAACTGTAAGAAAGGGATTCTTTAATTGGAGAGCATATATATATAAATGTACATGGGCCCCAATGTAGGCTTGGCTTGTTATCAATATGTTTGAGAATGTTAAAGTGATATGTTTAAAGACATTAGTCATTGTGGAAATACTGAGAGCATACAAAAAATACAATTTCCAATGAATTTAAAGCCTCCATAATGATGTCACAGCATTGACTTTATTTATTTAGATTGAAATTTTAAAAAGAAAAACTTGTTTGCCCTTTTGATATGACATTTTTAATAAATCACATGTATGTTTTTAATGCCTCTTTTTAGATTCATATAAGGAGTCTCATAAGGTATTTGTATATAAAAGTTATAGCGAGTTATTACCCTTTGATCGTCTTCAAAGTATTTGAATTTATAATATTCTAAAGTATTTTAAATCCATATTAGGAGTCCCAATGTTTTTTTTGTTTACATAAAATCTACCCTCTGACTATCTTTAAAGCTATTTGAATGACTATTATTAGATACATATTGGAACAACCATTGATGGCTTACATATTCTATGGTTTCGTCTTCCTTGAACCGCTCCTTAACAATATCCTTGGTTGTCCTGGCGGCCACAGGAGCAGGAGCGGTTCCATTGGTCACATGCACATTGTCGCCCACCGTGTCCATTTTTGTTCTGATGATTCAAGTTTCGAGCTCCTGGTTCCTTCTTCTATTTGCCTATTTGCTAGTGAGAATGCAAACGCTTGTGTTTTGCCTTAATCTCGGAATGAAGAATAATACTTTTGAGGGCTTCTTCCTCTGCGTCGATGATATATATGTATGTATGTACGTAGATATGAATATGGACAGTTGTTTGCTGCTGTGTTGTTGCTTTTTTTTTGCTTTTTCTATTTATAGTTGGCGCGAACGCCCAGCGATTGGAACTCGTATGGGATCCGATTGGAATTGAAAAGGGGCTGTTTTCGCTAAGAGGTTTCTTATTTCTGGTTGGAATCGGGAGCAACTAGGTGGCGATTTGACCCTGCTCCTGCTCTTGAGCTGCGTTATTGTAACCGAGTCCGTAATAATTCTGGGTAATCGCAGAAGCTTGTTTGTTTTCTTGGGTGATTTATTGTTGTTGTCGCTCAAGGTGGGTGTATCGCACACACACTCACACACTTGCAGAGGCAATTATTCATCGGTAATGCGATGACAATAATAATTGCCAATCTACTCCACTCCACTTCACTCCGCTCTTCCACTACGAATCACCTCCTCTCCGTGGTGTTGCGAAATTCCGCTTCTAACAGACAAATTGGCACGCGCGCTAATTAAGGCTCATTATTTGTTTCGATTTATTTTCCGGGCGATCTGTTCCTGTTCGCCAGCCGTTGTTGTTGTTGTTTTTTGGCTAGTGCTGGGTTAACCACTGAAGATAGTATCGATGTATCGATATATTGAATACGTCTGTTTACACTAACCGAAAGTCTGCGTCAACGGGCAAAAGTTTTGGATTTGATGGATGGCTTAGACAAAACTAAATGATGACAGGTTCTTTGAAAAATGTTCTCCCAATATTTCTGATGCCATTTAACGCCCCTCTGAGTAGAATTTTTTGCTTTTCTAATTCGCCAAAAATCATCAGCTGTAGAAATCTTTTCACTTGCTATTTTATCAATTTTATTTATTATTTTATTGCCCGTTCTCTTCTTTCTTTTCGGTTTGTTTACTTATCGTAGGCCGTTCAACTGCTTTTGTAACAGCGGGCGCCTGTGTGAATTGTTCCAACAACTTTTTCGCTACAACACTTTAAGGCGGCAGTGTGAAGACGGTATAAGATAATACATAATTATTAAAGGGTTGAGAGCTTGGCTAAACGCCCACTACATCTTTGGTCACACCGATTGCCGCAACAAAAAAAGAACAACAACGACGAGCGTGGTGTGGGGGAAACTGCTCCCCGAAACTAAGACCAAACCGAAATAAAATGGCCCAATTTGAAAAGGAAATTGTGCAGGCAGTGCTGATAGCCGACAACAATGTGTGGAACTTCAAGCCCCTCTCGGATGAGGGTTCCACGGTGGGTAATCCCGATAGCACAGCGATTGTTTAACTTCCGCAACCATTTCTCTGCAGGCTCTGCTGCCACTGGTCAATGTGAGGATGCTGGACTACGCTTTAATCGCCTTGAATCGCAGCGGGGTGGAGGAGGTGTTTGTGTACGCCAGCCTTTATCTGCAGAACATCCGGGATCACATCAAGTGAGTTAGTCGCCGGCGCCGCCAAAAGATGATGCAATTCGTGGTACTAATAACTCAATTTCATAGAGCTGGCATAGCCACGTATGCTTCCTGGTCCTTTAAAATGACCGTCCATGTGATTGGCGGCGAGGGCTGTCGCTGTTTCGGCGATGCCATGCGAGATCTGGACGCCAAGGCTCTGATCCGCGGCAATTTTATACTGCTGGGCGCCGATACGGTCACGAATGCCGATCTGCGTCCGGTGCTGGAGCAGCACAAGCGGCAGGCCAAGTTCGACAAGGGCACCGCCGCCACGCTGGTGTTTAAGGAGTGCTCCAATAACGTGCGCACTGGGAACGAGCTCCTCATTGCCGTGGATCGCCGCAACGATCGCCTGCATTACCACCAGCGGCTGAGGATGCACCAGAAGGAGCCGCGCTACCAAATACCGCTGGACGTCTTCCTGGGCAACTCGTGTGTGGCGCTGCACCACAACCTTTTGGATCCACAAATTGCCATTGGTTCCCCGTCGATGCTGTCGCTTTTCAGTGACAACTTTGACTTCCAGACGCGGGATGACTTTGTGCGTGGCCTGCTGATCAACGAGGAGCTGCTCGATAGCCGGATATATGTGGCTCTGCTCCCGGCTGCCCAGTATGCGCACAAGGTGAACAACTGGCCGGCCTACCAGCTGGTCAGCCGGGACATCATCAACCGGTGGGCCTACCCGCTCGTCCCGGACATGGGCGTTTACAAGCTGCAGCAGCAGTATGTCTTCCACAAGGACAACATCTACAAGAGCCCGGGGGCGCATGTGTCCAAGGTGGCGCTGCAGCAGAACGTGGTCATCCAGGCGGGCAGCCGGGTAGATAGTGGTTCGGTCATCAGCGACAGTGTGATTGGAGCCAACTGCCGCATCGGTAAGAACTGCCGGCTGAGCAACGTGTTCCTCATGGCCGATGTCACCGTAAAGGACAACTGCCGGCTGGAGCATAGTGTGGTGGGTGCGGGCGCCACCATTAACGAGGATTGCGATGTGAGCGCAGGCTGTGTTTTGGGAGCAAATAGCGTGCTGCCAGCCCAGACAAAGCTTTCCAAGACTCTCGTCACTAGCACGCCCAACACACAGCGCAGTGAGGAGGATGCGCTCGCAATGGAGCTGGAGTCCATTGGGCCACATGCCTACATTGTCAGCGACCTGACCACCGGTGATCCCGAGGACTCGGATGGCGAGGATTTCCTGCCTCAGCAACCGCTGAGCATACCCAAAATGGGCGACCTGCTGGCTCCGCTGGACGAGATCAGCTATTGCACTGACCTCAGCGACGACGACGAGGATGCCTCGCGAGCGGTGACGCCTCTGCCCGATGACACAAATAGTGAGTGCAATTTGAAATTAACCAGCCTAATCAACTAACAACCATTAGCAAATCTTAGTTTTCCTGGGCGAGGTGATCGACTCCCTGACGCGTGGTTTTCGCGAAAAGTCCAATCCCGACTTTCTTATCCTCGAAATCAACTCCTCGCGCTATGCCTACAATATGTCACTCAAGGAAGTTAACTTCAATGTGGTAAAGGCTGTGTTCGGCATGCAGAGCATCCTGGACCCGGTGAATAACAATGTTCTGGTGGCCATAAATGCTGCCTTTAAACAACTGGGACCTGTGGTCTCCAACTACATTAAGAGCGAGGATGCCATGCTCGATTGCCTCAAGGCGCTGGAGGTGATCTCCCCCTCATCTTTGTTGTCCCAAAACGTCATTTAACGTTTCCCCTTTTTACCCCAGGATGTGTACGAGGAGAATCCTCTGGTGCGGGAGAAGATCTCGCAGATTGTGCACTACTTGTACGACAAGGACTTCGTTTCTGAGGATGCCATCCAGGCCTGGTTCGAGCAGTTGGACGAGGAGGAGCATGCGCATCTGCGCCAGAGCCTGGCGAAGCTTGTGGCCTGGCTGAATCAGTCCAGTGAAGAGGAGGATGACGACGACGATGATGAGGAGGAAGAGGATTAGGAAGCAACGACGCCCGCTCACGTTTTTCACTTTTTTTAAACAACTTTCGAAGAATTTTCTCTTCTAGCTTTTAAATGCCGAACCATGAAATGGTTCACCCAAAAAAAAGATGAAATAAAAACAGGATTAATCCAAAACACCTGTTATGATTATGGAATTAATAATTTACCCAAAACGCAGGTTTTATATTTCACTTAAATTACCAAATCATTTTTCACCTTCTTTTGTAAGTTAACAACTTTTCCGATTCTAATTTTTCAATGCCGAAACATAAAATGGTTCCCCCAATAAAAAAATTTAAATAAAAGTGGGGATAATGCAAGTACACCTATTGTTGAAAAATGATAATAGAAGCCTTTGAAATTAGGAATTTATCCAAAAAATAAGGTTTGTTGTTGCACTTCAATATAAAAAAGGAAATAACAGTAAACATCTATTATTTTTTAGCTTTTTTTTATTCCTTGAAATTGTACATACACATTTTTACAAAGTCTGTGCTATACATAAAAAAAAAACGTTAAAGAATTCCAATGCCTTGTGGGTGATTTTGTTACAGACTTATTGCAACGCAAAAATGTGTGGGGATTCGACAAACGAATAGAGCAAACATCGGGAATTAGTTCTACTTCAGGTAGACGAACTCCTCGTCCCCATCATCCCCTTCCATTTTCAGCGGCTCGAGGCCGACCATTTCGTCCTCCTCCTCCGTTTCGGCAATCGATTGGAACTCATCGTCGGACTCCTTCATCGACTCAATGGTGATTTGGGTGTCCTCGGTGGCAGCCGGATTGGGCGACTGCTCCTCCTCCGGCTCCAGGTGCTGCTCCTCTGTCTCCAGGTGCTCCTCTTCTGTCTCCAGGTGCTGTTGGTCCGACTCGTCGGAGTCTAGCTTATCCGTCTCAGCCTCCGCCTCCATGTCCATGTGGTGCTCCTTCTGGCCTCCTTTCTTGGAAGCTGATTCTGCGCTCTGTTCCTTCTTCTCAAGTAGCTCCTTCGGTCTGCCTTTCGTTTTCGTTTTAGAGGCGGCTCCCTCCTGCTCCTGCACGCCGCGATCCTCGTCCATGTCCTCCTCCTCAGACTTCAGTGGCGATTTGACATCATCAGCCGCCATGCGACTCGCACTGCGCTCCTCGAGGCTCCGGCTGATGTCCCTGGCTATGTACTCCAGTCGCACCTGGACGCTCTTCTGGAACACCTCGCTGTTATCGTCGGAGAAGAGGTTGCTGCGCACCTCCTCCAGGCAGCCCTCGAGCACCTTGTTGACCTCGCTCACCTCGCAATCGCCGCCCAGATTCTGGGTCACAATCAGCAGGGTGGTGAGGTTCTTGATCAGCCGGATCATGCGCGGGTTCTTCACCATCCCCTTGTTGATGTCGTCCACCGTTTGCGAGGCCTTGGCGCGGCACTCTTCGCGCAGATATGTCGGCGAGATCATGGCCTGCACATTGGGATTGCGTGTGAGGCTGCTGGACATCTCCTGCACCTTGGTCAGTTCGAACATGAGCTCCGCGTTGATGCGCTCAATGGAGACGATATTGAAGGCATACTGCCGCTGGAAGTTGTCGGCAATCTGGCGGCGATGTCGATCCCCGTTCTCGTCCTGGCTAATCATTTCGCCCATGGCCAGCTCGGCGGTGGCATTCATCTTGTTAAGCCGCTGTATGCGATCAGCCTTCACCGCAATGTGCTTCTCCAAATGGACTAGGTGCTCCAGCAGCGTGCTGGGGTAGGCGTGATGCCTGGCCAACTGCTGCCGGATGGGACTCTCACCCACCGAATCCTGGCCCAGCAGGGGATCACTCTTGTTCAGCTTCATGCTCAGTGCGTTCCGTGCGGCCGCATTGTTGCTGGCCAGATGCTTTTGTGGCCTCGAACCCGCCACTCCGCCTCCTTTCTCCTTCTTCTGCAGATAGTGGCTCGTGAGATTGGCCGTATAGCCCAGATTGGTGGTGAAGCCCTGGTTGTTCGTCTGATAGATGCTCATCAAGTTAGGCCGGAAGTCCTTGGTGAAGCTGTGCAGCGGCAGCATCTCGTGAAAGTTCTCCGACACAATCTCGTAGTCGGGTATGGCATGGGTGCCCAAGCCGGGTCGTTCGAACGTCACGCGATACATGGAGTTCATGGAGTCGTAGGCGGCCACTGTGCCGGCAAAGATCCCATCCTGTGGAGTTCTCAATCTGGCCGTGACTTTAGTGCCCAACGGCAGTGGCATTGGTATCTTTTCCGGCATATCCGACAGCAGCATGGAATCCTTGAACTCTCCCGGCTTGCGCGACTGCAGGGTGCGCATCAGCTGGCGCTTCCTGTCCAGCTCCTTGCGCTCCTCACTGAAGAAGTTGGCGGAGCAGCGCCGGGGTCTGCCCATCCGACGCCTGATGTTCACCCACTCGTGGCGATTGAGGCTCCGCGTGCCCAGCCTGGGTGCCAGCTCATTCACATGGTTCATGAACTCGTCGCGGCAGTCGAACAGTGGCTTGTCGATATACGAGTAGAACCACTCGGCTATGGCCCACTTGTGTGCCTTGGGCAGCTTGAGAAGATTGCGCAGTCGCAGGCCAATGGACTGGCCCAACCGCTTGTTGGCCAAAGCAGTGGCCTCCGCCTGGGTGGCCTCCTCCTCGGCGGCCGCTGCTGCCGCCGCCGCTGCGGCCGCACCCTTGCCCACCAAATGGGCACCTCGGGCAGGCTTCAATCCTCCGGCGGTTAGCTTGCTGGCCGAGCCCTGACCCTTCGATGGCGTCTTCTTGTGTTTGCCCACCTGCTGCTGTTGCGCTTGCTGGCTGCTGGCCGAGTTAGAACTGGAGCCCTGCTCATTGTTGGTGCGCATGTAGCGGGAGACCACGCCCTTGCGTTTTTTCAGCACCTTGGACGGCGTGGGCGGGTTGCTCTTTTGGGCAGAGCCTCCTCCTCCTCCTCCGGCTGAGAGCGGCGGACGACCGGGCATTTTCTTGGGCGCCAGACTCATGCGCAGCGGCTTGTCGTCGTTGATTATGTTCTCGTCGTAGAAAAGACGGTTCCTCTTCCGGATGCGGGCGGGCATTCCGCGGGCATTGAGGGTCAGGATCGGGGCCTTCTGCACCTTGGGCTTGGGTGGCGGGGCACTGCCCACGCGTTGCAGGCCCAGCGTGGCCAGACTGAAGGCTGGCGGCTCTACTTGCTCCTCCGGATCGCTGGTCTCGTTGCTGTCCGGCTCCTCGTCTTCGTCCTCTTCGTCAATCTGCTCCTCCTCCTCTTCGCCCTCGTCGAAATCGGGATCATCGCGGTTGTTTTCATCCTGGTCCTGGTCCATTGGCTCGGCATGGCCGGCCTCGTCCTCCTCCTCGCTGAGAGCGGACTGCCTACGGGCGGCGGCGGCGGCGGATACGGAAGCTGTTGCCTTCCTGCCCCGGCCTTTCTGGGCTTCTCCGACGGGCATTCTCACTGGGCGAGCAAAGGGCTGGAATCCAAGGAGCAAAAAGTTGGTCAAATGAGAAAGAGTGAATAAGGAATCGATGTGAAGATTATATAAGTAACTTTCTATAATACATAAAGAGGTGTAATATTCGCATGAGTGGACTCATAGTTCCCTTCGTCAAGCCATATCTCAGAACATAGATCACTCTAATAAATTGAAGATCATGCATTGATATAAGCGTTTAGGGACTTATGTATGTTTTGATTTTGAGGAAAAGACAACCAGATGCGACAAGAAATCAAATTCTGTGAAATATGAAGTCTTTTTTTTTAGCTTTTTCTTTAAAGGTCAATAGCCCCATGAGCTTTCTTATCAACAGGACATGACTTAAGCCATATTAACTCGAACCTGTTTTTTGATAATGTAAGTCAAAGGGCGCTTTGGCTCCACTCATTTAGGGATAGACTGTACTTAACTGTTGATTTAATGCGGTCATACCGACAGATGTGCTTCAATCCATGCGTTGGTCACACTAAATCAACGCCCAATAGAAAATACAAATAACAAGGATACTACAGATTTGCTCATGTTTGGTTGACTTTATTTGTTGTATACTCCGTACATAATTGTTGTAGTTGCTTCGTTTCGTTTTGTTTGTGTAATACTTTGATTGAAGGATCTCGTATATAAGTATGCATGTATCTTCTGCTTGTAAATATATATATAATTCGTAATTGAAATTAAGCACAAATACAATTTTCAATTAACTTTCTCACATAGTACACGTGTGTGTTTGCTTGCTTGTGTTGTATTGAATACGTAAACGAACACATAATGCAAATTCAGTTGGGTATATGTATATAGTTAGGATAAATAGTTTTCTCGTATAGTTGTAGGCATTTCTGGGTTTGACAGTTTACTTCTCAGGCCCCCGAATACCGTTATTCGCTCGATGCATATTATATTACCGCCGCAAATAAATTATGTGTGTGTGTGTGTGTGTGTATGGTGTGTTGTATTTTATAAACAGATTTTCCTATACAATTTTCACAGAACAACAAAGACTTTTTACACACGCTTAAGCAGAAATATTACATCGAAAGAAGAGTTCATATAGGAATTACAATAATTAAATGTTACAAAAAAAACTGTTCGCTTTCTAGTTAATTAGTGTTAGTTTTTCTTTTTCTTTTTGTTGCTGTTTTGTTTTTGTTTCGTAACTTTGCTCAATACACTTGTTATGGTTTCTTTTAGATATATAATATAACAATACATTAGGCATAACAAATATCAATAATAATAATAGTAGCATACAATAGTAATAATAATAGTTGTGTAATAATAATAACAGCTTTTCATTCTTTGTTTTTTATCGTTTTTCATTTCCTTTGTTGTTTCTCGTGTGGTTGTTTTGCGCTTGCATCTGGTTAATTGTTGTTTACTTTGTTAATATTTGGATTTAGTTTTGTGTTTTTTCCGCATTGGAAATTAACAACAAACAGAAACACGTGTTTAAAGAGTAGGGGGTAGGTAAAAGCTTAGCACTAAAAAATAAAATGGACGTAGTAGAAAGGGGAAAATAAAGGGCATATTAAAATCGTGTAATACATTAAAATACATACAGATACAGATAAGATATACAGATATATAGGGTAGTATATAAATAAATAACAAAATGTGTTGTGAATTAAGATTTGCATTAATTTTGCTTAGCTTTTTTCGTTAGCTTTAATTTTGTTTTGTTTTTTGCTTTGACTTAATGTGTTGCTTAGCTTTTCTTTGTTTCCTTTGCCTTAATTATTTTTAACGAAACGCCAGACGTTTCTGGTTTTTGTTTTATTTTTGAATAATTATTGTTTTGTCGTTTCTGCTCCTCCTACTGCTACTCCACCTCCACCTCCTCCTCCTCATCCCCCTCATCCTCCGTTTCCTCCTCCAAATCGCTGCTTTTAAAGCCCGCGCTGATTGCCTAATAACATGCTACATTCTGTCCCGTAGGACTCTCTCCCCTGGATCTGCTCCTCCTCCTGTTCCATCTTAGACATTAAATCGCGTCTCGGAGCCATCGGCCAGCATTAGGGTAACCGTGCGATTATTGATCCACACCAGCTTGGCCAGTCGCATCGGATTCAGGCGCGACACATCCGGAATGGGCGCGGTGGAGTAGCCCTTGGTGCAGCGCGTCTGCGACTGTCCCAATCCGAACATCCCCGTCGAGGTCTGCCAGAAGGAGAGGCGGTTCTCGGCGCAGGAATACGAGACCAGGTACTTGCCATCGGGCGAGAAGGCCAGAGAGGTGATGGGATGCGTGTGCGCCGGAATCATTTGGCATTTGTTCTGCCGCAGCTCGTAGATGGCCAAATTTCCACTATTCGCGCCCACGGCAATGCGACGCGTTTGGGCGCAGTGCGAGATCTGGTTGAACTTGCAGATGGCCGGACACAGCTCCGCCAGGCCACGACTCTTCAGCTCGTTGCTGTCGACGCAGTGCAGGGCTATGTCCATCACCTCCACCAGCAGGCCGGCGATCTCCGACTGCATCTTGTCGATCAGCATCTCCACGCACTGCAGGATCTCGCCCTTGGCCTTGTGCAGCACCGATTGGGTGAGAGGCGTGTTAATGGACTGGGCATTCTGCTGCATCGTGTTGTACCTGGCCACCTCGCGGGCCATTGTGGTGATGAAGGCCGCCGGCCGGGCGGTGGCTATCAGGCGCAGGGCGTGCCTGGCCGTGCGGCAGGCATCCGCCTGTGGGGTCAGTGGTAGTTTGTAGTTCAGATTCGGCACCGCCTTGCCCTCGCACGAGATCTCCAGCAGGCCGAGCAGCACCTTGGACACATCCAGGTACGGCTCCCAGACTGTGAATCCGCGCCCCAACAGATCGATGGCTGCCCGCCGCAGTGGTGTGTATTGTGGCAACTTGGGAGACGGTGGGGCATACAGCAGGTGAGCCAAGGCCATCGAGGTGAGGCGGGCCAGGTTGTTGGCTATGCCGAAACCCTCCACCACACTGGATTTCCTGCGCTCTCCGCCGGCCACACAGCTGGTTAGATTGGCTCCCGTGGCCAGGCTAATGCTTCCACGGTGATTCGGCGAATCCTGCGATATATCCTGACCGAATTCAGCTCCAATGACACCTAAAAGTATAACAGCTGTCGTTTGCTTGCGTTTTAGCTCCGACAAGCTGGATGGTTTGCGTATGATCTCCTCTTCTTCCTCTTCGTAGTCCTCATCTTGGTGGGCATCTCCTCCGGAAACATTGCCGCCTACTCCAGTTCCACTTCCGCCACCGGCGGAAACAGCAGTGCCCACTCCCCCACCATTGCCACCCGATCCGGATGCAGATCCTCCGCTTGCCGGCTGACTTATCAACGCCAACTGCTGCTGGGCACCCACAATGGGCTCCGTGTGCGTATAGAGAGGCAGATACTGCGCCCAGCTCTCGACCAGCTGCTTCCGGCCCTTTTTGCCCATGCGGGTGAGCTCGCCCAGAAGAATCTGCTGCGCCGCCTCCCTGATCTCGATGCAGTGGTGCTGCCAACGCTTGACCATCATCTCCACCTGCGGTCGCTTGAACTTCTTTGGCTCCAGGGCCTCGATCTTGTCCGGCAGCAGGAAGCAGTGGTGGGTGGCCAGCAGACTCCAGGCGTGCTTGATCTGAGAGACATGATGGGCCATCAGCTCCTCGCGCTCCTCCTCGTTGCTCAGCATGGAGTCGGTGCGCTGGGCCAGCCGCTGCAGTTTTTTGTGCTTCTCGCTGTCCGGCAGAAAGGAGGCGGCGCTCATGGAGAGCAGAGTGTTGGACATGGCCACCAGGGCGAGAATGTGATTGGTGGTCAACGTGGTGCTCAGCTCCCAGTGCAGACGGGATGTAAAGACGGCGGTGAGGTGCTCCAGCCGCTGCAGCTCCTCTGGCAGCGGACGCTTCTTGGAGCTGGAGGGCAGCTGGATGCCCGGCGGTATGGCATAGTTGTTCTGCCACGTGGGCAGCAGCAGGGACATGTAACCGGCCTTCGAGAGCACACCGTACGAGATGGGCACAATGGGTCGCAGTAGGCCCAGCCGCGTCTCGCACATCTTGTCCAGATGCGGATCGAGACCCCAGGAATGGAGCAGCGAGAGCAGCAGCTGAGCCACCTCCATCACGTGCGTGACCTCCATCTTGGAGGCGATCTTGCTCTTCAAATCCTGCTGCTCCTCGTGCGGCTCCACTGCCTTCTGCAGGCTCTCCACCTTGGCCTGCACCTTTTTCTCCACAATCTCCGTCTTCTCCTTGAACTTCTGCACCAGCCCGTGCTTGTCCTTGTCCTTCAGGATCTTCTCCACATCCACCGCCTTGTTCTTGACCTTGCTGAAAAAGTCACCGATCTTCTTGCTCGCATCCAGATGCATGGATTTGCCATCCTTGGGATTCTGCAGGTGGACACCAAGAGATTCTAAGGTGGCCGGTGTCATCTGTGCGTATTCCTCGCTGTGCAGTTCGAAAATTAATCCCTCAATGTCAAAGAAGAGAATGTGGCTCTCAGCATCCTTGGGGTTGGTGCGCAGTCCCTGGATCACCAGCGGATTGCTGCGATGCTTCATCAGGAAGTCGAAGTTTCCCTGATTGTGACCCTGAAGCTGCTGCAGTTGGTTAATGCCGCGCTGGGTGGCATGGCGAATGGCGTTCATGTTGCGCGATTTGAGGCCGCGGAAGAAGTGCACTGCTGGATTGGCCATGCCCATTTCGCTGGCAGATGCACCATTGGATCCACTACCGCCGCCGCCTCCCGAACCGCCATCCTCTGCTTGCTCGTCGCAAGCGGAAAGCACTTCCTCCGCCAGCATGCCGTGGAGCACGCGATCCAGGTGTCCCGTTTCCATTTGCCAAACGTACACACTGCCATCGGAGCAGCCCACGATGAGGAAGTCGTCCAGCGGGCGCCACTTGATGGTGACCACCGGGAACAGATGTCTACTGGCCAGGGTCACACACTTGCGCTCCTGCAGGGAAACCAGGGTGACCGAGTGATCCGAGGCCACAGAACAGATACACTTCAGGATCCGGGGACTACAGCTCTCCGGCGGCACCAGCAGCTGGGTGATCTCCCCAGCATGGACGCAAAACCGATGCAGCAAACTGCCGCTGTACAGATCCCACAGGCAGACGGCGAAATCAATTCCGCCGGAGAGCAGATGGGATTTCTCGTACCTCGAGTGAATCATCGAGGGGCAGAGCAGACAGTTGACCCGGCCGCGATGGCCGTACAGGATCTGATGCGAGGGCCAGTCGCTGAAGTTCTGCTTGATCCCCACCAGCAGCTGCATCATCACCGTCTGGGTGGCCGGCACAATGACTATGCTGCCGTCCTCGCGTCCGATCACCAGGCGACTCTGCTGTGGCAGATAGATGCTCGAGGTGAGCTTTACCGGCGACTCCGTGATGCGGGACAGCTGGTCCAGGATGCCCACGGGTGGCGGGTCCATGATGGACCATGCCTCGACCAGCGAGGTGCACACATGCGGCTTGAGGACGCGCGGCGGCATCTGTTTGGCCTGCAGTATGCTTATGTTGTCCAGCGGCACCTCCGGCACATTCCACACCGAGATGTAGCCCTCGGAGTCGCCGCGCAACAGATTGTGCTGACCCCCGGTGCCCTGGAGTAGCTTCATGGCTGGCGGGCACGACAACACCTTGTCGCCCGCATGCTGCAGCACATAGTATAGATACGGAGCATCTCTGACCACACTCTTCGAGTGGAACTCCTTGTTGTCCGGAATGCAGTTGGCGGGCAACTTGTATAGATATCCCTTGCCCTCGTCCGTCCACAGCATGACCCGGTCCGAGGTGATGAAGTCGCCACCCTGCCAGCGTTCCCTTGCCGGCGCTATCACGGAGCAGAGCACGGTGAAGTCGCCGGCATCGTAGATCTGCCAGTATTTTGTGCAAACCAGGAGAACGGTGCGCTGGTTCTGGGCGCAGCAGTTCATGGTGATGGCATTCAGGCAGCGGATCTCCTTGGACTCGTTCTCGTAGATGGGCTCCGCGTGCTTGTTTTCGTTCCCAGTAAGGGTCCACACCTTCACGGTTCCGGTGGTGGTGATGGCCAGCACTACGTCATCCTTGCGGCGCATGGGACGCAGCACGTGAATGGCGGAAATCCAGTCCGGTTTGACCTTCGAGCTGAGCACGTAGATTACCTCCAGACTGAAGGGATCCATGACCATGATCTCGGCGTAGTAGCCAATGCAGAAGAGGCGCACATCTTCGCTGTTGGCCGTGTGATAGCTCTGGATCTGGGTGTGCACCTGCGGCAGCTTAACCGCCTCCATGCACTTGCCGTCCGTGAGGTCCCAGGTGCACATCTCACCGTTCTCCGACGAGCTGACCAGAAAGTTGTTCTCCGGCAGGAGAGAGGCCCGCACCAGGCACAAAACCGGAGCCGAGTGGCCCACCAGCAGGCACCGAGGCGACATCTTCAATGTGGTGGGCTCCACCTGCCACAGGCAGATCTGGCCATCGTAGCAGCCGGTGACAAGGGTGAACTGGTCGTCCGAGAGGAACACGCTCGAGATGCAGTGAGTGGGCGCCGTGGGTCCCCACAGCACCACTGGCACCACCAGATTGGTACTCACCATGTTGGTGGTGCTTTACCCAATCTGTGTGTGCTGGGTGACTCCTCCTCCTCCTCCTTTTGCTCCTGCTTCCTTTTCCTCTTCCTCGCTGGAGATGGTGAATGGGCTGCTACAGCGGGCTCTGTAATAATGGTTCTTAAGTAAACATGTACTCTTATTCACCGAGGTGGATGTGGGTGGTGATCCCCTGTGTGCGTGAGAAATCAAGATTTGTATCGGGTTCGAGTGCGTGTGCGGTACAGTGAAAGCTGCTTATTAGTGACTCACTCAAGGTTTTTCGGCTCTTTCGATCGTTTTGTTTCAATTTTAATAGAAGCGGGTAGTGATTGCAATATATGTTCGATACAGAATGTACAATAAATTCTTATTGGAAGGAAATTTACAATTAAGAAGTCCGTAGTAAGAAGTAATTCTTATAAGACTTTGATTTTTAATAAATAAACTTTAGCAATTCCAAAATTATAAAATTTCATGAGTCTGTTAGCATTATAAAATATTTTTCTAGGAAAAAACCGTATCCATTTTTGTCAATATTTATGTAATTATAAACTTTAGTTCTTGGAAAAGTAAATATTTTCTTATAGACAGCTTTAATGTGTCAGACAAATTTACTGAAAAATAATGGATTTGCAGCTGTTTAGTTCAGTGCTGCATGACTTTTACAAGGCATACATATATGTATAGATAGGAAAACTAAGGGTTTTCCACCTGCAGAGACTTCTATACTGACTGAAACATTTTTAAATACGTCTTGATAAATCAATCTTTTAAGAAGCGCACTTTATCGTGTTGGTTGATTTCTTGTCAGGTGTTTCCTGTCCCCGCACCATTGTCTATATGAGCATGTCAACCGGAGTGGCCTGTAAAGCTCTGCAGATAAGGCGGCACTCGTAGTACCCTTATCTGCGCGTCCACCTCGGGCAGCCTCCACTGTACTTGTACTTGTACTCCACCTCGGAATCGTAATGTCCAAAGATAAACAAGAGGGTTATACAATATGTGCGGTGGTGGCGGCGGAGCTAGTAGCAAAATCGGAGATGGAAGATCTTGGAACGGATCCATACGAAGCAGGGAATACGGGGATTGGGAGTGGGAATCGCCAATTGAAAGATCAATTAATTGGGCGACTATTTGGCATCGCAATTCGAACGGATTTTGCTTTTGCTATCGCACGCAAACACACACATTTATGCACGGGCACACGCACACAGGGACAAACCATAATAATTGTAGATAACTTGGCATTTAGCTAACATTTTTCAGCCGTTTTCCGTATTGGGGTGGCTATGGCGCGTGATTCCTCCAATTCCGATTCCGTTTCCTCTCGATATGGAAAACGTAATGGTCCGCTGATAAATGTAGATGGTGGTTATTGATCCTGGTCGACGGACATCACTGTGGTGGCGGAGCTTCTCAATGTCGATTTGGATTCTAATTTATGGACACGGGTGTTCTGACGGGCGAACACACACACGCACACACACCACCCCCCGAGCACACGCACACTCGAACACCTTACTACACACACACACGTTGCTGTTGCTTTTGCTATTTTGTTATTGCTTTTGCTGGCCACTTTTCCAAACTGGGCATATTTGCACCTTTAATCCGCACTTCACAGCAATCGAAACACTATGTATTTTCGTTTTATTCGCACTTTTTCTTCTTTTTTTGTACACGACTGTGGAAAAAAGCAACGAAAGTGTTTTATCGACCGTGGGGTTAAAAATTTTCGATAGGTTTGCGTGTGTGCGCAGGGTTGCCACCGCTGCTGCTGGCGATTCGATGCTATCGATGCATGCGAACGGCGACAGCCCTGCTCCAAAAATTTAATATTTCCTTCAATTGTTTGTAATTTCGCAAATAACTCGCGGTGGGGCTGAATTCGGGCCCCAAAATGATATATGCTTAGGTCTAAGAATCACGGGGAAGATTTTAGCGGGGTTTCTGGCAATCCGGAGGCAATCCCACATGTTTTGTCTCATAATGTTGTTACTTTTCGTCCAACGGACAATTAACCAGTAGCGATTGCATTTTATGAAATCCCCTGCTACGGTCAACAAAAGGGCACCTAGGCCATGATGCGCTGCCTCCGCCGGTGGATTGGGGATATCCCAAGGGGGGTTTCATACCCGGGCAGGACGGACCAAAAACCATCGCTGCCCATGGGCAGGAAAGTGATTCGTTGTATCGCAGGCGTAGCAAAGGCTGGGATTCCACTTAGCCAGCTCAACCAGAGAACATCGAACCATCAAACGAATATAAAGGACAATTACTCACCGCTTTGTGCAGTTGCTTCTATTCTCGGCAGCCTGTTTCGCTGGATATCTTGAATTTAAAACACTTTTTCTCGTACGAACACACACTTTTGAATGGTAAAAAAAAAAACACAGATCCGTGCTGCCAACTTGCTGCGAATAAAAGAATAAAAGGCGCGCGTGCAGCACACGGCAACCACGATTAATCGGTATGATTTACTGCACTAAATTTGCAGTTAAACTGTAAATTACGTGTGATTTCATTTTAGAATTAGATTTTACTTACTATGTATGGCTTTTTGTGGCTGTTTTTAGCCAGTTACTGTATTTTGCGGTAGCTTACCTTTATACTCATGAGAGTTGACCACCCTGCCCTGCCGATAGTTCTTCTTGCAGCAACAGCTGATTGCACTCTACAGCAGAGCATTACCGATTATTTAACGGCTTTGATCAACTATAGTATTAATAACTATTAAACTATTATCTTGCTTGTAGTACTTGGTTTCGTAGCTTAGTTATAGTTAGTTCTTGTTTGTTTAATTGTATGTTTCTTATTCTGTATTATACATTTCGAAATAGATATTAATTAAAGATACATTTAATATTTAAAGAGATGGGTTTTACGCTTATATATATTCAGTAGGGTAGGAGCGATAATTAAAACGAAATTAAAATAGTAATGATCATCCATTGAAAAGAATTTTTTTCAATACTTGTGTATGTTAATTGGGCGACATAGTCCATACGGCCACACTAGAAATCATAAACTGTTTGTTGTTAAATAAAATAAACAATTAAATTATTGTCTTAATTCCTTCACCTTTACGGACAGGCAATAACTTAATATATAAAAAAATAAACAAAATATATAAAAATACAAAATGTAAGATAATAAAATTAAAGGGTATTTAGAAACCGTGGAAACTGTTTTATTTTTGCCTTGTTTTGATTTCGCGACGACGTAGCCGCATATAGCATCAACATCCACGCTGGCCATGGGGCACTGACCATGCCCATAATTGAATTAGCGGCCCTGATTGATTGACTGTTCCAAGATGCAGCAGCAGATGACCAAAAGACCGTGTGCCCTGATCCTGATCCTCCTGCTGCTGGCCACCGGCGCGGCCAGCGGTCAGAAGCAGTACTCCAAGGCGAGAAAGCTGGAACTGAGGTGGGTCAATCGGATGACATGGGTATACAGCTTACTAATCCTTAATGCCAACCTCTAGGGAGGATGTGCGCCGCATGTTCCAGCACGCCTACGAGGGCTACCTGCAGCACGCCGCCAACTACGACGAGCTGCGTCCGCTGACCTGCGACGGCCACGACACCTGGGGCAGCTACTCCCTGACCCTGATCGACGCCCTAGACACGCTGGCCACCATGGGCAACTTCTCGGAGTTCCGGCGCGTTGCCCTGTTGCTCGAGGAGAAGATGAACTTCGACAGGGACATCAACGTGTCCGTGTTCGAGACGAACATCCGCATCGTTGGCGGTTTGCTCTCGGCGCATCTGCTCTCCAAGCGAGCTGGCATCGAGCTGGAGCAGGGATGGCCCTGCCAGGGACCTTTGCTCCGACTCGCCGAGGACGTGGCCCGGCGATTGCTGCCCGCATTCGACACAAACACGGGCATGCCGTACGGCACGGTGAATTTGCGCTACGGCGTACCCAAGGGAGAGACCTCCGTGACGTGTACGGCGGGCGTGGGCACATTCCTCATCGAATTCGGCACCCTGAGCCGGCTAACCGGTAACAGCATCTACGAGGAGGTGGCCATGCAGGCGGTCCATGCCCTCTGGGCCTATCGCTCGCCCATCGGACTCTTTGGCAACCATATCGACGTACAGAGTGGCCGCTGGACAGCCCTGGACTCGGGCATCGGTGCGGGCGTGGACTCCCTGTTCGAGTATCTCGTTAAGGCATCCGTGCTGCTAAATCGACCGGAGCTCTTGGAACTATTTCATGAGGCACGTGCGGCCATCGACAAATACATGCGCAAAGAGGACTGGTACGTGTGGGTGGGCATGAACAAGGGCCACGTCACCCTGCCCGTTTTTCAGTCTCTAGAGGCCTTCTGGCCCGGCATCCTCAGCATCATTGGCGACACGGAGCCGGCACTGCGCACCATCTCGAGGTACATTGGCGTGTGGAAGAAGTACGGCTTCCTGCCGGAGTTCTACAACATCGCGGCGGGAGAAGCATCGCCGAATCGGGAGGTCTACCCCTTGCGGCCGGAGCTGATCGAGTCGGCCATGTACCTCTACCGGGCCACAAAGAATGAGTACCTGCTAGAGCTGGGCGAGCACATGCTGGAGACGCTCGAGTTTAGTGCCAAGACCAAATGCGGATATGCAACGGTGAGCAGTCGTCATAAGTGGCTTAAATATAGTTTTTGCAAATAGTAATGCTCACCTATTCCAGATCCGCAATGTGGTCACCCATGAAAAGGAGAATCGCATGGAGTCGTTCTTCCTGGCCGAAACGAGCAAGTATCTTTATCTCTTGTTCGACGAGGACAACTTCCTGCACAACGATGGCTCTGGCGGCGAGCTACTGTCCACCGAGGATGATGTCTGCGTGGTGCAGGCTGGTGCCTACATTTTCAACACAGAGGCCCACCCCATGGACATGTCGGCAATCCACTGCTGTCACGCCCACAAAGAGGACATATACGCCTCCCTGGACCTGCAGCGCTTCAGTCCACGGGCGATCTTCGAGAGAAGCAGGGAGCGCCAGGTGTCGGCGCAGGAGCAATGGATGCCGCAGTGTCATCCGGAGAACCACGAATATTATTACAAGGAGCCGGAGCCGAATGTACAGGGGCAGGCACAAGAAGCAGGAAGGGCAGGAGCAGCCACCACCACCATGGCCGTGGATATTGAGGTGTTCGATGAGTTTCAGCAGCCCGCCGGCGAACTTCTAGTGAGCAACTTCGAGCGGATACGCGAGGAGCGGGAGCTGAACGAGAGCCTGCAGAGATCAGAGGTGCCACGTAACCAGTTGACCGTCAGTGATCTGGACGAGTTTTTTGCCCAGCGGCGGGAGAATTTCGCCACCGCCTCCGACGCACTTAACTATGTGCTGGCCTTCATGGGCAACTACACGATGGACGTGGCCTTCATCCGAGGCCTGCAGCTGTACGATGGCAATGTCAGTAGTGTCCTGGGCACAAGTGCCCAAAAGGAGTACGAGTCCCGCATGAGATCCCTCTGGCAGCTGTACGAACTAGAGCAGCAGTTTGCGGCCAATATCCGGCTGATCCAAGGCTTGGGTTTGCTCACTTTTCAGGCGGACAGTGAGCGGATGCGTAGTCGCTTGGCGGAGATGTTGGACAGCCTGGATAGGCCAGCCCACTTGGAGGAGGAGCAGGATGCGCAGGATCTCCAGGAACTTCAGCCGAGAGTGGTCAATTCTTCGTCGTCGTCGCCCCAGTTGGGTAACATAAGAGAAGTAATTCTACAGGCGCGCAATAGCTATTCCTTGGCCATGGTCAATACCACGGCGATGCAGGAGTTCGCCATCCGCATCTACTTGAGTGGGACCGCGGAGGCCGGCGTTCGCATTCACCCGCTGCTGGAACCCGCCGAGCTGGTGCAGGAGGAACGGATGAGACCACTGAAGCTGGCGGAGGAGCGGGCGCTCTTCAGCTACGCCCGGCGAATAGTGGACTTTCGGAAACGAATGGCTGACACAGTGGACCGGCTGCAAACGCTCATGCAAGACATTCCGCCGGGCAAGAGTAAAGAGACAGATTCTCAAGCCATCAAGGCGGATGCGTCCACTGTTTACGCTCAAACGGAAGCCAAGCAGCAGGCGCAGAAGTTGGAAACGAAAAAGCAGCCGCAAACCCAGATTAGAAAGGAGAAGCTGACGGAGGAGGGCTCAGGATCGGGATCGGGACAAGACGAGTCCGGCGGCTCCGTGTGGTCGCAGTTTGTGCAGACCATACTGCGCAAGACCACAGTGCAGCGGGTCAAGTTCGATGAGGACGTGCTGCTGGAGAAGACGCGCAAGGCGCTGGAGAAGCACGCCCGCAAGGAGCTGCCGCACCACCTGTTCGCCTGCCACCGGCCGGAGTACATTGAGGGCTTCGCCTATCGGGACTTCTACCCGGAGGCGCTGTAGTTTCCCTTGCAAACAACACCTCGACAACTAAACACGACTGATCTGTAGATATATGTATGTAGTTAGTTACGGGGGTATTCGCTTTGGTGGCTGGCCAACCACAAAGACAATTCTCACTGATCTTTCATTTCCAATCGTCTCGAGGTTTCATTGAATAGCGTTTGGAGAAAGTGTTTGAAGCAGATATACCTCAACCTCGAAAGATGACCATCATTTTTAAACAGTTCCCCAGAATGTTAACGATCATTATACTTTTAGAACTGGACATATTAATAGGATTGTAATATGATTTAACACTGGACATGCATTTGTTTGGAAAACATATCTAGTTTAATGTATAAACAATTTTTTTATTATATTTTTAGCTCTGATACTATTTATACATTCAACAGAAAAATTAACAAAAAGTTCTTAAAAGCGGTAATACTCTTTCCATATTACCCGTATTTAAATATAAGTTCAATTAGATTTTAATATTAAATTGTGGTTTTTTAAAGTTGACTTATCCCCCATTTTGTATATTCAACTTAGGAGAATTGGAACAAAGAGTTTGACTTAGAAATACTTAGGGTCATCTACCAGGATAAATATAATAACAATACAACTAGGAGTACCTCTTCAGCTAGGTAGCCAAACGTCAAGCGGCTTAACTTTTTTCAGCAATTAATTTATTTATTTATCCCTAATTTCCCCCATTTTATTGTGGAATAATCAAGACATTACCAGGGCTCATATAATGTACCTATAATAATCGTATCTAGAATTCGAGTGCTTGGGTGTGCGTGTAAACTATTTTCAACGACTGTTGTTGGCTGTATTGTAATTAAATTGATTTATTTCCGTATTTATGCATTCAATTAGATTCGATTAAGCTGAAATTGACGACATTGAGAGCCAGTTGCACAACCCCAAAAAGGATATAAAGAATTAGGCAGCCAAGTGCCGGATGTGGTTCCCATTCCCACCTCATCCTTCGCCCCTAAAGGATTGCGGCTGCGATTGTTTGGACACGCAACGGCAATAGCTCGAATGGGTTTATTTTCGGAAATCGCTGTTTACTTCAAGGATTCGGTTTTTGGGCTTGTACCAAATTACGCCAACGACATGAAATGGAGAAAATATTTGGTTGGATGTGGGAGCCCAGTGATGCGAAAGCTTGGTGAAACTTTTACAATTTAAAGCGAAACATTTGTACTTTCTGAGTGGAGTTTCCAAAGTCGCCGAAAGTTTTTTGAGACCATAGTATTAGTCCACTCGATATAAAATGTTGAAGCCCGAGCGATTTAAAATTTGTTATGAGGGTAAAAATGGAAGAAAACAACACATGTTTACTTCTTTCAAAAATTATTAAAATAAAATAAATTATTTGCCTTAAAACAAAAAAAAAATGTTCCTCTTGCAAACGCAGTGTTTCTTGAGGTTAAAAGTTTTAAGTAGTTAATTTTCTTAAGATGCCGAAATTGATTATGTGACGGTAATATTAGTCCGATCGACATATAATTTGGTATATGGGAAAAAATTTGAAAAATTTGTCTACCCCTTCAAGTATCACGGTACAAGACTACCACTAGCTACTTCCCATCACTGGCTGGATTCCTTTTGGGGCCTTTCTCCTGACCCAGTCGCACACTTCGTGGACACCCCGGAGCAACTGCTGGGGAAATTCGCCCGACAGGCGCCTTTGACGTTGACGAAACTGTGATTGTGGGTCACACCACCATCGAAACTGACACCCACACCCATTCCCATTGGAAACCCCCCCTTTGAGAACTCCTTGGGCGGTGGGTGCGTCGTGGGGATGCGTGTGCAGTATTGGTAACATAGCCTGCCATCCGACAACAATGGGAAAACTTTAATGAGTACAAGTTGCTGCCAAAACAGAAAGACAGGTGCAGACAAACGGATTCGGATTGTCGGACAAACGGACGGACGGCGTCCTTGCTGCAGTGAGTCCGCAGCTAAGTCAAACGAACCGAGCACGTCACGGGCTGCGGACGGATTCCTTGGTTATTGGGTAGCAAGAGTTCCTTCGGTGGTCAGGAACAAGAGTAGGAAGCGAAAGTGAAAGTGACTAAGCGACAGGGTCACCATGAAATCGAAGCTCGAAACCACCGACGAAGCCGAGGAGGATGGCGAGGGGCAGGATCATCACGAGGGGGATCCAAAGCCGCTGCCCTACAACTTTGAAAAGGAGCTGATCGAAGGGTCCAACCGACACATCCGACTCTACGAAACCTTTGTTCCAGTGAGCCAAGGTACAGTAGTATTTAGTCTCTCGTGCCTGATAATTTCAAAACAAACTTATTGCAAACAAGCAATCCTGTAAACAAAAAATGGATTTCTGTTTTTAGTCACCGGAGTTGAAATTGGTGAACATTCGACTTCGTTTTTTTCGTTTTCACTTCGTCACTAAACTAAAAACATTAATTTTGGGTTTAGTTTATGAAGGTAAAAAAACAGGTAGTTCCAAATATTGAAAACATTAAACAAAATAAGACAAATTTGAAACGTTTAAAAACTTTGTTTAATTTCTAAGCCAAATTGTTAAGCTCCAAAAAAAGTCAAAACAATAACTTTTACATTTGAAATAAAATCATTCTTGACTGCAACAAATTTATTTGTCAATTTTCAAAAAACCTCCTAGTTTTTGGGTTTAAAATGCTATAATTTAATGGTCACAACAAAAAACCAATCTAGGTATCTGCATTAAAAATATGTAAAACTGTTGGCTAATTACTGTATTGAAACCAGTTATTTTTTTATAATTTCCTATTGATTTATAGTTTATCCCCTAACCCGGAAGTTCTACGCCCAGTTCGAGCAGCGTCAGCCGCCGAATCCATTGCGTTACCTGAGACACACTTGGCCGGAGAAGCAGTTGGAGCGGCAGAGGGAGCTGGTGAAGGCGGTCCCGCTGCTGGAATCCCAGGTTTACGGCTGGCTTCCGCTCCAAAGCGGAGAACGGGCCACCGGTCTGAATTTTCTTCAGGCCCCAAAACTGCGCTGCGGAATGACTGTTCACGGAGAGCGATTGATCGCGGAGAGGATTACGGAGCGGCCCCCTTTCAATGGGCTCAGGTTTCTGCTCCACTAATCTTCCGGCTGATCCTTAAATTAACTTCAAATTTAACAACTTGGTTCTAAACTATTGCATTACAAATTATCGTTATTACCTTAATAGATTTTTAAAATTGTGCAGGATTACAAATTAATTGCCTTTGAAGTATAATTTGTTATGTGTGAACTTGAGTATTTGCTTTTCTAATAAAATAAACAATGATTTTACATTTAAAAATACATTTTTAAATAATTATTTATTTTCTCAGAAGTACTACGGTGAGTTTGTACGATGTAATCCATATTGCCTAAATTTAAATTTCTGGCTTTATATTTTAGCTCTAACTTATTTCGTTGTAGTTCGAGGGGTAATGTAAGCTGTCTGGACAGGGTGGCATCTCTGTCTCGATAAATTGGATTTCAGGGTTGTGTTGTCGATATATTTTTGTTTATTTATTTAGGTTTCTCTCTACTGTTGCTTTTAATCAGTCGAATAAACTACTTGAAATTTCCAACTGAATGAGTAATGACCGCAGAAACCGCCTGATATCCCCGCAGTAGTCGCACAATATGGTTAGTGCGGTTCGCCGGATTCATTCATCCGGATAGAATGAGAATATAAGGCCGAAGGCGCAGGCAACGGAGCCAAAGGTCGCGCTGCAGCCGGCGCTTAATCACTTTCGGTTTTCACGCTATATACATAACATTACAATTATATTGATATGATCGCATCTACAGGCTCATTCGAAGAAGGCGCACAAAGCCGCCAGAGAAGCGAATGCCCAGAAGTCTGCGGAAACGAAAACGGATTGCAAACCGGAAGAGGCCAAACAGGCTCAAAACCCAGGCGATCATAACGAAGGATCGCCCACGGGCGACCAGTTCCTTGAAAGTGTGCTCCAGACCCTCTACAAGTCATGTATGTCCCGAAATTGGAGTGCAAATTCGTGTTTTTTAGGGTCTGAGCGTTTTTAATTACTTAAATGTCAAAATTGGTCATAAACGACTTTTTACGGTTGTTAACCTTTTTTTATATTTCTGTTATCCGGAGGTTTCATAACTCGATCTACAAATTTGAGTAATTTGCTTGAATTTGCTTAAATAATTGAACCATTAAATTATTGTATTTAACGTCTTTTTGGCCAAAGTTCTCTTTGAGACTTAAGTTTCATAACCCGATGTACAAACTAGCTATTGGCTTAGATTTGCCAAATTCTTTGGTCATAAACTTGTTGTATTTAAAGTCTTTTTGACAAGTGTGCACTTGGAAGGGAATTGGGTTTAATGACCTTTTTTACCATTAGCAGCATTAATATAATCCCAAAAATCTCGCAGGGCTTCAGGTGCGTCGCCTAGCGGAGTTTGCGATGACCGAGCTGGGTGGAAATGAGTTTCTGGAGGCCATTGCGGCTTGGTGCGCCCGGAATCCGCATATTGCCATATGCCTGGTGGCCGGCGGTCTTGTCTTCATGCTACCCTTTCTAATAATCTTTGGTTTCGGAATAGCCACCATGTTGATGACTTTCACGGGTCTGCTGGTGCTAGAAGGTAGGTTCTCATAAACTTTTGATTGGAAAAAAAAAATCTAACAAAATGGTCCCCTTCCACAGGCACTCTCCTCACCATCGTGTCCATGGTTTTCTTCGCCTGCCTGGGCGGATTCGCCATTATTGTTCCTCTTTTCGGAGTCGCAGCTGTGGCTGCCTACTTCGGATTTGCCCAGGTCTACGGACTTTACGATGGTATGGAGCGGCACAAGAGCGCTCTGGTTAAGTTTGTAAGGGACCAACGAAGGACCTACGATTCACCGCTTTCGCCGCCGCCTGCAACCATTTCTGAGGAACCCACCTCAACTTCATAAGGCAATATTGCTTGCCCAACAAACATAGTTATTAACACAAAAAAGACCAGTGCTTGGATAGATCCTTTAATTAAAATATATGACCTTGTTAGTTACAGTAGAAAGTGTGAATTCTATCATGCGGGGTTTCGAAAGAATGGTATTGTCTGCGAGCTTACTTTTGTGAGTATTGAGGAATACTTCATTAATTCAAAAATCGCGCCTTTATATGATTGAAAAAGTTGTCGATTAGACACCTGTGAAAATATAATCGGCTTTTTGGCTAAAAACATCGATGCTTATCAATGACATCGGTGGCATCGATGTTTATCCATCTCTAGATTTTTGTTGAATGTAAAAGTTAAGTTCGTTAAAAAAAAAAAAAAACAAATACCTGCTATTGAGCAGACAAAATTAATTTAGACGTGGTGAGTAGTAGGAAGTAAAATAAGTTTCACAGTATGTGCCTGAAAACAGTGGTTCTTCATAAACTTGAGTTGCCAAACAACCACACACACACATGGAATCGCTTGTATGGGTGAATGTTTATACAAGATAAACGGTATAAATAAGATTACAAAGCTGGTCTGGAAATAAGTTCGCGTCCCGTTATTAATAAGCTTCGGGTAAATAATGAAATGACCCCAGGGAAAAATGTTCTGAACTTTTGGTTTTCCCAAAAGGGAGTTTTAAGTTATCCGTGGAGGAAGTAGGAGATTTCAATGCATGTTCTTAGAAATAATAATATTTGAAATTTCCACTGAGATATCGACCAGTAACATCGAGTTATCGGAACAGCGGCAGCCATCACTAGTTGCGCAATGTTAAATCTTCGTTTTTCAACAGAATGATAGTGTTTCAATCGACTAAAATTTTGTGTGCAAGAACTTGAGTGAGAAGTTAACAGTGGCAAGAAAGAATCGTTAGAGACAGATACACATCGATAATTGATAGGGCCGATATTTTTAAAATCGATTACCTCTAACAGAGCAATGTTGGAAAACGTCGAACTAACAGAGCAATGTTGGAAAACTTCGAAAGGAAGAGAGATACACAGTTTTTTTTCGAGAAGAGAGATTCGCGTTAATTTGTGCCAGTGAGTTTTAAATAAACAAATCCTGCTCTAAAGCAGATTAAAATCCCTTGGACGCGGTAAGTAATGCTGTTGAGAAAAATTCCGCTTGGAAAAAAGAGTTATTTGTGTGGCACTTAGAGCTGGAAAGCAAGGGCAAACAAGTAGGTGCGGGGGCTGGAAGAGGTGTATGAGCGTGCGCCTGTGTGTGAGCGTTGGAGCTGGATACACACAAACAGCATTTTTATGTATTCTCCCCCATGAATCTTGGGCTTGTTTTGCTGCTTGCTGGAATGTAAACAAAGCTGCAGACAGGAAATCGTGTCTGTCCGAATTAAAGGCTCATTATCTATCGGCAGTGGGAGTGGGAGCAGGTATTCTGTCCAATCTAGAACTCCAGAGTAGGAGTTGGAGCCAGAATCCTTCCTGTGTGTGTGTATGCACGATCTAGGGGAAGTGTGGCAACTCTGCGCAGCATTGCATTTGTATGCTGCACTGCGGCCCTTTTCTCGCACTCTCTCCCTCGCACTCTCTCTCGAGCGCCGTGTTGCAAGTGCTTCGTTCTCTGCTTTCTGCTTTTCATTCTGTTCCGTTTCAACGACCAGTTCGGTCGGTCGCATTTTCCAGAAGCTGCAAGTGAAAAAGGAATACGATTTTTGTTTGTGTGTTTGATTTTTTTGAGTGCAAGAAATTTGAAGAAGTGCCAAACATAGTAATTAAAAAACTCAAGGTTCGTGGCCAAAGTCTTCGGCAGGTAGAGACACACACATCTACCTGTGGGCGAGAGAGAGTGTGTGTGTATGTGTGCGCTTGTTTAATATACGCAGCATATTTCTTATGCTGCGGCATCCCAAAGCGGAAATGGGGAGCTGAAAAAAAGAAAACAAATAAAATAACTGACTAGCGGATGATTGCTAAGTCTGTGAAAAGAATCATGGAGTTTTGAGATTCGTTTTACTTCAGTTCCTTGCTTAGACACCGACACACATGTACACTGAGCTAACCGTTAAGCCAAATTACTCATATGTACATATTCACCGTCTCTTTCTTGCAGGTGTGGTGTAAAGCGCCTTAATCACCAAGATGAGTTACATGCCAGCCCAGAATCGAACCAGTAAGTACTTTTTTCCTTTCCCCCTAAATCTAAAACTCCGCCCCTTTCGGATTGAAATCCACTTCCGAGAAAGTGTGCAAAAATAGGACCCATACAACAGACACAGTGAAAAAACAATTTTTGACAAAAAACAGCGTTTGAGGAACTTTCTTATCAAGCTAAGAGGCGTATTTGTTCATCTTGTCCAAATGCAGTTATTGTATTTTTCAAAATCAAGAAACCAAAGTCAACGCCATTTTATATGAATTCCCTAAAATTAAAGAAAACTCTTTTAATTTCATTAAAATCGGACGATGTTGGGTGAATTAATTTTCCGGTTAAAATCGATAAAAAACGATTTTCGAGTTGTCGGTTTTTTTTCCTTAAGAACTTTCTTTTTTTGCAAATATATATTGACGTTACAATTGAAAAGTATAAGCGTTTCGACTTGCCAAAGTTAGCTTCCTTTCTCGTTAATTTTAAATATTTCCATTCAAACCGTGAACATTTTAGACGATGTGAAATGGATTTAATTAATAGTGCTTAGATCGCAATTAGATGTAAATTTTTTATTACATTAGTTAAAATGAGATCTAAACTGATTTAAAGAGGGATGTAACACACAGTTGCCCTATTTGTCAGAAACAATTATCTCCTTTATCAAAATACTATAACAACCCCTTTCCTATGGTAATTGAAAGTTGCAATGCTTGTTTTTGAAAAGATAGCCAAATGTGACATAAAGTATTTGCTTTTGTCATTTGTTCTTGATGCTCCCTTTGTTTGTGTTGTGAAATATATAGGGTAACTATCCTATCATTCAACCACCCCAGATTAATAATTTATGTTCGTTCTTTGAGCTGCCCACATTTACATACTTGTTAATGCTTCAACATACACCATTTGGATGATCTTTTTTGCTGTGTGACGAGCAACCACCGAAGTATCCTGTGTCCTTACCCTTACCACCAAATTATAGCTGTTTCTGCTCCTTTGGATTTTGCAATTTAGAATTTTTTGTGAGGACACAGCTAAAAGGAGAAGGAAGGAAAATGCTTACCTCCCTCTCTCTACCGTGCTCCTTTTTGCCACTTCATTTGCAGTTTGCGTTGGTTGGTAAAAGAGGCGTACGCAGGACTTTGTAAAAGGGTTATTTGGAAAATCCAATAGCTTTTTGTTAATCACTTTTAATATGTTCTCCACTTTTCACCCATGAATTATTCAGTGCATGGAAAAAATAATACATTCTAAGTTCTGTTATTAAAAAAATTGTCGAGGTCAAATAACTTGAACAAAAGTGGATACTAGACTTAAGTTACAAACAACTTCTCGATTACCCGATTTTCTATATATTGTATGTAAATAACTTTTCTATAACTCCTTCAATACTACGCCTCTGTTAGGTACCCTTTGAAACTTGATTCCTTCCCACTTCCACTGCCACTGGCACACACACACTCTACCACACGCGCACTCGAGTACTCGTATATGTGCACGTGGCATTCCTTACCCACCCACTCGCTTTCTCTTTCCCTCTGCCGGGACCTTGTCCTCCCTCCCTGTCTTCCAATCTCATTTTCGACTTGGCTGCACATTTTCTTCAACTTTTTTTTGTGGTACTACTGCTGTGCAGAATTTAATTAGTAAGCAGCAACTTCCACTTAAAGGCTCCGCCCCGCCCCTCTTCCAGTTCAGCTGTACTTCGTTTGAGTGCACGGCCCACTCGAGGGATAAAGCGAAAAGAAAAAGCGCCTAATCGATTTGGGATATGAAACAAAATGGGATTACAATCCTACGTGCTCGTAGCGAACCAAATTAAGCAATTTTAGAATAACATAATTTATTGGTGTATCATGCAGGCTTAAAATATTTCCATACCTCAAAGATTTTCTAGATAACATTGGACAAATTTTTTTTGTAGGGTTTTAACCCTGATCTCGAGAATCCAATTGTTTGTCGGCAAACAAGAGTTCATAATTAAAAAAGGAAAACAAAATAATTATTTATTTTTAATTGTTTTAATAGTTTACATTTTTTACAGACAAAATTTAATCCATATCAACAAAAAAAAGAGATAGTAATATAATAAAAGTTATAACATTTTTAAAATCTGTCTTTACGGACTGTAACCCGATTCGAGTTTATTTGAATCCATGTTGTTCGGAAGTTCAATTTATTAAGGTTTGTCTGTACTAGTGAAGAGTGGGATCAACAAAGGGGGAGTTTGAAATTGCGAATGCAAAATGCAAATGCATACAAAAGGGGCGTGGCCGCACTGTGTCCGCGCATAAGTCAAACAACAAAGGCAAAAAATCGAGGCCTGAAACGGCATAATTAAGACGGAAGTGGCAAACAAAACGCCCCACGAATCCTTTTGCCAGGACCCTCTCATGTGTGAGCACCATGAGCTCTAAACTTTGTGGGAATATCCTGCAGCGTGCAATTTGTCACGCTTCAAAGTTTTCCTTTTGCATTTTTTTATACGTTTGTATGCAGCGATGCTGCTCACTTTGCTGTCAGTCGCTGTCGTTTCCCATTTGGCCATCCTTCAAGAAAAAAAATTTGTGGCTTTGAGAGGGTTAAGGGGAGGGCATTGGAACGAAACTCAAATCCAAATCCTAGGATGCTGTGGTGCTCTTAGTCTAATGGCCATGTTTTCCGTTGTCCTGCGCCATTTTTGCGTTTGAAGAGATTCACAAAAAGGAATCTATGTATGTATATATTGAACGCAAATATATGAAAACCGAAACTGACAATGCTCTTGCTCTTTTGTTGTTATATTTTGGAAGCCATAAACCCAGACTCTGAGAAATGAAAACGTAGATTTGAAAAATGGGATTAGAGTATGGAATTAGGATTTAAAAACATAACTTTATCTGATGTTTTTTTTTTTTTTTTAATTTTGTAAACTTCATTTTCAAATTAAGAAACTCTTTGCAAGGGTATACCTTAACAAATTACTACCTTACCTTGGCTTTGTAATCCATTAGAGCGTCTCTAATGCACTGATGGATATCCTTGAAAGACAAACCCCTTCTCCCACCGAAAATATATACATAAACCTATCCACGCTAACACATTCTTCACCCACCTTGCAGTGTCGCATAATAATCAATACAATCCGCCGGATCTGCCGCCAATGGTGTCCGCCAAGGAGCAGACTCTCATGTGGCAGCAAAACTCGTATCTGGGCGATTCCGGCATCCACTCGGGTGCCGTGACCCAGGTTCCATCACTGTCCGGCAAGGAGGACGAGGAGATGGAGGGAGATCCGCTGATGTTCGACCTAGACACCGGATTTCCACAAAACTTCACACAGGACCAGGTGGACGACATGAACCAGCAGCTGAGCCAGACGCGCTCCCAACGTGTCCGTGCTGCCATGTTTCCGGAAACCTTGGAGGAAGGCATTGAGATTCCCTCCACCCAGTTCGATCCCCAGCAGCCTACGGCGGTGCAACGTCTCTCGGAACCGTCGCAGATGTTGAAGCACGCGGTGGTGAATCTGATCAACTACCAGGACGACGCCGAGCTGGCCACCAGGGCCATACCGGAGTTGATCAAGCTGCTGAACGATGAAGATCAGGTGGTCGTTTCCCAGGCCGCCATGATGGTCCACCAGCTGTCCAAGAAGGAGGCCTCGCGGCACGCCATTATGAACAGCCCCCAGATGGTGGCCGCCCTGGTGCGTGCCATCTCCAACAGCAACGATCTGGAGAGCACCAAGGCTGCGGTGGGCACGCTGCACAATTTGTCGCACCATCGCCAGGGTCTGCTGGCCATCTTTAAGAGCGGCGGAATTCCGGCACTCGTTAAGTTGCTTTCCTCGCCCGTGGAGAGCGTCCTCTTCTATGCGATTACCACGCTGCACAACTTGCTGCTCCATCAGGATGGCTCCAAGATGGCCGTACGCTTGGCCGGTGGCCTCCAGAAGATGGTCACGCTGCTGCAGAGGAACAACGTAAAGTTCCTGGCCATCGTCACCGATTGCCTGCAGATTCTCGCCTATGGGAATCAGGAGAGCAAGCTTATAATCCTCGCCTCTGGGGGACCGAACGAATTGGTGCGCATTATGCGCTCCTACGACTACGAGAAGCTACTGTGGACCACCTCGCGGGTGCTCAAAGTGCTCTCCGTTTGTTCCAGCAACAAGCCGGCCATCGTGGACGCCGGAGGCATGCAGGCGCTGGCCATGCATTTGGGCAACATGTCGCCGCGTCTCGTGCAAAACTGCTTGTGGACGCTCCGCAATCTGTCGGATGCGGCCACCAAGGTGGAGGGCCTCGAAGCCCTGCTCCAGTCGCTCGTCCAGGTTCTGGGCTCCACCGATGTCAACGTGGTCACCTGTGCCGCCGGCATCCTCTCGAATTTGACATGCAACAATCAGCGCAACAAGGCCACCGTTTGCCAGGTGGGCGGTGTTGACGCCCTCGTCCGTACTATTATCAATGCTGGGGATCGCGAGGAGATCACCGAGCCGGCCGTCTGCGCCCTGCGTCACTTGACCTCGCGTCACGTAGACTCGGAGCTGGCCCAGAATGCCGTGCGTCTTAACTACGGGCTGTCGGTGATTGTGAAGCTACTGCATCCACCATCCCGCTGGCCGTTGATCAAGGCCGTCATCGGGCTAATACGCAATTTGGCCCTTTGTCCGGCCAACCATGCCCCGTTGCGGGAGCACGGGGCCATCCACCACCTGGTGCGCCTGTTAATGCGCGCCTTCCAGGACACAGAGAGGGTGAGTAGTTGCTGGTTTGTTAAGCTTAACAAGTGTCTTGGTACTGATTCCCACTGTTCGTGTGCATTTGCAGCAACGCTCCTCGATTGCCACCACGGGCTCACAGCAGCCGTCCGCCTACGCCGACGGAGTACGCATGGAAGAGATTGTCGAGGGCACGGTGGGGGCCTTACATATCCTGGCCCGTGAGTCCCACAATCGGGCACTCATTCGCCAGCAATCGGTAATACCGATCTTTGTGCGTTTGCTGTTCAACGAAATTGAAAATATTCAGGTGGGATAACAGTGTTTTTTTTTTTTGCTTAAGAGAACTCCGGATACTAAACGGTTTATCATTTTAGCGTGTGGCTGCTGGCGTTCTTTGTGAGCTGGCCGCCGATAAGGAGGGCGCCGAGATTATTGAGCAGGAGGGCGCCACCGGGCCGCTGACCGATCTACTGCACTCACGCAATGAGGGCGTGGCCACATACGCCGCTGCCGTGCTCTTCCGGATGAGCGAGGACAAGCCGCAGGACTACAAGAAGCGTCTGTCAATTGAGCTGACCAACTCGTTGCTGCGCGAGGACAACAACATTTGGGCCAATGCCGACCTGGGCATGGGTCCCGATCTGCAGGTGCGTGCCAAGTAGGCTATGGAAATACGAGTTCGGCGGTTTTTCCCCGTTTTCTGTTCTGATGATTCTCATTTGAAATCCCGCGCGAGAAGCGAACGCCGCGCTCTGTACATAAAATTGTAAATTTGTAGAACACTTACTCTAGTCTCAAGCATTATAAAATGGTATCCATATTAAGTATCGACCTATATATCGCTTGCGTACGATTTCGATAACCTATTTTTGAATTTAAATATGATTTTGATTTTTATGTTCCGTTATTTGCTTTTCTTGTAACCCACGAATCGATAGATCGTAAATGTTAGTCGATAAGTAGGTAGCTGTAGAAGACCATGGATTACGAATACCCATTCCGATTATTTCTCATCGTATTTAATTCCTAAACACACCCCACCACCCTCACTCCTTTCCAATTATCCCCCCAAAAAACATCCCAACCAGAAACATAGAAACATGAATTTAAATTGTTATACTCGCTGCGACAAATCGAACTTTGTTTATGTTTAATTATGATTTTGTAATTAATTCACGTTCTTTATTTACTTTTCGTTCTTTTCTTTTTTTCCTTTATGTTTACTTTGTGTGTGTAAAACCAAAACAAAAATTCACTATAAACACAACTGCAACGGTAAATGAACCTAAACAATCAATGACGGATAATCACTGCACCAAAATCTCACCAACAACAATCAATAAACGCGACTCTCTCTGCCTCACTCTTGCCGCCCCGCTCCCCCACAACAACAACCCCCTTCCCCCTTCTCTCTCACCCTGTCTCTCACATTCACTTGCAAACTGACGTTTGCGTGTGTCTTCTTCTTTCCTAACAACTTTTCACTTCTGATCCATCCCAACAACGAATAAATTAAAACGAAACTGTAAAAAATACATCAAACACTTACGATCACGCACATATACACACACACGCACACCGACCGATAAACCGATAAACAAACACGAAATTGATCGATCACAGGATATGCTTGGACCTGAAGAAGCATATGAGGGCCTGTACGGACAAGGTCCGCCCAGCGTGCACAGTTCGCACGGAGGTCGCGCATTCCATCAGCAAGGTATGTATGTCATATGCATAAGAAGAGACCCTGAACCTCGAACCCCCCCTCCGCCCCAAAGAAGAAGAATCCCCGCATAGCCCCACAAAAAAAAAAATTCAACTAATGGGAACGTTTACAGGTTGAGACAATTTGATAACTCCTTGGGCCCCGCCCCCCCAAACCCCGCATACATTTAACCGTTTTCGTGTCTGTTCATCATTCAAATAAGCACTAAATAATCGAAGCTAAAACGTTAAGTTCACATCTCAAGTACTCCAGTGTGAGCCAAATCCCTTTTCCCGTGCCACTAGATCGCTAGATCTCTTTAAAACTCTGTATCCATGCTCGATAACCCCCTGATTTACGTTACCCCTTAATTTCAACGACTGCATGTTAAGGATATTAGTAAATGACTTTAGTTTGTGTGCGTTTTCTTTGGTTATTTAACCATACCCTCGCCCCTTTCCACTTGGAATTTTTCCATAAGGTATTAATTTCTAGGGAAATCTTAAAACATTAGAGAAATTGTTACAATTCGGATGTACTATCGGTGTCTTGTAATTTGATGGCTTCCAAGGAGGCCGTGACGCCCATTAAGAGCTTTTGGGATGAATATTATACATTTAAATATTGTGCGACGTTGGGCGTCAATTATGTTTAACAGTTTTTGAAGAAAAAGTATGTGATATTATTAAAAAGTATTCGCGGATATTTGGCCCCATTTCTCAGTTTTCCCTCTCGAGTGTCTGTCCCTGATAGCCTTTAACGAAAAACACTGTGGACTTAACACGTAGTTTGAAGATCTTAGCACCACACACACACACAAAGAACAACACCTATAAATCATCAACTGCAAATAACAACGAAATTCAACTAATTGAAGAAAGGATACTACCAACGCCAAAAAGTTTCGTTCTCTCTTTCATTCAATTGCATACATAGCCGGGATAAATCATCGATTGGACCGAGAATGATGAAGCAATATTTATGTTTCGTTAATACTTTTGAATATTTATCCTTTTGTATACACATACACATACCTTCCGTTTGTTTCATTAGAATGCATTTACAATTCAAATATGCCATCAACGAAGCAACTTTAGTTCAGTTCGGTTCAGTTTGCATGTCTCGTAGTCTGCGATATTCGCATAGACCTAGTCACCACCTATATTCATGTATCTTATCCTGTACATATATCTCTAGTTTATAAGACGTGTGTGCATGCAGATTTGAAAGGACGTATTCCAATCGAAAATAACAGATCTTTGTCGTGCCGTATTTAGTTTAGAATATTTAAGCCGCTTTCAGCGATTGATTTTTGTTGATTGATACTTTAGTTTAATGTGTAAAGACGGCCGTGTATGAGTGGAATCTACGTTTCGTTTGAATTAGGGTAAACAATTTAAAAAATAATATTGTCAAAGGAAAACAATATAGAGAGGAATACTTGGTTATTACGTTCGGTTTACGTTTGTTGTTTATATTTGGCGAGTAATGGAAAACCCATAGTTTAATATGTGCTCGATTCCAGCGAAAGACGATGAATCCACTTGTGCAGGACCCCAAGATGGTGCACCAACCGTTGGTTGGATTCAGGCGTTACGAATCCTGTTTACTAATCATAGTTCTTCCCATTATTCTTTCCCCGTTCTCGTTTGTCCGCAGGATATGATACTCTACCAATAGATTCCATGCAGGGTCTGGAGATCAGCAGTCCGGTGGGCGGCGGCGGTGCTGGTGGTGCTGCCGGCAATGGTGGAGCGGTGGGCGGAGCTGGCGGTGGCAACATCGGCTCCATTCCGCCCAGCGGCGCACCCACATCGCCCTATTCCATGGACATGGATGTCGGCGAGATCGATGCCGGTGCATTGAACTTTGATTTGGACGCCATGCCGACGCCACCCAATGACAACAACAATCTGGCTGCCTGGTACGATACCGACTGCTAGACGAGACTAGATCGAGATGCAATGACGACGAGCCGAGCTAAGGGTAAGGGTCGGGATTCCATTCGACCCCAACAAAAAATAATATTATATATTAATTATAATGCGAACGACGCAACGCAACGGCAAGAAAACCATATTATATGATGCATTACATATTATCCACATAAACGACATGGAAAATTAAACAAATGTTTGCAATAGAACTCGTACATTTCTCTTTACATGGCGTTCTTTTTATTTGCTGTCCAAATGGGAATAAAAATGGAAACTAAATGACGAGGCAAGTTCTTGCTGATATTAAAACTGATTTGATGACACTATTTTCCTGGGGCTAGCAATGCTTTTCTGCCAAAACTTGATTCTAAACCTTCTTCAGTTTCAATCGCAATTTGTGTACTCTTTTCAGCAAACAATTAATACTTTGTCAATTTATTTTTAAAAATGTGCCTCCGCCCGAAGATTTTAAACTGTTTTACCAATTTTTTTTTTAATTTTAAATTCGATCAATGTCGATTAAGACTACCACTTCAAATTGGGGTGGGTAATGGTCCCTATCCAATGGAACGCTTAGTTTTGGTGTACTTTTGTAAATTGTATCATAAAAATGGCCAAAATGGCACCCAAAATTACAAACACAAGCAAATCAATATAGATTTAAACTACCACTTCGAAATGGGGCTTAAACAGGGATGATTAAGGGTAGAGATGGAAGTACAGAACCCTTACCAATTAAAGGCTTAATGCTCGACTAGCTTTGTAACAGATTAACAGGGATAGTTTTATTTGCTGAGAGGAGCGTTTGTACACCTACAGGTGTCTGCCGAACCACTTGTGGTCTACGGGCGAGAGCCACCGATGGCAGCCGCTGAGGTTGTTCTGGATGACGTACTTCATGGTGAAGGGATTCTCGTTCTGGCGTTCGTGCTCCTCGTCTTCGGCCCGCTGCTGGTCGAGCATTTCCTGGGAGACGACGGCCGCCTGGAAGGGCAGCTGGTTGGCTACCTGCTGCAGGAACTGCCGCACCTCGACGAACTCGCACCGGCCGGCGATCTCGACGATGACGCGGCCGGCCTTGATGGGGGTCACGTAGTGGTCGATGGCCCCCTTGCCGCCGCCCATGCGCTGCCCCTGACCCTTCTTGGTGATCGGTTGCCAGGGTGCGGGCACACGCCATGTGGCGAACATGGTGGCCACGTTCATCTTGCGTCCAATGGTCAAGCGCATCATCTCGTAGTGGCCCCATCGCAGGCGTCCTCCGCCGGTGGCCACAATCGCGTACTGCTTGTGCAGGAGCGTGTTGTGCAACATCTCCGGGCCGCGCATGTAGCGCAAACGTTTCTGCATCTTGGGTGGCCGGATGTTCGGCGGCAGCTGCGGTTGACGCTCCATGATCCTTAGTTTGGGTCTCTCTGGTTGCTGCACATCTATATTTCATTGGTTCAGTGGTTAGTTATCTTGCGGAGCTGAAGCAGGTGCCACTTACTTTGGTATTTGATGGGCGGAGCAAAGTATTTCAGGCCGGCTGTTTGGACAACTGCTATGTTGCCCGCTGAAATGGAAGGGAAATGCTGTAATCCCGGTGCGGTCATGTGTGGAAACCCCCCAATTACCTGTAAGGGTTTGCTTGAAAAGCTCTCCCACCGATTTTAGGACCAGCATTGCAGGTTTTCACTTAGTTTTAATTAAATTTTATTAATTCTTTTTGCTAAAAATGTGTTGCATCAACAATACTCAGCGTTGCCAGAATACTTACATAGCCAGGTTCAGAACCAACGGTATCCAAGTTTCGGACCACTCTACACACCCCCTTTTTCACTGGTTTATTTGCAGTATTTTTGGTATATTGTGCACAGTGTGGCCGTGACATTTTTAAACGAGCCAGCTAGCCAGCGCCTCGGCCACACTGTACTGCATACACGAAAATAAAAATTTTTTTTTGACAAAATCGTGCATGTTTTCGCTCGCAATCCGTATGCACAACGCAGGCCGCGCGAGCCCTAGCTAGCTAGACCGCCGCCCCACCCGTCCCACGAAACGCAGCGCATCGCATCCCGCGAGCAGCGCTCCCACTTGTGTGTTTGTTATGAATATACCGAAGGTGACAACATCGCTTGGTGCCGCCGAAAAGGCGAAACCCGAACGTGTGGCATCCGCCGCGGTCGCAGCCGCAGCAGCAGCAGCCTTCAATGCGGTCAGCCTGCAGAAGCGCAGTGGCGTGGATGACCCATCGGCCAGCGCTGCTGGGGAGGATCCCTCGCGCAAGAAGGCTAAGACAGAGCTGCTCCTCGGAGCGCCCACCAGTTTGTCCAGTTTGCCCGCCAAAGCGACGCAGCAGCTCCTCTTTCAGCGGGGTAAGGCGCAGGTCAAAGATGCACCGGATCCATCGGATGATGTGTCCTGGGAAGCCCGTGACTCCACCGGCCAGCAGATTATAGTGTGCAACTTTGGCTCCACCGCCACCGAAATCAAGGCGGAGGATGCGGACAAGCAGAGTAAGTGTGGAGCAACTCCTTGCCAGAAACAGTCTACTCAACCAGAACACCCCCAAACAACAGCCTTTGCCAGCTTTACCAAAAAGGAGGGCGCCTCTTCGTCGGCCTCGTCCTCCTCCTCCACCGCCTCCATTATCTCCATTGAGCCCAGCGGCTCCTCGGTCCAAGAGCAGCAGGCTGACCATAATCCCGGCAAGGCGGAGGACCTCGACTACGTGCTGATGCCAGCCGCCGGGGCAACGGAGAGCAGTACCAGTAGCAGTACCGTGGGTGGAACCACCACATCCACCATCATTCTGAACACCAACAATGGGGCCACAGGAGTCAGCAGCAGCGGAGCCGGGGGCACCACAACCACCACCGCCACGATTCTCACCCAGAAGCAGCCCGGCCACACCAACTATAACATCTTCAACACCAGCACGACGGCCACGGGCAGCCAAACGCCCACCACCACGCTGCTCAATCGGGTGAATCTGCACGCCAAGATGAAGACCCAGCTGGTGGTGAACGCCAAGAAGCTGACGGAGGTCACGCAAACGACGGCCAAGGTGTCCATTGGCAACAAGACGATATCGGTGCCGCTGCTCAAGCCGCTGATGAGCGCCAGTGGGGCGGCCACCGCCGGCGGAGCCACGATTGTGGAGGGCAAGCAGTTGCAGCTGCAGGCGGGTGGCCAGGTTACCACCTTGCAGCCGGGCGGAGCAGTTCAGCAGGTGCACCATCAGCACGTGCATCCGCACACGCATCCGCATGCCCATCACAACTTCACCAAGCTGATCAAGCGGGTGCCCAAGAACCCGGGCACCATTGTCTCGTTCTCGGGGCTGCAGATCAAGCCGGCGACCACCAAGATCGTGGCCACCAAAGTGGTCAGCAAGAAGATGTCGCTGCAGCTGCAGCAGCACCAGCAGCAGCTCCAACAGCAGCAGCAGCAGCTTCAGCAACTGCAGGTGACGAGCGGTGGCTTGGCCCCGCCCACTGGCAGCATTGTGACCATCACCACCACCAATCCCAGCCAGACATACGCCATGGTCCAGGATGCCACGGGCGCAGTAGCATCTCATTCGAAGGAAGAAGATGCTCCGCCTCGGAAGATCACCTACACGGAGAACCTGCAAAAGATCCTGAACAAGAGCAAGTCCCAGGACGACGAGTTTGCCAACATCAACAGCGTGGTGATCAAGCCGCTGGACAAGAGCACCACCCTTAACTGCCCGCCCAGCTTCAATATCTTCAAGCAGCAGGCAACCCAAAACCAAACCAACTCCTCCGTGGGCAGTGGAGCCCAGTGCACCCCAGTGACCTTAACCATGACGCCGGCCTCGGGCAGTAACTCCTCGGATCTGGCCACCACCGCCTCCCAGTCCACCGTCTCCGTCTCTGCGGGCACCATCTGCATCAATAGTCCGATGATGGGCTCGCGGCCCATCATATCCATTCAGAACAAGAACATATCCCTGGTGCTCTCGAAGACGACGATGGCCCAGCAGAAGCCCAAAATGATCACTACCACCACGCTGGCCAGCCAGTCGGCGCTGCAGATGCATCATGCTTTGGTCCAGGACTCGAATGCGAATGCGGAAAAAGCGGACAGAGCCACTTCTGGATCAGCAGTGGCGGGATCCATGCAGCTCAAGCTGACCACAGTGGCCGCCTCCACGCCAGCCAAACTCAGTGTCAGTCTGGCCACCGAAGCGGCCAAGCTGGAGGAGATTGCCGGCGAGCCAAAGGCCAAGGTGTTGCTCAAACAGGAGACGACCGTGAAGGATGCAACTGGCACTGGAACTGGAGCTTCGTCAAGCGAACAGCAGGAGCGGAGCGAGGAGATAGGCACCCCGGAGAAGCGCTTAAATGCCAATACCACATTGACGCCCATTAGCCAGGTGCAGAATCAGAACCAGAATCAGAACCAGAACCAGGTGGCCACGGCCACTGCTACTCCTACCTCAACTGCCTCCAATCCCAGCACGCCCACTGCTCCAGCCAGTGCTGTGGCCACGGCCACGGCCACGCCCACTCAACGCTCGGGCACGGAGGATTCGAATAATGCCCTGCTGAAGCAGCTGCTCCAGAACAGCAGCAGCAGCAGCCACGGCCACGGGCTCAATGCCAATCCCATTAGCATACCCTCGACGGCACCGCTCTCCGCCAGGAAGGTGATCAATGTGCGGGCACCCAGCATGGGACTGGTCAGCAGTCTGGAGGCGCAACTGGCGCGTCCAGTGATTCCGCCAGTGCCAGCGGCCACCCAAGCGGCGGGCGGTAGTAGTAGTGGCGGATCCGTGGCCACCTCCACCGTTACCACAACGGTGGCCAGTGGCGGAGGCAGTGGCCAGCAACAACAACAGGTGGTGGTCACCACTGCCTCGGAACGAACTGGTACTCCGGTCACAGCAGTCGTGGCCATCTCCTCCGCAACTGAACCCAAGCTGGAGCAGCAGAAGACGGAGCAGCCGTTGGTGGTGGCCACCTCACAGCCACCAGCACCTCCTCCTCCTACGCAGCAGCAGCAACAGCAACAGCAACAGGCTCCTCCGCAACAGCAACAGCTCCAACTGACACCCCACCAAGTCAAGCAGACGGTGCAGATAGTGTCCAAGGAGACATCCTTTATCTCGGGACCCATCGTGGCGACCAACACTAAAGTGCCGCAGGAAGCCACTGTCAAACAGCCTGGCGAGCTGCTGCCGCCGCCTCCGTACGAACTGGCCACCGCTCCCATCTCGAATGTGACCATATCCATATCCACCAAGCAGCCAGTGCCGCCCAAGGAGCTGCTGCAGATGAAGCCCACCAAGGCGGTGGCCATGTCGCTGCCCATGGAGCAGGGCGAGGAATCCCAGCCAGAGCAGGCGGAACAGCAGCAGCAGCAGCCAGCGCCACATCAACCGGAACGACAGGGAGGAGCAACCGTAGCGGGAGGATTATCATCACAAACTGGTGCAGCCATATGGAGCAATAGCAATCATGTGGAGGCCAAGATACCTTTTAAGCCGGGCGAGGCCCAGAAACGCAAGCTGCCCATGCATCCGCAGTTGGACGAGAAGCAGCTCCAGCTCCAGACGCAGCAGCAGCAACAGGTGGAGATGCCGATGCCCATCAGTGGTGCCTCCCTGCCAGCCGGACAAACTGCAACCACCGGCGGACAAACTGGTCCCGAAAAGGTACAGCTCATTTCGGCCATTGCCAATTATGTGAAGAAATCTGGCGAGGCACAGCAGCCCATTCAGAGTCAGATTCAGAGTCAGATTCAGAGTCAGAGTCAGAACCAAAGCCAGGGCCAGGTGCAGATGCAGGCGCAGATGCAGGCGGCCATGCAGGGTCAACTAGCTGGACAGATGACTGGACAAATCGCTGGACACATGTCCGGCCAGCAGATGCATTTGCAAATGCAGCAGCAGCATCAGCTCCATGTGGCAGTGCATCCCCAGCATCAGCAGCAGCAGCAGGCTCCGGCTCATCCGATACCCATGCCTGGACAAGGAGCAGGACCCATCCCCGTAGCATCCACCACCAACACCACCACCAGCATGGAACCCAAGGCGGGGGACCAAAGAAAGCGACGCAAGCGGGACGTACAGAAGCCAAGGCGCACCAATCTGAATGCCGGACCGGCAGGAGCTCTCAAGGATCTGACAGGTACGCTACCAGCAGGTGCCATGGTCCAGCTGGCCGGCATGGCCCCGGGCACGCAGTACATCCAGGGATCGCAGCCGGGCACTGGTCATGTGATCACCAGCACTGGTGGACAAGGAGGAGAAGGGAGAGGAGGAGGAGGAGGCGTTAGCCTGGGTGGGGCAGGTGCCTCGCCCATGCTCAAGAAGCGAGTGCGCAAGTTCTCCAAGGTCGAAGAGGATCACGATGCATTTACCGAGAAGCTGCTGACCCACATACGCCAGATGCAGCCGCTCCAGGTGCTGGAGCCGCACCTGAATCGCAACTTTCACTTTCTGATCGGCAGCAATGAGGCGGCCGCTTCGAGTGGAGGCACAGTATCCTCGGCCAGCGGATCCTCCTCCTCCTCCTCATCAGCAGGAGGAGGTGGTGGTGGTGGCAAGCTCAAGGGCGGAGGATCTCTGGGTGGATCTCGGGGCTGGCCGCTTAGCAAGCATTTGGAGGGACTGGAGGACTGTGATGGCGCCATTCTGGGTCGCTTTGGACGGGTGCGTCTGCCGGGGATTCCCTCGCTATACGACAGCGAACGCTTTGGTGGCAGTGGAGGATTGATGGGAGGATCTGCCACCCGTTCGCCCTCACCCGCGTCCGTGTCCCTGGAAACAGAGAAGGCAGCGCTGCCCATGTCCAGCATCCAGAACGATTTCTACGACCAGGAGTTCTCCACGCACATGGAGCGTAATCCGCGCGAGCGCCTGCTGCGACACATTGGCGCCGTCAAGGACTGCAATCTGGAGACCATAGAACTGGTGGAGAGCGAGGGCGTGGCTGCGTGGGCGGCCCTGCCCCGGATCACCCGCTATCCGGGATTGATACTGCTCAATGGGAATAGTCGTTGCCATGGGCGGATGTCGCCGGTGGCCCTGCCGGAGGATCCGCTGACCATGCGGGTCCCAGTGTCGCCGCTGCTTCGCTCCTGCAGCGAGGAGCTGCGCAAGGCACAGCAGTTGGAACTGGGAACGGGAACTGGAATGGGAACTGGAATGGGAGCCCTGAACAACAATAACTACCAGCAGAAGAACCAGAATGTGATACTCGCACTGCCCGCCTCATCCTCGGAGAATATAGCCGGCGTGCTGCGGGACCTGGCCAATCTGCTGCACCTGGCACCTGCCCTCACCTGCAAGATCATCGAGGACAAGATGGGCGACAAGCTGGAGAAGCTGCAGTCACTGGACCAGGATCACGACGAAAAGCAGGACTTTAAGCGACCCTCAGCCGCCGTAAGTTATGGCCATCTGCGGAAGATCCTCAATGGACGCCGCAAGCTGTGCCGCAGCTGTGGCAATGTGGTCCAGGCCACTGGCTTGCGGATTCCCCGGCACAGTGTGCCCGCTCTGGAGGAGCAGCTGCCCCGTTTGGCCCAACTAATGGCCATGCTCCCGAGGAAGTCGGCACCCCCACCGTTTGTGTACTTCTGCGATCGCGCCTGCTTTGCCAGATTCAAGTGGAGCGGCAAGGAGGGCCAGGCGGAGGCGGCCAGTCTGTTGCTGCAGCCGGCCGGTGGCTCCGTCTCGACCTCCGCCACCACGGGTGACTCACCCAGCAGCGCCTCCGGCACCAGCTCATCAATGGCGCTGGCGGAGACGACGGTGGTCAAGCAGGAACCGCCGGAGGACGAGGCTGATGACCAGAAGCAGGGCAACGCTATCAATAACTCCAGCAACAGTCTCAATCTTCCTGTGCAGCGCAAGTGCATCGTCAAGTGCTTCAGTGCCGATTGCTTTGCCACGGATTCGCCGGCCATCAAACTGGAGTTCGAGGGAGCAGGAGGAGGAGAAGCGGGAGCGGGATCCGGATCCGGATCGGGATCCGGGTCAGCTAACAATACGGTTTGGCTAAGGGAGACGGAGGCTAGTGGACTCCAGCTGGAGGACACCAGGCAGTGTGTGTTCTGCAATCAGCGGGGCGATGGCCTGGCGGATGGACCCTCGCGACTGCTCAACTTTGATGTGGACAAATGGGTGAGTGCTCCATACGGGTTCAATTGGCTTATTAGATTTCCCTTACTCGTTTTTAAAAAAGTAGGAAACAGGTAGAAGGAAGCTTCTCCCACCCTTTGAAGTATGTACATATATGTGCTATATACTCTATAAAGTCATGTCCGTCCATGTCAGAAATGCGGCATTTGACATGCATCTAAATTGTTTTAAATTGGTCTGCTAAGTAACTTGTTTTTCAATCGCCTTGCATCCTAGGTTCACCTGAACTGTGCCCTATGGTCCAATGGTGTCTACGAGACCGTCTCCGGGGCACTGATGAACTTCCAGACGGCTCTGCAGGCGGGTTTGAACCAGGCGTGCAGCTCGTGCCACCAACTGGGCGCCACCATCAAGTGCTTCAAGTCGCGCTGCAACAGCCTGTACCACCTGCCCTGCGCCATCCGAGAGGAGTGTGTCTTCTACAAGAACAAGTCTGTGCACTGCAGTGCCCATGGCCATGCCCACTCTGGTGGCGTAGCCAGCGGGGGATCGGGGGCGGGATCTACAGTTGGTGGCGGCGGAGGATTGGGAGCTGGCTCCACGGCGGAGAACGAACTGGGCTCGCTGGTCGTCCATCGGAGGGTGTTCGTGGATCGCGACGAGAACCGGCAGGTGGCCACCGTCATGCACTACTCGGAGCTGAGCAACCTGCTGCGCGTGGGCAACATGACCTTCCTGAATGTGGGTCAGCTGCTGCCCCACCAGCTGGAGGCCTTCCACACGCCCCACTACATCTACCCCATTGGCTACAAGGTGGTGAGTATTATCCCTGTCCCTTCGTTTTTCCCCAGATTATGGATTATGGAATAGTCTAAATTAGGCTACAAATTAAGATTAGTTACTGAAGACAAGCAAATAGGTCTTTAAATAATAGTACTTATAAATCGGAAATGATGAACATTTTAGGCAATGGCTTTGTTTTTCATATATACGATACAAATATGTGTTGGCTTTCAAGCAAATTTAATTAAGTACCACAACTGAAACATATAAAAATTTACAATTCGCAGAATATATATAGAACTTTGAGAAAATTGTTTTTTTTTTATTATCTAAATTAGTTTTAAAATTAAAAAAGTCAAACAATTTTTGTTTAACCAACATGCTACTTTAGAAATCTTGTAAAGTTTAAAATTTACATTAAATGAAGTAATGAATATTAGTCCGAGTTAGTTTAAAGTATTACTTTTTTTTTCCTTTTAAAAATGTTCAAAAGGTAGCTGTATATATGGATATATGTATATATGGCTATAGACTATTTAAAAGGGCTAAAGTGGCCAGACTGCAACTATAATACCAATTTCCTCCCCCAGAGTCGCTACTACTGGTGCGTACGTCGACCGAATCGCAGGTGTCGCTACATCTGCAGCATTGCGGAGGCCGGCTGCAAACCGGAGTTCCGCATCCTGGTGCAGGACGCCGGCGACAGCAAGGAGCCGGAGCGCGAGTTCCGCGACAGCACTCCCTCGGCGGTGTGGCAGCAGATCCTGCAGCAGATCACGCGACTGCGCAAGGTGCACAAGTGGCTGCAGCTCTTCCCGCAGCACATCAGCGGCGAGGATCTGTTCGGCCTGACGGAGCCCGCGATCGTACGCATCTTGGAGAGCCTGCCCGGCATCGAGACGCTCACCGACTACCGCTTCAAGTACGGCCGCAATCCGCTGCTGGAGTTCCCGCTGGCCATCAATCCGTCCGGAGCGGCGCGCACGGAGCCCAAGCAGCGCCAGCTGCTCGTCTGGCGGAAGCCGCACACCCAGCGCACGGCGGGGAGCTGCAGCACCCAGCGGATGGCCAACTCGGCGGCCATCGCCGGCGAGGTGGCCTGTCCCTACAGCAAGCAGTTCGTCCACTCCAAGAGTTCCCAGTACAAGAAGATGAAGCAGGAGTGGCGCAACAACGTGTATTTGGCCAGGTCAGCTATTCTTATGCCACCTTTTAGTGTCCCCTGATTGCTCATGTTACCCCCCTTTTACCGCTCCTTTTCCAGGTCCAAGATCCAAGGATTGGGTCTTTATGCCGCGCGGGACATTGAGAAGCACACCATGATCATCGAGTACATCGGCGAGGTCATCCGCACCGAGGTCTCCGAGATACGCGAGAAGCAGTACGAGTCCAAGGTGGGTTTTGAATCAAGGGCCTTTTAAAATCACATTCACTTTAACTTGAAAAATAAGTTAATTTAAAATCTCACTTTAACTTGAAAAAAAAAAAAAAAACAAATTCAAGTCAAGCGAGACAAGACTACAATTTAAAGTAATATAATCTCTAAACGTGATTTTAAGATTCAAGTCAGTTCTAGGGCTCTGGTTTTGATCACTTGAGATGACCAGGCTAACTAATGACTAATTACTTAACTGATCTGATGTGATCCCACAGAACCGCGGCATCTACATGTTCCGGCTGGACGAGGACCGCGTGGTGGATGCCACTCTGAGCGGCGGCCTGGCGCGCTACATTAACCACTCGTGCAATCCCAACTGCGTGACGGAGATCGTGGAGGTGGATCGCGATGTGCGGATCATAATATTCGCCAAGCGGAAGATCTATCGCGGCGAGGAGGTGGGTTGAGCGAGTGGCGATTTAAACGATAGGATTGTAATCACTAATTCCATATTTCAGCTATCCTACGATTACAAGTTCGACATCGAGGATGAGTCGCATAAAATACCTTGTGCCTGCGGAGCGCCCAACTGCCGCAAGTGGATGAACTAGAGTCGGGAGGAGCCGGAGCCTCTGCCGGAGGAGCAGAGCAGGCGCAAGAAGCGGCGGCGTGTGCGCCGCTCCCAGTGAACCGGAATAGGAATAGGAACAGGAATAGAAACAGAAACAGGAATCGGAACAGGAATTGTTATATCTGATCAATTAGATAGATTCGCTGAGCAGTTTAGACACCGTGTACATACATACAATTATATATATATATATATATCTGCATATATATATATATATATATATATATATGCCGATATGCTCCATTGGCGAGCATAGAGAACCCTGTAAGTTATGTATATGTGCCCACTGTAGCTAATTCGTATCCCGTGTCCCACAAATATCGCTCGTAGGTGGAGAAGTGGAGGGAGAGTGGAGTGTTTCATAGTTTAAATTGAATGATTGCTATCGTTTCTATATATATAGAGAGAATATAAATGTTAATGCTAGGACATGACCGCTAGGCCCCCTGTAATGTATTTCTGACTTTTGACCTTGACCCTTGACCCCCTTGACCCCACACAGTCGCAGAGGAGCATCTTATTTTATTTTTTTTTTTTGTCTTAGCACCATCTCCACCAAATCCACACCCAAATCCATCATGAGGAAAAACAAACAGATCCCCAACAGATGGCCAACCCAAAACTTGACTTTATGCGTGTGTGCCTTCTTCCCCTCTGTTTACCATTATATCATTATTATCATATTTGTAGTGGCTATTTTTCGATATTCGCATACATGTACAACCCTTCTTTGAATATACATATACGCCAATAAGGATATATACAAAACCTATTTTTATTTTATTTTATTTAACTAGTTTTGCAATTAACTTTAAGTACATTTATCCAAACTCCAAGCAACGTGTATTTTTCATCCCCTTAAATAGTTAAGTAAATTTTATGCCACCATTTTACACACAAATTGTTTTATTTCTCAACTAATGGTAAGGATTATTGGGGATTTAAGCTCAAGTTTTCCGCTTGGCCAGAGCGAGAAGCCTCTGGAGCTGGACTCCGGCCGCCAGGGTGAGGATATCAAAGTTCTTGAGGTACCAGGACAGGTTGTACATCATGTGGATGCGCCAGTTCTTGTCGAGGAACGCCTTGTAGAAGTGGCTCATCTGATCCGCGGAGACATCCTCAGTTCCACTCTCCTTGTGCAGACGCATGAAGTCCTCCTTCTCCTGGTCACACCGAAATCGAAAGAGATGGCAAAGGTAGATGGGAGGGCATTAGAAAGAGATGGCGATTTAACAAAGTCAATTAACAATCCTGTCAAAACGCTAACGATTTTTTTCAATGACCTTTACAGATTCCTAATAACCAAAGATATCGATCACCATCAAATTTTTGTTAGGTTTCAATTTCTATAAGAAAATTGATTCTTGAGCATCAATTTTTAGGACGGATTAAGAAAAAAGGTGATGAGATCCTCCTAGGTTCTTATGTTCTCAACAATTCAAAACAATTGGCCTTTTCACAGTGGTCGTATATTATAAAAGATATTCTGCAAACACACTATCAAATTAATTACTCCAAAAAGTGTTTTCGTAGAATAACTTGCCTAAAATAGGAATCACAGTGAAGTAAACGACTGTTTCAGACTGCTAACGAGCCCGACCACCTGCCATTGCGGATCAATTAATTTTTACTCCGAATAACTATTTCTTACCGATGGAGATCAGTAAATGTTTGCGTTTTTTAACTGGAAAAAAAGATTCTGAGATCTCACCTCGTAGAAACGCTTGTTGTGCCGCGTCCAGAAGTCCGTGTTCCACGCCTCCACCTCGATCCGCTTGAGCCGCAGATTCCGGGCCAGCCGCGTCTCATCGTCGTCGTAGTGCCGCACATACGGCCGGAGATTGGACTGGGCGTCCGGCGGTCCTATGTAGTCGCACTTGACCGATTTGGGATCGGGTTTCTCGCTCAGACCCACCACTACGGTCTTCTTTTGTCCCGGCGACGGTGGTTCCGTTTGAACTGCGGCATAACATCGCGGCAGCTGTGTGTTATCCCAAAATTCGTAAATCAAATATCCCTCTGGGGTGAACTTAATAGACTTACGCTAAGTTGGGAAAGCAAAATCCGGGGCTGGTATCTAAAACATTTGTTCATTTCGATTGGTCTAATGTTGTTATGTCAGGTGACCAGTGTGGCCCGTTGAAGCGCAGAAACATACCCAGAACATTAACAGAAAAACATTGTGGGGATTCCAGTGAGTTGTTCCTATTTAAACCGAAAATATTTTAAAATTCAATGTCAAATTTGTTTAGATATTTTGCGGCTAAAAATTGATTAAACTGTGCCAATTTGGCCGCCAAAAAGTAACAAAAGACAGCAAAAATGTTTATTGCTTACATTTTCACTTTCAACTAAAAAAAACCCACAATGAAAAGAGCGACTGTTACGAGGACTAACAAAAACAAAACCCACAACTTTTTCACACCAAATTCACAATTCAAAATTTTACGCACCAGGCGAACATAATCCGCAGCATGTTACAGCTGATAATTTTGGTCAGAAACAAAAACGAAACAATTGTTAGTTGAACACCTGCTGGTGATCTCTGTTCGCCTTGTAGTTGAAATCAGAAATCTCACAATTTCCTTTACAAAATGCACCGCCGCAAAACTCTGGCTTACTCAAAATCCTAGATTTCTGGATTTAGGGACCAGGCAAACATAATCTGTAGCAAGCAACAGCTGGTAATTTTTAGCTGCATCTATAACGGTTTTTTTTTCATAATGGTCGCCAAGTGCATTTTCCCTTCATCGATTGACCAATAGGAGATTGGCGTTCTGGAAAACAACCGTTTCTTCTCAACTTAGCGCATAATAGTGATGGGTAAACTGATTGTTTCTTTGTTCGTGTCACGAACTTGGCACGCCAGGCACGAAAAGTCACGAAATCCCCTTGTATTTGTTATTGTAGTAATGAAATAAATTTATACGCGCTCATCCCTAGCAAAGCGACAAAATTGCTGCTTGGACTCCTGCTGGAGGTTTCTGTTTGCCTGGTGGCTAAAAACGAAAATCTCACAATTTGCTTGACAAAACGCATCGCCGCCAAAATCTGGCCCATTAAAATTCATCGACTTCTGGATTAAAGACACCAGGCAAACATAATCAGTAGCAGGCAACAGCTGGTATTTTTGGATGTATCTATAACGGTTGTTTTGTTCAAAATGGCAGCCAAGTGCATGTTTCCCCTCACCCATTGAGCAATAGGAGCTCGGCGTCTTGGAAAAAAACCGTTGCTTTTCTACTTAGCGCCTAATAGAGATGGGTAAACTGTATTTTTCTTTGCTCGTGACTCGAATTTGGTACGCCAGGCACGAAAAATCACGAAAGTTCTTTGTATTTGTTTTTGGAGTACTGAAATATACTTGTACTCGCCCATCCTTAGCGTTTGTTGGAAGCCTAGCGCAGATCAGAGATGGGCATAAGGCAAATACAAAACAAACACGCAGTAATCTATAAATGACTCGAATACCCCTGATATTTCCAATTGGAAATCGTAGTTATCATTTCCTTTGCAACGCTGTACAGTCGTCCATCTCTAGCGTTTATAGCTATCCCGTGACAATAAAGTCAACTGGAAAAAACAAACGGGGAAAATCCGGAGAAAAGTCCGGGGAGAATGTCACCCAAGAACAACCACGATCCGTCGTCATCATCCGGTGACTCGGGCAACAGCAATGTCCAGGAGGCGGACCTCCAAGGTGAGTCGCGCTGGCGCTTCGGTTCTGGTTCTCGAGGGGATTGGCTCTAATGGCATGGCATGACCCCTGCAGAAATGGAGGACGTGAACAACAGCCTGGACGCCCTCAGCTGCGCTTTGGACGCCGTGGAGCAGCGCACGGACGACATCATGTCCCAGTTGCGGGAGCTGCTCAACTCAAATCGGGAGATTCGTCGCCTGCTCGCCGAAGAGAAGGACCACGCTACGGGGGAACCGGAGGACGAAAACATGGACAGCGATGGCCAGTCGGCCAGTGAGAATGCATCCAAGTAGATACATATGTACCACCTGCAACCAGTTATTGTTTTGATCACCTAATCGTTTCTACACATCTGTGTTGTTTTGTTTTTTTCTATTATCATGTATTATTGATTCTAAACCTAAGTAAACGTAATTGAAGGCAGATAAAGACTAGGGCTCACTGGTTCTGTCTCGGCTTCTTGCGCTTCGGCTTTCCGGAGGAGGCTGCGCCATCACTGGAGATGAACTTGAACATGATCTCGAACATGCGCTTGGACTCCTCCTTGAGGCGGGCATTCTCCGCCAGCAGCTTCTGCACATCCACGCCGTTTGCCTTTGAGTTGCTCGGTGTGTCGTCGTCATCATTAGAATCCGCCAACGCGGTCTCGAAATCTTCCCTAGACACTTCCACATCGGGGATCTCATCCGCACCGGATTCAACCTCTTCCTCTGCTTCAGATTCCGCTACCTCTGGCTCCGATCGATCTTCTTCCACTTCGGATTCCCCTTTCTCCGCTTCGCCCTCTTCATCCTTTCCCGTATTCATGTCCGCTATTAGTTTGCGTATGATCTCTGCATCCGTACCCGGATAACTCTGGGTAAAATCCATTTCTGGTGTCTTACGTCCCTCGTGATACTCCTCATCGACTAGCAGATCGATGCCATCCAACTCGTCCCGCGGACTGATCATCCGCTTCAGGCTGTCTGCGAATAGCTGCGGCTGCTTGTGCTCCGGCAGAAAGATGGAGGGACTGAGCAGGTAGATGCGCAGGTTCGTGACCGAGCCGTTCTGGGGAAGGCTCTTGATTAGCTGCCGGCTGTCCACGTCCCAGACGCACACCTGGTTGTCTTCGCCGCCGGAGACCAGCGAAGTGGCGCTTAAATTCAGGGCCAGGCAGGTGATGGCCTTGCCGGCGGTGTGGCCCACAAAGGCCTGAATCTCCTCCTCTTCCAAGTGGTACTCCTAGGGAAGCAAGGAAATTAGTTAGTAAAGTTGGGGAGTAGATGCAGAAGAATCGAGCCCACCTTCATGCGCGGCGCCTTGTCCATGTGGAAGGTAAACACCTTGCCGTCGCCGGAGCCCACATACACCTTTGTTTCCATCTTGTTGACAATCACGCTGTGCAGGGCCACTGGGAACACCACGCTGAGCAGCAGGATGCCTCCGCACAGGTCGTACACCTTGCAGCAGCGATCCAGCGAGACCGTGTACAGGTAGGAGCGCAGGCCGCCGATGCCCGCGTACAGATCCGTAACGGCCAGGCCGTGGTCATTGAAGCTGTACAGCGGTTCCGTGCTGTCCTTGCCGCCGGCCATGTCCAGTGGGGCGGCCGAGAAGGTCAGGTCCCAGACCAGAACGGCTCCGTCCTTGCCGCCGCTGATGAAGTGCTCGCCGTTGTCCGTGAAGCGCAGACAGGTCACGGCCTGGTAGTGCTTGGACAGGGTGTTCAGCATTCGGCCGGAGTTGAGGTGCCACAGATAGATGATCTCCTGGATGCCGGCCACTAGGAAGTTCCCATCTGGAGTGAGGGCTAGGGCGTTTACCTTGCCGGGCACTACGAACCGCAGCCCGGCCATCTGTTCCTGCTTGTTAATGGGCCAGACGTGGAGCAGGGGCTTCGCCGAGTTGGCCGCAAAAACGTAGTTGAGGCGAATCGTCGCCAGGCCGTGGTGTTGGGCACATCCGCCGCCCTTGTAGCGCATCAGGTCGGTGCCCGTCCGGAGGTCCTGCACAGTGCACGTGGTGTTGTCCTCGCTGGCCGTGCTTATAAACAAACCCTCCACGGCGTCTCCCATTTTTAGCTTATAATTCTTAGTTATTTCCCGGTGTTTTTATTTTCAGTTTACACGTGCGCGGTCTGTTCAAGTGTGACCAGGTGACGCAAAGTTCAAAGGTGTGACCACATGGCGTAAGCTAAAAGTATTCACTCGATTTAGTGCACTGAATAGAATAATTTTCATCAGTTTTGTAACAAAAAATAAAGGATAACTACAATTACCTGTTGTCCATTCTAAATGTTTGTAAATAGTTTTTATATTTTCGAATTGAAGTATAAATAGTTCACTCTTGCAGTTCGCATAGTCGACGGTTCTCTGTTTCAAGCGCGAATTTGGTATATCGCCCTACTTCGGTCACACTTGCAACAGCCAATCTTGTGCAACTGAAAATTAAACAACATTAACCAGATTTATTGTATTGTTTTAGCAAATTGAGCAAACAAAATGCATATAACGCTGATCAACCTGTTTAAGAAGACCGTTCCAGGTCACATATTTCGGGGCAAGCGGCGCCTGGTAAAGCCGGTGAGCCAGCGTGCGATGGACACACTGACTCGCGAGTACGAGCGTCAGGAGCAGGTGATGTTGCTCCTCCGGCATCCGTATCTGACCCTGGTGAGTGCTGTCCCTTGGACATATATGTGTAGACGAACCACCTGACCTGACCCACACACCCTCTTTTCGCCAACAGGAACAGTCCGCCGGACACGCCAAGGAGCTACAGAAGCGCGAGAAGCTGGTGGCCAAGTGGACGCAGGAGCAGACGCTGAGCAAGATGAAGCCCCACGTAACCATCGAGGAGCGGCTGAACCAGCTAAAGATCAAGGAGGCCTGGGACTAGCCTCTTCCCCTGCTTCGCCTGTTAAACCTGCGTTACTTGTAAAATAAATATAGATTTTATATAAATTATGTAATGTCCAATGGAGAAGTGCATTTCAATCAGTTATTCATATTTCCATTATCCTTTTATTCTGTTAGATATTCCCCATGGTAGCCTATAATGCTTATATGTATGATTCAGATTTACTATATTTTTTTAATAATCTGTCAAGATGGACTTCGCCACTTGTTAAACAGATTTTCTGTATCTTTGTAACTACTAATATAAGGCAGAACCATGTCCATTTATTACTTAGCTGAAAAACAACCAACCGAAAACTGATCATATCTAATATTCAGGTATAAAATCCATTTGGAGGAGTGCATATCATTGTTGAACATCCTGATTTAGAATTCCTTTAACATGGTAGCTTATAAATTTTATATGAATATTCTGATTCAGTTTTACTATGTATTTTCCCTTTAATCTGTAAAGTCGATATAAACCCACTTTTTACATAACTTAAACGCTATCCACTGAAAAGTGGTCAAATCTTTCTATTCTTCCTAATATTCAGGTATTAAATCCATTTTGCTCAAGCATCTTTCCATAGCTGCTATAGGAACGATACGATTTGAAAAAATAATCATAACTTTGATGTTTCCCAAGAGATTGTTTTTAGCTACTTAGTGATTAATGAAAATAGGATTACTGTTATTAGGGACAAGAATCGGTAGGTCCCAGTAAAGTTATATTAAATAACCCTCGATCCGCTTATATATTTGAAACGCATTGTACTTGACACACAATCCATGCTTATTTCTCTCTCTGTTTGTTTCGTGTTTGGCGTTCGAGTCGCTTTTATTCGTTTAATTGCGTTTCTAAGTGTATATATATTTCAATATTTCGTGTATTTTATGTATATGAACTGTGTTATGTACATATGCAAGGCATGTAACATGTTTTCCGATCCTCCGGAGAGTCCGGTCATAATCAGAACCTTCCCAGCATCGATTCGTTAGTACGCTATAGACTAAAACTTTATTATTTAATGGGTGTTTTGTCTTGTTTTTTGTTAGCTTGTTGCTTTTATCTGTATTGGAGTTTGTTAGTTTAATGCACACTTTGATTTCAATTTCAGGGATTCTCACTTTTAGAAAGTAATTTCAACATTTTTCAAATGGAAAAATCATATTTTCCAAACGCCCCGAGGATAGGGAATGGTCATCTGAATACTAGGGGGTTTAACTAGTTTTAGGATTTGGGTTTAGGTTCGGAGTCCTTCGCCATCTCTTCCTGGTTTTCTTTAGCAATACTACCAACGGAAACGCCTAGAGATCGCCTCCTGTGTCTCATTTGTCCTAGGTTTCGTTTTTCGTTTGTTTTTCGTTACTATCATTTGCGTTTTGCTTGCTTTTGGTAAATGATGCGCATAACCTCAATAAAACATTTTGTAACAATTTTAAATTAACTTTAAAAAAATAGATATATGCATATTTGTTGCTGCTACTGCTCCTCTGCTGTATACGATTATATGCGTAATAGTTCCGCCTGCTGTTTATGCTGCTTATGATGGAGATGCTCTCCAGATTTTCACTCAATCGGCGGCCAAGGGCGTAACGCTGGCCTTTTTCGCAGCTCCCGATGCCGTTACTGTGTCTCCGGCCTGCGGATCATCCTCTGGCTGCACCGGAACCAGCTCCGAGGAATCGCCATCGGAACGGGAGAGCGGCGATGCTGGCAGCAATGGCGGCGGCGAACTGGAGAGCATGGCAACGGGCGAGGCACTTGTGGTGGCCGCGGCGGCTCCATCGCCCATTCCCCGTTCGGGAGTCGGTTCTAGAGCAGATGCTGACGCCGGCGTAGGCGTAGGCATGGTGACTGGAACTGATGCGGGAGTGGGCGTCAGCGGCGGCGAGTCCATCTGCTGCTGGCTGAACTCCTGGTTGGGGCTCTCTCTGGTGAACAGACCCATCTTGGACTCGGAACCCGCAGTGCCTGGCGCTGCCGGAGGAGCTCCGCCCGCCTCCCCGCTGTCCGTGCTGGAGCTGATCAGAGAGTGAGCCACCGTGGGCGCCGCCGGGCCGCTGACCAGATGCGGCGGAGCGTGCAGCGGGACGTGCTGGTGCTGCTGATGCTGCTGTTGCTGCTGCTGAGCTCCGTGGTAGCGCGGAATGTCCGCCTTGCGCCACAGCGTGATCTCCTGCTGCTTGAAGTAGCGCCGGTCCTCGGTGTCCATTAGAACCAGGTTGAGGAAATACTTGACGGAGAACTTCTTGTTGATGTCCCGCATGGTGGGCGTGAGATTGTAACCGGCGAGGAAGACCCGGATGGGTATGCTTTCGCCCTTGACGGGCGCCCCGTCCATGATCTCGTACTTGGCGATCGTCTCGTTCTCGTTGAACATCGTGGGACCTGTGCCCGTGCTCTCGCGCTTGATGATCGCGATCTCCATGTGCTTGATCTTGATGCGCACCAGCAGAAAGTAGATCTTGCCGATGATCGTGTCCCGCAGGTGGTACTTGCTCTTGTTGTACTCGAACTCGATGTGCAGGCAGTCCTCGATGCCCACCTCCATCTTGATGGGGTTGTTCATCTCCGGGTAGCTGCACAGCGTGTGCACGGCGATATCCACCTCCTTGGTGATGTCGCTGATCCGACGGACGATGGTGGCGCGCAGGAAGTACCGCAGGCGCACATTCGATCCAGCATACACCTCGAACTGCTTCTCCACGTTGGGAAAGTCGAAGGGGTAGCTGTTGTTCTGGATGAGATCGCCGGGACGGGCCAGTGCCTTGGCCAGACATTTGAATTCATGATGGTTTCCTCGGTCGTAGAACAGCTCGATTTGGCCGATGAACTCGATCTTGATGCCCTGGTGCTCCAGCTTGCTGCCGGGCTTCTTGAGTGTCACGTTCACCTGAAAGAATAGGGGGTGGTTTTAATATATCTGGCAAAGATTAAAAGGGAACTCCCCCTGCTGGAAACGCACCTTGCCGGATACCGTCTCTCCGTCGTAGAAGAGCAGCATCTTCTCCACCTTGCCGTCCTCCCCTTTGACCTCGGCGGTCTTGTGCTCCGCTCCATCGAAGACTATCTCAATGTCCGCTGACTGGCCGAAACCCAGGAAATTCATAATTGATAAACGTCGAGTCGATGGAATCGGCTTCTTCCTCTTCTTCTTCTTCTTGCCCCCGCCTCTGCTGCTGCTTCTTCTTCCGCCGCTGCTTCTTGCTGCTTCGCTGGAATGTCGGCGCTGTGTTCCTCCTTTTCGGCGTTCCCAATACGGGTGTATCCTTTAGATATCCTTTTCCGTAGCTCCTCGGCTTATTTGGGCGTTTTTCTGCGGCCTTTTTGTTGGTCCTTCGTTGCGCTGCTTGCGTGTGTGTCGCGTCTCTGTGTGTGTGAAATGAAAAAAATTGCAATTTTTCACACCACAGCGTTGCCAGATGGCCAGATGGTCGTTTCGATTGTTTTTAAGGAGTGCCTGTTTCGATTTACAGTGTTTATTTGGTATTTATTTAGGAATTCTTTGTTATCCAAATAAACCCGCTAAATTTAAATTCGGGTAAATTTGTCAACTGAATTAAATAGAAGCAAATTCTTATACATAAGTAAATTCTTATACATAACATGAAATAAATTGCAGACTTAATGTGTTTTTGCCAACATTTTTGGAAATATTTAAATATATTTAATACATGACTTAAGATTAATAGATCTTTCAAGAATCATTTAGCCATATAATCCTGCGTTATATACTATAAATACACTGCCATAAGAATGAACAATGACAATTTTCTTCACTCATTGCTCATTGGAATCGTCATATGTTGTCTTGCTCGCACTTACGTAAAATCGTATAGATAAACCACAAAATGAGCAATGAATGAGTCAAACAATGTAGTGTCATAACCCCATAAATATATATCTTGCAAATTCCATTAAATAAACTTATATTTGAGATCTTCTAACAATTATATACTGACTTTGGTTAATGTTATACACTTTTTCTAACAGTAAGATATAAATCTATAAATGTAGCGACTAGTTACAAATAATAAATAATATTAATAAAAAATAATATATGAATAGAGAATGTCAAAATACCATTACTAGGTATTTACAATTAAATACCACTAATTAAATACCACTTAGCTTAATCGCGAAAATACCAAAAGCACAATAATTAAATACCGCACTACTTATTCAGCGGAATAACAAATAAAGAAGAGAGAAGAAGATAAAATAGGATAAGTTAAAGAACCGGATACGGAATCCACATAAGATGCGAAAGATAACCAGCTTCTTGTGCGGCACAGGAGCCGGATTGGTGGCGTACTACTTGCAGCGGCTGCGCGACCCGCAGACGGCGGTCCAAAACTCGTGGACGCACAGCGACAAGCCGGTGGATCCGTGGGCCCTTTGGGACAGCAATTGGGATTGCCGGGAGCCGAGGGCCCTGGTCCGTCCGCTGCGAAACAATCAGCCGGAGGAGGAGAACCGCTACAATGCTGACCTGGAAAAGGCCAAGGCCAAGAAGCCGCGCCATATAATTCTCGTGCGGCACGGCGAGTACCTGGACGTGGGCGACTCGGATGCCACCCACCATCTCACGGAGCGCGGTCGCAAGCAGGCGGAGTACACTGGCAAACGACTGTGCGAGCTTGGCATCAAGTGGGACAAGGTGGTGGCCTCCACGATGGTGCGGGCCCAGGAGACCTCGGACATCATACTCAAGCAGATCGACTACGACAAGGAGAAGGTAGTGAACTGTGCCTTTCTGCGCGAGGGAGCGCCCATTCCGCCCCAGCCCCCGGTGGGCCACTGGAAGCCGGAGGCATCTGTAAGTCAGCGAGCGCCAGCCCATACACAGCCAGCCAATCTTCCTTCTCATTTCTGCTTTCATTTCCTTGCAGCAGTTCCTACGCGACGGATCGCGCATCGAGGCCGCTTTCCGGCGATACTTCCACCGTGCCTATCCCGACCAGGACAAGGAGAGCTACACCCTGATCGTGGGCCACGGCAACGTGATCCGGTACTTCGTCTGCCGCGCCCTACAATTTCCCGCCGAGGGCTGGCTGCGCATCAGCATCAACCACGCCTCCATCACCTGGCTGACCATCAGTCCGTCGGGCAATGTGTCTATCAAGTACCTGGGCGACTCCGGCTTTATGCCCGCCGCATTGCTTACCAATCGCATCCCGCGGGATGCCAAGAATGTGGTCTAGTCGCCAAGGCCAAGTGACCCACGCCGAACTGCCAGGATGAGAAGCAATCATAGTGTATCTATATCTATTGCCAAGCCTTAAAGTTAATCCGTAAGCTCAGATCAAGTAATTGTGTAAACTACCATGTTAATTATTGTCACACCATAAAGTAAATCTCCGGAGTAGGAGGATCATTGAGACTCCCGACTGAAATAATAACATTTTTATAAAATGCCATAGGTTATATCCTTGATTTTATCAAGCATTGGTGAAATCTTTTGTCACACCTTGAAGTAAATCACCAGAGAAGAAGGATTATTGAGACCCTCGACTGAATAATAACGCTTTTATAGAATGCTAAACTTCAATGCTGGGTTTCTTAATTAAATCAAGGCTGGGTGGAACCTTTGCAAAAGAAAAATGAAAAAAAATAAAAGCTCATTTAGCCAAAATCGTTAACAAAATATTTATAAACACAATTTATATTTGTTAATAAGTATAGCACGCCGTACATTAACGCTAGGTTTTTTAATTTAATCAATGAGTGGTGGAAATTTTGCAAAGAAAAATATATTTTAGGTATAATTTACTATAATTCCTCTACGGAAATAAACGTTAAGAAATTTTCATAAAAACAATTTATGTATATTTGCTAATAACTATTACCTAGAGTTACAAACTATATACGGATTACGGGTTTAACCTAACACTCGGCCTTAAAGTAGATCTAAAACCTTCTGTAATCGCTGTAGACACTTGCGTATGCCCACATCCTCGCCAGCGCCGCGCTTTAGCTCCACCTGCTTGGCCTGCTCCCTCACTAAAGGTAGAAGGGGAGTCACCATATCCGGCGCCAGCTCTCCAAGCTTGATCAGCATCTGAAAGAAGAAGTAGGTGCAGTGGGCCATGTGCTTCTCGGCCAGCGATAGCAAATGATTGGAGCACATATCCCTGACAGCCTGTGAGCGCTTGAAGGCCTCGTGGGAAACCAGCACACGATAGAGTCCAAACACCTGGCCGCGACTAAGGTCCAGTTCGTCCACGAACATCACGTGCTCCAGCAGAGGGATGTGGACGCCGCGCAGCACGGTCACCAGCTGCTGTTCCTGCTCCGCGGGCGTGGCCTCGATCAGCTGCTGCACGATGGTGATCACCAGACCCGCATGCTGGCCCGCCTTTCGACGCTGCACCACCAGAAACTGCGCCACCAGGAGCTGAAGCACATGCTGCGCCAGCTCGCTATCCACATCAGCCTGGAGGAGCGTGGCATAGGGGCGGGCCACCAGCTTGGCGCTGGGCGAAAAGCTAAAGTGCGGCGTCCAGTGCTGCACCAGTTGCTCCAGAGTCCTGGCCACGTAGGTGTCCGTGCGGTAGGCCAGACGACCAATCCCCTGCAGCAGCACCGGGAAGATCTTGTGCACCATCTGCGGCAGGCGACTCTCGGGCGGCACGCCCGCCTGCAGTTGCGTGGTGAGCAGGAACCGCACCATGGCCAGGTGGAAGAAGCAGCTGGGCTTTGAGCGCACATACGCCAGCGTGGGGCAGTTGTAGATGACGATGGCCAGGAAGCTGAAGAAGCGGGTGCCCAATTCGGAACGCAGGCGATCCGGAGGCAGCCACATCTCGAAGTGATTCACATAGGCGTGTAGTTTGTGGCTCAACTGCATGCGCACGTGGGCCGCGGCCTCCTCCTGCTGGGCACGCCTACCCAGAGCTCCGAAAAAGGCGCACAGTGGCTCGCGGCCACTTTCCAGGGCGGCGGGATCAATGGCCAGCTGTCGGAACTCATCCAGCTGGGTGACATGGGGAGTAAGGGCCAGCACCGAGTCATGTTGCGCGTTGAGGAGCACCAGGGACTTGACCCATACCTGAAGGATCGTTGAGCTGGCTGGCCAGCCGTCTTTGTCATCTTCCAGCACCTGGAGCATTAACTGTGCCGACGCGGCCATGTTAATGGGCTCCGGTCCCTGTAGGAAACCCAGCAGAAGCTTTTCCCGATCCTTGTCCAGCGCCACAAAGCTGGCGGCAAGTTTCGGTAGCCACGAACTGTGACCACTGACGTACTGCATCCTCAGCAGGGGCAGAATGTGCTGTTGCAGTGCCTCCCTGATGCCATTGGCATTGCCTGTGACTGCTCTCGGCTCGCCAAGACGAAGGATTAGCGAGTGAATGGCCTGCCACACGCGATCCTGCGATGCCTGACCACTCTTCTCCACGTAGTGCGTTAGCCAGGGTCCCAGTAACTGCTGCTCGCCGCGATTAAAGTCGTCTGCCAGGTCAAAGACGGCCTGCAGGCTGCTCACATAGATGGCGCCCACCTCCGTATCATTGCGTATGGTGGCCAACTGGTTGAGCAGCTTGGCCACATAGTCCTCCATGGACAGGCGATGCTGGGCGTGCAGGAGGAGCAGAGCCATGTGGCCCTTGGCCACCAGAGTCCTTCGCACCGGCGACAGCTTGTCCAGGGCCAAACAGAGCAGCATTTCCCGCAGCTTGGGCGTCAGCTCGCCGAGATCCTCCTGGGAGAGCAGAAGGCAGAGGAACAGCTCGATAACATGATGAATACCGGGCTCATTGAGAGCCAAGAGTTTTGCGGCACTGAACTTGCTGAAAATGCGACCGAGCAGCTTCTGGCGCTGGTTGCTCCGGCCCTGCCGCGGCAGCAGCTTCAAAGTCCTGCCCAGCATCCAGGCGTACATGGTGAAACTGCTGAGATTCAGATCCTCCAACTGGGACCTGGCCAGCAGCTTGCTGTAGCGCTCCACGTAGGCGGCACCGTTGGGACAGGTGAGCGGCAGCTCATCCAGTTCTGATCCTGCACTAAAGTTGCAGTTCAGGGAGCGATGCAAATACTCCCAAAGCTGGCACAGTACATCCGTGTCCGGCTGACCAAGTTGCAGTTGCAGGGGCGAAAGTAGCGAGAGGTAGACACGTCGCTGCTGCTCGTCCGGCTGGCTGGCCAGGAATTGCTTCAGCAGATCGGCGGTTCGAAAGTTGCCAGGTGGCGAGTTGAGCGTGTGCCCCATCGGCTGGTATTGGCCCTCATTGTTATATTCGTCCAAGCGGGCCAAACCAAGTCGCAGCCAGGCGTAGAACTCGTGGTACACCAGGGAAACGGCATTGCTCTCACCTGGAGGAGAACAAAAAGAGCAAAGCTTAGGGAGCGAAACCACAAGATCCGCCACTTACCTTGGAAATAGTTTGTCCTATGCCTCTGCATGGCCTTGTGGAAGAGTGTCCAAAAGTCCAGGACCCCCTCACCCAGCCATTTGGGGATTAGATGCTTCAGCAGCAACCACAGCTCCTTGGTGCAGCGGCACATGAACGGCGAAGCATGGATGAGCTCCGGTCGGTGTTTGCCGCGGTAATGGTGTCCGGCGCACACTATCAGATCGTCCAGCGTACGCTCCAGCTGCCCCTGGAAGCCCTGATCCTCTCCAGAGGAGGGATATAGCATGTGAAGGTCCAACAATCGCCACTCCAGGATGCCGTGGTACAGGTGATAAGCCGGCGCCTGACACTCGTTTCCCTTGCTGTGCTCCGCAAAATGTAAAACCTTCCAGGCGTCTGCATCTAGCTGACTGTTGAGCAAGCGACGCAGATCCTCCATAAATTGCGCTGCACCCGGCAGCAGGTCGTTTCCGCGCAGACGGAGAAGCAGATGGTAGAAGTGGGTGACCTGTTGACGCACTCGAAACCAACCGGAGTTCATGGATGTGGATGGGGCCTGCAATTGCTGCTGACCTGCCACGGCGGCAAAGAGCTTCTGCACATTCTTGCTGGCGAAGGAATGGGTTACACATTGAAGATGAGCAGGATATTAGTACTCACCAGGCCTCGCCATATAGGTAGTTCCGGACCGCGACAACCGTCAACTGTTCCTGGGCAAAGTCGAAGCAGAGGTTGTCCAGTCGACAACAAGGTGGCTCCAGTTGGGCATAGCCACTCCGCAGGAAACTCTCGGCCGGCAACTGGGTCTTCAGCGTGTCTCGGCCGCTGCAGCAGAACTCTGGCAGGAAGTCCAGTCCTTCATCCAAGTCCTCGTCCCCATCGGCATCGTCCACTTCCATTTGCCCTTCGAGGGATTCCTGCTGCAGTTTTTGGGTAGCCTGGGTAAAGGCGATCAGAATCTCCTCGTCGTCATCCGACTGGAACAGGTCGTAGTCCATGGTGCAGGCGAGGATTTGAGTTTATCATCCGATTCTCCCAGAGGATTTCCTAAATGCGCGGCATTGCGGGAATTTTGCAGTGTTGCAAAGTGACTTCCATTTGAATTTGAATTAAATAAATGATTTTTATTCACAAAATTGGTGAAGTTACATTCATATGAATGAAAATAATATTGAATTTAAATTTTGTTATACCTATTAATATTATTTTATGTTTTACTTGTGTTGAAAGACTGTGCAACACTATGCAACAACCAAAAACCAGTGCTTTCAACTGACGTTTCCAAAATCTGGCTAAAATATTTAAAATTTGATGATAAAAATATTTATTTATTTATTTCATATTTTTTTCAAAATGTAAAGATTAATTGATTGTCTTGTTTAAGGTGTTAGCTTGCGTTCTTGTCCTTTACGATTCCGTCACATATATAAGAATAATATATATTATATATTTTCGACCGACACCCCTTTAAAACCTGGCTACCAAATAGCTCAATTGCCAACACTGATACCAACACAGTTAATCATTGTGGACATTTGGACCTTTGTTGTGGACCTGCCGTGGCTTGCATCTTATCATCGCCCGGTTACGCCAGTTACGTAGCAACCTCCACCTCGAGCACCATGTCGTTCCGCCCGCTGGTCGAGGGCGACTGTGGCGGCGTCAATCCGCTGATGCAGCTGGGTGGCCAGTTCACCCGCGATGTGGCCCACAAGGATGAGGGCTATGTACAGCGCCAGTTCGAGCGGGGAGCGCGTCCCGAGGACCAGTTGATCAACGAGTTCCTGGGCCAGGTGGCCGCCCCGCCGCAGTCGTTCCAGATGGACACGCTGCTCCAGGAGATGCGGGACATCAACATCCAGAGTAATCCCCAACAGCAGCAGCACATGCACATGCAGCAGCAGGCGGAGCAGTGGGGCCAGGACTTTGCACGCTGCCTGGCGCCCGCCCTGCCCAACAAGATGGTCCACATGCAGCCGCAGCAGCAGGACCTGCAGCATGTCCAGGAGTTCTTCGACGAGCCGCTGATTAGCAGCCAGAACTTCCGCAGGCAGCTCCCCCTGATGGGGGCCATTATGGACGGACAGCAGCAGCAGGACCCCTTCTTCGACTCCGCCATGGAGACAATCGTCACGGACAACCTGCCCCAGGCGCCGCAGGGCGAGTCGCTAGCGGATTGGATCAGCGACTACCAGCGCAGCGCGGAGCAGAAGGAGCAGACCGCCTCCAACTTCAACGAGAAGTTCTGGCAGCGCCTGCAGGACGAGTGGCAAAAGCTGGCCGACGAGAACGAGCACCCGTGGCTGTCGGAGTACAACGACAACATGGACGCCTACAAGGAGTACGAGTTCGCCGAGGAGAACCCCATGTCGGAGCTGGAGAACGCGTTCGAGAAGGGCAAGGAGTATTTGGCCAAAGGCGACATACCCAGCGCCGTCCTCTGTTTTGAGGTGGCGGCCAAGAAGCAGCCGGAGCGCCCAGAAGTGTGGCAGCTGCTGGGCACCTCGCAGGCGGAGAACGAAATGGATCCACAGGCCATTGCGGCGCTGAAGCGGGCCTACGACCTGCAGCCGGACAACCAACAGGTCCTAATGGCCCTGGCCGTCTGCTACACCAACGAGGGCCTCCAAAACAACGCCGTGCGCATGCTGTGCAGCTGGCTGGCGGTGCATCCCAAGTATCAGCATTTGGTGGCCGCCCATCCGGAGTTGCAGATCGAGGGCACTTCGCTGGCCTCGTCGCTGATTGGCCCCAGTAAGCTGCGCGATCTGCAGCAGATATACTTGGAAGCGGTGCGGCTGCATCCGGCGGAGGTGGATGCCGACGTCCAGGAGGCCCTCGGCGTGCTCTACAATCTGTCGGGAGAGTTTGACAAGGCAGTGGACTGTTACCAGTCCGCCTTGCAGGTGGACCCGCAGAATGCCAAGACCTGGAACCGCTTGGGCGCCAGCCTGGCCAACGGATCGCGCTCCGTGGAGGCGGTGGAGGCCTATCAGCAGGCGCTGCAGCTGCAGCCGGGCTTCATCCGGGTGCGCTACAACGTGGGCGTCTGCTGCATGAACCTCAAGGCTTACAAGGAGGCGGTGGAACACCTGCTGACGGCGCTCACCATGCAGGCGCACACGAACGCTGCCCGGGAGCTGCCCAATGCGGCGATGGCGACCACCAGCAGTGGGCAAAATCAGATGTCCGAGTCCATTTGGAGCACCGTCAAGATGGTTATCTCGCTAATGGGTCGCAGCGATCTCCAGGGCCACGTCAGCGATCGCAATCTAGCGGCCCTCAACGAGGCCTTCAAGGACTAACTTTTTTGTTTTTGGAAATCCACTTGTCATGTATATTTTTCTATGGTTTAATTTGTAAGCAATTAAATACTTCTGTGGTATCTAAGGATATTGTAACCATTCCTCCTCGATTCCTGATGTCTGTATATTTTTTTGTCCTAATCACTAAGCAATTAAATAACTGTTGACGAAATACAAAGTGCTGCGCCTTTACTTGCCCTACGGCATGCCGCCCAACCGCTTGTAGTCGATCTTCTCGAGCTGCACCAGCGGCTTTAGCTGCTCGGCGAACACACGCATTTCCTCGCCGACGTCTTCCTGCCCCGTGGGCGCCACCACGGAGAGTTCAACGATGTAGCTCTGAGAGATTGGCTCGTTGGCCATGTCCTGTTGTTTGCCGGGCACGATTTTGATAAGCTTGGAGACGGTGATCTTCATGCGGCCCTTGCGAAACATGTAGCCTAAAGGGAGTCGTTGGTAAAACCAGGTAACTGGGATAAGGAGGCGATTCATTCACCTTTGGCTATGTACTCGAACTCTAGGCGGAAACCCATTTCTGTGAGAAACTCAAGGATGCCGTTGCTACAGGCGCAGTCCATGCAATTCCGCACCAGCGTGGGTCTTCGCTGGTCCACCTCGGGATTGCCCAGGTAGCGCATCTGGAAGGGAGCGTCGCGTCCAAGAGCCCGGCGCACGCGGAGCAGCAGAGGCTGGGGGGAGTTGGGCTGGCGCAGACTCATGCAAACCTCTAGGTCGTGGAAGGGCTCCGGGGATGTGTCCACATTGTCGCACAGTCCCTTAAGCCTGTGTTTGATGACAATAAAATAGAAATTTGGAATAACATGGTTCAGAGTTGAATTTACAAGCCCCCACCTGTGCATCAAGTGCTCCACGGCAGAGTCCAGGATGGAGCCCTGCAACAGGTACTCCAGATTGGGCAGGAAGCGGTTGTTCATCGCGGGAACTTGACGGTTATTGAGTATGTTTGAGTTTGGGGTTAAATTATAAATTGCCGGCTGAAATTGTGCTTTTGTTTATGTTTATCAATTCCAGTGTTGGTAACGGTCAATTTTTGATTCACTGCACAAGTGCTGATCTTTTGAATAATTTATCGCCAGTTATGGCTGCTCATGATCTCTTTGGGACAAATATTATATTGTAATTTTTTTAACTGGGGGTGCTACAAAAATGCGAAGTTTCCCAAGAACACTTTGAACTGAATCTTCACATAAAATGTTCGTAAGCTTGTTTTGTCCACTATATATATATATATATGATATTGTTGCTGATCAGTCACGACGACAAAACCATATCGGCATATTCGATTACGATGTAATCGATCATTTTTGCGTACCATTATTTATACTTTGGTTTATACGTTAACTTATTGTAACAATACATTTTTTCCATATAAAATTCAAAATCATTCAATTAGCTTGTTTCCGCCTTTATCTAGAACCTCCACCCTTAAACAAAATCGATAACGATAAAAATTACAATAAATCGACGCGCACAAGATCCAAACAAAATTGCGAATTGATTTAAAGCATATTCGTAAAGATAAGTTTACCGTTAATGCCCCAACGAGGCCTCCAAAATGGCTGATCATAAGTATAGGCTTTTCAACGCGGTCGATCCGAGCAAAGTAAAAGTTCCCTTCAACCAGAAATTCGCCAATTTGACGCTATCCTCTCTTAAAAACCGACAACAGGTGTCCTTGAAGCCGAAGGATCAGCCAGAGCGGTGGAATCCTCGGGAGAAACGTCTGCAGGAAACAGATATTGACACAATGCGCGTAAATGTGGGTGCTCCGCTCTGTGGAGAAAATCCGAAGGATTCGCAACCGGATCTCGATAGTTCTGATTACATGGACGCCCTGCAGCTGAGTGCCGATGGCTGCAGCCAGGACGTAGCCAATGTTGCGGATATGGAGAAAATCTCCGCCGGCATCAGCAATTTGACAATGCAGCCAAAGGAGCAGCAAGAGATCTCCATTTGCATTTCCTCCACCACGGACGACGCCTCCTGCATTACCATATCCGATTCCAGCGAGGACGAGGAGGAGCCCCTGCCCCCCGATAGCATGGCAGTTAGTGATCGAACACCCATTTCCGATCAGGACGCCATACCGCCGCCCACACTTACCTCCGGAAAGGTCCAGCGCATCGAGGCCTTCCTGCGTGATGTGTCCATAGAGAGACGCGAGATGGAGAGGAATGGCCCCCCTACACCATCTCCCCTCTCGTCCACCAAGAGGCAATCCCGTCTAGCAGAGGCCGACACCGAATCCATGTCACCCAGCGACGAGGCTAGTTACCGCCAGCCACCGGTTACCCGACCGATTGACAGCAGCAAGCGTCTGGCGGACAACGAGACGCAGCTGGATACCATTTGCTCAGCGGAATTGACTCAAATGGACTGCAGCAAGCGGTTGGCGGACGACGAAACGGAGGCAAACACCTTGGAATCCGAAGATCTGCAATTAGGGGACGTCAGCAAGCGGCTGGCGGACAACGACACCGAACTCAACACGCTTTATTCCAATAGCTCCGGCAGTCACAACTCGACACTGCACGAGAAGGAGGAGCAGCTCGTTCCGGAGGAATCCATTGAGATACCGGAAACCGGTAGCGAGGGCGAGCCAACGCCACAAAAACCCAGCTCCTCCGGTTTTTCAACATCGGGCGAAGACGAACTTGGATCCGTCCAAGTGAGCAGTATAAATATTTCAGCCAAGATAAATATCAAAATCAGCATTCCCACAATGGAGTCCAGTTCGACGACGGATGAAGAACAGCAGTGCCCTTCACCCAGGGCCACCAAGTCACTCCCTAGCTCTGAGGCAGTGCAGCACCAGCGGCAGCAGGAGCGGCCGGTGCTCCAAAAATCCATGCTGTCCACGGATGATGCTTCCGAAGATGAGCAGTTCCTCACGCAAGCCGAGAAGCTGCTAAATCAGTTGTATGGCAAGTCCTGGCAGACACCAGATGTGATCCGCACCCTAAAACGTTCCAGTGGTAGTGGCAGAAAAGCGGCGGCTCCTTTACGGCCCAGGAATACTCCGGCAATAGCGGCTACCACCGTTAAAAAGAAGAAACCTCCTCCTCCACCAATTAGGGCAGATGAAAGTGCCCTCGGGGATTTCAGCATATGTAAGCGAATCGGCCGGGATTCCACTGAAAACCTAAGTAATACCAAATTTTTTCCGCAGTTACGAGAGCCCTACGCTCCACAAATCAGACACCCTTGAATTCCACCCGCCTGCCACCAGTGCGGGCTGTACAAACGGAGGGGCGTTTGCGGACGCAAAAGCCAGTGACACGACCGCGGACCAATCATGTGGACGAGGATCGCTGGCGTAAGCTCATAGATTCTGAAAGCGGCACAGATGCCTCCGACGACGATGATGCGGATGCCACATTCAGCGAAAGTGACTGTGATACCAGCAGCGATTCGGACGAGCAGGGTGCGCAGGACAAGCAGAAGGCTGGCGATATTACCTACCTGGATCTGACAAAGGACGAGGTGGAGGTGATCAGCAACCCCGACGAGGATTCGAAGAGTAAGCGTAACCAATAATGTATTTACTAATTACCAGGGTTTGTTAAATAACACACAGTGTAAAAAACATTTGTAATTAACAGCTAAGTGAGTCAAAAAATAGCAGTGTACTTTAAATCGAAACGTTTTTGAAACACAAATAGCTTGAGTTATAAGCACGAGTAAAACCCATTTCCTGAGTGTGGGTATCAAAAAAAAAAATGTGTTAATAACACAAAAACAAGTGTGTTACTGTTCAGATTTGTTTTTTAAAATGATTTCTGGTAAGATGCCCTTTCTAACCCAGAAGTATCTTATAAAACATATTTTAAGGATATAATACTCGCCAATAGAATACTTTTGCCGTTTCTTCCCTCTATTAAATTTAAAAAAACGTAGGACACCGAAACTAAGCTAAAAGTGGCACGAGTTTACCTAACACTCTGTAGCGCTTTGTATATAGCCGCATTCAAAAGACAACGAAGTGAAAGGGAGATCCTTCCTTTAATCTTAAGTGCTTAAATTTTTTAAGCTTATACAAAAAAAAAAGGCCATTGTAAGGAAATTATTTCTAACTAAATTATATATTGACACACACCCAATAAATGTTTTTTACACGTGTGTTAAAAACAAGAGTTATTCGAGGGTTCAAAATTACACTGTTTTTTTTTTTTGGACTCACATGCCAAAATAAATTACGAACCTGCCAAATGACGCCGATTTTATACGTTTCCAGCCCCAAAGTTCCATCGCCGCCTGGACGACATACTACGCTCCTGTCGCGCCAGCGCTAAACCTAAGCTGCCCGTCACGCCTGCGCCCAAGGCCACCACTCGCCGCCAGCTCTTCACACCGAACGCTGGCTTTGAGAACGACTCGGAGGCTAGAGTAATAGTGGACAAGGCACTGGACTTGGACATGCTTGAGGAATTGGAAAACGACTATTTGCCTGGCACTCCCGTGTACAAGCGAGTGCAGGAGGTAAAGAAGAAGCTGGGCATCGGGCGGCAGGTGCAGGTAACGCCACAGGAAAGCCCGATCCTTAAGTTGCTCACCCCGAATACCGCAACGCCCAATGCTTTTGTTCCGCCCAAAGCAAGGGAACCACCCAAATCTACTGCCCGCAAGCCCAGGAAGCAGAAGGAACTGCCGCCTGCCGTGATGACCGAGGGCAAGTGCGGCTTCTTGAAATCCCTGGAAGGACAAGTGAGCCGTGAACTGGCAGACAGCGAGGCATTCTTCTATAGGGAGAACTTTGCCAAAAACAAGGAGCGGCTGGCCGAGCATCTTTATAAAATGTTCAACGCGGAGGTGTTCAACAATGAACTGGATGTGCCAATCACCTGGTCCAAACGGCTTCGCAACACAGCAGGACGGTGCATGAACAAACGCAGGTGAGTGGGGCTAGCCAACTCCAGACTGTCTGTTATGATCCCACCCACTTTCTGTCTTATTTGCAGACAAAAGCAGTACAGCAGCGTGGTGGAATTGAGTGTCAAAGTGCTGACCACGGCAGATCGTCTGCGATGCACCTTGATCCACGAACTGTGCCATGCCGCCGCCTGGGTTTTCAATGGCGAGGGTGGACACGGACGAGTGTGGAAGATGTGGGCCCAGCGGGCCAACGACAAGTTCCCCGACCTGCCGCAAATCAAGGTCTGCCACAACTATAGCATTGATTTTAAGTACAGCTACAAGTGCTTGACCTGCAATACAAAGTAAGTTCCCACATAAAGATTAAGGATATTTCTCTAATGGGATTGCCTCTTTGTCCTACAGTTCACATGCTCACTCCCGATCCCGAAAGGTTGAAAACCTACGCTGCAGTACATGCCGTGGACCCATCACATTGTTCTTGAACAAAAAGGACAGGCAAGGAAACATCGTGTCCAAGCCAGCAGGAGAGGCCAAGGGATTCGCCAAGTTCGTCAAGGACAACTTCAAGAAGCACAAGCGGGAAAACATGACCGCCGCTGAGGTTATGCGCGTTCTAAGCGTGGAGTTCGCCAAGCTGAAGGGTCAGCCGACGAGGGAGACAACGGCGTCGAGCGCCACCCAAGTGGCACCGATAAATGTGGACGACTAGCTCAAGAAGCTGGATACTATCAATGTTCTCATCCGATACACAAGATCGGAATATTCATATATTCCCTAATATATATGAACTATTTTTTAATCATTTTTAATACTTTTAAGTAACAAAAATCCAAAAATCGAATTCGACACAATGGAAACAGGACCATTTATGGATAAACATGTATATTTTGTTAAATGTATTATAATTTTTATTTTATATTATTTTCTTAACCAAGACAATGTTCCCGTTAAACTTTAACGGCCATTTAAAAGGCAGTGCTGTATAATTCATTTGTGGATAGTATGTGCTAGAAACCAATGTAAGCAGCTACCAGTCTATAAAAATGTCACCCAATAAATGTAGAAGGGTTTTTCTTTAAAAATTAATTAACACAAATATTAGATTCAGCTGTATGCAGTGTTTTTAAGGGGAAAAGGGGAAAAAAAGTTTATAACTCCTTTTTAGGTATCTCTTTAATGAACTGCCCAACATGATATTTTAAGGTAGCCAAGAAATATTATTGCATATTTACAATCCACAAAGGACTGGTTAAATAAAATAATAACAAATATAAGCTTAGTAAGTATCAGGCTATCCCCACGTCGTTGCCAAACCAGTAAACAGTGTCTTGATTATTTTTGTTTATAATAGGAAAAAATAAAATAAAAAAATGTTTTGGAATCTGTATAAGTTATTACCCAGGTTGATTTGGGAAAAAAAAACACAATTTAAGTAAGTAGTAGGGTATTCAAAAGCCGTTGCGCCACCTATCAACAGAGATTTTACGGTGCTTTGCGTGGCGACTCTGGTCACACTGGCCCGCACTCACACACAGCCAGCGTAAACATTTTGTCGCAGAACCGAACACGTCAGCTACGCGGATTGATTGAAAACCGACTTTTCGAGCGCCCCGCAAATCCGATCCGTAGCAGCAGTCCATCCTGCGCCATCCGCATCCGATCCGCGAAGTATTTCCCAGGAGCTAAAAACGTTAAAAGCAGCTGCAAAATGGTAAGAGTCCACCGGCCAGCATACACCCAAACACACACGCACACAAACACGTCGGCGATTTTGAGGCTAATCGGGGTATTCCGGAATTATCATTATTTGTTATTAATTATTCGACTTGCAGGTACTTATTGCTGCGGCAGTCTGCACGAAGAATGGCAAAGGTGAGTAAAAAGCACTATACCCCATAAAAAGTCACATACACATAACAAATAACGTATACGCCCAGTGATCCTGTCACGTCAGTTCGTCGAGATGACGAAGGCACGCATCGAGGGACTGCTGGCCGCCTTTCCCAAACTCATGACCGCTGGCAAGCAGCACACCTACGTGGAGACGGACTCCGTGCGCTACGTCTACCAGCCGATGGAGAAGCTCTACATGCTGCTCATCACCACAAAGGCCAGCAACATCCTGGAGGATCTGGAGACGCTGCGCCTCTTCTCGAAAGTGGTATAGAAGTCTATAAAACTTACAGAATTCAATGCTAATCACCCCTTTCAACTACAGATTCCCGAGTACAGCCATTCCCTAGACGAAAAAGAGATCGTAGAGAACGCCTTCAACCTAATCTTCGCCTTCGACGAGATCGTGGCCCTTGGTTACAGAGAGAGCGTCAATCTGGCCCAGATCAAGACCTTCGTGGAGATGGACTCGCACGAGGAGAAGGTCTACCAGGCGGTGCGGCAGACGCAGGAGCGCGAGGCGCGCCAGAAGATGCGCGAGAAGGCTAAAGAACTGCAGCGCCAGCGCATGGAGGCCAGCAAGCGGGGTGGTCCCTCGCTGGGCGGCATGGGCGGACGCAGCGGCGGCTTCAGCGCCGACAGCTTTGGCAGCAGTGGCGTGAGCAGTTCCAGCGGCTCCAGCGCTGCCATTGGCATCACCTCCATCGATGTAGAGACCAAATCCAAGGCAGCTGCGTAAGTCACCTATTGTTTTTTTCTATCTGGTCGCTTTTCGGTTAATTATGACGATTTTAAGCAGCAGCAAGCCAACCTCGCGCAATGCCCTCAAGCTGGGCGGCAAGTCCAAGGATGTGGACAGCTTTGTGGACCAGCTGAAGAGCGAAGGCGAAAAGATCGCCAACTTAGCACCGGTAGCGCCCGCCGGAAGCTCCAGTGCTGCAGCCAGCGCCAGTGCAGCAGCCAAGGCGGCCATATCGGCGGATATTCACAAGGAGAGGTGGGTGTTTTAGTTACCTCCTATATAACTGCGTCTAATGCGAAAATTCTCTTAATCTCTCCACCCAGTGTGCATTTGAAGATCGAGGACAAGCTGGTGGTGCGCCTTGGACGCGATGGCGGCGTGCAGCAGTTCGAAAACTCCGGCCTGCTGACGCTGCGCATCTCGGACGAAGCCTACGGCCGCCTCTTGCTGAAGCTGTCCCCCAACCACATACAGGGCCTGCAGCTTCAGACGCACCCCAACGTGGACAAGGAGCTGTTTAAGTCGCGCACCACCATTGGGCTCAAGAACCTAGGCAAGCCGTTCCCCCTCAACACTGACGTGGGTGTGCTCAAGTGGCGCTTCGTCTCGCAGGACGAGTCGGCCATTCCATTGACCAGTAAGTTGACCCGCACCCAAACCATTTCCCTCTCTTTCACTTACGTGTGTTTGTTACCATTTCTTTTTCAACAGTCAATTGCTGGCCGTCGGATAATGGCGAAGGTGGCTGCGATGTGAACATCGAGTACGAACTGGAGGCCCAGCAGCTGGAGCTGCAGGACGTCGCCATTGTCATACCGTTGCCGTAAGTAGATCTCTGTTGTCACCAATCTTGAGAGGATTAGCTATTATCTCTTTTTTTTCCATCTCATCCTCAGGATGAATGTGCAGCCGTCGGTGGCCGAGTACGATGGCACCTACAACTACGATTCACGCAAGCACGTTCTGCAGTGGCACATCCCCATCATCGACGCCGCCAACAAGTCCGGCTCCATGGAGTTCAGCTGCAGTGCATCCATTCCGGGCGACTTCTTTCCCTTGCAGGTGTCCTTCGTCTCGAAAACGCCGTACGCCGGCGTCGTGGCCCAGGATGTGGTGCAGGTGGACAGCGAGGCGGCGATCAAGTATTCGAGCGAATCCATTCTGTTCGTGGAGAAGTACGAGATCGTGTAGGTCATGCCGCCGGCCACGCCCACCTAAGTAGTACATAAATATACCTAGAAGTCCATTTTATTTTTCCCGAGGCGATTCGATTCGATACGATTGATTCTACTGCTGCAGCATGTTAAAGATAATTTTTTTATTTTTGTGTTTCAAACTTTGGATATTTATGTCGCGCGAACAGATTCTCAGAGCGAGTAATTCCAAAAAACAAAAAGCTAAATACATACGGAAAATCATTGATACCAATTAATAAATCAGATTTTGTGCACTCCAAGCGTATAACGGTATAAAATAAATGAAAGGTAATTAGTTGTAGTTGGCAATTGTAAAGTGTTTTGTTTCGTGCGCTTCGTGCACCCCCTTCATTTGGAGTATTTTTTATGTAAAATGCTATGAATAAACTATACACAATATACATAAAATTACTGATAACAGGTGTGTTTTCTTTGTTTAATAACTTTTATTCCATGTTCCAATTCACCTATAATGGGTATTTATTATATATTAAAGAAAATATATTAATTAAGATCTTAATTACTTAAAAAGTATCTATAAAATAATAGTTTATTTCTATACTTTGGAAAACAACTAGCATTGTTTATTCAAAAAAGGTATATATATATATCTTTAGCTTACAAAATATACACAATTTCTGATAACAGAACGCGTTTTTTCATTGTGTAGTAACTCTTACCTCATTTTAGAACTCAATAACAATCGTTATTTATTATTTAAATAGCTTAAGTATTCAAATAAATAAACTTTTTCCAAGATTTAATTATATTTGAATTATTTAATAGTTAGTTTTATGATTTCGGAGAAATCGTTGTTGGTTTTTAAATGAAAAAAACAAATTAGAATGATACGTTTGAATTATTTAAATTAGATTTTTATAATAAAAGATATTTTTATACTTTGGATGAATTTTTGTTTGTTTATTTTTATATGAAAGGAATAAATAAAGAACAAAAATTTTAGTGTGGAGACATGGAAATCATCTTGATAAATAACATTAGCTATTCAATATAGATGTATATCCTTAGTTTAATTTTACAGTACCGGGGTTTATCCAAATTAGGCCTACTGTATATGGTACGGTATTTGGCATTGCTGGTCTGGGCACAAACGGTCACACTTGTCATTGTTTTGGTTCTAGCTTTGTTTTTTTTACTTGGGTTTCTGTTCTACGTCGCGAATTTCAAGCAACGCCCATGGAGCAGCAGCTGGAGAAGGTCTTGGCGGAAATGTAGGGATCCCGTCGGGCCAAAGAACCCCCACTAATAATAACCAATAACCAATAACCCCTCTTTGCAGCGCCGCGCGTCAGGACACGGTGGGAGCTCTTCTGGCAAATCGTCAGGGATTGTGTCTGGGCAGTGAGTATAAGGAGCATTTCGGGGGCTTTGGCCCGATTAATCAGTTGCGATAATGCCGATGGACTCTTGCAGCCAAGGGCGACATCGATCCGAACGTGTCCGGCATCGGAATGGCCATTTCCGAGCAGGTGGCCAAACTTGAGCCAAATAACACGGTTCCGGCCACGATTTGCCTGTACAGCGGCAACAAGTAAGTTGGCAATTCCATTGGTCTGAGTGGGTGTTCCCATTTGGAGGACATGCTTGCCTAGCAATAGCTCTTCTAATTCTATTTATTTTGTATCACTTTAATCGAAAAATATTTTATAAAGGTTTTTATCCAGAGTATCTAACTCCTTTGCTAGCACATGTTTCCATAGTAGATCTTGTGACAAATTTGAATTCTATCAAAAACTTATTTGAATTAAGTACAACTTATTTATGAATATCTTAAATAAATATTTATGACAATAAATATTTTTTTAAGACCTAATGTAATTTTTACGTACTCATGATCTGTTCGTTGATGCTCTTATAAACAAAGTCGTCTATTAATATATTTTTTGTACAATGCAATTTTTACAAACTCAAGACAGTTTTTTAAGTAGGATTTTATTGTACCCGTAATAATGCAATTTTTGCAAGCTCAAGCTTCATCTAGAATACGGTTAATCATATATATTTTTGTGATTACTTTTCTGACATATACATTTCCTTTATTCCAGACGCTGTGTGATCCAGAAGGACGGCGAGATCACTGGTGTGCTCTTCAAGCAGCAGACGACTGCATCGGCTACCGCCGCCAGCAACTAACAGGAGCTGGGGCTTCAAGCGCAACACTCAGGCCAAATACGCAAGTCAGGATCATAATCAGGATCGGGATTTGAAAACACAGTCAGATACAGATGCAAATACAAATATCTTTCACGACGCGCCAGCTTCGCTTAATTCATTTGATTTGTTACATTTGTCAATCGTTCTAACCGAAAACCATTATCCATAATCATTGTTTTGTACGACTCGTCTAGCATTAAGAATTATTCGTAATGCATTACGCATTAAGCACAGCTGCTAATCGCCATCTCTGAGCCAGCCTTGCGCTATCACTATGTACATATAGACTTTGTACGATTAAGCCCCACAAAGTGATCAAAGCATATATACACCAATTACAATTATAGCAATGCAAGCTTTTGAACTTGGCAATTTTCTCGAAGTGTTCAGCCGTAATTACTCAATCATAACGGTTTGGTCTGGTGTGGAGTAGAGTGGTTCGTGCAGCAGTTTCTTGCACGTTTTCCGGGTCTGCAGTATGGGTTGGGTGCACCGCATCGCATCGAGGAAATGCCTCCGCCCACGTCATATAAGAAGTGATACATGGACATGGACATGGCATGCTGCATGCAACAAATCAGCGGCTACACTGCAGCGGTATCAGTAGTGCCAGCAGACAAATTGCCGCGCATTCCGCAGCCCACGAGCCATGGTTTATGTGATACAGTCGAGCATCTATTGCTGAAACCATTAAATCATTTACTCATAGCAATTTTTAAATTTTACTATTTGACGGTGGTATTTTTCAAAATGTAGAATTGGAAATAATAATAAATATATCTATAAAGACAGCAGAAATATGTCCTTTATAGAAGTTTTAAAACTTGGAATTCAGAAACTTGCACTTATATAAAAAAATAAATATCTGGGTATCGAATTTAAAATGTGAAATTACATATTTCAATAAAAATATAAAATCATAACATTTAATACTTTGCTAAATCAATATTTAACTTTAACTTCAATAACATATATCAGATATTATAATCTATTGCGAAAATGGTCAAAGTAAAAATGAAAATAAAATTTAAGATTTCCATATTTTTAATAGCTTTAAAAAGCAATGGATGAAAACTAAATATTCAAATGGAGAATACAGAATTTGATTTACTACGTTTTCCTATCAGTGTAGAATTACTATATGATTTTTTGCTAATCTTTTCAAAAAAATTTGCTTATGTCTTTTTTATATTAGCACAATTATTATAACTTTTCTTTAGGTAGGATTGACTGTTTCGAAAGTAGTATGACAACACACAAAATTTCGTACACGAACGGCGCCTAAAATCGATTGAAAATCTTCCCAGGCATCTGATGGTATTCCCTGGTACCGCCAGGAGAAGGAGCCCACTTGGCCGGTTTTGTGCCTTACACGGATACAACATGCTTACAATATCCGTATATTTTTGTTGTCAGTTATGGTAAAAAGGTACTTGTGTTTCGAAAACTCTCGGAAATTGGCAGACATGCCGATCTTTATCTTTTGATATATTTTGGATACGATTGTCATGTAAAGTGATACGATAGGACCATCATATCATTCTGGTTTTCTGTGCAAATGTGAAGGCGGCAAGCTGATGGAGTTTTATAACTTGCAGGGCGAATTTTAATGTTGCAAAACAATAACAAAAATTGAAATATTGTATGCACATCTGCCAAACAAGCCAGGTACACCCACTCTTTGTTTTCGAGCCCAGTGTTTACCTGTTGCAGAGCCCCGAACCTGAAAAGGCCTTGAACTTTCACCACGGGGCATTGGCGACCCACGTGTGGCGTCTAGGCTTCTTTTTTCAGCTTTTTTCCCTCAGTTTTCTGTGGGTGTGGGTGTCGAAAAGCTGCGGCTGTGCAAGGTAAATAACACAGAGACAACAAAGTTGATAAAATACGACAAAAACAAAAACAAAAAACAAATGAACACCGAAATTGGCAGCCAAGGTGCGTTTGTTTAGCCGCCGCTGCAAAAACCTTCAACTTGAATTAAGCGTTCAGTTTTGGAGGGATCCATGTGACCACCAATGGTTTTTCTAGGTTTTTATTTTCGATGCCTTTAGACATGGAGAACCTTTTCCCCTGACTGCATTATATTTCAATTAAAATTTTTTTAATTATTTAATTGTTTAATTATTACTCATACGCAGTGATTAACCACCATATACTGAATTGGTGTTTATATAACTTACGTTTACATTTTGGATAAAATAAAGGTGGTATCTTCTTTGTTCTTCTAAAGGTAGTATCAGCCATATCACAAAGTTGACTTTTAAAGTACGCAACCTTTACATATAATAGCTCTAATTTATTTTTAACCATGCAACTATATTTTTCGTATCATGTTGTTTAATTAAAATAAGTAGTACATTTTATCATATCTCACAATTTACTATAAAGATGTAAGTATTTTTTAGTTAATATCCAAAATAATTTAACTTATTTCTTTGGGGAAATTAGAATATGCAATAGTTTAATTCTAGTAATAAAATGTTCTTGGGAAAATACAAATTTACATAGATCTACAACATACAAAAAAAACCCACATTTTTCGGTATTCACTCTCGCTTTTAAGAAACTGGAACGCTAACGAGGAAAACTGGTTACTTTTTCCCCGGCGAAAGTGCCAATGGCAAGATGACTCACGATGCAGTCGAAAAGAAATTCCAAAATCTGCTGCGACTCGCTGCATTTTTCACATTTTTTGGCCAAATCAAACCGGACCTGATCGAAAACCACTAAGCGGACAGCTGGCGGTCGTAAGAATTACGATATGTGCCCGACATGAAAAATGCCCCCTTTCCAGAGCACGAAAAAAACCCATGAATTATGACAGTTCATAAATTGGTCGAGGAAAAAAATGCGATAAATAAACAGAGTACCCCCCAAAACATATTTCGATGTTACAAAAATCTGCGGCTTTCATATATTATACATTTTTCAACAATTCTTAGACAGCCGATTGTTTTGTGTTAGTTATAACTTGGTCATTTGTTTACCATCTTAAAATTACCGAGCGTATTACCACCTTAATTATTAACGCAATTACTAACGCAAGCCATTAACATTGGTTTGTCTGTTTGAGTCAGTTGTTTAGTCAAACAATGGCTTATGTATATTTGAAGGATCAGTTTAATCATAGTTTCCAGCACTTGTTTAACTATTGGAGCACAGAATATGAATTTTATGTGCAGCCAAGCTTGACAAAACAAAGTGAGTCCACATTACAGATAATTGATACCTATAATTGTGAAAAGATCAATTCCATGCTCGATTGCAATTCGATTAGCCAAATAATTGGTTACACTTCGGAGGGTGGAAAACAAAGGCACTGAGAAAATTTTCAAAGCTTTAGATATATGCATTTCTAAAAACTTAAAAAAAATTTTGGATAACAGGTAATTCAGGCTGTTTGATTATCTGATATTCCGCGTTTGAGATTTGACGTTATTCATTTTGTTTTCTTATTTTTCTTTTTAATAAGTTTTATAGGTTATTTCTTGCTACACAAGGATCCTGATAACATAAAAAGTGTTCATTTGGATTACGATACATGAATAAGGGTAAAATGGAAAACCATCTGTATTGTTCGCAGTGTACCCACAAACGTAGCTGGCGAACGGAAACGGCAACCCGTTAGCAGTCTCTATACGATATTCGATATATGTCCATATGGAGGCGCCTATCATCTCACCACTCATGTTGCTCCGTTTTGGGTAATTATGTCATGGGGGGCTAATCGCCGCCGCGAAATTCCCTCAACTATCGCGTCATCGGTCTATGCTATATACTATATAGGCATTTTGCCACGAAATGACGACATTTGGACTTTGAATACATATATTGATTTTGTTTACATTTTTGTCGCCAGGTAGAAAAAGTAATTGAACACTTCGAACTGATATGTCGAGCTCAACCAACTTGTATATATTTGATTTGTATTTGTTTTTAATATCTGAATCTTCAATTTAAATTTAAACCAAATTTAACTCAAATAATATGCATTTAAATCAAACAGGAATACATTTTAAATCTTATATTTTCCACATTAATTAAAATTTTTAATATTAAATATAAATTATTAAAATTTAATATGCATTGTATATAATACTATGATTTCATATTTCCTTTTAAAATTTAACATACAATTTTAAAATTAATAGTTAGATATTTATTTTTACTACTCCATTCCAGTGTAGTAATAAATGTAACTTAATATTTTTTTGAGATGTTTTCTATTGCAATGTAAATATATATATATTTTTTTTAATCAGTCATCGTCAATCGCCAGAATTGACTGTGGAAGTAGATTGATGGTCATACACGAATGGCTATTTATATCTGCATCGTAAACAATTGGTAAAGTGGTAGGGCGGGTCAGCAGGTGACGCCAAATCGGATAGAAAATAAATAAACATTTCTTAGTGACGCCGACTTCTTTTGGGAATGCTGTCGCCTGTGAATCATCATCATTGTGGGATGGTGGAACTCGATTTGGGTTTTCGCCTTATATGGTTAATTTCAAAATTGATTGCGATTGTTGCACCAACTCATGAATCATGGATGTTTTGCTCGCCAGATGCTGTTTTTATATTTTGGCCAGCTTTACTCGGCATCTGGCCAGATAATCCTATTATACTATCATTAAAAAACATTTTAAAATACATGTTACGTTTTTAAAGTAATGTTTAAAATCGAAACGCATGAGTTTCTGAGGAACTAAAGTACTTTTTCACTGCAATTTGTTATCGTTGAGTGTGTCATCTCCCGTAACGGCTGCAAAATGGCCATTTAATTGTTTCAGCTTGGGGGAAAATTTGCATGCGACTTATGGGAGCCGCCGACTGTTTGTCTGGCCAAAAGCCTTAAATGCGAAATAAAAACACACAATAGCCCGATGTTATCTTCGCCTTGCCCATATTGACTCTCCCGATTCAGATTCCGATTCTCGGGCGACGATTGCATAATCTGCGAGTGTGGCGAGTGTTTTGCTACAGATTTGGGTCCCGTGCACGCGGCATTACCTATAGATCGCATATAGTACCTCCAACACATCCCAACTTTGCCTATATACCAGACAATTAAAACAATTGATGCGATTTCTCGCACAAATGTGCCAAACACGAACGTTTAATTTATATTTAGTCGATCGCCTTCATCCGTCAAACGATCATCAATAGCCCCTTCCTTCCTTTCCCCCCCTTTTTCAGTCACGAACCAAAGGCAAGAAATTAAATCGATTAAAAATCGTTCAGTAGTTTTTTTTCTGTGTTTTGCTATGTATATATATTTACTTAGCTTTTTATACAAAACGAGAGCTGGGGGTTTGATTCCTATTTTAGAAATTAAATGTAAAAGTTAATTGAGTAAACTAAATATTTTGTTAAATTGATTTTTGTATACCCATTTTACATTTTCGATACCAACAAATTAAGAGACAAAATTCACCTCACTTTTCAATAGTTAAAATTACAGAAAACAAGAAAGGTGACAATGAAAGGTGACAATGAAAGGTGAAATGGTGATCCAATTTTTGTTCAGTGCTTCATTTTGGTATTTCGTCATCGGCCGAGCATCAGATCAGCAACATCATTAACATGCCGCCACCTCTTGAATCACTTTCTACTTTCACTGCTGCACACGTACACTGTCGCGTTTCTGTGCGATACCAATGCAGGATTTTTATTTCGCACTTGAACGCTAACATGGCACAAATTGACGTCAGCGATGGTTAATGATAATCCCTGAAAACAGACAATCAGATGTGTTATCTGTAAACCAATATCTGTTACTATATCTTTTCCGATACCCAGCATTGCAATGTAAGCGTTGTTTATGTAAAATATGTATATATACCTCAAGTGGATTCTGCGACGCAGATGCCTGGAATACCTGATCTAAGACTCTCGCCGATTGCTAATTACTTAGTTGGGCAAACACTATTTGTATTTTCAAAAGAACCCTCGGCTGATCATACAGATCGATGCTTCCGCAAGTTGGCATTACAGCTGTTGACCGCAGGTGCAGATAGAGTACAGTTAGGACTGACTATGCTGTACTTGGATTTCGATTTTAAAGGGTACTTACGAAATGTGGGAAGCCTTTAAGGTATTGGTTTTTTTTTGTTTTTAATTCAATCACTTAAATTCACGATTGTTTTTTGGGTTAAACCCAATGTTAAAACCAAGATGTAATATATTTTGGATTATTTCTTTGAATTTAATTTTTGATTTTTGGGTACAAAATTCTGTTATTTGATGCATTTGATTTACAATGCAACGGGTTTTGATAATAACGCAAGCAATCATTTAAATTCAATATCGACTTTTAGGTGCATTTTCAAAGTTTTCCCTTAAAACCGCTATATGTTTAATACATATAGGTACTACCTGATCAGGTCTACATCTATCTTATCCACTGACCTCGCATTGCAGGGCCAGCATCGCCAGTCGGCTGAAAACACATGCGGTTTGATCTTGATCGTCGCACTAAGGTAACGCGGTCTGTAAGTAGTAAATAGTGAAGCTGTAAAAGACCACATGTTTGGCCAAGGTAAATAATTCATCCAAATTAAGAGACATGCGCAGCTATTCTTGTTAACATTGTTAACAGCTTTAAAAGTTTGTGTTTTCCCAAACAAAACCCAGAAAAACTACCACTTGTCAAGATCGAAGAGATTTCCCTGGGATGACGTCCATATTTTTATCTGCGGGTCAATGTGCTTTCGTCACGCTACATATACCACTCATTTTTGTTTGGTACCAAAAATATTACTCAGCCGACATGTGGTGCGAACAGCGAGGTCCAAAATACTGGTGGTGATTTTGTTGGCCACAGCTGAAAAATTGGATTGTCGTCATCAAATAAAGTTTTTGTTATTTTATTGTGTTTGCACCATTTCCCTCACCAATAATAAGAACCATTGCTTGTAAGTGATATTTAGTTTTAACAAATCATTGTTTCTTTTATTCTCTTTCTATTTTGTCGTTGTGCACCTCTTCTTTTTTCTTCCGTTCAATATAAAAACAGCCGCTTTTTGCAGTGTATTAGTGCTGAAACTTATGCTGCTAGGAACATCGATTTTCGAATAAAATACTCCTCGTCTCTCTTTAGAAAATCAGAGTCAAGAAATAATGGTTAATCGTCGATAGTTACTCGATAGAAAACAAAAAATATTGCTTAGCCTAAAATGGAGTTCAATGTGAAAAATTGTACACTTGAAGAAATTTTCAATGAACTTGTCGCGAGAATTCGTTAAATAAATAATCAAAACGTCTGGAAAAAAACATAAGATTAACCTAACTTGCGTTTATGCATAGTGTATAAAGTAGTTCAAGTTAAACTTTACTTTTACTTCGTTTCCATTTGTATATGAGATGCTTTATTCGTAAAATAATAAAATAAATGGTTGGAGGTAAAACGAAAAGAAATGAAACGAAACCTAAAGGTAAAGGTAAGTTATGATAAATGGAGTGACTTTAGTTGAAAGTTGTGGTCAAAATAAAAAAGTATTTGTATTGCCTTTCTTCTGTGCTTCTTAAAAAAAATAATGTATGCGCGGATGTATGTATATATTTTTGTATTTTTCTATTCTTTTTTGTTTTTGTTTTTGTTTTTACTTTTACTTTTCATTTTTATTTTCATTTGACGTGTAAATATGTGAGAAAGTGAAAAAAAACATCACAGTTAAAACTTCAGTACATTTTCTCGTGGTTCGAAATTAATCAAGAAAAAAAAAACGATGTATGTATATACATATGTAGATTAAAGTTCTATTTTTCTCTAAAGATATACGCTTACAAAATACAACTTATGTATTGCATATAAATAATGATTATCCTCCTTTTTTTTTTGTTTGCTTCTTTTGCGTTTTTTGTCATTTCAATTTAGCGAATTACTTGATATATGGATACGTTGAGCCAACATCTGGCAATGGGGCCCTATATAAGGCCGATGCATCAGATACATCAGTATTATAGAAACCGATTGCCAGGTGAACGACGCAGCTGAGATTTTCGGATTGTTTTCTTGTTGAATACAGTACAAACTAGGCGATCCTACAACTGGCTTAACTACTAAAAGTACTTGCTGGCCCCCATGTGTTCCCCCAAGCCTATAACCCCGCCCCCCTAATCCTCCCAGCTCCATGTGGGATCCAGCTCGCGATTGATGCGCCACAGCATCAGTTCCATGCAGGCCCGCGAATCCTCGAAGCTGCTGTGTCCCGTGGTGCCGTCGCCACTCTGGATCTCCCGCTTCAGGTGCACCTTGGTGAGGTGCCTCAGTGCCCGGCGGTAGGGAAAGCCACTGCAGTGCGGGAAGCTGATCGAGGTGTCGATCAGCGTGTTGTGCACCAGGCGCAGGGCCCGCAGGTCGTTGTCCAGTCCGTGGCCAATGAGGATGGTGTCCGCGGCGATCAGCTCGAGCAGATCCCGCTGCACCTCGGCCAGACTCTTGGCGCCGGAGCGCAGGTCCCGCTCCGTGATGCCCGAGTACCGGGTGTTGTAGTCAATGATGTCGCACTCGGGCCGCACAAAGTGCTCGTACACCAGCTGCCCGTTGAGGGCCACCAGTGAGACCTTGGTCACGTCCAGGCCACGACCCGTGTAGCTCATCTCGCAGTCCAGGGCATAGGCAGCGGGCTCGTCGCCATCGTTGGATGAGGGCTGCTCCCGGTGCTGGGTCCGCACGAAGTCGTAGTAGGGTCCGTTGACCCCCACCACCGAGCCCGTCCACACGTGCCGGTCACTGAGGCAGCAGCCCGGCGAGGATTCCTCGCCCTCGTGGCAGCAGGTCCAGCGTCCATGGCAGACGCCGTCGTAGTAGCGCTGGTACTTGCCCGAGTGGTAGTGGCACTCCTCGCGCGTCAGGTACTGACCCGTCAGCTCGTCCACCAGGAAGTGCCGCTTGCAGCGGGCACAGGGCTTGGCCAGGCTGCGCTCCACTTGCACGTACTGGCAGTACTTGAGCTCCAGACCCAGTTCGCCATCGCAGCCGGCGGAGGAGGAGGAGGAAACGGTGGAGGAGTTGGAGGACTCGCACTCGCTGCCGCTCCACTCGCCGCCGGACTCGGAGTCCAGGGAGCGGGGTGAGCTGTTCCCGGAGTCGCTCGAGGTGGCTACCTCCTCCTGGTTGCTCAACCCATCGTGGCAGTTGATCACGGTGACGGCCGGAGCAGTTTCCGCCAGGGCAGCGGCAAAACTCATGTGTGGCAGGCACTTGAAGATCTCGATGGCGCCCTCGTGCACCACGGATTCCACGGGAAAGCCGTAGACCCTTAGCAGATGGTGGTCGATGACATGGCGCCGCAGCTGCTGCATCACAGCCCGGTCGTCCAGATCCAGTTGCTCGTACTGGCGGAGCGGCGGCACCAGGAAGTTGGCGTTCTGCCTGCCACGCTCCCGCTCTCGCCGCCATTCCAGAGTGGCCACGCCGGGCATTAGGGAGCGCTCGATCCGCTTCCGGTTGCCATTCGCATGGGGCGAACTCGTCGGCGAACTGGTGGGCGAACTCAGGGCCGAGGAGGAGCTGCTGTCGCAGGTTTTCCGCTGCGTGTTGCTGCCGTGCTTCGAGATGTTGCTGCCGGGATGACCGCCAATGTTACTATTACACTTGCCGGGTTTCTTGTTGCTGTTGCGCTTCTGTTGCTGCTGCTGTGGGTTGTTGCTGCCGGGGTTGGACTGTTGCTGCTGCTGTTGCTGACGCCACTTGCCACCAGCAGTCTGCTTGGCGGTTTTCTGGCCTCCAATCGAGGCACTGGCTCCCGACTTCTGGCCACAATTTTGGTCAGGATTGCGGAGCTGCTTCTGCTGGCGCTTCGAACGCGACTTGTTGCCGCTGGGAGCACCTGCAACATGGCCACCGCCGTTGCCGCCATTCAAGCTGCCCTTCGGCTTGTTCAGATGCTCCCTGCTGGAGTCCATGTCCTCGCTGGTCGCCTCGCTGCTGGTGCTATTGCGATGACCCGGATTGTGCTGGCCCAGAAACTTGTCTGCAATAAAACATGGAAAAAGGGGTAAGCAAATTAATCAAAATTATTACATATAACATTAAAAGAGCTTTAAGATTTGCATACATTATTTAATAAAGATTCCCAAAGTAACTAAAATATTTCAATATTTGGAGAATATTCATTTGTAATATAAAAGACTTTAATTTTATGATGGTATTTATAAAATATTATTTTTTTGTTTGTACACATTGTATTCAATTACTTGTTAATGAAAATCGTTTAATTTTTCAATAGATTACTCTTAAATTTTGTTAATTTCTTGAACCTTATTCATTAAAAACCTCTTAGGAATTTCAGCCAATAAAATAAAATATTCGTTTAGAAATTCAAATTCTGATAACACGTTCGCACACAAGCGTAAAACTTATACGCTTATCAACAAACGCCACGTGCTTTTGAGTATTTCTCTCTCTCTCTTTTGTCGTTTCCATATCTCCCTTTATTTGTTTTATTCGATGCTACACCTAGGAAAACTGTGTATGGTTTGGTATTACGTTCGGATTCATATGATATTAATATATTTAATTTATTTCTATTAGTTCAATTGGTTAAATATGTAGTATAAGCTGGATTAAAAAGATTATTGTTTTTTCAGTTTTTGGTGTAGTGTTTTTTTGCTACAAAGTTGGCTCTAATATTATTTAATTTTCAATTATAAGAAAACTATTATGTTATCATCATATGTAATACGAATGTTGCACATGTGTATCCCAAAGTGAAGACTATTTATATTTTTTGTCGTGTAAATGTGTGTATTTAATTTTTGATAGTGTGATTTGATTTAGGGAAGGTTACGCATGACTGGAAATTGACGCATGTGTGCGGCGTTTCTACCTCGAGTTTTTGCTAATTCAGCTTATTTGGTTGCCACCCAACGGGTGGGTTAAAAGGGGGTGGGGCGTGGCTGGGGATGGGGAAGTGGAAGGGGAAGGGGATGGGGGAGGGGGCCTCGTGTTGACGCATTACAATTATACACATTTTATTATGACTATTATATGCCGCCTGTTATTATTATTTCTACCTATTAAGCGCTTTACGTTGTCTCGGCTTCCGCATTTAGCTCATCATTTTCCCCATTCCCCTTTTCAATTCTCGTTCTCAAGTTAATCATTAAAGTTCTAAAAGGGGTTCGTGGGGGGTGTTTTGTGGAGCGCCAAAAGGGGTTATAGAGGGGCATCTGAGCTGGCTTGACCTGTTGTCAAAGATTAATTTAAGTTTTTTGGGACGAGGACTAATCACGCTAATAATCAAAGAGTCCAGTTGATAGAATGAAACCACTTAAGCTTTATTTATGAATATTTATACAACAACTAATGCTGCGTTATTAAACGCAATATAAAAGCAAGTTTCTCAAATCATAATTTAAATAAAATATTCAATTAGAGAAATTTATTTTTAACATTGCCCAAATATATATTTAAAATCACCAATATTAAGGACGGGTTTGGAGCTCAAGCTTAAATGTTAAATGAGTGGTTAGTTAAGTAATGGTATTCAGTAGAGTAGTTCTATCAAAATTCAAAGTAATGTATTCCAAGAACCTTTAAAAAATAAAACATCGAACGATCCTAGCCTAAAATCAGCAATGCATATCCTATTGACGCGTTTGGAACTTAAATATAAATGTTTAATAAGTTGCTTGTTAAGAAATGATATTTAGCTAATAAGACATTGTATCGATCCCAGATCCCAACGATTATAAATCCTGCCAAGCATTCTTTTCAATCATAAACAGTCTATTATTTCTGGTATCTATCTACGATATTCAAACTGACGCAGTTCGAGCGAACTATAGTCTTCCTATTCCGTCAAGAGTCATCCGTCACTCAGAGGGGACTTATGACGCCTTTAAAGTCGACGACATTTTCTTATCTGTTTCCTAGACGGCGACTTGCGAATTGCCAACCGCTTCCTTGTAGTGAAAAGCGCTCGAGCGAACACTTCCTTAACACTATTGTGCTACCCATATATGTACATTAGGGTGGTTAAATAAAAAAGTGATACATTTTAATATGCAATAAATGTATTTGAAAACCATACCATTTTATTTTAAGTTTTATGTCTTGTGCAAGTTTTTGTAAAAATTACTCATACGACACGTATTAAATTTATTGATCATAGGCAATGGTACGTATTAGTGATATACTTTAAATCTAAGACGATAACCCACTTTTTTTTCCCAAAAATTTATTCTGGTGCGTTTAAAATGCAGCAGGACCCTACCATTTGCATGCAATTTTGGACCACCCTAATGTACACACATTTGTATTTAGCCCGTTTTGGGGCCCAGAAAGTGGCTGCCCACTGGGATCGAAATTGAATTTCAAAGCGCGCATAGATAAATCATATGGCGAGGTGGGTTTGTTGACTTCGCCGCGTCGAAGGACGCCGAACACTAAGCACCCAGACGTGAGCTGCAAGCCCAAAGACCCAATGGGATCATCAGGGGGCGAAGAAATGATATCGGGGCGGATCGAATTATTGTTTACATATGTACCAACCGCACATATGCTCGTCATAGGTATGTCCATCACGTATCATTCTCGTATAGTACATGGGGTATCGTATACAAGTGCGTGGTCAACGATTAGATAAAGCGTGGCCGAAGTTTTTGGGCGTGTTTCGGTCCGGCTTTTGGCCATCTGTCTGTCCAACTCTCGGAAGCCAACCGAAATGCTGCCTTTAAACGTTTTTACGACAGGCCCTATAATACGGCTTTATCGCCAACCAACACACGCGCCAAACTCTCTAAACAGCCTTGAAAAATCATATTGGAATATAAATATATTTATGCACATAATATATGTACATCCGATTAAAAGGTAAACAAGGCGAAATTTATGAGTTGTATGATTCGCCAGCTAGCAAAGGATATTTAGATAATGTTCAGCATAGTTTTCCAATATTAATGTCGCACTTTTCAGTGACCATTTTCCACGCACTTGCAAGGGCATTTAATCTCTCTTCATTGGCAGACCTTAGAAGAGGTACGGATGGACGTACACGAAGTACATACACTTGAGAGACCGCGATTAGATAGTTTAGTTAAATAAGTGAGACTAACGTGTCAGGGGCTGACAAATGATAATCCATGAAAGTAAAACGGTGCATAAAGCACTCATTGTAAAAAGCGCTCGTGCTACAAAATACAACTGGCGTTGAAATTGATTTAAATGCAAAATGTAACTTTCATATTACGAGCGTGGCAACACGCAGGGGTCGATCTTATATACATGACAAAGGGAACATTTATATTGAATAATTGTGAGTACTTAAAATACATTGCCTAACTATTGTTTTGAAACGAACTATATCTATTCTATAGCGGATATTCGGCTCCGAGCTGCTGTGCTATATATTACCTATAACCGTACAATAAAAATTTAAAATATTATTCCTGTGCCAAGTGCTAGATTTAAGTTCCCCTGTCTAGACTATGAAGGCTACCCACATTTGGTTACCGGGCAGTGATAAGATGTGCGTGTCCAGGGGCCCACAATTACTTTATACATATTCCCGACTGCCCAATTTCCAGGTACCTACGGCAACAGCGTCCAGTCCAAAAGTTCCCTCGAGTGTCGCGATTGTCTCCGCACCTGTGATTGTGGCTCTGACTCTGATTGTGATTGTAGTCGAGTGCCGAAAGACGCCATTCTAATCAGCAAACCCGAAATATATGGAATAGAAACAAATCAAATGCACTCTGATGGGAATTATATATTCAACAGCTGTTGAGTCGAGATAGGCCTTCCCCTTCGATGATGAATCGGTAACCCAAGGGGTCATAAATTACTTCGTCACTAATCTATTTACTCATCTCAGAAAAAGTGCCAAATAGGTTTCAGCTAGGCAACACATTGCCGTTTAATTAGTTATCGGTGCGCAGTCAATTGTCAAGATAAGTCCATAAATAAGCGTTAGTTTATCAATCAACCCATATCTATATTTTGTGGGTCGCCTAGTGATGCAATCGATGTCGTGACGTCATGGGGTGACCCATTTTTATGGTCAGATTCAAACAGCATCACAGGTACTCAGAGTATAGTGTAATTTTCCACAACTTAAAAACGACCTTCGGCTTTATGCGGCGCTTCCTGTGCCAAGACAACGAACAAAATTACTCGTTTCGCAATTGGTTTGTGCATTTTTAATGAGGCCCGAAAACTTGGCTTTGGGCAAAACGAAAAAAAGCGAAAAAAAAACAAACAAAAAAAATAATAACTATAATACCAGTAAACATCATCGCGATAGTTAATTGTGAGCGAACATAACACGCTCACGTATGTCACAACATCCCGTCGTCAGTCCAAAGTTTTGGCATGGTCCCATAGTCGCCTTTAATGTAAACTAATATGAGTTTTATTAATCAAATAGAAATAATATATGCGTATGCAAAATGCGGCCATTGAGGTCAGCAGAAGGGGGCACAAAGATTTAATAATTTCCAAACCAAAAACAAAACTGCGAGTCGTAAAAAGCAATCCAAACGACCAAACGACGTATTTAAGAGTTAGCCAGATATATGTACATAACATATATAGTACTATATGTATACAGCTGTGTGCACGCAACCTCCAGATTGTTGCAACTTGCAATCAAATCATTAGATAATACCTGGGCATCTGATCTGTTGGTTTCACTTTATAAGGCAAACCAAGACTCGTAAATTTGCTTTATCAGACTTTTCTTTATTTTCATTTTGGAACCCATTTCAAAATAGCCCGATTAATAATCTTTATATCTTTATGTGCTTATAAGGTGTATTCTAAAAAACAATGTACAAAATATTTACCCTGCGATAAAAGTTCTAAGAATAACGTCATGGGGTCTGCGTCTGCTTTTTAATCGGTCTAAGTTGAGACTGCCAGTGAATATCTATTGGGATACTAATTATGTTTTACGAAATAATAAATACCCTTGCTTTCAATATATCAGTACTTAAATATGCTGGTTCTGGGAATCAGCACTAAACAGAAGTTATCCTTCTACTAAAAAAGATTAAGATTGCTGAAAAAAAAAACGCAGATGGAGATAAATATAGTGATTAAGAAGAAGCCTGTCATTTGTCTTATCAATTAGAGTTTTATCTTTGTTATGCGAAGATGACATTATACATTTCTAAGCCCAAAAGTTACCTAATGTGTGATCGGACCTGATTTGTCTATTTCCAAGTGGAGACATAAGGCCTAAAAATCCCTTTCCTCTCTGAACTTTCTCCCACGGATTAACCCTTAGTGTGGCCTACGGGCCACTGATCACCCACTGAGCGAAGATCTCTCGGCGATCTTTGGTCTCCATGCTCGTATCGGATTGGATCGCATTGTGTCGGAGACGCGGACTCAGGCATTGGGTAAACGCCCGGTGCTTAAACGACGAACACGTTAACCTTGACTATTGCCGGCGGCGGCAAATCTCAGACACTGGTGCAGACAGCGCGGTGGGGCAGACAGGGGTTAAGCGGAGCTATTCCAAAGATCGGCAAAGAAATGCGAATGATGATGTGATGATCAAGCCGAAGCCGAACAACAATAAACGGAATGTCGAGCACTTTTTACGATTGTTATACAAGTATATTGCGGCTACAGATTTCAGCCGGCAGCACACTTTAATGGGTTAGTAATGCGAGCAGGCATCCGAGCTATGAGAGCAAGCTGCAGTGCGGATCATGAGCATATGTGCCACTAAGGTGTATAGTACATAAAATAGATAAATAGCTCTTTAAGCCATTTTTCAAACAGATACTAAAGCCTTTGCTTAATAAAACCAAATACTTTTTCAGCGCTACACTTATAGGCAGCACTGTTGTACCTGTCTGTTTTAGCCGATACCATCGAGGTGACTGTGTTTTATTGTGGCTTGATGCACCGTTAGTTGGCACCACTTAAAATGGCTAGCAAAAATGAGTTCAAGTTGTCTTTGGACTCGAATTGCAACTGGCCTACAGAGAAAAACAATCGTTGGAGAAAGGCGAAGAGTTGGGGGAAGATATATATAGATATGTATCATATATACCATATAAAGCCTCAAATCCGATTCGTGTGAGATTTAGTGAGGCGTGAAAAACGCATTCGCCAAATGTCGGACCGCAAAAACCGCACCTGGAAGACATTCCTTTTGGCCAAGACAATTATCTAATGAGTGTGTGCCATAAAAAAGGCTTAATGGCAGACTTTGGGCATAACATTTTAATTGGAAAATTTTAAAGAAAAATTTCAAAATGTTTAATGAATAAAACAATTTTCCTCTCATTCTGGCATACTATTAATTCAAATTGTAGTTTTTGAAATAATCATCCCAATAAAAGAAAACGAAATACCAAGTTCTGATCTCGTTTCGTATTATTTTTGGCATTTCACGCTGCGGTGCGAATTTTTGCTTGTGCAATCCCGGAGATCTGAGATTTCGGAACTCGGTTCTCGACCACCCTTATTTCCATCCAAGTGCTAATCAATGACAAAACGATCGCTTATGTAATGATCGCCCGCAAAAACAAAAAAACATCTACTGTTTGGCTACACGTCGATTATCAGTTCAATTCACCTGATACGGCAGAAATACGACAAATAGCGAATATAAAAATGCTTAAGAGGCGCCAGCTGACTGAGAACTGAAAAATCTGAACTCTAATCAGGTACCCCTCTATTGCGTCTTAGTTTTCCCCGTCCAGCGAATACACGTTTATATTCGAGTCCAACGGTAACAACAAAAACTGGGACCTGATTCTGGAAAGTTTTGTTGATTATCGCCCGAAAATAAATTATGGAAAATTCTGACACAAAAATAAAGACTTAAATCAACAAAATATTAAAAATAAAGGGATTCATTTCAAAACAACATATGGTTAATAAGAAAGAGATACAATTAATTTAAGAATACAATTTCAGTAAATGTGGTTGCCTTCCACATGGAAAGTAATAAATTTATGTTCAAAGAAAATAAATAAACAAATGAAGGTCAAAAAAATGATGTGTAACTTTGTTCAGTAATCCCTTCCCAATCATAATTGCCAATCAATGAATTGGCAAGCCCTAAGCTCTTTCGTAAACACACATAATTTCCTGATGCGCATAAATTAAACAAATGTCCATAGAATTAAAATTTTTTTATAGCTTGTTGATATTTTGAAGACTTTTACGCCTTGCCTTTCTCGTAGGAGATGTCTTTGTTTGTTTATTTCATTTTCTTTCGTATTCGTTGAGTCGCCCAATTTTTAATTGATTTTTAATGCGATTGAAAGCGAAAGCCATAGACAATAAATATCTTTAAAACGTGCTCTCTCTCCCTCTATATATATTTCTCTAGAGTTCCGATACAAGTTTCCTATTAAGCTTAAGCGAAGATTTCCTGCAATTTTCTTATTTGTGAACAATGCCAGTTTTTAGTGGACAGTGACAGTGGCGGATATCTCAAAGTTAATTGAAATGTTAGTGACCAAGGTTTTACCCCCATCGAATGGCTACTTATAGATAGACCCAGTTTGATAAGAACTTTCCAACGACACCATAAATAGATATCGCTTCAGTTCAAGTGGACTTTTCACTTTTGAAGTGATCGGATCGGGAGCTTTACATAAGTTTCCCTTGAAACGCAATACGTAATAATTAGGGTGGTAAAACACTTGAGTTTGATGTAAAAATTTACTTTGATGAGCTGTCTTGAACAATAATTGCGCACTCATTACTCAAGGTTTAAAGAACGTTTTTGTTATAAGATTAACCATAATTATGAATTACGATGATTTATTTAGTAGTACAGATAATATTTTCTCTGATAAAATTGTTTTGTAAACTTTTTTGCTCATTTTGTGCATGAGTATTTATTATTATGGCCGGCGGTGTATCGCCAAAGAGGCCACTCCAATTCAAAGATATTTCCGTAATTAATGTCAAATCCACCGCCCATCCACCCACTGACCCAGAAATATATATTGAATTTGTGTCTGTATCTGTATCTGTGTGTCTGTACTTTTTCCATTTGGCGGTATTGCCGCTCTCGATTTAACCGTTCCCGTTCCCGTTTCACATTCCCGATCCTATCCGATCCGAGCCGATCCAAATTCCCGTTCCCGTTTTTATTGCCGTTAGCGGCGATGACGTTAATTTCGTGGCTGGGCGTGATTCACTTTAGATGCCGGCGATTTGCTTGGAATTTTATTAAAAACAAAGCGAAATCGTGAATCAGCGTCTTTATTTCGATACCCATGAGCCAAGATACAGACATGAACATAATAAATGTACATATGTGGGTGTAAGATTGACTAAAACCGAATTCGTTACAGAAGCTCAGTGCCAAGAAACGCTAGTTAAGTGATTCACACGATTTGGTTATTCGCTGAATTTGTTGATTAATAGTTGTTGTCTGTCATTGTTTACTATGTTCCACATGTAAATGTTTTTTAAATTAGTGCGTTCTTTGTATTTACAAACAAATTATTTTGCATTTTTTGTTTATTTATGCCTTCTGTTTTGGAAGTTGTAAAGTAAGTGATTTTCTCTTAAGATTTTTTTCGATTTGTAATAATTCAGGCATCTGCTAACTGATCTATTAAGTTTTTTGTTGCAATAACTCACCTTCGATGCATGAAGAACTGGCCAACCGATGTCCGTAGCCCCTTTCCAGCCAATTCGAAGGGGGTGGTGAGGGCGAGGATCCACTTCCGGTTACTCCAGCGATTCCATTCCGCTTCTGAATATTCCCAAAGGCATTGGATTGCTGCTGCTGCTGATGTTGCTGCTGCTGGTGTTGTTTGTTGCTGTTGTAGCGACTCTTGCGAGTTGTGTGCTTGCTGCCGGTGTTACTGCCGTGCTGCAATGTTGCTGTCGTAGCTGTTGCATGTTGCTGGTAGGCCATCATGCCATTGGTTGATGCTAGGTTGTTGCCGGTGTATTTCTGTGGGCAGCGCTTGTTGCTGCTGCTGTTGGTGTTGCTGGTCGTATTGATGGTTGTGTTGCCGCTGTTCTGGTTGCAACGCTGCATTTTGTCATCTGGAAAAAAAGTCAGCAATTTAGTATTTGTTTTGGTTCGGAAAAATGGGAATACTCTATTTATCAAACACATTTCGTAATAGAAACTTACAAATCTTAAGAAAATGTACTTGCAAGAAATCTTCGAGAAAGAAATGCATTGCACCGCTGCAGACATAAACGCGTTAGAATTAATTTCAAGATTGTAAACAAAATTTTGTTTCGTTTAAGGTGTTTATATTTTGTCTATTTTGTATATTTTGTAAGGAAACCCTCAGCAAACCGCCTGCACTTGCAGTTGAAAGCCAACTAAATGGCGCGATTAGCAAACGCTTGCGATATAAACAAAAAGCTGGGCGCCAAGAAAATACAGCGAATGCAAAAAAACCCAGAGACAGAGTCGCACAATTCACTTCACTGATGACGACACAGTGAATCACCCGCTGATAAAGCGGGAATACAGCGAATTCATCGGCTCTGTCTGTCTCTTTCTTTATCTCTGTTGCCCTCTCTTTCTCCCTTTTGCTGGGGCGACGGAAAATAAAACCTAGGCCAAGTCACACTATGTTTGTGGGGCTTTTCGACCAGGTTTTGACCACGTGCTCCCACAAACTTCCTACTTAGATAAGGTGTATCTGTATCTACGGTTCGCATGGGGTATACCATATGTTGGGTCGTTTTTTACGCCTGCATAGAGTATTATATTATGGTTACTATGACTTACGCCTGTGCTTTTAATCATGAACAACATAGAATTTTCCCCAAACCATTTGTTTTATGTACGTTTATACCAGATCAGCTTAATTAATATAAGTGACAACATCAGACGACAGGCAACAGGCGACTTTTATCTTCGGTTGCCAAGGGCTATCCCGGTATATTCAGTATAAAAAATATTTTACTATACCTGGAACAAACTTAGCCTTCTTGCCGAACTTTGGTACCTGTTGCTGCTGAAACCTCTTCATTAATGTATGCAATTTTTGCGCTTTTCCGCCGCTTTTCCAAGGATTAGGAAAATTTAGCTCGATTCGATTCGATTTTGCGTGGTGGAGTGTTTACTACGGACAAAACGAAGCGAAAGAAACGGCAAAAATTTTGATACTGTGCAAATGTTTTGTTTGGTTTGAAACTGTCTTGAACCGATCCGATAACATGCTGATAATAATATTCCACAGGGCGGCCAATTTCCAAAAAACACAGAAATCTACAGGGCCATGTGATCCATACATATGTTGTTTACCCCGAACTTCTTATAAACCTCATTTCCAGATAATTCGGGTTGGGCCCGAATTAGTAGACTTTTAGGGCACTCTACACATGCTCGTCACATACGCATAGCTACTTTTAAAAAATTCAATGTGCAAATGTTTTACCGCTCAAAATCCAGTTTAAAAACTTATGTATAAAACTAATGACAGCCGGCAACTATTGTTTTTGTATGAGTAGAACAACTAGTTCGGATCATAGTTAATGGTATGCACTTTTGTTTTGGAAGAGCTTCATGTTATATAAGTTTTTGAGTAGTAAGTTTCATTATAAATTTAAATTTAAGATCCGTTTCTTAAAGATATTTCAAGACATTAATAGCTTATTAATTTAATTTTATTTAAGCTTAATTTTATTTAAGTATTATAAAGAACTAAACAATAGTACTTCGCCAATCGTACTTAAAATAAAGTATAAAATCATAAAAATAATGGCAACTGCAAATTATTCAAAATATTGCTTTTCCAAGTATTTCGTTATTTTTCACTGCTTTGACCAAAATAAAATTATTTTTGTTATTTTTGTGAAGTCTTTCATGTTTGCGTGTGAATTTTAACACTCAATAAGAACTTGTGTTTGTATTTTTAGCCAACGAGCACATAAGCGAAAAGTTCATCATCTGGTTCGCTTTCACTAGGCCACCATAAATGAATCTTGGAATTTCGACAATTATCGTTGTTGTTGTTTATGGCGAGATATGAGCTCAGAAACATAATAACAGCAATCGCACAACTACAAACCAGAAACAAAACAAATCTATATAAATTATAGAAGAGTTAAACAAAACCAAAAAAAAGGCTGTACAAAAACACAAGACAAGCTGAAGACAGTCGAAATGACGACTGCGAGAAACAGGTACCAGTTCGTGCCTAGCGCCGTTCCATGTGCGTACCGCCTGCCCCGCCCCCTTTTAAAGCCCCCGCCGCCCACCGCCCACCACACTGAAAAAATACATGGCAAGCAATTGAATTCATGCGATTAAAGTCCGCTTTTGTGATGAATATTTGCTTAGCTTCAGCTTAGTAATTTTGAAATAAGGAAATAAACCGTTGCCCTTTAAAACCAATAGGTTCATGTTAAAATGATATATAACGTTTCATTAATATCCTATATTTATATTCAACAATACCAAACTTACACATTTTATGACAAAATTTTTTAGTTTTTATCCTTAAGAAATTGTACCCCCATTCGAACAGTGCACTTTCAAGAAGAGAGTGGGAGAAGTCTTTGAAATTATCGGGTAATTTGTTGTTATTTCTTGGTAATATCAATTTGGCGAATGCAAAAATCGTGAAATTCGCAGGCGACCACGCCCCCTCGCTTGTCGTTGATTAGGGCGTGTGATTTATGAAGGCGTCGCACTGAATCGCGATGAATCGGCATCCGAAACGAAGTTGGAATGATAATGTTGCGTGTGGAACCAGTTTGGAAGAAGCTTATAAATGCGACAAGTTCGTTGGGATCGTTGTGGGCACGTGTGTGCGATCACCACCTTCCATCCCTCTAATATTTTACCCCCTTTTTTCGATTTTTCTGCTCGCGCAAAAATGCATTGCCAAAACGGAAATGCATTCTATTTTTGCGGCCACCGCCGAACTCATCAACTGCATCATTATGATCGATATGATCATCATCAAATAGCAAAAACGATTCATTCACATTCATTCAAGTTAGCAACAACACAGAAAATTCAGCGCGCCAAAGTTGAATGAATTCCACAAAAGATATGTGTGTGTATATATACGTGTATATATATATATAGATATATACGAAAGATCCCAGAGAAAGGAACAAGGCAAGGAAACGAGACATTAAAAACGATTATGGTATATAGGGGAGCCAACTGAAGCGGATCATTAAGGGAAGACCACAGCGAACCGAACAATGGGGGAAACTTCAAAAGAAACTTTGCACAGATCTCAACAAACTTGGGATACACTTAGTTTTTGACAATGTTTTCTTAAAGAAAGTTTTATTATTTGAACTTTAAGCCTATGCTTTACTTCGTTGTTTAAATAAAATATTCTAGATTTATATTTTGTCATATAGTTTCTGTTAAACTTAAACAATTTATTCTCCAGTATTTATTATTCAATAATTTCGTGCCTCGTAAAATAGTCAATAAGTAGTTTCGGATGTGAAGGCCCTTGAAAAGTGTCACATGTCCTGTCGCCCAAGAAAGGGTATGCCAACAAAAGGGGACCAAAGCGAAGAATGCCAATATCATTTTGCGCATGGCAACAGCTGAAAACCTAAACTTAAACCGACGATGACGACGCATTCGGCGCATGCGTGTGTGCTGCGCAGATACAGATACACTTTCGGACACATCTGTCGGATACACAGATAGCTGAAGTTTGGCACAAAAAGTTTTCCGAAATCAAATAGAAATCCGAAAAGCAGAGTGGAAATTATCCCAAGAGGCCAGAAATGCGGCGCACAAAATACACGAATCGAAACGAGTTTTCCTAATGGGTTTAATGGCTCCGGCGGGGTTACAAGTGAGGTTACAAACTTTTCTCCTCAGCCCCCGGTTTTTGTGTTTTGGTTTTTGGTTTTTAGGTTTTAAGTATTGGGTTCAGACGGAGCCTCGACTTTCGGAAAGACAGAATGACAGAACGACAGAAAGACAGATACACGTGTGTGCGCCACCGCCTCTTGTAATAACCAATGTTTCAGCGGACCGGAAATGTTAATGCGGCCTTAATGTATTGTATAATTGCGGTCAGGCCATAAAAATGACTAGAAATCCATAGAAAATTAAGTGATTCGCATTCAATTACGTGCCCCGAGCGCTAACATCTAGAACTTTTTGCCATTTCGTATTGTGGCCACATAAACGTAAATTAGATTGATGTAAGGCAGTGCCAAAAAAAAAAACAGGAAGACTTATCAACCTGGGACGTGCCTTGGGGTTTAGTTTTCGTTTTCGTTTCGGGAATTGAGGATTGGGCTCTAATCAAAAGTGCTTTAAATTTATGGAAGAAGGAAGAAGATCGCGGCGATGGAGCGTGATGTGATGTGTTTTTATGGCTGACTGCCGATAACCAAGCCCCTTGCTTTCCACTAAGTTATTTCAAATTGAACGAACAATGTAGTACGTCAAACATTTTAGGCCTCTGGGAAGACTTTCAAGTAATCACATGCGATTGGAAACACGGTGTGGGACTGGCTCACTCGAAAATCGATAAACAAATCAGTTCCGATGACGACATTGAGCACATGGCGTATGCGCAATGTGTGATATCAACTTAGACAAATTTCAGTTTTTTTTGTCGCTTATGTGTATATGCTTACGGATTGTCAGTGGTTAAAGAATTTTTTTCGCCATAATTTTAATTAAAATATGACACAGGTTGCCATAAAGCATATAGTAATATAAAAACTATATTTAAGACAACTTGACAATGTGCACTTTTAAGGTTCCTAATTTGGTAAGGTGTTGTTTTCCTCTTAAGCCCGTGATAAACATTTTTTTATAAAATCTGATATACCCGTTTGCTAGAAAAATGACCGCAAAATATTATGACTTCCTTTGGTGAATTACAATCTTAAGTGGAATCGATAGGCTTATCAGCAAAAGAGTCACCCTAAACAATTCAAAGTAATTTCTATACAACTCTACAAGATTACTTACAAATTATATTTTTCACTTTAATTGTGAAATGTTATGTTTGACAAATAAATAATGGGTATTTTGGGATATACAGGCTGGGTGTTCGGCTTGATGTCTATATAAGACACTTGTGCGCTTTCTTCTAAAACTTTTTCATACATCATTCAGCAATTGTTATTAATTGAAAACATTATGGAATTTGCTGTTTACTCAAATACTAAAACGCAACCAAACAAATCAACTAATTTCGGTGAACCAAATTTTCTTATTTCTTGATTTATTTTCCTTGGACTTATATTTATTTATTTGCTGGTTTTTTGGTGCTCTCGAAATTAAAATTGGAGGGATGAGTTCATTTAAGATGAGAGTCCGCGTGCTTGCTGTCACAATTCTGCGATTCTGACACTTTTCTGACATCTCAAAATGAACAAGAGCAACAACAACTCATAGGCAACTACAATCCAAGTATCGTAATAATATTGTGAACCAAAAAATCGTGACACTTGTCAAAACAAATCATCTTCATTAAACGCTGTCTCTATTTGAGACTCTGTAAATAACATGAATACGGATTTCCATCCACACTTAAAATAAGAGCGATGGGTGCAATTCAATCAAAGAATTTTTCATGGACTTGCAGATTGAAAATTATTTTTTTTTTATTTTTAGTTGGTGTATCTAATTTCTAAGACTTTTTTAAACTTTCTTGTAGAAGTTTGTGCTTGAAATCCCTTTCCAATTTCTTTCTTTTTTTTAGTCTTACCTAATTTGCTTTGATCTCAATTGCCTTTTTCTTAGTGGCTATTTTTACGTTTGCCTGGTTTCATTTGGTTATAGTTATTTGTTTAAGAATACCTAGAATTTCAAGCAGATTTTTCCGTTAATTTCCCTAGTTTCCGCCCCTCAAAACGCTATATTTAAGCTTTTATTTTTCACTACAGTAACGGGCCAGAGAACAAGTGGCTCAACAGATTTCTATCTATTGAGGATGACCCATATTTTTATATTTCTCTAGTTTATCACAATTTGCAATTGCTTTCGACGTCCATGGTCTTCTCTTCCTCTTACTCGCAATTTCACGGCCCACACAAACGCGGTAGAAAGAGACGGGAATAGTTACACGGCAAGAAAATGTTTGTCTTCTCTCAATTAAAAAAAAAATCAGAGATAAAATACAAATTTTTTATTTAAGCAAATGGGCTTTTGAAAAATATATACACCTGCAATCTAAAATGTTGTGTTGTCAATTATTTAAAATACATCGATAAAATAGTTTAAGTTTATTGTATTTATCAACATTCATATTTTCCATTATATATATAATTCAAATCAACTCAACGTTTTTTTTATGTGCACAGCTTTTGTTTTGGTCGGTCGTTGAGAAATTACTTTTGACAAAATGTTTTCGCATTTTGTTTTGGTATGTTTTGCATTTTTCTTGCGAGGCGAAAACGCGCCAGATTCTCGCCTTCATTCATACAGAGAAGCGCCGCGAGAAAAATAAAAATAAAATATTTATGGTAATTATTATTATTAATATAATATAGAATCGGCTGACGTATGATACATATTATTGTTATCGCTGTCATTGCTCTTCGGGGGATATTATTATTTTCATTTTAAGCACACGCACACAAAATGCAGAGCGCAAACCTCGATGATTTATTTCGCCAAGAGCCAGCCAAGTAATCAAAGTAATACAAATGGGTGCACAGCACACAATTTATAAAAATAAACAAACCAAACCAAACCAAACGAGACAAAATAATGCGAAAACACAAACAGTAAACACCATTCTCCCCCCAAAAAAGAGGCAAAATAAATAAATAAAAAGTCGAAATACTAGCAAAATCTTGAGTGAACAAGGGCACGACAGCTAGAGAAATGATGGCAAATTTTGATTTTGATGCATGTTGCCAGCTGTGCCTGCACAAGAAAATCGGTGGAAAATAGACCAAAACATTGATGAAAACTTAAGTAAGTAGTGTTGCAAACAAATTAGAACGGATCCCAATGGAAAGTGGAGTCATCCAACAGAAAGGGGCTAAAATAATGCCATTTGGCGTAGTATTTCTTCAACAATTTGTTTCCATTGTGCAATTTTTTATGCATTGCTGAATCAATTTAATATTTTACTCGGTTGATCTAGAACAGAATTTTAGAGTTGTTTACCATAAAATGAGGCCCGAACTCATGTTGACGAAAATCTTTAAAAAACACCAAATAATTTTCGCAGTGCCCCAAAAGACTTGCAAGTGGCCAAAAGACATTTTGACCAAGAAATAAGAAATAAACGACGGAATGGAGAAACGAAGAAAACCGAAATGATCGCCTGACTGGCCCCAAACCTCCATTTGCATGCACGTACTTATTTATTTAATTTTAAATAGAAAGTAACCTCAATTGCACTTGTAAAAAACATAAGTAAATAGCGCTGTCGAATACATAACAAAAGAGAAGTCAGGTAAACACCACCGATTTTTGTAGACGCTGTGGCAGTGAAAGGCCCCTTCGGCCTACAAATCAAATGCTCAATAAGACGGAAAAAACGGGAAAAAGCACACAGAGGGAAAAAGTGAATTGCATGATGAGAATGTGAGTAATAATTGATATATTTAAGAAGATATTTCAAAGTAAAAAAAACAAAGTACACATTATTTTCAAATAAGGTAGAAAGGCTTGATTATTCGGTTTATTATTATTCAGTTTTAATATAAAATATATTTACAAACATGGTTATCATTTCGATGAAAGATATGAAGGAAATAAACTATGAGTAATTAACCCAAAAAAAGAGTTTCAAGAATTAAACATGGTATTAACATGAGTTTGGGTTTTAAATTGTAATTTATGACTAATAAATAATATATGTAATTATGAAGATAAGTCAGACATGTATATACATAACGATCCTCAAGTGAAACTAAAGCCATATACACTAATTTTCATTATTATACTTTATTAATTCTGAATGTTTTGCAGTTTCTGTGATTTTTTTTCGGTTTTGTCACGCTTGTCATACGAGTGAATGTGCAAATCAACAAGTTGGCGACGAACAAAATAAAAATGATAGGGACATTGAATGCAGCGGAGAAGCAATGAAATGAGAAATTGGGAAATTTATGTACAAATTTGCTGAGAAAACTTGTTTGGAATGCGATCAGAAATCGGGCATATAGATGGGGCGGTGATAGATCTCACAATAATTTTATAGAGAGGAAATCACCGCATCACACAACCCACTCGTTGTTCTAAATAAAGACCAACAATTGAATAGATTTTATCTATAAATTGTTCTACATACACCAACACATGTGCGTGTTGGCATTATATATCCACACATAAGTCAGTTTCAACACTAGGAACACTTAATAAGTTAATCGGGGTCTCTGGGGCTATTAAGTTAAGTTAAGTTAACTATTAGTTCTGATATTTAACTTATTTTTACATAATATTTCCACTATAATTTAAGCAACATTTTCTGACCCTTTGATACGTCAGCATTAATCACTCATCATCTCCGTTCTATATACATATTTTTAAAGTTTAAACATTTCCTGCGTAAATCACCCCTTAAAAGTAAAACTATAAAAAACCATTTCTTCGTGCGATTTCTTTATTATACGATTTCTTAATAAAATGCTGAAATCGCTGTTCGCCTCTCACCGCGCAACAAATAAATTCATTCATATACATAAATAAAAAGATGTGTTTATATGTAAATCAGGTGCGTAGTCCCAGGGGGTTAGATATCAGCAGTATGTTTTCTACCGCAAACTGTTTTATATTGTTTATGTTTAAATATAAATATACAGAATTTGGGCAATAAAACTGACACAATGTTGATTAACTTTTGATTTAGGATGTGTTTGCCTACATATTTACTGATAGAATCAATAAATAATTAACTTTTTGTGTTTAAAATATGGTTTATCCTTTAAACTTTAATGCTAGCCAATTTAAATTAAACGATTTTAAAATATATTTTTTATTTAAGGCTTTAAGAATATAAAATATTGCAATTTAAAGTTTTCGTCACAATTTAGGCATTTGAAATCACTGGTTGCTGGCAACATGTTGCAGGTAAGAGTAAAAGTGCTGTTGCTTCTGTCAATTGACTTTGTTTCTCGACATCATCCTCTTTCGTTTCGTTCACTTTGAAAACTATGAAAAATTACACACCATAATTGATTCCACTGGAAGAAACCCTTAGAAATTAAAAAAATAATACTCAAAACTTTGTTTACGACATGCAGCATAAATTTGTTATGAACAAAATTGAAAGAATAAATATTTTACTTAATACAATTTTTTTTTGAGTTAAGTTCGATTAAACATTAAATCGCAAGAGAACAACCTTTTTGCAAGTCTAATTTGAACACACATTTTTTCCAGTGTCGCCGACATAAGTATGCCTTTCCATTTTGCTGCCGCTGTTGCGTTGTTCAAAGTGTTAACAACTCCTATTGGCCTATTGCTTTGCAGGCATGGTCAGGGGGTAGGGTGTTGATGGTGCTCACTGCCGGGCCCCTTGACAAATGTCTGTGTCTAAATCCCATTTGGTTTGCATCACCTGACAACGACAACAAGTGGCAGAGGCTCGAGCCTCGCAGCTCGTGTTTTCTTTGGCGAATCGGTCACAGTTAATTAGGAAATCTGGCTTGCATAACGGCCAAAACAAACAGCCAACCAAAAAGTCGATTTTAAGCCGGTTAATCGAAAGTTTTTCCCACCAAAAACTTTTCCTAAGGTCGGGTTAATATCTGGTTACAAAAAAATTATAAAATATAAAAGTTGAAAAATTTGCAAGCCACTTTCTGATTGTTTCCTCAAGATCAAAAACTTGATATCTTAACTAAAGTACTGGTAATATAAAAAAAGGAAATTGAGTAATTTTACACACAAATATTTGATAAGCCATAAATACTTGTAAAATACTTTGTTTATGCCATTTCTTAGTGTCGAAATGCCTGACAAGCACCGCCGACTCGTGTTAAATAAATTCTGCAGTCTTAATTAAAACACCTGAATATAAATATATCTGGTAAATCGAAGACAGCTTGTACGATCATTAATCATATTAATTATGATGGATGGGAATTTCATAATATTGGTCGGTGTCTGGTGGGTCAGCGATTTCAAAATCGGTTCCAAACACATTTTGATTCATATTTTGGATTGTCGCACGTATCGGAAAGAGCAAGAAATAAACGACGACGGAAAAGAAACCGGCAAGAGAAAAATAAACAGCTAAGCACAACAAGGCAAAGTGAAAACGAAGCTGTTAAATAAGAAGTTCGAACCGAAAAAAAGTATATAAAAAACCAGCGAGGCGAAAACTTTCGCTTTGGCTTTGGCTTTGGACTTGGCCATCATCAGAAAGTAAAAAAAGAAACTGGAAATGGAAATGGAAGACTGACTCCCGGGGTCTGGGTCTCTTCGACGACCTTTTCTTATGTCACGTCTTCTCTGGTCTTCAAAAACACAAAAGACAATTTCTTTGACTTTTCACTTTTGACCATATGCAAATTCAGTGCGGCTATATGGGCCGGATTATGTCACGACCCTTGAACTCAAAAATCTCAATAATTCCACACGTAGACGGCATGCTGGATTCGTGATCTCGAATCGAAACGCAAATTAGCACAAGAGTTCAAATAAAATAAACAAACAGTGGCGCGAAAGGAAGACACACACACTCAACAGAACCCTAATCATAATCAAAATCATATGATGACCAATTGCCGAAATCTGAAATCCGAAATTCTGTCCAGCAGGTTGTGTAATAAAAGTGTATGTCAAAAATAACAGGAAGACACCAGCTGACACCATTTAATAGATTAATCAACATAAATTATTGTATAACAAATTTGAGCAGATTAAGTGTTTGTCACGCGTAGATCGAAAATACACATTCTGAATCAGCTTGCTATAAATCTAAGGTAAAGATAAACTATTAACTAAAATTAAGAGCAAAAGTTTTCCAAAACAGAATAGCTTGGAGCTTTGAAATAATGATTAAGCACTCTGGAGTATTAATTCATTTGAAGCATCATTGGGATAACTCTATTTTGTAGCAACAACTTAATTTATTATAGCGATTTTCTTAGAACTTAAGTATTCTTTAGAGCTTTTGGTATATTTAATTCAAAGCAAATAGACTCTAAATTTTTCTTAACTGATTCTCCTTTTATTGCTGACTTTTGAAGACATATTTCGCATTTAAAAACTGGAACTAGCCTTATCGGATGCTTTAATCGTGAAATGATTGATTTGAACTTGGGGCTGGCTTTCAATCGCCACCTCTGGCAATAAAAATAATATAAACAATAACACATGACGCTGCGGCGAGATTTCATCATAAGAGACTCTTGTCGAGAAATCTGCAACAAATTTGCTAGGGTCTCAAAATATTTCTATAAAAAACACAAAGTTTTTATAGCCATATTAACTGCAAATTGTTGTTATGCGCAGTGCTGTTTAATGCATGCCAAATGGAAATAGGAATGGAATGCCACGGAAAAAGCTAAAAAAAAAATATGACAAAAAATTAAACAACAACCAAGAAGGAGAGAAAATAAATAATACGAGGCTCGCTGATAAGAACTAATTGCGCGTGAAATTTGCGCCAGATGTTCCAGTAATCTAAGCAAAATGTTAACACCCAATACAGCGCCACACACCTTTGCTTAAACTTCTTCAAAGAGATAAAAAAAACATTGAACTTGAACTCGGTACCCCGCAAAAATGCTTCCTACTAAAATGACCACGCAAAAATGAAAGATTGGAGTGTTTTCATAATACCCACAAAAACAATAAACATAAGGAATATCATAATGGAACCATAACTATTTCGAAATAGCTATTTTTATTAATTTCATTAAGTTGAGTTTTAATTTGAAGTTTTTTTTAATTAAAAATGAGAATAAAATAGAAGCAAATCGAGGAACTTCACAAAGCTAGTCAGAACATTTTTTCCTGCCAACTTGATGAATGGATTTTCCTGCATTATCTGGCCGACTAATTCGAAAGTTTTCAGCCAATTTCCCGCCACTGATTAATTTGGCCAATTGCAGTTCGTATGTCTGCTAATTTATTGAAATTCATTTACTGCCTACACGTAAAAATAAATGAACTCAATTTGCAGAAAAAGCCAGGCGGCATTAACAAGAGCAAGGCGAAATAAACACACACAAGAAAAACCCGAAAATAGCTGGGAAAAAATCAAATAAAATAAAAAAATCAAAAAACAAAGTGCAAAAATAAGGCAGAGTAAGAGGAAAATGTTAACTATATACACTGGTATATGTGTATACTATATAGATCTTCGATTGCAGATGGCCGAGGGCGGACCTTTCTCAACCGAAAAGAAAGTAAGCAACTTAAAAGACTTTTTTTTTATACTCAGCTCAACTCCATGCAAATTAGTTTGTCGAATGAAAGTTGCTCGCGGGCTTTGGGATTGGGAGATTATTATGTAAACATCGGGTTTTATTTACTTTTTTTGCACAAAGTAAATACCCGCAAAGAAACTCAACCAAATCAAATCAAGAGTGACACGAAAAACTTGATTGCGATTGCTTCCTACTCGAGGGGCGATATCGTTCGAGCTCGAGTTCCCATCGAACCTTGTACGTCGTAATTTCTATCCAGTAACTCAACTCTCTGATTAATTGCAATTGAAGTTCTTATCGCTTTGGAGGCACTCGTTGAATTTCGTGTGGTAGGTCGGGGCCTACTATACACTATACTGTACATAAATATATGACATAGTGGTAGCGACGTTTCCCGTGGGTTCCCATGCGGCCCCATAGTTGGGCTATAAATAAATTCCACTCCAACAATATAAAACTGAGATCGTTTTGGGAGGCACGTTGTACGGGGTGTACGTTCGTCGTGGAGTGTGGGAAAAACCCGCAGCTGTTTCTTCTTCAAACACTTTAATACAAATATGATTAACAATTATGCGAGAATCGAGACCATTTTTGGGAAATGCCAAAGCTGCTCCATTTCACAGCGCAAAAGTGGAATAGGTTGAGTTCCAAAAATCCAAATTCTCTTGTCAACGTCTGTCTACTTCACTTGAGGCTAATTGATCCATCAAGTGGGAAAAACTTTGCTGTTACATGCTCACAATTTTCGGCTCTGAGAACGTTTCCTTGATTTTACCGCCCTTTTAAACTGTCAGGGACTTTTACCCAGGCACATCTTGATAAATCGCTTAAATGTCATTTAATGCCGGCGTGCAATTTGATTAATGACAACGGGTCATAAACCGTAAAGATAGCGTAATTGATTGGGTATCACTTAAAGCTAACAATGCCTAAAGCCGATCAATCAGTCGCTATAAGCAAGTTTTTAGAAAACACAGAAGGACATCCCCAAATAAAAAACTACGTTAAAAAAACTTAAGCACTAAGTCTGTAAAGCTTAATAAAATTATAAAATATATTTAAACATTATTTCGAGTTCGTAAGCAAAGATAAAAAAAAAGATTTGTTTATAAAGATAATATAATTATTGTATTATACTAATAAATAATACAAAACTAATTTCAAAGTTGTTGATGCAGACCATGAGCTCTAGTTTGCAAATTTCTTAACAAATGCTGCTTTAGAAAACTGAACCAAAGATGTTATGCATTTTTAATATGACAGGTCATTTTCGTATTAAATGATATTAAATAAATAAGGCAGTCTTTTATAACTCCTTTTTTTGTAAAAACTAGTTTGCAAAATTCCATACAAAACTTGGTAAGTAAATTGTTTTGAGTATCCAGTGCCTTTTTTTTAGTAACTTAATCCTTTCAGGGAGTCATTTTCAGCAGCTCCCTTAATTCGTGAAACATCTTGACGGTTTTCATCGTTTTCTGGCTTAGTCAGCGGTCGGCTTTTAATAATGACTCAGGTGAAAATTCACACCTGGCATTCGGGACTTACTTTTGCACTTGGACAGGCCACTGGCCACCTGAAGAAATCCGTATACGGCGATTACGACGCACGGCAGTGCCACCACGCCAAAGGACACGTAATCCATGTGCTCAAAGTAGTTCGTTATTTGCTCCATTTTTAATCACAATTTTATGTATTAAATTTCAATATGTGAAACACTCGAAATGCACTCAAACAAAAATCAAACAAAATTCCGAAGTTCGGGTTTAAATATTTTGAAACTTTTCTCTTGCGCAGCCGCAACTTAATATTTACTTCCTGTTTTCGTTTCGAGTTAAGCTGTTTATATTATTTTTCTCAATTTTTTTGTTTACACTTTTCTTGTAGTTTTTATGTGACTTTTAGTTATTTTCTTTTTAGTTATTTATTTTTTGCACAAATCGTTGCGGCGGCTCCTTTTGGGGAACTAACTGAATGTCCTGCGCTGTCTGCTCCTTTGCCTTTGTTGTTGTTTTTTTTCGCTCTTGTTGTGTTTGCTGTTGTTGTTGCTGCCTTTGAGTTGTTAGTAATTGTTGTTGCACAAATAACGCCATTGTTTTGCACTGCAAATCTGGCGTAATTGATTTGCATCGGTGGCCAGAAACGCAAGAACGCCTCGGTACTCTCTCGAAGGGAAAAGGAAAAGCCCAGTTAAACGGTTGAAAATCCAAAAAACTCAAATCAGCGAATTGCCAAAAAAAAAACACTCGCGGGAAACGCGCGTCGTGGGAAAATATTTTGTTTAATTTATTTTTTATCTTTTTTCTTGTCGTCGGAGCGCGCAGTAAATTCGCTGCGTGTGCGGCGACGGCGAATCGTCGAATGAAAATGAATGAAACGAAACCCAAGCGAACAACGTCGACGTCGCCGCGAAAAGAGAGCAGAGTGCCAGAGCTCTCTTTCTCTCTCTCTTTCTCTAAGGCACTGCAAGAAATGAGGCAGTGCTTACTTATTAACGAGTTTTGCTATACATATCCTAATCTTTTAATTAAGAGTTCCAGACAATGCTTAAATAATCACTTTTTTTTACAAATAAAATGGATTTACACATTTTCTAATAATAAAGTGTTGAAAATATGAAACTTCTGCAGAGTTGGTTTTGTAACGCTCACGCTCCTCTGTATAGCTGCATTTTTGCTATTTGAATTTATGCTAAGCGCATAATTTATTCTGCTCAGTGTAGAAAGAGTAGCAATCTATCTTTTCCGCTCTCACGAATATAAAGCACGCGTTCGCGATCGCACAGTGGGGTTCAAAAATTGACTTACCCAATTTATGTACAATTTATCATGCGTAATTTTTCAGAAACATATTTGTTCCTTGTTTTAAATAATCGAGTAAAAGCAAACTCAGTTTATTATCAACCAAAATAGATTCAGAAAAATCTTTAAGTTTTTGAGTAATATTAAAAATTCTTTGTAAACCGAATTTTGGGCACTGTTCAATTTATAAAAACGTGAAAGAATTTTATTTTTCTGTAAACCATCCTAAATTTGCCTTTATTAAAACCATAGTTTTGGTGTCTTTAATTTTTGTTTTGATTGTTTTATACGAAATAGGTAATCTCGATGCCCAAGACGACTTGAAGTGATTAATTAAATTTTGTATACATATTTAAAATAAATGCTGAAGAAATAATTTACAAAATTACTTTCGGGAATGTAAAGGGGTTTGTGGGTTCGTGGCTATACGTATATTATACGTATATTGAATGCCCCGAAAAAAACACGTACGTAGAACATGCGCTATTTGAGTGGTGTTACTGCACGTACTTATATTCACATCTGCACATACCCCACGCAACTGTATTCCAACCCCCGAAAATTGACCCCTAACCACATTCAAACTTTCCACAACCTGCGTCAGTGAATTGTTATTGACGTTATTAGAACGCCCTAAAACGAAGCCTCCTCAATCGGCTGATCCTATCGAAGAGGCCCTCAAAGAGCCACCCAGTTTTCCGCCCACCCATTAAACTAATAACTCTTAGCTCTTGGGCCACGAACATTGTCATCGCTGGGAATCGCTTGACTTATTGATGGATAAATATACGTGGTCTGTCAATCACCAACTTTACATCTCATTAAGCCAAATGGGAATAAAGTTGGTATAGTACACTTTAATACATTACTATTTTTTTGTGTTTTCTATTAGTTTGATTTAAATGAAATTGTATACCACAATTTTGATGGGACTTGTAAAAAACTAAACCAACCGCCAAATTTTCAGTTTGAATACAGCAACTTATTTTGTACATATACTCAGGAGTATTTATAAAGAGCATTTCAATTGCCTCACCCTTTGTGATACTGCCCATCTAGATGTACACATCGTTTTCTTTGTCTGAAAAACACAACACGTGTCCTTGGCCAATTATCATGTGTAATCCTGATGAGCGATTTCAGACGGGTGTTTCATCATTTCACCAGTTTATCATTTCAGGAAAAGGCACGAAGAAAGGGCCCCAATTGTCTTGGGAAACACTGTCTAGCTTTTGCCTCCCCCCAAACTTTCTATCTGCGATTTTTAGGTTCAACGAATCATTTGTTGTGCGAACTCCGGCCAATGTTAATGACTCGTCGCCTTTGCACAACCCCTACTATACAGTACATACACGGGGATCCGTACAATATATAGACGTCATATAGCATACAACATTGAACTTGCTGGGGCTGTTGTCTTCTGTCTGCCTCGATTCCAATTTGCCAACCCATCTGGCCGGGTGAGTTTTGGCTTTCTGCTTTCTGTTTTGTGTTTTGTGTGTGCTTTGGGTGTTGGGTTTGTGTTTTGGCCATTGAACCTGATTCCCCGCTCACTAGAGACACCTCCCGATGTTGTTATAATTTTGTGTTGTTGTTTTTTTTTTTTTTTTGGTGCTCCCACACACCCACCTACCGGCGGTTTAATGTGCTGTCGACCTTTCTGGTGCACTAAGGCAAACAAGACAATTTTAATCGTGCATTAACCTGCATATTCCAAGGATATAACCATCCCACAAACTCCACAAATTTTAACCACTTAAACCCATTTCCAATTTTAATTAAAAGCTTTTCAAACAAGTTTTAAAAAACGAAAAATTAACGCTTCTATTAATTCTTAAGCTTTTGCAGAAAATAAAAAGAAATTTCTCTACCTGTACAAAAAACCAATTTAATTTATGCGCCAGCCCGATATTTATACGAAATTGCATTTCGGGCTAATTGTTTTCGAAACGCAACAAGTTTTATATAAATATTGTTATGAACATAAATAAATATATGGTATACATTTCTAAATTCCTGACTCTTGACAAATGCGCAATTTGGAAATGAATCTCAAAGTGGTTTTGGCCTTTTTCGACACTTCTTCTTGAGTTATGTTACGTTACTCGAAATACAAAGTCACTAACCTTGTGTTGGCAATATCTTTAGGGATGTCGGCACTTACTCGGAGATATAGTAAAGTTTGGTTGCGCAGACGATCGTTATAACGAGGTTTTACTCACCTGTAAATAAACAAATTAATGAACAATAAACAAACGTTTCACAAATGCAAACATTAACTTAAAGTCATTACAAAAAAGGTAGAATATATTATATTTTTGAATGCTGAAGCTCTCTGTTTAAATAGTTTTAAAAACAACTGAAAGATTGGTGGTACAGTGAAAATGAATTTGTATCTGGTGTGCGAATAGGCTTAAAGTCTCTTTGAGAGCATAAGAAAATGTAAAACATTTCTTAAAGATAAATTATTATAAATTATTTGCATTAAAATAATTGTATAATATACTTATTTCAAAAGGGGCTAAAAATTTAAAATGTTTAAATTGAACGCAAATGCTTGGTTTTTACTTTTAGAAAAGGTCTATAGTTCCAAATCAAATGCCAACCAATTATTTAACTAAATCATGCGATATCAGGCGAAAGTTCAATTACGTTTTGCATTTCCCAAAGCTAAAAACAACGAAAAAAGCTCTTATCGGTGTAACGAACCGAAATTGTTGCTTTAGCTATTGTTGTTTATATATTTTTTTGTTGTTGCTTACATTATTGCATACTTATAGCAGAGCGTGTGCGCTTTAATCGGTCACCGAAAAGGAGAGAGTGCGATACAATTTACCAAAAGAGCGAAAAATTAACAATATGCATATATCAAGCGAAAGTGAGAGCAACTTCTGTTGCAAAAAAAAACAACAAAAAACTCAAGGACGTCGGAAGGGGTTGAGAAAAGGGGGCGGGAGCTGGTGCAGGTACTTGAACTTTTCACTAGCTGCAGATTAAAAAAAAAAAAACAACCTTTGTCGCGCGTGTTTCTGTAGAATCAAGTGTTTATGGGTGATTGAACCGCAGCTTTCTTCACACAAAACTCACGAAACACACCCCCACCCACCACCCATTGCCCTGCGGCCTTGCTATCTCGGCTGCAGCGAAAAGTGTTGGGGTAGGCACTGAGTCACTGGACAAATATCACCACGGTTTGTCATCCCTTTGATAGTTTTTTGTTTTGCTGAGAAAGGGGATGTAATGTAATGTTTATAAAATTGGATTAGACGATTTTATTTAATAATAATTTAATTTTTGGAAATTATCTTAACATAATTCGCCACGATTGACAAATTGATATTATGACATCTGCGTTTCCCTGTTCCAAGTGAATTGTCCCCCAACAATTAATAAATTGCGAATTATCATCAATATGCAATGTGCCTGACGATCATGGTCCTCATGGTCTTGGGCCATGATTAAGAACAACTGCGAATTGTTTTCGTTTCATGCGAGCACTTCCTGTCTCTTTTTTCAGCGCCTTTGTTCATCTGCCACAGGAAGTAATTCCCCAGACACATAAACATATAAATATACACTCTATATATACCCTGCACTTTCGTGAAGATTACGTTTGTAAACACGTTTATGCGATTTTGCTGCAAAAAGGGAGGCGGGGTATTGGATATTTAATCGCCTGTTCGACGCGAAAGCCACCTGTTTGCCGAATCCCAAAACCCAAAAAGAGATCCCAAAAAATACAAATAAATTAAGATTAAGTGAAACCTGCAGCGGCTTATTAATGCGGAAATCGAACAACTCTGGCAGTTTTCGACCGGAAGTTGGCTTTTGCTTTATTGAATTTATATTTAATTGCCTTTTCGATTTTTAATCCTTCAGCGGCTGGATGAACGGATATCTATACATAGTTTAAATTATTTTCTCCATCTGAATGTCATACTTGGCGTATACGTAATAATCGATTAAGCTGTGTCTTGGAATTTTGAAAAAAGTTGGTTAAGTCACATAAATTGAACTTCTAACCAAAACTGGTTAATTCCTTTGAACAAATTTGAATTGTTTAAAGTGAGCTTGTTTTTAAAGGAGTAACCTTATTAATGGTCATACACAACGTATACGTAACGTTGTCTTATTCTTTTAAGGAATAAAAAAGTTAATAAGACTAATTGGAATACGAAAATCTTTTTTTTTTTCGAAATTTAAGAAAACTATCAAGGGAATGTAAGATCTTACAAACATTAAATCTAAAGCCTTTTTATTTTCATACTTTCTTACTTTTTTGCTGGCGGGGTTAAATTAAATTTGATCTTCTTTTAAAACTAACAGTAGTTCAAAGCGCTTTAAATTGAGTTAATCACTAAGCTCTTTGTCGATCATTAAATTAACAATGCTTACAAGCATCACAGTACTCTCCATATGAAACACATGCAAACGTTTGATTACTCGCACGAGTGTGTGTGCACTTAATGCGATTTACATTTCCGAGTTCTGAAGGCCAAACGAGTGAAATGCTTTCGCAGATATCAACAGAGCTTTCGACAATTGAATTCTACTGCGTCTTAGGTGCATTGAACCTATTGTTTATTGAATTTCGAGAGCTTTCGATATGGGGCGCTAAGTAGAAACTGCTGATGTTTTTGGCAAATGCCAATGCCATTGCCAAAAAAATCAAAAAACCAAAAACAAAAAACAAATGAACAAAAAGAGAACATTTCTCCTGCGCCCCTTAGCCACCATTTCGGGCATTAAATTCAACCTCGAAAACAAACTTTTCTTTCGGCGGCGAAGTTCATTGCCGTACTTTGACCTCGTAAGTGCGTTGCCTTGTCTCCCTCGCTCCTTTGTGATTGTTGTTGATTTTATTGTTGTTGCCGGCGCATTTAATGCATGTGATCATCATCATGACGACGACCATAATGATGATGATGATGTTGATGTTTTATTTTCCTTTTTGTTTTCCTCCAGCCGCAAGATTGATTCGAGTGGGATCATCCTTGACCGGTCAAGTCTCGCACTGTGCATTTTGCCCTGATAACCCTGGTCGATGGGTACAGTGGAACCACTTTTAAAGGAAGAAAGTAAAGAGCATTTGAATCATTTCCTTTTGAGCCGGTCCGTATACTTTACGAATTATTTAGCTAAAATTCGTACATTGTAATAATTGTACTTTTTTTAACTCCAAAAAGTGACATTCCACAAGTCTTAGCGATATACCCAGACGAAACTTTTAACTAATTTGCATGCCTTCGATAAGAACAAATTTTATTGAAATTAGTTTGAGAGTTTGTATACAAAAGCCTACAAGTCATCAATTCATGAGCAGGCAGTATCTTGAAATTACAATAGCTCTTACACAAAACGTTTTTGTTTACATTTTGCTCTGGAATTTGTTGAATAACTTCAGTAAACATGCTAGAAAAATTATTTTGCTGACCTTCGGAAGACCCAGATTTTTTGTTGCACTCGAAAATGAAAAATACTTTGCTATTTGTTTTTCACAAAGTTTTATTAAAGTATTTTTTTAAGGTTTAGAAAATAATATATGTAGCTTTTTCAAGGATATTTTTTTATTAAATTTGTTGGAAATGAAACAGAAAAGTAAAATACATTTTTAATTAAGGCTTAAAAGCTTTTTTCTTAATTTTTTGTATTCGTTTTGTTATTTAGTTATTGAGGAATATAAATAACTGCAAAAACAACTTTAACAGGCTAATAAGAAGATATTCAAAATAAAAAAAATTTAATTTTGAAGCTCTGAAAATTGTCATCTTTTGAGCTGGTGATAAATGTGTATTTTTCATCCTTTTTGCCCCACTGTGCGTATGGGTGGCAATCAGCTGATTGCTGCAAGTGTGCACAGCTGGTTTTAAAGGTAAACCCGAAACGTGTGGCGTACGATTAAACTGCATCATAACAAGAAGTGCACGCTAAATTAACAAGCAAAACAGCGCAAAGCAAAGAGGAAAAGAATCACAAACTCACATGTTGCTGCTGTTGATGTTGCTGTTGCTTCTGCATTGCACATATCGTCGTTAGTGGCACATATTGTCGTTGGATTCGTAGTGGCTGCCGTCGATCTGAATTTTATCCAAAACGGTCTGGAATTGGAATTGTAATACATTTTTCCCTGCTGCCTGTGAAATTGTCGATTGTAGTCGTTAATGATGCTGCTGCAGCCGAGGATGTTTCTGCTGTTGATGTTGCTCCTGTGCTGTTTACGTTGCTGTTGTTGCTCTTGCTCGGTTTTTCGCTTGATTGCTGCACCAGAGGGCGCCAGCATGTTTTCCTTGACTGCGATTTCCGCCAGCAGCATGTTGCTGCTGCCTTAGTGTTGCACCTTTATTTTGCTGCCTGTTGCAGCTGTTTGTCCACAATATATTGCTGGTGTCTTGCCCTTAAGCCTTTGTAGCTAATGTCGCACTCAAAATTGCTATTGGTGTTGCCGAAAATTTACTTGAAGTCACCACCTTTATCTGCAATATGTGATGGTACTGCCGTTTCACTTGCAATTGTCGCCTTAGTTGTTGCAACTTCTGGTTCTATTCGCGTCACTATTTCATCTGGTTGCATCAGCAATACTCGCATAGTTTGAAGTTATTTTCACCCAAAAATCTGTTCAGTCTCTTCAGTGGCTGTTACACTCACAGAAAAAACAAGTAGCACAAGCACGCAGAAAATACAAAGAGTTGCTTGTATATTTCCCGTTTGACGTCACTTCTCATTAACAATGAGCAAAACAAAAAAAATACTGATCTACGCAGCACTCGAAAGTAAATCCCAGGGCCAAGAAAATTGCACCAGAAAATGCGTTGCCAAATTGGGAACTCGCAAATTCAGCCGTCATTTGCACATTGAATTCACTGTCGTAAATCGAAAAAAAAAAACACAAAACATAAATGTGTTTTAAGTCAGTTTTATTATTAACAAGAATATAACGGTGAAATTAACGCTCCGCCCAACTGGTTTGACCAACAACAACAAAGTGCCCGCGTATGATTGAAGCTCAAAAATGGACTGCCAGCAATTGTTGCTGCCGCTTTTTTGCTCTGCCAACGTCGCAGTCGCAGCCACCAGAAAAGCAACAGCAATTTCGCTCACTCTCGATTTTCGATTTCGAGCGGAATGAACCCGCAGCCGTTGCTTTATGCAAGTGCCATGCCATATAGTCTTTGTGCATAATTCCAAGAATATATCAGCGCCAAAGAGTTCAAATAAGCAGGAGAGAATCGTGAGCATGAAAGTGGGCCATTAGCCCGACGACTATTGGATACCTGTTAGGCATATGACTTTTGAAGCAAGAAGTATGGAAATTATATGAAAGAATAGACATTTTCTATCTATATTAAGCCGATGAATAAATATTATGTAGAACAACTGTAACAAATCCTATGGAAAGTATTTAAAATACATCTCTATCTCTTAAATTGTTTGTGATGGTGGGGCAAAACCGACCTGGCCCACGAAGGAGGTGTTCTAAACTATTTCGGCATGGTTAAACATTATTTCGTGTTTCAATTTGCATTATAACACTTCATAAGTCTAAGGCATTTTAATTTTTAGATATAAACCTATATACCCTGCGTTGCATTAAATACAACACTCGGCTGTGCTCCGTAAGATACCGGGTATTATCATATCAGTACCTTCGCTGCCTCAGTCGACGTCGCTGAATTTGTAGAACAAAGAAAACCCGCCCGCTGACGCATGCCCCGTATCTCGAATAAGGCTTATATTGCGCCTAACCCAATTCGAGTGTCATCATCTGGTCATGGAGCCCAGTGTTAATGCTGCTGTCTTTATCCCCCGACCTATTGCCGTCTCTTTCGGCGGCTATCGACGCGACATTGGACGGCAAAGCTTTCACTCAGCGGTCCGCATCGAAAGCACGGTGGGTTTAATTTTGAAAAAAAAAAATGTTTTGGAGTAAATAGGACCTTTTGTAAACATTTAATTATGTATAAAAGCTTAAAAGGTCCCACATCTTTTCAGTAAATATGTGTAATTTTTCATAAACATTATTTAGAAACTTAAAAATAAAGAACGTAAAATTTTAATTATTTGAAAAAACTTACCCAATTCAATAATGTTACTGACTTCAATTAACACGTCACCAAACTATTACTATTAAAGTATTTTAGCACACCATTTTTTTAATTAAGGTACTCTCATTTAACAGATTAAATATATCGTAAAGATTTAAACGGCTTATAATTTGGTTTACAATATAATGTTTTATACCTTGTCAACACACTATATTGTAGTTTATAAAATGAAGTCACAGACACGATTTAAAATACACTTTCCGATTAACAAAATGTCACACTGCTCGAAAAGACCTCTCTACTTCGGTTCAAGAAGTCAACTGATCCTCGTTGGCCGCATATCTAAGTATTTATAAGGGGTCATGTCTGCCTGGACCGTCAAAAAAAGATTAAAAACACATTGTGACCGATAAGGGGTCGACCAGTAGTTATCAGGTAGTTAGAGACGACTCGTCGACGACCTGATTTAGGATCAATCCTGAGGAGAACCTCCCCACGACAAGCAGACGCGTGTCTGGCGGATTTCTCCAGGGTTTTACCTGCCCTCATATATGGTTTTATTGGCTTGTTATTTCACCTCGGACCCACTGTGCAGGTCAGCAAAAAAAGAAGCTTGAAGTTGTTAAATCTGGCTTTATTAAAATTTTGGGAAATTCTGCGGAGGTCGCGGAATTTAAATATACCTTTTTTTTTAATTTTTAGGTAGAGTCACACTTCTTTGAACATAGTGCTCCAGTTAAATAAGAAAGTTGTCTCTAATATCTTCTGAGTTAATAGTCCCTAAAACTATATTAGTTATTCTAGCTACTTTTAGCCAATTAGGTCACCACTGGTCAGCGGGCGTAGAACTTGGCTAGTATAAGCTTTCTGATTTTGCTTTGATTGTAAACTCGGCTGTCTAGCGTTTGATTTTAGCAAGTGCGGTTTGCTTCGCTTTCCGTTTTGTTTTGAGCTGAAGATTCTAAACAAGCCGACGAATGAGCGATATGGGAAAATTGGCGAGCACGTAACGCATTTTTTCCATATGCAATATGCCAATTTTAAGTGCAGCCGGCGTGCGAAGTGCATCTTACAATGCCAATTGCGTCTCAGCTTTGGGAAGCCTTTCTCAAGTAGGACATAAACGAGCATTCTTTACTCAAAATATATTGAACATGATCTAAGAGTTATAGTTTCGCCGTTTAAAGTCGCAAATCAAGCGAATATATTTTTGTTTTCATGCTAGACACTTGAGTCACATTTGAGTCTAAATAAAAACACACGAGAAAGATAAAGTAAATAAATACAAAAAATAATAATAAAGCCCAAGCGGAGTCGGCGAGATGCAAACAAATTATCTGAGCAACGAGAAAAGAGCACGAAATGGTGTCACTGTGTCGTGTTTGAGTTTTAAGATGGCAACAAAGAATTCGGACAATGGGTAAATACGTAAATACGAATGTAAAAAGTAGGGTAAATATTATAGAGTTATTTTTTTGTCACCCCTCTAGGGCCATAAAACACTTACCAGCATTTGGGGGGTGGAGTTGTACTGGAATTGGAGCTGAAATTGGAGCTAGAATTGGAGCTGGTTATCGGTATTCCCGCGGCACTTAACCCAGATCCAGAACTCAGAACATAAGTCAACTTTTCGCGATCCACTCGGTAAGGCGTTCGGTTATCAACTAAGCGGCGACGTGAGCTTCAGTCCGAGGAGAGGAAAAACATTGAAAAGTTAAAATCGGTAACCATAAACAATAAACAATAAAGAAACACAAAGCCGAGGGAAACGGATTAACAAAGGCGAAATAAACAGCTGCGGTAGATAATAATAATATGGTAATTAATGTGGGTCCTGATAATATATCATGAATAAAAATTAAATTAAACAAAAGTAAATCTACGAATCTTTGAATTTTGACTTTTGCAAAATACACTAAAATTTTCACCATGGCTGTACTTATTCAGCAGGCAAACAAAGCGGAAAAATTGATGAAATAAGTTAATACATCCCCATGCGGTTGATATTGAACTGTGTAGTGTTGGGATAGGTCAATATCCCCGCTTATCAAGTAGGGTTACCACCTTCCCATCGATTATTTTAATAGGGAACCCTTTTTGGGCAATATTAAGAAGGCTCTGACATAAACGTCAAAGTGAAAATGCAGATTTTCCCATCAGCGAAAAGGCTAAGTCATTCCGTCAGTGAACATCAGCCAGTGAAAACCTGAAGTGTTGTCTGAAAATCATTTAGTTTTTTGATCTAACATTCCTTTAAAGAATTTAAAACTTAATTGGTTAAAGATGAATCGTCCTAAGGAAATCAAGAAACACTCAAGTGTTTGGGTGAGTTTAGTATGGTTTGGTTATTGAAGTTCATGTGTTAGGTGTGGTTTTCCTTTAAAGATGCGCCAAAGCTACGCGGATGTGTTGAGGGACCCCAATCCTTTCACTTCGAATCCGAATCCGAATCCGAAACCGGTACAGCGAGCTCCGGGGAACCCCATTCAGAATGGCCAGAATGGGGGTCCCAGGCAGCCGAATCCATCGCTTTTTATGGGTCCCAGGCAACGGAATCCCTTGTCGTTTCGTCGTTCCTGCGACCAGGCCATGGCCATGACCCGCAAGTTCCGTCAGCATTCAACCAGCTCGAACCAGGTGGAAAATGAGCCCTTCTTCGCCAGCAACTTGATGTACTATCCCCATTTGCCGCAGCCACTTTGGGTGGGCCGATACCAGACCTATTCCGACATCAAGGAGGCCTTGTCCAGCGGCAACCTCTCCCAAATCAGGCTGCCCTTGCCGTCCGAGTTGTCCCAGTCTCGTGGTGGCAGTTCCCAGGCCCCTCGCGTGCCCGACCTGCCCGACGAGCCGCCCAGTCCGGCGCCATGTCGCCGCTACTCGATGACCCGCCGGAATGGCGCCTGCACCGGGACAGCTCTGGCCAACATCATGCTCACGGCCAAGAGCCACCTGCTCCGCCAGCCATATCCGGAGTTCCAGCTCCAGATGCAGAGGCAGTTGCAAAAGCCGGTGCGGGATCCCCTCCTGGCCCAGTTCCAGACCCGCAGTGAGGGACACGTCGGCCCTGAGCCCATCGGCTTGGGTGGCAGTCTCCTGGAGGCCAACGGCTCATCCCAACCCTCCACCTCGGAAGCAGCTCAGAAGCAGGCCAAAAAACCCAAGAACTCCAAGACCTATTCATCGGGGTGGACCTCTACGTCAAAGAAATGCAAACAGTAGTATCCTTGTACATTTAATGATAAATTTTCAACATTATTTATAATAAATGTTCCATGAACAATATATTTTAACTACATTTTATGGAATGACTAAGCTATTTCCCAGATTATCTTAAATGGAAATTTAATAATAAATTAACAACATAAATTATAATAAATATTTTATGAACAGGCTGAGAGCTTACAATTTGCTATTTTCTGCATTTCTTACTTTTGGTTGTTATCATAAAAAACAACATGAATAAAAATAAATATTCTATAAACAAAGTTAACAATCTAGGATAGTTTAATTACAAAACATGACATAAGCCATTTGCAGGATGTTCCTATAACTAAATTCAAAATAAATGTGAACTATTAAATAAAATTAGGATAGTTTCGTTTTATGGCATGACATAAGCTATATTAAAGTTAAGTACAGTATTAAAAAGACGTGCTTCAATAGAGACAAATAATCATATATGTATTAGGTAGTAATTTGGTTTTAAATTCAGTTACAGTCAAATGGGCATTAAGTTGGGGCTCCCTGAAAATTGGTTTATCTTGATTGCGTAATTTCCCTGATCTAAAGAATAATACAGTAATGAAAGAGAAACTAAACTCTAACTCAAATTCAGCAAGGTAAAACTATAATTAAAACAGTTAATGGTCGGACAAGATTTGGATATTACTAGACATTTTTTACGTCTGTTAGCAAGCAGCTAAGTATTAAATTGAATTATTTTTATGTAAATCAATATTTTCCTGAAAATAGGTTTGAACACATAGGACAATGCATAATGTGAAAAATGTATTGATTAGCTTAGCGTTTGGACCATGTACTTCATCTCGCTGATAGCTAATCCAAAATTAGGTGCCATATCTCCTAATTCTCATCTATTGATTATTATGGAAGCGCACCCATGGATCACCCAAGTGCAAGCCACTATGACTAGTTATTTTTTAAGTTTGGGGACTTGAAGTCCCGATTGGCAGTCAACTTACAGCCTGAAGAGGGGTCGTTTAGCTGTGCTCTTGGAATCCAGTTCCAAAGTTGCCAATTGACAATTAATAACCAGCATTTGGTTCAAGTTTATTGTAATTTTTTGCGCAGCAGCAAATTCACGAATGGCCGGACTATCTCATCTATATTTCTATCGCAATCTCTGACTTTGGCGGCGTGCCGCTACGCTCCCTCTCTTTCTCACTCCTCTTCGCGTCCCGCTCTGCCATTCCAGAAAAAAAAAAAAAACATGACAACAGCAGCAGATATGACATGAAAAGCTAGGTAAACATTTGTTGCTACTTGAGTTTTGACACAATTCGAGGGCTGCAAGTGGTTCGGCCCAATGCGATTTAGAAATTCCCTATATACTATAGGTCTGCAAATTTTTTTTCTATCCTTAATGTCTTATATATCGTAATTTTTTTTTTATATATCTTTAGTGTAACCCTAGTATTTCATTAGTTGCAATTTGTAAGCTCTATGGAGCACATACCTTCCCAAAACACACTTAATGGTCACAGTGTCGAGAATCGCAATGTTTATCTTTCGAGGTATGTCGAGTTACGATCTTCAGATAGGATTGGCTGGGAATCAATGTTTACCTAGATTGTTCCTATTGTTTCTGCTATATTGTGGTGGTCAGCGAGTTATGCGCGCAGTGGAAGTATGTGAAGGTTTTGTATTTGCCTGCTTAGGGCTGTGCAAACAAACAGATTGCGATCGTAACGCCGTAGGTCATACTGTCTGCCAGATTGTCATTACTTTTCCAGTACATATATTTCCCTTGTCCGTAGAGTAAAGGGGTATATTGGCTTATTCGATAAGTATGTATATGTATATATATATTCCATTCACATAATCGTTAGATCACGGGCACTTAATTCAATTGCCAGGAATATGTCATAAACTTTTGCATTTGGACAAAAGTAATGAGCCAAAAAGGGGTGCCCGAACCTGCGCACTTTCCTATTTACAAAAAAAAATACTACAATATGCAAGAACAACATACAACATTAGTCCTGAAAGATGTATATTTAACAATGTTTTCTAATGAGCTCGTGAATTTAACATTGCCAAACATATTCTTATTAAGTCTCAATAAGTAGTGTTTAAATTGCAAGCCTTTATAATCATTTATGTTGGTTTCAGCTGAAAATCAGATGAAGATGAGATGATGCCTAAGCCACAACATGTCGATTTGATCTTTGATCCCATATGTTTGTTTCCCACCAAAATATGTATATCTATATCTCATTCTCAAGTCGGCGAATGTCGGCGGTCAGCTTTCGTTTTCGATTTCGTTCAATCGCATTTGATAACCCCGAAGACCCCGGTCGCCGTGCGCCCCTCGGAAACAGAATCCAGATTCCAATAGCCAGAATCCGCGATGCAGATACCGTGAGTCCTTAGTGGTGGTGCACCATTGCCATGGCCACTCTATAGCATAGCGCTTTTAATTTTAGATCGCTCTAATCGATCTTCAGTAGTTCAATGCGTCATTTCAGATTAGTTCGTGGCGTAGACACACCACCATAAATCCATAATCCCATAGTCCCGTAATATTTTTAATCGGAAGAGACTGCGAATTGTGGGGTCAAGAGCGATGTCCAAGTAGTTCGATTCGGAGCAGACACATGGGGAACTAATTAGACGGCGGCCAGACGCTATCGTAGGTGATCGGTGATCCGTGAGTATTTAAATTCCATTGTTGTCAAGTTCGATCCGGATTCGCACATATAGTTTCATTTTGATCCATTAGCTGGTGCTCTTATGCAAGCGGTTCGGGTTTATGTAGAGCTCAGATCGATCCATTTGGCACATGGCCACGTAGAGGAGCTTCTTTTCGCGTCAAACCTGAAACCAATATCGGACAATATAGCCATTTAGCACGAACCCCCGATCATGACGCAATGTCTATATGCATCGCTATATGCGCGGTAAATCAAAACAAAGACATTGCTCTCCACGTTTGTTTTCAAAAGATCTGCCGTGCCGTCTAATGATAAATCACATTCCAGGGCGATGGGTCAGGGTTTTTCCAAATAATCTGCATTTTGATTTACTTTGCTGGCATTTTTTTTGGGGAACTTACTTAACTGGCATCCTTCATATATAGAGTATATGTACTTCTCTTAGTGAATTCAATACGATTTCAAACGCTCCGCTTGCATTATTGCATGACTAGCATTGTTAGGATGTATTTCCAAGCCAAAATATCCCTTTCAGCTGACATTTACAAGACACATTATGTACTAGTACTAGGTGGCGCTATGAATAATACCGCCTCTAATAATTATCAGAAACTACAACCGATCAGCACACTCCCATTAGATTTGTATTCAACCACGTGCTGGGCGCCGTAATCACAATATGGCTCAGTATGCCATGGGTGTTCTACGACAGGTGCACCGATCAACTGTCACGATCCCAATTTCGATTTCTCGAAGGCAAGTTCCGTTTTCTCAAGAAAGAACTGTACTCGATTTTTTTGTATATGGTATTTGGAATCCAAAACACCGCCGAAATATGTGGTGCTATGTGGACAAAGGCAGACGCATTTATCATTTGCACCTAGCACATACATATAGTATATATAGTATACGGAGGTGATACGGATGAAAATATGAGAGGAATTCGGATGGAATTGGGATCTAGTCGAGTGTCAAGGCCAGTGGCTGTGTTCTATTCAGAGCTTAGCCAATGGGAGGTTGAAAATACCTTAGCAAGCTTTAAGCAATTATAAACAAAATTGTAAAAAAAAGAATGGCATTAAGGCTGCAAAAGCAATCGATTGGCCTTAAGATGGGAGTCGTAAAATGTGAGGCATTGATAAACTTAAAATATTCTTTTTCCAGAAATTGAAGAAAATTGCTGTTGGAATTGACTTCATATCATTGATACAAACTCGAAACCCATTTTATTTTTACTTTGGGAGAGTGAAATCACCAGCCAGCCAGCCAGCCACCCCCATCGGAATTTCATCTATGGAGCACCTGATCTATACTACATAGCCCATATATAGTCGATAGAGATATGGTGCGGTCGAAGTCGACTGCGACGCGGGCAGCACCTGAACTGATAAGGGCCCAAATATATATAAGTGCGTTGGCGGGGCCACAGTTTCCCAGTTCCCAGTCGAAGCAAGCGCTGCAGCAGGTGCTCCGTCCCGTCCACCACACCACACCACAAGTCCGGAGATCGTAGTACTATATCAGAATCAGGAACCATTAGAACCAGGACAGCATGAAACTGGACGAGAAGCAGAAGCGACTGGGCCAGGAGCCGCCCAAGTACCTGAACGAGGACTTTTTTAAGGCGGCGCTGGAGGATGGACTGCGGGACATGCGAGTGGACATCAAGAAGATCATATTCGCCGAGTCGAGTGGCGGAGGCGGTGAGAACTACTGCAGCAAGATCTACAGGGCCAGGGCCCTCTATCGCAGCAGCAAGAGGCAACTGGACGAGGAGCTGGCTCTGATTGTCAAGAGCATTGCCATCACGCCGGCCACTCAGTTTCTCGAGGAGCTGGCCGTCTATCTGCGCGAGAAGATCTTCTACTTTGACGTCCTTGGCAAGCTGGAGGTCCTGATCGGCGACGGGTCCAAGTTCGGGGCCAAGTGCCTGTACACCACCCGCGAGCCCATCCAGACGATCGTCTTTGACGACCTCACCCAGTACGGCTACAAACTGGCCAGCCGACAGAGCGGCCTCAACGAGGAGCACTGCGTGGTCATCCTGAAGAAGTTGGGCAAGTTCCACGCCAGCTCGATGCTGCTGGCCGAGAAGGTGAGTTAATCCCGAAGAAAATGTGTACTTTCAAATAGGGTCTACATAGCTTAGTCTGACAAATAGATCGTATAAGTGGATATATTAATATTTTAACTCATGAATTTATAAAAAAAAAGTTTTTAACAAATTTTAATTTCGAAATTTAGAAGCTGTGGGGAGTTATCATCGAAGAAAATGTTTACTTTCGAGTAGCGTTGGTTATTATAGATCGGATAATTTGGATATATAAATATCTAATTTCTTCTACTCTTAAATCCTTCTTATTTATATATAATATTTAAAATATTTACGAAATTAAATGCTACTCTTTAATAAATAACTAAGTCTAACAAATAGATCAGATAACTTGGATATATAATTATCACACTTCTTCCACTAATAAATCCTTTTTACTTTTACTTTTCTTAGAAATATTTATTAAATAGATTTTCATTTCGAATATTGAAAACTATGGGAAAAATATTGGATTTCAAGAAATTTCTGTGATACCCAAAAGTTATAAAAAATATTGCTGTTTTTGTAAGATACAAAATAACTGTGTTTGGTTTTTGTGACCTGTATATATATGCATAAATCGAAGTTTATTTGCTTGCCAATCTCGAAGTGTATGTATTGAATATTAATTCTATACAAAAAAGAATATATTGTTGTTGTCGAAATAACAAAGGTTGGGTATTAATTTAAAATTGAAAATATTTGGTGCTTCAATCTGGAATAAACCAGCTACAAAGACAGTAAACAAACTTCTCACATGATTGTCAAATCATTTTAAAATTATTTAAAAAAAGACGAGTTCCAAAGTTCAATACCACATAACCAAAATCAGTAATAGGTAATATGAATTTCTATTTCGTCACGTGAGCATTAGTTTTTCAACAATGGAACGAAAAATTGAGAAGATAAGAAATATAGTATTTTAAATCGCAGTTTAAAAAAATGAGGTCATTACTTTATATTTTAGACTCTCCAAATGAACGATCTTTTTAATTATTGAAACGACGCAGTTTTTACAAATGGGGAACAATTTTGATTTAGCATTTCATATGTTTTCACAAACTAGTCACCTTTAATTCATTCGATTTTCATTTCATTACACAATTACTAATGTTGTTACAAAATGAGGTTATTTCGTTATTTAATGTTAGTACAAATTTATGAGATTGATTAACGATTTGAAATCACATCTGGTGCCAAAGTGCACATTAATATAAATGTTTTTCCCTATCATGAATGGGAATTTTGCTGATCAAGTGCCTGCGTCAAATGTAGCCAAATGCATGTTTAGTTACACATTTAAATAATAAGTAATTTATAATATAGAAACCCACTTTCAAAAATAAAAACATATTATATTGACATAATAAGTGTCTATAATATATATATTTAAATATCATTTATAGTTATATATATATCAATAATTTTTACATTTATAAAGTTAATATGAATCAAACTACGTTTCTTAACAACCCATTTTTCACTCTCACTTGTCCATCCAAAAGCAAATATCAAATCAAAATCAGAAATGGGTAATGTTTGTTTGTTTTTTTGATTTCGTGTTTATTTTATTGGTTGGAATGTGTCTTGCAGGAGCCCAGTGTCCGGGAGCACTTCACCACCGGAATGCTGGACGAGAACTACATCCGGACCAACGAGCGGTTCATCAACTTCATGACCCTCCAGTGCCGCACTCTGGCCAACGTGGTGGCCAAGTGGCCCGGCTACGAGTTGCTGGCCGAGAAGCTGCACCGCCACTGCGACAACATCAAGGAGAACCTGGTGACCACCGGACGGACGCTGCCAGGAGAGATCACTGTACTGAACCATGGCGACCTGTGGGTGAACAACTTCATGTACAAATACGACGACGAGCAGCCCACCAAGCCCATCGATGCCATATTCGTGAGTGATTTAATACAAATTTTTACTCGAATTCACTTTTAAAAGTGGTTTCGGTATACAGTTTTCATTTGACAATTAAAAGTAAATAAATATAATCAGTAATCTCTTCGCTTGAAATATGTATGTATGTACATTAGAGTGGTCCAAAGTTATTTATTACATTCACCGTTTAATAATTTATTTTTTTATTTTTTATTTGTATTTTATTTTTTATTTTAACTTTTTTTTTTCGTAAAAATAACGCATACGACCCGTTAGCTGATCAAGGGCAACAGAACGTATGAGTGATACACTTCGAATCCAATGTTCACACTCTAAAACGCTTTTTTCCCACAACATTTCAGAAAATTACTAAAATTCTATACAAATTGTACATTATTCACCAAAGAAATTTCAGTTTTAATTTTGAATATATTTTGGAGCACCCTCTGTTCAAATACTTGCTTCAATAAAGTTGTAATACACCCCAAATCTATAGACATTTAAATTTTATGTTAAACAAAAATGTATTTTTAATTTTCAATCACAAACTATTTTAAAACCATTTTAGGTGGACTTCCAGAACAGCTTCTTCGGCAGCCCGGGCTGCGACATCAACTTCTTCCTGAACAGCAGCGTCCAGCTGGATGTACTGATCCACCGGCGCGAGTTCCTCATCCAGACCTACTACGCCTCCCTGCGGGATAGCCTTGAGCGGATGCACTCGGCGTATGTGCCCAGCTACGCGGACATCCTGCAGGAGATCAGGGCCAGGGAGTTGTACGGGTTCTTCTCGTCCTACGCCTTCCTGCCGATGGTCACCATGAAGAAGGAGGACTCGTTCGACATTAGCATCGAGGCGCTGACAGACCAGGACTTTGCCAAGAAAAAGGTCCAACTGATGTTCTCCTCCAATCCCCGCACCACGGACACCCTGCGCTACGCCCTGCGCCGATTCGACGATCTGGGCATATTCGATTGACATTGATTGATTCCAGATCACCGATCGAGGATCACGAATGCCGGGTTCCGAACTCCGAATTCCCGAGTTCCGATCCATAGATCCGATCTATAGGCTTATCACCTCTTTCGCTACTTTTACTAATTGCCTTTTTTTTTTGTTTTTGTTTGTAAACAGTACGTAGAGTTAAGCATAATCTATACATTAAATATTATATCTACTCATAAATAATAAAAAAAAGCTTGCCTGTTAGGGGTCTTCATATTCACAGAAATTTAAGAGGGTTTCCCTTGGGTTTTTGATTGGATTTAAATATCAATAAGCAGCATCAAATAAATACAATAGTAAATATTTTCTAGAGAGAATGAAATGCTGGAAATGTATTTTCCCATTAACTATTCAGTAGAGTATGTTTTTAGCCCCAAAGAATGGCTATTTCCAAAAATAAACTCAACGAAATCTGTAACTATAAAACCCCAAAGAACGTTAGAGAATATTATAACTAGAACTCCCAGGTGGACAGCCACTTGAGGCTGTGCATCGTGGAGTTGGGTTCGTTGGCCAGGGGACCACTCATTCCATAGGCCAGGGGCGAGAAAGCGGCAAAGCTGTAGACCAAAACCGAGAGAACCACTCCTAGGATAACGTGCTGGATCCACTTGGGCAGGACCCTCACAAGGTAGTTGAACATTATGCCTGTGGAATGAAGAATAAATTATAAAAATGGGATATGTGTACAAAATTAGCTAAAGTTTTGGTATCTACTTATTGGCAGTTTTTTAAATTTGTACTGGAATTCATATTTAGTTTGCTAGATTTAAATATAAAGTGTTCAGAATAAGCTAAACCAGAATGTTAGTATTAATACCATTATTTCGAATTGAAATTTTTGTCAATTTAGAAATCCAAACAATTAAAATATAAATATGGAAGAATGGACAAAATTAGCAAAGGCATTTGATTTCGATTAATTGAAAAGCATTCTTTTTTGGCAGTAATAATATTATTCATTTGAATTGAAATGAAAATTAAGATCGGTATTTATATAAATAGCCAAAAAATTATCTACCAATTTATAGATACCAAGCTTAAATTAGTTGAGGGAATATACGAAATATGAGCTCACCCGTCAGCAAGGAGTTGAAGATTAAGGCCGGAAAATAGTGGTGGAAGTAGAGCACCCTGCCCATTGCCCAGAAGGGCAGGTAGTGGAGCACCCAGCCGACGAAGAGCCAGGCAGCCGCACGCAAGGACATCGCCGCCGTGGGTGGTGGTGGCCCTCTCGGGTCGACCACCTCCTCCAAGATTTTCTCCCCCTCCGAAGGACAACAACTGCACACTTCCGCAGTGGAGGAGGGCTCACTCTCCTGCACTCGGTTTCGGGCCAACGACTGGGCCAAGCCAGCTCTTCTTTGCTGCACGATGGCATTGAAGAGGAAAACAGCCACGAAAAGAGCCAGGAAAACCAGATTACTCCACCAAATCAGGGGATTGCCCAGCAGATAGATGCGGTAACTGCTGCCGGAGAAGAATTGACCCTGGAAAGTGAATTCAAACAAGTAAATCTCTTTCCCCATAATGGCCAAAGGCTGGCTTAACCCACTCTGTAGTTGATGGGCCACTGCCAGGGTCTGCTGGTGATCTCGCCCTCCTTGGGCTTCAGTCCTGCGTTTCCCTGCAGCATTACGGCGTGCGATTCGAGGAAGCGGGCAAAGAATCCGGGGGCGTACACGCTGAAGCTCACACTGGGCACTTGGATGGGAAATTAGAAAGAATTACGTACCATGTTATACAATTATGTAAAATAAATACTAAATCATAATTTTAAAATGCATGATTAAATAACAAATACTTTAATTGATGATGAAATATTAGATTTAAAATACATTTTATTAAATCCAAATATGGTTTAAATTAAAATAAAATGTTCAGATATTAAAACAATTTCGAAAATAGTCAATTTTTTGTTTCAATAACATTTAATCTTAAATATAATGCATTTAAAACAAATCGCATATATTCCACACCAATTTGAATATAATAATATGCCATTTTGTATGCATTGTATTTAATTTAAAATTTGAAATACAAAATTAAAATGTTCAGATACTAATTTGTACATTTAGAGTTTCTATTTATCAGTGTACTTACACAGCTTGTGCTCGTTGTCCTCGACATTCCACTGGGAGTTCTTGTCGCGCACGTTGAGATTGCAGGACACCTCCTGCTGCTCGAATCCCCACTTGGGCAGCTGCTTGCCGCTGGAGGTCAAGGCGCAGTTCTGCAGCAGGTGGATCAGCTTGAGGCGGGAGGTGACCGTGTGCACCGTTTCGTTGACCTTGCCGCCCACAATCATCACGCGCCAGGCATCGTTGGCATCGCCCACGCCCAACTGGAATTGGTCAAGGGATTTGGTTTTGGCCCCCTGCATGACCTTATAAATAGGAGGTCAACCGAACTCACCTCGCCGTATCCTGTGACCTGCAGATGCTTCTTGGTCACCGGCGCCGGCTCGTTGTGGGAGTGCAGATTCCTCCTGGTCGCCACATGTTCCAACCGGACGATGTCCCCGTGCCGGAGGATCTGCAGCTTGTCCTTGGGCAACCGCTGCTTGTTGTGCGGCTTGATCAGCCACTTGTTGTTCTCGTCCTTGTGGGTGTATGTCGTAATCTAAAACGGTTGAACGTGGGTTTCTGTATGTAGTTTTTAATATATTTAATCGTAGAGTAAAGATCTAGGAAACTTTAAAAGCCAAATTTGCGATTTGATATGCAATTTGCAGTTATTTTGGCAATTCTATATTATATCACTCTGAGACATGGTGGTGTTCATTCGTACAATATCTATTGGCACTCCAAAAATTTGACAAATCGAAAGACTATTTCGGGGTGCATAATTATTATGAAACTTGCAAAATTGCCAACTCACCTGCTGCTGTCTGGCACCAGCTCCCTTGGGATACAGGTGATGATGCGAGTGCAGGTAACCGCCGCCCGTCTTGTGGTTTTTGATGGTCACCACCGATCCGTACGCCACATCCCTGGGCATGCTGGCATTGTACAGTGAGTTGCCGATCAGCCTGGACTGAAAGGCCGAGCTGTAGAAGCCATCGCCATTGCCGCTGCGATTGAGCACAGTCAAATGGATGTAGAAAAAGAGGGTGTACAGGAGGATGGGCCAGATGATCAGGGTGATGGCCCGACAGGCCACCTGCTTCACGGTCTCCAGAATGGGCTGCCCCAGGTCGCCGAGGATGAGCCACAGCTCTGTGGCCGTGTGCAGACCCACCAGCAGCACCACAAACAGACCCACGAACTTCACGCTGATCGTGCAGGACAACATGGTGCCGGTGAGGAAGAGCCAGAACCACCAGCGCAGGCCATACGATCCTCCGGAGGCAGTGCTCTTCGAGATCTTCACCATGCCCCACACGGAGGCCATCATAAAGAACAGCAGGATGGGGTCCAGAAGGATGTACTGGTTCAGGGTCAGGAGACCCACGTCTAAATACAACAACAATTAGAATTAGACAAACAATGAGTTATAATTTCTTATGGGAGTTTTAAGAAAAGAATCTCTAAAATGTAACTTACCAAAAACAAGATAGGCAGCCGAAAGCAAGGCAGCTTCATGGGATCGCGTTAGATCGTAGACAGTATCGAATCCCATGGGCATGATCAAAGCACCCAAAGTGGTGCAGAACTGGGAATATAAAAATAATATGTATTTTAGGTATTCCTTGGTTTTTCTTTTTTACCAGAATTTTCATTACTCACGTATCTCATGCCCTGGTATCGAGTTTCGTTGTACTTATCACCTGGTTTCTCAAAGGGAAACGTTCCGTTGTAGCCCGTCAAGTAGCCAGAAAGACCAATAAGCATCTATCGAATAAGAAATTAGTAATACATTTTAAGTATATTTAAGGCAGACATAATGTTTTCAAGTACTCCCACCTTTCCCAGCGGTGGATGAACATCGAAAAAGAAGGTTCTGTTGATGTACCAACTGCCCATCTTGCCAAAGTGAGTCTCGTCCCAACTGAGGATGGATAAAAACATATAGATCCGGTGATGGTGATGGTGATGTACTTGCAAGTGCAAGTTGGTCAGTTAGTTACCATATGTGATCCGGTTCGGTCACCTTGTAGAAGCGGGTCGCAAAGGTCACCAGGAAGACCGCGGCCAACAGAAGAAACCAATTCCTGTTTTTTGTTGGAATTTCAGAGAGCTTGATTGACATTCTTTCGCCTTAATCGCATTCCACTTACCAATTGGCCTCATTGCTGGATTTTAGCCCTGCACTCGCCGTGTTTTTAACCAGATCTTTGGCAGACCCTCGTCTTGGGCACTTGGCAGTTTTTACCACACTTGCTGCCATAATTATCAAGGTTTTTAGCAATAGCAACTGAAATGGGGCATTTCTTAGCGTGCTGCACACGTCAACAAAAACAATTCAAGTGATCGCTGGATGAGAATGCTTTCTCTTCCGGCACTTTGTCTTTCTTCAGTCTTGGCCAAAACCGGTCTGCACTTGGCTTTAACTGTGTTTTGGCCAAACAAATCGGGCCCAGCTGTTCGAGGAGCTGCTTTGGCCCGCTTTATCGATAAATCTCGGCCAAGACGGGGCTTTAACCAGTTTTCCTTAGTGGTAAGTCTTTCTTTCAGTTGATCCAAAACGAATCTGGTGGTTAATATCGGTACTAAGGCTTTAGAAAGTCATCCTAAAAGTATGCAATTCTTAAAGTTGACTTATAATGTTACTCTCTAAAGATGTGTGGTTTCAAATTCGAAATGCTTATGTTTAATGTTGGTTTTTAATTATGGGTGCAACCCTTTTCTGTTTGTGCTTAATTTTGAGTATAATTGATTATTTAATTTACCTATTAATTATATTTTTGAAGGCCATGAGCTAATAAAAAAAACATAACATTTTTAAACGTTGACTATGATCCACAAACGAAAGAAGTATGAATCTAATTTCAGTTATAATGGCCAGGAAAACAGCAGCAACATGACCGGCTGGCATCTAATTGAAAGCCGAAACCGGTTGAAGGCCACAGTTAATGGCCAATATTGGTGGGCCCATTGAGATGCATTTGTCTCTCAATTCGTTTTGTGTTGCGGTGCATTTAGTTCGGAAAATTGCACAAAACCGCAGAGTTCTTAGCCTCATTTAGCACCCGCAAATGGCAAGCGATTGTGCTATAGGCCCCAAACTTCCCGCCACGCTTACCTGTTGACCAGGTTGCTCTCTCCTAGCTCTTGGCTCTTGGCCAACTTACTAGGCTGTCCCCTATCCGTTCTCGTTGTATCCCCATGCCGATTTTCTTTTTCTTACACGGACAAAAAATAGGATACGTTTTTAGTAACAAAAATTAATTAATAAAATATTCTATATTGTAATCTTGCAAAATTTATGAACTTAAAAAATATTTGTGAAAGCAAATAAAAAAGTCAGGTTTGTTAGCTGTTTTTTGGATCCGTATTAAAACCACTTGAGCAAAAATCAGTTAGTGCCAGTGCATACTGTAAGAATTTACTAAAGGTAAAATTAACCTAAATTATTTATTTTATTTATTTATATAGTGGCAACTTATAATTACAACTCTAGAGTGCCTAGGTTTTAGAACAAAAATAAAGCAAATTTTCTTTAAGATTAATGTTTTTTACAATTTTTATTCTTTATCTTAACTGTTTTGAGCTCTGCTTCGATGCCCAAATTATTTTTTCCTGTGCAGAATGGGCAAGAAGAACAGAAACGACAGCTCCGATGTGGATGACGATAAAGCGTCAGGCTTGGCTTGGCTTGGCACCAGTCTCCTCTCTTCTCGTACCGGTCTTCAGTCTTGGTTCCCTGCTCTGGGCCAACTCCATCCGCCCATCCGTCTATTCGAGACCGAGTCCGAGTCGCGGGGCAGGGCGGCAGGGCGGCTTTAATCGCTTTGATCTTGGCGCACAAGAGTTAATTGCACGCTTGCTGCACAGTTGCTGTTGCGGCAATGTTGCTGCTGTGATGTTGCTGCTGTGTTTCGGCTTGTTGCCTGCAACAGCCGCCCGGCAATTTGTTGGATAGAAACGTTGCCGGCACGCGGTGTGGCAGCTTCAATCAAATTAATTGTGCCTTTGTTAATACTCGTGTTTCTGGCGATATCCAAATACCCTGTAAGCACGACCTACTGAAAATCATCTAAAATAATAATAATTTATTAATTTTCAATTATTTTATTTTTACGAATAATTTATCAAAATAATATATCAGATGTTTATATACAGTTTCTGCTTAAGATTTGAGTAAGATACTTATAAAATGATATATATTTTCTTATATGTATTTCGGCAGGTGTAAAAGTATTTGCGAAAACATATCAAATTTTTAAATCTATTTAGCATTACCAAAAATTGTTATGCATTAAAAAAGGTCCTTGGAAAACTCTTTAAAAAATATAATGGATTTATTATTTGATTACAGGGTACAGGCCAGTCGCTTATCAAAAAACCGAAACCGCAAGGCCTTTCTTGTAATGTGTGTGACACTCTCAGGGTGGCTAAAAAAAAAAGGGAAAATACATGGAAAGAAAAATGGGGAACACGCAGAGCCACAGGTGGAGGATTAGCTAGTGGAGTGGTGCAGGTGGTGCGGTGCCGCGGTGGTGCAGGGGTGCGGTGGTGCAAGTGCCGGATCCAGCAAAACGCTGACAATCAACGCTGAGCTCTGTCATTAAGCATTTTCCTTCTAATTGCCATCGCTCGGACCGCAGACAATAGCAACAATTTAGCCTTTTTGTTGCAATTAAACGAATTCGCAGCAGTTCCCCTCGAAATTCCGCCCCGCGCTCCCTTTTGCCTTTTGCGGCGGCTACTTTCGCATCATTAACCCACATGGATGGGGTTTTCGGAGTGATGAACCTGGTCACCTGGGGCTGAGACGGAGATGTCGTGAGAACGGAGGGTAACCCTTCAGACTCAACCAGAAGAACGGCAATTCCATTTTTCTTAACACTTTCAAGCCAATGTACATCAAGATAATAATATCGACAACAACAATTTTAAAACCTTCCTCTTCCCCTTTAGGAAATCCAACTGCAGTAAAAGCACCATTAGATTATAATCAATTTCATTTAAATTATTCACAATTTATTAAACTATGCAATTAAATTGAATGGTAATCTTATGACTACTTAACCTTAATTTATTTAAAATAAGAAAAAAAAACATTTTCTCTATGTACAGACTTAGGATAAGCTAAAGAACTACTAATAAAAACTGGAGGTGATGGATGCACTTTTGGGGGCAGGGCGAACTTTAAAGCTATTAACACATTTCAGTTTTTCCTTTTTGGGGGCTTACTAACTAGGCGTACAATAATCGTTCTCGTTCATGTACTTAGATCAGAGCTTAAAGCCTTCTAGGGTTAAGTGAGGGTTCCTATGTACACCCATGATCGTATTAATAGGTACATATATAGCTTTTTATATGAATCCATTTTAGTGCGACTTTAAAGCCTTAGCAATCATTTTTGTCACGTTTTTAGCCATACTTGTATATTGCCAAATAAAAAATATCAGAGTAAAAAAATGAATGGAAATGATTATTTGTTTTGATGGTACTAATCTTGTTATGATTAAAAAGATAGTGAAAAAGCTTGTCCTTACCGTTTTCTAATATCAATTTTACATTATTCAAAATCAAATTTTGTACTGGCAATGTTTTTTTGTTTCTGTGTACTAAAACGAATTGTTTTAGAATGTTATAGGTGCACCTATTTAATATGATCATGAGTGTAAGTATATACAATGGAGTTGGGGGGAATGGGATTGGGTCTCAAACCCTCGACTGATTGGGATTGTAAACGGGCACATTGTGGAAACTGATGCCAGCGTAGAGGGGTGGTGCCCCCATCATGGACTTGCCACTGGTGTACAGGTGCTTTTTGGGCAGTGCCCCGGCCGATTTGCTTTGGTGGTTCATCAGCGAGGAGGAGGTGGGCGTTCCGCCGCCTCCGGCCACCAGCCGATTTCTATAGCTCTCGCAGGTCTTGCGCGACCACACCCACAGTCCAGTCAGTGTTCCGCCCACCAGCTGGAAGAATATCCTGATTAGGGCGGGCCAGGCACTCAGCGGTGTGGGCGGGGCACAGTCCTCGAGCGTGGAGCAACTGGGCACGGAGTCCGCGTACCGTTCGAGCAGAGCGGCCACCACTCCCGCTGCCGTGGGTGCGAAATAGAGCAGCGAGAAAATGACGAAACGCTTCCGGATCTGCCCGAATCGATGGTGGGCCAGAGTGGGCTGCAGCTGCTGTTGCAGCAGGAGCAGGGATCTGGAGGCCCTCAGTGTAAAATAGAGGCCCAGGAGCAGGAGAACCAAGGCGGGCAGCTCCACGAATCCCGGGGCATAGCACATCCCAGTCAACTCACTGGGACGCACCTTCTCCAGCAACAAGGCGGCAATGGGCGGGGCCAGTGGAGGAACCCAGGCCAGGACATGGAACAGTCCGGATCGTTTCTCGAGCGCCTCACTGGACCACTTTTTGTGGGAGGATAGGTAGAAACACAGGGCGAATATCAACCACCAGCTGGCGGCGCACAAACTCAGATACGAGGTGGTTATATAGGAGGCCAGGCAGGGTGGCGTCAGTAGACAGGCTGGTCGCATCATCAGACGCCCCTGGTCCTGCATCCTAGCCTGGTTGTGGAACACGATCCGCTCCAGGTAGCACACACTGAACAGGTTGTAGCACAGGCACAGGAAGAGCACGGGTCGCTCTGGGTAGCCAAAGCGGGTGGGCTCCGCCCAAAAGGTCACCAGGGCAAACAAGGTGAGGACGAAGCAGACGGCCGAGAGGCCCAGGATCAGGCTCTCCGACAGCTTCTTCTGGGCGCTGGTATGGAAGGCATCCCGCTGGCACTGGGGCACACACTCCTCCGGGTTGAAGGGACTGCCGCTGAAGTTCTGGGGGCACAGAATGCCGCCGTTGCTGGAACCCGGAGCAGGTGGTGCCCCACTCTTCCAGAAGCGGTACGTTGGATGACCTTCCCCACCGCTGGGCGGACTGGTGGTGGGTGGTGGACCAGCGGGAACACCTGAGCCACCTGATCCACCAGAGCCACCCACCTCCTGGGGAATCTGCATGCACAGCTCGTGCTTCTCCGGCTGCGGCAGTCCGTCACAGTTCAGGAACTGGGGCCACAACTCCATCAGCTCCGGCGGAGCATTGACCGAGCACTCGTTCCTAACGGTTTCGCACAGCGACTTGCAGGCGGTAACGGGGCGTGGCACGTCCGGAGTGCAGAGCGGAAATAACGCCGAGCAGAGCAAAAAGCGGGCGCGGCGGGAGCAACCGGATTCGATCAATGGCACCAGTTTGGCAATCTGCAAGAAATACATAAAAAAATAGGAACATGAAACATTTGTGGCAGGAACAATGCTAAATTATAATTACTGTACTAATAAAGAAAACCTTGCGAAATTATTAAATGTAAAATAATAATCTTATATTCACCATAAAGTAAATATAGTTATTTTTAACCGAATGTATTTTGAAAGTCAAATAAAAAGAAATAAAAAGTCTAGGAACATAAAATCAAATTTTATTCGCCTTCCAAAATAACAATATTGTTGTTTGATTTTTGAGGAAGACAATTCATGAGCAAAATCAAAAACAGGCATAAACAAATGAAAAATCAAAGCTAGAAGTAAGAAACTGCAATAATCGTTTTATTTAGATCAACACATTTTTGAAATTAATTAAAAACTTGAAATGGAATAACATCATGGAAAATCAATTAATAATTATTTGATTTTCATAAAAACCTCAAACAATTTATGGCATTCTTCACATTTTCCAAGCCTATATTCTAGCAAATTGCAAAAAATTTGTGTATCTATATACTTGTCTAGATCAAACAGCAAAGCGGACAAATTCCGTGCGATTTCTAAAGCTTTTATCAATTAACAACTTTAAAGACCACCGCCGAATAATTGGATCGAAATTTGCTGTTCGATAAGCAAACCACAAAAACAATAAAAAATTGAGGAAAAGTTCGATTCTAAACAATTCACATTTCGGTTCACACTTTTGTAGTTAGATGTCTATAATTTTATCTAAAAAAATGCAATAAAAGCTCTGCCTTTTCTTTGTTGTTTTGCCGACACCACGCCAGCAGCAATAAAAAGCTAATTTAACAAATGTTTTCCATTTGCAACAATTGAGCGGCACAAATTCAGCTTGTTTACACCGGGTAATGTCTGATATTAAATTAGCTGAAATTGCAAAATTTGATTGTGTAATGCTAATGATTTTCCGCAGGTTTTGCCGTCTTTGGTGAGCTGTTTCGAATGTTTTTGCTGACAGAGATTATTAAAGTGCTTCTTGAGTGTCTAATAATGGCATAGAGGTTTTTAAATCACATCAAAATTATATCACTTTTTTTTTAGATAGAGAGACAAAAATCAAAAACAAGAATCGATCAAAGTATGTTATATTCCGCACCAACTTTATGTTGTAATTTTTGTTTGCTGTTGATCTTTTCTTGTTTATTTTCCATTAACAGTCTCACACGTTTGTAAATATCTGTGTGTATTTTTGGTGTGAAAACTTGCGTCAGATTTCACACATGGAAAAACGCCGCCAGTTTCCCGGTTGCGAGTTCATTCCATTTCCATTTGCAGTTGTCGATGGCAATTAATTGTCAATTACCAGCCATGCAATCTAATAACTTCAAACGAAGCCACATTTTCTCATCTTGACTCGACATCAACCGATTCAAAATTAATCTAGCCAAGAAAGTCTCAAGAGGCACACGGAAAAAAATGGTATTGTATTTTAAATGGTATATTTTTGCTACTTTTTTTGTACTTTATTTTAAACTAATAAGACATGAACATTTTATAAGACGTAGATATTTTAAAGAGCAAAAACATTAGATTGGATCTGCTGTTTGGATCTCCTTAATTCCACTGAAGGCCTCATTTTTTTTCGCTGTGCTCCCTGTCCATTGTCCAACATACGAGAAATGCCGACATTGATGACGATGACGAACCAGACGCATCAACATTTATGAGTTTGTGGAATTTTAGACAAGTCAGCGCGGCAGGAAAAAACCAGGACCCCAAGACAGGGCCAACGTTTTGGGGCAGACGGAAGATAATAAAAAAAAAACAGGAAACCTGGAGAGCAAAAAGCTGCATCGAATTATCGAGAAACTTTTTCTCAGGAAAAGGAAAGAGACCCTGGTCGCATCTCCTTTTCATACCAAAACCCGATGAACTGATCTCCGGGGGGACTTTTGACATGGATTTGATGGCTGCCAGTTCTTGGCTCTTTGTTTGCTGTTTGCTGGCTAACAGTAACCATATTGTTGTTGTATAATTAAGCCACATTAGGCCGAAAAAAAACAAAAAAAAAAAAAAAAAAGACAAAACAAAAAAACAAAACAAAAAAAAAGAGGAAAGGAAAAGAAGGCCGGTATCCAAGAACCGGCGGGCATCTCGAACGAAGCATTAGACACGCGATTTCCAATTTTTGTGGCTTTTGCAGCGCTCTCTGGAAAATAGCTGCCAGCAATAATAATTTAATGATGCAGTCGGCAAGTGAACGGCATCATCGTCTTGGCCATAATCATCGACTTGGCCGAAAGCCAGGCGAAACACCAACAAAACAACTCAACGAAAAAAAAACGGAAAGGCAATCAGCCTAATAGACCTGCTTTGGCCTACGAGTGGGAGTGAGAGAGTCGTATTTGGAGCGAAAGAGAGAGGGGCAGAGCGGGTAAAAAAGGTAAGACAGGTGAGGAGCAAACAGTGGTTCGAAATTCCAAGAAATTTACATTTTTTCAACCAGGTTTTAGGGCATTGCAATTCTGTTTAATGTTCTAGAAACTGTTCACTTGGTAAGCCCTTGATTTTATTTGACATTAATCAATTTACTGCTGACCATTCGTAGTGCGTCAACTACGTAAGCTTCTAGACTTTTATGTAGACTGATTAGACAGTTAAATTTATAATTAATATTGGAATTTATTCATATTTTACTTTTAAAACATTTTTGCATTTTACATTTTTAAATAAAAAAGATGTAAGATATACCGAAACGTATTTTCTCTGTCTATTAGAAAGTCAGCTTTAGAAGCAATATAAATACAAATTACTCTTACTCTTAAGGCATTTTTTGAACATTGAACATATTCACTTGTAAATCGTTTTTTTAACATTTGACATTTTGGTTAATTTAATAAAAAAAAGTTTGAAGTGTTCTGCCAGCCAACCAGTGTGACTTGGTGTTTGGGCCACAAGCCTGGTTGGCCAAGTGTCTAAAATGTATTATTAATGCAAAAGGGCATTGCTTGGTCATCATCATTTCCTTGGTCATGATGATCGCCTCCGACTCTTCAGTCTGCGCAGCGAATGCAATCTGCAACGCTTTGAGCGTTTTTTTCGTGTTTCTTTCGAAGTCGTTTGGAATGTTTTTTTTTTTTGGCCACGCAAAAGCCAACGAAAAGTTGGCAATTCGCCGCGGATCGCCGTCCACCCGACCAAAGGCGACAAATTCGTTTTGGTTGCGGAGCAAAATTATGGTTATTACTGAAGGCAGACGGCAATATGAAAGTTATTAGATGGAGACGCTTTGTAAATCTTTCAGCACTTAGTGTATTTACAGTGGTCATTCAGAAAATAAAATATCTTGGCATTTAGATATTCATAAAAAATGTAAGGAGCTAAATACATAAAAACAATATTTAGTTGAATTACATAGATGTTTTTTGATAAATTAAAAAACCTAATAATTAATTTGATTTAAATGATATGTGGTTAAACATGAATAAATAAACGTTAGTGTAGAATCAAACTAAAACATAGATCTTAAAATTTAATATGCAAAACTTCTTTTTGAAGTCTTCCATGGAACTCCATTTTTTTAACTGAACAGTTTGACGAATTCGCCGGCTGCACATACTGTGGTTAATATATAATGAATTTGGGCTTTGGTGGGATTTTGAAAAATCATGAAATCAACTTTTGTGTCGCCGACTGGATAGGATCCACAAGAAAAAAAAAAGAGTTCTGCTTAATTTACTTAAAAAACTGAAAAACCGAGCATTCGAACCCCTCCCTTAACCCATTATTTTTCGAGTTTCGTTTCGGTTTTGGGTTTTTCCTCCTCTTCCTCTTCTCCTTCAACTTCTTCTTGCCTTTGGACTCGCGGCTATTTCCTTTAATTTCGGTTTTAGTTATTTTTTTCTCAGCTTCATTCGCAGCATGTTTCACACTTTTTCGGTGAAGTCTCTCCGACCGAAAAAAAAACATTTAATTTTGTACACTTTGAGGCCCCTTTTTCCCCTCTCCCCTCTCCACACTCGCCTTTCCCCCCCCTGTTCACAATTCAATTACAAGGCCCAGAACAGCAACAACAATGGGCAAGTTGACACCTCACAGCCTAAACGCAAACCTAATGATTTCTCGATTTTGATTAATGATTGCGAGCCAAGAAATAAAATCAATGGTAGTCCCAGAAACGAAACGAATCGAAAGGAGAATAAAATTGCTCAGCGGCACTTTGACTTTGAATATGTGATTTTTCGAAAGGAATTACGGGCAGAAAAAACGCATAGAAGTATATACAGAGAGAGATATAAAAGAAAAATATAGCAATATCAAGCAATATCAAGATATAAAAGTAAACCTACATTTGAGAAACTAACTAAATATCTAAATACTGCTATTCTGAGTTGATACCTTAAGGCAACCTCAAACAACTCAAGCCCAACAAGCTGGTCTGAAACCAAGCAAAAAGCAGTCGTTTGTTCATTCATTAACAACGCTTAATGTCCAAGACCCATACCAAGCCATCCCAATCCAATCCTGTACCAGCCGATCCCGATTCCGATCCCGATTCCGATCCCGATCCCAAGCCTCTCGATCGGGGGACATTTAATGCGTTTGGACATCTGCATAATCTACGTAATGGATTAATTTATAATTTTCCACGCTCGCAGCGACGAAGACCGGACCCAAAAGAAGCCGAACCGAACTGAACTGAACTGAGCTGAACTGAACCGATCTCTCAAAAGGAGTGGTGTATATACCACATATACCTGGGTGGAGCATACAAATTGTGGACCTAACCGCCTGGGGACTTTGAATGCGAATGGATAATGGTAATGAAAACGACTCTGCCACGGGTGTAATCTAAGTATCGTTGAATGCCATTTGTTAGGCGATTATTTAGCGCTGCTCAACGCAAAGACGATGGTTCCATGGTAAGTATTTGAATTATTTGCGAATTTTCTATTAATAACTTAGAGCTGCTTAAAAAAGATAGTTATTATTTTACCACCACGTAATAGTATAAATATATTTTCAAGAATAAAGAATCTCAAAACATGAAATGGCATCCTAGTATCGGTTGATTAGATTCTTCCCATCTCAAGCCTTCCCTTCATCATCCGCCACAGATGAATCTTGGTTTTGGATTCGGGGGCCTTCAACAATTTCCCTGCTGTCAGGGTGACAAGTGTTGTGAAATGCCAGCCGAAAAGGCCGCACACACGTGAAAGATACACAGACTCGCGAGATACAAATATACATAAATAGACGAACAGGCGGACAGACAGTGAGACCTCCTCTTGACGCACCACTCGCTCATTTTAGTCAGTCTAGTCGTTGACGGCGGCTTTTTATGTCTAATCCATTGCGAAGCGTTTCTGGTTATACCATATCTTAGAAATACGTTGCTGGATTTTTAGATGGGGTTTGCTTGAGATACTTTAAAATCACATACTCATCTGAATTTTTGCCTTTTCTTGGCATGTTGAACTGCACAAAGTTACTTTATTTTTATTTAAAAATCCATCCAAATATCTGTTAGGTAATATTAAAAAATGATCTTTACTAAGTTAAACGAACATTGTGTTTTATATTATTGTGAAATAAACTGTGTAATTGGAAAATTTATTTTAAGAGTATTTACTGATATTAATAATATTAACAATTACTATACTTAACACTTAAATATGGTATGAGGAAGAGCATAAAAATGTCGGTAAGCTGGTATACATTTTGTGGCTATGTGGTTTCGTGTATTTGGCTCTCATGCATTGTGGTACTTTATTTGATTTGCGCTTTATTTGATTTAGTTGCCGCTTGGCGCTGTTCGGACTTCAGCGGTCGCTGATGCGAATTGACAGCTGTTTGCCAGATGAAAGGGGGCGGGGGAGCGCTCAGGGGGTGAACGTGAGCCAGACTCACTGGCGGCACAACTTCAAAGTCAATTGATTTAATTTGCTACGAAAGCGTTTGCAATTAGCGAACGGGGACCATAGCTGCCGCTGTATATTTTCGGTATAGTATTTGCTACAGTCAGAAAATTGGCCCACAATTTTGATTTTTGTTTTGAATTTAGTCTTTTGATTTTGGGTTTTTATTCTGGTGATTGCTTTAAACAAATTGACATAAATGAATGCATCAAGAAAAAAGTAAGATTTAAGTCAAATACAATTTTAAGTATAACATTTAGCTGACAATATTCTTAATAATATATTTATACTCACAAATTTCAAAGTCAGCTTGTAAAATATTACATTTAATGTTACTCTGCGTGTAGACATACATAAATGTTTTAACATTTCGGCAGGCAGAGATCGGTGATTTGATTATGCGGTGGTAATTTGCATAATTAAGATGCCGTCCCGTGGCGACAACGATGCGATGATAAATCGCCAAAGCCGAAACGCCCAAAACAAAAGTTGCTCCCCAAATGACATCATGCGGCAGCGGCAGATGCAAAGATACATTTAGCATTCTTAATTAGCCCCAGCGTAGATAAGTTGGGAAGCGACCCAGAGATACGAATCGATCCGAATGACTGCATTTGTGCAGCACTAACTTGGCTAACTCCTCGACTGACTTAGCCGAGTTAGCCAAGTTAGCTAAGTTTGCCGACTTTTTCAAGCCCCGCCGACCACTGACAGAACTGTCAAGTGATGCCGACGACATACGACTGTCGTCTCACAATTAATTGACATTTTGACTGGCGAGGATTGTCATTCAAAGGCAAACGAGCAGCGGAATGCACCAAAGGAGCACCTCGCCAACTGGCTGAAGATTCTGAGCCATCCTCGGCACACCGAAGGCCGCACCATTAGCAACTCACTCACATTTATTGTTCATTTTATTTTTATTTGCAGAATTTAACTCAGTTTTTATTTGTTGAGTAATATGTATAGCGGAGATTTTTGGAAGGTTCATAAATAGATATTTATTATAAGTGAATACATTAGAAAGAATTCTGTTTCTGTTTTTTTATTTATTTATTTTGATGTAAGAGTTTTTACCAAAAATATACATCTATAGGAACTATAGAGCTGCTGGATTTATGGAATTAAGTTATTTATTTTTATTATTATTATTTATTTATATTTATTATTATATTTATTATTTTTGCTCTTTTTTGCATATATATAGAAAATTCGGTTATATTGTGGTTTATTTTGGTTTCTTTACGTTTTTAACGATTTTTTTCTTTATTTGGTGTAGGATGTGTTCAATTGGTAAAGTAAGTAAATTGGCAAGTTTCTTTGTTTTACTCTTATGAATTTTTCAATATATTTATTATTTGTTCTTGATTGGTTATTGGTTGATTTACGAAGAACTGTCATATTTACCATAGAGAACTGTTCTAAATTGCTGACCTTAGCTATTTCGATCCGTTGCCAAGTTAGATAATCTGCGGCAGCGATCTCAAAGGCCCACCAGACACTTGGCCGTGCAATTGGGCCCAGTTCTTGTAAGCGCTGTGGCTCTGCGCCTCCGTTGGCCATACAATTGGGACATGTTTGGCCGGTCCGCGCGGCTAGAGATACTTCGATACTTGGGTACTTCAGTAATTCTCCACCCCGGAGGAGATGGGGCTTCGAGGGTACGGGAACGGGAACGGAACTGACAGGCCGTGCCATTGTATGGGCTTTCGGGAAGGTAATGTATGCGCTGCCGTCTGTAGCTCTGACATTTTGTCAGGCGGGATTGCCAAAATGAGCTGCCGTTTGCAGGTTGTACACGCAACTTACAACTTACAACGCAAATTATGCCAGCTGTTTTCATTTAATTTCCTTTTTATTTTAATCTTTAGCCGGAGAAAGAGATCACGGAGATGGGTGAAAAAAGAGGGGGAAATGGCGAGAGCAATTCACGCGTGCGCAGGCGCGCAGTTCAATTAACTTAATTGCCATGTAATTACGTGCAGCAACAACGTTTACAGTCACTCCAGCAACAATAACAACGGCAGCAACAAAACAACAACATCTCACCGTCATCTTCAACATCCTGCCGCCGAATGCATAAGAGCAAAACAAAAGACTTAAGACACAAACCTGCTGCTGAGCCTCATCTCTCAGTCGTGTTTTTTTGTTGTTGCTATCTTTCTCATACCCTGACTTTGGGTATAGCGAAGCTCCATTGAGCTGGCTTATGTTCCTTATCCAAATAACAACGAATGCTCTCTAAAATATACCTTTAGAATTTCATTAAAGTTAATGATTTCTCATTTATATTTAAGTCCTTATAAAAGCGATTCCCTCTTTTTTCATTTAGTAAATTATAACATCTTAAGAAATATGTTAAAATAGTTTTAATAATTTTGGCAATAAAATCATATTTTATAATATTTTTTTTTAAATAATAAATATTTAAGTCCTTTTAAAAGCGGTTCCCCGTATTTGTCCAAACAGATAATGAAAATATCTTAAGAAATATATTTAAATGAATATTTGTATTTTAAGTAATACATATTTAACCCTACTTAAAAGCGATTAAAAGCGAAATATATTGAAATTATTTTGCAATTGCAATAAAACAATTTTAATGGCATTCTGGAAGCACTTCTTTTGTAATTTAAAAAGTAAGTGTGTCTGAGGCTTGGAAATACCATTTCCTTGAATTCTTGTCCTGATATTTGTGCAGCTCTCTCTCTTTTTCTCTGTGACTCCAACATTCCAGGGAGCCTCCGTCTCCTCTTTCACCCCATCTTCCTCCCCTTTCTCCTTTGCCCATATCTTCCTCCTCTTTTTCCTTTACCCCTGCCATTCATTCGGTGACTGGTTGGGAAGGCATTTGAAAAACGTTGCCGCATTTTTTGCGTGTTTGCCAGCAGCCGGAGAAAAAAATAAGAAGAAGCCACTGCTGCAAAGGAATGAACTAATTGTTTTTTCCCCTTTTTTCTTTATATTTTTTGTATGATTCTCTGGGGTTTCTTATGTTTTTTCTGCGCTGTCAAATTGTTTTCGTCAACATTGCAACTGCCTGACCCATCATTATGGAGACGGATTGTGGCCTGGCCAAAAAATTTCAAGGAAAAAAATATACACACAAAGATAAATTTTAATGTTTGTGGAACACACTGAAAACTATTCAGATAGATCCAAGCAAAGCTTTTTTAAAATATTGAAATATTTTAACTATTTAAATTAGCTACAAATATCAACTTAATACATTATTTATTAATTTATTTAATATTTATCTTATTTCCTTATTACCTTATTTAATATTTTAAATATTTCAAATATAGATGACTTGATCAGAAAAAGATAATTCTTAAAACAAATCGAACATTTTTTACAACATCTAGGAAGTTCACAAACATAGCCATTGATACTGTAAATAAATGTTATTTGAGGAGATTATCATATTTCCTCATTTTGTGTTATCAAGGAAACTAAACTTAAATTTTTTGCCGTGCACAAATAACTCGAGTTGAGTTATGTTCGCCATTCGCTGGACTTCAAAGTCAGTTGTCGCCGAACAGGAACAACAAAAACAATGGCAGCAGCTTTTCTGTGTTGTTTTGTTTTTTGTTTTTTGACATTATCAGCGCTAAGTCGTTTCAAATGCCGCCCTGATGGATTTCTCATGGCTGTGGCTGCCTGCCTTTTGTGCCTTTTGCCATAATTACAATGCAAACAGAGCGCTCTTTCGTCTTGCTCCCACCACCGTAGTGCTATCCCGCTCTGGTGAACGTAAATCAGGTAGCAGGAACAACAACAAGCCGGCGCTTGGCATTTGCAGACCGCTTTCCGATAAGAACGCTTGCTGGGTAACTTTTCTTATCAGAAGCGACCAAACGGACGGATTAACTATGTGTGGTGCCTCATTTTCTTCGAACTCTATTTTATGGTTTTTTTCAGCTGATAGCCGGTTAAATGCAAACACATTAGTTGTTGTTTTTTATCTATCGAAAATGGTCAAAGAAAAACAGAACAGAGAGCAGAAAATGTGAATTTATAATGCTAGATAATATGACAGTCGCGGGTGTAACACTTGATGACACTTAAGCTGGGGTATTATGATTCTAACGCAACCGTAGTTAGGCATATTATTTTACAAATTTAGTTAAAAAGCAACTAAATGTTAATTCATCTCAAGGACTAAAAAAGCCTCTAAACCAGTAAGTAAACTCACCCATTTGTTTTGTCTTTTTGCGGTAGTTTCTTTAATCAAATGCGACTACATATTGATAGTGTGATATCGGATTGATATACTTTGCCCCCCCCTAAGGTTAAGTCGCACGGCCTATATACATTTATGGCTTAGGCTGATATGGGCCTTTGGCGAGCGATAAGCCGACTGCAATTGCCATACAAAATAAGTTTTACGACATTCCTTTGGGCCCTATTGGGTATTTCTGGTATCAAAGCCCTCCTTGCGGAGCACCCCTTTCACCTGGAAATGGTTGCTGAGCAATCTTAATGGGTTCTGATTTTTAAAATCAAACAATTTTATTGTCGCCATCGACGATGTGGCTGTTGTTGCTTTATGCTTGCCATTGCTATGTGGTTAAGGCCTTGTGTGAAGTTTTATTTATTTATTTTTTTGTATTTGAGGGAACTGCTTGGCTTTCGGACTTTCGTTCGCCGGCTAATACCTTGCCCAAATATTTACTATTACTTTACATAAAACGCAGCCGTCGTTTTGTCACCACCAAATTCGAGCTGATGTGAAAAAATAGTTAAAAAGGTCGGCCATACTTGCTAAATTCCTCAAGCTTTCAGGAAAGATTACCCAAAAATAGTGACAAACTAAAGGTTTAACTTTAGGCTAATATTTACTTATTGAAATTAAATTAATGAATAGTATTAAACACCCTCTTAACAATCCTAATGGTTTGTTAGAATTTATGAAAGGCTAATTTCTGTGCCCTTTGATCTTAATGGCAAATAATGTATATTGTTTCAGTGGTTTAAGCTAAGTAAGCACACATAAATATTGGCATAAAAACTTGTAGATACTCAAAATAGTCTTCTCTGTTTGTAGAGGCAGCTAGATAACTACAAAAATAGTAAATGTGCTGGCAGTTGCATGATGGTTATCTTCTGAGCACCAACCCAGTGGGGCGCACTTTCAATTAATTTACTTGTAATTGTCGCTTGACGAGCACTTTGTCGGCACTTGAACGCAACGCCCACTCGACAAACAGGCAAACATGGGGACAAACATGGAGACAAACAAACAAACAAACAACCGGCAAGCTGTCATAACGATAAACTGACAAACCGAGGAGAAATGCACTTTTGGTGTTCACTCTCGATCTTGGACATGTCATCGAAAAATTAAAGCTAAGACCGACCTTCTCGTGTGGATTTTTCTTTATTTATTTGATCTATTTGCCCCCCAAATACCACTCCCCTTCGACGTACTTTATTTCACGTGGCACCTTTGCGTTCCACGGTGCGTATGTGTGCTTTACCTATCGCCAACCGATAAGGAACAAATATTCGTAGTCAAGCATAGTCAAAACGCTTGCCATCACCACTTGAAAAATGGAAAATGCAAAAGAATGGAAAAGAAATTATTGGAATTTAGCATAAAGTTTAGGCAGTGCAAGAAAAGGCTACAGCAAAAGGTTATACTTATATTTTCTGGTAATGAGAAAAATCATAAATAAATGTAGAACACTACTGAAAAACTTTCAACTTAAAATTTGAAAATCCAGTCTCATGTAGACTATTACTCCATAGAAATTTAACAATTATCGCCTCTCATTTGTAATAAGACAAACGTGTGTAGACGCAGAGCAATTAATGTCTCTTAATATGAGATAATCTGGGTATAATCAGGATATGTACTTCCCATATCGTAGGCCCAGAAAATAAACTTCCCTTTCCAGAGTGGTTTTCCTCTGGCTTTTATCCCGTTCGATGTGATCTTCAGTACTTTGTTATTGTTTCCGAGCATTATGTAAATACACCCAAACAGTACAGTATGCGTAGCTTTTGATGCTCTTTATTGCCGCTTGATGTGGCTGCCGTTGGAATCTCTTTTGATTTCTGTATTTCTGTATAGTTTCCAGACGCTTTGATCTGTTTTACGTGCTTCCGATTCATTTTGTTGGAGGCAGGGGAAGGGGTGCTTTCGTTTTTATTGCCACTTGAGGCTTGGCCGGGTTTTGTTCATTGTCTTCTTTCGTCTAAACAACAGAGAAGAAATGAAAGAAAACCGAGAAAACCATGAAAACCCAGTCCCAGATCAGACAATGCATTTTATTTTCTTCTTTTTTCAGCGCCACGATAAAACAAAGTAGGCGGCAACGCGCTCGGCAAACGCCCCACAAAAAAAAATGAAAAATAAAACCCAAAGCCAAAGCCATAGAAAGAGGGAATATCCAAAACTGCAGCCAGATAAAAAGTCTATGGTCAGTTGCTCATGTCGCCTGTCAGTGTTGCCGGAAATAGTGCATCAAAATAGTAACGGAAAATCGCCTTAATTTATATGCAATTCTAAATAACATACTTTGTATATACATATATCAGCTTAAAATTTGTACATATTTGTTGACTACAAGTGCATAATGATTACAAAACAACATTTTCTAACGCTTAAGTTTAACAATTGAAAATATGGAACTTCGTTTTGCCATTTTTAGCTAGTTTGTCATCTATCAAATACAATTCTTGTATATGTAAGTTATTATACTTTAAAGTCTGTAACTTAAAAGGATGTTATGAACTTGAAAAGAAAGAACCTAAAATGGTTTTGATTTGAAATAAGAGTTTAAAACTTAAAAAATACTTAGTACCACTAAAATTTCCGGATTGGTCAGAAAAATAGCTGAGCCTGTCATCTCCGATGTCTGCACTTAGCATCGACATCGAAAACAACAACAAAGCGGCAGCACCGCGTCATCGACATCGACATTTGCCTTTTTTCCATCCAAAAGCGGGCATGGGCATGAAATGCAAGATACGCTCAAAGGAAACCGAAGTCCAAACGAAAGGTGTTAATGGACTCGACTGTGCACACACAGATACACCGAAACCCAGATACACACAAGCACAGCTTCCATCTAAACTAAGCCCAAAAACTCCAAGACGAAACTAATGCGTTTGTTGCACCCAGAGAAATTTGGATGCTAAGGGTCAGTTCAGTAGTTTTAATATATTAATTATAAATTTTTGAGATTTAAATAACTCGATTTATTGTGAAGGCCATATTTTTCTGAATAGTTTATACCTATGTATATTTGATATTTATTAATTTAAAACATTTTCGATGTAGATTTATTTTGAGGACAATGTATTCCTGAATTATTTATGTAACGAATATTTTGGTTTTAGATATTAAAATAAATTTAAGTCATTTTTTTCTCAGTGTATTTCATTCCCAGCGGCAGCTCTTTCTTCTCGCCCATTTGTTCCTTTCTCTCTTTGTCGCCGGTCCAATCGCACAGGTCTCCCTGGCTAACTAACATCTTTTTGTGGTTTTTTTTTCGAGATTTCCACTAAATGGCCTTCCTATTCTTCCGACTTTTCCCTCGGCGGCTCTTTTCACGCACTCTGCGACTACTCAGCGATTTTCATGGGCCATTTTCACGGTAAATTAAGGGCCGAGATGACCTCAAATGTTTAAGCCGCATCGTATTTGGTCATGCAATAAATGAGAATATTTCAGAACTAAATGACGCCTTTCTCTTAGTCCTAAGATTTGTTTATGAATGATATTTTACGATTTTGCTTGTGTATAAAACAAATTAAAAATTTGGCTTATTTGAGTTCCTTGGTTTAATTTTTGATATGTTTATTTCATGCAATAACTGAGGATATTTTAGAACTAAGTAAAGCCTTTCTCTTAGTTTCAATATTTATTTATCAATGCTATTTTATAATTTTTCCCTTATATAAAATTATATTATTTAAGTTATTTCAACTCAATTTTTATGTGTGTATTTTTATTTATTTTGCTTTTATTTATTCATTACATATTCTTAAGCAACATAGTAAACTTCTTCATTAATTGAAAAGCAATTAAATGTCGCTTCTTTGACGTCTTTCGGGTGATAACAGTGCGTTTGTGTTTGTCTACCAGTCTTGTTTCCACCTTTATCTAGATATATGTAGCTCTCAAGTCGGGGAACCTTCTCCTTCTATACGACTTGTTTCCCAGAGCGTTGCTAATGGAAATGAAACCCCCGATAAATACTGAAAAAAAAAAAATCAAAGCAGCGGGAGGCACACCAAAATGGGAAACGAGTGTTCCGATAGCGAACCGAAAACGGAAAAGTATTCAAACTTATGAATGCAAACTATATTTCATAAATTAATTTCCATAATGCTCTGATTTCGAAAGCGACGAAAGTAACCCGAATAAGATTATGGGTTGTTAAATATTGAAAAAATAAAAAATCAAAATGAAATGATAAAATTTAAAGGAAAAATCCTTAAACACAGTTTTATTTGTCTTGAATAAGCTTTCTTTCTATTTTCGCTAAATTAAATCATAATTAGCAACTTGAAATACGTTTATTTATCTAAACAGATCATTGCCTGCCTTTCTTAATATATTTATTTATTATTTAGTCATGGCTTTGTGTTTATCTTCTCCGCAGTGACCGCAAAAAAATAAAAAGCCAAAGCAAATAGTAGATTCGTGTGGGTTGAATGGGGCGGAAGAGCCCCACTTTGATGAGCTGCCGCCCTTCGAAAATCCCTTTCCCACTCCCCACTCCCCCCCCCAACCAAAAAAAAAAAAAAACACAGCCCCACGTTCTCGGCATTCACAATTTTGAACATTTCCCAAGAGTTTGTGACTTCTCAACAACATTTAGCTGGCTGCTGCTTGTTGCTTTTGTTTTCATCTGCTGTGTTTGTTGGCTGTACTCTTTTTAGTGTGTATTTTAATTTTTTTAGAAAAGTTTACCATGACAAATATTTTAAGTCTTTTAGTGATTACTTATCAGCTTAAATAATATTGCAAATTTTTATATTGGGTTCCCCATTTGTAAACGTATTTTCAGGAAACATCATGGTAAGTATTTAGCATTTGGTTTAACTTTAAATAAAGAAAAAAAAGGAAAAATGTAAACATATTTTTAAAATGCATCGGTCATATATTTTATTTCACAACAATTGAATTTTTAAATGCTCCCTAATAGCTAACTTATTTCCTTAAAACCCAGTGTATTCTAAACTCAGTTATCGGGCCGGCTTTTCCCCTTTATGTTTGTTTCCATTTTTAGTCTCTGTTGCATTTTTTTAAATTTTGTTTTTCGCACGTAAGCGAAGAGAATTAATTTTATGGGCCACAGCCACACACAAAAGCCGGGCTTATCAACAACGTGGAATCGCGGAGAACCGGGGACGACATGCCTGCTATTTGGCCAACAGCTTTTTGAGCGAATGCACAGATATATGGTATAGTTATGGCTTTTACCTGGAGCTCAGCCTCCAGCTGATTGGTGTGACCCGCCAGGTTGGGCAATGCGGTCATGTTGTAGCCAAGACCTTGGCAGGCGGAAACGGTAATCCGCTGGCACTGTAATCCATTCGAGCCGCCTGCCACGGGGCCGGGATTGCTGATTGCCGAGGAGGTCCTGCTGGTGCTGGCCAGGGCCAAAGCCAGGAGCAGAACCTGGCTGGCGTTCATTTTTTTCATTGGGCCCTAGAATCACTCAGGGGTCATCATGTTTGACACTCCGGCGGGGGTTCGGTTTCTGTTCAAATACCACTCGCGAGCACGTGAAAAAAATGGATTTGAATTGTTCTTCGGTTATTTCGACCTCTGGTAAATTACGTATTTTTCTGTTTTCCAAAGAACTCGCGCAGGGAACTGTGAAACATTACCGCTCGTTTCTGGTCTTTCGAACAAACTACCAACTCTCGGTCGTCAGACGTTGGGTTTTGTCCACGCGAAGCGCCTCGAACTTGTTCGATTGCTTACTTGCAACATGTTGCAATGAACAAATATATATATCCGTTGGATATCCAGTGCCTAATGAAGACAAATAAATTTACCGTTTTTATACCCATCGCGTCGGAAGGGAAATTAAACTCCCTAATGAACATTTGGTGGCGGAAGAGGATGATATATGGCTATAGCCTAGGACTTGGGCTTTCATACAGAAGAGAGATATACAACACATAAAAGGAAAATACTTCTAGGGTATGGATTGCGATATATGGTTTAAGGTTTCCAATATTTAGATTTAAAGACTAGAAATCATATCATATAAAAAGTTCTTAAATTATCCATTATTTTCAAATTAAAATCAAAATTACTGCAAACAGCTTAGGAATTTCCAAAAATGCTTAACTTGCCATAGTAACTTGCCCCAATCAAATTAGTTTAAGCTCTGCAAATAAATTCTTTTATAAAGGCTAAATTAAACAACCTTCTTTTGTAGACCACCGACCATGATTTCAAGGGTCCACCCGATCGACAACCCCACATCAAGTTTTATCCGGACCGGGATAAGTGATGGAGATCGAAGCAGTTCCCCCGAGATGAATCAGTGGCCGGCAGGTGAGTTAAGTTCCCCGTGGGTGACTGCCATCCAACTTAGAGCGTCGATCGGTTCGACACACACCGCATGTGCACAGAAAAAAAAATACTCATTTAAAGTGGAATTAAACCAAATTAGTGTATGCGTATCCCATTGGAATTGTAAATGTACTTAACTTATAACTGGAAAATTGGGCAACGTTAAAATTATGTGAAATGCGAATTATTTACAAATTCAATAATAATTTAATTAATATATTACAAAAAAAATGTAAGATATTTTTTCTTAATTAAAAATATTATTAAAAAAATAAAGCAACAAAATTAAAAACTTGAATCCGATAAGCAATTTAATTTTTAAAATTTAATACTTAAAACTGCATTTAAATAACAATGAATAACGATCAAATGTTTTAAAAGGTGTATGAGAATATTAAGACTGTTGTCCCAGCTGTCCTTTTCTCTAAGTGTAAAGGTGAGGAAACTCGATCGGCAACGTCGACCAACCGCAACAGCAACATCAACATCAAACAGAACTGAAAGGGGGTGGTTGGAAGGAGGATGAGGTGCATGCAATTGAACACCGCGACCTCCACACACTGCAAATGTCGGCGTCGGCGATCTTTGATGTGTGCTTTGATTTCCGGCAGCCAGATAAGATTTTTGCCTCTCCTCTGGGCCTCCCCCTTGAGCCCCTCCCCTCTGACCTGCCCCCTTTTATCCCTCTTTCACCGCTTTTCCTGGGTGCCGCAAAGAAAATCGCTGATCAAAACGAATTGCTGCAAATTTTGTTATGGATCTTGAATCTCCGGTGTTTGGGTGTTTGAAGGTGGAGCCAAGGGGAAATCTATGGCATTAAATCGGATGGCCAACCACCTGTTCTATCTCAATGGTATACGGTCATACGATGTTGTCTAATAATTAAAATAGGAAAAATATATAATTTCATTTATCGAATTGTGCAAATAAAAAGGCACTTGTTTAGTTCTAAAAATATTCTTTTAATTTCATCCTTTTTTCATTTGCTTTTTTTTTTAACAAAAATTTAAGTAAATTCAGCTTTCTCACACAATCATGTAACTTGATATGTAAAAATTTAGATGGTACTCTGAAACCAATATGGCTGCATTTTTATCGCTGTGTATTATTTTATTTAAATGCTCACCTCGCACTTTCATAATACCCAATAATAATTAAAATCCTCCAACCACTTGGCGATCTCAGATCTCTCAATTGTCATCTCAGCTAATCCCCCATGTAAGTACTACCCGAAAACGAGGGAAAGAGACGGCCAATTCCTATAGAGGATGATGGAAAGAAAGAGATGGGAAGGAAGGGGCAGGCCGCTTTGTTTGTTTGTTTTATTTTTGTGTGCTGTGTTGATTCTCGAAATCCGCCAGTTGTTTGAACTTGGATGCGATGCGCACGTACAAATATCATCAAAGAGATCGATCTGAAAATGGAACTGGATGGCGTATAATAGCTAATGTAAGCACTCGCTCTTGGCCTTCCATCCTCTCCTCCCCTCCCCTTACCTCAATTGATCCTGCCTCTTTTGTTTAAACAATATTGCGCTCACTTTCGGGCTTAGTTTTTTTTTTTTTGTTAGGTGCTCAAGAGTGTTTCTGTTAAGTGCCCCGATCGCAGCACACCCCTCTCTTTCTTGCGCCCTTATTGTTGTCTAGCTCACACTTAAGGGTGGATGGGGATCACTTGGGATCGTAGGAGATTATTCCAATTGTGGTAATGTTCAGAGCCTTTTGTTAGCGGGGGATGTCGTTATCCATGAAGATCTCTTGGGCCGGATATAGGAAACAATCCTCAACGGCAGTCAAAGGTGGTGATCATCAGCTAATAGGTCCTCAAGCTTAAGCAAAAAAGCCAGGCTTTAACCATTAAATCTAATATTTTTTATTTCCTTTGAAATTAATTTCCTTCACGATATTAATTTGCAAAATATATATAATTTGCCTGGCTTAGTGACTGGTTTTTATATCCTGCAATTCAGGTGACACTTTGAATCATTTTCCCGACTTCAAAGCGGTGCCGCTCAAAGAGGATTTGCTCAGCCATAAAGCGCTGTCAACATGGAAAACGATCATATTTTCCACGCCGTCTCTTTTCTGCCATTTTCCATCTGCCATTTACAATTTTCCATTTGGTTTTCCCAGCGATCGGTTGACTTTGATTTGTTTGCGCTTTTTTCCGATGTTTGACAAAGGTACAGGGGGTATGAATGGTACATATATATATAAAATGTGTGCGATCCGGTGGTCGGGATGTCCGACATGAGTCACCACCCACAACCGCAATCCCACAGATACGCGAATTTCCAAATATCTACAACTCTTTCGGTCTTCGCCAGTGTGCCATTAACTAGTTTTCTGGTCGGCCGAGTTCAAAAGCGCTTATTAATCTCTAGTACTTGTGTTTAGTACTTTTAAATACGTTTTGAGTACTTTATTCAGTATGCTTGATGTTTTGCCGCCGCTCCAAGTCACGATATTTGCTCTGCCTCTGCTTTTCCCCCTGTTTGCTTCTCCTTTCTGTTGTTCGCTGTTTGCTTTTGCATTTTGCTTTTTGCTCTTGCGAATTGGACGCGCGTCAATATTTATTTTATTTATCTTCTCGGTCGCCCAGCTCACGGATATTCAAGGTAGGAAAAATGGGATGGAAATTCAGGGGGGGTACAGATACAGAGAGAAAAAATGGATAAAGAAATCTCACTTGACGATTCATTTATATTTAATAAAATATAAAGTAAAAAAACGTTTATTTGTGTACTTTTTTCATAAAAGCTGGCCTACAAGGTGTATACAAATCAAAGAGAAGAAACTTATGAATGATATTGCTCAAATAATTATAATAAAGTAAACTTTTTGTCATTGCTTATACCTAATTCACATTTGTATGCACTGGCTTTTCTCCGTGGAGGAAAGCACAGGGAAAAGGGGGCGGCTGGCGGGTCAGTGGATTTGTACGCCCTCGAAACTGGCGCCCGCCTGCAATTCAATCCGCCCGACGAAGACTCCCAGCGGGACTTCTCTTGGCTAACTCTTTTTCTTTTCTCTTATTTTCCCCGCCTTTTATTTGCTTCTCTGGCAGAAGCCATAGGAATAATGCGATAATTACAATGCCAAGAATCATTCGTTGGGGACACCGTGTGAATTACCGCGGCTCAGACTAAAGGAATCTAAAGTTACTCCAAAATCGAAGGAAAAAGGGGACAAAAAGAGAGAGAATCCATAAGAGAGGCATGCACTGCCTAACAAAGAGTTACATGGGATTATCCTGCTTCTTCAGTTTCACCTGCCACATAAATCTCCCATTTGAAAGTGAGGTTGTTGCCGGTGCAAATGGCACCCAACAACTGCGTATTTCATACAACTTTCTAAAACTAACGTCTCTACAACAATATAGAATCAATTAAAGCTCAGTACTGCGCGGCTGTTCGTTAGGGTAATTAAAGGGGCTATAAGCCCGGATTCATCCATGGGAAACCAATACGCATTCGAGGAAAAAAGCGGCCTGGCGCTAACTCAGGTAAGAGGCGAACCCAAGCAACAATAAACTTCAGTCAGACAATAAAACCCTATATAAACTCCAAAATGCGAAATGCGAAATGCGAAAAAAGGGTAAATAAAAATGATAAAGGCTGGCGAACCACTCATCAGCATATGATTTCCTTTGTAGACATTCGTCTATACGAAATATGTGGAATATATGTTATATGCGGAATGTTCGGAGGGAAGGGTGCGCCAAAAATAATTTGCCATATCCTGGCGGAAGGAGACGGAAAGAGAAGGCAATAGGCTGCCAGAAAGGGACGGGGTGAGCGATAAGGCGGCATCGGCGAAAGATGAAAGCCGCGCTGGGGTGCTAATAAAGTTGCCCGCCAAGAAATAAAGAACTTCAGCAGGGGCAAAGGCTCGCCCCTCCTTCGATTTTCTCCGGCCCTGTGTAGGTGCTAATTTAGCGACCCCTCAAAGATACACAGGGTCCCCCAGAATTTCCATTTTCAACAGAAATGAACTCCAGATAAGGGACTAAATGTCAAAATTATCAACTCACTCGGTGCCCATATTAACCCATGTTCCGTATATTGTCTTGAAATAACCCAAAATACAATTCGGAAAATATTTTTTAATAATAAACTTAAAAAATACTAATATATATTATCAGTGTAGTATCAGTATTTCCCCTAACACCATCTTGACAAACGTTATACTTCTTGCGTATAAAAATATTAAATATCCCAATAAAATACTTAAGAGTGCTCACAAATTTGTGCATTATTTGTTCAATGCCCTGTTAAGTCCCCATAATTTAAAACCCTGTTAACCCATAAATTAACTCATAGTGCAAAATAAAAAAATGCTCACTTATTATTTAAATAAAAATAATATATTTACAGTACATAAAATTTATTCTTAGCATTATTTTGGCAAAAGTTATAAATAATATTAAATATCCCAAAAAATATTAATGAACTGCTCGAAACACAAGGATCTTACCAATCCTCTGTTAAATCCCCATGGGTTAAGAGCTTGATTTGGCCCAAGTCTTTGGGCATTGAAGATTGCAGATCAAGTGAGGACGAGGGCGAGGATGAGCAGGGAGAAGAAGGCGAATACGAAAAGGCAGAGCTCATGGGGCCAGACAAAGTGCAAATATATGTTGCCAAGACCACAAAAGCCGGGGCTTAAGCCAAAAGGCGGGTCAGAACCATAGGAAAAATCAAAGAAAAAAATAAAAAAAGAAAAAAAAAAAAAGAGGAACAGAGGAAAAAAATACAGCTGAGTGGATGGCCTTACCTCGAGATGCCAAAGTGCATCAGGCACTAAAATGCAGAAAATTGAAACAGGCTTTTAATGAAATGAAAGCGCCGCGAGAGATGAGATGCGCGGTTGAATGGTTGGATGGTTGCATGGCTGGATGGTCGGATTGCTGGATTGCTGGATGGCCAGTTGGTCGGATCGACTGACTATCTATCTGGATATCTGGCCCCACGTCCTGGGCTCTGAGATGTGAAATGGTGGCAAACGAGGGCCAGTAAGCGCTTATAAAAATAAAATAAAGCGAACACAAAGAGTCAATTAATTAGTAGATGGATCCACGATTATTGCTATATTAACATTGCGCTGCAGTTAAACCCGCAGTTGCGGCTCACTGCGGGAAAAGGTTATGGCGTATCAATTGGTTTTATGTATATGAGATATCAACAAATTATATGTATTTATTAACAAAAAATTGTATATACATTAAAGTTAGCTTTTATGTCTCTTAGAATACCAGTATTTGTAAAAGAATATTACTTGTTTTGCAATTTGTAATCTTGATTACAAATCAAAATTAAATTGATTAACGAATGAAATGGACTAAAAAATTTAGTTTGTTCAATATTTTTTAAAAAACTTTATTGAGCTGAAAACAAAAAGTAAAAGCAGTAAAGGTTCATTGCAAAAGACAAACAAAAAAAATGAATCGTTACTTTTCTGTTCTGTTTAAAGACCCTTATTTTTCCCAGTGCCGAAATTGTGGAAGAGTGGTCTTCCTTTTACTTAAGATAAGTGTGGGGAATGGAAGCTGGGGCGTTCATTAAATGATAACAGAGCGACGGCCGGTTTCGGGTGATAAGGCCATTTGAACTAACCCGCTCGGACAGGTAAGAAAAGGCAGAAAAGCAGAACCATCTGTGGCATCCGAGCATGTGGAGTGAAATGCGCCTAATGATTCGGGACCCAGGATTCCCAGGCAAGACCGACAGTGCAAGACAATGAAAGGCAACCAAGGGGCAGAAACAGAAGCTGCAGGGAGAAAAATGATTTAAATACACGCAATCCTCGAGGCGCCACAGCGGGCAGCATTCGTCGGGGGACGAGTCCTCGAAATTTATGATGCAATTTGCTGAAAACAAGAAAAAATGGGAACACACACCGAACAGGCAATCATTGAATAAATTCATATATTTCTTAGTCTCTGTTTCGGTAATGCAAATCTCGGCGATCGATTGGTAAACAAATTTTTGAAGTTCAAAAATAAAGTTATATTTTCTCGACATTATTTAAATAGCTTGTTACTTTTTAGCTGGATTTGTGATTCGTTACTAAAATACATTTTAAAACAAACAAGAAACAAGACAATTCAAAAAGAAAACCAGAACTCTTTATAAGCAGAAAATTATGGGACATTCTACTTAAAGTTCTCGCGTTTTTCATGGTTTCTGGGATTATGACTGTTTTGTGATGCAAATTGCAAATTTCGAAGATCAAAAAGACAATTTCTATTAATAGTATTAATATAATTGCAACTAAACATAGATCGTGGCCAAAATATACATTATTAGTTAGTAACTGAAACAAAATTTAAAATGAACCATAACTATTTTGTTGCAATGTAAGTTACAATTTAAGAACAAAACAAAAACTCTTTATAATCAACAAAGTATGAGATATTGCACTTAAAGTTCTTGAATTTTCAGAGTTACCTGGGTTTATGACTCAACATTTAACGCCGCGTATGATGACTCAAGTTCACAGATCTCCTAGCTCTTGAGCCCTCATTCCAGCTAAGTGGAGCTAGAGCTTTGAATCCATAAAACACAAGTCTTAAAAATAAAACCCAACAACCGAATAGAGAACAAAATACAAAATCGAAAGCTAAGCCCCGCTTTGCATGCGACCCATCATCATAATGGAGATTATAAGCTGCAGGTTGAATACAGACGCGGCGAGGGGGATGAGAACGGGATGGGTGATCCGGGATCGGGATTGGGATTGGGGTTGCAGGAAAAGGGGCCATGGACAGTGGAGAGAAGGAGCTGGAGAGCCAGGAGGAGCAGAGCCACATGGAGCGGGAGCAAAACGGCAGCCAACCGGGAATCGTTTTACGTCTTCTGCGAAATATTCATTACAGCAAATTTGTAAAGGCAATCTGAGGGGCACAAGGCGAAAAGAAGTGCACTAAAAAAATTAAATGAGTTCTTGCGCACTTAATATATCAGAAATGCATTTTTTTGAAAATGTGTTTTTTTTAAGTCTTAAAATTTTTATTTCATTTCATAAGCAGTGCTATGAGGAAAATACATTCCTTTTACAATTAGATGATATCTAGATTTTTATTGAAGATTAAACGACAATAAAAAATCAGGAAAACTTTCTTTATAATAATATTAATAACTTAAGAAAAGTAATTTTTCCAATTTGTAAATTGGTGTTTTTTTTAAATTTTTTAAATCAAACTTTAAAAATAGGCAGTGCTAAGAAGAAATCACGCTTGAAATTATATGATGAAGAATTCACTGATCAAAAATGTGGAAAAATAACTTTATGGTACAAATGTGATAACAAAGTGCTTAATTTTTTTCGTGTAGAGGCTTTCAAGGAGAGTAAGATGGAACATGAGTCTGCCTTCGACTCCCTGGAGCCCTACATCCTCTTTTTTTGCCGTGTCCAATGCGGTTTTTCTTCTTCTCTTCATCTCTTTTTGTGCAAAATTATCTGTGGTGTTATTATGAGGCCTAATGTGCACAGTTCCTGTGTTTTCGAGTGATCGCTGGAAAGGGGAACAAATTTTTAAGGTATATACTAGAGAAAAATGGATATATAGCGAAAATAGTTCGCTTTATTTGTACACTAAGGCGTTAATATATAAGGGAAAAATTTGAGGAGGAAAGTCATTCAAGAATCCTACTCCTAGTTGAAATTCCAGAAAATAAAGCAAAGAAAAATCTATGCGACAACTAAATTGAGAACAAATTGCTTAAAATATTGGCGGTGTTTCGTGCACTTGAAAAAAATAGTATGTCGTAATGGAGCAGAATAGAATTTTATATTAAATTTATGGGGCGTTTTAAAACACTTGCAATAAACTAAATTAATCTACACAAAAATAAAGTCAAAATAATAAACAGAAAATATTGAGCAAATAAAAATTAAAATAAAATACCGAATAAAGTGTAGATAGTGTTAGGATCAAGATCAGAGCTGAAATTGAATGCACGTTTTGTTGCCCATTCGTCCCATCTCCCGCCACCTCCCCCTCCTGCTCCTTTCCCCCCCTCCCCTCCTCGTGGTCCTCCTACTCCGCCTTCTTCATATTTTTTTTTGCCTTCGCCGTGTTTTCATGAAATATTGCCCGAGGGGCGGTTCAATTTTGATGCATTTACAACGTTCGGGGTGTTGGTAATTATAGGGACTTTATGTCTGGAAGTTTCCTTTATGATATGGTTTTTACTTTCAAGTTTCTTTCATATACCGTTCGCGCTATTGTTGCATCGCCTTTGATTGCTGAATTAAGTCGGTCGAGTGGACCTTTTTTGTTGTACTTCTGGTCCAGCGCTTTGGGAAACGCCCTCGGGGAAATCGAAAACGAGGGGGGAGATGGGGAACTCGGGAAGGTCGGATCGAAAACCTTTGTATGTACACACATAAATTCATTCGAGCGAAGGAGGAGCTCGAGATCACTGAATCCAAAGTGAGCGGGAAAAATTCGAGTGAGTATCAGCATTCTGCAGTTCGTTTGGAACTCAATTAGCTGCAAATAGTTCAAAATTGTTCATTTTTTAATAAATGGCTTTGCGGAAAGTGACCCAAAACCTGCACATCTATTTCCATAACTTTTCTAACAGATATCCGATTTTAGAAATACAATGTTTTTTGTAGAAGAATAACCCAAAACCAGCACTTCTAATTCCATAACTTTTCTTACCGATTTCCTATATTAAAAAGGCATACTTTTAAAGACTTGTAGCTTAATTTTCTAAAAGTCTGCGTTAAAAAATTGGTTTGTGATTTCGAGTCGATTTTCTTGGAATTTTAATGATGTGACCCCTTTCAATTTTTGCGAAAAATGGCTTTGTAGAAAAATGACCCAAATAATGACCCATATAATTCCATAACTTTTCTTACAGATATCCGATTTTAAAAAGGTAAAGTTTTTATGTTTTGTGGTTTAATTTCCTAAGAATCTGCATTCAGATTTTGGTCCGTAATTAAATGTTGGTCCGTAATTAAATGTTCTGGGCGATTTGATAAAATTTTAAATTTTCAAAAATGGCTTTGTACAAAAATTACCCAATACCAGCACTTCTAATTCCATAACTTTTCTTACCGATGTCCTATATTAAAAAGGCATACTATTTAAAGACTTGTAGCTTAATTTTCTAAAAGTCTGCGTTAAAAAATTCGTTTGTGATTTCGAGTCGATTTTCTTGGAATTTTAATGATGTAACCCCTTTCAATTTTTGTCAAAAATGGCTTTGTAGGAAAATGACCTAAAACCTGCACAAATAATTCCATAACTTTTCTTACAGATATTCGATTTTAAAAACGCAAAGTTTTTATGTTTTTTGGTTTAATTTTCTAAGAATCTGCATTCAAATTTTGTCCTGTAATTAAAGGTCGATGTTCTGGGCGATTTAATAAAATTTAAAATTTTCAAAAATGGCTTTGTACAAAAATTACCCAAAACCAGCACTTCTAATTCCATAACTTTTCTCACCGATGTCCTAAATTAAAAAGGCATACTTTTAAAGACTTGTAGCTTAATTTCCTAAAAATCTTTGTTAAAATATCTGTTTGTCATTTCGAGACGATTTTCTTTAAATTTTAATGAATGGAACCGGGGTTAAGTTCCATATTCAAAATATACTTATCTTTAAAAAAGTAGGCCAGCATCGGTTTGAGTCATTGCTAACATTTAGCTGAGTTACAAAAAAATATTGTCGGTTAATGTTTGCCTCTGTTAAAATAAAAGAGAATTTGACTTTCCCTGTTTCCGTTTCTTGATAAAATTCTGTAAGTTTTCACCACTCCAGACCTAACACACTGTTAATCTAGGCACGTTGCACTCAATATTCCTGCCATGTAAGAATAATAACAGAGGGTTTGCAAGAAATGGAATGGAAACGTTAACAGCGTGCAAGTGCTGTGTTAACAGTTGTAAGAAAATATCGTTAGAGACGGATAAACGTCGATAGTCTCTGTCAAACATCGATATAACCAATATTTCGGAAACATCGATGACATCGATGTTGGCATCGATGTTTCTCCACGTCTCGCGGTGAATTGGCGTGCTGTTTAGTTTTGCAGTGAAATGTTAGCGAAACGTCGAACTAACAAAAGAGAGAGATGGACGGATAAACATTGATAATCTCTGTAAAAATCGATATAACCGATATTTTGGAAACATCGATGACATCCATGTTGGCATCGATGTTTCTCCACCTCTATACCACCTCTACACCCCTCTACTATCCGTACCATTGCAAATTAAAATTAAAATGTTTATTGAAATTTGGTGCTTTCTGGCGGCTTATGTGTGTGTAAAGATTTAAAGAATACGTATATAATATAAAGACGCAATTTGCAGCTAGTGAACTCAAGGTAATAATGCAAACCAATTTGTGGAAAACAAAAGGCAGCTGTGTGTGGGGGCCTGAGTGTGTGTGTGTGAGAGAGTTCTGATTGCGAGTCCTTTTAAATTCCGAGAAATCGCCTGAAGTGGGGCCCATATACATAGAGCCTTTGAAATATATATCTCAAGGGGGAATCGGGGCAAAGCCGGGGCGTCCAATATGGATGGCTAACAACGGGGCGACAAACCTAACCTCAAATCCTGGGCCCAAAACCCAAACGTGACGAAAGACAACAAAGCAAACAAAGCGAATAAGGTCAGTCAATCCGAACCCGAATCCGGATGGAGAGCAGCACAACAACGATGTGGCAGTCCCGATCCCGCTCCCAGATATCCAGCCTGATTGCCTACTTCGAAAGCAAGCAGCGGACCCACCAATATAACCAAACTAACCTCTGCCATCCATCTAATCCTGATCTTCTCTTCTGATCCTCTACAGGGCGCGCCCACAAGGAGGCCAAGGCCAAGAAGCTGCTCGACATGGTGAAGAAGCGACAGGCGGACAGCCACGACCACGACCAGAGCTCCACGGACTCCGGCGACGAGGAGCTGCACCACCGCAATGCACTTGGTTCCGCCGGACAGGCGGAGGGAGCCACGCCCACCACCGCCACCTGCCAGCATATCAAGAAGTCGGTGGATGCGGCCGGACTCCGGCGGGTCCTTAAACCGACGGGTCTCCTGTACGAGTGTTCCCAGTGCCTGAAGCTGGGCAAGACGACGACCGGCCCAGATGGAGCAGCTCGGTCCTCCGGCGCAGCTGCCGGAGAACCCGGGGACTTTGAGTTCGACAGCACACTGTGGCTGTGCCTCAAGTGCGGCAGCCAACTGTGCGGAAGGTCCCGGCACAAGCACGCCCTGGAGCACTACCAGGTGGGCAGAGGAGATCCTACAGAGATACCAATGGTACCTCTTCTGATTCAGCATTCTTATATCCATGATACCTCTATCTAGTTATCTTTTAAAAGCAATTCGATTTGTCTTGTCTTGTCCATCAGATTCTGGGTAATCTGGATTCGAATTCATGTTTTCTGTATTCCGATATCCATGCAATCTCTTCAAATTTAACACTGCTATATTCATGATGCCTCTATTATTATCATTACTCTTTAAAAATTGCCTTCCCTGTTTTTTATGTTCAATTCCATTAATCCTGTCTTGTCCATCAGATTCTGTATAATATGTACTCCATTTATCGTATTTATCATTCCCTTTCTTCTGTTCTTCTGTTAATTCAAAGGCAAAGATTCACTTCCGTTCTGTTTTGAGGTAAAACTTTAGGAATGAAATGAATGTTTTTACAGTATAAAAAACAGCTTCAGTATAGCCAAAATACATGCGAATTCTAAGAACTAAATGGATTCGAACACGTTGGTAAATTAAAGAGAAATTTCAAAAACAGGATTTTTAGTTTTTTAGCACCAAACATGGAACTACATATACATGTTTTATTTTTATGAGTTAATTTTAAATTAACGTAATATTATCTTTAAAATCAATCAATGTAGTCCTCGAAGTATAATTTGTGTTCTAGAATTTCAAGGTAAAGTAATGTTTTTGAATCTTACTAGCATCATTTATAATTAATTTCGTTGTAAATTATATTACTTACCTTATAGCACAGTCTTTCTGTATATAGTCCTAATCAAATACTTATGTGGACATTATCCTGCCTTTTGCAGACTCCCCACTCGGGCTCGCATGCTCTGGCCATGAACACGCGCTCCTTTGACATCTGGTGCTACGAGTGCGACATGAAGATCTGCTCCAATCTGCGCAAGAACCTGCTCGAGTGCGTGGAGCTGGTCAAGCGGCTGGCCCAGAAGCCGCCCACCAACACCGCCACGCCCGTTCCGCCCGCCATCGCCTACCTCCAGGAGAAGATCAAGACCACGCTGGAGCACCTTACGCCCATGGTGCCCATGACGGGCGGATCCTTCGAGGAAGTTGGCGGCGGAGCATGCGCCGCTGGCGGAGGAACTCGGAGCAGCCAGGTGGCCATTCCGATGCCACCGCCGCCCAGCTCGGGACAATCCCCCGCCGGCTCGCTGAGCAGTGTGCCAGGAATGGCCAAAAGGATTGGCGGCACCCTGGCAAGCGCCACGGCGACCGCTACCGCCACCGCGAATGGTAACAGCCGTCTCCCGACTGTGGAGTTGGCACGCAACGAACTGGACCGACTGCCCAGGGTGCGGGGACTGACTAATCTGGGCAACACTTGCTTCTTCAATGCGGTGATGCAGTGCCTCGCCCAGACGCCGTTTCTACTCCCCGTGCTAAGGGAACTGGCGGAGCCGGGAGAGGAGTAAGTTCACTCCACATGAAGCCTACTTGACGAGATCTAACTGATGTGCTCCTTTGTTCTAGATTCGTTTTGCCCGGCGGCACCTTCAAGCTGAAGGACAAGGGCGACATTGAGCTGCCCATGATCAAGGGCACCCTCTCCTCCTGGGGCGGACTCACCGCCGCTTTGGCCCAGGCCCTCGAGGAGCTCCAGGCGGGCGGCAGTGTGTTCACGCCCAGCAAGCTCTTCGAAAAGCTGTGCATCAAGTGTCCGCAGTTCACGGGCGGCGATCAGCATGATGCCCACGAGCTGTTGCGCCAGCTGTTGGAAAGTGTGCGGAACGAGGACTTGAAGCGCTACCAGCGCGTCATACTGCAGAACCTCGGCTACAAGGACCAGGACATTAACAGTGTGTCGGAGGTGATGCGACAAAAATGCAAGATCTACGGCAACCAGGCCGGCGACCGCATCCTGCGCCCAGAGCAAGTGTTCCGCGGCTTCCTCGTGTCGACGCTGACGTGCCAGGACTGCCACAGCGTGTCCTCGCGGCACGAGTACTTCCTGGACATGTCGCTGCCCGTGGCCGTGGAGAAGCCCCAGCCGCCGCAGCGCCGCAAGCCGAGCCCGGAGCTTTCGCTGGCGGCCAGCGGCTCCAGCGTCAGCTCCTCCGCCCAGAACCAGACCGCAGCCAGTCAGCCGGCGATCAACACCAAGTTCACGGAGGGCAGCGTCAACTTCACGGCCTCGTCATCGTCGTCCTTCTACCTGCACGCCGATCAGGAGGGTGCCCTGGGCCCCTCCAAGTCGCAGGTGAAGAAGGAGAAGGAGCGCGAGCGCAAGGCCAAGCGGGCGGCCAAGAACCAGCGCCACAAGCAGGCCCAGAAGCTGAGCCTCAAGCTGAACGGCAATGCTAGCGGCGGCGGAGGAAATGGCAGTGGCAATGGTTTCGTGAAGTCAGCGGAATCGCCGGACCCAGCGCTGGCCTCCTTGGGCGCGTCTGGCGACGCTGGCCAGGACAGCAATGGCCCCGAACAGCCCAAGGACCAGACCGCCGAGGACACCACTTCGTCCAGCGTGACCACCTCGGAGCATTCCGACGCCGATGTGGAGGACAATCTGGTGGAGGACACAGCTCCGCCCTCGGCCAACAATGCGTCGTCGAGCACCTCCGCATCCGCATCCTCGGCCGGTGGTTCGGCCAAGTTTTACACGGACAGCAACGGCAATGCCCAGCCGCTGAACGAGAAGCGCGACGACACGCCGGAGCACATGGACAAGGATTCGCTGGAGGAGGACGAGAATGGTGAGTGATGGAGCGGGCATCTTTCAGCTTACTACCCTTTCAATAAGTAATGATTGGTTGACTGGGTGTGTTTTGTTTTCATTCATTTGCCAAGTTTGTAATTTACAAAAATAACCTTTAAAGTGCATTCAAATGTAGAAATAATCTTGCTAAGTGACGCAACAAAAATTCAATTCAATTCAATAGCTATCAGCATCAGTCAATAAAGAGATTTATTTATTTAAATTCATTTAGCTAGGTTACCACTAACATTTCAATAACTATAAATTTACTAATTTTTATTGCCCAAAAATAACCTTCAAATGCATTCAAACTTACAAATAATCTTGCATTTCACAAAGCTATCACTATCAGTCAATAGATTTTTGTATTGTGAACTACTTGAATATAGATTAACAAGTATTCAATTTAATGCCTGTAGTTAGGGTTTGAATATTAGTTTAATCATACGTGTATATTGAGCAGGAAGTATTTTATTAACTATTTAACTACATGAGTATGGATTTAGAATTATTCAAAAGAATGCTTTTAGGCAAAGTGCGAATTAGTATAAGTTTATTTATGTAGTATTTGTTTATTTCGACCTAAATGGCAAGCCAATAATTAGGTCAGTATTCTGCATTAATGCATATTTATTTGAGTATCAGTCAATCAAAAGATTTCCGTACATATTGTGAAGTATTTGTATATAGATTTACAATGATTTATATTATTGCTTGTAGTTAGGTTCAGACTGAATGAAGTTGGTGATGATTCTGACTAATCCATTTTCTCTTCGATCGCGACCCATTCCAGACTCGGGTATCGCCACTAGTCCGGCACCCACCGCCAGCAACAGCAGCACGAGCACCAATGCCACTAACGACACCAACGACACCAACTCCACGGGCAACAACAATGCGGGTTCCAGATCCGGATCTTCGGGCTCATCGGGCGCCCTGGAGGAGGCCTCTGCGCCCGCGAGCCTGGTCAGTGCAGGGCTCTCCGAGAAGGGGGCATCCCTGATCCGCCAGATATCGGTGGGAGGTGGCGAGCAGCACGGCGCACTCAATGGCGCGGCAGGGGAGGCAACCGCGCAGCCGGATGTTACCGCCAGCCAGACACAGAATCAGCCACAAAGCCAGATCCAGGTCCAGAGCCAGAGCCAAACCCAAACCCAAACCGAAGCTCAGGCTGTGGCCCAAGCCCAGGCACGTGCGAAGCGGGTGCGCACGCAGAGCTACTCGGACTGGAGCACCACGATAGCACCGCGCTACCAGTGCGAGGATGGTGAGTGCTCCGTGCAGTCCTGCATGAACAACTTCACGGCCGTGGAGCTGATGACGGGCCAAAACAAGGTGGGCTGCGACAGCTGCACGCAGCGGATCAACGGCAGCGATCCGAAGGCCAAGTCGGTGAACACCAATGCCACCAAGCAACTGCTCGTGTCCAGTCCGCCGGCGGTGCTCATTCTGCATCTGAAGCGATTCCAGCTGGGCCCGCGCTGCATCTTCCGCAAGCTGACGCGCCCGGTGAGCTATCCCAATCTGCTGGACATCGCCGCCTTCTGCGGCTCCAAGGTGAAGAACCTGCCGAACATCGATCGCAAGCAGAAGAAGCTGCTGTACGCTCTGTACGGCGTGGTGGAGCACTCCGGCGGCATGTACGGCGGCCACTACACGGCGTACGTGAAGGTGCGGCCCAAGGTGACACCGGAGGACAAGCGCTGGAAGTTCCTGCCGCACGGCAGCAAGGCGGAGCTTGACCAGGACGATGACCAGCTCAAGAAACTGGAGGAGCTGCTGGCCAAGGAGAAGGCGCGCGAGATGCATCTGCATGCGATGGACGACAGCGACGACTTCACCAACTCCAGCAGTAACTCATCGACCTCCGACGAGGGCAACGCCCCGGCCACGCCCCTCGAGGAGCAGCCGCAGCAGCAGCAAACGCCACAGGAGGAGGCCGCCCACGTGCAGGCGCCGCCGGGCAAATGGTATTACGTGTCCGACTCCCGCGTCCAGGAGGTCAGCGAGGACACGGCGCTGAAGGCCCAGGCGTATCTGCTTTTCTACGAGCGCATCTACTAGACCCTCGATGATAAGATCCTTGGAGAATGAGTATAAGGATGAGGATTAGGATGAGGACGAGTGATGAGTGATGAGTAGGAACATAGGAACATGTCGCGGGAGTCTAACCGGAAGGGGAGTCTGACAGATGGTTTTATTCCATCAACTAGCTTAGGACCATGCTATACATATACATTTATTAATTACAATTTTTTTTTTGCTGGGTTCGTTGTTAGTTTCGCTCCCCTTCCCCAAAAGTCCAACTTTGATTTATTAATAATTTTTTGAAAACTGCATTTCCGGTTGGACTGATGGCGCAGAAAGAGACAGAGTGGCGGAGAAAGAGAAGGCAGCTACTCACACATGCCAAATGCATTTGGTTTTTCCCACTCAAAATTCATTGTACAATTTTGGTTAACTTTTTTGGGACAAGCTTTAGTTAGTTAAAGGAAACGGAGGAAGACACACGCGCACTCATTTTAAATTTCAGGAGTTTTGGATTTTGTTTAGTTTTAGATTTGTTTTTTTTTATTAGTAGTTTCCGAAAAGACACTAAAGGGAAATTAAAATGTTTATTGGTTGCAAGTTCTCTTGGTTCCAACATTGTCCAGAACTATGACAGAACGTTACTTAAACCACAAACACCATAAACTTAAGAAAAGCTCGGAAAACCCTAAAGAAGATCGCCGTAAACTGAATATTCAAACCAACAAAACATACGAAGGGAAAACGAGAAGGAATAAAGCCAAGAGAAAAACTATTTGCTGATGTTCATAAGTTATAACGAATACGAATGAAATAAATACAACCAATTGCTCGCTTCTGCCAATAAACTTAACTTTGCAGTAACTTAACTTATATACACCTACTATATATACACACTATATTACGGGCCCATATACACATACCGCCCACTTAGATATTTACAATTTCAGCCGAGAAGTAAATGTTTTGAACCTACGTAGCGAACGAAATGGTAACAAGAGATTTATACAATAGCGAAACATAAATATACAAGACAGTTTATCTTATGACCTAGGCTTAACTATCGATTAAATTATGATAACTAACCATGTATATTAAAGAGAGAAACGATTTGAGAATGCAAAAAGTTCGCTTGTGATTTATTCGATTTCCGACGAAGAGGATGTTTTTGAACAAGGTTAGGAATTGGCGGCACTGATCATGTAAAACACTTTAAAATCGGGTTAAATACCTGTTTGGTTAGCAAATATATAAAATAGACATTTGGGAAACTTTTACTTCATTTGAAATATTTGCAAGAGCTCAACTTGTTCAGAAAAATCCGGCACTATCCACGCATATTAACATAGGTTTCGTTTTAAAATTTAAGCTTGAGTAGTATATGTTGGTAAAGCTTAAATTTCTTTATAATTCAACAAATAAAAGTAAAAGCCTAAAGCAACTTTCGGGAAAAATACATTATGCATGTAAAAATCACAACAAAGCTTACATGAAACATCTACATGTAGCGTGCATGCCTAATGTATGAAGTAAAGTAAATGAATTTTTTACCCAATAAATATGATACGGTAAATCAACCTTTTCGGCTATAAATTAAAAACATATTTGTGATAAATACATTATTAATGAAAGTCTTTTAAGTAATAACAATAAAATGTACGATTCAAAATTGATTTTAAATATGTATTTTAAGTGGATTAAATTCAAATCCCAATATATTGAGGCAAGCTTTATAAAGTAGAACTGGAGTGATGATGTTTTCAGTCCCGTTCCCAGCTTATCAGTCGATCTGCGATCCCATCTGACCCCATCTCATCCTATTCCATTCCGGCGGCAGGTGACCAAGGTCACGTCGCACTAGACGCTCAAAGCTCTGTTTTCCGGCGGTTCCATCGATTCCCTCCAGTCGCACAATGAGAGCTCCATTGTTCGGATTGTGGTGCTGGCTGGGATTGGGATTGCTCCTAGCCTCTGATTCCGGGGTGGCTTCGGCCAAGCGGTTCTTGCGCTGCGAACTGGCCCGAAAACTGCTCGATCAGCATGGGTTTGAACGCAGTCTGCTCTCCAATTGTGAGTGGAAAAATTAAACAGTATAACAAAGATATTTGCCGATAAAATAGATATTTTCATAGTTTGTGTCTTTGTAATGAGTAAAAACTATAAAAACTTTCAGAAATTGATTGAACAAATATTTTATTTTTCAACTATTTATTAACACATTTAAAATTATTTTGGGGGCTATCATTAAAATATTAAAAAATTAAAAAATCAGTAACTAAATAGAGTTCGTTTGAGTTATATGATTTCTTGTTTCTCCATCTAAGGGATTTGTTTGCTGGAGCACGAGAGTGGATTAGAGACCAGCAGGATCATCACGAATCCGAATGGATCACGCAACTTCGGGTTGTTCCAGATCAACAGCAGGTTTTGTCTGGAGGGAAGACCTGGTGGCACCTGCAATGTGAAGTGCGAAGGTCAGAATAGTCCTCCAGGATGTCCATAATAATTTTGTAATTTTCTCTATTGTCGCACTCTATTTTTTAGATCTCCTCGATGAAAATCTTAGGGAATCGGCCGCTTGTGCCAAACGCATCCAGACATCCGATGGCTTTCGGCACTGGAATGGTTGGCAACGCTACTGCCGCAACACCCAAAATCTGCCTAATCTTAAGGTCATCTGCGGGATCTAGCAAACAATAAGTGATTTAATGGGGTCAACAGTAGTCATCTGTATTTGAATTGAGCATAATAAAAATAAAATAATCATCACTTTACAAAATTCCCAAAAAAAAATATATTGGGATTGATAATGACAAAGTTGTTGGGTTTCCGGTGTCGTTAGTTTGAGTATTAAGTTAAAAAAAATTTTAGAAAAAAATTATTTAAATCAATATTCATGTGGATCAGTATTCATATGCATATTTTAATACAAAATGTAACCGTTGTGTAGCTTGAAATACGATCAATTAAAGACTATGCAAATAGCTTTTACGATTTTGTTCTCTCTATATTATATTTTCCCACATAAATTAATTTTCAAGTTATAGCAAGCTTTTTGCTCTTCAGCTTTTTCGTAAAAACTTTGTTAGCTTTTCAGAGCAATTGAGTCACCTCGTGAAATTACCCCACTCCTCACTTTTTGTGTAGGGGGACTATACTATCTAGCTTACGTGGGGCTTTCGGACTCGTACAAACGTGGGATTTCATTTGGCGACATCGGCCGAACGATTCGGAGCGTTTTTTTCGTTTCAACTTGTTCAAAAAAGACTTGACCAAGAATTTAACAAAAAAATATGGAATATAAGAAAAGTCAAGAAAAGAAAATTCCAGTGCCAGAGATACACTCTTTTATTACAATATAGATATACTTTGCGAAGTATATGCCATGTAAATTACTGGCATGTGATATTGTGTTTGCCCCTGATTTCTGAACCCCTTATATAAGACCCTCCCGCCCCGTATAAAAATACATATATATATATATATATAAATGTGACTCATTTCCCTTCCCCGAACCGGTTCTCCGGAGGAACTGTGCGAGCTTTGGCTGATCAAGTGGTCTTGGGACTCAGTCGTGGAGCTGCGGTGTGATAAAATTGAAGGCAAAATAAAAACTCAAGTGTAATACTTATTTTTTGTTTTCGTGTTCAAGTCCAAGACCCCATGAAAACCTATTCTCCCATTTGATAAATAAGTGCACCGCCCTGAAATGATCTCTAATGAAATCTTTCCAAATCCCCCTATTATCTTAGAAAATTACGTGAATAAAAATGAAATATATGATATCGTCTATCTGTGAATTTAAATCTAGCTTCAACTTTTTTCCATATCACAAAATGCTTATAAAAAATGTGAACAAAATTTATGAGGGATTCTTATAAAAACATGAATTTTATAAAATCAGTGTGATGAAATAGAATTAGTATTCCAATTAAAATCTTGAGATTTTATGTGTAAAATAATTTTTAAAAATAATTTTGTAAGAACCATTAAACAGTTTATTAAAAAATATATTTCAAAAATTATTTTGCTTGCAAATAACAATAAATAGATTATTTCTATGAGATAAATCGGGTTTTCTAAGTCTGATCTTAAAAATATATTAATAATATAATATTCTATGTTGCGTAAAATTTGTGTTGATCAGCAGTGCAGTGAAATTATGAATAATAATTATTATTGTGATTTAACAACTAATCTTAATAAAAATGAATAAAAATATATATAAAATAAAAAGAATAAATATCGATTAGTGATCTTTACAAATGATGCGATCAACAAAGTGCAAGAGCGATTACTAGAACAGTGATTGTGGAGCATTTTGTGGATATCCATTTGAGATGAAAATGAATGACATGATCCTTGGTCCCTTATACCAAAATATCCAGCAAAGTGAATTCGGTTCTTTGTAGACTATGAACATTGTCTGGAGGCTTCCACATTTTATAATTTCCAGACCGTTCTGTATCAATTTCGATATTTTCATAAACTTGGGAAATGCATCATAAACTCGATTTCATTTACTTGGATCACTATTATATATTTATATTTATTATATTTTTTTTTTTGGTTTGGGGCTATTTCATCACATGGCGAAATTAGTGGAAAAAATTCTCTGCTCTTTGTTTGCCTTTTATTTTGTTTTGTTTTTTTGTTTTTAGCCGACAATCAGAGAACGACGCTAAACCCACGTAGTCGATAGCGAATTGTGCAAACAAAATCCAGTTTCGTTAGTGTTCGTGAGAAAGCTATCGGCAACAGGCGAGCTTCCTTATCGTAGATTTTAGGGAAATTTTATTAAAGATGGCGTCACAAATGGAAAATTAAGTAACTATTTTAAATAAATTTGCTAAGATTTCAACATTGAATAGGTCAGAAAATTAAATGTCCATTATAATAAAAATAAATCAAATGTCGATGATTATAATGTTTCCATTCAAGTTTAAAGTATTTTACTAATGATAAATATTTCAGGCTGAAGTGATTCTTTAAGCTGAGAGCATGTTTAAGTAATTTGTTCCTAAATATATATGGCTCATTTTTAAGGGCATAATAAGTATATTATTACATAAGTATAGAACATTTTCTTAAAATCGATGTTTTTTTTGTTCTGTGTCTGTATGGGGATTCGTATTGGCCCAGAGGAGTTCCACTGTACCCCAATGGCTCTCCGTTTGTCTGCGACGCATTTTGCAGTGTTCGAGTATTGGGGCGTTATTGCCGCTACCCTTGCCGCTGCCGCACAACCACCGCCCCTCCAGTTGGCCGCTTTACCGCTCTGCTGGCGCCGCAAAGTGCCGACGAACGCCGACGCCCGGAGCGTATAAAAGTGCCGGCCGGCGAGCGGTTGTCATCAGTTCCCAAGCTTTCAGCTTTGTAAAAGCGAATGCAACACCAAACAGGAAAACAGACAAGAAAAACGAAACAATCCAAGCCAAAACAATATTACACCATCGAAGGTAAATCGCCGAGAGAAAACAAGATGAGCGAGTTGGCCAAATTGCAGGAGCAGGATCGGGAGCAGATACCCCAGGAGCTGCTCGACTGCGACATTGAGTTCGACGAGGAGCTCCCTGCACCCAAGGAGCAGGAGGTAAGGTGTGCTCCGGCCAAGTCCTCGGACAAGCGCTACTCCAAGGCCCTCAAGAAGGTGACCAAGGTGCAGCGCATGCTGGAGCAGGCCATGATCCTGCTGGCCAAGGAGGAGGCCAGGTTGCAGGACAAGGAGCAGGTCTCCAATCCATCCAAGAAGCAGCAGCAGAAGCAAGCCAAGAAGGACGGCAAGAAGGCCAAGAAGCTGGCCAAGAAGCTGGCTAAGAAGCTGGCCAAGGAGACGGATAAGGCGGGTGAGAAGGAGTCCTCCGACAGCAGCTCCTCCAGCTCCTCCAGTTCCAGCTCCTCCAGCTCGAGTTCCAGTTCGTCGTCGGAGGAGGATGAGGCTGAGCTGGTCAACTTCTACGGCAACGGCTGGGGTCGCAATCCTTGGCGCCGCGGACCTCGTGGCCACCATGGCATTGGTCATAGGTATGGTCATGGTCATGGTCATGGTATTAGCCACAAGCATGGCCACAAGCATGGCCACAAGCATGGGCGCAAACATGGCCACAAACATGGTCATGGACCTGGTCATCATGGTCATCATGGTCGTCCTGGACATCACCATCACTTGGGACCCCACTTTGGGCCCCACTTTGGACCCCATGGTGGACCCCATTTTGGACACCATTTGGGACCCCATCCCTTTGACTGCGACAGGCGGTCCTGCCTGAGTCCTTGGCAGGATCAGAGGCAGTTTTTTCGGTGGATGGGCCTGCCGTGGGCCCTGGACAATGCCACGGCCTGCCGGAGGAGCCGATCGCTGCCTAGACCTGGGCACGACCATCGTGGAGATCTCGGATTCGGGTTCGGATTCGGACCGGGATACGGATACGGACATGGCCACCCGTGTCGACCACATGACCGTCGAGTAGAGAGATCCCTCTCCCGTTCTGGTTCCCATTCGAGGGGGGAGAGGAAGTGCATGGGCAAGAGATCCAAATCCAGTTCCAGCTCTAGCTCGAGCTCCAGCTCCAGTTCCGAGGATGAGAAGAAGGCCAAGAAGGGCAGGGGCAAGTGCAGGGGAAGGGGTAGGAGGCAGCGCTCCTCTTCCAGCTCCTCCTCGAGTTCCAGCTCCTCATCGAGTTCCAGCTCCAGTTCGGATAGTGAAGTGCAGATGAGGCACAGGCGCGGCCATCACGGGCATCATTTTGGACCTCCGCATGCCCATCACTTTGGGCCACATCCGGGACACCATGGACATCACTTTGGGCCTCATCCGGGACACCGTGGACACCACTTTGGGCCTCCCCATCACGGTCTGCATTTCGGACCGCATCGTGGACCCCATCAAGGAGCACCCTTCGGTAACCCTCTCTTCCACCATGGACCGACCACTGAAGGACCTCCGCCAGTCATTCCCTTTGGAGGACCACCAGCCGAGGGCCTAGATCGTCGCGGTCGATCCTTATCCCGACCCCGATCCCACTGCCATAGGGAGAATCAGGAGAGATCCCATTCCCGGGGTCAGGAAAATTGCGAAAAGGGCAAGGAGAACGCAGGCCAAGACAAGGAAAAGGAAAAGTGCAAGAAGGGCAAAAAGAAGCATGGAAAACATGGTCATGGAAAGCATCATGGACCCCATTGTGGTTAGGCTATCGCGACCAACATCAAAATTCCTTCAATGTATTTATATACCCCCAAAAAAGCTTTATTATTGTATACAAAAAAAACATTTAAAATTATATATAAATTTAAAAAAGTGAATAAAAACGAAAAACCAAAGAAAAATCTGTTGTATTTATTGTGGAGTGTTGAAACTCTCAACTATAATAAACTATATATCAATCCAATAAAAGGTTAATAAAATAAATTATGAAGTGTTGAAAACTCTCCTAAAAATATACATTTATTTATTGACTCGAATTTGATTGTAATTTGTTAAACATATAGTCCTCATTCCATACTGTTTTTGGGATTAAATGAATACATCAATCCAAAAAAAATTAAGTTAAACGAAAAACCAAAGAAAAATCAGTTGTATATATTTGGGAGTGTTGGAAAGTCTCACAAAAATGCACATATATTTGTTTATTTTCCACTTCAGCAATTTGTCACTTATTTATTAAAACCACTGTTTTTTGGATTACCAAGCTGATAAATTGGGCTCCCGCCTTTAATTACATTTCTTACATTACATTATTACATTACTAATTATATTTGACTACTCAGCTGAGTTAGCTATGGGAAATTATTAAATTGCATTATTAACGCATCGAAAATGATAGGGACATCAAAAACGCACACAAAGCGGGCAAATATGGCCAAAACAAATTTAATCCCATTTACAGTCATTAAAGTACTCAAAGGGAGTGAAAAAAACAATTTCAAATAAATAATGACCGTGCAAATAATTAGTTTTGTTAGTGGTGTCGTGTGGGAGGGTAATGAAGTATCGAACAGATAGTGGCGAGGTCATAAGGCTTAGGGCATGGCGAATCCAGATAAGAAGGGTATTCCTAGAGAGGTTCTCCCCACTCAAATGACGATTCAAAGACACCTTATCGACAAGGCCTTGTAAATGATAACCCCTATCTCTTCGTTTTCAGGTGTTGCACCTTTGTAAATATGATGATGGTGCTCAGCTGAAAGGTAATCCAATTAAAAGGACCCAAGCAACCACAGTAGCCTTTAATTAGCTGGACATCTTGTTGGTGGAATGGTTTCGGCATGTGAATGGATGTTTGGATGGACCTTCCCCTATTAGTTCGAGCTTTGAGAACACTTTGCAAGCAACTGTTCTCAGTTGCGCAGGAGAAGAGCTAAGCTGTTCCTTAGTTTGGGTATAAACGACAATCAAATCATCTTTATGAAACGCGGCAATATTAAACTAATGGTCACTGAATATCTAAAATACAAATAACACAAATTTACAAAAAAGTAAATAAACATAAACGCAAATAACCCATTTTGGAAATGGACTAGTAACTTCCTTGTGAATTTTTTTAATATGTAGGCTTAGAAAATCCTTCAGGGCCTTGTAATAAAGAATTCCTGCTCAAAAAAACCATAAACGTAAGCTTAGCAAATCTTTGAAGGGAGGGCTTATAATGCACAATACTATACCAAATACACTTCTTGTCTCCAGTGCAGGGTGCACACTCTCCAGCTTTCTCCTGCTGTTATTAGCTTAAGAGAGCGCTAAGAGAGTCAAATACTGGGTACACCCCCATGGGGAACACTTTGCCCCGACCAGTGCAAGTTTCCCCTAATTAATGGGCGGCGGGCGAATGGGAATTGCTTTTGTCTATAGCTTGTCTGGCAGATCGGTGGGAATGGGGCGTACAAGGGGTATACGCTTTGGGGGTACGCACCCGCTGAAGTTGTGGGCCAAAGTTGAAGAAACGCCGGGTAGTTGGCCTGCGTGTTTTAAGTGCTGTCTAATAATGAAACACCGCAAACTACGGGAGCGTTTGAGCTTAAGGCCCCCAACTCATGACCTTTTGAGCGGTGGACCAGGAAGTCGCCGTCCTGGAAAAAAATCACCTTTCCCTCGTCAAACGGCAGGCAACAGGTGATTGAAAAAACACAAACAAATCTGAGCGTGCATTTTCAAAGGAAAAGTTTATTCCATTTTTTGTGACAATGTGACAGGCGCAGCAACTTTGTTTTGCCCTTTTTGTTGTTCGTTGTTTTATGTTGTTTACAGACATTTCATAAAGTTGGTTTGTTTTTTGTCAGTCAATTTGAACAGTGAGAAAAAAACATAGTTTGAGTTCACGGCTAAGCTAATTTAAAAACAATGTTTAAAGTGTTAGAAATTGTGTTTTATAAGTTTGTTATTTATTTACATTTCAAAACATATACAATATTCAAGCTTGCATTGGAGACTAAATATAGAAATCTTTATTTTGGTATTACATAAATAGAAGAAGAGAATTTAACCTTCACTGCTCAACCTTCATTGTCACAAGCAGGACTTCACTCGGTTCAAAACTGAAAATTACTGCCAACGGAAAGCTATCTGTTTTTCAATTTTCCAAAAAGAAAGAGCGATTGAAGGGAAAAATAATAACAAACCCAAAAACTGAAAGTGTGCCATGAATGGGGGACGCTGCCGGAAGTGGATTTTTGAGCGGAAATAATTTTGCCACATGTTGGCAAAATAAAAACACGAAGAGGGAAGCTGTAACAGCGTAATGCTAAAACAAAGTCACGCGCAAAAAATCGGCGGGAAAAGCGGGGAAAATTGCGGCGGGAAACGGGGACGTGGCGCAAATCCTTCCGTTGTCGTCATTGTCGAAAGCTTAAAATTCAATCTTAGCAAAGGATCCACCACATCCTACTCGTTTCTTCGAACCCCACTTCCTGTTTCGCCCCATTTGAGATTTTACTTTCAAACGATACGTACATATATATAGTATATATATTTTTTAATAATTTTCTTCATTTCCCTTCAGACAGGTGGAAAAAACTTAGGGGCTTATTTCTGTGTGTGATAAACGCAGGGGGCAAATGGGAAGGTAAACTCGGCAGTCGAAACACTTTTTATTAAAATAAACTTACATTTTCTGTATTCCTTGTTTTGACTTGGGAGACTAGGGTTGCCTTCAAATGAGTACTCTAAAAATAGTAAAGTTAATAAAGCGCCTTAAGGTAAACAGCAGTATATTAAAAAGATTCCATTGCATTTCTGTAGTATTTATTCCTCATTTTCTGGGAATTTAATTGACCCTGAGTAGTGAGTGCAGGGAACTGCACAAAGCAATGGCATAGGTCGTCATAGAAAAACACAATAAATATATCACAATGCTCTGCAGATACCGTAGAATGCTGGAGCGATTTCGCCTTTGTTGGCCTGTTCTGCTTAATAAGCGACAGCCGAAAAGTATGCACCCCGTTGCAGTACTGAATGGAATTCCTGCTCTGTAATATCATGGCAAATAAGCTGAGATGACAGCAGTTCTCCTTGTTGCCCCCCAAACTGATATTTTTCTTTTTTCGGGACCTCCACTCTCGGCTAACTGGCAAACAATGGCCGCCGTAATACTACACAATAGATATTTGTCAGGGGGACAGGGCGTTGCTAGGTGCGAATGCAGATACACAGAAAGTTATACGAATGTTACGTGAGCAGAGTGCCAGAGCAGTGGAAAGTGTAACAATGGGCGGGTGGTGACCCCGACACTTTTCCCCGCCCCGCCCCGCCCTGCCAATGATAACCCTTAGCCCAGTTGCAACGCATTTCGTATGCAGCTCTTGTCCGGCAACGCAACCTTTACGGTTCTGGTTCTGGTTTTGTTTCTTCCGCCCCCTAATATTCCATGACCATGCTTTTTGGTTCCATTTCCACCAGCCACCAGGGCTAAACAAACAAGGGAAAAGATGAAGACGGAATAGTGGGAGCAAAATGTACGGATAAAAAGTGCAATTCGCAAGGACAACGTTGCGTATGCGCGATATTTAAGACAAATATTTGGACTTCAGTACACCCGTTGCTTTGTTGTGTTTAGTTAATTAGAATGTTGAGTAAGCAAGAACCATTGACAGCAATTAAAACTTGAAAATATGTTGAGAGATGAATTGATTAGATCTACAGGTAATATAAAACGAGTTAAAGAAAATATACAAAAAGCCAGGTCGATTTTGCTTGAGCCCTGATATGAAAATCATGTTGTTATTATCATTACAACTTCTAAAGTATACAACCACCCAAAACAAGATGCAAAGACACAAAGTGCAATTGCGAGGACAACGTTGCGTATGCGCGATATTTTTGGCGAATTATTTTGCTTCAGAATACGAGCTTATTTGTTTCTTTTTTTTTTTGAATCAGCTATAAATATGCGTAATATGAAAATCATAACATAACATCATTTTTAAAATATACTAATACCTATTAACAAAAACAATACACTCTTAAGGTACTATATAAAAGAAAACGATGCAATCGCAGGCAAAACAAAGTCTTTAGAATCTTATGGCGCCAATTAAAAATCTAAAGCAAGAAATTTTGAGAAGCAGCAACTAAAACCTTAAGCTTCAGGAGAGGCTTCTGAGTAGAGTATGGCAAACTATGGAGAAAAAATATTTATGCGCAGAAATGCCAATGCGAAAATGGCCATAAATATTTGGGTATTAAAAGCTTGGTAATTGGAAATGAAAGCGTCGCAAAATAAAAAATGCCGCCCGAAACGGCAATGAATTTAAATTGGTTGGTTGGCAAAATGTTGCAGACACTAAATTATACCAGAGCTATATGCAAATATAAGTGTTTCAGTTTATTGGGAATTGGATTGAATGGTTCCCCGGGCGAAAGGAGGAGAAATATTATTTTAAGCACTGTCAATAATTAATGGATATTCGAAAATGCAAGCCAAACTAGCTTAAAGGCATTTGTAAACACATTGCTGATGTATTTGGTGAGACGAGCTTAAATTTTAAAATTTCACTTTTTGTAGGGCAATTTTTATGGCAATTAATTTGTTGTGCTAAATCTGCATAGAAGATGTGACAAATTTTACGCTATAAAAGCCAATTATTTCATTTACTTAGTCCCTGCCCTCGGCTAGCATACCCACACCCACGCACACACACCCACATGCAAAATTAAATCAAAATCTTTATTAAAACATTTTATGCAAATGAATAAATAAGCAAGTGGCGGACAGGAAAAAAAGAGGCAGAGGCATTGAGAGCAAAACTGACTGACAGCCGTCAGAGACGTTTCAGACAGAGACGGAGATACTCATGGTGTGAGGGAGATGGCAACAGTTACACATTTACATAAATATTACAAGGCTATTACTTGCCGCCCATGTGCCACGCCCCAACGCCCTCTTCATAGGCAAATACGAGCGTGTGTGCATTACAATAATATGAAAATTATTTGTAATGTAATTTCAAGTTAATAAATGTTCATTTTCATATAAAGCGACAACTCATTTTACAATGCCAGCAGGTAAGTGTGTGAGTACACTGTGAGAAAAGGGGGTCTCTTTAAATTCTGGCTCATACTCACAGACTTACTTTTTAATATTTAATCATTAATTTGGATCACAGTTTTTTTTTGTTGGAATGCATATATTTCATAAAAATAAAAGAATATGTGAATGAATTGAATTTGTTGCAGTGCATAGCAGGTAGAATGGTAGCCGACAATGAGTAAAGTAACGGCAGGAGGAGTTGTGGATGGTGGAATAAAGGTGAAAGCCAAAAGCACGACAGGAAGTAAAGTTGTCGAAAGTGAATTTGCATAAACGTATGAAATTTTAATATTTACGACAAATTTTCAACAGCTTCTCCACACCCCGAAGAAATACCCAGCAGAATCTCGGCCGCACACACACACACTACCGCACCGTGCACTCAACTTTCTCCTACACTTTCACCGGTTTCCCTTTGAGCTGCATATTTTCGGGCGCGCACACACAAAAAGTTCTCCCAGCCTACGAAAATTCACTCAGTCAGTTCCTGTATGTAGATGTACACGTAGATGACAATGTTGCTTTCCGGCTGCGAAAGTGGGCGCTGAATCGAGGGGGAGTGGCAGGAGAAAGGGGCGGGGCGGGGCGGAGTTGGTGAAGAAAGGCACTCACCGAGTGTAAACTAAATTGAGTTAGCACTGAATTGGGCAATGAGCACGGAACTTGAGGAAGGGTCCTACACCGAGCGGATTCGCCTCAATTGCGGGTGTTGCAAAATTAAATCTGGGTCGCATTAATAGGGTGAATAAGTCGTAGTTTAACTGGAGTTACTCAGTGTGGTGGTTTCCTTCTGTTTAAATTATGCATTTTAAAAACAAAACTTTTCACAGGCAGTGTATCATAAATTTGCTTTTAATTTGTACTAATTAAATATGACATATTTTGTATAACCTCTGAATTTTGAAAATTAAGTTATTTTTTTAGTCTACAAAAATGATAATAAAGCACTCACAAACACAGTTAAAATCCTTGGATAAGGAAATATGCCTAGTATAGTATTTTGAGCCCCAAATCATCGCCAGAGTTCCATTTCCCACAGGGGATTATCGATTTGGGCAGTCCGATTTACCGAGGCGGAACTGTTCCAGTTTCGGGTAATTCATTTGGTCACACCAGGTGGGCACTGCCTCAAAAGGACTTGGACTTGGAATAATTCCAACGATTTGATTCGATGTCCACTTTGCAAATGCAAAATGGCCCACGCCAGGATGCTGCCAAATTGGTATTTGGGCGTTGTGATTATGGGGAGTGCAAGAGCCTGGAAAACTTTGGTTTCTGGCCAGCATATAGAGCAGAAATAACCTTTGTTTATCGGTTCATTAGCATTGGACCCCGCTGCTATATCGCCATTCGCCTGCAATTAGCACCGCCATTTAAATGATGCCCTACAATCTGCAACGCTTAAACACTCTGTTTACTCCATCAGTCAGCTTAAATGTTAGTTTAATCGCTTTGGACTTAAATACGCATATAAGTAGCCCAATTGTTTTCTAAATATTCTCTTTGAATCGACTTCATGTTCGGTTCGCTTTTAATGTACTTTTTAATGGCTTTTATTGCCCTGGTCAATCGGTTTTCGATTGTTTTTGAAAAAATCACTCTACGCATTGAAGCACATTAAATTGCCATTGAGCATGGATAGCATTCGTAATCGACGATTGGCCCTCGACCGCCGATGCCCGACCCCCGACACCCGACCCTTGACCTCCAGCCCCACATCTGACTTCTCAAATTGGCCATTGTCAAAGTTTACTCTGCCATACCCTTTGATGGTTAAATTGTTGAATTGTTAAATTAACTGGCAGAAGGCGTTTAAATGACTGCGAAGAGTGCACTTCCTAGCAGGTTTTAAATCATTTTATTTAAAAATACAACTGAGCTATAGTGTTAATTTATCAAAGGTTATCAACTAAAACATATAATTTCCTTTTTTCGAATTTAAAGAGTCCTTTTACTCATGTCAGAATATAACATTTATTATAATATAATTAAATATATAACATATTTAATTCCTCTTACACAAATTTGTATAATTTCAACTGAAGTCATCATTCAGCGTTTACTGTCGCTGTTTTGAGGGTATCGTCTCCATTAACTTCCGGTCTTGTAAGTTATTTTTCGTATGCGAGCTGGATTTCAGATTTCATTAGATATTGATTGCCAACTTGCAGCCATGCAACGTGGATGATCAAAGACTGACGATTAGTTTTCCGCCCGCTTTTCCGCAGTCGAAGCCTGTTTCAAATATTTTCCCTCTGACTCTCACATCGTAATTTGGTTAAGGCGAAATCAGTGCACTGGTCATTTACAACATAAATGGAAAAAAAAAATAAGTCGTGCGCGTTCGTGTGTGTGTTTTAACGTTGTGCAAACAGAAAACACACAGTATTTCCATTTTAAAACTCGCAGTGGCTCTTGACAGTAATAAAACTTGAATTATTCAGGGAATTCGCTGATGGATTTATGGTCAAAAAGAATTCAAGTTATTGTGTATGAATTGTATTAAAAAAACGCAGAAAAAAATATAAAAAGAAAAATACAACATTTTTTTAATGTCTTATAAAAAGGGTTTTTGTTCTGACCATACAGGGCATCAAAAGGTTAAAACTTATTGAGATTATTGGAAACATGTCTATCTAAACTAGAGTCAAAAATAATTTTTTCAATAAAATAAGCAGTATTAAATCTGACATATTTTTACAAAGGCACTTATAAAAGACACGGATGTGGCATATTTAGAACACATTGCAATTTTTTTCTTATATGTGTTTTTCCATTTTCAAATTAATAAAAAAAATTGAAAATTTTTTGATGCAATGTTACTCTACAGCTTATTCTCTCGACACTTAAAACACTTTATCGAGTGTGTCCGTTGGCGGACAGCTTATTGTTTATGCCCCCTCTTTGGGCGGCTGCTGCCTGATTGTAATTAAAACTGCTTAAATTGCTGTCAATACAAACACACACCACGCTCCCTGGATATCCACCCCAAAAAACACCCAGCACCCTGTCAACACGACGTAATTAACGCTGCCCCCAAAAAAGTCGGAAAAAAGTGGGGAATCGAAAAATGCGGATAGTTTATTTGGGCTCAATAATGACTCATTGGAAAATTTCACTTACTTCTTTCTTGTTTACCTGTTTTATTGCCAATGAAAAAAAGCCGGTTTTAATTAAAAGCCTCCTGTCATTTTTATTGTTTGATGCGGTTGGCCTCATTACATATGGGGTGGCATTTGTTTGATGGGGGTTTTCCGGAGTTTTGCGCACTTTTCGGGGGCATGAGACTCTGAGATAGCGATATTTAATTGTTATTTAATTTTTGGTTTTGTAGGATGAACATGTCTGTTTGATGCGAGTTCATTGGATGAGTTTATTGAATTAATATTACATAAGCCAAAGCTCATTATTAATTGTACAGGTTCAAAGGAAATGTTTTATGTTAATATTTACTGGATAAAAAATTACAGATTTGTTGGAAAATCATTTAAAATATCTTAAATAAGAAGTTTAAATGGCATAAAGTCATTATATCAAAGATAGGGGCTTATTTTACTTAAAAAATAATTTTATCTTTTTACGACTTTGTACATTCTGCTTCACAAGTCTGTCCAGTTCCAATTTCCTATTTTATCCAACTCTTAACCAAAAAAATTCAAAAATTACGTTGACTTTCCAGCATTTATTGATCGCTTTGCTCACGCTCATTGAGCCTTTGCATATTAATTAAGTCGAGGACATGTTACATATAAATACTTTTCGTCTGAAGTGGCAGCTCTCGGTTTCCATGGCTGCAATCCTGGTCTTATCCTGCCACCAATAAGTCTCTCCGATTCAATTAAATGCTGGCAATGCAGCCGCAACAAATAGGTAATCAATACAGTCTGTGACATCGAACGGCAGGCTAGAGACCTGCTAAAGGACGCAGACAGTGCGGCACATGAGTGTAAATGTAGCCAGGGGCCAGGGGCCAATGGGCGATGGGCAAGGGGCGTGATTGATGTTTAGCATTTGACCCGGCAACTGCAGATTGCCTTCCGTTTTCCACGAGGACTTAGGCGAGTCGAGTTTGTCCTGGTTTGCCGAGTGCATCCTTCTTTATGCCATGCATAAATTACGTGCCACCAGCAAGGACTTTTCACTTTGTTAACTTTGTGAAAATTGCACAAACACACACCCACACAGTGACTTGGACACACATCCGGCCATCGGGAAAACTGTTGCTCCCGGCGAGAAAAGCAGTTTTCCTGCATTCTCCGAGATAAGACAAGCGGCTTATTGTCGCATCAAATTTAAGAGCTTCCGTAACTTCAAAAGAATTTCTTTTCGTTTCAAAAATTATGTATTTTATTTTGCGGCACGTACATATACATTAGCCGTTTATGATAATATATAAACTGAAAACTAAAAACAATAAAATGGGAAGTATAAGACAAGAAATAGAAACAAAAATAATCTAACATAGTATCTGCAACATTTAAGTAAGATACCGTTTTCTAGGATATAAATGAACTGTGCTAAAACTCGTGAAAATACCTTAAAGAAATACGCTAACCCCTCCATTTGTGCCGACGGAAATGGCGGGCTTGCAACTAATTGAGCGCATAAACTTTGGGAAACCGCCAGACAAGTGAAACCAACTACTGTGCCCAGCCAGTCCAATCGAATTTTCCGCGGGTGGAAAAGCGGTGCATTTACAATGAGCTTGCTGAACGCCACATATAAAGCTACTTGGATGGCATGTTAATTAACTAAAGCGTTTTAATGGCTCCTTTTTGGGTTGGGAAGGCGGGACGCCATTTAAATCTTTACTAAGCTGTTGAGCAAAGCGCATTAGATTGTAATGAGGGGGCGGCACAAAATGCTTTTATTTTCCATTATTTTGCTTTTTCTGCCTGGGCCAAGGTCATGGCTTGACAAGCCGCTTAAAACATTAACTTATTATTCCACTTTTTTCTCCCTGTTTCTGGGGTCTCAGTGGCAAAACAAAGGGGATTGCTTTTAATTATGACTGGGGCTAGACGAGCGGAATGTTTGAAGTTGCCATTGCCTCTAAGGCGACCTAGTAGACCCTTGAGGATCCGGCGACATTAGCCCAATGTTTGCTTCAAGTACAATAGGCTGGTGAACGAGAGGAAATCACTGATTGAATTTACAAAGCCTCATGATAATTATAATTATTTAAACACATGTATGCAGGAGACGGTAATTCAGTTATGGGAAACTATGGTTACCAAGAAAAGTGTCATGTACAATATTCGCAATTAAATTAATGCGACTTAACTATGAGTAATTGAATTTATTAACTGAAAATATGAACTTAATTCTGTGATATTAAGTACAAGCTTAAATAAATGTAATAATAACAAAATATAATTGAATAGATAAATTTCCAAACATAAATGTTGGATCACAAACCTTAAAACTCTAAGCCCTTAGAAAAGCCGTGCAAGGATGTTCACCACTTTTTAATTGTTCTCCGTAATTAGAGGCATTAGGAGCACATCCTCGCGAGGACACAAGTACAACTTTTTAATAGATTCTGCCGGAGAGAGGTAACTCCGTAATCCCAATTAACTTTATCAGCCAGCTGAAGACAATGACGGTAACGGGAGCCACAAGGTGTTGGCTCATCTGTTTTGAGCACTGCGAACAATTGCTCATCATTTGCGATTATCAAGGCCATTTGCAATTTGTTGAGCAGCAGCGGGACCTATTAGTAGGCACTACCTTCCCACCCAGGACTTCTTGGTGATCAAAGTACAAAGTACTGTCGGAATACAGAGGAGCAGCAGACCAAAAACCGAACGAGACGTGCTAATTGCCAGCATGAACGGCCTGGCCTCTCCACCCAACAAATTCGACGCAGAGCAGAGTCCACAACATTTCGCAAAAGCTGCCAAATTACGTTACACATACGCCACGTTGCCAGACAGCAAGCTCAGCTGGCAGGGGTTATGCAAAGTAATAGGCACCGCATCCACTTAATCAGACAATTATGTCTCCCTAATATCGAAGTAATCTTGAGCTTAATGCTTTTAATTTCGCCCTGCCGTTGAGGGCAATATTCCACACACGGAAATCGCGGTTTGAGTGCCAGGAGTCGCCATTTTTTCAATTAAAACCGCTAGACGCATGTCGCTACATGAAAGAATCGAAAATTGTTAATTGAGGACATAGACTCGACATGGCGATACTCCAGCTATCAGTAGGTTGGCAGCTACGGTTTCAAAAAAATAGAAAGTAGTTTTCTAAGGCCAATTTGCCCAACCTCTGAAATAGAGGCTTACTTAATAAGACGTGGTTAGGTTAATGTTTGAATTTCTTTTAACATTTTAGTTTCCCACCTGAATAAATTTCAACTAATTTTATGATACGGTTTGACAATACATTTTTTCATTGTAGTCCAAATTCAAGGAAAAGAATAAACTTAATTTCGAAGAAAATGGTGCCCAGAATTCCACAGCATTTTCTTTTCTAGGGTATTGTGTCGATAAAAAGGTTGCTCGTGGCAGGTGGTCGGCCTTGGTGCCCCGCCCACCCCCTTTTGGAAAACTGCCACCTCCTCCAGGCCATCTGTCAGTGGGTCTGTCAGACGCTTTTCGCTGCAAGTTGCCATGCGCAACGGAAAAACGGCAAAACCGCTGCTTATGGCGGCTGTTGAGTGATACCGTGGGTCGGGAAATTACCGGGGGAAGAGGAAGGGGGAGGGGGGGGAGGCTGCTGGCAAAAAAGCAGAGAGCTAAAACCAAATGAAATTGCCCTTTGATGGACGAAAAAAGGCGTGGGCTGTGCGCAATGAGCTATAGTTGTCTGCAACAGGAGCCGCTGCACACGCGGCGTATGCGTTATGTCTGACCTTCGGTCAAAGCCACATTAAATATATACATATGCGCTGTTTCTATATTGAATTATCTACTGGCCTTCGTATCCTCCGTATTGCAGCATCAGTTTCAACGGCAGCATTCATTAAATTAGTTTAGTCCGACCCCCGCGTCGACTTTTCCCTTCCCGGAAAATTCCGTTTTCCGCTGGACACTGTCACTCGCCGTAAGCCCTTTTGTAATTCCATTGAAGCGAGGCAAACTGTTTGTAATTGTTGCTGAATTATGAATAATTATAAAAGTTGGCTACCTGAAACTCACTCAAACTAGTGGTTTACATTCCATTTCGTACCGGGGATTTATTTGTAATGAAAATATTAGAAAAGAGAGCAGCAATTTAATAATTAGCCTTTGTGATATTTTTTATTGTTTATTTAAAAATAATTAAATATCAACGTTTCCATTAACCGAAATGATAAAGTTTTTAAACAATTTTAATTTGTTTTTGTTTAGGTTTTCGTTTTTTTTTTGTTGGTTTTGATAGAAACTATTTGTTTTTGAGTTGTTTGACATTGTAGCTAGCCTAATCCTATTAAAAAACATACACCATTTTTGTAGGATAGCTTTTTTAATTTCGGTCTTCACAACCGAACACAAAAGCCCCCATAAATTACTTGCTTATCTCGGAGATATGTATTTATTTTCACCGACAAAAATGTTGCATTTCTCACTGCAGTACAGAATTTTCCGGGCAAGCGGAAGTAAATGCCCGCTTTTCTTCGGTCCTTTTTGCCAGACAAATTCATATGCCATCTATATAATTTGTAAGTGTGTGCCACGGAGTTGGTCCCATGTGGAGTTGTGTTTGTAGTCCTCGGTGGGATATTGGCACGCACACAGCATAAGCAAATGCATAACATCCACATTCACATTCACATCCACATCCACACACACGCACAGGCACATAACAATAACCGAGATAAGTAATAGCAAATTGCTGGCATCGTTCACTTTCCCACCCTATGTCCCACCCATTTTCCGAGGCGTTTCCTCGTGGCTGGAAGCTGATAGACTGCAATCTTGAGAGTATTTATAGCGCACACCCACACCCAGTGCTTAGTGTCTTCTAATTACTGCCACCGCTGTGGTAATCATGATTTAAGCGCTAATCTGTCCCATCCGACCAGCCACGCCCACTTGGCGGGTGGGATTGCGATGGGGTTAACCCACAGATCGCGTGATATATGTATATGCGTACGTGCCTAAGAAATTCACCTGTGAAACAGAAACTCAAAAATCGAAACAGAAATATCCTCTTTGTGTCATGGGTTAAATATTGCTAGGATGGTAGATCATGAATGTTTCTTAATTGGATACAAAACATGGATTACTAAAATATTTGTTTATATTAAAACGTGTTTGATATTGATTTTATAGTGGTTCGTTCTGCGAAGTGATATTTTAGCCTACCAATTTAAAAAAAAAAAGGATAAATGTTTTTCCATATATTAAGCCACATAAACAATTGTGGGTCCCAAAAGAGTGACGCCCCAAGTAAATAGTTCACTATGGGCAGCACATCGAAACGGGATAAAAGGGCATTTAAAGCAAATATGTTGAATTCAATTTGTAACGCACACACAAACGCGAACACCTTATAAATGCCCCCAGGGGGTTGGTTGTGTGTGTGTGGGACACACACGCACACATGTGGGCCAGGTACACAGGGAGGAGGAGGTCCTTGTTTGTTGGTTGTCAAAGAAATACCAATACGACAAATACACGCATTGTGAACAGATATTTTGCCACTTCCGTCTTTAACCCCCGCCGATCAAACCCGAGTAGGAGAATGGGAGAAATCTGTTGGTTAAATATAGAGCTAAAATGGCATGACCGATATTTGTTTACTCTTTATGTCGACATTTATCTAAATTAACTCGCATGCAAATATATTTATAACAAAAATTTAATAACAATTTGTGTTCCGAGTTCGAATTTGAATATTCCTTATAAACAATCTTACATGTGCCTTGAAAGCGTAACATAACTTGAAAAAAACAATTAATGATTGACAACAGATACATATAGAAAACCTATAGACCAGTGACGTACATAAAACGTGTTACATTTAGCAGCGAGTTTTTAGACAAGTCGAGATTTGAATGCCAACGTTAAGATGGAGGTTGGCAGGCCGGAAACGAAAAGAAACGCTGTCAAAATCATATGAATTGTCTTTAAAGTAAAAATTATACAAATATTTAATACATGTTATTATTTACTAGCTAAATAAGTTGCATCTCCTTTTGGTTAATATAGACATGCGATTTTTGTAAAACTGGAATGCATGATCCGACTCATATACTTCATTTCCGCAAATTTAAGTGAAGTTGTCAATGTTCGGCCAATTTTAATATAAATTTTATTATAAATATTAATGTTGTTGCGGATATGGATCCGTTACTGATGATGAAATTAATAAGGATTGCTGAAAGGTTTTTTTTTTTAATACACATTAAGCTGGAAGTCCAATAAATAAGCAGTTGCTGATGATAATTGTGCTGCGGATTCGAGGGGGACTTTTATTGGGAATAATGGTATTGTTCTCGCAAATAATTTAACAAAAAAGCTGCGAGTCTTTATCAAATTGGTATTAAGGTGTTCGAAGGATTTAGGGATTCAGGTCTTGACACCGGATTTGGTACAATGCAAATTGCGGCACTCTCATGCGATTTACGTCCGTTCGAGTAGACGTAGAACGTACAGTTTCCAATCTGATTAACCGACACCTTTGCCGAAATGAAGACACAGCTTCCCAGGACTCTCGGTATTCTCGACAATTCGCCAGCAAAGTCCCAACGGCATATCAATCACTCGGAGCCTTTGTGCCGCTGACCAAATTCTCTGAAATTGAAATCAGTAGTCTTGTGGGCAATACCCAGTAGTTTCCACAAATGCAGGTATGATTGAATTAATATTAACAAACGACTCTTTTAATTTAATTATACGAAAGGCTGTGCCAGAAAAATGTCTTATGATTTAGTTAGCAGTCAGTTAATAACGTGCGTAGCTATAAATTGATGTAAATTGAATAAAATTAATGGATTTATTACAATTCTTCATAATTTAACATAATGTTGCAAAAAGAAAAATGTTAATATTAAAATAAGTTATTGTGATTTGTGATCGAATTCCTTATGATTACAGTTTACAAATAAATGTTAATATCATCTCGATTATATATTTGTAAATTATTTATTATTTGCTTTAAATAGTTGATTATATGGCTCTCGCTCCTTTAAACGCCCGAATTAATCCGCCTCATATTTTTTTTTCTGCTATTTCCTCGCCATCATACTTGCCAACTTGGCTTCTTTATGTTTCTCCTTTTTTGTGGCTTGACACCGGGAGGACTGGTCCTAGGTGGACTTTCTGACTGTAAAACGGATGCGAGTCGAATTTGGACTTCCTTGGCAGCGCAAAAATGCAATTATAATCCAACCAGGCGGCAGTTGCAACTGCAACTGCAATGGAAATTGCGCCTTCAGCTGCAACATTACATTTCAAAGCGTATGAGAGTCCCCGGGCGAAATCAGAGGGACGAAAAGTTGACAACAGGACGTGCCCGGGAATCTTTAAGCTGCCAGATATTTTTGGGCGGAAATTTTGCCTCAACTATTCGAATGAAGGGATACAGTTTCCAATTTGATTATAAAGAAACATGGCTCAAGTGGGCATGTTTCGTACCTCTCCGATTCAATTTGTTTGTTTGGCACAACACTGAGAGAAAATTTAAAAAATCTAATCTAAATGATCTTAACTTGTTTTAAATTGCAACCATTGCAAATTCCGAAAGGAAGTTATTAATATTTAACAGATTCTTTTTATCTTAAAAACATGATAACGAACAAACATGATTACGAACAAAATATGATAAGTCTAGGTATAAAGCTTTTGATTATAAGAAAATGTCCCATTAAATCTTTGCTTTCTTGGCAATGCTAGTGCCGATGCCCACATTCTTTCTCAGTGCACAAGCCGCCCACTTAGACGACAAGTTGAACTGGGTGAATGGGCTTATTGATTCCGGCAGGGCCACTCATAAACTAGCAGGGCCACTCATAAACTGGCATCTAATCGAGTGGCTGAGTGACTGAAGTGCTTTGGATGGCAACCAAAGCAACGCTATGGATAGCGATAGAGTCGCATCGCAAGTCGGAAACATGACAAGGAAGTCAATTTTCCGTTTTGTTTGGCTCCTGTAGGGGAATCTTACGCAGACGAGTCGTTGAACTTCTAATTGTTCACCTGTGCCGGTGAAACCAGCAAACCAGCAATGCCACAAAGCAACAAAGCATCAATCAGTGCCAAATCGAATCAGGGCTCAATAGAAATCGCCCAGAAATAATCCAGCCACATGCAATGAAATTAAAAAAGACCTGCGACAAAGAACCCAAGCGAAACTGATAAGGAAATTGCATTTCCACAGGCTCCCCGCCACATAAAAGTTAATGACTTTTCCATTTTGCGCATTTTCGCTGGAAAGTCAATGACCAAAAAATCAAAAGCATAAAAAACCAACCACATAGCTTAAATCATAAAACAAATTTTTGCGATGCCCTTCGAGAGTGTATCGTAAAATAGCCTAAGGGTTGGCGCCTTTCGTTAAATGTTGTTCGTTTTAAATTGTTGAGTATTTCGGGTGAAATAAGCAATAAAGCTCGTTATTATAACTGCAAAGTTTAAAGCATGTGTTAATTTTCTTTTGGTTAAACACAAAGTTGGTCCTGCCACCAAGAGAACTTTTATCACTTACCGGGAAAGTCGAGAAGAGCATCCACCGTTCGCCTGCAGGACATGTGGAATCCTTTGATTGAGTAAGTTCTGCCGAGATGTGGTTAAGGATGGATGTTCTCGAGGGCATGGGTATAGGGATTTCATAGCCAAGTGTCAAACACCTTGTGACTTTCTGGTCGATGGCAAGCAGCTGAGAAATATTCAAAAACAAAGCGCGGCGCTAAGAGATTAAAAAACGCTTAACAAAAGCAACAATGCCGGGCAACAATAACGGCTGGGAAAACAAGAAATACAAGAAATACAAGAAAAACAAGGAAAGTCAAGCAGGGGCTATGTAAACAAAAAAAACGCCGAGCAAGGGAAAAGCGCAGACGCGCGGATAAGGTGGAAACTTAAAGCAGGCGGATAAAAAGCGGATATCCAGCAGCTGGGAACACTCCAGCGAGGTTTTCCCGAGGCTTTTCCGAACGCCAACGAACGGCAAGCCGCTGCCGAAATATCCGCCAACAGTTTTTCGAATAAAACCAAAGAAATTTGTTTGTTTTGATTCAGTCGTTGCGGGTTTTTTAGGGCGAACACACAGCCTTGAGAAGAAAACCGGAGACCAAAAACAGAATTCTAAAACCGAAATCCCAAATTCGAATTCCGAATTCCGGCTAACTGAAACCGTTTTTCAAAGATACCAAACACCAAAAAACTATAACAAATGTGCAAAACTTTTCAACATATTGGAAAGACTTAAAAAAACATAACAAATTCCAAATACATTTTTTTCCAAATTTTTGTTTCTGTGTTCTGTGACCATAAAATCTCATGCAAAAATAAATAGAATATTTCCTGAATGCCGGGAATTTATCAGGTAAATATCGTTTTCCTTAGCCAATTTTTTTTGTTGTGGCAAAAAGCAAAAAGCATTCGAAACACAAACTGACAGCCAAACAATGGCAAATATTTATGGCTGGCCCTCGAAGGCATAAACAAGCTCCAGAATTCCTCGTCGAAATCAAAGAAAATGTTTTCCTTGTCCTAAATCTCAGGCCATTTATCAAGTGGACCCTGCAAATCACAGGGAATTAATGCCCTAGATTATGATAATATATCTCGGCCCAATGGGTTTTCACAATAGTTTTCTTTCCCTCTGTGTAAAGTTTACAAATTGATTTTAACTCGCCAAAATAATTGTAGCCCCTGGCTTGAGTTTGGACTTTTCCCCAAAGATCTTCAATTGCTTTATGTTCTCGAAATTCCCCCGCACTTAAAAGTTGAAATATTGAATTTTTAAACTGTTTTTGTCCGACTTCTTGGCCCGCATAGTTTTGTGGATCTTATCCGGGGCAAACTTTTCTCAGTCAACGTTGGCCAAACAGCTTAAAGTTGAATAAAATAGGGAAAAAAACAGTGAAGAGTAAAACTTAATATAAAAAGAACATAAGAACTAGGGAATTTTCAGTTTGAAACTTGTCAGGCAGTAAACTTGCACTTGCCTTGACTTTACTTTAAGTTTTGGCTCGAAACAGGATGTACGCTGCCTAAAAAAATTGGGACTTAATAATAATAAAATGAAAGCATGGATAAAAAATAAAATTATATATTCAAGTGTTAAATATTACAATTAAAAGCATACATATCTAAAAAAAAATAAAAAGTTTTTTGAGAGCATGAAGTTGACATATATAAATACTTGACAAAAATAATAAAAATATTTTCCAGTGTTAAATATCACAATAAAAAATTTAGAATATATTTGGAAATGCTAGTAAATAATTAACTGTTTTTACCAGTGCAAAAGTGTCCAATATTCGTGTAGCTGACAGTCTGGTCCTTTGTTGTGTTGGTAACTGTCGAAAGTGCGCTTTTCATGTGACAGGATGCCGGGCAGGGCTTTCCTTCGCTTCGCCCTAGCATTTTCCCAAAGACGGTTTCCACTTTCCTCGCTTTCCCGCTGGGCGCCATCGATTTTTGAGTCCACAATGGTCAGGCCAACGACAACTGGCAATTATCAGAGTCAGAAACCTATTAAAATTATATTTAATGCACTTAGTCTGTGAGAACGCGATTAGGTCAACGGGGGAATGGCCAGCTGCGATGCGAAAATCAGGGGTCGTGGAGATGGGAAAATTGCTGCAGTGACAATGAATTAATTTGCTCCTCTCTCGATTGGTATTTCCAATTCACATTTTATTGCACCCATTCATGTGAAAACATTAATGAAGAGTTAAGCATCCCAGGGGAAAAGTTCCATTATAAAAACTATCAATGGCAAATACTTAATTAGGGACTTGACATTTAATCTGCAAAGTGCGTAGTGGTCTCAAATAAAGAGATTGAGAAGTGAGCTAATTTTTGTTTATAAATTGGCATTTAGAAAGTAGTTTTTAAAGCGTCTTAACTTTTACAAAGGTATTACAACTTTTTATAAGTAAGTCATATTTTGGTATTTTAGCCCCAATTTTATTTTTAAACACCAACATTTAAATCCAGTATTTGAGCTGTTATCAGTGCCAAAGGCAAGTTCCTTTGTTAATTATATATGAACACTTTTTCCACATAATTAAGCCGACATGAAATCGATTCCCGTTGATGCTGCACCAAATTCCAAAAGCAAAAATTGCGCTTATCAGCGGCGGACAGACTCTGCTGCCTAAATGGCATATATACCATATAATGGTATGTCCGAATGAATGGCGAAAAACATGAAAATCCTTTTGAGTTTTGACCTGCGGACAAAACAAAGGCAGAAAGTGCGGTTGCAAACAAAAATATGAAGGAGCAGAGCTAGAAAAAAGGAAAAGAAAAGCCCAATGAAAATGCAGCACGCACAAAGGCAAATGTCGAGAAGCCAAATCGGATGCCCGAAACCCTTTTGGCCACCTCAGCCACATCGTCCTGTGACCTTGCACCTCCACCTCCGCCCACCTCATTGATCTCGGGGAATTCGCCCCTTTTTGGGCCGAATTATTGAAAGAAAAACATTAAGAGCCCTCTGTTTGGTTATGCGGTCGTTCAGTTGGCCACTTTTTATGCCAGCTAAATTTGCACGCAGTCGAGCGGCAAACAAACAAAGCTCCCTGTGATCCCGTGGCCATTTGCCACTTTTCCCCGCTTTCCCTCGCACTTGCTCGCTTTTCCTTCACCTTCCACTCGGGGCCCACTTAATGGCACCTGTGGCTCCTGCTAATCATGATTTTAATGACTTCTTGCCCCGGTTGTTTATGAATGCCGGCGAAAGGTTTATCGGCCATCGCCTGACCCACAAGAAAAAGGTTACAATTAATTTTTGAAATGCTTTACATCCAAAGTTTGTCTTTGTTTTGTTTCGTTTTGTACAAGAATTTTTTTTGAGCCCTTCAGATTAAGTGTTAAAAGTGCAATTGTGGGGGCTTGAAAGTGTAAATTGTTGGTAATCTGGCCATTAGAACAGGGTTCGCTAATAAGTTACTAAACCCACTATTTCCACTATTAGCTTTAATGTACTCGCTAATAGCTGGTGGGGATCTCAAAAAGGGAAGTGTTATCTAAGTTTTGAAGGCATCCTGAACATTGAATTTTATAAATGAGACCTTAGCCTACCAATCTGTGTATATATGACACTACCCATGGAAAAGGCTACCTATGTCAAAAGTCTGATTAACAATTTACTATCAGTTATTTTGCCATTTTAACACAGATTAATTACTATAAATAGGTTATCCTCTTGGTTATACATACAAGGCACAGATTTATTTAAATGGGTGTGGGTTAAAAACCAATTTAAATATGGCCAGGAAATCGAAACTCAAAGACAAAGTCAATTCAATCAAAATCAACTTTGTGATCTCATTACCAATCAAAATGTCGCCGGTGAAACATAAGACCCACGAACTGGCCTTGGTAATATAATCGCTTTAATTTAATTCCTTTACAAACAAGGCACCGAAAGGCAATATATTTTAATAATTTTTTTGCCTCGCTTTTTTACTCGGCCATTCGTTTGTGTCTTTCCTTTTTTTGGTTTTTGGTTTTTCTCAGTGAATGTGTGTATTCCTAGTAGAGCCTGGGGGCCTAGTCAATATTGGCACAACACGTTGTTTGCCGATTGCCTACACTCTCACACACACACACGCACACACACAGTGACTATGCAAACGAGGCTGGCCAAAGATGAAATATGTTAAACCGACAACATATTGAATTCAGATTTAGTGTCGCCAAAAAGCAGAGCCCTCGAAAACTGAGCAGCGCGTGCACAAGGATTTTCGGGGGCTCCTTTGTAAACAACATCGCATCGATGCTGTCATAGGAGGAATTCAGCGCCTTCCAGGTTCATTGACATCAAAGTGTTTTAGCGGCAACGGAATCATCCTTGGCAAGGACATGTGTCCCAGCGCCGCCAGGAAGGGAAAGTGCTGCTCAAAAAAATACCAGGAAGTGCCCTGCCAATGTGTCAAACTTCGGGCTAATTATACCCCTCAGGTGCACTACGAAAAATTTTAGACTAGCCGAATTCGACAAAATTACTTCTTGTTCCTGAAGGAAATCAAATTGGCTAATGGTATATATAACTTTGAACTTTGTAATTGTATTTTGTAATTAATACAGATCAGTATATACTACTCAATTAACTAACGGGTAACAAATATTTTATTTAAATTTAAACATATTTTCCCTTGTGCATCCTTGAGTTTAAGTGGAAGTTCACATAAGGACGCAGTGTAGCAATTATTACACGGCTCACCAAATGGCAATGAAAAGAAAACATCAGTCAAGTGAAAAATGGGAAAGGGAATTTGCTGGGTTTTCCTTTTGATGAGAAGCGGCCGAACAATGCTAGAAAAGTGGAAAGTAGAAAGTGGCGGGGCAGGAAACCGTGTGGTTTCGGTGAATTCTCTGGAGGAGCTGTTAGGCAACAGGTTGGGTTTCCTTTTTTTCGCCAGGCAGTCTCAGCATTTCACTGAGATTGCGATTGAGATTGCCACTAAGACCGCTCGTTTACTTTTTGAGTTGGGGGAAACGCGGTTTTTTCTGCTGTATCCCAAGAGGTGAACGGTTGGGTGAGGAAACTATAGACAAAGAAGACACCGATAGGAGATTTTCTCGGAAAAAAAATATTTTCAGATGTGTGAAAGGATAAATAATGCATTGTTTTAAAGTAATTGACGGTGATTCATGTTTTCCACTGATAATGGCAAATACTTTTATTAACCTTAGAAAGGGAGATACAAAATTTAAAGTTTATTATCTATAATTTAAAGCAATATAATCAGATCCAGCTTCTCTTCAATTCAACCTAAACGCCAAGTAAGTGAAATATTCGTGTTTCTAGAGGGTACAAATGAAATTATGGTCTTATGACGGGCTATGAATAATAAAGTCAAATAATATGCCAGAAACGTTAGCAATTACAGTATTCCAAGACAAAGGAAAATATCACAATCAAGTCAGTCACAAATTTAATTAGTTAACGAGTGCACGCATGTGAAACACACTGAAATTTGTGTATATGTAAGCCAAATGCATTGTGAATTATGCAGGCTTGTTCAAATACGGCTTAAGATTTGTTAAAGGCTTAAAACTTGTGTTTTCTCCGAATTTTGCCAATAAATTATTCTGCATTGCATATTAAAACCGCTTTTGTGCATATGAAATCTTGAAACTTGTTTGAGTACTGGGTAAACTAACCTGACTTATGAGCATAAACAATAATGTATTTATATTTGCATACTCGTATACATTTATTCATATTTGTCGAAAGCCATCTAATTAGCACATCATTGGACCAAGTTTGGTGGGCGAATCGCATTTGTTTACCATTTAAAAGCCTGTGCAGAACTCCAGATATATTTGAGTCTTGGCGGATGAATAATCATATTACGCATACGCACTGTGTCTCTGACGAACAAATTAATTGAATCAACAATCGAATTAATCAATGTGCAAAGCGAAGATAAAACCAAAAGCGAAAAAAGAAATTAATGACGGTAGCGAGGGGGATTTTTTCATCATTTTGTTTTCGCTGCAAAAAGAGGTGTTTGTGGCTATCCAATCCATCAATTTTATTTAATCATTTACTTAATCAAATTACTGATTATGCAACCAACCTAGAAAAAAAACAGAAAGTCAGGCGGAGAAACGCCAACGCACATTTGGTACGCACACACATCAAGTATAATGAAGTGTTTGGGCTCGAACTGTGATTCGGTTTTCCAACTAACGAATTTCTCTGAATTTCCCAACCACAATTGGTGGTCTATTTCAGCGTCAACTTTATCGTTTTGTCATCTAAAATTATAATTTTATTTAAACTTCTTAGTGGTTTTTCCCCTGAAAACAAAAGCCAATAAAAATATTTCAAATTATTTCAATGCCTTAGAATATCAGTGCTTTAAAATATTATTCATAATATTTGTTATTTACATAAATAAATTCTACACAATTGTGCCTGTATATTAATGTTTTCTTGCTAGGTTACTGATGAATAAGTCCATTTTAATTGAATAATCGTTCTGATTTTATTTTTCATGTAAAATATAAGTAATCCACATTAATAATGAAGTAGGAATAGCGAACAACGACTCTAACTCCTATTTCAATCTTTGTATTTCAAAAAGTCCCTTTTTTTTGGTCCTTTCTTTCCCTATTTTGTCTTCCTTCTAACTTTTTTCCTGTTTATTTGTTTTGCTAGGGTCCTTGTCACTTTTTACCTTGATCATGATGTTTTGAGCTTGTAACATTTGTAAACGTTTAAATAAAATAATAAAAAGTTCTCAGATGTGCAGCATATGTATGAGTGTTGAGTATATTTTACAATCAATCGCAATTCCGATTAGTTAGTTTGTTGTTTGGCCAATAAATTGCTGTCAATGTAAAATGTGTATTAATTGCCATAGTTTATGGTTTACGTTTGCCCCTTTTAACCCCTCACTGCCAACTTAATTACACAATGGGACATGCGTGCAGTTGAGGTCCTTCATTTGACCATGTTTTGATGGCTTGTCAACAGTTTCTGATTTATTGATGTTTTGTTTGATTTATGCGTACGGACTGGGTTCCTTGCTTGTGTGTTTACCCATAAATTGCATAGTGTATTCCAGGGATTTTATCAGTGGAGGCTGCACTCATTCATTTAATTTGCAAAAGAACTTTGTTTAGTTTCTGCATCTAATGTCGATTAGAGCATCAGTATTAAATTTAAGCTCCAAGCACTCGCTTCTTGGTTGTCACCCAAAAAAACGACACACTAAAGCTGTTAACATAAACAATATCCAGTTGAGATTGCTGACTGGGCCAACAAAAACCCACAACTGTTGTCGCTTTGTTTTCCTCTGGCGCACATGGCGTATGTGTAACAATTTGGCTTGGCTTGCTAGTTTTCTGCGCTGCCAAATGCTCGACCTTTTCAATTTGCGCCTGGACTTTGGGATATCCTCTTTGGAGTTTGTATGACGTTTTATTAAAAAATTAATTTCTCAGTCAGCTTATTAATAAAATAAGCTCAAACCTAACGAACATTTGTATAATTAGCAAAACAAAGCGTACTTCAAAGGCTATACTTTTATATACAGACTAAGAAGTTAAATATAAATATATTCGCATTTAATCTTTCAAAATGTTGTATTTAATTGTGTGCAAAGACCACACTTTTGGATACACAACTATTATGTCTGCATATCCTTTTTAAAAAGTTTATCAAGTTTTATGAATATATTATTTAATCGGAATGAAAGTAAATAATACTTTAACTACATTTAGTTTACTTTATAATTCAAAGCAATAGAGATTTCTATTTAACTTTGCTCAAAGGCTGTACTTTATATGCAGACCAACCAAATTAAAAACTTATGAATATACTAAGACGAATTTAATCTTTCAGAATACCAATCAGAACTTTTTGCCAGATATGCCCAAAGCGATATCCTTTTTTTTGGCTGCGACTCGTAATGAGTGCTCATTAAAAACTGTCACCTGGCGGGGGGATGAAAGGTATAAAAGGGATGCAAGTGGAAAACATGGAAGCCGGCGAAATGAGAGCACCTGTGTGACCTTCGCCACAGTGGGCGTGGAAACCTGGGCGACGACATTGATTTTCCGCCTGTTGGTCGACAAGTGTCTTTCTACCAATGTGTTGCAGTTCTCCTAATTCAAGATTACTCTCTGGGGTTTGAGTCCACGCAGACTGATTTTAATTTGTTTAAACGAAGTTTGCCTTTTATCAAACTTATAAATTTGGTCATAAAACTGGCTGCAGCTAAAATGCAGTCAAGCGGATAAACTTTTGGCCGCTTTTTCATCAAACTTCACTCTGCTTTAAAAGCCAAAGGGGAAACTTCGAGTCCAGTCTACAGGAACTCGATTAAGATTTAGTTGCTGTAGTAGTTATGACGAAAATGCTGATGGACTTGGGGCTATTAAGTTATCCGATTCAAAGGGAGCCAAAGGCTTGGAAAGTACTTTAGACTCTGATAACCATATCAGGTGGCTGGAATTTATTTTCTGGAAATTGTACAGGTCTCAGTTGATGTAGATTACAGTGTGCGGCTTTAATTTATTCTCAGGTAGTTACATTGTTTGTTTTAATATTTTTTATTGCGAATTAAACTAGTCTTTTTACATTGATTTAATGCTTCTGCAACTCTGTTGCAATATGAGCTATTTGTTGAGAGGGCTTGCTGTTTAATGGTAAACAAAAAACGATAAACTGTACTTACCGTCACAGTTTTACGCATTATGCCATTAAAAGCCAACCAAACCGCAGCATAAAAAATTGAGCTGCGGGCATATAACAGATACGAACCAATAAACGTTCCCCTTAAAAGTATAAACGCAGCCAAAATTTATATTTGTAGAACAATTTAGGACCGGCCAAACATAAACTGTGCATAAAATGTAACGTAAGTAAACAAAAGTACAAGAATTCAGTAACCGCAGCTCTCAGACAATGTATTAATTTTTGTGCAGGAAAAGTAGAGGGGAAAATGCCGGGAAAGTGGGGGAAGAGTGGCAAGTTTTATGAGCGGAGACCTTCAATTATTTGTTTGAGGTTTTTTCATGGGCGAGGAAAAACCAAGGAAATAGCCACAAAAACAGGGAACTTGAACTGACACGCCCTCTGACAATTATGTGCGCCAATTAGTTGCCCAACAAGTTTATGTACTTGCCACAATTATTTGGCCCACACACACACACACACACACATCAAAAGCTTGGTAAAGAAAGTTGGTCCTAAACCAAGAAATATTATCATGCTTAGGTGGTTTATAATAATTTATTTGTGTACACATTGATTTCTCTTCATATAATACGAGCCTTAAGTATATGTTTTAACAATGTTTGAATTTAAGTAGAAGAGACAACTACCATTAAAACCTTTGCTGCAGCCGAGTGAGCGATAATAAAAGCGTTAAATTGAGGAAAATTGAGACGGGCAACTGATAGCAAGGGCTGTTGTTGCCGCTTTTCCCTCATGTTTTACCCATTTTCCCCACTTTCCCAGGCATTGTAGCTGCTGGTGGATATGGATGTTACGACCTCTTCATTGGCATATGCAGGCATTATAAAAAAGTTTATGTGCGGGTTTTATGAAAGGCAAAACTGAATTTGCATATGAGCTTGGCAAACAAGCGAAATGAAAGCGGAGAGAATGTATGATATAACCGCCATTGTCGCAGATCCGACATCCATATACTATATATGTGGTGTAGATATATCTGTGGGTAATATATGGCTCGCAGGCTCGACTGTGATTTGGCCTTGTTAACGTTCTGCCAGCTTCAATTTGGACGGCATCTACGGCATCTCCGGCATTTCAGCATTTCGGCATTTACAGCCCCTCCTGTCTGTCTGTCACCTGTTTATTATTGTTGTCTTTGCCGTAATTGAGCGACATTTGTTTTGTCGTGTCTCGTTCTTTTTCTCGTGACAGGTAGCGGAAACTACCAGCCAGCAGTCTCGTCTTCGGTTTCAGTTTCAGATTCAGTTCCAGTTTAAGCCAAGTTGTCACCCCAGAAAGAAGGTAACTGAATCGTGCCGCAGGTATTTTCATTTTCATTTCCCCACCCAAAAATGTCAAGGCCGTCGAAAGTGTAATTGGAGTGCATCTGTGCTTGAGATATCACACTGTCTAGCTGGAAATTCAATTATTTATCTCTTTTGCACAAGCCTAAGATATTTGGGCAATGAAATCTAGCTTAAAGGAACAAAAAAAAAAACAAGTTAAATATATTAAACAATATTGTTCAGATGAGTAATTGAGTACTAACTACAAATGCAAATGTATAAATATTTTTGTTTGCATATCTAAAAGAATCAAACTAAATCTCCAGCATGTATTTCACTGTATTTAAATTTAAAAAAAATACCTGCAAATGCAAATTTATATGTTGTGATTTAATCTTTTTAAATAGTTTTCTGCCTCTGTTAAATTAATCAAATTAAATCTTCAGCATTTCTCCGTAAATATTTCCACCTGCTGTTTAAATTTTCTTTTTGATGTGTTTCGGCTACTTTGCCAAATAAATATGTTTATAATCAAGACCGGGCCGTCAGAGCTTGGCAAAAGTTTATTTGTATTTGACCGTCTGCCAGCGACTTTCTTTCACTTTCGCCGAAACTCTCTCTCTCACTCCCCGCCAAAAAATATCACTCATACGCGTGGTCGTCGCGCTGTCAGTGCTCGTGCTGGGATAATATATTTTTTACAATTTATTGCGCTTTGCAACAGTTTCACGTTCTTCGGGCATTATGTATATGACTGCAACAATTTTGAAGTGGCAACACGCGCCGCAGGATTTGGTTTAGAGCGAGTGGAAAGCGAGGAAAACGAAGAAAACGAAGGGGGAAGGGCCAGGCCATTGCCCATAAATATGAAAATTCCCGGGAATTATGCTTTTTATTAGCGCAGCAACAAAGGCGACCTGAGATTTGCATTCGTGTGAGCTGCCTGGCTGGCTGGCCCAACTTAAGCTTTATCCACTCGAATGCCAAGTTGTGGCATAAAAATTAATGAACTCCAAAAGATTGCTGCCAACAGTGGGACTTTGCTGGAGGGACAACAATCACAGTTCGCCGCCAGATGAGCCCTTGAATTACGCTAATACAAGTCAGATCCAGACCCTCCTCGTAGAGCACACTGAAACATTTACTTGCGAGGGGGAAATAGCATGGAAAACAATTGAGAGGAAGTGCTTTTGGCTTTGGGGTGCCCAGAAACAAAAAAAAAAAAAAAAAAGAAAACGGGCAAGGGCAAACCGAACGAAGTTGCAGATTGCAGCGGAAAAGCGGAAGAGCGGAAAAGCATAAAAGCCGTGGCAAACCAGCTAAAAAATTACGCACATCGCCAAGTGGAAGCGCTGTTAAATGAGCGTGTTGCCCGCGGAAAATCAACCAGCAACTTGCAACACTCCCCCAGCAACTTGCAACACGCTGCATGCCACTTTGTTGGCAACGAGAGCTGATTGCCAGCAGAGAGATACCACTTGTAAAAGCCGAAAATTAAGTTTAGGGCGCTGCTGGAAGGTTTGCTTCCCTAGATTGATTATCAGATGTCAAGTGCCAAAGAAATTCAAGCTCTTTTATCATTAAAAGTTACAGTTTTCTTAAAGCTTTTGAGCTGTGAAATTGACGGAACTGCAAGAACATAAAATAAAGGCAAAAGAAGCAATAGTATTTTAGGTTAAATGCTGTAAAAATAAGCAACTGGCCCATGGTCCCTCAATTATATTATCAAATTCTGATGTGATCAACATTAATTAGAGCATATTAAATTTTGCAAAATCAATCAAAGCAATCACCAAAGTAAAACCCAGAAAAGGCAGCAATCCAAATAGTCGACATTTAGATGTTAAAGTCACCTCTCTAATCTGTTCACTTTATGGGTACGTCATTAAGATACAAACACGCGTATTTGCCAGATACTTGACGAACTTATCCTGCAGATATCCTGCGTCTGAGTCTCGTTTCTTTTCGTTTTCGCCCGATATTATTAAACATTCAAGGGCAGCGGCTTCATTTGCCTTTGTTTTTTTATTCCCCAGTCTCCGGGCATTTTAATGGCCCAACTTGTCGTCGCTGGCAAACTGGATTGTCAACGTGTCTAGTCATCAGTTTTACGCACCACTTGTTCCATATACTCGTACCCCGCACCGATAACTCCGGTATCGGCTGGCTTTTTGTTGCTGCAATTTACATATTTATTTCGTTCGCTTCGCCCGAGGATATTGAGCCGATGTATCCTAGTACTCTCGACTAATGGCCTCTTGTTACCATTGCCTTCTAAATGAAATCGAGTTTAAGTGCAATCTGCTTATCCTGTTTCTGTTACATTCGATTTTAATGGGCAACAAGGGCAAATTATGGCAAGACTGGGGGGGACTCCGATTGGCTCGAGTGCCTTTCATTGCATAATTTTTGCTTTAAGGTAAATTTTGTATTTTGAGACATTGCAAAAGTGAGAACTACAATATTTTACCTTAATGGACATAAAGCTGCTGAAATGTTTTCCCATTCGGATTGAAGAAAATCCTTACACCATCTCTTTTTAGGAAATGTTCTTTGCTATTAACCATGGGAGAAAATCTTGAAGGCGACTTTAAAGCTTTAAAAATAACAGACTTTAAAAAAAACCTTTCACACTTTAGGAGGCGGTACTTTTTTTTACATAAAAATGGAAATAAATTTACTCAAGGCCGTCGGAGTTTAACATATCTTTCTTTATATTCACACAAAAAAAAATCAAAAGATTCGATTTAGGAATAAGGAAGACCAAACTAAGTCGGTTCATTGAAATAATATTTTCCTTTGTCCTGACATAATTCAAATTCAAGTTGTCTCCCTAATAGTTTGTGTCCCCGCCTTCAGGCGACCTATATAGTCTAAGCTATATATCTAAAACTAAGGTCGGGGGGCGTGGCCACGCCCAAGAGCAGCTGCTTGTAGTGGAAAACACGCCCAACAACTTAATCACTGGCAAGACCAAACAAAGCGCCAGGGAAGTGAAGGGAAGAAGGCCCGAAAAAATAGGAAAAGCCCAAGATTCCATGACCGTTAACACCTTCGGGGGCCAGCCGCACCCCTTTCGCCCCCTTAACCCCTGATGGCCATCTCATTTATCAAGTGACGAACAAACAAACACGCGCCCATTGTTATTATTGGCATTATTGCGAAACAAACGGGCCACCAGATACAAATTGCTCAATTCAAAAGTGTGTAATTTGGGGCTGTCACATTTGCCACGCCCCTTTGGCGTCCATCGCCCCACATTTCTCAATATCACCTAAGATTGCGTGACCAAGAATTAAGGGGCCAGGGTGCCACAAAAGAAGATTGCACACGGCCACAAATTAATAATGTAATCAGCAATGAAGGCGAAATGAAAGGAATCAAAGGAGACAATATCGCACACGAGCTGAAAACTATGCACAACGCAAAAATAGGATCAAACTGTCATTTATTTTGACGTTTACTGTCAACATTTTGGAGTTAAAATGATTTTTTTTATTTCAGGTTCATTTTAGGTTCTACAAACTTGTAAACCTTTTCTAAGTGATTATTGAATTGTATTGAAAACATAAAACTACTTAACAAAAAATAGAACATTTCAAGATTTAAAATATAAGAAACTAAAAAATATTTAAAATATTATTCATGTACGCTTTTTGTTTCAGTGAATTGCTTTCAAATTTAAAAAAGATTCCAGCATCATTAATAACGCCTGGACCAGTGGACATCGGGCGCGTCTTTTTATGAATAAATTAAACGTATTACTTGTGGCACTTGTGCTCTGTTCTTATTTTACTTTTTTGTCCGACTGCCCTGCATAAAACATTAAGCACATTAGGCATCAAACGAACCCTCATCCCGCCACTTCTGCACCAATTGAGACATTTAACAAAAAGGTCCGTTTACCTTTTTTAGTGCGTAAGTGTGCGAGTGTGTGTAATAAATGTATAACACGCTTCGCTCTGCATATCCTTTTGAAGTCCCCTTCCCAAGAAATAACAGTGGACTTGACCTATGGCCTTTCTGATTTTTCAAATTCGCCTTGATTCCTAAAAAAAAAACAATTGTTCAAAATTAATTGATTTATTTTATTTTATCTGTACTTTTTGTGTCATATAAAGTTTAGTTTTAGAGTTTAGTTTATAACTTAATAGCCAGACTAGAATTTAATCCATTGGTAGAATGAATAAATAAATATATAAATAAAGGAGACTTTATTTAAACTCTTCTGTTAATTCTAGCAGCTTCAATTATTCCTCAACCACTGTGGCTTATTGTAATACTTTTTTTGAGAAAAGGTTTTGCTTGCGTTTTAGTGTTCAATTTTGTATACGCTGGTCAGGCAAATGGAGATGTGTGTTTTGGGGTTTTTTTCATGTGAGTTAAACACTGGCCAAAGGAAGTGATATCCTCGGAGCCCTCAGCCGACGATTTTGCGGCCCCTTCCGAACAGCTGCACCATCCCACTGAATTTTGTTTTATTTTATTTTATTTATTTCATTTTATTTTACGTTTATTTTTTGTGTGTGCGAGTATTTCTGCCGCTCGTTCGGAGCTCGTTTAGACATCGTTTTGTCATTTTGGGGCCATGTGTGTGTGGGAATGTGCCTTAAATGTCAAACCCTTTTCAAAAATAGTCTGCAGAGGAGGCCACAGAATTTCGCTCGTTGTCCTGGACATTGTGGCCCCCCTTGTGCACGCATCGTAAATTTTCTGCTCGTTTGGCCGCTTTTCCGCTCTTCCTTTTTCCCCAGTTCTGCAGACAAATGAAATTGTATTATTAACACATCTGAGATGCCAAAGTAATGTTTGGTCAAACGTTGCTAATATGCCCAGAGTCTGGAGGCGTTCATGCAAATTGTTTACCTTATCCCCAGATTCCAAGAATCTGGGAATTCCCAGACTGACCGATCAAATCGCAGTGTCTGCACATTAGTCTCCTAGACACGCACAGATTTGCCTCCGACTTCGCCTTCGATTTTGCTCTGCAACTGACACTTGTCTTGTCCCTTTCCCTGGATCCTCGATCCCGAAGCTTGAATCCTGTCTAGATGTCCATCTGCCAGTTTCAATTTGAAACAATGTCGCCGGGGGCCAGGAAAGTGCAATTACTTTCATGTTAGGAAATCGCTTAGAGAAATCAAACAACGACTTTGAGAATTTTGCTCTTGACTTTCTGATTTCTGAGACAGCAATTAAATGCGGGCCATGGAGTAGTGTTCCCATGAACGTCTCCCAGAAAAAAGGGAGAAGCAAAGTAATCTGGAAAACTTCTGAGACTTTGGTGTATTCGAATGGTTTAAACTACGCTAGTTTGCTGTGCAAAAACAACTAAGTATACAAAGTCTTGTAATAATAGTGTTCAATCAACTAATTATAAAACTGAACAGATTATTTTTTTGGTCTTCCTAAATTATTCGAAGTGCGTTTGACTGACTTATGGTATTCCAAAGTGATATTAAAAAGAAAATCATAAAAATTGAGGCAGAACTGTTTTTCTCTTCTTTAAATGTTTCAATGTTGAGCCTTAGTCATGCTCAAACAAATGCCATACAAATTGCAAACAATGTTGCAAAACTAAGTAATTTGAGGTTTTAATAAGTCCCTAAAAACGCTTAAATTTATTTAAATAAAAATAATATCATACAAAAACTTTCCTTTCATAAACTTTTCCGACTGACCTGTATTGATAAAGTGTCGTTTAATAACTGGTTTTACCAGGGAAAACTCATTTGATTGGTCGGCACCACATGGCGTATGTGCAATTTTTTTAAGTTTGCGAGTTCTGCAAAAAACTAACTTTAGCACAACCAAATAACAGACTTGCAAACTTTGTCAGCTAAACGAAATTTTGATCACTTTTGCCAACCTTTTGTATGCGTATAAGTATTTTGCCAACCTCTTCTGTATTTCGATTAACACTTTTTGCTGTTCGAGCGACATGTGACTTGATGGAAAATGCAAGAGGCAGCGAACCAATCAGAGAAGTGGAATTTTCCCAGACCTTAGTGTTGATTTTCCACCGATTCTTTGCTCCCTTTTTGGGTGTTTTGCATGTTCACACATTGACCCTTCTTCTTTGGCCCGAAAGGGAACAAATTTATGGCCATTTGAGAGTTTGAGTGCGGCCAAGAGAAATGCGAGCCTTGTAGCAATTAGCAGTACCCCGAAATATTTTGTTGACCCTATTTAAAATGTAATGACTAGCCGGGCAGAGGTTGGGACGATTTATTTGCTTTTAGCGCACCCGAAAATACGAAAATAAATTACAAATCAACCCCGAGCAGCACATTAGTCATCGCCCCAGTTCCGAAGCCCAGATTCATCAAGTGAATCCAAAATTATGCATCATTGCGATCCTAGTAGTCCGCACCCAAATAGGTCGTTGCTACTTAAGTTAGTTAAACGATTTGGAGGGGCTGCTCTTATCAGCTGACAAGCAGACCGAACTGGACCCACCGGGCGTATGAATGATATATGGAAGCTCACCCCTCTTTTCCACCCAATTGCAAATGAGAAACTTCAGCACTTTGTCTATATCTTCATTGCAGCGCTAAACTTGCGGAGGAAAATCTAAGAGTCACAATTTAAGGAAGGTAGGAGATCCATTGCCACGGTTTCCCGCTAAAAACTTAATTTCAATAATTAAAAACAATTAACTTCGGCATACAGCATTGCTCCATATTAAAATCAATTTGCCCGTGATATTAAAGTTCACAGCAGTTATTTATTCATTGCCGCGCAGCAAAATAAATAAATAATTAAAACACTCGAAACTTAATTGCGACCTTAAAAAGTGAAACTAATTTTTTGAGAATATTTTATGTGGCTATAGAAAAATTATAGTACATTAAAGTACATTATATAGATTATATACACTATGTCAACGACAATACACGTAGTAGGAAAAATATTTTTTTAAGAAAATGTTTATAGGCAAAACTTCTGCCAAATAACAACAATAAAATCGGATGATTAAAGTACTTGGCGGTGTGATGACGTTCGGTCAATTGTAAATCTGGCTCAGCAGCTTTAAATATGGGCGGTGTGCAGTGGGCGTGGCAGTGGGTGGTAAAATGCCAGCAATATTGGACAATGAACGAGACGGCGTCGTGACCTTTGCTGCTGACGAGCGGCGCAGTTTTCTTTTTTTTTATTTTAAACTGTTCAGCAAACAAGTGGCAAGAGTTGCTGTTGCTGCTGCTACAAAAAATAAAAAGAGTAGCCAAAAACAAAGGCCAAACCAAAAACGAGGAATTTATTTGCAACACGCGCCAGTCTGACCAAGATCTTTCGCCGCAGATAATCCCACAAAAAGGCATTTAGTCGACTCGCCACTATATATGCACATATACATTCCTCAGTCTTCGTTGACAGCCATTAAAAAAGTTGTAAAGTGCGAAGATGTGGGTGTTGTATGCAATTAGCAAACTGTTTTATGGGCCCACACTTCGGACATCGAACCGAACATGACTGGGGATTCATCTGGAATCATCTGGATTATCCGGGAGCCGGAAGAACAGAGTTGTCGAACGAAAAAACTTTCCCTGTTACGGAATCGGTTGAACTGATCCGCTAAGCTTATGGGATAACAGAAATAAGAAATGGCATTAAAGGGGTAACAACCCATGGATTTTTTGTATGATAAGTCCCAGGGTCATCAAAATACTGCATTAAAAGTATTCTATTATCATTTAAGACAAATAATGCAATGAAACATTGATTGTAAGATGAGGTTAAAGAAAAAAGTGTTATATATTTTTTGCAGCTTTTGACCATTACTTCTCAGGTTTGTTGTTTGGGTTTTTGGAGATTTATTGAAAAATTCCTAAAGAGTCCTTTGGTTCTAACTTGTACAGCTGGCGAGCTATACTACCGATCCACAATCTTTTTGGAAATATAAATTTTGTTTTGATTCAAAACCCGATTTTTAAAAATCGATTTTTTTAATTAATTAATTTTCTAACCAATTTTTGCATTTTTGATAAATTTTTTGCGAAAATTTGTAACAATTCTGTAACTGTGAATGCCATTTGATGGGCAATTTAGTGACGAGTTCAGCGATATATGACAATCCATCTTTTGACCACTATTTCCCAAGGTTTTGATACAAAATTAAATTTTTATGTGCTATTTTGGGTGTTTGGAGAAATCCATAATATTGACTGTTTTGTGATGTAGGATAAATCCACGGTCGATTTGGAAAGATTATATTCATTTAAAAAACACATAACTTTGCACTTGCTTCTGATCAACTGCCACTGCGTACTCCATAAAAGAGATAACTAGTTCACAGTCCTTCCATTAGATACAGCCGTTCTGGTAGCAATCCCAACTGAAAACTGAAAACTGGCTCGTGCGGCAAAAGTTTGCAATAATTATCCGAGTTTCGCCACAATGAAGCCATAAGGCATAAGGCCCATTCCATCTGCCGATGAATTCCCAGCACGTTTGGTCTGCCTTTGGGAGAGGGGTCAGAGGTCAGGGGTCCTGGCTCCAGTATCCTGCATCCAGTATTCAGTATCCAGTATCCGGAGTGCTGGTTAAGGGATAAACTAACAACTATTAAGTGAACTTTTTAATGCTCAACTTTTGTGTGCTGTAAATTAGGGCCACGAACTGTGAAGGCATCAGAATGATTGGCAGGCCCCAGCAACAATGAAACTGCAGTAATTCGGGCTGGTAATTTACATCCCTGAAATACAAATACACTGAGAATAATCAAAGTGATTTATTCTAAACTTTTGCCACCGGAGAAAAAGAATTTTGAGAGGCATATAAATTTAAGTTGTATATTCTTTTTTGATATCGTTTTTATTTTTTATAATGCTGTTCACAATTGCTGGGTTTTTTAGGTATGATTATTTTTCGCGTGTACCAACATACGAGATAACCATGAGATAACCCGGGTGGCAGAGTCCCCATATGGCTGCGATTAAATCGACAAATCTGGGGAGTGTGAGGGGCCGGGTTTTCCTCTGACTTGCCTATGATTTATAGCCGTAATTAAAATCTGTTGCTGCAGGCTGGCTCAAATAAGCCGCTAAGACTTTTGTCAAAAGATATAAAGGCGAGCTTAAAGCGCTGGCCAAAGAAAAATCCTTTTATGCCAGCATTTAATTAAGGCAAATCTCCCTAAACACACACACACACATTCGCACACATGCCCGCCCAGATTCCACGGGGGCCACTGAAAATGCCGGACGGAAAAGCGGAAAATGGGAAATAAGAAGAGGGAAAAGGGGGTTTTGGGCGGCCATCCAATATTGCCGTATTGTTCCAGTGCCCCCTTTTTTCCGGGGCATCTGCCAACAGTGCACACGATGTTGCGCTGCTATCTTTTCCATACAGCCTGCATATTTGTTGAGTGTTCGCCCTGGACAGAGCCCAAAAAGAGGAAATATCGGTCAACAATAACAAATAGGCTGACAGCTAGGGACTGACTGGCCAACACCGCCAAAAATTTCACTGAAAATGCTGGTATTCCATTGTTTAAATTACTCAAGAGCATTTATTTAATTATACTTAAAATATTAGAAATACTTGCTTCTTATATAAAATTAAATTTAAAACACATTTTTATAAACTAAATATATAACAGAAGTATATGATTTCCAAGCATTTTCTGATTTTTAAATTTAAAACTAATTTGAATACTTATAGTTTATAGGACTCATAGCTTGTTATTTATAAAAATTGATTGCTTTACATTTCTCACGGTGTTTAAATATTTGTGTATTTTTTACCGCTAAAACGGACACCCACTCCAAACAATGGCCAGAAGCAGTTTTCGAGTTAACACCGAAACAACTCACACAACACACAGTCACTCTACGTTTTAAGTAGAACTCAATAGAGATATCTGTGCATATCATATCATCGCCAATAAATTGCTGAAAACTGACTGCTTTACTGCTGACGGATATACTGGCGCAGTCTAGTTGGCTTTCCACTAGTGTTTCTCGGCTCAGGGCGCTGGCCACTACGTATGTGAAATATTTATCGCTTGTTTTCCCGCCTTAACTGGAGACTTCGAGGCGTTGAAAGGTGTAAATCAAATGGCTGGCATTTTCGCATAAAGTTCTGCGATAAGGTTATGACTTAATAAACAACATCCAGAGTGATGTGTGAGGATTCTGAGTGGTTAATAAACATGGCGTCATATTTTTAATTACTCTTGATGAGCTGGTGTCAAGCGGGAGGATTCGAAAATATTGTGTTGTTTGCTTTAATTATAGGTTAAAGTTTTGAGTTGCAGTATGCAATCAGTCAGTTGAGTTTAGGCTTTCTACGGATAAAGAAATACATTTTTCAAGCGGAAAGTTAACAGTGAATTATAATCTTGAGTGCTTCAACTACTTGCGAGAAATTTGAAAAATATTTAAATCAAGTGAAATATTATTCCATGGTTAAAAAATGTATTTTTTTTTCTACTTTTGTGAAATATTTTAACTGAAATCAAAAAATGAAAATCAAAGATCAACAATGTTTTCAAAAGAAACAATTAAAAACTGCTGAAAATTTATTGAGATATTTTTATTCATCAAACAATGTGATATGAAAAGCTTGTATATCAGTCAATTGTGAATATTTTTTATTGGGTAGACTTATCGAATGCTTACGTAAATAACCTGGTGTGTATTTACAGTAGTGTGAGCTTTTCTCAGCTTGTAAAAATTTTGCATTTCCATTTATGTACTTACACTTAACGGAAACTGCCACTTAAATGCAAAGTACACCGACGGTACTTTCATGCCATAAAATATTAATAAATTTTATTTAATTGTCGCCAAGTAACTAAAAAAATATAAGTAGCAGCAGGCGAGAAAAAGAGGGTGTGAGAAAGAGAGGAGACATCTAATTCAATTACCGTTAGCCCGGTCGTCTGCCAAGCGTCTCAATATAAAAACTCAATTTAATGGATGCCAAAGCTTGCCGTATATATAGAAATATATATACTTGGGTGTTGGGTTGTCGTGGGGTCTTGAGCTCCTGAGGTCCTGAAAGCCTGTCAACAACATTCAGCGGAGCGCAGCGAGCAGCAACAACATCGAAGACCCGAAGCAACAACATCATCTGTGGTATTGGCCTATAATAAAAGAGGCCAACAACAGCAGCAGAACAAGCTTAGCCTGGTTTCTTTATGGGGAGCGCTGGGTGCTTCTGAAGGAGCAACTGCAATCAAAGTTGCGGCAGAAGCACACAGAAAAATCAAATATACCAGAGATGTTAGTTTTTAGAAATATATAAAAAGAACTCTTTCTATAAAAAACTTCTGTGTGCGTGTAATTTGTTTTTTATATTTATGAATAGTTATAATTAGAAAAATTTGCGTTTTGTAAGCTTCCGGAAAATTTATTGCTGCTAACAACAACATCAGCTAGAGAAAAACAAGCTTGAAACCACAAAAGCAAACATGTAGGAAGTATGAAGCCGCACCACAAAAATAGAAGCACTGCAGCATCATCCAACTCAGAAACAGCAATGAAGGCACAGAATAACAACGCCAGTTAAAACCCCATAAAATATGAGAAAGCAACCTTAGTAAATATATTCAAGGCAAAAGGAAATAGCGAATAAAATCCTTTAAATAATAAGCAAAAAATCTAAAGTCGATGAGTCGCAAATTATGAGCACAGCACTTAAATCCTTTATATATTTCGAAATACTTAAACTGTGAATAAGGCAATAAACCAAAAATTCTTATTTGTAAGATTTAACTTTCGCATGTACTTTCACCTAAATAAATCGCTCCAAATTGGTTAAGTGAACCCTTGTCAAAAGTCAAATGAGTAGAAGTCAAATTCGGAGACAAAGACAATGGCAGCTGCTGGACCAAATGACATTTCCATAGAAATTAACAGTTCATGGACCCAGTGGGCATTACTTTGCATATACACGCGCCCATATAATTATGCCCACTTGGCATCGATGCCGCTGAATTCGATGCTTTTGATGGCATCGATGCCGACGCTTCAATGAAGTGAAATCGCACTGTAATCGCAGTGTGTGTGAGCATCATTCGGGGGAATTTGTCACGATTACCAAACTCGATATACACTTCACTTCAGGCCGATTCGTTCGACGACCCCGGTGAGTGAAAGAGTCAAGGAGTGAAAGAGACGGGGCATGGCCCGAAGAAAGAGACAGAAACAGACAGAAAAGGCGCAGATTCGGGGCAGATACTGCCAAATGGCGTAATTGATTCACTTCGATTGATTTTGGTCAGCAGCTGGGTCTGCTGGTTACTGACTTTTCTCGCCACGTCCCGGCTTTTCCCCCGATTTTCCCCCGGCTTTTCCCCCGATTTTCCCCCGTTTTTTCCGCTTTCATCTCACAGTTTGCCACGTACTTATGCGGCCTGCGACAAATGCTCATTATGAGGCATCAAACTAGTTAGGGAAAACTGCGATGATGTGTGGGAATGGAAAGAAACGGCTGAACAGGAGAGGAAAGCCCAAAGAAAACGCCGAAGGGGAAAATCGGAAAAGTGTCAAAAAGAGTGGGTGGGAAAGATGTGTGCAAGTGACATATACTGGTAAAGCAAAATGAATGTTGCTCCAGAAATAAGCCAAGAAATATATATTCATATTTATATTTATATAGTATTCCATACTATTACAAATTGATAATTTCGTTTAGAAATATGTAAACCTCCAAATCAAAAAGGTACTTTCTTTAATTCAGTTTGTTTAAATTTAATTTTTTTTTTTAAGTATTCTTACTTTCTGAAATATGCACCCTTAAGCTCTTCCTCAATTACAATTCCCCATCTGGAAATTTCGAATTCTCTTTATGACCGTAATTAAGCTCAATTATGTTTAAAATTCACAGTATTACCCCAATTAAAATTTCTTAACGCCTTGTATATTAATTATCTTTATGTGTTTTGATGCCTTGAGGCTTGTAGTTTGGCCCTTGGTCGATTGTGCCTTTTATTTTTATTATCTGGCAGTAAACACTCCCCCAGGAGAACTAACTTAAGATTGTGAACCAAATAATTGTCCAGCAATGGGAGATGATTCTTCCGTTGGGAAAGTCCCTCATGTCCTGATTGCAACCGAATTCATGAAACATTAAATGGTTGTTCCTATGTGGGGTACATCGACGGATTAGTAAGTAATGATAGCTTGGAAAAGAAATTTAAGGAAATAAATAAATGGGAATTTTGTTAACTTTTATTGTTAGATAATAATGATACATATAAGAGTTTGTTTAAAATATTATTCTAAGATATTTGCAAATTTATTATCATGAACATAGGTGCAAAAATCTATGGGTTTTTTTACAAACATGTTTCTGAAAAAGAGCAATTGATATTCGGTTAGTCTAGCAGATCCTCGGATTATTATTTTAGCCTGTTTCGGCCGTCTTTGGTTTCAAGTTCATATTTATGTGGCCACTGGGAGCTGTTTGCCGAGACTTAAGTGATTTTGTCCGCCATCAAAAAAGCGAAAACTGCTGCCAAGTCCCAGAGCCCGCTGCCTTGGCCTTCGTCTTCGCCTTCGTCTTGGTCAGTTGTGTTGGCCAACTGTCTGAACTGCTCCTTTTGATTATTGTTATTATTATTCTCGTCAGTTCCAGTTGATACTCCTGCCAGGTATTTGTGGACAGGACCAATGGGGAGACTACACAGGGAAAATTGGTCAGCTACGAGAAGAATCTAAGTTTGCTAAATTTGACCGGATGTTTGGAATACAAGGGATATGGCCTGGCATAAAAATCTGGAACTGTAAACCAAAAAAAAATTGCACGATAAAGGAGTCCAACAATAGCATTTCTCTTTGGTTTAATGTTAAACTATGAGTTAATGTTCTCTGTTTCCTTTTTTGTTTCAAATAAGTGATCCCTGACCTGATCTTTGATTCGCCTTTTTTGTTTGTGTAGTACAACATTTGGTTCATTGCTCTCTGCCTGCCATTTCGATTCGTTTCTACTTGGCTGACATCTTTTTCATGTTTACTTTTGACTTAATTAGGGCACACCACCCCAAAAAACCAGACACGTGGCCCAGACTGTAGTTCACTTCGCCCACAATTCGTGACAATATTCGAAGGTCTTCCATCTTGCTCTTTGTTCCGCCGATGTATCTTTGGCCATAGCCCCTGGTTGAGGTCTGTTTTGGGGCCACTGCGACTTATGAACTAAACAAGAATAATAAATGAAGCGGGCGACGCGAGTGTTCGACTGTGAAATACGCTTTGCAAAACCAAAAGCCCAACATTTTCTTATTTTTTTTTGGGGGCCAATGGAAATGAGTTTCGCCCTTGGACAAAAGCGAGTCCTCCGAATGTTGTGTCCAACATATTTGTACATCTCCGCTGGGAGCGGTTTGCCTGGGAGGTATGTTTTTATCTGTATCGCAATCCTAATGAGATGGTGTTTAAAGTTTCATCAAGAGCTCAGTCCTGATTATTAAGTGTATAAATACAACCGTTGAAGTGACACAGGACCTTTCAAAGCGAAGGGTTTCTAAAGCTGTAAAATCTACGTGCAAATCTCTTTTCAACAATGCCACACAAATATAAAATATACAAATAAATATCTAATTTTAAATCACCCATTTTGTATTAGGAACTTCAACATATTTACTCCCTATCTGGCTAATAAAATCTTTTTGTTTTGTAAAGTTTCTTTGGGGATTTCTGTATTCCAATTTGTAGGGGCAATTTATAGTAAAAGTTTTTCTTGCATATCCAACAGCTTGCAGTGGATTTAGATGTTTTTGTATCCCAACTTGAGCGCCTCTGAGGGGCTTTTCCTCCTTGCCTTGCCGCTCTTCCCAATTTCCCCGCACCACCCCAACTTTTTCCACTTTTCCCACAACAATAACAGCGGGAGAGACGGGAAGGGGAGAGGGCTAGATAAATATCTTTGCATAATTAAATCCAATTGGGCGCACAACTCGCAGCTTTTGTTCGCAGCTTTTGTCCAAAAAAAGGGAGACAAGGGGCCAAGTCAATCAAAAGTTGGCCCACAGCTCAGCTGGCCAGCGGCAAATAACAAACGGAATAAAGACGGAGTGAAAATAGCAAAAATCAGCCAGGGAGTGGAAAAATTAAGAGCGCCAACGAAGGAAGACTAATTGGCAGCCGGCGAGCGGGGCATAAACCAATTAAATCAAATTATATAGATATAGTAGATATAGCCCGACTCCCGGGCATATATCTCCGGCGAGATCGTAAATCGCTTGCCACTTTGACCGCCCGCAAGGCCCCGAAATACAGCACCAAATATACATATTGCCTATCTATAGCATATCTCTTTGTTTATCCAACTGCGTCTCCTAAAATTGATTTAGTAAACCCATTGACGCAATTCAATTAGGAGAATAAATATACAAAATACAAAAGGGAAAAAACATAGATTCTATCAATGTTACTACCGATGTAAACCATTGCATTTTGCTATACAGAAACAGTAGTAAATAATTACTGTAACAACGAATGAGCTCCGCATTAAATCTTATGAGAACATTATATTATACAGCTATACAACTATCGCATGTGACTGAAAATATCAAATGATTTGTTAAGATTGTACTAACGAAGTTCTGTCAAAAAAAATAACTATAATGGAAGGAAAACCACGAAATAAACTTAAACCCATGGCCACAAAAACGTTGCATGTAATATTTTCATATTTTGCTGAATTTCATTTATTTTATTTAACATTTGGGTGGGGTTAAGGACATGCGGTTTTCCAGAGAGAAAGGAGAATGGGCAATACGAGAAGTTCTTTGCGAAGTAAACATGCCAGTGGCTTCCAAATGTTTTTACTTCAACCGAAATTTGGCACAAAGGTTTCTGGTGGACTTTCCATATTGCAGTGAGGCGGATGAGATTTTATGAAAAGCATTTAAATTTATCTACAGTGATTCTGTTGTTTTTATACCCTTGCAGAGGGTATTATAATTTCAGTCAGAAGTTTGAAACGCAGTGAATGAGACATCTCCGACCCTATAAAGTATATATATTCAAGATCAGCAGTTAAAATTTCATGAAAATCGGACTACTATAGCATAAGGCTCCCATGGGAACAATAAAAATATTAAAAAAAAAATTTGCCTTTTTATTTTGTAATTTTTTTTAAAAATCCGTTTTGGTTCATTAATTATTTGACAGTTCAGAATTACGCTTTTAATTTTATTAAAATCGAAAACCGATATCATATAGCTGCCATAGGAACGATTTCGATTGGAAATTTTGTTACGAATTCAATGTATGACATTCCAACTTTTGACCATTATTTCCCTAAGATTTTTGGAGATTTTTCAAACGAAATAATTTCTGAAGAGACTTTTTGTTGTAACTTTGCCAAAATAAGACCCAAAGTCAAAAGAGTTGCTATTTTGAAGAGCTAGCAACCTATACCATCCGTCCCCGATCGATTTAAAACAATAAATTTTGTCTTGGCACAAAAACAGAATTTAGAAAGACGTTTTTTAAAAAAATTATTTTTGTCTAAGTTTCTGGATTTTTTGTAAGGGGGTACATCATCATTTTTTGCAGAAATTTGAAAATCTGAAAAAATTTTAACTGTGAATGCCATTCGATTGGAAATTTTGTTACGAATTCAACGGTGTATGACATTCCACATTTTGACCATTATTTCCCAGGGTTTTGACACAAAATCCAAGTTTTTAATGTGTTTTTTGTGATTTTTGGCGATTTTTCAAACAAAATTATTTCTGAAGAGACTTTTTGTTGTAACTTTGCCAAAATAAGACCCAAAGTCAAAAGAGTTGCTATTTTGAAGAGCTAGCAACCTATACCATCCGTCCCCGATCGATTTACAACAATAAATTTTGTTTTGACACAAAAACAGAATTTAGAAAGACGTTTTTTAAAAAAATTATTTTTGTCCAAGTTTCTGGAAATTTTTGTAAGTACATCATCATTTTTTGCAGAAATTTGAAAATCTCAAAAAATTTTAACTGTGAATGCCATTCCACATTTTGACCATTATTTCCCAGAGTTTGACACAAAAACCAAATTTTAAAGCTATCTCCATGAAACTTTTCCAAAAGCTGTCTTTCTATTGCAGGTAGTATTTAAGTCGGAGGCAGCCGGTTCGGACGACTATAGCATATAGCTCCCATAGGAACAATCGAAAAAATAAATAAAAAAAATTATTCTTAAGTTTTTTTTTAGTTTTTCGACATATAGTAATGGTTAAAGATTTCAGAATTACGGTTTAAATTTCATCAAAATCGGACGACTATATCGTATTGCTCCCATAGAAATAATAAAAATATATAAAATAACTATCTTATTATCATCATAGCTTCAATGTTTTTAAACATATACGCAAGTAGATCATAATTTTAGTGTTTATAAAAATGTTTAATTCTTGCAATACTTGTAGCTGCAAGGGTATATGAACTTCGGCTTGCCGAAGTTTGCTTTCTTCTTATTTTTATGAGTTTCACACATTAAACAATGTGATGCACAAATTTAAAACATACAACTGTAGGGGATGTTATACCCATTAAATAGTCAAAAGTCAGTTCCCTAATATCCACACGTGCACAAATTTCTGCCAATGAAACTAAAACAAGAACTTATTTTTTAAACACACACGTCACATGCCTGAACGACAAATTTCGCACTTCTGTTTGAGTTCAGTTGGCTTGTTTATTGCCCCTCCCTGGGGTTTTGTCAACTATTTCAAACACGTCTATCTATTATTCAAGTTCGCTTCCAGCCAGCGTTTTAGATTACAGCTTGTGCGCTTTCAATAAAACATTTTTGTGGCAATGCTCCGGAATTATTTTCCCACTGGTGTTTACTTATATATGATTTTTTGCATGCGGTTTCGGATTGCTCCGAGCTAAGTGACTTTTAATTGCTGCCGGCTCAGTTTAATTGAGACAGAGCTTAGAAAAATATTTTATTTAGCCATAAATCGGGTGTTGAAAAACCAGAAAATAAATATCAAGCATTCTCGCATCATCTGCTATCAAATGCTTGTGAAATGTGACTGACGGCCAGAAGTTCGGAGGAATGGATTTTGGCCCTGTAATCTTGGCTGCTGTCTGTTTGCTTGATGGGCACTATTTGTTATTAAATCGTGTGGTGCCACATAGATAAAAGCATTTCTGTGCCACCAGGGTATACTGGGTATAGGCCCTGATAAATCTCGGTCCATAAAATTTCATGGCCGGCGATCAGTTTTTCAATTAGTGGTAAGATCTTTAGGCCAATTTCGCCTATTCCGCCTGCTTAATTTTGCGTAAAATCGAACAGGTGACCGAGGAAACTGGCAACTATTGCAATTTGGCAGCAAAGTGGCTTTCCAGCACATTAAACGCTGTCTGGAGGCTGCTCACCTTGCTCTTGTGTGTATATTTTTTTTCAGCATAAAAGCAGCAAGTGGCCACCAACAAAAGCCAAAAATGTTGTGAAACATTGGGATTTCTTGCCATCTCTGGCCCGATTTTCTTTCTTTATTTGGCGAAAAGCGGATAACAAAGCACTGAATTTGGAAAACGGGAAAGTTGGCAGCGGGCTTAGCGTCCCCGATTCATAACTAGCGAAAGGCAAAAAGTTTGTGAACAAGTTTGCCGGGATTATTGCGATTTTTGGGTTTGTTTGGGGCTTTGCCAACTTTCCACTGGTTATGCTTAGATTAATAGCGCGATCCTGTCATCAGTCTAGATAATTGTATATATGGAAAATATTATTTACTTCCATTGGATTTGAAATTTTAAGTTTATTATCTTATTGGCAGACTTAAAAATAATAATTATTTAAATAAAAATATATACAAAAATATACATTTGAGTTAATTTTTCAGTTAAACTTTCGTTTAATATAACTCTACGTTTCAAAAGTCCGTATTTAATATTAACTGGTTTAATTATTTGCAATTAACCTTGCAGCTAAAAGTTTTGTGATATTTCCTTTATTTCCATTGCGGCTGTCAACTTTTAGTTTAATTCGTCGAGTTGGCAACAAATTATATTTGCAAAAGCTCGTGCCGCTTTAAATTTGTGTTTAACTTTTGCACACATGTTTGCGGCTTGTGCGGGTGTTTTACACATATATTCAGTTGAGAGCTTGTTTGCCGCTCTCCACTGTTTTCCTCTGGTTTCCCGTTTTTCGTTTTCCGTTTTTCCTGCACTCAGTGCGCTCAACACTTTAGTCACTTTTCAATGGAGGCGGCCGAGAGACTTAGCCACCAGCTCCTAGCAGCGTTTTCCCCCGGTTTTCCCTCCGGCTTTCCCTCCGTCCGTCTACGGATGTATGAAAAACTCGTACATTTACTACAAACATTTGGCAAATTGTTATAGAAAAAGCCCACACACACATGGGAATACACACATGCGGATAAATTTGGTTGCGAAACTCGACTACAACATATGTTAACGACGCATTTGCCTTTGGATGTCTGCTGGATGTGTTCTTTTTTCTCATTTACTGGTTCTTTTCAGCACACCCTGTACTTGAAGATAATAAAAGGGGTATCATCAAAATATGAATGTGAGAAAAAGTTTTTTGTAATATTTTAGAGCTTAAAATATCATCTTTAAAAATATTAGCCACAACACAAGTTGAAAATCTAAAGTAATATTGTCTTTTAGAAATACCAAATATTTTATATATATTTAATGCAGATTCAGATGTAATTTGAAATAAAGTGCGAAGTATACTTTAGTCGACCATTTGAAGCGCCCCCATCATTGTTATGCATATCCAGCACGTGCCGCTAACGTCTGCAATGGTGACACTGCCTCCCAGAAGTATTCCCACACTTATGGATGATTTTGATCTCGTTTTGCGTAAAAATAAAGAGGAACCCCGGCGAACCCATCGACATTTTAAAGCTCTCGAAAGGGATAGACATTCGTCCTGCGGAATAGGACACTCTGTCGCAGGATAAACCTATAGATTTAAGCCGGGCAAACATTGAAGGAACTTTCTGACAACGGCAATTACACTTGCTAAATTAATCAAGTCCTGGCTTAATAAATGTTGGCAACAAATGCCGGGCACCCAGTTAATAATAAGTGCAGGAACGGAGTGATTTGCACAGCTTGAAAGCAACTTGTGATGAGCTCATTAAAATACTCTTCTTCACTCGTAAGCCAACCCGCAGTGATTTGAGTCGGCAGGTCATTTATTTTGAATATTATTTATTTAAATATATATATATAAATCACCAAATAGCTTTTGGCGCCCCCTTTATTTTGCTCTCATTTTATAAATTAATTTTGCGGCGCCACATCAAATATTAAAGCTTGTCAAGGCCTTTACTCGCCTCCGATTGTCACACAAACTTAGTGCACCTTGGTCAAAGCTATTGCTCTTTAAATATATTTACATTTTCTGGTATATTTAAAAGTCAGAAAGTTTGTAAGACGATTTGAAAAGTATTATTATTCATATTGAAAAAATATTTAAAGTCCCTTAAAAGCACAATTTTTCTGTTGAATTTGAGCCCTGAGAAATCCTCTAAGTCCAATCGATTTTCGGTAGCTTCGCCTGATTATTTTCTCATTACTTGACACGTATACTCCACGGTGCTGCCATCGCCTTCCATTTGGGTTAGCATTTTTGGGCGGCCATTTGCATATTTTGCAGTTGCTAACGGCAAAGCTAAGGTAACTTTACATGAAAGTGTAGCGGTAACGGCAACGGTAACGGTAAGTGCTTAGCCGGCTTTGCGATGTAAATGCGTGCCATTTGAAATAACAAACTGCATTCCACACGCACCGTCGCGATATATATGGAAATATATAAGTGCAGGGCTTGTAGAACCGGCCCAAAGTGCTGTATATTCTTTTGGTTTTGTTCGAACCTCATTTCCGGCGCTGAGAAAAAGCGGATACGAAATACGGCTGCCATTTTACGGCTTAGCTGCTGGTATTCAAATTGAATTGGTAATAAAATGGAGAGGCTGCATCAGCTGCTTAAATAATACAATTCTATTTGAATGATTCATTTGTTTGGGAGACTGCATTCGAAGGTAGGAAATTCATTACTGCGGTAGTTTGAATCCATCTGGGCAACACTGCGGATGAGAAATGCTTCACAAACCGTCGAAGCGATGTTGCTCACCCGCAGTGTTGACAAAAATCAAAAAATTGAGGCTATATAGTCAATTATTTTATTTTTTTATTTTCTTACGTTTCTAATGCATAATAGTAAAAAGGAAATGTCTTTATTAACCAGTAATTAAAATACTATTAAAATTTATTAGTGAAACATTTCATAAGGGACGTGTCTTCCCGCGACGAATCTTAAAGTCGGGAAAACTGAAATGTAGTGTGCGGATATATATGAACCTCCACAGTCCCCCTCCCTTTACCGATCTTCTTCAATAGAGCGAATTTCCCGATTCAGATTGAGATATTCCATTTTCGGTTTTTTCTTTTCGGGGGGGCTGTCATGTCGAGGCAGACATCTAATCCTTTTTATGTGCCCCAGACACGCAAGGTGCCCCTCATGCGGCAGAGGGGAATTCGCGGGGCGGTGCTGCCAATTTGTGTGTGGCGGCTTATCACTTATCTAGGCGGCTTTTCCACGAGCAGAAGTAATGTGGGGACGGGGGATACGCCCTGGATTTTCCCATTAAAGTCGAGAGTGGCGGGAAAGCCGTAGCGATGCGTGCAGAGTGGCCGGCAAAAGTTTCGGCTCTAGGATCGCCAGAGGGGTCTGGAATTTCGGGAGGGGGCAACGCTTTAGCTAGGGTGCTGGAAAAATCTAGCAGAGGCGGGGAAAAAGAAAATCCTCCTTAGCCAGAGGCCAGCCAGCTAGCTATTGTTGTTGATGCCTTTTTATTTTAATTCCCAAATCGAAAAAGTTTCGCTTTGGCGATTACGGCAGGCAAAACTCTAAACGCTTTGAGCGTTTCGGTGGAAAAGCCCTTGAAAATCGGGGGACTGGGCATAAAGCGTATGTGAACTACTAATTCAACGTGTCTGGGAAGTTTCTTTTTCACCGCTCAGCCAAATGTCGCTGGTTTATCTCGTTTCTTATGCTCGGGGAAAAGCGGGGGTGAGCCGGAAAATGCGCAATGGAGAATCTCTTATCGCCTAAACGATTAAAAATGATTAAGTTCCCAAGTTAACGGGAAAACAAGTAAAGTACAAGTTACATTAAATGCAATTTAAGTAGAATTGTATTGGAGATGAACACCAAATGATAAAAATATTTAAAACATTACGAGTGCGAATAATAATTTGCCAATTTTCATTTGCCAACTTTAGTTTTCCATTTTTTCCTTTATTATCAATGGGAATTATATAAGAGATCCGCGCGACTGACATGCATACATGATTTCTCAAATGGCCGATGGCTGTGAAATTTATTCATTGCAAGAGGAAAAAAAAATTAAAGAGATGCAGGCGCAGAAAGCACCACCCACAAAAAAACAAGAAAAAGCCGAGGAAAACAAACATTAAAAAATAAAGGGCAAGGAACAAAAATGCCAAGACAGTCGCCTAAATGGAAAATGGAAAATTACTTAAGCCATTCTAAGGCACACAGCCCCCCCCTCATTCATTCATTTTGCCCTGGGGCAACGACCATGCCCACTCGTCCTACGCCTCCATTTTTCCACACTCAGCCATACAGGCCTTTGGGGGAATATGCTGTTTTCTGTTTTTTGCCCAGCTAAAAAGTACAATTAAGTTCATCTACCAAAGGCAACCACCCACGCTTCCCCCGGTTTTGCGACGACATCGTTCTATTTGATCGACTTTTTTCGGTGTCATTGCTGTGTTGGCCCTGTAAAAACAAGCCCTGTGAACGAGGGCGGCCACAGCGTAAGGGGGCGTGGCTAGGCTGTGGAAAATGACGCGAAAATGGCACAAACATCGATGCAGTGCTTCAACTTTACCTTGCAATTTCCACTTCTCTGAAAAAGGGATCCAACCTTTTAGCTCTGCTTTATAGTTATTAACTTGACCTCTTAAGTTTTAAATATTCTTGAAAATATTAATCAAAGATAAACCTGAGACCAGCAAAAAGTTCAAATGTCTTTCTCATCATCAATTACACACAGCTCAGAGGTAATGCTCAATTGATACCATTGGAGCTCGTTCTTTGTGGGCGAAACTACACAATATATTGGAAATTCATTTGGACATAGATGTCCCTGGCGAGAAAGAGACAGAGATAGTTGTGTGAGAGAGAGAGAGAGAGAAAGAGGCAAAAACGGTGCGAAGGAGGCGGAAGCCAAGGCATTTTAATGGCAGTTTTAGTTCCACTAATCGCTTTATGATGATGACTTGACTATGCAAAAGTGTGAGAGCGTGCAAGTGAGTGTACGTGTGTACACGGAAAAAAATATAGCGAATATATTTGTAAAGTAATTACATTTTCTTTGAAAAAGTCCCAATTAAAAAAAATTCTATATAAAGTAACTTTAAATTTTACCTCTAACATTTGCTTGTGTGCCAATTTATTTGACGCAATGGAGGGGTCTTTTCTCGAAGTGTATTCGAAAGTGTGCACGTGTTGTTTGCAAGTGAGATTCGCATCTTCGTTGTCCTAGTTAAAGTTTTCCATCATCGTCTTCTCGCCTTTTCCCCGCTCACGTAGTAATGGATCAAAGATGGCGGCTAATGTCTGCGTGAAAAGGCGGGGGGCGGGGTGGAAAAGCTGGTGGGAAAACTAGATGGAAAATAGATCAGAGCGTGTGTCAAAGGAAAAGCCTGGCCGAGGGCATAATTAGTGAGCCACCAGGAAATCGATATGCAACACCTAAGTTAATTAAACGGACGCCATCTGCCCATTCGAGTGTCTTTAATTTGGGAAACGACCAGCAGTTGGCACGCTTAATCGCAGTGGAAATGAAGGCAAAGGCAGGAAAATCCCACTCAATTTCGAAGGGATTATGGATTCATTAGCTATACAACTACTTCAAATGGATATCAAAAAACTTTGTTTCGAAGATCCACAGTAAACAAACCGAGTATTTCTTAAAAAACACAATTAAATATTATCAGAAATGAATTGTAAGAAATAGAATTCAATAAAAATCAATCAAAACTGGTAACTGAAAATTGTTGTCAAAATGAAAATATATACGTTTTAAATAACATTGCTCGCATCTAATATTTAGGTTGTGTGTAAAAACAACTTTATAATTCGCTGTGCAGAATAATAGAGCTAGAAGGGAAAAGCAAATGACAGATGACTGACAGCCCGGCACGGAGTGGAGTGGAATTTCCCGGCGGACTTTTCCTTCGAATGGGAGTGAGCTTTTCCAGGGCTAATTAAAAGGACTCAGCGTGCCAGTGGGTTAACGAGTCGAGATGTCCCGGGATTTGAGTTATTTCCACTGCGGTTTCGCGGCTGCATGTGATGGGCCTTTTCGAGGGTTTTCCGTGGGATTTGCCTGGGATTTCCCTTCATTTTCCGTTTCAGACGGCCTTGATTGCATTTTGCATGTTCCCACGACATTCGATTTCGCGTTGATTGGCAGCCAACAATCAATGGCAAGTTGATTATTCCGTTTGGATGTTTTCCGCTTTTCCGCATTTTCTGATCCTTTTTAATGCTCACCAATCCGCGTCAAAATAGCCGGAACTAATTTAATAATTCATTCAATTGTGCTCAAATGCATTGTGCTCGAATTATTGATGAGCTCAACAAATTAATCTAAAATAAATAAACTGCAGATGCAGCAATGTACATAAATTAAATTTGTAAATCCGAGTTGAGCCATTCCGGCAAATAAGCAGTAAAAAATGTTTATTTAAAAGATTTATGTCGCATTTAAAATAAATTGGCAAGAGCTGAAGTTTTAATTGTGTTTTGGTCAGTATTAAATTGTTTATTTTCCAAGGGACTCCAAATTAAACTTTTTAAATTTGTAATTGTCACTCTCTGCTCCTAAGGGATTGCTAGCGCTTTAAATAAATTATTATTGGGTTATCCAATTCCGAAATTTCTCTTTAATTTTCTTCATCTCTTCTGTCCGACTTCAAATGGCCCACTTAAATCGCATTAGGCATGTAGAACATGCTGCGACCAGAGAAATATGTCAATGAATGAGTTTTTCGGTCTCTCATTCACATTCAATTTCCTTCTTGGGAGACAACCCTCGAACCCTGACCCCTGAGCCCATTCTTCTTCTTTCGCTTATGTGGGTCAATGTGGCCATGACAAAAAAGAAGTGGAAAATAGCAAACGGCAAGCCGAAAATATTGAGAAAGTTCTCGGATTCGCATTGCGAAAAATAAAACCATTAAAAAGGCAGCATAAACATGACATAAACATGCGGAATGCCCTGTTATTAGTTGGTTTCTGAGATCATGGCCAACTTGAGGGGCGAAAAGCCCGAAAAGTGGCCATTTCTGCCATAATGTTTACGGCCCAAAAGTTACGGGTTATTTACGAAATGGTTAGCATAGCTAAATCACGATTGAAGTGATTAGCAATGAAGAGTTTAATGTTTTTGTGGGGGAAACTAAAAAAAAATTTAAAATTTAAAAACCAAAATCTCTTTCTCCATTCAATTTCTGTATTTTCTTATGTTTTAAGCTTTAAAGTCGAAATGTTATAAACAAGTTCATGATTTATCAATCACACAGCCAATCAAAAGAAAAATACCCAATATATTTGATTTAGCTTGCATTTCCCCAGGCAGTTGAAATCAGACAAGGAACGCTTTTAGAATAACTAAAAGAATCATAACAGATTTGAATATTTAAGTCTGCTGGCAAGCAAAAAAATCATTTTGGCCTTTTAGCAAACCGAAATCGCTCATACAAATGAAAGTTTGCCCTTTTTGTTTGGATTATTCCCAATGCGGAAGCGTTTTGGGCCTTTAGGTGGCATATTTTTACAATGCTGCGGACAATGCCAAAACATTTTGGCCTACAAGATGCCGTCGCCTTTTAGTGCTAATAAACTTGTAAAAAGGAAAAATGCAGAGGAAAATCTTTGTGCTGCAGCCAAAATAACCAAAATCTATGGAAAACTCTTTCTTTCAATTTACATTTTAGAAGATTTACATGGTAGGAATCATACTTACATAAACTTGCGATGAGTACAAAGTAGTCAAAAGTAAATACAAATACTTGTTTGCAAGTAAACCGCCAAATACGATTAGTAAATGCGAATGCCTCTGGACCGTGTTTACTTTGCTTAACCACAATGTCAACATTACAGCAATACTCAAAGTTTTTATGAGCCAAGGCGTGTCCGAGCTCTCTCTTTAGCTAACAAGATTATTTTTGGCAATATAATTTTGCAGCTGCAGCTTTTGTGTCTGCTTTTTCCATAGATCAGTCTAGCTTCAAGCTCGACAGCGGCAACATACTATCTTACTATTTAAGCTGAACTTGTTGAATTTGGTAAATACTTTTAATAATCGATATAATCTGACATTATTTTATTAGCCTCACTGATAAAAGCATATTAAATCCAAGTATTTCATATTCAATTGGAATATTACAAATTTTAAAAGTAATATATAACTACACAGACATCGTAAAAATAATGCATTTAAAACAAATAGATGGCTTTTTATATCCAATATTTACCACATTAAATCAAATGTTTTAATATTAAGTCATGCAATTTAATAGGCATTTAATTAACATTGTGATTCTGTATTTAATCTACAATATGTTCAGTTCAATAGCCATATATTTATTTTAGTATTTAATTTATTTATCAGTCCTTAGTGAGGAATTTTAATATTCCAAATCACCTGTAAAACTTGTATTTCTTTTCAGGAGAAATGCAACTTTTTGAGGGCTGACAAACTGACGCACACCATTAGCACCGCATAGATCCAGGACATGCCGGACCTTTCCAATTAGGGAAATCTGAGCTGGGAAATCCCCTCGAGAAAACACTTGCAATGGACAACAGCACGGACGTACTGTACCAGTACCGCCTCGCACCCTCCGCCAGTCCGGAAGCGGAAATGGGGCTGGGGGATACCCGCCATTTCCCGGGGGGCAACCAGTCGCACCTGGGCATCCCCTCTCCCATTCCCGACTACGGAAACGAAAGTCTGGACTACGCCAACTACCAACAAATGGACGGCGCTCAGTGCCGCACAGTGGACAACAACATCAGCTACTGGAACCTGACCTGCGACTCTCCCCTCGATTACGCGATGCCCCTTTACGGATACTGCATGCCCTTCCTGCTGATCATCACCATCATCTCCAACTCCCTGATCGTCCTCGTTTTGAGCAAGAAGAGCATGGCCACGCCCACCAACTTCGTGCTGATGGGTGAGTCTGACTAAATACCATGTCTAGAAAAATGTTTGGAACAATAAACCCAATTACAATGTAAAAAATTTTTAAAACATAACGCTGCGCCAATAAAATAGATTTGGTAATGCCTCATTAAGAAAGTCATGAAAACTTAACTAAAAGTTCCCAAACAGAATGTTGACTGCACTTCCTTCCGCCCCGAAATGCATCCCCATATAGTCGTTTGCCGGAACTTGGCGATATCGTGCCACATGCAAGTCACTCGATTACCGAATTACTCGATTCAAGGACACCGACTTTGTGCCCCCATCTTGCCCTGACATTGGGGGATTGGGCCCAGTTTGATTTTCCCCATTCAGACGCCGCCTTTTATGATTATTATTTATTTTTATTCCATGTCATTTCGTGCCGCGGCCTCGGCACGTCGCCCCTTTTGGCTCTTAATGTGCCACAATGTTAAATCAGGCAGAAGTTTTGTGAGATTTCAAATAGCTGGCGATGTGCGTGCTCCCCGGAGCCCCTTCTATATCACCATGTATGCCCTATATTCCCCCACCCCCCTACCATATGATCCCTCCGTGGCCGTCCCACAGCGCGTAATGCTGAGATATTCTAATAGCGTGTGTAATGCTAATGGTTTACCAACTGGCGATGAGGCAAACAGAGCTGACTGCAGATCAGGCAAGGAATATGCAGGTTCCAAAGAAAAAAGGCAAAGTCAAGTCTTTCCAAACAAGGAGAATCTAAAAAACTTTCACAACTTATTATTTTAATTTGTATATATTTATTTATTAATATAAAAATTAAATTCAAATCATAAAGTGAGTTCCTTGGAACTTGGTCAAAAATTAGCTACTTTTGCCCCTGAAAACCAAGTAAATTGTATGCCATATGAAAAGTCTTAGAAACCAGGAGACTATTATTCTTAAATATATATTTATTTATAAATATAAAGTATTGGTAGTAGTATTTTGATTTACCCTCATTAAGTTAGTTCCCCAATACTATTTCCTTTGGCATATGGCTACAAAATAGCTACTTTTGCAACCCTGAAAACCAAGTGATAGGCTGCGTGCGCGGAATTCGCCGCTGATTTATGGAAACTCTGCAACTGAAAATGAAACTGAGGCTGGAAGCCGGCTGTAAGTAAGTGTAAGTGTAAGTGGCTTACACGACGGCTGAACGGCGACAAAGTCCTCGTGAAAATGCCATCGAAACATTCGATCCGCCGCCAATAAAGGCAGTGATAAAAATTTTAAATCTTAAAATTATTCCTCTCGCGCGCCTGGGCTGTCAATGGGTTAAGGGCCTAACCGCCGCCGGAATCACGCCCCCAACCCAGACACCCACCAACACCCCACCCCCCTCGTGTCAGGCGCAGGCCAAGGCTAATCGCATTCGGTTCAAATGACAGCGGACCAAACGTGAAATGAACTCTGGCCCTGCAGCAGGGGCAACCGCAACAGAATTGGCTCAACATCCATAAGCCAAGTTTCGTGCACTGAAGAAAATTAATGCAAATTTGGGCATCAGCTTAGCTTAATTATAGTACTATATATTCCTTACTCCACAGTGCCAACGCGCTAGTACAAATAAATTCAGTATTTAAAGAACATGTCAATTTAACATGAATTAATAATTATATTATACAAATTTATATTCCTAAAATATGGCTCCCTAGGTATGTGGTCGATTCATTTTAGGGATCGTTTTCCGCTCTGTAAGCATCCGAATGTGCAGACAGCGGTACAGCCACACAGGACTGTCCGTCCGATGAGTGCTTAAAGGTCAGGTCACCAGGGTGTGTCGTCAGTCAGTTAAATACATTCGCTCGGTTCAAATGTCACTGGGCCGAGGAAAAGCCAAAAGGGGACAGAAGTCGATTAGTTGATGGGATAGGGACCAGATATTGGGCATGTTATGTTACCGACTTAAAGTATTTATTCAAAATATTATTCCTTTCAAATGAGTGTATAAATAGTTGTGAAGACAGTATTCATGATTTCGTTGAGCACATAAGTCAATAAATCACGGGTCCAAATTAATTTGAAATTTAATAAATAGGCAATCAGGCAACACAGTTCTTTGTTTGGATTGGCAAATGTTTGTCCACAATTGAACCCTGAACTGTAGCAGAATCAACACCCAATTCAGCCCATTTTGCATTGGAACCGTATATAATTGATCAGCGAATCGATTATAAGCCGTGAAATCAGATTACAGATGGGACCCAAATTTGTACAGACAGCCGGGCATCAACATTGCGACGCTGGCATCCGCAATGTCCAATCACACAATCAATTTGCATTGAAAATCGCAATTGATTTGCATAAGCATTACCATAATTTCTAATTTAAACTTTCCCTGCTCTTTTTCTCTCTTTCTCTCCTTCCAGGAATGGCTATTTGCGATATGCTGACTGTTATATTTCCGGCACCGGGCCTCTGGTATATGTACACATTCGGCAATCATTATAAGCCCCTGCATCCGGTCTCCATGTGTCTGGCCTACAGCATTTTCAATGAGGTAAGTCAACAAAGACTCCAGATATCCAGCCACCCACTGGTCGCCTCCCTTGTCCACTCCACGAAAACTTTTGAGCCTTGCGGAAATCATTTTTAAACTTGCCCCAAAAAGTTTTGAAAAAAATTACTATATAGTCTACTACAGAATACATTTATTTTATTTATGTTTAAAAAGAAACATAATTTAAAAAACTTGAAGTACTACATTATTATCTGGAAGCACAGGCCATAAGTTTATAAGGTTATACTATATTTTCAAAAAAAAATGTTTTATATATTCCAATTATTTATTTATTTTATGTTACATAATTTCAAAGATTTTTGAGAATTCTAAAAATAGTAAACTTTTATCTTAAGGTCCCTTGTACATATAATAAAGAACATTGTTAGATGTTTCTTTTTTGTGTGTGTCTTCTTCTGCCTGTGTTTTCTTGCCACAGACTAATTGCCAAGGCTGGTCAGAAAGTGGGAAGAGCGAAAAACTGTTTGTTTTGGCTTCTGGCCACGTTTGCACCCCTCACTTTCCATTTGTGCCCCCATTTCGCTTACATTTTACCAAAAGACGCGCCGCTCATTGACCTAAATAAAATGCTCTGCTCGGCTGGAACTGTCTTCTATGCCCGTCTCTTTTTTGGACTCATTGCCCCTCTCTTTCCCTTTTGTCTCCGACTGATGTACGAAGCTTTGTTTTGGATCCCGTCGCGTTATCGTTATCGTTATCGCATTTGCTGCCACGTTACATTTCCCCCATTTTCCGTGATTTTCCCTTTTGTGTGTGTCATTTCTGTCAGCATAATGAAAGAATGAAAAACGCTGCTAGTGCCACTTGCCATTTGCCACCTGCTGCCCGGGGAATCCGGGGAATCCCCCCACCCAACTACATCTACATCTACAGCTACAGCTACATCCACGTCCACATCCACATCCACCTATTCATTCAGCCATTCACAACACTTATTCATTCGAGAGCGTTTTTCCACCATTACCATGCAAACTCAGGCTTTCCCGCTCTTCTGCTTCCCTCGCTTTTCCTGCCCTTTGCACGTTTGCCTTGATTAATCAACATTTTCAATTTATGGCACTCGAAGGGCGTGGAATGGGGGCCTGGGATTGGGATTGGGCCAGGGCTTGGGCTTGGGGGTGGCAAAGCAAAACTGTTTACTCACTTCAATGGAGTAGTGTCAAGCTGATAAAAAGCCCACCCCCTTTGGCCATAAGCATAAGCCGGCAGCAAACCCCAGGCAAAGCCAGAAGGCATAGTGGTTCACTGGAGGGTGTTAAGCGGAATTAACCCATTTTCGTCTTAGAAACCCATGGGTAATTGCATTCTTAGTTTACATATTCAGATTAAAAAAATTTGCATATTTGTATAGGGTATTTTTGCCTGCTTACCTTTATATACATAATACAAAAGTAATACAAAATTAAATAAATATGATCTAATTGCTGTTAATTCCTATTCATCATTGGAATATATGAAAACAGACAGGTAATTCAAAAGATTTAAAAAAACAATTTGCTGTGCAACTTCTGAGTATTGAAACTTGGACAAATTGAAAGAAATTCAAAGAAATCCATTGCAATATTTAACAAGTGACATTATATGAAAAACTGTCTATCCCGGTGCCACAGAAATCATTTAGAAGGTGTCTGAAAGTATGCAAAAATATATTTTCAGTCCGAATGCCCGATTGATATTTCTGTGGCACACCCGCATTTGTTTGGCAAAGACTATTCCCAAAGACTGTTACGCACACAAATCGTTTTAAACTGCCTTCGTCCCACTGTTCTGGTTCATTGTAGCTACGTGCTGTTAGTGGACTCTCCGGGGATTTGTAGCAGCTAAATTCCATGCTGGGCTGGCTGTCTAGATGGATTCCAAGGAGCGGGGATGGAGATTGAGTGGGTGGGGTGGCAAGGTCCTTTGGCAGCGACTCTGACTATCTCTGCGTATGACTGCCATAAAATTCAACTCACATCCAGCGGAGCGGCACTCCTCGTTTCGGTAATAACCACCAGGCGGCCATTGCAGCCTCAAAGTTGAAGATTCCGTTTCATTTCCCTGAATTTATATGCTCCGGCAGCACGTTCTCCCCTTTTCTCCGTTCCCCCCTCTGAATGGTGCGCATAATGGTCATGTTAATGCAAAAAGGGGGTAACCGTTTCATTGTAAAATATCCAGTTTCCAGTAGCCAGTGTTCAGTCGAGTTTATCTAGCCATCTCGGTGTAATTGCAGCCCAGTCAGACACATAAACAGGATTAGGCCACAGATTGTGCATTATATGGCCAAGTCGGATGTCAAACCCACAGATTCCATGGAGCTGAACCTGTCTACGGCAGAGCCGCACTCATTACGCTCCATAAATGGAGCAGACACCTGTCCAGGTGGAACTGTGGAAGGGCTACCCAAGTTGCCGGTTGCCAGTTGCCAGAATTCCAGATACCGCACTTCCCACTGCTAGGTTATGCAGTTGAATGCCACGAATCCGATTTGGTGATTTACTCACATCTCATAGACGTATATCTTGCCCGCTTCTCCTGGGCACTGATGGGCATTAAATTATTTGCTACTAGCATTATTAGCCTAGACACACTTCATTAAGTAGAAGCAAGGATATAAATACTTATGTGTTTAGGGACATATCTTTTGATTTTACAAAACTAAGCATGATAGCTAGAGAGGGTATTTTAAAAGGAGTTTAAGCCTTTACGTTTCAGTCTCAGAAATATTATAACTTACTTTTTGCTCCCCGAAAGTATGCAAGAAACCACACAACCGAGAAATTTAAACAATGATTTCGGCTGTTCATACTAATTCCCATGGCAAACCAGCAATGGCACCAGCAACCCAAACATATACAAATACTATACACTCGAATATTTTTGCTTACAGATTATGCCAGCCATGTGCCACACCATCTCCGTTTGGCTAACTCTCGCCCTCGCCGTGCAAAGGTAAGTAAGTATGCAATTAGGCCAATAAAAGTGAGACCGCCCTTAGCAGGTTTCCCCAGTTGAGATGTAACTAAAAGAAAGTGACTGCCTGAATGACTGAGTGACTGACTCGCCGACTTGTCAATGGCGGCAATAAATCAGTTATTGTGTGGGTAGAAATAAAATGTCAATGCCTTGAGGGGGGCATAAGAACAACAAAAAACAAAAAAACGAATGGGCCTACCTTGGAGCAGGCAACGCTGCGTATGAGCGATGCGTATGAGTGATGCGAGTTGTACTTTCGGCACACATCCAGACAATCAATCGATTGCCAGCTCACATTCCCCCTTAACCACAAGGCATTGGTCTTTAAAGCCCAATTGTTTCAGTCACTAAACCCATAAATTGTAACCACTTATGTGAACAATAAACTAATTTCGAATGGGTAACATAAATTTCACCCTGTCTTCATATGGAATATTCCCTTCAAGAGTTTCCCTCCTTAGAAAAAAATTCTGGAGATGATGGGACTGGTCCAGAGCGCTTTGTTCTATTAACTCATGTGTGGGATCATAAATTTTACAGCTTTGCAAATAAATTTGCAAAGCGAAGTGGTGGCTGAAGAGCCTCGAAAAAATAGTCATAAATATTTGGGCCATTATGCGACTTTGGGCCGCTTTCAAGTGGCCGAAACCAAGGGGGTGGTTGGTAAGCCAGCACATGGCTGGTTTATGCACCACCAAATAGCTAAATAATATATATATGGAAAAATGAAAAATGAAAAGGAAAGGGGGCAACTCTCTCTCTAAAATGCGTTGAAAATTGCCCGAGGACAAATAGCGCGATAAAAACATTCAGCGTTTATTGTTATTATTGTTGTTGCCGTGCCTGTTGTCAACTTATTGTGTTTCAAGTGTTTTTATGGCCCTTTCAGATGGGCGGGGCAAAGTGGGGAAGTGAGGAAGTGGGTCGCATAATGCCCTCGAGTGCCTCGAGTGCCTCGAATGAACTGAGTAAGTGACGCTCTCCATAAAAATTTCATATAGCAAAAAATGTATGATATATATAGGTAGCCGTATATATGGGGCCTATTGGCATACTTTTGAAGCGGCCCATTGAAGCAACTATAAATATTTAATGTCTTCCTTATTAGCTGTGTGATTGAAATCACTTTAAGGGCAAACACTCATCAGTGATTAATAAGAGACCGGAAATACAAGAGGTCGGCTTTATCCGGAAACATAAACTTGATTAAATCTATTAAACTTCTGAAAAAACAAGTTTAATTCTCTTGAAATCATTTTGTATCAGCAATATATGCATGTTTGCTGAGCTATTTAATAAAATGCTATTTAAAAACAGTTATCAAATTGAACATTCCATTAACTTCAGCTTCAGGAATAGCTTGGCTTTCACCACTAGAAATGACTCTGCCATAAAAATAATATCCCTCTGAAAGGGTAACTCCACTAAAAGGGATTAAAGGGGTATCCTCGACCTTCCTGTTATTTCATTCAAAATCTGTATCTTAAGCATAACACATCCATCTGTAGCAGATTCCAATAGACGATATCAGCGTTCAGTCCCTTTTAGGAGATGTTGTACTTGATTGATTTATTGTGTCGTTTCATTTTCTTAGACGCGTTGAGGTTTAAGAGGGTTGCCTTTACAGGGCTTTTCCTCTTTCTGGGTCCATCCTTTTAGGACAAATTAACAAAATTGTTAAAATGACAAAGAAAATGAGTGGGTAGGGGATGGGGCAAAACATAAGCCAGCTAAATGTTATTCATTTATTAATATCAATTCCATTTAGGAGTAAACGCCTGGCAATCGTTTTTCGTCCGTCGTCCTGCGTTTAGGTTGGTATTTCTGTTGCTTTCAACTTTAATGAAATCCCCGCTTGACAAAGGTTCAATGAAAGATTGATTGAAAAGCGTTTTCAAGTGCCAGCGCAATGGGCGTGGCCATAATTATGCGCATAAATTAGGCCAGCACACCAAGGACGCGCCCCAGCATCAAAGTTCGTTCGCTTTTCGAATTAAAATCCAAGGGGCGGCTGGGTTGGCATTCTCCGTTATTGGCCAACTATAAATCGGCAAACTTTTGCCCAAATCTTCACAGGAAACAAATTTATTCCCTGGCAGGGCGACCGACCCCTGACAAATTACTCAAATTATGAAATTACAAAGCGCCAACTTGATTAGCTTTTCAGATGGCCTTTGATTGCTTCTTCCTTGGCTCTGCAAGTTTTTCCAAGGGAACGGTGGTGGTGGTGGGATGGTGGCTCAAATTAGGATTTGGCCAATTCGTTGTCACCACATTGCGATCGTAAATTCTCACTTGGGGAAATTGGTTTATCTTCCGTTGACGTTGCCGCGGCCATAAAAGTGTGTTAGGCAAATGCAGAGGGTTCGTTACCTGGTCTCAATGCCTCGACGGGAGCGGAGAAAGGGCTTTCCCTTTTCCCCTTGAATGGAACACATTAATGCACAGTTAAGGCCCTTCAGATAAAGTCCATTGCTGTTTAATGGCCGTAGGTATTGTTCTTCGTTTGGTTTCATTTCATTCGCAAACCAAACTCTGATTGACGTTGGCGTAATTTAAAGAAGCCTTTCTTATCAAACGTATCGAGCTTATTTCTAAATTCATTTTTTAGTTATTTTGCAAGCTTAGCTGGGCTATTGTTTTGTCATTAAGAATCCTGATTTAGTTAAATGCCCAAAAAACGAGAGTCAAACTATAGTTAAAACAAAATTTTGTAATTATACATTGTTTTTATATTTTCTTAAGTTTATTTTTTAATCTATAATATTCTGAGATTAATGTCAACATTGTGTGTCAAAATTTTAAGTAAAAGGGAGATGATCTGAAGAAGTTACAGCGGTTGAAGCGGGATTTGACCTTGGATATCCGAGTAATAAATCATTTTTCCTATGAATCCCGTTTGTTAAGCGCCAAATCAAGCACACATTTTCTATATATAACATTGAAATTTGATTGTAAAGATTAAACTTTTTAAATTCCAAGTGCTGCAAAAAAAAAAATATATATTAAAAAGTGAAAAAGGGAATGTCGACTACCTTCAAAACGCAATATGATTTATAAATTTTAAATGACCTTGTGATGCCTTATGTTGGCTGTGTTAATGTTGTTGTATGCGATTTATTTTCATATACTTAAAATGACAAACTATTACGTGTTGAAAGAATAATTAACACAACATAACTCACATTTAAAACAAGAAATAACAAAATAATGTTTTTTTTTCCTTTTAAAACCTACCTTCCCTTAAATATGACTTACTTATCGGGTCCTTGTGATTTCTTCCACAAGGTACATCTACGTGTGCCACGCCCCCATGGCCAGGACCTGGTGCACGATGCCGCGGGTGAGGCGGTGTACGGCGTACATCGCCCTGCTGGCCTTCCTGCACCAGCTGCCCCGCTTCTTCGACAGGACCTACATGCCACTGGAGATCGAGTGGAATGGCGATGCGACGGAGGTGTGCCATTTAGAGACGGCAGTCTGGGTGCACGAGTACATTGGGGTGGACCTGTACTACACCAGCTACTACCTGTTCCGCGTGCTGTTCGTCCACCTGCTGCCGTGCATCATCCTGGTCACCCTGAACATCCTGCTCTTCGCGGCCATGCGGCAGGCGCAGGAGCGGAGGAAGCTGCTCTTCCGCGAGAACCGGAAGAAGGAGTGCAAGAAGCTGCGGGAGACCAACTGCACCACCCTAATGCTGATTGTGGTGGTCTCCGTGTTTCTCCTGGCCGAAATACCCATTGCCGTTGTGACCGTGATGCACATCGTGAGCTCCCTGATCATCGAGTTCCTCGACTACGGCCTGGCCAACATCTGCATCATGCTGACCAACTTCTTCCTGGTGGTCAGCTACCCGATTAACTTCGGCATCTACTGCGGCATGTCGCGCCAATTCCGGGAGACCTTCAAGGAGATATTCCTCGGCCGGCTGATGGCCAAGAAGGACACCTCCACCAAGTACTCCATTGTCAATGGCGCTCGCACCTGCACCAACACCAACGAGACGGTCCTCTAGTAATTGGTGATGTTGGTGCCGCGGCGGGGCAGCAGCGACCATCGTCGCACCACCACCGCCACCAGTACAACCACAGCCACCACCAGATGTGGTGCGGTGGTCATTGGCGGTGGCGAGCCAACTGCGCAGCATCAGCATCAGACTCACATCCAGATTCAAATTCAAGGCCAAGGCCAGCAGCGAAGGTTCAGCACCATGGACATCATCGCCGAGGAGCGGAATGTCTAGACTAGTGAGTTGGCCGCGCAAATCTTCGAAATTTTCAAACATCGATAGCTTGGGCCTAATGGAAATTTGCGGCTTAAAAATATTTATATATATATTTTTTTCTGAGAATCCCAAGTTGTTTAAAACCTTTAGGTTTATCATATTTTATTTTTTCTCAATTTACTTGGTACAAATTTTAATTGTTTTCCTTTTTAATAAAAAATGAATTTCCACTATTTTTTCATGAATTTATTTTGGGGATGAACATTTATGGTTTTCTGAAAAATTAAAGATTTGTTTAAAAGTCTAACGTTATTTAGAACCTTGCCGTTTAACATTACACATATATTAAATATATATTTTTTTTTATTGTAATATAAAATGGATTTTTTACTCCTTTTTGGGTTTTTGAAAAATAAAATATTATTTTTGCATATAGATTTGGGAGTCATACGTTAATTTGAATCTTACCATTTATTTTTGTTCTATTTCAGAAAATTTAAATGATTTTCTATTATAAAATAAAATACAATTTTACTAGTTTTTGGCAATTTATTTAACCAACTATTGATGTTCTATCAACCTTTTCTAAAAAGTAAAGTGGCTTCTAGATCGGGTGTACTCGAAATTGATTAAGTAATTAGCTATCAGTAATTTCAATTATTCAGGTCACAAATTTAGAACAGAATCATTTTATGGTTAAATGATCTCAGCTCGCCCTTTTAAAAACAATGAAGTTTTTTTTCATTTTCACAGAGAGAACTAAAACTTAATCAATTCCGTTACCCTAAAATAAGGTTTCAAGAGGGATAAAAACAGATAAAAACAGATAGAAGCAGATAAAAACAATTAAATCTATTGCAATGTCAATAATTGAAAAAAAATAAACCATAATGAATAGCTAAAAGCCAATGATATAAAGCATTCAGTCTTAATGTTAGTTGGGTTTCTCATTGATCGATAGCTATATCTAATTCGTAAATTCAAAGAAATAGAAATCGTGGAAAATCATAATAAAACTTCATAATGATCCATATTGAAAACTATGTCTGTTCGAATTCCCCCCATAAGACACCGTTTTATCCACTTAAAATCCGTGTTGTTTGCTGTGAGTTGATGTCATGCCCCCACTAAATGTTAAGCACCAAGCGTATACATGTTATTTTTTCGGCTAAGGATCCACAGAATCTACATAATAAGTCCAAGGAATGGGGGGGATTTCTAAGAAGTGATAGCTGAATAAGCTGGCGGGGGAATGCGTATTTCAAAACAATAAAGTAATTGTATGCTAAGAATAAATACAGGAAACTCACCAGTTAAAATTATTGGAATATAAAGTGAAACTGAATTAAATAATCAATAATAATGATGATTAATGTTAGCTTTTAAGGTATTTACGAAATTTGGAAACAAGGCTTAAGTAAAAACGTTTATTTTTGTGCAAACTTTTGTGCGCCCATTTGTAAAAAATTTTGTAACTTAATCACAGTTTTTAAGAGTAGGTAGCTGTAGGATTGCAAACTCGTTTAAATTCGTAAACCTTTTGAGCCCCAGAGTTTACCGATTTAAATGACGAAAATTAAATGAAACATAATGCATAACATAACAAATCATTTGTAACGAATTTCAACTTGATGTTGTAGGCTACGCATATATTTTTTTTCTAGTCTAAGAAACAGCATAAACAATTGGAATTCAATGTTGATATGTGTACAAGTGTTTTACAATTACAATTACAATTGCAGTTTCCAGTTTAAATGTTTTAAGTGTACACTAGCTAGTTGACTAAGCAAACTACAAGCAACCTAATACCACAACTTAAACTGAAACTGAACTATAATCTACATATAACCATAACTATAGCTGAAAGTTGTCTGTCTGAGTGGAATGTGTTAACTATTTATATATGTATTTGGTGACGACAGCTTTGGCTACCGTTTCATCTGATTACGGCTTGATTTTGTACATATATTTCGACGGTGCATCCAATAATGAATAAATAAACTAATTAAATGTCACACAAATGCATTTTGCCTTTTAGATTATTCTGAGCTGCTTCGAGTAAACATCCGTAAGTTAATTAAAGGGGTTCACATTTAATAGGGACCAATTATTTTTAACTAAAACAATCGACACTGCTGTCGCCTGCGATTCCATGAAATCGGACAGTCGAAGACCTCTCGAAAGGGCTCAAAATTGGCCACTGCATCGTTGACCCTTTCCCTGTCGCTGCCATGGTCATCGCCGTCCTCCCTGGCTTCCTCATCGGAACAGAAGAACTGGGCAAAGTTGAGGAAGAACTGCTGCTTCTGGTCCGTCGATCCGCGCAGTGGATCCCTTTTGCGGTCCGTTTGGGCGGTGTCGAAGTAGGCGGAGTAGGCCAGTTCCAGGCCATTCGCGTCCGCGAACTTTTCGTCGCGTCTGCTGCCGAACTTCCGATTCAGGCAGCGCAGTTCGCGCTGGAACCGCCCATTCCTCTTCAGTTCCCTTCTAACCAGGTGGCTAGCCCGCCCGCGAGAGTTGAAGTTGACTCCATCCGGGTCGAAGCCGTGGGTCAGTTCGTGGCCCAGGACGAAGCCCAGGCCACTGTAGGTGAGTATGTCCGCCTGGTTGGCCGAATAGAGCGGTGGCCCCAGCAGAGACAGGGGCACGAGCAGCCTGTTCTCCGCAGTCATGTAAAAGGGCGAGGCAAAGCTGCCAAATCGATGCACTTGGACGGGGAACAAACCGTTCCTGGAGGTCATCTCCCGAGGAACTGGCTCGGCTATCATGGTCCATATGTTGAATGACACTAGGAGGATTAGATTGGGAATATAAAATCATAGCATTAAATAAAATGCCTGCTAAATTGCATGATTCAATCATAACATATTTGAATTAATGTGGAAAATATTAGATTAATGAGTCATTTTACTTAATATTCATATGGCTTTAGTTTAATTTAAATTCTCAGTTATGAAAATCTATTCCGAAAATAATCAAATGAAATGCCACATTCAAATTTAATATTTTTATATTTAAAATACTTTAATATACTACTATTATTTTACCATTATCGTCTTGGTCGTTCTGCAAGCTGGAGTGATTTAGGCCGGCCAGGAGATTAGTAAAGTAGTCGGTGGCGTTCATGTAAACATCCTCGTAATGCCTATCGATGCGTCGCACCAGGGATTTCGTTGAACAGTTCCGGGGCAGGACACTCAATCGCAGCTCCATCCGCTCCAGTTTGTTGAGTAAATACTGCTGGGTGCGTTCCGAGAAATTGTTTCTGTTGGCCCGAAGTTTCTGGCCAAAGCGCTGCTTCAGTTCCTGGAAAACGTCCTGCAGAAGGGGCTCCTCCTTGAGCCTGGGATGGTGTTTCTCCATCAACCAGACGGCGGGATGGCTCAGGATCTGTCTGGCCTGCTCGGCGCACTCGGCGCGTTCGATGCGCCAGGATGTGGTGGGTCCTTCGGCCAACTTTAGTCTCAGATAAATGTAGATGAGCAAGAACCGGTTGGTCGAATCGGCCAGCGAGCGGGCCAACCACCTGAGGTAGCCGTAGGTGGGTTTGAATTTCGGCCAGGGCAGCATCCAAAATGCTGGAGGCTGCCCCAATGAACCCGGCAGCTCGTCATCGTCATCCTCAACTCGATTGGTCATTATGGGCCATTCCAGATTGCTCAAAAGGCGCCAAGCGAGTTCCTTGTCGTGATAGACTTCACCGAACTGCCACAGGAGATCGAACTTCTGGCGACTCAGGGGCTCCCTGTTCGTCTCGTTTCGATCCCAGTCCAGATCGGTGCGGGTCAGCAGCTGCGTCCAAATGTCATACATATTGTGCCGCTCCATCTCGACCAGAACCTCGAGGCGAAAGGCGGCTGTGAGGCCCACGGTCAGCTCCTCATCCTCCACATTTTCCAGCGCAATCAGCTTTTCCAGCACCCTCAGCACCTGATCCTTGGTTAAGGGTCGTCGACAGGAGGCGTAAAAGTCCCTCAGCAGCTGCAGAAAGCGGGGCTCGTCATCCTGTTTCCTAAAACCAACACCATTCTCAATCATTTTAACATTTTTCGTGGCTGGACTTACCCCCTTTCCAGCAGCTCGGCCAACTCTTCCTGATAATCGTAGTCCAGCTGGCCCACCAAACTCCGGTAGGGATCGTCGGCATGAATGGCCGACCAGTTGCCGCAGGCGGTGGCATAGAAATCCAGGCAGGGATCAGCCATTACCAGAATTGGCAGCCAGCCCAAGGCAATGGCCACCCACCTCAGGCTGAAACGCATGGCGAAAGGCGTTGCACTAAACTAAACAAACTAAACACTTTTAACAATCTTTTAATAAGCTCAGAAGCTTATCTCTGCCGATCGAAAGCTCATCTGGTGATTGTGGAATCTCGGGAAACCCATGAACATTTACACGTGAGTCTTATCAGGTAATTTAAATATTTATACTAAGGCGAAAAAATATATTCAAACAACGGCAATCTTAAATAAAAGTTTTTTTTTTATTATTTTACTCTTATTTTGTAACTTTTGAATCGACTGAATATTCACAAAAATCTTAAAATAAAGCTGTAATTTTTACACACATCATTTTCATTTAACTCTTATCAGGTAATTACAAAAAAAAAACTAAGTCGTAAAAAAATAATCAAATAAAAGGCAATCTTAATCTTATCACACCTACCTTTTTCTCTTTGAATCTTAGACTGCAGCTTATTCACAGCGATTTTAAGCCCCTTAATATTTATAGCTGTAATTTAATTTAAACACACAAATTTGGCTTCCAAATTCATCCATTTGCCAGTGAATTCAACGGAAATTTGTGGACTTTATAAACCCCAGAGAGTTATGAAAAACCTGAGTTTCTTACCATTTTTTGAGATTTTGAAAAAGTTTGGCGTTGGAAAAACACTTTGCGTTTTGCATTTGGAAAACTACAAAGTTTTCGCACCGCACACACAGGGAAAATGGCAGCTTTTCCGGAGCCTCAAAAACGGGTTAGGTACGAGGGAAGAGGATCGCACTTTCTCATTTATATTTAATGCACTTTGGCCAAAAGCGCTGCTCAGGCCGGCTAAGTGCTCAAATATTTGGTGGGGAAAACCCGACGGGGGAACGGGCGCCGGGAAAAGGCCAGTGCGCTTGAAAGTTTTCTTCAAAGTCATGGGATTTTCGGCAACTTCCCCTTGTGCACGAGGAGCTGTGGAATGCGGGCAGATGGTGGAATCTGATCTGTATGCAGGAACCTAAAACCCGACTCAGGTTTTCAGATGAGATGGCAGCCATTTATAACGGGGGTCCGGTTTGGGGTACGACTGCGGGTAAGGGTTAATATGCGTCTGGACGGAATTTACAATTTTAAGCCTTTTTGCCGGCCCAAAGTGTAAGGAACGCAAAATGCGGCACAAGCCTCATTTATTTCACTCAAAATTGATTGACGCCTTCCACGCATAAACACATACAGGACCCAATGATGGACAGGCATACAGAGACAGTGTGCCCTCGCTGGCAGCGAACTAGTCCATTGTAATTTTCTTATCTCTGAAAGTTGTAAAAACCAGGTATAGTCGAATATAATCTTTGTCACAAAACGGCCAAAAATTATCCAATTTATTATATACAGTATTTTAGTTGTTTTTTTATGTATTGTGGTTTAATTTTAATAGACGAAATCAGCCTACAATCTTGACAATTCTTCTCGTTCTTCGCATCTACATCATTTTTGGTCTTAGCTATTTAGTTGTCATTAATGAGGGACTCTTAGCGCGTGTCCACCGTACGTGAGTGCGTGTATGAGAGCTTAAATCAACACGGAGACAATGAGCGGGCAGCAGATAATCAATCAGAATGCTGCTTATTGGCTTTTCAAAATGCGTCTAACAAAATAAATAAAAGTCAGAGCGACAATGTGGCATGTTGTGTGCCCCGTGCCCCAGTCCCCGTGCCCTTCAACCTCAGACCCCTCGCATGTCTGCGTTTGGTTTTCGGCAACAGAGAAAAGAAAAGAAAAACAAGTCAAGTTCAATCCAATTTCTGGGCCGAAACACAGAGGCCTGCTGCTGGTCCACTGGCCTGACCTAATGCCAATTTAATGCTGTTGTGGCTTATGTCTGCTGCCTCATATCCCTCCCATGTATCCTTATCCCCTAACCCAGCCCATATATCTCATCGATGAGCTCATGTGTGCGATGGCGATGGCAATGGGGTAAGCTCTGCCTAATGCCCGAGTATCGATGGATGTGTATAATCAGAGGCAATTACGCTTTTCAGCCACTTGCTAATTAATTTCCAATACAATTTATGCACACCCGCAAAAAGCGGCCATAAACCGTTGATTAGTTCTTGGCGAAGTGGCCCTAACCCACAAATAAATCATGTGCCTAATCATTTAAACATCCCGGAAACCAAGTGAGCTTAGTTTTTCGAGCTGGGCTCGAAAATTTTATCCGTAATTAATAAACTTTTGTATATTTAAATGGGCTAAATTTTAAATTAACTTTGGTCACATGGCTTTTAACAATGACTCCTTTACATAATTAATTTTGAAAATTTCCTGTCCGACCAATCTTCAGTGATCCTGATGGAAGTGTTATTTCGAGGAGTCATTGATGGTAACATTTAAATCGTCCAGGTATCCGATATCTCCGGGGTTCTTCGAGTCAGTTTTCAGTATAACGACCGCAGAAGTCTTAGCATATCTTCCACGTTGCTTGCGACTATATAGTTACCATTCCACTCCTTCAAGTACATCAGACGAACTCCAGCACCCAAAAGACTCCTCAATCGCCCTCTGATCTGCTCCACTTCTCTGGAAGATTGGTCGGGAGCGGTAAACTCCTTGAGAATACTATCGAAAGGGGTGGGCTCGACATTTGCATTAAGGAATTCTAGCAACGTTTTTGGGTTTAGTTGCTGCGGCATTGTTCAAATTTTTGCTAATAATAAGTAAATTTCAAATTTGGTGTTCCTCGTCTCAGAAATCTGTTTTGAGTGCTGTTGGGGCCTCAAAGTGTGTGACACCTGGCTCAATGCCGACTAATTAGGTAACCCCAATGTTTGGATACCGAGATGCAATCGTTAACCGCACATTTCAGATGCTGGCTGCCAAATGCCAAGGAAACCGCAATTTCCTAGGTCTGCGGCCGGGGAAGTGTCGCTCGATTTGCAATTAATTGTCGTTATTTTCCGGTAACTCACCGTTTTATTCAATTTGCAAGTGCGCATAACAGCAAACCGCGCAAACTAATGGAAACTATTCATTATACTTGGCCATAAAGCAAAGGCATTTTCTTGGATAAGTTGTCCAAGGAATTTATATAATTATGGCAGCTGAACAGTAAATAAACTCCTGCGGTTTCACGAAAATTTGGCTGAGAGCATGGCAATTTCCGTTCAAAAAACGGATTCTTTTCATTAAATACAAGCATACATCCCGAAACTAGTACTGCAGTGTCTGCCAGCCTTTTAATTTTAATAAATGCGGCTTGTTAATGTGGCCTGTGTTTTTATTGAGGCTCCAACGTTGCTCAGCGGTTTGTCTGAGTATTTTTGGGCCTTTCGGGTTTAATGTTTAATTGCGGACACAAATTTGCACTTTTGTCTGTCGTTTTCGGCAGTTCGTTTTAGTTTATGTTTATGGTTAGCTCATTTTGTAATTGTCTCTGAAGGCCGCTTTAGGCCAAACACATGCAAAATATCCATGGCCATTAGGACCAGGACCAAAAACAGCGAGCTATCTGAACTGAGTTTGTATTTTAAATTTGTAGTCTAGAAAATATAACTGTAATTAAGGAAAATGATTTTTTTTATCAGCTTTATATTATAAGACTCCTAATAAATTGAGGCAAAAACTGCATTTTACTTTCAGACCCGTTTCTCCCATACCCAAATCAATTTTCCACTTTTCCAGTTAACGATTAATTCGGATGGTGTGCAAAAACGAGCTGCTGAAAAGAGCAGGTGGAGTGCCATCGCTGACCGATAACTGCCGGTCATCTATCATCCTTAAATAGTGCGACCATGACTATCGACTACTCCGCACCGAGTGTCAAGTAATGACCACGCACATTCCACATTCCGAGAGGTTCTCGTATGGCAGGCCAAGTGGCAAATTATGCCCCGCACTTTCATGGGGTTCATAAATTAGGCACTCCATTCATGGCAGCAGCACCAGGAGAAATAAATTTAAAAATTCACAATACTTTAATAGCAATTACTTGTTCAAACCGATTGGCAAATACATTTAGGAGGAATTTCAATTTCATTAGTTTTAATCACATGCAGCTTGGAGATGACTTATGGGAGTTATAAATTTGTTAAGCTAAGAAAGCAATCCGTACTACTTTCTTAGTTCAAAAGTGGTAAGTTGGGAACATAATAAAGATTAAGTCCCTATCAATTAAAGACAAACAATATTTTTTTCGATGCATCCAGCTTGAGGGTGAATGTCTCCAAATTTTTGTAAGCCCCGAGTGCCAGTTTACCATATATACGTATTCTGGGTGGATATAGTGGATATAGTCACGAACCCGCAATCAAAGGTGTTTCTAATTTATGAATCAACGCAATTAGTCTTAATAACCTCGCCTGCGACTAAATTAGCCGGACATATGTGGGCGTGGCCGGGCTGTTGACTCAACATTTGGCATTCATTCGCATTCATTAAGTTGAATCGAAATGACAAACGGTTTTGCCGTCGGCCAATGTTCAACAGATGTAGATGATTGTCATAAATTTCGAGACCACAAAATGAAATCGAATGGGAAAGCGAAAAGGAAACGATTGTGATGGGAAAGACACAGCATCGAGTAGAAAAAATACGAAAACCTAAGGAAAACAACTGCTAGGGTAATAAACCAAATTCACGTGGTTCAAAACTAAGGTGTGTGCAGTGATTAAAATGCAGACTTCAAGTCTGATGTAACTTTATTTTATAATTTCGGTACTTTATTGGTCTGTGAAAATATGAAAAAGGTTCAAAGAAATCATTCTCATGTACATATAATTTTACATATAATTTAATGTATCAGGCCCTTCTACAAAAAATGTGCAATCAAATTCAACTTTTTTGTTAGTAATTCGTAATGACCGAAAAACAAGTAAATATTTAATTGTACATATTTCCTAGCCCTGTAAAATATATGACTAATTTTGTTGTGCATCAATATAGCCAGCTTTCGCCGGCGTTGGCAACTACAAGGACTTTTCATCCATTGTTATCGAAGCCACGGCAAAAAAGCTGTGGAAACCGCAAACTAGATTTGTTTGATTTGAATTTGAATTTGGTTTGATTAAGGACTCCTAGGCGTTTTAATAATGGACAAGCAGAGCAAAAAGTTATGCGAGTGAAGTTTTCGACAAGCTTTGTCAAACTTCGGCAACCGTTGCGTATGCGTAATATGTGCAATTCAATAAACTTTTCGCCCTGAATGGATACCAAAACACAGGCAGCACAACTTGAATATGCAATTTCGGTCAATTTGGACCGGCATCTATCAATTAATTAGCGGTTCATGAAGGGAGAGACAACGGGAAATTTCATACGAAAAAAACATGGAACTAGGCAATTGTAATTTGAGTTGTTGTTACTTCGGTCTTCTTGGCCAACTTCTACTTCCACCCGACGCCGTTGTCTGGGCAATGCCAAGAAGTGGGTACAATGGGGAACAAGAAAGCAAGCTCAGAAATAACAGTGGTCATTAGTGGGGATTTTCCCAACGCCAACGCCAAAGGACATTGAACAGTTAATGATACCTGGAATTCAATGAAAATAAAAGCTTGCAATCGAAACGAGACGCAAAAGACATTCAAAGTTTTTACAAGGAATTAGACCTGATATTTAACGTTTCTTTTCGATTTAAGGAAATTGATTTTTCTTCTTATAAATTTAATGAAACTGTTTTTTTTATTTGTATATTGTTATTTTAAATTATTTTCCAAAAATGAAAGCTGCCATGCATTTTTCATTTTTCAGTAGCATTTGGTCCTTCACATCTATCACAAAGTTTTTTCCGTAGTCTTACCCTTTTTTCAAATCTAATGAATCAAGAGAAATATATTTGGCAATACTTTAAGAAATCCAATAAAATGTTTTTTTAACAATCTAATAAAAATGTATATCATTTTTTGTAATAGCAGTACTCTTTGCATTTGATAATTGTTCTTATTAGCTTAATTTTTTTTTGTTTCTTATGAAATGACTAATACATTACAAAAACGGTTAATTAGTCACAACTCTGGTAATAAATAAAATGTTATAAACATTTAACTTATCCCAAACCAGCAAAGACAGTCCAGATATATGCCTTCTAGTTTATTTTCAATTTATTGCACACTTTAATGGGGAAGTTAAAAAAAAATTGAGAGATGTGTTGGCGCTCACAGGGAAAGCGGATGTCCTTGATCCCTTAGACCGCCCTGGCAGTGGTGGTGCGGGGGGTGGTGGTGCGTAGCGTGGTACGAGCGGTGTTGCGCCTAGGCAACCTCAGGCAGTCCTGCGGCTTGTCGCCCAATTGCAGCTGGCCACAGCGCCTCTTGTCGGTGCGGAGCCAGTCTGGAGGGGGTTGTTTAAAGGCAGTTGGGTTAGCTGGTCGATCAGGTATAGCCATAACTACTCACTGTTCTTGGGCTGGCTGTGGCAGTTCTGGTTGCGCAACTGGCACTTGTTGGCCAGCACCTTGCACTGCTGCCTGTTGTTCCTGCTGCGCACGCAGATGTGCTGGTTCGGGGGCGACCTCTTGCAGACGACGGGCCGCGGGGGGCAGGCTTCGTAGCAGGGGCGGCGGTGGGCGGGGCCGTCCCCGCGCACGTTGCGGCAGTCAAGGTCCCGGGTGTGCCTCACCCCCGCGGGCCACTGGAGCCGATGCGCCAGCATCAAGTGGCAGATGTTTTCGAACCGCTGGCACTCGCCCCTCGGAGTCCTACCGCAGACCTTAGGGCTGTTCCTCGAGCAGACATCCGGGAAGAGCGGACAGTTCCAGGGGATCGTCCGAGTGGTGGTGACCGCCGGGCGCCGGGTGGTCGACGGTCGGGTGGTACCACTGGCCACCGCCCACAGAAAGGCCATGGCTGCCAAGAAAATTGGAAAATAAACATTCATTAAATTTTTTTTTTTTAATTAAAAAATCACTAAAATACGACTCAACTTTTCTTTTAAAAAATATCATGATAATACAAAAATTTAGTAATTATAGAGGCCATGCTTCAAAAACTTCTCGAAAAAAAGAAGAAAAACTTTAACTTGTTTATTTCTTTTAAAGAAGAATTGTCGAAATAATTTAAAGTTCTTTGAACAGATTTACCGAAAATCAAAGTCAGTTGATAGCTGCGCATTTTGCTTGATTGCTTGCTGTAATGCTTGGAGTAGGTAGAACTACTGATACCATTTTAGCCAACAATCTTAACTATTTATACTACCAATCGATAAGCAAAACAAGAACCGGGAAGCGAATGCAAGACAATTCTCTGCTGGCATGCGTCGTTTTGGCTTTTGTTTAAATATTTAATCAATAAAGTGTCATTAACCTGAGTTAATTGCTGGTGCTAAACTTTAAGCGAGCGATTGGAAAACAAGTCAGTGGAATCATCGCTCTAGAATTATGTCAATTGAATGTATTTAAATGCGGAATAATTATTCTTGTTTTTACTTCTAAGTCTTGAAGCAATATAATTATTATGTTTTCTTATTTCTTAGTTATATTTTATCTTTTTGCTTTAAGGCTACTGAATTGCTTAACCAGTTTTTAATCACTCTTATAAATCAAGGTAATTTTTACAAAATGATAACTAAATGTTGTGTTTTGTACTAAAATAAGCAGATTCACATAGTTAAACGTTTATGAACACTACACCATTCATAATGGAAAACAAAACCTTGAACAAACAAGAGAACAGATGTACCACCTGGGCCCAAATTAAATCGGGGGTATATGCACTCGATCCGAGCTGCTATATATACTCGCCTGGCCCGGCGGAAAAGTATCAATCAACCGTCAACAGTTGAACAGCAGCAAAGATCCTCCAGATCCCCCAGAGAAATCATGACCAAGTTCAGCATTTGCCTTCTGCTCGTCGTCCTGGCGATCGCCTCCATCCAAGCGGATGGCAACCGCCGTCCTTGCGCTGGCCGCTGTACCGGACACCCTCTGTCCGGCGGCAAGAGCGTGTGCATCCGGAACAAGGCCACCAACGTGTGCACCCGTCTGCCCGCCTGTCGTCTCCGGGAGAAGAACTGCCTGCGGCGGGACAATGGGCTGGAACCCATCCGGGAGACCTGCATCACCCGCTGCCGCAACATTCCCGGCTCCAGTGGCGTGGGACAGTGCGCCACCAAGCTGCGCCCTCGGACCAAGGAGTGCCAGAGGAGGCTCTGCCATGACGACAAGGTCGCCAGCTGCTGGAGGGACCAGCAGGGCGCCTGCGTCCTCCAGACCCGCTGCGAGGCCCAGAAGAGGAACTGCGTCCGCAACCCACTCAACCAGTGGGTGAGGGCCAGCCAGTGGAGCTGCAAGGGAAATGTGGTCGGGGGTGGCGTCCGCCGCTGCCGCACCAGGCCCATCGTCATCAAGGACTAGGACCCCAGGACCAGCACCCTCCTCTGCTGACCACAACTGAATACCGGGCACCCATGACCCCTGCTAACTTCTTTTATTTTTTTTCCCCCTTTTCTTCTTGCTTATTTTACTTTCGTACAAAAATAAATAACTCAGTTAATATCAAATATATGACGAGTTCAACGATGTCTGATATTCCAACCTTTGACCATAAAAGTGTTTTTTAAAAGTGTTTTTTGGAGATTTTTCAAAAAAAAAAAACATTACTTTTTGTTGTAACTTAGCCAAAATAAGTTTCACGGCAATCAGAGTTACTGTTATTTGCTGCTGGCGACCTATACCACCATCCTGATCAATTTACAAAAAATTCATTTTGTTTTGATATAAAAAGACCATTTTTTAAAAATGGCCTATTTCTCGCATTTTTGATAAGGGGTTACATCGTCATTTTTTGCCAAATTTTAAAAACTGAAATCATTTTAGTTGAGAAGGCCATTTGATTGGAAATTTTATGACGAATCAAACGTCATATTTCCCAGGCTTATGATACAAAAACTGATTTTTTTTACGGTGTTTTTGGGTTCTTGGAGAAATAAAAAAAAAAAGCATTTCCAAACAGTCTTTTTGTTGTAACTTAGTCAAAATAAGACGCATAGCGATAGCAGTGACTGTTTTGTACAGCTGTTGATCCTTAAAATCCATCCCGTTCAATTTACAACAAAATTAATTTTATTTTTATATAAAAAAGATTTTTATAACAAATTGTTTTTAAATTGCCAATTTTAACTGTGAATGCCATTCGATTGGAAATTTTATTACGAATTCAACGGTGTATGACATTTCAACCTTTGATCATTAGTTCTCAGGGTTTTGACACAAAAACCAAGTTTTTAGTGTGTTTTTTTTTGGGTTTTTGGAGATTTTTCAAACAAAATTATTTCTGAAGAGTAGTTTTGCTGTAACTTTGCCAAAATAAGACCCAAAATCAAACAAAAAACCGAATTTTGAAAAACGTTTTTGAAAAAGTTATTTATGTCCAAATTTCTGACTTTTTTGTAAGGGGTACATCATCATTTTTTGCCAATATTTGAAAAACAGAAAAAATGTTAGCTGTAATGCCATTTGATTGTAAATTTTATGACTGATTCCAACGATGTGTGACATTCTAACTTTGAGCTATTTATTAGGGAAAGTTTTTAATTTGTTTTCTTTTCTCAGTTTAAGTAATAATTTAAAGCCCAAATGTAATTTCAGCTATTTCTAATTTTGCCAAAATTCAAAGCCAAAATATTATTTAATGGCCCTATTTTTGTTATTTTTCAAATGCACTCGTACTCATTTATAGCTTGCAAGTAAAACATTCATGGAATAAATAAGTGATTGCGCTCAAATGAACTTCTGTTTAAACAATTTTGCAGAGACTTTCCAACTTTGAATGTCATTGGTCATCCAAAGAACTTAAATTTATTTCATATTTTATTTTATTTGTGCTGAGGTGCGAAATTCTCCTTAAGCTAGTGCAGGGAATGGCCGGATTACTTAGAACGAATTTAAATGTTTAAATATTGAATCAGCTATTTGCAACCATGCGTGTGTGTCTGGCCATTATTTAATTTTACGCCCGTTGGCTTCAAGGGGTTATATGTACAGGGGCTGGAAACATGTTGCAGTCCCGTAATTGAGTTAGTTGTGCTAACGTTTCCTAGGTTCATTATGCGCACTTTGCGTGTGTATATGTACGAGTATGCCTTCCAGCACAAAGTGGCTAGTGTAGTTTTCATATTAGCATTTCACCTGTTTGCCAGAGTCGAATGGGCCCACAATGCTAATGCTAATAGAACACTGGGAGTCCCGCCAGCTGACAGGTAAACCCGGGGTTCATTTTCAGGCTGAGGTTGCACCTCGTGTCGCCGGGGTCCGCGGATGACCATGTCCTTTTTATGGCCCCTTGACAAAAGCAGGTGAAGCCAACAAAAAGCAAACTCACAGCAACTCGGCTTTACCAGAGCACTAAAAGAACACAACTGCTGTGGCAATTTTTTCAAAAGATTTAAAAATATGTGTCGAGAAATATAACAAAACTGAAAGAAAAAATGAGTTTTCTGCAATTCTTAAAGCAATTCAATAGAAAAATCTTCTTAAATTGCTAAACTAGCTATTCAATTTTAATCAAATATATGTATTAAATATATTTTTAAATTTCTCTTTAATTAGCATAATATAAAAGAGTATCAAATACATTTTGTTATTACAATTTCCTGGTTAAACTCTTTGCTTAATGGTGTGCCTGATTTCGCAGAAGTCTCAATTTTCAGTGCAGCTTGCAAGGGACAAGGATAACAGTTGGTGGCTGGGTGAGTGGGTGGTGCATGGGCGCGTGTACTTAAGCTGGGATAAGAGGGGAGGTCACCGGCGGAAAACCGCCTTCAACCCTGCGCTTCTCCCGCCCCCGGCCCGCCCCTTTCGAGTGGCCTGCACAAAGCACAACTTCTCGTGTTTCACTTAACGTAAGCCGGGAAAAATGTCGTCGGAAAAACGGGGGCAAAAGGGTTAACTAAGGATATCTTTCAGCGGGGTAAAAACGAAGCTGGTGACGTATTATGACGATTTTAGGGGCGGTTTTTGTAGCCGTTTGCAGGAGAGGAAAGTAAGTCAAGTGGCTGACAGCGGAGTTGAGTTTCCCGCTGGTAAACAATATCGATAGGTGCCTTTAAGCACAGATTTCCTTCCATCATATAAATACGGCAAATACTGTAACTCTTAATGTTGATTTACCTGAAGTGGTAGGATCAAATGTCGCTTAGAAAAAAAATCATTTTAGAAACAAATATTTTTTAAAATTCAAGCATTTGACATTAAAACATATGCAATACTTGTTTAAAGCAATCTGCTTTATAAACATATCCTTTCTCAAAATTGAAAATATTATTATTCATGCAAAACTGCATTATCAAACAACGGGAATTCGCGCTTGGCCCAAAGTGCCAAATTCGATTCGCTCTGCGGCAACGCAACTCAATTAAAAGGCTCTTTATTTTCTAGCGACTAAGCCGTGCACTCTGGTTAACACGATAGCCTGTGTCGATATACCCGATGGTCACGTAAGCCCAACCAGCGAAACGCCACTGAAAAATGGGACACAGAAAGGACACAGGCGCATATAAGGGACAACATGTCCGTCAGCCTGTCTAGACGGGATACACTGGGAGAAAACTAATATTGTTTGGTTCAGTTCACTGAGGAACCTTCTAGCAGTCCAAATATAAAGCCAAACTTGCATTTATTGACAAACTAAAATATTAAGAAGTATTTTAAAATAGTGGTCACCGGTATATCTATTAAAATAAATAAATATTTATTATTTTTAGGACTAAACATTTTTGGCTTTAATCACAAAAATTATGTCAGTCCAAATATAAAGGCAAGTTAAAAACAATTATTGAAAAATGTGTATAAGCTCAGACAAACAACAAAGCAAAAGTATTTTCTAATATACATTTTCGAAATGTGTTATCTATTGGATTTGACTGTCAAAAAAAAACCTTTTATTAAGCTAGGCTATAGCGACAAATAATATTTCAGTCCTCATATAAGCCAAATAATTTAAAAGTATTTCTTAAAAGTATCCTGTTAAAAATGATATTAATTAATGTAAACTTTTAATAATAATCATGATGGGATAGGATTGGCTACTATGATAAATTTTATTTTTTATATTAATTTTTCTAAACAGTTTTGTTCAATAGCAACCCAAAAATGTTACTGAAGTCGCACTGCATGTATTTTTTCCATAGTATATAGGTGTATCCTGCCCATGCATACAATATAGACACACATTCACATAATTATAAATTGCTGCGCCCAACGGAAATTGAGGGACAACAGAGCTGCCGAAACACATACATACCCGAAAATGAAATGAATGAAATGGTTTGGGGCAATATAGTATACTATATATCCTCCCGGCGTCTCCGATCCCGGATAGTGCTCGCAATTTAATTTCCTAGCGCAGGACGCACTACAAACAAACTGCAGGATGCTGGAAAACTACGTCCGCTGATTGCGCCACGGAAATGAAATTAGATGAGCACGAGGCTGAAAGGGAAAGTCGGGGAAAACGAAAGGAAAACGAAAACACCAGGAAAATTTGTAATGAGCTGGCTGTGAAAAGTGGAAAGTTGTATGTGACCCGACTGGGGAACTTGTTGACAAATTGCCGCCCGAATTTAATTACTTGCAAATGAGTTCGGATGCGGCCAAGATCATGAGGCTAATTATTTGCCCAAAAAAAGTCGTCAATCAAGTAGAGAAAAAATATATTTAAATTTATAATAGAGAGGAGCGATAGGTCCCATAGTAGTTGTATTCTTAATTAAAATAATATTAATACATTGCAAAAAACTGTTTATGTTTATATTAAAATGTAATCAAATCGCCATGTCAAATGTTTAATCATGCAAAATGTCAGGATTTGTATGCTCTTTTTATCAGCTTTAAAAAACAAGTAAGGGCAAATAATTACCACTATATTATTTTATGTTTGAAGGGAGGCAAAGACTTGCATCAATCCTTTTAAAATATGCATACAATATATTGGTTAAAAGAACCTAAAAATAACTTCAGCAAAACGCTATCTAATATATATTTTATATTTCCTAGAAGTCTGTGTTTTTTCGTATAGGGTATCAACGAGTTGGTGCCTCGAAAACTCAATCATTTTTTCTGCTATTTTGTATTATTGTTACCGCTGCCTATCAAAATGTCAAATGTGGTTTGTAATACGTTTTGATAGTGGTCCAATTTGTTTCTTTTAATTGGATTTATTGGCGGCCTTCGTGCGGTTCGCTTGCAAAACGATGGACAAAATAATGAACGGCAAAAATTGTATTATGAAAATAAACAAAACTCATTTTCATATGCAAAGAGTGTCTCAATCCCCGCCCAGCCACCTCATTCTCCCTTTTTTGGCAGGGGCGTGCGTGCATCTGCATATATTTAAAACTTTTTCGCACAATTCTTTGTTTATTTATTTAGTTGTGCTCGTGTTTGTCTTCGCTGTTGTCCCCGTTCGCTTAACAAAACCGAAAACAGAAGCGGACGCAAAAAAAAAAAAAAAAGAACAAAACAAAAACAAAAACAAAAACATAAACAAAACCAGAGTAAAGCATTTTTGCATAATTTTTTTTAATTTACTCTTTCGGTTAAAAATAGCGCCTTTACAACAAAGAGCGGCGACCAACAAAAGCGGTTCTGATTTTTTAATGCTTTTGAAATCGATCCCAAAAGTGGTGCGGGGAACCAAAAAGGGAGTCGCTTTGTAAGGAGCCCCCATCCTCAGCTTTCCTTAAAGGTTTTTGTGTTTTTGTTAGCAAGACAAATGGTCGACACAAGCCCCTCTGGCTGCATTTAAAAGTGGCCAAAAGGGAACTGCAGCACGAACTTGGCCAAAAGAATGGGCAGCCGGATAACAGATGGAGGGGCGCTGGTTCTTAGTGGCAAGTCATAAATGTCAGGGGCTCCTTAGACCCGAAATCACCCAAAATACACATCCGAGCAGGCATCAAAGCACTGAAAGAAATACGAAACTCGGTAATTAAAAGGGTTTAAAAGCTCTTGAGTAAATTTATAGTTCCATTCAATTTACTGACTAAAAAACATAAAAATCTAGTAATTACATTATGTTTATTTTCGTTTTAACTTTAAAATGATATGAAATTTATGTTTTTAGTGCTTCTTTAACTATAGTATTAAAGTTGTTTTATTAATATTCAGCCACAATAAAACTTAATTAATAATATTTTCAAGTAATCATTAGTTTTTATTCGCTTTAGAGTAACTTACTATAAGTTAATTCAGGATTACTATATACTATTAAGGAACGATTGCTTAAAAATTGTATTGAAGTACCTATGTATATATATATATATATATATATATATATATACACGTGTAAATGTAATGTTGAATTTAATTTCGCATAGCCAGAGGTTTTCAAGTGTATTTATTCGCCCGACAAATAACTCAAAATGTGATTGATGACGGCCCTGACACGCTGACACATATAAATGCCTGCAAATGGAGCACGAGACGCTGCCGCTGACGTGTCATAAGGGTCCGGACTTCGGATCCCGTATATGGGGACCTGGACCCCCGGATCCGTGCCCGTAATCCCAGGCCCAAGCCCACGCCCGATCCAAATCCTCCCGCCCCGAAAAACCTTTGTTTTTGCAATGGACGTGCGTGATTTTTGCGGCCGCATCATTATTCAACGCTCTAAGTGCTTTTCTTGGCAAAATTCAGATGCGGTAAGAGTGGGCCGAGTTTAACCTACGATTATTGCCATTCATTGCCGAGACTAAAGTATGTCAACAAACTTCTCGGGGTCCCGGGATTATCCCAGCCCCCATTTTCCCGAGCTCTCCCCCTTTTCCCCCGAAAACTGCGAGACAACTGTGTCAGTTGGCGCGGCCAAATGAATGCAATTTGTAGTCCAAGAGCATTGGGCTCCAGGCTTTCATTTACATTAAGTAATTACCTGGAAAACCCTCGGAAAATGGAGGGCGGTAGTTAGCCGAGAGCTTAATGTTTAGATTCCATTTTTGCCCTGTCCCCGCCACAGGCTGATTTTTTCAGACACTTCGTGGAGTGAGTTCAGGTGTGTCTGTTCAGTCTTTTCAAGTGGACTCCACCTTCAAGTAGTGACACACTGAACGAAATGGGTACAGCAGCTGGGAATTTAAGGCAAGAAAGTAATTAAACGTTTTTCTGTTAATGAGAATAGATACACAATTTGTTTACTCTGGTTTAATTTTTTGGTTAATCTGAAACTACCAAAAAACATTAAAATTCAAAAGTGTAGTAGACTTTGGATTTGATATTCTTTACAGCCTACTCTTTAAGGTTTCTAGTTCTGGGCTCGGTAAAGACTCTTGTTAACAATCTTCTTTAGTACAAATTATAGGCTCTTATAACATCGCTACCGAAATATGATAAACATCTGTAGATAAATTTGAAGTATGAGAGTGCTGTCTGATAATTTGGGGGTGTATTTATCCCTGCGTTTAAAATTGATGCCCCAACATGGGGCTCCCTTCGCTGACATGTGAGTGCCGGCCATTAGGATCGGCTGACATATGTCCCACCTCAGGTTCCCTGAAGGCCAGAAACTCATCTTCATTCGACTCAAGTTGTCCCGCATCCGCATCCGGATGTGGATCCCTTGGGCCAAAACAGCGTGTACAAATTGCCAGCAATTTTGAAACATGGCCACCCACTCCAGCGATGGGAAAAAACGCCCACCAGGAGCACCCGTTCCACTCTCGGAGCGATGGCGACACTTCGAAACTGATGACACTGTCAATTTAGATGGCCCCGTTGCGGGCAGACATGAGTGGGGTGGGTGGGCGGTTGGTGTGGCTGTCCCGCCCACTTTTCGGCCACATGATGAACCTCTCACTCCGCCCACACACAACGCACTGAGCCCACCCTCTCCTGTGATGCATTGCAATGACATTTTCATGCTTTATCTGCGGCCGGCCTCGCATAAATTGATGTTTCTCACCCCAAAAACAGGGTCGTGGGTTAAGCTTCCCAAAGGGGCGCTTAAAAAAAAAAAAAAAATTTACCAAAAACTTATGAATTAAATACTATTGGAAAACAGTCATAAAAATTTACCCAATTCCTAAACAGCAACTGAAAACCGAAACAAAGGCAATTTAAGGATTCCAAACGGTTTTCTTTAAAATGTGACTGAAAAGTATTTGAATATAAGGCCACATACCGCTCAATGATAACTCATATATTAAGTTAACAAAATTAATCGGATCCAGAGACAATGGAGCCCCCAGTTTTGTGAGCCCCTGCTTGTGAACCACCCCACATCACATGATCTTGTTCGACATAAAAATGCAGTCAATTCTCTTGACAAATTTCACTTTTATTACACGCTTTGTTTATGTGAGTTTGTGAACATGGCATTTGCACATCATCGATGTGCGAGTTTTCCCTATTCAGATGTGTGTGAGTGTGTAACATTGGGAAATAAAAGTAAAAATACGATTGCCGAGGACTTGCTGCTCCTGCTGCCATCACATCGACATGGAAACTGTGCACATGACTTGGCAATGCTCTAAATAAGTCCTGGTTAGTTTTCCACATTGCCGTCTTGATAACATGACTTTGTGGCCAACATCCTGTTTGCTTGGACATTATTTTTGGCTAAAGGCTTCTTTTTTCTGATTTTTTTTAAGATTATATTGTCATACTTACGAAAACACATATTATTTTTCAAGCACATTAGCCGACCATCATTCTTGTCTCTTTGCACATGACTGGGCAATGCCCTCAAAAGTAATGTATAACATATAAAATAATTTGAAAGTATAAAAGAAAAACCTTCTTTAAAATATATTTTGTTAGGCTTTTGACCTTTATAAAGTAAAAACAATTTTACCGAATACTAATCAACTTTTAATCATTGTATTTTAGAGCTTATCTTTGCTATTTATAAAATTAAACTTCGTGAAATGGTTGTAATTTTCCAGTTCATTACTTCGCTGTTACTCCAAAGACTTCCCCCCAATTATGTGAGAGTTCCTGGAAGTCCCTCAAGGCCCAAATCGATAGATTTTCGCGAGCTCATATCTCTACATAGGGAATCGAATCGCAGATGATGTTTTACAGAGATTGTCTTTCGCATTTGCTCTTTATTGGGCCTGCTTATTTTGCATGGCATACTTTTATGCGTTGCAGCAAATTGTTTTAGACGCGACGTCCTTGTAAATCCCTCTGTTCTGTGTATCCCTTTTATTTATTTTTGGGTGTGTGTGAATTAAATTCGTTTTGCCAGCGCCAACTGAAAAGTAATCGATTACGCGCCTTAGTCGCAGTCGTCACCTGATTAGCATAATTTGATGTGCGAGCGTGTTTCCAAGGACACTTCGAGGTGGCTAAAAAGAGCTGGAGACGGCATTTTCAATCTTGCAAGAAAATTGTTCGATTTTCGGGAGAGAATATATTTTTGAATCAGCGTCGTCGCTTTCAGCGCCGTCGTTTGGCGACATGTCATCATCAGCAAACGCGACACGCGACAACTTCATTTTGTATTTCCCCCAATTCTCAAAAGAAACACCGAATCGCAACACCACTTTTTGTAGATCCATCCAACCCAACCCCTTTTGACGTCGGCAAGTGACAGTTGAAAGGCTGAGCGGGAATACTTTAAAAAATGGAAAGGTAAGCCAATGAACTCGAAGGGAAACAAAGGCTATTTCAGGACCACTTTCGAGGTTTTTTTAGAGGGGATTTTTAAAAGTATTAACAACACAATCACAAGTGATTGAAATAAGTTAGGAACGGAATCCAGATATACGGATTGATTTGTCTTTGTAAAACTTGCAGTCTGGCAATAAAGAAAACAATTTGCGTCAGCCGAGAAGTGTCATCAAAATAAACAGTGTTTCTACATTTTGTTTTGTTTGTATTGATTACTTAATGTAAACATGTACTTGAAAATGCTTAACTTAAAGTTGGCTTTAAATGACTTTAAAGTATTTGCTTGTAAAAAATCAAAGGTTTAAAGTCGTGAACATCCCCTTAAATAAACTCCAACCAACAGCTAGAGTTTCTTGTGAAGGCGTCTCTCAATTTAAACGTTGATTGATGAACAGGTAACTGCAGATTCTTCTCCACCAAATATTAAGCCAAATTCAGCATATGGGTGCTGTCGTCTGCTCTTGTCAACACAATGTCAACGACCATCTTCTGCTAAAAGGGGGAGAGGAATCCTTTTAGAGGCTAGATATGGCCCCATCTCAAAGAGTAGGACTCTGACCCTTTAAAACACTCGTTCAAGACATGCGAACGCCATTAAAGCCGCACAGGAAGTTGTTGGCGAGTAGAGCCATTAAATTTGATATACGACAATAAGCGCGGATAATGCGTTAAAGGACTCGAGCTCCTTCCAAGTCGCAGGACTAAGGACGCATGGCCATAAATTAGTGCGAAAGCCATGTTGTCTGAGCCAAGTCGGTGGCACGTGGCCCAAAGTGAAATGAAGTGCAGGTAAAGTGCATCCACAACTTGTGGTTTTTGGAAGTTACTCAAGAAAGTTAAAGCTAGCTTCAAATTTATTGGTTTGAATAAGGGTAGGTAAATGATAGTTGAAACCTTTGTTTTAAGACCCAAACCAATGCGATTAATAATTAATTTGGCGGGCAACTTTCGATTGAAACTAAACTCAAATCGGTACATATTCTTAACAATCGCAGATAGACTATCTTAATCCGTGGGATACCTTTGCCGTCTGAGTTTCTCCCTTCCCCCGGTGAACTTTAAGCTGGGAAAAGCCCGCCGGAATCGACCAGTTCAATAATAGAAATATCCAGAGCTTAAGCCTTTAAGTTGCCAATTACAATGAAAATTGATTTTATTTCGTTGGCTGTTGGTGTTTTTTATTCCTATTTCTCTCATCTCTGCGGCGGCTTTCTTTCTACTTGGTCATTGTTTTGGTTTAGTCTGCCGACCAGCCACGCCCACCACCCACCACCCAACGCCCCTCGTCCTTGGGAACAGTACTTTTATGAAAGCACAGCTGGCTGGGCTTTTGGCTTTTTTTTTTCTGGCTTTGACTCCGGTTTCGGTTGTCTGCTGGCAAAGTGCCGAATGTACATAATGCCAGTGGATTAGGGCTTAGTTTATCAGCGTTTTCACTGCCAATGTCAAGGTCAAGCTCATAAGCGCGTATGACAACAGCATTAGCTTGGGTGTGTGTGTGTGTGTGTGTGTGTGAGTATGAGTGTGCGGGTGCACTGGGAGACACCATACCATATCTCTCAAAAATTATAATATTTAATAAAGGTTTCATAAGTCATACTTTAAATAAGATTAACATTAAGGAAACATTTTATGAACAACTTTTGGACAACAAATATATATTTAATTACAATCACGATAATTACTACTAAATTTAATTTGTTTTCTTACCAAAAACGTACTTAAATTCGACATTTCTTTATAGTTTCTGCCAGTGTAAGACGCATTGGAAATAAATTTGGCATTAGCTACTTGCCAGCTGTTGAGCCACTTGGTCATCGCTTCGCTTCGGCTATTAACATACAATTATGCCGAAATGCCAATCAAATGCAGACAGGAGCGGAACGGACGTGCCTCCTGCACATCCTCCATGCCTTGTCCTTGGTCCTTGGTCCTTCGTCCTTGGCCCCCGACTTGGCCATTTATCATGGTAATAGGCGAACGCGTGCGGGAATCGTTGTTTTGATTTAACGATCCCGTTTTGCTGCAATCAAAGTATCACAGACATACGAATGAGCCGGCCATAAAAAAGGAAAATAAAACAAATAAAAACGCACAAGTGTCTCTATCTGCAAGCCAAAACCTGCATATTCTTTTGAGTAATCAGGCAATCAGTACATAAAGAGTTGGTTTTTGTTTTTAATTTAATTTTTAATTTGAGATAAAATACATATTTAGTATTTCTAAAAAGTGCCCCACACACATGGTGGGCAATAAACAATTGTTGTTGAAATCTATATTTAAGTCAGAATGAAATTTTGTTTTATATCCAATAACAGTTAAATATTGGAATCTTATCATGTACTTCGAAATACAAATGTATACTACTATTATTTAAAAGAAACTTTCGTCCCAACGTTTGCAAGTTGGATTCTTAATTTAATAATGCAAGCTTCTCATATCTACATAAGTCCCTTTGCTAGTTTCATAGGAACTCAAGTGGTAGTCAGGCACAGAGGCATTGAAATCTGGTTATTTACTTAATGTACAAGTGGCAATAAAAGCGCGCCAAAATAAAGTGCTAAGCAGTTTTTTATGATTATGACGAAAGGCTTTTCCAGGATGCCAAGCAACGAAAAACGAGAGCACGTGTCCTGGTGTATCTGTGTGCAAGGATCTGGGTGTCCGTATGGGTCTGTTTATGGTGTGCGATTGGAGGTACACATTCTCTGACGCTTTCGACTACATTGTGCGAAGACGAAGCTACACTTTATGGCTAAAACCAGTACGAGCAACAAGGTAGCTACAGTGGTTGCCCACCCGTGCTAAAGGTGTATTGTGTCGAGTTAATGCAATTCTGGGAATCTTGAACGACACAGATGAGTGCACTTACCATCAGGAAAACAGCATATGAAAAGCTGATTGCTGCTTAGGAACATACATCTTTTGGCTTTCGGTATTGGAAAATTTAAAGCTCCTCCACATTTTATTTATTATTTTATGTGTCGGCATCATCCGAAAGACCTTTGAGTCCCTTTAAATGTAAACAAAATAAATAATTTCAATAAAAAATGTACCCTTTTTATAAAACGTATTTAATTTTAAAGACAATTGTTTAAATTGAATTCTCAAAATCAAAGGGGAAAGCATGAGATCAATAGCAGTGGCTCTTGATTTTCAGTTGTGGCGTACAAACATTTTTGGCAAAGTACAAACCCACAGTCATTTAGCAATACCGCCCTATTTTTGTCAAAGTCGTTACAGCTCAATAATTGTATTACTTTTATTTTTTACTTTATGTAATATAATAGAAAAATTAAAATAAAATGTTTCAAAACCTTCTTTCTGGAAAGATTTTGCGCAATATTGGCAGCAATTTTGCACCTCTATCTGTTTATGCAATGGCAAATTGAAAACTCTTAATGTCGTTTGTGATTTGATCACAGCACCTCGTTAGTTTCGAGCTCGGGGCGAAAGGGGAAAGCAGTTGGCATAACTGATAATTTGATTATTATATGCAGCGGTATGCTGCGTGCATGTGTAAGCGTAAGTGTGCAGGAGAAAACCCCGCCCACACTCACACACACACACACACACAAGCGTCCTGAGTGTGTGGGTGGGGCCAATCATCAGCTTAGATTTCCATTTTTGCCGTTTGTTGCCTTGGGTGCCATATATATATGTGTGTGTGTGTGAGTGTGCTTGTGGGTGTATATGTAAGCAGCAGTTTCCTTTTAAGTGTGTATGGGTGTGTGGGTACTTGTCTGTGGGATGTCTTTGTATGCGCTGCATTTTTTCTTTAACGAAAATTGTTGCTAAAGTCACTTCTACTGTAGTAATTTCATAAATTACGTAATTGCATTGAGGAACGATGAAACGAGAATAAACGAGAACTGAGAGAAAAAGTAACCATGGCTGAAATAATTAAATTCATTTAAAAGGTAGAAGCAAAAGTTTTTATTAATGTATGGAATATTATATTATTCGTATTTTCACATTAATAAAAAACAAAACATTGGTTGAATAATAATTTAAAATATATGATTGTTGATCTATTGTTTATCCTTTTTCCCATTTTGAGTGTGGATTTTTATACACAAAACAAAATGCTTTGAAAACCTATGGGAAATATTTTGCACTATACTTTTAGGCACCTCAAGTTGATGCTTGTAAGAGAAACATATACTTCGTTGTGAAATCAATTTAATTGATACATCTCTTGTCCTGAAGGGCAACAGCCACATTTCTCTTACTTAATACGAAGCATCTAGACCACAATTAGAGCGCAGTCAACCGCAATGAAAGTGGCTTTTGTTACCCAAAATGGTTTCCATATGAAGTGCGCATAGTATTTACTATATATACACTTGAGTTATCACCGATACCGTATGCAAACGTAAATTTGCTTGGCATTTTGAGTACGTGGTCATTGGTCTACGTGCCAATCCAATTTCCCCGGCACATTGACTGTGGCTTTTCCTCGGCATTGACTTCCCGGCACGCTCTCAATTCGAATTTCGAATTGAAAAAGGCACCATCCACTCGGGGGAGAACACCTGAAACTGTAACTGGGTTTTCCGGAATGGCAGACTACTTTTCAGCTTACATAAGTGGCAAGTACGGACGAAGTCATGGTCCTTGGACCACCTAGCCAAATAAATTGATCAAAAATCACCGCGCAGAAAATTGCTTTAAAATGTGCAAGGGCAGCCAAATTTTCCGGGGAGCAGATTCTCAAGATAAAATGGAAAAATCGCAGGGAGCGAAAATAGGGGAAATTCAGTGTGGACAGGGCCAATAAAATGCCAATTAAATTGATTTAAACTCAATATTTTTTGGGTAGGTATGTGGGAGGGTCATTAATGAGCTATATGGAAATTTATTTCCCTTGATTGATTGACGGATTGATTGGCGAATGGGGAGAGGAAAAAAAAGAGCAATTCATTAGCATAAATTACCCGCAGAAATCAAATTTAAAAGAGAAGCTTTAGTGCTTACAGAATTCCAAATTTGAGTGGTACACATGATATATTTTCTATTTTTTTATTGTTACGATTTGTTGCCATTTAAAGGCAAGCCAAGTTTTTTACTACATTATTAAGTAGAATAAATATGGCAATGCAAATACAAGATGTTCATCCCGTGAATCGCAGACAAACACGAACCCAGTACATAAAGATACAGACACAAATAAAGGATGTATCTGTAGCTCGAGAAAAGGACATCCTGTTGCACTTGTCCCATTTGATTGATGACGCTGGCACTTGAGTGCACACGATAATCATTTATAAGGCGCATAAATGTTCTATTCTTTGAAGGGAAAACTGGGAAAAGCGGGGGAAAATGGGGAAAGTTGGCCAGGTCTCAGGGTGGTTGCTTTAGCCCCCGGCAGATGGCGTCTGCTGCTGCAGAACAGAAAAAGCAGCCAAAGATGAAGGGAATATCAGATTCAAATAAACTTGGCAGATATGCTGAGGTCGTTGGTATTTCGGGGTTTTTCTTTTTTGGGGTTCTCGCTCTCGTCACGTCAGCTGAAGAGTCTGACAGCACTGCACGAAATTTGCATTCGAATCTGTATCTGACAGATTCCCAGCTGGCACACTTCTTTGTCGAGGATGAGAAATGACTGCCGACTCCCCCACGACTCCTTACTTTCTTCTGACTTTCTTCCAGGGGCCTGAGATTAATTATCTCCTCGCTGGCATACGGTTTCTCCAACTTCCGACTAATTGCCCAAGTTAGAGCCAAGTTTGTCATCATTTAGGAGCTCCGAATGAATCTCAATGGGTGAGTCGGGAAGTGTCAACATATGGCCACGTTCCGGGCTCTGATTTTTCTTTTTCGCGAATTACCTCTTATAGGTACTACTACACATATTTTTCAAATTGTACACTTCCGTGGGAGATGAACTACCAACTTTTATTACGTCCCCCTTAAAGCTATTAAATCTCTAAGAGATTGTGGCAACCAGAACACTCCTACAGAACACTCACTCACATGCCGCTCCTTGGGCCCTGCTTCCCATTATCCTTTCGCCAAAGCAAACAAAAACTCGCTGATGCTGCAGCTGCCAATTACAGCGACTGCTTTTCTAATTAGATGCACCCACATTTCCCAATCCCCCTCCTCACAACCCAAAACAGCGAGGAAAGACTGGGAAAATCGAGGAAAACCCCATCCGTGTGCATGAATCGTAGGCGAGAAATTGCACTTAATAATTCGTATTTAGCATTGTGCAATTAAATATCAGATGAATATCTAGTTTAAAAAAGCTAAAGCTCTTATCATGAGATTTTTTTACGATAGAAAAAAAGAATAAAAATATTAAGATTATAAATATTTATTTATTTAGAATGAATTAAGTATTTGAGCATTATTTTCAATAAACGTGAATATAAATAAGCATTTTCAATACAACATAAAAATAAAAAAATTTAGTTAGACTAAATTGTTGGAGAATTTTAACTTTCACAAATTTTAAAATGGAGAGCGGTTAAATAATATTTTTTTATCATTTTGTTCCACTGCCAATTATATGTAATTAGTAAGCATTTCTTTGAAAGAAATGTAGTTGCGTTAAGATAAACTCATATTTCCATGGCTAAAAATAAGCTCTCCAGCGAATTTTCTTGGATTATTTCCCATTCACTCTTTATCGATTAGCGCAAATCTCGAATTTTTATTTTTAGAAATCGTGTAAACAGTAGTTGCCCTGGAAGTCGTATGACTGTTTTGTCACGCTCGAGACGAAAACTTCAGCTTGTCGGTTAAATTGCTCAAGTACAGTTCGTTTGAGGCGACATTAGATAGTGTGGAAAACCCGCCTTCTCAGCATTCCCGATTCCCAGTTTTTGTGTTCACTACGTTCTCGTCAGTTCCGGTTGTTGTTGCCCATTTCCGTCGATTAGAATTTTCTATCGCCCTCAGAATTTTCCGTTCTGCATCTGAGACTGAGAGTGTATCTGAATCTCAGTCAGTCGGAGCGATTGTACAAGTGACCTTGGTCTAGGGGAGTGAAGATGGAGGGAGAGGGGTGCCACCCATGCACCCATTCAGCAAATGAACCATCTCCCTGAGTATGATCTCAATTAATAGAACTCAAACTGATGTCTCTACCCTACAAAAAGGTCTGAGAACAATGACTTTTTATAAATTTTTGTTATTAATTTGGAACACTCTATTATTAATTGCACAATCAGGTTTTGAAGTACAATTACACAGTTTAAAATAAAGGAGCTACAATATACATTTTTAGAAACTATCATTCCTGGAAGAGTATTTAAAAATCAACACTCTACCCCAAAAGCTATATTCAAATTGTTTGTGTTTGTTTTGATATTCTCTTTGGTGTGATGTGTGATTTGCATTTAGCGATGTGAATCACGCTGAAATTGCATTTGATTTTGGGTGGCTCGTATTTGCATTTCGGTTGTGGACACCTATACATATGCTTAGTTACTTATCAATTAGAATGCTGGCCGATAATAATAAAAATCAACGATTCGGGCATAGCCGATAACGGATTCGATTTGAGTTTCCAACAGAATAGATTGAGATGAGCTATTGCCGCGCGCACAATGGGTTTATCAGTTTTAAAAGAAACAAAATTATAGAAGCTAATGATGCTGACGGCAGCTAGAGATGGAAAATCGAAGGCACAGTGGCGGAGATTAGAACGATCGACATTTAAAATATATGAAAATCCAGCTGCTAATGCTGCTTCAAATAAAAAGCTTTTTTTGTCAACCCACCTAGCCGTCGCCTTACTTAATAAATGCATATTTAGTATGTCCCTGGGCGGCAGTGAGTCACTCAGTCTGTTTCACCCCTTAACACCCCCTAACGAAAATTAGTATAATGTAACGAAGCAATGTAGCTCACGCATACACGGGACCCACTCAAATTAACTTAATTTGGGCTACAGACAGGTAAGGCCTATAGTTATTGGCCTAAAAAAAGGAATATCGTAATATTTGTTTATTTATTCACAACGGGTACTGTTAAAAGGCAATACAAATAAATATACATTGGAGTTTATATTTACCATCAAACTAGAAGCAATATTACGAAATGTTCTTCACACTGAATATTCAAAACTACAGAATTTATTATATATTTTTTAAATATTATAAGATTATATATTAATAAGAAACCATATTATTTATCATACAACATATCATAAGAAATATATGTTTATCCAAAAAAAAAGTTAAATTATAAATAATATAAACTCTCTGATTAAAAAAGATCAAATCGTTAATATGCTAATAGGAAACTATACAATATTTAACTATCTTATTTTTTAGCTATAGTAGTAAATATATCGTGCTGTTTCAGCCAGCCCTGTACCACTGTGCCATGTGTTGCTCGCTCTCTCACTGCCGCTCTCGCATTTTCTTGTTTTATTCGCCGAGTGTGAGAATTCGACGATGGGAGAATTCTGAGTGTTTGCGAGCAGTTTTATTAGTTGTATTTCAGTGGCGTGCTGTGCGTGCTGGAGAGCGCAATGTGAATTAGTCAGCGGCGCTATATTTTCACTCGACTCTGTGGCATCAGCTGGACTATCTGGACTATCTGAACTAGCCGGACCGACTATCTGGAATATCTGGATCTGCGGGACCCCATAAATCGGCCACAATGTCGGGCCCTCAGGACTACGATCGCAAGTACCTGCGCAGCATGCCGGGCCTGTGCAAGATTGCCTGTTTGGTAATTAGCCATTCACTTCGCTCCACAGTGGGAACACTCTATTGAATTTTCCATTTCCCCTCGATTCGAACAGCTGTGCAGCTTTATTGGATTTCTGTGCATCGTCTGCGGGCCGGTACGCGTGAGCAATTTCCGCGGCAGCTTCTACCTGGCGGTGGTCTCCATTGGCTTCGTGACCACGGCGGCCCTGCTCCTGGCCAGATACCTCCGAATGTGGCAGCGCCAGTTCTGCCGCTGCGATCCCACGCTCTGGTCCCTGGCGGTGCACTCCTCGCTGGCCCTGGCCTACTTCACGGCCTCCGGACTCGTCCTGTCCCTGGACATCGCGGCCTACACGGCGGCGGCGGTGAGTTCAAAGCGCAAGGTGCTTCCGGCAGGAAATCCCACCGAAATCGAAACGAATTTGGGGCAGGATATCCCTCCGAAATCGATCCGAATTTGGGGCACTTTGGCCAGACCTGAAAAGCTGTCATATGTTATTATTTCCAATTGAACAGAACACCCTCAAAAGCATTGAAGCCACTAGCAAAACTATGGGTAATGTTGTAAAGTCATTTGGGTACACAGTTAAAAAAAAACCTAGTAAATTAAAATATTTTGTTCTTAATGTAAATTTTTTTTTTTGGATTTCTATCCATTGCCTGAATTCTGATCCGAATTGATTTAAATTAAATAATTGCAATTAGATCAAATGGGAACTATTTTAAAACTAATATATTCAGCATTAATTAAATATTTTAATATTTAATCATGCAATTTAATTAAAATGTTAAAAATACCATTTTAAATATAATAATCAGATAATTTTGGTATTCCTTTTGTTTATGAATATTATAATATTTTTCAGTTATGAATGGAAAAATGAAATTATTTTGCTGTAAAATAATGATTTTTAAGCCAGTTCATATAACATTTTTCAACATTTTTTGTTTTTTATTTAGCTTAAAGCTTAAAACTAAATTTAAAACTTTATTTATTTATTTTAAATATTCTTCGATTAATTGATTTTGCTATAATTACTTTTTTTTAAATTTTAAAATCTTATTGAACCGAATTGAAAACTAATCTTATGCCAAGGTTACGTTTAAGGTTTAATACATAGCCATTAAGTAATCCGAAATTCGGATGCAGGCTTAAACTTTAGGACGTACTTCTCGTTGACTGCTTTTTAACGTCTGATTCATCCACTTGTTGCGATTGCCACAACGGGGTTTCTCTTTAGACCCGTCTAATACCCCATTTCTGCGTGTTTTTTTCCAGTTTTTCGGCCTGACAGCATTTAGCATCAACGGATTGGAGGCCTATGGAAACTATAGGCGCAGTCGCCAGAGGGAGGTTTCCACCCAAACGATATAGACATGGATTCAGGTGCACAAGCCCAGCTTTTTCTGTGTTTTTTTTTGTGGGTTTGAAGCTTACTACTCCACTGTGGCATGTGTGTGTGTGTGTGTATCTGTGACTGAGAGCGTGAGTATCTGTGTGAGCACGACTGAATCTGTGTGTGCCAGAGAGTATCGTTTGCATTAAACTTTACGCATTAAACATAACTGTAAAGTCTGCTAGTTTAGTGCTAAAGGGCGGAAAATGTGCAAAGTTACTGGATGTATTATCTAAAAGTCGCTAGATATAGGTCAGGAAAAGAAGAAGATAAAGTCAGTCGATCGGGAAATAACGTACATATATACTGCAGAGAGAGAAATGCCAGAGAGGAACCACTAACAACAGAGAGCAAATGCCAAAGAGATAATTCTTATTGTGCTGGTCTTCTGACTCTGCTTCTTCCTCTTTCCCTGATAACTGGTTAACAAAGCGTAAATATATATACAAATCTCTATCTATATGTATACATATCTGAACACATTTTGCTGGTACCTTAGTTAAGTAATATTTGTGTGTCACAAGTAAATATACTTGTTAATAGTTTGCTTGTAAATAAACCTGCAGCACAATATGTATAGCCTCTGAATTGTTATGTTTATAATTATACATAAATTTTTGACAATATATTAAATTTAAAAAAAAACGTGTAATTTGTTTTATTAATTAACATACAACATTTTTAATTAAAAAGTTTATATGCCAAGTGTGCTTAAAGACCTGGCACTATAAATATTATTCCCATTGATTGTCAACAAACAATTTTGTACTAAGCATGGCCATATAGAATTTCGGTAGCCTCCACTTTATGGCTATGATATCGCCAACTGGCACCTGCAAAAAAGTAGGGAACTCACCTGAACACTTTTGTTTACCTTATCCGCACTGAAACTGAGAATAAACAGGTATCCTGTGGAGCCCTCTTATCTGTTTCTGTTTTTGTTTTGGTTTCTGTAAGCTGTTGCCATTGTTGGCTTTTCAAATCTTTTTTCAAACACCGCCCACCACCCACCACCCACAAATATACACTCACCTTGGGCGTTTCTCTCTCGCCTCGGCCTTTGTTGCTGTTTTTTCCCCCGCTAAGCCGCCTCATTATTATTACTTTTGTTGCCTGTTTGATGAAGTTTTCGCCCCGATTCTTGTCTATTTCTGGCACGATTTATTCATAGTTAGTTGTTTGCCGAGCATAAGCAAATTTTCAGCCAAGTACGCTAAACAACATAATGAAGGGCGCAATATATTCATGCGTTTTATGCCTATTAGCGCTAAAACAAAAAGCATTAAATAAATGATAAATATTTATAAATTGGGCAAAGGCAAAATGGTTCCTTCATTGCACTGAAAGTGCAGGGGCTGTCATGTGACCGTGACCTTGCTTACTTATTGGCTGTTTACACGGTGATAAGTAAATAAAGGCAAGCTTTTTTACTACCTTTTAAAATAAATATAAATAAAAACACTTTATTTTTTATTTCAATTTAATTTAAAACATAAAACTTAACAACTACTTAAATTGTTTTTTTTAGAAGCGCGTGGTATTTTTATATCAAATGATTTTTGTATTTCTCGTGCATATTCTGCTCTAATATACTTAAGTCGTATTGGTGCCAATATAGTTATGTTACTTTTTGCGGTGCCTCCCTCGCCCTTTTAGCTAAATGGCCATTTAATTATTTCTCTGCCGGCAGCTCTTAGCACTTCCCATACATAATGTGCCATAATTTCTGCCCCTCCATCGACCTTCTCGGCCATGCAAGTCACGTAAAGTGAAATTAATTAGTCTTGTTTGCCAGTTAGTCAGCCTCCTTTCAGGACGGAAAAGCTAAAATGCGGGGCACAGGGTCAATCCTTGAGTGATTGAAATGCAATCGTGTGGACGGAGTTCATATTGAGTTTGTGAAAATTTTGTGGGTGATTTATGTGGGAGCGGAGCTAGTTTAAAGAAGGTTATATTTCGCAGTTCAATCGGAAGAAATTGCCATGGCAATCCAATAGCTGGTTCATAATTCTTTCCTGGCTTAATTAGCTGTCGACAGATCTGCGATAAACATCAATGGCCGGCAAATGAATAAAGTCTTCAAGGGCCATAATAACCACAGGGTCTGGGTGATAACTTTTGGCCGAAATATAATTTGTAATTAAGTAGGGGGAAATGGTGGCCCGTCCTTAATTAATGAAATCATTTTCAAATCAAACGCGCATTTAATCAAAGTCAGTCCGCCGTTCCTTGTGCAATTTATCTGGCTTGGCCTGACACTCAAAGAAAGGCATTTAGCTGAAATACTATAAACAGACAACAATTATAAGTGAACGAAAATGTTCAATGACTTTCTTAAACTTTTTAAAGAAAATGTAGTTTGTTTTATATTCAAAAGATAAATTTGTTTCTGGATTAATTAATATAAAATGTCACACATCTTTGGGCTAAACAACAAAATGTGTTACATTGTATTATTAAAAGTAAAAAAAAAACTTAAGAGCTAAATTAATAAACACAAAACTTATCTAAAAGGATATTTGTGTTATTACGTCTTGTGTTTACATTTTAATTAATATGTAAATTAGGAGTAGATTTTGGCTTGTTACACTTTTCCTTAGTGTTCCGTGGCATTTCCATTCAATCCATTCTACTCAGCCCAAACGTTGCGGTGGCCAAATGACGCGTTGAAATGCGGGCCTAGCACCCCCATCCGCTCCTTTTCGACGCCCTTTTGGTCCACTTTTTGATCCCCTTTCGCCGGCACCCTTAACCACAGCTATGCAAACGCTTTGGGATGCTAATGCGGCCAAAATAAATGATGGCACGAAGGCATCTTTGGCCATTTTCCTGCCGCCTCCATCTTTCATCGGCTGTTGCTTTTTTTTCCACTCTCCGATGGCAGCTTTCCGTTGCTGGCATTACTTTTAATTTTCGGCATCCGCATTTTATCTTCGGGCGCCCTGAATTCTCGCACATTCTTTGTCCTTGCCCTCCACTTCTGCGACTAATTTAGAAGACAAGACAATAGGAGGCCAATTTCTGGGCCCCTTTTAAAATCGAAATTAATTTATTAAAATGACTGAATACGCCTCTAAGCATTAGGAAATTTAGTTCACAGTTCCATTGAGTTGTTATTAGTCGCATAATTTTTGTTTCGGCAAGGCAAATACTGGTATGCAAAAATTAAAACTCATATATAACAATAAAGACCAATACACCACAATAGCGTTGAAAACTTAAAACTAATCAAAACTAATTGAAAATTGGCTCAAAGCCGTCAAAATACAAATTGGTTTTCAGTTCTTATATCAAAAACGGGAATAAACAAATGTTCAGAAAAGGTTTAACATCGGCTTGAGTAATTTGTTTTGTAATTTCGGTAGAAAACGTTTTATTCTCTGATGAAATAAAATCGTACAAAAAAACTATTTTAAATATTGAATAAAACAAAAAAGAAGACAAAAAAGAATGTCTCTCGTCATTTGGCACCGAAGGTCTATGAGAATTATTATTCAACAACCAATCAGCTTCCTTCGGAGATTTAATCTTTCCTTCCGTTACATTTTCGGCACGCTTATGTTGTCATATTATCGACAAGTAGCGCGTGGCGAATGGAAATACTGAACAAATGTCTTTTACTAGGTGAACTCGAACCAAGGTCCGATGGAGAACTACTAGGGACTTGAAAGCGCGAGCATTAGCGCTCTAAGCCATTTCCGTTCTCTGTGTTCATTGAGAGTTATTCTGGACTACTACATTGCCGATGCACTGCTTTACCGACAGCACACACCTGCACTAGATGGCGCTGCTGACGAGAAGTGCTAATAGCTTTGTAGAATGTAAAACAGCACTGCGTATTAGACATGTTTTACAATCTAAAAATAATACGCAGTCTATAAATAACGCAATGTATACAGTCTTCTCAAGATATACATTCGACAATTTTGTTACACTCTACAAATCTAAACATTCGACAGCTATGTTACACTCTACACGACCAAACATTTGACTGTTAAGTTACATTCTACACGTTCATACATTCGACAGGAGTACTACATTCTACACGTGCATACATTCAACAATTATGTTACATGCTTTGTGATACATGCATACAATCGACAATAATGTTACATTCTTCATATGCACACACTCGACACAAATTTAAAACTTTACACTTAATCTACATTGTACACAGATTCCAGTAAGCTTACTGGTAATTATTCTTCATTTAAAAGAGGCAGATAATTTGCCTTAATATAGTTGTAAAATTAAAAATTAATAATAGATAAATCATCCAATGAAAGTCGACATATTATTCTTTGCATTGTTCTTATATTTATTTCAGCCATAGCTGTTAGCCTATGTTAAATTTTCGTTGGTGCACAAACTATTTAATTATATTTGCAAACAAAAAATATTTTCAATGAAGAATTTATTAAAAATATTTCGATTTCGTATTTTTACAGCTAAATGCAGCATATGTATGCTACTGTTTAAAATATTCGATTACAGATCTTATGCTTAAGTCAAGAGTTATGTATGTTCCTTAAGTCTAGTAAAAAAAAGGTTCTCTTATTTTTGGTTTGGATGTTTTTGGATTTCAATTTAGTGGGGCTTTCATTAGATCTCCCCGCAGGTTTTCATCGAATCTCCGTTGGTCGTCAGCTCCATTTTGACATTTGATTGGGCATGTATATGGGATGGGTTTATGGAAATGGATTGCGGGGTATTGTTGTTGTTGTTGCTGTGTTCCTCGTTGAGCTTGAGCATATCACTTGGGTCCTGGACTTGCATCTGGCCTTGGGCAAACCTTCGCACCTGCAGGAAAAGTCCGCCGTTGTTCAGGAGCCGGGCCTGGTGCTCTTGCGCCTTTGCCCTCAAACAGGCAATGGAGTTGTTTCTGCAAATGCAATCCATATTTTATAATTAATTTAGTTACTTTTAAAAATACTATTTTTGATTGCTATTTCCATATGCTTAAAAAACTACTATTATTTTGACCGCAGCTGCTTCTATATAAGCTAAGTTTATAAACTTCTTAGGCTTGATTTTTTAGTTTTCAAGTGGTTGACATACCTAAAGGCATCGGGATCGTGTTCCATGAGGGCGGCTGCCAAGTGGTGAGCGTGCAACCCACTTGTTGCCGCCGTCCCCTGCGATTGTTGCTGCTGTTGCTGCTGTTGCTGGTGTTGCTGCTGCTGCTGCTGGTGTTGCTGCTGAGCAGCTGCGGCTGCCGCTGCCACGGCGGTGTTCATGATCAGGTGGAAGTCCTTGCTGGAGGCGGCTGCTCCTGCGCCAGCGGCATTGGCGGCGTCCAGCAGCGGATGGTAGCTGGGCGGAGCACTGCCACTCCCCCGCCAACGCCACCGCCCATGTAGAGCGGTACCTGCTGCTGTTGATGCTGCTGCTGCTGCTGCTGATGCTGATGATGTTGTTGCATTTGGAGTTGCTGCGGTGAGGGCGAACTCAGCTCGATGTGGGGACTCCCCGAGCTGTTGGCGCCGGTGGGCGTGGTAGCCGCCGAGGAGGCCGCCCCCGCGTAGCCGTTTGTCGAGGTGGGCGGGGCCGTGGAGGCGGAGGTGGTGCAGCTGCTGGGTGCAGGACTCACCACGTTCAAGGACTCGGTGGAGGAGCTGAGGGCGCGGGATCGGGAGCGGGAAAGGTCCTCCGAGTGGGCGGACTTCGACCCAGCCGAGTCCTCGTGGTCGCTCACCCCCGAGTCGTCCTTGAGCGCCGACTGTGCCTCGATCGATTTGCGGTGCATGCCTGTCAGGGGATTGAAAAATTGGTTAACTCAGTGATACTCTTTTTTAAACTCCTTAAGGGTAAGTAGAAAAACTGGGATCATCTCACAAAACATATATTTAATATAAATTAAACTATTTCATGGTTATTCTTTAAGTGCTATCTTATAATTTATTAAAAAGTCTTTCGATTTGAACTCGTCAGATGTCAAACTGAAACAATAGTTTTAATCTTTTAATAATGTTTTGATATTATTCATATTCAGATTTTTGTTCAGGCTCCACAATACTTCAAGATTGTTCCCTTTAAAAAATATAGCTTTCTATTCTAAATAATTTTCTTCAAATAAAAAATTGTTCAATTAATAAGCTTAAAACTACTTTTCCGAATCTATGGCTTGCTTATTTTCATTAATTTCATTAATTATACATCAAAAACCAAACCAATTTTGTGCAGTGTTCATATTTATGTAGTACCAATTTCGAACCACATTCTAAAAAGATAAATTAAAATAAATATATCCTGTCACAACAATGGACTTAATACCAATTTTGGGCTCACAGACACACACACAGCCGCTGCCCCATCAATTGCCAACTAATTTGACATATCGACTTAATTAAAAACTGAACTATTCCTGGATGGATTCCCCCGTCGAAGGACCCGCTAAGTCCTCGGTAAGCCACTTAAGTTCGAGCGAACCTTTGGCCACGGCTACTTGGGAATTAATTATCGAGTCAGCCGGCTCGTAAAATCCGCCGCAGCACCCAATTTCGAATCCACCCAGTTGACACCCACCACCCCCTTGCATACAATGGAAATAGATAAACGATAAATGCCAAATAAAACGGAAATTCCCTCGTCCTTGTCGCGTGTGCATTTTGCATTTATTAAGCGATTATTAACGAATAAAGGAGCGCAGTCACCCCGAACCAGCGGCACTTGTCCCGGGAACTCCCCTCCTGATAATCCGCAAAGTCATTCCCGGGAAATGTGCGCAACATATGACGGCAAGCGGAAAAGCGTCGTTGGACATGCTCGCCAAATATGCTCACAATTCTCTACCCAGTCCATCAGCTATCTGTTTATAATCCCCGAACCGTTGTCCTTTGTGCGGCTCGAAATTTAATTAAGCCCTCCTTAAGGTCCACTGATATATGTGTATTATGGAAGACTTTTCAGACATACAGCTGTCTTTAAAAATTTGGTAAATCGCCAATCAAAATTTTAGTGCTGAATGAAAAAATTTGGGTACTTTCGGAAATTATTCTCAAATTTTTTTATTAAAAATATTAAATAGTTATGTTTAAAAAAAGGACATGTCCCAATAAATTAAATTAGTATAATAACACTATAAATTATTCATTTATCGAAGGATCTAAAAAAACGTTAATGAATGGTTAACAATATATCTGGCAGTTCAAATTTGTAATAGATTTTTACAAAAAAAAGAAAATAACAACCCAAAGCTGTTTATTAGGTTTGCTATAGAGATGCGATGTGGGGTTGCTGGTTTGGGGCTTAGTTTAAAAGATTTGATATGATTTTTGCATTTACATTTCTGTTCCATACCTAGTAGCCAGGGAGCCACCGCGTCGTTGTCCTTGGCCGACTTGAGGATCGTATCTGGCAGAGGCAGCGAGTGCCGCACCATGGCCCCATAGAGGCCGTACTCCGCCATAATCGTACTGCCGCCCCAGACTTTCTCCGTCTTGCGCCACTTGGCCCGGCGATTCTGGAACCAGACCTGAAAAAGATAAGATTTATTATTGCAACAAATCAATTTACAAGATTTCTTAGAAATTCAAAAACCAGAAACTGCTAATTGTTCATTTGTTTTTGAATCACGAAATGAATCAATTAATATAGTCATATTGATCCACTTAGACCCATCTGTTGAAACTAATAATTATTTTTGTACTGAATTTTATTTTGAGCGAAAAAATACTATTTTTTTAAAGATTTAATTTTGTTGTTGATCCAAAATATTCATAATCAATCAATTTGTATTTTTAGCTCAAAGCTTATTATTATTCTGGTTGAGTACTAGAAAAAATAAATAAAACATATAGTTATTTTGTAATTTTTAAAACCAAACTGATGTCTTTTGGATTAAATTATTTCCTTAAATTTGCTTTTAAAAATATAAACATAGATTTAAAAAGCTAACATAGATTTAATACCCATCCGGCATTATTGCAAATTATTTAAATATTGAGCCATGTTTCCATTCGTAAATTCTTCCGCTTAAAGTGCTTTGCCATATGGACGCCGACCTCCTCAGTGGCCAACGGCCATCAAGTCCTTGGAAAATGCCATGCAAATTGCAAATTATTAAATAAAAAACTCATTCAAATTGAAAAAATGTAAATGGAATGTTTTTTAAATGCTAATACTAAGACCGTAAACCTTTGAGCTGCTTCGAACACACAAAAACACATACAAACACACTTAAAGTCAAAGTTTTAAGACAGGGACGTGGCGAGGATAATTCAAAAAGGGAGTAGAGTATTTTAAGAACATTAAACATAGAAATAGACATCGTTTTAAGTGGGCAACAAAATCCAGCTTTTTATACATATTTAGTAATCCTAAGATGTTAGGTTACCCCCCTTAAAATAAAGCCTCTGGCATCGAGGACTGGCCATGGTTGGCAACATCAATGCGACACCATCATCGACAACCCACACATAATGCCAAATGATATACATATTCGCATATAAGTGACCAAATTAGATTATCTTCCGAAACATTAAACCGATTCTCTGTCGGCAACAACAACGATATAATAATATGAAAACATTAAATGTTGTTCACAAAAGGCGACCGGCAACCGGCAACAACAACAACTGTCACAATAAAAGGATTTGCCACACAGACGGGCAAAAGGATTCGGATTCGTGTGCGGATTCGTGTGCGGATTGGGATAACCACCCCCGGAATCAGGACCAGGACCCTCTGCACTGAAAAAGAAGTCATCATTTTTCTGGTCCATCAAATCGTTTAGTTCTGCTATTAGTCATGTACGCCAAAAGGGGGATGGAATACCAGAGGGGAGGGGTGGCAGGACACCAAAGATTGCCCAGCAATGCGAAATCGACGAGGACGAAGCAAAAGAGCCCGAACTGAAGTGGCTCTTGGAGGCAGCAGAAGGAAAACTTATAATAAAAAAGCAAAATATGCAAAGCAGGAAAAGTGAAAAAAATATGGGGAGGGGTAGCAGGCAGCAGAGGGTTAAGCATGGGTCCGAGGGGTGTTAAAAGCTGGCGACATTTCTGCCAGGAATTCGCTGGCCAAGATCCAAATCCCAACCTTAGCTCCACGGATTGAGGACAAAACGCCACAAATCGTGTGCGCGGGTTAAGTGGGCAACTGGGCGTGGCCTTCCTCCAGACACAAAAATAATAAAAAAAAAAAACAAAAAAAAAAAGCTTAGAAAACGAAGATAAAGTGGTTTGGCTTGGGGTTCTGTCACCAAGTCTTGGTTGCCTACCAGGAGCCCCATAAATCTTCAAAATCCACTTGCCTGAGAAATTGGCAGACCCGAATTCCGAATTCTGAATTCTGACTTCCGAGGGAGGTACTTTATATGGAATATTTTATATATACGCGTCGTATACTTTCTGGGCAGCTACTCAGTGCATTTCGTGGCAGCCCAGAAAATTTACAATTTGCCACCGATTTTTTGGCAAAGTGCCGCAAGTCTGGTACAGTAATGTTCAGCTGTTTAAGGTCAGTTTTAAGTGGGATTTTGGTAATTTAAGTTACTAAATTCATTTACCGTCCTACGTTAATTCTACTATTTTAAACTGTGATCATTAGCGCATAGTTGGAATTTATTTTTAATTTTTATTTGTACTTTTAAATAGTAATTTAATAAATAAAGTAACTGCTTAAACTGTAATCCATATAAATAAAAATGTAGAAGTCCAAAAAAAACTTCTGAGTATTTAATTCAAAGAGTACAAGGGCTTTTTAGTCAGCCCAAAAGCCCTACACTTCTGATTAGCACTGTGCGAAGTGTGACTTAGCAAGTGATTTAGTTGAATTACTCAGGCGTGGAGCTGCAAATAAATCCGGGTTCTGAAATTACCCTCCACTGTTCTCGGGAGTGCTGCCAACGGATGTCAATTTAATTTCCACACACCCGGATACTTTGCTCCTTGGCAAAGAGCAGCCTCCAAACTCGGAACCTGGGATTTGGGACTTTTGGGGCCTTGGGAATCGGGAGTTGGGATCTGGGACCTGGAACTTAGGCCTTGGATCTTGGCCCTTTCTGGCTGGCAAAATCAAATTAATCCGGTTTGTTATTTCATCATGCAACGTCAACGTCACCATCATCAGCTGCAACAACAGACAAAGGGCTGCTGCAGCAGCAACACCAGCAGCATTTTGCAATAATAAATGGCAGCACACACACACACACTTACACACACTAGCACACTATGGTGTAAACAATGCACATACACAGACACACAGACACACGGCTGTATCTGGCTCCTCTGCCAAAGGAGCGGAAAATTTCATTAGCAAGGCACACAGGCAGCAGCAGCAGCAACAACAGCAACAGCAACATCGCTGGCACAGCAGCAACATGGAGGCACGGCAGCAACATCAACGTCCGGAGGCCACTGGCTCCTCTGATAATTTAATCAACTCTCATTGAATTATATCATTTTGCAATTTGGAGACCCGGCAACATCAACATCCCATCATCCAGATCCAGATCCAGATACAGATTCAATAGTCATTATGATACCGGAGTGGCGACCGGAAAAGCGGGGCCGGCAATTTCGGTAGGGCTCTTTGAGTGCGGAAATCAAAGAGGGAAATGCCATAAATTTCCAAAACGGAAATTCGCTACCAAACCGAAACGAGGGGCTCACATCTGTGCCCTTAGAAAATTTCAATAAAATTTCCCTAAAATGCCCTTGAAAGTTATTAAGTTTTATTACAACACGCACAGATAAAATATATTTTATAATATCATGTCCAAAATTAATTTAAAAATCAGTTACTCCACAAAAAATATTAAATTACCCTTGAACAAAACACCTTTTTTTATAAACACATACAAACATAAAATATATTTTATAATTTCTTGTCCAAAATTAGTTTAAAAATATTATAATACTATCAGTTACTCAATAAAAAAAAATTTCTTATTTACAAATTCTTTATGTCAAAATAATTGAAAGCTAAAAACACTTAAGTAAAATATGAATAAATATAACATTTTAACAGATAAAATGTCCGTCTACAAGTACACTATTATACTGCATTTATTTTCCAGTCGATTAAGTATGGGGAAGCCCTAATCACAATTTTAATCAATTGATGCAAACGCGCTCAATAGCCATACGTATAAAACATCCACCGAAAAATCAGGGTGGAGTGGATAATGCCAACCACTTTAATATAGATAACAGCTTGGACAATCTGCCGCTAAATGATTACTTCTTGACCATTCACATACCCATTCGCAGTTCAACTTCGATTCCAATACGCTGCGAATCACGACATCAATTTGCTGATTGAAAATTTATTATTATCCTTGGAGGGGCGTGGAAGGGGTGAATAGTTCGAAGGACATTTTTATGGGGCGCAACCGAAGGGGCCACGCCCCCTTGTCCGGTTGGTGGAAATGGCTTTTGATTTATCGAACTATCAACTGGCTGGTCAAACGGAATTTACCGATGATGAGGTCACTGTAAAGGGATTCCTTGGGGATCCTGTAGTGTGTTGTACTAAATACTTGCTAGACATCCTTATTGAATCTATATATTTATTTGTGATTAAAGTGAAACGTGATCATTTATCAAAGCTAAGAACAGAAGTCTTGAAAACTGTATAAACTGTATAAACCTAAGGCTTTACTATGTATTTCTATATAAATTAATAAACCAAATAGAGTATATTTATTTTTTGAAAAAATTACAATTTGCTGCTTCCAGAGTAACTAATAACATCCTATGCGTTAGACACAGATTATCAGCCTTAGAAAAACATTACTTTACCAATGCTGTTTGTCTTGGCAATAAAATTCCCTACAAATTTTATAAACAAATAATTATAATAATTCCCTATGCATTAGTCGTATAATATTTAATTTGTAAGACTCGTTGTACTCGGATTTGTAGTTGAAAGCTATACTTGAAGTGCTACAATGTTAAATTAAACAATCAAATAAATAAATTACGCTATTATAAACAAATATTTTTTATAATACGAACCTGACTTATGCTTACTTTTATGTGTGTTGATTATGTCCCCTACTAAATTATTTAAAAAAATGATTAGATTATCAAAGCGCAGCGCAAAACAAATTTAATTTATAAGTCGCACTTTTTTCCACTTATAACCCCAAAAGAACACAGAGCATCTAGGATATCCATCTAGTATTTCAGTGACCCCAGGGACCTCGAGGCCGCTTAACCCTTTATCTTTATCATCCGCTTACATTCGCAATTGTCAAACCAATTTGCCCGAATTCGACCAGTCGACTGCACTCGCACAAAGGTCACAGGCCTTGTGGCCATTTCCGGCATAATTAAAATATTGGTAACCAATCAAAGATTCTCAATGGGTGAGGACTTCGATTTCCCCATCAAAGGCGGATTTTCGAGTTTGGGTTCGGATTGCGGGACTGTAGAATTGTCGGATTGTGGGACTGTGGGATTGTGGGTGGCGAATATTTGCTCACCGGGGCTGCAAAATTGCTCAAATTGCATATGCCATGGGTCGCAGGACGCGTCGTCCTTTTCAGGTGACATGTGCACCTGTGCATTCGATTTTGCCCTGCATTCGGGCGGGGATTTGCCTTTGAGTTCGTGAGCGGCCTTTATTGGTTTACTTCATCAACTCGAACGACTGACTGGTTGGGTGGTGTTTTACGGGTGTTTTCTGGGTGGTTCGGTGGGGCCATTTCAGGGGGTGGTGCGAGCACAGCCGAGTGGTTGTGAGTCAGTCTGCCTGGCGAGGCGTGTGGAAATTTCATAACGACAGTCCGCAGTTTATATGCAATATTCAATTGACATTCGCGGAATTCGGTTTTCAAACTTCGCGCAAAAGGATATGACAGTTTTGTAAAGCAGCTGAAAACTTACAATAAAATGTTTCTCAGACTTATAAAATATTTATTTCTCAGAAATCTTACCTTTAAATGAAGATTGTCTGGCAAGGTTGAATAAAAACTTGAAAACTATAAACAACATTTTTTTAATAGTCAGTAACTTAACCAAATATTTTTGAATAAAAAAAATTGCAATGACTTGTTTACCATTTTCATTGAATTACAAGCATATTAAAACAAATGTGTTTCAAAAATTAAACTAGCAGTAAAATGTAAAAAAATTTTAAGATTTTCGCTTTATACGTATTCTGTTTGTTATTATTTCCCATTTATTGGCAAGAGTATTCGAAGCATAGCTAGAGTTTTCCCGCAGTTTTCCATCCATTTTCCCTTTTGTCTTTGCCTTCTTGCCATTTTCCCATTTTTCCGCTGGAACTTCAATTTCCAACTTTCATATGAGTTTAACGTTCGCGAACTTTTCTTTTTTTTATTTCATACCATGAAAGGAAAGGGTAGATAGTGGTAGCTTTTCAGCTTTCTGGATTAAGAAATGTAAATTCGAAATGATTTTTTGGTTTATTCTTTTTTCCGTAAGTCGAGTATTAATTTACGCAAACGGAACTAACGGCTTGACTTTGGAGTTATTAAGGGGTCGAAAGGGGGGCCGGAAAACGCGGGGGTTAGATGGGGAAAGGGCGGTATGAAAACCAGAGGAAAACTGCACATGCGAGTCGTATTAATGACCTTTACTTGACATTGAGTCTGCAGTGCAATTGCCATTGCCGTTGAACTATTACTATTAATTACGTCCAAATGATGTTTTAAATGCCCGATGATTAATGAGCCGATTTTCTAATTACGTTGGAAGATCACCAGAGGCGGCAAGGGGGTTAACTATCCCAAAAGGGGCGGTTTGTGGCTGGTGCAATGCCAACAGTTGACTCAAACAATTACGAAGCATTTGGTGTATGCATTTAGTAATCCGGGTAGGTTATTCATATATCTATTGAATACTGGCCAAGTGGTTCATTTAATTAGGGAATCCCCATTAATGTCGTAGGTTTAATTGATTTACATCAAACATATATAGATAAATCTATTTATATCTATAGATAAAGCCTATATTGGAGTGATTACAAATTTAATAGTCATACAATTATAGACTATTTGCCAATTAAGAAAATATACCGATTAATAATTTGAGTATTCATATAGTTTTGTACAAAATAAAAAGTCGATTTTGAAATTTCAATTATTACTGTATGGTATTTCTGGGGAGTTTCGTAGAATAAATTAGAACTACTTTCTCAAACAAAAAAATCCATAAATCTCTGCTACAGTGAATCTCATCTAAAAACTCAACTGAAAACGTGCAGCCACAAATGAGCTTTGGTTTCCCAGTTGAGTAGTTATCATCGTAAACATCGCCAAATTGGCAAGTGCACGTGAACCGCGTGTCATCGCAGCAGGTTGTCCATCCGCATCCGCAGCCACATCCGCACTTCCACACTGTGAGAACTGTTGCAATTTGTTTGTTTTATTTTCCTTTCCTTTCCGTTTTTAACAAAGGGTTGGGCCTCTGCTGGGGGAGAAATCACCCTGCTCTTCCCGGGCAAAAAAAAAAAACCTTTATTCGCTCGTTTGTTTATGATTAACGCGCGCTAATTTCATTCATTTCGCACTCAATGGCCTCGGATCTCTTGGGACCTTGCCGCACACTCATGCTTATTGGATTTACTCGAGCGTCGTCAAGGAAATCGCCGGATGGGTGGTGGTTTTTGGGGTGGCCAGCCCAATATTTATCTCCCGGATTCACGGATTCACGGATTCACGGATTCACGGATTCTCGGGCTTGGATTCGAGTTCACACGACCGGCGACCGCAACCATAGTTTTGCGGCCGGCTGATTGGACTTGACTTCGAGGTGTCGGAATACAAATCCCCGACCCAACCCAAGCCAACCCAAGCCAACCCAAGCCAAGCCAAATTACTCGATCGGGGAACTAATAATCTTATTAGAATTAATGATGGAATTTCCAATTTGCGGCGACAGGCAGCTGCCGGCGATTTAATGTTAATAAGTGCCGCGTTCCTACGCAAAATAGGAATTCCTGGCCGGACGTGCGGCAATGCGACTGAGGTCCTGACACAGATTACGATTGCGAGCCGCCGAGTGGGTTAGTTTTTCCGGAATTTTCCGGGCATCAGGCGGCTTCTTAAAGGGGCAAGGTCCCAGCATGAAATGCCCCAAAGCTGATTTGTTTGACTGTGAAATACCCAAAGAATGGGGTGAACTCACGAATATATTTAATTCTGTGCTCTTTCACTACTACAAAAACACTTGCATATAAAATACCTTAAACTATTTTTAATATTCAATATTTCATTAAGGTGTTAATTTAACTTTTTTATTTTGTTTCAGTCAAGCTTAAGCTTTTGTTTTACAACTAACATCTACAGTTTATGGTATATTTTTATAATAAATAAATTAATTGGTATTTCACTTTAAAAGTATAACTCTGATAAAGTATTATTTTTAATTCGTTTAAAAGAATGAGTTCTTATTCTATGCATCGCAAATTGACTAGGTAATGAATTCCAAATACTATCTATTCCAATATCTCAACGCCTTTGTTTGTGCCTACTCATTTGGCCATAAATTCGCACATTGTTGTTGCCAGTCAACGAGTGCTCTGTCATCATTATCATTGTCATTATTATATTCGATATTATCGCAATTATTGTTGTCATTATCGTCCCGATTTTCGAGGCATTCGATGGCCGATTGACCCAACAATCGAAGACGCAACTGCAGGTGTCTGTCGATGACAGCAGTCGACGTTGTTGTTGCCGTTGTCATCATCATTTTCATTAATGGTAAACCAATCATTTTTCAATTATATTCGCCGCTGGATACAAATTGTCTGATTTGCGTGTGCCAAGCCAAACCAAACCAAACCAAACCAAACCGAACTGAACCACACCAAGTTGAATCGAGTCAGGCGCCATGTCACGCCTACCCCTGCCACGCCCCCTTCTGTTCTTTGGCCACCCCCAGCACCCACGGACCACCCATGAACCACCGCCAGAAAACCCCAAATCGCCCTGATCCAGGTTGTCCTTTGAGCCTCGCAAACTTTCGGTTACCCTTGGCCAATGTAAGTGCGAATTTATACTTCAAACGATATGGTCTATCACACACCCGAGGAAATATTTTTCTATCTATATATATATCGTTAAATATATTATATAATTCTGTATCTAAACTGCATCTCTTTAATGTTATTTTAGAGAAAACACTAACCCTTTTTAAAAATGAAAATAAATGTTCTAAAATTAGAAAAAGATTTGCCATTATGGAAAATTTCCTACTTTAAATACACAAAAAAAGTCTTGTTTCAAAATAGTCTACCTTAAATATATAAAATATAAAGATCACCCGAATAGCTTTAAGACCAGTGCTGAGACACACGGTAAGAGAAGCCCCATGTTCGCCTATGCCCAAGTCCTTCTATTATTTTTTTGTGAACTCATTTTTGCATTGCGCCAAACCAATTGAAGTGTCATCGGCAGAAGGATACGCCGCGTGGCGCCACGCCCCCAAATTGCAACAGTTGATAAAGTGCACAACTTCTGCGGGTTAAGTTGCGCCATATAAATAGTCTGGATCATGCTGCGCAGCCCCACAAATCCGCGTCCCACGTCCCACGTCCATTATGCGGCCATAATTCGCCGACAATTCCTCAATTACGTGGAAAGGTGGCAAGTGCGTGGCATGGGCATCCCCATCCCAATACCAGTCCCAATTTCAAATCCCACCCCATTTTGCGAGCCCCGGGGGAAAATGGGAAATGTTTCTAATCTATAAAATTAATTTTCTCAAAACCACTCGCTCTGTAAGTGTTTTTTGTTTGCCGGTCGCAAGTCCCCTGGGCAAACACGAAGCTCAAATTGTAAAATATTTTCCCGTTTAAGCCACTTGTTGTTGCAAATTAGCGTGAAATGCGATTTATAATGTCAATTGTGTGCTGGTTCTCGTTCGAGCTTCATTTTCGGCTTGGAAAATAGGAAAATTAGAAAATATGCGCTTCCTCCGAGATGAAAGTGTGGATTAGTGGGTCGCAGAATAGACCACCCCCCATCCCCATCCATTGCTTAAGCTTCTTTGGACCAACATCAATCAATGGCAGCCAGAGCTGTGAATGACCATCAATCAGGGAACGAGTTCTGGAAAACTATTTGCCCTAATTGCACACAGCCGCGCCTAATTTTCTTGCCAGGTAGCAACAACCCTTTTAGCAACTTGTGGACCCTGGACAAACAATGAAAGTGTCAAAACTTCGTTTTGCTTTTTTAACAAATGGACAATGCGGCGGCAGGAAGGAAATTAGTTGTGTCGGTTGGGGTATCTGGAATTTATGAAATAGCTGAATAATGCAAAGAACATTCATTGGAATGCGATATTTTCTTATTAACTACACCGTAAAAGCTTCGTTACCGGCAGGAAACTAATATGACATCAATGTGAACCAATGAGTCGAAAAAAGGCCTGTCAATTTGAGACTAAATTAGTTAAGTATTTTCCATTTCTAGGTAGCTATAACTAAAAAAAATATTTTAAAGCCGTTTACATTAGTATTTTTATCATAATAAAATACTTATTTAATTAAAGTGTGCCATATACCTTATATTTGTATAAAGTGTTCTTCTATTGATAAACCTAAAATATTTGAAAAGTGTTGTTATGTATAAAAGACTGCATCTGAACCATATTAATCAATATCGCCCATCATATGCATATCTGCCATCAAACCTTCACCATCCTGCATATTATTCCCTTAGCCTTTTCTGACAGTTTTCTGGTTTTTGGTCTCTGCCTCTCAAGTGGCTTGGGGTATTTTTTTGGGTGCGAGAAAATTAAGTATAACTCATTATCGCAATCAAGAAATCCTTCGCCAGCAACAGCAACAACATTGTTGTTTGCTTTGCCGGATGAAATCGGACTTGTTGTTGCTTGTTGCACACCAATTTTCTACTCAAAACTTATGACAGCCAATTCGAGAGAACGAACGAAAATTATACAGACACTCGATCGGAAAGGGGGGCCAAAAGTTGCAGGCCATGACTGTTCAGTTTCTCAAAATATATATACGTCTAGTATATATATAGAAGTAATATGCAACGTCGTCTTCATCCTCGTGCTGTGGGGCTTGTTGAAATCAACATCAAACCTTTAATTTGATGATTCTGCAAATAATTCGTAGGAGTCGTTGACGTTTTTTGTTTAACCATCCGCTGTCCCGCCGGACTTTGTCTGTTGACTTTTCCGCGCAGTCGAGGCGTGAAAATATAATAACACCTTTTTAATTATATTTCAGCCTCTCTCTCCCCTCTTTTACTCGGTGGTTCCCATTGTTCGGGTGCAGACAATGCGGCGAAAAAAAAAGTGAAAGGCATTTGGCGCAAATTAACCAAATTTTGCCATAGTTGCGGAATTAGAGTGATCAGGGCAATCTACGAGTGTGATTAGTGTGACCAGGGTTCGTGACTCACTCGACTCACCTGAGGTCTCTGTGTTTTTTTTTCTCTAACGAGTTGAATGCACTGCCAAGTGGCTGGCAACCTCATATAGAATCTTTTCGCTTATGGATTTGGCCTTTGGCTATTTATAGGACCGCCAATTGGTTGTATGTAATTACGATTCGACCGTGGTTGGCATGGCATAAATTTGACAATTTTAATAACATAATTATGAATTTATATTGATTTTATGAAATTAAAATCTTCTAAAATGTTAAGTAAATTAAAGTAAAGTTGAAACAACTTAAAATTAGTAGTTTAAGCTGTTGTCCGCGCCCGTATTTATGCCCACCTTAACTTGAAGGCAAACAGGAAATCGCCGCATATGAAAACAGATTCCAATGACTAATTTTCCGATGTACAAACACCCCATATATACCTCCGTTTGTTTATTTTTCGATGAGTCCAATCCAAACCGTAATAACGAGTTTTATGTGTGGGAGCTGGAAATTGGACTGGTTGCCCAATCTGGACGATCGACGATAATGTTTATTGAGTAAATACAAATGCGAGTTAACACATTCCGTTTGGATTGTCATGCGATAATTACGCCTTTCAAAACGCGATAATAGGCCTCATTCAATCGGCGCGATCGAGAGCTCCAACAGATTGCCCTCTTCCTTGGATTTGGATTGGGATTGGGTTTGGAATTGGGATTCAGGTTGGGACCTAACTGGTCCGTTACGAGCGATGACAGCACCACAGATGATCGTTAGTTGGGGCCTAATTGTTGGATGAGTTTTGGTTTGGCTGGGAAAAGTGTTTCAATTATCTCACTCCCCGGCTTAATTGTGTCGTATTCGTCTAATTTGGGTGATTCAATTTGGCTGAGCACCAAAACCAAATCAATTTGTTAGTTTTTTGGGAGGAGGCTTAAAGCACGATGTGTTACTAAACATAAACAAGTTTTCATCCTCAATGGATAACAATTTATTTAATTTTTTACATTTATTTGGGCAAAAAACTCTCATCGCCTGGCAACTGGCTAATTGCTGATTCAGACCATTTCCAGAAAAGCTGGTTGGCTGATTTTTGGAAGCGTTAAGTGCTTAACGAGCTACTTTCCCACTTGAAGACACGTACAGAAAGAGTAGCAGAGTTGAGTGAGCTGGAAAAAACCGAACAAACCAACGAAATCTGGCATTTTCGGTCTCGGAGATTGGACAAACGAGCTGTGTGCTGTGCGCTGTGCTCATTTTGCGCTAATAAGTTCGATGATATTTATAATGCGAGTGGTGATGGTAAGTGCGTGCAAGACGAATCATTACCATCCGCTGGAGAAGTGGGAAAACCGGCGGAGGTCACGTTTTCGCGCCGTGGGTGGTGCTGCCCGGTGGGTGGAGTGAATGGTGTGGGGAGTGGGGTTCCGCCCCGAAACAAACAACAAACAAATCCGTAGCGCCCCGCATCACCCCAAAAAAGTAAGTGTAATTGCGACAATGTGGCTGCACTTACACGTGTCATCGCAGCATCATTCGCTGTCCATCCATCCATCCATCCTGCCATCCAGTTACGCACTTGCTTTCTGCCTGCTTTTCACCCCCGGAAATGTTTTCCCAACCCTCCCAAGGGATTCCGGGGACTTCGCAGGACCTTCGGACAAACCACAGTGGTACATTGTTGCCATTGACTTTATGGGCAGGGGCAATGATGTTCCGAGGGCCAAACACACTCCCTTCAAACAAAAACACACACTCTGTTGTTTATTCACTGGGGAAGTTATTGGGGAATTACTTCCCGAGACCGGCGTTTATCAATTGTTTGTAGCGGGAATGAGTAGTAATTGATTGTTATGCGTACTCATTTCTAATTATTTTTTGCTAAAGACTGATAAATATCAAACATGAGTAACAAGGACAAATTTAAGAACTAATTTGGCTTACTAAAATATTATTTATTAAATAAATTTAAGAGAATCTCCAATGGTTTTATATGAATAATGTTCCGCATCCAAAAATCATCTTATTCCAATGTTCTAATTTATATCTTTCTATTAGTAACTATTTTTAATTAAACACCAAATTTAATTGTTTTTAATAAAAACTTGATTGCGATAAACTTCAGACATTTAAAATCTTTTAAAAAGTGTCTGCTTATTTCAAGTGAGTCTCGAACTGTTTTCTATACAAATTATTCCGCAAATTAAAGATCACAATTAAAAATCATCATCTTTTTTGAATGATTTTTATTATACAATTTTTAATTTAACACCTTGACTTAAGATAAATTTAACCCATTTACCACCATATTAAAACGTTTCTAAAACCTTTAATAGGTCATTGTTTCGTTTCTTTTTCGATTGGATAGCATTTGGAAGCCACCCACTTGCTGTTCGCGTTTCCGTTGCATTTTCCTGGAAAACTCAAGTATGGAAAATAAAATCCACTCATCGCGAGCCCGAGCCCGAAAAAGAAATAAAATAAAAAACACCCAGCATAGGCATACGATGTCAGGGTTGACATGAGCTCGAAGGTAACACAATACTCCAGGCAGCAACTACTTAAAATGCAATTATATGCATTATTATTCGGCTGCTGGGCGAGTATTTTTATACACGAATACGCAGAATGTGCCGATGGTTGGGGGACTAGAAGAACCAGTGGAGAAAAATGGAAGACGACGAGTATTTAAATGCCCACCTCAGCTACTAATTATTACCAGGAAAAACCCTTGAAATTGACGTTTCATTTTGTGCGGCGGGGCACGTCAACACCCCAAGGGGCGAACAGGGGTTAAGGGGGCTCTACGATCCAACACTCCTCCAGACAGCCTGTTTTCACTCAAGAAGGCCAGAAAAAACGGAACGATCGTCGTGATTATGCACATCGAACTGCAGGGAACAGATTAAGGCACTCCAGAAATTATGAAAAAATAATATTTTTCTTGGAACTGATACCATTTTAAACGAATTGGTACTCGGCGCAGAGTCAACAAAATGAAGAAGTTTCACGATCATGAGAAAAGGCGAGAATCCCTCGTAGAGACTGGAGAACGAAGAATGCAGCGAAATGCGAGCTGAGGTAGGTAGTCAGAGCTGTTTAGTTGGCTTTTTACCATTTTTAGCTTAATTTCTGTATATGCTAAGCTAGTAAAAGCAACAAGGGTTCTGTAGTCGCCTAAAAAGGTCTTTAACATAACATTTTATTTTTGCCTATTTGTACGGTTTTTTGTCCAAGATTGGAGAATATTATACCCTTGACTTAATGGCGCTAAGACACTGGTGACAAACAAAGGTGCATTTCTTGTTTTTTGGGTTTATTTTATATTCACTAAGTTGTACTATACCATTATCTTATATTATGCGTATTTTTATGTACGTATTATTTTGAGTGCATTCAGAACTTTTAAATGTTTGTTTAGTAGTGTCAAATCTGTAGTAACTAGGGCGTCACTGAAACCCATCTCTTTTAGTTAAGGCAATTGGTTATATTATTTGATAGCTTACTAGAATTAATCTCTGAGAATTTCAGATATTTCTGAAACCTGATTTGGCTATTTTCAGGGCTCTTTGGTCAGCACTGGCGGGTAACTCAATCGCCGGCGACGCAGACGATGTTGCGTCAAGTGGCAGCATCGGCCAGTCGACCTGTCTGCCACAGGTCTGGTTTTTTGTCGGTTTCCCATGTTCTGCCAATCGGAGAAAGACTGTGGCTACTCCAATGACTCCACAATCCACGATTTGGGCCCAATTCGCGTCCATTTCCATTCGGCGGCCCCTCTCTATCGAGACATTGTTAACTTGGACGCGTCGCCACTCCAGTAAATTAGTTTCGTAGAACTTCCAAGACGGCCCACAATGAGCACAGTTGTTGCACACTGAGAGAAAGATCACTACTTCTCGCAAGAGTAATTTACAAATTACTCTTCAATTATTTTTGCTTATTCCAAAGAGAACCGTTTATACCTTTTAACAAGCTCACTTCCTTATGTAAGTTTTAAACATTATTACAGAGATTACAAAAACGTACATAAAAGACTAGTTAAATAATCAATAACCTATCTTGACTTCTTTTGAATAGAATTAAACTATATTCACATTAACTTCACAGCTTATTTAGGTGAAAGTAAACTTACTTAACCTTTTTTTTGAGCGCTTCCTTAATCGAATGCTTATGTAGGATATGAAAGTATTTCAAACGCATGAATAATAAACGATTTAGAGTTAAGCGCGGATCTCATAGCAATTGTAGTTTGATCTTGAGTAAAAAGCGAAACCTCCAGCTGCCATCCGTGAACCTCTATATATGTCCCTATAGGGCGGTTAAAACCCCATCAAGGGCTTTCAAAGTCAACTCAAAAAGCGAATGAATAAATCCGCCTCGAAATTCTGCGGGGTTGGAAATTTATTCACACAGAAACGTATAATTACCCAGACACAAAACACAGCAGAATCAGCAATGCATACACAGACACACACACACATTCAGGCACTCACTAACACAAGGGCAAACACTCACGCACACACACACACACTCACACAGGCGAAAATTGGCAGCACAAAAAGTTCACTTCAAGTTCTTCTCTTTTTGCTCCAAGCGGAAAGTTAAGGAAAAGTTTTGGGGGCGAAGACGAAAAAAGCGGGGAAAGGCGGGACTGGAAAATGTGGGCGGTGGAATACGGGTGGGCGTGGCAGCCGGTACTTCTGCTGCTGCTGCTGCTGCTACTGGCATGGAAAATTAACAATTTTTCAATTAAAATCAATACGGAGTGTGTACTTGTAGTCGTAGTTTCCTTTTTTAGCCGAGCAGAGGCAGGGTTGGGGTGGGCACTATGGGGTTAAGGGCTTGGGAGGGGCGCAAAGTGGGTGTGGCTGTGCTGTCAGGGTAATCTGCATATGTGTCTGTGTGTGCACATTTCATGAAAATAGCTTAAGTGCCTAAAAATATGCAACGCATTTGACGATCCAACTTTGGTTATGTGTATGTGTATGTGTGGGTGTGTGGAAGAGTATCTTTGTGTGGGTGGGCGTTTGTGTGGGTGTGTGTGCTTCTGTTTGTTTATATATGCGTTACATGTGTTGTTAGTTTCTCGGGCGCCGCTGCTTTCATCCCGAAAAAGCAAATTTCTAAAGCTTTTTTGGTTCAAATAGTCCTGTTATTTTCAATGACACTGTCTGCATGGGTATGAGTGTGTATGTGTGTGTGTGAGTGTATTTCACTGAAAATAAGTAACACCTAGAAATATGTAAAAGTATAAGCGTATTAAAACACTAGTAATATTTTTCATTTTCGAAATAGAATGATTTTTGCATGTTCTATGTGGACTGAATAAAAGATAAATTATAATAAAAAGGAACACTAAAACATTGAAAAGGTATTTATATTATCTGTACTTAATATTTTTCAGTGCATATTTGCATGTATTGGTGGGGTCGTGGCTCCTCTCATCGTTCTTGTACTTGTGCATCGTTTTGCGGTTGTTTCGGTCTTTCCAAGTATTTTGTGGCCGTCTAACTGTTGAGTCCTTGCCCCTTATACACACACACACACTCCCATACACACTTAGATGGGGTGAGGGCAAGAGAGGGATAAAGACAGGGACAGACAAGGATAGACTCCATTTGTGGGCACCGCAAACAACGTTAAATGCAAATTTACGCTCCTGCCACTCCCACTAACTGATGTACAACTAACGTAGCGCCCACTTTTCGAAGCCATGGATTTTCCACACCCCTTATGACCTCCTCTATCCCCCCGCCCCGGGATTTCACACCCATTTCGCCCCACCAACACACAGCTGTGCACACAAAATGGCCGTACTTTGGCGCCATTGCTTCACTTCAGTTGTCCTTCGCTCCTGGCTCCTTGTTGTTTTTGTTGACTATTGCCGTTATTGCCAAGCTGGAGTGAGACGGAAAACCGTATCTGTAGTGGCCAGAATTGAAGTGTTAGTAGTAATGCTACTAATTGGACTCGCTTTTAGCATCGCTTCATGTGCCCCCAAGCCATCTCGATCCCGAGAACCCAATCCCTATCCCAATCCCAAACCCAATCCCAAAGCAAAAGCTCCTTCGAAGTGCTCTACATATATATACAGTCCTGCACCAATACAAGTATGCAATGTGGGTGTGGGTGTGGATGTGGGTGTCCTTCTCCAAAGTCTATAATTGGAAAATTTTACACACTCGAAATTCAATTTGGAATGCAGAATGCCAGTTGAAATGTGAGTGGATGTGCGAGTGATTACCCGGGGCATCAGTGGGTTAATTGCGTGCCTGCGATATGTTTTAATTAGCAGCGATCACAGAAATGTATAAGCTCAGGAGATTAATATGGTTCTAAATTAACAAAATGTAGTATTGCCCAACTATGTTATACAAAAAGTAATCTGTTGAATCGAAACCAGTAGCCGCTTTGCAAAAATTTCTGCTATATCTTATAAATACGTTTTGAGTTAATTAGGTCACTTAATAATAATGGTTTTGGGTAGTTAAAAACAAATTATCCAAGGAAAATCTTTATTTGGCATTCACAAAGTCTTAACCAAAACATATTAACACAGTTGAATAAAATATAAGGCTTCATCAGTTTTTGGGTTTAATATAAAGCCAATCCGCCGATTCCTTTTTGAGTGTACATGGAAATTTGCGTATATTTAAGTGGCCTGGATCCTTGAAGAGCCTGCCATTAGCATTCCACTAAAAAAAAACCAATTTCGAACCCATCCGTTCGACGACCCAGAACTTACAGCGAATGAGTGGTTAAAACAGGGCACATTCGCCAAGAAATTGCGCCATAATTACACTTTTTTTCAGTGCTAATTAAACACGCACACACACAAACGCACACACACACACATACAGACAGACGTTTTTGGGTTTGCCTTTTAAGGGTGGCAATTTGGCTCAACTGAAGTTCACTCGATGGAAGCGCACACACAGATACTCCCTCGCACACACACACACACACACACACCACAGGGTATATTCCGTCCCGTTCACTCCCGCGATTCAGGGACTTAGAACAATAACGGCCATTAAAATGCTTAATTATAAATTCGCAAACGTTGCTGAAATTTTCTACGTTTTTTCCCCCTACCTCTCTACCCCTCTCTTTTTCCCACTCGCCAGCCATCTCCCTCACACTATATTGCCCTCTCACTTGCCCAGCGTGAAGCGGACGTTAAATGATTTCCGGATTTTGCGTTGTTCCCAATGCAGTGCACACTTTTACCTATGCATATATCACATTGTTCTTTAAAATTCAATTAAATACCAATTCACAAAATTGTTCCAAGTCCTTTTTAAAATTTTTAAAGATAGGATAGGCTGCCTTTAAATAATAATGCTAACATAAAATAATATGACAAATCAAATACTAGGTGTATTTATAAGGGACTTCGAGTACTGAACGGCTGTTCAATTTGTATTGCTAATTAAGAGCCTTTTCGATATCCCCATTTGGTGACGGTGTCATAAATGCATTGAAACAGACCAACTAAGCCCTGTATAGAAAAAGCGCACAAGTCGAAGGAGTTGCACTTGAGATTCTGCTGCTGATTGCGGGTTGAAAGCGGTTTACCAAGATGACGCTGCACACACAAATTGAAGAGGTGTGAAAAATCAGAACGGATACATCCAAACAAGCAGATGAGAAACCAAAGACAAAGACAAAGGAAATGCAAATTCCCTGGCCGAGTTTTTGTTTTGCCAACAGCAAACACCTACTTTCGGCGGATGTAATTAGTTCGTTAATTCATTAGGGGAATAATGAAGACTAAGGAACATGGAATAGTATGTATGGAATGGAAGACAATGCCCAAATATCGGATTACCTGATGGGCTGATGCTGATGCTGATGGTGACTCACCTGTATGCGATCCTCAGGCAACTCCGTCTTTAGCGACAGCATCTCCCGAGCGTAAACGTCAGGATAATGGGCTTCCTTGAAGGCCTCCTCCAGTTTCTCCAGTTGGTAGCTTGTGAATATGGTGCGGCTGTGCCGTCGCTTCTTTTTCTTCTTTTTGCCATTCGGACCCACTCCAAAACCATTCAGCCCGTCCATGCCAAAGTCCTTGGGCGCCAGGGAACCTGAAAAAATTCGGGTTAATAATACAAATTATTGTTAAAAGTGATTTATACTATCTAGAGTAATATTAAATCAGTTTATAATGTTACTTAAAAGTTTGAAACTTTTCTCTCAGTATGTGTTTTTTTACAAATGATCATATAACATGAATATTAATTTTATTTTATAAAAGATCTTCATAAATTTAACAGCATTTTATTTTATTTTTAGTTCTTAAAGAAATCATGTATACCGTGACAACTCATTTTAATCTACGTAGTGCGTACCCATTTCTGAATTTCGAATACCTCGCCGCCTTTATACTATATATATTCATGTCAAATTAGTTGACGAGAATCCCACGACCCGGTGCCGGAAAACACATGGCGCTGAAGCGCGACTTGAAGTGGTTTTAGTGGTTTGTTATTTTAATATTTAATAATTGTATCTAGTTTCCCACTTGTCTGTCGTTAACTCTTCGTAATTTTTTGTTTTTTGTGGTTGTCACACACATCATCTTTTGTTCCAAGGAAATCCCCACTTGAGAGGGTCGTGGAAAAGCGGGGAAAAGTGAAAGCGTCGAAGGAGGATGGCACTGAACGAGGATGGGGATTCGGATCGAAGGAAGGAGCTGACAGGCCTTGACAGGCGCGATTTTAGTTGTCGATGAGTGGCAGTCGAGTTTTTGCACCGAGAAACAGATTTCAATTTTTTTTTTTGATTTTAAATAAAAATAATTTAGTTGCAGAGTAGTAATTTATATAGGAAATTGTAGCCAACTACATCATATAACTAAAACAAAAAAAATGTGTTACTTTAATTATATTATAACCTTTTTGAAATATTTTTTCTCGGTGTGCACACAAAGTTGAGCGGCCTAGAGATGAGTTGAGCATGCTGATGAGTCTGGGTATTGGAGATGAGTCGAAGTTTTAGTATCGAAGCCACTTGGCGGATTGAGAAACCGAGGACTTCGAGGACTACCAAACAGCCGTGTTTTGGCCAAATCGAACTTGTGGCCTGAAGCACCCGGAAAACATAAATGCATAGTTCGGTGATCGAGTGGTCTGGACCACTTCGCAGTTGGGAAAGTATGGAAAACTATGAAAAACAAAATACACACGGGTAGAGGCACACTCGTGCAGTCAGAACGAGGCAGAAAATAAACATTTCGCATTGAAATTCGATATGAAAAATGAAGTAGAAACGCGCTGTTGCGGCTGACGAGTTGTTCGAGTGAAGCCTCATCCCCATTAACCATTCCCACTAATTCTGCGTGAAAAATATCTCCGAAACTGCCAGTGAAATTGCGTGTAATGAAGGCCGAAAATTGCATCTTGAATTACCAGGCAAAAATGCAATTCACTAGAGGAATTCAAGGTATGTACATGTACAAGGAAATTTAATTGTTCTGGTTATTCGGTTTTTCTCGAAGAAAGAAATCATTTCGAAGGCTCTCTCAATTATGGGGTGTACATTTCACGGTCATTATCCAATTAAGCCACGGCATCTGCTCTCATCTGCATTTACTTTTGAAAAGTGATTTTTTGGCAATCTATCTTTGCTCAATTTATTTTCCATTGTTTAGCACAATAGGTAATTGGTTTTGAGCAACTAAACTTCTTCACTAATAATAATAAAAACGTTGGATGCAAATACATTTTTTTTTTATCAAGAAAATAGAAAAGATATTTTGAATCCGCCGTTTTGACACGAAAATGTTTTTCAAATTGATCAGCACAATTGCCATTTGTGCTAATTTTTTAATCTTATAAACAGTTTAAATTTATCTACTTGAAAGTCTCCAAATCAAAATTAACAATTATGACAAGCCGAAACAAAAGTCGGAAATTAGTCAATTCGGGAACGCAAAAAAGTAGGCAACGTTGACATTCTTTCTCGCTTTTAATGAGCTCATACACACACTCATTGAAAACTCCGCCAGCATGCCAACATGCACACTAACACACGCACACGAACACACACACACATGCATCACAACATATTAGCAATTAAAATTTTCTTAGTTAATTACTTTAAGCAGACGACGACGAAGGATGAAGGACGAAAGGATGTCGACGACGTCAGCTGGGGAAAATGCCAGAGCAAAAAATGTCGCCAGCCAAATGAAAGCCGACAACATTCTTCCATCTCTTTCGCTCCCGCTCGTCGCCTCTCTGTTGCTCTCACTAGCTTTTCGCACAAAGAAAGTCGCCCCTTCTCTTTCCTTTGCCCGGCAAGTGAATTTTATGAAATTTATGCGCATTTCACTAGAAAATTTAATTAGGAAATCTAATTTGCTCAAAAGCGCATAAAAAATGTTGTCGCTTCTAAAGTGTGAAAGTGTGTGTGGGTGGGGGGGTTCTGAATTTTAACATTCTCACCAACACCATCACCATCGCCATCCCCACTTCCCTTTCCGTTTCATTCCACGGTGTTCCTCTTACTTGTTCATTTTGTAAGCTGCACCATTTTTGTTACCCAGCCAAAGTTACAGGGAGAAAAATTTGGTTATTTTGGTTAAAACATTAAAAGACTCCATTATTATAGTAACCTTAAGCAAATGCAAGAGGGTAGTAACAATTACGATGGGTTTACCAAAACATTGAAATAAAATAATGAATTGTTGCATACTTATCAGCGCCTTCACAAGTGATTTCAAACCTCTAATCTCGAGACTTTCCCAAAAATGTTTGCTGTGTGAATTTTCCTCTGGCCCCGCTGTTCCTGCTTTTTCCGCCCAATTTTCGCCCATCGCCCCACTTTCCCCACCCATTTTCCCCCCATTTTCTCGCCATGCATCAAGTAACCAACAAAATGACTAATTCCTCGTCTATGTGTTGGTGTGCAAGTGCGTGTGCTGGTGTGTGTGTGTGTGTGTCGCATAAACAGTTGCATGGCAAAATACGCTAATAAAGTGGCTGAGTTGTTGGCAACGCGACAGCGACGCAGCCGCGCAGTCGACTTCGGCAGAGGCAGCGGCAGAGGCGTCGTTGAAGGGGCATTCGCAATTCGCAATTTGCATTAGCATGAAAGTGGCTGCGTTTTTGTGCATGTGTGTGGGTGTGTTAGTGTGTGGGTTTTTGGTTGTGGATGTATGGTTGTGTGGGTGTCCTCTGAACTGCCATTCGGATTTTCCCTCATTTTTCGTACGCTTTTTTCGTACTAATTAGAAATGAAATTGAATTATTTGCTTGAGGAATCAAACAGAACCCACAAACGCAAAAAATCAGAAAAGGGGCTATGGCGAGTGGAGCAGTAAATGCTCCAATTAACAGCTTTGATAACTCGGTTTTTGATGCCGGAAGGTTAATTCCAATTGCTAGACGAAAAGTTACTTGATGATGGGGCTAAATATTTATTTGGGAAACGAGAAGTTTATATGTAGTTCAAGTCAATAATTGATTGGTAGATCCAATAAATTAAATAAGCAACAACCAAATTTATTATTTTTCCAATAAATAGCAAAGTTAATTCATGTTATCATTTCTTGATGTTATACATTTAAAATCTGCTTTGTTAAGTACTTATGGTATTGGTACATTCTTTTTAATTGATAATAGCTTTAGCCACATTTAAGTCAAACTTTTTATGAATATCAAACTGCCAAAAAAATTGTTGTTGTGTATTATAAAGCAATTATGTGTCAAATTATACCTACAATATTTCTTTGCTGTCTCTTTCTCCAAATATATCCCTGTCTTTGTTTCTAAATCTATCTATATTTCTTTCGCTTTCATCCCATCCGTATTATTTCCTGCATTTCGTTAACGATGCAAGATTTCACCCAAAAGTAACAAAAAAAAACACACACACACACTTTCCCACGTGCTGGCGAAAAAGTGAAAGAGCAAAAAGTTTTAGTGAAAAAATTGTGTCACTCTTGTTGTTGTTTTTACTGTTTTTCCTTATTGTTGTTGTTTTTGCAGTTGTTGCTGTTGCTGCTGCTGGCGAAAACGCGTTGCACTTAAAGTTCGTTGAGTTCACTTGGGTCGGTGAAGCGGAAAGAAAAGGTGTCTGAAAGTGGGTCCAAAGGGTTAACGGGGGCGGGGCGACAAAGGGTTAAGAGCCTGTGTTGTGCAATTGGCTATTTTGCAATCAAATGTAATTCTATTCATAACCCAAGTATTTATTTTTACTGTTTTGGTAAGTTTATTAAATCAAAGCAAAACAAATTTGTTTTTTGTGTATTGGTTTTAATTAATTAACAAAATGTATTTTAATTATGCTAAATGTTACACCTTACATCTTAGTCAGAAATGATTATCACTCAATTATTCCCATTATTATTTTAGCATTATTATAAGCTGCTTGCAAACAAAATACTAGCCATTTTCGGGCATTTTCTAATCCATAGTTTGTGAAGTCGCATTCGACAACACTGTGGAAAAAGGGGGCAATCATGTTTACTAACTTTGACACAAAGCTGGCTAAAACGCTGCCACCCAAAAGGGATTGGGGGCAGTGGGAGTGGCGGTGCGCTAGTGGGCTGATTTTCCCGCTGGTGACGAAACAATGGGGCGAAGAAGAAGAAGAAGCAGTCACACGACAAGCAAGGAATCTAATTAACAATTTTCCATTGAGTGCGCAAATTACGAGGAACAGGAACAGAAAGCGAGGGATCCGGCAATCCGTCCGAAAGAGACAGCAAGAGGTTAGTATAAAGGGACGGCAGGAGGGTCGGAGAAAGAGAATTGTAGAGAGAGACGTAGGAGGCAGACAGCAGCAATTAGACGGGGACGAATGCCGGACAATGTCAAAGCGAATTTTCCGCATAAATTCCAGACAAAGTCGATTGAGGGTCACATCCTTAAATCTGCATCAAAACTAGTTAAAAAATTAAAATTGAAAAATATACCAAAAAAATAACATTTTCTATAAGATAATTTTTAGATTTTTTTCACTTTATGATATTTCACAATTAAGTAATTATAGCTGAAAATGTTATAATGTTGTATATACATTTTTTTTTAATTTCCATAAAAGTGGTCAGATTAATTTTCTTACTCGAATGTAACAACATACCTCTTATATTATTTATGATGTTCCTAAGCTGATATCTTCATTGATTCTGTGACCAATTTATTTTGTTCTAAGGTTGTTGGTTAACCCCTTGCCACCCCTACCGATGTGTGTAAACCCATCTTTCGCGTTTTATCACCCTGACATATTCACGTATTCAGTCAACTGGTGCGACGTGAATTGCGATTGGTTTCGCTTCACACATGTGTGATTTTTTTTTTTTTTTACACATCTCCTTTTATTTTGTTTGTCTTGCGTGTTTCAATTAAGCCGAACAATTTTCTGGGGGGGAGGGCTTTTCTTTCGACATGGCCAGCAAATAAAACTTAGACACGCTCGTGAAAAAGGATTGTGGGGGTAACACAATGACACGAAGGGGGAAAAAATGCCAATTAAAATCTTAGCCATGACAAGTGCAACACGGTGGTGCAACACAGCCCGACTCCCCACTTTCCACTTTCCACTGCCACTGCCCCGACTTTCCTACAATTTTTCAAGGCAAATTGCCCTACTTGTCAGTCTCTCTCGGCTTCTTCGCCTTTTCCTTGGCTTTTGTGTAATCTTGTCTTGCAATTTGCTTGCAGCAAATGGCTCAAAAGTGGCTGCCCCCTTTTCACCGGATTTTCCCCGCCTTTCCCGTCGACTTTTCCTCTGGAAGAATGCAGGCGTCGAGTGGAAGACTTAAGCAGGGCACTTCGCCCATAAAAACAGAATGGAAAGAATGCGCGGCCAAGTGGCCAAGTTCGTGTTGCCTGGCCCAGTCAGAGATTAGAGTTTAGAAGAGCCCACTACACGGCAGCAACATTGTCGGGAGCAATGTGAAGGGCAGCAACATCACCAGCATCATCAGGAGCAACATCAACAGCAGCAACAACTGCGACAAAAGGGCAATTAAGTAGTCCCAAGTTCTCGGAAAAAAAGTCAAGAGCTCATAAGGAGTGCCTAGATAAGACAATCAAATAGGCCACATGTTTAAGCTTCAGCTGCTCAAAATAAAAGATTAAAAGCGTGCAGCCAAAACTAACCAACAACTAAAATTATATATTGATGAATGTAAATGGTATACGATTACGATTATAAGTAAATAATTTTACGTGTATTTTTAAATTAATAAACCCAAAACGTTGCGGTTTAGAAATATTATAGGTAACTATGACCTGGAGTTAAGCATGCAACTAAACTTTGATTTATGTATTTATTTACATTAGTAACCTGTATACATATACAAATCGAATATATTATTGCCTGATCATTTGATAGGAGAGAAACGGCATTTTATGAACTTTAACATCTATAATTTTGTAATTTCGATTTCTAAAAAATGTATGAAGCTTATATTTCGTTTGAAAAGTTTAATTATTTCGTTGTTTTAGGTAGTTTAAGCTGTAACTAACCAATTAGTTTGTGTTAATGTTTGAAGTTTTATTTTTCATTTTATTGGCACACTCATAACCCCTTCTCTAAAATGTTCCCTATACCGTTCTGAACCCCTTTCCCCCTCCCCCTCCTCCCCTCCCCTTGCTCCATCTGGCATCCTTCGAACCAGTTTCCAGATCCGTTCTTATTAGACAAGTTTATGTGTGCGCTTCGCATTTCTTTCGCCTTTGTTTTGGGATTGCTCCTGTATTTGTGTGTTTCTCTGTCGAAAGGGTTAAGGCAGAAAGAGACGGCACGATGGGGTGTGAAAGAGAGGGCAAACAGGACATGTGAGGACGTGAGGAGAGATGAATGCGCGTGCAAATTGCGTATAAAAGCGTATGTTGAAAATATTTATTGCCCGTTACGAATGCAACAAAATGAAAATGGAAATTTCATTATTTGACTTTTGTCTCTCGCATGTGTGTGTATAGTACACTGTGCATACTTATATGTATTCCTTTCTGTTTTTTCGTTAGCTAAATTGTTTATTTTATTAGCAATTTGGAGAATTTATGTGTGCGCGACATGTGAAATTTACGCTTCACCCTTTGGCATTTGCCTTTGTCCTTGGCCACGCCCTCGCCGCAGGACCTGCAGGAGGCGGGAATCCAGGACTCGAAATGAAGCGCTGGAATGCCCATTAATTAGGCCAGGATGCGGAGGTGGCGCCCTCTGTTGGTCGAAAGATATTCAGCTTTTTAGACTTTTGTTTTTAAGGATTGCAAAAGGGATTGCAGTCTGAGGTGTCCAGGATTTATGGTCTACCTTTAGGCTTCCTTTTAATTTGACTACACCTTCGAATTGCAGTTGAGTGAGTGAGTACTTACCGGGCAAACAACTTCCAGCTCCTGCGGCAAAACTTTTCAGCTGCGGAAATCCTGAAAATGGGAGAGAATAATAAATCAAAATGGAACTTTATAAAGAAATGGGATATTATCTTAAACTTAGCTTTCAGCGCCCGTTCCCCACGTATTATATTTCGTATTATAAACCAGTCCTTATTTGTTAAACTAAAAATAAATTATATTAATAATTTTGAAATAAACTCAATTATAATTAAGAAATAAACCTAAATTGCAAAACTTCCTACATTTAAACTTGTTTCTTTAATCGATCGGCAATAATGCACATATTTAGTGACTCACATTGCTGGGCCTTCAAAGCGACCATACACTGTACTTTTTGCATTTATTAGCCTGACAAGGGGGATTCCGAATTTATAGCCCTCAATCCAACGAATTGAGAAGGCGACTGGTTGCATACACATGGCAGATACTCAAGTTTGCAGTAATACACAGCCAAAAATTAAATTAGATAAAACGAAAAACAAAAATCATATATATATTTTGTTAATAAAAGTTCCAAAGACAATTTGTCAATGATTGATGATCTGATGATTTTCATATGATTTTGATATTGACACAAATTTATTAATGACATTTTAATATTTCTATTAGTTTAAATGGATATCCATTTTATATTAGGTTTTTATTTAATTAAAATTAATTTTGTTACCTTTTCGAATAAATATTCATGTGCAACTAATTAAAAAATAATAATTTTGATGAGTGAATTACTTCCACTTTTCTCTCTGTATTTGCCGACACTCAGAAATGCAAATCGGCGACCTCGTTGTCGAAATCGAGACAAGCTCTCCTTGCAGTCTTAACCCCTACCTCGCCCCGTTAACCCCTCAGTGCCCTGGCTCAGCGAGTGACATATCAAAGCAAAATCAAATTTGACAGACAACCGCGCTAATTTCTGGTCGATGTTTCATTGTTTCAAGGCGTTCATCTCGTTCGAGTTCGCTTTAGTTTGCCTCTCGGTTTTGGCTTTGTTTCGGGGCTCTAAAGGGGATTCGGAATCGAGAATCGGGATTGGGATTGGGAACTTGGAACTGCAAATGGAACTGAAACTGGGACGCAAACTGGCATTTCCCTCAATTGTTTCACGCTGACGCATTTTGAGAACACAATGAGACCTCGACATATGCCAACAATAATAAAGATGATGATGATGATGTTGTTGATGATGATGATGATTATGTCGACAATCAAACCGCATTTATTAGCTCTCTACCAGGAATTCCGTTTGCTGATGAAATTTGATATTGCGATATAGTGCGCGAAACTGCTCTAAAGAATGTTTGAAACAACAACAACAAAAAAAGAAGGAAAAACTGCAAGTGACGAAGTATTTATAAACTGATTAACGCTCGACAATAGCTGATATGGGTCGCTTAGCGGAAGGGAACTGGCAACGGCGAACTTGGGGTATATATAGGAAAAATATGGGAAAAATACCGAGGATATCGGAGAATGGCGGGGGTCAGGGGGTCAAAGGCGGACCACACAAGGCGATCGTGGAGCGTGTGGGTCGTGAGCATCCGCCGCAATCCGCCGCCAACCGCCGGAGGTCATGCAAAGTAGCCGCTTCGGTGCCCAACTTCGAGCTTTAATGCCAGACGAGACGACTCGGGCGTCGTGAGTGAAAATCAAGTGAATTCATTTAAAACTCATACACTTGCATTCGAAATCGACCTCTTAAAAGAAATACGGGTTGAATAAGAAATTTTCTCTGGCCAAGAACAAATTGTGAAATTTCAACCATAAATTAAAAAAAACTACAATTGAAAAGCTGGTTTAAGAGTATTTTACTGCCAAGCCGTAGTTTTAAAAAACAGACACCTTTTTAAAATTTCTTGAAAATCTCACCGAAATACAAACCAACATTTAAACGCAGAATTTTAGAACTGTAAGCCATAATATTTTATGATTCAAAAGGTATTTCTATTCTCAAGCCGACTTCTGTGAAAAAAGTTATGAGCTTAGAAGTGCTGTTTCTGATCTAAATTTATTAGGCCACAAACTTTTAAACAGTTGCTATTTTGAAATAGTAAGTCAGTCAGACAAGTTTTAAACTAAAATAGTAAAGACTTTGGAGAGGGCTATTAACCCAATTACTTGGACCAAATAAGCCAACTACAATCATCATTTAGCTGGCATCGAGCGTGAATTCAGACGTTCGACCAGGTGAATCACATCGTGTTCACAATTGAAACAATTTCCAGCCGAAAAAGTGCTGAGTAGCCACTCCAAATAGCCAGATAGATGGCCATGCCATGAATAATTAGCAGTCGTAGTTGTTGATTGTTGGTGTTGATGTTGCTGTTGTCGTTGTCGTTGCTCTTGGTGTTGCTCTTGGTGTTGCTGCTGTTGCCGATGTTGCTGCTGCTGTTGATCAGTGAAAGCAACCAAATTCCAAATTCAAATCCAAATCCGTACCGAAATCCCACTTTCGAGCCGCTGAAGAAGCAAACTCAAGTGCCAAATCGTGTTTATTTGCGTTATAAAATTAGCGCAGTGCAGTGGCGTTCTCCGGAGAAGAAGGGGGGCTTAGGTTCCACAAGCCCCCCCCCACAAAACGGCGCCCCTGGAAATCGCTGGGTGTGCAGTCAAAGTGAGTTAAGCTTTTGGGGCACGAATTGCCCGGCTCTGATTGCCATGTGACGGGGCACAAAATCCAGCTTATGAATACATGAATACGAATGCGAATACACCAAGCAACTAGCTTACAGTGAAGCCACCAAAATAGATTTGAAGAACAATACATTGCTTGCCTGTGTTTTTAGAAATTAAATGTTTTTTTCAATGAAAATAAATTGAAATGCAGTCCATCTATGTTTATTTATTTTATAAAAGATTGAGTTATGCAAGCTATACTGTATATGTGAATATGTACATATATATGCCACCAAAGTTATCGCTTTTATTATTATTGTAAAATGTGATTATCGGGAATGAATTGCGTTGCGTTCCGTTTGGGAAAATTTGAAATTATTGCGGCTAATTCTGTTTCACGCGAAATGCTGTGAATCAACTGGCACCCTCACCCATACAAACTCTCACCCCCACTCACACACACACACACACACACTAAAAAACACAGTGGCACGGACAAATTAACCCTTGAGTGGCACTCGGCACTTCGTTCGTCAAGTTGCTTTAATTGACTTTTAAATTCGCAAAAAATCAAAGCGAAAAAGTGTGACAAAGTGCCAAAAAACAATAAAAAAAAATCAAATGAAAAAAAACATATGAGAGGTGGGCGGTAAAGTGCAGCAACAACAACTGAAACAATAACTGCACTCGTGAAACGCTGACGCCGAAAATTTTCACACCTCAGACAATACAGAAATGTTGGATGGGGCGTACTAAGGGGTTAAGAAGGGGTGGGCAGCCAGGGGTTACGCAGCGGGGGGAGGGGGCCGAAAATGTGGGCTGGGTGGGGCACACTCGACCGGTCGTCCGCTCACTCAAAAAACCGAAGGGCGTTTGTCGACACTTTTTCCCCAGTTCGAAACGAAATTTCCTGCATTTCTTCCACATTTTTCACCCGTTTATTTTTCTAATTTGCGTCAACGCAAAATCAAAGCAAAGTCAAAAGACGACCGCACACATTGTCCGAAGACCGAAAACTACAATTAAGAATATTTTTATCAGCCAAGGAGACACAAGCACACTTAAATGTATATGTATATATGTATATACTGGGGCAGGCTATTAGCAAAGTGGCTCAAATATCAAAGGGCGGGATATTTGGATATATCGATGGAGAGATGGTTAGAGTTTTGGGGCGACTGATAGGCAGCAATTAGCAGTTCTGGAGTCATTGGTTGCAACACTTCCCGTCGATGCCAAAAACAAACACATCCTGCCTATTATGCTTGGTCTTGGTCTTAACTTCAAAGTTTAAAATATCAATTGCATTATTCGTGATTACAAAGTCTTTATTGATTCAAGTCTTGCAATAAATGCTATTGTTACGGCCATATAAATTAGCTATTAACGAATTCTGTTAACTTAATATATATATGTATAACTAGAGCAATCGAAACAGGTAATTTACAATTTGTATAAGTAAGGTAGCATATTAAGAATTTAAAATACAAAAATCTATTTACCTTTTTTTTTATTTCACTTTTTTAACAGCCACAAACCAAAGTACTAATCCAATTCATTTACTCACTTATTTTCAGTATAGAACATTGATGTCCCGACACGAGAAATGTAGAAAATCCTAAATGGTTAATTTCGAGCCTCAAGTAATTTGCCGAAATATTTGCAATAACAAGTCCCCACGGCAAGTGCACAAATACCAGTGCAATCGGGGGTGTGCGGGGTGTGTGTTTGCGGGTGTTTGCTTGTCGGTGTGCAAACACATCAAAACGACTGTCACAACAAAGCGACGCGAGGAGCCAAAGTGAAAATTGTCAATTAAATATGTGTGGGGGGGAAAAACGAAGAAAAATCGTTTTCGCTTGTTCTTCCCCCCAGCTTTTCCCTGCTTTGTTGTTGGGCAACCAATTTTCCGATTTGGTTTTCCTTTCTCGTAAAAGATCAAAGGCACTTAATGGAAGGCGCCAAATAGTCAGCTCTGGACAGGAAATCCGCACAAAATCCGACCGAACTTGATGCGATTTTTAAATTGACGAACTGGCCACGCAAATGGGTATAAAATCAACAAGAGAAATCCGAAATATGTGTACGAGTACGACATCAAGAGCAGAACGAGTCGACAATATGCAAAATTAAATACGATGACGCGAATGAAAAGCAGAAAGCAACAGCACCAGTAACCATAACAGAACTAAGCACTAAGAATCGGAAGGGGAAATCGAAAGCTCGACGGCGACATACCCTAATGTTATTTGATTAGTTGCAGGGAGCTTGATAGCTTTTTAAATAAATTCTAAAATAACATTGAACACTTCTCACTCGCTTATATTTAAAACACTCGGAATAAATCACCAAAAGCAATATATATATACATATATATAAAATAAAAGAACTGCAGTTTACTATAATAATACAATTTTGATAAATTTAGGGAGCTTATAACAATCAAAAGAAAGCAATCAACAAACCAATATGCCCCATCACAATTTAGTACCAGCCACGCCGTTATTTCTCACATTTATTAGACACAAATTACGACGAAACTATAGAAATATGCGATAAACGAAACCAAGAATTATAATTAAAATAAAGCAGAAACACCAAGTGGATGGAGTAGCGGCGGAAAAGAAACTGTGCTAAGAAACTTGCTAAACACAATAAAACCCAGAAAAGGGTCCGGAAGTGGCGGGTAAGCAAATTCCGCATCGAAAAATCAAATTCGATGAATAAAAGTTGAGTGCTGAGTGAAATTGGCACAGTGAATCAGTGCGGAGCAATGGAAGTCGAGGATCGGAGATGACGATGATATTTTAACGCTAATTAAAATAATAATAACAGCTGCCACTTGAATCTGCAAGATTATCGGAGAGCCTCTCTTGTTTCACTCAAAAAAATAGCCGAGAAATCAATTTCAATAAAATATATATATATATATTAAAATCGAACAGAAATATACATACATACATATGTATAATATTAGCAAGAAATATTTTGTAAAGAATATTGCGTTATGAGTATTACTGAAGACTTATAAAGCAAGTAACTATTGTAATCCGAAAATATCCCATACAAATTTATCCTGAAGTGGGTTCTGGATGTGTACAATGTACTTTTTTTCAAGTGTAGCACTCCCTATTATTTCATGCCTTTCTGTTTATCTCCATTCGCTCTCATCGCTTCGACTTTGGATGATATTGCCACTTGCAAATACGCTTTAATTCGAGAGACAGTTGGCAGTGTGTTTGTGTATAATTCTCGCAGTGTGTGTGTGTGCCTTGAGCTGATCGCCAAACAAAAGAGCATTACAGTGACACCAAGTCACTAAAAAAAATATAGAATCTAGTTTAAACCAATTTTCTTTAGTAGGCACTCGGATTTTAGTTTGATAAATAAATGTTTTACCAAACAAAGAAAACTTTAGATGAGCAAAATAAATGAGTAGAGTTTTTTCGGGGATTACTTCCTAATAATTAAAATGTTTAATTAATTTCAGAGCTGTTTTGGCCTTTGGCGATAAACATTTGCTTAGAATCACGCCAAAAACGGTGGATCGATTCCCTGTGAGTGGGAGACCAAAGTGCACCACTTTGCACACACACACTCTGCAATTAGCAGCTCAACTTGAGTGGTGGGTGGGTGGCGCGGGGTGGTGCTTTCGAGTAGAGCGGCTTGGTGGGGTTGTTGGGGTGGTGTAGTGGGGCCAAAGCTGATTTGCCTGGACGATGGCTCGTTGATTAATTCCTTTTTAATGCCAACTAAGCGGCACTCCAGACCCCGATTTGCCCCACTGTACGCGTGTGTGTGCGAATTGACTGCATATAAGTTCGTGCGATTGTGTTGGCTTGTCTGGCAGGTGACAAAACCAGTTGCGATTGCTAATTGCGTTTAAACTTTGATTGTCATTGTAAATGTGCACGGCGAAAAACCATTTTTTGTTGATACAGGTTTCAAAAAATATACATATTATAAAAAAAGGTACATTTAAAATTATCAATAGGGGAATTTTGAAATCTAGTAATATTTGACAACGTGCTAATGATTTTTGAACTATAAATATAATTTTCTCCTTGTTTACTTGAAATTATTAATTGTATATAAAATATTTTATACTTCTACATAATTAAAATTAGTTGGTATTGAAAAATTATATTTTTGTTCATTGAGGCTAAAAATTATACATATAATCAAATAATAAGCTACATTTTATATTATTTTTAATTTTTAATTATACTTAACCTAAAAAAAACTCAATAAGCTAAACAAATAAACTCAACTATTAATACGAATTTTTTATTTGTATTTTAAATTATACATTGTTAAGAATATTTATGAAGTGGATATTGTGTGTTTCAAATTAATTTTTAAAAAGCTGCAGCTATGAAGCTAGATGCCTAGAACTTGTACATTTATTTATAGGCTGGACACCACAAATAAAAAATGATCAATATGATGTGAAATAGGACATCAAGGAAAATAAATCTAGATAGGTTTGATATAATTCACACAGATAAATAAGTTCTAACAAATGTAAATTTATATTTTAGCTGGGAATATCATATCTTTCGGTGTGTCTGGTTGGGTTCAGTGGTTCGTTGGTTCGTTGGTGGGGACAGTGGCTTACCCTGCGCATGCAGCAGTGGGTGGTGCGGATGGTGCGGGTGGTGATGCTGCATTGGCGGCGGCGGCGGTGGCCCCCCAGCGGCACCGTGCGGGTGGTGCGGGTGGTGATGCTGATGCTGATGATGATGGTGCACCGCCGCGGCCAGTTGGTGGGGCATAAAAGCCGCGGCCACCGCCGCATGGGCATTGAAGTAGGCCATTCGCGACGCAGCCGCCATGGTCATTTGGTGGTGCTCCCGGTAATGGTGGTGCTGCTGCTGTTGCTGGTGGTGCTGCTGTGGCTCCAAACTGGATGTTATATTGCCCTCAGTCGGTGTTGCTGCTGCCCCACTGCCGAACGATGTTGCTGCTGTACTAAGTATTGGTGTTGCTGTTGCTGCTGTTGCTGCTGTTGTTGCTAGATTGCCTGCTGCCATCGTGGAATTTGTTGTTGTCTTTGGCGGTGTTGGCGTTCGGCGCTCTTTCGCCAACGTTGCACCGGCAACAGTTGTCGTTGTTGTCGTCAAATCGGTTGGCGTTTCTGTGGCCGCTGCCACCGCCAAGCCCAGCAGCTCTTGTATGGCAAAAGGCGAACGCTGCGGCATTTTAAATGGCTAATATTTAAATCTACGACCAGATCTTGTCAACAAAAGACCATGGTGGTAACCAAAAAAAAAATGGCATGCACGCGATATCTTTTGAATCTTATGCCTAGAATTGCCTGTTGTCAACAAGAAAACATGCTACTGCTCAAACAAAAAAAAATCAAACTTTGCAATGTTGCTGCCGTGCACGCGATATGCAATGTGCGATATTGCGACTGGCACGCGTCGCAGAAAAACACACAACAAATTCGCAATAATTTCCACGTTAAACTGTTGCCTGCGTTAATGTGCACCAGGAGTTTTGTCGTCGCAGTTACTGTCGTTGCTGTCGTGCTCTTGCTGCCGTGGTGTTGCTGCCGTGATGTTGCTGCTGGTGCTGGTGCTGGTGCTGGTGGTTGGCTTTCGACTTGGCTTTGCATTCCGCTTTGGATTTGGCCAAGCAGGAGGCATTCAGCTAGCAAACGGTAAACGGCCAGCGGAGCTTTGCTCTTCCGAGGACCTCAAATCATGGCAAACGCAGCAGCAACATCTGCAGCGGCAACAGCAACAGCAGCAACAGCAGCCGCAGCAGCAGCGACGCTGGCAGCAACGACGACGTTGACTGCGCTGCCCGACAACGGTAAATACTCAGGGGCGGTCTCTGTCGCACGCTAGCCGCACTCCTCGCTCCCCAGCGAGTGCGAACGAAGCGGCAACATGCGGGACTTCCCCTCGGCAACATGGCGCATGTGCAACATCCATTCTGCGTGGGAGCGAGGAGAGCAGCACTAGCCTTCCAAGCAGCCGCTAGCCGTGCTCTTCTTACACACACGAAACCTTCCAGTTTTCCCTTAAACTTCCAGTTTTGGACTACCATTGAGTGTATTGGTAAGCCCCATGTCGTGGTATTAGTGCCACATTGCCAGAGTGTGCGGCACCCATTTTGTGTGAGTGAGAGAGAGCCAGAGAGCAAGAGAGAGAGAGAGGGCGACCGCAGAAGGGGTAGCCAAAATCGTTGACAAAAAGATATCCCAAGACCCGAACTCCAACTCGGATCTCGAACTCCTCTCCGCATTCAATGAAGGACGCCAATTTATGGACCAAAAAACGAGGAACATTTCGGTTGGCAGTGGTAAAAACTACTCACTTGTCGGGCTGAATTGTCGCCTGCCCAACAATGCAGAGCAACAAAAAAAGCAGTCTAATTAAAATTTTCGCCAAAAACTTGTACTATTAAAATGCGTAAATTAGCATTTACACGAGGCCTTGTGTGTTTGTGTGTGAGTGTGGTTGTGTGTGCGTGTGGGAGAGTCCTTGCTGCGCAGTTCTGCAGGATTGCGAGAGATTTTCGGGACAGTATGTGGGTTATTGTTCCCAGGGAACTCGGCCTCCCATGGGGCAATTGTGCTGAAATTCGGTACTCGGGCAGTCAAGCCCTTCAGTTGGCTTTACCAAATAGTAGGCATGATTCCGGGTGCAAATAGAGCTTGTGCAAGACTATTAAGTAACTAGCAGGCCGATAGAGCCTTTACTAATTTACTAATAAAATATTTTGCAATCAATAAAATAATATTATCCCGATCACTGTTAGAAATTCATTACATTGCTGACATTTTGACTAAGTAAAATATCGTTACGAAAGCTGAGATTTATAAAGTAATTTTCATAAAAATAATTCTTTGACTTAAAAGTATAGTTTAAAACTATAACTTATTTATTATTAATCCCAAAATTATCTGAATAATTTCTAAAATTCGAACATTAAATTAGTCTCACGAAACTATCAAATAAAAACAAATATGTGGCTTATAATAGAAATGGAACTAAAAAATATAGGAGCTAAATTATTTAGTACTTCATTAATACTTATACTTTAATACTGTCTGTTGTATATTAAGGGGCCAAGACAGGAGTGGTTATACCCAAACTAAATTTTAAATGAACTATAAAGAGAAGAAAAATTGGAAAGCCCAGATCGGTGGCTTCAAAAGATCGCCAATAAGCGTGCAACGGGTCTTTCGGGGCTTTTCTCACGCCCCCACAGTGGGCTCCCCCTTGGAGATCCCACGCGGTAATTAGACAATGGAAATGCCAACGCTCACACGGCGAAAAATCGAAGCGGATCAAAAACGGAACGCTGTGGCATGATCGTACCTATCGGGCCACGCAGTCTGGCATTAAAATGAATGAAAGAGATGGCATACCGCCATAAGAAAGGGAGGGCGACAAGCTGAAGAAAAAGAATGAAAGGCAAGGCAGTGAACAGTGCGTACTAGAAGAATTTCGCGGGGTAATTCGATATTTTTTAGAGCAGGTTGCCCTCGGATGATTCATTCAGGTTCTAAAGCGAGTTCTTAAAGCAAATTCTCGTTTATTTACTAGAATTTGATTGTTAATTAACTTGCAATTACAATCGCCGGGATCCTGTCAAAATAAATATTGAATTTCGCCGATGATTATGGGTAATCCGATAGCGGAGATATAGTTTTTTCTCTGCGAGGAGAGCTAGTTTCCACCTGGCAGCCATTGGCTACAGTTCAATGTTGGCGATTTCTTATTTTTTATTGGGTCCTCTGGCGTGTCCTTCGCGTTCCCAGAAGCTCGGACCTTTGTGCTTTTGTTTTGCAAATATTTTGACGTGCCAACGAAGGACTGACAACCCGACTACCTGGTGTAGTCTGGGGATATATATTTATATATATACATATATATATATATATATAAATATATTTATTTATATATAGATATTCGAATATTTGGATACCGGGTGCTCCGTTCCGTCTCGAGTTGCTCTTCACATTTCTGGTAGTTGACGTGGCCCGCCAAATGATTCAATTATGCTTTCAAGTGCGAAAGTTGACCAAAATCGACTGTCAATTATGTGTCGAGATTTATTTACTTAACTATTATTGTCTTGGCACACACACAATACACAATATACAATCGAAATTGGACAAACTTAATTATGAACAATTAAAGTTCAGTTACTTTTTGTGTAGGCTTCCCCAGCGAGTTTCTCGATTATTTTTGGATTGATGGCCAACTGACAGGCGCTATAAGGCTTGCCAAAAAGTCAAACAAAAAAATATGGACAAAAAAAAACAGTAAAAATGATAATAAATCAAATGGAATAAATAACAACAAGCATATTGTTGTGTAATTAAGTTGTTAAGTGTGAACAAATCTCGGTAAATCTTCGCGGGGAAACGGGGGTGTTTTGAAGGGGCTTTAGACAATATTATTGTCACACGATTGTTGCCATGTGATTAGTTGAAACCTTAATTGCACGACAATGGCATAATAACAACGATAATGGCCCGAAAAGCAGAGAAAAATTTTGAAGTGAAGTCGCTTTGTCGAGACTTAAATACTCTTTAAAATTTGTGCGAATGTATAATTGTTTATATTGAAATAATTTTCAATTTACTAAGGAGTTTGAACTTGCCTAGCATTTTAATACCCTAAAATTAAATTTTACAGATTTACTTATTATGATTGCTTGCATTATTATTAACAGACTCACTTAATAAAAAAGTACACCGATTTTTTTTTTTTAAATGTCCAGGTCTGACTAGAATTTGAAAATAAATAAATAAATATTTGTGAAACCAATTTATAAACACAATTAACTTCACCTTTCAAATAGTCAATATCTCCAAATAATTTATAGGGCATACTAAATTGCATTTACCGTACAAGTGGTACCATTTGGTATTAGCCGTGAATTATAATCGTCATTATCATATTACTATTATTTATTATTGTTATTGTGGCTGCTATTTTGTGGCTCTGTCCATTGTTGTTTGCGCTGCTGATTTCGAGTTTAGTTTTCAATTATTTAATTGTTTATTTCGCTTGGGTAACGTGAGAAAATTAATTTCTGCCTTTGGGAAAAGACGAAATTGTCGACCGCTGCTCACAGATGGCGCCACTGTTGCGTTTATGGCTAATTTTGCACAAAGCCAATCATCCTTGTGTTGCGGTTGGTTCGTGTCCCCGCTAAATAGGTCCTCGGGCTGCAAAGTTAATTAGTAAAAGTTTTCGCGAATTAATTAACATAGGATCGACAAAAATATCAGCTTTTCTTAATACCAAATTGTTGGTTTTATTACATTTTTTGAAACTCCTGCTTATAAATCCGTTTAATTACATAACTTTGCGTCTTAAATAAATTTTAGCTTATTATTGCATTTATTTTAAAATCATGTGTATACTATCTTACAACCTAGTTCTTTATTTTCAAAACTTTAGTAGCTATTTTATTATATTGTTATTGCGTCGCCATTCGAATTCCATATACAAAAATCCACTTACGATTTTGCGGATTATCTGCACTAATTTCCACCCAGCAAAAAAGAAACAGCCGAGGAGCTGAAGTTGAAAATACTCGATCATCATTTGTGTGAGCGACGGGAAAAATGATTTATCATTTAAGAACACTCGAAAGTGAGGATGTTCGCTGACAGGGGTTGGGCTATATACTCCGTTCTTCGACTGAGTTGGGCGGGTTTCAGTTCTATATGCTATATTTACATGGAGAAAAATGGTAAATCTTTTTGAGTTTAATTTAATCTGTTTGGCTTTTCTTACCTTATATTTCACAGGGCAACGCAAAAATTGGTTTCTGAAAGTACTCATCAAAACTAGTTATGGTTCTTGTGAACGTGTGAAAATAAAATTGTGTTCGTCTTTTAAGATATATAAAGATAAACTTTTAGTTTTAAAGTTGCATAGTATATAAAAGCAAGTTAAGACGGAGTATACAAACGAGGTTCTAAGTACTTTCATGATAATACAATTTATGCTGTACAGATTTTTTCAGAAAATATTTCATTTGATGAAGTCACAAAATGGTTTTCCATTTGACCTCAAAGCACGTTTCTTTCAGTGTTCCACTATATCTGGCTGTGTGAGCTACCGAAGTGGCCGAAGAGTGTGCTCGACAATGACGACGAACCAATTTATGGGACAGGCTTTCGAGCCGGCACTTGAGTAAACCGAAAGGCAAACACTACACTACACACAAGCAGAACGAAGAAGGGAGGGTCGGGGTGTGATTAGGGGTGGTGGCAACTCTGGCCATCGAGTTTCGGGTGGTTGTAGCCTCAAATTAGAAAATAGGCAACAAAAAGATGCAGAGCCAAAACAAATTAGTAGCAGCACAAAAAACACAATAATAATAATGAAAATAAGGGAGCGAGGGGAGTGAAATCCAAAATGGCCGAACTTCAATTGAAGTGTATCGGAAGAAGTGGCCGGCCGCTGAGTTTACAGTGGCACATAATCGTACGCATACCGCCGATGGCCGCCACACTGACCGAAAATATAATAAACATATACATATTTCTCAGCTTTAGTACGCATTCTAATGCATGTATTAGAGGCAACAAAAGGTTTTATCAAAAAAAAATCCAAATTTGGTATTTTGTATAATAGCAATTGTCCAAATTAAAATAAAAAAGTTTTTTAAAAATAATATCGACCCAAACATCGGGAAAATTTGTTATTCTCGAAAATGTTTTCAAGAATAAAAGAAACTTTTCCTTTAATGAAAATCAGAATAATTTCATGTTGCTAGGTAATTTAAGTTTATATCTTATTAATAATAAAAAATTAAGCAAAATGTTTTGTTGAAAAGTATATTTCAAGTGGCTTAGTAAAATAATCCGAAAATGAAGCTTAAAGCTGTGGCTTTAAAACACATAAAAAGAAGTTTAAGAAAATAAAATCTATTTATATCGCCGCTTAACCCTCGATTGGCTCAGTGTAGCTCGCTGGCGACGAGTCGCTAATGATGATGGAAGGTCCCGCGCCTCGTTTGTGGGTTAATCAAATTGTATGAGCGGGATTTCAGTTATGCAAAGCAGCCGCCGGGGGCAAGGGAGTGTTAAATGCGAGTGGACTGGGAAGTGGGAAGTGGGAATGACTTCAATTAGACGCCTGGTTTTTGATGTTTTCGATGGTGGCGGTACTTTGCAGCCAACCAAAAGGGGCGCAGTTCGCCTGAAAATGGGAGTACAACACGGAATTACAATAAAGACGAGAGAGAAAAAAATAACACAGAATACAGAAAACATGGCAGCTTGCTGGGCGAAAAAAAGGGGAAGGCAGCCACTTTCAATTGTGGCAAATTGCAGGCGTTTCCGCCGCTGCCATCATTACTTATTATTTGAGTTCTTTTTTTTCTCCCGCTCTCTGAATATGTTTCGCTGGCATTTTATTTGTTAATTTTCAAATCAGAGTCGCGTGCAAATTTGATTATTTCGCCTTCAAGCTGTGACCCATGGAGATTCCTGGGGCGGGGCGCCATTTCATTCTGTTTGCAAGAGTTGCCAACTTTTTTCCAACGCTTTTTCGGTTTTTTTTTTTTTGTGTCAAAAATTCTTTTGTTAGAAGTTGTCGCTGGCTTTTGCTAATGAGCCATTCAAAGCGCGATTTGCATACTGAATCCAAGTAATGAAATAATCCTGAATTGAAGTATTGTCAAGAGATGTCCAGAAATAGGGAATTTGAAGTGTCCAGTACGTGTTATTCAAAATATATTTACTTCTTTTAAGATTAAAACGTTTGAATTTGGTTTTTTTAAAGGGATCTATAGATAAGCCAAGATAATAGTAAATAAATTATTGTTATAACAAATTAAAAAAAAAAACAATCAAAAACGAAAGAAAATTTTAGCCTTCGAAGAAAACAAATACATTTTTAAATGACAAAGGTTCTAAAGCCAAATTGTGCAATGCGAAGAATTTTTGTTTAATTTACTAGAAATTTACTAGAAATATTTGCAAAACAAAGGCTTACGCAAAACATAATTATAATGGGCTTTTGTATGGAAATAAAAAAAATAATGGACTTAAAACAAAAGTAAAAAGTAAACAAATATATTTATTTTCTGCAAGCACCACTTTTTGTGTTTATTTACATTTTTGAATTAACTTTGTTTTCTCCCTTCTCTCACCATCTGGTGAATAAAAACAAAAAATCGGTTGGAAATTGGCAAAAACGAGCCCAATGCAAACAAAACCAAAAATGCAAAAGCGTTTGATTGTTTGTGCAGAAAGTGCATCAATACCGTTCTGAGGACCAGAGATTAAAAACCACCCACTAGGAGGCGGTTTCAATCAACCTGCCTCGAATTGAACTCACAATTTTCGTCACGAATTTTGATTAATTTTCTGTTTTTTGTGCCGCTTTTTTTTGTTCTCCGTTTGTTCAACATTCACGCAATCGCAGTCAAAGGAACTGAATTGGATTTTCGGGAAACGCAATTGCGAGGATTTTATGGGCGCAGGACAATGAATAGATCTGCTGAATGCATCAATATAGGGATTAACCTATCCCAATATGACATGGACACTATTTTAATTTTAGAGATAAATATTTGATCTCTCTCCATTGAAATACAAAATTATTTAAAATTATGAACAGTATTACTGTTTAACAGAAAGTTATTTCTGATAAAGGGAATTTGGGGAATGGTAAGCATTACATTATTATTTCCTTGTGTAATGCAACAACCACTTCTCATTTTTCCTATTTATCCTTGACGAAATCTTCAATTCATATTTTTTTGAGTTCTTTTTTCCACAGTTGCATAATCAGACCATTGCATAATTTTAGACCCACACACAAGCATTTGAAAAAAGCGACACTCACACTATAGCTTACATTAATTATAATTTGCAGGCTGTGAGTGAATCGCAGCTTATAATTATGCAAAAGTCTGCAATGACACGCCCACACCTATCCACCGCCCCCCACATTTTTCATATTTTTCCCCAAGAAATAATTGAAAATTGCGCAATTCTCACAAGTGGGAAACAGAGCACATATAGTATACCCCATTCCTCCATTTCCACCACAATTAACCAGGCGAATGACACTCCCACTCCAGCACACACACCCACACACACATTAACGACATACCACGCCCACAACGCCTCCATTAGAATTATTTTCCTCTTTTCCGTTCCGTATTTTTTTACATTTTTTGTGGAATTTCTCTGGCAAGCGCCAACGCCCTGGCCCCGAGGTAAAAAAAATTCCATGTGTGGGTGCGATTATTATTATCATGATTATTATGCGCAAATTGCAAAATTTCGCGACTGCAGAATAAGAAGGAAGAACACTGCGAAAAAAAGGTTTAGTCATCAGAAGCGCTTTTAGATTAAGTACAAATAAGTAATAAAAAAAGTGTATTAAAATCGTTTTACAAAACGCCGACTGGAATCAGATATATTAAAACCATGCCCTTTAATTTATTATTCGCTTTATCACTCTACAAAATATAAAATTCTTCCTTCAATTCTAGTTCTAATTTTTCTCAGCGCATCCGAGTGGGATTTTACACGTTTCCTTATGTGAGTTTCCCACAAATTGCTGCGGTTTCTGGCTGCATTTTCCATTGTTTTACAAAATGGCGTGGTTTAGACCGCGAAGGAAAGGAAGGCATAATTGTAATGAAAATTCACACCCAACGAACAGGTCGTATCTGTATGTGTATATGTGGGTTGGTTAAATCAGCCTCATCATTATCACAGTCATTATCAAAACGTCAGCAGACAAGTGGGAATGCTCCATTCCTCCGTCTCCCGTTTGTAATTATTCATATACTTGAGCAATTTGTTGCAATTATTTTAATAAATAAAATTTACCTTATATTTACTTGCATTTATAATAAAATGTTTATAATTTAGATTTATAAGTGATTTAACAATGGCTTGACGATTTAAGAAAATCCAATTTGAAATTTTCTTGCATTTGAACATAGTAAAAACATATAAAAATTTAAAATTTATTTAACGTTTTTGGTATATAAGTAAGAGCTATTCATTAACTAATCCTCATAGCTAGCACACGAAATGCTGATTACTAACTTATGTTTATTATATATTTTCCAATTTATGTGGCTTAACCATAAGCCCCAAATGCAAATTTCCATTATTTTCAACAGCTTTTCTGTTTTATATCGCATTTCCAAAGGCCCATCGAGTGCTCCAATCTTCCATTATTGAGGGCCCCCCATTCCCCCTTTCCCCTTGAAAAAACTCAGGCTCATTGCAAATAATACGAATAATAATTGCTGAGCAACAACAAAAAGACGCAAGAAATTAATTTCCATGCGAAAGATCAAAGAAAGTTTTCAATTGTTGCCATTTGCCCAGCAGCGGAAATGGGGTTGTAGGTGGAAGGGGGTATTATGTGGGGGCTTAATACGAAATGTAGCAATTATATTCTTGCATTTGCAGAATCCCCACCCCACCCCAGCCCCTCCTCCTTCTCTCATCGGGCATATTTATTCATTTTTTCATTTACACATTTTTAATTTCAATTCTGAGCCAAAGTCTAGGGCTTTCTCCATTTCTCCTGCATTATGGCTCAACTCATTTCCTGTGACAATGGGCGGTGCAACCCCCCCTACCCTTCTTTCACCTCTCCCCTGTTGCGTGGGGCGTGGCACCTACTACCCAACGCCCACTAGCACATTACGTACGGTGTACTTAGCATTTCCTCGGTCGGTTTATGTCTCTGTTGTTGTTTTTCGTATGGAAATCAACACATACTTGATTTTTAATGAAGTACTTTTTCATTATATACACACAGAAACATATGCACAGGGAAATGCATCACACACACACAGATATACTTATGTATATGCAATTTCTTTTCATTTCCGCCATCTGAGTTGCACTTTGTGTTTTTGTTTTATTTTCCCTCAACACCCAACCCCTCGCCATTTCTCTTAATTTCTATTTTAGTTTGCTGCTTATATCGTCTTTTTATGCAAATGCCTATGTGTTTGGGTGTGTGTGGACACTTGAAAAATGCCTTGGTGTGTGTGCTCCAATTGTTGTTAAGTGAAAGAGTGATATATATATGCTATAGTCACATGAGGTATTGTCATGTAAGACAGATACAAGTGCTCTTCCATTTACGTGTATGAACATTTTGTACCATTGCTTTGCTTATAACATCTATTGTTACTATCATTATATATATAAATTATGTAATATCATATAAAACATATTAGGAAAAGTTCACTTTCCAAGCAGTTTTAAATGTGAGTTTAAGAAGGTCTACTCTTATTTGTGTATTTTGGTAATATTCATACCTTTTTTTATTTGACAGAATGGTTTTTCTTAGGGTCTAATGAATTTGATCTAAACTTATTTTTTCATGTTTAAAACCCAGTAGTCCAGTCAAACAAAGTTGTATATTTCAAGCCTCAAAATCACTCAATACGGATAATCCAAGCCAGGAGAACCCAAATTTTTATAAAACTTAAATTTGTAACTTTTGAGAAATGGCGTGCAGTGTCGATGTAAAAGCGATGGTCAAACTTCTAAGGACAATTTGGCGGCAACCCACCTGTTATTGTTGCCTACTCATGGTCTTCACGACTCTGGGCCAAAGTTCCAAGGAAGTGGAGGAGGCCAATATTCAGCTAAGAACTCTACTGGATACCGCACTTTGTCTGCAATACGTCATGGAGCTTAACGGGTGCTATCATCCGATTAAATAGGAGTTTCTAAATGTTATAAATGTTATATTAAGAAAAGTGTAAAATATAAAAAAAATTATTAAATTTTACTATATATTTATGCCAAATTCAGTGAGTTAGTGAATTACTTTCAAAATGTATTATAAATCATGTGGATGTTTTAAAAAACTTATTACCTGATTAGTTCTGCATTTTTTTTCCCAGTGTCCCCAAGACTCCTGACGTTCCCCTCCCTTCCCACAATTTGCATTATCCAGTCTGCATATTTCCAGGCTGACTCATCCAATGAGCGTTCCTTGATCCTTGAATCCTGCTCCTCCTTCTTTCATTCGGCTCTTCCTGCTTTGTGCAAAAAGAAGTTCTCTCCTTTTGGCATTCTTCTGTCAAAATATTGACACAGCAGTTGTCAGGCTGTCAGGTCGTTTGGCAGGACCTCGCAGGACATTCCAGTGCGCCATTGTCCTGCCCCAGAATGGGATCACAGTCGTGGGCAACAGAAATTACTTGTAATTATATTATCTGGAGGACAAACACAGCACGGAATAGGGCAGGATGCCCAGTAATTATGATAATAATCCTGCCCGAGAAGTGGCAATGTAAATAAGAGGTGCGAGAAGGCGGTCGAACAGGATTAGGGATTAGCATTGACCTTTTACCCGGCAAAGGTGTGATCGGGGATTTAGATCCTCAAGGGGCAGAAAAACAACAATCCTCGGTAGCAACAGTTGGCCAGGACAAACAAAGGCCATGACATTGGGTTTGACCACGGCAACTAAAGACATTTCAAGAGGAAATAGTCTTTGGAAATATAACTATAAGGTAATTTGTTTTGAACAGAAACTCAAAATGATAAATATTAATAGCATTTGTTGGAAACAATACAAAAAACATAAATTATTAATTGTTTTTTTGTACATATAAATATCCATAAATCTGACTATGATCAACAACTTTTAGGCCCATTTTGCTATAACAGTCTTATAAAACTAAAAAAATTCCTATTTTTCTCAGACAATTTAAATCAGACTAAAAGCAACATCCCTTTTCCTTTTTGCCATCATATTCTTGCAATATTCAAAACAAATATTTGCTTATACTTCTTAAACATTTCTTTAGACGGAAGATTTAGTGATTAGTTTTCTCAATGCCAGTGGGCTTTTTAATTTTTAATCAGCGTTCTTAAAAAGTACAAAATTTAAACCGAGTTTTGGTAATCTAAAAATAAACGAACCATAAACTGAACACCTTTTCCACTTGATATCAACATGCCTGTCGTTATCCATTATCCAGGGCCATCGGAGGCGTACTAATAGCCCAATTAATTGCGTGATTAACGCCAATCCGCCGCGGATTGCCCTCCTTCTCCCACAATTTGGGGCACAAAGGATCCTCGGGCACTTGAGTTGCCCTCCTCTGGAAAAAAAAGAGCTGGAAAAAAGACAGCCAGGAGCAGCAGGCACAGGTGCTTCTTCACTTCTCCACTCGTCCGATGGCTCAGCAACTTTTGCTTTGCGAATGCTTCCCGACGATTTTTTTCAACGATTTTCCAGCAAACTGGCAACGTTTACACAACTCCTCAAAGAGCCTTGTTTGTTCCTCCATTTCTGAACCAATTCTATTCCATTCTGCTCCATTCTCAAGCGTGACTAACGCATTTCTCTAACAGGCCGCTAACGAACGCAATTTGTGGAGAAGGTAACGTGAGTGTAATTTCATTTAAACTAATTTTTGGTACATTTATTTGTTTTTTTTTTTTAATGTTTAATTCAATATTAAATTTAAGACGCTCCTTAATAATTTTTATTTATATGTCCCACATTCCCTATATTAAATTTTTATCTTTGATATCTTAAAGAAAGACTGGCCAATTTTAATTAAATTTTAGTTTCAACTTTGTTAAATCACTTTTTTATTATACTCTTCCAGATTCTTACGAAAAGTTTGTTAACATCAAATTAAAATAGGGTCTATCATGTAATTACGTAACTATTTCCTCTCATTTATTAAATTTATGAATTTATTATAATATTTATTTTTTCCAAATTATAAAACGAATATTGTTGAGCTAGTCACGACTATCGAGTGGGCAACTTGGCTCGATTCGACCTCCTCTCTAGGCCAGGTGAAAAACTCACACATGGTTCTCAGGCTCTCAAGTTCTCAAGTCTTTGGCTGGCAATCGGGTTTAATTGGTAAATGGTTCATTTAGCAGTCAGAACCAATTACGAGCCACATTCACACTTGCCTTCGTCGCTTTTTCCGCCGCTTCTGTAAAAACAATTACAACAGTTTTTCACCTTTTTTTGTACCTTTTTTAACGAGGCCACGACGACGCGAAAATGCCTCTCAAGGGTCTGCCTGCCTTCCTATTTTCCTATTTTTTTCCGTTTCGTTGGAACCAATTAAATTTTTAGAATATGCCATGAGTGATACGCCCATTGCGAGATGGGCCTCAATCGAATTAATTCATTTTCCCCGTTTTGGAAAGCAATTTGCACACGCCTCTTTGATTGGATAATTGGCGGAGCGTCAGAATAGTTAGAATAATGTCTAAACTGCAGTTGTTGGCGGTTGATGGATTGGGATTAATAAATAAATGGGCCCTAAGCCTGCTTGCTAATTGCTCACATCAATGGCAGAACATTGATCTTTAGCCTCTCATTAAGCCTTTCACAAATAATTCTTTATACATAGCAATTATTTTACTATTTCTGAAAGTAGTCATTGAAAATACAAAAACACTTTGAGTTAAAATTAATACATCTTAAAAAATTAAATTAATACATCTTAAAAAATATAAATCCCATTGAAATAATCCGGATAAAATATTTTAAAAATATTTCTACAAGAACATTCTTATTGGTAGCATTCATTAGAATTATGCTCATGCAAAAATCTGCAAGTGAGCTCAGCGAAAAAGTCTTTTCTCAAAGGAAATCAACATATTTTAGCATTAATTTGGATGGTCTGGTTTTTATTCTCACAGCGGGCAAAACGAGTTAAAAACCTGAGTAAGTGAGAGAATGGAGGCATTATTAACGTGTGTGCTCGACGAGGCGGGGAAATATAATAATGAGGACACCCACCAGGACTCTAGGACTCTAGGAACCGAGGACCCAGGACCCAGAACCCAGGCCCCAGAACTCACCACATCCTCACCTCGTTAGCTAACGATGCTCCGCCCGAAATGGAGTATTAAAAAATTATGCAAATGAATTCGTGTGTTCGTATTCGCTGGGAAATAGCGAGGAGGTTTTTTGGTCCTTCAGCGCCACTCCCACCAAATGCGCGAAAATTAAGCGCAGGCGGTGCATTATGAATGTTGTAAATTCATTTCTTCCATACACATTTTTTTTCCACTCTCCAAAGGCTCTTGAAAAGACACGAGCCGAGCTAAGCAGTCGGTGCAGAATGGGATCAAATTCAGGAGTGAAGTGGACAAATGCGTAAAAACAATTACGCTTTAATTGCAATGATTTCCCCGGAAACGAGCCACGGACACGGTGAGAAAAGGCCAGAGAAAATACAAGAACGGTGTGGGAAATGGATTCTGTTTTTTTTCGGGGGGGTAGCCACTGCAGTTTAGCATATTGCAAAAAAAATATGAGAAGGGGAAAAAATGTGTAGAAGGGCAGATAAATAAATCCTACTACTAACGAGTCCACAATATGGGCAGGTGATTGTAAGGAACAGTGGGCTACAGATACAAAATAATAATTTACACAAGGTTTTAACTTTACCAACTAGAAATTTATAGTTCTCTCATAACCTTTTATGTTAAATACAGAAATAAACAATCAATTTGTATATCCCAAATAGATTAAATAAATGTGAAACAAGATTAATTAATTAGTGTCCTTACTTTAATTCATGTGAAGATTTAAAGTTATGGTATAAACCAAAGAAACTAGCAGTTATTAAAGCAAAATATATTTTTTGCGCGAAACAAAGTGCAGAGTGACACCTTTTTTTGTGCGGAAAATAGAGACCTGTGCCCATGGTCGTCGGGCGGCTGCAGTTGGCAATTTTAATCTCGCTTAACGAATTATTAAATCCTCATGGGTGTGTGTGGTTGAAAATCATATTCACATTCATGCTTGAATGGGTTTTTTCTGCACGCCAGGCACTTGCTTGATCAAAGGACGACACTCTTGAGAAATTATCATAAAAGGATTTGCGGCAACGGCGACTGCTCTCCATTCCATTTCAATCCTTTTCTTTTTCTTTTCTTTTCTTTTCTTTTTTTTTTCCTCTTGTTTTTAGCATTTTTTGAATAGAGCGCCTTGGCCTTTGTTTTTCATTTGAAAATTGCAAAATTTGAATAATGCGCAAGTGGCGTGAATATTCAGATTGGGATGCAGATGGAGATGCAGATGCAGTCTTGATTGCATAATAGGCATTTCCACAATCCGCAGATTGCAATTAGACAATTGTCGAAGGTGCGATGGAAATTGGTATAAATGCTAAATAAGTAATCAAGCGATTCGGTGGCTTCAAGTGCATTTTGGCATTTGCACTTTGAAGTGGTTGGGCACTCGAGGGAAAAAGGACCCCATATTTTATCCCATATCCTTTTCCGCGACAATCAGGGTAATCCCACTCAAGCTGATTGACTTAAATGAATTTTTTCAATGCCAGAGTAACCCCGGTTGTTGGCTGTTGGCTTTAAGGACAGGCTTAAACTTCTCACCGCTTATAATTTTTTATTGATTTTGCAAATAATTATAAATCTTAATAGTTTGTAGTTTCAAGACATCCTAAAAATCCAGCACAGAGCTATTTAAATTCTTTCAATTTTAAAAAACTGAATTTTATAGAGTGACTTTAAATTTATGACGCTATGAAGCATTAATCTCTTTAATTAATAATGAGTATATTGTTTTCGTTAATATACTTTTTAAGTACACAATATTTTCCCAAATAAAAATACTTAGTTTTAAAATCATAGTAATAAAAATCTGTTGTAGAACTAAGTATTAATTTATATTTGTAACTATGTAAACTAATTTAATCAGCTTTCTTGTTTGCTTTAAAAATCAATCATTATGAATTTAGTTTGATAAATAAACCTTATAGTTTCACAGAAATTATAAATATATAACATATCAAGCCTACTATTTAAAAATGGATTTTAGAAACGTTTTAAATACAAGTTACTATTAAGATACCTATTAAGTTACTTTTTAGATACTTATTAAAATGTTACGTATCTTAATAGTATCTTATTTGTATCTTATGCGATTGTAAACCTATTTTCTTAGTTTGGGATTTCCGAATTCATAAGGCCTTTCTGTTTTGATTAGTATTATTTACATATTTCAGAAGTTAATAATCTGATGTTTTTGAGCTACATTAAAAAATAGTTTTTTTCCTATACTAGAGGCTAAAGCCACAACCTTTATAGTGACTCATTGTATACTTTTTTAATAGCTAAAGGCTTAAGTGACATTTCTGATTGAAGGACATCGGGCAGAAGCACCCGAATGTTTTTCTGAGATTCAGCGGCGAGTTAAGGACGCTCTAGGCTTAGGTTTGTGTCCCGGCTAAAAGGACGATTGCTGATTGCGAGCGCTGAAAAGTTGAGTTTGCGAGTGCTCGCAGCTTTTTAAGGCTCATCAAGAAAAAGGAAAGGGAAGGGGAGCTTTTTTTCAGACCTCTTAAAGGGTTGCTCCTTGTTTTATTTACTGCGTGGGTATTAGTGCTAATGAGCCACCATTGCAGCTGCCTTTGTGCAGGGGACCACATTGCGTATGCGTGACGTCACGTCGCAACTTGATTTAATATCCTCCGATTAAATGCTGCTGGCCAACAAAAAAAAGGAAGAGTGGACACAAGTGATTTGTTGGCAATTTCGTTAAGTTTGCAATATCCTCGATATACAATAAAAACGATAAATTAAATTACTCTCAGCGAACGAGGACGAGGAAGGCCAGCAGACATGTCAATGGCAGGACGATGGCAGCCCCCCAAGTAGTTGGCCCAAAGTGTATTTAAGCTAAAAGCTTTAGAGCCCTCTTGACAATGGGCCAAGTTTTTATCCTTTGCCTTTTCCTTTGCAGTGCGTAATCCGGTGGCCCGTCGGAAAACCCAAGCATTTTCCCTTTGGATTTATTTACACTCGTTGCGGTCCAGTCAAACGCAGTCAACAAGTCTGCCCAGAATGGATATCCTGGATTATGCGAGGGGTGTTAAGGAGGATTTTGGGTGGATTTTGTCAGGATTTTGTAAGGAATTTGGGTTATTTTGAGGGGGGTGGAGCACGATTGTTTTGCGGTCGAAGTATCAGTCCTTTGTGTGGAAAATTGTTTGGCTTGATGCTAAGTACTGGCTTCATTCAATTAGTCGGCAATGACTGGTAAAAATCAATTGCTTATAAAACGATTGAACTTTCATAAAGAGCGATTTATAATTCTGGTATTAAATACATTATATTATTAATATGTTAAATAGGTTTGTAGTTTGGAGTTCTAATAAATATTTTGCGTACCATTTTATAATTATAATTTAGTCATTTAGCTTTATAATTTTAGCTACATGAATTGTGAAAACTTTTTTACATTATTAAACCAAGTGTGTATAGATTTTAAATTTAAGTTGAGGAATATCATAATATCATTGCTTACGCTCCACCTGCTCAGCCACACCCACTTCCGCCCCACTTGGGGCGGTCTTAACCCAAAAAACAAAAATTAAAAGAAAACACGACTTCTTTGCATATGAAAGGAAAAGAAATTGCTTAACGGCAATTTTCACCCTCCGCCGCACAAATGGAAATTTCAAATTTCGTAAATGAATTAATTTCGGATTACGATGAGAAATTTCTTTGGCGGCGATTTGTCTTTTCCATTGAAAAGAATTTTTGCCTTTTTTGCTTTATTTATGCTTTTGCCATGCAAATGAAAAATTTCTCCGCTCATCTTTATACATTTTTGCTGATGAAGCAGAATGCCATGAGCACTTGGAACTGTTTCCACCTGGAATATGAACAAAAATAAAATTAAGCAATTCGCTATTCCAAGAATCGAGCCGAAAATTATGCGGAATTATGTGTCAAATGCAACATCTGTCGGCGTGAGCAAATATATAGAGGGAAATAACGAAATAAAGAAGCGTATCTGATAGATACGGCGCACAATGGGCCTTTTTATCATCGCCACCATCGAGCTGACAAAAGGATGAAGTGCAAACATTTCACGTCACGGAAGGACGAAGGACAAACATGTCAACCAATTCTGACACGTCGCCTCCGAAGTGGAAAAACCTAGGGAAAAATTCGGGGGTATCGTCGCAATCTGCGGCATGTTATTGGTTTATCATCATTATTATAATCTAGGGGCATCCGCTCAATTTTTAAACTGATCGCAGCCAGTATTCAGCTGCGTTTAATTATAAAATAAATTTAGTTCTTAAATGTGGAAGATAGGTTTAAAAAGAATTGTAATGAAAAATGTAATTGAAAACTATTGATAGTTAAAAAGAGAGCTTCGCCTTCAGATTGATGATTTTCGATGTACTACTGTACTGCCATCGAAAAGCAACGATAAGCCAGAGAAACGCAATCCAAGTAAACCAAGTGCAGTGCCAACAGTTAAAGTGTCAACATGCCAAATGGAAATAGTAATAGAAATAGAAATTGCGTTTAGTTGCAATTTCCCAAGGACTGTCAGCGGCAGTTGAAGGAGTTGGCTGTTAAATTCGATTCCAAATCGGAATCGCAATTGGAATCGAAATCGTTTTTGTTATGATGATTGCACAATAAATATGACGCCAGCACCTGCGACTTGATTCGATTTAATAACTTCTGTCAAACGCACACAAATACTTGTGACTTCGACTCACTCACTCAAATCGTTTGCTGTAAACTGCTTTTGACAAGGCCACCCCCTTTTGGCCAACTTTTAGCCTCCAATTTCACTCCTCTTCTGGGCCCACATTATCGAGCTGCCAATATTTGCCGTGCAACAACATATTTAAGTCGTTCGATGCGTTTCCATTGTCAAGCGGTAACAGAAAATGCCAAATGCCATTTTCCCGACAACGCCGAAAACCGAAAATACCTGTCACCGTTAGTTGAATTTTGAAGTTTTTTAGCCTAACTCTTTTACTTCCCCTTTGAAACCTTAATTGTACTTAAAATGTTATATCTAATATCGACAGTAGAAAATGTGATACACTGATAAAAAATAAAATAGTACAGATAAATATCTGACTATTGAATTCAAAATTGTATACTTAATATATATACATTTCTTATTTTAAAAATTAAATATTAAAATTTATTAGTTTGAATAGATCGACTCTTCTAGTGATGCTGATGAAGAATATATCCACTTTATAGGGCCGGAATTGTCTCTGAGGTCCGAATACCTCTAGTATAATGGAGACAGAATTAATAAATCTCTAAATACACCCCGATAATTATAATTGGGTGCCTACCCGCCCACATTTCCTAGCAATCCATTAACTCTGCCCGTCAGTCTCGAAGCTGCAATTGCGAAATTCTCGAATTTAGAATATCATTCAATTTGGCGGAAGGAAAAAGAACGAAGGACGAGGACAACAGCCAACATAATTCCCCATTGCAGTTGTGCGCCATAATGACATCCTGTGCGCAATGCACCGCCCAACCCACAAAGAGTCCTTTATCCAGGCAGCCATTAGCGAAATATGAGAAAACATTGAACAGAACTCATAAAAAAAAAATATATATATATAATAAGAGCACCCAGAGCGAATCGCATCGAGTCAAAGGGATTCAGAAATTGAAAAATGCGAAGGACCCAGGGTGGGTCGATGCATGGGGGTTAAGTTACCATTACCGAATAATGCCGGGATCCGAATTAAGCTGAATAATTTACACAACCCCTTGAAAGTGCACTTAAGAGCTACAATATAATAATAAATGGAAGCGTAAAAATGCTGAAATATTATTTTTCCTTCGCGAATCCCACATCCCTCATCGCTCAGCCTTCTTGAGCATCCTTCTTCGGCATCCTGGCTTCCTGTCACTGACTGCCAATAGAAAATTGCGTTCCCCAATTGACTGACTGATTGACAAATCGACCGACTGTCAGACTGAGAAACTGCGATTCCGGATGCACTGAGAATACAGTGGCAATTTACAAAATTATTGTTTTAAAAATAAGATACATATTCTATATCCGCAGTACAATACCAACAATTATTTTGTAATTTATGTTAAGTTAGATATATCGCGAAATTACCTTTAATTTATTAGCAAAATTTCTGAGATGGTTTAAGCTTACAATTTTTGTTAGGGAGTTTGTTGAGCACTAGTGGCAATTTATGAAATTACAATTTTGAAAAATAAATATATTATATACCGGTAGTAATGTAGACTCACCACTAACTTATAAGGTTAAATTTTTAAGTTGGTTTTTGTTCACGAATTATTTATACATTTGGTGAGCAGAAATTTTAATAATCTTTTGATGATAAATATAAACTTCTTATTTAGAGCAGTTATCTGAAGCAGCTATCAAAATATAAATAAATACGCATCTTTCCATTTAAAATACTTTAAATTTAAATGATCAGAATAATCTTAATTTTTCCCTGTGCTTTTTCGCTGGGCTGTGCAATTGTCTGAATGGGTATTGAATGGATCCTGAAAGGAGGATGGGCGATGTGCTGGATTCAGTCAAGTGTATTATCAATTGAAAACTCAACGAACTTGCCAGGTAGCAGTGAATTGGATTGGATTGAAATGGATTGATTTGGCGTGGTCGGTTAAGTTATCGGGAGCCGTAGAAGTCCTTATGTGTATCAGACCCACAAGAACTGTACTCTATGCTATATGGAATATAAAGTGGTTTATCAGATCTTAGTCTATGTAATTTACATATAGTCTTTCCATTTAGACATTTAAAGAACAATGTAAAAACACAATTTGTATTAAAAGCACATTCTGCTTACATTTAATATTTCGCTATATATTTAGATTCAATGTTTATTTCCGGAAAAATACTATAAATATATTTAATGTTTTGGGTTATTACTAAATAATATAATATTAATAATTATTTGTTTAATTTATTTAATTAATTATTATAATGAATTGACAAAAACATTAATTTTTCTCATACAATAAAAGCTCAAATTTTAAACACTTTTTTCCACTGCATATTTCCCTTGTAGAGCATTGCTCGTATCAACCATATCCAAACTCATTTTTAGCCCGATTTTTCTTTCCTTCCGCTGCTTTTCGCTAATGACGCTGATGAGTTGACGAGGTAGGTTTTCCAGGATATTAACGACAACGACAACGAGGACGACTGTTAATGAGGACGATTATAATGTCGCTGATTTTGCGTTGAAACTAACAGGCAACTGAAGCGCATAACATAACCCCCCAAACCCCGTTGAAACCCCTTTTTTTCTATTCCTATTTTTTTTCTTTTGCGATTTTGAAGTTTGTTCTATTATTCCGAGTGCTTGTGGATGTCGAGAACGTTTGGCATATTTCTGCTCTAAATGAGGTTGAGTTTTGAGCTCCATTGGCGCAAACAATGCCGCCACCGAACCACTGAGCCACCCAACCACCCAACCACCCTCTTTTTGGGAAAACCCCTTGAGGAGCCGAAGGCTGCGCCCGTCTATTCAATTCAAAATTTGCTGCGTTGCCCCACCATAATCACGATGATGAGGATGATAATAACGATGATGTTGATGCTGATGCTGATAACTGATGACTACTTCACTTAATGCAAATTTTCATCCGGGCAAAGCAAAAAAAATCTTACATTTGATGAGTCCTACAACACACAGAAAAAAACATATGATCTATACAAAACAAGTTTGTTTTTGCAAACTTTAAATTATTATAAAATTGCTGATATTTTCTCAGTTTTATTTGTAAAATGTAGTCTTAAAATTCCTTAAATCCGTAGAGTAAAAGAACATGTAGTGAAACACTCAACAAGTTTGTTTTTCCATATAAAATCGTTAAATTATTATTTATGTTTATAAAAGAAGAACCCAAAACAGGAAGTGTAATGGGGAAAAAGGACTAACTTTGGGAGCAATTTTGCTGATACTTTCTTCGTTTTTTTTTAAGGTCAATCCTAGGATTCCGTAGATCGATCAGAAAAAAATTTTAGATAGGTGCACAACAAGTTTGCTTTTGCATATAAAATGATTTAAATTATTATTTATTTTTATAAAATTAGATCCTAAAACACATAGTCTTATAAGGGAAAAGGACCTACTTTGGATTCAATTTAGCTGATATTTTCTCCCTGTACATACCGACAAAAAGCCCAAGGGTTGGGCCTGCAAACGAGGCCATAATACTGCAAATCGTCGTATAATGAATGAGATGCTGCAACTCGTTAGGCCATAAAACATAAAACATAGAGAGTGAGTGTGGACTGAAGGACCCTTGGAGATATAGCTTTCAAAGCCCCTGCTGGCAAACATTTTCACATCTGAAACTGAAATTAATATGCCATTGTGGAGGCGTGTTTAGGGCCAAATAAAAAGTTTCGAAATTCAATTTCCACCTCGATTTTCCCGCATTCGCATTCGAGATTCGCTAACGATTTGCGGAGGACTCAACTAACGAGATTTGCATATGGATGCGAGTGGTTTGCCATCATAAACTCAATTCCCACAGCGACATAATCAACTGACGACGAAGACGAACTCGGGATTCTTCTTCCCAAAATTAAGAGCGAAAATTGCATTGAAATACGGGAGAAACTTCGAAATCAGCAGACCAAATGAAGCGGAACATAAGGCATGGGGCTATAGCAGTGATTAAGGGTGAAATTGGGCGAGCATCGGTTATATATTGGATGTTAGGGTGACCAGGATAAAAAATATTTGTCATTACCAACAATTTTGAGCCGTGATTGTAAGTTTAATCTAATTTATTTCCTTACTATTAAGCCTAACCATAATAAATAGTAAAGTGTTATTTCATAAATTTAGACCTACATATACCTTGGAATTATTTAATATGTCAAAAGTTGTAAATATGGGTTTTCTTGGCGATTTTTTTTAAGAAAATATTATTTTATATGGAATTTTGAAAATTTAAGGGCTTTGGAAAGGGTTATCTTTAATTTCGTATTAAATGTATAAGATGTATTTAAACAAAAGACAATTTTAATTGTTTAAAAAAGGATGAAAAAATGTTTAAAAACAAGGACGTTTCACAAACAAGTTATAGAGTATAAAATAAACATTCATCTCAGTAAATTGAATTAAATTAACCAAATTGAATTTAAAATATAATCGACATTCAAAGCATAATTGTTTTATAGGAAGATGAATTTTTTTAAAGATTCTTTGCATTTCATCAACATTAATGAGTTTTTGAGCAGCCACTTGATTAATCCCCGTATTAGTTGACTGTCCTTAACCGCAAGTCGTCTAATTGGAGGCAGGCCTCATTAAAAAGGAGCCTCGACGATACACCTCATTATCCAGGAGAGACCCAGAGGCCCTGCATAATTGTTGATTCGATGCAATCGAAATCCGAGCTCGTCAAGTGTTTACCGCCCAGATCATCAAGTCATCACAATCGGTGATTACGTGGATTCAATATTTCCAATCTAATATGCGGCGAAGCACCCAGAAGAAGACCCCCAGAAATGCGGACAGCCAACCAGGACCAAACTGGCGCCAAGGTCCAAGGATTCCGGACTTCGATGGCTGGCTATCTCTGTTTAACCCACGGCAGCCCTCTGGTGGTTGTTTCTTACCTGCTGGCGGGCAGTCGGGGGTTAAGGGGTGGGTGGTGATGTAGTAATGGGTAGTTTATAGAGTGGGTGGTTTAAGAGTGGCCGAGAGCAACCCTCGATTTTTTCGCCTTGTTCTGATTTTTGCAATCATCCTTGACAGGAGTTCTCTGTTCGCCCCTCCCAGTTAATTTGAACTGCCCTCTCTGTCGCACAGCTTAGTGCTCTCTCTGTCACACGCCCTTTTTTCTGTGGCCTCATTTATTCATTTTCATTTTATGAATTGCATTTGCTCTCTCTCCCTCGCGCCCTCTCGCTCGCACTCATTCGACCTGCGCACACACCATTCGCCCTCACTCTTTCGCTCGCCATACAGCCGTCTCTTTCCGTTGCGCTAGCCCTCTCTCTTACGCACCCGCTGAAGAGGTGGTCCCATAAGAGGAAGCCATTATAAATTTTCCTTCGCCGAAGGGTTGGGGGATACGGAATGCACGGAATATGGGGGTGAGGACTTTATTAAAACGCTGATTACGATTTGGCTTTGGATTTGGCAACCCCTTCGGTAATCGGTGGTTACTTTTGCACAACAAGCGCCTAACTAACCAAGCAACCAATTCCACAGATTCTTAGCCATAGCTCAAAAACACATCACTATCATGGTATTATCTTTATCACAATATTAAATAAAGAATTTAAAGCTAACTATGCAGTAATATATATGTCTATTAAAGAAGATAATCAGATTTATCCAATGGATAAATAGTCAATGGGTATTTCTTATTAACCACCAATTAAATACATTTAAATAAGACCTCAGCATTGTTATTTCTTCTTGAAAATAAGAAAACTTAAAATTTGTATGCCAAATTTAGCCACAACAAATTTTTTTTGCAGAAATAGCTGTTTGTAAATGAAAGACTTTAAAAATAAAAATTACAAAATTATCCCAGATATATTAAAATCAACATGCATATATTATTCGTACTAACAACTTTTAAGCTGGGGAGATCTAAGGTTTTTAGTCTTAACAAAATATTTAACAGGGAAATATTTAAATGTAACAAATTGAAACAAAAATCGTTCTTAAAATATTTTGCAAAATTTAATGTCAAACTTACCTAAAAAAATTTAAAAAAAACTTTTATTCTGCTTTAAAATAAAAAAAAACGGTTGGCTGTTTAAGAATTAATAAAAAGTTATAATTGTATAAAACCCTATCATGTTCCCTGTCAAATTGGCTCATAGCGCTCAGAAGCAAAAATAATAAAACACAAAATTTATAATCATGGAAACCTCACAAAAATGGTATAGTAATTAACCAATTTTGAACACCTTAAATTTATTTTTAAATAAAACCAAACAATTTAAAGAAATTGTTTGTTAGCAGAATTGTAAATATTTTTAAGCAGTCTGTTCCGGACCAGCAATGACTCGTTTATGCAACATCATCATTGTGATACCCGCGCCTTCGGAGGCCCAGTCCAATCCAGCGATTTCACACAAGTGCACAAAAGCCAAAGGACCACGAAGTTATTCATCCTGCGATGCCAGGACTCAAGGATATGCTCGGATATGCGGATATGGGATATGGGATACTTGAAGCATATTAATGCATATGCAAATTACTGAAGGATGGGCACAAAAGGAAAACTGCAGCCTGCAGGTGGTAATGTGGTGCCGTGATGTGAGATTCTGTGGTGCGGTGGGTGGTACAGTGGGTGGTTCAGTGGGGCGGGAAACTTGGCACTTGGGTGGAGCGGCGGTTTCGCTTGGTTGGTTCGTTATTCGGTTACATTGCATTACATTTCATTATGGTGGCAGAGGTGCACCGAAAAAAAAGTGTTAATACTACAAAGACATTATTAAATTAAAAGAATAGAAAGAAAGAAAGAAATTTAAGTTAATAAATAAGCAATAACTGCTGCTGAAAACCTAACGCATATGTTTTTGTATTATTCAAAATATTAAACATTTTTGTGGAACATATTTCCACAAAAAATTACTAATTTTCTCCAAATTTATATCTCGGTAAAATAATTTAAGCTCAACTCTTGACTTTCTAATGAGCTCTAAAAATGTTTATACAGTGATTACAAATTATGTTTTATATCATATTGATATCAAAATTAAGGCCGTTTGAAAATTTTATAATTCAAAATGGATGAATATTGGTTGTGCAGCGATCAGTCTCTCGGCGTGATGTTGGTAAGTCGGAAACTTAATTCCTTCCAGGTTCATGCATATTCACAAGATGACGACGGCAGCAACGCACACTTTTATAAATTAAGGATAACGACGTCGTCCTCAAGAGTCTCTGTGAGTGTGTGTGTGGGTGTGTGTGGGTGTGTGTGTTTGTTTGCGGGTGTATATATCATCCTGTCGACTCTGTAATGAGACGCATTTTTCCATATCCCCATAGACCACCTCACCTCTTTGCCGATATCCTTGACTGCTTTGCATAATGCACCCCATCCTTTGCCTTATAATTGTTATATGTTTGCATTTCTACAGGATTTCTTTTCGTTCCGTGCAAATTGTTAAAACACCATAAACAATTATTTTGCATTTTGCATTTCGCTTTGAGCTGCGATATCCCTTTGACGGACTGACGTCCTTCGGGGACATGGAAACACGTGTGTGTCACAAAGGATCTCATTGCACTTTTTTACGTTTGTGCATTTTACCAATTCATTTAATCTGCCCATCGGCGATTTTTGAAGGTGAGGGAAATTTGTTAAAAGGGTTTCAGCAGATATCAGATTCTGTACCCTTGGACAAATAAATGCACATTCAATTTTTCTTGGGACGTAATAAAACAACTTGGTTCGGCACTCCAAAGAAGATTTAATGTTTCAAAACTTTTTGGCAAATTATAGCCGTTTTAATACAATTTTAATTTATTCAAATAAATTTTTATAAATTGTTTTAAGCTTATTTAAGGAAAATACATTCGATTGCTTAGTATAAACAAATAAGGTAAAAACTGCTTACTCAACTTAAAGGAATAGGAATTAAATATATTATTTATTAACGTTATGAAAACAATTTCTGCTGTGAATTCCATTATCCTGCAGAAAAAATAAACTTGTAAGCTCTATTTTAATTTCAATAAATTAAGACAGCAACAATATCTGACTGAAATAAATGCTGTAAAATATACATATTTTTTTACAAAATATCTAAAATATAAAATTAATTAGTTTAGTAGTTCTATAATTAGAAATGTTTAAATTTTGTAATTGCTCTCAACTTTTTAATATTTTCTCAATGGCACAAGAAGAGCTAAAATTCTTTGTTAAAGCGGAACGAAAAAGTGGATTTATTTAGTAAAATGCCTAATCATTTTTCATCATAAAATTTGATTTTAATATTAGCTATGAAATGGTCATTTGGGTAAATGAATAGTTGCAGTAACAATTTCTTTAACATATATAAATAATTGCTCAAATAATTTAAATTTTGTAAAAAGATTCCCAGCTGGTAAAAGTTTCATTTAGCCATCGCGCTGGAGCGTGAAACCTTTCAGAGCTCCTCCTTTATGTGATGATTTTACTACCATTTTGTTTTGGGGAGCAACTGCAAGCCAAGCTGCACATTCACAAAAGACGATGCTTTGGGAAAATTTCCACATTTCCCCATTACACATGGCAAACTCCACTTTGATGTCCACGAATTGGGCGGTTACCAAAGATTTTTAAATTAAAAACAAAAAAAGAAGGGAGCCATGATGGCCGACATGGAATGATGGCGAACGTTTTGCTCACTCTTGATTTTAATTTGAGTCTCAATTTGAATTTCAAAGGGCGAGCAAATGCACAAAGAGCGAAATCAAACAATAAACTGCACTCGAGCACGAGGCAGGTGGAAGTGGGTGGTTGTGGGTGTTGGTGGGTGGTTGCAGGCGGAAGTGGTTCGGTGTGGGTGGATCGTGGGTGGGTTTTGGGTGACTTATAGCCCCCGGCCAAGTGCCAAGTTGGCCATATTTGGCCGCCATGCCGGGCATCTTAATTTGATCAAAAGGAGCTCCATAATTCTGGCATCCTTGATGCATTTGCCCGCCCCTCCCACATCGTGTAACCCCCCACTTTATTTGGTTAACGCCCCCCGTCGATGACGTCGTCGACGTTGTCGTCATCGTCTAACCCTTAAGAAGTGCTGCGTGGCTGGGAACCTTTGAGGACATTGTTGAAATTACAGTCGCGCAAAAAAAAACGTTTCCTAAATGATTTTTAATGAGAAAAGGGTTGCCGTCGCCGCGTTCAAGTTGCAACGCCCTCCGGGTGGCAGTCCTGCCACTCCACTTCGACTCAGTTGCAATTCAAGTTTCAAACTCTGAGAGAAATTCGTTAAGTTTATAAAATTGTACAAAAACTGGGCCCGAAAATCTGCATAGCAATGTTACAAGTCGAGTTTTTCCTAACTCATAAGTTCAAATATATATTAACAAAATTGTGACCACACTTCGAATGACAAACTTAGGGAGAAATTCATTGATATGTTAAAAGTGTGAAAAACCTCAATTCTGCTTAATGTAGCACAACAACGTTACCAGTAGAATTTATCCTTGCTTTCATTTTAACAATTCAAGTTGCAACTATGAATAAATTAATTTTTATACTATTGGGTAAGCAAAATTTCTCACCAAGGGGAGAATTAAATTTATATCACTAAAGTATTAAAATAATACTTATGTGGTCTAGCAATTAGGCCTTAGACTCTTCTCTATAGAAAGGAAACTTAAAAGGATAGGGGTTTTATTATTTACTATTGAATTAATACTTAAACTTGAATACCGTCCTTATATTATTTTCAAGACCCACTTTTTAAAACTAAACTTCCAGTTTTGTTTTTGGGTGTAGTAAAACAATATTACAGTCGAAATTTTCATAGCTAAAATTTTAACAAAATTTTGACCCCAGTTGCAAATTTCGGGAAAAATTCATCAGGTTGCTAAAAATGTAAAAAAAATGTAATGTAGCACAGCCATGTTCAAAGTCAATTTTTTCCCAACTCACGTCTGAACAAAATGGTGACCCCGAACAGGGTCCCTCCTCCGATTTCCAATCTCTCCCCCTTCGACCCAATCAAACAATCGACATCAATCATAATTTTCGCTATTTTCCTCGCACATTGATTACATTTGTGCCGCTGTCTGTTCGGGCTTTTCTGCCATATACATATATATAATACTATATATATATATGTATATAGTATTTTTTGTGCCTGTGTGAATTTTGTCATTTTCTTATTCTCCGTAGATGTCCTTAATCCTTGTCAACAGCAGCTAACAATGGCTCAAGGTCCTGGGCTGTTGCTCCTTTGGCTGTCGTTGTCGCCTGTCGGATTTTCATGTTCATTTGTGGTGGGAAAATTGTCATAATCTTTTGACATGCACCCCCGCACTTCATTTGTTCGCATTATTCCACGAGGGTTTTTTCTTTTTCTTTTGGTTGGCCACCTTTTTCTGTCTCAGTTCGCTTGGGTTTTCCCCGCTTCGCTTTTCTCCTTTGATACTCAATAAGAAATTGTCCTTTACCGGATTAGTGGGAGGTTGGCAGAGCCGAGAAACTCGCTTAATTTGCATTTTCCACCATTCCATCCCCAATCCCCATTTTTTTTGTTGTCTTAAGTTCTCCTTACAAGGCGTATCAACTTACGAATCATTAAAATTTCACGGTTGACTTTCCCCGCTTTTCCGCGGGAAAAACTTTCGCTTGGCGGCAAAGAGCAGGCAGCAATTAGTCAGAAAAGTCGATGCGAGTGGAGTGGCAGGTGTAATGATAATGACAATGATAATGATATCGGACTCATCGCAATTGTCCCGCCATGTGAACTGCAATTGAGTTTTCACGCCATTCCACTCGCCTCAACACGGAGAGAAATTCGATTTTAATTAGATAGAAAATTTTAAAGTATTTTTCATACAATTTCTGACTCCAAAGCTGATTTTTGTACATCTCTATTGAATTTTACCGTCCATATTATTAATTAACCGAAAATAAAAACAAAAAAAAAACATTTTAAAAATAAACAAGCTTAAACGTTGTTTAAAAAATCTTTAGTTTCACAAAACATTGCACTTATAAGTCATCAAAGTGTTTCTAAGCAATTATTAGTTTTCCTTACCTTTTAAGTAATTTCTGAAAGTTTTTAAACGAACCGAATTTATACTGCTTCCAATACATTTTAATATTTATTTATTTAATATTATTTATTTTTGCAAGACACCTAAAGATTTTCATGTGTATTTCCTGTGTCCCGCCAACTCAATTTTGTCCTCCTGCTCCTTGCGAAACAAGTGTGAAAATGGCAGGCCAAGTGTATGGGAATAAATGAGCAAATTGAGACACAAATTGAGCAACAAAGGAGCGGAAGGACATATGCGGAAAGGTGCCTCAGCTGCTCGGGAAAATCCTGGAAAATGGTCAGGGGCGAAATGCTTTTCATGGCCAAGTGAGTGCCAACTCGATTTATTCGCTTATTCTCGGACACTTTTTGTCCAAATCGAGGGATTGTGATTGGTTTTGTCTATTCAATTGGTTGAACCACTTCAAATATTATTTCAGTGGCAAGGAAAATTGCTTTCACAAAGGATCTACTAGGAAATGTCTTGATATAATGTTCTCAAAACCTTAATGGGGCTAAGTTTTTTGAAGATTGATTTTAAAAAGAGAGTCAAAAAAAGATTTATTCTAAGACTTGGTGTTTTAATGATGACTTTATCTAATTTATAAATTGTTAATATTGTAATTTATTATCTTATTTAATATACTTAAATTTTAGATTTTAAAGATTCATTCTCATTAGAATTTCTTTTCTCTGGATGATCGGCAGCTCCATTGTATTCCTGCACCAATTCCAATTGAGTAGTCAATTTATCATTCAATCCACTTATTCATAATCGCAGTCGGAGACACACTCCATTGACCAAATCACCTGCGCAATATTTATGCAAATTGCTTTGGATTTATTTATTTGTTAATAGGCATAAAAATATAATGATTGCATAATGTGTTCAAGGGGAAAAAATGTGGGTGGGGGAACTGCGTCTCAATTCGAGTGGAAAACGAGGATTTCCTTTGTTCCGGTGGTGTGGGGGTGGCATTCAAATCGGAATTGGAATTGGATGCAAGCGTTTAGTTCACTGAAAAAAAAATATTCTATGCACTTTCATTAATGCTTAGGAAATATAAATAGAAGAATATTTTTATTAACATTGCAGAGAGTAATATATGTAGTTTTTGCGACCCTTTAATGCATATACATTCTTGATTTCTTTACCGTTCGCGAGTTTAGCTTAAAAGCTAAGGAATATAAAGTTTCGTAATCGTTTTAAATTTAAGCGAACACTGATCATATCATGGATATTAACCATAATAAAAAAAATCCATGGGTACGTTTGGGAAAAATAAATAAGGAATGATTTTTATCGCTGTTATATAAATTTCAATACGTCGAAAAATATAAATCTACAGTTTTTGTGCTGTGCGTCATGTTAGCTTGATGGATCGCAAGTGTGAGACTATAATTTGGATGATAAAGCGCCATTTTTCTGTTGTGCTGCTTGAGAGTTCCCCCTTTTTTACCACTGCTCCATGGGAAATGAAAATGTCGACGAGGCTTGAAGTTGTGGTGGGACTTTGATTTCAATTCGGATTTGGATTTTCAAAACACGCGATATAAATGTCACTTGAGATGCGGATGCAGGGAAACCTGCAAGATGGCGCATTTGATTTCCATTTTGCTTATTGCGAATCACTTGACGTAATTAAAACCGGCGGGGAATGAAATATCCCTAAAGCGAAATCACATCATCGAATCCTTTGTGCCGATCCTTGGACAAATGACATTTGCGCCAGGAAGCGGCAATTGAATTGGAGCTGGCACAAAAATACAAATAAAAATCAAAATACAAATACAAATAAACATAGGGAGCGGAGCACTTCCTTTTTGTAATCGAAACCAGATCGTCATGACACGGGCAATCCTTTCTGCCATTATCCTTATTATCCTTGCGGTTGTCGCTTGGCTCTTCACGCAATTTAATCAACTTGCCGCGTTTCCTCCTATTTATTATTATTTCTTGTGCGGCTGGCATTGTGTCCTAGTTAGTCGTGATGGTGAGGACGAGAGTCCTGGTATCAATTACCAAATGTTTTGACAGCGATTGTCTAAATAGGCAGCTTTTGCCTTGCCCAGCATCCTTTCTTTGCGTCTCCTTCCCCAGGCATTTCAAAATACTTATGGGAATCGATATCACGACTTCAGTTAAAAAGATTAATTCACTTTAAATTAAGCTGAGTCATAAAAAACTATTAAGGCTTACATTTATTACTTTTAAAATTAAAAATATATTATATTCAAATATGTTTAAAGATGCATATATACCCATTTTAGAGATTTAAAAAAAACCTATATGTCATCAATTTAATGTGTAAAATAAGATATCATGGTGAATTTGCAGATGTATTAATATCAATTTTAAGGATTTAAGAAAATACTTTTATCTTTCCAATTTAATTTTAAAAGCTTATAGTTTAGCTCATTGTTTAAATGGTGTTTAATGGTGTTTTATGTGTTAACGTCATGTACTCCAATATTTATGGCCCAAAAATTCGAAATCATAAGTTACAGCCGCAATAGGTTGGTAATCCTTACGGCCATTTATCAGTAATCTACTCAAATCAAAGGACATTAACTTTCATCCAATCTATACAACCGCAATTTTCCCCCCGGTAATCCAAATAATAACGAAAGTCCGTAGAACAGATTGAATAATTTTTCCAATCAATCAAGTGACAAAGCTCCAGCTTTTATGATGATGTAATCAATGGGAAGTCCGTTGCCGGCATCGTTATTATTATTATTATATTGCTGTTATTATTGCCAAGTGAAAATGAAAACAATTTGAGGCTCGTTAATGTTGACACTTTCATTAAGTTGGCGAAATTGGAATCATGTTTTTTTTGTGTCCGTTGGGCGTTAATGAGGAATGAAATTTGACGAGACGTGGAAAATTAGTGACAAATTAAAAGTCGACCAGGGAAACGGGGTGGTGGGATTCCAGGGGGAGGTTTGTTGATGCCGCTGCGAGCCATCCAAATTGTGTCAAATGTCAAAACACAAGCAACTCCCCCTATTTAATCCTTGTCACTCCCTATTTCGCCCATCTCGTCCTTTTTTCACCACCTGCTGCGCCTGCGACTGCCAACGTCCAATTAAATGCCAAAAGGTGGCGGAAAAGCGGGAAAACGGAGGCGGGGTGCGGGAAATAGATGTCAATGATGTCGTCATGCCACCAATTAAACTAATGATAAGCAAAACGAGCAACGGATCAAAATGGAACGCGTCGAAAGTCAAAACATGAGGAGGAAAACGCACCCACACTGAGAAAATAATGGGAAAGGATTCACCATTTTTCTCAATAGAAAAAATAAACCCTTATCTTTTAAAATTTTAATTAGTATAATAAATAATGTAATAAAAATGTAATAGTGGAGCAGCAAGGGACAACACTTCGAACATTAAAATAAATATATAATTAAATTATAAAAAGCAAGTTTAAAGCTATTTAAACTAGGTAAATTAAAAATTAAGTGTAGGGCTTGAAATAAATTTTAATTTATTTAAAAACATTTACATTTACATCAATTTATTTATATTCAGTTTTTATATTTGTAATATTTTTTTATATATGCCTAATTATAATTGCAAATGGCATATGGAATTAGTGCATTTTTCCTGGTTTACATATTTATTTATGTTTAAAAACTGTGACTGTGCCTTATTAATTTTGTGTGCAGTGTAGTCATGCAGATTTTGATTCCTTCACATGTGATTGTTAGTGTGTGTCCTCATCATCGTCCTGAAAATCAGAAATGGCGACAAAATCAACAAAAGCATCGCTGGCAACCAAAAATGGCAACTGCCACGCTCGAGAGACGTGAGAAATTGCTTGTTATCAAGTTTATTTCGGTCGGCACGTTGCACATGACAAAAAGTATGCTACGGATTCGGTTGGCTGCGAGTGTGTGTGTGTGTGTGTGTGTAAGGATGTGCATGCAAAACTGTATCCAACACACAGCTATACACACACTCACACACGCATATATTTTAAGGGGCCGGAGGAGTAGTCCTTAAGTGGCATCATTTTGAAATAAAGTTGATTCAATCAGATACTGACATGGATGTAGATGGCACTGTGTGTGTGTGGGTGCGTTTCCGTATGTGTGGGTGTGGGTGTGGCTGTTTGTAGTGCTCCATCTGTCACGCATCCATCCAATCCATCCAATGTTGCTGTCATCCATCGGATATCAAATTCGCTCTTCCCAATTCCCTCCCCTTTACGTCCCTTTTCAAATTAACCAATTTAAGTTGCTCGTTAAAGGTCGCGTGCATTTTAAAGAACCAAAAGAATATTAACCAAAAATGTATTTTTTCTATTTCAATTCGAATCAATACAAATCGTTTAAAAATAGTAGAAAAAAATAATAAGTTGACCACTTAGTTCACCAAAACAATAAGCATAGTTTTTTCCTGTTTAAAATTTTGTAAATTAAGTCATGGTATCATAGTCGCAACAATACAAAAAATTAAATTAAGGTTTTATAATTTCTACAAAATAAACAATATTATATATAATAATCAAAAATAATAAAAGAGACGAAAAAAAATTTGTAATAGTTCAAAATGAAATGCTTAAAGTTAAGATTACTTTTAAAATAAAATCACTTTTTAATATTAAATCATTTAAAAGTGTTAGTAAAAAAACAAAAAAAAATAGAAAAATGAAAAAGTTTTTAAATTGTTTACTGCTTAAAAATGATGACTCATTCTTAGGAATGGTCTGCATATTAAGGTTAATATATTTATCACAAACTAAGTGCGCTTTAAAACATGCTTTACCATTAAATATAGAATATATATATAAATAATATTTATCCTGTGGTCCAAAAAAACATGCCTAAGCTTAAGCTCCGCCAAGCTTTCATCATAGCTTTATTGGACTTTTAACGGGCACACAAACCGCAGGACTTTCACGAGTTTCAAAGGACTTTCGTCCTTTTTTTGCGTGGCGCCATCTAACGTAGCTCGACTCCGTTTGCCATAAATTTGCTATAAAATGTTTGATAGAGGGAAAGAAGAATATATTGCTGCAAGAACTCAAAACTATAGTTGTTCTCTGTCACTTTGTCATTTTTGCGCTTTTGATTAAACATTTTTTGCACCAAAAGTAAGCTGCATAACTAGTTTTTCAAAGTTGTTTTTACACATCATCAGCTGCGCTAATCCCTAGAAAAAACCAAATGTAATAAAGCGTAAAGCGCTGAACAAATGTCAGCGAATGTCTACTATGCAGCTGACATTTCTTTCAACTCTTTTAATTGAAAAATTCTGAAATCACATAATTGCAAAGGCATTGGCCGTCACATGGAGCTCCACCATTTTGAGCTGCGTAATTAAGAAAATAAACCTTCAGATAACATTGAAACATAGAAACACTTGAAAAAGCGTTTACTTTTAATTTGTTTGGTGTATGGGTCGCGCCGACTTAAATGGTCAAAAAGAAAAAGCCACGTCGACAGAAAGTGAAAGAAAAGCCCGCTTTTCACCCCGACTTTCGCCCCCTTTTGAAGTCTGTGATTCAGATTCACATTCATTTGAAGAGTGAGCTGCTCATTTAGGCGCAATGTCCACAAAGAATCCAAAGACAACCCCCGACAAAACCCCTCTCATGTTTGGGATTAATTTTGAATTATGAGCGCTTATGAATCCCATTTAAATGTTGTTTCTGGTGAAATAATTGAAAAAAGCGGAATTCGCTTAATACGCCTGAAGCTTAATGAGCTCGCAGCTAAATAAAAACATGGTTGGGGCTTGAGGAGTTATTCTCAGGGGTGAAGGTCCAACATAGAAGGTTTTTCCAGCCTTTTCGCTGAAAAGAGACGGCTGATTAGGCCTGGGGAATGGGGACATATGTAAGTTGGAAATGGAAGCGAACTTATTCCAGAGATTATGTCATCAATAAGCATGGTTATTTGCATATCCTTACATCAGGCCATACAACCACTTTAAAATTAGTAAAAACTAATAAATTAGCTTTTATTGAAACTTTTAAATACTAAGAACTGATTTAAAAAAATGTTTTTAATGCAATATCAATAATTATTAGTTCTTTAACTATTATTATTAACTATTATTATTATTATTTTATCTAATTAATGTTAGGAATTTGGTTCTTTCTGGATTATTAAATTAGAAAATCAGGAGCCCAAGAACCTAAACCTAAGCTTCAAATCATTTTTAAAAACTCCTTGTTAACCCCTGAACATAAGCTAACCCCCTCTTCTTTTTCTTAACCCTCTGATGACCGGCAACCCTTTTCCCCGTCCTTTTTTTTTGTGTCAACCCCTCGAGTCAAAGAAACTGAAAAAGCAAGAATAAGCCAAGTGGCCAACGAGAAAGGGGAAATTTGGAAGGGAATGGAGCAGAAGTTGACCAATTATATAAACCACTTACACCACTGTTACTACATATGTACATACCACTCACTCACACACAAAGTTACGGACACACCCTCGCATAGCAAAAAATACAAAAAAAAAAAACTGAGAACGAAAACACGTCAATGCGATAATTATTAATAATTATCCACTCGTCCTTCTTTTGCTTCTTCTGTTGCCGCTGCCCCTGTTTCTGCCTCTTTTCACCACTTATTCCCTCTCTCTCTCTCCCACTGTGCCTCACTGTGAAACACTGAAAAACATATATTTATATACAAATAACTTATAATTAATACGGGAACACTTGTAAAGCTAATATTATTTAACTTAAAAATATTTTATTTTATAGAAGGAAACTTTTGGTCAATGTGAGGCCAGTTTTAAACTATAGAAATAGTCGATCGTGCTATCGATTGTTTGTATTGTGTATAAAATCTACATTTTTACCTAGAATTTTTCTTTGTGTAGACTGGCTTGTTGTGGCCGTTTCTTCGAGGCCACTTGGTCCTCATCGAGGCGGTTCCGGCCGACTGCCCACCTCCCACCAACCATCACCCAATCCTGGTGCTGATTTCCCGCTGAGTGGCATTGCAACAAAGGCCCCTCCCCGCGCCACCACCGCCCACTTCGTGTGGCCTGAACTGCTAATGGACGGGCAAAACTAAATTATGGCCAAAATGGTGTTGGCTTTCTGGCTGGCTGCCACTTATGTGCCACTCACACATGCACAGGCAAACCAACACACATACACACATTCTCGTATGTGTATATACAACCCGGACTTCCCCATTTTGGAGTTCGGAGTTCTGAGTTCGGAGCGTGTGCATGAAACATGTAATTATGAAATTAACGATTTCCAAGTGGCTCAAAGCGACGTCGCCATTTGGGAGCGTGTCAGCCAGGATAACGAAAAAGGAGAAGGAACGATGGAACAATGGCCAGGATAATAGGGCACAGGGATACAGGAGTGCCGGTTTGGGTACAGTCTGTCATTTGAGGGACCTCTCAAATGTTTTGAGCCCTTTCCGCTGATTAGCTTTCGCTTCGAATACACCAATATTTTGTACAAATAAATGTTAGGATTTCATTTGCAAATTTTAATTTTAAAAGTTTCGGATGGATTTTCTGCAAGTATCCAATTATCCACGAGGACGTGAAATTGTTTTCTATTTTACTTTAAGTACTCATTAATTTGTTTATTATCCAGTTCTTTTATATCTTAAAAAAAGCTCTTAAAAGTTTTAGAAAATATAGAAATAAGATCTTATGGCGATATCTAAATTAAAAATAGACAATAAATTAAGTAGTAATTTTCGTAACATAATAATTATATTTATTTATGGAAAATAACAATGGCAAAATAATAAAGATATACGCTTAACATCAAATCAATTGATTTATTAAATTAATTAAATTGATCCCAGCAATAAAAAATATGTAATATACATTAATACAAAAAAGGTTTATTTAAAAAAAAATTAAAAAGTTTTAAATGGGCTTAAATATTTTAGTTTGAAAGTTCGTGAGCCACACAGATTGCTTGCGTATTACGAAAAAATTTAAAATCAAGTTTTTACTTGTTTTAATAATATCACTATGCTATTTAATGTTCAAGGACCCCAACAGATCCTTGCGAATGGAACTGCCGTAGAGTGATTGCGGTTTTGTCATTAGTCAAATGGCAGGATTTTCAGAATTCCAGCCAATGTCCTTGCTGGCTAAGCAACAACAATGGCAATGGCAATGGCAAAAACTTTGGGCATTACGGGGGCTAATATGCGGTCGGATTCGGAGTTGGCCGAAGACAATGCCGTGCAATTCCCCCGGGGACCTAAAACAGCCCAACAAGTGAGCAAAAACAAAAAGCCAAAAGCGATGCAATCGATGGCAGATGTTCCTTTCGCCTCCTCGGTTAATTAGTTGGCCACCGAGGCTTTTAGCCTAATGAGTATTGGGGTAGGGTCTCCCTGAGTCTCAAGATCAGGGGATCAAAGGATCAATCAACCAATAATCGAAGTGAATTTCCCATTTGCATTCAACAAAAGCTGAAACCAAGGAACTGCTGCGCCCACACCAGCGGAAAACACATATGAAAACGACTTAATCCAAATGCATCTGAAGTGGCCGTCGAACATCAAACAAAAAAGGCGTCGCTGTAATAAAAAAATAAAAAATAAAACATAAGCATGAGCATAAGCCGCATACAAAGGCTTTTAGTCCATGAAGTGGACGCTCTGCATATGGAATACGGAATACAGAATATACATATATATTCGGAATAGTCGCCAAACCTGCCTCCATTTGTATTCGTGATTTATGCGCCGTCTCTTTGAGGCTCAAGTGCAGATTACATTATAAATATGAAATAATGCTCGAGTCCTCGAGGACAATGCGAAACGGAAACTCCTTTTATCGAACTTTTGTGTCCTGACCACTTCTGTTTCACTGGAAAGCCATGTGAGGACGGCTGCGAACCAATTACGTGGGGGATTGGGGGTCCCAAATAAATAAGGATGGGCCTTATCCCAAAGGAAAAGGAATTGTGGAAAATGAAAACATAAAGCTTAAAGCGATTTTATAGAATTTAGTTTACACTCTTTGCCATACTTTCATTCTGCTTAAAATACAAAAAGGCAATTAACGGTATCGCAAATATAAATACAATATTTATTTTATTTATTCCGTTTAGGCTTTTCAGTTCATTTTCAACTATCAAACTGCACCATACAACACCCACTTTACCATTCCTCAATTAGATTTATTTTATATGCCATTTTACACTGCCACTTGAGACTGAAAATGCGAGGATTAAAGCGGAAAATAAGTCATGCAAATGGAATGCTGTCAAAATTGTCAGTCTTAATGGGTTTTATTAATGGTGCACTTGAAGAGTTAAGATGAAAGCCAAACAAAATAAGAGTGGTTGTGCTTTATAAATGTACATACAACTCACGTAATAAAAGTAAATGTCGGTTGGTAAATATATTACATATATTAAGTCTTTTTGATATAAACTATTCGTTAATAAAACGTTTTTTTTATATTCTTAAATTTTATTCGGTGTTTTTACAACCAAGGTCAACTAGATCACCTAAAAAATAATTTCACAATAAGCTGTATACTGCCATCTAAAATCACAACCAAATATTTTAATGTCTCATAATTACATTTTAATTTTCCACCCATATGTGTTTTAGCGTATAATTTAAGTTACTAAGTGCTAGTCACTTAAAATAACCCGCAGATAGGCTCCAAAAAAATCCAGTGAGCGGAAAAACATGGGAGAAAAAGGAGGCGTGGGTGGTTGGGCGGTTTCGTGGGCTGACTAATTGCTAACCAAGCAGTTAATTGAAATGGCATATTGATTATGCAATTGTTATGCAATGCGACTAATTAATGTTTGCAAGTGCAATCCGGGCCGAGGGAAACGCGTAGAGAGGAGGAGCGAGTGGACGATAGCAGCATCGGCTAATCGATAAGAGAGAGACGGGTATATTGGAGAGGGAATGAGAAGGGACGAGCGAAGCTTAATTAACATGACCAACTTTGGCCTGAACAATGCAAGCAATTTGGGGAGAAACGTGGAAAGCGGAAAACGGAAAAGCGCAGGGAACTTAAAACTTCCAGGAAAAACGTAACTTTCAGAGAGAACTAAGAGAGGGAGAGAGAGCGGGGAATTCGCTAAAAGTTAAAGAGAAAGTGAAGACATTTTTGGCAAAATTCCAATTTGATTTTTAGCCTGTGTAAGTCATGATAATGAAAACACAGGTAACAAATGTTCCAAGACTCGAAATCTCCATAACTCGAATTGATCTTGGAGCCAAATGGTGGTTTAATTTATGAAAGTTAGACTGGTAAGCTCAAGTATTACAGATTTCACAGCTCGCATACAAACGCATAATATATGAAAAGCTGAATTTTCGTTAGATTGTGACAGAAAAATAATCAGTAATTAATTATGAATTTAAATCACTAATCTAATAAACTTATCTATTAGAAAAGTCAAAACTCTGCTCAAAAAATCAATGCCGGATGTATAAATTCAAAAGTATTTCAGTCGATTTTTTAAATTTCTAACAAAGTGTTAACATAGAGTATAATAAAAAATATCAAGATTACAAAGATTACAACTAGTATGCCTTGAACCAGTTGAACTGCAAAGTTGGTTTTTTAAAATATCATTGAATACCAATGAAATAAAATAATGTTAAGATATTAAAGTTTAACTTTAATTAAAACTCTGATAAAGTTTTTGAAACCGCAATTTTGGCGGGAAATTTTTGAGTGAACCATTTTTTAAAGTGGGTTTTCAAATAATACGGCTTATTATCAATGCAAGCCAATATTTTCAATCTTTGCCTCTATATGGTTTATTTAGGTTCATATATTAACCAAACAAAAAACAAGAAAAAAACGTAAATAAGGTTAATTCCAACTGCACACGCACTCTCTCACTCGCACACAGATATATCTATATATATAAGGACATATAGCATCATTGGCGTCGCAAAACAAACTGAAATCGAAAAACCGAAAAACTCGGAGCGAAATGAAATCGCGTGTAATTTACACGCACACTTCAAAACCGGCACACGCACAGTGTTTACAGTGTACGTGAGCGACTTCCAGGACGAAAAGAGAGCGAAATAGGGTTTTGCCGTGCGGAAGAACGAGAAGGATAGACGATAACCCCTCTGCATTGGAAGTATCCAAGAGAATAGCGCACGAGAGAGGGAGATGGCCACATGGCACAACTACTGCCATCCCCTTTTGGCCCGCAAAGATGGCGCTGCGAGTTGTTTTTGCTTTGCCGTTTGTGTGGGAGCGGGCAGAGACGCCGGCAGCGACGTCGACGTCGGCAGCGACGCAAAAAGCGACGCTTTTGCTGGCGTGCAGTTCGCTTTTCAATTTCAGTTCGTTTTCGAACGTCGCACCGAACGCTCCAGCGCTCAAAAACACACTCTAAAATACAAAAAACTAAACCACAATAATACATACATATATATATATATATATATATATATATATATACAGAAACCCTAAGTGCGTGAGTGAACTTTTTTTCCTGTGTTCGTGTGTGCGTGTGTTTGCCAGCTGCCATGAAAGTGTGCAATAAATAGAAACTTGGGAATTCTCCAACTCTTGACGAAAAAAACTAAGAACTTCAAATCGCTGTAACTCAGTAAAGTGCAAAGTACCGTCGGCAAAAATGCAGGCCACCAAAATGCGAACGCCCTTCGCCATTCAGGAGATTCTGGGACTTGGCGCCTACCAACAGCAGAATAACAACAATGCCAGTGCCACGCCCACAGAGGCGCCGCCCTCGCCGGCAGCCACGCCCCCGCCGGCTGCAAGTACGCCCGTTAATGGCTCTTTAACCGCCGGCCAGCTGCAGCAACAACAGCAGCAGCAGCAACAACTGCAGCAGCAACAGCAACAACAGCAACAGCAAGTTATAGACAACTTAAGGGAATCCCGTTCGATATCGCCCGATGTCTCCAGATTATCGGCGGCTGCAGCGGCTGCGGCGGCGGCCGCCGCCCACTGCCAACTGCCCGTCTTCAATCCGGCCAACTTCTATGCCGCCGCCGGATATGCCGCTGCAGCTGATCCGGGAAACGCGGCGGCCGCCCACCATCACCACATGACCACCTTGGCGGCGGCCGCCTATCTCCGGGGATTCCTGCCGCCCGGATTCAGTACGCCCCACGAGTTCCGGGGGCACTTTCAGCAGCACTTCGGCGCCCAGTTTGCAGGTGAGTTAAGTGGCCCATGGCCCGGAATAGCATACGCCTCAGGTGTAGTTTTCTACTCTCAGAAAACTAAATTCCCCAAATAAAGGAGAACACTTCCTTTATATTAGGCGTAAACATAGCCTTTATTATTACCATCTATATTTAAGAAAAATTATCCTATCAGTTAGTTAAGGCTAAATGGTGGGCCATGTATTTAAGTCATTGCTTGGATCATTATTCCCTAAATACTTAGTTGGAAGACCAATCGTTAAGACCATGATTAGGTCATTTTAACTAAAGTAAAGATATTTGTTTGTATTGTCTGACAAAATTAAGTTTGTTCTTTTAATTGTTTTTTTTTTATTACGTTGGCTTATACCCCCGAATCCAATAAATTAAAATAGAGCCAACAATAAAGTTTTGTTTTTTATGTGGCACTATTGCCCTCTGTCATTTTGACAACAAATATCTTTTTAATACATGGTGTACAAATATTAATGAATTTTTGTGTGAAAAATAATACTCTAATAATTGGCTTTTCTCCAAACCACTGTTTTTATAAGATTTATTGCCGGTTAAGCAAAATTAAAAGTTACCAAGCACTTTGTCTTGAGAACATTTTTTAATCCTTGTCTAGTTTAATTATAAGCATTAGGCAATTATAATGGCAATATCCACATATATGTTATTGATAACGCTTTTTCTCAACTATTTTTCCTTGTTTTATATTCGAATTGTTATTCTTATCCTATATTCCTAGCGTCAATTTGCTCTATATTCGAATAGTTAATTTTCTAGCTATCCGTAAGCTGTTATTCTTCATTTGAAATGGATCAAAAGCAATCCAATTTGAACTATTCAAGTCTGAGTGTTTTTGCGGAGGACTTTGGACACTTTTGAACTCGCTTTATTGTAGATAGGAACCTAGCAAAAAAACATATTCTGCACCTGCACTTTGCCAGTAAGTTACTTTGAATAGGGGTATGAAAGCAAAGAGTTGCGGCTAATTAGGGGGAGTACGGGGGGGCAAGGAGCTACATAGCGTTGAGCACTCTGTTGCATCGGCTGTACGGGTGCAGCCAAGTGGCAACCGCATCTGTCTCCTGGATTGTGCTCCGTGCTCCGAGCTCCGTACTTGGTCCTTCGTCCCTTGCCCACCCATAGGCGCACTAATAAGCTCAAAGGGGTTGGAAAATTGAGTTGCGTCCTCATCGGAGTTAAAACAATGAAACGACACGATTAAGCACATGACAAAGGGCGGGGTTGTCGGCCAAGGGGATGTTACGGGGGTCCGAGCTTATTAATAACACTCATGCACTTACAAAAAAAGACGTTTAACAAAGAAAAAAAAAGATGTTGCAAATAAAAGCGGAATAATTGGTAGCATACGAAAGTTACCTGACTTTGCCTATAAGAAACTTTTTGGTACTTTAACATTTGTTGAAAACATTGAAATTAACAAGCCTATTTTAATAGTTTTTACTATAGTTATACTCTATATTTATTAATCGGAATGATTTAAATTAATCGGATTTAATCGGAATGAAATTATTTGTTGATTATGATACAAAAAAATCCCCTTTTCGATAGCTGACGTTTTGATTCAACAAAGTAAAAGTTTATCCCCATTTTAGCATTTTGTTTGCTTAAATGGCACTGTGATTTCTCCAAGTGTACGCACTGAATGAGGGAGGGACAGAAGTAGGGGCGTGGCAGGAGGCAGGGGGCAGGGGCGGTGAGTGAGCGGCAGCCGTCCTGTCAGCAAAGTGTTAAATCTCACACACACTTCACTCGAGGCACGATTTCGTTTTCTGTGTGTGAGTAAGTGTGTGTGTGTATCGCTAATTAAGCGCATAATTTTCAGTGAAATTAGCAAACTCCAGTTGGCACGAGCATCCATTAAAATGCGATAGCCAGTGGCGCTTCATTAAAAGAGATTAAAGCTCCAAGCATTTATGCACAGTTCAGTTCAGTATTAAAAGTTGTATAGATTTGTAGGAAAATCAATAAGTAACTTATTAACAACTAACCACAAAATGGGAAATAAAATTTTAGAGCCGTTTAAATTTCTACTTTTAATGTCATTCCTTAAAAAAAGTCTAGTAAATGGTTATAACACTTTTGCTAAAGGGAATACAAGCTTATCTATAAGGGAATATTTGGAGTTTCACAGACATATATGTTTACCCAAAATATAGTCAACATTTTTAAAGCATTTTTATGATGTTACTTGCTTGTTGAAAACATAATTTCATGTAAACTTATTTTTTTTGCGGTACTATTATTATTGAAAAAGTGCCTTTCTCGCGCATGTTTAACCTCCTTATGCCTCTGAACTTAATTTCACGGAGATATGGCCACGCCCCGCACAATTTTCACCGAAATCGGCCATCTCCTCTTCGCACATTTTGCACACACACATCGCAGATATGATTGTATTCGAGAGTTACACGCACTTAAGTTGTTAAATTTCACACTTTACATCTGTTTATTTGGCATTCCGTTTGTGTGGTTCTTCAGTTCGATTTCTTCGTTTGTCATTCCGTCATTCCGTCACCTATTCCCTTATTGTTGACCTTTCCGGAAGCTGTTGCCAGCCACTTTAAAGTGGTCTTTATCTTCTAGTTTCACCTCTGCACTGAGCGATAATGCTAAAAAAAACCTAAATATGATAAAATTTATTTAATAATACCGCAGGATTCAAGTCACTTACAAAATTTTAAAATTGTTAATTAAAATCCAAACTTTTAAGTCAACAAATAGAATGAATTGTTATGATTTATGTCAACTGAATTGAAAACGAATCAAAAGCGTAAATTATCGTTATTTCTTTGATTAACTGCTATATTCATAAACCTGAATTTCAAGTACAAATGCTTGATGTAAGCACATAATTTTTCTGTCTGCATCCTGGCACATCCTTTTCAACTTGTTCTTGTCCGTCATGCCCATCGTCGTCTATTTGCCGAAGGTCCATTCGCACTTTGTTTGCACAACAGCAGAAGTTGAGACCCCGAGGCTCCTTGCGAGCTGTAAAAAAGGCAACAAACGCCGTGTTCGTGGCCGTGTCCTTTCCCGGCTACAATGTCCTGGTTCCTGAATCCTGGATCTGCAGGACACGGGGCGTTAGTTTTTGAGGCAAATTGTGTACAAAATAAATCGACTCGAGTGGTTAACCGCAGCTGGAACATCGGAAAATCGAGAATGGAGTGGGTGTGGGTGTGAGTGTGAGTGTGAGCATCCTTTCAATTTTCTTTTCTCCGGCGAAATTGCTACTTGCACGTTGTTAGCCCTAATTTGAGTGGCCATTGAGGAGCACTCTTTTCACCTCGGCTTTCTGGCACTGGCTCTAATAAATATTTACTCGAGAGATCCTTGTCGTATGTTGTGTCCTTGTATCCGTATCGCTGTCTTCGTGCAATACAGGCAAACTATTTTTCTTTCCCTTTTTTTATTTTGTTCGTATTTGTCTTGAATTTTTTTGTATTTTTATTTTTCTTCACACATTTGGCTGAGTCGCCCTGGGAGCCATTTGGTTGTCAGCGCCTCTTTTTCTTGGCCATTGTGTTGGTGTCTTGTTGCCGACTTAGTCATGAACAATTTTTCCCTGCGCTCTGAAAAGTGGATTTAGTCTTAATGGCGAATAATTGCAGACAAATTGGTTTCCCTAATTGGTATCTCCCCTAGGACAAAAAATAACAATGCAGCGGATAAGCGGCTTTGAGAGTAATTAACAAATTAACTTATATCGGTTAACGATTGTAAAAGTTCGATAAACACTTTCTTTATACAATGATAAGCTTAACTTTAATAGCAGTCATCAGTCAATTATAATTTTAATCATGCCTAAGGTAATTAGTATGTATGTATAAAATAAGCAATACTTGTGATCTTTGTTGGAAAAGGTTCCTTCTCACGCGTGACCTCGCCGACTGTAAGTCAATCGCACCAATTTTCGAAAGCCAAAAAATAATTACCACAAAGTAGACGGAATAAAAAAAAACCGAGAGAAAATAAGACCACAAAAAATAGCAGCACAAGCGATATGAATCTTTGCTCTTCAGAAACATAATGAACGAGGGGTAAGATATTTTTGCGATATTATTGTGCCCCGCAAGGACGCACTTCCGATACAAATCCTTGCACATTTCCTGCCCGTCCGACAAAGGAAATACGATAGTTTTTCGCACATTTTTCCTAAATAAGAGAAGAAAACTGCTGGGAAAATGTCAAAAAAAAAGTGTACACAAAATGCTATATCAAGTGTTAATTATGTGACAATGAGTCGCTCAAAAAAAAACTAGAAGAAAGAGAAAACGAGAATGGGAACAAGAACGAAAAGAGCAGCTATTATTTTCTTCATAAATTTTTAATTAGAAAACCACTAGTTTGGGTTTCAACGAATCGAAACGAAAACAAATATGGACGGATGATACGCGTGGTTTTCATATTTCGGGTTCGGGTTTTTTTCCCAAAATGTTATTTCCAGCGAAGTGCAACCGAACTGCAAGTGGCCCCGCTGGATAAACAGATAAACAGAGAGCCAGAAATTGATGACAACAAGTGGCAGGCATTGAAAGGAGCTCGCTCGGTCCTACCCTGTCCCGTCCCTCCAGTCCAAAAATTTAAGCCAGCTGCATGATCAGCCAAATGCAACCTGGACCACTACCACTGCCAGCCACTCCACTTCAGGCTGCAGTTGCACTCGCAGTCGCAGTCGTCGTCATTTTCCTAGGAAGCACTCGAGAGCGGCGTGTAAACAACTTGCACAGACACAGATACACAGATACAGCTACGGATTTTCCAGCCTTTTGGCTCTCAGGGTCCGAGATGGAGCCGAAGATTGGAGTCCGCCAACTACCAACTACCAGCCACAAACTATATAAACCTACAAGGCTAGTCAGCGCATCAGTTAAGTGGCTTTGTTCGCCAGTTTAAGCCCAATCCAATCCAAATCCAAACCGAATCCCAATCCCAAGCATTTTCTGCATGATTTTGCAGTTAAGCCCCCAGAGGGCAAACAGCATTCAGCATTTGGGGCCAAGTGGCATTCGGGAAAAAGTGCATTAGATGGATGGACAGCAGACGAACATGATGAACAATTTTTAAGCCAGTCAGTGGTAAAGATGCATTTGCCAAAATCAGTAAGGCAATAAAGATTGATGGTTGGGAAGTCTGATTCATTAGAATGTCGAGCCCTGGGAAAGCATTCGATGAATGCCGGGAAAATACATTCAACTTGGGAGCCACACTTAGCGAGTACTTTAATCTTACTTAAATAATTTTAATTAAAATAAACAGTATGTTCTCACAGAGTCACTTAAATAACATATAGTAATAAATAAATGCTAACATATAGTAAAAACACCATTATGCTAATTGTAATCCGTAACTTACATCATCCGATGAGTACCTTTCCAATTTATGTCTTTGCCCACATCAACGGTCTTACAAACAAAGAGGAAGAGGAAATACCCCAATGCTTCATTTCATTTCCCATCATCATTTGCAATTACCCCGACAAATTTTGGCACTTAAATTGCCGTTAATCGAATAAAATGCCCAAAACTAGAGAGACCTTCACTAGGACTTGAGTCCCTGGTCGGGCGCCACTTTCGCACACTCATTGCGGTATTTTTACAGCGTTGCGTGTGCGCAAATTGAATATTAAACGTGTTAATCCATTTTATGGCCACGCAAAGAACCCAAAAGTTGGTGTAGCTGCTAAGGGTCTTATTTTATTTGCCGATCTTAACACACAAGCACCCATTTCATTGGATGGTGCGGGGGTGTTCGGAGGGGAGGGTGCGTGTTGCTTCGCCTTTAAAAGGCGTTTGACTTTTTATTAATTTCCCTGTTGACAGCAATTTGCAACGCTACACAAATTTGTTACCACCGAAAAACATACAAATACAAATACACACATATGCAAACGGGGAAAGAGGTGAAAAAGGGGGTAGCTTGAAGTTTTCGGTTGTTATATGTGTTTGTAACGAAACGGCCGGAAAAACTTCCGCATGTGTTGATGGGTTAATAAATATTTGAGCACACACAAACAGGCATTTTAACACCCTGCTGCCTGTGTGTGTGTTTTTATATTTACCGCTATTTCCGCACAGCATTTACAGTGTTGTAAAACGTTGCCAGCCGAAATGGACAGACCACAAAAGGGTTGTTGGTCGTTTGGCTGTTCGGTTTGCCGGTTACGAGTTAGTTGCCCATTTAAATGGAACAACGTTCAGACCGACAATTTGTGAGGTGGCCCAAATTGGGGAGGGGGGAAGGCGAAAAGTCCTCAGGTCCTAACTGTGCACTACCCGTTTTATGGCCAAATGAATTTTACAAAAGTGAAACATACAATTTGGCTTGGTTTCTGATTCTTGGGGGAATGGGTTGTTCCACAAATTCTATCGATAATTTGACTGCGGACGACACAGTTATTGTTATTGATTGCCCCAGCCTGGACAAGTTGTGAAAATGGCTCAACGAAGACCTAAACAGAATTGGAAATTTATTTTTTTAATTTACTGATATTGTTTGAAGCAATATACTTATTTATTTGAGGGCAATATATTTAGTTAGCATTGACAAGCAATAAGCAATCCCCCCTCAAGCGCCATTTGAGCACTTAAGCACAAGCAATGGCTGATAATTATCAGAACTATCACTAAGAACGACGTTTTCGAAACTCCGACTGCAAAGTCCACGGCTTGAGTCCACTAACCCAATTCCCCGAACAATTTCCCCACATCGCTGGTAACTCGATATATGCCATTGCTGCCTGAATTTCATTAGCTAATAGCCACCTATTTGAGCCACGCCCACTTCGCCAACTACACAACCCAACTGAACGGGAAATAATGTCTAATTATAAGGTGAAAATACGGGGGGATTGGGGAGAAATGGTTTGTGCGCAGCAGCGGCAGAGGAAAACGGCGGAAAAAAGTTAAGAAAAGCACCTACCTCACTCAAGTGTCGGGCGTATAAACAAATTAAAGGCAGAATAATGCAAAGCGAGACGGCAGAAGCGTTTTTCAAGGGGCCTGCGAAAGGAAAGGAAAATCGCACTAACTACCCAATTATTTCATTCAAGCTTCACTGCTCCGCTGCCGAATGGATGGAAAACCAGAAACGGAAAGCTTTCAAACAAACAACAAAAAAAAAAAACTGTAGAAGAAAAAAATGAAGGAAAACACGGCTAAACAACAACAAGGAAAAAAGGCAGAAAATCAGCTTGAAAATCGAAATACAATACACAACAACAATGCGTCAAGTGGTTGGGTGGGGTGGCGCAAAATTTGGAGGCGGGGTTTTCAAGGCGAGTAAGCAAATTTAAGCACAGCTCGGAAAATCAATGGCTGCAAATCTGGGAATAAAAAAAAAACACCAGCAAAATTGGAAAATAAGCGTAACACAAAACCAAAATGGGGAAATGCCCGCAGCCCCAAATCACCCCCATTTTTTACTTTCCACTGCTTTTCCCTTAAATTGTCATTGTCTGATTGTTGCTTTTCCCTTGGCGTTTCTTATTGTTGTTTCTGAGTTTCTCTGAGTTTCAAGCAGAACAAGGAATTTTGCGAAAACTTAGGATTCACATATTAAACATATTATATATATTTTATTTAAATTTGCAATGAAATTATTGGCTAAATTTGATTCTGGTCAAGAATATATACTTCTTAAAGTGTTCTTCAAGTACTTCGGCTCAGAGATAATCCCTTATTCTTACTTATTTGTCAATATTATTTGTAGTTGGGAATTATAAGCACCCAACGTAAAAATTATCACGTTATTAAGTAAAAAAAACTTAAATTATTTGTCTAAAAACAATTGAATATCGCGTAAACTATTTGCAATCCTAATGCCTAATGAACGCACAGCTGCATTTTCTGTAACCATGCAAATTGTTTTTATTCTATTATATAAACTTAAAGTGGAAACTCTTGCTCTGTCTGTGCCGCTTCCATACACGCACACACGCACACACGCTACACACACACACACACACACACACACAGGGAGTTCCGCCATCTTGGAAAAACAACGCCTTTTCGTATTTATTACAACAGCGAAGGCAATAGGAATAGCAACAAAGCGAAATGCGAGCGCAAATCGAGTTAACGAGCTAACTGCGGGACGTCCAGCCACCCACACTTTTGCACCCCTCTCCTCTAAATAAAAACTCTAAAAACCCCCATAAAACGGCAGTGAGAAACCCCCTAAAACCCCCGAATATTGTCTTTCCCCCGCGGCGACGAACAACCACCCAGAAAAGTGGGAGACAAGCCGAAAAAGCAACCCCAAAACAAAAAGCAAGTCTCTCGTTGTGTAACAACTAACAAGTTGGGTGAAAAGCAGGCAGCAGCACAACCACCCACCCACCAGCCCACCAACCCACTTGCCTTGCCATTTTTCTTTTGCCACTTTGCTTCTTCAACTTATTTACGTCTCCATTACAAATAATTGCGCGTCATATTGGCTCAGCTATACTTAGCCCTCGCAATTCGCCCCAGACGAGAAAAGCCAACCCCCAGAAAAGCAGCCAGCAGCACCACCCAATGGGGCAATGTTGCCTTGACGCAAATAAATGCGTTTTTCTTTTTGGGGACCAGAAAAAAAAAAAAAAAAAAACAAAAAGAAAAAAAGAAAAAAACCAACCCATTTTTCGCCTAGACAACCTCCTCTCCTTGTAAAAGTGTAAGTAGTAAATACGCTTGAGTATTATTAACGTAAATGCAAAATTGCCAATTTCGAGTGTATTTCCTGTCAACAGAAATTTTTCTCTTTTTTTTTCCTCTTCTCTACAGCGAAAATAAAATTAAAAGCAGAAAAAAAAGGAAGAGAAGAGGGAAATTTAAATCGTTTGTAAGGGGGGCGTCGGTTTCCTTGGGCTTCATCTACTATTTACAACGCCTGGTGGCACCCGTGCGGCCCATCCACTCAATCGCACAGCTACTACGCAATTATACACTTAGAAAAATACTTATCTTATCATACTAAAAAGTAAGAAAATTAAGTATGCTAAGGAGATAGTTAAGGTGTTTTTAAAATGTTTTATAAGGTTAGTTTCAAGTAAGCAGCATTACTTTATCATTTCCATTAGTTTATAGGTGATGTTGTTTTGTTTTTTAGTATAATAAAGCACAAAAAAGAAAAAAAAGTAATTTATTTGATAATGTTAATCTTATCTTTGAAGCTTAAAAATTGAAAGTATGTCTATTCTATATATAATTACAACCAAATTTTGATGATAATGTAATCTCTTGAAATTTTAATATAACGCCTATATCATAGCTAGAAATCCCCGTTTTTTCCAGTGTTATCGAGTTGGTAAGAGGCCCAAGACAGGCATAGATGCCAATGCCAAACGGTGGTGCTCTCAATGGCGGTGGTTGGTGGGCTTTTATTAATATGTCTGGCAATTTCAATTTGACTTTATTGGTAATTTTACATTTCGTCTGTGGACGATGGCGGGGGGTCCTTTTTGCAGGATCTGCTACTTGGACGGCTGCCATTTATCAGGAGGAGTTCCCGGGGAGTCCATAAATTTCACTCGCTCGATGGGATAGGTTACTTGAAAATTGCAACAAAAAGAAATCCAAATTTACAGACAAACTATATAAAAAGATAGCTAAGGCAAGTCGAAAATTAAACAAAGGAAAACATAATATATTTAAATGTTTTTTTTGGAAAATATGCAACGTTACATTGCAAAATAACAAATATTCGCGTTAGAAATACATAAAATATGTTTGATTACGAAAATAAAATGTACTCATTTAAAACTGTTGGGAACATTTTTTTTTATGAATTCTAGTTTAAACAGTGCTTCGAAAACAAAAGAGGTATTTAAGTTGATTAAGTTAGTTAATACACAAGTCAATCTTTAAGAATTATAAAGCAATGAAGCCTAAAATTTTAATTATTTATAAATTTTTTAAAAAATTTCCAAATACAAACTATAGACAGGTAGCCATTTAACTAACGCCCGAACCTTAACAAATCGCACAACAAATTGGCATATTAATCGTGACCGCTTCGCTGGGCAGTTAATGAAATTCATGGAATGCCGCACAAAACAAAAGCCATTCGATCAAAATATTGCTTAATTGAACAATTAATCGAGGCACAAAGGAACCGGAAAGTATCCACGTCCAAGGGCCAGGACACAAAGGACACGGCCGTATATATTTCACCCCCACTCTCCGCAAAATCCTCTGAACCACAAAAACCGGAGAAAGAACTACGAGTACATATCAAATTAATTTAGGCGGAAAACGATTCTGGGAAACTCGGCGAAATGGGAATGAAAATGGATAAGGAAAATGGCAAACGGAAAAGTGGTGGGCGCAAAATATCGCATGACAGAAAACAGAAAATCAAGCAACTCATGCCCCGATTGACTTACCCGAGCAGCAAATTAAATTAGTTGACGAACCGAACAGAACTCAACGGAAAATAAGTGAGCTGGACCAGACCAAGCTCCACACTGGCAAAAAATAATGGAGACCTCAATTCGATATTGCAAACAAAAGATAGAGCTAGATATATACAAATTTAAAATAAAATCAAATTTCACACTTTCTTCTTAATTCGAAACAATCTTTTCCTAACCGCCTAAGCCTTTTTATTTTTCTCAGTGTAGACGACATCGATAGCTGGCCAAAGTGGCTGACCACTCATCGCCCTCTCTCTTAAATGTATATATATATTTTTATATATATGTACCATTATTATGGCTATTTATAAGTGTGCGAGTGCTTTTAAAGCATTTTTGCGAGGGTCTGACTTTGGCTTCGATATGTATAGAGGGCATATAGTGGAGGGCTGGTCAGCTGTCGTTCGCTGACCAGCTAATTGCTAATTGATGTGTGTCTAATTGTGCCACCAAAGTAGCCAGGCAATAAAAGCACCGCCCAAAGATATGTGTGTATATTTATAGGGAACTGAATAGGATCCATTGGGTGGTAAATTAAGTTCCAAATTAGTTCGTTAACATGTGCCTAATTTGTTGAACAGTTGGGCAGTTTTTGTTTTATGATTATAAGTTATCAGACAATTATTACTTAATTTTAGGCAGTTATAACCAAATGCATTTGTATTTATTAAGGAAATTTATTAAGCATATATAATTTGCAAAGCGAAGCGGTTCTTATTAATATTATTTTTGTTTAAATTCAAGATTCAAAATCCCAAAAACCCAGTAATCAAACTATTTGTAAGAGATAATAATAGATTGGTCAAATTAACTGGCTGGAAACCCAACAAAGAAAAGTGAGACATTCGTGTTCGTCAACCTCATCATCATCATCATTATCCTCATCGCATTTGTCATTATTATTATTCCTGTGGATCGGCTCTTTTTGGCAATCACAATAGAACGCCCTGTGCAACACGCCTAAGCCGATTCCCGTTTAATTTGAGACCGAAAAAAGGGCTAAACCACTTAACACCCTAACACCCTAATTGTCAAAACAAAGCCGGCACACGAAACCGACGACCTCGTCCTCTCGTCCTTTCGTCCGCTTCCTTCGCTTTCCTCTTCAAGGAGCCATGGTAGCCAAAGAAAATATTTGCCATCTGAGGGTGTGTGTGTTGCTATTTTCTCGATTCCGTTTTCTGGGAAGGTGCAAACGCAAACACAAGCACATTTAACCCTTCGCTTGGCTGACATTTGAATAAAAATCCAGGCAACTTGTCAAAATCTACGCGACACATCGAGTTGAATGGGCCATGGAGCGATTTTCCAGCTGCCGCTTTATCGTGTGCGAAAAATCAACTTCTCGAATATCTGCTCGCCATTGTCTGCCATTTAAAGGAAATGGGATTTGCCACAGGGATTGGGTTTTGGTGTTGGTTTTGGTTTCGGGCCAGGCTTTGTTGCTCTTCGGCATCGGGGGCAACATCCTACGACATGTGTTTAGCAAGCGCCAGGAATTCAGGCAGACAGTGGCGTTTGGAAAGGGGTCACAAGTTGGCTTAGAAATATGATTTTACTAACTACCCTTAAAAGGCATTAATATGTTCAAAAGTATATTTTAAACTGTCAAGCTTTTTCAGTTACTGTTATACGGTATTACAATTTATAAAAATTGTAGTTTTTACTTAAAGGTATTTTAAAATACAAAATCATAAAAAAAAAACCTCTTACCAAGTTTTAGAAATATTTTTGCCTTTAAAAAAACGAAGTTCTTAAAACTTACCTTAATATATTTTTAGGTCTGCGAGTTTTGTTGATTTGTTTGTTGAGCATATTATACAAATTATTATAAACAAAATCGTAAGCCTTTAAAAGAATTTCTTAATTTGAACGTATTTAAAAATACAAAATCATTAGATCATTATCATTAGTTTTATTGGTTTGTTTGCCTTAAATAAAGCTGATGACCAACCCCTGAAAACAAAACATTGCCAACGCCGCTGTCAGTAACTAATCTTGATCTCTTTCCCATTTTTTCCCCTTTTTTCGCAGAACAAGCTGCCGCACGTGGTCAGGAGTATGCCAGCAGTTTGGCCAATGCCAGTGGCGATGAGCAGTCGCCCAGCAAAAATAGCAGTTCGTCGGGCAACGGATCCGGGGGCTCGGGATCTGGAGGTTCCGGAGGATCAGGATCGGGATCGGGAGCTAACCAGACCTCCAATGGCCTGGGACATTTGGGCTCGCCAACGACCAGCAATGGTGGATCTGGCGGGGGTACTTCTGGATCGGGGGGAACTTCCGGTAGCAGCTCCGCCGCATCCGGCGGCAACTCTGCCGGAAACTCTGCCGGCAACCGCTCTTCGCCCGCTGGTCCGCATCACTCGGCCGCTCTGGCCGCCCACCAACATGCAGCGGCTGCTGCGGCCGCCGCTCATCATCATGCCGCTGCCGCCGCCGCCGCCCATCATGCCCACCACGCTCACGCGCAGGCACACGCCCACGCCCACGGCCATGCCCATGTTCACGCCCATGTCGCCCACGCCGCCCATGCCGCCCACGCCCATCACGCCGAGGCGTTTCTGGGAGCGGCCGGCGCGGCTGGAGGCAATCCCAACAGTCTCCTGGCCGCCCATGGCGGCGATGTCCTGGTGGGTCCTGGCGGCACCGGACCTGGTGGCAAGAAGAAGAACAAGAGGCGCCACGGCAGGACGATCTTCACCAGCAGCCAACTGGAGGAGCTGGAGAAGGCCTTCAAGGAGGCCCACTATCCGGACGTCAGTGCCCGGGAGCTGCTGTCCATGAAAACCGGCCTAGCCGAGGATCGCATTCAGGTGAGCAAAGCACTTATAACAAAATACCTATGGAATATATATTTATATTTAACACCTTCGGTTCTAAAGAAAAGAGTTATTGCCAAGGACAGGATTGATTACTAAGCTAATTTTAAAGTGTCAACTCCTGACTAGCTTTTAGGAATACGTGCAGAAGCAAATGTTTAAACGGAAAGGCACTTATAATATCATCGGGCACTTTTTGAACATCTAAAAATTTTAAAATCTGAAAAAAAAAGATCAACATTTATTTTTTTTTTGCTTTTTTTGACTGATACTGAGTAAATCAAGGATCCACCATTTTGGGCTGCTGTGTTGGGGTTTTATTTTCATGGGCGGACTGGGGCTATCACGTAGCACTGCAGAATCGGACTGAGGATGCGCGGTTTTCTGCTGCCATTTTATGGCCATTTTTTATGGCTTTTTTTTACGGGACTCGCAAAGATTGTAATCAAAGGCTGCTTCGATTCGAGGGGAGTGTTTCGCGGCCCCCCATAAAAGAAATTTGAAAATGGGGAGTGCAAATGGCACTTGGCAAGTGTTGCCACACGTAATGAGGCCTTGCTGATTACGTAATTACGAGTGCACACAATTGCAATTGCAACGTCCAAGTAGCGAAACAAAAACGGAAACGGAATGAAGTAAGAAAACGTGGCAGGCGGCACTCGCCGACACTCCAAAAAATCCACAAAAATTCGATACAAGAGCTCGTGAGGTGCGAGCTTTAAAATTGCAAAATACATTTTTTTAAAACGTCGGCAGCGGCAATAGAAACTGAAACGAATGCGACTTAAAAGCCTGAAAACAAGGGATAAATAAGTCAAAATTAAAACAGCAAAGAGTGCCACAATATCATGTAGTTGGGAGGGTGATACAAACTTTAATAAGTTATAAAAATTAACTCTTTGCCAATTTGAAAAACCTCAACAAGAGATAAATAAGTCAAAATTAAAGAAGCATAAAGTGACATAATACAATCAATTTCGAGAGTGTTTCTATCATAAATAGGTAATACAAAAAATACCCGTTAAAGAAATACTCGCCAATTTGTATCTACAACATTAGTTAATTAACTCTATCAACATGTATAACTGTTCAAGTAAATTTTGTATAACAAAGTTAATCATTTTACTAGGTTAGCATATAATCATTAGGCGATTAAGAACTTTAGTGACATCCCTTTATGTTTGGGGACTTTCTCTTAATAAATCAACCATTTTGCGGGGTTCCCCACTTTTCGTCACTCCCGTTATTCCATTAAGCACTTGAAAAGCCGCAAGATGGCGTGTGTGTGAGTGCATCCTGTTTTTTGCCTTTGTGTGCGAAAATCAAATTAACAAGCACAATTGGCTGAAAGGCATAAAGAAGCAACAGCAGCAACAACAAAAAAACACCGTCAGAATGAAAAAGAGAAGAGCTGCAGTAAATATAAAACCAAAACACTCACACACACATGCAAATACACTTCAATTAAGTGCAAATATGGCGCACAGCTATAGAAAAGTAAGGGGCAAAGGAGAGAAGAGGAAGGAGGATGCGAGGAGGAGAGGCAATCATTAGCAGCACTATAAGAATGGTAGGACGAAGGGGAAGAGGAAGAGGGCGCAAGAGGAAGTGGGACAAGGGAAGTGGCAGCCATGCAAATTTGCAAAAAACAACGGAAAATATCGACGCCACCATTAAAGGTTCTTTCTTTCTCTCTCATTTTATGCGTTTTTTGCCTGCCGTTTTTAATTGCATTCCATTTTGCGTGCAATTCTCGTATTGTATGAGTTTTTCAGCAAGTCTTCCCCTTTTTTTTTGCATATTATTTCCCCTCGAAACGGAGAAAAAGAAACATGGCCAAACATGTTTTGCATCTCTGTCTCTCTCTCTCGCGCTCTTGAAAAGCGTGCTCTCTCATTCACTCTTGTTGGCTTTTTGGAAGTGCTTTTTGGCTCTTGGAAGTTGCCAAAATTTTACCACTGCCAAAAGTCAACGTCCAGGCGACAAAGGCGTCACGATCACAATAAAGCCATTCCATAGACTTGCTTAAAAAAACATGGTCATCAAAAAAAATCTTTGTTTGTACCATTTGGGCTGTTTTTCAATTTTTTCATCATCACAGTATTTATGCTTCTAGAAACTTTTTGAAGTGTTTTTACAAACAGTTGGATGAGTAAATTACGACTATAAAACATTTTTAATTTTTGCAATTAGACATTTAAGTCGCCTGTTGAAAGTGCTACAATGGCGAAGCTGGAAGTTGCATTGTCTGCCAATTTTGCAATTTCTTTTGCTCTTCTCCTTTGCTGTTTACTATCTTTTTTTTGCTAATTTGGACACACACGTATGCACACATGCTAGCAGAGCAAAGTTAACGCAGAAACAAAGAGCGGACCATTCAAGAAAAAAAAAACAATCGCGACTTATAACAATGAAAAGTGCATTAAATGCAAAGAAATCTAATTGCACTCCACCGCATGTTCAAATTGTTCCAATTCGTCACAAGCAAAATGCAACAAAATTGCCACTTTCAGTTTGTAATTTTTCAAAAAACAAAAGAAACGACACTTGCACTTCAAAGAAAAAAATAAAGAGCAAGAGTTTCCTACTTTAAAATCCTTAAGTGTGCTTCAAGCAAAATATCGAGATTTTTGAGCTCAAAAATCAAGAAACAAAAGGATTCGGCAGATTTTAATAAAAAACAAAGGATAATCAGTATTCAAAGCCCCTTGTTTCAACAAATATCCGGTTATCCTTTTTAGTTTGTAAATGATATAGCAAAGGCTAGATTACACCACTCTATATTTGAAAATATGTTTTGAAAGTAGTAATCCACATATATTTCGAATTTGTAAAAACATTTTTAAAAATAGTTTTCCTCCTTTGTTGGCAAAGCTAGTCCTTTTTCAAATACTTCTATACTGCTGTAGTTATTTTAAAAGAATTTTTAAAGGCAAAGTTCGTTAAATACAAAGTATAATTGCTGTGAAATTGTAATCTTGTATCTAATCCTGCAAATATTAAATTTAATTGCAGACATAAAATCAAAGCAGTAATACGTATAAAAATGTATATTTAATTCTGCTATAAAACTTAAGAGCTAGCTCACTAGCAATTGCCAAGTGCGAACTACGAATTGCAACATCTGTACTTATTTTTTGTTTTGCATAATTTGGTTGCTCCTTGCATTAATTATTCACTTCAGAGTTTCTTTTCTCCTGCGCTTTTAATGAGCTGTTAATATTAACACACACACACAGCCCAGAAAAAAAATGAAATTAAAAATGATTATGCATAATTATGTAATTAACATTTAAACAAAAGAGGTTGTGGCTGTGCAACAGAAGCATTTAACAAATTGTGTACTCACCCTTTTCTCTCAGCATTTGGCAGCAGTTCCTTACAAAAAAACACACATTTAAATATGCATAGAGAATAAAAGGGTAGTGTTTCCTTTTGGTCTATAAATTTAAGAAAACTAAACGTAAAAACATATTTAAAAACAAAATTATAATTTGTTCTAATTATCTTGATAAACAAGGCTTTTACACTTGAAAAGTATTTTAAGTTTATAAAAAGTAAAAATTGATCGATAATAAATTAATTCGTTGATTAAATTACAAATTTATTAAATATAAGCAATACTATTCTTAAAGAGTGTCAGTTCTTCAGAAGCCAAAATTTGGCAGCAGCGTTCCATAACAGAGCTGTTTTTTAGGCGCATTTTAAAAAGTCATTTATCATGGCATTAGCGACACTGATTGAGTTTGTCCGCCCAGAAGAGTCGCACCCCGAACCTTGGGCATTATGGATACAGCTACAGATACAAATTTTCGAGGGCGGAGGATTCGAGGGGGTGTTAAGTGTTGTCAACTCAAGCAGATTTAATTTGCCATGTTTTTGCTTTGCTTTTTTCGTGCTGCCGCTCAAGTGCAACAATAAACAAGGCAAACAACTGTAAATGCAAATGTTGACATCACACCGACTGAAATGAAATAACAAAAAAATCGAACAAAAAAAAAAAAGAAATAAAAACAGGACGAAGCCGCGTGGCGGGGAATTTAAAGCGATTCGGTCCTTGGAGAATTGCGGCACATGTCGCTACGTCAGCGCAACCCTGGGAAAACTTGAACTTTTCACAACAGAAGATTAAGTTGTCCCAAGGGGAAAAAGGGGAAAACCGGGGCCGCCGCAATCTTGTCTGCGAAAATTGAAAATTGACCGTTTAATGTTGTCGGCTGGCAGCATTTCTTGTTAATGTTTAATGTTAATACTAATGTTGTTACTAATAAGTACTTGAAAAGCCGGGGGATGCGTGACAAGTGTTCTTGTCAAAGGGGGCGGCCGGAAAAAAAGGGAGAAAAGGGCGAAGTCAGACCCCCGGTAAATTAATTAGTTTTTCGGTCGCTATTGTCCTGATTTTTGTCGACGCCTTTGTGTGCGGCACTGAACAAACGCAGGATTTGATGATAATCCCTGAAAAATATTGTCGGTGGCGCAAATAATTTCTTAATTAATTTGCAGTTCAACTTGAACTGCAGCGAGTTATTTAGCAAGTTGTTAATAATATTGATTACCAACTGATGGAATCATTTAATAATACTAGACAATATTTTAATGGTTTTTTAAAAATTTGGGGTAATAATAAGCAAGTTGATTCTTCGTTAAAATCAAATCAACTAAAAATATTGAAATTAAAGCATTTGTATGCTCTTCTAATTGACTTACTTTCACATTATAATTGCATATTAAGTTGCAGGGCCAGAAATAGTAGTTGATAAGTTATCCGAGCTGCCTGCAAAAATAAGTCACTAATTTGGGGTAACCCTTTCTATCGTTTTTTCGTTGATCCTGCAGGTGTGGTACCAGAATCGACGGGCCAAGTGGCGGAAAACGGAGAAGTGCTGGGGCCACAGCACCAAAATGGCCGAGTACGGACTGTACGGGGCAATGGTGAGGCACTCGCTGCCCTTGCCGGAGACCATCATCAAGTCGGCCAAGGAGGACGAGTCGGTGGCCCCCTGGCTGCTCGGCATGCACAAGAAGTCGCTGGAGGCCGCCGAGCTGCTGAAGAGCGACGAAAGCGACCGGGAGACCCCCACTTCCGATGACACGAACACCAGCTACTCCGCCGGCAGCACCCACAACTCGCCGATCTCCAGTTTCTCGATCTCGCGGCTGCTCTTCGATGCCCCACCGCCGGCGGCGGGCTCCAAGGGGCACGGGCATGGGCACCATCACCACCAGAAGGGGCACCACCACCACGCCCATGTGCACGCCCAGGCGCAGGCGCACGCCCAAATGTTGTTGCACCACCAGCAACAGCAGCAGCAACAGCAGCAGCAGCAGCAACAGCACCATTTGCATGGCGCAGAGGTTTCCTTGCAGCAGCAGCAGGGATCCGCAGCAGGATCAGCGGCTGGGCCACCTGCCCACCATCCCTACAATCAGCAGCAGCACCTGCATCACCTGCAGCAACTGCAGCAGCAGCAGCAGCAACAGCAGCAGCAGCACAACCACCACCACCAGCACCACCAGGTGCACCACATGCACCACCACAATGCAGCGGGATACGCTGAGGCGGCGGTGGCCGCGGCAGCAGCCGCAGCAGCTGTTGCGGCCGCAGCAAATGCCCGGAACGCAGCAGCCGCCGCAGCAGTGGCAGTGGCCAATGCATCCGCATCAGCATCAGCATCCGCATCCGCATCCGTGACCATTGCCGAGTCCGAGGCGGAGGAGGAGCAGGACGACATCGAAGACATGGAACTGGACAAGGACTGCGAGGTGGAGGAGGAGGTGGAGCCCGTGGATAACGATCACAACAACGACAACGAAGGGGACGCAGACGCAGATCCCGAAATAGACATTTGCGACGACCACGACGAGGAGGTGCGTCTGCAGGAGCAGCTTCTCTTGAAAGTCAAACAGGAGCAGGCGCACCACGGACCCAGATGAAACATGTACATCGATGTGTTGTTCTAAGGACAACGATAAATATAAATATATATACAGATACAGGCTAAATGCAATGAACATTATTTCGAGCAGAAATGAAATGAGCTTTTTACACAGGGTTGCTGTGCTTTAACACACAAATACGCAACCCAGTGTAAAAGTCATATATAAATTAAACACATTACATTCATAACTAAAATAACAAAAAAACCTAAAATTAAAGCCAGCAAAACATTTTTTTTCATACACCTAAGAAGCACACGTAATTAATCTATATACATACAATAACATATAATCTCTCATTTTTTTTAGTGTAAATATTAATTTATTAAAAGATATAAAAGCAAACAACACAAGACATTAGCGCGTAAGAAGAGCTGCAACGACTTGCAACATTTTTAAAATATGCTAAATGTGATTTAATTTAGTTGTCCATTCAGAACAAGGCTTTTTATGGTTTAAGACAATTTTTTTTGCCTATTAAATTAAATACTTTTTTTTATATTGTACGTTCCTTCCTGTAAAAAAATGTACATACCAAATCCCCTTTTCAATCAATTCAATATATGCATTAATATGTCAGGACCTCAAATGTAACCCCCAGTCCACTGCCTCTCATCGTTTTTCTCATATTTTTTCTCCAGTTTTGTAAAACAAGAACAATGGATGCAAAAGTAACTGCAAATCGTGTAATTAATTAAACAAATAAAAAACAAAACAAATCCACATACAATACACATACTTATATATGAAAGTTAGATGAAATAAAATGGATGATATAAAAAAAAATGGTTTAGTGTAATTTTCTTTTGGTACTTCTTGTAGGTCACAGCAGTAGGTGTTGCCACCTTTTGATCAGACTGAAGAAAAGGACCAGAAAAGATGGAAAGTGTTTGAAAAAAAAATTACAAAAAATAAGCTAGAAGGTTTTTGAAAAAAATCATTTAAAAAAACCTAGATAATGTTTAAAAACGCCAAAAAAAAAAAAAAAATAATAATTTTTCGTTATTCATTATATGGAATTGTTGGTTTTTTTTAGATTTGTACTGGATTTTCTTCGTTTTCATAATTCAAGTTCGTTTCGATTATGCGCAGATGAATTTGAGGCACTTCATGGTTAATGCAAATTTTTCCCAGTAATTGTTAAATTAAAAAAAAACAGCTTATTTTTCAATTGGTGAAAATTTCTTAATTTGCCATACTTTGCAATGTCAACATAATTACAAGAAATGTTATTTTATCAATATAAAATTCTGAAAAAAGGGGGGTTTTAAAAAAATCATCAGTCTGAAATAGAATAATCGTTCGGTATTAAAAATGCACATTTAAAAATGTTTTTTTAAAAAGACTAGAAAATCATTTTACAGTTATTGACATTAAAATTATATTGACATCTGATGTTACTATTTGCTTTCTACTTTCAGTCTTACATTTTTTACTTGATATTTACGTTTTTACATGTCAACAAAATTTTACCTCGCACATTACATGTTTATTACATTGTGTAATGCAAGAGATGTAACGTAAGATTTAAGCCCGGCGTAAAATATTTTTGTAAGTTACAGGCTGTAACGCAGTAAATATGAAAAGTCACGTAAAAGTAACTAACTTCCGATGTATTATTTAAAAAGTAAAAATAATATTGGTGTTACTTACAGGCTGTAAATTAATTAACTTGAAATGTTATATACATGACACATATTTTTACCTCAAATTAAAATTGTCATGATTCAAGCAGTTTTATCATGAACTGCAGTATACATCAAACATAAAATTTGTAAATAAACTAGAGCAGTAATTGTTTACTTGTATTAGAATGCATTATTTTTAATTTAACTGAGAATTTAAGACTTAACCGCAAATTATAAGTTTCTGGCCAATATAATTTATTATTATTATTATTTTTTGATGGCCTAAAACTGAAAATGGTAAATTATAATTTGAAACCTACAACCTACAAATTTAACGCACAATTTTTTTCCGGACCGCATATTATATGACTACTCTTTAGTAAAAAATGATTTAATGTTTTAATCGTAAACATATGTTATGTTTACTATACATTATTAATTGAAAATAATGATCTTTAAAATGAATCAAATAAATTTTCTCTTCAGGATTTAACAACTTCAGGAATTTGAGTCCAGCAAGTACTCTTTCATGTCGTGATCCCCAGATGACTGCATAATACAATCTTCGCTCTCTTGGGCATCAACGACGAAGATACGCGAATCGGAGATGTCAATGGCGACGGTATCGTCCGGATTGTAGACTACTTCGCCATTTCCGCCGGTTAGGAGGATGATTTCCCCATCCTCGATGACTATCTCATGCATGTCAACCCTCTGCTCCTCCTTGTACTTCGGGGGATGCACTGTGTAAAGCTCGTGATTGCCATCCGGTTGTAGGATAAACATGTTCACCTCGGAATCCACGTATATGAGCTCATTATCATTTTCGTCCTTTGCCGGATTTATGGCTTCGTCGTTAATCATCCTGGCAGCGGCACTCTCCGAAGGCTTCTCTTCATCCTGGCTGTAGTTTGGCTTTTCCGAATTCTCCGCGGCATCAGTTACCACATTTTCTCTCAACTCCCTAAATATAAAAAACACAAACTCAAATAAAAAATGCAATTGGTAAAAATTCTAAATAATATGTTTTTGGTTTTCGAGTAATATTATTGCCTTCTAAAGGCTACCAATTAAATATTTTGGTTTTTCACCCTAGTTAAGTACTTTAAAGTTCCTCATTCAAATGAATAACAAAGATAAATATATTATCTAATACAAAAAAACCACTGAAATGTGAAATCACATACGGAAAAATTTAAGTTAACTTGAGTTAAGTTGTAGCATCATTGGATGGCATGTTTTATAATAAATAAAACCATATGGAACTCACTGATCACTGACGGTCAACGGCATACTTTTCGAATTGGTATGCGATACGAGATACTCCAGGACTTTTGCGATTTCGTTGGCGTGAGACTTCTGCTCGTTGATCTCATTAAGCTTCTTTGCGATTTCTTCGTTACCGATTGGAACCAACTTCTTAAAAGTCTCACGTTCGTCGTCCTTCAAATTTTCCTTGTTCATTCTGAAATTCGAACAATTGATTTGATTGAATTTTTTGAAATCCTAGAAATTCAAAGCCTATTCCATCAGGGCATAAACGACGTAAGTTCGCTCGAAATAATGTCGTTTTAAATTGAGTTTCTATGCACATATAATAACAGTGGAATTTGATACAAAATGTTTGTAAACTTTTTTGCCCGATGTAGGTATTTATATTTATACATATGTATATTATATATATATATATATATATATATATATATATATATATATATATATATATATAAAACTTTTAATCACTTACCGATTATCACAAAGTTCTATTTGTGCTTGCGGCACAACCAAGACCGATCCTAGAATCCTCTGCCTTAACTTTGCGACTCCTAACCTTACCAAAAGTTACAAGTCCTATTATCATCTCTTTCTATCCTTCGGTCAGCGCACAACGAACAGACCTTTTCAGCGTCAGACCATCTCTCTCTATGTCACAATGCATAAGTTCACTGATGGGGTCTGCCACACACGCACATCAATGCCAATTCACCTTTACGCCAGATGTGCGACTCAGAAAAATCAGAAATATAATAAATTGAAGTAATCCTTTGAAATGCAAATGTTCCTCAGAAATTATTGTTTAAGTCCTGAGCTGCTCACTTTCAAGCGACTTAAGTAAGTTTGCCATTACTAATTTTCAAACGACATTATTTCTCGCGAACTTATGTCGTTTACCACCGACAACGAACTTACATATGTCACTTTATAGGGGTATTCTAGTCTAAAAATTCAAATTTAAAATTCTTATTATTTGAGGAGATACAGCCGATTTTGTGACGTGGCGTCCGAGGCATTATAAATGTTTTTAAACTTTAAACGCGATTTCTCGAAACTAATTTTTTTGAGGTAGTTTACATGATATTTCAAGTTCTGGTTAATGTTGATTAAAAGTATTTTTTTAATATTCGAAAACGTCAAAAAAAATTGGGTAATTACATTTTTTTATTTCAAGTCGACTGCATTTTGTTTTTTTTTTAACCGTTCAACTTGATAGCGGTATCTTTATCAAAGAATTAAAGCGACATAAGTCTGCCACAAGTAGTTTTTAAACGTCATAATTTCGCGCGAACTTATGTTTTTTGCATTAATGTTAAAAGCATTGGATTTAAAATGGCCCACATATATGCATTTTTAATGTTTAATATGTTTTAAATTTAGTTTAAATATTTTAGATATATACCTGATATATTTATAAATTTGATATTTAATTATATTTATATTTTTACTTTTATAAAGTTCCCCTATTAATATTTGTATTCTTGTCATAGGAATAAAGCCTTTAATAGCAAAGAGATAGTCTTGTACAAATAAAATAAATATCTTTATTGTGACATAAAATACTTGGCCTAAAAGCATTTAGAAAAATTGTTAAATTCGTACGTTCGACTCTTACAACATTCAATGTGTTTTTTTTTTTTGTTTTTGCGTGTTTCCTTATGTTTTTGGGCTGCTAAAAAGAAATATAAAACCATCGAGTCGAATTGACCGATGCAGAGATTTGATCTTAGGCTACATTTTTGGTGGAATTATCGAGTTACGAGTAATGATGTATGCTTGGCAAAGTGTAAAGTTAAGGATGTATCCGTTTGGAAAGAGAGAGCCTATCTGTGTGGCTGTGCCCCTCGGATAAGTGCTTAAGGTTTTGGCTTTAAGGCTGTTCAGGATGTTCAGGATGTTACGAGAAAATCATCTGGCAGTGGGTGATGAGCGAGGAAAGCATGAAGATCTCCTCGGTGAGGTTCGTCATGTGCTGGGGCGTGGCAATCAGCGTGGGCGCAAACACCGTGGCCAAATTATGCTCGTTCATCTTGTTCACGGCGTAATGGGAGGCCACGCTGCAGGCGGAAGTAGAAGTATATAAGTATCATTGGAACACAATGGTTACACAGCCAGTTAAACACTCACCGCTTCAGGTGCTCCAGCATGTACTGCAGGCAGCTGTGGTGGGCGGGCGGCAGGCGACGCACTGCCTCGGCCATGAGCTGCCGCTGCTCCGCCTGCTGGCCAGTGCCTGCGATAAAAGAGGTTCAAGATCAAGACAAGTTTGCAAGCCATAGTCCATATTCTGTTGCAGCTACTAACAAAATTAAAAAATTATTTACTACCTGAAGCAGAAAGCTAACTTTTGGGAAAGTTTCATCCATATAGCTTTCAAAACGGAGACTAGTTTACTAAGAAACAGACAGACAGACGTACATACGGACATGGCTAGGATGAGCCTCCTAGGGATGCTGTTTAAGGCAAATGTCACTGGAGTGTCTTCTTAACTTTCGACTAGGGTATTGGCAAGGGTATAAAAATCCAGTTTAGACTCACGTCCTGCTGCCATGAAGCTGGGATACGCCTGGAACGTGATCAGCGGCACGGGTAGCAGGCGGAGATAGAGCTTTAGAGTGCCAGCAATCACATTCACATTGCCGTAGGCTGTTTCCGACATGTCCGTTCGCTCGCCATCCCGATCCAGGGCCAACTTGAGTGCTTCGATCTCGTCCGCGAACCCGGACACCCGGTAGATGCCCTCCTGCAGCATGCCCCTGGCCTCCACCTCCTCCACGCAGCGCCGCACCACGAAGGGTATCTGGTGGTGCGGCTCCAGCTGCACCATGGTGGTCAGATCCGTGCCGAACACGCCGCGTATGCGTTTCAAGTCCGGCACGCACTTGGGCGGCACCAGTTCGGAGCACTTGCTGTGCGCCACGAAGCCGCAGGCCTCGCACTTGACGCCCTGCGCGGTGAATCCCCACAGGAAGTTGGCGCAGAACTCGCACCAGTTGAGCCCCTTGAAGGTGTGCACCTGTTTGCAGGAAGGAACTCGAATTAGTAAGCCTTTAATTGGCCCTTTTAAGCCTGAACGCACCTTGAATTGATGCGGTTTTTCGTACACCAACGGCATGGGATCCACGGCAGGTGGTGGCGGCTCCTTCTCCTGCTTCTGCTGCTCCTTCTCCTGCTCCTCGGCTGGCGGAGATTCCTTGCTGGCCGACACCTTGCCCAGTTCGTTGGACAGAGCCCTCAGCTTCCGCCCGTTCAATGTCATGTAGGGACTCTGCTGGTAGCAGTTCCTGGTCTGCTGGTTGATCTGCTGGATAATGGGGCTGGCGTGGAGCTGCATGTGGAAGTTGATCAATCCATCGGCCACCATGTCGTGGACCGTGTCGAAGCGTTTGTCCTGGCCGCGCAGGTAGTGGCCCACGCCGGGTTTGTGCAGCAGTTTGTAGTGTTTGGGGCGCTTGTTGAACCGCAGGCTCAGGGTGTAGTAGCCATCGGACTGGGGGCTGCGGCGCACAAAGTAACTGCCGTCGCGGGCATTGGCTAGCAGCTGCTCCGCCTCCAGGTGTCCCATCAAGCCATGATATTCGGAGCCGTATAGCCTTCCTGCCAGATTGTTGGCCTCCACGGCCTCCGCCGTACTTTTTGCCGGCGGCAGGGGCAGGGTACGTTGACAGCGCAGGGGACACGGAGCAGGTGCCTCCAACTGGAGCCTGTACACTGTGCGGAGTCACATTATAGATAGTGCGGATCATAAATTCACATGCAATTACTCACATTCCGGCTTCCAAACCTTCTGAACCGGAGAGCTGGGCTCCGGGGCACCGCCTATTCCCACGCCCGCCTCCGTGTTCCGGGGCATCCTCCTCCGGTTTGGCAGGTCAACGAGTCACAAGTCACTCAATAAACGGGCAGTTAGTGTCACGGAATGCGGCTAATTTAATCTAATTTCAATTTCATTATCGCTTTTGTTTTGGCGACCAGGCTTGCCACACTAGCCAAACTTTGGGGCGGTATTTAGCTTGAACAAAACTTGTTGGGTATGGCAGGGTTGCCAGACCAGGAAAACTTAGTGCGGTACTTAACTCCGAAAAATGTGTTAAGTATTTTATTAATTATAAATTCCTGTGATTTTTCTTAGTTGCCTACAATATATTTATATAATTAATTATATTATTATTGTTAAGAAAATATGTATAATTGCTGCGGTGTTCCAAAACCACAAAAAAAAAATGTTCTGAGCTATTAACTCCGAAAAATACCAACCAGGTTAAAATTTTAAGCTTCTATCACAAATTTAAATAATTTTGTTTTATTGTATGCAACCAATCGATATAAACAATTTTCATGCAAATTATTACAACTGCGATGTTGCCAATATCATTTTGAAAATTTTTTCAGAGCAGTTAACTCCGAAAAATATCAACTAGGTGAAAATTATAAGCTCCTATGATTTAATATGGATAAATATTGTAAAATTGATTTATATAACTATTTAATTAAATTAGGTTTAAATAACACAAGCAAACAGTTTTTTACACAGGTCAGTCAGTCTTTTTTCTTAATTGACTAAGCATAAAATTCCCCATGATGGTAATTAAAAAATTTGGTTCAACTTTAATCAGCTATTTAATTGAATATCCCCTCATTTCCGCAAAAAAATAAAAACACCAGCTAAGGTTTCAATTGGTTTAATAGAATTAAGTACGTTTCTTTTGTAAAAAGACCTACACATTCACTTGTTCTCATTTTATTATTTATTAAATACAAATATTAAATTATTTAAAAAAAATAAACATGTAAAACTTCAAAATGCGCATTTAAATTCGGACATACGCCACCGACGCATATCAAATTTAATTTAGAAATACTTTTTCGTGATACTCTCGGTGTATTCTTCCGTTGAAATATATAATATATGTATCGAGTGTGATTGGTACAAAAGAACGCCTGAACTAGGTGATATAATAACTGATTAACCTCGCTTCTTTTTAGAATAATACGCACATTCACAGACGCGGTTTGATTAGTTATGGTTAATCATGAACCTATGTCTACATCGATGGTTAGTTTTGGAAGTGGGAAGAGCTCCAATCTCTAGGTTTTCAGTATTCAGTTTTCTGTTTTCATCTGCCTATAAGGCACTTTCCCCTGTATATTTATATCTCGATATCCTTGGTCGTTGTCCTTGGTTTGTTCGTGGCAGAACAGCATTTATACGGAGGGGCAGAATGGCTAAGTTGGAATCACGGAGTTGGAACTTTTGGCGGAATGAACGGCTCAGCTAGCTTGGCAGGTGTATTTAGTGCTGTGTTTTGTGTTGTGTTGTGTTGGATAGTGTTGCTGCATCTATTGTCGTGTGGTGCTGGATTGCTGGAATCGGGCGGACTTGACTTAGCCGCTCATGACCATGCGCACAAATTCCTCGTAGTTGATGTTGCCCTGCTGGTCCTCCATGTTGGCCAACAGCTGCTCCACTTCCTCGTCGGTCAGCTTCTCACCCAGCGTGGTCAGCAGGTGACGCAGCTCGGCGGAGGAGATGAAGCCGCTGGCGTCTTTGTCGAAGTGACGCAGTCCCTCGATGAAATCATCGGCCGTATCACCGGAACGTGCCTTCGAGATCGCCTGGTAGATGGGCAGAAACACCTCGAACGAGATGCGTTCGTCGGGCTTCAGCTGGTGGGTGCACTTCTTCACGTCCGACTCAGTGGGATTCTGGCCGAGGGCCCTCAGGCATTCGCCAACCTGGCTCAGCTGAATCTTGCCGTCGCCACGATTGTCGAACAGGTTGAACGCCTCCTGGAACTCTGCGAAAGAAAAAAAAGGATGGTTATTAGGAAAGTTGTGTTATTATATATTGTTCAACTATTTCAAATTATGAACTCACACAAAATGGTTATTAAACAACTATTTTTTATGATACTCCAAAATATAATATATAATATTTCTTTGGAGGTATATGTTATTAGGGAACTTATGATTTGATATGGAATTTCAACTCAAAGAAAACCTTTTCAAGTCAGTTGTATTAGTCGTATTTATATAAACGACTTATAGTTTTAGATACTTAAACATATGACTAAATTAATATCATATAGTTTAAGGTATATTGTTCCGCTTTATACTCGTGGGTATAAGGAAAGGTATGGTATGACAACCTTTTCAAGTCAGTTGTGCCTGTAAGTTTTAATTAACTTACTGAACTCACAAAAAAATGATCAATTAATATAAACGAACTAAATTTCGTTTGAGGTATTAACAATAACATTTGTTTAAGGGTTATATCCTCCCGGTATATTGACAAATGGATCACCTTCCAGTGTGGTGAAGGTCTGCTTCACGTGTGCCGTGTAGTAATACATATTGAACCACTCCGATGACCGTTTTGCCAGCTACTGACTGCCTGAAACTCCGTTTGCCCGGATTTGGATAGCCATCGGATCGGCTCCAAAACCCCTACATCCCCACTCCGCCCTCCTTGGAGATGTGATACCCTCACTTTGCGGGAGAACTTCTCTCTTGAAGTCGGGCCACTGTTGACAATTGACATAAACAAACGCAGGAAAACCCAGCTTTGGTTTCGTTTTTGTGAATGAAAGCATGGAACGAAGCCTCTTTTGGTTCCACCGATAACAATTGCAGTCGTATTTCAACAATTGAAGGTGTAAGTTCTTAGGATTGGGGTTGAATGAAGTTACAAGTATATTTAATAAAGTATTTAACTCCACGCTATGAGAAGAATTCGTTTGAAAAGTGTTAAATATTGTGTTAAACTAATATATAAACATGTTAAAGAGAACCTCCAGGAAGTTTTTAAAAACAAAAAAAAAAATTTAAAAATGGAAAAAACCCTAAGTAAGTCTTAGGCATTCACATTAATCCTATATAAATAAGAGTGTTCAGCATTCGATGACCTATACAGATTTCTTGTTAGTTATGTTTGGTTATCATGCGCATACGACATCCAAAAATGGCAATAAAAACAAACGATTCCAGCACATTTTTGTCCATTTTAGGCGATGACAAAACGGCGACGACTGGCGATTTGAGACTAAAGCTCTAAAGATTGCAACGCCATGCCGACAAGGTAAGTTGGAATTGGAAAATACATATGGTATATGGTATATGGCATACGTACACGGTCGACTGCGGTCGAAAGCTGACGTCAGAGTGTCAGCTTGGATGAATTATCAGAGACCAATGACTTTGATTAAGTTATCACGGGGGATTGCGTAAAGATTCGATTCGGTTCGATTTGATTCGTTATGGAATCGGAATGGAACTTGGAATCGTGTTGCATTTTGACCCAGAGAAGGTGATATTCCGTAAATGGAACCTGGTTTGTTTATTTGGAGCTGGTTTTTTGACAGCCTGGCTCTCTTATCGCTCGCTTTTCGCAACTGCAATTGCAGTTTTATTTGAAACGAGCTGACGGCGGGTCGGAAAACCGGGTGATTATCCCATTAGCCAGCTCCCATATCTATATCTTATCGCTCACTTCCTTTCGCCTTTTAACAGTTGTTTTTCTTTTCATTTATACCCTTTCAGAGGGAGCTATGCTTTTGCCAAGTCTTTTTATTCTTAATTATTCGAGTTGATCTGTCTGTTTAGTTTATCATCCTACAAATATATTAAGAATCATGTACATATTCATTAAAATTGGAGGACAATCATTTAGCTTACACGGGTTCTATAGCTTAAAAGACTCTAATCGAAGTTTGTTGCCCATAACTTGGTTGTTTTTAGAGATAATGACATGATTCCTAGCATAATTATATATGTCATACACCAAGAACTTTAATAACTTGATTGTCATTAAAAAAAAACTTGGTATGCAGTGCCTATTTGCTACTATACACCCAGAACTTCCTAGGATTCTTAAAGACGTGTCTGTTGAGATAATGTAAGAAAACTTTGTTTGCAGTGGATTGAGGCGATTCCATGAGGACTTATCCATTGTAAGCAATATATCCAAGGGTATCATAAACTTCGGCTCGCAGAAATCCCCGTGGCATTGCTGATTTGTAGTGTTTTTTTGGCGGGTGAGTCACGATCGTATTCGTATGGCTGCTTTCCAGCGTATTTGCTTTATCAATGATTCATGTATATGAATACATATATATATGCCGCATTCGCCGATTTAAAGCTGTGTAACACTTACACACACACCTTCGTGCGTTCGCTTTCACACTCCCGCATTCCAATGCAGAGTGGGAGGGAGAGGGCGCGATGTGCCAGCGCATATATGACGATATATGCCAATAATACCGTTTAATGACCGATTTTTGACCTTTCTTTTGGAACACTCACCAGCCAATTGATCCTCGGTGTAAGCTGCCTGCATCGGAAAAAAAAAAGAAAAACAAAGAAGAGAACTTGAGTGCTCCGTTCACAACACGCCCAAAATAAGGCGCTCCGAACAACAATAAACAATAAACAACAACAAACAGTGCTGCATTAAACACTTTGCGCTCACCATATCGATTTGTTTTTAGCTAGCTGGGGGAAAACAACACAAAAACACGGGATTAATTCGACGACGAAGCAAATTTATATGGTATAAGTGTGACCGTAGAAAAGTTAACGAAATATGCCTTCTGGTTTTCAAAAATATACTTTTCATACCATTTTCATTTTGTGAATATACCATTCGATGCGGGTGTGGTCAGACTATGGTTTAAAGATTACACTTGTACTAAATAACGAAATAGATTATCGAATATTAAAAAAAAAAATTAATTGTATTATTCCTCATGAACCACGTTTTATTTCCTTAAGACATTTATCAGCTCCCCTCAGTTCAGTAACAAGGTACAAGACAACTTGATTTCTTAATCAATATGTCAAACACATAAAATCAAATAACAAAGATTTTAAAGCGTTTTTTCTTTGTTATTACAACGCTTTTTTTAAACTTTCGTTTGGTCATAATTTACGCCACATTAATAGGTTCCTCCACTTCTGAAGAATTCGCAGTTCATTAAATTCTCATCTCTGATTACAAATTGATGGTACATTTTCAGAAACCTACCTTGGTTACAAAAGGAAATTTATTATAGAAAACGTTTTCAGCTTGAAAAGGGCATCTAATCCTATAATCCTACAATATATCTAACAAACAAATTAACCAAATAACTAATAACCAAAAGTAAATAAATCTTCTGATATGTGAATTTTTGGTATTTAAGTTTTGGAAATGCCTCTAAAAGGTTCTGGTATTTTTAGGGAACGCCCCTATTCTTTTGTGGTATTTATTCTATTGGCAGTGTTGGAAAATATCAAAAGAGAAGCGGCACACGTGCCGCTCACTTTGTTTTTAAAATAATTTATTTGATTATAAATTAAACTTGGACAACCGCAGATGAGCAGCCAGAAGCTGGAGTACGACGCAGCCATGGGCGGTCGGGTGAGCCTGCCCACGCACGTGACCACGTACTTGTACGCGGCCGGGGTGCTCCAGGAGATCCGGAACCTGGTGTCCGATTGCCAGGAGACGACGCAGCGGAGCAGCAAGCTGATCTTCCAGACGCTGCCCAAGCACATGCGCCGCCGGGCGATGTCGCATCACCCCAAGCGGCTGCCGCGCAAATACCGCCAGGCGCACAAATCCCAAATGGGCAAGGGCGGCAACCAGCCGGTCAATGGGAAACGGCCCTCGAGGAAGTACCGCCGGCGGCCCAAGAATCTGATGCGCGAGTATGTGCGCCGGCAGAGGCGCCACCGCTGGCTGGAGACGCACATCTGGCACGCCAAGCGCTTCCACATGGTGGAGCGCTGGGGCCACAGGTTGGCCCTCGCCAGCTGCGACAAGACCTACCGCGCCTGCTATCGCGCCAGTGCGGAGCACTGCCTGCTCCAGGACATCTCCTTCTACGGCTGCGTGGAGTTGCGCGGTCCCTTGGACACGCTGCGCCAGGGATTCGCCCGACTAACCAGTCCGCAGTGCGGGCTGGGCATCGCAGCCAGGACCTTCCTAAGCGGACGTCGCGAGGGCAGCTTGGAGCTGTTCGAGGACGGCCGGTATCCACATGGCGCACTGCAGCGGGCCAGCTTTATGTGGCGGCCAAGCGTGGCGGATGAGGAGGAGCACACACTCTGGCTGTGGCTGCATCCCAGTGCCGCCCAAGCTACGCTAAAGCAGTTGATCAGCGTGTTCCAGCTCAAGTCCAAGAAGCAACAGAAGCTGCCTCTGAAAGAAGAGCTGGAGGAGCACAAAATGGAGGTGGAAACAACGGAGACTCGGCCCAAAAAAGACAAGCTTACCAGGAAAAGCAGCAGGCCAAAGCAGGAGAATCTTGGCCAGGGAGATGAACTAGTTGAGGAGGTGTCCGAGAAGAAACCCCTTCGCTTCTGGACACAGACAAAAGCCTTCGAGCTGCAGCCCAGTTACTCCAATACCGATGGCACCCTCCATTTGGTGGAGCTGCAGCGGCAGTTCAATCGCTTCCGTCTGACGGGCCCCACCGCCCAACGCGTTTTGGCCGCCAGCCTGCGTCCGCATCGGGAACAGGAAGAGCTGCAGAATGACCAAGCCAACTACTGCCAAGCGGCTCTGCAGCTGGGCTCGCCGGCCGAACTGCTCTCCAACTTAGTGATGGGTCTCCAGGTGGTGGATCCTCGCCTGCAGCGACCAAAGAAGCGCACGAAAGCGGAGGGGAATGCAGCACAGTCACGATCCCCGGGGGATCTCCTCGTCAATCAGCCAAAGAATCTCCCAGAGAGTCCATTGTGGAGCAGGGAAGTGCGCGAGCGGTTGACCAAAGGCATCATGTCCACCCACACGTACGAGCAGCTGCGTCAACAACATGCCGTGGTGCCCGGCGCTCCGTGTGCCTTCGAACAGCAAATGCAGGCCGTGCCGGTGATTCTCGTACAACGACCCGGATCTCAGGACTCCAGGTACAAGAGATTGGCCTACGGCTGCGGCTGGGATGTGATTGCACCGGCCGGATACGGCATGGCCCTCTGGCTGACGCTCACCATGTGGGGCGCTCGCCCGGGCGGACTTAGAGAACTGGATTCGGTGGCCAGGGAGGCGGGCACCGAGATGCATTTGCCGGATACAGTGGCGGGTAAGTTTGTACCACTACAGTGCCTATTCACTCCTATTAATCACTGCCTTTTGTTAACTTTTAGGCATTCAGCAGGCTGCGGCTTCAGCGGATGAGCTTCGTGGCCGCTACTTTCGGCTGCCGCCGAACAAGCGCACCAACTACCGAAAGCTGGCGGTGGCCAGTCCGTTCAGTGCTCCCTGGAAGCAGCTGGTGCGCGACTGGCGCTCGTCGCCCAGCGTTTCTACCGCCTACTATGTGCTGCGCCATCGCCAACAGCTGGAGCAGATTGCCGAGGCATTGCGAAAACGTAGGCCTCTGTCGGAGCCGCTGCCCGACGAAGAGGCACTCATTCAGATCCAAATCCGAATGATATCGCGTGGTCATGTGAAGAGCAATGCCCTGATTTGTCTGCCCACGGCGGCGGATCACAAGCAGCGCTGGCGGCAGATCAAGCGGAGCGACCAGGCCCCCGTTCATGTGGAGCCACCGCAGCCGGATTTGAATGAGCAGCCGCGCAAGGAACTGCGCCAGGGGCACAAGCTCAAGCTGAAGCGATTGCGGGCGCGAAGGGTGCGGGAAAAGCGACGCCTGCAGGAAACGGCCACCAAAAGAGTGCACATCCGGGCGGCAAACACGGCTCACCTGGTGCGCGCCCATCTGCAGGAGATGTGCCGCCTGTGGCTGCCCACCGATCCGGCGGAGATGAGCGGCAGCGTGCGCCGGCAATGCAGCCGCCAAGTCTTCGGCTACGTAAGCTCGGCCGAATTCAGCTTCACGGAGGCCCTTGCCTGTGCCGTGGGATACGTGACGACTGGAGGTCTGCGGCAACTCATCGGGGAACTCCAAGGGCCGAGCTCCAAGGGGCCCCTGATGTGTCTGGTGCGCGATCCCGATAGCCGGGACTACCGCTGGGCCAGCTTTCAGATCAATCTTAACGTGGCCAGTCCAGCCTTTTAACCTGATCTAGCCTTGGGCTTAGTATTTCTAGCTGATATAGATAATAGATAGTGCTATCACATAGCAAAGAACGACGTTTGAGCTGTGTTTAGATCGGCATTTAAACTCCTGAAAAATTAAAAAAAATTGATTTGCACTCCTGAATTTCTTATCTCATTGCCTATAAACTAATTAATTGCGTAATCAATGCTATCATGGGCTTCCGATAAAAAATAAAACACCGTCGAAATTTGTTGTACATAATTTAATACTAATTTTATTCAATTTAAAATTACTTGTATGTCATCTTTGCTTCGTTTACCATCAACTTTTTATTTCATTTTTGTATTTCAATTTGTATTTGTAATGCAATGAACTCAATATTGAGCGAATGTCAGTGTGGATGTGTGTTTGGGTGTGTGGTATGAGTATGAGTATGGGTATGGGTATGTTTGTGTGTTTTTAACAAAAGGATTTCGCGCAGAGAAATGTTTGAATTTTGCATTCGTTCTCATTTTCGTATATAAAATGCGACAATGATTAAAAAATTGCTTACAATTTTTGGTTTTGCGTTTTGTTGTATTTTGTTGCTGAGCATATGCGTTCGGTTCGCACACATCCATAATATATAATTTGTAATTTATAATATTCATTCATCGTACACGTTTGTCGAATCGTCTATCCACTTTAATTCGTTTGTAATTGTTGGTTTACTTGATTTGTTGTTTAGTTGATGCGGTTATGGGAAATGTATTTGAAATGCATGTAAATTTTGCTTTTTGTTTTCACTTTGTATATATATTTATCAGTTATTGAAATTGTCTATATACTTACGAGTATATAAGTTGTTCATTTTTTTTTTTTTTTTTTTTGTTTGGTTTTGTGTTCTTTTCATGGGAGTTAGCAGCTGCTTTTGGTGTTGATCTCTTTATTCTTGTCTTGTGCGTTAAGTTTCTGTCTGAATATTTCAACGTTCTTCGAATTCCCAACTCGTTTTTCATCGACGCTTTCCCAAAATGTTTTCAGTGATTTTACTTGCTTAGATACAGATACATAATTCCATTATGTAAACTCTCTCTTATAATTATACAACTTAGTTGAAACATTTAATAAATATTTCTTTCTGCTCACTTCTCATTCGGTTGTACGGCATAAAATATGATTCGATCTTACGTTTAACTAAATGTTAAGGAAAAAACAATTAGATTTATTTATATATATATGATTTATGTGGCGTATGTCGTATTCAAGTACAATTGCTAAGAGCCTACGCAAGTACAAGTTTCAAACTGAATTTCATTCGCAAACTTTGGATATATCCGACCCGAATTCAGACCCAAATCAAGATCCAGATCCAAATCCGAGTGTGAGTGAGTGAGTGTGTGCTGAACTACTTATGGTTTGTTCGATTTTGGCTTCGTTCGCCTATGCTTGCTACCACATTACATTTGATTGGATTACGAGTATTGAATACGTATTCTTCTTGAACTCCCCGCGCCTACAGTTAACATGCATTATATAGACTTGTAGACTGGATTATGATTATGGATTATAATCGGATTCTCAATTTATCGATTCGCTTCTGGTTACTTCGTCTCTATCTTCTTTGGTCTTTAGCAAACTGATGCTTTCTGACTTGAGTTGCAGCTGTTCTTTGGGATGGGGTTTTGCGATGGGACTTAGAGGGTTAGATTTGGGATTTCGGTTTGGGTTCGAGCTTGGGTTTGGGTGTGGGTGTGGGGTTCGAGGGGGACAGGTCGATAGCTGTCCCGATCTCTTGTCTTGCGCATCGTCTCCTTGTATAAAACGTTGAAATACTTTGAATTTGGTGGGTTAGTATACTATATTTATAGATATACGTGGCATATATATCTTTCAAAATGTTCGTTTTTTAACATTGTAAATTGTAAACAATTTGATGCTTGTCAATGGTTTTCCTTTCTCTTCTTGTCATCTCATCATCATCACTCCACTCCTTCTTGATTTTCCGTTTTGGTTTAGCTAAAATTTTCATTCATAAATGCCGGGATTCACTTGGAAAGATTTTCGTTTTCGATTGCTCCGAAAGTTCTCTTTTTCCGAGTGTTGCTTAAGAATTTCTGGTTTATCCGATTCTCTGCTATAACATACATACATATTATTATTTTTAGCGTTAATTATGTTTTTCTTTTAACATCACTACTAATAATCAAAAAATGGACATTTATAAACTTTTATATAATGTATATTAAAAATGTTTTTTTTTTGTTTTTTGTATTTTTGGCCATTAAATGCCACAATTTTCATTTTTTTCTCTTGTTTTTTTTTTTTTTCTTTTGGTATTATTTTGTTTTTAGTTATTTGTGTTTAGGGGAATTTGTTTTTACAATTGGCCATGAAGTTGTCTTAGCGCCATTGTTTCCAAGTTATTACAAAAGTTTTGTAGACCTAGTTAGTGAATTGTAGCTGAGAATAAAGAAACGAAGAGGTTCAATGATTGAATCAAGTAGAGAACATAAATAAAATGAAATAAAATTATACCAGTAAATCAATATTAATTCATCACAGTTTGTTGTTGTTCGGCTGTTACTGTTGTTGTTATTGTTTTTTTTTTTTTTTTTTTGGTGAAAAAGTCAGATCAAATTGATTCAGAAAGTCCTTTTGTTTCCGGGTTTCGTTACCGTTACCGTTTCCGTTTCCTGTGGCCGCGTTCTTCATGGCATTGCCTTGTGTGTGTGTGTGTCCCTGTTTTGTGTTTCAGTGTATTCGTTTCTGTTTTTCCCGGGGACTTTGACTTTCACGGGGATTTTCCCCACTCGCAGTCGCGAAAAAAAACAAGCGAAAACAACCATGTTTTCGGAATAATTTCCATCTTATTCGTAATGTGAATTTTTTAATCGATTTCGTTTTGGTTTCGGTTGCCGAAGCGGGTAATAATAAAACAATTATGAAATTAATATTAGCTTGCATTTCGAATAAGTAACAAGGTATTGCATCGTGTTAGAGGCGGAACTAAACTAAATTAAATTAAATTAAATATGTAACTCAGATTGAAAACATGTGCCGTGTTTTATGGTTTTAGGTTTAAGGTTTTCGGGTAAACTGTAAACGCTATGACTTAGTTCTTAAGTTCTCCACGAGTTAACAAAGTAAAAACTGAAACGGGGGAAATTCAACAAGCGATCTGCTAATCGTTATCGTTATCGCAATCTCTTATCGTGCAGATTGGTCCGAAAGGTTCGTTCGTTTCGTTTCTCATTTCGATTCGCTTTGGTTATTAAACAAAAAAATCATAATCATATCTGCATTAATGTATATATATTATATGTAGTATGCATATATGTTTTATACGTAATTAGAAACTAACTCTTCACTTGATTTCTATTTCTGTTTGCGTTCTGGGCTCGCTACATTTTGGTTTTGGTGCATTTTCATAACTCCCACATCGGCCTATATAGACATCGGGATATAGACATCGGCTTACTCCAAGCGTGCCTTGTAGGTGGTCTTCCAGATCTCGGCGAGTGTCACGGCACTGTGGAACCGATGGAAGATGCACAGGGGCAGTGTGATGCGCTGGATGATCGACCAGGGCACAAATCCGTAGAACTCCAGCTGAACCTGTGGGTGAAGCATGGTTAACCGGGTTAGTGGGTTGGCCAAAGTTCGGGGGGTTTCTGGGCTAATCATTAAAGACATGCAGGTGGACAGCACAGCAAGGCCAAAAAGCAGAAAACATTCAGTGAAACAATTATCAGTCCAGTGATAAATAAACCTAAACATTTAGTTATTAATTTAAGTAGATTTTTAAGGAAACAACGCCTATTTAGGCCTTAAGAAAAGAAATAAAAATTAATCAAATTTTTTTAGGAAACCTAATTCTTAAATGAAAAAAATATTAGGAATCTTTAAAAGAGCCTTGTTTTGAAGGCACTCATTTTGAAAACTATAAAATTTATAATAATTTTTGATTTTGCCAAGAAAAGGTTATTCTTTTTAACATCAATATCACTTATGATTTTTTTTAAGCAGTCTCATAACGCAGAAACGAAAAATTTAAAAAAATTTTTAGAGTCAATAATTTTTGAAGTTTTAACGTTCAAAATACTATTTAACATAATTTTGCCAAATCACTTTAAAAAAAATTACAGATTTCTTATTCCGAACAAATTGCATGCAAAAACAGAGAACACAACTGTGTATCAATCGGATGGGATATAGAATAACAATCGAATAACGAGAAGAGAACGAGAGCGTTAATCGTTTTACTTAACTCAGTCTCGCTTACGTACATATCTACTTACAGGATTGGCGAATACTTTTTGAGCTTCGAATGTGTAGATGGCGAACATGGCCACGTTGCAGATGAGTAGGAAGGTGACGATCTGGCGGCCCGGCTTGCTCCGGTCGTGCTCCGGCAGGTGGACGCGACGGCGGGACACGTCCGCGATGAACAGCAGCTGCAGGATCACCTGGAAGACGGCCACGCCCCCGGTGGTCGTCACCAGCAGGCTGGGCTCACTCTCGAGCACCTTCAGACTGCCGGCGATGATGCTGAACACGGAGTAGGTGAACAGGCCGAAGGCCGAGATGCGCAGCAATATGTCGTTGAGGTTCGACTGCTCCTCGCAGCGGAACTTCAGGTTCTTGACCCTTTTGGGATTTCAATTGAATGGCAAAACGGAAAATATGATTAGGGCTAGAGCTCGGATCATTAGAATCTTGTTCAGACTGCGCAGAGAAAATATCATCCAAAGGAGGGGCCTCGATTTATGAGCTTTACATACCTTATAATCTAATATATATACATTTTAAACTCTCCTATATTTTGTTCACAAAAACTTTAAGAATATCTAGAAAATTTTTAAAAATCTCATAATTTAGAAAACTTTCTATACTTTCTATACGTTTGTAGGGACGGATTTTTGAGCTTTTAATACATAGTAACAAACTGGGAACAGTTTCCTAAATAATAAACATTTAAATTCGAATTTAGGTGATTCAGATTTGCGACACAACCCCTACTAGATGGGTGCCGACATGCCTGGCCATATATTTTCTATGCGCAGCCAAACGACAAGTGTGTGCAGTGCTTCGTCCAGACCTGATGAATCCCACTATTATGGCCAGGATGGCGAAGGCCATCAGGATGCAGTGGCTGGCGTCGGCAAGGTAAATGGCCAAGAGCGAGAACTGCTGATGGCGCACCAAGACGAAGAAGAGTATCAGGCAGATGAGGGCTCCGACCAGCAGCAGGAGCCCGAAGAAGAGGCCCTTCGACGAGCCGACGCAGTCGACGCGTCCGGATCGCGCCTGCTGCGCCATGGCCACCGCCCGCCGCGACAGCATCACCTCCAGCCGGTGCTCCAGATCCTCGTCGTTCATCCGGCCCGGATAGCGGCCGATGTGCTTCCACATCACATACAACACCACCGCCCCGATCAGCGAGTACTCGATGATGAACGGATAGAGGTAGGGCGCCGAATCGTAGACAATGGTGCCCATTATATCGATGCGTCCGCAGGCGGTGGAGTTGAGTGTGCCGATGTTGGAGGACAGCGCCGCCGGGTAAATGCTGTCCAGGCTCTCCAGATTCTCGAAACTCACCAGGCCGGTGGCCTCCTCGTGGCCGAGATCGGTGTACGTCTGGAAGCTGTTCTCCATGGGTCCCTGGCCGAAGAGGTTGTTCATTATGCTGGCCGAGCCCTCGGTGCTGCTGGCCGGGCTCAGGGTGCTGGCCAGGAACGAGTCCACAAACGATCCGGCGTGCGAGGCGGAAACGGAAACGGGAAGTGGCGTGGCGGCGGAACCGAACCCATCGACTGGCGCCAGGCTCGGCGGCGCAGCGCTAGAGAGGATGCGCTGCAGGCCGCCGAAGGGCGAATCACTGCCGCTGGTCTCGAGATTCAGGGCGGCGGTGGTGGCGGTGCTAAATGGACTAAAGGTGGTGCTCGATGATGGGATGGCGGTGCTGGTCGGAGTGATGATGGTGGTGGCGGTGCTACTAGCGGCCGACGATGTCGGTGAGATGGTACTCGTGGAGCTACTGCTGCTGCCCGCCGTGGTGGCCGCGGTGGTGGCGCTGGTGATAAACTTCTTCAGCTTGCGGGCCATAGTAGTGCTGTGCCATTGGTAGTTCGGCGTGGTGAACGGCGCCCTGGTGGTTGTGGTGCTGGTGGTGCTTAGGCCGGCGACCACCTGCTGGTCACCACCACCCATGCCCAGGCTCTTCGAAATACCGTCGACGGTATTGCGAACCAGCTTGGACAGCACGTTGTCGCTCTTGTACACATCCTTGGGCAGGATGTCCTCGCCGTCGAGGACCTCGAACTCGCTATTGGGTCCTGCGTGGGTCCTCAGCACGGTGCCCGCATGGCGCAGTGCATGCTGCCGGATCGAGTGCGCAATGGAGGAGGCCCCCGCCTCCGGCTCGTTCTTCTGGTGGTAGATCGTGATCTCCAGCAGCGACTCCTTCACCAACGTACGGATCCACACGCATATGTTGGTGGCCACCACGTGCATCAGGCCAAAGCGGGCGATCACCTTGAAGCGGTGGATGTTCAGCTGAAGGTGGCAAATCCGGAGGTCCAATGCAAAATCCGGTCAAGAGTTCCGGAAAACCATACGGAATAGACGGAAAGACAGAGACAAGGCGCTTGAGTACGGCGGCGAGTTTCACGGGGATTCAAGTCGAGTACATTGATTACTTTTAAAGATTAGAGATTACGGGCAAAATTCAGCTCCAATGGGGCAACTGTAAGCCACTGGCCCTGCAGAGGGATCCATCAAATTATTATATCCAACAAGATCAGAAAACTATAAGAAGTATCTATGATTCTTCATTGACTGGTTGTTTTTTTTTTTTTTTTTTTAATTGTATTTATGTTTTTTATTGTTAAATTTCACTGTAAGTTGTTTTTTTCTTTTGTAGTAATGATAATAAATATATACCCTGGTCTGCCTTTTTAAAAAAAAATTTTTTTTTGTCTTAATAGATTTTTTATTGACGAATTTTACTATAAATTGGTCTTGGTGACAACACTCCTTATATTACCCCAAAACAACCAATATTTCCACCTTTAGTTTAAAAACCCTCTCTGCAGTGACAGTGGAGCGAAACAAAAACCAAACGCCCACCAAATGGAAACCTTAAGTATATAGACTATTGGTTATCATATCGTAACATATAATATATCATAGACATAGGCATGTACAGGTGGTATATAGGTATGCAGTTAGGTGAGCAAAATTAGCATTTTTGATTGGATTTGGTTGGCAGATGTACGGGTACAGGTTGAGTTAGAGTTTAGAGTTTAGTTAGAGGTAGAGAGTACAGTAGAGTAGAAAATGAGTTGCATATCGTACCTGAAATGGCGGCCTAGTCTGCGATCGCGCGAATGGGGCGGAGTTGTGGGATTATGTACACAAAAATGGTTCATTAAATAACTACGTAGCAAAATTTCGGTTTTTTTTTAAAAGAATGAATATGCATTGGTTGATTGATTAATTGATTGATGGATGAATGGTTTGGATGAATGAATGGATGTATGAATGAGCTGTGGCTGCCTGATTTGGTGGGTGCTTTCGATGGTCAAAATGCGTGTGGTGCTGTGGATCTGAACTCTGTGTCAGTGGGTCTGTGAGTTCACAGAAAATGAAAAAATCAAGGATCAAGACAATGTTTGGAGGGGTCGGTCAATCTGATCTTTATCCATAATGATTTGTTTTTTTTTTCATTTTGGAGGTAAGATTAGATCAACCACCTCATCTTTTAATTTATTTAAATAGTCTGTTGTCTGTGGCTTTTCCAATGTTCGTTTGAGAGATTGAGCGAAGCAAGCGAGTGATATATGGCAGATGATGTGATCAGCGATGGATGCAGTTGCAAATGCAGATACAGATGCGGATGGGTGAAAAACTGAACTCAAAACTGCCAATTAGACCGCCAATTATATATTCGTGGTGAGATTTGGATTGAGATCGACTCGGATCGGATCGGATCGATGAAGGTAAGTAAACCGAAACGGGAACCGCGACCTGACTTCAAATGCCGCGACCTAACATTAGCATTAAGTAGTTCTACAGAAACTAGGGAAACTAACCTCGCTGGGGTTCTTGAGGAGGAGCTGGGTTGGTTTCGTGTACTTATGCTGGTTTTACATTTAACATACGAGTATAGAATAGCCGTAGATAATAGCAGTAGGTAGTAGTAGTAGTAGTAGTAGTTGTAGTAGTAGTAGTTGGTAGTAGTCATACGCTTACAGTGTTCTTTAGTTTTAGTTTTAGTTTAGAGTTAGACACTGAGTTTTGGCCTGTCGACTTACCCGTGCATTCATGAATATAAAGTACATTTGCATGAAGGTGAATATCATCTGGAGCAGTGGGTTTACGCCGATCAGGATGTGATGGCATGGCGAATCAAATGGAATTTCGAAGAACGATCCAAACTCCAGGCCAATATAGATCATGGCGCCCAGTCCAAAAGCTGCGTGTGCGTTTTAGAGAGCAATTAAATAGTGTCAGTTCGGGAGGATTGAGTGTCACTTTGGTAAGTGTTCCATTTCCAACTCACCAATAGCTCCCACTCGCAGGAAAAAGCTGCCGTGCGTCAGATCACTATGGGTTGTCTTGCGCTTGCGCACATTCTTTGGGGTGACGGCCACCTCGGCATCCACGGGTGCTTCCTATATATATATACACGAAGGGACGGAGAGATCGGGCGATCAAGAGATAATACATATAGAGGGAACCTCACAACCCTCGGAGGAAACTAATTGATGCGACCTCAGCACTTGGTAACTAATTGACAAAGCTTGACAAGGTGAATAACTCAATTGTCGGGTAGGTCATGGAGAATGGCAGGTTGTCACGTGGAGGTTAAATGGTATTTATCTAGAATTCGAGTTCCACAAAGAATATTGGCCATTGATCAAATTGGTACCGAACCCATGTTTTTGATAAAGGAACTGCTACAATTAAACATATTTTTTATACTGCGAGCTTTTAAGCAAAAGATACTTTACATAGCGAACAAATATCTTATAAATAATTGAATAAGGAAGGCTCATAGCAAACCAGAAACTTGGCCAGTGTGTGCTATTGTAATATAGAAAACCGATCCCTTATTAGTTTAATATATATTTGAAACAGATTGTTTTCGAGGGTAATGTTTAAGTCAATTTAGGAACTATAGATTTTTACCATTTTAAACATAATAAATGAACTTTATGTCATTAGATCCTTTACAAAGATCATTTAATGATCACCCACCTGATATGCGGCGCCCTTGGCCGCCTTGCCAGAGTCCTTTGAGCCCTTCGCATCCTTCGAATCGGCCGGATCGGCATTCTTGGCTTTCTTCGACTTCTTCTCCTTGGGCTGGGGTTTCGGTTTGCTGCCACCGTTGCCGCCATTGCAGCAAGAGCTCTCTGTGGAAATATATAATGATATATATTGAAATTGGTCATTTTTGATATGACTTCCTTGTATTTAAAATTTTTTTGGGTTTCTTCTACATATAAAAACAATATTTCAATTCAAAGTTTATACATCGAAAATCCTTTATAATATAATCTCTTGTACTTTTTGGTAAATTATAAATTGATTTTTGTAATTTATATTGAACATTTTTTTTATTTTTTTTTGCTTTTATTGTTTTTTTTTATTAAGACATTCGCTAATTTAAGTTTTGGGTTGATGTAATGTCGTTTTGTTAGTTAATAAGTCAAAATTTATAAGTGATATTTAAATCAGCAGTTAAATATATCTTAACCAGATGAAAAACTTACCCTGCAGCAGGAAACAAAAGACGTAGAGAAGGAAGAGTATGCTGACGCCGTAGAGATATGTGAAGAATGTCTCGTAGTACAAAACCGGCAGTCGGTGGGTGGTTACATCGCTGATTACGTAGGCGATGCAGACGACAATCAGGAGGATCGCGTACACCAGACTGGTCACAATAAACAGCGATGTCCTGCGAAAGTGGGAATGCCCAAAGGTTAGTTCTCTGGGTGCTCAACTTCTATTTTAATGTTGGTAATGTACAGAAGAGTAAACATTGGGTGCGCGTAAATACGGAAGGTGTGTGTGTGTGTGTGTGTGTGTGTTTGTATACACTATATTATCATGTTGTGTGCAGGAACTGGGTCAAGATCTGGCCAGAAATCGGTGCTATAACTCCCCCTAGTTGACCCAGTGAGTGCTAATTTCCCACTTTTCCAATGTTGGTGTGAGTTCTGGTTTTGTTTTCTGTGTGTGTCTGGGTGTGAGAAAATGTCTGTGACATGCAGCCAAATCTCAAGTGCATTTTCACTTGACAGCTCAAGTACATAACCGCCCTGCAATATACCCTATTTGATGTTTGATTAGCCACAGATCTGCACAGTGGGCTCTGCCTAATATTTTAATGCTGGTCTAGGGATATTATAGACCAAAAATCTCGAATGATTTGCCATCTCTCATTTAAAATTATAATATATATATTTTAAATTAATTTGTATCTGTCTGGGAATGTTAATGAGTTCCAGAAAGTAAGCCTCCATCCCACTGTGCCTCCCACAGTATTTTGTGACCCAGTTAGTTGCTGCTTTAAATACACAACCCCCTTTTCCCACCCCACTTAAGCATCCATGGCATGTGTGTGGGCCCTGAGCTGAATCAAACCCGATGTTTGCATTGTATAATGCGAGTATCTGCACAGAATTCCTTTAATTATGCATGAAATCAAAGCTGTTTTGGACTGCATTCATTGCGGAAAGGTATGCATATTTAAATAAGTCTGTAGACGAATTTGTTTTGTATAGGATTTACCAATACAGGAGGCTGTTTTGGAATTATAATAGAGTTTATAGGCAGTTTTTAAACAGTTTAACAAGATAATAGTATTCCAAACTAGTTTTCTAAATACTAATATAAACTTTTAAATATATAAGGACATACTGCTTTTAAAAACCCAAAACAGTGTGTTCACACTGAACGTGTAAGGAAATGGAAACGGGCGGAATTTCGAGGTCTGGAGTAATTTTGGACTTGGGGTAGGTCATGGTTTTTTATTTCACATGTCACATTACCATAGTTCGATGGGTCCCGTTATCGGATTTGTTTCATATGTGCCCTGTACCGTTATTTTCGCTGGCATAAAACTGTACTTATTTGGATTTGGCTTGAACGTGTAGCAAACCCTATAAGATTCGATGTGAATTAAGTTGTTGGTATCCAATTCATAATACTATATGTTAGACTTAATGGGGGGTTTCTTATTGGATGGCCTAGGGCTGTGGGTGGTGGGCGGTTGGGGGCAAGCGCACGCAACAAAAAAGAATCTTTTTTAGAGAACCTCGATGAGAGAGTGAGACGACGCTTTAAGGCTGGGATTGCACTTTTGGTTATATGTACTTTACTATATACTACATACTATATACTCGTACGGTAGGTACGGCTTGGCATTACTTGCTTATGTACAAAGTGCGCGGTTGTGTGCGTTTGTATCTTTGTGTGTGTGCTCAAGTGTTTTGGGTGAAGCTGTTATACACAGGGATTAGTTTAATACTAAATGGAGAGCGGCCTTAATGCTAATACCCAAATCACTTTTGCGTACTGAAAAACTAGCATGTAAAACGTGATTTTTTTTTGGAAAACCCAAAAACCCATTTTTTCAGTTTAGTTGTAAAGCTTGTAAACCTATGTTTTTCACAGGATTTGCAGAGTAAAAACGTTATTTAAAGTGTCTGGCAAAACTATTTCCCAAAAATACAATTAGCTCATGTCGGCAAGCCAGCGTGCCTTAACATTAATTTTCTAGATTTTCAGTAGATCAAAGGTATATTTTCGAAACTGGAGTTTTTAGGCAAACATTTTGAGGCGGTTTTTAAAAATCTGGATTATCACTTAATATCAGGTGTATGGAGAAAAGCTTGTTCTTTGGTATTGATAGCCCCATCTTGAATTTGAATTCGCCCCACATTTGAAACATTCGCACCTCTGCAGCGGTTGCGGCATGACGTTCTTGAGCTCCATCTCCTTGTTGGCGGCGTTGTTCTTCTCGGCGCTGTCTGTGCTGCCGGCGGTATGCGAGCGGGACACCGGAAGCGTGGCCATGTTGTCCCCGCCCTCGACGTCGACGGTAGCGACCTTCACTTCACCGCCGCCCATTGTCTCCGTTTCCGTTTCGGTCTCCGTTGTGCTGGCTTTTTTTTCGACGATCTTCCTTTCGATTTTGTCTATCGATAGGCGATAGGCGTTTTTTGGGTTTTTGGTCCTTCGCGGTGGATTTCTCTTTTCCTCTGCTTTCCCTTTATTTCAATTCACAGTTCGTAATTATGTGATTTGGCACCTCTAAATAAATCAATTTGCTGGGTTTATTTTCCATTTTTGAATGCAACAGAATAACTATTGTTTGACTTGAAGAGCACCTCCCTATATACATATTTCTGACTATCTCTCTTTTTCTCTCTCCCTATATCTCTCTCTATTTTTAGGGGCCTTGTGGAACGCATTTGAAATGCATTTGACAAATGGGCAAATGAGGCGTGGCTATGATTTTTGAAACGGACTGCATCCCGGATGGGAGCGACCTAGTGACCTCTCTCTCTCCGTCGGATTTGGGGGGTTGAAAGTCGAATAAGTCGTATCTGGCATTTCGCATTCCGGCGGGGAAAATTGAGCCCATCTCCTGTAGAACTGTATAATTTTGGATCCCACAGACTCCGGGTGTATTGGTGTGTATGCATTGGACTCGGAGGACCTATGTGAAATATACTATCTCTGTACATTGCTCAGTCCTCAGGTTCTTAGAGAGATTTTCTTGCTGTCTCTGTCCCTATGTGCCTCTCTATCTCCCTTACTCTCACTCTGCTGTATGTATAATAAGCTGCTTAAAAAACACAATGTGTGTGTGTATTGCCCGGTGCCATTAAAAGTCCTTTTTTGGAGGCCTGGCCAAAAGTATTAACTGTAGTTAGCGGAAAAACTTTAGCAAATACAATTGTCATCATAATGTCATCAAACCACAGCAAATCGTCTTTTTTTAGAGCCAAAATCGCTTGTTAGTTGAAAACTGGAAGGCTTTTGTAGATTTCACAGTTTAACTTCACAGATTTGTTTTTCACTGAATAGAGCACTTAGAGAATCACTTAACAAGTTAAAACATTAAAAAAATAGAATGATGGGAATCTTGATTTTTCATTGAACACTTCCAACTGATTGGAGGACTCCAGATTTTTGGAGGACTTTGGAGGCTACCTGGCGAACGTTTCGCTTGACACGTCCAAGACCCTTTACTATCCAACTACAACTGAAACGGGCCCTGGCAGGATAAGTCCAGCATCCTTTACGGCCAGCAGCCGCCCTCAATCTGCGCCGAATCTCTCGCGCCCTCGCTCTTTCTCTTCGTATATCCTCGTCTCTGTCGCCTCAAGTCCCTCCTCTCTTTTTCTCTCCTGCTCGCAGGATTCTCGCAGGATGCTCTCGGCATGCAGGGGAAAAATATCCCGTGAGTATGCCAAAAAGTAGGACACATTTCACTGCGCGTTTTCAGAGTGCGATTTTTGCTCTTGTTGCTCTTAAGATCTCGGGTATATTGTGGGCATTGTCGTGGGTTTTGTCCCTTAAGAGGCTTTCCTTCCATTCATGCGATTTGCATCAACTGAATAACATTTCGAATTGATTGAAATATTAACTTACAACTCCTTTATAGTATTAATTTGTTTTCTGTTTTTTATTGTGTTTTTTTAAATGATTTCCCAATTACTTTTTTACATATGTTTTTGAATACATTCTTCTTTCTTTGAAACATATGAATGTCTTGTGATTTTTATTGTAATTGTCTTCATTTTACATGTTTTTTTTTTATAGGCTTGATGATATTACAATAATTATGTTCTAATTGTTATAGAACACTAATTGTTTTTCTTTTTAAAGAATTAAAATACAATTTTTTTGTCGACGAAATGCGGTCCTGTCCAAAAACGTATCTTTTAATTGAGTTTTGCATCGGGAAGCAGAGATTCCTTGGTTTAGCCGGACACTCGATGTAAATGGGCCAAATGCCAATCAGCGGAAATATGCAGAGTGCAACAACCAAAAGCGGGTGGTTTTGGCTGGAAGGGTGGGAGGTCGACAGACGGAATCGAAAATGGAAAACTAAGGGACTGAACAGAACAGAACAGAACCCAACACAACCGTCAACCGTCGAAAAGCAACAGTCCAAAACTCAATTACCCACGATGCTTGGCCTGCCTCTACTGATTTTACTACTATCATCTGATGTTTTTGTTGTTGGCATTGTGGTGCTACGTATTACAGCCACCCACTGAACAACCCACAGACACAACAACCCCGACAACATTTTTGGCACAGTGGTTGGCTTGGATTAAACAGAGCTGATATCTGCTGACTATTTATATACACAAATGATTTTAAATCAAATTATTGCATATTTAAAGAATTTAAATTAAATATTAAATAATTAAATTATTTAATTAGAATTTGTTCTTATTGGCGGTACTCTTAAATTAGTATTTTACTTATACGAAATACCAGTAAAGAATTTTGAGATCATTAAACTTTCCAACTTCCAATCCTTTTTTCCACTAATCCCTCTTATGTCTTCTAAATACCTAAATACCTACAGATTCCTATTTCTTAGCTTTATGTCACTAGAGCCTTTTTGAGACACAACTTCCAACTCCACGTACATACTTTTTCTTTCCTAATCCCACTCGAGTGCCCATTGTGCGGCATGACTTACGGTAAAAACCGAGCACGTCGTCATGCTGTCTGGTCCGTCGTCCTGCTTCGTCCTCGTTCGTCGTGCCGTTTTACCGTTTTACGGTTTATCGTAACTCCAGCGCTGGCTTCCTTTTGTGCCGCCCGTTCGCAAAAACATTGCGGCATTCTGTTTTGGTTGCCCATTCGCCGACAGAGTCGCCCCATCCCTTAGAATTCCCAACTCCCAGTTCCTCAGCCATTGAACGTGGAGTGCAGAGTGCGACAAGGGGTTGCAGTCATCCAGAAGAGTGGCGGTATTAAAAAATGTTAGGGTACAGTGAAAGAATATAACTATCACTATTTAATTATGTGTCATGTTTGGGAAAACTTAACAAACAGCATGGCAAAACCCAAAAACAGCTCAATAGTATTTACTACTCGTAGAAAACCTAAAGAATTTTTTAACTTGCACCATTTTTTCGAAGATTTATTTTTAAATAACAGTGTTGTTTCCAGTGTAAAACAACTGCGTCGTAGTTGCATTGAGTAGCATATAAAGCAGGAAAAGCTGAAAAAGCCGCGGACAGACGGTTGCAGAGGGTTAAAGGCGGAACGTAAAAGGACTTTGGGAAAATACGGGCAGGGGTTATCGCATCACTGCCAGCCGCACCCTGATCCCAGTCAGATGAAGACGTGTGACCCAGATGCTACTCACTAATTCCCGGAGTTGAAAAATGCGAAATAAACCCCTTGAAATCCTGTCGAATGTTTAATCAAATGATACTAATGCGCAGTTCAACAAAATAATTTCTTACTTATGAATGTTCAAGAAATCCTGAAAATTAAATCTATAGTTTACTTAAAAACTAATTGAGTTCCTAAAAACACGGATAAATCTCTGACTTGTTGTCCTTTCTAATTGAGATAAATGTCGAAGGCCCTCCCTTGAGGGAGTTTTTAATTATCGTGGCCTTTCATCAGCAGCCCTCAGAAATCGAAGAAGGGTTGACCGCTTGCCTAATTATACTTTCATCCACCCCTCACAGCAGATGAGGTCTTTATCAAGAGCTTAAGGTATTATTTTTAAAACAAAGTATCGGGGGTGAACAGAGAACAGAGATCCTTTGGCCTACCACAAAAAACCTTGTGTCTAATCAGGTGATAATGTTTCTGCCAGGGACAATGCTACAAATAGATGCTGGGCATTTTTTTTTAGAATGGATTGAGAGGGGACGAATCAATAAAAAAAAATGAAAGAAATTTCGGGATTCGACAAGCACACAACAAATTTTTAGATTTTAAACATTCTCTTAAAACAAAATTGAGTATATCAGTTTGGATCATATAAAGTATGACTTTTAACAGCAGAACGATTAAATATGTTTAGTTCAATTAAAACTTGTTAGTTTTTTCCTCTGTGAGGCTTGAACAAGTCGAAGACCGTGTTCTCAAGTGAGGCTGACAACTCTGGCCAAATGCCAAGCATCGATAGTTTCGCCGTCTCCCCAACTCAACGCCGTTCTCCTTTGCGCCCATTGTACCATCGTATTGTTAGCAAATTGCAGAAACTCACGAATGTAAGTCATTCGTACAATGACACTTTGGGTGCGGAGACAAAGCCATAGTTCTACGGGTTTTTTCAGGGAATGGGCATAGAGATGGAGATGCCATAGGAACTCAAAGGCAAAGAAAATAAAAAAAAATTAAAATATCAAAGTAGGCATAATTAATCTAATAAAATGTTCTAACCGGAAAAGAAATCCATTTTAGACTTTAATTAGAGAATGTAAATATCAAAGTAGACATCATTATTCTGATAAAGTATCAAAATAATATGATTGTAACGATAGTACCCAAGATCGAACTCAAACCTTTTGACCAGAGAAGAAGGCACTTAGTTCAATCAATTAAAGATATTTTTTTTGCGAATTACTAATTGATATTGAGCTGTTTTTTTTATCTGTGTGTAAACTATATGCAAGACGGCAACAGATCTGGTTGGCATGCATCGCTGACAGTTCATGCCGCAGCCAGCCGAGTGGAATGCTTTGTCGGTTTGTCTAGTTGCGTAATTTGTTTGCAACTTCACTTCAAACCACCCAGCACCACCCACTGGCAGCATTGTGTAAGCGATTTTGGATGACTCGCGCTGCCTACTTATTTGTTTTATGTCCCGAACGAAGAGGAGCACGAGAAAAACCATACTCGAACAAAAAACGATGCCACACCATCGGAAATGTAAGGCAACGTGCCTGACGTCCAGTTCATTGACATTATAATCCACTGGATGCCAAAAAAAATAGATATGTAGTACAAATAGTACAAATAGTACATACAACACAATACCCATAAAGATACAATGAGAAAGCTGAATGAAATTCGGGCAGATATAGTTTTTTTTTGGCTCCTGTGTGTTTGTGACTCCCTAAGCGGATATACTACTTAATTTTGAATTTGTGTGGGCACTCAGCGAACAATTTGTATGCTTCCTACAAACCTAAGAAGTTAGCTAGCTCATATATCACTTAATCTTAGAAGAACCAAATGCCAAGATTGAATTTCATTCACTGCTTTTAATAAGATAATAATAATAATAATAATAATGTTTATACAGTCGGCATAACCACCGATCTATTCCCAGTTCTCAACGTGCGTATTGGTCCCCACAGAAATTTTCAGGTTAGTATCTTCAAGATCTAGTTAATGGTGTTGTTGTCTTGGAACTACTGCTATTAGAAGCCATCGCATATGCAGGTGATAGGAAAGATCGACTAATAGGTCAGTGAGAACTAACTAATATCATTCCTAGGTTAGTAGGAAAAGGATAAGATCATACGGTTATTGAGGGTTCTACTTTGTCGATATATATGTATTTAAAGAGTACAGATAAGATAGAGGTTTGAAAGGTGAATAATAGCAAATCTGACCTTTGCTGTGGACGCGTCAGAACCGCTGGATGTTTGCCGCTGTAACGGTTTCTAACTGATTAAATTGAACACGATTTGCAATTTAAAGGGTTTTACGGTTCTACTGAGGATCTAATCAAGAGTTCTCACATATCAATAAAGGATGGAGAGGATGGAAAAATTAAGATCATCACAAGATTTATGGCTAGCACATTTCAGATTTAGATTTCTTGGATTTTTAAAGCTGCTCGGGATCGTTGGAATTAGAAACGGAAGCTTAGTAACGCAGGAAATGGAATGTGAGACACGAAACACAAAAAAACACATTCAGTGGCGACACATAGATTTTGGTGCTGGCTTATAATCGGTATGGTAAATGGTATTCGGTGGTATTTTTGCGGTTCAGGGGACAGTATAATGGATCCATGGAACACACTTACTTGGCATTTTTCGGTCGTCTTGCGTCGATCGGGAAGTCGTCGTCGAAATCCAAATTGAAGTCCTCGCCGAGATCGTGAGGCACTAGTGGGGTGCGCTGGTGGGCAGGACTTGTGTGGTAGCCATCGCCCTGCAGCTGTCGGTGGAGCAAAAACACATTCTGGGGTTAGTTATCTTATGTGCCAAATGGGTCTCTCGTTTTACGACAATAAATTGGAATTTCATATAATACAAAATGTACAAGGTATATACACAGAGGATGTCACAGAATTATCAAAAGGATTTGAGGCGTACGAATTTCTGAACAAATAACCAAAACTCATAGGTCAATTTGTTAGTAAAACCGATAGAGTTTAAAAATACCGATTAAAAATTGGTTAACATGGTTGGTTTTATATATGATTCATTCATATGATTCACAAAAGAACGTTTTTCATTAGCATGCATTTCGAAAATAAGGCGTTAATAACAATTTCTGTTTAGACTAAAACAATTCCAATTTATTGCAAATTATATTACTCATAATTATTTTGGCTCTTTTCGTTTTGACTTTCGATTTCGAGGAACATAAAGTTAAGGGCGAATCGGTTACTCGTGCAAGGATTTTGTTGGTGAAAGCTTTGGATCCGTTTCGAATTCTTTGGCTAAGAAGAAAAGACTTTTAAAATAAATGATTAATCTGCCACACACACCGACACACAAACACTGCATAAAGAGGGGTTAAGGCTTATATTCATATGCAATATTTACAAGCTGTTTTTGATTTAATAGTTTTCTATCTTATATATATTTATTTGAATGAGTGAGAGTTGATGTGTTTTTTGTATGAAGTAGTAATATATTTGTATAATGGTACAATGGTATATGACTTTGTCTTTGAAGTGTTTATGATGGTCAATTGAAAAATATGATTTAATATGATTTTTTTTTTATAATTTAATTATTGCAAAACTTCTTTTTTAATTATTTAAAATGCTGGAAGTGGAATAAATACTGCATTTCTTGTGATTTATAATCACTTAAAAATATCTCTAAGAAAGTGGGATGAATATTTGAAAGAATAAGGATATTTTAGATCTGTAAGCTTAGCAGAACAATGATTATTATGAGAGTTAGATGTGTGATCTGTGTGTGTTTCGATTTGGACGTGATGTTATGTTTTTAGATATTGCATATGAGTTGGGACGGGGCAATCCTTGTAGCGAGTATTTCGAAGGCCCCTACCTTGACCACAGTGCCGACCTGGTTGGATTCAGATGCCGATTGGCGGTTGTCGAGCAGATTGGCCCGCTCCATGTTCTCCAGTTGAAGTGTCTCCCGTGGCTGGTCCAGTAATCTTTCGCGCATCTCATGAATGTAGGGACACCGCTGCATTCCTCACTTCTCTCTGGCTTCCGATTCTCCTCTGCTCTCTCCTCCCCTATCTATCAGATATCGGATGTAGTAATTGTTATAGACACTATCTACGGAACTGGTTGAGGCAACACTTCTTCTAGCGTTTTACTATACAATGCTATATAATCGGAGTTTTATTGCCTTGCCATTCAAATATATGCGGCCGTATATGCGCGAGTATATATCTCTATTTGTAAGCTAGTATAAAGTTCTTAGGGAGGTAATCGCTATGGTTTGCTCAACGTTATAAATCAGTCATAAGGTTTGCAGCAGCAGTTGAATTTATAAGACTTTTAGGTTTCGCAGATTGGTCGTTCTGAAACGAGAAAAAGTATGGATATTTGAGTTTTTTTAAAGGTAAAATGGTATGACATTTAACATTCAAATTGGCTCCACTTTTTGAATGAGCAATGCTAGAAATTGCAAATTTATCGGCAATATCTTATTTGTATAACTTGATGAGCAAATTAATGCAAGAAACGCGATCCTACTTGTAAGAAATGTTTTGTTTGCATAGACTCCGAAAACTGTTCTCATTTGTAAAGCTATTAAACAAAAAATATGCCAACATATTGTACGATTTTATGCGTTCATATCGAAAATTTTGCATTCGTTCGTGTTTGTTAAGATGCGCATTGCCCTATTTATATTATAGAGTTCAACGCAGGGGGTTTCACCGAGTTAGTGGTCTCAACTGGGTGTAAATCGAAAGTTTATATCGCCACACGACCTCAGATTCTGATTTTCCACACGCACGAAAAGCGAGACCGACAGCGAAAAGAAAAATAAACATTTTGGAATAATATTCTGCAGCGTGCATTTGCCCCTTAATCATATTCCTTTTTTCTGATATTTAGTGATGGCAAATTTTACATTTTTAAGTGGCTTGAAAAATGCAAATACATTTATTCATAGCAAGAACATTAATGCTACACATGTATAAAACTTTTGTATATTAATTGACAATTTATCAGTCATAAACATAAGAATCAACAATACTGAACGATGTGGATTGTTCATTGAATTTTGTATTCAGCTTAATATTATTTTGTAGATTTTCTTAGTTTTTTATAAATAACTTCATTAACCAAGTGGCCGTTTTTAGTCTTTTGGCTAGCGGCCAAATGAAATAGTCCCTCTGAATCTGGACTCTTTAGCTTGCAGAAACACCATGGTTTGCTCAAGCAGCTACCCGAGTCTGTCAATATGTTTGGCATACATCCGTCAGCATCAGCATCGCGGATTTAATCGGCTTTGGGGATTGGATGGCTCGAGATTGAGGGCCATAAAAATAGCCTCTGTTTTTCTTCTGGAATTTCCACTTGTTGCGCTGACTTTCAAGGGTAAAGGCATTTATTTTTAGTTTCAAGTCAGGCAGCCGCCGATCAGTAGCATTACATTTTGATGGTCTCGATTGAAAATTTTTGTTTGAATTTTGGCAAGAAATCATAAAAACTAAAATATTCTTTATGTGCTTCGGTCCATTCAAGCTTTTGTTTGGATTTGCAATTTGGCATTCAAAAATGTTCAATGAAAATTTATTAGACTCATAAACCTATTAAGAATTAGGAAGTCAATTAAAACCACTTGTCGAAAGTATGATAAAGTAATATTAATAAAACAACAACAGGAAGTAGACAATTAGAAAAATCTCTACAAAATCTTAACTTTTCTCATCAAAACCACTAAAACCCCTAGAATAAGAATATCATACAGAAATGACACAATTGTAAGTATTTGTGGCTTTATACCTTTCACATCAAACATCCATTTGCCACAAAAAAAATCTCCTACGGGAGATTTAAGTGAGTTAACGAGGCCCCTTTGCAGACACCATTACCTTTTCCGGCTCGAAAAAAACCAGTAAAAGCCAACAAAGTTGCCGCCGTCTTTTTTCCGAGCTTCTTTCCTTAGTTTGTCTATGTTTTTTATGCAGCTCGGTAGTTTTTCCATGCTTTTTCCATGGCCATTTGCAAGCCAGAATTGTCACATGTTCTCGTTCGGCTCGCAACGAACATCAAGCAGCCAACCAACACATTCACGCAAATTGAAAGCTTGGCTAATACCATTAACATTTGATGGCTAACACCTCCCCACACAAGTGAGAAACCGCGAAACCGGCGCAAAAACTAGCCCAATGTTGTTAATTGCGAGCTCTCTTATTTTGGCCGGGTGCAACATTATTGGCAAAAATCGGATCGAATCGCTAACTTGACCCCAATTATCTTCTCGAAATTAAAAGTATAAAAGGAAAATTGTTTTTACAAATAAGACAGACCTCTTTTAATTAAATATTGTCTAACAATTGGTATTGACCCACGTTTCTCATCAAGATGTGTAAACTTTTTATCACATTTTTATGATCTTAAGTTTTACCTTATTTCAGCAATCTCGGCAGCGAATACCAGGAAATTCCAAACCAATTTTCTGCGTCTTCTTTCGTTTTCCCTTCCTGCCAATCAAGCGGCTAACAAGGTTTTCCCTTTTTAAGATCTAAGAGGTCTTGCAGCCATCGAACGGGAAATATGAGTGAGTGTGAGCCCAACCGTCTGGCATTCTGGTTTCCATTGTAAACAAACTGTGCCACTTGAATTGGATTGGGAGATCATTGTTGCTTGCTAGTTTATGACAGTGTCCGATGACAGATTGCACACAAATGACAGCCGACTGCAGTACACAACCGCACCACCCTGCCCCACTCAGCACCACCCATTTGCAGCCCAACCCACCCGCACAGAAGCTCAGTGGATCGGCGCCAAGGGAAAAGCAAACGAAACCAAACCAAACCAAACCACAAAAAGAAACGATGAAAAGTGAAAATCGGAGAGGAAAAGTTGATCTATGCAGATCTACGGATGTTCCAGAGACGGCGCCCACATGGAGAACCGGATATGCAATTGTATACCGAGAAGAAAGAAAATAACGAATTGGAATCGAAATGGAAATGGAACTGGAACTGGGAAATGGAAAAGGGGCAGAGGGCAGACGAATGAAAATGGGCATGAAAATGGCTATGGAAATGAGCATGAGAACTGACAGCAGATGGATGCAATCCGTGAAAATAGGGTGACCTTATAAACAAACCCCGTCGTCTGCAGTCGCCAGTCGTCAGTCGGCGCACTCAGCGAAATAATTGATAGACAATGCCAGAAATAATACAAATATTTTTCGGGTACATCTGTGTTTTTAGTACAATGTTTTCAAAATCATGAAAAAAAATGTTTTTAAAATACCGTACCGAATATTAAACTATATAAACTCGAGATTTCACAAAACTAAAGTGGTCCGCTGATTGTCTAAACGTGACGCATTAATATGCAGATTTCCAGATGCAAAGCTTACACTTTAGTTTTGAGTGCCGTGGATCCACAGTGGGTTGGTTTTCGGTTGGGTGGGTGGACGCTCCGTTGTACATACATCCCCCGAGGTCGTCGGCTCATTAGTTAATATATGTATGCCGGCACACGATACTCGACCGTTTGCGTAATATGCATTTCGATTCTTTTTTGTTTTGTTCCTGGCTTCCATACTTCAAGCTGTCCAGTAGCCACCGAAACCAACAGTAAAACCGAATCCGAAACCAAAACCACCCACCCCCGACACCTCGTCACCATCACCATCGTCAAGGAAGCACCACCCACTCGCAGAACAACCCACCCACCAACTGGCCAACTAACCACCGTTAGAAATCGCGTGTTGCGGTTTCAACCCTCGCAAATGTTATTCTGCCTTTCGAATATCCATGCCGCCAAAACATAGGCGTCGATTTCGTCGATAAGAATCGTTGTGAATCGATCACAAACAATCAGTAAGATCTTTATTTTAGATCGTTTTATAGTTAGTTTCATAACAATCTATGAAAATCGATGACAAAGGATCGCCCTGAAACGGAAATAAATTGTGATTGATTCACTTATTAACAACATGCACTTTCATTTGGGGTCAGTGAATCATGCGATCAATTCGATTTTGTAAAATTAAAGATTCATGAGTGCAAATGACTCAAATCACAACAGCTATTCTAGAGCGGTAGAAATTAAGTAAAAGAATTGTTAAAGAATTATAAAAATATAGAAAATAATACTATTAATACATACTATAGTTTAACCAATGTTTTGAATATATTATATTCATCAAATAAATTATGAAATTTTAATTAGTACAAGTATTTTCTTTCTGATACAATTTGTTCTTTGTGGTATTAAACAAATATTTTTTTTGTTTGGTTCGAATTAGAATCAGAGAATACCTTTCGCAGTTAAATCTCTGGTATGAAACCAAAGACATTGCGATCGGTGGAGATTATTGCGCGGCCGTAAAAGTGACCAAATTCTAGGTAATGATACTGTTACTGGCAGATCCGCCCTATAAAAGCTCGCTTTTTGTTTGTGCGGTTTTTTCTCTGGTCGCGCCTCTTGTGCAATTAAGATTTTCCATTTGGCCCAGCACTTCTATGGTTTTAGTTGGACGAAGGTAGCGAAAACCGAAAAAGAAAATACCCAGCAACACCGAAGTGATTCCAATGTCTTTCTAACGGAAGACCAAGAAATGTGTGTGTAACCCGAGGAGGACAGCAGTTTGATTGCTTTTGAGTGTGGTGAGGGAGATCAAGGAGCTTAGTGGTACAGTCAAAACCTGTGTAATTGAAACCAGATAATTAAGTCTAAGAAAAAAATATTGTATATATATTTAAATATAAGTTTTTCGGTAAAAAAAATAGGAGTGAATTTTATTTGTTACAAGAAGTGACTTGGACTTTTGTGATCTAAGAACAGTTGGTTTTTAAAATATACAAGCTCTAAAAATCTTATATTTCTTTCAAAATTACAATAGTAATAAAATGTATATTTAATTTATCTCGAAGAAAATATTTAGTGTCTTAATAATGATTACAAAAGTTTAACAGAAGATAAATTAACATTTGACTGTACTTTAGTTGACATAATGTCACATAATAAAAAATACATTGGCAATCGATCAACCTTGACTAATAGCTTCTGAAAACAAGCTCTGATATCTTAGCTTAACAATAATATTGCTTTTGCTGAAGAATTAAGGAAACAATCTTGAAGTAAATGCTAACTTACGGTCCGTTAACTAAATTGATATATTAATCATTATTAATTTTTATTTAAAACTTAAGCATTAAAAAGCCACTTATTGATTTTGAATTGTGAAATGAACTTTAGAATTATTTTAGTTAGTATGGACAAGTAAGTTTGGTTTAGGAAAACTTAGCAAGAAGCTAAGACGTTCTTCTTAGGAAATGTTCACTGTATTTGTTTTGGGCTGATGTCGTCTTGAAGGGGTTATCTTGATCCATCACTTGACTTACTTTTTTGGGGGTTATATCCTGCCGTTCAGCTCATATGCTTTTCCTTTTCGGGCCGCTTCCACTTGCTTTATTCTTCTCTCTTCCTTTTTGTGATGTCCTGGTTTCTTTGTTTTGCTTCCGCTCGAAAGAAGGAAGACGCCGATGAGGGCGGGGGGGCGTGCCGTCTATTGCGCGCGCGTTTTTATTTTACTCCGTTTCGTTTTGATCTAGCAGTTTTAAGGCTACTGTCCTGTTTTTTTGGCAAAAAAATAAAAGTTTGTTGGTTGGTTGATTGGACCGGAAACGGGCTAACTCATACACACACACAGGCACACGAAAAGCAGACAAAATGGACGACGCACATTCAAACATTTAATTTCCTGTTTTATTTGTTAGTTTTTCTGTTTTCTATTTTTTAGCACTGGTCTCACTGCACATTTACAAAAACAAAACAAACAATATATATATGTATAGATTTTAAAGCAAGAAATTGCAAAGAGCAACAATAACAATAACAAGAATAATAGCAATTACTGATTCAACAATTACTGTTAATAGCATTGAAATAGATACTAACTAAATAAATAAAAACGTACTGAAAAGCGTTTGATTTATAGAGAATCCCGCTTTCAAGTATTGCTATATTATTTCTCGTTAGTCTGTTGTTCTTTTAGTTATTTATTTATTATTTTTCGGCACCGGTCCGAACTGAAAGTGTCTTCCATCACTCGCAAAAGTTCGCTTCTGACTGAAATTTCCAACTTCCAACGCAACTAACAACACCGAAACGCAAAGGCAAACGAATACCGTGGCTTTTTACGATATTCGCCGATATGCGCGTCTGTTGCTTCGGTTCTTATACCGTTTGTTGTTGCTTCTGACTTTGCATTCTCGTTCTACCACCTTTTTGTTGTTGTTTTTGTTGCGCACACCGCCTTTTGTTTTCTTTGAAGTGCACTGAACAAAATGTGTATATGTTTTGCGTACAAAATAAATATTTTTGAATTATTTGATATATTATTTAATACACAATTTTTTATATTTCTTTGGAAATTTAGTTTAATCGTTTTTTTAATTGTCGAAAAAAGCACATTAAAATCAATTTATTTTCAAGGGAAAGCGCTCCTTAAGTTTTTCCCCAGCAAATTATGTTTTTTGCGCTGTTCAACTTATTAAAAGGCAGTATACAATTTATTATATTATATCATGGCTATTTTTACACTGTAAATTAAAATCCATTTGTTCTCCTACTTTTTTGATTTGAAATTAATGAACTCGATCAATGTCCCTACAATTGGTGCGGTCTCATGTATTAGCTTTATATACATATCTATAAAATATTATACATATCTAGGTATTTTAGGATAAATGTAAAAAGTTTAAATTATTGAAATTTAAGAGTATGTTTTCTAGTGTACTTTTTGTTTTCCTTTTACTCCATTTGCTGTACAGTAAGAGTTGCGAATCCACGGCACAGCAAGAAATGATAATAGCCCAAATATGTGGCTAAAGCACGTGAATAAATGGAAATGCCTATGCGACAGATTGAATAATTAAGCCAATGGCGATAAATCATCGCACATATTTAATAATCAAACGTGATGCCACTAATCTGGATACTAAAAACATTTTAAAAATTCCCAATTCCCAGTCTTTTCAATATTCAATGCCTTTAAATTACCAGTTTAACTTTATTTTATTTTTAAGGATGAAAAACTTTAACTTAATTAAGTAAAAGCTCAAATGTTTGAATATACCAAAGATTTAAAAAACCAACTGCGAGAATTGCATTAATCATAGTGGATTCACATTAACTATCAGCCAAGTAAATATTTCCTTCTTCTGCTCATGTGTCTTGAAGCAATTAGAGAATTCTGAAAAACATTCATTATATTTACTGAACAGGGACAGTCCATCCCCTGACCCTTGAGGAATAGACTTTCCCGGGGGTCCTTTGATGTCCGGTAGCGTAATCTGATTATCGCCAACGGAACTGACTCCCTGAAAAGGGGACTTCCCTGGGGAAACACATACATACATATGTGCAGCAAAAGACGCTAATGGGCCAAAAAGGTGTGACACGGCACGAAGTAGACCCAACAGTCGTGCTACCAAAGATGTAGAAAAGTTTCTGGGATCGGGTTGCTCTAGGTTTTTTCTATTTGTTTTTGGGTGGCAAAGTGCGAATAGGGGGCGGCAGTGGGTGGGCGAGTGCTTCTTTGGCCGAGAGCAGCGCATGCGTTGAGTCCTGGCAAAGGACATTCACCTTTGGGTCTCAGCTTGCCGCCAAACAGGGTGCATTTATATATGTAAACCGCTCGCATTTGTGTCTTATTGCAACCGTTCCCTTAAAAAAAGATAGAAACATGCACACACCCCACAAAAAATAGAATAAACAAAACTCCCCCACTTGGGTGAAAAGTTAATTGAATTAGGTCTATGTCCGGTCTGAAAAACTAAAAAAAAAATAAGTTTATTTCTAAGTTTTTTCACAGATAGAACTTTAAGTATGATTAAAAAAATATTTTAAAAATGTTCTAAAAATATCCCTCAGAGTCAAGCTCTATATGGTGGGCAATGTGTTTTTCGGCTCTACTCCTTTATGTATCAAAAATCTCCCTCTTTCTGTGTGTAATCATATATTTGAGCGCTAACCTAGTTTTTGGCCAGCACGGTTGGCCAGGGCGTGGTTCAAATCCCGGGTAACCAGTTGGTACGTGTATATACCCAAGGATATATGGTACATGGCATCCACAGATTGCAGTGGAAAACAGGGGAAACACAATCCACAGAGGATCTGAAAGAGAGAGGGAGCTCGAGAGAGATTGGGGAAAAACTGTGGCCATCTCGCTCTAAGTCGGGGGGGAGGTAAGGCTTTGGGGAAAAATAAGAAAAAAGGGGGAGTGGCGCACCCACTCATAGATACATGCCCGCGGTTCAAGATACATTTGCGAGTATAACGGCAACAGCCTCAGCTCAGTATGCGCCTATTTTCCAGCCTCGAGCACTTTTTCACCCAGAGCCACCCAAAAATTGCCCCTTAACCCACCCATTCCCAACCCCAAATCCCAACACCCTTAACACTCGAAAGCCCCACCCTAAGGCTCCGAAAAGCGCACTACTTAACGCTATGTAGAACAGTATTTAACTCCTCATGACCCACATACAAAAACAACGCCATTTTTCATAGTAATCGAATTACGTTTCAATTTATTATTCATATTTATTGCATATTTACTGCTCTTTTATAGTCAATATAGTTTTTTTCGGGTGTACGGGGGTGATGTATTTTTGGGGAACACAGAACATTCACGACTAGTTTTATCTTGGATTTTTAACTTTATCTTCATAGCCATTATTGTAAATACATATAAATACTTGTAACACTTAATACAAATTGCTTTTCCTAGGCTTAGTCAAGTTGTATTGGTTGAGTATTATGGGAAGAAGTTTGAAAGCGAATGGTGTTTATTAAATGCTGAAAAGTTTTTCATGAATGGGGATCAAAGATTATTTATCTGTTTTTTAAAGATATTATGGGGGCATACATATACATACATTCCGTATATCCTTGAAAATGGTTGAAGAACAGAGAAAGATCGCGAAAAATTTATGGAAAGTGCAATTTCTTAATCTATGAATAGATTACTATTCGAATAAACCAAATATTCCTAAGGAATACTTGAACAATTTAATTGGTTACATTTATTGATATTGAAAATCAAATGATACAATTTACGAAGTAATTTTGGGTGTTCAAAGTAAACGAAACCACCCAAAGAAATTTGTTAAGAATTTAACGTGTCAGAGTGAATGGAATTTTATAAAGAACTAGATGAAGAACAGACAATGGATCGAATAGAAACATGTATTTCTGATCCATTGAGAAACAATTATAGAAACGAATAGGAACAGTCGCACAGTTATCAACAATTCTCATGTCAGTTCGAATTACAAAGTGAGTCCCACAATTACGATTACTACATTTATTTTGATTTTCCTTTTTGAGTAATATGAACAAATAATGGTTTTCGGGTATAACTTGAATATTTCGGTTGGTTTTTTTTCGGTTTTTATCGGTTTTCTTTGGCTTTTCTATTTATAAATCGCATAAAATGTTCTTTTGCTGGTTTCGTTTTTCGTTTCGATTCTACGTGGAATAGGAGTTCCTCTAATGAGTTCGATTTCTCGTCGTACCTACTTAGTTTCAATAAATTCTAATACAATCGGCTGTAAATACAATACAATTTTCAATTTTGATTTTTCGCTGAATATGCGATTTTTCGAGCAGTGTTCCGAGTCGGTGTACAATAAATACATGTAAGAAAATGCATATAAAGTTACAGTTAATTCTAGTTAAAAATTTAGTAAGAGTATAAAATTGAAATAACTAATTTAATATATATATATTTATATATATATTTTGTTGTTCCTTAAGATTTTTTTGTTCGTGTTTTTGGTTTTGATTTCGATTTTGGCATTCATATAACTTTGAATTTACAATGGATGAGTCAGTAGATTCAAAAAACTCGAAATCAACAAGAAAGCAATTACAACATAGGCTACGTAAAGAACTCTTTGGCATTGAAAAATATATATCGCATTGTATGTGTAAGTGGAGTCTATATCCTAGATATCTTATACCATTATGGTAGAGAAAAAAAAAACACAGACATACATATTTATACCTCCTAAAATAGATTTGTGCGTCTTACAGTAAGTGTTTTCATTGGAATATTTTCGCAATCTCTTGATTTGTCCTTCTACATTATTTTGTTGAGCTTTAATAATACTGAAATGGGGTTTGCAGGGATTAAGGGAACTAGAACTGGACCTGGAACAAGCACAAACGTATCACATAAAAACCTATTCGGGCAAAACAAGGTTCCTAACAAGATGTCTCTTATCTCGAATTAAAGTTAACAAATTCAGTATTAATGCTATGCTACAAATCAAGCATCTCAACAAGGGGTTAAAACGATCCATGGGAGGGGGATTTTTAAGGGGTTCTTAAGGGTTCTTAAGGGTTCTCAAAAGGAGGTCTTTTGCCATCTGGATTGAACTTCTACATATGCATGTGAGTATATATCCTTAGGTGCTAGGTTGTGTATACCGTCTACTATGTAGTACAGTGTTGTTTAATAACTTTTGCGGTTCCTCGATTTCTGGTGGGGTTAATGACTTCTCCTATGCTTACTCTTCTTCTTCTTCTTCCTCTCCTTTCTCTTCAGCTTTTTTCACTTTTCTTCTCGCCTTTCTGCGTTCAACTTTTAATTTTTAAAATATATCGAGTATATTTGGAACACCGATTAATTAGCCTTGTAAATATCTTTTATAGAACTCGCTTTTTGGGTTATACATATTTGGTATATCTGCTCTCTATTTGGTTGATCGTTAGTTAAGCGGCATACGTCGTAGTGCGGTTGGTTCACAACCCGTTTTGCTGATCCTCAGTCAGTTACTATATATAAATATATAAAATGTTTTTTGATTGCAATCATTTCCAACATTTATCAAACGTGATTGTTAATTTGGAATTGTATGTAGGGGGTAAACATGAATTCATCTACGGTTACGTGATTTGCCTACAATAATTCTCATAACGCTCACTTGCTACCAAAGGGAGTTTATATAAATATATCAAATTTTATAAAGTCTTTTTGAAAGAAAGGAAATGTTTAAACGTTTTTTTTAAGAGTTTAAAGTAGGAAAAATTAACTGTATTTTATGAAAACTTAAAAACCAGGCAAATGAATTTTTTTTCTGTTGATTTAATGGAACATTTAAGAATTATGTTTGGAAAAATCCCTTTCAGGTAGAAAGTAAGCGTTATGAGCATAAACCATTTAATATATTGCGTATACGCACTAGCGGCAATGGCTTTTAATTTATTGCGTATACGCCCTAATGACATTGCTTGGGATTTCTTCATTGATTTCTCTTAGCTTTGTGAGCTCAAGGGTTAATCCTTTGATTTATCTTAGAGTTTTGATTTATTCTTGCTTGGGACTTTGCTTTCTAATGTTTCTTTTCTAGGATATGTTTTTGGGCTTTCAACGCTTGCATCCGCTTGGATTTATATGTTTTAGCTTTTGGTGGATGTTGCTCTCGAAGATGGGTTCCTAGTTTTTTGTTGGTGGGTGGATTGATGGTGATGGTGGTGTTGGTGTTGGTGGTGGTTGTAAGGTGACGGCTATGAGCCCTATAGCGGATGCAAGTCCTAGACAAAGCTGAGCTCATGGCCGCTGATGGCGTCGATGAACTCAAAGTGCGCGTAAACTCATTCGCCGTTGATCACGTAAACCGGACAGAAGGCCTTTTCCGTGTTGAGGGACTGCGGCGACAGCGCCCGGATGGGTGCCCTCAGTCCACAGCTGCTGTCGCCGCCTTGTTGCTGTTCGTCTGTTGCTCCTCCTGATCCTGCTGCTGCTCCTCCTGCTGCTCCTCCTGATCCTGCTGCTCCTGCTTCTCCCGATCCTCCTCCTGATCCTCCTCCCGATCCACCCGAATTGCTCGCCCCGCTCTCAACCTCCTCGACGGTCTCCAGCTCACCGCCAGCCAGCGTCGTAGAGCAGTAGCAGTAGGACAGGTTCGTCTTGAGATCCTCGCAGAATTGCTGCTGCTGCGCAATGCTCTGGATGCGCGAGCGGGCGAATTCTCACATATACGTCGGCTTCAGCTTGTAGGCCCGCTTCCAGATCTCGCACAGGCAGACCGTCGAGTGGAAGCGATAGAATATGGCCAGCGGCATCGACACATGCGTTATGATCGTCCAGGCCCACAAGCCGTAGAAGTTCAGCTGTATGGGATGCGACTCGGCACGCGATTTCTCCAGCGTACTAATGGCCCACATGGCCAGATTGACGACCAGCATGAAGGTGACGATCTCGCGACCCGGCTTCTTGCGCAAATGTTCCGGACTGACGGCCTGCCTGCGGCTGGCATCCAAAATAAACATCGTCTGGCACGCGGTCTGCACAATGGAGGCCAGGGCGTTGATGGGCACCAGCATGTCATCGCTGCGCAGCGTAAAGTGGCCGGCTATCACCGTGAAGATGTTGTACAGAAACGAACCCGTCTGCGCCCCCACCAGCAGTATGTCGTCCAGGGAGAAGCTCCTGTACGCGTCATACTGCAGATGACGGATCTGGATCATCCCCACCAAGGTGGCTATCGTGGCCGTTCCGTAGATCAGCAGCTCGCAAATGGTCACCTCGGTGACGGCCAGGGCCACGAACTCCGGCCGAGAGATCAGCACAAAGAAGATAATCAGCGATATGATGGTCAGCACCAGGATGAGTATGCCCACGAACAGGCCCTTGTGGGCGCGGGCACAGTCCACGGAGTAGTGGTGCGGCGAACGCTTCATCGGCGAACTGATCATGTCCGGGCGCTGGGGCGTCGGCGTCTGTGGCCGCGAGATGCTGCGCCACATCACGTACAGTATGGCCGCACAGATCAGCGAGTACTCAATGGTGCAGGGAAAGAGGAAGGGCGAGGCATCTTGCACCAGGGTTCCAATTATGTTCGTTCGCCGGCACTCGAAGATCTGATAAGGTCCCTTCAGACCACGCGGCACCCGCAAATGGGCCGTCGGATCGTGCTGGACTATGGCATGGCCCCTCGAGTGACCCGGTATCCTGTGTGAAATTCTAAGCGTGCGGTTCTCCGGATTGTAGAACGTCAATATCTCGTGCTTCGTCTCCTGGATCAACACATTCAGCCAGACGGCCAAGTTCGTTCCGATCATGTGCATCAGGCCGAAGCGGGCAATAATCTTGTAGCGATACACTTTGATCTGCTCGTTGTTCAGGAAGATAAAGTACATCTGGATGAAGATGAAGGCCATCCGGGTGGCCGGGGTCAAGGCCAGCAGTACGTTGTGGCACTTGGTATCCGGATTGAGCTCGAAATACTGCCCAAACTCCAGACCCGAGTAGATCATGCTGCCGATTCCGAAGGCTGCAAATGGAAGGTGAGTTTTATGGAGTATTAAATATAAACTTGCACAGGAACATAATATAGACTATGCTTCAAACACAGTTACGATTATTTTCCAGGGACTACAAATTATCATTATTGAAATAAAATTCTCATTATTAAGGAATTAAATATACATTAAGGTTCATTTAGGTTGTTATTTCTATATTTAAAAACTAAAATACAAATTATAACACTGATATTTAAGAAAACAAATAAAAAATAATCGTTATTTGAGTATTATATTTATATGAATATATAGCAAGCGTTATTGTAACATCAGATTTTTTTTCAAATCTCAGTAATCGGTTTTAGTGATTTTTATTGTAAGGTGTATACAAATCAATTAAATTAAATTAATGATAAATATACATGACCATCATCATCTGCTGAAGAATTCAGATATGCATATGAAACGTGATTCGAAAACGTTGAATTTAAATACAGTGAACACTCACCCACGGCGCCCATGCGCAGATAGAAGCTGCCATAGTGGGCATCCCGCCTTCCGAGCGGCGCGAGGAGCGATGGTCGCCTCACTGGAATCGCCGGAGGAAGTCTGTGGTGCACGGAGTTACTATCCGTATCCGACTCGTCCATGCTGTCCGTTCCGCTCGCCTTCGTCGTCGACTTGTTCGGTGAAGTGGCTGTGGCGAAAAGATTATTCAGATTATTGGATACGTACATTTGAGTTAAAAATCGTCCTTTACTAACCAATTGGAACCGGCAACTTGGGACGTCCCCATAACAAAGTGGCGTACATAAAGAGCAGAAATATCATGCTGCCAATGTACAAGTACAAATAGTAAACCTAAAATAAAATAAAAATAAAAAGTAAATAAATAGTCTCCACCATGACTGCTGTAGTAGCTAAACCAATTGTAATGAATTATGCCAAACATTATGTATAGCTCTCACCTCATAAAAGGAGGGTGGGATATAGGTTGATATAACCTCTGCCATGGGAAATGCTATGCCCATCACGACCAATAGTTTGCCATAGAGTGCGGAGAAAAGAGTGGCCAGTGCATCGCCGCTGAAATAGAAACGAAACAAAATAAATAGGTATTATATTTTGAGAATGCCAAAGTTTATATAATAAGTCATAAAAAACAAAGCAAATGGTATTTACTTTATGTTATGTGTATGTTCTCAAGAATATTAAAATTTTAATTGGGCTCTACTTACGCCTTGACCCTGGGCATCGGCGGATAGACGAATGATGGCCGGTGGGTGCGCTTGATGGCAGGCAGCACCGGGTAGTTGGTCAGCTGGTGCGAGTGGTACATCAGTTCCAGCTGTCCGTCCGCCTGACTTCCGCTAAGGGCTCCCGGCTGGGAGCTGCTGCCTCCGGGCGATGATGGCGGATCCGAGCTGTCGCCTCCTCCTCCGCCGCCGCCAATGTCCCGGTCGCCGTCGCCATCTCCACCGCCTATGATCAGGCCACTGGGGCCCGGCGTCTCCTGGACGATGTTGCTGCCCCGGTGACTGGGCAGGCTGGACTCGTCGATGGTCACATGGTGCTGCGATCCCGAGCGGGCTGACACTCTGCCCGGAGATATGGCCACCGCCGGCTCAGCGGACGCGGTCATCAGGGATGACGAAGTGGCAATTGGAGGAACTGCAGCCATGAAGAGCCGCCGGCGATCCCCGGGCGAGCTGCTGCTCCCGCTGTCCCCTGGGGGCGGGGGCGGGGCATAGCTGCTGGGCACAGTGGGCGTGGGCACCCGGACACTGTGGGTATGGTGGTTCTGGTGGTGCGGATGCTGGAACTGGTGCGGCAAGTGGTAGTGATGGTGGCTGCTCGTGAAGTGCGACCTTGGCTGACTGGTGACCACCGCCGCCGCCGCCGGTGGCTTTTGTGCCTGCTGCTGCTGCTCATCCTGGTAGCTCACAGTGGCTATCGGTGACTTCGATGGCTCCGGTGGCTCAGCGGTGCTGCTGCTCGAACTGGAAACGGAGGCGGTGGAAGAAGAGGAAGAGGAAGAGGAGGATTTGGTCGACATTAGCGAATATAGAATATGTATAGTATGCGTGGCTGGATTGGCGGACCGACGTGGGCTCACTGAATCGGTGGACTGGGTTTTAAGCCCCGCACCCGATTCTGCAGACACAACTACATGCGACTACGGCTTAATTAAATAATGGTCTCCCCTTCGAATCATATATATATAGGTGTACATATATATCGCGTGTGTGGGGATTTATTGTATCGGATGCCAGACATTTCCGCCGCGGATACATTGAACTTGGTGGCCAGTCGACAGCCTTCGCATGAACTTTAAACCCAGCAAGATGATGATGGGCCACAATTTATAGACACTGTGATTTTGGGGGAATCTCTGGCCTTCCGGAACACCCACCTTCACCTCAGCCCACTTTCACCCACTTCCACCCACTTCCACCCACCGGCACACACAGCGTGTGCTCCTAAATTGCGCTTAATAACAGATACAAATAGAGATTCAGCTACGGATACCAGCACAGATTCAGATTCAGATCGAGATAAACACATAGAGCTGGCGAAAAAAAGAACAATACCCACTCGAAACAGAAACTTAATGAAAAGTCCCCATCCATTCGCCACGGGCAATTGAAACTAATCGCCGTCTAGTGGACACAGCGCAAATCGGGATACCAATGCGAAAAACACAGTGCGTTTCGTGATTTTAGCAGGGCTTTTTAGATGATAAGCCAATCACAAACCAAAAAAGTAAAAAACCGTTAACCTGAAGTTTATAAGCCATACTATTAAAAAGCTATTATAAACAAAAAGAGTTTGACTTATCAATGGCCCACCAATTTGATTTTTAGAAAAAGCTTTTTTTTTGTTTTATCAAAAGTACATATATTCAAATAAATGTAATTTATTACATTAGAAAGATATTTGGAGCATTAAACAAGTAAATATTCAATGGATTTTAAGCTCTTATAATTAAAAAACTATAGTAATTAAAAAACTACCAAATTCAAATCATTAATTAATTAATTAAGTATTTATTACTAAAATGAGTTTAATTAATAAAATTGTAACGAAAAAAAATGCTTTTAAACCCTTTTAATGCGGATATAATGAATTGTGTTTTTAAATAGATGTACTTGTAATTCTGATAAACCTTACTCGCACTGTACCCTCGATAAGTGGATATGGAGATTTGTGCTAGTATTTTAGCTGGCGGCACTCACACAACCGCAATATGTTTGCTGGCTTAATGGAAATATGAAATATTTTCAGTACGTGATTGGGATGTTTAATTAAGGCGGACCGGCATGCATACATGGCATATGTCGCATGACAGGTGAATCTGAAACCGGAGAGGGGTACGGGATTTTTCGAGGGGCCACATCCTGCTTCACACGCTTCCCATGCCAACAGAGATCCGTGAGATCCGAGCACGCATCATTTATTCGCATTTAAATCGACCCCATTGCAATTTTAAATCCGAAACGCAAACCACTCGAAAGTAATGCCGAGGCATCATTACGACATCTGGCAGCGGGATCACAAGATGTCGCATCATTTGCAATTTAGAGGCAGAAACATGGAGAAAATGTGTCAGTTTTTAGGAACTTTTTCATTTCAGAGTAGAAATTATATTTGACTAAATCAAACTTTCAACTTTCATATTCAAAATTGATCTGATACCATGTTTTTAAGCAATAATATTTTATAACAAGAGTATTATAAACCTACTATTAAATATAGACTACTTTATGTTGCAAAGGTATCATATAAAATTAAATAAAAATAGTTACTACTGCATTTCAGTTTAGAAAGAATATCAACCTACTCGTTTAATAAAATTTACACTCAAATAATCACATCTTTTTTCAGTGTGCGGAAAAATGGCAACAAGTGTTGGGGGAAGGGGACGGTAGAGGTGGGTTTTTGAGGGGTTCGAGCTTATAAATAACCTTGACATCAGGACACAGTCACCGACACAGACACAAACAGAGACATGGGGTGCATGCAACACAAGGAGCTGTTGTGCAATTGTGTGGGTCATGCACTCGAGCACTCTTGTAATCTGATTTCTAAAAGCGTGCTGCATACTTCATGGCGTCCTTTTTGTTGTACTCATATTTTTTCGGGGTTGTTAACCCGAAACGACGGTAACCTTTTGCCCCCGCTGCACCACTGCTGTATTATAGGATGACGAACCAGCCTGCTTTTCATCGTCTTCCCCACCTGCTTTTGCTGCACCACAAAGTCAAAGAGGGCAAACCAACGCGACCTGTAAAGCAAACACTTTGAGGAGGGCCACTCCACAAGTAACTCTCAATCAAAGTTGCAATTTGTTGCCGAACTACAAGGAACTAAAGCGATTTGAGTGGATTATCCCTCAGCCAAGTGGAAGTATATATATTGTGTTTTAACTTTAAACATTTTTCACCCAACAAATAAATCCATATTTGAATGAAATTTTGTATTAAGAAATTGAAAAGTTTTAAAAGGTCTACCCATAAAATCTTTATATATTTAAGTAAGGAAAAGCTCGTCAATGACTTTTAATTTTTAATTTAGTTTCCCAAATATATTGGAGACAACAATGAATAAATAAAAGAAAAACCGTATAAAAATAGAGTTGAAACTTTTTACAAGTAATAGAATGATCAATACAACTTTTCTATACCAATACGAAACTTCCACCGCATTGAAATTCGTGTCATTGACATTTATTGATACCCAGATAGCTTCCGATCTATCTGAAGAGTCGAGACTCAATCAGCAACCATCAATCCGGTTACCTGACAATCAGTTGGAGCAGTTTATTTCCGGATCGAATGGCGGAAGACATCACGAATTCATGAGTGCGAATGCATTCACCCCGGAGACTCGTTGTTCTGGTTCCGAGGTCCGGACAAAAGGGGCCTGGAAATGTCCGTTAATGGGTGCTCCTTGCAGTCGGACAAATGTAAAAACCGCAATGGCAATCGCACAAAAGTTGTCAGTGAGCACATGGCACAACAAACTTTCAATTGACCCATTTTGAGGTGGTTCTCTGGGGGGTTTTTGGGTGCTTTCAGGCAGCCTGAAGCCTGGGGGCAATTTGCAGTCGAGCCGCTTGCATTTAGCGACATAATAATGGGCGTGGCAATGGCCGAGGACAACAACCTGCTGCCAGGGCATCCTTTTCACCTTTCACCTCCTCATTTTTTTACTATTTTTTTTGCAGTCTGTTTTCGAGCTGCAACAATTTGTGCATGTCAAGCCAATCGAGCAGTCCGTGTTCACCCGTAACCCCCATAACCCCCGTCCGTAACCCCTCCTTAACCAGTATCCACGGCTGCAGCCCAGGCGTATACGCAATTCAAGTGAAGCATACGCCGTGTTGCCAATGCACTGAACGATTATCATATATTGAATTGCCAGCCATCAAAGTCAAGCAGATAATTTGCAAAAGTTTTGGAAATTTAATTAAACTGATTGCTTTTAATTATTAATTTGCTTGAAGAATTGGATAGCTTAAGATAACTTTTAGTAACTAAACTTAATTTACAAGGCGTCATAACTTCTTCCAAATTGGTTTAATGTATATTTTCTTAATTATTTATTGGCTAGCTTCAAGCATAAAAAGTATTGTTAGTAAAATAATTAATTTTTGTTGAGGCATCTCCCACGCTTTTCTCTCAGTATACGGCTCTGTTTACGGCGTGAAACTTGTCAGGGTGTTGCTCTGGAAACGTGATGTTTAATTAATGTACAGGAGAGGATGCAGACAGACAACGCCAAAGCGGAGCAGCGAAGTGAGTGCAAATGGAGCATTTTACGTGGCAGGAGGAGGAGAACCAGAAGGACCAAGAGGACCAAGAGGAGGAGCTGGGGATGAACTGACACGATATGAACACGAGCACACAAGTTAAACAGTTTTGTTGAGCTATTAGCAGCGACTAATGGAGGCTGGCCAAGAGAATGAGTTCGCCGTACGTAGTTAGATGAAATCGGGGCTGAGGAGATGCGCCGCTCTGAGGACGATTATGCAATTAATGGAGTGCCCGAGGGAATCCGAAACCAGACAAGATGGTTCAGTTAGATACGCGACAAGAGCGCAGCGTCTTGGGGAACGCTCTGGGCTCTGTGCCTAAAACCCTAAAAGATTTCCATCTTAAGTTGTGCAAGAAGTTTCGCAAGCCTTAAGAGAATATCATAATTTTGTGGGTGTTTTAATAAACTGTGAGGTAACATGAAAAAGCTATGTTTATAATAAAGGGTCAAACATTTACCTTCTGGCTCATAGTTTACTCAAACATCATTATATAATTCTATTTATATATGTCGCCCAATGTTTAAGTACCCTTATCCTGTGATCACTTTGCTCTGTATACATTTTTATATACATCTTACGTGTTAAATACATTTTATAGCTCTCTTTTCATATTACACCATATACCTATGTACCTACATAAATTTTTTTTTGTATTATTGTTTAATTCAACTCATAATTACAAATCTAATTAATTATAAAATTTAAATATTTAAAATTTTTAAGTTCGTCAACATTTCTAAAAAGGGTTATGAAGTTTTCCATTTCTATAGGAAAGATGAGGCTAACACGAAACCGAATCAATGAAAACGATCTTGTCGCTGGTTATCCGAACATTGGTTTCCCCAATAAATATTCATTATTATGATTTGCTCACCTGATCTGCTCCTTGACTCCGGCTGCAACTCCCACGGCGGCGGCTGCAGACTCGGCCAGTTTGGGCGGACTGCTGACCAGCGGCGGACTACAGACCCTTGGCGGCGTCGTGATCCTTGGCGGACTGTGCATCTGGCGTGCCAACTCCGGCGGCGGACTCCGCATCAGTGGTGGCGAGGGCATCGCCGGGGCTCCCTCTCCGGCCGGCGGACTCTGCACGCGCTGCGATCCGGACTTGATGGATCCGACGGGACTTCGTACGGCCGTGTGTTGTCCTTGCGAGCGTATCGAGGTTTGCGATTTGAGGGATGCCTGCGGGGAGAGAACGCCAGCTGCTTGGGCGGAGGCCACGGACCCCGTGCGGGAACCTATTCGAGAGCCACCCCGTGATCCTGGCAACGATCCCTGTTGTGATCCCGATCTCAGCTGCGACCGTTGGCTGCCACTGCGACTCGGCCCGCGGCTTTCGGGCTTCGGTGACCCTCCTGCTCCTCCAACTGATGTGGAAATTGATCCCGTCAAGATGCTGGCCGCCCGCGGTGAACTGATGCTATCGCCGGCCTGATCCTGCAGCGATTCCCTGTCCACGGATATCTCATCCGTCTCCTTGGTCAACTCCTCCTCCTCCTCCTCTTCCTCGGGCTCTTGCTCCAGGGGCGGTGGCGGTATGAAGCCCCTGTCCTCCTCCAACTCCGCAAAGTTCTCGGGCGGCGGAGCTATGATGGAGGAGGCGGAGTAGCCGTTGCTGGGCGGCGTAGTGATGGTGGTGGACTCATCCTCGTTGTCCAGCGAGCGGCTGTAGTCTTCGCGAGCTCCGCTCACGGGCTCCGGTTCGGGCTGCTGATCCTCCGGGTCCGGGTTCGGTTCGTCGTGCTCCATTCCGGGTGGCGGCTGTTCCGCCTCCAATCTGGGTGGCGGTGAGTTGGGCTGGGACTCCGCCTCGCCCTCGCTTTCGTCGGAGGGCGTGAGTGGGGGTATCTGACTGATGTGCTGGGCCGGTGGCGATACCATCCGGCTGATGTTCAGTTCCGGACACGGTGGCGGTGTCACGGGCGGAGAAGGCGAGTTGGATGGCGACTTGGTCAAGGGCGGGGTCACCTGGCCAAGATTGTGGCCTTGGACATAGGAGAGATTGGAGGGAAGCGGTGGCAGGGGTGGCGGTGGCGTGGACTTGTCGTCGTCCTCCTCCTCCTCGTCTTCCTCCTTGGCGCTTTCTTCCGGCTCCTCCTCCTGCTCCTCTTCAGGGTTATCTAGCATTGCCTGGGGTGGTGGAATGGCCACCACCTCCTCTGCATCATCGGTCTCCTCGCCATCGTCATCGGTGCGTAGGCCTGCATCATCCATGGGTGACAGTGGAGGGGGTGGTATTAGCTCCAGTTCCAGGACTGAATTAATGGGCGAACCCGGTGGCGAAGATGCTGCCCTTGCTCCTTGCTCTTGATCAGCTTGATCCTCTACTTCTTGCTCCTCCTCCTCTTCGTCCTTTTGCTGTGGTGGTGGCGTGGGCGTGGGAGGAATGTCATCCGTTTCCGTTAGCGTGGGCAGTGGCTGACCCAGCAAAGAGGGCGGAGGTGGCGCCACCAAGAGCAGCACCTCCTCGGCCAGCGAAACTGTGGGCAGTGGCGGCGGGGGAACGGCCACGGCCTCTGGATTTGCCGTGTTGTCCACCTCCTCGATGTCGGAGTCGATGCCTTGGGCAAAGTCCATGTAGAAGTTATCCCGCGAATCGCTGGAACCGCGTCGCAATTTCAGCGACAGATCCGGCGAGCTGTCCATCTCGCTCGCACACTGGTCGTCCTGCCTGCACGGGGCTTCCCCTCTTCTTGTCAATCTCTCTCGCTCTCTTGCTTAATATCCTTTGAAGAAATTCCTTCACACACAAACGCCTGCAGGGGCGCAATCTTGCGTTGTTTGATTTATTTTTTGCGCGTGCGTTTTTCTTTGTTTTCCTGGTATTTTCTCCCAAGTTTAAGCGATTTATAGTTTTTAAAGTTAGTTAGCTGATGATTTTTGGCTTTTCACTTAATGTCACTGCACACGCACATTGTGTGTATCCCTAAAATGCACAAGGAAGTGTCAAAAACACGCATACTCACACACGCACGCACTCACAGCATCCCGCTCTCTCAGCTCCTTTTGCCTTCTCTCTCTCTCTCTCTGCAGAGGCGTGGGCGTTTTTGGAAGGGGCGTGGCAGTGCAATTTGCTGCGCATTTGGCTTTATACGCAATTTAAGTGCGTGAGTGTGTGCGAAATTGCGTAGTAGGAAATAAGAGGGGGGAGAGGATAAAGGGAAAAGTAGTAGGGAGTTTTATTTTATTTTTTTTTTGCTATTACTAAATAAAGCTTAGCCGTATTGTTAATTATAATAAATAATAAAATCACTTTTAGCACTCATAAAATAAAAAGTTTATATCATTTCACCATTTAATCACTAGCACACTCAATAACTGAACCCAGCACAGAAAAAAATATCAACGGTTACGGCTTGTGTTCCGGTTTCCGACTCCGGCGCTTGTTGTTCCGGCTGCTCGGTGAAAGCACGGACTTGTGCTCGCTTCACATGTACAAAGCCGACCAACTGCGACTCCTGCTCCGGCGGGAATGAAGGAACGAAGAGGAGAGCACCGAGCTTAAACTCGGAACCCACATCGAACTTATCTGAGCTGCGCCACAGCCTCTCTGAAAGGAAGGGCGAGAGAGCAAGAAAGAGAGCGCACTGCAGAGAGCACTGCTGACCCATGAGAGGAGGGGCGGTGAAAGGGGGTGAGAGCTGCACATAACGGTGCCGTGCCGGCTAACGGTGGTTGTCGAACGGCATTCGCAATTACAACTACAACGCACTTGACCGGATTCCAATTTCGCCTTTGTTCGCCAAAGTTTCCAGTTTCAAGTGAGCCTCGTTATCGCAAATCCCGGAATCCGCGTCGTAAAGTAGGGTAGGAAGTCAAGTGGTGGTCGAAAGGAGTACAGGTGGGCACCAAGACTTTTAATGTGGTTGCCTGCTAGAGAGCTATTTACATATCTTATACGTTCACTCCCAAGTCTTTATCCAATTTTAGCTTAAGGACTAGTTCCTAATAAGGATGTCTAATCAACGCAAAATTTAGCATACTTTTTGAGGCATCATACATACGTACATTAGGGTGGTCCTAAGTATATCACTCATACGTCCTGTTGCAAAATAATCTTTAAGACCAGTGTGCATTTATTGCACACCAAAGTCTTCCAAATTTAACGGAGAGAGTTTTTTTAACACAAACCTTTGATTATTCAAGCAAACCCGTTTTGTATGGTTATTGGGAAATGCAACATAATCAGTGATCCGTTATCTCGTATTTTTTGCCCATTGTGACGCGGCCTACGCATCTTTCTCCTTCCATCAGCTGTGTGAGAGGCGTGGGGGCGGGGCGCGAGGGCATTGGAAGGGGTAATGGGCAGCGTGTGAAAATTGTCACTGCATGTGTTTGTTTGTGTGTGTGAGCGAGAGATGCCTTAATTGCGGTTCATTTATATGGAGCAAAGAGAGCTGCAAGCTGGAGCAAAAACAAAAACATTTCACGTGAGCGGACCGGTAACAACGGAAGTGCGCATTCCCGCCGCTCCTGCTTCCGGCTCCCGTTGGGATGTGCTGGAATTTTAGCTCACAGAACAATGGGAGAGCACCATTGAGTGAAAATCTGGGAATGAGAGAACCCTTTTCTTGGGAAAGCATGTCAGTGCGTCGCACATTGTGTTTTCCTTCTGGAGCCTGCGCGAAATCAAAACAGGTCCCTGCCGGAGTTGCCAACTGATTATAAATAATAAATTTAAAAACATTTTAAAATGCAAAATTTAAGAATTTGATTGCTTACAGATTTTGATATTTTTGAAACACTTTTCTAATCTTCTTATTAGCAATAAATAGTTACTATAAGTTGGTTTTAGCTAAAAAGGAAAGTCTACAATTTTAAAGGGTACACCGATTTTAAAATTTCGAAATTTGGAGTTCCGATACCTACAGATTTTGATATTTTTAATACACATGTGTATAAGACTCAATACCATTTTGGCGTTTAAAAGCCGTAAGCCGTAGTCTAAGTTTAAGAGATAAATAAATTAACTTTTTATTGAATGGTTTTTGCTATAAAACGAAGGTCTACATTTACCACAGCTGAATTTATTCCAAGATTTTTGTACATACATACATACAACAGCAAAAACAGCCAGGATTAGCTGGCACTTTTCGAGGAACGGAAGTCGAACAACTTGGGTATCACATCGCCGCATTTGGCGGAGATCTTGATGTCCGCCAGATGATCGGCCCGTGTGTCGCCTATATTGACTATGGCCACCGGCAACTTGAGGTCCTTGGTCTGCAGAACGACGCGGTAGCCGGAGAAGACGAGAAGACTAGATCCCAGAACCAGCAGGCCATCGCTGTTATAGACCATGCCCGCAATCTGATCGAGTCGCGGCTTAGGCACCGAATCCCCGAAGAACACAATCTCCGGCTTCAAGTCGCCGCCGCACTGCGTGCACTCGGGTATCCGGAAGTTCTCGATATACTCCAGGGGGATCTCCACGTCGCCATCAGGTCGGATCATGTCGGGGGCATCCTTGAACGCCGGATTGAGCGAGGCCAGTATGCTCTGGAGCTCGTGACGATCGATGCGGTACTCGCAGGACAGGCACTTGACCACATAGCCACTGCCGTGGACCTCTACCACGTTCCGGCTGCCCGCTTTCGTGTGCAGTCGATCGACATTCTGGGTGACCACCGCCTGGACGCGCTGCTCCCGCTCGAATCTGGCCAGCGCATGGTGCGTGGCATTCGGCTGCGTGGCGGAGAACTTGGGCCAGCCCACGAAGTTCCGGGCCCAGTACCGCTTGCGCACCGCCGACGACTTAACGAACTCCATGTGCTGCACGGGCTTGTGATTGGACCGGGCGTAGAGTCCCACGCCCTCGGAGCGGTAATCGGGAATGCCTTAAACATATTTTAGATTTTTTGTTACACATTTGATACTCAGGGTGGGAAATCTACATTGTATGCCATTTTTTTCCTCATTTCTTTGGATTTCTTATAGATTTATTTATGTTGAATTGAAAAAAGGACATTTCCTGAACAGACTATCTCAACAGTTAGCTTATTTTTGTGAACCTTAAATACGTTTAAAAAATTTTATCCTTGATGGAAAGTGATCTCCTATGAATTTATAAAACTGAGCAATCATTAGTTAATTTTGTAAATTAAATAATTTTATTTGTAATAAACTTAAATCTATAAAAAATTAATGTATTTAATTATACGGCAATTAAAAATCAAGTTTTGACAATAATATACAGAAATATTTGAGGACTATTATTAGTTATTATTTTTACTTTAATTCGAGTTTCAATAACTTAAAAAACTTTGCAAAACATTTTTTTGAAAAGACTCTGTTTTTTTTAACCGTAAGAGGCGAATTAGATTTTGATCTCGAAATGTTCAGAGCACAATCTGGAATAGATTTGGTGACGGTTTCTGAACCAATTCAGGAAGGCTCTTTCCAATAGTCAGATTAAATCCAAGGAACTCACCAGATTCAGTTGAGATGCCAGCACCAGTCAAAACCAAAACATTCGGTTTGGACATAAGAAAATCCTCCAGTCGCCGGATGTCATCCTCCACGGCGGGCTTGTGATGTGGCACGTACTCCTGCCGAGCGGTGGAGCTCCGGAGGGCGGTGCTCCGAAAGCGAAGCAGCTGGCCCACTCGCATTGTCTAATATTATTCAATAAATATTATTATTTGTTTCACTGGTTACGTCTAGAAAGTATCGATAGATGGAGCATGTATACTCGATGGTAATCGAAACGGCAACGGCGCTGCCAGACCTACCGCCAAACCGATAACAACATGGATTTTTACACGCCACCATCGATAACAGTTTGCTATTTGACAGCTTTCATCTCTAGAGCAGCGGCCTCTGAAAAAAAGGAGAGAGATTCGGTAATTTACGCGTGGATTTAGCACGCGCCGTGAAATCTAGCAGTTAAAGTAGCCGCAGGAAAGTCCACCCGAGATCCGCTTAGTGATCCTGGCAGGCGGTCCCATCCGGAAGCAGAGAACAGGACATCCGCACTCACATTTACCACTCCGTGTGGCGTTTGCGCCCCCGTCCGTGTGTGTGTTTGTGTGTGTGTGTGTGCGTTCGTGCCCGTCACTCGTGTGTGTGTGTGTGCGTGTGTGAATTGTCGGCTTTAATTTTGCAAAGCACGCCGAAACCTAAGTTTTCCTAAGGAGCCAAAGGATTCGCAGGCGGAATTGAAGCGCACAAGATGTCGTACCCGCCGCGGGCGCCCATGCCGCCCTACATGAATGCATCCATACCGCCGCCGCACGTAAGTTTTTCCCACCCCTCTTTCGCTTTCTGGGTCACAACGGTGGCTCCCATGGAGAAGTCCCAATTCTAATCCCCATCTTGCAACTTTCCAGATCATGCAGAACATGGGCCAGAACCAGCCGAGGAACTTCCGCAACTCGGCGACCATCAGCTCACAGCCGACAGTGTACCATCGTCCGCCGGAGCCACAGCCGCAGTTCCGCGGACCCATCATCACCGTCTTCGTGGGCAACATCAGCGAACGCGTCCCGGAGGCGCTGCTCAAACGCATCCTGGCCAGCTGCGGCGTGGTCATCAATTGGAAGCGGGTCTCCACATTCGGCTTCTGCGAGTTCGAGTGGGTAAAACTGGGAATATAGACACTTTGGAAGGTCCAGAAAAGCTCAAGATGTACATACAGGGAATAGGAGCCCCTTCGAGAGTTCTATCAAGATCAAGGAAGCTAGTCTTGCATCTATATTGTTTATAGAAGGCTTGAAAGAGGCACCAGAATAGCACAAAACGTATAAATAGACCCATCTTCAAGGAAATCGGAACCCCTTTGAGAGTTCTATACTCTTAGCGAACATAGTCTGGCTCATAAGTTGTTTAAATAACCCACACAGAGCCATAAAAAAGGACAAATAAGTTTGGGGTAAATTTAAAGCCTTTAGGTTTAATAATTTAAATCAACACATAAAAGAGCTAAGCTTATTTATAGAAATTATAAAATTTAAATTACCAAAGTAGGAAGCTAACAAACATTCTAAACGTCAATATTTACATTTATTCAAGGACTAATATCTCTTCTGCATCATTGTTCAAACGTATTTATGAAGATACATCTAGGAAACACTTCGTTTAAATGACAACTATTGAAAAATTAGGGCTATAGTATTTCTATTTGGTTAAGGTTTCTTCTAAGCTACAGTCTTCCAAGGTGCTTTTCCCCCAACCTTTTTAAACTTGACTAGCCTAACCTAACCGAGTTTCTCGACCCTTTGCAGCGGACCCATTGCCGCCATGCGAGCTGTGCGCCTGCTCAGTGAGATGGAGATCGATGGCAAGAAGCTGGTGGCCAAGGTGGATGCCAAGAACAAGGTGCTCATCGAGGACTACAAGGAGCAGGAGTGCAAGAACGGGGATCGCTCCAATTCGGTGGACGAGAAGACCGAGGACGAGTACGCCATCAGCCAGATGCATGATCTGCTGGAGGAGCACAAGCATGAGTTCGAGGGATTCGACGGCAGCAATCGCGCCGATCTGTACGGCAGCACCAGTCGCAACAAGAAGACGCGCCGCGAGGATGACATCAAGATCAAGGTGATGAACGACAATGCCCTGGAGGAGGAGAAGCGCAACCTGATCAGCAGCGAGATTGGCAAGTTCCGGATGCGGGCGGAGGAGGACGAGCATCGCAAGGAGCTGGAGAAGGAGAAGGAAAAAGAGAAGCTGGCGGCCAGCAAGGAGAAGGAGCGCGACAAGGAGCGCAAGAAGCACCAGCGCGAGAAGGAGCGCAAGACCTCGACCAGCAAATCCAGCAGCTCGTCCGGAGCAGCAGCAGTCGCCAGCTCCAGCTCCGCCTCCTCGTCCAGCACAGCTGCCAAAGCTTCCTCCGACGCCCCCGAAGCCAATGATGCGGCGGAAAAGGTAGCGAAGGAGGCAGCTCCCGCTGTCACCAAGGATGCAGTTGCCATTAAGGAGCCCAAGGAGTCGTCAAGGAGCAGCAGTCGCAAGGAGCCGCCCACCACCACCATCGATATCACTTCACACAAGGAGCGGCGCTCCGACTCCAAGGAGACGCGACGCCGTCGCTCCAAGTCCCGCTCCAAGGATCGCGAGCGGGAACGCGAGCGTGAGCTGCGCGAGCTTCGCGACAAGGAGCGCGAGCGGGAACGCGAACGGGAGCGGGAGCGTGAGCGCGAACGCGAGCGCAATGAGATGCGAGAGCGGGAACGGGAGCGCAACGAGATGCGGGAACGCGAGCGGGAGCGCGAAAGGGAGCGGGAACGTGAGCGGGATCGTGAACGCGAGCGGGAACGGGAGGAGAAGCTCCTCAAGCCCGTGCGGGACTCGCGCCGCGAGAAGGAGATGGAGGACGAGCTGCGGGATCGCAAGAAGTCGGAGAAGAAGGCGCGCGAGAAGGAGGCCGCCTACCAGGAGCGCCTGTCCAACTGGGAGATTCGTGAGAAGCGCAAGGCCAAGGAGAACGAGAAGGTAAGCCTCTAACTACAGCTTTGGACAGGTAATCAATAAACAGCTGGGGTCAAAGTAATAGTAGCTTTTTGGCTTGTCGAAACAAAGCAAGAAAATTGATTTCTCATCTGCATCATTGTTAAATAACTATGTACTTGAGAAAGAACCACCTGGTTAGATTCCTCCCATCGTAGATACTTGGTTACTAACCCGCCTCTTTGTTCCTTCTCTTCTATCCAGTACCGCCTTAAGGAGCTGCTGCGTCAGGAGGAGCGCGAAAGCGATGCCAAGCGACTGAAGGAGTTCGTCGAGGACTACGATGATGAGCGCGACGATTCACTGTATTATCGCGGCCGCGAACTGCAGCAGCGGCTGGCCGAAAGGATGCGCGAGGCCGATGCCGATTCCAAGGATCGCGAGAAGGAGGCGGACGAGCTGATCGAGCTCAAGACCAAGTTCTTCAGCGGGGAGTACGAGAACCCGTCGCTGGAGTACGAGAAGGCGCGCCGCGAGATCGAGAAGCTGTACGAGCCGCGCATCCTGATCAATGTGAATCTGGAGGCAACGGCGGCGGCGTCGGCCACTACGTCATCGGTCCACCAGCAGCGCAAGCAGGCCGCCTCGGCGGCGGGAGAAGGCGGTGGCGGTGGCGATGGCCAGCGGCAAAAGACCCACCAGCAGCTGGATAGCTATGATCCGGACTTGGCCGGCATGAATGATGACTCCATATCGAACGATGACCACGGCTCCATGGCCGATACAGCCTCCAATGCCAGTGGCTATGCCAAGAACAACAACAATGACAACAAGTCCCTGTCGAACAGTCTGAGCAGGCAGAACAGCGAGTCGCGCGATTCCCTGGCCCACATCCACACGCCCACGCAGAACGCCATGCTGAATGACCAGGGATCGGGACACGACGCCCTCCTGCCCTCGGCCACGCCGCCCATAACCATGCCCCTCATCTCACTGACGCTGGGCAACAACCTCAAGAAGAAGAAGTTCGAGGCCACCGGCGTGTTCGTCAATGACGACGACAACGATGAGAATATCAATCCCAAGAAGCGCAAGCTGGTGCCGCTAGGTGAGTGTCGTCTGTCCACCTAAAAACCACACACATACAAGGGATTAAATTGTTTCTAGGAATTTTCAATTTTCTATGCAATAAGATAGAGTAGACTTATGTATGTAAAGAAGGTCTTTAGTTTGTTTTTATTTATTCATGAATTACAGAATACGTTCAAGTTTCACAAAGAACGCTTTTAGAAAAAAAAGTTGTGGTTATAATTTTTGAGTTTTATTATTACTAAACCTTTTTTTTAAAGCTAATTTAATGGAAGCAACTGTTTGCTTTCGTTCACAAAATAATCATTATTTTTGCGCGATATTTTCTTGTGTCTCACAAATTATTATTACTTTCTTATATAGATCTAAAAAAATATGTATTGCAAAACACTTTTCAACATATCAACCAAGAGGCATATGTCAATTGATTGTCAGGCTTTCATAGGTGCACGATTTTATAGTTTTATGTATTGCAAAACATTATCAACATATCAACCAAGAGGCATATGTCAATTGATTGTCAGGCTTTCATAGGTGCACGATTTTATAGTTCCTGCTTTAATCAGAGTCCTTTTCTAATTCCAAATTCCTTTGCATTCGCAGACTACGACGACAACATGAGCAACATCACACCATCCGCCCATCCAAGCAGCACCGCGGCGAACAGCAGCAGCGGCAACAACAACAGCAGCTCGGCGGATCGCCAGAGCTCCGCCGTATCGGCGGCCACCGCTGCAGCCGCTGCCGTTAGCCAGAAGATCGCCCAGGCGGGCGGCTCCTCCTCGGCAACGGGATCGGGCTCTGGTGGCTCCGGATCCGGTGGCTCCGGGTCGGTCACGTCCAAGAACAATGGCAGCGGCAGCAACAGCAGTGGCCACAGCAACAAACATAACAGCAACAGCAAACATGGTAAGAATGAGGCAGCTGCATCTGCGAGCAGTAGCGCAGATGCTGTCGCTACAAACACCAAAAAGGATGAGAATGGTGCAAAGGTGTATGATGAAAAACGGCGGCATATAAAAAGCATTATTGACAGGATTCCCACGCAAAAGGAGGAGCTATTTAATTATAAGCTTGACCGCAACGAGATTGACAGCGGTCTAATGGAACGCAAAATACGTCCATGGATCAATAAGAAAATCATCGAGTATATCGGTGAGCCGGAGCCGACGCTGGTGGACTTTATATGTTCCAAAGTGTTGGCCGGCAGCCCGCCCCAAAACATCCTCGACGATGTGCAAATGGTGAGTTCCGGTTGTGAGATTGTTGCAGTTACGATAATAGCACTAAAGATTATGCCTAAAAATGTGAGAGGTTTGCTTATTAAATAAGTTATAGTTTTTCAATTATTTCAATCGGAAATATACTTTACAAGTTATTGAATTTAAAAAACAAAACATTCAACAAAAGATAATGAAACATAGGACAAAAAAAAATATTACACGATTTTAAAGTTTATAAACACGAAAAATGAGTAGTTAACAATATAAACAATTTTTAGAGGTAGCCTCTTTTATGAAAAAAGTAAATTCAAGAAAATTAGGTTTTTAAAATACTGACAAAAACATAATACAAACAAGTGCTATTATTTATGCTCACCGCAATTGTATTTCACTTTGATATTTTCATCTGAATCTGATCCTAAACTCTACCCTTCTCCCTCTATTTCGAATGGAATCTCAGGTACTCGACGAAGAGGCGGAGGTGTTTGTGGTGAAGATGTGGCGACTGCTCATCTACGAACTGGACGCCAAGAAGAGCGGCATTGCGGGGAAGTAGGATGTAGAAGTGCCCTTCATCTGGGCAACTGGGGAACCGGGCGGGAGCGGGTGCGGATCGGGGGATCGAAGGAGGAGCAACTGCGCGAATAGACTCTAGACTCTAAGTTACTCTTACGGATGATTACAACTTTGTACATACAGGGCGTGCTTCAGGAATTGTGGCCGCCAACTGTCGAGCTTTGTTTTCTAAGCTTCTGCGTGCAAAAGAGATCAACAACAAACAAACAATTATGAAAAGCAAGAGTTTGAATATCGGAAGCCAAGCGCAGCCTCAAGGATTTCTCAATTACCACCTTGTTAGCGTTAATTGCTAATATTAATCATCGATAACTGTAAATACACACTAAACTCACTTATAAAATCACACCAGCAGAAACAAACAAGTCAAGAAAGCCGTACATTAACGAAACAAAAATGTAGCCATGTACATTTCGGTTGCTTTCTAATCCAATTCTCCCCCTTTTTTTTGTTGCGGTACTTCGCAACAGATCTTTCTTTCGAAACGAGCGCAAACAAAAAACTGTCTTCATTTAAATAAAACAATGAAAAGAAAACGCCAAACTTGAATTTTGATTTCGCGAGGGGAGTTTTGCAAGTTCTTAATAACGAAATAGTTCTCATTTGAGTTCGCCTTAGAATATGTTTGATGCTATGTACCATATATGCTTAACTCAGACCATTTCCACTGTGTTGGAAGAAATTAAAGGTAAGACTAGCTTTGAAAATTAATCTTGCCAAGTATTTTCTTAAATATAAACATTTTAGATTAAAGTTTCTTATCAAAGTTATTATTCAAAACAATGTACATATTATTTAAGAAGATTTTAGAGTTCGAATTATGCAAAAAATATTAACTTGTATTGCAAGCTTATCTGGGAAATTCCACTTTTAACAATTACGTTTCTCTAAAATTTATTAATAAGAAGTAAATAGTATAATAGCAATATAGAATATTTTTTTTAATAAGTTAAATTCAAAATTTTAAAGGAAAACAAGATTTTATAAATCATATATTACAATCGTTTAACTTATCTTATCCTTTTTAGTGTTAATAATAATAATAAATACAGTGTATTACAAAAGATTTATAAAACAACTGAAAGAGTTTTAAATGAAATCAAAATTTTCATAAATAAAGAATTTTTCTGAAGAACAGTCTATTTAAATATTGCCCACTTCACAGGTTCCTAAACTCGAATCAAGATAAAACAAATTAAGAGTAGATAACTTTAATCCCTGATCAGAGAGTAGAGTAGACGACTTGAACGTTGAGGTTGACTTTATGCTAGTGATATTGAAACGATTAAATAAATACAAGATATAAATTTGACAAAAGCACGCAGAAAATCCGTATCCGTATATCAACAGTAACACGTGGAAGCGCTTTCCTCTAGATTCCGATCGCTGGCGATGTCCAGACCGGCGGAGCCATTGCCATTATTGAAGTACTCGGAGGAGACAATCTGTAAAGGATTAGAATTTTAACTTTAGTTCATTTTACAAATTGTTTGCATATTTTTAAGTATAACTACGTTCTTGATATTTCAATTCTAACAAATTTGACAAAGATAACAGCATTGAAAGAAAGGAATAGAAGACTGTCTAGTGAGTTAACTATAAATTTTTAACTCCGTTTCCTTGAAATGGCATTTTGGAATTGGTGACCAAAATAACTTAAAAAATACAAAAATGTAGGCTTGAATCGTTCGATTTTTCTTTGATAAGAATTGCTTTTTTATGACCATGCATAGTTTTAAAAATCCCTCGATTAAAGTCTAAACTACAGAGTAAGTAAACTAAACCTTTCGACAGTTCATTAGAATTTTGGTCACCGCAAAACAAAAACAGAGAATGGATATTTACTTATCACATCTTTTTTTAACATATTACTTAATTACTTAAAATGTTTTTTAGTTTTCGTTGAAAAAGTGCTCGAAGATAGCTCTTAATGATCGTTTTGATCGAAACATCTATCATTTGATTGAAACCCACCTTCTCCACAATATCCTTGAACACATCGCTAACGAACTGATCGCACTTGGCCGAGGTCTCGATGAAGAGGGCCCTGTGTTTCCGGGCGAACTTTCGCCCCTCCTCACGGTCCACCAGTCGCTCCTGGTCGATCTTGTTGCCCACCACAATGATGGCTATGTTCGGATTGTCGCTGTAGCTGTCCAATTCGGCCAACCAGGCCTCCAGCTTCACCAGGGAGTCCCTGTTCGTGATGTCGTAGACCAGGATGGCGCCCAAGGCCTTTCTGTAGAAGCTGGGCGTTAGACTGCGGAATCTTTCCGCTCCAGCCGTGTCCCAGAGGGCCACCTTGTAGTCGATCCCGTCCACGTTCATCACCTTGCTCTTGAAGTCCATGCCGATCGTGACGTCATGGTTATCGTCGAACTTGTTCTCCACAAAGCGACGGATTAAACTATTTTTGGGGGGGAAGCCAGAAGACAAGAAAACAAATGACGCAAACTTTTAGTTATATACGCAGTTGGTTTTCTCCATGGACTTGGGACTCCGAAATATGATGATACACCTACCTGGACTTGCCCACACCGCTCTCACCGATCACCAACAGCTTGATAGCCCGATCAGCCATTCTGCTTGCGCTCACCAATTGCCTATTATTATTATTGATAACTTAAACAAACGGGAATTGCCAATTATTTATGTACTTTATCTAAAGGGTACGTCGTTGCAGCGTTGCCACCTGGCTGCTTTGTTTACATTCTCACGCTGGAGGTGGACCTCTGCGATAACTGCGATTGCAGCCCTGTTCTGGAGCAGAAGTTCGAACTAGAGGTGGCACTTTCGCAGGAATTCAGCTATTTGGATTGATACATAACCCGTAATAAATTTTCTATTTTAACGCTGACAATCCAGATTTATTTTTTATTTATTGGATTGTTTGGTTTTTATTTTGAGTAAAAACTAATAGACAATATAATAATTAATTAAATAAAATATATAATCATTAAAAATGGTATTACTAACTGAATCAAAAAAAATTTGTATTTCTTATAATCCATAATCCATTTTGCGTTTCTTTTATTTTGTGTATGGTAATTTTAAGTTATTCTTTTTTTTTGTTCAAAAGTTATTATAAATGGCAATTTCTGTGAAAATACAATACAAAATAAAACGGATTGCAGCTAAATGACTTTCTGTTATTTTGGTTTTAATATATATATATATATATATAATACATATATAATATATATAATGTTCCAAGCGTTTCCATATTATAATAATATTTTAATAACTTCCTTATATAAAAAAAATTCATTGTATAGCAAAATATATAAAGAAATATTTCCGGCCAAAAAAATTTTTTGAAATGTCAACATATAATTTGTTTAGCTGTTGGACAAAATAGATCTAGACACACTTAAAAGCAATACTACTTAATACTACTTAACCGAAATTTTATAATTATATATTTTTTTCCAATATATAATGTAATTTATGGCATCAAACCTCTGAGCTTAATAAATAAGAATTTCTTATATACCAGAAAACAGCTGTCAAGTTAACTTATAAAACTCATAATTTTTCGCAACTAACAATAATTTAAGAACCAAACCTCATATGTGAAATCATAAGAAATCATATATAGCTATTATAGCCGAGCCCATAGCTCGGAGTCGGAACCGGTTCGATAACAGCGCCGCCAGCTGGTTCGCCGCGCGGAGCCACAGCAGTGCCACCACCAACTAGTTCAGATTCCATCTCCTCTTCTTTCTTTCTTTCTTTTTTTGACGTGACAGCGAGAAAAATGGTTGGTTTTTGCGAAGTTTAATTTCCCGAATTAGCGGCCATCCGTGCAGGGAAATCGCTGAGAGGGCGACTAATGAGCGCCCGCCGACGGGTCTGCGCGATGGAAATGCTATTTTTTGTTTGTGCTCCTTCCGTGTGCCGAATTCTAATTGTGTGTTTTCTGCGTTATTTGTTTGCGGCGTCTAGGTGAAGGTTAAGTGCTCCGAACTGAGGACCAAGGACAAGAAGGACCTCACCAAGCAGCTGGATGAGCTCAAGAATGAGCTGCTCAGCCTGCGTGTGGCCAAGGTGACCGGCGGAGCTCCCTCGAAGCTCTCCAAGATGTGAGTATCCATATCCGTTGTGGCGTCCCCTAATGCCAATGCCACCAACAAGCCCCTACTAATGTTTGCAACCCAAATACAGCCGCGTTGTGCGCAAGGCCATCGCCCGCGTGTACATCGTGATGCACCAGAAGCAGAAGGAGAACCTGCGCAAGGTGTTCAAGAACAAGAAGTACAAGCCCCTGGATCTGCGCAGGAAGAAGACCCGCGCCATCCGCAAGGCCCTCTCGCCGCGGGATGCCAACCGCAAGACCCTCAAGGAGATCCGCAAGCGCTCCGTCTTCCCCCAGCGCAAGTTCGCCGTCAAGGCCTAGGATGGTGCGTCCAGAATCTGTGCTCCGGATTACGGACATGCCGGTCCTCTCGTCCGTCTAGTGTGCGTTAAGGGTTCTTCGGTTCCACGATGAAGAAAAAATACAAAATAAAACCTTTTTTTTAAAGTGAATTTATCGAAATATGTTTGATTTGTGACCAATAATCGCGAGTGGCACATGGCGCGTCCATGGGTTTATCCAAACGAGTTGTAAACGCGTGCTTTACCAGCGCAATATCTCTGATGTTAAGAGAGAATATATTTCAGTTGTCATCCTACTTGAGTGATCGCACGTGAGAGGTCTTTGTCCAGATAAAAAATATAGAAGAAATTACTTATTTGAGGTACTGAACTTCAATGCGATAAGTCTGGCCCACAAATATGACAAAATGCAGTTTAACAAGGGTAGCACAAATATGTAATCTAACCCATTTTAAATTAGGGTTCCAATAAGTTTTAAACCTTATAGTCATATCAAGTATGCCAAGGTCTTTTGCCACACTTTTATTAGATATTATTATTATTATTAGAGGACACAAAAATATGTCCAACAAGCTAGATTATTCTTTTTCTTAACCGTTGATATGGAATAGTAGTTTGAGTTTCCAACAATAGTTTTAATGGAAAAACATCATGATTTGAGTTTGCAGTAACATTAACATGTTGCATATTAACTATGAACTAAATTCCCAACTTTAATTTTTGAAAGCCCTATACAAAGCTAGATCAATTCCAATAGTTGAACATGATTATATCAAAGCTAAAATCATATATTTAGAAACAAAACGTCGAGTAAATTTCTTTATAGTTAATTTGAAACAACATAGTTTAAGATTGCAACACAGCACAAATAGCATCTCAACCCAACTCTGGGATAAACATTCAATTTAAAAGCACAGAATTCTCAATTGGTCTACGTATATATATTTAATTCGATTGTCTTTGATGCTAGCACTGCCGTACATCGTTTATACATTTATAAATTAAAAAGTAATAAGTAGGTAATTGATATGAATTACAAGCTCTAATACAAAGACTCGACTGCGGCGATCTCGATCTCATACTGAATATGTTTGGCACATTTGGTTAATACTATTCTTCTGCACGGCATGGAAGAGCGGCGTGCTGCGGATCACGCCCGACAGCTCCTTGGAGTTCTTGCTTTGGTGATAGTTTCTACTCTGCATCGGCGACAGCGGCTCGCCCCAGAACTTGAGCAGCGCAAAGATTTTGTAATAGGCCACTCTGAAAGAGAACAGTTTAGGGATTAGTCATATAGATGATTTAAGGCTGAATGCATGTCGATATAGATCTCAAACTCACCTGTAGTTGCGATTGCTGGCCGCATAGATGATCGGATTGATGACGCTGGAGGCCCAGGCCATCACCGAGGCGATGATGTGCAGCCAGGGATACGAGGTCTTCCTCTCGTCGTCCACCACATTGGCCAGCATCAGCGGCAGGAAGCAGACGAGGAAGCACAGGAAGATGGTGACCATCATCACGGTCAGACGGTTGTCCTCGCGCGCCTTTCTCGTGCACGTGGTGGTCATGTAGGATCCCCCGGCGGCGGAGGAGGAGGAGCCCTTGCCCGCCCCACTAGCACCGATCTGGAAGTTGTCGTGGTTGCGAATCTTCTTCTTCTGGTGCAGCACCGTGATGTAAATGCAGGAGTACGAAACTATGATCACCAGGCAGGGCAGCAGGAAGCCGATCAGGAACAGCGTCTTCTTGATCGATCGTCCCTCCTTCTTGAGTATCGTGCAGGAGAAGGTGGCCTCGTCGAGACCCATTTCTCCCCAGATGCCCAGAATGGGCGGCAGCTGTGAAAGTAAACAACATAGCACTATCGTGAGTTTGGGTTTTTTTTTAATTGATTTATATGTTGCGTGACAATATCTCGGAATCGATTTAATTATAGAGCCTACATGTTTGTATGACGATGTTGTTTTTAAAATATCTCAAAATTAATTAATTATATTTCAAAAGTTCGGAATTAATATACCATTATTATCGATTTTTCTTTTAATTTTGAAAGCTCTCAAAAAATAATGAGTATCACTGAGTTTCTTCGTCTTTCTTCTACCGACGTTAAATTTTCAAAATATAATATGTTATATAAAAAGGGTGAACGTGCTTTACAAAATAATATTAATAATAATAAAGGTGTTTTTTAAAATAATTAAATATTAAAAAAAATTGTACATTTTTATTATTTATTTTTTTTTTTAGTATGTTATTTTTCAAAGCAACTTCTCAAGATTTTTAATTCAGTTTCTATATTACCAAGCCTTAAATTCTTGTAACACTTTTATTTTCGAGAACCTTGTAAACAATTTTTTTTAAGAATAAGTGAAAATCACTTACCAGCAGAAGAAAGGACACGGCCCACACGAACAACAGCTGCAGGGTTATGAACTTGGGCTTGTATATTTGCGAATAGCGGCTGTGGCAAGCGATTAGTATATATCTGCCAGAGGATTAAGAACACGTTTGGGGATTAGCTTATCCCAATGACAGAAAGGACTGAATTGGGCTTACCTGTTCAGGGTGATGCCCACCATGCTTAGGAGTGAAACAGCCACATTGCCGTAGAAGATCACCGGAAAGATCTTGCACAACGTGGTGCCAAAGGTCCAGCTCTGGTGTGAAACAAAAAAGAAACATTATTATTTGAAAAATATACGGGTTGATATTGGCATTATCGAAAAAATAATGACCAGAATAGATTCCCTACACAGTTATTGTTATTATTCTATTTGAATGAAATATAAAAGCATAATGTTAAATACAGACCCATATTAAGTTGCATGAATTAATATTAATATATGTGGAAAATATTAAATTTAAAAAAAGGGTTCCTTTTTTTAAGTGCGTTATATTCAAGAAAAATGTATTAAAATGTAATATATTCATAATTCCATATTTGTTTAAATTGAGTAAGAAATACTTGGATTTACTACCACTAGAGGTATTCATATTTTTCAAGATGACTCACCTCCTGGAAAAAGCGCACCGCCGTCAGCGGCAGACTGAAGGAGCAAAAGAGCAGGTCGGAGATGCTCAGCGAGATGACGAAGGCGGTGGTGGCGTGCTCCCGTATCGTGGGGCTCTTGAGCAGCGCCAGCAGGGTGATCAGGTTACCTGCGGGGCCAACAATGCCGAAACAGGTTAGCAGGGGCTGGGTCGATCGGGGATTGGTATTACTCACCAAGAACGCCGATTGTCACAAAGACACAGGCACTAATTGCCGCGAATAATGTCGCCGAATGCGGGTAGATCGACTGAGTGGCCGCTGGGGCATCCATCAGCATGTCCTGTCCCATTCCCATATCCATATCCATGTCCATGCCTTTGTCCATTCTGCGGGGGAAAGACAGAAAACGAGAGCATTAGCCTTTGCCTATTAAATTAATTGGCTAGGTAAATAAGGGATAAACCCTATTGCCATTCTATTTCTGTTTAGTCTGAATAAAATATGTTGTAGATCATAGACAGCAAAATTGGTTTTATTTTACATAAAGAAGTTATTCGCTTTAGCATTTACACCCTGAAGAAGTGATCTGCTTAGTTGTTTTATTAATTTTGTTATCTTATTGGTTGGACTTATGCAGCCCGTATAGATTTTAGATGGGCTTCGATGGGGAAAATTAAAAGCCGGATGTGTTCGTTAATACGGAAGTTTGCCTGTTTAAGAACCATTTTGACGATCACTCAAAAAAAATAAGTTGAAATATAATTTGATTTGATAATTGCTTGAGATAACTCTCATTGTGTAATAAAGAATAAATTGAATAACCCGTTCGAAAGATTTTATACTTTGTGTATTTTACAATCTTAAATATTTAATAATTGTTTGATTTGTATAAAATAATACATTTATATTGATTGTGTTTTACAAACTAAAGTAGATTGCGAAACACACTCCTTCCGTATAAGTTTCTTTCTATGCACGAAAAAGGAAATATAATATTATCCACAAAATCAAGTTCCACTGGCGTGAAAATCTGTGAATGAATGAATACACTAGCAGACAGATTGAAACAGTTAACTAATTGCAGCTTTGCGGATGCGATAGCCCAGTTAGCTCATGTCTGAGGAAAACCCGATCCGATCGGCGGGATTAGCGAGGAAGTCTGTGGTCTGTAGGCTGTAGTGTGTAGTCAGTCTGTGGTCTGCATACTCCCACCGACTTATCGCATCCGAGACATTTGATTTATGCGAACTGATTTTGTTATAAGATTTTTGCCGGCCAACTGGTCAACCGTAATGATCGTCGAGCCGGTTTGCACGCGATTTGAATTCACATTTGTACGAATTTTTCATCAAAAGTTCGAGTTTTCCACCAATTTCCTCATCACTCGAGCAAGGCAAACAGCTTTAAATAATAGTTTTGCACATTTCAAATCGCTGCTGACTGCGTGATTGATGGCTACAAGATTAGTTATTATCAAATCAGGATTCAGAAGGAGATCAATGTCAAACGACGACAGGAACATGAACGACGGCTTTGATAGTTGTAATTAAAAGCTTCAGAAAAAGTTTCGTTGATTTGTTGGCGAAAATACTGGTGGCATCTTAAGTTCCTGCTTAACTATTTACAAACGTAAAGGTTATTTGCATACAGGTGAGAACAGGCTTTTGTGCTAATCAAGTAAGTTGTCTGTTGACTCATAATATTCAGATGGTTGACCAGTTTCCGCTGCTTTCTTTTTAATAATTATACGATTCTCTTATTCAATTCAACTGTCTTCATTCTTAGTCACGTACGACTACGTTGCAATGTCTTTTAATTGCCGGAGAATATAATGCCAAGTATGTCGTCAGTGCTGCGATATAGAGTTCATATCGATAATCCGGGTTTTTAATAATTTTTTAAAAATATTCCCATGAATAGGCCACTAAAAACTAAATATGCCATTTATCGGAAGAAAGCTGGCGATAGAAAACAGGGTTTTTTCATTCAACAAACGAGATAAGTTAAAAGCATACCATAAAGATTACTACCGTAATAAAACGAAGCAATGAATTGAATATTTGTAATAAATATTAACGAGTTTAGATACAGGACATAATGTCTCGATTTTATTCGAAGCGATTAACACATGTTGTTCAACGATTATGAGGATTATTTCACTTTCAAGTTTTATGACGTGAGGAGAAAACAAATTTTATTCGAAGCGATAAACGCGCGCGATTTAAGCGATTTCAGTGCCATTTCGATAAACCAAACGATTGGTTGCCCTCTTTTTGAAACAAAAAGTTGAAATTTGGAAATAAATAATTGGTTCGATATGCTGTGAAGAAGATCCCTTATCTTCTGCAGCCCTTACTCATGTTCTCGGTTTCGAAAGAGATTCTTTTTTTGAAATCTTGTTCTTGAAGAGGCCCCTATGGAATTTGTAATATTGTTATCTTTGCAAACAGGCGGCAAGAAGCTATCAGCAACTTTACCATTAATGCACTTTTTTACGACCAATTAAATTTTCATTTTCCTTTCTTTTCCCGGTTGATAAGCGGCGAAAGCGGTGGAAAAACAAAAAAGAGTCTTGCGACACAAATGCAATCAAATGGATTCCGTTTCGGTTTCAGTTTCCCAGTAAAAAAGAACGCACCATCGTATGTTATGTTGTGCGTATTGAATCAATGACAGTTTCAATTAAGCCGCGGTTTGTCATGCTTTTTTCGTGGGTTTCACCCTGCAGATAACGCTTGAGTCCAAATGTTTTGCATGTGCACACAATTTCATTTATTTAATGCTTTTTATTTGGATCGGCTAAATTAAAAAGCGCCTTGTTACGCATTTAACGATGTTTCCGGTGCGTGGTGGTGGTGCTACGCCCCTGGTACTGGGAATGGGAACGGGAATTTCAGGGCCCCGAGAAGGGGTACTATGTATAAATATTGCGTGGGGCATAGGGAATGATGGGGGTTATAAGTGGGGGACGGGGGAGCGGTTCGCTTTCATGCATGATCAACATGTGTGTTTGTTTTTGAGCCCTATGTATATTGTTTCAGTTCTTTCGGTATCCTCAGTTTTTCGTTCATATTTTTCATGTTAAATAGGGGGAGCAACCACCGCTCCGCAACTGAAAATCTGAATATGCATCCTACATAACATGGCATCCCGTCCAATATGAGCACCAACCCAAGTCGTTTCATTTAATTCCATTCCCATATATGCGTGCCGACACAGCAGCGGTGGTCATAATATATATTCGAACGACAAATCATATAATTAAGAATTTTATTTTAACTTTATAAAATGTGTTAAATTCATTCTTAAGCCCATAAACCGTATTAAACTGTATTTGATCTACAACTGTTTTCGTTATGATTTATTAGGTTTTTGAGGAATTATTTTTTGGGTTAAATTAACTTAAGCAATTGTGCCCTTTTAAGATTTGAATTTAAATTGTTGTAGGTATTCTGGACGTGTTGAAATGTTATCATAATAAATACATTACCTAATGGTAATTGTTTTATATCTAGATCTATACATTTAACCGTGAGTGTGTCTGAGCTGCCCCTCAACAGATGGCAATGATGATGGCACAGATATCAGAGATAACACTCCCTCTTTTCGGGATGTACAGATCGCGCCCTCTGCTCACTTTTCTTCTCCCCTCCCCCTGGTAAGCTCCCCCTCACAAATATGCATATTATGTACACACAGCTAAGCACATAAGGAACATATATTATGTACATCAAAGTCTTATCAGCCTTGGGTTCCCACCGCTCCGAATTCTTTGGAGCCCCTTCAAAATCCAAGACAAGCAGCGGAACGAAGCTTAAAAAATAATCAATCAATAAATATATGTGTTTTGCGGGCGGGAAGTCGAATGCAAATAGTGTTAATCAAAGAATATGTACATATACATATCATATGGGGCACTGATCAATTATCTGTGATATTTTTGTCAGCAGTTGTAAATTATAAATTTCAAAAAAAATATTTTGATTTTTTTTTTTTTGTAATTGTTAAAGTTAATATTTTCGTTTGTTATAAATAAAAATACCAATTAATTTTGATGATAACCAGATAAACGAAGACTATTTTTATAGGAATGTATTGAGAGGGTTGCTTATTCTTGTCATGGATGCTTTTCTCATGTATCTATTATAAAAATATATTAAATTTAAAAAAAAGGAGACGGAAGCTTTTCTTATTGTGTCAATGTACCAGATATATTTCCAGCTTTTGTGGCAGTCTGCTGACTAATCGAAAGCTAAGTAACAGTGTAATACCCAAATAAGTTTTCGATAGGAGGGGTATACTATACTATATGACGTGCTTTTGTAGATAGTGCACATGAGTATTGGATCGTTTTGGAGCTGGGTTTTTTCTTTATTTTTTGTTGTTTTCAGAGACTGCCAACTGTTTCGGTGGGAAAGGGAAGGGAAAATAGATGATTCATGCAGCTGGTGTTTGGACAGAGGAGGAGAAAAAGAGAAAACACATCGGAAGCGACGGAATCAAAAATCTGTGTAAATAAAAACAAAAGACTTCGGCTGTGGGGACAGGGGCATTATTAGAGTCTAAGCATGTAAATGAGCATAGAAAATAAATTTGTAGATTTTTAAGATTGGTTGTTAATCTATTCTTCACAAATTTTAAGAGAAGTACATATGCATATATAAACAATTACAAGTTTAAAAATTAAAAGTTTTAAGATAAATCTTTATCTAAAAATTCTTCATAAGACGGTGATCAGAAATAAACCAAAATATTATTAAAAAGTCAGTAGTATTTAACAAAAAATATTTTTGAAACATTTTAAAATAAAATGGATGCATTATTCAGCAGTCTTTCGTTTGATAAGATGATTCAATTTTTCAAGATCCATAAGCTTTCGAGTGATTCAGTGTTTCAAAATGTTAACATCTTTAAATAGCAATTAGGATGCGAAGGGAATCTAATATATATTTTTCTCGGTGTATTTGTTGCATTATGTTGTCTCCTCTTTCCCCTTCTCCACTTTGCTGATTTGAGGGTGGAAATTGGGAATCGGGATTTGGGATGCGAGCGAGGGAGATGAAGATATATTATATTGTGGAAACAGCCGTTCCATTATCGTTCCATTACATATCCATACACCCCATACAACTGCAATTTGCGCGTGTGTGAGTGCGTGTGGACCAAATGCAACAACAATAAAAACGCGCAACTCAAATTGTTAACAAAAGTAAGGCCGCTTTTGGCCGGATTCTGGTCTTGAAAGAGAGAAACAGAAAAAGAAAAAAACAGAAACAAAAACAAAAACAACTCACCCGAACTCGAACCCGTTTCAGTGTTTTCCGCTTATTATATATTCTTCGTTTGGTTTGGCGTTTCTTAAATGCTTTTAAATTGCATTTTGTCAAGGCACAGCACTCGTTTCGAATTGACAAACACCGATGTTGGCATTAAACCGCGCAACACAGCAAAAAAAAATGCAACAAAACCATATATCCGATTCTGGCCTTCTGCTTCTGACTCTGACTTGTTCGAAAGAGAGGTCTCCAAAATAATAACCGAGAGATCTCCGCACACACAGCGTAAAATGTCGTATTTTCTTTGGCAATTAACAAACAGCAGTAATAACAACAGTAGCGCAGCGCTGTCCCGCGAACGACTTCACCGATCGTGCAAGAATAAAGAACGATACAATTATAAGAGAGGCTTGTAAACCTAAACCCCGAGCCCCGATCACCGATTACCCTGTCGATGACCGATCGCGTCTATCGGCGCACTGTTCTATCGATTGTATTGTTGCGCAGGCGCCTATCGATGTTCAAAAATTCTAGACGTGTTTAACGTGTATTCAAAAATGAATTTCGAAATGTTACACGTATTTAAATTAGAGCTTACTAACGCATCTTTTTTTAACAGTATTTAATGGAGTTCAAGCCTGACCACTGGCATTTTCGGTTTTCGGAGTTCTTGTCGTTTTTATTCAGTTGCTTTCGGGGCGATTTAAGCCCCTTTATGATTTGGTTTAATATTATATTTATTTACCATAAATGATTTAATCTCCAGCTCCTTTGGAGTTCTGGTGCAACTTTATAGTAATAATATTTAAAATATCATCATTTTTAATCTTTATTCGTTCATACTACATGCATCAATGGAGTTTATTCACTTAAAGTTTAATCAATTTTCCAAAGCGACAGTTGCACACATATTTTGATTGGCCAATCATCTATCATTTTTCACCAGTAGTGCCAAGTTCATAAATGATGGAGCATGATTAACCAATTTGCATGTTTTGGCGCCATTGACTTACTGCCGGCTTTTCCACACAAGCTCGCGCTAATTAAATACTCGTTATCAGTGATGGGAAAGGTAGCACTTTTGCATAGAAAGGGTCCAGAAAATGTAAAAATAAATTGTACATAAAATGAAATAAGTTAGTTAATATCGTGATTTCAACAATTGTTAGGTTTTTAAAAAAATGAATCATTAGATGTAAGCTTGTAACTAAATCTAAAAGCCTGTTTATATAAATATATATATTCATTTTAAAAAATTGTACAAATTAGGTACTAATAGCCCTCACTTTAGTATTCTCATCACTGGTCATTACCCGATCACAGGTTGATTTCTTCCTTTTCGTGCTAAATTTTTGCATTACCTTTGTAGTCAACAATCAGAACTCAAACATGACGCCGTCACTTAAAGTGCAATTTCCACACCGCAATCGGGCTAAAAGGGCAGCACGTCAGTTGAGAAGCCAAGGAAAGATCTTGTTGTCACTCCTAAAAATCGGTTTGGACCAATGCCGCGGTACGGATGGTACTGATGGGGTCCTGGGACTTAAGTGATTGCCTTTCTTAACCCAGACAACCAGGTGCGTGGCACGCGGAAGAACTTCCTGCATAATGGCTCCTTCCACGAGGCAGTGGCTCCTGTTTTGGCCGTGGCCCAGTGCTTCTGCCTCATGCCTGTCAGCGGAATCAGTGCCCCCTCTTGCCGAGGGTTGAGTTTCAGCCGCCGGAGCTGGCGGTTTTGGTATAGCGTCTTGTATCTCTGTGCCACTTCGGTGGATCTGGGATTCAGCATTCACAAGGTGACCCACAGTGGGTTGGATGTGCGCAGTGTGGGTGAGACTATCTATTTTTGTATAATTTATTGCACAATTAAATAAAAACTACTTGCAGAGCCCATAGTTTTCCACGTGAGCATCCTGATCGCCTCGTGGCAGTTCCTCAACCTGGCGCGCCTCTGGCCAGGATTGATGCGCCACTGGGCGGCGGTGGAGCATCGGCTTCCCGGCTACACCTGCTGTCTGCAGCGATCTCGCCCTGCTCGTCGCATCCAGCTGGTGGCCTTCCTGCTTCTAGCCCTTTCTCTGAGTTGGTTCTCACATTTAAATCTTTATACCTTTGCAGAGGTTTTTATTATTTCAAACAAAAGATCAGCATTAGCAGGGTAGATCTTACCATGTCCGTTTCTACGCAAACTATTCCCTCAGTTTATCAAACTATCTGGATAAAACTTTTATTTACTATTCCAAAACCAGAATTTTAATTTTACAAAAATCAGACAACGATGTCAGATACACATACACACCTGTACAAATCGAAATATAGTCGTTTTATAGAATATTTTATTTTTTTAAGGGTAGCTGCAAGGGTATAAAAACTTCTGCTTGCCGAAGTTTGCAGTCCTTCGTGTTTTCCCAACGGATTTCCCAATGTTTTCTAGTGGAGCACCTGCTGAGCATTATTTCGTCGGTGTACTACGACATCTGTCCCCGAAGGAGGGATCCCGTGGAGTCGTATCTGCACGCCAACAGTGCCCAATTGTTCGTTGTGTTCCCCTACTCCAACTGGCTGGGTTGGCTGGGCAAGATCCAGAACGTGCTGCTCACCTTTGGCTGGAGCTACATGGACATATTCCTGATGATGCTGGGCATGGGTCTCAGCGAGATGTTGGCCAGACTCAACCGCAGCCTGGAACTGCAGGTGCGACAGGTGGGCTGTCCTATATACACACACATTTTCACTAGAAATTTAGGTTACAAATGCCCATTTTAAGCCCATGCCGGAAGCCTACTGGACATGGTCTCGCACTCTCTACCGCTCAATAGTGGAGCTCGTCCGGGAGGTGGATGATGCCGTATCCGGAATAATGCTGATTTCCTTCGGCAGCAATCTGTACTTCATCTGCCTGCAACTGCTCAAGAGTATCAAGTAAGTAAAGTACAATATGGCTTAACATATAGTGCTCAAAAAAATACTTTTAAGGCTTAAGACAATTTTTCCTATAATTTATCATAATACTTACTTACTAATAAACTAAATAAGTTTGTTTAAATTGTATAAGAAAAGTGAAAAGTGATAGTAAATCAACGATAATTTAAGAAAAGCACTAAAAATCCACGGTTTTTTGGACATTGATTAGGATTTAAGAAATAAGATAACAAAAGAAATGTAAAAATCAACTGTTTTATACATATATAAATATTTAAAAAAAATTGTAATCAAACATTTTTAAAAATATTTTAATAATGTTGTACTTATTGGAAATTACAGCATTAACTTTTCGAAAAAATGAAAGAAAATATGTTCAAAAGTTTCCCCTTATTTATTATTTTTATATTATTATTATTATTTTGAACGCATCTGTATGCCTGCAAAAATACAGCTTGGACTTGAGATTTACTATAATAATTTTGTGACTTTCAGCACGATGCCCTCCTCGGCCCACGCCGTCTACTTCTACTTCTCCCTGATGTTCCTGCTCAGCCGATCGACGGCCGTACTCCTCTTCGTGTCGGCGATCAATGACCAGGCGCGGGAGCCACAGCGTCTGCTGCGTCTCGTCCCCCTCCGGGGATATCACCCGGAGGTCTTCCGGTTTGCCGGAGAACTGGCCAGCGATCAGGTGGCGCTGACGGGCCTCAAGTTCTTCAATGTCACCAGGAAGCTGTTTTTGGCGGTGAGAAATGAGTTTTATTATCTTGTCTTATATATTAAAGTTATATATTAAAGTTCAATCTAAAGATTTAGTGTGCTGACCACAAAGTTTGTATCTTTTAGATGGCAGGAACGGTGGCCACCTACGAACTAGTGCTCATTCAGTTTCACGAGGACAAAAAGTCTTGGGACTGCTCGGCTCCCAATTTAAGTTAGAGACTAGGCTAACTAAAACACATAGAATACCATTTAAGTATTATCCATATAAAGTTCCATACGTGTGCCCACCACTCAAAGGAATGTATTATTACTCATGTATATTACTCATTCGCACTGTTGCCTTGGATAACTTGATGTCTTTTAATTATTTTATTTTATAATTTGGTATTAATATTAAACCCTTTGTATTATTCACACGCAGTATTGACTTAGCTTTTCTAATTCCTTTAAATTCGTTTTTTTTCTTATCTTTATTCGCAAGCAGTTGGTTGGTATACCTCTTTAAATCAATCATACGCAGTGTTGCCTCAGCTTTATGTGCCACAGCGGTGTTTTAAATTAGTTGTGCGTTGTGCGTAAGCTTCCCTTAACTCTAATATGTTATTCAGCAGCAGCAGCAGTTTGGCATAGATAATGGCCAGCAAAAACTTCCATTTTCGCACATAAACATAAACACTGTACTACAGAGTTGCGATAAGTCCATGGAGGAACCTGTTTTCATCTGCCCGCTTTTTTCTCGCGCTTTCCACATTTCACATCGGTTGGCGTGTGCGTTTTTGTTTTCGTTTTGGATTCCATTTTCATTTGCCGACCATTTACTTTGGTAATCCAGTATAAATATGTGATGCAATTGCTGGCCATAAATGGTGCACGCTTCCTAGGCACACCGAAATGCGTGAGTAACGATCAACGAGCAGCAATTCGGATTTGAATTGAACCGAACTGAACTGAACTGAACCAGTTGGCCAAATGCCAATGCCGAATGCTTCTCGGCTTCCGGTCAGCGGGTCCACTGTGTCCACTGTTTCCAGTGGGTCCAGGTCCAGCCGATCCAGTCCGGTTCCAGCCAATTGTTAACCCAATTCACGAGCGAAGTTCGGGGATCAGATGGCCGATAGGAGTATATAAGGCCCCACGATCTGTTCAGCGCGCACACACAAATCGCGCACAGCAGCTCCAGTTGAGACATCATGGCCAGATATCAGTACCAGAGTGTCCTTGCCATCCTGTTCCTTGGCCAGTTGGCCAGCGGCCAGTTCCCCGTTCCGCGCCAGCAGAGATCGCTCTTCGGGCCAGGTCCTCCGCCGGGCTGGAGCAGTGGTGGCCTCAGCCACGGCGGCTGGAGTCCAGCTCCCAGCTTCGAGTTCAGCCACCTGCCGCCACCGTCCAGTCCGCATGTGACCAAGGACGAGCTGCTGGCCCTGCTGGCCGCCTGGAAGGATGTGGCCCAGGTGAAGCCCACCACTCAGGCCCCGGAGCCAGAGCCCGAACCAGAGCCGGAGACCACGCCGGCCCCGCCGCCGCCGGAGGACGAGGATGAGCCGGAGCCGGAGCCAGAGCCGGAGGCCCCAGAAGTCCCGCCAGCTGGCCCGCCGCCCGGTGTGCCCGTCACCGTCTCCCTGCCCGCCCTGGTGCCCATCCAGCTGGCGGCCATGTGGCAACAGCCTCAGCCAGGCGCTGCTGCCGGCGGACTGGGTCCGCTCAATCTCGGGGGACTGGGCCTGGGTGGGGGCATTGCCTTGAACAACCTCGGCGGTGGAGCGGCGGCATCGGGAGCAGCTGCAGCTGCCGGAGGCGGAGGAGCTGCAGCAGCGGCCGGATCCGGAGTGGCCCGTCCCAGAGCCCGGGCAAGGATCGGAGGAGGAGGAGGAGGACGTGCGTCCAATGCCCAGCCCGCCATTCGCTTCCCGGTGGCCAATCCGCGCAGCTTTACCTCCAACAACTACGTGGCGCCCCGGCCACGTTACTATCGCGACACCGAGACAATGCGGCAAGTATTATAAAGCCAAATTTAAAAGATTTAATAAGGGGCTAAAACTAAATTAAATAGGGCACTCCAAAGATTTCTTTCATTTAACACTTCAAATTTAATTTTTTAATCTTGACTCAGCAGGAGAACATAATATCAAAGATAAACATTTCGTTGCATAATTTCAAAGATGATTATATCTTTAGTCAAATTATAATTAGAAAGGAAATATATTTTTAATTTCACAATCAAGATATTATTTTTATCCCTAAAAATAACCTACATCAAATTTAAAAGAAGAAGAATCAAAAAATTTACTTTTTATAAGAAATTCATTATTAAGTCATGTCTCACAACCAGAAAAGATATCATAAATTCAAACTTTCTATGATAATCTTTATATTTTAATTTCTAGTGATTTCACAATCATTGTTACCTTACAAATTTATAAGAACTATTAATGAAAAGCCCGAATTTGATAGTCATAGTTTCTATTAGCATATATACTGAAATTCATTCAATCAGACCTTGTTAGGATCCACACCATCTAATATTACTATTCTTCTTGCAGCATCAATGTAATGGCACCTCCGCCCTATCAAATGGCCAATGTCCAGGGTCCGGTTCAACTGGTGCCCGCCTACTGGCAATAGTCCCTCCATCATTCACCTCTTCAAGTCTTCAAGTCTTACAGTCGTACTGCCAATTGTCTATAAGCTAAAACTGTACAAAGTTATATGTTATAGTAATACGCACATGTGTATATAGAATGCCATGGCCTGTTAACAAGTCGGATTCGTTTTTTTTTTTTATTATAACTATGCCAATAAAATATTTTAACTAAAAATAATCTGCATTTTATTTTGTGAAATGATTTATATTTGGGGCTTATTTTGTTGTGTCTTTTATATCACTTACTATCCCTGAAAAAGCTGTGAATATAAATTAGTTTCTTATAAATATAATCTATTAATGTGATAACTAAAATTCAAAAATAAATTTGGGATTTACTTAAATTCTTTTTAAAACATTTTTTATTTGAAAATTAAGCTATTGAAATAATTTTTCATATATAAACAAATATTTAATTAAGAGTATCAATCTTTTAGCTAGTTTCTGCAAAAATAAAAATTTTATCAAATTATTTAAGTCTCCATTAATTATATTTGTTTGTCAGCCTTTTTAATCAAAAAATCGTAAAGCTAATTAAAAAGCAGGCACAAAAAATGATATCCAAAAAACGAGTGCATTTAATGAGCTGCAGTTGCACAACCAATCGTACAAATTTAATTGATTTTAGCTCCTGCTACTGTTTTCCTCTATTAAAATATGGCCAGCTTAGTAAGCTAATTGAAGTCGATATTGGAAAAGGCAGTTTGTATCCATATTAACATAGTTTAAACGGCGAAATGCCATTTGCTTGTGATGTAAGTGCCACGAATATTGGCACTTTTCGTCAAATGCTGGCTGACAGATGTCGAATGCGAATCGTTTATGAATATATATGCTAGTGGACTGGGCACATCCTTATCGGGATTTCAGCGTGTTTGGCCACTGAACAGATGAACAGCCGATCCGATCCGATCCAAACCAGATCCAAACGGCTCCCCCGGGTATTGTAGACAATATCTCACCCAGTTTGCGTGCAGCCACGCCTCCCGTCCCCCCGGTTGTTATGATCCACCGACTGATCCAGATTTCACAGATTTCCACATCGCACAAATAAGACATTAAGTAGTAGATGGCGTTGACGAACCGAAACTGGACTCGTTCGCCACTTAATTGGGCGCTGGAGATCTCATTGCGGGCGAAGACGAACCGAAATCGGAGTCATCGCCAATCGCCACTTCATTTCATCGATGAATTCGTAATTTAAGACGCCCATCCAAACTGGCCAACAAATCAACACTGGTGAGTTGGAGTTTACAAAATGTATCAAATTGTATTTCAAGGGTAAAACAAGGGACTATTCAAATGAAAACAATGTACAAAGTTACAATATTTATACAATAAAGTCTGTTTGTGACATATGGCAGCTATTCTAGGTTGATTATCCATTAGTTGTTCGGAAGAAAGTAGTATTTTTAAAATTATTTTAATACGAATACAACATATAAATATATAAACAAACATATAATGAAAAAGAAAGAACAACTCTAACAGAAACGAATTTAACATTTTCGTTTATGTTTCACAAATAATTATATGACTCTTGGTTTAGTTTATTGCTTAAAGAAAGGGAAAATTGCAATAAGCAATGAAAAAATTAAAATCTCATATCAACGAAAATCTTACAGCGGAGTATTGTGATTAATTTCGGAAAGGTCTAAAACAAGTACTACGGATAATGTCTTTGGCTAAAAGGAAAACCGAGTCGGGATGGGGAGTGTGGCCAACTGGCGCTGCGACTTATAGGCATTTTCACACATTTCCCCCAAATGGAGATTGGTGTGTTAGATAGCGAGATATCGCTAAACCAAAAGTGCCGGCGACAGGCGTAAAACCAATTAATACGTGTAATGTGCGATCGAGGCAAATCGGGAGCAACGCCCATTCGGTCTCAATTTGGACTTCCCGCTAGGTAGGAGCGATCCAGATCCAGATCCCGATCTGGGCTTATTTGCCTCGCGACAGCTGGCTTACATAAGCCCCCAACTCGGGCTGAATTAACTAACGCGGCAATCAATAACAAATTAACACAGGGAGAACCAAGTTACCCAGATTTAGGACGACAGACGACGCCACAGGACCCAGAGACCTTGATGGACAGCCAACAGAGCGAAGGCGCCGGCAATCACAAAGGTCAGCCTGTAGATGGCCGCCTGGCAGTACAGTAAAACCACGCCGGCCAGAACGTAAAACACAATGGACAGCATCCAGTATCCTTGACTGCAATTGAGATTTGACTATTAGAATTATCCAAACATTAGGAATTTAATGAGAATTACCATTTTTGGGGAGCTCGCAGCTGCAAGAGCAAACTAAGTGATGCCAGGACCACTATGTTGGGATACAGACTCGGATCCGGCAGGTCAATGCCATGTCTAGAAGAAAAAATATTGTATATTTAGCAACGAGGTATATTCAGGAATGTGTTCCATCACAGACAAATAAAAATAACAAATATAACCCATTTAATAAATAGGTTGTTTTTAAAATAATTGTGAAAATTAAAAAAGATTCTCCTTGAGCTCAAAGTCAAAACTTACCGACGACTGCGCGCCCAGGCCAAAGTACTAGGAGCATTGAGCAGCAGTTGCATGAGCAGCATCAGCAGCAAAGTGACGTGGAAGGAAAAGTTCTGCAGACCCACACAGGGCTCTGGCTCCTCCTCCTCCTCGTCCACCTGCTCCTGCTGTTTATCCTTCGGTTCCAGTGCCTCCTGCTGACCTGCCTCTTCCCCGCTGGATGCATCCTGGGGAGACACAGCAGCAGCAGTTGGCTTGCCACGCACCAAATTGGCCGCCTTCTGCCACAGAAAGTCCTCCAGATAGTCCTTGTACGCATTCGACAGCATCAGGAAGTAGAACACGAAGGCCAGGAGCAGGCCCACTCCGCTGCAGGTGCCCATGGCCGTGGCAATGGTCAGTATGCCGTACGTGATGGGCAGGTGGGTCATGATCGAGATCATCACGTTGGAGGTGGTTTGCGAGAGGCGAGTGACGCGCAGGGCCAGGCGGTAGAAGGCATTGCCGTAGAGCGTCAACGCCAACCAGGTGCCCAGAGTGGCCAGCAGGGACAGCGCGATGGCTGCGCAGTGGAGCACAATCGACACGTTGATGCTGTAGTCCAGGGGCTCTGGCTCCGGCAGCAAGCGGCTGCTGATGATTAGCTTCTTCAACAGGCGACAGGCTGAAATTTAATTACATTTGCATTAAACGCATAGATTTATTTGCATTCAAAACAAACCTGTGACCACATAGACCGAAGTGTACTGCAGGTAACCCACATAGGGACGCAGACTACGAAACGTTCCCACCACATGAAAGGTCTCGACCTGCTTCCTCAGCACAATTAGTAGAACGCAGACCAGGTGTGCCGGCAACCAGCCGTAGAACTCGAGAACCAATCGAGACAAGGCCGAGGAATACGAGTATTCGTAGCTAAACAAAAACACAAATCAGAATGAGATAGATTTTCACAGGGAAAACGAAAGAGATGAAAACTATACATGGTTTTCAGCGAAAAAGCTGGTATTTTATGTTTCCTCACTCTCAAATAGTTTCATATAAAACTGAATATAGTAAAAAGCCTTAGCACAATAAAAAGGTTTTGCTAGATTAAAATAAAAAAATCTTTGATTCTAAATAATCTAACCTTTAAATATAATTTTTTAAGATTTAACTTTTCAGCTTACCTGATTCGATAGCGACAAATGGGATCCATATATAGATCGACTGTTACCGGATTCTGTGTGGTATTATAATGTCTGGGCACTAACGTTGGCACATTAACATACAATTGAGGTTTCTGATCGAACGATCTGAAAAAGCCGGAATGCATTACAAGGCATTGACTCAAGGGAAAACTCACTTGATGGTCTGAAAGCGTTCGAAGCCCGCTGCCCAGGGAACACATATCCTGGCGGTCACCCTGTACTCCGGGTTAATGCACTGCAGCGGCTCCACAATCACCCGGATGCTCTGGTAGGGATCCACCATCTCGGAGATGCGCAGCCGATGGTGGAGGGTGCCCTGGAGGGTTTCGTTTATCAACGGCAACTTGGTCATGGTGTACCAGCGCGGCATCTTGATGTCCATGACCCGCTCACGCGGATCATAGATGTCCAAGTTATAGCCAATTCGCTTAGAGCTCGCTGGCAAGCGCACTAGGACATGACTCCACTGCACGTAGGTCTTGCGCAGATTGTGCAGATCCAGGATGGCAATGCTCCGGGGATCGCGATCTTCGTTGGGCAGCCACTGCACGAGGTGCATCAGCGAGGTGGCCTTTTCGCTGCGGATTAAAGGGTAAGTTGCTTGATATTTCAGTACCTATCAGTATAGGGTTATTCCCTACCAATAGAGCTGTTCCGTCTTATTGTTCTCCTGGGCGGAGCAGCCGAACAGCCAGTCCTCGTCATCCACGTTTAAGGCCTCGATGGCCATCTTTCTGTACCTCTCCTGGCGCTGCAGACCAATCAAGTCGAAGAAGGTGCCTTTAAGTCCGTTTGTGAAGTACTTGTTGATCACCAGACGTCGCTCCTCGTGCCAATTTCCTGCGGCTCCGAATCGCACAGTACTTTGCTGACGCCTTCGTGACTTCTGTGTGGGTATTTCTTGAGCGTAATAATAGAATAGAGATCGAAATCAGGAAGAACTTACCACAAAGGTGGACAGGGCTGACTGCAGGTTGCGCTGCTTGTTGGTGCCAAAGACGATCGAAGAGCGATCCTCGCGCACATGGGCAATGCTGAAGAGGAAGCGGTTGATGGCCTGCATGAACTGCAGACACCACACGGCGGACAGATGGTCGCAGCTCAGGCTCACTTTTGGGATTGCCGAGGTCTGTGGTGGCAAAAAAAAGCGAGGAGAAACACTTTGGCAATGTTTCTGGCAGACAGTCGTACATCGCTTCACTTACCATGGCATGCAAATCGTTAAACCGGGAGGTGGTGAGTCCGGGGCGCACCAGCAGATCCCTGTTGCCACCGCCCGTGGAAATGAGCAAAACGTTGTCCAGCCGCGCCGAGCTGTCCTGATTGGCCATTCGCTGCACATTCGGCGGCCGCTGGTGCAGGCTCTGGCACACATTCGTGGTCATCGTGGGCACCGTGGCAGTGCGCAGCTTACCCAGCCCGGAGTTCGTCTGCTCGTAGAACTCCTCCAGCTGGGCGTCCAAGTTAAGCACGGGCTGATCCAGCGGCGTGGAGATGCTGACAATGGTGTTGATGTGCTGTCCAATGGCCGGATCCACCAGCACCGACTGAGCAAGCTTGCCGCCCATGGAATGACCAATTAGCACAATGGAGGGCTGTTCCGCACGGCCAGCGTAAATCCCTAGGATAGTGCGGATGCAGAGCTTCAGGTAGCTACGCTGGCGAGGCAGATAGCCGCCATACAAGGCGGACAGCTCCTCATCGTAGTCGATGGTGTAGTAGTCCAGGTGGAGGCCCGCATCATCGGACATCGCCTTGCGCAGGGCCACTGAGGCTAGGGAGCGCACCTGCTTGTAGGAGCCAGCATTGCCGGGTACAAAAATCACGGGAGCACCCGTCATCCGGCGCTTCAGTGGGTCCACCGGCTGCTGCCGCACGCCCTCGTAGTAGTAGTAAAGCCCATAGTTTGGATACAGATCGCTGTCCTTGACCCCAACTTTCTGCAAAACAAGGAAAATCAGGGCTAATCCCCTCGAGAAGCGGGCCAAACTCACCGCAAACATGGGCTCGCCGAACATGTAGGTCATCCGGCAGGCATTGGGCTCCACCTCCACGTGCAACTGGAACAGGCCATAGATAAAGCAGCAGATGGAGCCGATCACCAGCAGAACCGCACAGTTTCGGAACATAAACATCCTTCGTTTTCAGTTTTTCATACCTCTGTTTATGTTTACAAAAAAATAATCGATGGGGATGGACAAATGCATTCTTTGCCCGATAGGCTCGTATATCGATTGGCAGACTTATAGCCGCTCATAATAAATTTGTCGCTTTATTATCGATATTCTATAGCTTGAGTGGGGATTAGCGATGGTACTGATCTAGGTCGATAGTGTTTATTTATTGATTTTATTAATTTATGCTTATGTTCATCAAAACAAATGGAAAAACAAACTCGCTAAATCAAACTTTTTTCATTATGAAACTTGCTTATAAACTTAACTTAATAATATAATACAAAAAATGCTAACATAATATCGGTGTAGATCAGTTCTGATCAATCATTGAATTATGTATTATAAGTTACAACTGGAATTATAGTTCCATGGTAATAACTCGATATTAAGCTGTCACCTTAAATAATGCAACATAATGTATAAAAACTGCAGCACAACATTTTTTTTTTTTACAAAATACTTAGTTTTTCCAAGCAATAAACTAAGCCTTTAAAGAACATACTCAAATATAAGTATACAAATCCACATTCTAAAAAATTATCATACAAAAATCGATTCAATATCGAGAACCAGGTTTGGCACCGAAGCAAATCGTTTAAATAATTTTCAAGTTAGCGGTTTTTCAAATAATACCAACTTAACATGGTTATTTTAAAGCGAATTTAAAGATTTCGCGGTCGCAAGCCAAATTCGAAATCAGTTAACTATTATACTATATATTTACTATAACGTTTGCCCATATGGTGTATATTTCTGAAGTAAATGATTTTTATTTTAATAAGACTTTTATCTATATATTCATAATTAAGGTCATTTTAATCCATCAATTTAAAAATTCTTGAACATTTTATGGATGTAGCAGTTGGGAATTAGCTTTTTAAAACTAATTTAGTAATCTAAATTTTACTTAACCATACCACCGTACAAAAACACTGAATTTAGCTCGATTTATTAAATCTATATCTATTGCAGCTTTATATTGTTACTTTTAGCCGTGACTTCTCGTGACCCGTTCCCGGTGGCCGCAGATGCGCTCATCTCTAATCACTTGGCCGATCCGTGTTATTGCTGTTGCTAGTTGATCATTCAGTTGGCGTACGCGTGCGCTCGCCTCCGATCCGTCGATTCAGATACAAATATAGATATAGATTCCGATCGTACCGGAATTGTCAACAAAAAGGCAGCAGCGGCAGCATCATCGATCGATCGATTCCAATTTCTAAGTCTGGCCAGTGTGAGTGTATGTGTGAGCCAGAAGCAGCCTGTTTTTGAGTGTGTGCGTGCGCTTAATTCGCGTATTCGGCTTGGTGTGTGTGTGTGCTTGTGTCTAGCCTGGCGCTATTGTTGTTGTTGTTTGTTTTATGGAAAGAAAAGACAGTTTATGCCCTAGCAATAACAAAAACAACAACACGAGAGAGAGACATTGTCGCCGCGCAGTCGCCTCTGCTGTCGACGTCGCTGCCGCAGCGGACCGTCGTCGATCCGCTCGCTAGTTGTTGCTGTTTAGTGTTCGTTGTGGTGTCGCTTGTTGTTGTTTTGATCCGTTCCGATTCCGAATGCGATATAATCCCGCATACTACTTATTATATATGGTGATATAGTGCAAAAAGTCGAGCAAATGCCCAGTCTGCCCAGTGTGTCTGTGTGCCTGTAATTGTTGTTTGTTATAGTTGTAATTTTGTAATTGCACCCGCATACACATATACGGATACGGGAAAGAGCGCATTCCAATCCCTACACACGCACACACACACACACGGACACCATGGAAATTTGGCGCTCGCTGACAGTGGGCACCATCGTGCTTTTGGGACTCGTCTGCTTCTACGGCACAGTGGAGTCCTGCAACGAGGTCGTCTGCGCCTCGATCGTCTCCAAATGCATGCTAACGCAGAGCTGCAAGTGCGAGTTGAAGAACTGCTCCTGCTGCAAGGAGTGCCTCAAATGTCTGGGCAAGAACTACGAGGAGTGCTGCAGCTGTGTGGGTAAGGAAGGCCATCCGATTAGTGGGTGGTGGGAGGTTGTCGTAGGGTACATATAGAAATGATCACCACTGATGATGTGATGGCCATTGCTTTGTTTTTGTTGTTGTCAAACGGGTAAGGCAAACGAATGAGTGTGTGTGTGTGTGTGAGGGGGGAGCTTGCGATGTGCTAACTAGTTATCGATAACGGGCTTGAGCTGGCGATCGGCCTAGCCTTAACCCTTTCGCGGCCCAATAGGTTTAAACTCTAAGTCACTGAACTCATACTTTTCCTTACTGCAGACAGGTTTAATTTAATTTTATTTACAAAGAAGAACTTTTTTCCCAAATCATTCATAGTTTTGAGTCAGTAATGAAAACAAAGTAATATCCCCGAAGCTATTTTAAATAAATAATTTAATTTAGGGCTAAAACAACGTAAAACAGTCTTGTAAGCTTTTAACTATACCTTTTTGTTACACTAAAAATAATTGTTTACTTGCTTATTATCACTGTTAACACAGCTTAACATCTGTAAAATATAATTTTTACAATAAAAGGACATTCTAAATGTAGTAATTTTATGATTAATATCAAAAATATTTATAAAGCTTTTTAAATTTAGAATATTTTGTATTGATACCAAAATTGTTCAATACGACGTATAGAAATTTGTTGCATACGGTTTCTTATAATACGAAAAACTTTTGCATCAGCAAACTACAATCACGGTTAAGTAATTTTAGTTTTACAACATCTGTGTGGGTCGTGGGCCTTATTTAGAAAATTTAAAAACGTTATAATTTTTTTTGTGCACTAAAGCATAATAAAAACCTATCATCTATGATTTTCAAATTTTACACATTGTCTATCATCTTAATATCCATTTTAGTAATGAGCAAAAATAAACTGATGGTGTAAATAAATAAATAAATATACTGGAATTATACCGGTCGGGTTTTCGTGCAATGCAATTTACGTTTGGCCCACATGACGTTGTTTATAAACAAATCGAGCATGACGATGAAAACAAATATGCACACGAGATCGGAATAGGAAGGCATGTCTTTTTTCGAGGAATACAAATAAATCACTTTAATTATCAGATGCACAATAAATGTGGTTAAAGGAAGAAAAGCACAAACCAGTCGTAAAATTATAACCGAGAGGAATGTGTATCTTGAAAAGTAAAATTTCCTTTCGGAAATGTTTTAGTAGGTATGGGTTCCAAAAATAAGCGCAGTGCAAATAATTTTACAACAAAATTAAAAATATAAATTAAAATAAAATCAATTTATAATTATTGTAGAACTCTGCCCGAAGCCCAATGACACGCGCAACTCGCTGTCCAAAAAGTCCCACGTGGAGGACTTCGATGGAGTGCCGGAGCTATTCAACGCCGTGGCCACTCCGGATGAGGGCGATAGCTTCGGCTACAATTGGAACGTGTTCACGTTTCAAGTGGATTTCGACAAGTACTTGAAGGGCCCTAAGCTGGAAAAGGACGGTCATTATTTCTTGAGTGAGTGGTAAACATAGCAATTTGGGGTTACCATCTCTATAATCAATCTGTTTCCATTTAGGAACCAACGATAAAAACCTGGACGAGGCGATTCAGGAGCGGGATAACATAGTGACCGTCAACTGCACGGTTATATATCTGGATCAGTGTGTGTCGTGGAATAAGTGCCGCACCAGCTGTCAAACAACAGGGGCCAGCAGTACGAGGTAGGGATACGAAAATGGTCCAGGAAATCGGTTGTGATTATCATTAGGAACCAACCGGAGTCATTCAGCAAATACTGCTTGGACATTTATAAGGTTTTGAAACAAAAGGGCACTATAAAATGTTTTTTAATTTTCTAAATAAGGCCCAATAGAAATTGCACCTTACAGAATACAAGACTTATCCCTAAATGATGAATCATAAACAAAGCCAACAAGCTATAACAAATCCGTCGAAAGTCGTTTATGTCCAGAATATATTGTCGATTAAATTTCGTAAACCAGTATAATTCTATATAATATCTTGTTACTAGAATACATCCCTTATAATCGTATATATATTATCCCCAAACCTCCAGATGGTTCCACGACGGCTGCTGCGAGTGCGTGGGCTCTACGTGCATCAACTACGGCGTAAACGAGAGCCGCTGTCGAAAGTGTCCGGAGTCGAAGGGCGAGTTGGGCGACGAGCTGGACGACGCCATGGAGGAGGAGATGCAGGACTTCGGGGAGAGCATGGGCCCCTTCGACGGACCCGTCAACAACAACTATTGAGCGCGGTGCGGTCAAATGCCATTCAACGAACAGAACAGAACAGAACAGCAAACATCTAACAAATTTAGCTACTCAATTCAGTGACATTATTATTATGTAGTACGACGTAATATTTGTATAGCACTATTATTATTATTTTTTATTTACAAAAATCGAATAGGCGCTTTGAATTGTTTTACTTATTGAACCGGCCAAGATATATATAAATATAAATATATATATATATATAAATAAATATTTTTTTTAACTTAAAAATATTAATAGTTTCATTATTGGTTTTGTAAAGCATACAAATTAATATGGTTCTTAGTCGGAACGTTTAATAGAGAAGATATTAATTGAAATAATTTATTAATGCTAAAGGCAAAATATTTTTTATTGACTTCAGAAGAAAATAAACAGAGCCGTTTTTAAGAGGTAAATTCTTTATGATATTAAATATCATGTAAAGTTAATATATAAGTGTATTTTAACGGTCAAAAGCAAACATTTCATAATTTAGTGTGCCCAGACCATTTTCCGTTTACTTTTGCGAAGCGTTTTGATATTCTGTGCGGATCAAGTCCGCGTGCACACTATTTGCGGCAAACTAAATTTCGTGTGTTTTTATTTTAATTAAGTCATTCATTTTTGGGGCCGTCTGAAAGAGTGGCCAAGAGTTTGGGAATCCCTTGCCCGTAAATCAGTATTCCCAGGAGCTGTCGCCCTGTATTTGGCGCTGTCAACGAAACAGAGTTACGTATTGGGATTCGGAGGAGTTACGTAGTCGTTCCGGGGATTTGGAGAAATGATGTTGAAGGGCCTGCGGCATGTGCGGAATGTGCTGCAGCGCAGTGGCCACCAGATGGCCACCCAGATCCGCAGTGCCACAGGGCGGCCCCAAGGGATTCAACGTGAGCTGTCGCTCCTCCAACTCAGCCGGCGACAGGTGGGTTAAGTACCAGATCCCAGTCCCAATCCTCTAGAGCAGTGGTGCTCCAAACTGTCTAATGACGGTGCATTTGCCAACACAATTTGTAATAGAAGAAATGAAACATTGTTTGTTTGTCAAGTTGGTTACAGCTTGTTTACTCATGTGTTGTCTCCCTGTACCCCAATCCTCTAGAGACTTAATCCGGGTGTGCTTCCTCCTTCCAGGTGATGCAGCTGCAGGCGGAGTACAAGGCGATTGTGGGCGTGATAGCCCGCTCCCTGCAACTGACGCCCCAGGAGGTGCGTCTAATGCACCTGCGCAGCCTGTCCTCCTCCGGAGGAAAACCTCCTCCTCCCACTCCCAATCCCAATCCTTCGGAGGAGGACAAGGCGGCAAAGCCCGCCAAGACTGAGGAAGATTCCGCCACGGAGAACAAGCACAAGCCAGCTGGCGAGAAGAGCAGCAAGGCACCTGGAGAGGAGACCTCCAGCAGCAGCAGCAGCAGCAGTTCCACTGGCGAATCCGGCGAGGATCCCAACAAGAACAGCAACGAGAACGACGAGAAGATGCGTTCCGTGCTGACCAAGGCCGTGCTCTGGCTCTTCACCATCTACATGTTCGTGGCCTTCTTCTCCCTGCTGATTACACCGCGCTCCGAGCGGCCAGAGGTAAGCCCATAGTCCATAGAATCCATAGATAACACACTAATCCTGTCTGCCAAACAGGGCTCCACGCGCTACGTGTCCTGGAACGAGTTCGTCCATCACATGCTGGCCGTGGGCGAGGTCAAGGAGCTGATCATACGACCCGACATGGAGATGGTCACCATCATCCTGCACGAGGGAGCCGTCATCAAGGGCCGCAAGGTGACCTCCACCATCTTCCACATGGCGGTGGCCGATGCCAACAAGTTCGAGGAGAAGCTGCGCGAGGTGGAGAAGCGGCTGGGCATCCAAGATGGGGTGCCGGTGACCTATGACCGCCAGACGGACACCACCGGCCGCATCCTGATGCTGCTGCTCGTCTGCGCCCTGCTCATGTCCATTGCCACCCGGATGAAGAGCATGAAGAGTCCGCTCAGCATGGATTCATTTGTGGGTAGTGTTCTTCTCATCGATGGGTAACCTAACTCAAACCCTCTTAATCCCTGCCAGAACCAAATGGGCCGCGCCAAGTTCACCCTGGTGGACCCCTTCGATGGCGGTCGTGGCGTGCTCTTCCGGGACGTGGCCGGTCTCAGCGAGGCCAAGCAGGAGGTTAAGGAGTTCGTGGACTACCTGAAGTCCCCGGAGAAGTACCAACGGCTGGGTGCCAAGGTGCCGCGAGGAGCCTTGCTTCTGGGTCCCCCGGGATGCGGCAAGACGCTGCTGGCCAAGGCGGTGGCCACCGAGGCCCAGGTGCCCTTTCTCAGCATGAACGGCTCCGAGTTCATCGAGATGATCGGCGGCCTGGGAGCGGCCCGTGTCCGGGATCTCTTCAAGGAGGGCAAGAAGCGGGCGCCCTGCATCATCTACATCGACGAGATAGACGCCATCGGACGGCAGCGTTCGGGCACCGAGAGCATGGGACAGGGCAGCTCCGGCGAGTCGGAGCAGACGCTCAACCAGCTCCTGGTCGAGATGGATGGCATGGCCACCAAGGAAGGCGTGCTCATGCTGGCCAGCACCAATCGGGCCGATATTCTGGACAAGGTATACGTCGTCATCACGATCATTGGATTGGATTGCCAAGCTATAGTATATACTTTTATATAGGCCCTTCTGCGACCCGGTCGCTTCGATCGCCACATCCTCATCGATCTGCCCACGCTGATGGAGCGCAAGGAGATCTTTGAGAAGCACTTGTCGTCGGTGAAACTGGAGTCGCCGCCTGGGACTTTTTCGCAGCGCCTGGCCCGCCTAACGCCCGGCTTCTCCGGAGCGGACATCGCCAACGTTTGCAACGAGGCCGCCCTGCATGCGGCTCGCAATGTACAAAAGGAGGTCAGCAGCAAGAACCTGGAGTACGCCGTGGAGCGGCTAGTGGGTAAGTCACCCCGCCAGATCGCCTGAGGATCTCTGGGAGAGCATCAAAGGGTTTAGGGGGTTAATTCGTGTAAACTTTTTGCGATTCTTTGATGAAACAGTTCAAATCTATTCCTAAAATACTAGCAGTGATGTCTAAAAAGCATTCTGTTCATTCTGTTCATGGCGAAATATTAAATAGTACTATAATGGCTAGGTAAAGTAAAAGGTACATGCACAAAGCACTATAAACCCAAATAATGAGTGCATATGAACTAAAATTAGCAGTAGTTAAAACATACCACATTTAATTACTTAGGTTCGTATATAGATAGAAGTATGTAGATACTCCACATAAAACATACCACATTTAATTACTTAGGTTCGTATATAGATAGAAGTATGTAGATACTCCACATCACTGTACCTTCGTCAGTTTTCCAACGATCGGCAAATTGCATTCAATAAAGATAAAATAAAAGTATTCGAAATGTATTACATTTTAAACTCTTATCCCCCTTAACTATTACCAATTCCAGGCGGAACCGAGAAGCGTTCGCATGCCTTGTCGCTGGCGGAGCGCAAGGTGATCGCCTACCACGAATCCGGACACGCACTGGTGGGCTGGATGCTGCCCAACTCGGACATCCTGCTGAAGGTCACGATTGTGCCGCGCACCAGCCTGGCCCTGGGATTTGCCCAATACACGCCGAGCGAACAGCACCTGTACAGCAAGGAGGAGCTGTTCGACAAGATGTGCATGGCGCTGGGTGGTCGGGCGGCCGAGAATCTGGTCTTCAATCGGATAACGACGGGTGCCCAGAACGATCTGGAGAAGGTCACGAAGATCGCCTACTCGCAGATCAAGAAGTTCGGCATGAGCACGAGCCTGGGACCCATTTACGTCCGGGACGCGGATGAGACGGAGGGCGGCGGTGCGATGGGCAGCGGCGGCAAGAAGCCCTTCTCGCGGGCCATGGAGAGCCTGATCGACAACGAGGCGCGCCATGTGGTGGCCACCGCGTACCAGACCACCGAAGGCATACTCACCACGCATCGCGATAAGTTGGACAAGGTTCGTAGGCACCGCTTTCTTGCTTTTCTTCTTTTAAACTGGGTTGTTCCCATGGGTATTTTGGGAGAATGCTAGAGAAGGGTTTCAAATCATTTAAAATACTGGCTCGACATTTAGGAGTTTACCCTTGTTCCAGCGCAAAGAAAAGGGAAAGAAAGCTTTTAGCTTATTAAACACATTTAAGTAATTTGTTTATTAAAACATATTTGATTATAGGTAATCAGTACCTAAAAAATGTAATGGAAATTTTGGTAGCATATTAAATAGAAAGGCTTAAAATCATTAGGAATACAGGTTTTGCATTTAAAGTTACTACGTTTACAAATGCATCAAATACGCTATACATATAATAGATATTTTATTGTTAAAAGAACTAGTCGTACATTTTTCAGAACTTATGATGATGACGATTATAAGTCTGGTCGATTAATAGTTAATCAATATCTCTAATGAAACGAGTCATATTTAGTCACTTGTCGTTTTGTAATCAAATCGTTTATGACTGAGGTTTCTTTTTGATGGATAGCTCTTAACGTACATACGTTACCGATTGTTATTTCCTCTAATTCAACTCTATACCCAAATGTTTTAGCTGGCTGAAGCCCTGCTGGAGAAGGAGACGCTGGACTACGACCAGGTGGTGGAGCTGATTGGACCGCCGCCACACGATCTGGGCAAGCGGCAAGTGGACGGCGTGGAGTTCGAGCAGTCACTGAAGAACCTGGGCAGCAACACGGACACCACCAAAGTGTGAAACTGTAGCACTGAGTTAAAACCAGGTTCAGGTTGACGTTCAGAATTATAGTCATAGTCATACGCCACGTGTCCCAAGTCGCTCACCTTTCCGCCCGCCCCTGGTTCATGTTCGTTGAATGTAAATAAAGTTGTTTACCTTTTCTAAAATGACTCCAAGCCGTGTTCATTATCTAATTGTCCGCTAATAAGGCAAGGCGATATCTAACTACCTAACGGATAACACTGTATTCAAATCCAGTAGTTATAAATTCTCGAAAATGATAAGAACAAATGGCAAACAAATTGTTATGTATTCTTTTCTTAAATTGAAAGCAATATATTAAATTGTATTTAGAAAAAATGAATGTGTGTATGCTATATATTTTGTAAACTAAGTTGGAAATCTAAACCGTTTTAATTAATCTTGCACCTAGAGTTCCACAGTTTGATTTCTTTTTAAATTAAAATAAGTTAATGAAAGAAACTTCTAACAGAATGTTTGCCTAAGAGAAGCTCCTTTTGGAGATCCCTCACCATTATTTCTGAGCAGCTTATTTAATCATATGTGCTGACATTACCATCCCAATAGATAATATCCCCTACGTATCAGGTTATATGGGTGTATAATCGGCATCATCGCACCGACATGGCAGGAGATCAAAGTTTAATTCCACACTCGTCCAAGCTGACCTAGAACTTGACACGCACTGTCAATTGTCAACTGTCAATTGGCTGAGCAAACACACGGATCCGATGGTCAGCTGCTCCAATTCCATATCCAAATCGGTTATAAGTTTCTCTTTAATGGGAAAAAATTAAGGGTTCTACGGAAATAAGTTACTATTTAGGTAAAATTGGTATAGGTTTTTTTGGAATTATTCAATAATTGTGCATTGAAAATCCATCGTTTTGAATATTTTTATTGGGAATTTTAACTATTATCTTATTTGACTAACATTTGAACTATACGATATCTCCAAGTCGAGTACTCGTAAGATCCATTTTTACGGTAGATCAGAGGTCTACGCAAATATCAGGGTCTACCACATTTATGTTTATTTGCCTATATGGGTGCATTTCTAAATACAACTAAGATGATAAAATCTCTGGCAGAGATTTTGAGAGAGAGAGAGATGGAGAAGAGAACCCGAAACCCGTTCTCAATTGCAACCAAGTTGCGAATCATTTAGTTTTCACTCATATTCACTTTAATTCGATTTAAGAGTCGAATACGGCTAAAACTCTTGTCACTTCAATACTGGCAAGTTACTTACTTTTCAGTAACCTACTTAAACTGTACATAATGAAATATGTGTTAAGGTACATTTAAAAAACAGAAATTTCAATAAGTTTCTGATTATCTTACATATGATAATCTTTGTTGATTTGTTTGGAATTAACAAACAAGTTTTAAGGGGAAAAACTCTTTATAGATGGAATTATAATTTAATTTGAATAAAAAAATATTTTAATTTTATTTGACTAATTATAAGTTCAAATTTATGTTCGAAAAGTATTAAGCCCCCGATTAAAATCCTGGATTTCCCATCTCGACCAAAATTTCCTAAGCCATATTAAAAATAAAGTTTCATGCCGGTACTGTCGCGTTTAATTGGATCTAGTCCCCGAATCGCACTTGAACTTGCACTTGGCTTTTAGAGGATGCATAAATAGGTCCGGCTTGGGGTTGAAGTTTGTCAGTTGTCGCTCAGCTAAATCAGAATTCAGAAATCGGATTACGGAGTACGGAGTATGGAGAAAATGCAGCTAACCGGTGCCTCAATATTCCTCGTGTGGATGGGTCTCATATGCCTGGTTCCTTGCAGTGACGCGGGCTCTAACATATTCCGTGAGTGTCGAACACTTTGACGAAGTGCCTCTTCGGAGAACAAATTGCCAAGACTTTAATTTTTTATTTTTAATATGAAATATAAATATGAATAAAATCTTAATTCATATATATATTTCGAAACTCGTAGTTGTTAGCCCATAGCATGCTTAAGCAAAGGCATGATTCTAAAAGTTTGTGGCTTAACTTTGATCTCAGTTTAAATGTTGGCTTGTAATTTAATCTGCATTTAAATTTGGGTTTCTAATTGGATTAATCAGTATCCCGGCCTAAATTCATTTTTAAAAATGAATTTAGACCGCTGAAGAAAATACTCCGTGGCCATAAAATACGCGTTCTAAATTCCAACCCCCTTTATGATCATTACTTCTCAGCGTTCTGTTAGAAAAACTGATTTTTTGTGTCTTTTTGCTGTAACTTGGCCAAAACTAGACGTATGTATATAAGAGTGACTGTTTTAAATAGCTGGCGACCTATACTACTCATCCACAATCGGTTCAGAAAAATTAATTTGTTTTGATGGAAAAACAGATTTTTCGAATATTTGAAGAAATTAATTTTATGGCCATTTTTTGCATTTTTGATAAGGAGGTACATCATCATTTTTTGCGATAAATTAACTGTGAATGCCATTCGATTGGAAATTTTATTACGAATTCAACGGTGTATGACATAATAATTTATTAATTTATTTATATAAAACTAGCTTAAGGTTTAAAACAAAAAGCTAACTAGTAACTGAGAGCATTAACAGCTAAACAATTTAAAAGACTAAGTTTGATTGTTTACTTTCAGCATCGCCTTTGAAGCGGTGTAAGATGCAGGACGAGGCGTGTTTGGTGGCGCAGGCGCAGACCTTTTTCGGGGCCTTTAAGCGGGGCATTCCGGAGCGGCAGGTGGCCGGCTTGGAGCCCATCGATCTGGGCAACATGCGCGTGGAGAGCGGCGGCCACTCGGAGTCGCTGCAGTTCAGGCTGCTGATGAACAATGCCAAGCTGCACAACCTGGCCAACTCGGTGGTGGTCAAGAGTCTGAAGGGCTTCACCAAGGACCTAGCGAAGCCGCTCAAGCTGACCATGGCCATGGATGCACCGCAACTGGAGGTGCGGGCCAAGTACGATGTGGATGGCAAACTGCTCATCCTGCCCATCGTTAGCAAGGGCGATCTCACGATTCGGATGGACGAGGTCCAGATCAAGTCGAAGATTATGGCGGAGCCGGTGAAGCGGGCCGATGGCCATACATACCTCAACATCACGGACTACAAGACGATTACCAAGGCCAAAGGGTGAGAATTGCCGAGCCAGTTAATAGGTTTTACATATTTCAAATGTCCAACCCACAGTGGTCACTTCGACATGACGAACCTGTTCAACGACAACGTGGACTTGCGGGAGAGCACCTTGAAGGTTCTAAATCAGGAGTGGAACACCCTGGCTCTGGATGTCCAGCCCAAAATCAACGAGGCCTGCTCCAAGGTCTTCAGATCCATCGTGCAAAATCTGTGGAACAACATACCCTATGACGAATTTTTCGAAACGGAATAACTAGTGTGACAATTAGAGCACTCTATAAGCAAGAATATAAAATACTTTATGCTTCGTCAAATATGTACTAAAAACATCTGTCTCAAAATAAATAAGAATATATTTAAAAAATTATGATATTCCTTATTTTGAAGAAAACACATTTTGAGTTCGAAGTTGATCGGCAAACTTTGTTGGTTTATGCATAGATATTGTAATAAATTCGTTTCAAAATAAATACCGAAAATCGCTTGCTTAAAAAATCCAGCCAAATATTAGATATTTTTTAATTTAGTGCACAAAAATTGAAAAATAAATTAACAAGTTTCTTAAAATTAAAATAAAATGTTTAAAACTGACATGGGCTATTTTCAGAACATTTAGAATGTTTAACTAAAATATTAAGCCGACTTCTTCTTAGCGCTTTTCTTGGCAATGAGATCTACATTTTCCTCTGTTTAGATTAGTTTGTGGGGATCCTTCGAGACCATCCTGTTTTGTATTATGGTGGAAACTGCTTCAGCCCATCTTGCTGTTTTCATCGCTCATTCGACCAGATTCAGAATATTTAACATCCAGCGGATAATCGGAGAACTAAAAGGAAAACCCGGGGTTAGTTGGGAGAGTTTGTTGATGGATGACTGGTGCTCACTCATTTCCAGGATCCCTGCTGTTCGGCGGTGTCTGCTGCTTGGTTCGTAGTCCTAGGCACCGACATTGCGCATCCGGTTGTGCACGTCGGTCAGCAGCAACTGCGGGTTTGGCTACTACCCATCCCCATGCTGCGTCTGGTCCTCCTCTTCCTCCGGGTGCTCCATGATCTTGCTCTCCGATACGCTGATGCCCTGTGGAATGCAAAGTATGACATCACTCATTAAATGCCTCTAACAACATTAAAATTAGCTTTGAAAGCACTTCACACTTCACAAATTCAACAACGGGGCAGGATATCAATGGGACCTGAGTAAATACCTTTAGCTTACGGTGCCTGGGATCCTTTTCGGTGTCCGGCGGACTCTCCGATCCGTCCGTGGTCTTGATAAAGGATGAGTAGAACGAGGAGAAGCTGGAGCCATCCATGTCATCGCTGTTCCCATTGCTGTCCGTGTATTTCTGTGGAAGAACGGACGTGATTTCAGTTTAATATATTAATTAATAAATATTTGTTCGCTTGCAAAGGGCATTCTAATGTCATTTGCCTTTCTAGTTTTCTACCCGTAAGTACCTTGTTGTTGGGGGCATTACTGCTGCAGGGCGGGTCGGAGTTGTAGTCGTTCATCACGGAGGGAATGGGCGAGGAGTCGGTCACCTCCTTCTTGCAGGAATCGGAGCCCGCCCCATTGGATCCTGGCTCCGCCTTCGCGGAGGTGGTCAGCGAGGAGGGCCGCTCCACCGAGGCGGGAATGGTGACCGAGTGGAAAGCCCCCGGCACCTTTTTCGTTATGGACGCCGGCGCGGCCTGTGAGAAACAAATAGAGGAGATGTGGTTAACTTACAACGTAGTATAACCAAGAATTTCATACTCAATTCAATATTTTTCATTCAAGGGAAACAATTAAATTGAGACTTTCAGTTTTGTTTTCGATGTCCACTATTCCACTATTTCATCAGTGAATATAGGATGACTCACCGTGTATACCGTCTTGTTGTAGGCCGACTGGGAGCCCATCGGCTGCTCGGGCATCTGGAGGGCGTTGGCCATGCCCGGAAAGGGCATCGGCTGGTACATCATGGCCGTGGCGGCGGCCGCAGCGGGATGGGTGTAGAAGAGCGAGGGATGGGGGTACATCACCCCGGCCATGTACTGGAGCGGCATGGCCTGGGCGGTCGCCGCAGCCGCCTGCTGCGAGGTGGTGGGCAGCTCCACGCCCACGCCCACGCCCACGCCGCTCTTGTGCGGATGCTTGTGGATGCGCGGGGATCCCCGGGTGGGACTGGTGGGCGTCAGGGAGGCGGGGATGTAGTAGAAGGTCGGGAAGAGGCCGGCGGCGGTGGAGAAGCTGCTGGGCGCCATGGCCGTGTGCGTGGAGTGGACGGGCGGGGTGATGCCCACCGAGAAGGGCGGCCAGAGGTTGATGTTCTGCGTGCAAGAGGGATAGGAGGAGGGTCCTGGCGTGGAGCTGCCCACCGAGGAGGTGGGTCCTGCCGCCGCCGCTCCTCCTCCCGCTCCGCCGGGAATTCCCGCTCCCGATACCGCCGTCGTGGTCCTGACCTCCGGTGTTAATATTCCTCCTCCTCCTCCGGCCACACCGGCTCCTCCCGAACCCGCTCCACCAGAGCACGCTGGTCCGCCGCCTGCTCCTGCCTTGACCGCATCTGCTCCCAGGGTCAGCTGCTGCTTGGGCTTGTTGGCCTCGCCCTCCCACGAATGGGAGCCACCTCGCTTGATCCCGTGCCCTGGGCCACTGTACTCCAGCATCTTCAGGGTGTCGTTGGCCGACTTCTTGCTCTTCTCGCCAGTGCGTCCACGCGATTCGCGGTGCTTCTTCAACATGAACTTCTCCATCTCGTCGTTGTGCTTGTTCAGCAGGGATTCGGTGAGGGTAATGGGTGGTGCAGTGGCTCCTCCTCCTCCGCCTCCGTTTTTGGAGGAGTTTGTTCCGGTGGCGGAATTGGTTTCATTCCCTGTGCCAGTACCTGTTTCGGTCTCTGTTCCAGTGCCAGTTCCAGTGCCAGTTCCAGTTCCTTTGCATATTCCAGTATCTGTACCTGTTCCAGTACCTGTTCCAGTACCCGTTCCAGTGCCAGTAGCTGTACCTGCACCTGTTCCAGTTCCCGTCGCCGTTCCAGTGCCACCTGTGCCCGCATTGCTCGTATTGGTCACACTACTCATGTGTATATTACTGGCGGTGGTGAAGTTCCCGGAGGAGCCACTGCCACCACTGCCCTCGTGGACGGGACTCATGGGTCCACTCGTCCCGCTCACACAGGTGCCACGCGGCTCCGGCGGCTCCGTCTTGGGCGGATCAAGCTCCGCCGGTGCCGTCACCGGTTTGCTGTTGAAAAAACGCAGCAGGTTCTCGTTGTAGTTCAGCTGGTTGTAGCTGGGCGGCGTCTCGGTGGAACTCTTGCTGTCATAGTAGTCATGATGCGGCGAGATCTCGCCCAGCATCACGCTGTCTCGCTCCGACACCGTTAACTCGTTCTCGTGCGGCAGCTCCAGCTTGAGATCCGCCCGCGACACCTCGTCCATCAAAGTCTCCATAAAACTAGCGAGTGCCTGGCACCGACGAGAGACCTCCTGCTTAACGGTATCCGACGGCCGGGAGACCGTCTCTGCCAGCAGCTTCACTATATCCTCCTTGATACGCGTATTCCGGCTCTGGGCCTCCTCCGATATCTTGTTTTTGCACGTGGGCGCCGCCTCGAAGACGTTGCACTGCTTGGGTCCTAAGATAAATACTTATATTAATTATGTACATATATTTTTATGTTGGTTAGTAATAGAGTGATGTATGACTCTAAATTCTATGCACTTGGCTTACTCGACTTGAAATTTTTGTTTCAATTTGAAGTGAGTGAACATTTTAAGTAAACTAATAAGTTTATTTATTTCAAATGTGCAATAATATTTTTTATTTTATTTTATTGATTATGTTTCTGAGCATGTATTATTTTTCATCAAAATGTAATAGTTCCTTCCTTTTAAAAGTATATAATACAAAAAAAAAAATTAAATATTGTAGTAATCTATTTTTGGTTTAGGACTTTACTATATGATTTTCTATAGCTCGGTAGGATTAAGGTTGTGTTGCAAACTTACCCTGAAAGACTCGATGATGTCCGACAACGAACTCCAGCTTGCGCGACCACGGATTGACGAAGCTGGTCCACTCGGTCTCCAGGAGGACGTAGCAGCCGTTCTGAATGAGGAAGCGGTACGGCTTGCTGCAGAAGGATGCGCCGGCCGTCTGGCCCTTCTTCATCACCGTCTCGTAGGTCTCCTTAATGACGGAGAGGTCCTCGTGGTGGTAAAAGTCCATGATGCTGCGTCCGATGAGGTCCTGGGGCAGGTAGCCCAAGGCACTCACCGCCGCACTGTCCACATGCGATATGATCCCGGTGGCCGTGTGCCGGATGGCGAATTTGGGGCTCTTCTGGGAGAGGATCTCGTCGGGAACTGTGGGTTAAAAATTGTTGGTTAAATGGAACTCCTTCTATTCAACTGACTGGGAACACTGATAACAAATATAGAATAGTGCAAACAAATAACTGGCTGTTGAATTTAAAATTTCCTATTGCAAAATTGAATTTAACTATAAAAGGATAATATTTATGTAAAATCATAATAAATAATAAATACAATAATTATACGATTGTATCTCTTAATGCTTTAACATTTGAATTAATGTGAAAAAAATTGGATTTAAAATGCATTCTATTTCCTTTAAACGCATTATGTATAAGACGTTTAATTTTAATTAAATAAATAAAATCAAAGTGATAAATATTTAAATATTTATCAGTGTAGACAGTTGGTTGGGAAACCCTTTTGGCTAAAGAACTCACCCTTGTAGCTGCTCTTGATGGGAGTGGCGCAAATGACGAGCAGCATGTTGGTGCCATTGGAGACCATGTAGTTGTCCGGTCTGGCCTCCTCGGGAGCCTCCCGGAAGGTGAGTCCCAGCCGGAAGGGTTCGTAGCTCACCGGGCGGCCGATCACCCCGAATCCGCCGGACTTCAAGCCCCGATAGCGACGCAGCATGACGCAGAAGGTGCTCTTCGCATCCTTGGGCATGCTGCCACGGGATTCGGCAATGGGTATGCCCGTGGTGATTTGGCTGGCGAACGTGGCCCGATCCTTGATGTGAACAAAGTCGATGAAGGACCTGCCCAGCCACATATCGCGTGGAAAGCCCAGGACATCGGTGATGCTGGGCGTGGTGTAGAGCACAATGCCGTCGTGCATGGAGATCACACAACAGAAGCTTTCCTCCTTGATGCGCTCCCCCCGCTGGACACCGACGGCGCCTCCGCCAACGCCTGCCACGCCCACGCCCGCCATGGACTCCAGTTTGCCCGGGGCCGAGTCCCAGGTCTTCTCGAACTTTCCCAGCCCACTGTCCAGGCCGGAGGCGTGGCCCACTCCCCCACAGCCGCCCACTCCGCCGCCCATCGATGGCGGAACAATGTTGACGGTGAGCGGCGATGGAATGGGGAAGCTCTGTGTCGTATCCAACTTGGCCACGCCGCCCGCTCCCCGATCCGCCTCCGACTCGGACTCGGTTTGATCCTCCTCCTCCCTTTCCCTCTCCCTGTCCCGCTGCCTTACTCCGTGCTCCGTGACCTCCGGCTCGTTGCGGTGATCCTCGCCGTGCTGCTGATCCTGCAACAGGATCTGCTGATCCACGCAGCCACTGCCACCACCACCACTGGGTCGTGGCTTCTCCTCCTCGTCCAGGGATGCCGATGCCGAGATCTGGGTCTGCACCTGCGTCTGTCCCCCCGCCCCCTTGTTCTTCTTCTTCTTGCGCGACTTATCCTTGTTCCGCTTGATGATCATGTCGCTGCTGCTGGCCTGCGTGGACGGCTTGCCGCCATAGCCACTGCTGCCGGATGAGTGGCTGCCGCTCAGACGGGACTTGGAACTGCCACTGTAGAGGGGAACAAATGGGAGATTGTTATTGCGTACAGTGGCGAGAAGTATTCAGATACTTATAAACTAGATTTGGTACCCTTCCCTACCTTACTTACACGGAAACAAAAAATATTGCAAGTTTCAATTTGATATTTACTCTTCATTCTTACCATTGAAATACGTAAAATTGACAGGCCTTATCTTTCTTTATAAACATATCAATATCAAAGCTTATAGTATAGCTTTGATTGACTGCTATAATTTCAGTCAGCTGACAACGCAATTAGACATTTATAATCCTGTTAAATGTAATAATATTCTTGTTCGGTCTAGCCATGTCCGTCCAACCTCTTCGAAAAGTTTTGCCTACTTTCTGGGGTCTTACATGCTTTTGTTCGGATATAGTACGCATTTAGATGTCACGTTTTCCCATCAAAGAACTATGCTCTTACCTGCGCTGCGATTGACTGTTGCTGCAGCTGTTTGAATATGCTGAATCGGACACTTTGGTGTTATGTGTGGACTCCGTGGACTCGCCGCCCTCCATTGTGTTTAGGTTCTCCATTTTGGCAATTTGTGTGGAAGTATAATTTAATATTTAAAGAGATTTCTGAAAAAAACATAAAAAAGGTAAAGGTATAATTTATTACAATACTATAACCTCGGTGAAAATACATATATTGTATTACAAATTGTAATTGTAACTAATTGTTTATTACAGTTAATACTATGAATTGAATGTCTTATTTAAGAACATTCTAAAATGACTAAATATTGAAGCAAACTTATTGCTTTATAAAGGTTTGTAAACGGTTTAGGATTTTGAAAAAAACAAAAAAAAACATAATAATACAAAAGTTTTCATGTTTATTCGGTAATAAAGAATTTGCAATTTAAAAGTCCTAGTCAATTTAAAAGGCTTCAATGAATTATCCAACTGAATTGCAGAATCGACTTGTACTTTCATTCAAAGCTGTGTTGTTGCACAAACGGGGATCGATTGTGTTTCGTTTGGGGTTGTGAAATAGTTTATCGTCGTTCTTATGACGAAATACATCACGAAATCTGTTGCGGCGTTGGGTTGCGTTTCACAAACATCTGGATGTCGCGTCGATTTCAGCTTCCCCTTTCAATCAATCAGCCAAATATGTACATATGTATGTATGTACATATATACATTTAATTTATTCACGTTGCTTGCTAGAGGTACTTTCTCTAAATTTATTCACGTGGCTTGACGGGCATTTATTTTCTATGAATCGCATGAATCCAGAAGTTAAGGGAGAAAATAATTGAAATGGTAGTCAGTCAATTTCCTGACGAGAATAGAACTTAAGTAACTGGGTTAAAAAAGTAAAGGGTTAAATGAAAATTGGTCCCCATTGACAAAAAAGGCAACCTATGACATGTGCCTGAAGCACGTTGACCACTTTCAAAATCTCAGCCACTCGTCGGCTTGATTAACACCTGATTAATGGCATGATGACATCTGTGCCAATGATAGATAATACAGTGGATATTCTATAGGAGGAACTTATTTCACTTATTAAGTTATCTAAAGTATTGCTTTGTATGTTTATTATTATTGAATAATTATTTTTAATAGAGAAATCCCTTGTAATTTTTTAAACAGATTTACTTTTTAAAGAATTTGAGCACTTGCATAGTTCAGAATATTAGTATTAATGTTTTTCTAACAATAACAATAATAATTTGAAATATTGATATATTCGGCTTTGGACTTTTTCTTGGTAAAGTTCCCTCTACTGTAGCTTTACTACAATAATTGGCATCAGTACGGCGTGCGAGGGAGGCGGCAAGATGGTAGTGGGCCGGTGTGGAAGGAAGATGGAGCGATGTTGCATTCACGTGCAGCTGCAGGCGTTGAGTGTTTGGTTCTTTGTTGTTGCGGCCAACGGATGCCGTTTTGCAATCGCAAGGCAGCCCCATTCACACCCCAACACAGATAAAAATGTACACAATATACAATATGATAGATACAAGAAATAAGATAAGCCCCCGCGAGTCGCATTAGTTTGCATTTTCCGCTTTCCTGCACAATGTATGGTTTTCTAAATAAATCCGCTGACTTATTAATAACTGAAGTAATATAAAAAAACCCTAAACTCATATTTCACTGTTTACTTGATAGGTTATGCAATATCGAAAAAAAATACTTGCTGAATTCAATTTTACAGATTGCATAAAGCCCTGGTTCATTCTCCGCAATTAGGCAAAATCAGCAAAACCCACATTTCATTTAAGCATTCGGGTGAACCTTAGTTTTCGGTTTTTGCTGCATTTAAAGTGTAGCAGAAAGCAAAAAGGAAATGAAACTAAGATTTCGGTAGTCACAAGGAAACTAGGAGAAAGTTCCTTTGGAAAACTTCCTCCTGACTGATTTATTGGGTGCCCAATTATTGATAATTATAAGTGCACACAGGAAAATATTGACGTGGCACATTTAAAATACATGGTCTACATATGTTGATTAAATGCAAAAAATGTTTTAGGAGTTCTCATATAATTAACATGGGTCCATACTTGTAAATATGTTTAAAGTTTTCCATGGAAGTCAAGCCCAGAAGCTATTCAGAAAAAACCAAAGGTGACCCACACTTGCACGTTAAAGGTAAATAATCGAAATAAACATTCTGATAGTAAAATCGACACCTAACTTGTAGGTATTTAAAGGCTTTTTAAAGAGGAAGAAAAATGTGAAGACGTAACCACAATGAAAGTTAGTCCACTCAAAAAAAATTAAATAAGCAGACTAATTTTTGTAATGAAGCAATGTTCCTTGTAATAAGTTAACTACCTTAAGAGAAGTTAACTTGACTATTTTCTATGAGGCAAATTTGTATTATACAAACAATCAGCAAAATATTTAATACTTTAAAGGGTTTAAATCTTTCACTCAATTTAACGTCCTTACATAATTCACGTCAGTAAACTTTTACGCGGATTTGTCAAACGCTAACAAATCAAAGGGCCAACTGGTCGAGTGAGTCCTTGTGGGAGGATTGGATTGCGGTAGGACAGTATGTCGTGCGTCATTCGCGGGGATGTTAGATAATGCAGGTGGTACGATTCGCAGACGGTGGATAACAGTCTCGTAACCGAGGGGCGGGGAATATGGTTATGAATTGTGGGATATGGGTTGTGGCAAAATACAATGCACAAAAAAGGACGTTTTATTTTTAACTTGTATAACAAGTCTGGGGCCTTACAAATCTGTTCAATTAAAATAGACATATGTACATCAAAAATAAATGGGCCCACATGGCGAATGCGTACTTTAAATGCAGCAAGTTGGCTGGTTAATTATAGTTAGGAGACCCTAAACTGATAAAGGTTAAAAACGAAACAATGTTGCTAAAATAAGAATTTTTAAGCATATCAAGGACTAAAGAAGTCAAAAATATGTGGCGATCTATAACATTTAACAGGGCCCTCGACACGTATGCGTAATAAAAGTATCGAAATTAATCTTTTGATTATTTTTAAACACTTTTTAAAAGATTAAATAAATTATCTAATACTATACCAAACAAACCAAGTGATGATTGATCAAAGACTATTAAAACTTGTTTTCATATTACCTTTAAAACTGGGTAATTTTACCTCACATAAGCCCTATATATGTATATGTACTGTTAGCCAAATTAGTGATACGGTTTCGCATTGCGAACTGTTGCAGTTGAATAAAGGTTGCCACAGATTGCCAAAGTTCATGCCCACCTTGGACCACGCTGCGTATGCGTAACTTTTGGCTCGCCCAAGCAATCAAACTTTATTTATTTAATTTTATTTTTAACCCAGAACCGCAGACACTCGAGTATCGTTCAGTAGGGTCAGGTATGTATGTACGCAGAGCTTTTGTTTACGCTGCAATTGATGGATTGTTTTTGCCTCTCTGTACAACGTGCACTGTGCAGTGGGCAGATGGCACCTATTAATAAACAAAAAACACCATGTATATACGCCATTTAGACGTTACGAGCCGAGTTCTTTATGTAAGTTGGGCCCGAGAATGGTTTTGTTTTTGCAATATGATAATGGGTTTCTCTCTGTACTTTTTTTATTTTTTTTATATTGCAACAACGTGACAATTGCACTTACACTCTCGCTCTCGCTTGCTCGCCGGACTGCTCTCTCTGTCGTACTCTCTGATATTCTATATATTAGTTTTGGCTATGTTCTTCACTTTTGCGGTTAAATTTTATTCAGCTCCGCCACTCTCACAGTCACCAAAAAACAAATATTGAGTGTTTTAGTTCTAGCGGTCGTTGCTTCTCTTCTTTCAATCACTTTGAAGCACTTTCAATCACGATTCCTTCGATTTCTCGGCGAACGCGTTAATAGTCGACCTTCTGGCTGGAGACCCGTACGAATAATGACTGGCCCCCAAGCTTCAAGCTACAAGCACTCGCAAATTCACATTCCGAGAATTTTCCCACAATCGCTCTTTCTGCTCTCGGCTACTCGCTCAAATCGGCTCAAACACTCGGGCTCAAGCATTAACCCTTGGGCGGAACTTTTACTTTGAGCTAAAAAAGAAAAACAAACAATTTAGGGACTTTTGTTTAAGTACTACAAATGCAACATATATAAATTAAAATATATTTCTTGTTTTCAGGGCTTACTTTGTCTGTCTTAAATTATAATGAAAATATATTCATGTTAATAGATTTAGATAGTAAAAAGCTTACAAAAATTATTTAATTATACAAACATACTTTTAAATTGTATGTTCCTCTATAATTAAATGCTTTAAAATTTTTTTAATTAACAAAATTATATTTATTTAATTGATAGACAATATATAAAATTAATATACAGCCAAAGCGTTTTTAATTCCCGAAAACGCATATATTCCAGAAAAGCTTTAAGAATGAAAATATAGTTTTATTTTGCAAGCTAATACCAAAAACGATAACCAAACCAAGCCCCGTGCACCAACTTGAGGTTAAGAAAAGCTGTGGAACCTTCTGCCTTTTTTGGGGGCGGTGGGTGGCCGCTGGGGGTGGATTCAAGGGGGCTGGCAGCACGTTTTCCGAGGGGTGTTTTCCGGGGGAGTGGCTGGGCGGCGGATTTGCGGGTCAAGTCACGCATTTCGCCACGTGAGCGGCAGCTTTTCACTGCCTACAGCATTGCTCGTCGGCGTTAAGCATTCGGGCCTGCCCCACGTTGACAATTGTCGTGGCATTACTCACTTTCTCACTATCTCACTATTTGCTATCCATCCTCTGCTTTTGCACAGGCACAAATGAAAGTGGCGCCAAGCTTTTAGCCCCCCAGCGCTCTACCCTATACTTTATAGTCTCTATTCGTCTTTAGAAGCTTTACCTGGTCAGGTGTGCTCTGTGGCACGTACCGATGGAAACGCCAAATACAGCTGATTGCCAGGTTATCGATTGCCAACGGGTATTGGGACTCGAAGGCGGCGAGAGCGGGTTCTGGCCGACAGGTGGCGGCACAAGTCCCTAACAGCGGGGATTCCAGCCACATTTCAGGGGTTGCTGAACTGAAAACGGTGGGATGGGGCTGTGCTGTCGGCACCCGTAATACGCGGATGTATAAATAACAAAAACATATCATCTCAAGGTTTGTATAATAGTTGCAAAACTGTTTACGCCGGTTTTAAAAATAATAGTATAAGATTATGTGGTATTAGCCATAGGTGTATTTTAGTATCTTACTTTACTAAAGATTTCTATATTTGTATTATTTAACGTATATTAATGTATTTAAGAATTCAAGGGTAAATTGTTACTTTTTAAATTCTCAGTTATATCTTTACCAATTTATTAAGAAATAATTATTTTAACTAGTTTTCATTTATTATAAGGCTAATTTACATGAATATGTTTTCCAATTTAAAATGGCATAATTTTCTGTTGTATTTTTTATATTTAAGCAATTGATATTTTAATTTAATTTGCAGTTTTCAAATGTTGGTTATTTTACAGTAAAAGTTAAAAAAATACATTCCCTTAACTCGCTTTCTATGTATTTTTATGGACTAGTGATAACCAAACATGGTTGGGTTGTGGACATATTTATAAGACTATCAGAGACCATTTTAACCCTCTCAAATCCGATCCAAGTGCCGAAATATGTCGTTACTTTTTATCATCTCTTCCCATCGGTCTGCGGTGGCTTGGAATAATTGAATTTTATTAATTGGCGGCTTTGCCGGCGTCGAGTGGGTGTGAAAATCCATTTGACCAGGCCCACTCCACATAAAACCTGCGTTGTGGGCCACGTGTCGGTGTTTGCTGAAGTTTGCCAGAGTTTGCCGGAGTTTGCCGGGGTATGCTCTTATCTATCCTGGCCACACACGTGCCATAAAGTCACAGACGCCTGCCAGAAAATGATAAAGAGCATTCGAATTAGCCACCAAACTGCTGCTAATTTGATTCTGATGCTGACGACTGTTGACTTTTCCTCACTTTTTCCCTCTCGGGTTGTTTTGATGAGATGTGATATTATTTGATTGCCGCTAATCGGATTTCGGGGGGTGGCTCTCTGGGTGAGTGTCGATTGGACTGTGAGCGGGATTAGAGCTGCGTTCCCAAGGCCAACCCTATAATGTCCAAGTTCAAAGATTTAAGGACCTGCCCATGAATATGAATTGCTAGTAGAGGAAATTGGACCACGTCAGGTTGGCTCTGCTGGTGCTTCATCCTCTCCTGCCACTTTAAATGTTTTTAAGTTCCCACAATAACCAGATGAATTAAAGATTAATTTTGGATAAGTTATTGACTTGTCTAAACAGTGTACACTGTAATGATTTGTAAACTATATAAGCTCGGTCTATTATAATAGCTGTTATATTAAAAATATGATGAATAAATAGTAAACTTTTAAAAATTTATTTTACCGATTGTTCTTATGGGAAATATGAACGTAGGTATGCCGATTTTTGGGACAGCTTTGTTCAGTTAGTTTCAAAACTGAGAGACTAGTTTGCGTACAGTGAAGCTCCAAAAATAGTTCTACTTCATAGGATCGGAAATGCCTCCCTCACAGCGTTGCAACTTTTGACTGAAATTATAATATATTATATTTTATAAGGGTATACCCTTTAAACGACAAGAAATAAGTGTACATACCCTAAATGGCGTTCTGCTGCTAAAGAACTGTCCCGGTTTCAAAGGCTTCTTGTGTGTTTAAGATCTCTCCGACATAAACGAGAAGCTCCAACTGCATCGAAATTGTAGGCAAGCCACCATTCCATGCCACATCCTACTGCTGTCGCGATGCCATGGTCACGTTGACCCTGCTCTTTCGGGATGCGGGTCACACATGCACCATCTTCCATCATCATGTGGGGCTGCCAGAACAAGATTCCCTCGGCAGAAGTCTGGCCTGCTTTAAGCAAGAAAGCACACACACTATTATCTATGTGGGTCCCTACAGGAAAATTATGCAGCTACTCAAGCTGTCAGTTTTGGAGGAGCAGGTTGGCCCTGGTAATCAGCAGAATCTCGGAGACCACGCTGAAGACCATCTAGCAGTACCCCTAGTCCAGGAGTGACGTTACCTGGTCAATCCTGGCCCTGCAACTTCTAAAGGTGCTCTACGAAATATAAACCTCCTTTCCAAGTTATCGTTAAATTTCTCCAGTGCCCACACAAATTTTCAGCTGAATAAATGCTCACACCGAACAAAAAAATTGGCAGTATCAATTTAATATTCACAGGTCTACAAACACTATTATTTTATCCATTAAATTGGTAATGCAAAAATAAAATTCAAAAACGTTTATTTTTCGATTTCTCTCTATTTAAACATACCAAAGCGATATGTCACTTATTAAGACCAAATGAAATTAAAGAGCTTCATGAAAATGAATATAATTTACCATAAATTTTTTTCCTGTGCAGGACATAACAACCCTAAGCTCCGCCTTTTATCGCCTGCGCACTGAGTACTCCTCACTCCTAACTTTTGACTCCAGTAACCCCACCTCTATTTCAAAATTATTCCTCCTTTTATTAATTAGATAATTTGATTTTAGGGCGTGAAAAAATCAGAGAAGCATAGATATTTGTACGATGAAGGTGGCGTTGAAATTTCAACGCTTTGGGGAAAACTTTTACTGGCCCTTAATCCCAGGCTAAGATTAACATCCTCAAGTAGACACAAAAAGTAAAAGAAAATAAAGGTTGCGAACATTTAATGGTTATTTGCACTTGACAACGAGAGTCAAAAGTGAAGCTCAAAAGCAAGGCTGCAGATTAAAACGTACACTAATACAAAAATTTTTTAAAAATCATTAATCTTAGTGTATGAAACGGTTTTATTTTTAAACAGAGCTGTAAATAATGTGTTGGGCAGTAAAAAATACTTTTTTGGTAATGGATTTATACCCCAATCACAAGAAATATTAACATTTGTTATTTTTTTTTGTTAACTATTTGTTAGAAAGTTTTAGTATCCTATAAATTGTTTAATAAATAATCTTAAAAATTTCACAGAAAATTATGCAAATAATTTCAGATTTCATATAAAATCCCTTTAAAATAATCCATATTCCGTCATTTAAAATATTGCGATACAAATATTACATGAAGCCTTTTCCGAGGACTTAAGATGTAGCATCGCTGTACCTTTTCTTTTTACGAATATATATTTTTAAAACTAATTTTAAAACGCCTATACAAATGGTGTAACAACATGATTCAAATGAGAAAACATTTTGAAACCATAAGGGAAAATGTGATACGTTTTGGACAGAATCGCATATTCATATCTGGAAATTAAAAAAAAAACCGTAACGAGCAGGCGACTGCTATTTGTCTCACCATTTATTTGGATGCCACTCATAATATTAGTACTTCACTAAATTTTCGAGTTGTAGAAAATTGTTGGTTAAAAATAAATTTAAAGTTCGCTTTGATCGGGATTAGAGTGATACGAACGGGATGAGCTACAAGAACCTCCTGCGGCACCAGAACGTGGTGGACGACTGCCAGCGGGTGAGCTGCAATCGCGGCTCGGTGCCAAATGTCTCCGGACGCTGTGTGATCAGTCGGAACATTGTGCTCGGCTGCCGGATGGAGGCCTGCGACCCGGACCTGCCCTACATGCTGGAGCCCACGTGGAGTGTCTACCTGCGGGCGGGCCGAGAAAGCCGCGATCATCAGGACGGCCACTCTGGTAAAAAAAAAACATAGTAAATCGTAGTATTTCATACTTAATACAACGAGTTTTTGCTTCGATTTTCATGCATTGCAGTTTTTTTATATTTCTTTTGAATATTTCCGAAATAGATTTTAACATCTAAAATGTAATTTAAATTTAAACCATATTAAATTTAAATAAACTACTTTTAAACAAATAGGAATCATTCCTAATCTAGTATTTTTCACATTCATTTAAAGAATATAAAATGTGTAAATTAAGGAAATTAAGTTTTCTGAAGTCAGATATTAATTTTTACTATTCCATTTTTTTTGTTTATCAGTGCACGATGGTGACCTCTCCCGGTTCGTCCGACAGGTCACCTTCAAGATGTCCCCCCGTCTGCCGCTGCGACTCCACGTGGCGGACAGCGCACCGTTCGAGATCAACGAGGTGCTGGGCAGCGACTTTCCCGTGGAGGTGCAGGTACAGTATGTGGACGCTCAGATGTCGGCCACCTCGTATGTCTTCCGACCCCGGGTCGTGCGCGAGGGTCACTCCGGGGTCAGCGAGGAGATGTGCGAAAAGATGATCTTCGTGAATCCCACACCCGCCATGAGATTGAGTCTCCAGCCCGTTCAAGTGCCCAGTGGTGCAGTTGATTTGCCCAGGGCAAGGCGATCCACCGAGTCGGAGCTGGAGCTCCACGATCCAGAGAGAGAGGGGAGGGGTGACCGGAAGCAAGGAAAACAGGAGCAGAAGCCACCTTCGCCGACGACGACGATCGTCAAAAAGCAGAAGCGCCTAAATGTGGGCGGACCCTATACCATAAGCCCCCAGTAAGATGGTTGTCCAAAGGTGAGTCAATGGGAAATAACAAAACGAAACCTGTAACAACACATGTAAGGGTAATAATACACTGGTAAAAAAAGGTAGTTAATCCAAGTCTTTCACACTCAATTCAAAAGTTTTTCGCTTTTTTCTTTTTTATTTAATAAAAACATTGGGGGAACAATTAAATTGATTTACACATATTTGAACCAACATTGCCCGACCAGCGCCTTTATTTTTATTAAGATGGGTGGCAATCAAAATTTGTGTTGCAATTTTCACTACACAACGTTATTTTATTATTAATTATGTTATGTATTAAAGGGGTTAGGTCTGGCAAATTTAAAAAAAAAAATCAGTAGTTTTTAAGTTATTTTATTCAAAATTATGGTTTTTTATTAATTTGTCTGCTTAATTTCGTTGCGCTCACAACAAGAATTCAAATAAAAAAAGAGACAATTAATTTGAAAAACTGTAATACAATAACAAAGTGTAAAGGAACTTTTTTTTAATAGATTATTTCTATTACAATAAATAAGGATTGATTGTGGCTTAATTTAAAAAAAAATACTGGTAACCCTATAAGCTACGTATCTTGCCCCACAGCACCCCGAAGAACGCGGCAGCCCCTTCCATCGCCAAGTTTGGGTCCGCCCCTTTTGTGTGTATGCCTCGTTTGGGGGTGGTTCGCTGCGTAGCATCCTTGGCCCCGCCTTTCTCCTGAAGGGGGTTGGTTTCCAGTCACACAGTCACAGTCACGGAATCAGTTGCTCACTTTGCTGCGACACTTCGAAGGCAACAGAACAGACGTATCCCATTTATTCCTTTATCCGGACAAACGGACAGACGGACAACCGGACCACCGGAGAGATGGCATGGCTACCGAGCAGCTCGAATGGAGCGGATAACGCAGATGAGAGGAGCACGGCCTCGAGTGGCTCCTCCGGACACAGCCAGGCCAACGGATCTCCATCCCCTCGTTCCGGAAACGGACACGGAAATGGCAATGGCAATGGTGTTATCCGGGACTCCGGCAGACAGCCGCCTGCCCTGCTCCGCCATGCCACGCCCCATCTGCAGCCCAAGACGGAGTCGGTCTCCGACGGAGACGGCGATGCGGAGCTCTCCGACTTCTCCCTCAACGACACCGAGGAGGACGAGGAGGATCTGCGGGACTACATCGTGCTTAATGGCAACCAGGCGGATGGTGAGGATTACCTTTTTACAGCAGACATTTCTGGTTTATGGGCTATGGCATAGGACATCTAGGTATTGGGTAAAAAACGAACAACTTAAAGCTAAACCACTATATTTTGTTGTATCGGTTTAAACGCGACCTAAAGTGTAACATAAGATTAAGTTTAAGCAAACAACCTTTTTTTTCAAGTCTAACCAAATCGTATCTCCATTGATTGATATGAATAGTATTGAGTGATTTACATGCACTATATAATACTTAAAAAACTCAAATTTTAATTTAACGTTAGTACAATTGCAATTTTATCGATTAAAAACCGTATATTATATTAATTTAAGTCAAAAATATCATTAGGCGATACGTCTGCTCAGAAAAATATGTAGTTGTAGATTTCTTAGTTGAAAAATATGATTCATGATAAGGTTACAATTACGATATGAAAGTTTTGCGATTGAATAACCGTGTTTTACTTTTTTTGTCCGCTCCCAGGCAATCGATCGCTGTCCAGTTCGCCGCGCAGTCACTCCCGCAACGGATTGCTGACCGCGCCGCCCAGCTCTGGAAGCTCTGCCGGCGGAGGCGGTGGGGGCGGTAATGCCTCCTCCTCCGGGGGCAATGCCAGTGGTGGAGGCGGCGGAGGAGTCGGCGGCACCGGCGGTGTGCGCAAGGTGTTCACCAACACCCGGGAGCGCTGGCGTCAGCAGAACGTGTCCGGCGCCTTTGCTGAGCTGCGCAAGCTGGTGCCCACACATCCGCCGGACAAGAAGCTCTCGAAGAACGAGATCCTGCGCTCGGCCATCAAGTACATCAAGCTGCTGACGGGCATCCTCGAGTGGCAGCAGCAGCGCGGACCGACTGGTGGTCAGCTGCTGGAGACGAACAACAACGACAACAAAATGGTGAATGGCCATGCGGCGGATGGGGAACTGGTGGAGAACAATCCGGATATGGCGTCGGTGCGGCACATCAAGTGCGAACGAACCGAGGCGCATCATCAGCAGCGGAATGGTAATGGGGGCAATGACCTGCTCATGATCGCCCCGGCCATCATCAAAAGCGAGCTCCTCCTCGAGTCGCCACTGCCACTGAGCATTGCTCCGCAGGCCATGGTGGAGGCGCGGATGTCGGCAACCTCCGTATCCGGCTTAAAGCCGACTGGCAGTGGCAGTGCTAGCCGGAGCAGCAAGCGACGCCTCAAGCCGGAGGGTGGAGCCACCGATCTCAGTCTGGCCAAACGGCGCCGAACGTAGACTCTCACGGAAATTGGTGCTCTGAAGGAACTGGATGCCGGCTGAGCCGCAGCAACTGGAGCAACTGTCAGATGGTTCACCACATACCACTCATATATAAAGCAATTTTTTTCGATTTTACCAATAAATTTAAAAGTTATATTATAATGTCTTTGCAGTATATTTCGTGCAATATGCGACCCACAGACAAAATTTGAGAAATCGCAAGGGCTATAAATAAATTTTCTGTGTAAAAAAAAGCTTTTTGTTATAATTTCAAAACTATTGTATTTAGATATTTTATACCTTTTTAAAGACATATAGTACTCTGTAGCTTTGCTAGTTTAAAAACCATGGGTGTACAAAGTTAAGCTTTTTCTAGCTGATTGACCGCCAAACTAGCTAGTTTTTTAAAAAGTCGTAGATCAAATGTTTGTTTCTTACGACCTATCAAACACAACAAGCTTTTACAAGTAAACCGCTTCAAGATCGGATGTCTGTAAGAAAAGTTATGGATTATGTCAGTTTTGCAAAAAAATGCTGATTTTTAGTGTATTAAGCCACAAGCTTTTACAGATATGCTGCTTTGAAAAAGTATGTCCGTATGAAAAGCTATGGATTAAAAACTTCGGGTTTTTGGTCACTTTCCGAAAAGCCATGTTTCGGAAATTAAATTCAATTCTACGGCTTTATATAAGTAGTTTTCTTTGCACACGCTCGTTACTACATGTACTTTCGTCCATATATGTATGTTTGTTAAATTTAGGAACTCAATAAATTCTTTTTAAATATTAATGTTGAATTTAATGGTCAGGTCGTGAGAGCTGAAAACAGTTGGCATTCCTGAATCATGGATTCTTGGTTTGAATGCCAAGTTTACTGTGTATTAACAACAAACCTGTAAGTTTTCAGACAGAAATAAAACCATAACCCCAAACCACATACAAAATACGCAATTCTATGTATATAATTTTGTTTGTAATTTTTATTGTTTTTAAATTAATGTTTTCTTTACGCATTTTTCTTGTGTTTCATGTTCATTATCATTTCGTCTTTCAATTTTGGTTTCCCCATTTTTTATTTTTGCAATTAGTTTATGTTTGTGTTTATTTGTTAATTAAATTTAAGTTCTGTTTTGGATTTTTCATGTGGTTGTTGCCTCATAATTTAAGCGAAACGCTGAAATTGTTCATCATATATAAGTAAGTTTTTCTATGCAATATATGTGTGTATATATATTGTTTTGGGTTTTCATTTTCTTCTGTTGAAATTTTCAATTACAAATTAAACTGTGTGTGTTTTAGTGAATTATATATCTTCTCTCCCGTTTACTTAGATTATTTACTAAAAAGGTTTGGGATTTGAAGTTGGAAATCTTCGGTTTTTTTCCAATGTTTTTTTTCTTTGTTTTTTTTTTTTTGAAATTATAGGCATATGTGCGTGTGAGTATGTCTGAATGTACGTGTGTGTTTTTGTGTGGGTGTGTACATATAAGTATATAGTTAAATTTAATTAGTTTTGATGCAACAAAACTCAACGTTCATTAATTGTATAAATGTATCATTTAGTTAGTAAAAAAAAAATATTTTCTCATATAATATTTAAGGAGTTCTATGGAAATACATACAAATAGACTTGCTTTTTCCTTTTTTCTTTTACTTTTTCATTTTCATTTTCTTTTGCTTTTAATTTTTTCATTTGTTTACTTCGATTTTTGATAGGGCTTAAAGTGCTGGGAAATAATCGCAGATTTTCAAAACGAAATGTAAACAGTTTTACTGGGTGGCTTTCATTGGGATAGCGATAGAGCGGAATAAATCGAACCGAGGGGTAGTACTATAGTCGCGCAGGAGTTTCCGGTTGATCTAAGGCCTTACATTCTAAAACCAGCAACGGTTTCATTGTATTTTACTTCAATTTGTATTAAATTAGTTTAAATTTTCAATTGCAGCTAAATGGTTTTTTGTCGATTACTTTTACATATATCAAGATCCTGGCTTTACCATCTTATTACCTCATTATTTGCATTGTTAATTTAAGTTTATGGGTGGCGTCGCGCGCTAAAAGCGTTTTCCTCATTCATACATCCATTTACTTGTTGCTCAGTTTGTTATATCCTTTGTATTTATGTATAGTGTTTTTTTTAGTGTATATTGCATTTTGACGATCGCTTTCTTATATAATCGTAGTTAATGCTAGACGTTACTTCAGAACAGGCCACGGAAATGTTGCTATACGTGGAACGTTTCATTTACCTGGTTTACGAGATTAGGATTTACGGGAAGGATTAAAGGTTGCGTGGATTTTTTGGGGACTTCGGTTCATGGGCTGTCGGGTTGCTACTAGGATTACGAATGTCTTGTTAATATCTCATATATAATATAATATCTATATCGTATTTATATAGATGCACTTGCGCGAGTTTAGTAAATGTTGTATCCTCCTTTTTTTCTAGTTATCCTCTCTCACTTTGCCGCCTTTTTATTTTTACTATGGATTGCTAACTGCTGTGATCGTTATATTTTTGTATAACCGCATATATATAAACGTTAAACGGGGCAAAAAATTTTGATTTATTTCACTAAGTATTCTCTCAATTTTCTTTTGTGATTTTTCACTTAAGTTTTAGTACGTTTCGCGAGCTATTTGTTTAATGTTTATTTACTATATTGGAGGGCGGGGCGGGGAGGGGCGCAGGGGTGAGGGCTTTCCGATTATTTCTCAACATTCTTCCGGGGTATTCTCTTTGTTGTTCAATAATACAGATTATTATTTTAATTATTATTTATGCATAGTTTAAAGTGGATTTTTTGTTTTTTTTTTTTCTTTCGAGTTTTATGCTAAATATTTGCTTGCGCCCAATGCATATAGCTAGATACATACATACATGTGTGTGTGGGGTGTGTGTGGGGTGTATTTGGGGTGTGTGGAGGTGTTGTTTGTTGGTTTCTAGTGTTTTGGGTGGGTGTCTTGTAGAGTGAATTCCTTTTGTCTATCATTCTTTTCTTAACTTTTTGGTTTTCTAGTGTAACTGTGTGTGTGTGTGTGTGTGTGTGTCTCGGTGATCACGCTGCTTGCCGGAAAATGGAAAACTTAATCCCTGGCCAGAGCGAACATCCTGCGAATAACATTACATTAACAGAGCGCCTGAAGAGCGCGCTAACCCGACGCCGCTGCCTCGGTTTCTGCTGCCCCTCCTCCTCCTCCGGATCCTGCTTCTCCACTGTCGCCGCCAGCCTCGTTGTCGCCGCCATTGCCGCCTCCTGATCCCGATACCGAGCCGGCCGCCTCGCCGTTTCCGCTGGCACTGCCGCCACTTCCGCTGCTGTTCAGGGCACTGTTCGACTGCGAACCTACAAAACGTCCATCAAAAAAAGTACAAAAATAGAGATACAAATGTGGATTGCTTTGCGTATTCAGTAGCTGTATTACGGGAGATAATCCCTTCACAGTCCCAAATAAAGTGCAAGTATAGGACAAAATATGGCCAGTCTCATAACTCCCATAAGACTTAAGCCCACACACAGTCAAAAGTTTGCCCTGAAGCGCTTTTCACATAAAACAATAATACAAATATCAGGAAATGAAAATATTACAATTACAGATATGTGATTTGTAGTTTTACAACTCATAAGAAACCCATAGTGAACAATTACAATAAATAAAGTATGACAATGAATAAACCTTTTTGATAATAAGAAAATGAAAAATTTTGAAAACGTTCAATGTTCCAATGAGAGTGGTAAAATGGTTGAATTTCTTAATCCTAAATGCTTAACCAATATACATGAAGGATTTGTTTTAATGTTAAGTTCGGTCCTCATCTGAAACTTGCACCGATTCCACTTCATACTAAGCCCATTGACTTCGAGGATCCTTGCCAGAAAATATCCAAAAACCCAATTATTTCCCAACGAAAACTTAAAAACCAAAAGCTCACACTGAACAAAATGGCACTATAGATGGTGGTAAAAAGGAAAGGCAACAAGAAAAAGTTTTACTTTCGTTTAAATATTGTATTTGTTTCTCTTTTTATTTGTTGGATTTTGTTGTATTCATTTATTATCATTATCATTATCATTACGGCTTCTTTGCTCATTATCATCAACGAATCTATATATTATCATGATTATTACAGCATTACATATACAATTGTCAGAGTATGCGTGTTGTAGGTGTCTGTATGTAGAGTGTGTGTGTGTGTGTGTGTTTGTTGGTTATGTAATTAGCAAATTAAAAAATAAGGTAAATGATTATAATTTTTTGTTCTTTTTCTTTTTTCTTTTTACTTTTTATTCATTTTTTTTTAAAGATTTTTTATTTTGCATGTGTTTGCTTGTGTGTGTGCCTAAATTACTAGGAAAAATGTATTTTATTCTGCGTTTGTGTGTGTATCCATTAATCGTTTATAATTAACATAATAATTAGTTTAATGTCGATTATAATAAACTATAGAAATAAATATAAGTGTTTTGCTCATTTTTTTCCTTTTTCTTATTTTGTTTTTCTTATTTTGCTTATGCATTTTTTTTTTGTTCTTTTTCTCTTTATTTATTTTTACAGTTCTGCCAATCTAACGATAATAATATTTTATAGCAGCGCTGGATGGAAAGATGGGGAGCGAGGGGGAAAAGGTTTTCGGGGGCGAGGCAAGGCGACACTGACTATTTATGCAAATAATAATGCAGCTCTACAGTTACAGAAACCCTATAATTGGACCTTATCTACATATTGCAACTAAGCCGTCGGTTCTCAGATGCCAGCTACCATACCTGCTTTCTGTTCTGTTCTATTCTATTCTGTTATCTTCTGTTCTATTCTGTTCTGATCTGATCTGTTCTCTATATCCGATATATCGACTAAAACTCATCCAAACACAACTCTCTCTATCGACTACTGGCAAAATAATAATACATACATTTAGATACATTTTAACGCACAAAAAAAAAATATCTACGATGAAGGGGGTTCTTCTTAGTTTCCACGATCGGTTTTTCTTTTTCGTGTTTCTTGTTCTCAATCAATTATTTCCTTTTATTTATTACAAAATAATAATAATAATTATTTAATAAAAATAAAAATAATTTATTTATTTAATATGTATTTATACATAATGCGTGCTGCAAAAAAAAAATGTAGTTTGTATTCATAAAGATTATATATTATGTAAGTATAGTTTAAACAGTTTCGCTTTTTGTTTTGTTTGTTGCTTGTAGTTTCTTGTTTTTTGTTTTTGTTTTTTTTTCTTTTGTTTTTGCTTTAATCATTTCCATTAAATTAAGGTTTAACATAACATTTACATTATGCTCGGGGCTTTTTCTTTTTCGTCTCTTCCTCTTCAACTTATCTTTATCTCCTCTTCTGTTTTTCTTCTCGTTTATTAAGGTCGTTTGAGGGTGTAATCTATTCAATTTCATTAAAATGTCTGATCTTGTTAAATCTTAAATTTTAATACACAAAACTCGTTTTTTCATTGGATTAATTGTATAATATTTTTTCTCTGACTTATCAGTTAAACATACTAAAAACAAGGTGGTATAAAAAAAAATATGCAATGACTCTATTCAATATACAAATACATGATTATTCCTTTAGGCGTCAAAAAGTAATGGAAATAATATTCAACGAAGAGAGTGTGAGAGGGGAGAAAGAAGATAATATTTATAATAATATTAATTAAAAAATATATCGCCACGTACGGTGGTGACAAAATGACAATCGAAAGCGCTGGCTTTACTATTATAATTATTGTGTTTTTTTATTTATCATTATTATTTATTATTATTATGCTTATTAGTTTTATTTTATATTTAAAATAAATTTAATGTTTACCTAAGTAAAACGTTTTCGTTTGTTATAACTTTTTGCTTTTAGTTGCTTTTTTCTTTCAGCTTTTTTGCTGCTCTTCTTTCGTTTTTGTTGCTATTTTTGTTTTGTTTTGTTTTGTTTTTGTTTTCATCAATTGCATTAATTAAATGTATTAATTATTGTGTATATAGGGTTCTTTGTTGTTTTAATTTTTGTTGCTGCTGGTTTTGCATTCTCCGTACTTGTTTATAATTAATTATATATGCTTGTTGTTGTATGTAATGTATGTTACTGTTGCCCCTACGAATCTGTAAATAAAAAATAAAAAGAAACGAAAACGAAAATTAAAATTAAAAGTATGTTTTACCTAGCTTTACTAATGATGATGACAAAATGAAAATAAACGTTAGCTGAATGAAAACGAATAAAATCAAATATTCGAAAGTGATAGGCATCACAGACAGACATAAAAAGCTGTGGGCGGGGAATCATCCACCCATTTCATCCTGAATAAGGTACATAAAACAGTTCTTGAAAGGAATTTGCTGTGCATGGAGTGACCAACCCTTGGAAAGCTATTTTTAGTGTGACCCATTCTGCATTTGCAGGTACGGAATTATTTAGCGAGTGTGAAACGTTTCTTGACTTTTACTTTTCTTTATTATAACTTGAAAACTAACTAATTTTAATTTAACAGATATAACTTGCAAATATGTGGAAGTTAATAACAACCAAAACTAGAATTTGTGTTCAAAACGTTCCATTCTTCCAGCCTGTATGGTTTGCTTGAGTTTTTCGATTCCGTGACTGCTTGTTCTTAATTCTTGACTCTTGACCCTTGATTATCACACCTTCATTGCTAAATGTCTACTGCTCTTTCCCTGGGTTGGCTTGCAATTGAGGAGGTGCTGTGTGGGTGGATGGACAAAGGGATGGTGGAGGATGTTCGGCCGGATTCACATGTTGGCCGGATTGCGCAGGTAGTTTTTCCCAGGCAACTGATATTTGCGCGGTGGCCTCAGGATGAGTTTGACGCCAGCTTAGGGTTTGGATGAGGCTCATGATAGGAGTAATATGGGATTGTGTATATCCAAATATCGTAGCGTAACCATAGTAAACATTATTATGGACTACTGAACTTTGTCCATATAATTGATGTTTAACAATTAAAGATTTATAATTTTTAGAAATGTATGTTAAAATATATAGAACGATTGCTTACGGTACGATACTGATACAATTTTCGAGTAAGGCCCAGTATTCAGGCTACCAAAATGGCTTTCAAAACAGAAAACTCCATTCAAAATTGTGACATTAAGAACCCCTTACATGGAATACTTTGGTTTTCGAATAAACTACGATTTGTTGGCCTGAATACTAGTGGTATAATTGGATGTGGGGGCGAGGGATGTCGGGAGAAAAAGGAGCATCGCTGGCTGGCCAACCGCTTACTCACCTGTGACATTGGCGCCGCCGGCGTTAGTCGCGGCCATTGCACCAGATGCTGTGGCAGCAGCGGCCGCCGCTCCACCTCCACCTCCTCCAGCGGCGGCGGCATTGGCCTGCTGCGCATTGGCTCCAGCTGCCACGGCAGACGGCGCTCCCGAGGCTCCGCCGCCGCTGCTGCTGTTGTTGCCAGATCCGGTTCCTGCTGCTGTTTGTCCAGCTCCGCCTGCGCCACCCGATCCCGATCCCGCCGCAGCTGCTGCTGCCGTGCCCTGCGACTGTGTCAATTGGGCGGCTGTTCCTTCCGCCGAGGCGCCGCTTCCCGTTGACGAAACGCTGGTGGAGCCGCTGGCCGCAGCGGAGGCTGCTCCGCCGGCCGAAGATCGATTGCCACCAGGCCCGGATGCATTCTGCAGATGTTTCGGCAACAACTGTGGCACTAGGCTGGGCTGTATCGAGAGTTCTGCAAAAGGAAGTTAAGGATTAGGATAAGCAAATTCAAAACACCAAAGGATTTAACCAAAAAATGAAAACAATCAGGTTTTAGGTGGCGCCATCTGCCGAACTGACAGGCTACTACAAGAAGCACCTTGAATTTGTAAATTCCGCAACTTTATATTTATGCTAATAACTTCTAAAACATTGGTTCGATTCTGAAAATTGTATTTGTCCGTAGATCTTGACCGAATAATCATAAACAGCTGAATAACTGGCCTGTACAATATCTCAGAGGGAAATGACAGACTTTCGCGATTTGTTAGCGGTAGAGTGGAGGTGACCACAACTTAAAACAAACTTGAGCTGCATATCCCAGGCTTTCATAATTTCCTGGAGCTCGAAGTGCATGCAGACAGACTGACAGACAGACGGACAGATAGATCATTCTAACTGCTACATACTTTTCAACGAATAATTTATAAAAATCACTTACCATGCTCTGTGAAGTTGAACAACGGCGGCATCTCGCGACCGTTGGGCAAGGTGTGGTTGCCCTCCATGCGCAGCTCATCAAAGAACGGATGTGCACAGGCCTTGAGCGGTGTGATCCGGGCGCTGGGCGTGTACTCGAGCAGCAGGGACACCAAGTTGATAGCTTCTGTAGGAGTGCGTATACGAAAAACCTGCGGGCAGTATAGGTATTCAATTAGTATGTATTTAATCTTAACCAGACATCTTGGATGCGGGACTCAACAATTGGGCGGGACACATTGGAGCAACTGGACAACTGGGGCGGGGCTGTAAAAACGCAATCATCATCGAAATGGGACAGCACACAAGTGTGAACACGCAGAGGAAGCGTTCGTATTTACAGAACTCAAGGACCTGTTTCGGTTTTCGCATAATTATATTTAATTTTACATGACCAGAACAAATATATGAAGAAAACCGTAACCGAACCTTGATTTACATAGATTTTACAAGATCAAAACAAACGTTGGCAGTAGGCGGGGCAAGAAACAAAAACAATCAATTAAATCCAAATCCAATAAATCAATCAAATTAAATAAACCAATGTATAACTTCTGAACTGCTGGGAGAACTGGCAAAAAGCTAAGCATGATGCTAAAAAGCCATGTAATTGCATCTCAAGCGGATTCTGAATATATTTTAGCCCTATGATCAATTGAGCTTGATAATGTTAGTCTTGAAGCATGAATAATCCCCTTGAACTAGTTTCTTTATAAAATCAGAATATAATATTCAATTTTTAATTAATTTAAATGCTGTGCGACAAGTCTCTATAAACCTTTTAGGTTACTTAAAAAATCTATTTCATAATGATATCGGCCCCTGCATATGTTATAATAGCAAATGTAACTGCATTTTGGCATTATGATGGAGGAGCACATTTTTGAATTTAAAATTTTTGTTCTTTTTGCTTTTAAGTTTGTTGCTTGTTTTCGATTTGTGTTTCTTGGCTTACTCTCAATCGTTGTTTCTGGTTTAGGGCGTTTGGAAATTGGGTGCGTTCGAGTAGTGACTGCAACGAGTATTTATGTACACACAATTTTCGGTTAGAAACACACTAACAAAGAGCTGATTTTTGAGGGGGGAAAATGGAATTTTCCTGGATAAGAGTGGAGTGAAGAGTGGAGGCCACACACACACATGAGCGGAAAGCACGAGGGAGGAGGTAATCATAAACGATTCAATCCTTTTTCCTGGGAACCAGCCACTTACTTTCTGCCATGGATGACTCTTAATTTGTGGGAACTTGAATTCCGTATAGTTTGGATTCATTTCGCGTATCTGTTCTCTTGTCGGTGTGCCCAGGACCTTGATGACCTCGACGAGTTGATCGACACCGGAATCGCCAGGGAAGATGGGCTGCCCCAGCAGCAGCTCGGCCAAAACGCAACCGGCACTCCACACATCTAAATTTAGATAAATTCGACATATAATAATTCATTCATTTTGATAAAGGGTATAAGTAAGTGCTTACCGATCTTTGTTGTATAATTGATAGCGCCAAAGATGAGCTCGGGGGCGCGGTAATACCGAGAGCAGATGTACGACACATTCGGCTCGCCGTGCAGCAACTGTTTGGCGCTGCCAAAGTCACAGAGCTTCAGCACAGCCGTCTCCGGATCGAGCAGAAGGTTCTGTGGCTTGATATCACGATGGCAAATGCCCAGCGAGTGGATGTAGGCCAAACTTCTGAACAGTTGGTACATGTAGAGCTAAAATAAGAGGTCAAATTAATATGGGATCATTCAAAATAGAAGGTCAAAATAGTAGCATCATCATTTTTTTTAAGGTTATTTTAACCAAAAGAATTTATTGCTCATTATTAAGACTTCTGATGCTATTATTTTGACTAAATTGAACTACAAGTGCGTTCAAAATAGTAGTAGTTATGTAGCTTTTGGGAATAGCATTTAAACATATGTTTCGACTTACCCGAATAAAGTTGATTGGTATCGTTTGCTTGGTTTTGGCATATTGGCGAGCCACTTTGTATACGGTTTCTGGTATATATTCGAGGACTAAATTCAAAAATACTTCATCACGCTACGAAATGGAAAAGAAAGGGCATAATTAGTTTCTGATATAGTTATAGATTGAGCGTGTATGATCCATGTATGGATGTTTAGAGGAGTTTATAGGATTCAAGGGGAGTTGACCGATGAAGTTGCGGCTGTCAACATGCTTTTTTGTTCGGGGTTGTACTGCCGGCGACATTTACATTTAATTCAACTTTAACTAGCAAACTAGCATAGCAGCAGAGGATTCGATTCACAGGAGGTTATACCATGCGGTGTGCTCTTCTGTACGTTTCACTGTACTTTTTTTTTGTCTGATTCATAGCATAGGGTTTCGGATTCGGATTTATGAGAGATAAAGAAAGTTCGAGAGATCGAGTGATCGAGTGAGAGCAAGTCGCTGAATGATCTGAGCTGGAGAACTGAAGTCTTAGAGATCTGGGATACCTGGGGCTTGAGCACACTCGCAAATATGCCCAAATCGATGGGAAACTCGGCCAGCTAGCGACCGAATTTGGTTTCGGATTCAGTTTTGTAATCGGGTTCGGTTTCAGTTTCAGTTTCGATATGCAAATGAAAGAGATTCAATTCAATTCGGTATTTGCCCAACTCATAGGGAAACCTGTCGAGAAACGCTTAGCGGTTAAATGCTCAGATCAGTTAAGTCCTAAAATAAAAACTTAGTACGGTTTAGCCATAAAAAAATTCTTTTATAAAAAAAAAACACTTGAAAATCAATAAATAATATATATAATAAATAATAAAGTTTATATTTTTCACTTTTAACTAACCTTTGTAATCGAAATAAAAGTTATTTCAATAAATATTAAACCGATTTTGCTTTAATACAAGGAAAGGCACCTTAGCAAAGTAAGTCAAAAGGTATATATTTTCTAGCACTTTTTCTTTACTAACGCAATAAAATAGATTTGATTCTTCATCTCAGGCCGTTCCGTACTAAGTAATTACCGATGCTGGCAACTTCAGCAGTTTTATCTCCCCCTAAAATGGGGTGCAAATTGATCCCATCCAATTATACCTAGTGAAATTACTTACCTTTTCACCACTCGAATAGAAAAAGTACAAAAGCTTTACAATATTACAATGCTCCAGTTTGCGCATTATTTGCAATTCGCGATTCTGTAACAGGAAAAAGGGGTTTTCTTTAGATATTTTTTTATTTTAATATATATAGATTTTGCAGACTTACCTTAAATCGTCTGTCTTGTAAAACTTTTTTGATTGCCACCAGCTCGCCGGTGTCGCAGAGCTTTGCCTGGAACACGACCCCGAAGCTGCCATTGCCGATGACCTTTGTGTCTGTATAGGAGACCTCTTGTACACGATCGGTGCCTTGGCCGGGTGTTGCAACAACTGTTGTAATTTTGGAACCATCGCGACCTGTTTTGGGCACAAACAAAGTGTGTTGCGTTAGTTAAAGCATGTACATATGTAAATTGCAATGTAGGGTGAGTCTCCCTTATAATATATACACCCCAACTTATCCTAGGCACACACACATATATAGATATATAGTTTATAGATGTTATATACACCTGTGGTCTCCCAGGCGCCCTCCAGTTTCTCCTTGCTCCTATCGACCTCCTTTGGAATGGACAGTGCAACACTGTGCTCGGGCCACAGGTCGTTCAGCTTGCCGATCAGTTGCTTCATGCCTGCACACAAATCAGTTACGAATCACACAAGATATAGTCAAGAGATCGATCACTGGATCAGTGATCAACTCGAGACGAAAACAACGGAAAGAGGTGGGGTAGTAAGAAAAAATCACAGAAGGTAAACAAAAAAGAGTTGGAGGAACAAGCAGAAGAGTTTCGGCTTACATGGCAAGTATGGATAGAGCATTTCGGTTTAGGAGTATACGAAAGGGAAGAGTTCACAGACAGAAGATTTCGAGAAAGTTAAAAAAAGGGTGAGAAACTGCACATCAGTTTTTTCCAAAAAAAATTATCATTTGCATTTGATTTGTAATCACTTGTACAGACTCAAATAAATGATTTGCATTTGCAATCAGTTTATATATTATTAAAAAAAATAAAAAGATAGTAAAAAAAAAAATTAATATAAATGAAAAGGCAGAAAATGAAACCGGCTTCTTAGAAAAAAGATTAAGGTAAAGAAATTAAAGTATAATTAAACAAAATGCACACCTTTTATTTTAAGTCCCACAACATGTCAAGTTATCTTTGTAATCCTGGTCATTTTTGTGCTCATAGCCAAAAATACTATGTTAAAATAATAAAGGATGTTTATTATTATAGCGATTAGGAATAAAAAGTTTGCCGGAAAGATCATTATGATGATTTTGAGTTTTCTCTATTATATCCCTTTTCATTTTTTTGCTAATTAATTTTGGCATTGGCGCCGAAAGATGACGATGCTGCGCATGTTGATGATCTTGGGGCAGCTGCTACTGCCTCTCGGATTTTAGTGGATTTTGATGGTCAAACAACGTTGAGGGTTCTTAATTTGTTTGTTGTTATTTCCATATGTTTTTTAGTGGATATTTCTGGTTATACAATTCAGGATTTCTGAAGCATTGTGTTTTAACATGTTATTTTCTTAGGTTTGTACTAAAGACCGTAAACCAAAGTTAGTTTTGATTATTTAAAAAAAAATTCCTAATAAAAATATTTTTACTCCTATCCAGAAAGTATATAAAACTCAGCGAGTTTTAGAAAACAAAAATGTATACAAGTTGCATACAAATTTGCTAGATAGGCAACAAAAAAATAATCTAGAAGGCATTTTAAAATAATAATCTCGAATCATTCGTATTTACGGTTCTTTCACCCAGAAAAAAATTCCTTAATTTTAGGAATAATAACCTAATCATGGGTTTATCGTTGAACCTTCTATATATATTTAGGAAAATATGTACTTAAAAATGACTTAAGTCCATATAGCCGGATATATTCTAAATATATATGGTAGGCTTATAACTAAGGTTATGTTTGGGTTATTATTTAAGGAATTTTGTTTTTGTGAGTTTTTGTACAAAAAAGTTTAGTTTGGGACCTGGAAATTCGGGGGTTTATACAAAACAGTATCTCAGTTTGGGAACTAGGGAATGGAAAAGGCTTGGGTAGGCTTTCTTATAATTCCTATCTCTGTACTTGGATCCTTGTACTGCTTGCCAGCGCCTCCTGCTCCTCCGCCACCCCCTCCGCCGGCACTGGCAATGCTGGCCCCACTGCCGCTCCGGTTCGGTGGCTTGGTCTTCTTCAGGGCGGCGGCCACCACCAGGGATGACGAGCAGGCGGACTGGGCCGCCTTGGCCGCCGCCGACAAGGGTTTGGGCTTGTGCTTTTGGCCATTGGTCTTCGACTTCCGATGATTGCCAGTGGAGGATTCGGTGGTGGTGGTCGACGACGAGCCACTGCTGCTGGTGTCGCTATCCGATTCCGATTCACTGCCAGCACTGGAGGAGCCACCCGATCCGGATTCCGATTCGGATTCGGTGGGGCTTTCGTTGCTGCCGCTGCTCTCCTCCTCTTCGCTGGAGGAACGACGTTTGTTCTTCTTTTTGGTGGCCAACGGAATGGGTGGTCCGGCACCACCACCACCACCCCCAAAGGAGCCCCTTTTATTCCGGATGGCCTTGGCGGGCGGTTTGCTGGCGTCTATGGAATTCTGCCTGCTGGAGGTGGTGGTGCCAGCAGAGCCAGCCCCATCCGATTCACTGGCCTCATTAACCGAACCACTGCCGGGTGGTGGGCGCTTCTTTTTGCGAATCACTCGAACCACTTTGCGGACACCACGCGGCACCGCCACGGGCACCCCCTGGGACTTATCCACCTTGAGCGGGGAGAACTACTTAAGCACCACTACTGAGCCACTGAACCACTGTCTGCCCTGCCAGTGGGTGGTGCTGTGGGTGGATTGTAGATGGTGCTCTACACAAAACAATAAAAAAAAAAAAAATAAAAAAAATATAGGGCGCAAAATTATGAAACTTTCAATTGTTTACAAACCTATTTTTGAAACCAATTTGGGCAATAAAAATTAGCGGGAATTGAACTAATTTGATTGGTTCTTTAAAAGCAAATAATTTATCGAGTTATGAAAGTTCAACTGAAATTAAAATTTAATTATTGCCGTATTTTTAAGCAAGTTTACTTTTCGATTTTAATCTGTTATTCCTTCTGATTTCAGTAGTTTTGATTTCAAAAATAGTGTTTTTAAACGTTTTAAAATTCACTTTTTGCAATGCAAACTTAAAATACTTTTTCTCCCTGTGTACGGTGGCAGGCTTTGGCCTAGTTTTATTTTCGGTCACTTGACGTTTCGTTCGCTTTGTGTGCAGATCAATCGATCGATCGATCTTCAAATAGCAAAAAATGCAAACACGCGGCACCACCGAAAAACAGCAACAAAATAAAATATCACAGAAAATAAAAAAAAATTGAGAAGAACCGAAATAGTACGATCTTCGAATTTTCGGCTGTTTTTTTTTTTTTATTTTATTTTTTTTTAGAAGAATGAGAGGCACTGATCCGATCGATACGTTCCGTTCCGCTTTCAATCCAACGATCCGATCGCTCGAGCTTCCGTTGAACAATTGGCGACAAAAAAAATTGGAAAAAAGCAGAGGACGACACGAACGGCGGTTGAGATACCCAAAGATCGCATACGAATGCCACACGAACAGCGGTCGGTTTTAGATGCGATCCACACACACAACACCCCTTCGCAATTTACACATTCTTCGATTTTAAAACGCGCTTTAAAAAATATATTCTCAAGATCTTCATCAAAAATATTAACAATTTTGCTGCGGTTTGAGGAAATTTTTAATTGCAGGAAAATCACGATAAGGCCAAAGAAGAGAGGAGGGCCCGCCGAAAGACTGAAAACTGAAGACCCAGAACCCAGAAGACAGAAGACAGAAGAAAGACAGTGGCAGCCAAGCGTGGTCAAGCATGCGACAGCCACGCCCCCTTAAGACCCCCGCCTTTTTGTCGTCGACAGCCGACTGACAGACAGTTCAATGCGACGGAGAAAAAAGGTTGAGCGGAGAAAGAAGAATCGAATCGGCAGAAGAAACGCAGCAACAAGTGCAAATCAAATTTATTTTATTTTAATTAATCAATTAGTAACACAAATGCAACGAAAATGAAATTGCAAGCCCCAAATGAAATCAAAAGAGGCCAAGAAGATTTAACCCGCTTCTGGCATTGACATTGTTTTTCATTGCCTTTTATACCGATAAGGATTATTTGAGAAATTAATTTTTACATACTCACTTAAACAAAGAAAAGGTAGATAGCTGAAATTGATGCGCTTTGCCTAATTCATGTAGCATAATTTAATCATCAATATATTCTTAGTTTTATATTTAAAGGTAATAACATTGTTTTATTGTAATACCTTTTTAGAGTTTACTTTTTGACACTGGAGTTATTTTTTATCAGTGCTGTATAAGTAAATTTATTGTTTTCAATACGCTTCATTAGTAAGCTTATGCAGGATTGAATATTTGTCGCCTTTTATCAGCGTCGCAATTCCATTTGCATTTATCGATTTGATCGATTCACCAATTGTACAACAACATTCTTACTTTACATTCCCGCACTGCCGTCCTCACATTAATCAATTGAATTTTTACAGGACTGCCGACTTATTTTGCGGCTTGAGCGACAAAATCAATCAAATTATCAATAGGTAAAGCACACACACACTCCTATGTGCCTTCCCTCTGAGCAAACATTGAAAAACTATACCAAAAAGGGGAAAAAGAGGAGGTCTGGTGGAACAGTTGGAGCTGTCTAAATGGGAAAGCAATTTGTTGTGCCGCCAACGTCGACGGAAACTAATCGATATACAAGCAGTTGGCACCACTCAGCCGCAAAAAAAGGGGGCGTGGGTGGTTTGTGGGCGGGCGATGTGGCATGCAAATCGGTGTGACGCAGCACAAAGTTAGGGGGTGGCTAAAAGGTGGGCGAAAACCCCCACTTGGAGCGGAAGAAAGCAAGCAACCACAGACGAATAAAAAAATAAAAGAAAATAGAAAACGTTACCAAACAATCATTGGTTACACACCACAAACTTTTATTTCCCACCCTTTATCACCAGATATCTATATAGAGTCATCGCTTCATTTTACCATGAGCCGTCGTGCCAAAAGCAAATTAACAACGAAACTCTTTTGGCTAAAATTAAACACGACCACGCCCACAACACCCCTTGCATAAGCTCTCCTCTCTTATCAACCAAAATCCCAAAAAAAAGTATATACTCGTACAAAGTCTGTAAAAACCCATTTAAAATAAAGTATCTTTAATGGCTAACTATAATTTATTGCATTTTATAATGGTGTAGTAAGAATAATAACATTTTTAGCCCTATACCAATAAGACAATATATCTAATATCACTTAACACTCTAATAAAACTGGTAACTTGTAATAATCCCATTATTTAGTTAAATTTTTACCTTGCAGGAAATTAAAATATATACACAGCCAATGCCATTTTTTCCATGTGTATTTTTTATTTAGTTCATTAAATTGATTTTATTTTTTTGGCCGAGAGAGCTACCTGTCGATCACGGCTAGAAAGGAAAAAAAAAGTGATGGCCAGATGACGACACCACGCGGGCGGAGATCACGAGATTGCCCCGCAGTGTGCAGCACTTGGCATCATTTAAGAAATCATTATACCAGCCAACTATCACCTGCATCATTATCATCGAATAAAAGGAACCATTCTTTAAAGCGCATTATTTTTAGGTAATACTTTTTATTGCATACTTTTGGATGCCACCCATAAATTCAGGCACTATTTTTCTCTATCTGTATAATGTTCACTCGCTCGTCAAGAAAGCCCTCAAAGTGCCAAGAAAAAAAGAGAAGAAAATAAATGGCCAAGAACATAAAATACAGAACTACAAAACAAAAAGCACAGGAAGAGAAATCAATAATAAGAGAGGTCCATGATTAAGAGAACTACTAAATAAAAATTCTTTTCTTTTGCAGCTGATCAAACAAGTATTGAATTCAAGTTGATAAAAAAAAATATAATATAATAAAATAAAAGCACAGGCAAATCAGCAAAGGAATACAACTGAGCAAAGGCTAAAAAAACATTTCCATTAGCGTGAGTAATGGAAATATTAACACTAATCTTCTGTCAAATCGCTATCAACAATATTGTACTGTTTATATATACAAATTATTTTTGAACAGTTTTAATCTTTTTCTAATCCGATTACTGACCAAAACCTGTCTCATCTTCTAGGAAAAATTCGTTTCACTGAAAACCATAACAATTTCTTTGATGTTTTAACATTCTTCCAAAAATAAACGAGATATGCCAAATGTCTATAATTTATGCAAAAATGTATAATTCAATAATCAGCAAACGAGAGGCAGTGTGTAGATGCAACAACAGGTTGTATGGATACCTCTCACCCCTTTTTTCTCTGATTTTCTCCCCAATCTATAATCTATGCAACAAATTATAACCAGAACAACAAATTGGTCATTGGCACAAATTAATACGAAATATGCTACAGCTGAGGAGGATGTGAAATATACAGAAGTTGGGGAGATAAACAGCTGTCACACGCCTTTTAGCTGTTGCCAACCCCCAATCTCCCCCCAGCAAAGACTAGAAAAAAATAACAATATTTTTGCCTTTAAAAATTTCAAATCAATGGGCAAAAGTATATTTAAGAAACGTGGGGCAGGGCAGGGTAAAAAGGAAAGAGGGTGAAGAGGGCAAATACAAAACAACAATCGACAAAAAAAACATCAACAAGACAAGGGACACGCCTCCATTTGGTCACAAATTTAGTGAATTTGCGAATGAATTTACACTTATACACGTATGCTGGTATATTTGTACCACAAAAAAAGAAGAAAAAAACATTTCACAAGCGCTCCTCACTCAATATATGCATGTTGTTGGGCTTTGATATTTTTGGAAAAGTTTTTTGCTCTGTCATCCGTTTTATGAGACGAGCGCGTGATTGTCGAGCGTTAACACAAATAACAACAACTAACGCCGCGTAATCTCTGCTCCCGAATCCCCAATTCCTCCCAACCCACAAACCTCCCCCTCCGAAGCAATCAGTCTTTATATATATATTTATATATATATATATATTTATATATATGCAGATGGCTATATATAATCAGAGCTGTAAGCAATATAGCCGCGTGCTTCTTGATCTTTTTACTGATGATCTCTGATCATGCAGGCAGCATCAGCTTTAGCTTTATAACTTTAGCTCTGCACAGAGAGAAAAAACTAGCATATAGCTTATTCAAACGGTTATTGGTGATTTGGAATGACACTTTCTGGAGATATGTCAATGCTGTACTTTTAATATACTCTACTAAAACGCTATGATAAGACAAATATTTAATTTTACAATGGTAACTGCTGATAGGAAATGGTATTTAATGGTATTTAAACCGTATTTTTGTAAATGCTTTTATTGAGATAGTCATGCATTTTTAAGACAAATGTTTATTTATTTAATTTTACAATATTTACTGACGATAAGAAATGGCTTTACCTTGAAAAAATTGTATAACCATATATTATTTGAAAAAATCACAATGTAAAGAAGTTAATTTAAACTATTTACGAGGGTCATGATTTTTCTCCCCGTGTAGGCAAATGATTAGCTAAAAAAAATCTGTTAGCCTTCTCCTTATCAGTCAGCATCTGAGAAAGCTGCAAATCACTTATACGACTGGACGGATGGAAACTGAGACAGCAACCTAAGCTGCGGATAATATAAGATGAGATGAGATGAGATGAGGATGTAGTTGATACTGAGGTGACAAGCACGCTGTGACACAGTGCCTTCCATAAAATATAATCGTAATAAAGGGATTGCTACTTTTCGCACCGCAACGTTAACACGCTTCGCTAAGCTCCCAGTCCAAGATTTCAAAATGATGCAACTGACAACCAGTTAACACTGCTATATATAACATTCGTAATACATAAATATGGCTATTTGCATTGCAGTTATCCAATTGTAATGGGATCTTAGAACAAAGGGCTAGAAAAAGTATCCGACTATGGCAAAACAAAACTATCGAATGACTTTGGATTATAATGGGAACATTTGGTTAACAATAATTTGCCTTCTTGTTGAAACATTCGACTTTTGGGTTAATAAAATAACACTACTAACACTTCATAAATTCGACAGTCACTTTTTGCGCACTATCGAGTAATGCTTTGGAAATCTCCGAATGAAATCATATATATTAATGCAATGCTTGCCAGTCATAAAGTATAATGTGTAAGTTAGTAGGCGAAGAAATCAACATCAGCTGGCGTAAATCAGTGTTGTTGCCCTGCTCATGCCGTCCCTTTCTCTCTTCTGGCCTTCCCGTCTCTTTCTTCCGCCCCTTCCCGTCCCACTTCACTGTATTTTTCTTATCAACGACAATGCAACAACAAAGAAATATGGCCTGTTGTAGAACATGGACGAGAAAATTCCGCTTTTCCTTATCGGCTGACGACTGCTTTTCACAGTAAAGCCAAGATCACTTTTTATATGGCAATAAAAGGGAGAATAAGATCACATATTTATATATGTGTGTTTTTCCCCCAACGTTTCCGCTTGTGTATATTTATCTCACCAAAGAAAGAAAAAGCTTGACAAAGCTATCAAAAAATACATTCGTTCATCGACCCATCTTCTCCACGGAATTTTTTTTTATATGCAAATTTTATATTTTTCCAGAACATTTAATTAAAAAGGAATGTCATAAAACTATTATCGATCCTCCTTCTAACATCTTTAAATTACTAATAAAGAATTTTCACTTAGTCCCCCACAGTGAAAACCTTATCACTTTTCATTCAATCGCCAAAAATTTCCAAAACCATACTTATCTATGTATCTCTGTGTGTATATGTGTGTGTACATAGAACAATCTCACCCGATACGATAAGCCCTCCGGAGTTTTGAGGAATTTGTGTTTCACTTCAATCAACACTTACCTACAAAGAGAAGAAAATAAACGGAAAATTTTAGAAATCACAGTTTTAAACAATTGATAACATTTTATGATATCTTGTCAGACAGTAAAAGACTATTAGAAGAACTTTAAATGCATAAATAAATCGTCTTTCAAATATTAAGGCAAAGGTAGGTCTAAGGCGGATATCTAGACTTCAACTATAGCTCAATACTTAAATAAGTAATAATAATTGATAAATAAATATATTTATAGAGATAATTAAAAATACAATTATAATGAATTATAATAATTCCACCACCCACTTGTTTTATTACAGCCTTTAAATAACGTAAAAAAAATAAACAAAATATTACAAAAAAAAAAAAAACACTTCAAAAACTACTTCAGATATCGAAGTAAAAAATAAATATTTCCTCATCGCGGTAGACGGGAATCCCCTTAAACGTAAATATGTTCAAAATTATATGTTCGGGACAAATTTCTCTTGTACTGAATGTCTGGTATAAACTGCCAATGCGTACTTTTAAATCTTTTTTCACAACTGCTTTCAATTATATTAAATTACCATAATTATGAGTCTAGTCTCAAATAATTTTTTGAACGAAATTAAGTTGATTGCCCAAAATTGAAAAAAAAAAAATTTTATTTAAATGTTTAAGCTTTACAACTACTTTTTATAGAATTATTTAAAAGTAATTACTGAAAATTGTGTTAGCTCTTTTTTGAATGTATGCCAGTTTGCAGTTTCGAATTTTTCGATCGTAACTTTGTTCTACAATTTTGAAGCAGTCCTAAGAACTAACATATTGTTATAAAACAATTTCAAAGTATTTAATTAATAGATCCTATCTGTATTTTTAAATTTTTTGTACAATTTAAGAGCAGTCCTTAGAACTAACATGTCATATTTTACCTAATATGTTTTTGAACTTTTGCACCACTTTGGTCCAACTGACGCAGGACTGTGTTCTGGCCAATTTGGCAGTCTTAACGTTCTCGCCGCTCTCATCGCTGTCCGCATCGGCATCTCCTTCGAGTTCGGGCTCGGCTCCCTGCTCGATGTCCTCGATGTCCTGGTCCTGCGACTGATGATCGTTTTTAGGGCGGGTGGTGGTGGTGATGGTGTTTGCATTGCTCTGGGGGATTCTATCGTAGTGGTTGTCGTGGCTGTGGCGGCGCATCTTCACCTGGCCCACGTCACGCTTGGTGGCATCCACATCCTCCTCCACATCCACAACAAGATGATGATTATGATGAACATGGCTAGAGGGTGGATTGGGTACCGAGTTATGTTTGCTCCTAGAGCTAGTATCACAGTGTGGTTGTTGTTCATCATCTTTGGTCTCACCACTGGCCGCCAAATTGGAGGCCACGGTGGTGTTTCGCTTCTTGCGCTGCTCCTCGCTCCGCCTTTCCCGCTTCATCATCTGCTTTTGCTGCTTGGCCAGCAGTTGCTTTTGCTTGCGGGCGAACTTCTCTCGCAGCTTGGGACTGCCGAACTCGTCCAGGTAATACATGGTATCCTGAAGGCCATCCTTGCGATTGATCAGCTTGGAATCAATGTGCGGATCCTCGCTGATCTTGAGCAGGGGAAAGTAAATGTGGCCATCGGTGGCCAGACTTTTGGCATCGCGACGACGTGCCGCTGCCGCTGCCACTGTAAGTTCCGCCTGATCAGGTGGCAGTAATCGGGTTTTGGGTTTAACCTCCGACTCCTTGGCCTCCTCCTCCTCTTGTTCCGATTTGCTCTTGAGGTTTATTATTATGCCCGACTGACTGTCCGACTGGTTGTCGGCCTCCTCGACATCGTCGTCCACATTGACGCCATCGTCCTCCTCCTCGATCTCCACGTCATCATCACAGATATCCACCTCATCGATGCGATCCTCCACATCGAATCCCTGGGTCCCGGTGCTATTGGTACTCTTGTACTTAATGCGACTGCGCAGGATGTTGTTGCCCACCACAGTGCTGCCCACACCAATGACCACGGGATTGTCCACGCTGCTACTGCTACTGAGTTCCAGAGCGGATGAGGCCCTTATCCGCTGCTGATCCTCAGCAGTCGTCTCGGAGCAATTGCTGCCCAGACTTTCGCTGCTGCTGTTCCCAGCCTCCTTTGAGTTGATGGCATTGTGACCAGGTTTTCCCACACCACCGCCCTGAGAATCCTTGACCTTTGACCGCGTAACACCGTTCTCGATGCCACTATCTTGACTGAGCAGTAATTGCTGACGCTGCTGCTTCTGCTGACGCCACTTGCCGCCAGGTGGCGCCTGCGGCAAGCTCAATGAGCCACTACTGCTGCGCGGTGGCGGCAATTGCAACTGCTGCAGTTGCTGCTGCGATGCACTGGAAACAATTACTCCACTGTCCGCCGAACCCGTCGACGTTTGCGATGAGAAGCGTTCGCTCAGCGGTATTTTTATGGGCTGGCTTGTCACGTTATTATTATTATTATTATTATTATTATTGTTGTTGTTACTGTTGTTGTTGTTATTATTGTTGTTAAGGGTATTATTTGTATTATTATTGCTACTGGCGGCGGCTGGCAATAAATTGTGAGCTGGTGCAGCTCCTGCTGCCTGGGTTGTTGTTGTTGTTGCCATCAGGTTTTTAATTGTCTATTAAATACTCTAGTGATTAGAGTATTTTCTTGCTAGTTCTTTAGAATTAGTTAAGTGTGTCCCAAGCTGAGCACAGTTTTGGGGAGTTAAAGTGTTTTAAATCACTTTTTATTTTTGTTTAACTTTTTTGTCTTCGCGCTTCACAGTCACATTGCCTAATTTCATTTAAATCAAACAAAATAACAAATAAGTGGTTGCTTTTGATTTGGTTACACTGATTTTTGCTGTTATAGCTGCATTTTCGAAAACAAACTTTTTCTATTTAGGCTCTCTGGCTAAATTTAGCCCAACATTGTGGTTTGTTTTTTGGACACCGTAAAAAAAAATATAAATAAAAGCCAAACAAAAACCATTTAAATTTATGCACACTCACACGAAACAAAAAAAGGCAGAAAGAGAGAGAGAGATCTTTGTGATTTTCAAAATTTAAGTGTCTATTTTGGTTATTTATTTCTGTTGTCTGGTCTGTGTGTTTTTTTAGCGTGCAACATGTGCGGACGCTTTTGAGGTCGCGAATGAACTGAGAACTCGACAAACTGAGAAACGAGACCGAAACTCAATCGAAACTGAGAAACAGACACACACACAAGAGCGAAACAGAAACAGAGCGAAAACGGCAACTCAAATTCCAAATTATTATCGCTGACGCACGCACACACACTCACATGTGCAGGGTGATGGAACGTACGGTACTGAAACACTACGCAAGCACGCAGTGAAAGAAAGAGAGGTGAAGATTAACAAGAAAGAGAGGGGAAGAGCCTTGAAGAAAGAGAGGGGCCAAAGAACCAGAGCGAGATGGAGAGCAAGCTTTTCTCCTCAGTGAAGTGCACAACGGAATTCAATGGAATCAAAAAACTTGCAGAGTCCGAAACTCAATGGAATGAAACACAGCTGCAATTTTTGCGTGCGAAAGTGATGGCAAAAACCAAAACTGATTAGCTTTCGGAAGCCTCCTTTTCTTGAATTTCCCTTGCGTGTAAAGCCTTAATCTTATCACTACTTTTATCAGCATTAAAAATACTTCACTAAAATCCAAAAAAAGAAACAATCATAAAACAACAAAATGCCTTTTTTATTTATTTATGCGTATGGGTATTGTTTGTGTTGCCGGACCCATTAATTTACAATTCTACTCTTTTATTGAAGTGCTAAAGTGCGAACGTGTTAAATTAAATAAGAACAGAAATATAATGTAAGCTACATCTAAAACAGAAATGATCAGCTTGAAAATAGATACGGAAATGTTTCCAGCAATAACAACAACATTGTAATCACAATCGCCTACTAAAGTAAATAATAAAATAAATTAGTTAACATCTACATATGTCTCTAAAAAAAGAGGGACAAGCCTCTATAAGATTGTCTAAATATGCAATATATACCTGATCACACGACTTTAATAACTATTTTTCTTATTTCAATATATCAAACTTTGTAGTCAATGTAATTTAAGAACTTCAGATAAATTACTTGAAAGGATTACTTGAAAAAAACAAAGGCAATTCCGTAGCTACAAACAATTTAAGTTCATGAAAAAATAAATAGCAAATTGGTTTAAATTACCAGAGGAAAATAATCTGCGTCGCAACTTTGATGTTAGTACGATTTACCAATTGGTACCTTACCAACTAGCTCCCAACTAATATCATAATGGGGTAAAGGACTTTCAGGAGAAAGTGTTTCGAGAATAGAGGACATTGTCGCATTACCACAAATTATAGGAGTGTCCGCACAAGCACAAGTCAAATTGAAATAAAATGGAATGGCTAACCAAGAAAAGGACTTCCTAAGCAACAACGGTAAACGTATAGAAGTTAAACACTAACAGAAAAAGCAGCATTGGTCGGCAGACAGTACGCAATAGACCAAAGACAAACCCCATAAAAACAACAGCACAATAATTGCATGTGTCGTTGTCTCCGTCAGTAGAGTATGTCCAATCCCGCCGTACACGATATATGGTATATACATATATAGTATATAGTATATGGTATACGGTTTCAGGTTGAAAGCGGTTTTGCAGACGATGACAAGCGCCCAACGAAAGGGGGGCTGGTGAAAGAAGGGGGCGGGGCTGGGAATTACGGAGGGTGCTTAGGTCAGTTTGTTGGCTTAGTTGGTTAGGTCATGCAATGGCGCAAAAAAACAAATAGAAAACGGGAAAATAATAATAAAACAAAAGAAAAACGAAACCCAGCAAGTTGGGGGGTGAACTAACAAAGAAAACTACAGCGACAACTCTCTCTGTGCAACAGGGTGAAGCACTTTGGGACAGGGTGATCACTAAAAATGTCAACTAATATTATCCAAAGTTCCAAGATCTTCCATATCGCTACCCTTTTAAAAAGCTTTTTTTAAGGGCAAGAAGCCTAATTAAATACTTAAAGGTAATTCTTTTAATTTAAGATAAAGCCTGTCATACGATCAAAATCTAACACAACAGTCGTACGATTAACATCAACATTAAATCATTAAATAAACCCCAGATGCAAATGGGTGGGTACTACAAGAGCTCCAGTTAGTATATTTGAATTGCAGGCAGCTTTCTAAACCAACTAACCAGATTTGTATCACATACCCGCTAACCCAACTATGGTATTTTTACGCCCTGCGACATTTCCAAACCTTGGATAACCCATTCAAGACTTTGACTTTCGCCCTAGCTGACATTTTACCTTAACTAAAGACCTCAAGCCCGCAGTAATAGCAACCCTTTTTCTTCGGCCACTGCGTCATTTGCCTTTATTTTTATCGACTTGACATTGAGCCTAGAGTAGACGCAGAGCTCCTAACCCATTCTTTATATCTATAACTCAATACCTTTTCTCTAGCCATAAGAAGAGGTATTATAGAGCCGAGGAAAATTATTTAAGGCTAAGACAATTATGATTTGTATAATTTAAAACCAACAATTTATTGAAATGCATTACTAGTTGACACCTGGGTATAGTATAGTAACCGTATGTTAAATAAGAAAACTTGTTGTCTCCGTAATTATCATGATCGGACAGTTATGATATAATCTTTTGGAAAGAATGCTAATTTTCGTTTACAATTTCTGTAAATTTTACAACTAACTACTTTAAGAAAAAACCAAAAAGTAATCCTGGACTTTCTTAGTTATTTCCTATTCGAAAAGCTATTATTTATTGAATGAAATTTTCATTTGGCGCCAGGTCTCCGGCTTGCACTGGTCTCCACGTGCCGGTGGGTTCCAGTATCGAGTCAACTTCAATTTGAATAGCAAATGAGCTGGGGACGGGCTTAAGTGATGGGGATTCCAGTGAAAAGGAGAAGCGGGTCTGTGGGTCTTTTGAGGGGCCTGTTAGCCAGCCTAGGGGTTGTGGTTCTTGTTTACTTGGTCTTGAACTTGCATGTCGATAATGCGCTCTGACATTTACCGTGGTTGGTAAGTATTCACAATGGTAATTGCCCAAAGACATGTTTTTACGGGCTATTTTTACAGGGAATTATTGATTCTGAATGTGGGAAAAACGTCAAAACAAAACATGTTTTACCGCTCGTTCCGTGCCCCTTTTTTTGGGTCTAGGCTATCGAACTGAATCGAAACTAAAAATAAAATGAGAGGCCGCATTCGGCATCGAAAGTGAAATGAAAAAAGCAAATAAACTAGACAGAACACATAAAGCTTAAAAAAAAAAAAAAAAAAAAAACTGGGAGACCCAAAAATACATTCAATTCGTTCCAATCCCACTGATTCACCGCCGCCTGTTGCTTACACGGCAGCGCCATCTTTCGGGTCCCTTATGCACTCAAGGAAAGTGAAAGTACAATAACGAGAGCGCATAGAATAGCATTTTAATAGAACAAGAGCCGAAACGGGAATAAAAAAAGAACAAACAGTACAATATTTGCATTCCATTTGGGAAAATAAAAAGGAAACCCGTTGGAAATATGCGCATCTGTTTGCCAAAGACTCGAGTTTACCAAAAGTTAAACAAAAACTAACAAAAAGAGGGAAGGTTGTGGGGTGATACCAAAAACACGCGCAACACGAGAAAAAACAACATATATTAAAAATAAATTAATAATAAAAAAAATCAAAGAAGCTTGTATTGTTGTCGCTATCGCGGCACTTCCTTTGCCAGCTGCTAATGACCGAGTCGACAATCAATAATTAGAGCAGACCAAGGCAATTAACCCATGAGACTGCACATCACATTCACACCAGCGTCGATCAACAACACAAAGCATATGACTTCGATAACAACAGCTGCTGCACACCGATTATAGCGATAGCCCAACGGAAACGGGTTAATTTAAATAAAGTTAAGAAGGGGACAAAGAAAATGTGTTAAAGATATTTTACTACACTGCAGAGTTGGATGTTTGGTGTAGATAGAAACCTGAAGAACAGCTTTTAATTGTATGTTTTTGTGTTTATACCTTTCAACTCGTTTAACCTTAAATATTAATTTTAAAATATTTTCATTTACTATTGAAGCAGTGGTACCAATTGAAATCGGTTTATAGAAAACAATGGCAACAAGACAAAGCCGTAAAAAGCCAAAGACAAAAAAAAGCGGAAAATTGGAAAAGAGGTAAAGCGGGAAAGACCGAGAAAAACAATATTATAAAAGGAATGAGATTGAGAAGGTATAGAGGAGAGGTGCCAAAGCCAACACGCGATAAGTGAATGCCCAACCCTGCTAACAACCGCCACCCAGTTACCACCCACAATTCCTTGTCAACCACCCACTTTCCCCTCGCCATGTATGCACACATATAACGCTTTCAGGTTCCAAATGGCAATAAGAACAACCAAAAACTGGTAAAAACCGAAACGACACACGCTTAACGTACAAACTGCGTCTTCGGGAATGCGATAATTCCTTGTAAATATCCCATTATACGTACAGCAAATGTGTAAATATATAGATTGGGAAATCAATATAAATAAATATAATTTTTTTTCATGCCCCTAATTTGATTAGGGGCATGGATGTACACATATGTGTTTGCTCGAATTATTAGAGCGGCAATTATATGATAATTATTTAATATACTTATATTTAGCAACTTGACATACAAAAAACAAAGAAACTAAGTGAACAGAGTATTTTCCATCAAAGTTCAATTCCATAAACAATTGATTAGTTTTTTCAGCAGCTAAACCTATAAATCAATAATCGAAATAAGTGATTACGGCAGAAACAGCGGGAAAGACCCATGACCAGATTTCATTTAAACAAGAGCACTAAAAGAGCCTGATAAACCCCAATACTATATTCTTCAACAAATAATCTACTTATGTATCAATAACGAATTGTAAAGGCATAAAAAACAACTTGTTTAGAATGGGTTATTAACACTGCAGAAATCAGTTTAAAAATAATTATTGGTTAAAAAAAATATCAATGTTTGTGGGTTAATTCTTTTATAATTTTCGAACAATTTTAATTTCCTGACCCAATACATGTTATTTTTGTTTCCAATAGCTTTAGGAAAGGTGACCAGAGGCAGCACTTTTAGAGCTCAAATCCACTTTGATTCCTTATTAATCCGTAATATTTTTGTTGCCAAAACAAATACTCTCCTGCAGCAATAAACACTTTTCAGTGATGAAACTAACAGCTACTAACACAGTAACAAAATGATGGCCAAACAAAATAAAGAGACAGTTCGAGGCTCTCATCGATTAAATATCCCACTCACGTGAGATTCACTTTCAGCCTTTAGCCAATCACTCACTTCGTCCAAATTGCGACAAACAAAAACCAGCGGATAGTGAGTGGGCTGAATGTCAAGTTTTCGCAAAATCCAACTACTAATTGTCGAGTGACCTTGCTTCCAGTGGGCGGAAGTGGGAGGGACCCAACTTCTGGCAAAACCACACGTGCACACTGCCAATTCATGCCCTAATCTTATCAGCAAATAAAAAAGGAACAATAACAAAAGTTCAAGCAAATTGCCTAATTAATCAAAAAATAATATAAAAAGCGCTTAGCCCGAAGTGAACTTTGGTCATGTGTGTGTTAAGTACTTTTCCCTGTTAATTGGGAACGGGGAACAGAGTGAATTGAAACAGGAGAGTTTTATAATAAGGCACCCCGGATCATGTATCGCCTATCTATATGGACCCGTCATATTAAAGTATGCATATACATATATACACATAACAACCGAGAGCAAAGATTAACTTAAGTTGATAAAGAGCTGCAATCCACTCTAAAAACCTCACCCCATATACAACATACCCCAAAACCCCTACAAAAAAAACCCCCTTGTTGTTGCCAAGTTCTTTGTTTTCAGTTTTTACTGCACTTGATTATCATAATTACATGACAAACAACAACAATGTCGTATGGCGTAATGTAAACAAATAAACAAGGCTAAGAAGAAGCATTTTATTTTTCACATCGATAACAAATTACAAAATATTTTTGTTTATTTTTTCTAGTTGGAATTTATGGGAAAAATCATGGCTCCGATTTTAAAAATAAAACGAAACAACAAAATTTGCATATAAACAACAACATAATGAGTCAGCTTATAAAGAGTGATTGTATATTTTAAAGACTAACCCTTATTAACCCCATGTTATTGAAACTCTTGTATAGATAATAGAATTGTTCAGTTTTATCGTTCTATTTTTAGCGATATTTTTTAATATATATTATTGGTATTAATTAAAAATTAATTTATTTATGACTCATTGGGAATTTCCTAATAATTTTGTTGTAATGGTGTGATACTCGGCTTATGAAGGATCTTAAAATGTCCAAGAAATTCCCCAAAAAACCGCTTTTAAATTACACTAAATCCAGCTGGGGAAACCCTGAAACAACAGTTGCCTCAATGGGTTATAGCCACTTACATTGGCATTGGCTTAGTCACTATAAATTTTTTACCCATTAAACAACGAAGAAAACAAAAAAGACAAATTAAAAGAGCGCTGACTAAATACAGAGTTCCAAGTACATGAGCTGTCCCCCAAAAACAAAAAATCAAGCCAAGAAAACCGAGAAACAAAACAAAAAAGAAAAAGTAAGCCAGCGAACTCCCTTAACCTGTATTTTTAAAGCCCCTATGCCATAAATCAAAAAATATCTACTTAAATTATAACAAAATATTATAAGAAACTGTGCCAAGATATATCACAAAAAAGGAATGCAAAAAAAATTTCTGTTAATGTAACCACAAAAAAAACCACAATGTTTAAGTTGTACGCAAAAACATCAATTAATTTCGTCAGATACTTTTTGAAGCGATCATTGGGAAGAGAGAAAATATAACAAAAATTAAGTGGCATGAGAATTGCAACATTTTGGTAACTCTAAATTATTTTATTTTTTTCATTTGTCCCACCATTAAAACAAAAATAACCTAATTTATCAAAGAAAAGGGGAAGCGTGTCTGCACCACGTAAACCAAAATTTGGTAGTATATTAATAGAGAAGAGCCAACCCCCCTTTTGTTTTTATTTTATGGCCCACCCCCTCTCATTAAATAAGTGAACCATGTGTCATCAACAGCAAAAAATAAAAATAAAAACCACAAAATATACAACAAAAATCGAAACATTAATGAGCAAAAAAAAGCCGACAAATGCTCTCGTGAGAGCAAAAATAAAACGGCTCTCTCTCACGCATTCCCCCATCTCACTCCACACGTACATTCCCCCCTCTCGCTCCCACCCCCATTTAGCCCCACAATGACGCAATGCGTGGCGGCATTTGCGTCAGGCAATGCTGAAGTTTCTGTTTCTTGCTCGCTCTTTTCTTCTCTCTGTTTCTTAAAAAAAGCCTTTGTGTTGTTTTTGTTTCGATGCCCCCTTTTGTTTCAGTTTCATTGTGCTTCCCCGCGTTGTTACTTAAAATCGAAAGCAGGAAAGCGAGCCACCGAACCTATTATACAAAGGTCAGTATTCCCCACATGAAGAACAGAAAAAAAATCGCCAACCTAAAGATTCTAGAAACTTCACCAGGTTAAACTAAAAATAAAACAAAAAACGTATTTTCAAAATGTTGTATATAAACAACACGAAGTTTTTATAACATTTTTGTAGAAGTCAGTGGTCCCTTCTTATCTCACAAATCCAAATTCAACAGAAAAAAATCATACCAAAAGTTCACCTGTAATTTAACATATTTTAATTATTTTCACCTAAAACATTGTAAGTTTTTTTTCGTTTGTATAATACTTCAAGATTTTATTTCGATTTTATTTGAAATTAACTTTGATTGAATAACTTAAATATATGTTTTTTGGTTGGGCACCTTATAAGTTGTACTACTTTACTCTGACATTTACTCTTTAACTATAACCTTTAAACTTCAATCCAGAGTCCAAGTCGTACTTTAATACCCTCTCTTGTCCAAGGGTTTTCGCCAGTTTGTTTACCCCATCTATGCTTTGCCGAGTCACGAACCACATAAACACTGTGGTATCTGGCGCAGAAAATAGATGACACTAGACGGCAGACGACAATAACTACTATATGGAGGCGATAAGATATTCCCCAGACAATCCAAATACCCGACCCACTTTTCGCCCAAGTTCTAGTGCACTGAGTAAACCCAAACAACAACTAAGGCCAAGATGGGTCATATTCAGTTCAGACCAGACATGACCGGTAACCGCCGGTAACAAAAATCTGTATTGAATTTACTACGAGTTATAAATGCCACATCTCAAATAGACAATCGGGGGCGTTTTAGGTGGCACGTGATACACGGATTATTGATGGACCCACGATAAGTGATAGTTCCAATATCGTATATTTACTTCGAGTAAATGGCACGGCGGAAAATGATTTCGGCGCATAAGTAATACAGTGTTAATTGCAGATCAACCACTGGAAAAGTTGTGGATCTTTCTTTTTAATCAACAATTTGGAGTCACACACACAATGGACTTCACCTCGAAGCCATTAAATATTTCCATCCAATAATTCATCCAGTACTTCCCTTTATGTCGTCTCTTTCTGGCCGGGGCTGCTAATTTAATTTGCACGCAAACAAGCTAGAAGGGGACGACGCTAGGAGTGCTAGAGATATGCTAATTGTGCACGCTAATTGCGCCAAAAGATTCGCAACGAAACGCAGATAATATATCTGAAGAAGAGGAACGTTTCGTGTTCCGTTTCACATTGTTGTGCAGCAGACTGGAAAGTTTTGGCAAGCGGTGAAAAATCTCTGTGTAATCGGTGGAAGAGGGGGGTTGCGACTTAGTTGGTCATGCGATGATTTCGTTAGACGCCACGCGCCGTTGATTAAACGTCTTTGGCTAACCCATTGCAATCCCCTTTTCATTTTATCTCCCCAGGAATTTGCATCAAAAATAGCCGAAAGGCGAGTGATAAATAATAGGTGCCTATTTTTGGACTCGAATCGTTTTCATTGTTGATTGGTTAATTAACGGCTGGTTAAGTGTTAAGTAAAACAAGCTGAAACGAAATGGCCTGGAACACTAGCAGGTACGGTCAAATTATTATTACAATGAAATTGTGGAATGGAACAAACATATCTTAATATTACAGTAATATTACATATCTTAATATTTCAACGAAAATAAATCAAAATAAAGGATTAATTCTTCTCCAATCGTTTCAAATGTTACTGTAAGTAAAACATTCTTTTGAAACAATAGAAAAGAACGCAGCCAAGGCCAGATTAGACCATCAACCTAAGCAGCTGATTGGAATGAACAATAAACGCAACAAATCAATCAAGGCAACTTAAACAGTTGGTAACTTTCTAAACGTTTTAAGTTTTTGTTGTTTTGCTTTTTCTTCGCAGCCTTCGGTCAGCGGTCGATAATCGGCCTTGCCAATTGGGGGGCGGGAACGATGGGATAGAGGAAGGTGGGCGGCGGAGTTGCCGACACCACACAACTGGTTTTCATGTGGTTTACTGGCCTCGCACACCAAAAAATACACCAACCAACAAAAGAACCGCAAATGGCCAAAGCCAAATCCGAGTCTCGTTTTAAGTTTCGCGTGCTTGTAAGCCGCAAAGGTTAAAAGCGCACCTGAGGCTATATATGCTATATATATTGAACATTATCAATAGAACGAGACGATATTCTCCATTCACCCTGCACGAATATTTATAAAGAGGAGCGAGGCGGCACAAAGGCGAATGCTTTTCCGCCATTTCCACATTCTCGCATAAATTAAGTGCATTTTTTGTGTTGCAGTATGAATTTCCGCGAAATCGGCTAGAATGAAGTAGAACAAACAACAATTTATCGGGGCAACAACCCCCCGGAACCAAACACCCCTTAATTGACAACATTTCCATGTAGAACTCAATTAACAGATTAGTTTCAACTTGACAATTGCAGTCGACAAATACCATCAAAATCAAAACCCGATGACAGTGGTTGATAAAATCAACGAAAACCGGCAAAACAATTTTCACCAAAAAGGAATAGTCAATCTTTTTTATTAAACGTGTTTTGATTTAAACTCCATTTCCTTCAGGTTTAATATGAACTTCTAAAAAAAATAATCTTAATAACATATCTCCAAAATGTAAGTTTTCTTAACTTGCAACAGGTGAAATTTTAACGAAAACAAGAAACTTTATACTTTAAATTTTAAAAAATCCGACAAATTTAATTTTAATGCTGGTATGGTAATGGAAGTCTTTCCCAATCGATTTGTATGCCCCACACACAATCCCAACAATCCAATCAACGGACGAAACTCACTTAATAGAATTGTATGCAATAAAAAATAAGATAATTAATTGGTCGAAAAAGCAATTTCGAGTATGGAATAAAGTGGAATAGAACAGCGCGGCTGTTAAAGCTGTTGTCACACTTTTATTAGCCGAGACGTCGTGTGGCTTCTTGGCCAGCTTTTTGTATCTAACGAGCTGTTAACGTTATTTTTATTTAACTGCCTGACAACTTTCCATATTCCTTTCCCTTGCATTATATAGTCGATTCGATTCGATTTGATTCCGTATCATCCCAACCTGCTTTTGTCATTATTATTGTACGTATTATTTTGCAAATTGAAGTGAAAAATGTTAATTAAACGATAACAACAATGCGACAACGTCAGCAGATTCTTTGTGCCAATGTATGTGTCTTTATGAATTAAAATACAGTCCGGATCGGAAAATTAATGAAAAGAATCGATTAATCAATGATACATTTACATAAGAGCATATCAAAAACATTGATTACGTCTTCAATCAGTTAAATTAAATATTGCGAAATTGCTTATTTAAAATATTAAAAAAAATATTGCGTTCTATATCCAAATTAAAAAAATATGTATATAACAAAAGCCAACAATATACAAATTCTTTACCGGAAACTGCAATGTTCCCGTATTATGAAACGCACTGTATTCGCATTTGTAAGTGTTGTCATTATGGGGTTTGCACTTTTTTTTTTTGCCATTGGCCGTATTCCGTATATTGTTTATTTTTCGTTTTTTTTTTTTATTTGCAGTCGCAACGACATTTCTGGTTACCAAAAATGTCAAAACCCCAATTCACCTCCATAAATGGGCGTGAGAAATCGTCGGGGGCAATATAATCCCGACTTTTGGTCGGTTTTTTGAGCGCGTCATTACTACCGTCATTATGCGATAAATACAAATACAAAATAAACCCAAACATGTAAATCGAGACGTGAAAATATTTATAAGGGGATCAACGTGAAACGCGTGGCTCAAATGAAACATAAGTCAGCTGACTTTGCATCAAGTATGAGAGCAATGGTAGCTGAGAAAGATATAGGGGGAACTTTAAGATTATGAACATTCGAATCGGTTTTAATGAACTGATCGGAGTTTTCTACAATCAAATTTAAACTTTATTTTTGATAGAAATATGTAGATAGGCAACATTTAAAAATAAGCTTTGATAAGATTCTGAATCGAATCATCCAATACTTTTTTCCAGTCTCTCCGGGCAGATTTTTATATACGGTATGCGAAAAATTATATTTTTGTTGTTGAATTTGGCGGTACGTCATGCAGTTTTGGCCCCCGAAAAAAGTCTGACGAAAGCAAAGCTCCCTGTTGAGAAGCTTTTTGAATGAAAAGCTCCGGAGGTTAGTTCTCCTTTTTTAATACTTTATTCATCTGCCTTGAACCATTGACACATTTAAGGCGTGGGGGAGTAAAAGAGAAGAAAGAGCGGAAGAAAGATATAAAGAAAGAGATAAGCTTAAAAGAACGAGAAACGATTTGTCACATTAAAATACAAATTCTTTGCCGTAATAATGAGAAAGAGAAAAAAATTGGTAAAACGCAACCAAAAGAGAGAATTAACAGACAGGAGAAAAAGAAAGGAAAAAAGAATTAGGCGAATCACCAGAAAAATCAACAAACAAAAAACGCCAAACGAAGAAAATTAGCAAATGCTAACACACACGTGTGTGTAGTGTGCAAATATTTCTTCGCCTGTGCTATTTTTATAACACGAAACAAAAGTTAAAGAAATTAAAACCAAAAAAACTGAAGCGAAAGACCGAGCAACAACAACCACCCATAAAGTAACTTCGACTTCGACTTTTTGCCTTTGGGGGGCACTCAAAGAAGAAGAACGAGTGGCAGGAGGAGGCGGAGGAGAAGAGCAGCCAAGGAGGGGCAAAGAAGAAGGAGGAGGAGAAGCCGGCACAGTTCATGCGAATTTTTTTTGGGAATTTTCCACTGGCACAGCGACAGCAGCAACAACATGAATAATTCACTTTTGGCCCAAGCCACTATACACACTAGCGGTCACACTAATAGACACCTAAAGTAATATAATACACAAACAAGCTCTTAAATTTAACAAAAATCGAAACACTTTACTTTCAGAAAGTTATAATAGGGCCTATTATTTGAAAAAAAAATATTAATAAAGTTGGAGTTATACAAATAAATAAGGCTATTCAGCTTTAAAATTGATTAACACTTTTTTTTGGCCACACTCAGCTAAAATGGTCACACTTAAGTGTCAAATAAACCTGTTGACTTTAGTAAATTATGAAATAGTAATAATATTATCGTAAATATTTGAGAAAGCAAATAAAAAAATCTATTTAAATGTGCTCTACTAAGTGTAACATCTAGAAGAATTTTACAATGGGACTTTTGTTAACACTGTTGCTTCCAATTTTCGTCTTACGTAAATTTAATTTACTACACTTAGGAATTCGTAAATAAATTAACCATTTGATTAGCATAGTTGACTGACATAGAGATCAGTTTTCTCGTCTTTATTGGTAAGGTAGTAGCTGTTAAAACTTCCAGATTAAATTTTTGTGATATAGTTTAGTCTCCCCCCTAAATCTCAATATTTACTTCAAAGTTATTTAGCTTTTTGCACCTATTATTTTGCTCTCTGGTGCTATCTTTGCAACCAGACGCATATTTCAACATTGTCGCCAATAAGGAATTGCATGCACGTACTGCAGCGACTTCAACAACGCCTCCTCCCTCTGATCACCATAGCTAAGACTACTCATTGAGGAACATTTGCCCATAAAAGCAAATGTTGATCAGTGGAATGAAAGATAGAGTTCGAGGGTACGGGGCACTGGGGAAGAGATAGCCACCATCCAACGCCAATTATCGGGAAGACGCAGCAGCCGCAGTAACAACTACATAGAAAACAATTTAAATATTCATGATTTTCTTTTGTTATATTCATACTATATTAGTATTTTAACAATTGATCAATTTGTAGCAGTACCTTGAAGTACTGCCAATCGACACATATGCTCATCGTATAAATTAATAAGATATTCAATCTTTTTAACAAAAAGATCACAAATCAATTTTATAAATTAATATAATTTTCTGGAGAAATAAACTAAATTTATTCTAGACTTCAAAATAATTCAATTTCTATGATAAAATCATCTTTAAGATGTTAATTAAACTAATTCCTAAGTTAAGCAACCTTATTTTAAAGTAATGAAAAAAACTACGTTTGAACCATCTAAAATTCAAGATTTAATTATTTTTATCTGTGTACGCTTAAAGAGTAACAACGATACAAAAACAGGTTTCAAGACGACGCCGCATCGATTCGCCACTTGTTGTGCGTCTTGCGAGGGAAAGAGGGGTGCGAGGGAGAGGGCAAGCTAACGAGCGAGATGGAGAGATTGCAAAAACTTTTCCATTGATGAATTTTTAGCCACTTCTTCTTCATTAATTTGCTAGTGGAGCTGCAGCAAAAACTTGTCTATATAATATTTATATAATGTTATGGAGTATTTTAAAATGCCTTCTAGAACATTCCTCCGACTACAAAAATCTCCCAAAATATAAGGAACTGTGTGTGTGTTAAGTTTAAGTAGCAAATAAAACATTTCACAACGCCTTGAAATAAACTCCAATTAAATTGATTTTTTAAGCTCTTTTTTTTTCCTCATTTCCTAATGGTGTCACAGACGGCCAAACCAACAATGTGGCAACTAATTAGATTTCAATACATATTGAATTCTATTTATTTGTATTTGTTTTGGGGACACATTACACTGCACACTGTTGACACAAAAAATAAAGAAGAAATAATCAGGCGCGTCACGAATTTGTTTCACTTTTTGTTTCGCCGTTATTTTTATTATTATTATTTTTATTTTTTTCTTTCGATTTTTTGTCGTTGATAAAAGCACAAAAACAATAAGTAAATGGTCGCGGAACGCCGGGAAGAAACGCAGCGGAACGGAACGAGAGGAGAGAGTACGACGCGCCTGCTCGATGGATTCAACGCGAGTGAGCGAGTCGAAGCATCGGCATCCACATCACATTCACATCCAACACTCACATCCACCGGCAGCGCAGTAGCGGCGACGCCGGCTCCCCACGAGCACAGCAGCGGTTGAAACTAGAAGTCAGGCCGTTTATACAAGACCACTTAACTTTGAAAAATAATATTTAAATACAAGGTTAAAGGTACAGAATTAAGTACCATAGTCCTATTAAAAATTTGTATCAAAAAAACATTTGTTCAAATTTTGATCAGAAGTTTGTAAAAATAATGTAGGGAGACATTTCTGACCCCAAAATATTTCAAAAATATGAGAATTATTAAATGTTTCTTATTTTTTCTCCAATTTTTTTTTGCTATATATATACTTAATGTGTGTTTCTTAACGAAATACCATTTCATTTACCGCAGCTGTAAAATAACCGGAGAAATAAAACTTGCACAGTTGGCCACAAACTGTATATTTTATCAAGAAAAATGAAATGTTTTAAATTTTTTTTTTTTAAGGTTGATGAATTTTAGCGTCCTAAAAAAACTTAAAATAATAATAATAATTGTGAAGGACGGCAAAATTGATCCACACATGGAAAGAGAGCGGCAAAGCAGTCGCAGAGAGGGAACGTGAAATTAGGGGGGCAAGAGAAAGAGGGAGAGAGAGCGGGCGCGATAGAATCTCTAGTCAACGCAAAGCTAATTTGCATTAGGTGCGTGAAAATGTCAGTTGTATTCGTGTAGGTGGATGTGTGCGCAATGCACTGGAGTTTCTCATGTGTCGGTGACTTACGAAAATTAGGTAACCGAGAAAGAGATATAGAAAAGAGGCGGAAAAAGAGAGCGCGCGTGCCGGTGATTCAACAACACCATTGGAAGTGAAAAAGTGAAAAAAAAAAAAAAACAATGAGAGGGGAGATCGGGTGCAAGAACCGCTAATGCCCAAAAGACCTAAAAAGTGCAGCTAAGTAGTACAAAATGAACGCTTAATTAACTAGCGCTGCCCAAAAGTATGCAGGGACCAGGATCAAATGACAGTCAAAAAATAGAAAACATTGCTAAAAATTTTTTTTTTTTAATTTGTACCTTAAATTCTTTATAGTTTCTTTATACGTTTTCGTAAAACTCAATCAAAAAAATTTAAATTTTGTATAGAATACTTTTAAAAAATTATAAGTATTTTTTCCAATTTACTTATGTATTTTAAGAAATTATACTTAATACTATTTATAGCGCAATTACTATTATTTATGAAAAACAAATTGCACAATATAGTTTATTGCATTACAACTTTTTCAGCTTTGGGCCCTCTATGTAGCCTAAGCCACACTTATAACTAATTATAGATATTAAAAATGTTGTTTCTTAGTGGTTATTATTATGATATGATAAATACTTTAAAAATTATTGCCACACTTTCGCTTACCCGTTTACCCGCTATAAATAAGCAAAATGATGGTAAACTTACCTGAAAAGAAAGAAAAAAGAGAAAAACTGTTATTACAGATATCAGAAGAGGTTTTATAGATTTTATAGCCTTAATAAGCTAAGGGATAACTTTAGCTACAAACCAACTGGGAAGGACACTAACTGTTCATTGACTGGACAAACTGGCGGTCCAGATGTTTATTCGCCGGCAGTTTGGGGCCCTCAACGGCGGTACCCTTCAGTTTTACATCGCGGGTAGTGGATTGTTTTGTTGCCTTCTTGTTGGATGATATTTTTAATGATTCTAGACGACTTGGCTTCAGCTCAAAACCTATTCACTATTGCGCACTGATTTTGATTATTTTGTACAAAGCTCTCTTCGTGTTAGGCTAGTGGATTTGAAGGTGGCTAGGGTTGAGTAACGAAATATTTAACGAAAGATTTAAAATACAATTTTGACGTGAAAATCTGAAAGTAAGGTTCGCTTTCTTTTCACACTAACACTACAATTCAGGTTAAAATATGTAGCTGGCGATACAAGCGGAAACACGAGATAGGAGCAAAAAAGCCTTTAGTCTAGAAGACGACCAAAACAATATTTGTAATAATAATTAAACAATTTGCATTTAAAAACCTTAATGCTCACAAAATGTAGCTGTATACCAAAATATCCCATAGGTTGCCTCGTTTATCGTTTGCACATATTATATTATTCTGCGTTGGCTGTATTAAAATTCTAGAGGTCTGTGCCCTTGCCTCGATCTTATTTCTGTCGCTCGAAAGGAATTTCATATCGTATTATACACGTTTGCTTAATTTGATTTTCTTCAATTACAAACAACATTGATAAATTATGGATTGTTGATTTGGACCAACGCCAAGTGCACGCAATATAAAAACCGAAAAACGCATTTGGGGGTCGCCGATCGCATAGTCAAAAACAAAGAAAAAATGAGTGGAAGCTAATTTTGTTTACCCCTTGCAGTTATAGTCAAAAACTCCTACGCAAAAAATAGAATTATCAACAATAAGCAACTATTTAGACATCAAAATATTCTTTCTCAGCATCACTAGTATGCAGATCAAGAATACATGTACATGTTTTACCAGTCCCAAATTACTCCTTCTCATTTCTCAATTAGCCCACTGTATGGGTATAAAAGCGAATATTACAAATTAATGAAATTAAATAGAAAGCGGGCATCGGAAAATTATAGGTTCGAACAAATTTGCATAAATATTTATACGAAATCGAAATTGAAACAGAAACAGAGAGCCAAACAAAAAGCAACTGCAAAAACATTTGTGATTGGTATGCGGGCATACTACTTCTGCCCCTGCAACCCACCCGCCCCCTCCCACTATGTAGGTCATTATCTTGTTTACTCCGGATTGAAGTTGATGACGATGACGCAGTGTGGCCAAGGAAAGCGGCGACCGCGGCAGCGCTGTAAACGCACGATCCGAACTAAAATCAAAAGATTGCCGAAGAAGAAGAGCGAGCAATTTAATAATTTGAAATCGTTTATGCGGCAATAAATACACAAACGGCCCAATAACTGCACTTCTCGAACAGATCTACATATGTGATTTTCTTAATCTGATTAAGAATTGACATTTCTAGAATGTTTTTATTTGTAGTGCACTTTCAAACTCATAAAATCGTTCTTCCAAATTTAATAAGTAAGATCATCTATTTGTTTGCAACTTTAAATAACAACCATATACAGAACTGTTTATTAAATGTTCTGAAATGTAGTGAAATGTTCACTTTATGTATACATCTGTAACAATGATGTACGAAATAGAAGATAATTAAGAACTCAAGTGTTTGTATGTTTTGTACAAATTTGTTTTAAATCACATAAAGTACACATGAATTATAGTTTGCATGTTTGCTCCACAAAGCCTGAATTATATAAAACGTAATTAAACCAAGATCTCTGGAAAATAAAAATTCGCATATTTTTATACTGCATAAACGTAGTTGGCAAGCGAACGCAGGTGCATGATGAAAGCATAATAAAAATTCAGTAAAATGGGGCAGTGAGGGTAGTCCAATGAGGTGGCAAACTCAAGGTGGATTCGGGCATTTTAACTGAATCGAAATGAAATGAGCTGGTGGGGGTTGGTGCGGAATGACGCAAGACAACTGGAAGTGGATTCCAAGTACTGGAACATCCTATTCGAAATGAATGGAAATGGAATAGAGCGCACGCAATTATTTCATTTGCAAACTGCAATGCCAAGCAATGATGAGATGATGATGATGGCTTCCACCTTGATCAATTCGTTAACACGATGATTCCAGATTGAAACCTCAAAAATAGCGCTGTGTTTCATTTATTGATAATTAATTTTATGCAACAAAAGAAAAGGTACTACTCTTAATTAGGATCTATTCGTATAGATTCTTAAAACCTTAAATTACGCAAATCAAAAATTTAGTTTAGAAGTTATTAAGGAATCTGCTGAAGGAAGGAATCATGATAGTCTCGACACTTGACTAAAGTGTTCTATTTTGTTTTAAGTTTATTGCTTATAATCTTAGACATACTTAATAACTCATCTTTCAATTTGTTTAAAAATTCCAAGAATGTTTTTTTGGTTTTCCATTTTTCTTCAACTTGTCATCCTATAATTCCAAATTCTCACATATTATTTTTTCTAGATTCTCTCTTTTTGGACAGGTGGAAAAGAAACAGCTTAAGATTTTTTCAAAATTGAAAATATATTTTTAAAGTCTTAATTGAGAGTGCTAGCTATTCAATTCAAGTCAGTAGATAGTTTATATTACCTTTTAAATTTAAATTATCTTTACTTGTAATTGTTAAATTCAAATACTGGAAATTAATGTTTGCAAATAGCAAAAATATCGAATGTAACCTAAACTTATCTTGCTTGTTTTTATTTTGGCAGTGTGTTGTCTCCCTGATTTTCTTATAATTTTTCCTTGAAATTTTTGTTGTTTATTACGTGTTGCCTTAAGCGTTGTGATCTTTTTTATTATTGTTTTACCTTCGAGTAGGGAGCCGCGGTTGATCAACATGCTTCGATGAGGTAGGCGAGCGGAAAAGCGCTGTTGAATTGAAGAGAAGCGAAGAAGAAGAACCTGAAAAGCGGAAAACGCTGGGCAGCGGCGACGTCGACGCCGCTGTCGCAGTCGCTGCCGCGGTCACCGTCAGCAGTGAAGTGAAGTGGGTGGTGGTGGTGAATTGTCGGTACTGGGTTGAAGTTTTCAACTGTTGACCTTCTTTTTTTCTGCTATTTACTGCCGTTATTTTCAGCCGTCTATATTCTTGGCGAAAACTTCTGCAGCGCTGTCGGCGTCGCAGTCGCTGCGCTGTCGACTACAGCGCAGCAGTTGCTTATACACACACACGCAGGCACTGACACTGACACACACACACACTCGCTCACAGAACAAAATTAAAGTGACGTTGGGATTTTGTTTTTGCTTTCTTGGCTTAGTTTCGTTGCTTTTTCGCCCTTTTCTGAGGTGTTTTTGAGGTGGTTTATTTCTGCTTCTTCCTCGGCGTTATTTGTGCTTTTTTCAGCGTTTTTCCTGCTTTATTTAGTGCAAACTCGAGGCAGCAAATATGCGAAGCGAACCCGCAGCGAGTGAATCTCGATTGAAACTAAATTCGCAGCAGCGCAGCAGAGCGCAGCGGGGGGCAGCGACGCAGGCAGCGGCAGAGCGGCAAATTCAATTCCTTTTTGTGTGGTGTTTAACTTCAACTTTAATTTGTGGCGCGCGTTTTTTTCAGCGTTCTTCTCGCCACGAATTCCGTGCTACTAAAAATTTGTCTTTTTCGCTTCGGATTCCAAGCAAAAAAGTAGAAAAAAATATGTGAATAAAACAGAAAACAGCAGACACGACACGCACACCAGCGCAAGTTGAGCGCTGTATTGTATGCAGCAGCAGATGCGGCGAAAAAGGTAGAGAGCGACAGAGAGAAAGAGAGAGACGCGGCGAAAATCGAGGTGAAATACACATACAAACGACTACGAGCGTGGTGAGTAAGTGTATGTATGTGTGTGTAATCGATTGGCGAAGAAGAAGAGGCAAAGAGAGGGAGAGAATCATGAAATACTCTCTAAGAGAATGAATGAAAATAAAAAAAACTTTCTCAAAAACTGTACAGTGGGCCATTAAGCTGATTATAAGTAAAAAAAAACTCGGACATCGTATTTTCTGTATAGGTAGAAAACTTAAGCTCTTCGCACTCATTTAAAAGAAATTCATTTGCAGAGGGTACACCAAGGGAACTTATAAAACAAAGTAATTCATCCAAGTCGTAAAATGTAAAACTAAAACTTGTAATATATGTGAGTTACTTAACATTGTATAAACATTTTTAAAAGCTATTTCTGTTTTTTTTTAGTAATCAATTTTTTTTAATTAATACAAATTATTAAGACAAAAAAACAAAGTTTTGAATTGTTGGCATTATATTACATTTTTGTCCAAAAATTTAGGTCCGCTAGCCCAGTGTGCACAGGTGGTAAGATAGGCGGGGTAAGCACTGATAATACGATGGCATTTTTCGCGTATCGAGGGGCTAAAAACAGCCGTAAGCCAAAAACAGCTGAGTAACATACTCAAAAACAACAAATTAAAACATATAAAACACAACACAGTTAAGACTTAATTTGCCTTTACAGTATTACTCAATAAATTTATTGCAGAATCAAGTAATTGATTTTAGATCTATAAAATGCAGTAATTTATTAACAATGAGTTCATAAATAACTGATTTAAAAATAATCAACCAATTAAGGTAGGTTGAAGATCTTTCCTTTCCCTGACCTTGGTAGGTGAACTCAAGTTCCCCAATTAAAATGTTGTGACCTTATTCTATGAAAGTTTTTAATCTTTTTGAACTGGTCTTTCGTTCGCGGGTTTTATTGAGTTCGTGAGTAGCGCTCTTTCAGGCTGATTTCGAATTTGTATTTCACCTTGATTTTAGTAGATATGTATATTAATTCTTAACCAATTTTTTTAAGGTTAAATGAATGGGAAGATGCACTAACTGAATAACTGATTTTTTAAGGAACTTTAAAAGCGGAAAACACAAGTTTATTAATATGACAATCCAATAAAATTGTCAAAAGATGTATTGATCGGGCAGCACTCAACTGGTTTAAACATTTTAATGTCAGAAAATTCGATTATAAATTGCCTAATTGACCAAATTATATTTCTTACAACATACACCTGCGGTCAAAATAATTGTAGTAAAGTGCCTACAAAAATACCTTTCAGACAAAAGCCAAATTTTCATGTAATTTATCATAATGATAACTTACCAATAAACCATAAAAAACTTTTGCTATTGAAAAATTAAAATTAAAAAACTTTTTTTTTATCTTTTTAACAATATCTTAAAATAAAAATATTTGATTTTTATTATTGGCCAATTTAGTTTAGTTTCACAAGAGTATTCAAAAAAATTTCAAAACTATAAAACTACTATTGTTTTGAACGCAACTGTAGGTACTTTTAGACGTAGTTTAAAGAGGATTCTTTTAGAGGTTTCCTGACGACTTTTTAGTGAGTTATATTTGTAAATATTATGGTTTTATTATGGGCCACTTACTACATGTTTTGACGCCGCCCAGCACCAAACTCGGCGACTGTTTGTTGCCCTCGGCGAAGGAGGAAGTTCTTGGACGACCGCTCATCGTGTCGCTGCTGGCTGTGTTGCCTGCTGCTGCTCTGCTTCAGTTCCTCGTTCCTCGAATTTGTCTACTTTGGCTTAACCCTTTGCTTTTATTTGCCGCTTCTGTTGTTGTTTTGGTCCGTGATTGGTTGTGAATTAATTATGCCAGTCAATTATTTGTTTGCTTTGATTATTGTTTCTTGGGGGGAAGATGTTGCTTGTGTTGTTGTTGCAATACCAATTTCAGTTTATTTAACACGGCAAAACAACGAGAGTATGTCACAAAAAAACAACGTTTTACAGCATTTGTTGTTGTTTTTGTTGAACTTTATGCTTCTTCTTCGGCTGCTGCTGTTTTTTACCGCACTGCAAGGCCATTGGCATGCAAGCCTCGTTTTTTCAGAATTTTTCCAAGTAACCTTTTTTTATATTTCCTTATTTTACGTATTTTGATGGTTATGGTTTGTATCTTTCCGGTTCTGTTTTAACACACACAAACTCGTCAATGGCTCAACAATTGTAACTGTTCAATGGCTGTAATTATTAAAAAAATCAAAATGTATTAAAAAAAATATTAGAGAAAACTGCAAATTAAAACGTTGTTTATTAAATACACTTGCGCTTAAAATAGTTGTATACTTTTTTTTGTAATTTTCTCAAATATAAATTTTGAATTTAATTTTAAGTTAATTAAAACTTTCAACGCAATGGTATTTATTAAAGAAAATAAAATTTGTAGTATATTTTAATTTTTTAATTTGGTGTTTGTGCTTTCACTTTTTTTATGTTGCTGTTAGCGAGTGTTGCTTTTGTTTTTCTACTGACTCATTTCACACACATACACATGCATTTTCTTATTTTTCAAAGTGGCGTTTTTTTTTTGTTGTTAATTTTGTTCCCTTTAGTTGCACAACAGCTTTAGTTTTTTTTGTTATTTGTTATTTTATTTTTTTATACACAAATAAGTTAGTCCAATAGGAAGTCCTCTCATTTTCTTATTGGCAGCTCTTTGAAAATGTGAGAAGGCGAGCGCCTGCGATCTAAAAAAAAAGAAGAAAGAAAAGAAATTGGCAGTTAGTTGTGTGTAAATTGCAAATAAATTGAAGGGGAGAAAGTGGTAAAAAAGCACCCTCCTCTTTTTCACTCGGTGTCAACAAAATAAATTGCCTCGTAATTCAGAAGCAGATATTAATCAAAGCTGCCAGTGGGAGCAGAAGACCATGGGTCAGCTGAAAAAATCACTAAAAAAAAACTTCAGAAAAACTAAGGTCAAAAAAAAAAAAAGTCAGAAGGTAATTGCGGTTGCATTAGTCAGAGGGGCGAAGGTTAGGGCGTGGCTGAGAGCTGATTGACCTATTTGAAATAGACCCCCCCCCAAAAGGCACACCCCGAAAAGGGGGCCTACCCCCAAAACTCTATCCCATCCTCGAACTTTCTCCCCAGGGCCACCACGCCCATTTGTATGCAATAATTATGTGGCAATCATAAAAAGCAAATAAAGCTCACTGTTTCATTTTAAAATGAAACTTAGTTAAGTGGGTGTTATCTGTTTACATTTATAAGTTTAAACGATTTTGCATTCAATTTGGATTATTGATTCATATGAAATGAGTTAAATACTCCTAAAATCCAACTGACAAAATAAATGTTAACAAGTTTTTATTTTTATTTCTTTGATCGGAAATATGGCTTAATAATTTAATTTGTTTCGGTGTTTTCATGACTTAATTATACGATGGTTTCATTTATAAAACCTGAACTTTAGTTCTGAGCAAGGCAGCGGCCATTCAATTAGGACACAGACCGCCCTCCCTCTTTCCAAAGTCCTTTGATAAAGTGTCCTGCAGTAAAAGAAAAAAAAATAAGAGAGAGCCATGCAATGGCCTTTGCCAGCGACCCCCTGACAATGACACCATTTAATTTGAAATAGATCAACAACAAAGGCGCGACAGCGGGGCGGCAAAAAAAGGGGCGGGACAAGAAAAACCGGGGAGCCACCAATTTATGACTTTCCACCACGCAAGTGGCCAAACTGCATGCAATAAATATAAGACCAATAAAAGGACAAGTATAACTTTAGAACAAAACAAGAAGTTGAGTGCCTCCGACTATCAGATACCCATCACCCAATTAAACCAATTTAAAAAATTTTAATTTCCTAACTTCCAAATTAATTGTTTGATTTGGAAAAACAATGTTTTGGCAAGATACCTTTTTACCTTTTTTTTAACATACAAACATTCAGGGCTTTCCAGTCTGTAAAAAGGTATTGATAAATTCTAAATTTTATTTACCTAAGCTCATTTTTATTGTACTCCCTAATTCGCTTGCGATCGATATGTATTTTTTGGGGCCAAAAAGGTTATCATTAAAAATGCAAGTACCCTCTTGTAAAAGGGCATAAATATGGTAAAAGTGTAAAAAGAAAGAGACAAGTTGCAGGGGCTGGGGTTTGGCGGCAAAGAAAGGAAGGTGGGTGGGGAAAAGGGTCAAAGGGCAGCCCAGAATGACTTGCAAGAAAGTGGGAAAGAGACGCAGACACAGAGAGAAAGAGAGAGAGAGAGAGCGAGAGAGAGAGGGAGAGTATTAGTGGCGACACACCGACGATGACTATGACGATGACAACGAGGACGTTTCGTTGGTTTCGTGGCTGTCGTCATGCGACTGCCGCCATTTGACCCACAAAACCAAATGCCGCAGCGCCGAAAAGGTTCTTCAATTTCCCACCCAACACCTCCCCCTTCCCTATGGTACATTCTACATTTACTGTGCTGTACAAAATTTTAAGCTCATTTCCATTCATTTAATTAGCTCATTCAAAATTTGACCAAAAAACAGGGAAAATGTGCAGATAAAATGCGGGGAAAACAAAACTAAGCCCACAAGATACGGAATGGGGCGAAGGTCACTTAACCCATTCAAATTGCGTGTTTGGACAAAGTACATGCAACTCAATTCGGGTAATTAATGTTTGAAAGGATGTTTTGGGTGTTCAATAAATTGTTGACTTTAAATGGATTTGTTCTTGATTAATCTTAGATTTGCGATTGCTTAGAATTAAATTTAAAAATATTAATAAACATAAACATCTCCGTTATTTTTTTTTTTATTGAAAAAAGTATTCTTTTATAGAGGGTAACATCTATTTTTAATTAATAAATCTTTGAACAAAAATTTAAAATAATTTTTATACTAACAATATTGATGATAACATTATTTAAAATAGAAAAAAAATAAATTTATGAATTAGATATAACCGAATTTAGGATATTTTGTGTGTCAAAATAAGCCAGTAATAATCTAATAAATTTATATGACTATGATCTGGAATACACTTTTTTTAATATTATCAATCAAATCGAATCATATTCAACAAGAAATGTTTTAATATAAAAAGTTTGCTTCGCAACTAATCGAAAAAATCAGATCATTGAAATATCAAAGGAATATATATCGTCATCACATATTTTTTAATGATGCTTGGCGGGGCTTTATAAATGTATCGATCGGAGGGGTCAGAGGGCAACAGAGGGCCCATTGTGAGCATTGCGGCTGCCTGGCAACCCCAAAAAGATGACTAAATACACAACAGAATCAAGGAAAATATAAGGAAAATAGGAAAATCAATGCACACCCGAGGGGTGCCATGTTTCTGTGTATGTGTAAGTGTGTGTGTGTGTGTGTGTTTGTAGCCGCACTCCAGAAAGTATGCTATAGCATTTTAGCAGCAAACATTTCCCCCACTCTGACACCACCCACCGCCTCCAAAGCGAATCCATCAAGGTTAAAAGCGTCAAGGCAAACATTTTGGCAGCACCAAAAGGCAGGCGGAAAAGGTTGAGGGGATGTATGTATTAGCACAGTGAGCGGGTGACGAGAGCCCCTTCTCTAAAACCCATCCCCACAAATTGTTTTTAATTATATAGACAGCGAAAAAATATGAACTGAAGTAAGTTGGTCGTCTATTAATAAACCTTACGAAAAGTTTAAAAAACTGCTTATTATATAAATATTAAAGTTACTATGTTCAAAAATAGTACTTTAATTTATAAAAACACAAATTAGTTTTTATTTTTTATATTCTACATATATCAACTTTGTTCTTTCGGTTTTTTAATATTTTATTTTGTTCAAGCTTAAGTAGTTTTTACAATGTTAGAAAATTTTTCTCCGTGATTTTACCTTGTCAATGCATTTGATTGTTTTTGGTTCAGTTGTTTTCCAGAGCCATTAAACTATTGGCAGTTCAATTACCTTGAGTTCGCTTAATTGAATTTAAAATTTGGCCATATATGTAAGTATAAAATATCGTAACGTACCCTTTCGGTAACGATTTCTTCTTTATATAAACTCCCCATTTTTTTCGCTTTCCACTTTTTCGAGGACCTACTGCACACTGGTCTCCAATCCAAATTCAGTGTTATAATTAAGATAAAAACTTAAAACTTGGATCTTTTTATAGTTATTAGTGGTATGAGCCCTGAGAAAAAAAGCATATTTTTAACATTTTGTTTTCTTTTTAAATTCTAAGATATAAAATTTCTTGGCAATTTACATACAGCCAAAGTCAGAAATCGTTATAAACTTTACCCAAAGTGTTAAATATGAGAGAGTTGTGTGCGAATGGGTCCAAGGAAAAAACAACAAAAAAATAAATTTATGCCAGTAAATTTGGATTTTGAACCCAGTGTGCTCCAAAAGTGTCGCCAGTGGAGATTGTTTTTTTGCAAAAGGGGGCGGTGTCCTAACGCCTTCGCACAAAAGTTGCAAACGCGTCATAATTTTTCCCGCTTTCGACCGCATTTCGACCAGTCTTTTTCTTTTTAATTGGTTGTTGCTGTTTGCCGGCTATTTTCGCGTGCTTTTCACATGTATTTTTAGTTGATTTTATTTATTGATACACGCGCCCCACACAACCAAAGAAATTTTCGAGCAAAACGTATAAATTGGCATTTGCATGTTGATTCTTATTATTTTCATTACTTTTCCTTCTCCCATTTCTCGGCCACCCAAAAACAAGTAATGTTATTGTCTATCGACTGTAGAAACTCTGGCTTATAGTTGGCTAACTTAACTTTCAGCTTACACTAAGCGGGTTGAACTTATTTTGTAAACATTTGAACAATTATTCTGGCCCCCAGAAATGTAGCCTGTAAAATGTTTAAAAACTTTGAAAACGAATTTATTTAATAATATTTGAATTAATAAAAATGACATTTTGAAAACCTTGCGAAAAATAGGTACTGCTAGATGTTCAAAATTGCGAGTTCTTTTATGAGGGTTTTTTTTTTTTACTAGTTCCATATATCTCTCATTTCTTACAACTTTGTACATTATTTTCATAGATTATAAGTGTATTCCTATAGACTATCTACTAATCTACCCTTTCCCTTTTTGCAACACCTGTCAGTCCAATAATGTCTTACTCATTTCTATATATTCCTTCTCTATAACAAAGAATCAATGGAAGAACCCAGTAAGCAATATCAAATAATGATATACACATACGCCTGTATAAAATTGAACAACAAAGAACACAACCATAATCTTATCGATTGTATGCCCCTAGTATGTATGTATATGTATGGGAGTTTTAAATCTTTTTTTTGTATTTCGCACTTCATGCTTTTGTTTCGAAAAAATTTAAAACAATACCAAGAACCATAAGCCATTTTCATTTCGATTGTATCAGTAGATAACAAAAAGTGTTCATAGATTACTCTGAAGGGGATTTTTTATTCGGTTTTAGTCGCTCTGAGATCAGTGATCGCGATGCGTGACAAACCTTAGTTTCAGGCCACAACGATTTTTATACAATCCATGCGGCTTTTATAGCCCCCCTTCACTACATTTTTTAAAACATTTTGGCTTGCTGCTTTTAACATCACATTAATATAGAAAACTAAACCAAAAAGAGTTTTTAAATAGCTATTAACATTTTACGACATTAAAAATGAACCCTTTGTTGTACCAAATCTGTATTTTTACAAACGTTTTGGTTTCTTAGATTTTTAATAAACGTTTCAAGGTTTTTCAGCTCTTTTAAGGAAAATCATAGCAATATTTGCAAACCCATAATTAAACAATATATTATAGACTTAATTTTAAAACTTACTGTACTTGGTTTTGTATTTTTTAAAGCCTTAGTGAAAAACACGTGACACACACACAAAAACACCAAAAAAAAGTTTTCGAAGAAGTTTTCTCTTGGGTAAAAACAATATTACTCTAAAGAGGTTACAATTGCCGGCTTAAAAAATGCAAATTTTGAATTTCCCCAGTCGTCACACCCACATAATCGCAGCACCTACACACACTCACGCTTGAGAGAGCAAACGCACGTGACACACACACACAATTACGTAATTTTAATCAGCTGATTTTGGCCAACATATACGAGTTTATGGAACAAAAATTAAAATTTGAAAATAAAGTAAGTCAAACCGCTCGGGCAAAAAACCGAGCATAAAAAACGTGGAAAACGGCGTCGCGGAAAATTCGCATTGATTTTGAGCCCGCTGCTGGCAGAATTAGACTGACGAACCAAACGGGAAAAGCAAAGGAAAACTGAGAGACAGTCCGGGGAAAGTGCCAAAGAGAAAAATAGTGGCTAAAAGAGAGCGAGAGAAAGAGGTAACAGGAGCGCAGAAAGGAGCCGCAAGGATGTCGAATTCGACAGCGCAGCGACTGCGACGCAACGCAACTAGTGCTGCTGCTACCGTTTTACAACACTGTCCAACCCAAAATGTCAACTGCAATCGATTACTGATTGCAATATTATATCAACCCTGCATTCTTCCCGCCAAAAAAGCTCTCTCTTTGCAAAACAATACTTATTTTTCAATATTTGAAAATCGTAAGATACAAAAAAATAATTAAACAAAAAATAATTTCCACCAGCAAAATGTAATTACTTGTTTAAAATGCACAAATTACGAGACAAAATACTCCATCTCCAATAAATGAAAAAGATTTTACAGAAATCAAATCTTAGTTATCGCTGGAATTACTTTTTGCAATCGATAGTTTGTCATAAGACAAAAGGTAAAATAGTCAAAAGATATTTCAAGTTTGTAAAAATCTAATATTTGTATGGCTTAAGGAATTTAAAGTGTAGCAGCAAATCTAAGAACAGTTACAATGATGAATGGAATAATCGATAAGCCGTTGGCGGCGTGCAAATTGTGTACAATGTATCGGAATGTCACGCGCAGGCGAAGGACATCACACACACACTTGCCAACGAATATTCACATGTATCGTGAAAGTGTTGCCAACGAAACACAAAAACCGAAGCAAATGTGTGTGAGTGGCAGAAAACAGCTGTGCAAGAGAACTCCGACTTTAATCAAACTGCTTCGTTTACCGTTTTTTTGAAATTCTTTTTTGGTGGTTTTCTCTAACTTTTTTCCGTGGCGTTGCCAGGCGAGACATGCACACGTGCACAGGAAGTGGACAACTCTGGGATTAATTTGTTTGTGTGTGTTTGTATATGTGTGTGCGTGTTCCTGCAAAGTTCGTGGGCGTTGGTGTGCATATGTATGGATGGGGATGTTGATGTCGTGCAGCCGCATAGCATGCAATAGTGCCCATTCTCTCTCTCTTCTCATAGGCCCATACCACTTCCACTCATACCCTTGCAGTCAGCAGGCTTACAGTTATTGCGAAGTCATTTGCTAAAGAAAACCTCATTTTCTAAAAGAAACCTCGAAAATGCATCGCACGATCTTCATTAAAATGTAAAAATTTGTGAGCAAAAAAAATGTTTTTGGAGAAATGTTTTAAAACTGTAATGGCAAACAAAGATTAGAAGTAATTTTCATTTTTTTTATTAGAACAAAATAATCCAATCGATCTGCATACAATATATTGAAAATTGAAAACAAATGGCGTAGGCCAATTTAAGTTTGTAATACAATTTGCATGTAAATTATTAGTCAAGAAATTAAAATTAAAAAATATAATAAATTGTTTTTAGTTTTTTTGGTTGTTCCTGTCTTTAAATTGCTAAAGTGAGCGCTCGTTTATGTACTGAATAAATACATTTCTAATTCTTTTTATCCATAACTCCCTTGTAAGCTATGAGAAGTAAATATGACACAAAATCTTTAAGCCTTAACTCTCCTCACGCATGTGTGTGTACCTTAGTGTTTATTTATTGTCGTTATTTTCAATGTCACTTTCAGTGCAAACGTTGCACTTTGCAGTCAAAATAATGATATTCAACCCGATACAAACAACAATAAAGCAAAAAAAAATAACAATAAGACGCAACGCGACACACAAAGAGTTTTCGCACCAATTTCGTTTTATTTAATTTAAATTCCTTTGACCGGCAGGCTGTTAATTTTATGGAACGTCGCCATAGACGCCGACGCTGTCAGACATAGTGGGTCAAAAATAAATACAGTGGAGACAGAATAAAGGGAATTAAGTAGAAAAAATAGGTTTATAAGCCCTTTAAATAAATGTTAATTTTTTTTCCTCAGTTAGTTCTTTTTGAAAAAAATTTTTTTCATATGATTTTTAAACAAACATTGGCACTCTTTGAAAAAACTGGATGTCTTAATAATTTGAGGTAGAAAATTCGATTTGTTGTTGAATTTAAGTAACACAAATTTGGTTTGGATAATTTTTTGAAAAAATGACATTGGAAAAAATGATTGGTATGGAACATTCCCTGTACAATCAATTATCGTGTCAAATGAGTAATGTCCCACCCCACAAGTCGCGAAAAAATCACTTGACGCACTTCTCTGACTGAATTTCTCTTTTCTTTATATTCTTCTTCTTTTTTTGTATTATTTGCCTTAATATCTTAAAAATATCTTTTATGTGAAAATCACTTGACGCACTTCTCTGACTGAATTTCTCTTTTCTTTATATTCTTCTTCTTTTTTGTATTATTTGCCTTAATATCTTAAAAATATCTTTTATGTGAAAATTGTGTTGGTAACCTAAAAAGCGTAATTTTTTAATGAATTAATCTGGCAAAGCAATTAAAATAATTCATATTGAGAATCAACATTTTATTCTAAAGCCCCAGAACTCATTAGGTTATTAAATAATGCATCAAAATTTACTCAAATAATATTACATATCGTGATAAAATCGTCTGGAATAAAAAAGAATTAAAATATAAACAAAAAAAAACCTGATTGTAATACAAAAACGTTTTTCTTAAGTTTTTGAAAATTTCAAGAGTTTCTCAAGAGTTTAAAGTTTAATATAATGAACAAATTATATAAGTTTTTTTAATATTTATACTTAATAAATATAAATGTTTATTTTTTTTGTTTTAGCAAAGTATGTTTTTTTTTAATCATTGTAGTTTGATGCAGTGAAATTTAACTGTTTCGAACCTGCATTGGATCCTATTAATTCCTTAGAATTGTAGATTCTTAGTAATTTATTCACTTGCCTTTTCGATCCACTGTGCGCTGGCTGCGCAGTCGACGTCGACGCAAGCGTAGAGGAGCAGTTTAGCTGCAGTTTCGTTAGTTTTCGTTTTTCGCGAGTCTGTTTGTTTGCTTATTGCAACAATTTCTTTATTTATTTTGTTGTTACTTTAGTATTATTTGTTGTTTTATTTCGCTGGATTGCAACACTCGAAAAAAATTTATTAGATTATTGAAGCACGCACACCCACACACACACGCAGAGAGAGACACGCGACACACACACACACGGACACGACACACGTACACTTGTTCACCACAGCGGAGGTTCTGGGCAGCGACGTCGACAGAAGCAGCGGGTGTGCTTGTGTAACGCAATTTCCTCGGCTTGCAATGTGTGTGTGTGTGCAATGTACTACAAAAAATAAATCGCAATTTTCCAGTTTTAATTTCTCAAGAATTTTCACCATTTCTTTGGCAAATCAAACGCACACACAATAAAAAAAAGCAACACGCATGGGGTGAAAAAAGACGAACGCACACTCGCATACATATACATACACAAACACAGGCACACGTTGAGAGAGCGGCGTATTTCGAAAAAATGTTTAATGTTAGATTCGTTTTCATGTGTTTTTTTGCTTTAATATATACGCTTCTCTTTTTTTCATTTCGTTTTCGTTTTATCATGCGTTTTAATTCGTTTTTTCGATTGCTTTCTTTTACTCAACACACACACAAACACGCTTTTTCGTCTTTTGCTACACCTTGCTTCCGTATATATGTACCTTTCACACTCGCTTCGCACAAAAAAAGTGGGGGACGAAAATGTGGGAAAACTCCCGTATGTTGCGGCACTTTTTTTGCTTTCAGTGTGTTTCCGTTTGTACGAGAACTTTTTGGCACTTATTTGTCGCAGCGTTTACTAATTAATTACTTTATTTAACTTTTCTTTTCGAGTTTTTTTACTTACAACAAGATCTGTATATATCTGTTATCGTTATCGATAACACAATAGTGTGGCCGACTGTCAAGCGTATTGTGTGACCGTTTGATCCTAAAAAAAAACCCAGAAAATAAGTATTATCGAAAAGTCTATGCCTTTTCGATAACTCTGTGACGGAGTGCTAGTTATCGGTTTGCCGGATGGTAGACTGGCAACACTGGTTGGCAGTTCAATCGTTAAATTTGTTATTGAAATGATCTCCGATTTGATTTTAACCTTCTTTAAAGCTTAATAAATTATTATTTCGTACCATTGATCCTGACATAATATGGAAAATTTTAAAATAAAATTTTGTTCTGCAGCTACTACTGATAAAAGTAATAAATTTTGGACATGCAAACAATTTCGCTACGTATGTAGTTTCCCCTTATTATTAACTTTTGTGATACTCTCACAGTAAATAAACTTTAAAGTACAAAAAGATTAACAAATTGAATGATTTAGCTTGAGATAAATTTAAGATTTATATATTTTTATTTTTCCTTCTATCACATTATTCAGTTAAATCAAGACCAAAATATTTTATTTCCCAAGAAAAACTATTAAATTGTCAAGAACCACAAAAAAAGGTTTTCCATTTCCCATTAAATAACATATTTTTACCATTGTATAACATATTGCCCTATAATTGATTTAATATTTATAAATATTTTATAACGTATATATGAGTCGTAAAATCTTGGAAAAAGTTCAACATCTTATAAGTACGCGAAACAAAGAAGATATACACCACACTCGGAAAGTGCGGGTTAAGGAATACGAATACGGGTGCGGCAACGAAACATCATCAATATAATACGAATAGGGTATTTTTCTGTTTTGTAGATTTGCGGTTTGGAGTTTTGTGGATTTTTCTCAAGTGTCTTTTGGCCAACAACAACAATGAACAAGAGGCGCCTGTACTTGGTAGTAGGATTTTAGTAGGGTATCTGGTTCTGGTAGTACTGGATCATATCGTAGGTACGCGTGCGGAAGTTCTGGTACGAGTTGCGGATGACAGCCAGCATGTGGGCGGCTGCCTCCTTGTTATTCTTGGTGGCCACGAATCGCTGCTTCAGCAGGTTGATCGTCTGTCCCCGGAAACATGGCAGTCCGGTGTCCAGCATCAGGGAGACCAGGGACACAATCGCATCCTGGTACGGGCGCACGGCGAGGAAGGCCTGCACGCACAGCTCGCTAAACCACTTGAAGGCCGGCGAGTCCATCTTGCCGCCCATGATCATGACCATCTCGTCGGTTAGCTTCATATCGGGCTCAAAGCCGATATTGCCACCTGGCGAAGACTCGAACATAAAGCCAAAATCTGTAAGAAAACGAGGAGAAAAGTAGGAGATTAAAACCTTATCATAAGATTAAAACCTTATCAAAATAAGCAACCGTTTTTTATAAGTGGAAATCAAAGAAATCCAAAATCTTGAAAAATGCATATTTTTATAAATCCTTCGACTAAAGACTAGTTTATACAGAATTATTTAAATAATCTTTTGAAGATTAATTTCACTACAATTTTGTTGACCTCAAAACAAAATCAGAAAAAGGACATTTACTCATAAAATATTTTGTTAACATCATTTTTAAATATACTATAATGGGTTTTTTTAACTACTTTTGAACGTATTTAATTAATTCACTTTTAGATAACATATTGATCGTTTAAAACAGTTTTCGTTAAACATATGTATTCCCGAAAGTAGCATATTTTTCTGGGAGTTACCGATTAAAAAAAGGAATTTCCTTAACATTACTTGTTAAACTTTGGTAAAAAGAACTGAATGAATCGCTAAAGTGCAGCTCACCGATGTGTATGATGTGGCCATCCTTGTCGATCATGATGTTGCCATTGTGCCGATCCTTGATCTGAAGCAGATAGCCAATCAGCGAGTAGGCGGCCATGGATTTCACAAAGTTCGCCCGCGCCGCCTGGAACTCCTTGGAGCTCTCGTCGCCATACTGATGCAGGAAGTACTCGGACAGTCCACTGTCCGTCTGTCGGCCGAGCTGATCCCGCGACTTGGCATTCGGCACGCACTCGATCACGCCGCACTGGAATCGATTGAAGTCCAATTAGGATCCTCAGGGACCAAAGTAAGGCAGTAAGGACTCACCCCTGGAGCGGTGGCCACCACGCGATAGGGGAACAGAAACAAGTCGAGTCCCACCTGCTGGAAGATGCTCTTGAAGATGGTGATCACCTGCAGGGCCAGCATGTCCTGGCGCACATCGTCGCCCACCTTGAAGATGGCCGCCTGCCAGGACTCCACGCCCAGCGTCATCTTTGCATCCTCCTGGGAATTCTGTCCAAAGGAAAGAGTGAGAAGTTGGGGAGGATTTTAACAAAAAAGGAAAATACCCTCGACAAGCTTAGACAAGGCATAGAAAAATACGGAAATGGCTAAGCTAATCGAAGATATATTTACGTTATAGAGTCGGAAATGTGTTGTGAACTTCTAACCAATTTTTATCGTACCGGATTGTTGGACACCTCCATGGCACGTGTCTCCAGTTCCGTGATGCCGCATCGATACACCCGGAACCTGGCCAAATACGGCGCCTTGGCCGCACTCTGCATGGGCGTGCCGCTGCTGTAGTCGATGTCCAGGACCATGGCCTCCGGATTGGAGGGCAGATAGCAGCCGCCCTGCACCTTGATCCTGCTCAGCGCCGCCAGACACGCGTTCTTCCGCTCAATGCCCTTGGCAAACGACCGAATCTCACCGGAGACGGCCGTTATTTTGCCAAAGAAATCGAATTCCCGCTCGTAGAACCGCTTGGCGGCGCCCGAGAACGAGGCGATAATACTTTGCGACAGCTGATCGAGTGCCTCGTACAGATTGGGATCCCTGTGCTGCTGGTCCTCGTCCATGTACATGTTCGTCTGCATGTTCCATATCAGCTGGTGCGCCACAATCTGCGATCTCCGCGAGATGTTCTTGATGAACTCCACCACATAGCCCATGGTGTCGTGCCGCAGGGCCTGAACCAGCTGTGGAATATACGGCAGCACCGATTCCGCCGGATACGAGGAGAGCGTCTTCACGGCATACTGGGCCGTGAGCGGATGCGATGGATACTGCCGCGAGAAGTAGGCCAGCGCATGGATGGGCGTCACCGGCGACCAGGACAGGATGTACACCAGATCCGGACTCTCCTGCAGCAGGTTCTTGGTGGTGCACAGGTACTTCAGTGCCTCGGGGATGTGGCACACCGCTATGGGATCGGAGCAGACCAGTCGCGACACCTCCTCGTCGATGATCTCCGCATTCTTGATGCGCTGCGGCAGGAAGACGGCCAGTGCTGGGTTGTAGCACCAGGCGAGACGGGCGTAGTCCCGCCAGACGTTCGGTTTGTATGGCCGGTTTCGCCACTCCGTGATCTGCTCCTCACCTTTAAAGCGAAATTGAAAAGGGATAGTTTAAGTTTCATATAAGTGGGAAGCGTAACTAACATTATTAGTATTAAAGTATAAATATTATTATTATTCGAAATCGATATGGTTATTAAAAACCAGAGTCGAGTATCCGACTATTAGTTACCGATTGCTCAGTCAGTTTTTAAATAAATATATGCCCAGAAAGCTATTTGGTTTTAGGTGGCATTATCTACCGAGCTTTAAGGTCAACACAATAAGCTAACGGCGCTTTTTGGCTCTCTCTAATATAAGAACTCCGATTATCAAATATGCAGTGACGTCATAATTCAATATTTTCCTATAACTTCTAAAATACTGGTTCAATTTGGGTACTTTTTGGTGTGACGTTAGATATTAACATATACCGGCCAATAATTGGCATATACCTTGACTCAGAAAGAAATTTTGAAATCAACTTGAGCTGTGTAGGCATAGCTAGAATATACCAAATCTCTGGCTTTTATAGACTGAATAGACATGCATATGACGGTGAACTCTACTCACCTGGCACTATAAGATCGGGCAGACAGTTGGGATTGTACCAGGTGATGAGGAACTCCAGCTCGACGGCCAGCAGCTCCAGGATCAGGTTGCGTTTCTTCATGTAGTCCTTGTCGTACGAATCCTTCTGGTACTGCAGCCGCTTGGAGCGATTCGAGCGCTTCGACAGGGTGGACGTGGAGTGCGGAATGGTGTTGTACCAGCCACTGCTGCTACCACCACCTGCCACGCCCATGCCCATGCCGACGGCATTGCCACTGGCACTCATGGAGCGGGTGTAATCGTTGGCCAATCCACTGCCACTGATCAGGGATGCCGTCTCCGGGTTGTTCCTCACCGCCAGCATTTGCGTGGAGCTCACGGAGGCGTTGGTCAGATCATAGTCACCCACTTCGGAGGTCACGAGGTGCTTCTTTTCGCTGCGCATGGTCTGCCAGAACTTGAGCAGTATCATTATGTCCTCCAGCAGCTGCTCTCGACTCTGATTCGGACAAGTGGGCGGTCCGCAGAAGTAGTCCAAGGCATTGGAGTAGATGCGCTCGCGCAGTATATTCCTCGCCAGCGATTTGGGTATGGTATTGCCCTGCAGCAGCGACAGACCGCACTGCAGCAGCTTGAAGCGACAGCCCACCGTGGACACCTGGCGATTCTGCCGGCTGCTCTTCAGTATGGGAAGACATCGGTGCAGCAGCAGGCAGAACATCTCGACCTTATCGCGATTGCAGTACTTGGCGGTGTCCACCATTTCGGAGAGCAACTGCAGCCAAATCAAGTGGGGGGTGATAAGAATGGGCTTGCTGACCAGCTTGCAGCCCTCGTAGGCGGCCAGCGGGTTGGTCACCTCCGTTTCCCAGGCAAACAGGCCCATGCGCTTCTCGAAGGTCGTCTGCCAGGCACTGACCATCTCCTGGATGAAGCACAGCTCCAGATCCTGCCGTGCCGTCAGCACCCATTGCCAGCACTCCACGGCCGTCTCCATGGCCGATTCGGTGAACAGCTCCAGCTGCGAACTGGCCACCGCATGCAGCAGTTTCCTATCGATCTCCGAGCAGATGATCAGATAGGCAGTGGCCCGCCACAGAGCTCCACGGTGGCGGGCATCGCTCTTCTCGGCACAGGCCTCCCACACATCGCTGACCAGTCGATCCGCCAGGCCGGCCTTGTCCTTCTCGCTGAGCACGGACAGCAGGCCGCTAATCTCGCCGGCGTATTTGCTCCTCAGGCAGAGAACCGATACGAATCTTGGTGTGTCGGAGTTGACGCAACTGGGCCGCTTGCTCATGGTGCCGCCCGTGTGCAGGGCACTGCTGCTGACCACCGAATCGAAGGCCAGGGCCAAGCCACTGTGATGGGCCAGCACGGGGGTGGGTATCTGATTGGGGTACTCCTGCAGGTGGGAGCGCGTGGATCGGGGCGCCCACTTCATGGCCTCGTTCACGATGCCCTGGCACCGATCGGCAAAGTCCTTCAGGCGCAGCTCCCTCGCCGGCAGTGAGTCCATCAACTGCAGCGTGTACGGCGTGGAAACCACCCGCAGTGTGGGCGTCTCCTCGTTGGGATCCAGGCTCAGCGAGTAGGCCAGCAGCTGCAGGATGTCCAGCATGCACCACAGCACGCGCCGATTCCAGAGCAGGTGGGGAAAACGATCGACCAGGAAGGAGAGATACTGGTCGGCCACCACCTGGATGGGCTTGTGGATGTGGTTGAAGTAGACCAGCAGCAGGGTGGCCTGCGATTCCAGCACCTTCTCCCGGATCTCGTCGTGGGCGTACAGCACATTGCGGAACTTCTCGAAGACCTGGTCGGCCACGCTGCAAGAATACAAATAGAAGAAGCCTTACATTTGATAGTGTTAAATTCAGGGTTCAAAACCGAATTAAATGTCGGTTGCGGTTACTGTTACGGTTAAAACCAATTTTACTGTTGCGTAACCGTTACGGCTAAAATAATATTTCTAAATTAAAAGTTAATAATTAGAGCGAATAAGATATTGGAATTTTGTAGAAGCATTACATTTTTTACTAGTACTTATTTACTTATGAACGCTTTGCAACTTCTTATAAAAAAATTAATATTATTCTGGTTGCTTAATGTTTCGGTTGTCGGTTGTCGGTTACCGGTTAAGGATAACGGATACGAAACCGTTTGGATACCGTGGTTAAAGTAAAGATAAGCCATACCACTTGACGCACTGCCAGATGCCCGTCTTGTCCCTTTGGAGCGCCGTGTCGCAGAGGTAGCTCATGATCGGCTCCAGACTCGGCTCGTCCGCGTTCTCGACGCGCAGCATCTCCAGCCAGTAGACGCTCAGCAGATAGGTGCACTGGGCAAAGGAGAGCTTGTTGATGGCCGTGGCCACATTGTCCGAGGAGTGCTCCAGCAGGACCAGGATCTGGCTGCGCAGCTCGTTAACCGAATCACTCTTGATGGCCAGCGTGTAGTTGAGCTCTCGCATATCCGACTTGTGGGCCGTCTGCGAGATCAGCAGCGGCGACTTGGCGGCTATCTGCTGCACACCCTGATACCAGTCCGCTGGCCAAAGCCGGGCATTCGTGAACCCCATCACCACGCAGTAGGCCCAGAAGTCCTTGAAGAGCTTGTGCAGCCGCTGGCGGGGATTCTTGATCGGCGGCAGGCGGCGCACCAGTACCGCAATCACCGGTATCAGCATGCCCAGATTGCCAGCCCGCGAGCTGGCCTTCTGGGCGCCCGGCGTATTGTCGTAGCTGCGCTCGCCATCCAAACCGATCTGCACGAACAGCTCCAGCAGCTTGCCCAGCAGCTCCAGCATCTCCGAATCGCCCTGTATGTTGGCCGCTATGTTGCCCAGTGCATTGACCACCGCATCCGAGACGTGATGGAACTGCTTCCTGTGCTCCGGATCCGATGTGTAGGCCAACGAGGCCGATTGCACGGTCACGCGCGAGAACATCTTCATGATCTCATCGAAGACATGCGTTTCGCACTGCGAAATGATCATGCAGCCCAGTTGATCCACTATCAGGGCGTTCTGCTCCGAGGGCACCTTGCAGAAGCGCTGGATGAAGAACTGCAGGATGTTCTGGGTCGTCTTCGAGGTGTCCTTCAGCGCCACGGCCACATGGCCCAGCATCACAATGATGTTTAGGCTAACCAGGTTGGATTTGTGGCATTCCCCCTGCGATTCACTGAAATGTTCAATGGGTTAGAGACAATCTTTTGATGTATTTCAAGCTCTTATACACTAAAATTCTCAGCTTCGAAATGAATAACTCATTGGAATCATAATCATGGGCTTGAACTAATCAAACATTTAATTTTGGAGCTATGAAATTTCATTTTGGAAAAGCTAACTGATCAAAAAAATGTTGGGATACATTTTCATTATTTCTATATTTAAATTAAAATAGTTTAAAAAATATATATCGCAAGTTTTTCAGATAATTAATAGTCTCTTCTTTATGCAATTGTGTATGAACGCGAATTCTTAAGTTTTCCAATTTGGGAGCTACGAAATGTCATTTTGGATAATTAAATAAATTTGGGATATTTTTATATTTAAATACAAATAATTGAAATAAGTAAGTTCTTTTGATCATTGATAGTCTCTTCTTTATGCAAATGTGTATGGCCGCGAATTCTTAAGCAAAACAATCTAAAGAAGGTCTAGCTAATTTCTAAAGACTGGGCTGATGAGCAATAGGTTTTCTCGATTTCTTAAGAATTTATATTTAAAGAATTTATAATTTAAGAATTTAGAATTTATATTTATCATTGGTGATTTTTGTATGTGAGTAATTTGTATTGACAATCATTCTGGCCTTTAAGAATCCGAGTGGATACTCAAAACATAAATTTTGACTCCTTGACTGATGATTCCAAAGACATAGACAAACAGATCAAGATTGTGCACCCACCTGCCTGACTTTTCGGCCGTGAAAAGCCGGTTGGATACGTTGGCCACCAAGGCTGGGACACAGAACTGGTCCAGGGTGTGGGCAGCTCGCAGGGCGATCGATAGATTCTCGATGGCCGCATCGCGGAGAGACTCGAAGGCAGCGTGACCACTTCTTCCGGTTCCACTGCCCGGCAGCTTCTGGTTGTCCCCGTAGATAACGACCGCCGTCCGCGAATCCGAGTGCTGCACGGCGATCTTAAACGGGGTCAGCTCCTTTTCCTTCTTCTGCTGGGCCAGCGATTGCATGGCATGGTCATGCAGTTTGCCCAAAATCGGACTGGGAGCCACCAGGAAATCGCGCAGATACGATATCGAAGTGCCAGCGATATTGGGAAACTTCTGGGCCAGCTTGCCCAGACCCTCCAGACACACCATCAGCAGCGGCATGTGATCCATCACGATCTTGTGACTCAGCTCCAAGTTCAGTTTCTGCGACAGCCGGCCACACAACTTGTCCGCCTCTGTTTTGGGATGATTATCGGGGAAATGGATTAGTACTCACTATAATGGCATCATCATTTAGCTGTTTGCAAACAAGGAAACGAGGAACAAAAAGAGGATGAGCAGGATGTGGGTCTGTTGTTGCAGCATGCAGCGAACAAAGGCCAGGCAATTAACAATAAACACACAAAACCAAAATATAAAGTAGTCCATTCAAGAGGGGAAACCACAGAGAAAACCAACGGCTTAACAAATTTTCTGTATAAACCTCAAGTCGGCCAAATAAATCAAAGATTTCGACAATTTTGTAAAACGGGAATTAGTTTTCTACATTTCACTTGTAGTTTCCCCCTTAACGATCAGTTTTGTGGGTATAAAAATCGAAACTAGTTGGGTTTACACTGCTCTCTTGACCTTTCTTCAATAAAAATTGCAAGCCATTCTGCAGGGATGGCACATTATAGTCGACGTCAACTGAACCATATTCCGGGTTCCGGCCACCAAAAAAACAAAATTAAAAAAAAAAACTATAAGAAACTAAAAGAAATTAAGGGATATAACTGAAAACGAGTTAAAGAAAGAGAGAGGTGTAAGGTAAAGTTAAATTGTATTTATTGTTTAACTTAAACAATTATACAACTAAAACCCCAGTTTTTTGAAATTACCATTTTATACATTGTATTAAATAAATCCCTTAAAAAATCAATTTTTACCTAGAATTGTATTTGAATTTTGAAGATATACAATTTTAAGTTAAAATTTAATTAAAAGAAATGGAATAACTAAATTTCATTGATTGTTAACTTAAAATATAAATATATATCATAATTGAAATATACAAAAGGATCTTCAAACATGTATTGTAAAATAAATAAAAAAAAAATGTATAAAATAAAAAACAAAAATCTTTCAAATTGCAAAGCTAAAAACGATTGTTTTATACTAAACGTGTTAATATAAAATGAAATAAAAGTAATTTTTAGCCATCCCCCACTGACTATCAACTGTGCTACTTCCCTCTCTCTCTCTTTCGATCTGTTTTGCAATACATATAGCTGCTTAGATAGTCATTTTGCATTTGCATTTGCATTAATGCCGTAGCGTTGAGCTGGAATTCGATGTCGATCGCACGTGGAGGATCTTCGCTTACCCGTTTCGTCGCGAATGGCCCAAACCAGGAGGTCGACGCACGCCGCATTGGCCATCACATTGACCTTGTACTTGTTGACCACCGCGATGCCGTTCTCCTCCCGCCGCTCCCGTTCCTGATCCTGCTGCTTGTTCTGCAGCTCCGTCTGCCCGTTGAGGAAGAGCCGCTTGACGAACTCCTGCACATCCTTGGTGAACGGGGTGGGCAGGTCGACCTGGTGCTGCAGCAATTCCCGCAGCAGGGTGACCAGAACCAGGTTCAGCGTTTCCGAGAAACTCTTGTAGCAGTAGCCCTTGATCTGGTGCAGCGAGAAGATGTCGCTGGCCTGCTCATCCAGATGCTCCAGCGTGTCCTTGGTGAGGAGTTTCTTGGACACCGCAAATATGGTCTGCAGATGCTGGATGGGAAACGGTGGCACTTGGTACAGCGGTCGTGGGCCACCCTTTGTGGGCGATTCGCAGACGCGCATATTGGGAAACTGATTGAAGCTGGAGCCGTAGCGTGTGAAGAAGTGCGTCCGTGGATCGTACGGCACGGAGAAGTAGCTGTGCAGCGAGGGCTTCTGTTGGTGGTGCTGTTGTTGTTTTCCCGCCGACCTGTGCCTGGCATCCTCATGGTTCTGGGCCTGCGCCAGACTGCCCGACATGGAACGCGGTATAATGGGTCGGAATTGATGTGTGCCCGCCGCCAGGCGTTCGCTGCTGCTGAAGGATCCGCCGCAGGTGCCACTGGCACTGCTGCTCGATCCGGTGCCGTCGCGCCCACCGCCCCGCTGGATGGGCAGCAGCTCGGGCGGAAAGATGCGACACAACAGGGGAGGATCATTGCTGGCATAGCGACCCATCGATCTGGCCAAACCGAAGAGCAGCGGCACCGTCGCCTTGCACAGGATAATCGGAGGCGGTGCTGAGCTGCTGTCCCTGCTCGACTTCACAATGTTGGCCAGAGCACCCAGCGTTTCCACTTGATTCAGGATGATCTCCTCGCGGGAATCCGGACACTTGGCCGCTATGTCAGAGAGCAGGGTGTTCAAACAGAAGCTAAACTTTTCCGCCGACGGAATGCGAATGCCTGGCAAATGCAAAATCATTAATCGATGAACTATGAACCACATAGACGTAGACCCACGTTCGACCTTGCTGCTCCGCGCATCGTCTATCCAGACGGCCTTGGGCAGGCACTTGGCCAGGCGGAGTAAGTAAGGCACAATCTGGCCCTCGTGCTGACAGCCGCTCTCCAGATAGTAGATACCCAGGGCTATCACCGCATCCTGGGCCCGTGTGTCCAGGCAAAAGACTCCGGCGGCATTCTCCTGCGGGCAATAGCGAAACAGGGTCAGCACCTGTGACAGAAAAAGCAATAATTAAAAAGAAGCCATATATGAGACAGGTGTATCAAGTATATAGTTTAGTTTCACTAGGATAGTCTTTCATTTGCCAACTGCAAAATCTATGAAACTATAATAAAACTAGAAATTATTGTTATTATATTATTCCTTTTTATAGGGCAATAGTTTCAGTTATGAATATTAACCTTTTAAGATTATAGAACATTGTGACAATCTGCCTTGTTAGTAATTCTTACTATATTTGAACTAATAAGTACGAAATAAAATAATTTACTGGGACCTTTCTGCATCATCACAATTCCAAACACCTAATATACTTTCCCTTTAAATAGGGCTATCGTTGAAGGTACGATTATTAAATTATAAAAATTATAGAGCACTGTGACTTATCTGTCTTGTTAGTAATTATACCTATAATTGATTAAATGGTACTAAATAAAATAATTTACTGGCACCTTTTTGCATTGTAGTCTAATATAAAATAAATATAATAAAATAAGTATTTCTGCACATAGTTTTTTCTTCTTAAAGGGCAACAGTTGATGTTACAAGTATTAAACTTTTAATGAATAATTTAGTGGAAACCTTTTCCTTTAGTTTAATGCCTCCTGAAGTAAGTATTTCTGAATTACAACAGTTTACAAGTGGTGTCTTTGCGAAATGTAAAGACACCCCCGCACCCACAACTTTACCGACCCCCCCGAGCACCCACACCCACACCCACGCATGTCTGTTTTATGGTCGCCGCTCAAGGTCAGTGCGAAAAGTCGATTGCCAGGGCAACTGGCTGAAATTCCAGAGCACTGGGTGGCCAGTGGGTGACATGGGACTGGGACATGTACCTTCTCCCAGGGAGTCGGCTGAATCCCAGCCAGAACGCGGGCCAAACACAACACGGTCCGCTGGTACGTGTATTTATCCGAGGCGGTCATCGTCATCGCTCCTCGTCGCTCCTCCAACTGGCGGACACCTGCTCCTCCTCCGTTCGTTCGTTTCGATACGATTCAGTTCAATTGGTTGTGTACCACACAATCGCGCTAGGCTTTCGTCATTTTCGTAATTCGCTCGTAAAAATATGTAATGAAATTAAATTATTTTCCTTTTTATATTAATTTAACTGTCAATGTGACCAGCGCGGACTGACTAAGAAATACCGCGGCGCCTGATAAAATACACAAAAATAAACCGCTTAACCCTTACAATGTCCGTCAAAATAGCGACGAAAATGGAAGACGCAATATTTTGAAATATTTTTGAAATCATGAAAGTACATTACAAATCCAAAATGCAAGATTGTTTAGCAAGGAATAAATAATTATGTTACCTAAAGTTTAATGAACTATCCTCATGAAATAAAAAGAAATTTGCAATTATTTTAGAAACTTTTTGTTTAATATAAGCAATACGGTACAAGCAATACGAATATATACGGGCTATACCTGAAAGAATCCTAAATAGACGTAAATAATCACCTGTCGAATCCCAATATAGAACTAAAACCTTACTTACAGGTAGCCTAATTTCATAGGACATACAGCTCAAAAATACATTTTTGAACCTTCTTTATAAAAATAAAAAAATATATTAAGCGAAAAACTGTTAATTACCATAGTTGCCAGTTAGCTTGTACTTTTTAACTTGAAGTTGACTTTATTGTACATATGTAAAAGTAAACATGGGTAAAAAAATGACCGTTATAAATATGAAATTTGAAATGGGCTTTAATTGGTAAAGTTATGGACTAAAATTATGCCACTTTAAAATAAATGAACAATAAAAAAAATATTTCTTACAAATAACAGAGTCTGGGATTTAAAAAACTATTAACGTAGTTGGCCTTTAAATATATGTAGATCACTTGTTACGATGTTAATCAAACCTCGTAGATTATAAGAGGTCTTAAAAATAGTAAATCTTCAGGTAACCTAAATAAAACCCGTTAAAATGAATGTGAAGAAAGCCCATTTGGCAATGTTCGGGATAACGATCGGTATAATAATAGGCTGCATGGCAATAATCACGATATTTGTCGGCTTCAAACACGAGATGGTCAAGTTCAAAACCATGTTGGTGAGCATGGTGATAGTGCTGATGTTCCAATTCCTGATAGGGGATCCCATAAAATTTGTGGTCCTGGCCATCGACAGGACGTTCTGGCCGCCAAGTCTCTATATTCCACCGCGCAGCGATAAAGGAAAGGAGCACGATCGCAGGGATTTCTTGAAGCAACGCCTGAGCAGCCAGAGAGCCAATTTGGGTATATCGTCGCAGTATAGAAACTGGAAACTAAACGAACAGTACAAGCTGATCGCCCACGATCTCTTCACCTATGGCCAGTACTTCCTTTGCCTGATGTGCATGATCCTGGTGACGCGCGATGAGACCCTCTATCACAATACCCGCATCATCAAGGAACTGTTTATGAACAATCACACCGATTATACGGGCCTGAAGGAGGTATACTTTCTGAACCAGTTGTACGACTTCATTGAATCCACGCTGGTCATTGCATTCAATTCGAACTCGAGCGGTGGAACTGCCACCGGTTGGGCTCATTCGGAGCAGACGGTTCTCCTGGGAGTGATTCGACTGCGCCAGCTAAGAGTAATCGATCCGGATATCGGGCTGAGTCCACCGCAATTCTCCGAAATGTACTACATGCCCGATTGGCAACTTCCCTACCGAAGACTGCACTATGCGGATAAATATTGGCGCATCTATGAGCCCTGGATACCCATCACGGTGAGCTTCGAGTTCCTGGACGGCCTGCTCATGAACTTCGATCATGTGGGCTCCCTCAACAGTTATCCGGAGCTCTCCGGCTACGTCAGTCTGCTGGCCAGGAGCACGGCGAATAGCATGAAGGTAGGTGATAAACTAATTTTTCCAGAAAAAGGGATACCCATAATCCTTTTCACAAAATCGGGTTGTGGTTGTGGTTGTACTTTTACAGTCCTCTTACAGCCAATTTTCCAAAATAGTTTTTATTTTGATCAAAACATTAAAAAAAAAACCATCAATAATTATTATTTAACCTTTTTTTTGTATCAAAAAACAATTTATTTTTTCTAAAAAATAATCATTATTTAAAGAATTTTGAAATTTTAAAAAAATAATCATTATTTGTGTGATTTTTAAAATAAAACTTATAATTATAGCGTGTTTGTTTAATAAGGATCAATCGATAACCTTTTAGAAATACGTTTATTTGTAATTCTAAAGAAGAACATTATACTTTTGATTTCATTCCTTTTTTCAGAAGTGCAAAACCCCATTTTGTAGGTATACATCTAAAATTCTCCATTAATGAATTTCCCAAGCGGAGTACCTCATTTGTAGGGATTCCTTTTTTTTTTTTTAATATAAATATATAAATTCCTTACCCAAAATAATTATGAAAACCCATCCCAAAGGTGTTGGACTACCTCAGCGAATACCACTGGCTGACCCTGAACACCTCGGCGGTGTTCATCGACTTCACGCTGTACAATGTGGACGTGAATCTGTTCAGCATATGCACGTTGCGGCTGGAGAAGACCCCATTCGGGGGCACCGTGCCGGACGTTCAGGTGGAGAGTGCCAAGCTGCTGGAGAATGTGGACCAGATGCCATTCGTGGGGTTGCTGGCGCTGATCATCTATGTGGTGGTGTTCATCCAGTTCGCCCAGTCGCTGGCCATCAAACTGTGGTACGAACCGGAATTGCTGCAGAGCATTTGGAACAAGTTGGACCTTTTCATCTTTCTGCTGAATGTGATGGTGGTGGTGTTAGTGGTGCTACGCGAGGCCCTGGTGGCCAATATGATGAAGAAGGTCGAGGGTGCCAGCAAGATGGAGTTTATTGACTTCAGGCGGCCGTCGCGCATGCATCAGTTGACCACGATCACAATTGGCTTCCTGATATGCATGACCACGCTGAGACTGTGGCGGGTCATGCAGTTCTCCAGTGTCTTCGAGCTGTTCACCAGGACCCTCTATTTGGCCTGGGCCGCGGTGGCCAGCACGGCCATTGCCATCGTTATTTTCCTCATGGGCTTCTGCTTCGCCGTGGTCACCATAAACGGAAATAATAGCAACAACTTCAATCGGTTTGTCAAGAGCATGGTGATGTGCATGTGCTTTTCGTTTGGATTTAGTGCCCAGGTCAAGCCATCGGAATTGTTCCATGGTGGCAAATGGCTGGGCATTCTCCTATACGGTGTCTTGGCCTTCGTCATCATCGTGCTGCTGATAAATGTCTTTGTGTCGCTGATCAATGATTACTTCACCATTGCCAAGACCATGAGGGACTCGGAGAAGGAGCATCGGATCAATTTCTTTGAGTTTCTGCGCATTGAGTTCTCGGGCTTCTTTAATTTCATCCACAATTTGCCCTGCTGCCGGCGAAATTACGTCCGTAACAGGCGCACGGTGGCGGAGAATGTGAGCCGGAAACTGAAAGCCATTGATGCCAAGACCATGATGCAACAGAGGCAACGGCGGGGCTATCAAGAGGCTCACCGACAAACGGACGAAGAGGCCGAGGTGGTGTACAAAGATCGTGGCGAAAGGATAATCAACGTGGGCAATATCCTGAACACCCAGTTAACCCTGCTCAGCATGCTCCTGTTCGACGATGATGATGTAGATGAAGTTCAGCCGGAAACCCAGGAGTCCAAAGAGGCTGAGGAGAACGAAAAGTCCAAAGACAAGGATCAAGCAGAGGCCTAAAAGGTGGATCTAGTTGTTAACTTTTAACAGAACAAGTTTATTATTTGTTAAATTGGGTGCTTTTGTAAATTCGTTGATTGAATAAAGAAGAATCAGTGTATCTGCATCTTAGCTTACACATCCTCAGCTTAAATGGAATGCATTCTGCTTTATGTGATCGTTTATAAACTACAATAAACAATCAGTAGCTAGAGTTATTGCATGATGAACCTGCTAAATATGATTAAATTACATCCAAACTGTAATTGCATTATATAGGTATAAAATATAAATTATCGGGGTATCAAATATAAATGGAATAACACCTATAGCTTCTAATTACACAAAATATCCACCACTTAAATGAACTAACGTTGAACTAATTGGGCTGCTTAAAGTAAAAGCAGAACATTAATGAATAAATCCGCCGGAATACTTCGTTTGGCAGCTGTGTTAACTAACTTAGTCCTACAATCTATTTAGTCTTTGGCTCAAGCGTCGCATGGGCGTTGGTGGTAAATGGTGGTCCCCCTTGTTTTATCTCAGCTTTTAGTGGTCCGTGGTGGTGGTGGTCTTCTTCGAATGACGCTTATGCAGCGCATCCTGGGAGTCCGGCTTGCCACTGCTGGATTTCTTAACCAACACCAGTTCATCGGAATCCGCATCGCTCAGTGTATCACTGCCGACGTCCGCAATGCCGGACTTATCACTGTAGGCAACCAGGTCATCGTCATCATCCCGCAGGCTGCTCGCTTTGGAGAGAACTACGCCGGGTTCCAGCGACTTCGTGAGCCGGGCGTATTTGATTTGCAGGCTGTGCAGCCAGCTGGCGTCGGACCAGTGGTACCAGCTGAGCAGAAAGATGACCAGTATAAAGAATAGATTGGTGCTAATGGCTGGAAGACAAACAATAAGGATTAGCGGGGAACGGCAAACGTTGAACATGAAGAACAACATACCCACTATGGCCGACAGCACGGGCCAGTTGAACATAATGTATCGCAGACCGGTAAAATCGGCCACTATATGCAGTGTCACCGTGTAGAACTGGATCTTTTGGGACTGTATCTCCACATAGACATCCGTAATGGGATGCTGTCGTTCCTCCAGATACCGTGAGAATATCTCCACCGGAACCTGCTGGAACTCCTCCTTCCAGCCCAGCACATAAAGCGGACTCAGTGCCCAGGTGGAGATCATGCGGATCAGCGGCGATCGATACCGCATCATGGCAGATCGGCAGGAGTGACCCCTCAGCATCGAATCGTAGTCCCTCATCTCGGCGCACACCATGAACATGCCCAGCTCCAGGTTCTGCGGCGATTCCGGCATATCGATGTTCACGATCACCTTATAGGCCTGGCCAACCATCAGGAGCTGTTGCTTCTTCGTCAGCGAGACGTGGGCATGGGGAAAGGTGCAGGGCGTGCTGGTCTCTAAGCAAGTTCTGCGGATGAAAAAACGGCATTATTAATATAGGTTTTTCATTTATATAGAAGTGGCTACCAAGTCTAGAAAGCCAGATAACAATAATAATTGTAAAGGGCACACAAGTGGTAATTGTATCAAACACAACTTGATAGATAGACTAATTATGGTCATATTTATGAACCTGGGTCCCAAGACCCTTTTCGGACATATCTTTAAATAAATACATATAAATTTAAAGATTTGTTAGCGCAATTTGTTTGTAAAAAAAAATACATGTTATAAAGCTTACACGTGGGAATTTATTGACAATATCTACCAACTTAAAATTCAACATTCATAAAAAACTAAAAACCTGTATATACTGGGTAAGATATACGGTAAATCCTTTGGCGATCCGAAGTATTCTTACTGAATTTAGATTTAAATAATTCTCTATATGAGGTGGATTGTCAGGATAGGGATTTATGGATAATCTAGGAATTTGTTAAGCGTTTGTAGAGTATTGTTAGGTATGTATATTTATTACTATTTGATTTCCTTAAGCCATGAACAGCTTCAAGTCAAAAATAATGTTCTGTAGATGTTGGGCAAGATCTCCATTAGATCTTCCAGTGAACCGATTTCCATTATTATTATTATTTCCATTATTCCTACAAAATCTCCTCCGAATTTCGACCTATACTCACTTGAACTGCATGTGGACGGGGCGTGTGTGTGATATGGCCGGCATGTAGACGTAGTAGAAGGCTGCGTACATGAAGACTGCCAGCCAGATGATGAGCACTACGGCAAAGGCGATGAGGCCCATCCGGAGGACCAGTTCGCGGACCGTGCCCACCTTCTCGTCCGCCTTGCTCCGGACGCGATCGTACACGTTCCAGCCCAGATTCAAGGCCGGGCGGATGAGGAAGCGGCGGCCCAGGCCCAAGGGATCCAGGCAGAAGACCACGAAGCGCAGCAGGAAGTTCATGGTGGTGGACTACACTAAATGCAACTGAAACTGAAGAGCAATTAAGTAAACTAAGCTATTTTGTATTTCCCTGCTATCAGCACTGTCGATTGCTTATCGATTCCCGATAGTGGCCTGCGCTTCGTTGTAGTCCTCTCTTGCCGGAGAGATTTGCATAGTTTTATGGTTCCCAATGGGCTGATTCATATATAGCTAAAGCGCTGCGGTCCTACGATTCACGAGCCAAACGTTGTGCCAGCTCAAAGGTCAAAGGTCAGTGCCGAAACGATTTTGTGGGTGTTTTATTTCCAATTTGAGACGTTGTTTGCAATGATAGCGGAATAATAACACTGGCCAACATGCTAGCGAGGATCGGGCCAAGATTTGTACTCTATTCAATTATTTATTAAATGTTTTACACCAACGCCACAGGTTTAAAAATAAGGTATTAGTTATTATTTTTCTATTTTAGGAAATAACTTATATTAAATAAAAAATAAAAGACTTCAAAATTAAACTTATGTCGCTGTTTATTTAAATTTTATTTAAACAATGCTTTGAGGTGTGTCCATAATTTTTAAAATGAATTAATTAATCTTAAGACTGACTAGTAAATATTCACTTTAAAACAGAATTTTATTCATGTTTCACTTTCCCCAAAATGTTATCGGTTATCGACTTGTTGCACAGTTTTGCTGGCAAGTGTTCAAGCCCCCAAACAGCTGTTCCATGCTATCGATAATCGATAACCGATACCACCCGACTGTTTTCATTGTTTGTGTACAAATTACACATTTTTTTCATGCAACATAAAGTTATATTGAAACGAGATTAATTAAACAACTAATTAATTTAATGCCAATGCTGATAAACGAGTCTGGGGATTGAGTTGCAAGAAAAGTGAAATCGTGTAAATGCAGATAAAGTGAGCGAAACAGATACAGATACAGATACAGATTGAGATTAAGACATATAGAAACTGGGGATGAGCAACTACCGTTATCAAGGGGGCGGTGTCGGAGGCGGGAGCGTGGCCGGAGGACGCGGATACAGTGGAATTGAAGTGCGGGAGGTGATGCATCCGCATCATTTCACATATGTGAGCCAGTGCGTCAAGTACATGATCTTTATGCTGAACTTTGTGTTCTGGCTATTTGGCGGCTTGCTCCTGGGCATCGGGATCTACGCCTTCAAGGACAAGTGGGAGGAGGCCAACGGATCGGTGCGACTGGAGAACTTTTACGATGTCTTTCTTAACATCTCCCTGGTGATGATCCTTGCCGGCATGGTCATTTTCCTGGTCAGTTTTTCCGGTTGCTTGGGCGCCTTGAGGGAGAACACCTTCCTGCTGAAGCTGTACTCCATGTGCCTGCTGCTCTTTTTCCTCATGGAAATGGCCATCGGTGAGTCATCGTGGGCTTTGGGATCTGGTTTGCATTTGCAGTGCCATTACTAACCAACTGTCTCCCTTCTCCATCCACAGCCATCATATGCTTCGTTTTTCCGCAATACATGAACACCTTTCTGGAGAAGCAGTTCACGGACAAGATCATCCATTCGTATCGCGATGATCCGGACCTGCAGAACTTTATTGACTTTGCCCAACAGGAGTTCAAGTGCTGTGGCCTCAGTAATTCGGGCTACCAGGATTGGAGTGAGTTAATAGATAGATCATAAGGAACTTTCAGAGAGACTTAAATAGTTTAGCTTGGATTGTGCGTAAATGGTGTTGAGTCTTAAATTTCAGACTACTGATAAAATGGAATGACAAACCGCAGAAATTTTTTTAACGAAACCACACTGTTTGTTTCGCTAGAAATATAATGCTTATCTTTAAGCTAGAAACCAAAATTTCATGGACAAATTTCGATACAACGAAACAACGAAAATTTTAGGATATCGTTACAAAGAAACACAGGAAATAATTAAAGACACTTCTCAGCGTCATCCAATTAATTATTAGTAATTTGTAAAATATTAAATTGATAAGACTTCATGTTGTGATATTTGCAGGCAAAAATGAGTACTTCAACTGCAGCTCGCCGTCGGTGGAGAAGTGTGGAGTACCTTACAGTTGTTGCATCAATGCCACCGATATATCCTCCGGACTGGTGAACATCATGTGCGGTTATGGAGTCCAAGAAACTCCAGTACCGGAGGCCAGGAAGCGGATCTGGACCAGCGGATGCATCGAGGTCGTGAGAATTTGGGCCGAGCATAATCTGTACGTGATTGCCGGCAATGCCCTGGGCATCGCTCTCATTCAACTGCTGGTCATCTATTTGGCCAAGACGCTGGAGGGCCAAATCGAGCTGCAAAAGTCGCGTTGGTCCGCGTGAGATCCGGGTCAGCCCGAATTTTACGGGCCCTATGATCACACCTGAATGTTCACAATGGATGTTCACTCAGAATCCCTAGTTTTATATATACCACTCATCTACGAATAGACTGTCACAATTCATGAACCATAGACAAAAATGCTGGCAATAAGTTATCATTATGAAACTTTTAGCCAGTAGTAAGCATTATATTGCAAAAATTTCTACATGAACTCCAAATAACAGTCTTAAAGTAAGTGAGGCATCCATTTGTCATATTCCTATTTAAATTTTTTTTTTAATTTGTACCGTGCAATATTTATTTTGAATTTCTTCCGAAAGACAAATGAACAATGCTGTATTTACACTTGTATTATATTATTTTAAAATCCATCCGATATGTTTATAGATTTAAGATATATAGTTTCTGAGATTACTTTCAGTCTTTAATATTTTTGTTATTATCGATTCAGTATAACGCATATTTTGTATATATATATTTATATATAACTGTACACACCAATACTTTTGTAAACTCTTCTCAATCCGTATACTCCATATGCTCATCTCAATCCGACCAAACAACGCCATAATATATGTTTGGCCAGTGAATAGCTTGATAAATCTCAATGCATTTATTTAAACGTAATGTATTTAGAGTAAAAAACAATAACCAACAAGGCGCACAAATCTTGAATATCAGCAATTTTTGAATGTATTCTTAATCTAGAACCTACAACTGTAGATTTATGATAATAAAAGACGAAAATAAAGAAAAATTGTTTTTATTATTTTTTATATTTTGCTACATAAAAAAAATTTCTGCTTATATGTTGTTTATCATTTGCAAAATATATTTTGTTTTACTTATTTGCGGTTGAGTTGCCATTTAGTTAAGAAATGGCTTTAAAAACTTATAAAAATATATTGAATGCTTTATAAATAAATATACTATATTTTACAATACAAATAAAAACGGCTGTTTGTTGAAACAGCTGTTTTAGGTCGTCAGACGTTTGGGGAATACCCAATTTATTTCTATAGTTTTGTTTATTTACGAGGCAACACCTGGCTATAGCCAAAAGAAAGCTATAAAAAGCTAAAATTGCAGGCACCTGCCATATTCAAAACTAAAAAAACGAAACTGGTTATAAAATAGAGGTCTTGCCAACACTGACTAGAGGTGGATCATTGTTTTCATCGATAGTCGCCAAAAAAACATCGATGTATTGATGTTTTTCCACCTCTAACACTGACAGCTGTTCAGCATTTAAAAGCAGACGGAGCACGTGTTAACATTAAATATAAAGGAACTAACTGAAAATAGCTATAAAGATTAAAGAAACATGAAAGAAAAGGTGGATAAAAGCATGGCCAATGGTGAAACAATCAAAACAAAGAACAAAAAGGAGCGCAAACGTGCCAAATCTTTCAAATCTGAGGAGGAATCGGAGGGTACAGGAAAACCAGGTAAGATTCCAAAGGTGTCAACCAAGAAGGAGAAGCCCTCGGAGCCCGAGGAAAAGGAGAACACCCCGAGCAATGGCCCAATGAAGGTTTCCCAGATCAACAAAGCTGTTTTCGGAATCTTCAAAAAGATCCAGGGCAGTCCGTTGAGCCAGAAGACGATTAATTCCTTGGTGGTGCTGCTGCGCGATGACACGAATGAGGAAGAGGTGGGTGCTCCTTGGGGTAATCAGTTAAACAGTTCTCCAGCCTAATCTTGAACTTGAACTTATGCGGTTCCAGCGCATTGCAACAACTTGCTATGTGCTCAAGCGTTTGATTCGCTCCACGGGAGCAGATGACTTGAACGCAGTGGCCCAGTCCGCCAGTTATATGCACTGCATCCTAAGCGCCGTGCCGGCCATCGATCCATTGGAGGTGCTGGAGACGCTGAAGCGGGACCTGGCCGTTGGCAGCCAGCAGAGGGGCAAAGAGGACTCCCTGGCCGCAGTGGGCCAGTTGGTCACGGCCTTTTGCATCCTTCAGATGCCGCTGCTCGCCCCACCGAAGCCCAAACTGATGGCGGCACTCTTTGAGGTTTTTGTATCCCAGCTTAAGGGCAGGGAGTACCTGGTGTCCCTGTGTGCGGACATATTAGCAGACTCCTTCAAAAAGGTGCGTGGGTGGTCAAGTGGTTGGGCATCCCTAATCACTAATGCTTACTTTTTTCGTTCTTTTCACAGGTTCCAGTTGCCAGTTTCGAGGAGTATGTGTGGCCACTGCTGCAACCTCAACTGAACAAGCCTTTGAGTGGCTTAAAGCTCAGCACCTGCGATCTTCTGCTAGCCGTGCACCTCGCCTATCCCCTGATCCTGGGACGCGAGCAGCTCCTGACCAACTTGTGGCCCAAGAAACCGCAGTACGTTCAGCTCTTCGAGCTCTATTACTCCGGCTCCACAATACACAATGATGGTCTGTACGCCAGATTGGCCGAATTCCTGGTCGGAGGCGGAAAAGATTTGCTCGTCGCCTGGCAGCAGTTTATCGATGCCAAGCAGCCCCTTAAACTGAATGCAGCCAAGGCTTGTGCGATTCAGGTACTGGGTAACATACTGCTGAACTTTAAGGATAAGGATGAACAGCCCATCTTGGATTTGTTCTCACCCACATGTGTGAAATTTGTGCTGCAGGAATTGTCCACCGTAAAGGGAGACAAAAGCGAGGCCAAGAAACCCTCGCAAAAGGAACTGCGTGAGATTTGCTACAAGTTCGAGGGTTCCCTAGTTCTTGGTTTCGAGAAACAGCTGCAAGACGAGGAGATCAAGCTGCAGCTGCTGCTCAAATTGCTGGATCAGAGACTGCAGTTGGATACGGTCATAAGCTTGCCCCGTTTCAGCCAGCAGTTGATCAATCAATTGAGCATTGAGAGTCTGCAGAAGCTCTACGAATACTACAGCAATTTGCTGATTACTTTGGAGGCTGAGGACAGGGTGAGCCGAGTGCACTGCCTCAACCAGATGCAGTTGATCCTGCAGCACACGAAACTGGACAAGGAGGCCAAGTGGCGTCAGAAGCAGTTGCGTCACCTGCTGCTCGCTGGCCTCTTTCACTTGGGCGCGGATGGGAAGCCATGTGAGGCTACCAGCGCCAGCGCTTTCAGTCGCCAGTGCTCGGTGCGTTGTGAGGAGATCTTTCTGGGCTCCCTGCTGCACAAGTGCTCGGGTCTGCCGGCACTGTGCAAGTTGCTGCAGAAAACCTTGAGTTATCTCAACAAAGAGTTGGCCAAACCCGATGTGGACAGCAAACTGCATTCGCCCAGGGAGGAGGGCTTGCAGAAGGCCTGGAAGAAGGTGGAGAAGCTGCTGGCAAATCCCAGTGAGGAATCAGACGTCGTGGGCCAAACTTTCGAGGCTCTCATCTTGTTTGTTTCCTTGGCCTTGTGCACCAGGAGTCCCCTATCCGTTACCGTATTGGATGACCTGATTATCTGCCGTAAAAATGCTCTAGAGAAGGGCAAGAAAAAGGTGAAGACGAAACCAAATAGATTGTATGAAACCCATTATTAAATTAACATTTTTCAGGCTGACGAGGAACTAAGATGGCAGGATGTGCTCACGGATGCCCTGCTTCAGTTGCTCCTGCAAACGGGTCATTTTTGGCGTGAGTTTGTCAACCTGGTGGCCACCGCTTTGATTCCCCACCTGGAGCCAGCCAACCTGGAGCAAATTCTGGAAGTGCTCAATATGAACAAGAATCCATTGAGCAAGAAAGACGAGGGCGAAGAGGAGAGCGATGAAGAAATGGAGGAGGAGCAGCAACCGGAAAATTCCAGCGATGATTCAGATGGCGACGATGATGATGATGACGAGGAGGATGAAGATGAAGAGGACGATGAGGAGTCCCATTTGGCCCAGATACGCGAGAGCGTTCGCCAGGCCCTGGTCAACGATGGCGATGCCGATGACGACGGTGCCAGCAGCGTGGATTGGAACGATGTGGACGAGGAGCAAGGTGAGCGATTGAATGCTGCTCTTGAGCGTTCTTTCCAGTTGTTCCGTCCCAAGTCGCGCAAGGCTCAGGCCAAGGAACGACCCACCAAATCGGAGCGCATTGACAACACCAGTCTGCTGCACTTCCGCGTTCGCGCCTTGGACTTGCTGGAGCTGTTCGCCACCAAGAAACCAACTCAGCCGGTGATCCTGGACGTGCTGCACTGCGTCTTCCAGGTGTACCGCCATTGCAGTGGCGATACCAAACTGCAATCCTTGAGAGAAGCCAGCTTGAAGTTGCTCAAGAAGCTGCTGACCAAGAACATTGAGTTTGAGCCGAATCAGGACAAGGCACCAATTCTGGAGGCCATCGAGCAACTGATGTCGACTGGCGAGGAGCAGTCGGAAGAGGATCAAGAGCAGGGCGGCAAGCAGCAGACAAGCACCAGCCGTCAGGCCAAGGGAGAGGTCGCCATTTGGCGTGACAAGTGCTTTGCCTACCTGGTCAGCCAGGGATCGGCTGGTGGCGAGCCCAAGGACAGTGCCGTCTGGCCTCTGCTTGTCGAGTTCCTCGAGATGTGGGTGGCCAATCGACGCAGTCGCCTCTCGCTGGCCAGTTTTGAGGCACTCTTCCAGTCCGGTCAATGGCAGGGAGTTGCTCCACTTGCCGTCTTGTTGGCCTCCCATTTGGATGTGCAGAAAACACGCAGCTTTCGTCGGGCACAGATATTGAAGCTTCTTGGTGAACAATTCCGACGACTCGAAACCGCGCTCAAGGATAACCGCTCGGCCGCCAAGGAGTTCGAGAAACAACTGGCCAGATATGTGGAGCAACTGGAGACGGAGGCCAAAAGTGTCAAGGAGCTGAAGCTGCTGCAGAAGATCCTGGCCCAGGGTGGCCCCAAGCGTGAGAAGCTGCTGGAAAAGGTCCAAGTTCTGGGCCAGCAGTCTCAGCTCAAGAAGAAGGAAGCGAAGCAGGAGAAACATGAAAATGTGGAGGTTATAGTAGTGGATGACGATGAGGAGGAGGTGCAGGAACAGTCGCAGCAGCAGCAGGAGCACAAGAAAAAGAAGAAAAAGTCCAAGAAGGCCAACAAACAACACAAGAAAAAGAAATAATTTTACTGTAGAAGGCTATCCTGCTTAATATTAGAGTAACATTAAGTTTTTTGCTCTTAGGAAATATCTAATGTTGAATACTAAATTAGTATTAAAGCCAACAAATAATAAACGCGCAACTTTTTATAAAGTCCGCACAATAAACGTATAAATTGTTTTTATCTTGTATTTAAATAAACAAATTCAAATATTAACGAGATAATAAAATTTTAATTCAAATAACTATTTTAATAGATCAAATGCTAAACATTTGACATTATTCGCCATGAGTTGTTCCTTTTTTTAATCATAATTATATTTTCCAAATAAAGTTTATAAAATGGCAGTTAAGTCGTATTGAAGACATATGATTTATCATACTACGATTTGAAACAATCTAGAACTTGGACTTTAATAGGACCTTATTTGATTGCACATGGAAAATTTCGAATTGTTTTGGAGGTAAATCCTCTGACAGCCATTTCCTAACTACAAAATGTTTTGTGGATAATTATTTCACATACGATCACTAGCGAGGTGGAAAGTAGACGTGCTGTCGAAATGTGCTATTGAACTTGGGCACCATAGACTCATCGTTCTTTCCTCGCTTTTCTGCCACGTTGTTGGTGACAATCGTCAGGATATCGGCAATGTGCTCACTGTGAAACAAAGAAAATATGATATATAATCGAATCCGACTCTGCTCGTGCTTCAAAAGATATTTACGTGTCCGAATGCTGATCGATGGCATCGCACAGGCACTGGATGAACCAGCTGCCCTCGTGCGTGTGTCGTAGAGCAGCAAATCCATTCACCGTGGACATGGCCCGCACCATATTAACATGTTGCCCAGGCGACTGGGTGGTCACATCGATTTTAAACTGAAAATAGGGGATCAAATAATAAAATGATTGCCTAATTAAATCCCTAAAAATACGGCTTACAGGCAATCCCTGCTGACTCTGGTCTCCCTCCTCGGGAGCTTCCTCCTGGCAGGCCTGAATGATCAGCAACTTGGGCTTGTTGTACAGGGTTTCGTTGCTGCAGAGCACGTTCTCGATGTCCGTGATGCGCAGGGCGATGCTATTTGCTCCGTAGACGGCCTCCTCGAAACCGTGGCTCAGGATGCAGACCACCAGTGAATCTTGCAGCAGGGATCTGTCGCAGGCACTGCGTATGAGCTGCACAATGCCCAAGTGATCCACGTCGGAGTGCGACTCCACATTGTAGCCCATCGAGGAGAAGACCTCCCTAAGTCGTCCTTCATCCACATCTGTGCCAACGCGGTCTCTTAATTTTTTGGGTGAAATATATTTCTGTGGAGTGGGAAGATATGTATGTATATGGACGTTCAATTTAATATTATAACAGAAAGCTAAAACTACCTCGAGATCTTCGCTGACTTTCCGATGGAACTTCCTCTGGTTGATGATTAAAGCGATGCCGGCGTTTTCCCGACTTAACTCCAAGGCATTCCTTCGCCGGAAAGAGGATGCTGTTGAGACCGCTGACGACGTGGTGCCCCTGGATGCCTGCGGACTATCCGATAGCGTTTCCGGCTTGATGGTGGTCAAAAGGGGATCGACCACTGCCGCCACCTGATCCGCGTCCGAAGCATTACTATTGATTGTATCGATGAGCAACTTGGCGTGCTCCTGCAAATCGTTGAATTTGAAATGTTCAATCAGCAGCTGAACATCGCTGCCCGTGGCATTGATGTCGCCCAGCCGCAAACATTTCCTGGTCAGCCAGTCCAGCAGGAAGATCTCCAGATAGGTGGGATCATAGAAACGCAGGGGATCGCCTGCCTGCTGTCGCGCCACCTTTTCGCCAACATCCAGAACCAGGCGACCACTCTGCGCCAAAGACAACTCCTCACAGATCCTATAGAGGCTTTTCAAAAGCGGATGAACATGCAGGGTGATCCCGCCGACATGCGGCAAATAGTGCAGTCGCAGCTCCTGCCAACGGAGGCCCAATCTGCGGAGCACCTGACGCGCGCCAATGATACACAGAGCCTCCACGAGGTGTTTCCTCCACGTTTCCGGACGAGATTTGGCATACTGCATGAGCAGATCGCTCTGCGGGAAATCCGATCGCGTCATGGGCAGTAGTTTTTGCAGTATATAGGTGGCATTAGAGTGATCATCGCCATAAAGCAGAAAGCAGACACCCACCTGAAGGAAATATCACTTGAATTAATAACTGTAG